>NC_090932.1:482180127-484580127 GCF_040938575.1 Ambystoma mexicanum | reverse complement strand
AGGCCACTACTTCTATCTCAGAGCTGCACACCTCACGTTCGGTTTCAGTCCCCAGTAGGAGGTGGTCTATTCTTGAGAAGGTTTGGTGGGGGGGGGGGGGAGAAAGTGAAGGCTTTCTCTTCTGGGTGTGCTGTGTGCCATGTGTCTATTAAGTGATGTTCCCTCAACTGACTTAGGAATCTGTTCCCTTGCAGGGTGTTTGGTGGGTGGGTGTCCTGCCTTACCGGATGCCAGTCCAAGTAAAGTTCAGCCACTACATTAAAATCACCCCCACAGATTAGCGTGCCATCCTTCCAGCCCTCCAAAAGGTCGAACAATGTCTAAAAAATAATTGACTGGCCCTGGTTGGGGGCATATGCAGAGCATAGTGTGAAGGTACGTGTCCTTAACTGCCCTTTAAGCATTACGTATCTACCTTGGGCATCCTTGTGTATTTGTGCGATCTGGAGCCCCAGGGACTTTTTGAGCAGTATTCCTACAACACCCTTCTTTTGGGAACCGGAGGCCCACACTGTGTCACCAATCCCTTTCCCAATAATCTTGCGTTCCCCCCAGGTGTATTTTGTCTCCTGTACAAACAATACATCTAACTTGGATTGCGCAAATTGTCGTGCCAACATGGATCTTTTTTGTGGTGAGTTGAGGCCTTTTACATTTAGGGACCCAAAGACTATACTATCGGACCTGGCCATACCTGCAGTAGCTCTTCATTGAGGAGTCCTCTCCACCCTTTAAGGCCCGCCGAGGGTTTTCTCTCTCCATGTCTAGTATCCCTATAACGTGCTGGATTACGGCTGTGCGTACATGTAGCTTAGAGCAGGGAATAGGCTCCATCGGATTGTGAGGCTGAGTGTCCCATCCCTCCCCCGTATCCCCCTTCTCTTCCCCTGAGATGCATTTGGGAGCAATCTCCTCTGGGTGAGATGATACGCCCTAAACATAGACGGGCCACACTAGTGGAACCCCTCTCCGGACGTTAATGAAATCTGTTAATGCTTATGCAAAGAAGGAGTTAACTGCATTAGATGCAGTGATTGCTTACTGCTTATAACTCGGTGTGGTATTAAACTTGCTCCCACCACTGCGTGCCCATCTGGAACAAAATTTGGGAGCTTGGGAGTGCACCGCTAGGTCGTGTCAGAGAAAGAACTTTTGAAACTCATTGTCTCATGGAGTGTTTAGGCGCTTATACTTCCATTTCAACAGCGCTCTTCCTCATATTGAAGGCTTGGGTTCCTGGTATGATTTGGTCCTGAGGGTTCCCTGCGTGCGTCTGAGTCTGAGTCTGAGCCCGCAGCGGGGCCTTGGAGGTGTCGGAGGGCTCGCTCTGCTTCTTCCACCAAGGTGATTCTAAACTCTTCACCGCTGTGTTTAAATGACAGGGAAAAGGGATGACCCCAGCTGTACCAGATACCCCTCTCCTGCAGCCAGGTTGTTAAGGGGCGACATCCCCTCCTTTTAATAAGGGTCATCACAGACAGGTCCTGGTATAGTTTCAATCTTGAGCCCCTAAATTCTATTGTGTCTATTTCTCTTGCCTTTTGTAGAAAGTCCTGCCTCTGTGCATAGTAGTGGCATTTTATAAGAACTGACTGGGGCCCCTTTGGTGGTCCGCCCGCTCTGTGTACCCTGTCGAATTCCAGTTTGGGGAGGTTGATTTTGTCGTACAGGGATAGAATCAGGTCTTTGACCTTAATTTCAAGACCCATCGTGGTTTCCCCTTGCTCTTCCTCCAAGCTGATGATACAAATGTTGGATCGCCGCTTGCGGTTTTCGAAGTCGTCAATCTTTGCTTCAATGTCTCGCTCTTTTTGTTCCAAGTCCATGAGCCGGGCCTCATATTGCATTGTTGCGATGTCGCTCGACTGCTGATTGCTTTCGAATGCTTCTAGACGGTCTTCCACTTTGGCCATCTTCGTTTGCAGGTCGGAGATGGTTTCTTTGAGACTGGATTTGAGTGATCTGATTTTGCCTAGTAGGAGCCTAATATCAAATTTCGTGACACTATCAAGATCATTTCCTGGTATGTCGGAAGAGCTCTGGACTTCATCCGGATCGATGGCGTCCCTTGTCCACGCAGTATTGCGAGCGTGCGTGGATTCAGGCTTCCCTTCCTGTTGGGCTGGGAGTGCGCTGACACTGCAACGAGAGTCAAGGGTGCCTGGCAGGCACCCATGACTCAGGGGGCTCTCTGAGTGTATGGCTAATGGAACTGCCCTCTGAGAAGAATGATGAGGACACGTCTGCCTTTCACAGGTGTATTTCCGTTGGGGCAAGGCTTTGTCTTGATCCCTTGTGCCGCTTCGCTCTTGATCCCTTTTGGTGTGAGGAGGACACTTGGAGTCTTCACCCCCTTTTCATCTTGCTGCCTCTGGGGAAGCCCCCAGTGGGTCTCATTAGAGTATGTTCACTCTCTGGAGAAGGCACCCCGAGTGCCGGTAGGGTTAGGCTCATCCTGGGCCTCCCTGCCTGCATGTAGGAACTCGCAGAGGCTCTGAGACAGGTGCTGAGGTAGCGGCTCGAGCGTGTTATGGGGCCCTTTTCAGGATGTATTGACTCCTTGGGGTGCTTTGTGACTGCTTCAGACACTGAAAGGGAGATGGAGCAGTCAGAGTTTGTCTGTGTATTCCCCTCTGTCCTTAGGTTATTACTCCCTTGGCTGGAGCAGATGCTGTGGGTTGGGCTGCATGTTTAGAGGGACTCGCTTGGTTGTTGTGCTCCTGACTTTATGGTAGAATGTGGGCTGGATTGAGTGGCCACTACTTGCTTTTAACCTCCTGCACTCCTGCGCTTTTTTTAACCCAAACTTTTTTTTATTTTGCACTATTGCGTGTAATTGTGAGGGCCCTGCGAACCCGCTGTGGTGTTCTTCAGTGAGAAGACTCCCTGAGGTCTTTCCCGCCACCTCGGGGCCCTGGGGAGGCTAATTCAGCTGTGCTACGGCTGCAGTTGTACCGCTGTGTACCAGCAAGAGTATGGGTCTTCCGCCATTGGAATTGCCGGGTGGGGTTAGATGCCCCATCCACCGGGGCATCTTATGGTTTGGGGCCTGGCTTGTTACGTGCTCTGAGGGGCTCCCCAATGGGCTGGGGATTTACAGAATAATCCGCACCCACTTACCTCTGCCTCAGGATATTGGCTACGGCACTCGGCTCTTGCTGGTAGTGGACTGCAGCAAGCGGGGGGCACTGGGCTGCCATCAACAGCGGGTCTTGGCTGACACCTTTCGCTGCATTTCTCCCACAGTGTATGGTGTGGGGCTGCTCCGGTTGCTGGTTTTGTTGTGCCTTTGCTGATAATTCGATTTCTGTGAAGCCTGCCCTGACTGCACTTGATCTGGGCTCCACATGCGGCCGCCATTTTCTTCATTCCGGCGGTCCAGCCAGGGGGGAGCGGTGTTGCAACGAGGATTTTATTGTCCTCGCTCTGCGGTTTTGGGTGATAACTTCGTCCTTAGGAGCGCTAATGGTTTCCAATGCTCCCTAGCGGCTTAATCTTGCAAAAGGTACAATCTTCTCCGCATAATTTCAGGCCCGTTTCTCGCCTGGAGAGGGAGACGATGGCTTAGACTGCCATCTCGTCTGCGCCCCTGGTGGTCTCCGAAGTCGTATACCTTTTATACAAGTGGATCGCTTTGCCACCTTATTAAAACAGCTCCAAATAGTTTACAAGTTAGACAAATACAGAGGAAGCAAACTGAACTTCTGTCAGTGTGTGAAGGCATACCCTAAGGATATAGAGATCCATCATTGAGACTAAGTGTTACAACTCTATCACTTGAAGTGTCGTAGATGCACTTTGCAGACTAGCTGGGGCTCAGAATACATATTTACAGACCATCCTCAGCTATTGTCACAGATGGCCTAAAGAACACACCAGCTCCCAAAAATAGCTCAAGAGTTTTTATTTGATTGTAATTCAAGGGGCTCTCTAAGGACCATGCCCCTCTAGCTAATCTATTGATGGGCAGTCCCTCCTTAGCCCAGTAGTCCCTCAACACCAGGCTTGTCACTAGAGATTGGTAACCCCTACTATCTAATAGCTCTCAGACTGTCGGTGATGGCCTTAAGGCAAATGTTTTTTCTCCCTAAGTCCCTTCGGGTACAATCTACGTGAGTGTAAACCAAAGTTTTACGTGTTCCCTAACCTAAGGTCCCCAAAGGTGAATTACAATAGTAGGTACCTTTCAGACACTTAGGCATTTCATTTGTATGCCATCCTTCTTCAATTCTATTTCTCTCCCTTTTCGCCTCTTTCCTCGTCCCTCCTTCTCCACCCGCCGTCTTCCTTCTAACTCCTGTTCTGTTTTTGCTCTCTCCCTCCGATGTTCCATCACTCTATGATTCCCTACTCTTTACCTCCACCATCCAATCTTGCTGTCTCCTATTAGTTGCCACAGCCCTACTGTTCTCTCCCACACTCATAGTACTAATAATCCTATCCACTCCTATCCCCTCCAACACACAATTACTAGCCCTCCCGCTCCACTATGACCTCTCTCACCACTCTTCTACCCCCCTCTCTAGACCACTACTCTCTCTCCATCCACACCCCATTGCCCCTCTATCCACACCCCTACTCCCCACTCCTCTCTACTACTCCCTCTCCCTCCCCTTTCTACTACACTCTCCCCACAGTAGTACCCCCATCTCCCACACCTTCTTTCACAGTAACCTTCCCATGCACTTCATAATCTATCCCTCTCACTCTCTCAGCTTCCACGCACACTCACAGCCCAGTACCGCTTTCTCTCACTAACAAACCCCTTCCCTTGCACACTCCTTCAGCAATTTTCCTTCATGCCGTTCGCCACCATCTTTCCTCCATCTAGTTGTATTTCTTCACCTTCCTCAACCACAACCAAATAACCCACACCTTCCTGACAGATGTACCGCCTATCATCCTCCTTCTTCCCTGTCCATTGCCCCCCCACATTGTACCCCAGGCCAAGGGATGGCTCCCTTTCCCCTTTGTGATGTGTTACAGGTGAGTAAATACATACATTGGGTTTAGCTCATGCCCCTTCCTGATGAGCAGTTCCTCCGAGCTTCGGTGATGATGGCCCACTGCAGTACGCAACCGTCTTAGTGTTGCAGTTCATAAAAATGCTTCCTGGCATACACAGTATAGGCAGATAAGCATACACATTGATTGTGACTTCAATCACCTCCCTGCAACACCCGCTCCAGTTTTAGAGGAGAGTCAGGGGGATTAACAAAGCGTTTAGTGCCATTTCAAAACAGAGCATTTTGAAATCCACTTGTATGCAAGAGTCAAATTAGATATTTTAGTGTTGGTGCAAAATAGTAGAATGACTTTCAGCTGCCTATCTCCTGAATTAATCAGAGTTAGTGTATGTAGATTGAAGTTAAACCAGTGCAGAAACAGTTGCAGTAGTCCAGGTGAACAGCATCAGGATTATCAAATCTGGCAAACATAAGTACAAAAAAGCAGTTGCACTGTGCCTCTAGAGAAACCAATCATTGACCTTGAAAATACACAGAATGTTTCTCTACTCAAGAAATTAGAGATTTAATGGCAAACCAAGGATGAGAACTTTGTATGCATGCAGTTTAATTTAGTCTTGCTGGCAGCAGATAAATATGATAGTGGTATAACATCACCAACGAAACTGGAATATAAGATGTTTCCTCCCCGCCTCAAGCACCTTCTGCTGCTGCTTCTCAATTAGATATGTACTATCAATCTATTCTATTGGTTTGATGTTTACCTATTTCTTTTCACTACATACTCCACCCTGAACCTCCAGTTTGAGCTTCCTTTCTTTTTTGCAATTCCTTTTCCACTCATTTCAGGACTACTATCCTTTTTTTTCTGAGGTGCTCTGCACACCACTATAGACCAGAGCATAACTGGTACTAATGAACTTTGTTATTTTACTGGTGATTATCTTTTGGTTTTGCTGTTTCACGAAGGCCAATGAACATCTACTGGTAATCATCGGCAACCAGGGCCCAGTCTGCATCAAACATGCTTGGCCTGATGAAGGCCCTCACATGATATGCTATGTCATGCTATTGTGATTTATACCGCACACCGCTGCACTTTGCATGGTCTTCAGGTGCTCTGATGGATCTGAAAATGAAGGAGGGCTCCTAAGGATTAGTTCTTGGGATCGAGAGCTTTACTGTGCTTTTTATAGCTCCAGTAGAGAAAACAATGGTCACTGATAAGTTTGTTTTTAGTTGTTAAGGGGAAAGCAGTGCTCGGCGTATGGGTTTGTGGGATGGACTGTGTGTTAGAGGTTTCAGTTTCTGTAGTGTGGTGGGTTTAGTTGGGTGTTGCAGAGTGTGTATTGTTTGTGGTGGTTTAAGGTTTCTGCTTCAGTAGAGGTATGTGTGTGTTTTGTTTGGTGTTTGTGGGTGAGTATGCAGGAGATTGGAACATATTTAGTAGGGTTAGTGATGAGAGTGGTCTTTGCCTTGTCTATGAGGGATCATATTCTTCTATTGTGGTCTACATCAACATCCTTTATTTCATTGAGTATTCATGTTTTGGTTTATTAGGCTCATTTGTTTTGGATGTTCTTCTTGTGTTGCCTGTTTCTCTTCAACTGTGATTCCTGTGTAGCTCAATCAGTTAAATAGCAATTTTGTAATACATTTTCTGAAATTTCTGTGATCTTCTGTTGTTCGTATTTCCTTCGGGTGTGAATTTTGCTAAGATACAGGAGATTGCTGACCCACCAAATTGTTGCTTCGAGTATTGTTTTGTTTTGAAGCAAATGTCATTGCTTGACCTTAGTGTTCTGTTTGGTTTGTAGATGGAAATGTTTTCCTGTATGAATTCCACTCCTTAGCTGTGGATTGGTGTTTGGGTTATGACATGACAGGTGCAATTACCTACATTGAATCTACAGACACTGCACTCCCATACTCTGTGCTTACTGTCCAGCTCTCCGTGAAAGCTTCAGCTAGCTAAATCTAAAATATTAATTCTCTACAGCTTTGCTGTAGAAGTGCCATCATGTCACAGTCGGGCAGACGTTTCTTAAAAAGATATATTTGGGAAAAATCTGACAAATTGTCACATTGAGCAGCTTGGTTTCATGTGTGCTCAAAATGGGACTGAGCATGGCTCTGTAAGTAATACGTTTAGGGGATGATGTTAGTGACATAGTTGGACAGGAGAGGGGTTGAATGGCTGCTGGCTTGGTGAGTGCTGTTCAGAAGCATCTTTTACCTGTGTGTTGAGAACAGTATTTATCCATGGCTTAGCCTGGTGGAGCAAGCTATGCTTGCATTAGCAATGAGGGCAGTTAGGGGTGATCGTATTGAATGCATTGAAGTGGGTGGGGTTGGGTGTTGCCAGGTGGAAAACAAGGTGTGAATATACATACATTGTGCTAGTCCTTGTGGGTTTTATGACAGGCTCTGAGGTAAAGTTGGTAGATTTAGCAGTCAGAGAGGAGGAGTGCAGTCATTATTTTGTGATTTCTTAGAAGGTGTCAAGGCATGGTTGCTTTGTCCCAGCATACTTTGGCAATGACCCATCTTACCCAGCAAACCGCTCTAAGCCGGATGGAGAAGCCGGCCAGCTGGCCTCAAGGGCACCTGATAGGGCCATTTGCAGGGATCTCTGCTGAGGAAAGGCATCCACCACCCTTTCTGGGCACCCCTGCCCATCAGTACAGGCACCATGAATTTCCATGATTGAGGACAACATGAAAAGATGGCTGCCGTCACAACATGTAATACAGATGGCCTTCCACTAGTTCTGTGTTTGGAACAACCTGATTGGGCACCAACCCACCTTACCCAGCAGACCGCACCAAACCAGATGGTGAAGCCAGCCAGCAGTCCCAAAGGCCAGCATATAAGGGTTCCATGTGATAATATCGCTGCAAAAATATCGCCATACAAAAATGTCACCAAATTTTTGCGGCGATATTACCCCATGGAACCTGCGGGGTACACCCCCGCAACCCCCATATATTTTAAAAGGGAGCGGGGGACACCCCCGCAACACCCCCATCCATTTACCCCATAAATGATCCCCACCAAAAATTACGCCTATGGCCGTTCCCGACGACCATATGTACGGCGATATTTTTGGTGGGGATAATATTACCTGATACCCATATAAGGCTATTTTCAAGGGTTTCCGCTGGTATCTGCCGTAATCGCTGAAAGCCCAGCCTGAAAGCATGCACCAATCTTGCTTATCATCTCCCTTCACCCCACCTGAATGGAAAAGGTAAGCCTGTGCTCCTAGACCTAGAATGTGCACTGTCACTGCCTTGTGGTGAACATGACCAACTTCTATCATTGCTCGCTTTGTCAGTACAAATGTTATCCCATTATCTATGCTGACTACTTCCCCTCCATTCTGCCCAATCTCTAAAATGCACTCCATGCAACCTTTGCTTTCAGCCCCGCTAAGCCCCACTGCCTTGCGTTGATAGACCACTGCACGCTTGCCTTGCCAAAAGCAACTATATCCCCCCTGCCATGCCCACCGTTTTGTTACAGCCACTCCACTTGCTACATTCAACTGTATCAGCATTGTGCAAGTGTTCTGCTGAAACAGCACCCCTCTGTGACATGAATGTCATTTTACCGAACACCAAGGAACCTATCACAATCCTACAAGATGGAAGTGTGGGTCCACTCTCTCCAGCCGTCCTCCATCACCCAGCACCACTTCCCTTCTCCCAACCTAAAGTAAACTTTCATATACTGGCTCATACAACTGAACCAGACTCACTTGGATCACCTGTCAGTGCCTCCACACATATCACCAAAACATAACACCACCAACATTCCCTTGCTCCCTGTGAAACCTGACACCAGCCCAAGTGCATCTGAAATAGGGGGCTCTGCCAGCATCATTGCCACTAGTACTTCTGCTCTGCGCCCATTCCCAGAGCGGCTTCCTGCACCCCGACAACACCAGAAGCACTCCCCCCAACAACTGCGACACGAATGACCCTTCCACCACAAACAAAGCCTCCTTCTTAGACATTGCAACAATGTACAAACACAGTGTTCACACTGCTAAAGGCATCCCATACAAAAACATAATCACTAATGCCAATTCCAGTGCATAAGAACTATTTGTCATCCTTTGTGAATTAGAAATGCCTATTGCATCCCATCATAAGTGGTAAAAGACAGCGGGTGGTGTGGGAAAATCCAAGACCCCTTCACTGGGATATTCACTCAGCTGCAAGCCAAAATCCTCACAAAGCATTTACGTCCGACAGAGGCCCCTCCATTGCCTCCCCAAATTAGAATGTCTACTAGAATGATCATCTTCCAATTCTGACCCATATAAGTCCTGGATCTGGCCACTATTATTAAGGGTCCTAAACCATTCAGATGCAAAGGCGGCACTTGCCCAGCATCCCTCTGTCTTGATATGGGCAAAATCTTCCTCGGGGCCAGCCCTTTGAGGGCAAAAATACCCAATTCAGCCCAAAATACAGGTTCTATTGTGCTGAGCAGTGATCTCATGCTAGTGACAAATGACACCCTCAAAGTTTTAGCATATTTATTCTAAGCAGTGAATTTCATATACATTTGGGATTCAAGTTAAAGAATATTACAAAGCATAAACTTAGAACAATGCAAAATATAGTGAAACATGGAACTTAGATAAACATAGAGAGACATAGAGAAATATAGAGAAACATAGAGAAACACAGTCTTACGTCCCTTTTAATCAGCACTGGGAGACCTGGCTTTTCATAGAAAAACAATGCTGGAGGACACCGTGAGAGCCAATTCCGGGCACCTGTTTCTGCACGAATCAAGTCCACAGGACGATCTCCCCCTGATCCCATGTGTGCATGGATATTTTATAATCTCTTGCTGTCAGTCACCATGACGCATAGTTCCAGAACTTTCCCTGTGAGGCTGGTTCATGGAAAAAACCCAGCTCTCTCTGAGATGCTCCCTGCTCGCTCCTACCCCCTCCCTTGGAGCCCTCTCCGCGAACACTGGAATGTCCTTATCAGTGCCTTCCCAGAGAAAAGCAAGATTAGCTTGGAGCCAGGGCTACCGTTAGTGAGGCTGAATATTCTAAGGGAAGCAGGGATGTATTAACCCCATCTGCAAGCTCTAAAAGGCATGCACTCATAGCTTAGTGTTTATAGCGCTTAAGACTGGCTATCTAAGCGCTATATAGGTGCCATAATGTTCCAAACACTCCAAAAATACCTATTAGGTACAGAGCTAGGGGCCCTCCCTGCCTGTCTATCAACAATGCTTAATGTGACCTATTTCATACTAGGCCTGCATATCCCTTGTAGCTCACTACTGCATAATGGAAGTGCTACAACAGACTACTGTCAGCATTTTTAGCACATACTTTGAATACACTATTGGCTTTCAGCGGCTAATGCTGTCATCTAAAGCCCTGATTGGCAAGGTTGCAATTTCGTGTATCACTACATTCCACCCCTATTCAATGTTTGTGCGACAAATGCTGACTAATACCTATCAATATAGTATTTAGTGCAGTGATAAAGACCTAGGGGCTTTGCAAGAGGTTTAAGCAAACTATCTTCTAGCGGTTAGTTAGCGTGGCATGCAAGGTAAAACACTACCTAAACAAAAATGTACACAAAGTGAACAGTGACATATACCCTTGCCAAAACCTGGCCTACACAAAAATACCTAAATCAATTTTGTATAACTGATTGTCAGTTAAAAAGCAGCATGCAGTTAAAATGTCAAGGCAATCCGGTGTAGTCTAATCTACAATGCACTATTGCATTTATGTATGGTTACCAATTCTAAAACCTGGCAGCCTTTCACTCTAAGGGCTTACCCTCCCCCTGATCCCCGGGCATTCAAACGTGACTATGGGCTGTGTGACTAGACACTTCCCCCAGGTAGGTGGAACCCAACCAGAAACCATCTAATTTCGTGAACAAGGTGAACCCATGGGCACCAGGTTGTCTAAATAAAAACAATTCTACTAATTTACATCAAAGCATGGCATGTGTTATTCATGCAATCAAAAGCAAGCAATTCAATCCATATGTATGCTGGTAACTGTAGCTCTGCGTGCCAGTGTGTGGAGGATGGTCGCCCCCACCCAGTAAAAAAGCCAACACCTGCTGATCAAACAATGTTTGCCATACAATGCATTGTGTGTATTTAGCAGTCTTGTTGACCTGCCCTATGGCAGACAAAAATGTCTTCATGTCTAAAATTCTGTCATCTTCAGTTGGCTGTCAATACTTGTAGCAGTGCTGGGCATATCAATGGGCCCCACTAGGCCAGAAGTTCTATAGCAGAGCTGGCATCAGAACCCATAGTGGCTAGCTTATTGTGCACAGTTTCTATGTCACAAGCATATAAAGCTCCTGCAATTAATGAATCTAGCTCCCTAGCTACGCGCACTCTAGTGATGGGCCATAGAAATGGACTCCATTTGTAGCAGCTTGGTAGTACTAAGGAAACATTGCCTCATGATAAACCTATGTCTAAGTGTATCACTGTAATAATGAAGGTGTGCATTACCAGCCTACAATTTACATGTTGCCTTACTACTGGAAAATCTAACAGGTTCACAGTGTCTACCTATTGTGACTTGGAGAATACTCTTCTTCAAGTGGGATATCTACCATATACAATAATAACTTTAGCCACAAACACCATACTACTATCCGGCAGTGGCTGTTTCATCACACCATGGTAAAATGCCTTAGTCAAGTTATAGTCCATAAAATCTTGGCGAGAACACTCGCTGCAGTTCTCGGTCAGAAAAACATCACATTAGACAAATTAAACAAATGGGATCCATTCAGTGACAAAAGGTGCCCGACAATGTGCCAGGCCAGTACACTAGCAATTCCATGTGGATACTCATTTGTAGCGCTTTTCCAAAGAATTATTCCAAATGTCTACAATCAAAAGGTGACTCTTTGCATTAGTGTGCTGGAGACAGCTGTCCCCACAAAAACATGAAACTGGTTGGTTTAACAAAAACCGTGTTACACTCTGTGTCATAAAATCAAACATCAAGTCAGTCATGGTTTCATTTACCTGCCTTAAGCTGGCTGTAAATGTATCCAGTGTTTCAAAGATTACCATTTCAAATTATAGCTCACACACTTGGCAGCATTACTTCAATTAAGAATCTTAACCTACGCACAGGTGACTTTGATGTGCGCGCTCATCTTATCTCAAAATAAATTACGCTCCTGCTTGCATAATTCTGCTGCCCCAACAGTTCATAAATCATTTTCCTGCCTACGTGCAATGTAGAATATTTTTTTTTTTCAAAAAACAAAACATCTCTGGTTAAAGCAATTCAGTTGGAAGAGTAAAACCATTTCGTTTTTTCAGATTCATCTCAACAGTGCATTTAAAAACCATTTTTCAATGTGTTAGCATTCAATTGCTGTGTCACACATCTGTTTGTGGTGCCTGATGTTACAGTCCACCACTCATTGTCCATAGTCCTTTAAACAAGAAAGGGCAAACCATGTAATTTAAGTTATTTCCAGCAACTGAGTCATTTGAATGTGTAGCATCAAATACTTGATAATTAGCCAAGTCTGCATCGTGCCAGTTCAGCAAGAGTTATTACTCTGTTGGACACCTTTCGCAGGTTGCAGCATTGAGTGCGGTGCAGGGCACGTTAAAGTTGACTCGCATATCAGTAACTCGCATACTCTATGAGATCAGTGTCACCCACAAACTGCATACATCTATTTCTGATATTATGAAATGCCTTGTCTTGCTTTTATGCCTAGGCAAAATACAAACAGAAATGTTAGGATGTCATCAAAACTTCAATATCATTATTCTTCATGTTAGGATGTCATCAAAACTTCAATATCAGCGTTATCCACCCCTTCCCATAATACCACCCCCATCTTCAAAAAGGTCTCATCAGGTAACTACACACTTTATCATTGCTACTGCAATTATTTATCACCCTTCTGCATGTTTCTGGGGGCTTATTTACACTCAACCATACGGGGTGTGGCTGCCTAATCACAAACTCATTTGTGCAATGCGATCATAGTTGGTCAATGGTACCTCAGACTGATCTGTGCTTTTACAAAGCCATATAGTAAGTACCCAGGTCGCACAATGCTTTTCTTTTTCACCAAAGCGATCACAATGCCAGGCGCCAACTTGCTTCCAGTGTCTCATGATCTTGATTTAGTTTGCCCTGCTGGCATCACTCCATTTTTCAAAGGTAAAGTCTTTCAGTCCAATACCGCTTACAGTTGTACAAGCAGCAGCTTTGTTTATTCTTCATACAGGCAGTGTTTTTCAGGCCTCTGGTTTTTTCACTTGTCATTTTTTCCAAAGGGTGTTTGCTGTTTCCTGAACCACCCCTTTGAGTGCGATAGTCTAAGTCAGTTTCTTTTGTTGCTTCAACAAATCATTCATTCTTGCACTAAGCCGTATGGCTTCTGGATCATGGCTAATGTGCAGTGTTCATGTTGTACTTCAAAGCCCCGCTCTGCATGTTGTCTCTTGCAAAACGGCTAAGCACTTTTTGTCAGTTTTGCTTCCATCTGGAATGCCATAATGTCTTTGTCAGTTACTCCATCCCTGGCAATGTAGCTTGCAGTTTGCCAGATGTGTATTTTCTCTTCTCAAAGCGCCTAGAGGTTTCTTCTCCAGTGCACAGCGCTTTACTTCAGTTCACATCACATGGAGCACTGGAATGCAGCTTGCACAGCAATAGCGTTTCACTTCACATCACATCACATGGGAATGCGGTTTGCACAGTAATGTCTGTTGGAATGGGCAGCTGTCTTTTCTTGGCCCATTCACAGATGCATAGGTTAATGTTCAGATGTGATGTGCCCGTCTGCCATCCTGCATGAAGCCTTTGTTTCCCTACCACAGTTTCACTGGGCAAATGCTTTACTTTTGAACAGCTCTCTGTCTTTGCTCCCCCATCCTCAGGAATGCAGGCATTGTTTATCTTTCGTGTGCACCTGGCAGCGCCATGAGCACGCAGCTTATCTCTTTTGCCTATAACTCTTATACTGTGGCGGCTTCAATGGGAAGCACTTGTTTCAGACAGTTCACCCAGATTAACTCTTTCTTGTACTGTTTCTGCTTTTGTTTGCCTTCACGCACCTCGCCCAAGACAGCTTCAAGGCACAAGCTCTGCACACACAGCAAGACTCTTGTTTTCAAAAGCGGCACTTTTCTTGTCATCAGATTCTACTCCATGTAATTTTGCAAAATGTCAAAGCGTCTTTTTTTTCTTGTAATGTGCGATCTTTCAAGAGAACTCACAACCCATTAAATCTTTGTGCTATCTTATCACACACAGATGTTTCATTCTGTTGTACCATTGCCAAACTATAACCACTCAGTTCAGTGCATTTAAAAAATAAAAATGCCAATGTTTAGTGCAGCTCCCTGCACGTTTTCCTGCAAGAGCAACCCACACTCTATATATTGCTTGTGGGCTGTTTAATGTGTCAACAACATTTTTCCCCATGTATCACAGTCAACAGGTCACTATTTCCAAATCATACATCACTTATAAGGCAACAGCACAAATCCATGGCATAGCGTGGGATCAAAAATACTCCAGGGGCAATTTAGAAAAATATAAATTGTTTTTCTCCCCAACCATTGCAAACTGATTCTGCAAATTCAAATCAATACACAAAATCGAAAATCCAAATAACATTCACTCACTTTCTTTTTAAGTGAGTCTCTCACCCATTAAAAGCATGGCACAGCCTAAAATGCAATATAACCATTTTAGTGTGTTTCCTTTAAACAGAATTTGCCACCATTAGCACATGGAATTTTACAGTTGCCAAAAGAAAAAAAAAACTCTTTAGGCTCTCAGCACAGATGTTACTCATTCTCCTAAGCATGGCTCATTCCCCTCATTATTCAGGAATGCCAACATTCAAAAGCATACATCAAAAAAGCGAACCTTCGCCTCCGAACATTACAGCCCCCACTCGCTAGCACACTGGGGCTGAGTCAATGGTTAAATCACTATTCATAATTTGCATGTCAAATCCCTGCAATTATTTTTTTCCTGCCCTCATGACAGAATAGAGATGAGAACTCCGTCTCACTATGCATTCCAAATTACAACTTTAAACTGGGAAAACCGCATGATAAAATTCTTTTCTAATTGAGCATACATCTTTCTTAACCATTCCCCGGAGTGCTTTAAACAAAGCCATTTCCCGCTTGTTTATCGCCTTGTACTCCCTGGCACCAATCCCATGCAATAAGTCAGTCACGACTGATTTACTGAAGGGAGTCTTAACCACACAAGCTATCGGCCACGGCAAGCCGACACAACATTGCTGCCTTTTGAAGTCTCAGAGCTGCAGTGAGACCACCAAGGAAATGCGACAGCCTGCTCCCCACTCTACACTGTGTTCTCTCACACATTTTGTCATGTCATAGCATGGCACTGCTCTTCACAAATCCCACCGCTGCCACCAAATGTCTTGATATGGGCAAAATCTTCCTCGGGGCCAGCCCTTTGAGGGCAAAAATACCCAATTCAGCCCAAAATACAGGTTCTATTGTGCTGAGCAGTGATCTCATGCTAGTGACAAATGACACCCTCAAAGTTTTAGCATATTTATTCTAAGCAGTGAATTTCATATACATTTGGGATTCAAGTTAAAGAATATTACAAAGCATAAACTTAGAACAATGCAAAATATAGTGAAACATGGAACTTAGATAAACATAGAGAGACATAGAGAAATATAGAGAAACATAGAGAAACACAGTCTTACGTCCCTTTTAATCAGCACTGGGAGACCTGGCTTTTCATAGAAAAACAATGCTGGAGGACACCGTGAGAGCCAATTCCGGGCACCTGTTTCTGCACGAATCAAGTCCACAGGACGATCTCCCCCTGATCCCATGTGTGCATGGATATTTTATAATCTCTTGCTGTCAGTCACCATGACGCATAGTTCCAGAACTTTCCCTGTGAGGCTGGTTCATGGAAAAAACCCAGCTCTCTCTGAGATGCTCCCTGCTCGCTCCTACCCCCTCCCTTGGAGCCCTCTCCGCGAACACTGGAATGTCCTTATCAGTGCCTTCCCAGAGAAAAGCAAGATTAGCTTGGAGCCAGGGCTACCGTTAGTGAGGCTGAATATTCTAAGGGAAGCAGGGATGTATTAACCCCATCTGCAAGCTCTAAAAGGCATGCACTCATAGCTTAGTGTTTATAGCGCTTAAGACTGGCTATCTAAGCGCTATATAGGTGCCATAATGTTCCAAACACTCCAAAAATACCTATTAGGTACAGAGCTAGGGGCCCTCCCTGCCTGTCTATCAACAATGCTTAATGTGACCTATTTCATACTAGGCCTGCATATCCCTTGTAGCTCACTACTGCATAATGGAAGTGCTACAACAGACTACTGTCAGTATTTTTAGCACATACTTTGAATACACTATTGGCTTTCAGCGGCTAATGCTGTCATCTAAAGCCCTGATTGGCAAGGTTGCAATTTTGTGTATCACTACACCCTCATAAAAGACTGTGCTGCACCCCTGCTCCCATTGATCAATGCCATCACCAACTCTTCCTTCACAACCTGTTGTGTCCCAACCACCCTTAAGGAATCTTGGATCTCCCCTCTGCTCAAAAATCCCTCCCTTGTCCCAACTATCCCTACCAACTACCGGCCCATAACTACTGTCCCATTCCTTCTTGTAATCATCTAGAGTGGCCTAAGTCCAGATTCAAGATAGCTTTGAATTTCACCACATCACAGGCACTTGGTAGTCAGGATTCTGCCCAAGACATGGAACTGAGACAGCCTGTGTGGACTTAAAAACACAGCTGAATGATTCAACTGATTCCAGAAATCTCTCCTTCTTTCTTCTTCTGGACCTTTCAGCAGTTTTTGATCTTGTCAATCACCAGACATTATGCCTTCCCCTTACGACCTTCACACACTTCTGTCAGGATACTGCCAGAGGGATCTCCTCCTCATCCAACAGATTCTCCAGAGTCTTTTCTGTTAATGTGATGTCTGTCCCCACGTCTATCTCCTGTGGTGTTCCCCAAGGCTCCAGTGTTTCGTTCACCCTCTGCAACATCTGTACAGAACTGCTATTTCACCTCCTAGACTCCCTCAGCATTTCATACACAAATTATGCCGACGATACTCAAAGTCTCTTCTCCGTAAGACGCAGCCATGTCACCTCTGTTGTAAAAGCACTGGGTATGTACCTGGTTGCCATGCTTAATATGTCACGGCAGGTGAACCACATTGCCACAACCTCAGCCAATGCCACTAAGGTTATCTATGCCAGCAAACCATTCCTTTCTATAGAAAATCGCCTTAAAGTCGCCCAAACACTTATCGGCTCCAAGTTAGATTACTGTAATTCACTATTCTTCAGCATCTCATAAATAAACCTCACTAAATTACAGGTTATAAAGAACAACACCCTTTGGGCAGCAGTGGACTTGGTTAAAAACACCCACATTTCGGAGGCCAGAAGAGCCATTTACTTGGCTGCTGTTCAGAGAGAGAATTAAAGGCAAGACTGTTTCCATTACCCACTGATGTTTATCCAATCATACGCATTCATACCTCACGCATAAATTGAAAATATATGTTCTGGTGAGACATCAACAATCTGCCTACAAACATTACCTGACTATCCCAAGATTCAACTGCAAAAGAGCAGGAGGTTCCAGTTTCCCTGTCTGTGTGGCTCGCCTCTGGAACAACCTTCCACCCCATTTGCAGGCTGAACCACCCTACCTACTATTCAGAAAGTGACTTAAAACTCACCTTTTCAGTTAACCTACTGCACTGTTTTCTCTTTCCTTCCTTGTGTTCTATGTACTGTAACTAGCGTCTAGATGCCCACAGCCTATGTGTGCTGCTTTAAATGTATACATGAAATGAATAAATAAACAAATACATACATACTTGTCACTTTTGACCATGTTCCTTGTTGTTTTGGTTTGTGTGTATGGGCACCTGTTAGCTTTAAGAAATGAAGGTGCATGGAACCCAGTGATGACTGTCAGGATAGACTGGGTTGCTGAGTGTAAGTTCAAGTTGTAGAAACACCCTTTGAGTTGTTTCCTGAATGTCCAGTTGTTATTTTTTCAACGCAAAGATGGCTGGGCAGGGAATTCCACATTTTACACAATATAAAAGGACAGAAGTTCCGTGTGTACCAAGAAAGGGACTTAGTACACTGATAGGGCAGGTGAATTATAGGCAGATAAGATGCTGAATACACAAGCAGGTAAATCCTCATATGGCAGACATACAGGATGGATAGATGCAGCCATAGTTCACCGAAATTGAGACAGCTAAACTGAAGAGCTACCATGTTTTTAAACGCAGCAGGCATAAAAGCCAGCAAGGCCTCAGACTAGAGGATGTATTCATAAAATGTGTTTATTTGGAAGCTCAGAGCTGCTCAAACAGTAGCTTGCACCAAGCGCAAAGGTCGGAAAGAAAAAGGGAGTACTAAATTAACTGAATGCAGGCATAGGATAGCGGTTCCCAGGATGAGAAGGGTTGACTCCCAAGGTAGTTCATTTTAATAAGAGCACAAACAACCATTGACGTGCAGATGCCTGAGAGCACTTAACCAAAAGACTTTATTGGAAGTAATTGACTAGCGCCGTAAGTGGCCGCAAAGAACATAACATGCACGTTATTATTAGTTAAAACCTTAATAAATAGAAAGAAAGAAACTCTCAGACACCGTACCCTAGCAGATTATCTACATGCAAAGAACACTGGCTAATCATTATGAGCCAGACTCAGATAGGACACCAGGAGAACTCCCTCAGCATGCACACAGACAGGAGACATCACAAAAGGCCATGTTCAAAGGATAGGGAAGGCCTCAATGCTTCAGGATGATTAGGAGTATTCTTTAATTGGAAATATGGCAGACCATGGACGTCTCTTCCCCTATTTTTGTCTCCCTCATATCTTAGATCCTTATCTAAGTGTCCAAGGTTGGTAAGCGAGATGCAAACCAAAGAGAAGTCCCCTGGCACACTGCCTATGATGAATAGTGCCAACCATTTAACTGTCCCTGTAATTATGTATTTTCAGTATTAGCAATAGTGGGATGAGTCCAGGAGTAGCCACCAATCAAGAGACTAATCCCTATACATCTTATACAGTGTGAGACCTTAACCATTCCCACTTCCCTGTAGGTTTTGTAAACTGATAGAGTAATGTGCTGTAATTTCTGGGAAAACCTGTTTGCAGTTGTTGGAAACACGAGAGCTATGAGAATGAAAATGCTTGTATGCTGTCCTGGCTTGGATTTGTTGTTTGAATAAAGCTGGGTTTTGATGTGGACCTTAGACCTCAACAATACGTTATCCAGCATTGACTGCTTACTCTTATTCCACTGTCGTCCAATCTTGAATGCATCAGAGATGAACAGAAGGATAAGTGCACCCTCTGTTTTGTCGCTCACGTTGTTCTTCAACATATCCAATATTAAACGCCATGTCAATTTTGTGACTCTTCTGGTTCTGAAGCCATGTTGTGTCCCATGAGGCAGGTTATTAGAAGCTGTGATTTCTCAAAGATGTTTGTTACTGAGTTTTCCAAGAGTTTTCCAGATTAAAGGAGTGTTTGAGATTGGTAGTTTCATGTGCCATTTGTCACCACTGTCTGCTTTTTGAGAAGTGGACTAATGTAAGCTGATTTTAAAAGTAATGAGACAATCACAAAGGTGACATAATTACTGAGGAAAGACAGAAATGCAGGTTTCAGTTCCAGATGTTTCATGGAGATTTCAAATTGATTTGCATGAGTCAATGGTGGTAAGGGGATCCTGCAACAATGAAGGTCATAAGGTGTTTAAGAGAGGGCTGGTTGGTTTAAGGGCTGGTGCCTTCTTGCAGTGGCAGGGGCTGGTGGTGTTCTTGTGATCATATCATAATTGAGATGCTTTTGGGTTGTTCTACAGTTACCTTGTTTTTGAATTCTTAAATAATCTTCAACATTTCCCTTTGGGTGTCTTCTGCTGATTCAATGTACCGTGAGTAACACATTGAATCAGCAGAAGTTGCTCAATAAACACAAGTATATTGAGTTCATTGCTCCGCATTGGGTAAAAACATGTATGGCCCTCTCAGGTCTATCTACTCCTTTACAAATATGACAGTTTTGCTTATCCACAGGCATTCTGCTGTACACCCCCTGGACAGTGAGTAACGGCAGGTGATTTATTCTGAGCCGCAAACTAAAATCACAAACCAGTGGTCTAAGGTTTCTAAGAACATAGGCCTGAGTCTGGAGGTATTTGTGTGACACACCCACCACCGGTCCATCACTTTGCAGTTTTTCTAGTGCGGTATAATTGCAAACCAAATCGTGTTTCTTCATTTTATTTACAAAAATATCTTTGAGGGTTTCGTACTGTGCCCCTTTGAAATTCCAGATGCCAACCTATTAGAAAGAATCAATCCTCATTTAGTCTATGAACATTTCTATTCATAGGAGCCCTCTATGAAACTTTGGCACTTTTCCACAGCAAGTCCAGCAGAGGACATGTTGGCTTACTCTTAGATTTCATATACAGGAGGCCTCAGCGAATTTGCACCTGAGCCTTCAGTGAAACTAGCCCCATTTCCAATTGTAAGAAAGCCATGGGGGTTGCCGGTGGGAGCCTCAATATCCTTCCCCAAAATAGACCCTCCAAAAACCCCAACCAGGACAAGTCGACCATTGTTAAGGCTCCAATTCCGTACAATATTGCTGGTATGAAGCACTGTTTGTATAGCTTCAAGATCCCCCCAGCGTATATCCTGCTGATTTCCTGGAAAATGAGATTAATCATATGCATTAATTGTCTTGCCTTTCATCTCCTTGTCTCTATGATCAAATTGTAAGAGCAGCTGGTTGATAATTCCATACCTAGGTATGGGTAGCTGCATATGTATTCTAAGGTTCCTACTTCAAAGCCCAGTTTGACTTTGTTAATTTTACTTACTGCTATGACCATCATGTTTGCTTTATTCATATTAATGGTTAGGTCATTTGTCTCAGCATATTTAAGTAGGGCCTTAAAGTTGATTTTTGCACCACTAACCGTTCTGTTCATTAATACTAGGTTGTCCGTGTAGAGAGCAGTAGCAACCAAGGTCGGGCCAACTTTTACTGAAAATCTGGTACTCAGACTTATCTTCAATGGGAGATCTGCCATGTATAGGTTATATAACAAGGGTGCCAGCGTGCATCCCTATTTTACCCTCTGTCTATAACCACTGTTTTGGACAGAGAGCCTTTGTCATCAAGGCGGACTCTCTCAGTCATGTTGGTATGTTAGAGGATGGTAATATCTCCCAGCCATTCTGGACATCCCAATTGTCGAAATGTGTCCCATAGCTTACCCCGATTTACTGAATCAAAGGCAGCTTTGAAGTCAACAAATATCAAGTACAGTGATGTTGTGCCCCTTTTTTGCTGATTCAACCATAAATTGATCAAGCAACTGTATATTGTGTATGGTGCTTGATCCTGGGCGGACCCTGTTTGCATTGTATGAAATATGTTATGGTTGGCGGCCTATCTTGTTGGAATTTAAATGATATTATGCCTCCTATCGCAGTATTTGAATGTGTATTGGCCTACGCCAAGTTGTCTAAAATATCATGTAAAAAGACTCCGCGGCAAGGTCTTGACCTTAACGAAAAATTGTGTAAGTCGCCATCTTGGATTTAGCCGCCATTTTAGGTTCTCTTGTAATGTGGAAGTCACCCTGAACATCAAAATGTAGGCCGAATGACATTCTGAGTGAGATTCTGGCCGTTGTGACCTCCGCACACATGAATAAGTAATATGCCTGCAGGCCACTTGTCGGGGTCGCGAACTGAGACCTTGTCCTATCCCTGACCTATGTGTAAATGAACAACTGTATCAGCGGAACTGATCAAAATGCATACATTATGGGATTGACCTGGCAAGGAACCCTAGGCCTGGTCCCAAGAATGGTTAACCCGCGAGGGGGTTGGCCAGGGCTGAATAAAGAATATAAAAGCCCAAGTATTCCAATGTACGGTCTCTCTACTAATGCATCAAACCTTCGTTGAAGTTTGTTACGTTACTCTGAGAGCCGAATAGCTATCCGTTTGTCAATTGACTTTTTGGTAACTGTTGTAGCTTTTAAATAAAGCACTTTGTATGTCCTTTGTAACCTGTGTTGGTGTGTTTCCTTTGGGCTTCCCAGCCTCATATCAGTTTTTATGTTTTCACAGTTGGCGCCCAAATAGGGACCCTCAAGATTGATGCCGGATCATTGAAGGTTGACGCAGACTATCGAACCGGGATCGGACGGTGTGATTCTGCGGGCCCGACCGAACGAGACGCGATACCTCGGCAGCGCTGCACGATCCGATCCTTGGATGATAGTCGTGTGGTCTGACACGGCATCTTGACGAGGGTCCATTTTTGAGGCGGGCAGATTTGTCAAAGCCACCAAACACAAGGTCAAATTTGTTAGGTAAGTTCTTTGATAAACTGTATGGTCCTCCGTAGGTTTGGTCAGGTGCAGTCGTGACCCGGCTCTTAATTTAACCCTGACAATTTGAATTTGGCGTATTGTATCTGCAGACACAATTATTGACCAGGTAACACCAATTTTTTGTGAAATGCCTGGGAAATTGTCTAGCTGCTTTAGGGCTCTGTTCCGCAGCGATCGACAGTCTTTGGAATTTAGCAGCCCGGCACCACAGGAGGGGTCGCCGGCATGTACTATGTACTGTAAGTATGGCATTGGTAGTATAGTATTTAATGATATTTGGCACAGACAGACCAGACATGTCTCCGAATTTCAGTGGCCAATTAACGGTAGTTTTGAGATCCCCCGTATTGAATACCTAGAATCAGTCTTGTTAAAAAAGAAGGCTAGACCTGCAGCCTTTGATGTTTTACAGAATTGGAAAAAAGAAGCGTTACAGCAGCTTCAAAGTAGGGACAAACATGCACGCCTTCATAAAATAAACGCCAAAAAAGCATTGTTATATGATAAAGAAAAACATTCAGAATCAGTTAAAAATATGGATAGGGCTTTTTCACTTGGAATCCAGAAAATTTACCCCTCTAAAGATTTCCATGTTTCCGAAGAATTTATTGAGAAATTGTTAAACGAACGCAGGCCTGGTGCCTCTGCGCCACCTCCGTATGTTCCTATTTTGGGCGCTCTGCCCATTCCTGCTGTTGTTCCTGCTGTTAATCCTGTTCCCCCTGTACAACCTATTGTTCCTAGTCCTCTAGTTGTTGTTCCTCCACCTATCGCACCGCCCCTTCCCTCTGCACCGATAGTTGCACCTTTATTAAATTTACCTGCATCTCCGCTTCCGAGTGGTCCCGTATTGACTGAAGTTGAGCCATGTGCAGGATCAAAGATCGTCACTCGTAATACTGTTTCTGCAGGTAAGAAACCGGAATTGTTTGCATGGGCTAAGCATTGTATGGAGAAAGGTGATCAAGTTAATGTTTTTTCCACATTATCTAATTTGAATAGTTTTCCCAAGAAAAATGTTTTTATCAAAGGTTTGGGGACTCATTTATGTATGATGTGGGGTAGATTACAAAATTCGGATCTTCCACAAGGAGTGAGAGATCTGAATGCTTTGGCACTTTCGAGGGACACAAAGCAGAAAGTATATGGGCATGTTGAAAAATTGTTTGAGTATAGGAAAGACTTTGAAAAGTCACGAGATGAGGATGACGAAGACGATAGAATATATGTACAGAAACGGTTCCTTCCGTGTCGTAGATCGGCACCTGAGGAAATACGAATTTGTACCAAAGATGCGATTCGATGGATCTCGGATTCATCGATTCCGTCAGATGAAGTATATGACACGTATAGTCAGTATACAGTAGAAATGCAAAGAAAGGTAATTCAGGTAATGGTACAGTACCTGCAAGAAGAATGTGTAAGAAAGAAGGTTAGTTGCCCCATAGAATTATTGGGGATTTGTAAAAGGGCTTTTTCGCCCAATACTTCTTCAGCTGCCTTAGCGCTCGACCTGGCTCTGTTGCTTAGTATGCGGCCGGAGGTACCTATATCTCAGTTGCCTATGAGAGAGGTTCCTCCGACCTTTGTCCCAAAAGTTGAGATCCCCGCCGACGCTGGGACTGGTGCCCCCACTGTGGATATCCCTGCACATTATGTATCACAATTCGTTCATGTCCCGTTTTCACGACAGGAAGTGAACACTATTAGACAATCAGTTCCCGATATCAGGAAAAACCCGACGGGGTTTTACAAAGAAATAGAGTCCGTTTTGCAGTCCTCTGTGTTCACCTTGAGTGATATTGACTTGCTATTCCCTGTACTCCTACCCGTAGATGTATGGAAACAGGTTCGGACAGTAGACGATGTGCCAGGGTTGGGAGATACGTGGGCTAATATGATTAGGATTGATGGGGAAAGACCAGCTGGTGAGAAACCACCACAGGTAATACTTACTTTGCCTGATAGAATTGTCGCAAAATTAAAAACTATAATTCCAGAGAAAAGAATTATTTGGGACAAGCTTACGGCCTGTGTTCAAGGAAAGACTGAAGGCGCCACCGAATTCTTTAACAGATTCGAGCAGGTATTTTCTGACTTCAGTGGACAGGATTTGGGTACAGAGTCTGGGAAAAGGTTGTTTGTGGACAAATTTGTACATGGATTGTTGCCTGACATCCAGTCACAGATTATGTCCTCTGAGAGCGCTTGGCAGGCAAAATCTCAATCTGAGGTTTTGCACATGGCTCAGTATTATGAGAACCGTGTTAATAATGAGAAGGACAAAATTGAAAAGAGGAAAGGAGATTTGAAAACCAAAGTATTATTACAGCAAATTGTTAGAAACCCCAGAGGAGGCACGTCACAGACCAGAGGTCAGTATGCCCCAAAAGGAAATGCTCCTTTGGGTCCTGTGAATATTAATCAATGTGCTTATTGCCGCCAGGAAGGTAATTGGCGAGCACAGTGCCCCGTCCTTCGACAGGCGTTTGGGAGTATGGGTAAACGACCTAGGGCCGCCCTGGAACAGGGGGCCCTGATAGAGGTCAGTTTTTACAAGATCCTCAGCAACCTTTTTCACGGGAAAATCAGACCTCGAGTGTGGACTCGAGGAACATATTTGATCACCCTTCTGCTGCCTACCTTTCTGAAGAGCTTCCTTCTGACGAGGCTCTATTTCATTAGGATTGCCCGAAGCAGGGTTTGGAACCTTCACCTATTCCCGTTAATCAGAAAGGCCCCTACGTTGAATTTTCAGCAGGGAATAGGAAACACCAGTTTTTGATAGACACTGGAGAACAGAAGTGCTCCATTGATCATTCTTGGGTTCCAAACATTCCACTGTCAGGGCAAACCAATGTTTCCGTAGGGTTTTCTGGTATACCAATTGTTTGTCCGGTTTCTTCACCGGTGTCTGTTTCTTTGGGTCCCTTTACGGACCATTGCCCTTTTCTTCTCACTTCGAACTGTGGAAGAGAATTTGCTGGGGTTGAATTTGTTAAAGAAATTGAATGCAGTAATTCATTGTTCTTCTGATGGAGTACGGCTGACGGTTTCACCACAGCAACTTCCTAATTCTCAGTTCCTGATTCGACCTTTACCTCCTGAGTTTAGCATTGTCCCGGAATTTTTATGGGCGGTAGACGACAATGATGTCGGGGTATTACAGATTGAGCCCGTTAAAATATTTTTGAAACATGGAGTGAAACTACCACGCATTCCGCAGTATAAAATATCAGTTGAGGGCGAGCGTGCTTTGAAATGCATTGTCTCTGATTTTGTGCATCGCGGGGTGATCGAGGAGATTACAGGTAGTCTGTGTAACAGTCCGATCTTGCCTGTATATAAGAAAGGCGACAATGCAATTCCATACCGGTTCATAATTGATCTTCATGCTATTAACAGAGTTGTCGCCCCACAATTTCCAATTGTGCCTGATGTGACGACGATATTGACAATGATCCCTGCTACGGCTACGCACTTCAGCGTTGTGGATTTAAAAAACGCTTTCTTTAGCATTCCTATACATAAGGAAAGTAGTTATCTGTTTGCGTTCACCTTGGGGGGACGCTCATTTACATTTACCAGGGCACCTCAAGGGTATACTGAAAGTCCAAGCATTTATAGTAGAGCTTTGAAAGAGCAGCTCGACACCCTTGAATTGCCACCTACTTGTACACTGCTTCAATATGTCGATGATTTGCTTTTGGCTGCAGACTCTGAGAGTGCTTGTAAAGGAGGCACTGTACTGTTGCTTGTTCATTTAGCTAAAAATGGTCATAAAGCTTCGCTCAAAAAAATTCAATATTGTTCTCAGGAGGTCGCCTATTTAGGCTACATCCTGTCAAAGGAGGGGAGAAGATTGACACCTGAAAGAATAAAACACATTTCTGGCATGTCTGTTCCAAATACACAGAAGGAAGTCAGAGCCTTAATAGGTATGGCTTCTTACTGTAGGTTGTGGATCCCGAACTTTTCGCTAGTGATAAAACCGATGTTGGCTTTGACGAAGAAGGGCATTTCTCTGCCACTGCCATGGAAATCGAAACATCAACGATCATTTGAGCTTCTCAAAACCGCGTTATGCTCTGCACCGGTTCTGGGTACTCCAAATTATGACAAGGCCTTTGTGTTGTTTGTGCATGAATGTGATGGATGTGCTTTGGCTGTGTTAACACAGGAACATGGAGGGAAGAATAGGCCGTGCGGCTACTACTCCTCCGCCCTTGATCCTGTCGCATGCGCTTTACCAAGATGTTTGCGAGCTGTTGCTGCTGCTGCCGCGTCTGTAAAACAGAATGAGGGAATGGTCCTAGGCCATGATTTGATTTTGATGGTACCTCACTCTGTAGATATCCTATTGAATAAAACCCAAACGCAACACCTCACCTCTGCGCGGTTAACAAGGTATGAATTAATTCTGTTTGCCCCTCACATCCAAATTAAGAGGTGTTGTGTTCTTAATCCGGCTGAACTCTTACCTTTCCTGCAAAATACTGTTTGCGGTGACGAAGAATTACATGACTGCCTGTATACCACTGAACAAGAAACGAAAGGCAGGATAGATCTTATAGATACTCCTTTGGACAAGGCAGAAGGGGAGCTGTTTTGTGATGGCTCCTGCTTCAAACTTTCAGATGGTACATCTACAGCTGCTTATGCAGTTACTACATTGAGTAAAGTTGTGGAAACTAAGAGAATTTCGCATAACTCTGCTCAGGCCGCAGAGATTATAGCATTGACCCGAGCTTGTGAACTCTCCCAAGGGCGTATAGTAAATATATGTACTGATAGCCAGTACGCCTTTGGGGTGGCTCACAACTTTGGAAGGCTCTGGTCGGAAAGAGGGTTCCTGACCTCACATGGGACCAAGATCCAGCATGGCCACTTGATAGTGCAATTACTCTCGGCACTCTCACTCCCTAAACAGTTAGCGATCATGAAATGTGCAGCACATCGTAAGGTCATAGATGATGTGGGCAAAGGGAATGCTTTTGCGGACTTGATAGCCAGACAAACGGCCACAGACCTTAGCACGGACATGTATGCTTCGAGGGAAATGAGAGATGCTTATATAATGGATGAAGGTATTGGGTCTGTGCGAGATATTCAAACTGATGCCAGTAGTAGAAGAATCTAAAAGGTGGGCTGAAGGAATGGGGAAACTAGATGATGATGGGTGTTGGGTGGATACATCTGAAGGAAAATGGCTGCTCCCTGATTCATACGTATTGGCAATGGTTACGATGGCACACGGTCCTACACATGTGTGTGCCCAGTAGATCACGAAAATGTTAGAACAAGTTTGGGTGAATAACAAGATTCTGGAGACTGCGAAAAGACATGTTCGAAATTGCATGATCTGCTTACAGCACAATGTGGGTAAGGGGACAGTAACTCTAAGGGGAAGCTTTGGGCCCCCTTCTGTTCCCTTCGAGGTCATTCACTTTGATTTTATTGAGATGGAACGATGTAATAATCTGAAATATGTTCTTGTAATAATTTGTGCCTTCAGTAAATGGGTCGAGGCTTTCCCGGTTAAAGATGCTACCGCCATGACCACTGCAAAGATTATGGTAAAATAATTCTTTCCTCGATTTGGGCTCCTGAGGGTAATTTGGTCGGATAATGGTCCTCATTTTATTGCAGCAGTAATTTTGCAGATATGCACAGCCTTACGTATTGAGAAACGATTTCACTCAGCTAGACATCCTCAAAGTGCTGGGTTGGTGGAAAGACACAATGGTATCTTAAAGAATAAGCTTGCGAAAACATGTTCCGATACCAAGCTGAACTGGCCAGATGCCTTACCTATTGTATTATTAGCTATGCGTACCACACCTCAAACTAAGACTGGGCTTTCTCTATTTCAGGTAGTGATGGGGAGACCTGCTAACATTTGGGGTCTTCCAAAACCTAAAGCCCTGAGAGAGGTGGAAAATGTATTGCTTGTAGACTACTGTAACCAGTTAACTAAAAACCTGTATTTCATTTATCACCAGGTGCACTCAGCTTTACCTGTATGGTTCACGGGCCCAGGACAGCCTGGAAGTTGGGTCCTAGTGAAGGCCTACGAGAGGTCTTCCTGTCTCGCGCCTCGCTGGCGGGGACCCTACCAGTTGTTGCTGGTCACCCGGACAGCAGTGCGGGTGGCTGGAAAGAAGAACTGGATCCACGCGACGCATGTCAAGAAACTTCCTCATACGACGCCACATGTTACAGAAGAAGCAGAACCCCTCGCTGATGCTACAGTCTCTGATCTTGGAGTAGCAAACAGCGCTGTGAGTGCGTCGGAGAATTTCTCTGAGCCAGAGGAGGTTGGGGAACAGTCCATTTCGTCTCCGCACCCTTTTGAAAAATCACTTCCGGAAAACACTGTTTCAAGCTCTGCGACTTCCGTCGCCTCCGATACGTCGCTTCCCTCAGGAAGTGACGACACTTTATTTTCGGATCAGACAATCTTGGGTACCACCAGGTACAACCTTCGACGAAGGAAATAGAACTACGGTACAGGTTTTCCGTGTATCTGGAGAAGGGAAGTGATTGGAAGTTTTCTTTTATATAAGAAAGTTCTGTTGAACAAAAAGGGATTCTGCTGGCTAGGGTTGGGAAGGACTAAGAAATTGCGCGACCGTAGCGTCGCCAGCAACGAACATTGGGGCCGTCGATTGAGGAACTACAATGCCTGCACCTCCACTGCTGCTCCCCGCACTGGACT
Source organism: Ambystoma mexicanum (assembly GCF_040938575.1). Taxonomy (NCBI): domain Eukaryota; kingdom Metazoa; phylum Chordata; class Amphibia; order Caudata; family Ambystomatidae; genus Ambystoma; species Ambystoma mexicanum. The sequence goes on along the minus strand of NC_090932.1, from coordinate 484,550,934 downwards.
TATGAATAAGGGGGTGACCAACTTGAACAATGAACAATGTGCCTGGGCCCCGAAAACGTACTGCTGTGTTTTGATAATGATAATTGTAATTTTTGCAACTACTGCTGTAGGACTTTGGTATTTTGAAGAAATCTATCCTCTGAAACCTTTACTACCGACCGAGATTGTACCAACTGCTTTGACTCCCTCTGTACACCTTCACACTCTGTCCCCTAGAGACTCCCAACATAGACAAAAGTATCATAATAACACTCTAATGATAGTAATGAATGCAACTCATGCCATTTTTAATAAGAGTAATTGTTGGATTTGTACTCATTTACCGCAACATGGGAACAAGGGACCGGGATGGTATATTCATACTTTACCTTTAACGACTGCTTGCTATGCCTCTCTTAGAGCACTATTCTTTGGCCGCTGGAATGATAGCATCTCAGGGAACTTTGATGGAACTAATCTGAATGATTTTGAGAAACATGAATTAACTCCCCTGGGATGCTCGCTTTTTGCAAATAGAAGTAAACCTAATGTCGCTTCTATTCGGTCGTCTGATAAACTATCTCTTCCTTTTCAAACTCTAATTTCCTTTAAAATGGCTCCGATAGGCAATAAGGACGCCGTACCTCCTTCTTATTCTATAAATCATAGCCCTGACTCGGTCCCCTTTTGTGTACAAAGAAATGGCACTCGGCCAATGGGAGATTTTGAAGGTTGTAAGAACATTGTAAATTTGACTGGAGAAAACAGGCCTTTGTATGTAGGGGGGCCTGTTTATTTTGTTTGTGGTAGTTTAGCATTTCCCTGGTTGCCCAAGGATTGGCAGGGAACCTGTTATTTAGGAATACTGTTACCCGGGGTATTTGTAGCTAGTACATTGGAGGTTTCTAAGGCGCACCCACGGCGGGACAAGAACGGAGATACCCCTGGGCAAGTATTGGGAGATATAGCGAAATCAGTTGTGCCCTTTTGGGGACAAATAACAAACTCTGAGAACTTTAGGGGATTAGCAAGGGTACTGGAGAGAATGATCAACCGGACCGCGGACATACTCTACAATATGACCTTAGAACAAAAAGCAATAAGATTGGTAGCACTCCAAAATCGGATGGCATTAGATGTCATTTTGGCAGAACGAGGTGGAGTATGCAAATTAGTGGGGTCCGCTTGCTGTGTTTTCGGACCAGATTCCTCGCCGACAATTTTTAAAGCAATACAGAACTTGCATACTCTTAGTTCTGAAGTACATATCCCTGTAGGAGATTGGAATCTTAGCACCTGGTTCTGGGATTCTTTACGATCTTGGGGTTGGAAGGTGCTTTCTGTTATTCTGGTTATTTTGGGGATCCTGCTATTCCTTTGTTGCTGTTTTCAATGTCTTCCGAGTATATGTGGAATGCTAGGGGGATGTTGTGCCCAAGCAGTGAGCACAATAGGGCATAAAATATATGCCCCAGATACAGCATCTAAAGAGTTTGTGTTACAAGAGGTTCTGATGAACGACCTAATGGCTATAGATATTACAGACAATGATTCGGGATGGATGGATGACAGCACATGGAGTTATTTGCAAAAGTATTAGAAATGATATTAGCACTTGGCATAGGCCAAAAGGAGGGTCTGTTGGAATTGAAATGATATTATGCCTCCTTTCGCAGTATTTGAATGTGTATTGGCCTACGCCAAGTTGTCTAAAATATCATGTAAAAAGACTCCGCGGCAAGGTCTTGACCTTAACGAAAAATTGTGTAAGTCGCCATCTTGGATTTAGCCGCCATTTTAGGTTCTCTTGTAATGTGGAAGTCACCCTGAACATCAAAATGGAGGCCGAATGACATTCTGAGTGAGATTCTGGCCGTTGTGACCTCCGCACACATGAATAAGTAATATGCCTGCAGGCCACTTGTCGGGGTTCCGAACTGAGACCTTGTCCTATCCCTGACCTATGTGTAAATGAACAACTGTATCAGCGGAACTGATCAAAATGCATACATTATGGGATTGACCTGGCAAGGAACCCTAGGCATGGTCCCAAGAATGGTTAACCTGCAAGGGGGTTGGCCAGGGCTGAATAAAGAATATAAAAGCCCAAGTATTCCAATGTACGGTCTCTCTACTAATGCATCGAACCTTCGTTGAAGTTCGTTACGTTACTCTGAGAGCCGAATAGCTATCCGTTTGTCAATTGACTTTTTGGTAACTGTTGTAGCTTTTAAATAAAGCACTTTGTATGTCCTTTGTAACCTGTGCTGGTGTGTTTCTTTCTGGGCTTCCCGGTCTCATAATATTTTTCTGTTTTCACAATCTCTGCATTTCTGCCAGGACGAATGATGCAAATAGCTTCCCTGTGACATCTACAAGTGAAAGCATCTAGTAGTTTTCAGGCTCAAGTCTGTTGTCTCCTTTCTTATGGATATGCAGCATAATGGTACTTTGCCAAGACGGCAGAATCTCCTTTAAATTACAGACCTTGTTGAATAGTATTCTAAGGATACCTACCCATTCTACTGGATTTTCCTTTAGAACCGCGTTTGAGAGCCCATTTGGTCCCGGAACTCGTGAGCCCTTGAGTTTTATTATTGCCTTATGGATCTCCGCTGTAGTTATGATCAGGGGCTACCAAGAATTTATCTCACGAATCCCCGTCAATGGAGTAATTTGGTATACATTTGTTCTTAAGAAAGAGAGTCCATGTTCATACCGGGAAAGGGTTGACTAGCTTCTTTTGCCCGTCTCCCTTTATCTTAGACAATATTTGCCAGATGTCTCTTGTGTTTGTATTACATAGTACTGTTAACATCTGCTGCCATTACTTATTTTTCTTGCTAAATTTGTGGCGCAATATCATTTTTTTGTAATTACTTTTATACTTACTAATTGTGCTGGCTTTTACCTCAATGACCTCTGTAGATAATACCACCTTCCTGATGGCTCTCCGTAGTAATCTTTTTTCACCTTGCATCTCAGGATCAAATTGGTGCATATGTTTGTTATCACGGATAAGTACATTTCTGGGTCTGATAGACCCGGCATTAAGTTCTAGAGTACTCAAGCAGTCACCCATCTCAGCCAGATCATATCTGGCAAATTTCAGTAGATAGTATCTGAATAAATGCTGTGTGTTGCTGGCAGCCCTATGAAGATTTTGCAGAGTCCACTCCATTATTACCATACCATAACTGCCCAATTGCAGGTGCTCCACTTCTCCCATGTCAAGTGTCAGTACTAACATGGAGTGGTCACCATAGTTAGTTTCCCCCACTTCGAGTCATGCCACTCTCTCAGCACATTTATCACTGGCAGAAACGTAGTCTAGGGTAGAGCTATTATTATTCATGAACCAAGTAAATCTCCCCGGTTTATCACCAGTCGTTCTTCCATTCAACATTATTAGACCCCATTCCTTAAGTGTAGCAATCAATTTCTTTCCTTTTGCGTCAGCTCTACTTTTTGTCATTACTCTCACAGGACATACAGGCTTGTAAGTACCATTTTCTTCTCGGTCTTGACATCTGGCATGTAGATCACCTGTGATCAAGACTAAATCGTGGCCTTTTGAGGCTAACCAATTGACACATATCCCATTTATGGTGTCGCATACCTCTTCCAAATTCACTATACTAGGTGACACATATATATCTACAAGCAGAAGCTGGAATTTTGATTGGTCCTTTCCCGCAACCACCTCAACCGCTAAAACATTTTCTGTTTCAGCCAATACGTTGGTACATTCAATTTGGAGATTTTGTTTTAGGCCTATTATCAAACCACCGTAGGGGCAGCCACCTGGTCCCTTACTTGCCAATCTCTATGTCAATGTATATCCCTCTAGCTGAATGGGATTTATTAACCATGTCTCTTGGAGGAATGATATATCGTGCTGACACAGATAAGACAAAGAGCATTTTTGATCTAAAAAATGCACTTGACCTCTCGTGTTCCACGTTACAACTTTCAGCGTTCATGTTCTAGCAGTTAGGTTTTTCATGATGAACTTTTTAAACCACTCCCATCCTGCCACATCCGCTGTGATTGTAGTTGAGGGTTCCACCCCAATGTTTGATTTAAATTTTAGTGCCAAACCACATTTCAGAGCATGTGAAAAGGATTGTGACCGCGCTATTTTCTTGACTGGGACGTGGGTAGGACTATTAATTAGGTAGCTCGCCTTTTGAATACTTTTGTGATGTGCTCAAAATAAGGCGTGCAATTCCGATGTGGCACAGTGGACACCTACATAGTTTCCTCCCTCTGATAAAATTGGTTCCACGAAACTGAAATCAGCTGAAGTAAGCACATGAAGGGCCAGTACCTAATTGCACACCAGCAAAACATCCAACCTATTTGTTAAATTTCCAGCAATGGTCAGTGGACCACGTCCCATTATACATGTCTTGTCTTCCAAGGATACTGGGACTCCTTCCTTAGAACTGTTAAATTGATTAACAGCATCTAGCTGAGTCCCACTCTGTGGCCACTAATGCCAGGATTCTGCATAGGATTCTTCTGACCTGATTGTGGTGTGGTTGGCTGCACATCACTTGGTTCTACCCAGGGGATACTGGTTTCCAAGTTTCCCCCTGATTTTTTAAAGGGTCCCCCTCTCCCCCTACCAACTAGCTTGTTAGAGTCCCTGCAGGTCTCTGTAATCATTTTTGTTTGCATGCCTGCTTCTTCTTTGCACATTTTTTGTTCCATGGCGTCAAATGAATAATAGTGGAATTAAGAGGCTCTTGTGGGGGGGTTTGCACAACGGTGATTAGTGATTGCTCATTTTCGATTGGAGAGAAGTCGTGCTTGCACACATTTTGCGATCCTCCTTTCACTTCTGGTTAAGTAGGGGAAAAATTATATGCGAGGTGATACCCATATCAATTGTGGTTTTTACAGTGGCAGGATTTTTTCTATTGTCCTTTTATCCAACTAGTGATTTTTGGGCCGCCGTCCCAGGGAAGAACATTGTCTAGGATCAAGCCACAGAGCTTGAGTAAAATGTTTACAGCAAATTGGACAACCCCTATGGCTGACCTGTGTGTTTGTTCCAGGTCTTCACCACTGCCAGGTAAGATGTTTGGTACTTCTTCCCTGGCTGAGGCATAAAAGCGGTTTTGGGATGCAGAGTGACAAGGACTCTCCACTCGGGGAGTCGGAGATCGGGAATGTGGGGAAGGAGCTAAAATGGGATCCTCAGCCAATGACGTCTCAGGGGGTTGATCCCGGACTCCGGTGTCTATTTGGGCTTCCCCATTTGCTCCTGATGCTGCCTGCAATGGGTAGCATAATTCGAGCAGCAAATTATTGTTGATAGCACTGAAGTCAGTGCAGGTACCTGACCAAGAGGTAATGTTGGCCTCATTCGTTTTGTTCGGGTCAGGCACAGGCTTGTCCTTATCTGCTTGATAGTAATCATTGATTTTACCCCCTTTAGTGGCAGACATATTACTCCTGAATTGGTTCTGGCGAGGCCTCTAAGCGAACCATGATATTTTTCATTCTCGTGTCAGCACGCTTAACACTTTTAGAATAGGGCTTACCTTTTCTGGAGAAATTCGTCCATGTTTTCTGAGCTGCTTTCCGGTGCATAGGGGCGGCTGCAGGAGTGTTTTCCGGCCACAAGTGATGTTTGTTGAAACTTGCATATGCAACCGCTGAGCCACCAAACACGAAACACTCAAGCACTTTGCGTGCTCCGTGAGAGGCAGGTGTTTTACTGGATAGACCCCACCTTGACTCAGTAAAAATGGTGAACAGGCTGCTGACTGCAACCAGCTCTGTCGGTGGTCCGTTAGACAATTTGCTGCACTGCACACAGATTAGTCATAACACAAGCACTCTGTGCGCTCTGCAAGAGACTGGCGTTTTACTGGATAAGCCCTGCCTTGGCTCAGTAAACACTGTGAACAGACTGCTGACTCCAACCAGCACTGTCGGTGGTCCGTTAAACAGCGTGCTAAACACAGATTATTCCAAACACGAAACACTCAGGCACTTATTGCTTCTCAAACACGGAGAGCTCCATATGAAGGCCAACTCCAATCCAAAATATTAAACTACTAACTGTTGCAGGGAGGGACAGTAGGACTGATCTGGAACATGAGGGAGGTGAATTTACGCTTATGAATAATAAGCTATATGAGAACATACATTGGCATCCTAACTTTACCTGGGGCACAAATTATGGCACACTGCAAGCTTTATTCAGGGGAAAACTTTAACAATGGGACTGGTGTAACAATTATGTACGCCTATCGACTTTGCGATCGCACAATATGTCTCAAACATCACCCATCGTTACCTAAAAACGAAGTTCTACCTTCGACAGTGTACCAGCCCGGCTGTGCGCAGCCTTATACTCAGATTGCTGGACTGCCCATGTGATCAGGACAAAGAATGATATGCAAATGTGTCACATCTGTGAAAGGTACAGTGAACTAAAGTGTGGCTCCGGACTCTTGAGGGGGTACCTTCCCAAAGAACAGGTCAATGGGCCGTGTTCGTTCTCACAGAGTGGCACATATAATTACATTTTGATTATTTCAAGGGCCTTAGGACTAGTCACCCTGAGTTTCCCAGGGTCATCTATCGTGGACTCCTGGCACACTGTGCTCAAAGAGGCACAGCTCCACCTCACTGATGATGCCCAACAAGGCGGAAACACATGTATGGGTTTGCTGTTGGTACTCTTGTTCAGAAGGGAATTGCCATAGCATTTTGGTGCTGGACTGCCCATGTGGGCAGGACAAAGACTAATATGCAAATGGGTATGTCCCATCTATGAAAGGTATAGTGAGCTAAAGTGTGGCTGCATATTCTCGAGTGGGTACTTTTCCAAAGAACAGGTCCATAGGCCATGTTTGTTCTCGGTGAGGGGCGCCTATGACTAAATTTGTATTTTTTTCAAGGGCCTTAGGAGTAGTCTCTCTAAGTTTCCATGGGTCATCCAGATGTGGACCCCTTGCTCACTGTGCTCAAAGAAGGCACAGCTCCACCTCATTGATGAGGCCCAACAAAGCTGAAACATGTGTATGATGGGATTGCTGTTGGTACTCTTGTTGAGAAGGGAATTGCCATAGCATGTCAGAGCTGGACAGCCCATGTGGACGGGACAAAGACTGATATGCAAATGGATATTTCCCATCTGTGAAAGGTACTGTGAGCTAAAGTGAGGCTGCAGACTGCCGAGTGGGTACTTTTCCAAAGAACAGGTCAATAGGCCATGTTTGTTCTCGCAGAGGGACGCCTATAACTACATTTTGATTATTTCAAGGGCCTTAGGACTAGTCACTCTACGTTTCCCGGGGTCATCCAGACGTGGACCGCTTGGTCTCTGTGCTCAGAGAGGCACAGATCCACCTCACTGAAGATGCCCAACAAGGCTGAAACACGTGTATGGAATTGCTGTTGGTACTCTTGTTCAGAAGGGAATTGGCATAGCATGTCGGTGCTGGACTGCCCATGTGAGCGGGACAAAGACTGATATGCAAATGGACATTTCCCATCTGTGAAAGGTACAGTGAGATAAAGTGTGGCTGTGGACTCTCGAGTGGGTTCCTTCCCAAAGAACAGGTCAATGGGCCGTGTTTATTCTCGCAGAGGGGCGCCTATGACTACATGTTGATTATTTCTAGGGCCTTAGGACTAGTCACCCTAAGTTTCCCAGGGTCATCCAGACGTGGAGCTCTTGCTCACTGTGCTCAGAGAGGCACAGCTCCACCTCATTGATGATGCCCAACAGGGCTGAAACATTTGTATGATGGGGTTGCTGTTGGTACTCTTGTTCAGAAGGGAACTGCCATAGCATTTTGGTGCTGGACTGACCAAGTGGGCGGGACAAAGACTGATATGCAAATGGATATTTCCCATCTGTGAAAGGTACAGTGAGCTAAAGTGTGTGCTGACTCTCGAGTGGGTACCTTCCCAAAGAACAGGTCAATGGGCCGTGTTTGTTCTCGCAGAGGGGCACCTATGACTACATGTTGATTATTTCTAGGGTTTTAGGATTAGTCCCCCTAAGTGTCCCAAGGTCATCCAGACGTGGACACCTTGCTCACTGTGCTCTGGGAGGCACAGCTGCACCTCACTGATGATGTGTAACAAGGCTGAAACATATGTAAAATGGGGTTGCTCTGGGTACTCTTGTTCAGAAGGGAATTGCCATAGCATTTCGGTGCTGGACTGCCCATGTGGGCGGGACAAAGACTGATATGCAAAAGCTTTTTTTTTTCCCATCTGTGAAAGGTACTGTGACTAAAGTGTGGCTGCAGACTCTCAAGTGGGTACCTTCCCAAAGAAGAGGTCAATGGGCCGTGTTTGTTCTCACAGAGTGACGCCTATGACTACATTTTGATTATTTCTAGGGCCTTAGGACTAGTCACCCTAAGTGTCCCAAGGTCATCCAGACGTGGACCCCTTGCTCACTGTGCTCAGAGAGGCACAGCTCCCCCTCACTGATGATGCCCAACAAGTCTGAAACACGTGTATGGGGTTGCTGTTGGTACTCTTGTTCAGAAGGGAATTGCCATAGCATTTCAGTGCTGGACTGCCCATGTGAGCGGGACAAAGACTGATGTGCAAATGGACATTTCCCATCTGTGAAAGGTACAGTGAGATAAAGTGTGGCTGTGGACTCTCGAGTGGGCTCCTTCCCAAAGAACAGGTCAAGGGGCTGTGCTTGTTCTTGCAGAGGGGCTTCTATGACTATATTTTGATTATACACAGATTGCGCACAAATCATCGTTGCCTCTTGGTGTCTAGGGGTTCATATCTTAAGATCCCATCAACCCAGAGAATATGCCGGCTATGCAAACTTCCAGGAATGATAGAGACAGCTAAACATATCTTCACGGAATGTAAACCACTTGGTCAAAGGTATATGAAGATGCTGGGTAGATACATGTATAGTTATGCCTCAATAAAAAGTGAGGCATTTTGGAACTTTTGCCTAAACTCAGAATCTGAAGGTTTGCATATAACATTGTATTGAGTATGTCGTAGCATAGTAATACCTTTAGAGTTAAATAATGGGATCCCTCCTTAGTAATGCTCTTTGGTCAAAAGACGAACAGTACACGAAAGACAGGCTCTTGATTTAATGTCCTATACTGTGTTGGGTTGTGTTGAGTCGATTTCCTTACGCTGGTGTATTTTAGTGTTGAAATAAGTGTTTACTCGTTTGAACATGGACAATTTTAATGTATAATGTTGCTTTTAAATTGTTTTGAATTGTCTTAAATTGCTGTAAATTGTTTTTTCTTTTTAAAATGTTGTATTATTTTTAAAACTGAAGTACTATTCTTAACTTTAACACTTACCGCGAAGCTTGTGTTGGAAATATGTGTCCTACGGACAGTTTAATTACTGTTAATTAGGTAAGACGATGAATTGTATCTATTTGTTTAAAAGTATTTCATAGAAAGTATTCATTTGAATTCAATATTTTGTAAATGTTCTTTCAAAATCAAATACAAATAAATAAATATTAGTAATGATAATAATATTAATAAACTAGCATTACACAGACAAGTTGGCGGGTGTGTTGGCAAGGTTGTCTTCAAATGTAGGACTGTAGGAGGGTGGTCTGTAAATGAGGAGGAAGTTTGAGAGATTGATCAAATTAATGTGAGAGTTTCATGATCCGGTATATAGACGACAATCTCTGTAGGCTAACACTATTCCTCCACCTCTGTTTTAGGTGCAAAACATATATTTTAATCTTGAATCTGGCTACATGCTTTCATGGATTGCTAGTGATTGGTCATCATAAAGCATGTGTCTGATCACCAGAAGATCAATGTGGTCCAATCCGTCGCTCCAGGTGACGTCACCTTTTTGTTAAATATCATTCAAAGGTGGGCTTATTCTCTGTTATGTCTTGGCCTTCCCTTCCTCTCCAACCCTCTATACTGTTTGTTGCCTTTGGATTTACAAGGTGTCAAACTAAACTGTTTGCCCTCCTCGCACATCACATCAGCTAATTTCTATCTAGCACCCTTTTCACCCTCTCTACATCCTGACTCTTGCCATATGTCAGGTACATTACGGCACAAGTAATCACTGAAGCCCTTACCATGAAAGAGTATGCATGTGTGCCTTCTTGCCTTGCCATTAAAAGGCAATCTTTATAGTGAAGCTTCTAGGACATCACAAAGAGGAAATCCATATGCAAATCTATCCTCCACATCACTTGAAAGTGCCTTGTTGCCTTGGCATTATAATGCAATCTTCCTAGTGAAGCTTCTAGGAAATCACAAATAGGAGATCCAAATGCCCGTCTATCCTCCACATCACTAGAATGCAAATGGTGATGTACCCTATCTCCCTGTGTAACAAGTCTAGATGATATTAAAGACAAGGGCCCTCATTACGACCCTGGCGGAGAACCATGGTACAATTTGCACCATGGTCCATGGCGCAAAGCTGCCAACTCCGCCATGGGGGTTGGCGGACTTACCGCCCCATTCCGACCTTGGCGGGGCGGTAAGTCCCCAATCCCCATTTACCCTTCCCCATTCCCATTTTTGCCCCATAGGGTATAATGGGAGTGGGGAAGGCGTTAATTACGCCACTGTAAATTACGGTGGCGTAATTAACAACAAGTCCCGTAGCGCCATGGATTTTTCCGCCTGCAAAAAGCAGGCGTAAAAATCACCATGGCGCTACGGGAACTCGTAGTCAGGCGGAAAGGTACGCCATGCTTTACGCCGGCGTAAACCCCTTTCCGCCAGGGTCGTAATGAGGGCCAAGGAGCAGAATGGTACATGAAATCTATAGATGCTAGACATTCCAGGAGCAGATAATGATGGCACTGGTATGATATGAACAATAAAAACGGAGTGTCTAAGTCTACGTCAACTAGTCTCAATCCTCTTCTTTAGACGCGTCAGTGTGAAGCAGGGTGTTAGGGAGAATTTTTATTTCTGTGCCAATTCACTTTAACCTTAGAGACCCCCAGCTCTTTTGCTGGACTGAGTTTTTTTTAATAATGTTTACTCCTGAGTGAGTGGGACCTTTTTCTCACCCACTCATGTGTTTTCCTGACTATGATGTTCTATGTTCCTTACTGTTGTATGGAGTCTGGTAAACTCCATAGGCATCTGCTTTTGCACTGTGACACACAGCACCTTTTGTGCAGTGCCACTGAGCAGTTTGTTGGACTTTTCTTAACGTTTAACTAAATTTTCTTGGGTGAACTACTGTTTCCAAAAATAGTAAGATGACCCCTGTCTTACTTACCTCTACTTTATGGGTCCAGCACACACCACCCTTTGTGGAGTGTTGGGGGTAACATAGTAATTCCTTTAACCCATTTTTCATGTAACATTTTGTTACACTAACTCACTATGATGGCTGATGGCAGTGTTTTTTTTTTTTTTTTTACTACCTAGTGACATGTACCTACAGGCTAATACCTCAGCTGCAGTGCTGCACGCAAGGGTGATAATATTCCCAAAATGCCTCCTGTCTTCTTTTTTCACCATTTCTTGTTACTTATTTTCTTCGGGGCTTTTACTCTGTTGTTTGCATTTAGTTTGAGTCCTTTTTGTATTTTGCCTTTGGCGGGCTTCATCTCTGATGCCACTCCAGGCTCCAGTCTGTCTGGGAAGGCAGGAAGTGAGGGAGGGTCCGGAAACCTCCCTATCCTGTGTCTCCAGGTGTGCCTGAGTGAAACCAGTTCTAATTGGCTGGCTGTCTGTCCTGGAGGACAGCCATCCTGCTATGTGATTGACAGCCTTGGGATGTGAATGAATGGGAACTTGCATCAAAAGCGACGTTTTTGGGACTAAGAGGAGAGTCAACCACTGGAGGAAAACATCTGAATCAGAAGATGAGAGAAGATGCCAGCAGCACCCTCCTGGTCTGTGAAGTGTCCAGTGAAGTCCTGCAGCTGTGCTGACCTCATATTCAAATCAACGGGGAAGACACATGAAGGATGATTTCCTCCCTTAGGCTGGTGGGACCAACTAGACTCGAGACAAGCTCTATTTTGGCATAACTCCCAACTTGCTGCATCTTTTCAAGGCTGCAGAAACCCTATACCCGGGGTACCTTGACTACCTGTGAGTGCAATGTCTTCTGAAGTCCAAATCTAACCAGATCTTCGTGGGCATAAGGGGACATTACTGAAGTATGAAATCCATATCCAGATTCCCCTCACCACAGTACAGGACCGATAAATCAAGGAAATACTAACTGGAGATTTTCATTCTTTGTTGGCGCTGAGAAAAAGGTGCCAAAACCACAAAGAGCCGTTGAACCAATGGAAATCCATTACTGCTGAGTCCCTCTCTTGAGTGCTGCCACAGGATCCCACCAGACATCCTCCCTTTTCTCACCACAACCAAGGACGAGGAACAAGGGTCTACTACATTGCAACATGAAGGCATCCAGCTGGAACAACGTCTTCATTTCAAAGGTACTGTGACGTTTGGGATACATTATCCTTTTCCCATTGGGCATGTTTCCTATCTTTGGGAGTGTGATTTAACCGTACACTAAGTTGACCTCAGATTACCTACATTGCCCTTCAAGCTTGTGCTTTCTAAAGGTGACTCCTCCTGAGTTTTGTGATTACTCTTTTGAACACTATTTAAGAACATTTTTATAAGACGAAGAGCATTAGAACATTGACTTTGACCAATGATAGGGGCAGCCCTGCTCCCTAAATTCCTCCTACTGAACCTTTTGGCATTGGCAGTGCGTGTTCCCTTACAGGTTTTAATGTTGAACACTTGAATGCTGGGATAATAGACTTCCTGCATCCCTTTGGGAGAATCTAACTGTTTGCATAACCAATCAGTCTGTTCTGATCTAGCCCAAAGCTTTCTTTCCTTAAATAACTCAATACTGCAGAGCTGATACTATATAAATGGTTACTAGTCTTTGCATCAAATTCTTTATATCAAGAATTAGATGCATCAAATCATTTCCATTGAAAATTGATTGATCAAATTCCCACACATAAACTGCAAAGTGTTTATGCATCGAAAATCTTCCATCGAATATGGTTTCTTAATATAAACACTTTACATTTTTTGCATGGAAATTCAATGAAACATGCCTAACGTTAAAACATTAGAGGGAGCTGTCGAGTGCTGAAATCTTTAAAGTATTTTAGCACTGGGCAGCTTCTGCTGACTTAATTGGGAGGGTTCCCCCACAAATCCCCCAACCCCCAAGGGCACCCCGTAACCCTAACCCTAACCCTAACCCTAACCCTAACCCAACCCTAACCCTAATCCCAACCCTAACTCTAACCCTAACTCTAACTCAAATTTTTTCGGGGGTTCCCCCCAATCTCCAAGATCACCCCCCTAACGCTAACCCTAACCGAACCCTAACCCTAACTCTAATCCTAAACCTAAACCCTAAAAATCGATCGGAATTTGTTCAATGAATATGCTTTTCGAGGGAAAAGCATTTCAATTAATACATTTCAATGGATAGCAATCGGATGCTAATTATTTCGATGCAAAGACTAGCTACCAGTATAAATACTATACTGACATCAAATGACATCATCTCTGGGTGCTGGAACATGTGTAACATATGAATGAATTACTCACCTTCTTCATTGTTCAATTTTTTTTATTGAATCCTAACTTGGGATTAATGTTACAGCTAATGTCTGCTTTTTAAAGAATGCTTTAAATATATTTGTGTATAAATAAATAAATAAATAAATAATATATTATATAACTTTAAGTAAGTGTTTAATTGGATACTTGTATTTACTGGTTTCATTGTACCGCTCTACAGCTCACATTACCCTTCTTGAGATAAGCCTGGCTGCTCAGTCATACTACCAACTTGTGTAGTACAGGCCTACTTTAAAAGGTGGGCTACCTAATACCGAGATATAAGTCTTATGTAGTCCCACACCAGTTGGACTGCACTAATTCTTACCCAACACTGGTGGCAGGCGGTTGGATTGGTGTAGAGTGATTACATTGACTATTAGTTGTACTTGGACCCAAATAAACCATCCACAATACTAGCTCCACCAAAAAGAAAAGAAATCTTGTAACTGAAAAAAATGCCGGGAATGGATAACTTTAAGGAACAGTCCCTTAACAATTGAAAGAGTTATGTAGGCCAAGGGGACTGAGTTTAAAGGGTAGAAAGAGTTGATTGAAAAATTGCTAAATCACCAAAACCGTGGGAGTAGGCCCATAAACCCTACTCCCAACCTTTATATGGAAATTGATTAAACTGATAATTTACTGCTTAGCTCCAATATACCAAATTGGTCAGAAGGTGAGGGGGATGCTCAATGAGTGAGCAATTTCCCTTTTCAACCTGCTCCTTGTAATTCAATAGACTCCTTTCACAACCTCTGTGGGTCACAATATAGGCCCACGATATCTATCTCTTTCTGTTCCTCAGACTAACTGGCACCAGTCCTAGGAAGAAGGGAGGGAACAAGGTGCGAAAAGGGGCATATGGGGGGCAAGCTAGACCATCCCCTATGTTGGGCTTATAAGCACGGCAAACTGGGGAAGCAGCCACATTTTCCTGCTACTCAGAAGGAAGATAGAACCACCCACTCACCCAAACAACAAAAGCACAAAAGGTCAGAATTGTGAATGTATTAATCTGTGTTTGAATTTTACTGCAGGATTGTCGCAGTGGAGGTACAGGGTGCTCCAGGCTGGTAGGCCTGCTGAAATCCACAAGGGACAAGCAGTGTCCAAGTTTGTCGCCGGTGGAGTGCTTAATTCAGCAAGCCACAGGGAACAAGGTATGGTATGTGTGGGTGGTGGGAAGGAATGGGAGGTGGTTAGGTGCAAGGATCAAGGCTGGTGGTGTACTAGGCAACTGGCTGCAGGGGCTGGCAGGCACAAGGTAACAGGGCGCAGGGTAATCCATTTATTCGAGGAAGGGGACAAATGTACGGAAAGCCGTGCAGCTATTTAGGGAGTTGGTAGAGGACCAGTGGTCTAGTACCATGGGGGAGCAAAGAGGGAGGACAGTGTGGGGGAGCAACCCCCAGGGGAACGAGGAGCAGGCAACAGGGGTAAGGGAAGGGGGAGAGTGTAATGGGGAATGAAGGAGAGCAGAAACCTAATGGGGGAACAATGGGTGAGTCACACAAGCAACGGGGAGCGAATAATAGGCCTAGCGACCGGGTGGAAGGGGCAGAGGTCAGGTACCTAGGGAGGGGAGGGGTGAGGAGGCAAGAGAGTGACAGGACCCCGGCGGCGAGAAATAAGATAGGGACCTAGTTTAGTTTAGTTTGTTTATTTATGAAGCGCTGCCGAACCATCGGGTAGCTGGGCGCATAATCATGTGGACAACATAGTTACATATTGTTGCGCGAAACAATAAAAGAATGGGTACACTCATTTAATGTTGCAAAGAAGGGTACAGTGAGAGTAGCAGATACAATAGAGCGTGAGGATCGGGTTACATGATGGTCCGCTTCAGGATGAGGTTAAGTCATATGGTAGGGATTGGTGGAGACAGGCAAGTGCGTAAATGAGTGGCAGCGTGTTAGGTAGAGAGCCAGGATTTCACCATGGCTCTGAATGGCTAAAAGGAAGCTTCCGATCTGATAGCAAGCGGGAGTGTATTCCAGCATTGAGCTGCAAGAACAGGGAAGCTGGAACCTCCTGCTGTTTTTAGATTGAATTTGGGGATCTTTAGTTGGTGCAGATAGGGAGTTCTGGTATGTCTGGAACTACTTTGTCTGGAGAATTTGTCAGATAGGTAGCGTGGGGCAGTCAGTGACAGGCACTTGTGTGTAATGACAAGGGTTCTTAACTTAATTCTGTTGTAGATGGGGAGCCAGTGGACTTCTTTGCTGGCCGTGGAGATGTGAGCCTTATGCGGGAGGTTAAGGGGCTGGGGGCCAGGGTTAGGAAGGGGTTGGATGAAGGGATAGTTTAGAGCACATACACCTGGCCAACGGGGAGCAAGGCGGGGCAGGCGACAGTGGGTGAAAAGGTTTAACAATCCTGCACCTGGGAAAGTAGTAAAAGTGGAACCGGCTGCAAAATAAAGCCAGTGCCGAAGGGGGGACTGTTCGAAGTTCAAGTTAACAAGTTAATAAAGTGATAAAGTTGCTGCTGTCAGCTCCGCACAACGGAGGCTGCCCACCATCAAGTTTGAGTTCATTCGAAGTTAAAGTGGAAAGGTTAATGGCGTCAGTTAACTCCACAATAGGTGCTGATTTTCTCTTACTATCTTATCACCCAATTGGAGTTCAATCTAGTGTTTCTTTAGTGTCCTGGGTTCTGTGTGAACAGCAGAATATAGATGTGTATAACACAATACCTGACAACACAACATAATATTATAAGGACAGTGTGATTGTAAATGGCCAGGAGACTCCTGCTGTCAGAGTCACTTGGGTCAGCATTAAAGTGGTTGATGAAAGCTTCTTCAAACCTGAGGATGTATATAAGGCACACAAAGGTCTGACTAAACTTACTGGAGGCCCTATCCAAGTGGTTCCTATTTTGCCAGCCCTCATCCAGTGCAATAACATGACTGTATGAATTCATGTTAGTGTGCAATCTGAAGTACCTGGGAGACTTCTGTTGGTGAATGACTTGAAAACTCTTGGAGTAGTTGCCAGTACCCCCAGTCCTCCCAGCAAAAAGAAACAGGAGCTGCTAAGATTGACCAGAAAGGCAACATTAAGAGACTCTCAGTTTGAGGTCAGGGAGCAATCTAGTACCTCAAACCAGCAGATATGCCAACCTCCCACTTCCAGAAAGAAGATAGAGGCCAAGGAGAAATCCTGAGTCTCTAGAAAGAAAAAGGGTCTCAAACCCAACCTTGCTCAGAAAACAAGGACTTACATGAGAGGACAATCCCAGTTCACCCCAGTGACCCCACCACCAGTTGAAAATGAGTGGCTGGGTGAACCAACTCCTGGAAACCCAGCTACTGGTGAAACAGAACTGGAGGAGATCCTTCGCTGCTTGGAAGATCTGGATGCTATCTTAGAGACCATCCTGAGCTGCAGACTTTGCTTGCAGAAGGTGGGCCCTCTAGGGCAGATTTCAGCAGAGGACAGAGAGAGTGCTCCTCTCTAGAAGGTCTGAGACCACAGACAGCTTCCCAGCTGGAAGAGCAAGAGCCAGGGAAGCATAGACTCTACGGGGAGGATGGACTCCTCGACAGTGAGCCTACATAATCTAACCCCGGGGACTTCAGACATCTGGGAGTACCTCAGGAGGTGAGATCTAAGCTACTACAACTAGCACATGAGATACCTCTGGTGGTCACTTGAGCTCCAAAAAGACCAAAGAGAGGTGTTCTCTGTACTTTTACTGGCCCAAGATGGGTGTTGATGTTGACAAACACTGTAGAAGCTGTGGGAGGGATGACAGCGGCAGCATGTAGGCTAGTGGAGGGAAGAGAGAGGAGATGACACTGTGGGGAAGGGATGACACAGAATGGAGAAAAATGACAGCATGGGTGAGGGGAAGGGAAAGGATCCAGAGTAAGAGGAGAAAGGTGACGACCTTCGGATAGGTATGAAAGTATGGACGGAATGGATGACACATTAGGTGAAGGTGTGTCCAGCTATAGTGTGAGGTTTGACAGAGTTGGATGAAGGGATGGCAGCATGAGGAGAGGATGAGCAAGAGAACCTCATAAACTTTTGAAAGAGACAGAGAGGAGAACAGGATCAACTGAAGTAAGCGACAGTGGTCTGGCAATGCTGCTGAAGACAATCAAGACAGAAATTAAGGTGCATAATAACTTGGGGCAAGCGTTTACAGAGTGAAGAGGAGGAAGGGGTGACATTGTGGGGTGACAGTGGGGGGAGCAGCATGGTTGCATTTTTATTGTTTTGTAATAATGTGTTTCTATAGCGCCTTAAGTCATGACGCTTCAGAAAAATGTATTATTCGGTACAATTAATGACATGATAACAATACACAGCAAAATACAACAGAGAGAAATAGAGCTAATGAACACCAGCAAAGAGAACAATTAATTGATTAACCATAATACAGTAGAAATGAAAGTGAAGCAGCCTGTCGGATAGTTGCAAGACAAAAACAAAAGCCACGCCAAACAAAGAATAAAGTTGAAGGGGGACGAATCTTAACATCTAAAAAGATTTTCACTTTGAACAAGGACACCAAACACCAACCCGGGATGAAGTCCAGTCGGAAAATACGCCTCGAGATAAAAACAATGGTGGAAAAAATGAAATCCTGTCGATTGACCTACTGTAAAAGAAACATTGTAAAATAGTGCATGTGGAAGCAGGAGAGCTGGCAGATTAAACAGAGCAAGCAACTCAAACAGAGTTACACATTCAGGACGCCAAACCGTGTCCAAACCACTGCAGCTACAACACCTCCACCACCTGGTGCATCTGCCCAGTTTGCTGAGTCTGCCACTGTCCGCTGCTAAACATCCCAAGAGTCCTCCTGAGACCTCCGTAAGGCAGTCAGGAGCACCTTATCTCACTCCGCCACCGGGGATGACTACTGCTGCTAATGCGGCCTGGGGCTGCCGCACATCCCACCACAATCTCCTCAGGAGGAAGAACACACGGCATACAGGGATGAGAGGAAAACTAGTGCATCCCTGTCCAGGGCCACGCTGCTGGGTGGAAGGGATGACCTCTATTAGGAGGGATGCCAGCATGCTGAAACGATTAACGTGTGGGCGGATGCATCAGTAATTGTGTGTGTGGGTGGGAAGAACGGACAACAGAATGGGCAGGGAGGCAATGAAGCAACGGGAAGGAATGTCAGCATGGGGGGGGCAAAGGGAGACAGCAAGGGAGGGGAGACAGTATGGGTGAGAACAGGTGACAGTATGGAAACGGAAGCTGTTACAGTGTGGGGTGCAGTGGGTGAGATTGACAGCATGTGAGAAGGAATGACAGCATCGAATTAAAGTGATGGTGCATGGGCGAAGGTCTGACAGAATGGGAGAATTGACTGCATGGGAGGAGTGCGAATTGCAGGGTCGGGGTAAGAAGCAATGACAGCACCAGGAAAAGAGGTGATCGTGTCTGGAGTGGAAGAGAGACAGAGTGAGAAGCAACCGGATGACGGTTTGAGAGGCGAAGAGATGACAGCATGGGAGGGAAAGGTACCAGAGTGTTAGAAAGGAAGTTATGACACGTAATAAGACATGGCATCATGGGATGGCAGCAATAACATAGGGGAAGCAATGACAGCGTGGGGAAGAATGCAAAGTGGGGGTAAATGGTGACAGCAACAATGTACTTGGTGGAGTGGTGATTCACAACGGAGGGATGCTACTATGGAACAGGAATTGAGTCATGGAAGGGGTGACAGCATTGGGTGGTGAAATGACACCAATGTGGGGCAGGGATGACAGCATGGGCATATGGGAAGGGATGGCAGTGTGGTAGGCCAAAGGATGAGAGAACAGAGGGAGGAATTAATGCATGGGGGAAATAATAGGATAGGAAGGGTGTCCAGTGGCGGCGAGGGGGGAGGGGGGATCACAGCAACTGTGTGATGGCGGAATGACAGCCAAAGTATTGGGGCAGTGATGAGTGAGAGGGTATGTATACGCACAAGAGGGCGGGATGACATTGTAAGGGTTGAAGTGATGGCAGCGTGGGAGGTAAAAGGTATGAAATAATTGGGGTGAAATGATTACAGCATTAGTGGGTGGCTGAATATGGGAGGGGTGACAGCATTGGGGAACGTGAAAGGATGACAGCGTGGGAGTGGAAGTGATAAGAGAGGCGGAAGGTATGAGAATGGAAACGCACAGGAAGAATGAACTCCTAAAGAGAGGGGTACATGCAGGCAATGCACTGATTACAAGGTCCCTTAGCGGGTTGGAGGCTTTAAAGTATGCTTTTTGCAGGCGTTAAAATCCAACCTGCTAAGGGACCTTGGAGCTAATTACGGCAACCATAATTTACGGTGCCGTAATTAGCGCCTTCCCCATCCCCATTATGCCCTATGGGGAAGGGCAAATGGTGAATGGGGAATTACCGCCCCCGCCAACCTTGTGATGGGGGCGGTAATTCTGCCATCCACCATGCCGGAGGCTGCCGTAATTAGCACCAAGGTCCCTTAGCGGGTAACGCCTGCAAAAAGCAGGCGTTAAACTGTGAATCGGGCGTTAAGGGTTTAACGGCGCCGCAGCCTTTTACGGCGCCGTTAACACCTTAACGCCAGGATTGTAATGAGGCACACTTTCTGGATCAGCTGTTACATAATCTGAATAATATGGGCCTCATTACAACCCTGGCGTTAAGGGGTTAACGGCGCCGTAAAAGGCTGCGGCGCCGTTAAACCCTTAACGCCAGATTCACACTTTAACGCCTGCTTTTTGCCGTAATTAGCGCCTTCCCCATCCCCATTATGCCCTATGGGGAAGGGCAAATGGTGAATGGGGAATTACCGCCCCCGCCAACCTTGTGATGGGGGCGGTAATTCTGCCATCCACCATGCCGGAGGCTGCCGTAATTAGCACCAAGGTCCCTTAGCGGGTAACGCCTGCAAAAAGCAGGCGTTAAACTGTGAATCGGGCGTTAAGGGTTTAACGGCGCCGCAGCCTTTTACGGCGCCGTTAACACCTTAACGCCAGGATTGTAATGAGGCACACTTTCTGGATCAGCTGTTACATAATCTGAATAATATGGGCCTCATTACAACCCTGGCGTTAAGGGGTTAACGGCGCCGTAAAAGGCTGCGGCGCCGTTAAACCCTTAACGCCAGATTCACACTTTAACGCCTGCTTTTTGCTGGCGTTAAAGTCCAACCCGCTAAGGGACCTTGGTGCTAATTACGGCACCGTAATTTACGGTGCCTTAATTAGCGCCTTCCCCATTCCCATTGAGCCCTATGGGCCAAAAATGGGAATGGGGAAGGGGCCATGGTGAATGGGGATTTACCGCCCCGCCAACCTTGGAATGGGGCGGTAAATCCGCCATCCACCATGGCAGAATCCGGCATGGACCATGGTGCTAATAGCACCATGGTCCAACGCCAGGGTTGTAATGAGGCCCAATGTCCGTAGACCATGTGGACAGCTGCGGCCCCTCTTCTTCAGATCATGATGTGGGTGAGAGGCTTTGTCCAGAGGTGCACTTCCTGGAGCTGCAATCACTCCTGCGTAGTAATGTGGTCAGATATCACTCTCCTTTCCAAACCTGTGCTTGGGAACTCATCTCAAAAGCAGTCTTCAAGACTTCTGGGGCTCTGCCTAGGCTCGCCCTCGCCCACTTACACCCATGTCATATACCCTGTCTGACTTATAGCTCGCAGAAAAGCATTACATGAAGGCTAATGGCGTATACATGCTGAGTAGCAAATCCAAACACAGTATTTTAATAGGCAAGAAATTCCTGCAGAGAAGCAAGGTAATAATGACCCTCATTACGACCCTGGCGGATTTTTTCCGCCATCGGCGGACTTTTCCGCCATGGCGTAAAGTCCGTTTACGCCATGGCGGATGGCGGACTTACCGCCCCATTCCGAGGTCGGCGGGGCGGTAAGTCCCCATTGACCCATTTACCCTTCCCCATTCCCATTTCGGCCCCATAGGGCTCAATGGGAGTGGGGAAGGCGTTAATTACGCCACCGTACATTACGGTGGCGTAATTAACACCAAGGTCCCATAGCGCCATGGATTTTTACGCCCGCAAAAAGCGGGCGGAAAAGTGACCATGGCGCTATGGGAACTCGTAGTTGGCGGTAAGGGGTCGGCGCAGCTAACGCTGGCGCAAACCCCTTACCGCCAGGGTCGTAATGAGGGCCAAACTATTTTACTATCAGTAGCAAATTCTCAAAGTGTTAGTGGTGGACACACATTTAAAAACATCGACATACATTCATCAAATACAACAATACAATACATTTGACAACACAGTTTCCTCTACTTAATCCCGACCCAAGTGACCTCTAAAAAGATACCATGCATCTACCCCGTCCCTAACTCTGCCCCTGAGTTAAAGAGTAACGTTGTGAAAATGTGTGTGGCAGCAAAGCAAAAACAATAATAAATCACTTAACAGACATAGAGCATTTAAAATTTACAAAATAGTTTTTCACACGGATAACAATTATTTTCTGCCAGTTTAAACCAAAAGGTGCCATTCATTGGCTAGGCAGCACATCTCATCCTGCTGTGGCTATGCTTTATAATCAGGGACTACGCCCAACATGTAATTTGCTTACGCCACCACTAGATGAACTTCAGTTTGAAGCTCTACTGTCCCCCCTCGAGGAAGTATTCACACAAAGAGGAGCGCAGACATTCCTGGCATCAGTGTTTCACCGGATATCTCATTCCCAACTGCCTTCTTCCGGACTGGGCATGATTGAAAACCCTCCAGGCAAATGCATAGAGATTGCATTTTACCTCTAATGTATGCAATGCTTACTCCCATACTTTGCTCAGGCCGCCAACATTGGTCTCTTAAACAAAAACTGACCTTATCAGTGAAACATCCAGGTTATCCACACACTGGGGCCCGTCACACATGTGTGTATCCTTCACAGGAGACACACTTCGCTCAATTCGCTGAATCCTAAATGTCAGCCATTAAACACTTGGAATAAAGGTTGCACCTGCAGCTGTGAATGCAAGCAGGGAATGGCTGTCGGCTGAGAGCTTAGATGGGAACTAGGAGCACTTCAACTCAGGGCTCTCTAAGTAGGGGGTGTGGCTGCTTGGGCATATGGAGGGAGCACTGCTTGAATGTGCATGCTTGTTGATAAATATACTAGTGCCCTCATATCAAAAGACTCTTCTCTCTCTACCTTAGGGGGGTGTAAGGTTCCCCTGTGGCACTGTTCCACAGAGAACACATGTGAGAACACTGGGGTTGGTTGTCTGAGGTTGGGTTTGTACCTCTAGTCAGGCCTGCATATACCTAACCTATGTTCAGCCCTGACTAGAACTTCAGGTTTTGGCCACACATTGTGTACCACCTCATGTGCCAAAACCAATAAGGAATTGTATGTATTTATTTATTTATTGTGCATTTGTTAAGCGCTTATACAGTAAGTCAATTCTGTTTCAAAGCGCCCACAGGGCAACAGAGAGGGAACATGGGATTGAAACAATAATACAGTGGAGGATAAAAACGAACCTACCATGGCTTGTGAGAGAATTTAGAATGTGCAAGTGCACCGAGAAGAGGGGAGGTGGGACAGGGGTAGGTGCTGGAATGACTGTGCTCATGGGTGAGCAGCAGATGAAGTGCATAGTATGGTAAGCGCTATGCGGCCTGGAGCCGCATTGGGTAGATGAGTGCAAGCATACAAGACAAAGGCCGGAGGGTGTTGAGGCAAGTGCTGCCAGGAAGGCAGAGGCTGGGTTGATTGGCTGTGGAAGGCCAGGACCCTGAAGGATACATTAGGGCCCTGGTCACCAATCACAGCGACTGATTAGCAGAGGAGGGGAGAAGGGAAGGAGCAAGTGAAGAGGAATGTCTTGCAGAGTTTCCGGAATTTGAGGAAGTCCTGCTCAAAACAAAGAGTAAGGAGGAGTCTGCTCCATAAGATGGAGCTAGCTAAAGAAAGAGATTGGCCTCCAGCCCTCTTTTTAGCAAACACTTCACACACAGATAGTAGAGTGGTGCCAGAGGAACGTAGAGGACTAGAGGGAGAGTATTTAGTAAGAGAAAGTTGCAGATAGCATGGTTCCCTGTCCCTGAGAGCCTTGCGGATGATGCAGAGGGATTTCAATTTGATCTATGCAGAAACCAGGAGCCAGTCAAGAGATTTTAGGACAGGAGAGATGCAGAACTGGGCTCAAGGCCAAGGAAAAGTCTTGTTGCCCAATTCTGGATTAGCTGGAGGGGTTGTCGAGTGTAAGAAGGTGGATCCAGGAGAAGGTTAATGCTCGTGCAACATTGAGCTTCTTGGGGAAAGTGAGAAAAAGTAGAATTCCTTTGAGAGGGAATAGTTAAACGTGGGACTTCTTGGCAATGTCCTGAGTATGAGGGAGGAAGGAGAGAGAGGAATCAAAGATGACTCCAAGGTTTCTGGCTCCAGTAGAAGGAGCAGAGGGAGAGCCCATAGAGTATGGCCAGAGTGAGGGGAAAAAAGAGGGAGCAGGGGTCCCATTAGGAAGTATCTCAGACTTGCTGGCATTGAGGCAGAGATCGTTAGAGGTGCACCGGGACTAGATGGCAGATAAGCAGTCAGGGATGATGTATGATCTAAGAGGGTCAGCATGAAGTTTGAAAAATAGTTTTGTGTTGTCTGTTTAGCACTTGCAAGTTTACAGAGAAGGAGGAAATGATGAGTGCCAGCTGTGCAAGCTAAGCATTAAAGAGCCAAGGGAGAGGTTTGAGCCCTGGGGGACACCACAGGTGGAGAAGGAAGTAGGTGAAGAGAAGGTGCCCACAATGACTTGGGATGACAGGTCAGTTAGGAAGGAGTCATCCAGTCCAGAGCCTACACCAAGATCCCAAGGGTATCATGGAGCCGTTTTATGAGGATAGAATGGTTGACTGTATCAAAGGCAGATGAGAGATCGAGTAGGATGAGGACAGCTGGAGAGTTAGACTCCAGAGATGCGAGCCGTTCTTCATGGGTGTTCAGAAGAGCAGTTTCCATGACTCTGGATGCTAGGAATCCAGATTGATGGCCATGGAGACCATCAACAAGTTCAGTTTCGGAGCTAAGATGAGGAAAAGCCAGATTCTCCAGCAGTTTCACAAGGAATGGGGTTATAGAAATAGGGTGGTAGTTGGCTGGACGGGTAGGGTATACTGAAGGTTTTTTCAGGAGGGACCGCAAAAGGGAGAGCTTGAGGGAGGATGGGAAAAATCCAATGGCAATAGAGTGGTTGAAGAGATCAGGGAGTGCGGGGGCAAGGGAGCCAATGTTGTCCTTGATAGTTCTGCAGGAGCAAGGGGAAACCTGTTTGGAAGAGACCTTCATGGAGTGGACAACTGTGGGGACTTCTTCATGTGTGACACGGGAGAAGGAGGAGACAAGGGAGAGAGGGACAGCTTGGATGGGAGTGTAGCAAGTGTGCTCAAGATGTCCTGGGTTTTAGTGGTGAAGTGAGTGGCCAGTGCGTTGCAGAGGGCCCGGGACGGAAGAGGGGAGGAAGAGACTGTGGAAGGGTGGGCTAGTTCCCTGCAGATTTTAAAGAGTTCATCCATGTTGTTGGATGCAACAGATACCCATGCCTGGATGTTGGCATTTTTGTTGCACAGATGGAGAGTCTGTATTGCCTTTGGACAGGTTAAGGCCAGTTTGTCAGAGGGTGAGCCTGAGGTTTGCCACTTCCTTTCTGCAGCTCTGCACTTGCGATTCAGTGCTGCAAGATCGGTGTCAGGGGGTTTCAGGTGGATCCTCATGACTGGGGCAAGAAGTCCAGGGTGTGGTAATGGCCAAAAGGAGGTTGCTGAGAGCAGAGTCGGTGGTGGAGTCTGTAGTGGGTGGCGAGGGGGGATGAAGGTGGATGCGAATGCAGAAGCTGACACTTGCTTCATCGGAAGGATGTTCGTGAATGAGTCTGGCACGGCTGGATGAGGTGCAGTCAGAGGGCCGAGGGGATCCAGATGAAAGGAGAGGAGAGAATGTTCTGACCAAGTGAGTGGAGTGACAAGAGGGAGGGAGAGAGAGAGGTCATAATGGATTATGGTGTCCAGAGTGTGTCCATCCAAGTGGGTTGGACCAGAAGGTACAATGAAGAAGGATAACGAAATGAAGAGGTTAAAGAAGAGAGTGGATGCTGTGACAGGGGAGTACAATTCAATGTTGAAATCACCCAAGAGGGGGCGATTGGAGGTGGTTGAGAGAAGAGAGGAACAGAAGTCAGCACATTCTAAAAGGAACAGGGTGGTAGTGCTAGGGGGCCTGTAGATAGTATCCATGGTCAGAGAGGAGAAGGGAGAGATGTCCAACTTGCAGACCAGGCTCTCAAAGTAAGAGTAGAGCTGGGTGGGTATGACAGAAGAAGGAACCCACTCAGGGATGATTAAGGCAACCCTACCACCTCCAAGTTTAGGTTGTGGCTTGGACATGATCTTGAAGCCATCTGGGATAATGGAGTCACAAGCAGTGACTGAGCTGGCATTGAACTATGTCTGGGTAAGAGTGAGAAAGTCAAGGTCAGTGTCTTCAAGAAGGAGTCAAATGTCAGCGGAGTGTTTGTTGGCTGAGCGGGCATTAAGAGTAGCCAGGTGAAAGAGTTCTCTGCCTTTGAAGGTTTTCAGAGGTGGAGTACAGGGGTGTGGTACACCAGTCAGAGGAGGAGAGACAAAGAGAGTGGTAGGGGGAGAGGCAGGTGAAGGAACACATTTAATGACGAATGGCTGATGCGGGTCAAAGAGGAGGAGGTTGGGTTGAGACCCTAAATCAAAATAGTGCCTGTGTGGTAGACATGTATGATGCAGCTTGATGATGTGAATCCGCCCAAGAGGACTTCTCACTTGGTGCCACCATTAATGGGAGAGGATGTCAAAGGGAGGAGAGTGGAGAGGAAATGAGGAGTGCAGATCTGGAGAAGGGATAGAGAAAAGGATGTTGGGGAAGACCTGTCTGGAAGTTGCACTGCAATAGGTGTCTGTGATGGGTAGGCCAGGGTTGGTTCTCAGTATGTCTTTTTTGTGCTATTCTCTACCAGACTTTGTAAGAGAGGGAGGGTAGGTGATACTGTAGCAGTTGTAGAAGATATGAGAGATGGTGAGTGCCATCATGGTGGCAGAGGATAGTGGAAGGAAAGATGCGACGCTGCACTGCAAGTTCTGGCCCAGCTCACAAGGCGGTCTAGTGGTTGCAGGAGGGGTACAAGATGCAATGAAATCTGGAGTGCAAGAAGTTAAGAAACACAAAACCTAGGTTTGACAATAAAAAAAACAGGTCACAAATGCAATGCAATCTGGAGTGAAGGTTTGACAATCAAAAAACAGGGCTCAAATGTAATGCAACCTGGAGTGCAGAATGTTAAAAAACACTGCCCCTAGGTTTGAAAATAAAAAAAAGGCCACAAATGAAATGCAATCGGGAGTGCGGTATGTTCAAAAACACAGCACCTACGTTTGAAAAAAAAATACAGGGCACAAATGCAGTGAAGAAGAGGTAGAATAGGTGAGACTAGGCAGAGTGGGAAGGCACAGTTCACATTCAGAGTTGATAGTGAGAGCGGCAGTGGAGGAGTTCAGCAATCACTCAGTTCATGGTTTGCAGATGCGTGGAAGTCCATGGGCACCGGAGTTTGTGGGCCAAAGCTGCATCGGAGGCTTGCATCAAAGGAAGGCATGATTCAAAGAGAGTAAAGATGAGGGCCCTTTAAGGCCCAGAAAGGCACAGCAGGGCCTTTGGATCGGGCTTCGGGAGGCAGGCCAGTTTTGCTAACCGTCTCGCTTGATTGGCCTTGAGGAGGGTGCCCAATCACAGTCTGAGAACAAGGCAGGCACTCCTGTGGCAGGACACAATGGTGGCCATCTTGGAAGGATGGCCCAGTGCTGGACAGAATGGATGGCCAACAATAAAAGGCACACAAATCAGCCGTGGAGCGCTGCAGCAGGCGCTGGATGAAAAGAATGCTTGATGGCAAGAAACGTATTTTTATATATTTGTTTTCTGCTTGAAACTTACAGCGGGTGTACCTGCAGTGTACCGCTGTTGTTGTAGGTGTGGTTATTCCCACAGGGCCCAACAGGGCCTACCTTAGTGCCAAGTGGTGGTGTGAGGGATGCTCCTCGCCTCGTGCAGCGTGAGAGAGGGCCTGTGCTGGAGGAAGGCTGAAACAAAGACGAATGGTTGAAGTACTCATTTGGGAGCGTGTAACAACTTCAGCCTACCATCTTTTTGGAAACGAAGGTGAAAGGATCCTTATCTTAAAGGTGTTTACACTGTGTGGGGCTGGAATGGGGCATCCTGTTGTGTCGGGCACCAATGAAAAGGTGTCCCACAGCAACAAATGCCAATATGTTCATTCTGTGATGGCCTGTATGTGTAGTATCCAAGGGTGGCGGGGTTTCTTAAAAACTGTGTTGCAAATTGTGCATTTTGAAGAACGTGTTCAGTAAAAGCGGTCAAAAAGACCATCTGCACAGTGAAGTAACTCATCAAACTGGCCGACTTTGCCCAGAAAACTGGGCCACTTTGAACCCAAAAAATTGGGCCACATTAGTATGTTGGTCCTGCACTTCGGGCATTGCCCTATTGCACTACAGGCCAGTCCAAGCCTGACACTGTGAGCTAATTAGGAAACCTTGTGATTACATGCATGTCGTTTTCTATTTAATGTGGGTTTTCACCACACATGTCCGAGGCAAATAGTAAGATGTGGAATTGACCATAACCTATCATCCACGCCGTTTTCGTTCCCCAGCCATCCTAGAACGGTATCCGTTCGAGCTCGTGAAGAATGTCTAAGAGTAAATGAAACTCAGTGAAACTTATGTTTTTTTCATTACCCAAGAAAATTCCGTGTTTAAATAATTTAACAAACATAACAATTACCAATGATTCTATTTCACATTGACAAATGTTTTTACTTATTTAAAACCTTGTGGATACATTATTGATGATTGTGGTACAGAACTGAATGAATAATTGAGAGCAATGTGTTTTTCTTTCTGTTTAAAGGGAAAAAAGGCACATTCCAAGAAAAAGACTAGTTCTTGAAACTTTTCGATGGGATTTCTATGTTACTTACTCGAAAATGCTCCCACTTCAATATGGTTGTCTTGTCAACGTGGGTCTGGGACAGTTGTATCCATTACCGTCCTATTATATTTGTGGTTAAATACATGACTTATTTCAGAAACGAGGGGTAGTTTAACATCCTGTATGTTATACAATTCTTATAAAGTGGGTACATAACTGGTGTAGTCACGCAAGACCTTCTTATGCATTTTGGCATGATTGTCAAATAATGCTCTTTTTCGTATATGTTACTAAAAATAAAAGTTGTCCTTAAGTGTGGTAATAACAGGGGTAAGAATTTCAATTTCAACAATACTGCCCAGGCATAAAATATCACTCACCTCGCTGAGTTACCCACATCCTCAGAGCACATAACATCTCACTTGACAAGTGTCAGCTGTCACTCACCAATGGCCAGTGGCAAATGCACATTTTGAGGCCTGGTAATAACACACACATATAATAGTAGTATTCGAAAAGATATCAGGTGTAACTTACTACAGTTGGGGTATCCATGTAAGCTGCATCTATTTCACAAAAAAGGCTTACAACCAAAATTGGTGGTTTGGTATGGAATAATATAGTAACTTACTTCCTATCAGAGAAGAATTAGGTGTTGTTTGACGGTGCATATTCCTGAATGTTTGACAAACACCTGGAAAGTAGTAACGTAATCATGAATGAGTTACTCTGAATTCACACAATGAACCCCAAATGATTCATAAAATGATGTTCATATTTTCTATTGTCTAACTCCAGTGCCTGTCAAAGCGAGTGTAGACATCGGTGGTTAAGCGATGTATGGGTGTGTCCACGGGAAGTTTGAATGAGCAACATGTTCACATAAGTGCAACTTCACCAAACTTCAAAGTTAATTATCAACACATTTTAAATAATCTTTACTTGCATCCAAATGTTTCCGTGGGAAGGGTTGTCCATGAAGTGTGAAAGTGATGAAAAGGATTGTATCTGTGTGGAGTAAGATGGTTTTAGAAGTAGAAAAATACTTTGGATTGAGAGATAAAATATTGATGAAGATTTTATTCTAAATTTGTAGAGGGCAATTCAGAAGGATGTGCTTTGTTGGTGTAATTTACCAAAGCGTTAAGTTACTCCGACTTGCTAAATTGAATGGAACTGTATGATGTCACAGAGCAGTCTGCTAAGGGAGATGTTGGCTATTTCTCAGTCTGAGTTGAAAAAGAAATGAGAATTCAGTGTTTCCCTCATCCCTTTGCCTCTTCCCACCTCGGCTGCAAAACAAGCGGTAATGCTGGCGGTTATGCATTACAATGAATGGCGATCGATTCAGCCTAAAATTTACGTATGTAAAAAGAAGGTGGACATTCAGGGGGATTCAAGCCTTTCTGATCTCATCAAAGTTGGATACGGGTGGAGATTCTATCCCTCACCCCTCATCAAGACGTCGGTTCACAAAGGGAACTCTGAATAAAAAAGGGCAGTTGGTAGAAAACTAGCAGAGAGCTGTTCCCTGTCTTTTTTTTACCATCCCACACATTCTAACACGATTTTTGCCATGTGCGGTTGTTTATTGCATTTAATATTTATTAGTACGAATATAATAAACACTTGGGCGCTACATAGCCAGTAATTCCAAACATGGTGCAAATGAGTGCTTGCAGAAAAATAACGTTATAAATAGGCGCCGTAGAAAGAGGTCTCATCACTATAGTGTACATAAGTCTTTCTACCAAGTGAATTACTAATGTTAGTTGCCAGCAAAACGATGTTTGAAAATGTTAAGGTAATATGGTGATTTTATAAGTGAGATAGAGTGGTGGGGGTACAGAAGAGCGGAGGGGGGAAGTAGAAGGGGTGATCTTAAATGTGAGGTAGTATGTTAAATTAACCTGGTAGGTATGGGTGAGCCCGGATTAGTGGGGGTAATCAGCGGTGGGCTAGGTAGGGTGGGTTCTTGGAGAAAAGCATGGCTAATCAAAAGTTTGTGCGTGGTGGGTGAGTATGAAGAAGTGGGTGGGCAGGGGTCAAGTTGGGAAGGCAGGGGTAGAGTTTGGGGGTAGCATATGAAGAACTCGTGTGAGTTCTGGTAGGCAAATGTGAGCTAGGGTGTGTGGGATGTTGGGGATAGACAAAGGAAAGGTAGCATGGATATGATAGGTTGAGAGGTAGTTTGGAGTTGGGATAAGTGTGGCAAGGTGGGGACGGCTGGGGATAGAGAGGAGTATGGTATAACACGGTGTAGTATGGTGGGAGTAGAGAGAGGTGATTATTGGTGGGTTGGCATAGAGCGGTGTTGGGGAGTTGTAAGGGTGGAGTATGAGTTGGGGAGGTAGTTGGGGAAGGGGCTAGAGTGGTTAGGGGAGAGAGTAGGGATATGGTGATAGAGTGTAACAGGTTAAAGTGGGGGTGTAGACTAGTGGAATGTAGGTGTGTAGTGGCAGGCTGTGTGAAGTTGAGGTGTGGAGTATTACAGGGGTGTTTTGTGGTGTGGAGGTGTAGTGTGGGTGGGGAGTGGTGGTGTGTAATGATGAGGTGCAATGGTGCATGATGTGGTGGTGTGGCATTGTGGTTGTGTGGGGTAGTGGGATGGTGCATTGAAATTGCGTTTTGGTATGTAGTAGTGTCTTGGTATGAAGTGGTGTTGTGGTGTGTATTAGAGTAGAGTAGTAGTGGTGGTATGGACTAGTGGTGTGGAGTGTCATAGTGTGGAGTGTGCTCGTGTGGAGACGAGTTGTGGTGTAGACTGCTGGTGTGAAGGGGTGGAGATGTGAAGTACGGTGTGGCACAATGGGAGTGTGGAGTGGGAGTGAGAAATTATTTGAGGCGGAGTGGAGTTGTGGTGTGGTGGTTACTAGAGGTGGAGTGTGTTGTGTGATGGAGACTTGTGGTGTTATTTGCGTTTTAGCATGTGTAGTTGTGTTGTTCACTGCTGTGGAGTGTGGATTGTGGAGGGAGGATAAAGTGGGTGTGTGGATATGTGAAAATATGTGGTGGTGTGGGATGTGAAATGGCATTGTGAATGTGTGGAGTAGGGTTGCAGGTGGTTGTTTGTTTTGTGATAATGAAAGGTGGTAATGTGGTGTGGAGTGGAAGGGTGGTTGTAGTGGGGTTTTGCTATGTTGAGTGTTGAAGTGTGGTGATTTGGGTGTATGTGGTGGTGTCATTTCTGTGTGTCACACTTCCCAGAACACTGCACAAATGGCGATCCTCCACAAATATCCCTAAAGCACATTTCCCAATGTCATGAAGCCACTGAAAGTGCAAGCTGATAACATCGATTTAGAAGGTACCGACATAGTTACATTTTAAACTTTATTTAAGCATAAACATGACGCATATGATATCGTCTTCGTGTACTGTCGCATACACTCTCTGCAACTGCAATCCATTAGAGAAAAACGTGTTTAATCCAAAAAGCAGCATATGTATTACAGTTAGTACGTGAGTCTCGAAATAAAGTATATGGAACAACGGAAACAATCCCAACAGTAAACATAATCGTAAATGAACACAACATGTAAAATAAAAAAAAACAAAATACAGTGCAGAGGTGAATAGGGCTAATATTGTCAACGTTAAATATCATAGCAACGAAAAGGATGCCATCTCATGGGATTTGTGATGCATTCTGTGGTTATCGTTATTAATCTCAAACAAGATTAGCGGTCCCCATTTCACTAGGAATTGCGCCATTCCCCCAGTCAGTGCTGCATCAAGTTTGCCCATTGCAGCCACAAACCACACTGTCATTCACCATTCCTTCATAGCTCGGAGCAATTCTTTGCCATAACCGATCGTGCAGCCACCAGAAAGTGGGTTATCAATTTGGACGTGTTACCTGCCAACTCATAATGCCCCTTTCTGTCCTCACTGCCCAACAGCCCGACTTGTGGCTCCAAAACTAGATCTGTTCAACATATCCTCTGTATCTGGGCCAAAACCTTCTTCCAAAACACTTGTGTGAGAGGACACGTCCACCACATGTGGAAAAAGGTACATAAAGCAGCTGTACATCTTCAACACACGGGGGAAAGTGTATGGGATATTTTGTGCAGAGGTTCTGGGGTGAGCTACCATCAACACATCAAATTGAAGTGGTTCTGAACGCATAGGCCCTTTAGAAGAGATAGCGCTCTATGGGATTGATGGGGATGCAGATCCTACTCTTGCACCAATAATCAGACCGACTCAGGAAGTTGGCAAAACACAACTATTTTTAATTGAAATTGGCTAACACAGGGAGTAAAGCGAGCGTCAACAGACAACCCAGAGCATTAGTCTCTCAATGATTTTCATGAAAAAACACCGTTATATTGCAAATACTCATCATACGTGATGTCATACTACGTGGCAAAATAAGAAAAACCTACTTGTGGTTGTGATAGGCTTAAAGGGAACATCTAAGTATACTTTCTATGGGGTATGGGATCATGATTAGGTCTCCAAGGTCAGGTGGACAGCTAAGCCCACCCCTACTGCAAGTCATTTCCGTGTCATAAAAATGCACAATGTTGCATTGGCTTTCAAACTATAGGAATCTTTGCTACGTGGCCCTCTACAATTGGTTGGCATGCTTGTACCCTTCTGGAATTATCCACTTGCTAGCAGCATGCAAGCTGGTGCCCCAGGAATTGGAGGGTTGGACTTGACCATGCCTCCAGACCCAATTAGCCCATCATCCATCATCACTCCTGCTGTCTGCCACCAAATTAGTTCTTTGAACTCGGCCTTGCAAAGGATCACTGTACCTGAGAATAAAAGGGAGTGTGAGCATGACATTAGCTTCAGGTCTCGGTGTAGCACGCCCAAAGTCTTGACAACTTGACCATGTGACAGGAGACCGTGTGTTTAGCTCCTTCTTCGCATTTAACACTATTAAATGAATAAAACCTGGCACTTCTAGTGTTTTCCCATTACACCACAACAGGAGCTTGTTTCGCTTCTCACGTTCATTGTATGCTTTTGAATAAATAACCAGTTTGTTGGCTGCCCCAACCCTTACCACTGGGCCACACAACCTTTCTCAAATCTTCCTTCACCATCAGCTGTTTTCTTCAACTGCGCCACACTTTCAGCCCTTCTATTCAAGGGGTCCTAGTTTGCAAAAATGCATCGTGGAACATCCAGATTCTATACACACTTATATATATATATATATATTGGCGGCAACACCTGCAGTCTTTTCACTACATATAGACAGCCTCATGATTTCTTTAGTCTAATTGCGTTACGGCATCTGAACAATTATAAAACAACGTGCGTTTTCTTCAGTGCTCTCTGCACGTGCAATCTTCATTTTGCTCGTGACATGTTGCTCAGTTATTTACTTCACCATTAGTTTCTACAAGGTTTATATACTCTCTTCATTGTCATCTTTTCAGGCTGTGTCATTTCTGCTTCATGTGACGTCACCAGTCTTCTCTTTCACTCATCTTCACACTTCTTCTGGAACTTCCTTTAGAAGACTGTAATTTCTTCATGGATACCTTGTTTCAAGGACTCTTCACGGTATAGGTACCATCACTGGCGTTGCGCATGTCGCAATTTCCGGTTGCCAACATATAGGCAAAATGGGGGCAGGACTTCTGGTAGAGGCACTTGGCTCCTCCTCTACAGTTCTCCTTCAGTTGAACCAATGTGTACGATTCACTAGCACTTGTCCAGATATTATACCATGCAAGATCATCTAGAGGTTGCCCAATGTCCTCCTCCCACTTAACCATATGCCCATGAGGGGTTTTAAACCTATTAGAGTTTAACACTCTATATAAAGAAAAGACCTTGCCAGCTGGGGGGACGGATACAAAGTGATCCTCAAATTGGGTGGTTTCCTCTTTGCCTGTGCCGCTATTTTCGTATTAACAAGCAAGTGTCTGAGATCTATATAGCCATATCTGTCAGCATCCTCTACCATAAAAGCCTGTTTGCATTGCTCAGAGGAACAGACAACTGACAAATCTAAACAGACCTCCTTCGATCCAGTGATCGAAACATCCAGTATCCTCTACCAGGGAGAATTCTCAGTTATCCCAGATATATGTCATGGGGGAGGGGAAAGGGGTTATGGTGTATCTACGGGCACCCTTGTTCCAGTATTCGAACATAGCTCTGGTTGATGGGAGTGCTCATCCTTCTTGTTTCCTCAACACCAGAGTATGTCAACACCATTGGTGTAAGGGAGTCCCAAGGCTATCCTGTTCAATATCTGCTCAGTATTTAGGATTGTGTGTAACCGCCTTACTTTCCAAAAGTGGTGTAAGGTGGGCAGCATACAAATACCTCTCAATGTCTGGGACCGCTACACCACCCATTTCCGTTGCGGCTATAAGCATGTGCCTAGCCACCCTGGGGAATTTTTGGAGCCCAATTGAATCTAAAAATATGAGAATGGAGGTCTTTGAGCATCTCCTGTGGTATCCAGATCGGCAGTGCCTAGAATTTTTACAGCATCCTAGGCAGTAAAGTCATCTTGACCGCCATTATTCACAACAACCAAGATATTTCATTGCTTCCCCAATGTGTCAGTTCTTGTTTAGTCAAAGCGAAGAGTTCTGTAATATTGGCCGCGTATAAGTAAGTGTATTTTGCGGTTAAGCAAACACCCTGATATTTCAAAGAAACCGGGGCCCATGAGAATGGGAAAGCGGACTTCAATCGAGCAATCGTCGCTTTTGTTTCAGAGACATTAAGAATGGTGGACTTTGTATAAGTTATCTTAAACCCAGATGTCTCATGGAATTATTCTAGAAGGGAGATTATATGGGGCAGTGAGTAACGGGAATCGTTAGAAAAAGAGATGATCAGTGTATAGCAATCTCCATGCCATGAATATCTACTGATGCTCAGACCTGGAGTTCCAGGGGCTCCATGGCTAAGGCAAAAAAAGCGGAGAAAGTGGGCATCCCTTCTGGGTACCCCTCCGTAATGCTATTGGATTGGATATGATGCCATTTACTTTGATCTGAGTCGATGGGAGCACAGCATTGCCTAGTATACGTTTAAGAAAAGTGGGGCCAAATCCAAACCCTTCAACTACTTTTGACAGGTACACCCAATCCACTAGTTAGAAAGCTTTTTCTGTGTCAATAGAGAGGAGGGCCAACTCGCCTTTGTGTCTCTGTGACCAGGCCAGGACATCAACCGTGTGGCGAATATTATCAAATGTTTGTCTCCTTGGAACAAACCCTGTTTGGTCTCTGCTTACTACACAGGAGAGCAATGTAGCTAAGAGTGTGGCGAAGACATTTAGAATAAATGTGGGAATCATAAATGAGGAACGCAATAGTCATGCATGAGGAGCATGAAGGTGTCATAGTCTCTGTATCTTTGAAATAGTTAAATAAGACCAACAAATGTGGAGAAAGTATAGCTGCACATTTTTTATAGAAGAGGGCTGAAAATCCATCTGGACCTGATCTTTTATTAACAGAGAGAGTGTGAATTATCAGGGAGAATTCCTCTGATGCTATAGGAAATGTTTTTATTTATTTACTATCTTCAGTCATCTGGGGGAGGTGTGCATCCTGGATAAATGTGTACTGCTGAGACCCATTCAGGGGTTCAGCTGTGAACAATGCTGAGTAATAACGCATTTTGGCAGGTACATCATCATGCAGATTAGTTGCTGCATCTCTTAAACCCACGGTGGCGGTGCTGTTTCTCTGAGCCTTAAGCTTGTATGCCAAGAGACGCAATGCTTTATTAGAAGTGCTGTAATAAAAGTGTTTAGTTCTAAGTAGTTTATGGGATTCATCATCTGCCCATAGAGCTTTTAGCTCTGACCTTGCTACGTGTAGCTGCCTATAAGCCTTCCTGGAAACGTCCTATTCATACCAGGCTTCCCACTCTTGTACTCTCTCCTCAGCCTTTATTCGTTGGGCCGGCAATAGCTTTTTGCACACCTAGGATAAGCTAATCAGTTCGCCTCATAATGGTGGTTTGAAAGAATCCCGTACGGTTGTCACAGGGACGTCCCCCATTAATTCATCCTCAAAATAGTGAGTGATCCTATCAGAGATGGGCTCACAAGAGTTGTATTCACTAGAAGAGAATCATTTTGTTTCCATATGTGGGATTTCCTACCCCCTAACCACAGGGTGTCTATCTGCATTGTCATGGGTGAGTGATAAGACAGCAGTGCAACTTTTATGGTAGCAGAACTGAATTCCTAGAGGAGGGGTCGAGTCAGCAGACAGTAATCACTTCTAGAATAATTGCAGTGGACATGCAAAAAGTAAGAGTAGTCATGAGTATGAGGATGGAGCTATCTCCACACGTCCAGTAGATGCATGTCCACCATAGCCTTCTTAAGGGAGACAGCTTTCAATGCTATAGAGTGGACTCCTGGGCCCAATCTATTTACCCCTGCGTCTAACACTACGTTGAAGTCCCCACCCATCACAAGTTCCCCCCATTGGAACTGAGTAATATGGGGAAAGACCTGGGCATAAAAAGGGCATGCTGTTGATTTGGGCCATGAATAGAAACCAGAGTTAGGTCCTTCCTTCCCATCTGTAAGTGTATACCCAAGTATCTACCCTGGGCATCTTTTGTAACCTTCATCTATTCAAAGTGAAGGGATTTAGCTAATAAAATCGCTAACCCGGCTTTTTTTGGTGAGGAAGATGCAAAGTATTGATGGGGGAGGGCGTGTGGCTTGGCACCAATGGAGCGGACGCCTAATATCAGTGCTACGCTCCAATGGGGATTTCCTGCATTAATATTTTAATTTAACATACCTGAATCATATTTTTCTGGTGACCCGTCATGCCGTTTGTGTGCTGCCTGGTTCTCAACGCTCTCTTGTGAAGCCTGAGCTGCATACACTTCCTCTGTGGAACGTCCGGAGGGTCGGGCCTAAAGCCGCATCATCCCGTGATCCTCAAGCTGAAGTCTCCTGTCAGCTGGTCGGCGGCTGAAAACGCGGGAAACACGCTACGCATCGGGAGAGCAGTTTCTTCCAAAACAAAGGTTTTCTCTTTCTTTTGTTTTTCTTTTTGGCATTATTCCTACGTTTTTTGCCCTAAAATGAATATTGAATATATATATATGTATGAAATACAATATTCTTTAAGCGAGGTATGTTACAAACACCTCCCATGGATAACTTTTTCGGCGTTTACATAACTCTGCGAGCAATATCACACAATTTATACATATAATCTTGGCCTCACATTTCACCTCATACTGTGCATGCTCCTTCTGGCTGGGATTCCTCTATTCATTATTGTTCTTCAATTTGTTAAGGCTATCTATCACTACCATTTTATGGTATTCTGAGTGCTGTGCTCTTTTCTTAACAACCCTGGAGCAGATAAAGGAGAAAATAAGTGATCTGCGATATTGCAGAAGAGAAATCTGAGTTTGTCCAAATATTATTGGACCTACACTCCCACATATAGATAATATGCGTACTAAAAAGGGACAGACTAAAGAAGCTTGCGTGTCATCTTCCACTAGCCTAAAAAAACAAAAGAGTGAATCTCTGACACCCAAAGAATGCATAGCAGACCTAGTCATGCAGACCATCTAACAGAAATGAGAGCATGGAGGATACAAATGCTAAACTGCAACTTCTTAACAATAAATGGTCTGTTTTTGATTCTCGTATGTATGAAGTCGAAAAACGAGTTAGCAAAGCAGAAGACATTTCTAAAAAAGTCACTAATTTAGAAATGACGGTTGCCTCCCTACAGCAACAAACTGAAAACTGTGAAAACAGAAAGAGAATAAACAACTTGTGCATTGTAGGCCTTCCGTAAGGAATTGAAAAAGATGATTCTATTGCCTTTTTATACATATTTCTTCCTCAAATTCTTAGCCTACTGCCCTCTGTGCAACTTAATATCCTGAGAGCTCATCGGATTGGCCCCAGAAACTCAGCCTCCAATTCTAACAGTCCTTCCAGGTCTCTGATTTTAGCCCTTCTTGACTTCACCCACATTACCCTCATTATGCAAAAGGTCAGACAACTTAAACAGCTAACATGGGAAGGGTATAAAGTTTTTATCACTGAAGATTTTTCTAAGATAAGGGCTGCAAGAAGAAGAGACCTTCTAACTTTCCGACCTGCTTTGAGGCAATTAAATGCCAGGTACGGCATTATGCACCCTGCTATCCTGAAAGTTACTTTAAATGGGCACACCTCAACATTTCAAAACACAACGGATTTAAGACACTATATTCAATCTCACAAAAGGTCTGATATGGATACTTCTAACCCTATCATATGAATGAAGTCTACAAATACGTACGTTTCTTCATTTAAAATTTAATTTCCTTCATCGGAGCGGAGAATGGTGGGCCGTCCTTTTTTTCTTTTTTGGCTCTTCTTCCCCCATCTCTACATTTTTGGACATGGACATGGATTGGTGTGGCTGGTTGATGTTAGCCACCATTTTCTTGATCTTTCTTGATTACAACTATTTTTTACCAATGGTCATGTCTTATTTGTATGTCTTACCCCCCTCCCTTGTGTCTTACTCCTTTCATGTTATCCCGTGCCATGCTGGATACTCGTTTATTTTCTCATGCTAACAGGTTTTTATGCTTTAAAGTTACTGTTTTATTTCAATTACGGTTTATTTTATTACATATGTATCCCTTTTCTTGAATGATGCCTCTCACTATTGTATCTTGGAATGTCAAAGGATTACATAATCCCATTAAGAGACAAAAAGCACTTTCACACCTCAATAGATTAAGGCCCTCTATAGCATGTACACAAGAATCACATCTTTCAGTTGAAGAAGCAGCAAAACTCAAACAACATTGGGTAGGCCAGATGTTTTCGAGTGCAGCCAACGGGAGAAAAAATGGGGTAATCACACTTATTAACAAAACCCTCAACTTTTAAATGTATGTCTACAGAATCTGATCAGATGGGAAGATAGGTTGCTCTTACTATATCAATAGATTCCATAACATATACAATTCTTAATGTTTATGGACCTTCCTCTGCAGATCCTTTCTTTTGGAAAAAACTCAGAAATCATATACGACTCAGTAACCCCCTCAATTTAATTGTATGTGGAGAAAGTAATCAAGTCATAGACCCCTTTATGGACAGAAAATCAGATGTACGGTATACTAACACTACATCCCATTCATAATTTATTAACTTCATATCTGAAACTGGCCTTAGTGATGCATGGCGCATCCTTCATCCCGCTGTCTCGGAATTTACCTGTTATTCTACACCCCATAACTCTTTTTTATGGCTTGAACATATTTCTATCCCTATACTTCTTGATGCCCAGATAGAATCCATCATAATTGCTGATCATGCTCCAGTGCACATTAAAATTGCTACCCCAATAACCTCTCATAATTCTTGTAGATGGAGATTCAACACTAGCCTATTAAACGATGCATCTTTCACACAATTTATCACAGAACAACATAATAACTAATTCCTTGAAAATAAAGATCAGGATACCTCCATCCCCAACAATTGGGACTGCTATAAATCAGTCCTTAGAGGTCATATTATCTCATATGGAGCGAATAAGAAGAAAAACCTTAAGGCTGAATCTGAATTCATTCTCAAATGTCTTAAACCCCTAGAAATTCAATTTTCCCGCACTAATTCTTCCATAGTCCTTATGGACATTACGAAGCTAGGATTTCAATATAATAAACTTATCACACAATACTCTTGTTCCAATCTGCTTAAATATAAAGCAAAAATATACTAATTCTCCAATAAAACTAGTAAAAGTTTGGCTTTATACCTTAAACTTAAGAAGGAGTAATCCAAGATTGTTGTTATTTAGGATCATTTGGGAAACAGAAAACTGTCTGATAAAGAAATTGTACATGTCCTTAAAGAATTATATTCCAATTTATACACTTCTGAAGCCCCTCCTAATAATCCTGCTATTAATGATTTCCTATATAGCACACCTCGCAACTCCTACCCTCAAATCATTTAATGCTCCAATTACTGCACCTGAAATACATTTAACTATCAAAAACCTTAAAAAAGGTAAAGCCCTGGACAGGATGGCTTCCCTATTGATTTCTTTGCCCATTTTCCAATCTTTTAGTCCCTAAGGTTAGCAAAATTTTGTCTCATTTTATTGTTAATATCATGGCCCAAAGTTCCTTTTCAGAAGCTATGCTAATAGTATTCCCTAAACATGATAAAGACCCAAAACTACAGTCCAATAACCCTTATTAATACCGACTGTAAGATTTATGCTAAAATTCCAGATAATAGAATCCTCCCTTTCCTATCCAATTTTCTTAAGCAATGTCAAGTAGTTTACGTAAAAGGTAGAGTGTCCTCATCCATATTAGACTCTTTTTGGACATCATTGATATTCTAAACAAAACTAATGACCCCATTGCTGTGATAGCCCTTGATGCTGAAAAAGCGTTTGACACAGTTGAATGGGACTTTATGTGCCAAGCACTCAAGTGGCATGGTTTTGGTCCCCCTTTTCTATCCATGAT
The DNA here is from genome assembly GCF_040938575.1 of Ambystoma mexicanum. Taxonomy (NCBI): domain Eukaryota; kingdom Metazoa; phylum Chordata; class Amphibia; order Caudata; family Ambystomatidae; genus Ambystoma; species Ambystoma mexicanum. The sequence goes on along the minus strand of NC_090932.1, from coordinate 484,509,916 downwards.
TAAGGTCTTATACTCCAATCCCAAAACTGGAATCTTTGTAAATGGACAATTATCCTCCTTCTTTCCCTTATCGAGAGGAACATGTCAGGGCTAACCATTATCCCCTATTCTCTTTATTCTAGCATTAAAACCCTTTCTCAAAGCCATTAGACAAAATTATCCTATTTCAGGAATTCTATTTCACAATTTAAATAATAAAATAGCGGCCTATACAGATGATGTGCTCGTATTCTTAAAATAACCCTCAGCACAGTACTCAACATTTACTCAAAATCATATCAATATTTTCAGATGCGTCTATTGGATATAAACTCAATACTGACAAATCTGAGATTCTTCAACTCAATGTACACTGCGCCCCGTTTAACACTAGTACTCTAGGTATGAAATGGTGTCCCGTAGGATTCAAATATTTAGGTATCCACATTTTGGCTTCCATTAACAGTATTTGTAAACATAACTCAGATAGCATAGTAGCCAGAGTCAAAGAGTGAGTATCTTCTTGTTCCCCCTTATATCTCTCCTGGTGGGGCAGGCGAGAATCGATCAAGATGATGATCTCCCCCATAATACTGTATCTTCTCTATATGATGCCTATCCCTCTTTCTTCCTCCTTCTTCAAATCTATAGATTCATATCTCACAAAATTCTTATGGGTGAAGAAGAAACATAGAATCTTGCTGAGTAAACTTAAAAGATCCAGCTCCCAATTAGTGGTAGGTTTCCCCAATTTAAAAAAAACATCATCTAGCCTTTACTGTTAAGCAAGCACAGTGGTGGTTTGTTCAGGATATATCAGTTTAAGTGTCTAACTGGGTTCGCCTGGAGAGAGCTATGGCTTCCCCAATGTCCCTTGCAGACCTCTACTTAATTAAAGGGAAACATAAATGTACTAAATATTCCTGTCTTCGCCATTCCCTCTTCTCCCTCAAGTTGTTTATGTTCCAATCTATAACTAAGCAATCCTCACTCATATTCCCCTTCTTTTGGCACAGCCCCTTTATTATAATCAAGGGTAAATCCATTTTCTGGAAGCAGAGGCTCTCTAAGGGCATCTGATTCTGTAACCAATTGTTTGAGTGTAGTTATTCCCATTACATTAGATGTTTGTATGGTTACATTTCATATCCCTGGTTCTTTCCTGATGCAATTTCTTGAAATTATCGCTGCAATAGTAGAGCACTTAGTGACACTGATGATTAGTTCTAATGATCCTGCTGCATTAAGACTGCTTCACATGCTCAACCCACCTACAACAGCCTCTATCTACTGTAATATCTTATTACATTCTTCACCTATTCTGAGAAGAGATTGCATACAGATGGATCATCAGATGCTCTGGCCCCCCCAATGACAGAATATTTCCAAAATTACCACTTCTGCAAGTCTTATCCAAACCTTATTTTATTTTCATCATAGAGCATTTATCGCCCCTGCATACCTTTTCAAATGTGGTCTATCACCTAATGGTAATTGCTGGAGCTGTTCACAAGCTCAATGTTCTTTTAAACATATGTTTATAGAATGCCAATATGTTAAGTCATTCTGGAACTCTGTCTGGAATACCATCAAATGCATGTTTAACCTTACTATGGATTTCTGTTTTGATTTTCTTATCTTAATGCTACATCATAACTCAATCAAGAAACATGCTAGATATCTGTTTGATTTATGCTTAATAGTGGCAATCCAAAATATTACGACTAATTGGAAAGACCTAAGTAAAATTCATTATACATTTTGGTGGAATTCTATTTAACATTCATAGATTGGAAGGATGTAATGCTTCTACCCCTGACTCACAAAACAAGTTCCAGATAAAATGGCAATCATTTAATTACTTTGCATCTGTGTAAATATGTATCAGTAACCTGTGGATCAACAATCTGTAAGAATGAATGATTTATTTGCACCCCACTCCTCACCCCCCTTCCTTCTTCCTCCTCTTGTGTGTGTTTTGTCTGTTTGGTGTTTCAACTTTATGTCTGTTATTATATGCCCCCCTCCCCCATACTCAAAAATCTCCAGCACAGTTTAATACTAAATGATATAAGGATACTTGGCTTACTTTGTATTAATCTTGCTTACCTAACTTTATATCTAATGTTAATCTTGTCATACAATGTATGCATTATCTGCCTTGTATACCGGAATGTATGCAATAAAAATCTTTAAACACAAAAGTATTGAAGGGAAACCATTTAGAGTGGCGTCTCGGCCAATCCCGCTGCAAGAGATGGGTTTCCTTAGTGAAGCAATATCGGCCCTGAGATCCACCAATTTAGATAGCATGCTCTTCCTCAGGAAGTTCAGACCTTGGACATTTGAAAAAACTATTTTTAAGTCTACCATCTCATTGATTTAATGTTTCCTCACCCTCAAGAAAACTACCAAATAGTGGATGATATGGACAAGAAAGGGCTTTACTCGTTCCCTCAGCATGGATAGTTGACCACCCCAACATGCTAGAAATGGTTGCACTCTGTACAAAACAATCCTAAGGGAATCATACAAGGAAAAAGTAAAGAAAAGAGAAAAAAATAAACAAAAAGAAAAAGCACATTAAGAACAACCCCTCTGGGGTAATCATCAGGTGAAAGTACCTGAATAAGGGTACATGCTCCCAATGCCCTTATTACCGTGTGTGCATGCTAACAAGTATGGCTTATAGAATTCTCTTCATCCCCCCCAAACAAGAGCTTACAGAATCTCAGAAAGGTGGCAAACTGCATTACATAGTGCAGAGCACAGAAACAACTCGATAAACAGGCTTTCAATGCTGGCTTTACAAGTAGGGCCCTGCAAGTCCACACTTCTTTTTCTCCTGTCCATTGAATCTCTCCAGCGGTGTGTCCTTCTGCTCCTTCTCGACCGTGTTTTTGTCCGGTCAGTTGATGGGGCCTCATGCTCTTGCAAATCAGGGAGGTTTATTTCAGCGTCTGTAATCTTTAGAGTCTCAATAGCGTCACAAAGGGTAGTAAACTGATGCTGAATCCCATAGAGTTGGGACAAAATGCAAAATGGGAACCCCCATATACATTGAACGCCTTTGTCAGTCAACCAATTGGTGAATGGTCTCATCATGCTGCACCCTTTAATAGTCCCTCGGGACAAGCCCTGGAACAATTGTAGAGACTTTCCTTTATAAACCAGTCCTTGCTGTGCTCTGATCTTTTCAAAGATAAGGGCTTTGGATTTAAAGAAGTGAACTCTCGTCAGGAATTCGGGTGGGAGGTTCTGCTGCAATTGATAATTTGATTACACTCTGTGTGTGCAATCCAGGTTAAGATCTACCTCGTTGTCCCCTAGAATTTCTTGGAACAGGCACTAGACATAGGATTTTAATTCTCACTCTGTAACTTTGTTCGGAAGTACTCTAATGCGTATATTGTTTCTGCGATATCTGTTTTCTGCATCTGCCTGCCTCAACTCAGTGGAACAAAGATAGACTTACAGCACTGCAACTCTTTGTTCCAGTTGGTCTTGAGAGTTTACTTCATTGCAGAAGGCTGTCTCCAGCTTCCCCAACCTGGATTCATTCTGCTGAACATTATGTGATAACTCCTGGAATTAGCTATTGAGTAACTGCAGTGTAGCAGCCATTTCTTTCTGGATTGACTGGAACAGATCAGTGATATAACCCTTTGTGGCCGGTTTTGCATCTGAGCCCAGGGTGTGGGTCGATTCAATGCCCGCAAGGCTAGCAGAGGTGCGTTTTGGCTGCTGGAGCACGTCCTTAATGGAGGTCACTGTCTTATCTTTAGCTATGCCGGACTTCATCGAGCACTCGATGATGGCCATTTAAGTGCACAAGAAGCAGGAAATGCACTCAATGGAGAAGCAAGGGTGCAATGCTCCAACCACTGCAGCGACTCCACTCTGGATTATCAAGGGGAGCAGCACCCCTAAACTGAAATCCTGTAACACTGCCTAAATTGTATTGTCAATGACCAGTTGGTGGGGTTGTAGGTTGCAGAGACTCTCCCATCCCAAGGGGCTACAGGGAATAGATTACATTAGTGCCCAGGACCCACAGGGGTGGTTACTGCAGTGTTTAGTGCAACCCCCCACCAGCTATATGAGGTGTTCATCCATGTCTGCCACCATCGCCAGTAAACACACAGCTCAACCGTTAGGAGGACAGGGGGTGCCATGCTGGGTCAGCACAGCAAACCTTCCATTTCAACCAGAGATCCACACCTGTCTGCTAAATACCTGTAGAGAATGTCAAGATGGGGGCAGGCATCCGGTGAGGCCAGAAGAGCTGTATTGCTGCTGGTAGGTGGCCTGCTAAAGGCTGTTCAGAGTTGCTCTATGTCCAAGGCCAGTCATGAGGGGAAAGCGGTCCCTGCTACCTTCTGCAGAGAGCTCCTCAAAAAGCCAAAAGGCTGCGTGCAGTGAAAGGCTCGCCAGGGGAGCTACTACAATAGGTGGAGGCATGCCCAGGCTTCAGGCAATTCCAATTGCGCTCCCCGTAGCCATGCAGCCGGATATCCAAAGCAGGGAGCCTGCAACAGCAGCAGTATGATGCTGTCTCACTTGCGTCTATGCAGTCTTCTCCACAATCATGCTCATGGTGGCCATATTGGTGCGGCTCGGAGACATAGAGGCAGGATTCATGTCAAAGCTAGATTGGAGCCTTTTGCCTGCTCAATATCTTCCGTAACTCAGCCGACCTATGTCTGAGGGGTTTCCGATACCTGCTCTTCTGGATGAGAGGCTTCATATGCCATTTTGTATTCTCATGGCTGTGGAGCTCACAGGGCTATGCCACCGTTAGCCTCCAGGCAGCCCATACCCCTTAACATGGACTTTTTGAGTATTAAGTCTTTGCTCCATCCATTATTCTCTAAAGATGTTTTAATTCATTTAAAGAACAATTCTTAACTCAGTTGTACAATATGCACATTATGTCCTTATTAGCGATGTGTTTCAAGCTTTACCTCTTTTTAAGTATTGTTAGTAACATAAGAGTGCTGATTGCACCATGTATGCTACCAACCAATAAATAATAAAAAAGCACATTATTCAAAATAAAAATATATTTAAAACATATATGAATTCGTATTATGCAGTTAGTCAATACATTATGATGATGAAAAAGGAAAAAGTCACACAAAAACAATACAATCAGAAATAATAAAGAAATATTTATTTTGTTTTTTGTTTTTTTGTTAGTTGATGTTATGTTAGAATAAGCCAGAATTATTTGTTTCATACTTAATACAGGATTTATTTTTGTTTTCTTTAAGGAATTAAATGTGCATGCAATTGGGACTTTTTTAGCATTGTACAAAAGATTGTGGGTATTTCGATGTTTTTTTTTTTTTAACAGTTAATTGGCAGACCTATGTCCTTGGCTTGTTTTTGAACACAGAGTTCTGTTCTCTAATATCCAACCTGGCTGCTTACAATATAAGGTAGCTAGAGTGTATGTTGTAATCAGTACTCCTCTATTTTATTTCTATTTCTGAAGGAAAAATCCTGACCATCTTTGAAAGAAGTCCAAAATAACCTGCTTCCAATGCAAATCAGGCTCACAACAAGCCACCCAATGGTAAAAAATAAACTGGTTAGAAGCCAGCCTACATAAATATCAAATTAGCAACATCAACATGAATTAAAGGAAAATGCACACATTGAAACTTACAACTTAAAAATCATCATAGGAAGAACGCCAAACATTCAGTTGACAACATGCAGGCTCATATGGCAAAACTAAGTTCCTGAACTAGCCAGGCTACCAGGAAAGCAGCATGCTTGGACTGTGGGAGGATCTCTGTTCAAGTGATAGATAATATATATGAGCAAACAGATAGTTGATTTCCTGTATTGGTGTGGAGTTTTGATTGCCATGTGATTTCTTGTGAGGGTATCGGCAAGTTTTCAGTCATACTACACACTTTCTTCTACATTCTATCAATCTCTTTGTTTTCAGTCATACTACACACTTTCTTCTACATTCTATCAATCTCTTTATGTGCCTGACAAAGTCTGCACCTAACAAATGTCATCACACAAAATTGCATGAACTCACATCATTGAAATTATGTTCCTCTAATGTAACTGTGGTAAGTGGACCACCATTGGTAGAGTGGTCTTACAGCTGCCTATTTGCGCTGGCTTCCTATCTGGATTGGAACTGAAAATGTACTGTGATCTGTAGAGATGCCGGCTTACTGCACAGTTTGTGTAGCATGAGTGGGTGAAAGGGAGTGGCATCAAAATGAGCAGGTGTTGTTAAACCGTATTCGTATAATATTGCCTTGTTATGAATATTGGCCTAAGACCATTCACATTACACGGAAAACCGCGCCTGAAATGTTTCGATTTCTGATCAACTTCGCCACCATCTTAAGAATCATCTGCCATTTTGATTTCAACTCTTGTTTCTGTGTTCTAAAATGGTAGACTGTGTTTTTGACCTGCATCTCAGCCGAACGACCTTTGAGTTTTGTTAATGTTTATGCTGACAGAGAGCAGACTGTTTGTTCAATGCAAAGAAACCTTGTGACTCGAATGAACTGCAATCCAAGTGTTGTCTGCGCTCACAAGCCTCATCCTCATATAAACAACGAGACAATGGGCCTCATTACGACCCAGGCGGTAAGTTACCGCCTGGGTCGTACCCTTACCACCATGGTGTAAACTACGTTTACACCATGGTGGATGGCGGATTTACCGCCCCATTCCAAGGTGAGTGGGGTGGTAAATCCCGATTTCCCATTTTACCCTTCCCCATTTCCATTTTTGCCCCATAGGGCATAATGGGAGTGGGGAAGGCGTTAATTACGCCACCATAAATTACGGTGGCGTAATTAGCACCATGGTCCCTTAGCACCATGGATTTTAACGCCTGCAAAAAGCAGGCGTTAATATCACCATGTCGCTAAGGGACCTTGTAATCAGGCGTTAAGGGTCGGCGCCGTTTACGGCGCCGTTAACCCTTTAACGCCTGACTCGTAATGAGGCCCAATGTAGAATAAACTCAGATTGCGTGCTTTTACTGAACTGCATTGTAGTGACTGTTGAAACAAGGCTTACTGTGGATCAGAGAAGCAACAGCATCATTGTAACTTCATGAACATGCAACTTGTTTAATCCATTGTACAATATTGTAATATTGACATGTGAACTGGGCACAAACCCTAGCATGTAACGTATCAGTTCAGAGAGGGGCTGGACAATGTTTGTAAAACTGTATAAAAGTGTCCATGTTAAGATGCCTCATCCCTCACTGTGTCTGCTGGGGTTCATAGTGACATTTTCGAACATCATATTTTCTAAATGCCATTTTTTCGACACCTAAATTCAGAGAAAAAAAATTCTTATGTTTTTTTTATTTTATTTTTTTTAATGGAGGTTCCCCGATCCCCTGTTTTTTTTTTATACACACTTTTTTTTACTAACGAAATAAAAATAAAACATAAAATAAAAAAAGCATTCAGAATATTTTTTTCAGCATTTTTTTTCTCAACAAAATGGCATTTAGAAAATATGTTTTCAACAATTTAACTGGATACCGTCTGTTGGTACACACTGTGAGGTGTTAGGGGCCAGATAGCTATCTGTTTGCTTTGATTCTGTACAGAAATAAAAGATACTTGTATCTTTTTGACCCGTGATTGGCGTATTTCATTTAGTGGTACTAAGACTCGATATTTTTTTGGTCTTTTAGATGGCACCTGAATAGGGTCCCTCAAGAGTGATGTCTCCTCACTGAAAAGAAGACGTGGCTATCGGACCAAGATCGGAGAGTGAGAAAAAAGGGGGCCCCTTTGTATGAGACACGACACCTCGACAGTACTGCACAATCCGATCCCTGAATGGTGAGCACCGAGTTTGAGAGGGCATCTTGACGAGGGTCCCCAAATTGAGGCGGGCTCTTTGCCAAAATCACCAACCACGAGGATCCTTTGTAATCTGATTGGACCTCCTTTGCACTTTGTAATCAGTTGAGTCATGGCCCGATTCCTAAGTATCCTGATATTTGGTTGTTGATTTGCACTTGTGAGTTCAAACGACGCCAGGTAACACCAGTGATCTGATATGCCTGGGAAATTGTCTGCCTGTTTCAGGGGTTTATTGCGCAGAGACAGACAACCTTTGGAATATGGCCAACCGGCGCCACCAGAGGGGTCGCCAGCATGTACTATGTATTGTAAGTACGGCCTTGATAGTATAGTATTCAACGATATTTGGCACAGACAAACTAGACATGCTTCCGAATTTCAGTGGCCAGTTCGTGGTAGTTTTGAAATTGCCCATATAGAGTATTTAGAGTCTATATTGTTCAAGAAAAAGGCTAGGCCTGCAGCATTTGATGTAATTAGGAATTGGAGAAAAGAAGCTATGCAGCAATTTAAGAGTAAAGAGAAACACACACGTCGACATATGTCTAACTCTGAGAAGGCATTATTATATGATCAACAGAAACAGTCAGAATCTATTAGAAGTATGGATAGGGCTCTTCAATTTGGGGTACAGAAAATGTATCTGTCTCGGGACTTTCATGCCTCAGACGAACTAATCGATAAAGTTTTGAATAAACGTAGAACTAGTGCCATCGCACCTCCTCCCTATGTGACTCTCCCTGTTGTTTTACTTCTTCCTGCTGTCGCACCTCCTCCTGTTATTATTCATGTCCTTGCTGTTGTAGGTCCTCCTCTAGTTGTTTCTCCTCTTCCTGTTGTTGTACCCCCTTCTGTATCTCCGCCCTTACCGACAGCGCGGTTCCCGTAATTCCGTCTTTACCACCAGTGGTGGTAGTGTCTCCACTATCCCTTGTACAAGATTTGTCTGAACTTTCTTTTCCAACTGATTCTGCTCCACTTGTTGCAATTAAAGGAGCGACTGTCGTTCCAAAAGTAGTGACTCGTGGTACAGTATCAAAAGCTAGGAAAAGAGAATTGTATGCATGGGCTAAGAAATGTATTGAAGGAGGTGAAAAAATCTGCTGTCTTAACTGCAAATTTTGATCAAGAAATGTTTCCCGAACAGAATATTTTGATAGAGGGCATGGGAATGCATTTGGCTGAAATGTGGAGTGATTTAATGGACACAGATGTCCCACAAGGGTTGAGGGATTTGAATGTCTTAGCTTACTCAAGGGACACTGCAGAGAAAGTACATGAGCATATTGAGAGGGTTTCTGAGTTTAAGAGGGAGTTAGATCGGTTACAGAATGATGATATGGATGGCGATAGATTGGACACTTAGTATGTGCAGAAACGATTTCTTCCCTCTTGTGATCCAATGAGTGAAGAGACACATATTTGCACAAGTGACGCGCTTAGATGGATTTCGGATGTTTCAATTTCTCCCATTGAAGTATATGACATGTTTAGTCAGTATGCTTCAGTAATGCAAAGGAAAGTGGTACAGGTAATGGTAGAATACCTGCATGATGAGTGTATGAAGAAAAAGGTTTGTTGTCCCGCAGATTTGATGGTCAATTATAGCAGAGCATTTTTGCCCGATACTGCTTTGGCAACTTTGTCCTTTGATTTAGCTTTGTTGCTTAATGAACGTTCAGAATTGCCTAATTCTCAATTACCGATGAGGGAAGTTCCTCCGACATTGGTTCCTAAAGTAGAAATTCCAGCTAATGCTGCAACAGGTGCAGCAGCCACTACTATTGAAGCTCATTATGTGAAATGAAATGAAAATATATTGTATTTATATCGCGCTTGTACACAAGTGTGTCTCACAGTTTGTTCACGTCCCATTTTCCAGACAGGAAGTGAATACCATTAGACAGACAAAACCAGATATTAGGAAAAATCCAACAGGATTTTACAAAGAAATAGAATCTGTCTTGCATTTGTCTGTTTTCACCTTGGGTGATATAGACTTGTTTTTCCCTGTGATCCTATCTGCTGATTTATGGAAACAGATTAGAACTGTAGATGATTTGGCAGGATTGGGTGACACATGAGTTAACTTGGTACGGATAGATGGGAAAGGAAGGCTGGTGAGAGACCGCCACAGATGATATTGACAGTGCCAGACAGAATAGTAACTAAATTGATGACTTTAGTTCCAGAGAGAAGAATAGTTTGGGACAAGCTTACAGCTTGTGTCCAGGGGAAATCTGAAGGCACTACTAAGTCAGGAAAAAGGCTGTTTTTTAGATACATATGTGCGTGGATTGTTGCTTGATATCCAATCACAAATTATGACTTCTGAAAGCACCTGGCAAGCAAAATTGCAGTCTGAAGAATTGCACATGGCTAAGTATTATGAAAATAGGGTCAATAATGAAAAAGAGAGGATACAAAAGGAGAAGGGAGACTTGAAGACAAAAGTATTGTTGCAGTCGATAATAAAAGGAACTAGAGGTGGGAGTACACAATTTAGAGGACAGTTCACACCACAGAGTAATGCGCAGATGGGTCCTGTCCACATGAATCAATGTGTTTATTCCAGACAAGAAGGTCATTGGCAAGCACAATGCCCGATCCTTCAGCAGAGATTGAATAACACATATGGTACCATGGGTAGATGATCCAGGGGCCGTCCTGGGATAGGGGGTCCTGGCAGAAGTCAGTTCGCTCAGAACCAACAGTCATTTTCACAAGATGGTCAGCAGCATGGTTTTGAAAATAGGAACATTTTTGATAATCCTTCGGCTGTCTATCTTTCTGAGGATCTTGCTTTTGATGCAGAGTCTGGAACCAGTACATATTCCTGTCGATCAGAAAGGGCCCTATGTAGAAATGAAGGTGGGGAATAGGAAGCATCTATTTTTGATAGATACAGGAGCAAAGAAGTGCTCAGTTGATCATTTGCGGGTTCCAGATATTCCACTGTCAGGGCAGAACAACATTTCTGTAGGGTTCTCTGGTACGCCAGTGCTTAGTCCGGTTTCTCAGCCGGTACCGATTTCACTGGGGCCATTCACTGATTCATGTCCATTTCTTTTGATGACGAATTGTGGTGAAAATCTGTTGGGGTTGAATCTGTTGAAATAATTGAATGCAGTAATTTATTGTACTTCCGGTGGGGGGCATTTGATGATTTCACCTCAGCGAACTTATGCTTTCCAATTCTTGACTCGGCCATTACCGATTGAATTGATGATAATGCCGTTGGTATGAACCTGTTAAAATTGTGTTGAAACCAGGTGTTAAACTACCACGTATTCCACAGTATAAGATTTCAGTTGACGGTGAGCAAGCTTTAAAGAGTATATTTTCTGATTTTGTACATCGCAGAGTGATTGAGGAAATTGCAGGAAGTTTGTGTAATAGTTTGAATCTACCGGTGTATAAGAAAGGGGATAATGTGATTCCTTTCTGTTTTATTATTGATTTATTGATTTGCGTGCTATCAATAAGATTGTTGCTCCCAAATTGTGCCTGATGTAATAACTATATTAACGATGATTCCAGCTTCAGCTACTCATTTCAGTTTGATGGATCTAAAGAATGCTTTCTTTAGTATTCATGTACATCTTGACAGTAGATATTTGTTTGCATTCACCCTACGGGGACACTCGTTTGCATTCACTCATGTGCCACAAGGGCACACTGAGAGTCCAAGCATATAAAATATAGCTGTGAAGGAACAGCTTTATACACTTGAGCTGCCTTCCACTTGTATGTTGTTGCAGTATGTTGTCGATCTTCTTTTAGCTGCGGACTCGGAAGTTGCTTGCAAGGAGGGCACCGTGTTGCTGCTTATTCGTCTAGCAGAAGATGGGCATAAGGCTTCATTGAAAAGGTTTCAATATTGTCGACAGGAGGTCGCCTGTTTAGGCTATCATCTGTCAAAGGAGGGGAGAAGACTAACACCTGAATGGATACAAAGCATCTCTAGCATGTCTGTCCCAAATACACAGGAAGAGGTCAGAGCCTTGATAGGCATAGCCTCGTACTGTAGACAGTGGATCCTTAATGTCTCATTAATGATAAAACCAATGTTAGCATTGACAAAGAAGGGTATTTCTTTGCCTTTACCGTGGAACTTGGATTGCCAGAAAGCTTTTAATTTGCTCAAGGCTGCGTTGTGTTCAGCACCAGTTTTGGCACACCAAATTATGAAAAGGCTTTCATTTTGTATCTGCATGAATGTGATGGATGCGCATTGGCTGTGTTAACACAGGAACATGGAGGGAAGAATAGACTTTGCAGTTATTTTTCCTCCACGCTTGAGCCTGTTGCATGCACTTTGCCGAGATGTTTGAGAGCTGTTGCTGCTGCCGCTGCATCTGTAAAGCAAAGTGAGGGTATGGTTCTGGGTTACTCCTTAACCATGATGGTACCTCACTCTGTAGATGTTCAATTAAACAGAACACAAACGCAACATCTCACATCAGCACGATTAACAAGATAGGAGCTGATTCTATTTGCACCGCATATCCAAATTAAGTGATGTTGCACATTAAATCTGACCAAACTATTGCCTTTTCTGCAAGAAATTGCTTTCAGTGAAAAGACATCACATGACTGCCTCTAAACCACAGAACAAGAAACTAAAGGCAGAATTGACTTAAATGATACACCATTAAAAGACCCACAAGGGGAGCTGTTTTGTGATGGCTCCTGCTTCAAAATTCCGGATTGTACATCCACTGCTGCTTATGCCATCACTATATTAAGCACTATTGTGGAAACCAAAAGAATTCTGCATAACTCCGCGCAGGCTGCAGAGATTATTGCATTGACTCGAGCTTGTGAACTTTCCAAAGGGCTTAGTGTGAATATATTTACAGACAGTCAGTATGCCTTTGGGGTGGTTCACAACTTCGGTAGATTATGGGCAGAAAGAGGTTTCTTGACCTCACATGGAACTAAGATACAACATGGCACAATGATAGTTCGACTATTCTCAGCACTTGTGCTTCCTACTCAGTTAGCAATAATGAAGTGCGCAGCACACCAGAAAGTAACAGATGATGTGGGGAGAGGAAACACTTTTGCTGACAGGATAGCCAAACAGACTGCCACTGATTTGCATTTCGAAATGTATATAACTAAAGAAGCCACTAATACTTGTATAATAGGCAAAGGAATTGATTGTATAAAAGACATTCAGGCTGATGTCAGTCCAGAAGAGCTTAAGCAATGGGCTGAGTGTTCAGCAAGTTTAGACGATGATGGTTGGTGGGTAGACATTGACAAGAAAAGATGGATGCTGCCCGATGCTTATGTCACCGTTATGGTTACGATGGCTCATGTTCCAATTCATATATGTGCTAGAAAGCTTTGTAAATTGTTAGAATCTGTCTGGGTGAATGTAAATATCCCGAAAACTGTTGAGCGATTGGTCCAAATTTGCATGGTGTGCTTACAGCATAATGTGGGGAAGGGTACATTGACACCGAGGGATAGTTTTGGCCCCCCCGCTGTGCCCTTTGAGGTTATACACTTTGATTACATTGAAATGGAGCGTTGTCAGAGTTACAAATATGTTCTGGTAGTTATTTTTGCTTTCAACAAATGGGTCGAAGCTTTCCCTTTAAAAGATGCCACAGCAATAACGATGGTGAAAACCATGCTGAAGGAATATTTTCCTAGGTTTGATTTGCCGAGGATCATTTGGTCGGACAATGGTCCACATTTTATCACTGCTGTTATCCTGCAAGTATGTGCGGGATTACAGATCGATAAATGGTTCCATTCCGCTAGACACGCTCAGAGTGCCTGACTTGTAGAACGCCACAACAGTATATTGAAGAACAAATTGGCAAAGATTTGTGCCAGTAGCAATTTGAAATGGCCAGATGCCTTACCGATAGCTCTATTGTCCATGCGGACGACCCCACAAACAAAAACTGGGCTCTCTCCCTATGAGATAATCATGGGGAGACCAGCCAATATTTGGAATATACCCAAGCCCAAGTGGTTAACAGATGTACAGCATTTGCTCCTTTCTGAGTACTGTGACCAGTTAACTCAAAACTTTGATTTAAAAACAGGTGCGAGAATCCCTCCCAGTAAAATACGAGGGGCCAGGTCATCGACTCCGACCCGGCGACTGGGTGCTGACCAAGGCATTTGAAAGAGCATCCTGTCTCGAACCTCACTGGAAAGGACCGTTCCAAGTCCTGTTGGCCACACAGACCGCTGTACGAGTAGAAGGAAAACGACACTGGATTCATGCAACATATATCAAGAAGATACCTTTTCCTCTGCCCCAAGACGAAGGGGTAGAGACGGAAATTGTTCACTCTGTTCCGCATCACAAGAATGTTCTAACTCACACCGAGGTTGTCCCAGAAAACCTTTCTGAGCCTGTGGGGCCTGGGGAGACTGTGACTTTGCCTTCAGGTTCTTCTTCGGATCGTTCTGCACCACCAACCAATCTTGCTTCTGCTCCATCACTTCCTTCAGGAAGGAATCAGACTTACAGCCAGGGGAGTTGCTAGGTCTGGAAAAGGCCCGGGGCTAAGCTGATGTCGGAATTGTTGGGACTGGGGGCTAGCTAGTCTTTTGGCTGTAGCTCCTGAGATTCTATCCGGGGCTACAGCCAAAAGCTCAGGGGCTATAGCCCCCTTAGCCCCCCCTAGCAACGCCCCTGCTTACAGCACAGCATCGGCTGTGCCCACAAGGAACCACCGTTGAGCCAGTCCCTTATCACTCTTTCACTGGAAGAAAATAAATAAAAGACAGGGACCAGCAAAGTTGTTACCTTCAAGCAAGGTAGGCCACATGGTATGGGGCCACGGACGGATGAAATAAAAGAGCCTAACAGAGAGGCTTCTACACAGACTCTGGGAAACAATGTCCTTTCCTAAATCTACTTGTTTGGAACAAGCTATTGGTCTTGTGGCTGACAGAGAATCTGTACATCAAAGATCATGGTCCCGGAGGACCCATTGTTTTCTAATCATAGTATTGGTCTGAGTAGTAATTGTATTTCCACTTGGGTTTTGATATATGGAAGGGGTGCATCCGCTTAAGACTTTGTTACCTACTGAAATTATCTCCACTGTGTCTCCACCTTTCATGCATCTGCATACACTTCCTCCTCGAGACTCCCAACATAGATAGGGTTATCATAATAACACTCCTCTACTGATCATGAATGCAACCTATGCGATTCTAAACAGAACAAATTTCTGGGTGTGTTCACACTTGCCACAACACAGGGAAAAGGGGTTGGGCTGCTGTTCATCCTCTTCCTTTAACTACTGCATGTTACGCCTCACCAAGGGCACTATTCTTTGGTCGTTGGAATGACAGTATTTCTGGGAACTTCGATGGGACTAATTTGAATGAGTTCGAAAAGCGAGTCCTGACACCTTTGGGATGTTCCCTCTTTGCAAATAGGAGCAAACTCAATGATGCTTCTATTATGACTTCTTATAGACTCTCTAGACCTTTTCAATCACTGAATTCCTTCAAGATTGCTCCCGTAGGCAACCGGAATGCCCTGCCTCCTTCCTATACTATCAATCATAGCCCCAACTCTGTTTATTTCTGTATACCACAGGCAGGTTCTCAGCCAATGGGTACATTTAGGGTTGTACCAACATTGCAAATCTAACCAGTGAGGACAGATCTTTGTATGTAGGAGATTCCGTTTACTTTGTTTGTGGTAATGAAGCCTATCCTTGGTTACCTATAAATTGGCAGGTTACTTGTTATTTGGGTATCTTGTTACCAGGGGTATATGTGGCTAGCACCTCTGAAGTCTCCAGAGCTCGTCCAAGGTGGGATGCAAATGTTGATACTTGTTCACAAGTCTTGGGTGATGTAGGAAATCCTTTGCACCATTTTGGGGACAAATAATTAATTCTGAGGATATTAGAAGATTAGCAAGGGTACTGGAGAAATACATCAACAGAACCACTGATATTCTATACAACATGACGCTAGAGCAAAAGGCCATTAGATTAGTGGCCCTCTAAAATAGGATGTTGTTAGACGTCATCCTAGCTGAGCGTGGTGGGGTATGTGAATTGGTGGGATCTGTGTGCTGTTTTTTCATCCCTGACACCTCCCCTACCATATTCAAGACAATACAAAATCTACATACCTTGAGTACGGAAGTACATGTCCCAGAGGGAAACTTGAAACTTAGTGCTTGGTTCTGGGACTTGTTACATTCGTGGGGTTTGAAGCTCTTTGCAGTCCTAATGATAGTTCTTGGTGATCTATTGTTCTGTTGTTGTATATAATGTCTTCCTGCCTTACGTTCGATGTTAGGAATATGTTGTGCACAAACTATAGGTATGTTAAGACCAAAGGTACACACGCCCAAGAAAGCTGCTAACACTTTTGTAATGCAGGATATCACTATCAAGGAATTCATGGCGATAGATATTTCAGAAGACTGTGATTCAGGATTTATGGACATTGAGGCGTGGGGTATTGAGTAAAGCAAATGTTTGAGTAATGCCCTTGGCTTAAGCCAAAAGGAGGGTTTGTTAAACCGTATTCGTATAATATCGCCTTGTTATGGATATTGGCCTAAAACCATTCGCGTTACACAGAAAACTGCATCTGAAATGTTATAATTTCTGATCAACTTTGCTGCCCTTTTAAGAATCATCCACCATTTTGATTTGAACTCTTGTTTCTGTGTTCTAAAATGGTGGACTGTGTTTTTGACTTGCAGCTCAACCAAACGTCCTTTGAGTTTTGTTAATGTTTAGACTGACCGAGAGAAGACTGTTCAATGCAAAGAAACATTGTGACTCGAATGAACTGCAATCAAAGTGTTGTCTGCACTCACGAGCCTCATCCTCATATAAACAACGAGACAGTGTAGAACAAACTCAGATTGTGTGCTTTTACTAAACTGCATTGTAGCGATTCTTGAAACAAGCTTTAGTGTGGATCAGAGAACCAACGGCATCATTGTAACTTCATGGACATGCAAACATGTTTAATCCGTTTTACAATATATAATATTGACATGTGAACTGGGCACAAACCCTAGCATATAACGTATTAGTTCGGAGAGGGGCTGGACAATGTTTGTAAAACTGTATAACAGTGTCTGTGTTAAGATGTCCCGCACTCTCACCCCTCACTGTGTCTGCTGGTACACATTGCAGGGTGTTGGGAGCCAGATAGCTATCTGTTTGCTTTGATTCTGTACAGAAATAAAAGATACTTGTATCTTTTCGACCCGTGATTGGCATATTTCATTATGTGGTACTAACCCTCGATATTTCTTTGGCCTTTCAGAGTCAGGTAACCAGGCACACCCTGCAGGTGTCAGTGATCTGCTCTTGCTCACAGGTCTCCATGAGAGGAGGAGACTGGTGTTTGGCTGCAATTCCAGTTGAAAAACAGAAATCAATGTGCCAACAGTAGTTAGGCCATTTCATACGGCAAGCATTGACAGTTGTCCTAACAACCGGAGAGCCTGCTTCATAACAGCCCTCTCTCTCTGTTTTACCAGTAGGATTGTTTTGGTATGTATGTGGTGCTAGCATCACCAAATGTGTCAAAATAAAATATTAGGCCTTTACGCCTGCTTTACCACTATTTTTCCAAAGAAATAGTGCTGGGGCACGAGATGGGATGTCCATGTCCACCAGCCCCTATTCTAGACCTGCAAAAACACATAACATTATCATGCTAGTGTAAGATCAATTGATTCCCATGGAATCTGACATTTTTTTGTCACCTGCTAACAACAGGATTCCATACTAATCAATTGTAAATGGCATCTGATGTATGTATTTGGGAGGCTGCATTAACACATTTTTTCAAAATGAAGTGCAAAAAAAGGCGTCAAGACAATTTTACTGGTTTTAACACCTTTTTGTGCTTTGTCTATCAAATGTGGAAAATTGTATGGAAGAGACCAATTTGCAGAACACTTCAAACATAGATGGTCCTCTCCATGGAATGTCCTGCTTTATTTATAAGGAAGCCCTATGAGTAACCATAACTTACTAATGGCGAGGGGTATATATCAGAATGATCTTACAATGAACATTGTCAAATAAGTCAAGAATTACATATAGTCAATACTTTTGTGGGGTACATTTAAGGCCCATGCATAAATGCCCTTCAAACAAAAAACACAAGGAAATAATGTGGAAAAACTGTGGTGCTTTTCTTTCCATGTCGCATATGTGTGGCGAGCACTGAACACAAGAGTGCCTCCAAAAGAAGTGATCTGCATTGCTTCACCTCCATCTAAATGAAACAGAAAATAACCTTCATTCAAAATGGTTCAACTTGGCTGTTTTGTCATTTGAAGACTAAAGGCTGTGCACAGCATTCTAGATGGCATTGCAATTTGTTCTTTTCTCCATTTAAACACTACAAAGTGTGCACTCAATTTAAATCCAGCCCGCGTGTATTTTTGCCTTTCATCTGCAATTTCCCAAAGATATTCGCTGCTTAGAAAAATAGCCCTGTGTGCTTCATTCCAACTGAAATACCAAGAAGTTAGGCAATCCATCCCAAAAAATAGCCGTGGCTGACTGTCCATTCACTTAAGGAACAAGAATCTTACAGGGTGACTGATACGGCTTTGCTTTCCTTTCTTGTGAATCCCCGCACTCAGAAACTCAGAAAGAAAAGAATGCAGCGTCTATTTCATTCAGTGTCAAAAGCAAAGAAACTCTCTGTAGTTTTCCATCTGTGTTCAGACACCAATATTACCTGCAAGCTTGCTCAAAATGATCAATGGGAACAGAACATTATTTTCAAAACCGCATTGGGAATAGGAAATGTAAAGCTTGCACACGTGTTATTTTCAAAACAAAGGAAAAATGACATTTAAAGTAAAATGTCAAATGACAGCTGTGGCTCCCACAGAAAGATTATTGTATATGTGGGTGGAGGGGCTGCAAAGCTATGTCAATTATGCTTTTTTTCCCCCACAAAGGCTTTGATCAGCCTGGCTGAGGCACAGGTATTCCACTCAAACCAGTTGGGCAGGAAGGCTTGACTCCCACTTTTCGCACCTACCAGTGAACTGATGCTGCAAGGACATGTGCTGGGACTGACAGTGTGATAATTACTAGTTCTACTAGACCGGCCGCCAGGACTGCCTGAAAATTAAAAAAAGAAGTGACTGGTCCCTGTGTTTGACCCAGAGGTGTGATTTCCTTTCACACTCATTCCCAGCCCCAACTGCATGGCTTCAAAGGACGTCATGGAAACCCTTTGTTCAGGCTGACCCAGAGGAAGACCATTTGGTTGTGGGGGTGGCAGGACCGCCCACGCAGTGGCTAATCCAGCCCATTGAATTTAAAAGAACTGTTGTACATTAAGACATTTGTTTCAGCACCATAAATAAGCAATAATTTGATATTATGTCAGTATTTCATGCAATTTTTAAACAAGCAAAATGAGACCCAGTGCATGTTGCTAGCAACTGGGAAACTGGAATGGCAGGAAAATTGCATTTCTGGGTAAAGTATAATTGACACAGATATAAAATTTGGTGAAATAATGCAAAATAGTAGTAGGCATATGTGTAGTTAAGGACAGAATTTTAAATATCATGCTTCTCCTAAAAATGGCAAACTTGTGCCTAAAAGCGATGCTACCTTGCACATATTTGGCGATCGGACTGTCCAATTCCATGTGAAATATGGAATCTGCATATCTGTGTCTTATGATGGTGAATAGTATAGATTTGAAGTTTTGTTCCATAACTCATTTTGCCAAGAAATAGGCTTTGTGAAAGAAATGAAGTCATAAATGCACACACATAAAATGATGTCATTTCCCCTGATCCAATCAGCTTGGGGAGGAGGGAACACCAGTAGCCTGGTCTATCCTATTATAGAAGTAACTCTAGAGTACTTGCCCCCAGATTGTAAAATTCTATGATGGCACTCTGGCTATGTAAGCACGAGACAGAAAAACACAGAATTTTCAAAACTCAAAAACCAGATCCAGAGGCAGTTGATTCCATCCAGGCAGAACCACCCATCCATATCCAGGCATAACCAATAATCCAGGGAGAAAGTAGGAAGGGCAGCTGATCCCAACTAGAAGAGCCCAGTGACCAGACCTTGCCCAGCCGATCCCATCCAGGAGAGCCCAGCTGTCCACAGTGACCAGACCTTGGCTAGCTTTCCCACATCCCATCCAGGAGAACCCAGCTGTCCCAGTGACAAGATGTCTTGACCCCGTGGTCCCAGTGTCCAGATCCTTGGCCCACTGTCCAGAGACCTCGCTGGCTGTCCAAATTCCCAAAAACTCAAGCTTATCTTGTAAGTATCAAATCATCCAGTACCCAAAAATGGCATATCCGGCTCTTTTACCCTTGCGTCCTATTCAAATCCTATTAATATCCAATACAAAATGTCAAATTGCCAGTATTATGTGTTCACCTTCCCTTAGAAGATTCTGTGTTAGTCCTAACTTCGTAGTGTATTCCTTTTATAATTATTTCAGTTATCTGTGTAAGTCCTCAGTACCATTTTGAAATAAATTAATTCCACTATAAACTACTAAAAACTGAATTTGCCCATGTATTGTGATTTTCTCTAAAATCCGATTTGCACTTTCCCAGAAAAACCCAAACATTAGAACATGCCCTTTACCTCAGAATCCTGTGTGATATCTGCCTTTGTTTCTCATCCAAAAATTGATTTCCGATTTTGACGGCTAAGCCCCTTCTCTTTGCTGCTTGTCATAGTAAAGCCTGTGTAAAATAAGAGTTGCAATTCTGCCGTGTGTGTTTTATTCTACATTGTTTTCCTCTGAAAATCGATTTCTTACCACGTTGCTTTGGTGCCCTTTTCAGTAGTCTGTAAGCTTCCTTGTCTCTTCAGTGCAGCCACACACATTTCTGTCATAGCTATCCTACCATAATTGTAAACTGAGATACAAGTATCAAGTAAAATCCGAGTATGCCATTTTGCTCCTTTTGAAGGTTTTCATTTTCATTTCTGGCCGCCCATCTTGGGGTTGTGGGCTGAATTTTAAATCTGATTTTTCTGTCTCCTTACAACTGCTTTCCATCCACAAAGAATTTAGTCAGCAGCTGTTTGGGGGAAGTGTTACAGGGGGAGTGTTAACCTGTGTGCTATCTGTAATTTTGAAGAAAATTAATGTTGTTTTAGTTTCTATTAAAGATTTATGTATCTTATGTTAGGAGTGTGAAGTAACTGTGTTGTGGGATTTTTGCATGTATACTGCCACACAGTGGTGGCTGCTGCACTCATTTTGATTTGTTTGATTTTCTTTCAATTTTAAAAATTAATAAATATTTTATTGTTAAACACCGGCATGGTTCATAGTCCATTGCGACACAAGGTATTTGTTAAGGTGGGTGTGAGACAGGTTGGGTGCCTTCTCAAAGTAGAATCAGAGAATCAATAAAGATTAAATGTGTTTTTATTTTGCGTCACACTCATTATCAGAGGAAAGAGTCCCTGGCTGGAGTGTGCCGTGTTCTAAAACCGTTACACAGTGGGGCCTTGTGCCATGATTGATCTTAGTGTTTCCACCCGTAACACCTTAACACAGCAGGCTAACTCAGTAAAGGTAGTGATACTTATGGTGGTTAGAAAACTGTGTAACACTGTTAAATTGCCATTCCTAAACATATACCCTAGGTATCAGGCCTGTGTGTCAAAATAAAGTAAACCTCACCTTAAATAGTGCAAGAGCAGGGTACAGACGTGTCCTTGCATAGATAATTAAATAAAGGAAGAAGACTTTTCATAATGAGCACTGTAGAGATTAATATGTCTAGGCAGCACCTTCTGTCCAAACTATTCATTAGTGGGGAATGAGCAGAGCAGGAGCAGAAAGCCTGGCTATCCAGCATGATGCAACAGGTCACCTCCATGAACATGGATGTGTGGCACGACAGTGGCCTGTTACATCAAGCCTTGACTGAGTTTTACATGACTCAGAATATTAAAGAGGAGCAGCTTAAAATGGTCCGACTTACTGCCTACATGGTGAACCACATGGTGGTTATGGAAGAAAAATACAGAGAAAGCATAACCTTTGCACAAAACCAGTCTGGCCTCTTAAATCAAACCCAGAGTCAATTAAAGCAAATAGAATAAAAAGGCAAGAGAGCCAACATTCTGAGTCAGAGTTGAAAAATCTCATCCATCAGTTTAAAGAAGAGTTGGCAGTACACCAATTAACTAACTCAGAACAGGAGGCCCAATTAGGTACATTAAAAGAGGAGTGTCAGGAAAAGGTTGATTACCTGTAAGATGGTCCCAAAAAATATTAAAGCAACAAATAACCTACAACAGGGTCTGCTCAGAGGACATGCATGTTCAAAAAAACAGATTGAGAAGATGGACAAGGAGAACGAGTTAATCAATAAAGGAGTCCATTCCCAAACATAATTTGACCAAGAACGCCAGAATTTAGGCGCCATAAAGCAACAAAGGGATAACCTGACTGAACAGATTGGCACCCTTTATCAGGAAAAGTATGCTCTAGACCAGGAAGTATGCAAATTAAGACAGTCCTGGAAAGAAGGGAGTCAGATTTTCAGGAACTGACTGTCCTAAAAGCAGAGTATGAAAAATGTATGGGGCATAGGAGACAAATGGAATTTGATCTAGAGCAGGACATAGAGGCCAAAGCTGTTCAGAATGAGGAGATGTATCTCCTGCAACAAAGTGGTCTCAGTGTTCCAAGGCAATACAAGAAGCACAAAAAGACAACAAGGCCGTTTGTTATGAGAACAGGGACTCCAGAGCCAGGTGGCAGAACAAGGGAAGGTAATAGAGGTCAGTCAAGCCCTGATAGCAGAGCACAAGGCTCAGGCCTTTGCCTACTATCAAGAGGTAGGGTCTGAGAAGGAAGAACTTGGGAAGTTACAAAACGGGTGTGCTAGGTTGAATCAAAACTTGAGGGACCCCAAACTAATAAAGAGGGACAGGGCCACCCCTGATCATCATGTGGTGCCCTCTGTACCAAGAGCCTCAAACCCATTTACCCCTTTGTATGCCCAAGGCACTGCTGACTTCATGTTCAACAGTTCACAAGAACCCGGTGAGGCAGCCAGGCTTAAATAGGCCAGCATGATTGAGCAGACAGGTCAGAGTCTATCAGAGACTGATGGACGGGCGTCCCTGTTCGGGTTAAAAAATGTCATGGCTGATGGATCTGACCAGGAAAGCTCCTATGATGAGAAAATCAGGGAGCTAAACTTGCAGAAACATCAGCTTCAAAGGAAACACTTGGTTTGCTTTGCAGAGAAAGAGGAGTCTGAGTTGAGGCCCCAAAAAAGTATACTGAAAACCTCCACCCAATCAGGGAGATGGGGGGAGTTCTCCACCAGCCCTGGAAGAAGGGAGGAGTCAGCAGAATACTCTCCTGTGTGAAAGAGGGAGTCCAAGGAGAGTGACCCAGTGAGCCCAAAGCACAACAGGGGAGATGAGACTAGGCCCCATCATTCTCGGAGAAACTCCCAAGCCAAATAATTAGGGAGCGCCTCAAGGATAGGACTGGGAACTCAAAGAGCAGCAGCTCTGAGTCTGAGGGTGAATGGACTCAGGTACAGTGGCAAAAGAAGTCTAACAATTAAAAGCAAACTCTGGTGAAATACCCCATCAGACAAATAAAAGCTATTAGGTGTTTCATGACTTTGTACCACAAAAATGCAAAATATTCAGTCTGGGAGAATGTGGAGCTATATGAACAGATGATTACCACTTTTGACATTAAAAATGATGATCAGAATTGTATAGAATTGACAAATGGATGTTCTCTCCAGAGTACTCCAGCTTCTCTGCTGGGCTGGAAGACCAGAACCATTCGAGGTGGACCACTTACAAGGAAGCCATCTTGAAGCACTTCTTCATGCATAAAAAGCCCAGGAGGCCTGCAAAGCGGCCTACAATCTGCAGAATGTAGAGGATCAGGCCCCTACAGAATTCGTTCAGGAACTAAAACAGGCATTTGCGCAAACTACTAAGCGGGTGCGCCCAAATAGTTGGAATTTATAAATACCTATTTTCATGCACTCCCAAAGTACATCATGAGCCAGTTGGTAAGGGATTTCCATGATGACGGCACCCTGGACTGGTTAATAGAGCAAGTTACCCGGATCTACGAGGTCCAAAATCCTGTAGAAAACAAAAATCCAACCGAATACCCCAAACTAACCAACATCCCCGCTGCTGCCAAGCTTGCAGAGGTGAAGGTTGCCCCCATTTTGACCTAGAAATGGGGGGGGTCTAAAAATACACTGTCCCAAAAACAGCCAAATCAGAGGCATAGAAGACCCTCTGACCAATCACAAATAGATGTAAGTCTGGTAGGGTACCCCACAAATGTACCCCCTAACTCTGGCAATTACATCAGCCCTAGGTAAAAGGGCAACAGACCCATCTTGGAGTACTTGTGGACTCCACCGGCCCAGGGGGAGGGATCCAATCAGGTGAATATGGCCCCAGGAAAATTCCCTCCAAACTTCCCTCAGGAAGGCAATAATCTTCCAAATTCTGGTTTAAGTTTCTTCCCTAGCTACCCTCAAAACCCCAATATACAGGACAACCCTCCTTACTCTCCCCACTTTCAGGAGTCTAGGGCACCAAATCCAGGAGAGTGGAGGTCAAGGGTGGATGGCTACCAGGGAAACCCCCAGTACCCAGGTTACTCTGGGAGAAGGGATAGTTACACTTCCTGAGAGCAATCCAAAGTTGATTCAAGACCCCCCCGTACCAGCTGGAGAGGGTTTCCCAACTACAGCGCCAGGTTCAGAACTGAGTTCTAAGTTGCATGTTGAGGGCTCAGCAGAACCCTCAGATGAACATGGCGGCTCAGAATAACTCAAACCAAGGGTCTGGCACCCCGGAACAATGACCGGGGAGAACAATGATAACCAACCGGTTCCAGAGGAGAAGGCAGGGGATTAAGGGGGGTGCAAAGCCATAGTGGAAGCTTCCTTCCTCACCTGTGAAAAGCCCCTAGACACCCCAGAACCAGAACTTAAATCTCCTGCCCCCAAAAATCTGCAACACTGGGAACAGAGTGTGGGTAGACCAAACGACCCATTTTGTGGAGGAGGTTAGTGTCCTCCAGTTTGAAGGGGAAGAATCCTTGGAGGATTCTGGGAAGAAAGTCTTCTCCTTCAAGGGCAGGGGAATTCCTCTCAAAGAAAAATGGGTCCCAAAAGACCATAACCCAGACTGGGCAGGTGTGGGGACTGATTCAGAATCGCCCATCCCTGAACTGAAGAATTGTCATCCAGAGAACATAACGATCACTGAGGGATCCTCCCCACGAACCGGTACTAGTGACTGTCTCCAGGTAAAGGGGGACAGCACAGACCTAAGGGAGAAAGGGGATTCCGAAATCCCACCTATTTCAGGATGCCAAATTTTCTTTACAGATTCCCAAACTCCGACACAGAAAACTGTCCAAAAACCCACAGTGTCGTAGTTCAAAATAAAGAAACTAACCGTCCAGCTTGACCAAAATGCCCATTTCCTTTTGCCCCTTGGAGGAGAAAGAAGGTAGTTTCTTTACCCCTTCCGAGTGCAGCAATGTACATTTTTAGCACTGGTGGACACTGGATCCCAAGCCACTCTTCTGTCTAAAAGGGCCCTTGAACAGCTAAATTCAGGAAGGGGGAGAGACCCCAGATTACACTCACCCCTCTTCCTGGACAACTTCAGAACTTTGACAGGAATGAAATTCCCATCGAGGGGACTGCAGATCTGGAAATTAAAATTGGGCGACACAAGGTGAAACACCCAGTCATAGTCGTGACGTCAGAGGGGACACCATGTGTATTAGGGAATTACTTCCT
Source organism: Ambystoma mexicanum (assembly GCF_040938575.1). Classification (NCBI taxonomy): domain Eukaryota; kingdom Metazoa; phylum Chordata; class Amphibia; order Caudata; family Ambystomatidae; genus Ambystoma; species Ambystoma mexicanum. The sequence continues at coordinate 484,484,251 of NC_090932.1, read as the reverse complement.
TCGGAGGTTGTCTCCCCTGATAGACTGTGTAAGCAATTTACTCTGGACTCAGGGTAACCGGGCAATAAAATTAAAACAAAGCATCAACTATGTCAGTTTAAATGGCACATGCCACATGATTGAACAATGATCTGACCAAATTGAGTTCCATTTCAAAACAATAAAATACCTGACATTACTGTAATGGCTGTAGGATAATAAAATGGGGATGGAAACCCATCTCCATTCCTGAACATCAACCTTCCTTCCAATTTCAAGTGGCATTCCACACTGGAAGGAAATAGCTTTACATTTTATACCAATTCCCAATTTGAAAATCCAAGTCCAGTAGTAACAAGTGATGAAAAACCAGCTCAAAGCTTGGCTGACATTCATAAAATGGGTGAACAGGTGTTCCTCTCTATTCAGTTAAATGAGGGGAGGGAGCCTGTTCTCGCCAGAGTGTGCCTGAATATTGGAAAAAGCTTCATTAGCAAGGCGTTGTTCAGGAAACTTCCACATTTAAATTGGTTGATAAGTGGAAAGTGGTCCTGGAAACGCCCAATTCCAAGCATCTCCTGACTAGCAGGTGTTTGCTAAAAATGTCTATAGGTGATAAAAGCATAGAGCATAATTGTTGGGTTGTGCGAGATGTCTCCTCAGCATTCTACTTAGGTAGCGAAATTCTCAATCAGTTCACAATTAATTTGGACCTAATAAATTACAAAGCCTGGCCCTGACTAGGGGGCAACCCTATGGGCTTTGATGATTCTGTAAAGGCATTCCAGTCAGCTCAATTGCTACCGTATGCAGTTTCAATTCAAATTGGAGAGGCAGTCACCATCCTAGGATGGACCCGACAATTCCACTTTACTTAAAAATCAAGAGAGGACAGAAACTCCAAAACCTGGATGCTTATGTGCACCTCAATTCCCATCTCCAACAGCAGGGGTTGGTGTTGAACCCGATGCAATAGTGGACTTAGAACGCAACACCATTCCAATATTGGTGGATAACAGCGACCCTAAAAATATCACTCTGAACGCAGACACCTTTATTGGAATGGCGGTTGATGACCAGCATTTTTCCATGGACTTAGAAAAGTAAATCATAGGACCAATCCCCAATGACTGCTATGACTGTGACAATGACATACCGCCAGAAAAGATCTTTACCCGGCAAGGGAGGAATTTCTTGGTGTACGCTTCCTGTCCTTATGGGGGGGGAGAGGTGACCTGTGACATTAGGAAGAATTAGGTGATATTCTAAGCCAATAATGACTGCCTCTCCTACCTGAAACGTTCTGTCCAGGTCAACATCCTCACCAGAGATCTCTCCACACAGCTGAAGGAGACTGCTAAGATCACAAAACTTGAGGTCTTCCCAGGCTTCAGACAGATGGTTGAAGAACGGGTCAACCTTGCTGATGCCTGTGAGACTGACGAACAAAAACATAAGGTGAAGCAGGTGTTTTTAGATTTTCAATATATAATTGCTGTGGACTTGTATGACTATGGTCGCACCGAGATACATTCTACCACAATTCCCACGGACCCTGGAATGACTCCTCTATTTGTGAAGCAGTACCGATTGCCTCTCGCATCTATGGAGTCCCTTAAAGTAATCATAATAAACCTATAGTCCCTGGACTAATTCATCCAGTTCACAGTACCTTTAATAATCTGGTACTGGGGATTTTAAAAACAAATGGCCCATGGATACTTTGCACAGACCTTAGGGAGCTGAACAAATGGGGCCACATGTCCTGATGGCCTCTTCCCTACATTGACCAGGGACTGGCCCAGATCTAGGGGTCAAAGGTGTATACCGCCATTAACCTAACCAATGGATACTGGATAGTACCCATCAGTAGGGATGACCAGTACAAGCTGGCCTTCACATTCGGGGGTCAGCAGTACACATGGACCAAAACTCCCTTTGGATATATAAACTCTGGCAATGAATTAAACATCTTTCTACATAAGGCCATAGCCGACTTGGGTGAAAGGGGCAACCTGGCCTATGTAGACGATGTCCTGATTAAAAGCTCAACTGTGGAGGAACACATAGCGGAAATCTGCTATGTTCTGACCCAGTTGAAGGTTGCCGGAGCAAAACTAGGAATTAGCCAAGGAACTTGACCGTGGTACAATCAAATTCACATTTCTCGAGCTTGGCAAACACACTGTTTTCACTCAACTGTTGCCGGATCGCCTTGACAAGTTTGACATGGTCTTGCTCATTCTGGGATTTATGAGTATATTATCTATGTAGCAACCGCAAATACATCAAGGTATCCACAGAGAACTTCATCTAGGAAGTGCTAGAAGGTGGCGGGTGCATTGCAGAGACCGAAAGGTATTACTTTGTACTCATAGAGACCAAACTTAGTTCTGAAGGCGGTCTTCCACTCGTCGCCTGAAGGCACCCGTATCAGATCGTAAACACCTATTAGATCCAATTTTGTGTATATAGATGCATTGTGCACCTCATCGAGCAAGACCGGAATGAGGGCCAGCGTGTAGCGTTTTTTTCATGATATGGTGTACCCTGCGGTAGTCTATGCATGTGTGTAAATCACAGGTTTTCTTCGAGACAAAGAAAAGAGGCGAGGGCACTGGTGAGTTTGAATGTCTGAAAAAAACATTTTGGAGATTGGACTCTATATATTTGCGCAGACATTCCATTTCCACTTCAGTCAGGGCATAGACGCTACTACACGCCAAGACTTCACCCGGCTATAGGTCTATGCGGAAATCGAGCAGTCAATGTAGTGTTAAGGTCTCTGCAGCTAGTTTACTAAACACATTGCTGTAGTTTTGATATTCTTGGGGCAAGGAACTTGGGTCTCTGGGCTCCGACAGTTCCGTTTTAGCAGCCAAACCCAATGCTGTGTAAGCATACCTTCTTCCCTGTAAGGGCTTGCCTATGCAGTGTTCTAAGCAGTATGAAGAACGTAGCTGGACGCTACCATCTGACCACTGAATCTGTGGATTGTGTCATTTGAGCCACTGGACCCCTAATATCAACCTGAACTGTGGTGTGGCTATGAGGTCAAAACAGATCTCTTCCTGATGGCCATCACACACCGTAGTGTCATGTTCTGCTTCCACTCCGTGATGGGACCAGAACAGAGCGGAGTACCAACCACAGACTTGACGGCTTCAGGCATGGCCTTGCGTCTCAAGGGAAACCTCAACTTTACTGCATACTGGACATCAATGAAGTTCCCTGTAGCCCCTGAATCCAGTAATATGGACACCTGGCATTCCTGGTCCTGGAAACACAGCTAAGCCGGAAGGGTGATATGTGGTGCATAGTTGGTGCAGCCATAGGATGGGGCTTGCTTAGTTCGCAGGCTCGGCTGTGTGACCCCTATGACTGCCGAGCTGAGGCGCTTCCCTGGATCTTGGGTTTGGAGGGACTTTCCTGCACAAAGTGACCCGTAGTACTACAGTACATAGATAGAATGTCCTTCCATCATCTCTCCTTCTATTCCTTGGTGATCAGCCCCTTAGTGGAGCCTTTTTGCATGGGTTCCTCTCCTCCCTGTCTATCACCTGGCTTTTCCATAACCCATGGGCATGATTGGTCAAGTTGTGCAATTGGGTGCACGTCAACCCGTCTTCTGTCACCCAGCCGTTCAGCTTGCTGGTGGTCTAGGCGTAAGGCCAGGTCAACCATGGCTGAGTTTTCTGTTGGCTGGGGTTCTACTTGTGCAATAAGATCCTTGAGTTCATCCCAGAGACCCAGATAAAACAGTGACATCCGCTTCTCTGTAAGCCACTCTGCCCTCGCCACCAGACAAAGAAATTGGGTGACATTAGTGACCAGTTCCTTATTTTGCTGTTTTAGGGCTAACACCACCATATCCTTACACAGCGTTGCTGCCTGCCTGTCAAATATCTTGCAGAATTCCTCAGGAAAGCCTTCCCAATCATATGATATGCAATGATCCCTGGTGACCAAGGGATTTGCCCATGCAGCAGCATTGCCACTCAGATTTGACATGACAAAGGCAGGTCTAGTCTGTACTGTTCTAAATGGGGTGAGCTTTGTAAGGAAGTGTAGAGGGCATTGGGTGAGGAAGGTCTGGAACTTCTGTGGATCACCTGTATACCGATCAGGTGAAGCTGGTGGAACTTGGACTTTGGGCGTGACTTGCACTTGGACAGGGGCCGGTTTGTGATGCTGGGGCATGGGGCAGCCGGGATGTTTGAGTGGCCAAGCAGCCAATCTGAGTGGATAGCATAGCATACTCCTGCCTGGTGGCTGTTAACTCGGCCCGCAGTTCCTGCGAAAACCTTAGCAATTTCCTCCAAGCTGGAACCGGGTGGTGCCACTCAGGCACCTGAAAACACATGGGCTTGTGCTTCTGACTGGGTCCCCAGCTCCAAGGAGTGGCACGAGCCAACCACCCCCGCTACGGGTTTGGGCCCTGCATGTCAGGGCTTACACAGGGCTCTGCAACCCCAGCAGGGTTCGTATGTCACTGGTTGGATAGGTACAGGCGATGAGGGGATACTGGTAAAAGGGTTAGGGAGAGGTTATGGATGGAAAAGGGGGCATAGGGTAATGTTATGCTTGTACAACCTGTCTCTGTACTGTACTGATAAAAAAGGGGCACCTGGTTAAGACCTTATTCTGCCCAGGAGGGCTAAATTGTTGTTAGATGCAATTGAACTGTCAGTAGAAAAGAACACTATGGGCCTCATTACGACCCAGGCGGTAAGTTACCGCCTGGGCCGTGACTTTACCACCATGGCGTAAACTACGTTTACGCCATGGTGGTAGGCGGACTTACCGCCCCATTCCGAGGTCGGCGGGGCGGTAAGTCCCCAATCCCCATTTACCCTTCCCCATTCCCATTTTTGCCCCATAGGGCATAATGGGAGTGGGGAAGGCGTTAATTACGCCACCGTAAATTACGGTGGCGTAATTAACTCCATGGTCCCTTAGCGCCATGGATTTTAACACCTGCTAAAAGCAGGTGTTAAAACCTCCATGGCGCTAAGGGACCTCGTACTCAGGCGGTAAGGGTCGGCGCTGTTTACGCTGCCGTAAACCCCTTACCGCCTGGGTCGTAATGAGGCCCTATACCACCAACACTTTTATGCACATGGGGATGAACCAATCTCCTCAAACACAGAATGATCACACCCCTTAGTTGTTTCCAAAACATTTTTCATTGTATTTTGAAGCAATTATATACAGATATCTACTGGGAGACACCACACACAACAATATTACATAGGACATAATCTATGTATAACTTCCAGATCACGATGTGTGATAGGAAAGGGTTCTCGTCCGAGTAGATGTTATCGGTTTCCTACTGAGCCATGAAAAGATTTGCAAAAATGGGTACATAAGTTGAATACAGTTAAGGAGAGACTAAACATCTCTGTCAAACGGAAATCCTTTCTGTAATGATTCTTACCATATAATGAGTATGAGGCTCAATCAAGCTGCAAGTGGCCAGACAAGAGATATTTCTTTATACCACGACGTAGCACGTGTACCCCGTGGGTGACCACTGAATTCGCGCAGCACTCAGTCACAACATACAAACGAGATAGAAACAAATAGGGTGGCAGAGTGGGACTGGCGAGATGCAGCGCAAGGATTGATAATTCGGGTTAGTTTGGATGGGCTGCAGGTGAAAGCATGTAGTGAGGACCTGCCAAGTCACCCACGGGGTAAGTTGTGCAAAAGAGGGGTTGTTTGCTATCACTCTGCGCACACAAACTACAATAGAATACAATTCATTAAGATTTTATTTGAGATGCGAGGCAGTCTGACACGGGTTTCGAGCTAAAGAGCTCTTCTTCAGTGACTTAGAATCTTGAAAAACCATCCAGGTCACCATGCATTGGTGTGAAGTAATAATAATAATGTTGTGACAATCACAGGCTCCACTATATGTGTGCATTTGCATGTACGGCCCCTCAATTAATTGAGGTTGAGTCAGCGTCTCCGCTGCGAGTACATTGCTGGAATGTAGCACCTCACACCAATGCATGGTGACCTGTACTGTTTTTCAAGATTCTAAGTCTCAGAAGAAGAGCTCTTTAGCTCGAAACACGTGTCAGGCTGCCTGACATCTCAATTAAAATCTTAATGAATTGTATTCAATTGTAGTTTGTGTGCGCAGTGTGATTGCAAACAACCCCTCTTTTGTACAAATGAGATAGGTTGCTCAAATCAAGTGAATTTAGCCGGGGTGCGATAGGGGGACAAATCATCACTGAATTGTTGAAATATCATTGTGTACCTATGGCATACATGTTTTTGTATGCTAAACCCTTACATTATGTTAGTTAAGAAAGTATTGGCTTTGGTGGTCCGGTCTATCGAGGCGACATATACAGGTTAAGCACAAATGGTGAGTTGTAGAACTTTAGGAAAAATAAGGTACTGTAAGCCGCGTCTTACTGAGTTGTCGTTGGAAAAGCCAAATAAAGCACTGATAAGATTAATTGTTGAAAAATTACTCAGATAGAAGACAGCGCCAAATGTAATTTGTAAAAACAAAATAGTTCTTGATTTGGACAGATTTGCCCTTGTTGATGACACGTGTTTCGCTGTACTTAAAGCCTTTATCAAATCAGGGCATTTCTACTGATTATTTCCGCAATCTTAAGAGTTGCGTGCCCCCATATTAATATCTTGTCGGTGCTAATTGGGTTCAATCCCTTAGGTGATTGCTTCTAGCATTCACTAGTGAGCGTCTATTCTCCCCCGTGAGAGATAGATTGGCTCTGTTTTTGAGCACAGCTGGCTACGTAAAGACACCATATTGATTCAAGGTGTTCTCTTTCACAGCTTCCCATGTCCAAGTTCTGAACAGAAACGGTAAACACTATTTTAATTAGACAGACGCTCACCGTGAATTGCAATATACTCGCAGTCTTTTCTTTTGTAACTGTGTTCACTTACATTTTATGTTATACCCGTTCATTTGTTTATGACCCCTGTCTCGATGAATCGTGATAGTAGAATTTGTATGTTCTAAACTTTGTGTATCTAACTCCAAGCTATGAAACTTGAAGGTATATTTATTGCCATTCACCTTGCTTCACCAAATGTAATATTGTTGTTCTGTGTGGTGTCTCCCAGTAGACATCTGTATATAATTATTTCAAAATACAATGAAAAATGTTTTGGAAACCTCTAAGGGGTGTGATCATTCTGTGATTGAAGAGATTGGTTCGTCCTCATGAGCATAAAAGTGTTGGTGGTATAGTGTTCTTTTCTACTGACCCGTTCAATTGTGTCTGTACTGTTTTGTACTGTATCACTCATACACAACACACTCTCTCATGAAGCCCAATCCTGAACAAGAGCACAACAGTAAAGGCAGTGGCAAATTCAGTGATTCAAAACACTTAGCTTTGAGTGGTGGTGAGGCAGAGTGTCCCTGGTGTCTCCTGCGGAGTCACAGCCTTATCACCTTGCAGTAGCAATTCAATGCTGCAAGAAAACACTGCAATTGCTACAGCTGCTATATGTGACTGCCACACATGGCTTCATGTACGTTGACCTTGCATGTGTGAATGTTAATTAGTTGGGTGGCCACACATAGCTACTTCACATGCTAAACATGCATGGGTCACGGGGACCACATGTGGCTGATAAGCATGCAGTTTTAATTTCAGCCGCGTGTGGTTTGACTGCTGGTAGCAGTCACTAATGTTGTCTTTGGGCAATGCTCGTGCCAGGGAGCACTGGCAGGGTGTGCTGACACATAGGTAGTGTTAAACATGCATTGAGGCCATGCAAGGGTTAATGGGTCTGTGCGCAGCTTTCAGATCCTTTTCATTTGCTTGGAGCAGCATGCTGTGGCAACCTGCACTTATCTCAGTGGGAGCCAGGGGCCAGGACTTGAGTGGGGATGAGACCACTGCGTGACCCACTACTCCCCTGTCATCGCTGAAGCGCTTGTGGGACTTATCTGAGGCATGCGAGGGGACGGGCTCTCAATCCGGTGGGGCGTGGCCCCTTGCGTGTGGGTCTGGTGCCGGAGCTCCTGATGTCACATCTTGCTGGCGTAAGGTCTTGAGCACAAGCCCCATGCTCCCTGTTGCCCGCTTGCGTGAAGCATAGCCACTCCCAATGTGGACTGCATTCTATAGTTTTTAGCCCAGGAGCTCCTGGGTAATGCAGACCTGTAGGCATGTGCCTTGCAAAGAGGCCAAAGGAGTCTTTGTAATGGCCTGATGGGTTTTCTAGATAGGCATGCTTGCCTTGTTTGTCTTTTTCTTTTGCTTTCTGTGTGGAAAACACCCAAGGTGGCGTGTCCCTGTCCTTTTGGCCTTCTTATGCGCTCTCCCTGGCCTACAGCCCTGACACATATGGACCGACTGAAGAGGGCTCTGGACAAACAAAAGTCATTTTTCTTAATGGGTCTCGTTCATGCAAATGTTGGATGAAAGGAATTTGATTGGCTTGACAAATTGTGACAATTGCAAAATTGGGCCACTTAAAATCACAATTTGTGGGGAAATAGTGTGTGAAGATGTGTGCAGATATGCCGTTTTGGGACTGCATTCTGGGTGTTATAATATGCAAATTCTCTCATCAGTTTCTTGCCCTGAGCATCTTTTATAAACAAACATTGGTCTAGCCAAGAGTATTAGGTCTTGATTATGCACTAGCTTGTCATATGACACACACTGCCATCATATGCTTAGGTGCTCACCCCATTTCCAGCTGTTTGCATCTTATGACTAGGTAATATGTTCATGATAGTACCTAACGAATGTCTTCCTCATGCCTAGACCAAAGCCTGACAATTGCCTGGTGCACTGCTCCCTAAGCCCTTAGGGAGTATTGTTTCCCCTATCCTCTCTGCTAACAGACACTGCCAACTGCCTGGTGCACTGCCCCCAGGGCACATAACAAGTAGGACGTTTGGAGGGCCTGCTGTGACCAATATGGGGCTATGGGTGTTTTGGTGGCAAACATCCAGACATTACAGAGATTGAAAAGAACTGACACCCATCCTGAAAGCCTCTGGGTTTCCCTTATCCTCCCTGCTAATCGACACGTGCAACTGCCTGGAGCATGGCACCCCAGGGCCCACTCCATGGAGGTCATTTAGAGGGCATGCTGTGATTATAATGGGGCTGTAGGCACTTTGGTGGTGAACATTCCGACATTACTGAAACTGAGAATAAACGACACCCATGCTGGAAGTTTCTGGGTGACTTTGTGTACCTCATTCGTCTGTGCCTGCCGTGCTGCTCGGCCACCTTGTGAGTTCACTGTGCATTGTGCAATTTCTCAGTGTCTCTCTCCCCCATCATTCCTTCTGCTCTCTCCCTCTATGGAGCTCTCCATCTCCCTGTTTACTGCAACAGCTAGTCTATCACCTTTCCTACCTCTCTTTCGAAGCCTGGAAGGAAAACATTCAAGAAAGATCTCCTGGTCTCCAACCCAGGCCTGCCCATCACTGACACCTGTGTCAATACTTGTTCCAGGCAGACTGTTTCTGACATCCTCTTTGTCAATCCCTCTCTTGACCTTTGTACTCCACATATGGTCTCAGTCCTCTCCCCTTTCTCCTCTTTGCCCATTAATAGTGGATCCAGATGGGAAGTACTCTTCGCACACTTTCCATCCTCTAGGTGCATTATTAATTTCTACCAGAATGGCACTGTCATGGCCCAGGATTCTCAACCCAACCTCCTACTTCTTGATAGGTGTCTCCCGTCTCTCATCAACTTCCTCCCTTATTCTGCCACTCCTTCCTCTGCCAACCCCATGGCCCCTTTGCCATCACTGATGGGTGTAACACATCCCTGTACACCTCCTTGGAAGACCTTCAAAGGTGGCAGCCAGCTTCACCTAGCTACCCTCAACTCTTGCTCTGCTGTTAAACACTCCTCTGATATCTGTCTCCTTCTTGAAGACTTTGAACTCGATGTTCGCACTCTCCCTGAGTCGTGGTTCACTCCCAGCCCAGTCACTGTTTTTGACACACTCCTCCCTGAGGGCTACAAGATCCTCTCTAAGCCCAGACCTAACAAGTCTGGAGGCAGAGTGGCCCTGATCTTCGCTGAATGGGTCCCTGCCACTATCATACCCACTCAGTCCTACTCTCCCTTCAAATGTCTCGTTTATAGGCTTGGTGTCTACCATACTCTCCCACTGAATCTTGCCTCCATCTACATGACCACTGGTCTGGTCTCACACTTTCTTTCAGGGTGGTCTGACCTCACCTCTTCTCTCCTTGCCTCTACCTCCAAGCTTCTCCTCCTCAGAGACTTCAATAGTCACCTTAATTTCCATAGCCTCTGGACTCTCTTACACACCCTATGCTACCAGACGGTCCAACCCACTCAGCCAGAGACACCTTGGATGCTCTCATTTCAGTAAACATCCCCATCTCCAACCCTCTCATTACACTTCTCTCCTGGTCTGATCATGAACTACTGTCTTCTCATGTGGATCTGCTGGGTCCCCCATCTAAGCCTTGGCTCACACTGCCAATCGTCTTCTAAGTCATTCGACTGATGAAGTGAGTGTCAGTTTCTGATTTTGCTGCCACTTTCATTCCACCTCCCACTTTAGCCACTGACTCTCACTCGGACACAGCCCTTGCTAACCTTCACCTCAATACCTTGTTTGACTCTAACCTAACCTCTCTGAAATGCAAGTGCAGAGTTGCTGAATGGAAGCGGCTGGCTTCAAGTACTTCCGATGACAGACTGGCCTGTGGCCTGCTCCAAAGGCAATACACACTTTTCTTCTGCTTGAAGAAGCAGGGTCATATCCAAGTCTGCATCTCTGGGGCCACCAACAACACGGCTGAACCATTCAAATTATTCAAGGAACTTGCAAATCCTTCTGAAGCCTCCACTTCTCGTCTGCCATCCCAGACCCTATGCACTGGCTTCCCACTTCACAACCAAAACTCTGGCCATCCTGTCATCACTCTCCTCTTCCCCCCTCCCTCCTCCCTCACCTGCTCTCAGGCCTCCCTTGGCCCCCCTCTCCCTGTCCCTCCTACTGTCCTCCTTCTCGCCCATCGCACCAGGTGAGGTCTCTACACAAGTCCTCTCTATGAAGGTCTCCTCCAAACAGGTGCTACCCTACTCCTCCAGAATGGTCAAGGGCAAGATTGCCTCACTTGCACAATCCTTGCCTGTTTTCTGAAATCACACCTTTTCCATTGGCTCCTTTCCACTACCCCTCAAGCACCCCTCGTGCACCCTCTGCTTAAAAATGCCTTCTGCCAACCCTTTCTGCACAGCTAAATATAGCCCTATCTACATTACCCCCTTCCTGGGCAAACACTTGGAGAAGTTGATTATCTCCAAACTGATCCATCACACTGAATCTGTTGGTTGTCCCTACGAACACCAGTCTGGCTTCAGAGCAGCCAGAGGCAAGGGACCTGCTCTACTGAACACCCATGAAGACTTGCTATCTAATCTTGATCCCAACTCTCCCTCTGTTCTCATCCTCCTTGATCTTTCCTCTGCCTTTGATATGGTCAATCATGTCACCAGGATAAATTGGCTCTGTGATACCCTTCGCATATCAGAACTGGCACTGAACTTTTTTAACGCCTTCATTTCTGACCAACCTTGTCGGGTTCAACTGGGCCCTTTCCTCTCCTCCGCCACACTCTCCACCTGTGGCATCCCTCAGGGTTCTATCCTCTTGCTGTGGCTCTTCAACACATACCTTGACCCCCCTGGTCCACCTGATCTCCACCTTCTCTCCTCACTTCCAGTGTTATGTGGAATACACACAGCTCTCCTTCAAGCTTCCCTCCACTTCCTACTCTTCTCCCACTCTCATTCCTGACTGACTGCTATTCAGGCATTGTGTGCTGCTAATAGCTAATAATCTCTGCCTTAATGTCAGTAAAACTGAGATGAGTATCATAGAGACTCCTGTTCCCTCCTTCCCTCCTACTCTCTGGCTGGCCTCCATGGGTCCCCTCCCCTCACTCTCTGGTGAGGCAACAAATCTTGTCATCTTTGACTCCTCTCTTTCCTTCTCACCTCACATCACTGACCTTACCAAAAAGGTCCACTTTCAGCTGCACCTCCTCAGAGGCGTTCTCCCTTTCCTCACCTTCCCCCAAAAACTCAATGTCTCAAGAGCTCTGGTCCTCTCTATGCTGGACTACTGCAACAGCCTCTTTCTCAATCTTCCTTTACCCTCCCTTTGCACCCTTCAACTAATCCAGAATAGGATTGCAAGACTTATCCTTGGCCTCTAGCCCATGGACTGCATCTCTTCAGCCCTAGAATCTCTCCACTGGGTTCGAGGATCAAGTTCAAGACCTACTGCATCATCCACAAGGCGTTCTGTGGTCTGGGATCCCACTACATCCAACTCTCTCCCCCTAAATAACTCCTTGCTATAACCCTTTGGTCTTCTAGCTCGAACTCCCTGCAGATCAGATGTTTTTTCAAGCAGAGCACAGGGGTAGATCTCTCTCTTAGGCAGGTCTCCTTAAGTCCAGAAGCTTCTCAAGACCTTCACTTTCTCTTCTTCCTTCCCTCTCACCCTTCTCTGCTAATGCCCCCCTCTGCCATTTTGACTGGATGCCTGGTCCGTCCGGAGTCCTACAGGGCACCAGGCCCTTCTCATCCAGTCTATTCCAGCACCCTGGTCTCCCTGAAACCCCACAACCTGGGTTTGCCCTCCAAGGCCCCCGCTTCCCCTGACAAGCCAGGAAAGGTGTGTATCCCTACTGAGCTTGGTCTACCACCGTCCCCTACTTCGCTTTGGTCCTCACTCCCTGCACTCCTTGATTTCCCTGGCACTTGCCCTCCTGACCTCCCCTTAGCACTTTCCTAGCACGAGGGGCCCTCGTCTTCCCCTCCTCCCCAGTGGTAGAAGTGTACAGAAAAAAGTAGTGAAACTGTGGTCTCTGCAGGCAAGAGGGTAGGCGGAAGCATGTTGCAACATGTGACAAAGTGTTGAGCCTGGGGCATTGCAATATTCTGGTAGCTAAGGCTCCTATTACAATGTTACACTATCACAAGGACATGAATGGACAAATACTCTATATAGACTGGTGAATATGGTGATAAAAAATAGAGAAATGGTAAACACAAAAAAATAAAACTTTGATCACTGCTCCTCCCTCCTGCACTTGTATGCCTCCACTCTGCCCCGTACTTCCCTCCCACCTCGAATGATCACGACCCCCCCAACCAGCACTTCCCTTGCACCCCTCCCCACTTCCTTCCTCTCTTGCACTTGCTGTTGCTGCACTTTCACAATCTGAATGACAGAAGGCGTAGTAGGACTGTTGTTGTTTTCTTCACTGCCCCCCCCTCCTTTCTTTGTCTTGTGACACCTTGAAACATCTTTTGTTGTATTTAAGCTTTATAAATAACCAATACATAAATACATAAATACACGTCCTTTGCCAGTGAGCATTTTCTCTTTATGCATTTTAGGAGGAGCAAATCTATTCTTCTCTGCTTTTCATCCCTCAAATATGCTGACATTGAGGCAAAATCATTTTGCTCCGGGCGTTTTTGTTCCGTTTTGAGTCTTTATGTAAAAGCCTTGGCAGATGCTCTCTGAACAACTTACTGAGGGAAACGGAAACACTGGTGCAAATTCTATCAACTCCGTGTTTGCCCTTGATTAACTCAGTTTTTAATAATAATTTGGCATTTATATAGTGCTACGAACCCTCAGGAATCTGAGTGCTGCTTATTATTACCCACGGTGTGTGGTGCTCATTTATCGACCTCGAAAGAATGAGTTTGGCCCCTGCCGGGATCTGCACGGATGTCAAAGCGAGCGCTCTACTGCTGTGCCACTTGACCGGCTAATGCCCCCCTCTGCCATTTACCCCCTGGCCACAGGACTCCGAACTGGATGACTTGTTGGAGGGTGGTGACAGGCACCAGCCCTCCTCCCAGGGTAGTACTTAAGCGTACAACTATGATGCTGAGTTCAGGGAGGGACAGGTGCATCCTGATGATGTCACCAGACCTGGTACGTGACATCATCATTTTGCTCCAGGCCACGGTTTTAAGGCCTCTTCAGTCTGTGTGGGTCAGGGGTGTTGCTAGGTCTGGAGAAGATCAGGGGCTAAGCTAATGTCGTGACTAGTGGGACTCAGGGCTAGCGAGAATTTTGGCTGTAGCACCTGAGCTTTTATCTGGGGCTACAACAAAAAGACCCCTAGCAACGCCTCTTCTGTGGGTGCAGACGTTCACTACGCCTATATGTCTCGTGGTCCCACAGCAAAACCTTTCAGCTCCACTCCTTACAGCAAAGCTGCAAAAAGTGATGCGCATTGTTATTTCCCCATCTGGTGTGTTTTATGTTCAAAAAAGCCATCAGTCAATTTCTATAGGGATAGCGGTCTCCGATCCAGGACAAATTCTGCCTCATTCCCAAGGATTTATTTGTGTAATATTGCACGCACTTTCTCGGAGTGCAGGAAGTTGTGGTCTTACAATTTTGTGAGAAGAATCAAGGGGCTTAGTCTTCAAAACATTGTGTCATCGTGCCACCAAGAGCTAGTTCACGACGAATGATACCCGCGCAGGGGATTACATCACCGCTCAACTTCTCTCTTATGGGCTCTTCATATATGCTATTATTTTCATTTGAATCAGCCAAGGCAGAAATAAATGAATCACACGGCTGATGTAATCCCCTTTGGGGTGGGGAGGGGGCATCGTCAGAGCGCTGGCAGCCGGGAGCACTTGACTGGACACCGCAAGAGTGAAGGGGAGCTCTCCCCCTGCTCATTAGTATTCATTACTGCTCATGTTCGTGCAGTGTGAAGCGAGCAGGAGAGATGATTTGCTTTGCCGAAGGTTGTTTATCATAGAAAATGAGCTCTCTCTTGGTACTGATGCAAATAAAAAATGCTTTCTCTCCCTCTCGTTTCCCGCCCTCCCTCCCTCTCCCCCAGGACTCTGCTACATCGAGAGCATCTCTAACAACGCAAAACTCACAGAACGGAACCACCTCGCCGCTCCCTACGTCATAAGAGCTTGTTTTTCCCAATTTCTCTTGGTGGTTCTTCTCTCTGCCTTCTCTCCTCGGTCCCCCAAGGCATCCTTTACTCTCTCATCGTTTGTGTTTATGCGAGTCTTATTTCTTTTTTGTTTTGTCCCAATCGTTTCATATATTCGACATACGTGTCTCTTTGCTTTTGCCTCTTTAATTCAGACTTTGTTTCTCTTTCTTCTCGCCTATTTTATGTTGGCGTTCCTTTGTTTCTCTTTTCCCTTTTCTGATTGTGTCAGTTGTCGTTATTAACTGGTGTTTCCTGTTTATTTTTAGATGGTCTTTCTTCGATCTAGGTATGCCTTGGTGTTTGCATAGTGCAACACCAGGTGGGAGGAAGCGGAGTGCTGTACATTGTGAGCCTATGGTAACTGAATACTGTAATATGGATACATTTAGAAGGATACCTTTTTAGGGAAATGGTAGAGAGAGAAGAAACATAACATGTTATAGGGTTGGTTCCAGGTTAGATAGGTACAGGAGGACCCAACCTTGATCTGGGACGTTCATCTGATGAACTATCATTATAGTTATGTTTCTTTGAATTATTCCAGTCGTACTACCTGTTTCATTCAGTCTTCTTTCACTTGACCATCTTCACGATGTTGGCCATTCACCTCCCATATTTCTTCCGGCAGATTTCTCCCCCAGCATCTCTTTTTATTTTTAAGTTTTAGAGCCTAATTCATGGAGCGTTTAGAGCAGAGCAAAGTGACTTTGCACTGCCAATAAACACGTCCAACAGCCACAGGGCTTAATTCACAGAGTTGTGCAAAGTGTATTTTTGCGCAGTACAGCCACTTTGCACAGAAATAATATTCTTTGCACCACACCATGAACAAATGTCTGACTACTTGCGCGTTTGAGAGTTTTGCGTTTGAGAATTTTTGCAAGTTCCTCGTATTCATGGATTCAAAAGCACAAAGTAACCCGAGGTGTAAAGGAAATCGAGCTGTGCCTGGAACGCCCACAAAACGCCCCCACATAAACAAAAACCAGCGCCAAGTAACAACCTTTGGGCCTACCTTTGCCCCACCATCTAGCACCCTGGCAAAACTTTGTGTCGCCCCCATAACTCAAGGCCGCAGCCCAACAAATCTGTGGACCGCCAACCCGTAACTCAAGGCAGCACCCCAATGAAACAGAATCCTAAGAAATGATCAACTACAAAATAACGAATATGAGAACGGACCAAATTTTTTGAATGATTAATTTCACATTTTGGGCACATTTTAGTAAAATATAGAGAAGTTAATGTAGGGGGAGAAAATGGTGGTCTCCTCCATTAAGTAAATTCAGTCATTTCTCACATCCGTTCATTTCTCGGTAATCGTGTCCCCCGTAACTCAGGGCAGTACCCCAGTGAAACTGCAGACCGTCATCCTGTAACGCAAGGCAGTACCCCAGCGAAACTGTGTGCCATCCCCCCGTAACTCAAGGGCGCATGCCGGTGAAACTGCATGCCGTCCCCCATCCTTGAATGCAGCACTCTGGCTGAAACTGCAAAACATCAACCTGTAACTCAAGGCAGCACCCCGGAATAACTGTGTGCCATCCCCCCAAAACTCAAGGTAGCACACTGGGGAAATTGCTGCCCATCAATCCGTAACTCAAGCAAGCAACCCAGCGAATTTGTATGCCATCCCCCAGTAACTCAAGTAAGCACCCCAGTGAAACCGCATGCTGTCCCCCATAACACAAGGCAGCACCCTTGTGAAACTGTGGACCATCAACCCATAACTCAAGAAAGCATGCTGGTGAAACTGCATGCCGTCCCCCCATAACTCAAGGCAGCACCCCAATGAAACTGCAGACTATCAACCCGTACCTCAAGGCAGCACCATGGCAAAACTGCGTGCCGTCCCCCCATAACTCAAGACAGCACACTGGCAAAACAGGGTCTGTCACACTTAGTTTGAAGACACGTAAACTGCTAGCCTACACCCTTACGAAAAAGCAGTTCCCTCAAGTCCTGACACCTTGCACTACACACCTGACCTCTGCCACATTCCCAAGGCAGCCCCCAGGTAGTGCACTCCCGTCCCCACAACACCATGACCTCTGCCAGGATCTCCAGGCTTCCCACTGCCAGTAAACTGCTCTTGGCTGAATCCATTGTCCTTCCACATACCACTGCCCCACACTAACCAGAGTGCCATACGAAGTACCACACCCCGTCTGTACTGCCCTTACGAAGGCTTGCCTTACAGTACTACTAACCAGTTGTGAGCTCGTTGTTCGTATCAGCAGCAACTGGCTCAGTGATCCAAATTGCACTTTGCAATCCACCTCCAACAACTCCGAGGACAAGTACTTGAACTTCTGCTCACATGGGCACCTGTAATCACCCCTCCCGCATCCGATTATGCTCTGAGACCTCCTTCTCCAATATGACTCTGTCTGTTTGAAATGCCTGCCATGCCCAATGTTACTCTAACTGCATAAGTGCCTGCCACGAGCCACTGGTATGTTCACCTTTCAATGTGTATGCATAGCCTATTTTTATTGTGATCTGTGCATGTCACGTGCCATAGTTTCCTGTGCCCAGATCTGACCATTTATTTGTTTGCATAGAGTATTGGTATTGTGATATGTGCATGCCACAAGCCACAGTTCCTTGTGCCTAGATCCGACCACATGCTCATCCATTGCCTTCTAGCTACCTGCTAGTAGCCCACCAGTGTCACAAAACAGACATACATTCTGTCAACACCAAAGTGACACTACTACCACTAATGTGACCTATGCCATACGATAGTGCACTCCATTGCGTATACTTCTCTGTTATTTCTGTTATGGTATTACCTTCTGCCTGCTGCATGCCAGTTCCTTACTGATCTTCAGCCCACTGTGATTCCCATGTCACTAATGTATTCTAGGACCAATCCACAGGCATCCAACATTCACACGCTGCAGTACACAGCCTCCACCACACTAACCCGGCACCTGATGTTAGCTCAATTGTTGGCCACAACCACCTAATTCTATCCTGCACCACCAACGATGCTGAACTCCAACATGACCTACCCCTCTCACACTCCCCCACTGGACTGGGGTACCACAACCCACGTCTCTCTGCCTGCCTACTTGCCCACCCCAGGTGACCCACTACCTTAAGCTGCTCCTCGGCCCACTTAGCATCTGTACTCTCCAGGCTCAGGTCTCGCACCAAACCTGCACAACACCATAGTCTCCCCAGGCCTACAGCTATGAGGAACCTCATTGGGCCTATGCTTTCAAATGTACTAGAGCCAAAGACTCAGTCGTTTTGCCAGACAAATTTCTAAAGACCCCTTCTCTATGGACCCCCGACCTTTCTAATAGCTCCCCCCGCATGATAAAAATTCACCTCACCAAGCCAGCTAACACGCCCTCCCTTCATGGGACCTCCCTCTTTCACTCCAGAGCTTCTCCTCCCACATAATCACCGAAGATAAGTACACCTCCACCCTCCCTCACATGTGCACTCAAAAATTCATACTCTCTCCCTGCCCTTGCGCTGAAGATCCACGACCTTCTTACTACTTATTATCCAGAACTACTTGCCATCACGGAGACTTGGCTCCATGAGTCATCCGATCCTGCCATCTCTCTAGCTCTCCCACCTGGATAGTCCGACAAGACAGACAGCTGTTGAAAGGAGGAGGTGTAGCTATTATATTGAAAGATACCCTCTCCATCAGGCTGTGCAACCCCCCATGGGAAGGTAATGGTGATATCATCTCTGCTAAACTATCTGAAATGAAGAAGCTGCCAGCCTTCTTAGGATCACTTGAGTATTTATTACAGGTACTTAAGTTATCTTTCCAGCAGGTTACATAGGACAAAGCAAGGCACATAGATGAAGACAGACACCGGCACCCACCACCCAGCCAGTGGACCTTTCAGCTGCCTGGGCTAGGAACCTTCACTCAAGCATTCCATGTATCACAGGACAGCATTACACATGACATCACTGACACCACATCAAACGAAGGCAAGCACATCACAACACATCTCCCTCCAACACATCTCCTTCCCTTATAGCATCACAACACACACTCACATCTCCTACTCCCACACAAAAAAACACAAATACACCAACTCTACATTCCACATGGTGTCTCTGTCCACCCACACCACCTCTAACACCTGTGCCCTGATGGTTATTAGCCCATGAGGCCATGAGCCTATGGGGGGAGTTCTTTTTTGGGAATTTGGTGTTGACTTTTTCTATGCACTCATGTGGACATGGACCCCCCATCCTCTCCAGGGTGTACATTTTATTTTTTCCCTGTCGAAGATGGACAGCTATTTTTTCATGTTGTTGCATGGATCCTGGTTCATCCAGTAATTGCACTCCATGGGAGGTCTACCCAGCACATTTTCACCACCTAGTCACCATACCCTCTGCTGGACACTGTCCCTCCATTCCCCAATGAGGGGTGTTAGGTGGAGGGGATGAGGGAATCACATCAGGACAGCTCTGTCGGCAGGTAAGGTTGTGCACTGTCAATAATATTGTGCAGCACTCACAACCCTTGAGCCATTGGCAGTCTTTGAAATATTCAATGAGATCATCCTCACATCCCACTCTCTGAGCATCATTCTGATAGCTCAGTTTCTGCCTCGCTGACTGTTCCCATGTTTTCTTACTACCACTACCCCCATGTCTTTCAGTCCTTCATGTGTACTTCCTATCCACCATACTCTTCAACCTGCTGCCAAATTAGTTCAAATTACTGCCTGGCAGCTAGCTTCTTCCTCATGTATACTGTTTGGAGCAGATTCATGGTTACGGTGACATTGCACTTCTTCCACAAAACCACCCATAGGTGTGCTTCTAAGTCAACACTCCCACAGCATCCAACTCAGTGAAGTAACTGTGATGCACTATGGATTATGACTGAGTATTCTGTCACCACATGGACACTGCTCATAGATCCTGTCATCTACACCTCCACATCCGTGAATTATCCTTCCCTTGGCTAGTCTACCCTTCCAGAGCAATGTCAGTGTCGGCAAATAATCTTCTCCCACCTATATTGCTCTTATTCCTTGTATGTGTATGGCCCTGCCTATCATCTCAGTAAGCTACAACAGATCCTGAGCAACATAGCCTGTCTCATCCTTGCACTCACCCCCAGGGTAAACACAGACTCATGCACTCTGTGTACCCCAATGGCTTCCCATTGTCTGATGCACCACCTTCATGGCCATTTACATCACCTAACTGTGCCCTCCATGAGATGTGCCTTGACTTCATCTAACACCGGCTCACAGCCAGACGACACAACAGATACCTCACATCTGGCTTCCCACAATTCATCTTGTATTTGACATGTCTATTTCTCCAACAAGGCTCACACACTCTGGATCTCCCTTCCACTCAGCATCAGCCAAGTGGTGGGCCACCTTTCATTCATAAGGCACAAGGAACCAGACTCTTTCCTTCCTCGAGGAGAACAAAGACCACACCCCATGTAATGTCCCAGCCAAGATTGCCCTGCTGGGAGCACCCTGACGGGCCATTGCGGTGTTGCACTACGTGCAATGGCTGTGTTGGTATTATGGAGTCGGGCTTGTTTAGGACAGCACAGTGCCTGTCCAAAGGGTGTACATCAGCTCACTTCCACACATATGGCAGGGTGGCCTGGCCATGTGTCTCCCTGCACTCCACAGGACCAGTTTATCGCACTTGGACCATCTAGGTATGTACTGGTTTGCACATATGGACCCCTGAGAGCCTTTACCTTTGTTAGCATACAAGTCACTTTTGTTTAGTGTTGTTTTTTTCTGCTTGTTCTCTCATTTCCAATGTATTGCATGACGTTTGTTTCCATAACATGTTGGTCAAGTGCAGCACTGTGAGGGACTGCACTGTATGTGTCTGTACATTGTGGGCACATGCATGTGGAAAATCATCTCATCCCCACAGTTTCTGTTCATCGGTCGTGCCTGCAAGTGTGTGCACTACACCCTATGATCCACACTCCCTTCCTGGCAAAGGCTCATCTGGGGTGTGTGATCTGTTTGAGGGTGATGCAACAGCTGAGGAGTCAGGATTTGTCCATGAACTTTGGTGTCCAACAAGGGGGGTAGGTGGGTGATGTCGTCAAGAGTGCGGGTGGCACAGCCTTTTTTGCATGGATAATATTGGACATGGGTCTCTTTCTGGGTTGCATGCCATGGTGTGTTGATCAAGTTGTTTTGGTGATGAGACGACAAGGAGTCCCCTTTAACAGATGGCCTTTATTTCCCAGTCTGCCCTTCACCCTCAACCCCTATTGTCCTTCTTCACCCCCCACCTGTGCTATCTTTCCATTGGTTTGCCTCCTGGGCTCTGCCCCTGCTTCCTTCTTATCCTTCTTATCCCATCTGTCTCTTCCCCCTCTCTGCCCCCCTTCTCTCAGCCTTCATTCACTATGAAAGCTCCCGTCCCTCTCCTCATCTCCCCACCAGCCTACCTCCTCCTTTCTCCCCAATCTTTCTCTCTCTCTCTCTCTCTCTCTCTCTCTCTCTCTCTCTCTGTTTCTCTCTACTTCTTCACTCTGTCTCATCTCTCCCTCTTGCCCTCTTTCATCCTTCCATTCAGATCCATCACTTTTAATTGCACTCCGCAGGCTTTCTCATCCTTCTTTGGTGTACATTTTCCTCCCCGGCATCAAAGGGTAAGCCAAAGGCACCCGGGAAACCTTTTGGTGGGTGTGTCCGACTTGTGTGCTTGCAATCGATGGCCCAGCTTGTGTCTGCTTCCCAGGGCAGTCAGGCATTGCGTTCAGCATGGTCAGGCAAGACAAAACAATAATTCACAACTGAGGTCCCTTGATAAGGCTCAGGTATATAAAGGGAGGAGACCCCAGCAAGCTAAGCGAGGATAACCATCTGCGTCGAACCCCAGAGGCAGCTGGAGCTGCAAAGGCAGCCAGGAGCAGGGGAGACGTGGTCAACGTCTATTGTGAATCAAGAAACCGATAAGGGAAGTCGGGACTTGCCCGACGAATGTGGCAGTCTGCTTCCCCACTATGGCAAAGTTGAGCGGGAGCAGTAGGAGCAGCCGCTGGGGAGTCGTGAAGCACCAATGTGTGTCAGAGGACTCGAGAAGATTGGACCACTCCCACCGCAGGAAAGTAACGGTCCAATTAAATGTGAACTATTTTGAATACCGAACTGAAATGAAACTGATCAATAAAACTATTGAACAACAAACTGAATGGAAAGTATTATTTGAAGAAGATCACGGCATATTGAATACCAAATCAACATTTGGAGTTGAACAGAACTATGACATGTCACACTGTATGTAAGCAGCACTGTGGGCAAAAGGAAGGTATATGGAACATTAAAAAAAACACTTAAGTCTTTTACAGTCAGTATGAGGAAGAACTATAAGTCTATGGTAAAGTAAAAAATGGATGCAGAAAAGTGTTATAATAACTAAAGAGACTGCAAGTGTGAAGAGCCAGAAGCCTGAGGCAGAAGGCTAAGGGAACTCATGGCTGCACAACATGTGATCGGTGGACCATGTGGTCTGACAACTGCGCCTAGACCAGGGAGTTCCCCACTGCGACGATCACAGATATCACAAATTGAGTCAAGGAGAAACCTAGGGTTCCTGGTTGCATGACCTTTAATGTGTGGACCGTGCAGTCTGATAACTGCGCCTAGACCAGAGATCCCTAAATGTTGAGAAGCCAAGTACATGCAAAGTACTGTTGGCTGCGGATGGGAATGACCGGCCGTCTGGATTTCTGCTGCGCTGAAAATTGACATTCTGCTTTTGAGAGCGTTGCTCTCTTAGGAACGTATCACGCGGTCTAGAGGAGGAAGTCTTTCTGTGAAGCACACGGACTGCCTGACCTACGTATTTGCTGCCGGAGGTTTCCTCCCTACTGGTGGCTCCGCCCCCCTGTACTGTGCGACGCCCAGGAAGCCAGGATAAAGGCTCAACCCCCGGCGCACCCGCGCCGCGCACCTAGCCAAGTACATGCAAAGTACTGTTGGCTGCGGATGGGAATGACCGGCCGTCTGGATTTCTGCTGTGCTGAAAATTGACATTCTGCTTTTGAGAGCGTTGCTCTCTTAGGAACGTATCACGCGGTCTGGAGGAGAAAGTCTTTCTGTGAAGCACACAGACTGCCTGACCTACGTATTTGCTGCCGGAGGTGACTTTTCCCCCGCCCATATTTCTTTCTTACTTGCCCTGTGTTTAGGGGCTTGTGTCACGTTATGTAGGGGTTGGGTATTAGACTACACTCAGTGTTTAGGGGCTTGTGTTACTTTACTTTAGGTAGAGTTTGTGTGACAACCTACACCTATCTGAATGTGGTGTAACCCTGATTATAAGTAACTCTGCTTCCTTTAGGTTTCCTCCCTACTGGTGGCTCCGCCCCCCTGTACTGTGCGACGCCCAGGAAGCCAGGATAAAGGCTCAACCCCCTGCGCACCCGCGCCGCGCACCTAGCCAAGTACATGCAAAGTACTGTTGGCTGTTCGCGGTTTGCGGGGTGCGCGGTGTGGGGGCTTAATTCCTAGCTTTCCACTTTTAGCTTCTGCAGCGTTTACGCTGCCGTCTCAAAAGGATGGCCGCGGCTATCCTTAGAGCATTGGATTAGTATTGATTGTTTTGTGTTCTTTCTGTTGCTGAACGGGCCGCAGCCTTGGTTGCCTTATTGTACATAGTGAGGCGCTCTACATTTAAAAGGCACTGGGTGTGGCCTCGGTCTTGGTGTGAACAACGTGCTCTCTTTTGGTCTTTAAAAGTGTTTCTAGCAAAGGGAGAGTTGGCTTCGCAGCTGTTTTGGCTGTGGGAGTAACGGTGGGAAATGGGTCCCATCCTAAGAAGTGGGAAATCCGGTTCTGCCTCCAAGGAAACTGGCTTGCAATCGTCTACTATCTCAGATAATGCGCCGCTCCCCCTGTCGCCCCCTTTCAATAATACTCCATTGCTTATGATTGGCTTGCAGGAGGAAAAGGTGGAGGGGGCAATGTGTGAGGGCAAACTTGAATATGAAAATGAGGCTACTCTTTGCTCGCCCAAGCCTCCAACTTTGGCTGGAAAGGTCTCGGCCACATTGAGGTCTTCCTTCTCCTTACAGGAGGCGAATGACATTGCAGGGGAGGGGGGGCTTGGGGTTTGTTCTGGCCAGCTAGCAAATTGCTCTCATCCTCAAGTCCCGCAAGGTTTTCCCTGTAACTCTGATACTTCGATTTTGGCCCCCACGATTGTCAACGAATTGGGTCGAAGAATGCGGCTCTCGTTGGGCCCGTCGTCTCCAGCCGCATCCTCCTTCCCATTTCGCGAACAAGTACACCTACATCAGCCTCCTCTATATAGCTGTGCAAAATCTGGAGGCAACATGAGTAATCTGGTGATGACGCCATGCAGAGATGCCGTCGGGGGGGGCGCCTGTCTTTATGAGGACCACCACGCTGGGGAAGTTTCGCCTGCGGGTTTTACCCAGACAGCTGGTGTTAGCCCTTTCGATTCGGGATCAGAGGGTTCTGATCCTGCTGCTCCAAAGGAAGAGGGTGGTCCGGCTTCAACCCCAGAGGAGTTACGGCTACCAGCCCAAACCACTGATCCATTTAATTTTCCCGTAATTTCAAGTTTACTTAACTTACTGGATAGAGGTCACGAGCTCACACATTATTCCATTAGGGAGATGCAGGGTTCGCTTTCCCTAATGAAAGATAAAATGGCAAAAGTGGAAGGCTTTATTATGGCGGAGGAACGATCTAGATCGTCCTATCTGGCCCAAGTAGAAACACTTTTGGAAAGGATAGCAGTTTCCCACATCCAGTCCCCACCTGGAGTTACGACCTCCTCCCAAAGCACTCAAACAGACATGGACGTCTTTGCTATAGAAGCTCCACAGAGATCTTACTCCCAGGTGGTGAGTGGAGGAAAGGGTGATAGAGTGGAACAAGTGTGGGCAGATGACATCAACTTGGTAGAGGCTTTGAAACTCCAACATGTACGTCTGGTGCAGATGGAGCAGCTTGTATATAAGCTTGTTGACGTACAGCGTATGCCAGACCTTCAAGGTGGCGAAGGAGAGGCTATTTTGGCTGGTGATAGGCAAACCTCCCCGCCTGATAGCCCCTCCATTTTGTTGGATATTGTTAATGCTCAGTCTGGGCCCTCTGACATGGCCGCTATATCGCCCTCAGAACTCGAGGACGACCCCGTTGAACACGAGGGTAGAAACTTTGTTTCGCGGAAAGCTAGGAAATCATTCCTAAGAGCTCAGAAGCGATTGAAACAGACCAAAGCGCGACTAAAGAAAGTTGACATGGCTTCCTCCGGCCCTGAAAATACTTTGGTGACGGAGATGAGGCCATGTCTTAATAATGGTATCTGCCACGATGACTTGGGTATGGCCTTGTATGATCTAGACGATGAAAGTAGGCGGCATCTGCAGATTGCTGCCTTGAAGATCGGAAACACGCAGATTGTGCCCCGCCCCCCGGCAAGGGCAGGCACTGATAAGCTACAACCTAAGATGCACTGCTTCTTCCCCAATACTGTCTCTAAAAAAGTGGCTATAGGGTTGACAGCTGTCAAGTTAGAGGCAGAAACGGCGCCTTTACAAAGTCCCCCTTCTATCCAGGAGATACCCATTACGGTTAATCCGGATGTTCAGGGGACCCTGGGCCCCGCTGCCTTACAGGAGGGACCTCTTGTAGAGCCGAGGAGTTCCGCTAGGGCAACACCTGTTACTTCAGCTTCAGTGTCTCCGGCGGCTGCTCCCTGTGCTGAATTTGAGCCTCTACCCTTAGTTGCTCCGCGAGGGTCTGATCTGGAGGCGCCATCTTTTGTGCAAACGCCAAAGGATATGAAACTAATAATAGGCTGGACTAGCAATCCAGAGATAAATGGGTCTGCACGTATTAATAGATCATTTTTAATGAACTCATTTTTTCAAATTCCAGCATTAAGAAACCTCTCATCTAAAGATCTGGACTGGGTTAAATTAGCGACCCACAATAACAACAGAGTACTCTGCAGAGTCCAATCGCAAATTATTACCAAAATGCTATTTGAATTTGCTGAAGACTTTTATTCCATTGGTCTTATTCCTAGATTGTTCACTGATATGGACTCCGCATGGGCATTCCTTGAATGGGTCCAACCCCCCCCCCCAGTATGTCCAAATGCTTTGGTTGGGGACCTGCCTGATTCACAAGTTAACAAATTATCTATCCAATTGGCGTCACTTTCGCAAGCCTTAAATGGTTTAGCCTGGTTAGAACCTTTGATAAAAGTGGCTGTTGCCAATATAGAGCCCAATCCAGGCTCATAACTTCCATACTTGTATGTGGCCTCTTGGAATTGTTGTGGGTTAGGCAATCTCACAGCATGGCATAAGCAAGTTGAGCCAGACAAGAGGCCTGATATTTTGTTTCTTCAAGAAACTATGTCACTAAACGCCTTTAGCCTAGATGGCTATTCTTGTTTCTCCATGGTGGCTGAAAGGTTTAGCACAGGTCGCCCCTCAGGAGGTATAGCAGTGCTCATAAATAATAGACTGAAAGCCATAGCTTCTATAGTGGATTTATCGGCCTCTTGTGTGTTAGTAAAATTGACGCTTAAAGGCTGCAAGGATTTGAATCTGCTCCTACTATCCATATATTGGAATCCTAAAGTTGTTCCTCTGGATCTGTTATTGGAGGATCTGGAACGGATTCTATCCTATGCAGTTAGGGTTTGCCCCGATTATGAAATCATGATCGGAGGCGATTTGAATTGCTATCTATATCTAAAGAGCGCAATACGCCCCTTTTCTAGCTGTTCAGCCTATACGCAACAGGCCAAGGACAGAGGGCAGAAATTATTATTTTTCTTCCAATCATGGGGGCTATATCCAATCCAATTGGCTTCACACTCCATTCAGTTCTCTTGGCAGCGTGGTTTAGCCACCTCACTTATTGACTATTTAATTGCCTCTAAAGCGAGTTCTGGGCTGCTCGAACCCATACTGATATTAGATCTGGGTCTGAGCGATCATCATATGCTGTATTCTCGTCTGCACATTGGGGGTGAATGTTATGCAGCTTCTGCCCCTGCAGCCCTAATGGCATGTGACAGAAACAATATTTCTGTAAACTGGCATCCTGCCGTGTGCAGGAAAGTGACATTTTTGGTAAATAGGGATATCTTAGTGAGCTGGGACGCTAAGATTTCTACAGAGAATGAGACCAAAATTAATGAAATAAATGCTAAAATGATCTATAGGCATCTGGTAGGTGTTGCGAAAGATTCCTTGGGGAAGGCTAAAATCGGGGCTGCCCAGGTCAATGCTTCCCAGGTCGCATGCTTAAAAAAGCAAAGAAACTGCGAGCTTCGGCTACTAAGGAAGCGTATTATATGTCAGTTTGGATACAATCGCCAAAAAAACATGATTGAGGCGCGTTATAAGCACCAATTAATCCTGTTGCGTCGGGCAGCCCATATTCTAGCCAACCAACATATGATTGGTCTGTTGTGTAAAAAAAAAGTCCGGGACCTATGGGCTATTTTAAGAAATCCAACAGGAAAGGTCGATCTTCGCATGGTGGCTGTTATTTTAGGCACTGAATGGGAGAGGTTCTTTAGTTTGAAATTCTCCCTACCTGATAGGTTTATCGAGTCAGAAAGCATTCCCGTGCACTTGTCCCTTCCGGTGATCTGTCCATGGGAAGTAAAGGATATTATATGGGCAATTGAGCAATTAAATCCATCTAAAGCAGCCGGCCCTGATGGGCTGCCCCTTTGTGTGTTTAAGTCTGATCCCCACTTTTGGGCCAGTTACTTACTTCCATGTTATCAGTTGATTTATCATACCGGAATTATTCCGGCATCATGGCTTATAGCCATTATCATTCCCATACATAAAAAGGGGGTGTTAAGCAATCCTGCGAACTTCAGACCCATTGCTCTGATTGATACAGCGGCGAAAATCTTTACACGACTTATTTTGGTTGACCTAGAAACTCATATAAGGACCCTTAATATTTTGTCCAAAGCTCAGGTAGGTTTTCGTAGGGCTATGGGTTCTCAATTAAATGCCTCAATTTTAGCACATTTAAGGAGATCTGTGCATGGAGAATCAAAGGGCTCCATTTATATGGCTGCTGTGGACCTCACATGTGCCTTCGACAATGTCCTTCGAGCTCGTCTTTGGCAGAAGATGTTGGCTTATGGCATTCCATCCACCTTGGTGGCCCTAATTGCTGCCCTACATACGAACACCTCATGTCAGATTCGGATAAATGCTAAAGGGCTTCTCTCTGCTAATATTCCTACAAGGATAGGGGTCAAACAGGGCTGCAATCTAGCTGCGGTCTTATTCAATTTATATCTTGCAGATATTGAGAATCTCTGGAAAGATATTAATTCATTTCCTGTAATATTGGGCTTTATGCGACTACATTGGTTGGCCTTTGCTGATGACATTATCCTATTCGACAGAGTGCCATTCGGTCTTCAGAACAAATTAAATACATTCTATGAATATTGCCTGCAGAACAACATGACCGTTAACCCGGCGAAATCTCATATTATGATCTTCACGGCAAAAAAAAAACTGCCTAGATTTACTTTTACTATCAACCAGCAGCCTATTTTTAGGAAGGACGCGATCACTTACCTGGGTTATCACTTGTCGAATGGGAATTCAATTGATGGATGGCGGTCATTGCTGAACGCGAAGCTTAGCCCTTTAATGGGCCAAATGCGAATAATATACGCTAAATACTGCAGCTTCTCTCTTTTGCCCCTCATCCAATTTTACACGATGAAAATAGAGCCCATTTTGCTTTATACGCTCGATATATGTTTGTTGAAACTGGGGCCTTTGTTAAATCAGATCCAAGGGCAACTTTGGAAGAAAATTTTAGGGTTACCAGGCTATGTACCAAATTCCATCATATTACATGAGTTGGGGCTCTATCCTCTAGCTGACAAATATCTTTGGAGGAAGGTAAATGCTTTTTGTAAATTCCTTTTGCCTCCCCCAAATTCTCTTTATGAGGAGTTTCAAACAATGTTGGATAAAAATTGCCCGGCTTCGGTGTTAGAAGCGAAAGAAGTAATAATGGAGACTCTAATTTCGCTTAATATGACTCTGATAGACTTGACCAATACCCCAATTAAAGTTAAAACTCGCTTCTTTCGCAACTCCTGGGCTCAAAATTCTGATAAGGTCGGGGGATATTCCTCCTTTTCGACCTATGCTATGTTTAGACATGCAATTACTCCAAGGTTGCCCTATATCCTATGTTTTCCTGAAAAAAGAGCCAGACAGATTTATATGCGTTTCCGTTTGGATCTTATACCCACTGGAGCACGCATTCGGTCTTGGGCTGGGTATAGGGAGTTGGCAGGGGGGCATGATTCTCGATTTTGCCTGAATAAGTTTGAAAATGAAACTCTGGAACATCTTTTTATGTATTGTGAATTTTTCGCGAAGCAAAGGTTATGCTGTCTGGATTCTGTGTTTTTTTCTTATTCGAGCTTTGAAGCCAACTTAATATGGCTAAGATGCATGCAGGGCTCCTCGAATGCCATTATTTTAGCAACTGTTAGACTTGTCTCATTGATTGAAGAACAGCTGTTACCAATGAATTGTGCAACTTTTAATAGGAGGGGTTTGTCCTACCCGCATAGGTAATAAGGGATTGGGTGCAATAACTAGTTTGTATCACGGCTTATTACTGTATTTTCCTCTGTTTTGCTGAGTTTTTGTTCATTTTGATTGATTGCTTGTTGTGTTTTTTTTTCCTTTTCTTTTTTCCGTTTGAGTTATTATTTTTTTGGGAGTATTTAGGTGGAGGGGATTTTGTTATAATGTATTGTAAGTGCCTTATGGTTGCGCCTACAGCATATTGTAGGTGTCTTATGGTTGCGCCTACAGCGTATGTGCTTATTTGAAGAGTTTTGCCTTAAGGTCTTTTTAGAGGAAATGAATTTTGGTGAGGTGAGCAAAATGATTGTATGATTTCCATGTATATAATAGGTTTTAAATGTATTTTTATGATGATCAAATTTTGTAAAGGTGTAAAGTAAATTTACTACCAAAACAATAAAGAATTTTAAAAAATAAAAAAAAAAAGGACATTGGAAATGAACCACGAAGAATTGTGAAACAATTGGTTAGAATAAGTGCGGAGGTGAAATTATGGGGAAGGGAATCCTGGCAGTTGAAACAACTGGGAAGCGCTGTCTTGGGGAAGGGAACCTCAAGACCTCCTTTTTGTGTGAACAGTACTGAATTGAACTTGGGGAAGGGAACCCCATGATCTGGTGGGACATTATTGACACAAGCAACTATTGAAGCTGTGTTGAACTTGGGATATGGAACCCAAGGAGAGCTTTGAACTAACACCAGATGAGATTTTTCCTTTGAACACATTTTGTTGTCCAAGAAGAATCCCTAACTATGTTATTTTAAGATGTGAGGGCAAACATTGGTTTTTGACACAGTCAGACCTTTTATTTGGACTTACAGACACAGACTTTCCTTAGTTTACTCTATGCAGGAAGCATCCCTACCTTAGTTATAGGTCAAGTTAGGCCTTAGAGCAACCTGATATTCAAATAAAACATTCTTTGAAACTTGCAATCTGTTTTTTGTGACATCTCTTGATACCTTGCCTGTCTCACATAGCCTACTTTATTTGAAGAGGACTTGTGTCTGCTGAATGCCCCAATTGAGTTGCTGCGGCCATGGTGGGATTGACTGGAGGAAAGGCCACCGGCCGCAATGGTCTCATAATTGATCTGTATCAGGTATTGGTAGATAGAATTTCTCAGAGACTTGCAACTGTCTTCAATGAACCGCGAGATGCACACTCCCTACCCAATTCGCTGCTGGTGGCTTATATTGTTTTTCCTAAACCTGGAAAATATCCCACAGAATGAAGTGCATATAGACCAATATCCCTTATCAATACGGAACCTAAATTCCTGGCCAAATGCTTAATGCAATGTCTTGATCATGTCCTTCTGAAGTTGGTGCATTCAGATCAGATGGTTTTATCTGCTTTACGCAATCTTGAGACAATAGGAGGTGACTCCTAAATGTAGTTGCTGTAGAGGTAGACCAGGATGATATAATCCTATGATATAATCCTAATGCCGAGAAGGAGTTTGATAAGGTCAAATGGGACTATATGTTCCCAGTGTTATAGAGTTCTGGCAGCGAGGGATACTTCCTCGATATGGTGGGGCTCCTGTTTGGTAACCCGCAGGCATCAGTGGTCACCAAAGGATTCACCTCTGCTCCCTTCCATCTGTACTCGAGCATGCAACAAGGTTGTCCCTTTGCGCCACTCCTATATGCTTTGGCCATTGAGCCACTCGTGGCCAGAATCCAACGAGATTTTGATCTAGACCAGCTAACCTTCCTCTAAACCAGTTCATCCTGCATGACTCCGGCCAGATTGCCGGACATAAAGTCAATTATGATAAATCCTAAATTCTGCTGCTTTGCATTGATATCCTCTGGGACCATAGGGGGGTAGCCCTGGTTAGACTACACATTAATGCCATCAAATATATTTAGGGATCAATGTAGGCTACTCAGTGGTTTCACTAGTCCACTATAATTATCCAACATTGATCTCTAAGATTTGAATGGATTTGCTCAAATGGAAAGCTTTATTCCTAACTCTGCAGGGTAGCATTGATATTGTAAAAATGAATACCCCCCTTAATTGAATATATTTGGCACAAATTATTCCCTCCCCTCTGTACCCAAGATGAGACGTGAATTAGACAGGCATATTGGGCAATGTATCTGGCAACATAGAAGAGCCAGATTGAAAATGGTGTGCTTGCATTCCTGCAAGCATGATAGGGGTCTGGCTCTTCCTTTAGGCACTCTTACTTCTTGGCAGGCTGAACCAAAATGAGATAGCCAGCTGGCATAAAACCAAACTGTCAATATTGTTGTACTTCACTCTGCAGCAAGCAGCGGTTCTCCCATGGGCCCCACTTCTGTGTCACATTATGCAACACCCCATTGTGGGTCCTTCATTGCGAAATTGGTCACAGTTGTTGAAGAGACCTGGGGTTGACACAAAATTAGTGCCGCCATAGCTTGGCCTCGGAGTGTTGATTTTGACGAGCCCAAAGGGTAGAGAGAGATGGGCCCAGTGTGAAACATGTCAACAGGTGAACATAATGGATCATTTGAGGTTGAAACTCCCCTTCCTTTCGCTGAGTCCAGAGTGGTACTGGGACTGGAGCGAATGGCATGGCTGGAGCACAGGGCAGTGATCTCTCTGATTCGAGCCCAGACAACCAATACTATGTTTGCTTGTAACCCCTTGAATTGGAGGTGGAAGGGTTGGACTTCCCTAAATTAAAGGCCTTCAATCTGATTAGCATCCCAAATATTTTGGGGAGGAATTTGATACTGGCGGAACAATGGGCAGCAGAATTTGATATCCAGTTGGATTGTGGAGATATATACACATTCTTCTCACTGATTAATGAAGTATTTTACAGTATGGGGAATAGAGAAATTCAGTATAAAATAAAGAAAAGGTACTATTACACGCCGGTCAAGAATGCTGCAAGGTAAATGCTGACGTCCTCTGACTGCGGGTGGGGTTGTGGTCAGCGAGGGTCGTTGGGGCATCTCTGGACCTGCCCAGTTGTCCAGAGATCCTGGGCTTGGTTCAGAAGAAGTTGTGTAAAATCCTGGGAGCGTCATTGCTCTTAGAGCCTCGGTCTATGCTATTCGGGGCCGGGTGGATGTTTGGCACAATGGCAATAATATGGACACGGTAAGGGCAATCCAGCGGTTGTGGCCTCTGTTTACAGCAGCAGTAATGATATATCTTATGTGCACACTCATCATGAATATGTGCTTTACATTGACAGTGCTGGAATTTATAGTGACCAGGGACATCATGGACATGTGTTTTAAAATGCTCCTACGTACCGGTGGTCACATGCTATCTATTTTTGTTAAGTGTCATCCTACCCAGCCGGTTGGAAATTGTATAGCTTATTTTACACAATTATTAACAAATAAGGTGTTGTGAATTTGAACCATTTTTTGGGGCAGGACCTCATATTGTGCATTTCTGGGGGAGAACTCCTCTGGACGCTATGTTCAGTTCTGTGAACATACTTGTGGGAAATGTACAGCCCTCCATTTTAAAATGTCATC
The DNA here is from genome assembly GCF_040938575.1 of Ambystoma mexicanum. NCBI lineage: Eukaryota > Metazoa > Chordata > Amphibia > Caudata > Ambystomatidae > Ambystoma > Ambystoma mexicanum. Next base: position 484,451,120 of record NC_090932.1, on the reverse strand, counting down.
ATCCAACACTGCCATTCATCAGTCTAGCCTGCCCTTTCTTTAATCATTGTATCACAGACACCCTCATCAGTCTTCAAATGTATGTGCTTGCCTGTCTCCCTTTATTGTCCTACAGATCCCTGAAATGCTGCCATGTAGTTGCCCATTTCCTCTATTCCATGTTTTCAGCAATGGGAGAGCATGCTTTGAATGACAGAAAATACGTTCACTCCTCTCATTTCAATGAGCCCTCAAATATTCTAATACATTCTCTAATTACCTACTCGCCACTAGTCCCAGTTCCCCACATCTCTCTGCTAACGTCTTGGAATGTGATTAAAACATAATTCCACATTGTGTGCTTCTTTTTTCACACCATTAGCAGCCAAAGAGCCAGAGTGATCACAACACTGGGTCGGTGAGCAGAACATACATACCGGACGAGAAATAATAAGAATAGAGATTATGATATTGGGCCTCATTACGACCCAGGCGGATTTCGCGGTGCTAAATGCACCGCGAAGCATGGCGGAAAGCCGCCGATAGCGCCATGGGGGTTGGCGGATTTACCGCCCCATTCCGACCTTGGCGGGGCGGTAAATCCCCAATCCCCATTCTGCCCTTCCCCATTCCCATTTTTGCCCCATAGGGTATAATGGGAGTGGGGAAGGAGTTAATTACGCCACCGTAAAATACGGTGGCGTAATTAACAACGAGGTCCCGTAGCGCCATGGTTTTCTCCGCCTGGTAAAACCAGGCGGAAAAGGCCGCCATGGCGCTACGGGAACTCGTAGTATGGCGGAGAGGTACGCCATGCACTACGCTGGCGTAAAACCCTCTCCGCCAGGGTCCTAATGAGGCCCATTGACTAGTAAGTAGAGCATTACTCCATCGTCCGTCTTCCTCGTCCCAGCCCTTGTTTCTTGAAGATTGCCAAATCTCTGATCACCCTGATAGTCCAGACAAACTGTAGGACAAATAAGTATTGCAAACCAACTGAAGTTATTTCTTTCCCTGCATTAGGTATGGCTTCCTGCAAAACTAGACATGGAAAATGCAGATCCTCCTCCCTCAATAGTGTAGCCCTTCACATGTCTTTATCGGAGATGCCTCCAGTACGTTGACACGGATGTAGCCATTTGTAAAGGAATGCCTTCTGCAATTATGATGAGGAGGATGTTGCAGTTATTTCTGTTTCTGAAAGAGAAATCTGCTAATCAGAAACCCTTCTCATAATGCTGAGTGCCAAAAAGCATAATGCACACACACACTTTGCTGTGACTCATTCCTGGCATCCCCAGAAGATCTCCTGCTGTGGCATCAGAGCATTTTTAAAGGTTAAGTATGCATTCCTCAAAACAGTTGCTCAAACTCAAAATTCCAACAGGCCGGGTTGCAGTTCAACCGTCTGCACCTCTGGTTCAAAATATTAGATTTGAATACCACATCAGACTTTTGCCAGTTTTTAATATCTAAATATACGGCATGTATAGCGTTAACATTTTGGATACTGAAATTACAAAATTATACAGCCACAAGTGAAACATTCATGACATGGCCTGGTGTGTATTACATGTCTGGTGTTGGTGTGCCCACAACACCCATGCTGGCCAAGTCCTGGAAGCAACACTTTGATCCCTCTGAAGAGGGGTGGCACCTTGATCTAGGGAACATGAATCATCCCTTGGAGGTCCTCCGGGAGTCAATCCTTCAAAGGCAAATCTTTTAAGACAATGGTCATTTCACACTGCTGATAACTGGAATTCATTTTAAGTAGGCAGACAGAGGTGAGGGCGGAGTCAGAGTATCCTAGAGGAAAGATTCAGTCCATAGAGGGTTCTCACCATCTTGGAATTTGTTAGAGCTCCCAAACTTCCTGTTCCCCTGCCCACACTCTGGATATGTCTTCAGCAGGGGAAGTACACGTGTTAAAGCAGCCAGGGCTGGACCATAACACCACGCCTGTTTTGGACCATCCTGATTAGAATATTGCCTTAACAAGCATGGGAGACCATCACAATAGTTGAACTATATTTGGAACAGTTTCCAAGAAGGATTCACTTGATTGGGATTAGTCTGCTCCACAATCCTCTGCCTGACAGATAAATATGTGATATCCAAAAAGAAGGGACACTCTTCTCTCTAAGCATCCCAAGGGCCTAGTTGGGATGATCAGCTGGTTTAACAAGGCCAACTTTAACTGAGACACTGATATTCAGGGCCATGTTCACTACAAGTGACAGACTCTGCAAATGAACTCAACAAACTTACCTGCTTTGGAAGGAAAGAAGAAAGGATTTAACTTGCCCCTGGGACTGCGTCTCCAAGAAATTACATAACCGCTGGCTCTACCAGCATCTCCAAGGCTTCTCAACAGCAGTTTGCAGACATTTGGCGCTATCCAAGAACCCTGAAAGGGAACTGAAAGAGTCATCTATGACCTTAGCACTAGTCTGCTTCTGCATCTCAAAGTATCACGTAATGCCAATGCTGAAGCTCCACCGTCACTGCAACTGAGCTCCTTCAAGTCATTTAGCATCCCAAACTATTCATGAAAGGGAGATCTGCTAATCAGATTCATATTGCTAACATGTACCTTGCTATGACTGTGTCCTGACATCCCTAGCAATTGCCCTGCAGATGGCATCAGGGCTGGTTCAAAGGCCATATGTTTATTTCTGAACACAGCTGGTGTGCCAACAACCCCTGGTGAGTAGTACAGTCTACTCCAAAGTCCTCTGCCTGAGAGATGAAAACAGGAGATCCAAGGAAGAGGAAAGCCCTTCTTCTGAACCATCTCAAAGGCCTTCTTGGGACCAGCATCTGTTTGGACAAAGCCTACTACAAATAAATGAGAAACTGGTTCCCAGAACATGCTCACAGGGGATGACTGAACCCTGAAAGTCCTCTCCACAAAACCTCCTGGATGGGAAGGGCAGGCACAATAATGTTTCCTGCACATGAGACACTTGACTGGATCTACCAGCAACCACCTAACCAAGGAAAGTACTGACTCTGTGCCTTGAAGACTGTAAGCTACCTGTCCCTTTCTCTGTAACCAGCTATGCTAATTGTATTATTTATGTATTAATTATGAAACGACAATCATCTATGTACATGCACCACTGCACCAGGCTTTTGCTCTCTGTAACCATGAGCACAGCCTCCAGCCTGTAACTAAGACACCCTCATGCAACAGCGCCTCGACGACCTTGGGCTGTAGTGCGCTTTACAAATGCAAAAATAAAATCTCTGTCCTCAACGCTCAGCTGCCTTCGAATCTCTGTGTGTCACTCAAAATCAATGCTGAAGCCCTGTCTCTCTACTTCTGAGCCCTGCAGAGTCCTCTAACAGCTCCTGTTTGACACTGTCTGCCAGTTTAATCAAGTTCTAAGACTTTGCTGCTGCAGATCCATGATGCCATGTTGAGTAAGTTTAGCGAGCTTGCTACTGAAGCAAATCTCTGGTACTCTACACCCAAGGCCGTTGTGTCATTGTGTGCCACTGAACTAGCACCACCTGTGAACAACACTGTCTTTGACCTGCGGGTTGCCGATGCTGAAGAACATTGTTGGAGTCTGTCACTGCCACTCTTCAAATTGACCTGACATTGATGCTGAAAACTCCCAGACTCCTAGTTTGGTGCAGAAAAGCCTGGCGTGATGCTGTTCAGGTCTAAAGACAAGAAACTAAAGGTATTTGAAGTGACTGTGTTCCCCTGGTCTGCCTTAAAGGACCACAGGGACTGTTAATCCCCTTAGACCACCTTTTCTAAATACATATTCAATAACAGTTACATTTTGCAGCAGGTCAAAGACAGTGATGTTGACAGGTGTCCTCTTTATTTTAAAGTCTGCTTGTCTTCTATACAAACATATACCCCTTTTTAAGAGTATAGCCTGCCCTCAGTCTAAGTTACCAAAAAGAGTTGAAGGAGGTATACTTGACAGTCTTTGCCTGTTTCACCTTTGTGATTGGGATCACTGTTGGTTGAATAGTAGCGTGGGGCTGAGTATGTGCCTTGGCACTACTCACCCCTGTACCCCTTCAAAGTAATTTCATCAAGCCATTGTCATGCATGAACAGCCCTGTGTATTCAGTGGGAACTCATTTCACCCTCAAAGCATAACCAAGCGTTATGGTGTCTTTATTCTAATTGGTAATCGACATGGTATAGTCTTCCATCATTTTTCCAGATGTTCCAAATGTCACAAACTGGCTATTCAACGTTCTAATATGTATCAACCTTTCTAAAAAGATTAAATAAACCATCCCTGCATTAAAATAAGCAGGAAATTCCCATTTTCCGTAGCTTTTCTATCTGTGTGACTGCATGTATACGGGAGAACCGCCCAGGTAAGAATATGATTATAGGTTTAATGTTCTAAGAAACAAGTCTCAGACAGAAAGGTATTTTTTAAGACATTTTATTAATCTTACAAAGTCCAAAATAAATCAAAGAATGACAGGTTGGTTTTATGACTTAGTAAGGAAAATTGCATGATGGTCGTCTCTCCAAGTGTTAGGATATGAGGTCAAGAAAATAGCTGTCCCTAAACAAGCCACTGTTCCACCATCTTACTCTAATGGTGATCCATCAAGGCAATAGTCAGGATTCTAAAACGTCTGAAAATTATTAAAATCATCCAATCTCATTGATACCTGAAAAACGAAGTGTTCAAGAGTTCGTCTAAATCTCAACAAATGGTACAAGTCCAAATAAATTGTTCCTTCTCAATATGGATGTCGTCACTCCTCCCATATTCATACCAGTGTGGGTCACCATGTCCTTCAACCATTGGCTTGGGCTTCAGACTTTCTATAACCCTGGACCCATGGCTCTTGAGAAGCCAGATGCTTTCATTGTCCTCCAGCTCGCTGTATCCTATGTCATTTTGATAGGATAGTCTTCTTGAGAAATGGCCATGACATTCAGCCAGACTGGGCCCTAGATTGGTGCCTTGCAAGGTTTTATTGTGCTCTGGTGAGGTAAATGGAAATGTGTGCCCCTCTACTCTTCTATAACTTCCTGTCTTTCTCTAGATGCATCCTGGGCTCTAGATTGCGCCATCTTTACTGTGACTTGGTGTTGTCTTGCCATCTCATTCTTCCACTTGGTGTTGTTTTGCCATCTCATTCTTCCCAGAGATTCCTCTGGGATCTCTTTGTATTTTCCCTCATAGTCTATGTGGAGGTGCTCCCCTTCTCTATTAGTTCCTTTAAAGGTCTCAGCCTATTCCACTCTCTAGGCTTTCAAGTGTGACTGCACCTCTCAATCTTGCCTATCCTTCAGTTTCAAACTCTCCCGGCTCTATGCCATACCCATCCTCCGAACACAAATCCACATTTAGGGTCTTATCTCTCCTTCTCTTGGGTAGTATCTTTGCATCTATTCTCTCAAGCTACCTCTCATATCAAACTCCTCTAATTTCACTCTCAATCCCTTCTTCAACACTCTTGCTCTTTTCCTGCTTTAAGTTGTTACCTTCCTTCTCTTCACAACAACTGTCATCTCACTCCCTGATCCAAGATGAAGCTTGGTGCACCAAGATCCAAAAGGCTGTGCTTAAAATAACAAACTCTCTGAATGAGAAAATCCTCAACAATCAAGCTAACTTGCACAACCGCCCCATGTCTCAGAGTCTGACCCCTCTCTTACATATGGGCCCCGTAATATCCCTCCTTTCCGATTAAGAGACATTTCTGAATTGGAAGTCATTGCCATCATGAAGAGTCTCGAATCCTCTAAATGCAAAGGGGATGCCTGTCCTGCCACCATCATAAAAGACTGCTCAGAAATGCTAGCACCCTTTCTCACCGCCTTCATCAATGCTTCATTCACCAAAACGCCAGTGACTACCAGCCTCAAAGAAGAGTGGGTACTTCCAATTAAAAAAATAAAAAGAAACATTGCTAGACCCTGAATTACCAAGTAACTATAGGCCCATGATGACTGTTCCCTATCTGTTGAACGTTTTGGACCAAGTGGCATACTTACAGGTTCAGGCTTACCTTGAATCCAAACATGTCCTGGGAATGAGCCAATTTGGCTTCTGCCCAGGACATGGCACAGAGTCTGTGCTGCTAGACTTAAACAATAAAATGGATGAGATCAGGGATGAGGGGACACCAGCTCTCCCCCCTCCTTAATCTTTTAGCTGCCTATGGTCTGGTGGATTGTAAAATTCTGTGGCATCACCTCAATGCTGCAGCCAACCTTACCCCCATCAATTGAATAAAGCAGGCTCAACTGGCAGACTGCATCTGATGCATGCACACTCACACAGGAGCTTGATTACATATAGGTTTTATACCCCAATATGTGTCACTGATGGCGTGATTCGATGTGGCAAAATACAAAACCTATCAAGGGAATGGATTGGTGAAAGGAACATATCTACTTATAGAACATATAAGGATTAATGTATCATTGGCTAACCTTTATCTGTAGGGCACGCCTTGAACTACCTATAAATATGCATATTACTGATAATAGCAGACAAAAAAACTGTTCTGCAACATTGGGTGTTTGCTACACTCACCTGATATCCACAGGGACGCCACCCAGCTGGGTTACTCGCTGCTATGCTTCTCAGCTTTGCCCTGATGTGGTCTGCTGGGAAGGTTCTGCCTGAAAATACAGGAGGACTGTGTTCAAGACTGACCGACTGGGGTAAGTATCCTCCCTCCACCCCCGTATGCTTTCAGTCCCTCTGGTGCCCTCTCCTCACCTTGTGGTAAAATTAGGCATGCTCTCCGTCCTGCCTTCTTTGCAGGGGCGCGTTGTCTTTCATGGGCCAGTGTGGTCAAGTTACTTCACTGACGCCGGCCCGTTTGATATTGTTCAGGTAGGTCTTATTGCTGTTATTTAGTTTTGTTGCTATCCTGCATGCCTTTCTTTGTTTAAAATGTCTCTTTTTTTCTCCCTTAGGTATGCGAAGCTTCAGCGCGGTGAACTGGCTTGGTTGAGCCCTGGTGGTAAATGATGGCGCATTAAGAGCGCTATGATGCTGTAAGTAAGCGCTATGCGCAGCGCTGCAAAGTCTTGTCTTTGCTAACCTGGGTTTTCCTTCATTGTAGGTCGCGGTGTTCTTCAGTGCAAGTGGAAAGTCCAGAGTGGTGCCAGCCGAGAGGCGACCAGCCAGATAAGCCTTTTGAGCAGTTCGTAATTTGTAAATGTCTCTACAGCTTTCTTTAATGTTGCCTCTATCTTCCTCTTTCAGGTCGTTCTGTCCGGGAGGCGTGCAGATTCAAGGAAGCTGTTCTCAGTAGCTGCGAGTGTTTAAAGATGAAGACTGCAGGTAAGATGCTGCTGCTAATGATGTTCCTTTTGTCTCCTTGCAGGTTCTCCTCCAAGGTTCGAGGGAATAGCTGGACACGGTGATCGTCACGTTGCAAGCTGCAAAGTAACACAAAGCATGTTCTGCAGTCAGGGTGTGGTTTATATAGCCCAGGTAAAGTAGTACCAGGGAAAATAGTTCCAGGCCTGCCACACTCAAAACACTAGACCGAATAGTTTGGTTCTTAGGAACCAAGCTATGTGGATGCCTCCATGTTGGCTGACAATACAATAAAGTAGTTCCCAAGCACATTGTTGTTCATGGTGTATGAGTCTGGCGCCATAGGCGCCAGGACTGGCCCCATGAGGGCTTTTGAAGAGGATTCCAGGCTCTAGAGGCCTGAGTCCTGACTCCACCTGGCCAATGGGTTTGCCAGAGGGGGTTTTGGGCGAGGGTTGTGACAGTGTTAGGTTGTCCACCAACCCCACTGATTGGTTTGCATACTATCCCAAACCTGGACTTTTGGCTGATTAACAGGACGTACGTGAAACAAAACATAGGTGTTTGAATCCCATCAGACTACTCCTCAATCCCCAATTAGTCCATCATCTTCCATCGTTAGGCCATCAGCCAATTTCTTTCATTTGTAGATGACCTTCTGTCTGATCACTGTCCTGGAACATTCAAGGGAGTATGAGCACTCCACTATCTTAGCTTAAGGATCTAATGAACAGCCTTTGTTTTCGACTTCTGAGTCACATGTGAAGAGACCAGGAATCTGTCCATTTCAGCCTACTACTATTTGATTAAATTATGCAGGGTGCTGTTGCTCCTCTTAGCCTCTAGAGTCTTGCTCACTCTATCTCGTATGAATTCTGTACACTTTTAATTGACCAGCAGTTTAGATCTCACAGATGTTTTTATCTTCCTTCATCTATGAAGAATGTTCCACATTCAAAGCTTATCCACATACTCCCTCTGTGCCCTGTGCTTATCCTTTGAAAATAGCATCTTCGTTCTGGGCCAACCTTGACTTATCGTCAGCTATGCACACAGAGATGTTTTCATGCGTCTCCTGATACATACAGGATCGACCTGTCTCTGAGGTAGCTTGGTTATGTTCAACGTGAGCCAGCATCCATTTTCCTAATGGGCGTCCTTGCCACGTTACGTATTCCTCTATAGCAAGCTTCTATATGTTTTCTTTCTACCATGTGTTACTCCGTATTTACAGTTATTGGTCAATTTGTTACTTTATCTTCTTTGGAAACATGATTACTTTAGCTTTAGGTACATGTTACTCTTAGTGCTTCAGTTACATTGTTACTTAGTAGTATCATATTGTTTCAGCATAGGTTCAGATATCTTCTTAATGACATCACTTTGACCTCGTCAGATTTCACTTTTAACGTACGTCCATGTTATCCACAGTTGCATTCTGACATCTTGGCAGGCAACATCCTGCCATGTAGCATTCTTCCATGTGTCATTCTTCCACACTTTCAGTTCAATGGTACATTCTGTATGGCTATGGGAGTGCATAATGTCTCTTGTACACTAGATGCAGTATAGGATCGATGCAGGGGGTCCCATTTATGGCTTTTCTCCAACTGTTTCAATATAACAGCGGTGAGGGTGTGGGAATTGGGAGGATAGTGTCTGCCTGCTCCTTTATATTGCACTTCATAAATGAAAACAAATAATTAATTAATTAATTAATTAATAATGTATTGCCATTAATTCACCCAAAGATGTTCTCTGGTCTCTTGAAAAATATATTCCTCCAAGCTAGTAGATTTGACCTTTTTCTATATAACATTATCCACTTGTATTTGTATTTGTTGTATTTATTGAATTTATAAAGATAGATATATGTTTTACTCTCATTTGAATATATCTGCACAGTTTGCGTCTATACTTAACTGTACTACATACAATATAAGATTATTCAAGAATAGACCCTTAATTGCTGATCATCATTTAGTATATTCATAGCCATTGCTGTATCATTGCCAACATTGACAATAGGTATGCCTTATTTTTAGTATGCACTTACATACTCATCAGTATTCAATCGTCCTGTATACTCTCAGACCACTCATATTTTGAACATGCAACACAGTTTCCCAGTGGGGGCCCACATTCTATTCAACGTTGACCACATTAATCCATACATATATTCAGCAGCAACCCACTCATAGCCTTAAATGCAGAACGTGTTTACCCTGGAGAACAATGAGTACCTGCCAGACCTCTTTCCTGGAAGTACCACATTATAAACTAAAATTCCTGCAGGTCGTTCCTTCTCAGTTCAAGATTTATTTTCTGGAAGAGTCTTCCCCTAGATGAGAGATTTTAGGAAACAACTAAAACCTGTATTTTTTTTTTAATCGAAAATACGTCCTTTAAAATTATGAGTGATTCTGTAGTTCTTACTGCTGTCTTACTTGCCTCTTCAGTTAGGTTGTTGTGTTCAGTGATGTTATTTACCTTCCTCTTTTATATTTGTTCTAGTGCATTAATGACTTTAGGTTATCTGCACTATACCTAATAGATACATAACATAACATACCATATGATGTTCAAGCAGTCATAATAGCCTCTCTGTTATGTAATAACACCTCACAAACTCTTTAAAGTCTTACCATGTTAGGCTTTACTTTATTCATTCCAATTAATGGAGGCATTGAATATAAGTTATGGCTTTTTTCAAGTCAAATACACATTGTCCTTTCTTCCATCCATGAGAGATTGAATAATGCAAGGGTCCCATTTCCCCCTGGCAGCATTGTGCATGCTCTGGCTAACAACTGCAAATGTGTGTATCTAGTAGGAACAGGTGGGATGCAATTAATTGGGGTTCTGCCATCAGAGAATTTGGTGACAGTGTCAAAAGGTCACAAATCACAATGCCATGCTTTCACAGGTCTACATTTAGTCCTTTAATGCAATTATTGTCTGGGTTAACTCTGCTAACTCCAAATACATCCTTAACTCCTTTCTCAATGCTTTTCACTCCCTTTCCAACTATGAAGACAGTGGTGCAAATTAGAGTCATCTGTAACTCACTATGGCACTGTCACATAACTAGAGAGCTCCTCCTGAAATATTTGGAGCAAACCTTCCAGCTCTGAGTCCAAGATCATCACTGTTCCTGCCCTTGTCCTACAATCTTGTCGAAATCTCCATCAGTCACCTACAGAAAGGTAGAAAACCTCAGGAACACTACTGTGTGGTTCATCTCACCTTAATTTATACTCATCTGGCAATAAAAGTAGTGTGCTCCAGTATGATGTATCATGTGGGCACTCTGTGCCTGCCCAAATAGGGGACCACAAACAGGGCTACCAGAAACAATATCAACAAGCTGCAGTGGTGGTGATGGTAGTTCTGGTGTTGCAGACAAGGTCCTCCACATCAATTTGCTGTATTTTACCTTGTTGCCTTTCTCTTTCGAATTCACAATCACCCACTTCAAATAGGACACAATTATCATTCATCAATGATATGATGTCATTAAGTGACATCATATCACTTCTTTTGGCTCATAAGGGTACACAGACTAAATTCTAAAAATTCCCTTTGGTTTAGAATCCAATAATTCAGGTAATTCACCTTGTGAAGTTACATAGTTTTCTGGGATATTCCCAATCACGGGGTTGCTTAAATCAACAGTGTAGTAAGACTCCTTCACTGCAATCCCTAATGCTGTATTTCCCTTCAATTGAATGTCCTGGCACCCTTTGTTATCCACCAGTATTAGAATGGGGATAGCCCCAATCTCTATCAATGGTGTATATTTGAATTCTATCCCTTGTCGTTTCATGGATTCATTGAGGCACACAAATGCATCAGGCCTTACCATCTGCTGTCCCTTTCTGTACTTGAATGCTATTGCAAACTTTATGTTAAATGCAGGAATAGTGGCATCCTTATTTACTTGAAGCTCAATTGCATATGGCTTCAATTGGGCACAATGGTAAGCTTGCCTTTTGTTTTTAAATTCAGGTGCAGCTCCATCCAATCTAGACCAGACCATCTGATTTAAGAAGTCTAACACCATACCCATTATGTGCATGTAATTTCTCAAATAGAATTAACATTGGGTTCCGCTTACAATCCATATATTGTGGTGAATGCTTTTAGAGACAATTGTAATCTATAGCTGTCAAGACTCCTGCCCCTCATGTCCCCAGCCCTCCAAGATGTCAGACTGGAGCCAGGCCACAATCACTTACATGGCCCTCAAGGGCCTCTCCATCCCTCCAAAGACCCACTTGGAGTCAGACTTGGCGCTTGTGGCACGAGACTCACTCACTCCTATAGGATAACATTGGGGATTGGACTTGTATTTCATTGATAGGGACAAGATGGATGCACCCACATATTTCGGTTCCCAGAACTTCATGTGCAGTCTAGTCTTTTGGGTGTGGTTCAGCCCAGAGACACCTGGGATACTCAGAGACTATTTAACCCATGCCCAGGCGGAGAAACATGCTTTGCGTTTTCTGCACCTGCAGCTTGACACTCACTGTGTTCGGATCGGTCTCCAGTAGGCCTGCATCTTTCTTATGCGCTCAGCTCTTGCAAGAACAAGAACACCATTAGGAACAGCCTTACCTTGTGGCGCTTCTGCCCATCATTCATCGCTCTTTCTGTTCTGCGGGCATCTTCGGCAGTGTCATTCCCATCCCGGCACCCCGCTTCCTAAGGAAAATGGAAAAGAACAGAAAAAAGGCTTTAGTAAGCATTCTGCAAATCTTTGCTTATTTTTAAATAATGTACGAGCTTCAAACGCTTACCTAAATCTCAGCCGCTCTGGGGGAACTCTGTCTCCGGAACTCCTCATCCATCTGCAAGAGGGAAAAGACACTCCAGGTTAGCGTGGAAACATATAGAGGCGCCGCATGCCGCGCTTACTCACCGCATTTGTTCTTCATAACCGACATCCTCACTGAAAACGTCGCGGCACCTAAAAGACACAGAAAAAAAACTCAGTTCAATATAAATACGAAAGGGGTGCATCGCCCATCGCGCTCTCACTCATCTTCAGCGATACTCGTCTCAGCAGCACGCCGCCATCCCCGGACGCCGGCCATCATCTAAGGAAGGAAAGGAACGAAGTTAGAGAACTGTTCAAAAGACTCATTATAATTACCTGTCGGACTCTTGCCAGTGAAGTAACTAGGCAGCAACGAGCCTGCATCAATCGACGCGCCCCTGCACTGAAAGCAGGATGGAGAGCACACTATCCAAGAAAACAAGGTGAGCTGTGGTTCAAAGTTGGACCCCGGGGAAGAAGGCATTCAAGCACACAGAGACAATAGGGAGTTAAACTCTACAAATCCTATGTTTCAGGCCAAGTCTCCAGTCAAATAGCCTCCAGGGAATGGTTTGAGGTCGTAAGAGGTCAGAACAGGCTGAGTGATGTCCCTGTGGATCCCAGGTGAGCGTTACAGAACGCAAAGCCTCACATCAAAATCCACCTGGGCGTCATGGAAACGTCAGAAACCGACCAGTTAGCCCACATGTTGGGGCAGCTACGTTCCGAAGTACATGCAGCCAGGCAGGAGACCAACACCCTGAGGAGAGAGCTGATAGTAGCCAAAGAACGCACTGATGATTTAAGCTGGCAACTTCTCCAGTCACAAGCAGGGCATGCACCATTGACGGGAAGCGTGCCCTCGATGCCAGCGCCATCAGCCAATCCCGTTCAGATAACCCTTCCTGGGAAAGTTCCCTTGGCCCCACCAGAACGATTTACGGGGGATCCCAAGAGGTTTGCAACGTTCATGAACCAGTGCCGCCTGCACTTCCTTTGTAGGCCAGGGGCCTTTGTGAATGACCAATCACGGGTCACTTTTGTGCTATCCTACCTGAGTGGTAGCACCGCAGACTGGTCTGTACCCTTTGTGGCCCAAGACGATCCTTTGCTGCATGACTTCAGGGGCTTTCAGCAGGAGATGGAAAAGCTGTTTGCCCGTCGTACTCCTGGGCAGGCATTAGACAGCAAACTTCTGTCCCTACGCCAAGGGAATCAAGACCTATTAACTTACATAGCCATGTTCAATAGACTCGTAGTTGAAGCAGAATGGCCAGTGGAGAAGAGAACCACGTTATTTCATCGGGAGTTGTAGGGGGAGCTCAAGGATGTTCTCGCACAAGTAGTGAACCCCCCGAAAGACTGTTCAGAATTCATTGACCTTGTTTTTCAACTGGATCATAGGTTGCAGGACCGAAGAGCAGATCGAACCAGACCGGACCCTCACCCTATGTATGTGCGTTCAAAGGACAATACTGCCCGAACAATGGAAGGTTCAGGAGAACCAATGCAAATCGGGGGGTCAGATCCCCCTTGACTAAAGCGGAAAGGGATAAAAGGAGACAGCAGCAGTTATGTCTGTACTATGGAAGGTCAGGTCATTTCCTTAAAGAGTGTCCTGTGAAGCCACCAAGGAGGACGGTAGGGGCCAGGGACAAGGAAGATACCATCAAGGGATCGGAAAACTCCCCAGCCCGGCAAGTGTAGGGGTCCACTTGTCGAGCGAAGAAAGTGAACTACAGACCTCCCATTTTGCACTATCTGTGGTCTTGATCAATCACCAACAACCATCTCGGTTGCATGCAGCAAGAGCGTACATAGACAGTGGAGCCGTTGGGAATTACATCGACCAGGATCTTGTGGCAAAGATGGGGCTACACCCTAAATCAACCACCGACATTGTTACCACTGTTGATGGCACGGAAATAGCTTCTGGTCCAGTATCCCAATGCACTGGATCTTTAACCCTTCTGTGCCAAGATGGACACCAAGTATCTATCGTTTTGGACCTCATTAAGGCACCACAGTTCCGGTTGATTTTGGGAATGCCATGATTGGTAGCTCACAATCCTCGAATCGATTGGCGAGCAAAAGAATTGGCCTTTCCCGAGACTTGCACCCACACATGTTATCGCCAAGAGAAACAACCAATAGACAAAAGAACCTTCACGCTTGCGACTGTGGCAATCGGCACCCTACCAAGTGAATACCAGAACTTTCAAGATGTTTTTCAGAAAGAACAGGCTAATACCCTGCCACCGCATAGACCATACGATTGCCAGATCGACCTGATACCAAGCGCACAAATCCCTTGTGGGCGAATTTACGCACTCATGGAACCAGAAAACCAGCACCTGAAGGCCTATCTTGACCAATACCTGGCCAACGGGTTCATCCGTCCCTCAAAGTCTCCAGCAGCCAGTCCTCTATTCTTCGTACCGAAAAAGGAGGGGGACATGAGAACGTGCATTGACTATCGTGCACTGAACCAGATTACCATAAAAAAAGCTACGCCCTGCCACTTATCCCTGAATTGCTTGATCAAGTCAAAGATGCCCAAAGCTACACAAAACTAGACCTGAGGGGGGCATACCACCTTGTTCGCGTAAAACAGGGGGACAAATGGAAAACCGCTTTTCGCACCAAATACGGCTTGTACGAATATTAAGTAATGCCCTTTGGCCTTTGCAACGCGCCTGCTGCATTTCAATACTTCATGAACGATGTCCTACGGGAATTGATTGATGTCTGTGCTCTAGTGCACATTGACGATATCCTAGTATATTCTGCATCAAAGCAGGACCACGTTAAACATGTCCGATCCGTATTGGAGAAACTGTCATGATCTCTGCTTCCAAAAGGTCAGGGTTTTCCCAACTCCCTTGGAAGCAGATCCATAACCCAGGTTCCGAGTGCCAACCAGTCCCAATTGGGACCTTTTGGACCCAGTCCTGGCGCCAATGGCACCAGGCTCATAAATATGCCCAGTCCCAGCGCTGGAAGCGCCGGGCTCATAATGCTTGGGTGGACTTACCTGCAGCAGACCAAGCTGCTTACTTGCCTGCCAGTTGAGCCTCTGATCCTCTTCTGTTTGGAACTACTTTTCCTGTTGGGTGGGGCAGGAGCCACTCACTAGGTTCAGAACACTGGAACTCTTCTGGAAAGCAGGAACTCTTTTCTTACCTAGGCGTGGCTGTGGAAGGAGACACCTAAGCACTACAGGAGGCTATTTAAACCACACCCGATGGATGAATCTTGCTTGCGTTATTCTGCATCCTCTGCAGCAGAACGCTCATCGTGTCTTCTGCATCTGATCCTGGGCCTAAGGAAAAAGGCTTACCATCCTGAATCCAGTCTTCAGCAACACCTATAAAGACAAGAAAGAACAGGTTAGCATTACGGTCTTCAGTGACAGCGCTTCACTTACCTGGTCCATCGGCTGTCACCAACGCCTCGCGCTGCATTCCGGCATCTGAAAGACAAAGGCTTACCTACTCTTCGTGCGCTCCGGAGGTCTTCGCACTGCATTCCGGCATCTGAAAGACAAAAGCTTACCAACTCTTCGCACGCTCCGGAGGCCTTTGGCGCTGCATCCCGCATCTGAAAGACAAAACAAGGTGCGTTTAAAGACATTGGGGAACTTTAATACTCACGTGCCATTACTCCTTTCCACATCTAACCCAGTGGGTATTCCGGCACCCTGCAGCCGCTCTGAACTTGTACCTGCAAAATAAAAGACAGTTAGAGCGCATCGTGAAGCAGGCAACAAGCGCTTACTTACGTGCTTCCAGGCGCTTCTATTCATCACACGGGCTCCATCTTCAACTCACTTCAGCCCGTCATCCGCCATCGCCGGAACCCTGCAAAACAAGAGACATCATTACTAAAGACTTTTAAAGACATTAGAATTACTCGAAACTTACCGTTCGTGCAGTAAACGACGGACAGCAGTCCTCTGAAGTCAAGAGGCCTGCTCCCCTTATCCAGTGAAGAAAATGGTTACAGCACCCTGCCCCGAGGCAGATGGAGAGCACGGCGTTCACTTACCTAAGGTGAGAGCGTTAACCTTTGGGGTTCTACAGGAGAAGAGAAAGGGAAGAAGAGAGAGACATTCAATAACCCAGTTCATTAATCCCATATTTTCTATCTGCAGACATCTTACCCTTCGAGTCAGACATACAGTGCACAGAGGTCCAGCCCAAAGAGCCAGCCGTGTGTTACACATCACCTTTGAAGATACGGTATACGCCCAGTCAAGACCGGCGCCTCTACGGGAATCAGGTGAGCGTTACAGAACGCAAAGCCTACCACAAAACTCCCGTCCAGGCGCTATGCAAACCTCGGATACCGACCAGCTAGCCCAGTTACTTGGGGAACTAAGGGCAGAAGTGCATGCAGCCCGTCAGGAAACGAACGCTCTAAGAAGGGAACTGATTATTTCCAAGGAGCGAACAGATGATCTCGCTAGACAATTGCTACAGTCACAAGCCGGACAGATCCCGTTACCCGCATCTGGGGGAAATCTTCCTTCTACATCCTCTATGAATCCAGTGCAGATCAACCTACCTGGGAATGTACCTCTGGCTCCGCCCGAACGATTTTCTGGTGACCCAAAGAGGTTTGCAGTATTTATCAATCAGTGCCGGTTGCATTTCTTATGCCGGCCAGCAGCCTTTCCAACTGATCAAGCTAAAGTAGCTTTCGTGCTTTCGTACCTTAGTGGCAATGCGGCAGACTGGTCGAACCCTCTAGTAAATCAAGATGATCCGGTCCTCCATGATTTTCAAGCTTTTCAGCTCAGTATGGAAAAACTGTTCGCAAGACATTCACAGGGGCAGGCCTTGGACAATGAGCTTCTTTCGTTGCGACAAGGTAATCAAGACCTTTTGGCTTATATTGCGTCTTTCAACAGACTGATAGTGGAAACTCAATGGCCTGAGGACAAAAGGATTACGCTGTTTTATAGAGGTCTACGTGGAGAGCTCAAAGATGTGTTAGCCCAAGTAGTGAATCCCCCACAAGATTGTTCGGACTATATAGACTTAGTCGTTCAAATAGATCACAGACTGCAGAACAGGAAGGCCGATCGTTCCAAGTTTGATGCTCGAGTATTTTCCAAACCGCCAACTCCTTCCAAAGGAGTAGACTCCGGGGAACCCATGCAAATAGGGGGCCTGAAAGGTCCTCTAACACAAAAGGTCGGGAAAGGAGAAAACAGTTGCAATTATGCCTCTTTTGCGGAAACTCAGGGCACTTTCTTCGAGACTGTCCGGTGAAACCTGCCAAGAAGGCAGTAGGAGCTGCAGTTACCAAAGTTACAAACTCTGAGCAGGGAAACGACCTCGCCCGACAAGAATAGAGGTCCTCTTGCCGAGCGTGAAAACCAGTTCCGTGACGTCGCATTTCGTGATACCTATGGTCCTCATTAGCCCTGATAATCCGGATCGATTACATGCAATTAAAGCTTACGTCGACAGCGGTGCCATCGGCAATTATGTGGATCATGAAATGGTTTTGAGGATGAATCTAACTCTTTGTCCCAAGGCTGTAAAGGACGTCATTACTACGGTGGATGGAACGGAGATAGCCTCCGGACCAGTAACGCATACCACTCAAGAAGTGACGCTAGTAAGTCAAGATGGACACCATGAGAAGATCGTGTTCGATGTGATCAAGGCTCCTCAGTTTCAGATTATTCTAGGAATACCTTGGTTAGAGAAACACAATCCTCTGATCGATTGGCGAGGAAGAACGGTCCAGTTTCCAGAATGTGTCTCTAGTTGTCACCCTCGACCTGGTGTTGCACTGGCAGCAATTTCTTCAGAGACTCCCCAGTTACCTCCCGAATACCTAGAATACCAAGATGTTTTCCGGAAGGATCAGGCTAACTCTCTACCTCCTCATAGGTCTTATGACTGCCAGATAGACCTGATACCTGGATCTACTCCTCCTTGTAGTAGAATTTATGAACTCACCGAGCCTGAGAACCTTCACCTTCGACAATACCTGGATCAATACCTGGCAAATGGGTTTATTCGTCCTTCCAAGTCCCCTGCTTCTTCAGCTTTGTTCTTCGTTCCAAAAAAGGAAGGAGACCTTAGAACTTGTATAGATTATCGCTCCCTGAACCAGATCACCGTCAAGAATAGATATCCGTTACCTTTGATCCCTGAACTCCTGGACAAAGTCAGAAAAGCATGCATATATACAAAGCTGGATCTTAGAGGAGCCTACCACTTGGTACGAGTAAAAGAGGGCGATGAATGGAAGACGGCCTTCCGCACCAAATATGGGCTATTTGAATATCAGGTCATGCCCTTCGGACTTTGCAATGCCCCGGCCGCCTTTCAATATTTTATGAACGATGTCCTCAGAGAGCTCATAGATGTGTGTGTTGTTGTTTACATTGACGACATCCTCGTTTATTCTTCATCGGAATCTGAACATCGGAAACACGTGAAAATGGTCCTCGAAAGATTGCGTCAACACAAACTTTTCGCTAAGTTGGAAAAATGTGTTTTCAACGTGACTGAAGTTGAATTCTTGGGATTCATATTATCACCTAGCGGAGTGCGTATGGATTCAAAGAAGGTCGATGCAGTTCTCAAATGGCCATCACCATCCTCCGTAAAAGGTGTGCAAAGCATGTTAGGCTTCGCTAACTTTTACCGCAGGTTTATCCCCGAATTTTCTCGAATAGTCCAGCCCATCACTGCCTTGTTAAAGAAAAACAAACGTTTTGAATGGTCTACCGAGGCGGAACAAGCTTTCCAGGATTTGAAGACTAAATTTATCTCTGCACCAATCTTAAAACACCCTCGCCCCGAACTCCCCTACATCGTGGAAACTGATGCTTCAAGCCTTGCCATGGGGGCAGTTCTATCACAAAAGGACCCGGTAACCAATCAGTTGCATCCCGTGGCATTTTGGTCCCGCAAATTCTCGCCTCCTGAAATCAATTACACGATTACTGACAAGGAACTTCTGGCTATCAAGTCTGCATTTAAGGCTTGGCGGCATTATCTGCTGGGGGCCCGACACACCGTTACTGTGATTACGGATCACCGAAACCTGCAATATTTGAAAACCGCAAAAGCCCAATCCTCTAGACAACTCCGTTGGGCATTATTCTTTGCCGAGTTTGACTTCATAATTACCTATCGACCTGGTACAAAAAACGGTAAAGCTGATGCCCTTTCTCGGATGGGAGTGGAAGAACACTTGATCAACCCTAAACCTGTACCAATCATTCCCGAACAAAGAATTCTGGGTGTAATCGCCACACAATCCATAGAGGAAGTTAAGGATAAAGCCAGGCAACTTGTAACTCCAGCAGACATACAGAATTGGCATCTGCAGGGAAAGGACTTTGCAGTAAAGGACAACTTATTGTCTTTCCAAGAACGATTATACCTGCCCAGCACAGATTTACAGAAAAAAGTAATCTCTTGTTATCACGATTCTTTAATGGAAGGACATCCCGGTATGGCCAAGACCTCAGAAAAGATCAAGCGCTACTTCTGGTGGCCGTCTTGGAAAAAAGATATCAGAGACTTTATAATGTCCTGTGGAGTATGCGCCCAAAACAAGAGTCAAAAGGAAAGACCAGCAGGCCTCTTACGCCCTATTGACATCCCACCTCGCCCTTGGCATACGCTTTCTATGGACTTCATCACCGATCTACCTCCATGCTCCGGATACAATACGATTCTAGTAATCGTGGACTTATTCTCCAAGATGGCGCATTTCATTCCGCTCAAAGGCTTGCCAACAGCAGCAACTCTGGCACGAGAATTTCTCGAAAACATCGTCCGACTGCACGGTTTTCCTTGGGTTCTAATTTCGGATCGAGGTAGTCAATTTATTTCTCATTTTTGGCGAAGTTGCTGTCGGTCGGCTCAAATTGATGTGAGACTATCGACCAGTCACCACCCTCAGACCAACGGACAAACCGAGAGGACCAATCAAACTCTGGAACAGTATTTACGCTGCATGCTGCAACAAACTGAAAAAACTTGGAAAGACATCCTTTGGATAGCCGAATATGCCTACAATAACTCTGTCCATTCGGGAACTGGGAAAACCCTGTTTTTTCTTTTATACGGCAGTCACCCTCGAACCTCGGAGTTGGATCCCCTCCAAGATCTTGAAACACCAGCAGTAGGCTACCTGCATTCTACAATCACCCAAGCCTTTAAGGAAGCTGTTTCTCACCTTCAAAGGGCTAAAGAACAATACAAGAAAGGAGCAGATCAACATCGGAAGGAAGCCCCTCAATATCAAGTAGGGGATCAAGTCTGGTTATCCACCAAATATCTACCTCTAAAAGGGCCACGCACCTTCAACCCAAGATACCTTGGTCCCTATTCCATCAATACCATAGTAAACCCAGTAGCGGTCAAGTTGGACTTGCCCCCGCACATGAAGATACATCCGGTCTTCCACGTCTCTCTATTAAAACCCGTGCAACCTCAAACCCGACTAACTAAATCTCCAAAACCCATCCTAGTTGATGGAGAACTCGAGTTTGAAGTCAAAAGCATTCTGGACTCCAAGATCTCCAGATCTAAACTATTTTACCTAATTGACTGGAAAGGCTACGGCCCCCAAGAGAGATCCTGGGAACCTGCTGAATATGTCCACGCTCCTCGCCTAATCAAAAGATTTCACCGAACATTTCCTGACAAGCCAAAACCCCCGGAGAAGCCCGGTTTGGGAGGGGCCTTGAGGGGGGGTACTGTCATGATCTCTGCTTCCAAAAGGTCAGGGTTTTCCCAACTCCCTTGGAAGCAGATCCATAACCCAGGTTCCGAGTGCCAACCAGTCCCAATTGGGACCTTTTGGACCCAGTCCTGGCGCCAGTGGCACCAGGCTCATAAATATGCCCAGTCCCAGCGCTGGAAGCGCCAGGTTCATAATGCTTGGGTGGACTTACCTGCAGCAGACCATGCTCCTTACTTGCCTGCCAGTTGAGCCTCTGATCCTCTTCTGTTTGGAACTACTTTTCCTGTTGGGTGGGGCAGGAGCCACTCCCTAGGTTCAGAACACTGGAACTCTTCTGGAAAGCAGGAACTCTTTTCTTACCTAGGCGTGGCTGTGGAAGGAGACACCTAAGCACTACAGGAGGCTATTTAAACCACACCCGATGGATGAATCTTGCTTTGCGTTATTCTGCATCCTCTGCAGCAGAACGCTCATCGTGTCTTCTGCATCTGATCCTGGGCCTAAGGAAAAAGGCTTACCATCCTGAATCCAGTCTTCAGCAACACCTATAAAGACAAGAAAGAACAGGTTAGCATTACGGTCTTCAGTGACAGCGCTTCACTTACCTGGTCCATCGGCTGTCAACAACGCCTCGCGCTGCATTCCGGCATCTGAAAGACAAAGGCTTACCTACTCTTCGTGCGCTCCGGAGGTCTTCGCACTGCATTCCGGCATCTGAAAGACAAAAGCTTACCAACTCTTCGCACGCTCCGGAGGCCTTTGGCGCTGCATCCTGCATCTGAAAGACAAAACAAGGTGCGTTTAAAGACATTGGGGAACTTTAATACTCACGTGCCATTACTCCTTTCCACATCTAACTCAGTGGGTATTCCGGTACCCTGCAGCCGCTCCGAACTTGTACCTGCAAAATAAAAGACAGTTAGAGCGCATCGTGAAGCAGGCAACAAGCGCTTACTTACGTGCTTCCAGGCGCTTCTATTCATCACACGGGCTCCATCTTCAACTCACTTCAGCCCGTCATCCGCCATCGCCGGAACCCTGCAAAACAAGAGACATCATTACTAAAGACTTTTAAAGACATTAGAATTACTCGAAACTTACCGTTCGTGCAGTAAACGACGGACAGCAGTCCTCTGAAGTCAAGAGGCCTGCTCCGCTTATCCAGTGAAGAAACTGGTTACAGCACCCTGCCCCAAGGCAGATGGAGAGCACGGCGTTCACTTACCTAAGGTGAGAGCGTTAACCTTTGGGGTTCTACAGGAGAAGAGAAAGGGAAGAAGAGAGAGACATTCAATAACCCAGTTCATTAATCCCATATTTTCTATCTGCAGACATCTTACCCTTCGAGTCAGACATACAGTGCACAGAGGTCCAGCCCAAAGAGCCAGCCGTGTGTTACACATCACCTTTGAAGATACGGTATACGCCCAGTCAAGACCGGCACCTCTACGGGAATCAGAAACTCAGTCAACACCAGCTCTACGCCAGGCTCGAAAAGTGCTCATTCCACGTCTCCAAGGTGGAATTCCTGGGCTTTATTCTCAGCCCAAATAGAATCCGAATGGATGTACACAAGGTAGAAGCTATCCTGAACTGGCCATCCCCAAATTCATTCGAGGTAGTTCAAAGTATGCTGGGTTTTGCAAACTTCTACTGCCGGTTCATCCCAGGATTTTTCGTAAATTGTGCATCCCATCACGTCATTACTAAGGAAAAGCAACAAAAAATTCTAGTGGACAACAGAGGGCGAGGAGGCTTTCCAGGAACTCAAAGCAAGATTCACATTTGCCCCAATGTTACGCCACCCTCGCCCTGATCTCCCATACCTGGGGGAAACGGACGCCTTAAGCATGGCTATGGGAGCCGTCCTCTCACAAAAGGACCCCGAAATGGGCCAGTTACACCCTGTTGCCTTCTGGTCGTGTAAATTCACACCACCTGAACTCAATTACGCTATCACAGACAAAGAACTCCTGGCCATTAAGTCAGCCTTTAAGGCATGGCGGCACTACCTCTTGGGTGCCAGACACACAATCACCTTAAAAACTGACCACCGAAACCTCCAGTGCCTAAAAACGGTAAAGACCCAATCCTCACGACAACTACGTTGGGCTCTTTTTTTTGCTGAATATGGCTACGTGATTACATTTCGACCAGGGGTGAAAAACAGGAAGGCCGATGCTCTTTCCCGTATGGGGGTGAAAGAGCAAGGGTATCAGACCCCTGACCCATTAGCAATCATCCCGAGTGACAAGCTCCTAGGAATCACAGCAACCATAACTCAGAAAGAATTACATGAAGAAACCCAAAACCTGATGAGTCCGGAGCAATTACAAGCGTGGACTGAACAAGGAGAACTTTACATGATAAAAGATCAGTTGCCTACTTCAGGAATCGTATATTCTTACCAAACCAAGAACTACGAGAACAAGTCATGTCCGGTTATCATGATTCCTTGATCGAGGGCTACCCCGGAATCGCTAAAACCCTAGCCAAGGTAAAACGAAATTATTGTTGGCCCATGTGGCATAAAGACATTATCCAATTCATCCTATCTTGTGGAGTGTGAGCTCAAAACATGTCATCCAAGCAGAAACAACCATTGGAAATCCCACCAGCACCCAGGCACACGTTGTCCCTCGATTTTATTACTGACTTGCCACCCAGTCAAGGGTTTAACACTATTCTTGTGGTCGTGGACCTATTTTAAAAAAATAGCACATTTCATACCTCTTAAGGGGCTCCCAAATGCTTCCACTCTGGCAAAGGTATTTCTTGAAGGCATCATACAGCTCCATGGTTTTCCTTCAGTTTTGGTCTCAGACCGAGGTACTCAGTTTGTATCTAACTTCTGGATAAAATGCTGCTCTATGGCCCAGATCGACATCCAGCTATCCACCAGTCACCATCCCCAAACGGATGGTCAAACTGAGAGGACAAATCAGACGCTCGAGCAGTATCTGCGTTGCATGTTACAACAAGCGGAAGGACGCTGGTTCGACCTATTATGGATAGCTGAATATGCTTATAATAATTCCCTACACACCAGCAGTGGGCAGACACCCTTTTATACCATGCATGGCAGGCACCCACGTACTTCTGAGTTGGACGTTCCCACAACCCTGGAAATGCCAGCAGTCAAAACCTTGCACACAACCATTTCTCAAACCTTTAAAAGGGCAGCTAAACACCTACTTCAAACTAAGAATCGCCAAAAGAAGTTTTCTGATCAACACTGAGCAAAGGCCCCCCGACTACCAAGTGGGAGACAAAGTCTGGCTGGCGTCTAAACACGTGTCCATTAAAGGAACCCGAACTTTCCATCCAAGATACCTGGGTCCATTCACCGTCACCTCCATGATAAATCCTGTGGCGGTCAGACTAACTTTGCCGTCAATCATGCAGATTCATCGTGTCTCTCATTAAAACTGTTCAACCTGGGACCCGGGTAGCAACGCCACCGCAGCCAGTAGTAGTCACCGGGGAGCCAGAATTCAAAGTCAAGGACATCCTAGATTCAAAGTACGTCAGGGGTATGGTCCACAAGACAGGACATGGGAGCCTTGTGAGTACATCCATGCACCTCGCTTGCTTAGACGATTTCATCAAAACCATCCAACCAAACCAGGACCAGACAGAAGAGCCACCTTGAGAGGGGCCTTGGGGGGGAGTGCTGTCATGATTCCTGCCCCTCATGTCCCCAGCCCTCCAAGATGTCAGGCTGGTGCCAGGCCACGATCACCTACAAGGCCCTCAAGGGCCTCTCCATCCCTCCAAAGACCCACTTGGAGTCAGACTTGGCGCTTGTGGCACCAGACTCACTCACTCCTATAGGATAACATTGGGGATTGGACTTGTAGTACATTGATGGGGACACGATGGATGCCCCACATATTTTGGTTCCCAGAACTGCATGTGCAGTCTAGTCTTTTGGGTGTGGTTCAGCCCAGGGACACCTGGGATACCCAGAGACTATTTAAGCCACGCCCAGGCTGAGAAAACATGCTTTGCTTTTTCTGCACCTGCAGAGGGACACTCACTGTGTTCGGATCGGTCTCCAGTAGGCCTGCATCTTTCTTCTGCGCTCAGCTCCTGCAAGAACAAGAACACCGTTAGGAACAGCCTTACCTTGCGGCGCTTCTGCCCATCATTCATCGCTCCTTCTGTTCTGCGGGCATCTTCGGCAGTGTCATTCCCATTCCGGCACGCTGCTTCCTAAGGAAAAGGGAAAAGAACAGAACAATGGCATTAGTAAGCATTCTGCAAATCTTCGCTTATTTTTAAATAATGTACAAGCTTCAAACGCTTACCTGAATCCCAGCCGCTCTGGGGGAACTCTGTCTCTGGAACTCCTCATCCATCTGCAAGAGGGAAAAGACATTCCAGGTTAGCACGGAAACATCTAGAGGCGCCTCATACCGCGCTTACTCACCGCATTTGTTCTTCATAATCGACATCCATGCTGAAAACATCGCGGCACCTAAAAGACACATAAAAAGAACTCAGTTCAATACAAATACGAAAGGGGTGCATCGCGCATCGCGCTCTCACTCACCTTCAGCGCTACTCATCTCAGCAGCACGCCACCATCCCCGGACGCCGCCCATCATCTAAGGAAGGAAAGGAACGAAGTTAGAGAACTGTTCAAAAGACTCATTATACTTACCTGTCGGACTCTTGCCAGTGAAGTAACTAGGCAGCAACGAGCCTGCATCAATCAACGCGCCCTGTGCTGAAAGCAGGACAGAGAGCACACTATCCAAGAAAACAAGGTGAGCTGTGGCTCAAAGGGAAGGGTTGGACCCCGGGGAAGAAGGGGTTCAAGCACACAGAGACAATAAGGAGTTGAACTCTACCAATCCTGTGTTTCAGGCCCAGTCTACAGTCGAATAGCCTCCAGGGAAGGGTTTGAGGTCGTAAGAGGTCAGAACAGGCTGAGTGATGTCCCTGTGGATAACAGGTGGGCGTTACAATAGCATACATCTATAATGCTGTGTCTCAATTCAGGGTCATCCAGCCCAAACATGTGGTGATTTTTCTCTGTCAAGTATTTGTTTAAACACCTTGTCATTAATGAAACTTCTTTCCTGCTCTAGCGCCAAAGTGGCTTAAATCATTTCAGGATGTCCATTTACATGGATAGGAGGCCATGCTGCCCATCTCCAATGTGTATCTCTGACATCATTGAAATGTATTTTTCCTGATATGACCCTGAAACAATATTTGGCTTGCATGTTTCCTCATTTAGATAAAAATGCAAGGTGTTTTCATCTACCTGTGTCTGCCATTTATTCCGGGGATACAAATGAATCGCTAAAGATTGTTTCTCTTTTTCTCCTCGCATTTCATCCAGACACAGGAGAATGACAATGACGCTAGACACACAGTCATTCTGAAGATATACTTCCACTACACTTTCTGATTTAGCAATGGTGTGGCATTCTATTGCGTTGTTGCCCTGAGTCATTATTTTCCTAGGTTTCAGTGTTTTTTTTTTTGGCTAAAGACCACAACACCCCATTCTCGTGATCAATGAGGGGTGAGAGCCTCTTCAGGCAATGTGTCTCTATAAGGAATGGTATTTTATTAATGTGTGTGACCAACACTTCCCGTCTCATCCAATGCTTCCCTATCATTATGTCAACATCAGTGACACCTTTGTCAGGTATTTCTTCCTGATATAAATTGTACATAGGGCCTGTCTCAACTTTAAACAGTTTTGTGGGGATCTCCCTTCATTTATGCTTTACATTAATTCCTGAGAAAGGATAGTTGATTGGGCACCTGTGTCTATCATTGCAAATGCGTTGCATTTCTCTTCAATGGTGATAGGCAATAATATTTATTCTCAGATTTTTCATGTATGCATAGAAAATGTGAATTGTTACTGATTGCAGTGCTTAATTTTGTTAGGCCAGCCTGGCTTTTTGCTAGGCAAAGGGGCATTTGAAATGATACCTCCCCCCCCCTTGTCTCTTTCTCTTTGAATTTCAGTGTCTGTTCTCCTGGGTTAAGAACCCAGCTGAAGTGTAGCCGCTAACTGTCCCTCTGATTTGGGGCCATTTGTCTACTGTTTTTTATTTTTTTAACATTGTTTGGGTCCTTTCCATTTACCTACATTCTGGAACCTATTGACTGTGTATTTTCACAAGCGTCTGGCGACAGAATGCCAGTTTCAGATGTGTGTCATAACAGACTCTTGGAATATCTGATGTTCAAAATACTCTTCAGTTGACTCACCTGCATCTGTCTTTTGGGGAATTGTCCTTTCTGTGGGGTATAAACAGTATTTTGGATATTAAGTAAGGATAGATTGTCAGTTGATTCTGACTTGTCATTTATCATTGCTGAGACATTCAGCATACCATTAACACTGCAATTATCTAGTTTGTTACACATCAACATTTGCTTGACGGTATGTGTTTCATTGTTATACTGTGTGTTCATTTTAAGTTGCCATAAGTTGCTGCTCTTCAGGTGTTTCCTGTTCCTTTCTTATGTCCTGCTCCTCAGTTTCACATACCTGAATGGTTCAGTTCAAATCCAAGTTAAACCACACTCCCTTTTTGTGTGTGTTATTATTCCCTGTCTCACTTTTATTTGTTTGTTTTCTTGGTTTTAAAATGCTAGACAACTCAGTGTTTTCATTTAAAGGTAATTTGTGGCATCTGTGTTCTCATTATGGCAGAAAGGACTAACTAGTCACTTGTTGTCACTATGTGCAAGATCACCCCTGTGACATTCTGCACTTTCATGTGGCTGTTGTTTTTGTACTGCACACAGTTTCCCTATTTGCTCAGAAAACATTTTAACGTGGGCCTCCAAACATTGGAACCTGTCCATGTCCTGGAAATCATCCCTTTGTGGTCTAGGTTGGTAACCGTTGAATTCACCATGATTAGGCCTGTTCTGATACCTTTCAGGAGATTGATTTGTGTTTGTGTTTATCATGAATTCCCGGCAGAGGAGGTTGGGAACGTGGGGTGACCATCCTTTGACCATGGCCAACCTGTGGTGGGGACTGACTGTATTAGCGAGGTGCATAATTCCCATTTTGTATTTCATTTAGGTGTGGTTGCTCCCTGTGCTGGTTTTCATTTCCAATAAACCTATCCACATACCTTGGCCTTTCCTGATGGCCATACACCATTGTATTAGGGTCAAATCTACTCTGGACCACTAATGTCCGGTATGGACAATTGTCATCTGATTGTGGGTGTTATTTAGAACTGGCATATCATAGCAAAATCCCACCTTTGGAGCAATACAGCAATACCAAGATACAGAGGACTAATGTAAGAGCTTCTGTCAGTGGGATCAATAGATTAGAACATAGGAGTTGGGGTTGTGTTCTCTGTTGATTGTATGGTTTGTCATTCTTTGCTTGAACTTGGTTTGTCTCTAATGGCATCTTTACAGACTTTACCTCTAGGACTGCCGGTGTTGATTTTTTAGTTTTTGATTTAGTGTCTTTGCTCTTAGCTGTTTCTTCTTTCTCCTTGGATATTACCTCCTATATCTTGAATGCCTGTTCAATGATCCATTCCATTTAAAGTTTTACTCCCTGTCAAACTCACAGATCAGCTGAGATACAATATCAGGCTGAAGCCTGTAGAAATATGCATTTTTAAACTCTACTGAGTGTGGTATAAAGTTTACATGCAAACATGAAAATGCCCTTTTTAGGTTTTGAAAGAATTGGGGAGGGGATTCCTTTGTCTGTGTAGAAATGCTATAAGCAGCCTTTTTGGCTTGTTGTATAGACTGATGGTGCAAATATTGAGGATGTATCTCTTTTTCAAAGTTTTCCCATTACACATTGTTCTGCTCATGTAGGCCTCGAATGACACTGGCAGAGGCAGAATCTGATGTGAGGTGCAAATACTGCCCATATTGTCCTCTAAGAATCTGAAGAATCTTAAAAATATCTGAAACAACTTTACGATGATCTTCGATACAGCCATCTCTCCTTTTTTTAATGGTTTTATTAAAGCCTTAATAGATTTCATTATCTTCAAGGTACTACATGGTTCTTTTGTCCCCCACCCCTGTTCTCTTTTGGGTGAGCATGTGGGTGATCAGTTGTGGGTGGTTCAGCCTTGACTACTGGGCCATAGCACCATAGCCAGACCTTTGTAGAGGAGCAGCTGCATGCCTCTGCAGTAACCCCTGCCCCCCTTCCTCCCATATGTTGGAGACCATGCCGTGTTTGACATCAGCAGTTGTGCCAATACTGCAGAGTGTGTTCGAAAGAAGATACCAGTTTAGACAACCATACCAAATATATCCCTGAAGTGATGACAACCTAAGGGAGGAACTCCTTAAGAAATATCAGAAAGAGCAGAAAAGAGAAGCCAGTGACATCACAAAAAGTATGCACAACGTACCGAGATACTGACAGAAGAGGATGTATAGATCCTAAAGAAACTAATGATGAAGTAAAGAATCAAGGGAACTTTTAAATACAAAAAAAGAAGTTTACTCGTGCACAAATGTTTGCAGAAAAATCAACAGTGCAATAAATGTACAGATGCTGAAACGCAAGTTACACTAAGTCATAATAGAAGCTGGCTATATGTAATGAGTAGAATGCAGGTGAAGCCGCCATTGTATAGAAGCTGGACAGCAGTGTCATGAATATAGTAAGCCAGGACCCATAAAGCGGGAAGGGAAAGCTGTATAACAGCAAGAATAAGCAGAATCATGAAGCTGCAAGACAAGGCTGTCTGACACAGAGTCAAGACTAAAGCAGCGAAGGTCAGCTATCTATTCTGGTAATTAGCTAACATGCAAAGGATGAATCAAATGAGAGTACCGAGTTTTATTAATTTAAAGCATTTTAAGCCTGCAAAAATGGAGTGCATCGTGGTCTCCTGTCACATGAGCCAAGGATCAAAATAGAGTTTGAACTTGGAGTCCCAGAACATGATATTGAGTTCTATCTCTCCCATGTATTCTAAGAGACAAGGATACTTTGCAAGGCTACATTCAAAGACAATCTTCATGGCAGAAGGCATTGGCGATGAGAGATGCTGTTCTAATTGGGAGGTGGGATAGCGTCATACTCCATCACCTTGCACCTTGGTCTCAGCTTACGGGCTGCTAAGTGAACTGAATGTTCCAGACCTCACACAAGCGTAGCAACCAATTGTAGTAGTCCAAGTAATGTAGGGCCTTATAGTTTGAAAACCAATGAGAACCGGTGTATCTAATGTTTCTGAAGATGACATGTTTTAGAGGTAGGCGTATGTTTTCCACCTGACAGTGGGCAGCCAATCACAATCCTAGTCCTTATAGAAAATTATACTTAGATCTTCCCCTTAACCAATCCCGACACTTGATAGGATTTTTTATTATTGTCACATAGTATGATGTTACTTCTGATATATTTTTGATATAAAAGTTATAATTTAATTGAAGATCGCGGAGCGAAACTGAGCATACATCTGTTGGTGTTCGTTTTAAACTCCTGGTTTTAGATAATTGTTAATAAAACAGTACCTTGCCATTTTCCTGACTTGGTTCTGTTATTTGGACTCAGAATTAATCTGTGTCATCCCACCCCTTATCTATGCACATTCCTAAAGTGCTCTATGCTCACCTTGTCGGGTGGACAGATTCTGGCAAGCTTCCCTGACTAGGGCTGTAATTAAATCCAGCTTCAGTGAATGTGGTGCACTGCTGCTTTTCTTGAGATTCGAAACGTGAGATTTGTTGCTTCAAATCTCTGCACTGAGTTGTTGTGCTTCATGGCAAAGGGCAGAATTCTCATTCCATACTTTAGTGATTATTCCTTGCAATTCATTAATCTTTGTTGATCAACTGCTTTGGTTTTTTTCTTCATTCTCATCTAACAGTTTAAATATTTCATTTTCTATTGCATGCACCTCTTTATTCTTTTCACTGTCATCCTTTCTATGTGCCTGACTTTGACATAATTTGCACATCTCTATCTTATCGTAATTCTTCCTCACTCTCGGCAAACTGTCCCTCTGAAACAATTTTGTATCAAGATCGCAAAATTTGGCCTGAAGTTCTGTGTCCAGTTCTCTATCTTTAAATCTGATTTCATCTGTTCTATCCGTTCACATTCTGGATCTGAACTACACTGCAACTCGGTAATGACATCAGCATTCTTTCCCTGCAGTTTGATAAACATATGTAGACAAAACCACACCTGCCGCCTAAACTAACAATACATTAACAGGCCGATTCATGGAATAATTAGCGCGGCGCAAGTGGCCAAAAACGTGCGATTCGCAGTGGAATAGCGAAAAACGCAGTGGAATAGCGAAAATCGCACGAAAAGCAGCGCACATCGATTCATGGAAGGCCGTGCGCGAGAAAACTATCGGACGTGCGATAAGAAAGTGCGCGGCGCACGTTGGCGCACAGGCCATCTAACGGCATGCGCCAGGTCACAGCGAAAATCGCACAGTCCACAGCGAAAATCGCACATAGCGCGGCGCACGCAACAAAAGTAGGCGGAACACGGGGCGTAACACTCGGAATGGGGAACAACTTGCCAAAATGTGGGCGTCACGGGGGAAGCACAGGGTAAAAGTGCGCAGAACGCCCACACGCTCGCCTACAACACGTATTCATGGAATAGAATAGGTCAAAAAAGCGCACGCTCAAACCAGCGCACAGGCACAAACACGACCGCCACAAGAAAGCAGGCGGTAGCGTCTCAGCGGCTGTAAGAAATGTGCGCCAAAAGGAGCGCCAACAAATAGCACCCATATACTGCCATGATGAATGTCCTATACTGTGCCCCTCCAGGACAAATGAGGTGCAAAGGGGTACCCACAAACACGGACACGCTGACAAAAAATACGTGTGCGCGGAAAGTCTCACACGCGATTTGGCCGGGTACGTGGATTTCAGGGGTGCGCGGGAAGGTCCACACGCGATTACAGCAGGGTACGTGCATTTCAGGGGTGCGCGGGAATTTCCACACGCGAATAGCCTGGCCGCGTGTATTTCAGGGGTGCGCGGGAAGTTCCACACGCGATTACAGCAGGGTACGTGTATTTCAGGGGTGCGCGGGAATTTCCACACGCGAATAGCCTGGCCGCGTGTATTTCAGGGGTGCGCGGGAAGTCCCATACGCGATTACAGCAGGGTACGTGTATTTCAGGGGTGCGCGGGAAGTTCCACACGCGAATAGCCTGGCCGCGTGTATTTCAGGGGTGCGCGGGAACTCCCACACGCGATTACAGCAGGGTACGTGTATTTCAGGGGTGCGCGGGAAGTTCCACACGCGAATAGCCTGGCCGCGTGTATTTCAGGGGTGCGCGGGAAGTTCCACACGCGAATAGCCTGGGCGCGTGTATTTCAGGGGTGCGCGGGAATTTCCACACGCGAATAGGCTGGGCGCGTGTATTACAGGGGTGCGCGGGAAGTCCCACACGCGATTACAGCAGGGTACGTGTATTTCAGGGGTGCGCGGGAAGTTCCACACGCGAATAGCCTGGCCGCCTGTATTTCAGGGGTGCGCGGGAAGTCCCACACGCGATTACAGCAGGGTACGTGTATTTCAGGGGTGCGCGGGAAGTTCCACACGCGAATAGCCTGGCCGCGTGTATTTCAGGGGTGCGCGGGAAGTTCCACACGCGAAAAGCCTGGGCGCGTGTATTTCAGGGGTGCGCAGGAATTTCCACACGCGAATAGGCTGGGCGCGTGTATTACAGGGGTGCGCGGGAAGTCCCACACGCGATTACAGCAGGGTACGTGTATTTCAGGGGTGCGCGGGAATTTCCACACGCGAATAGCCTGGGCGCGTGTATTTCAGGGGTGCGCGGGAATTATCACACGCGATTTGGCTTGGTACGTGTATTACAGGGGTGCGTGCGAAGTTACACACGCGATTAGGCTGGGTGGGTCCTGTCACCCTCGACGGCCCCTGCAGGCAGCCCACAAAACAGGGGACTACCCTGCACACCTGCTCATGTCTCCCACCACCCCCACCCCCCACCATCCAGGGGCAGCCTCCACCAGGCCCCCACTCATGTCTCCCACCACCCCCAGCCCCCACCATCCAGGGGCACCCTCCACCAGGCCCCCACTCATGTCCCCTATCACCCCCACCCCCCCGCCACCAGGGGCACCCTCCACCAGGCCCCCACTCATGTCCCCTATCACCCCCACCCCCCGCCACCAGGGGCACCCTCCACCAGGCCCCCACTCATGTCACCCACCACCCCCACCCCCCCAGTCACCAGGGGCAGCCTCCACCAGGCCCCCACCCATGTCCCCTATCACCCCACCCCCCAGCAGTGCAGGGGCAGCCTCCACCAGGCCCCCACTCATGTCACCCAACACCCCCACCCCCCCAGTCACCAGGGGCAGCCTCCACCAGGCCCCCACTCATGTCTCCCACCACCCCCACCCCCCACCATCCAGGGGCACCCTCCACCAGGCCCCCACTCATGTCACCCACCACCCCCACCCCCCCAGTCACCAGGGGCACCCTCCACCAGGCCCCCACTCATGTCTCCCACCACCCCCACCCCCCCGCCACCAGGGGCACCCTCCACCAGGCCCCCACTCATGTCTCCCACCACCCCCACCCCCCCGCCACCAGGGGCAGCCTCCACCAGGCCCCCACCCATGTCTCCCACCACCCCCACCCCCCAGCAGTGCAGGGGCACCCTCCACCAGGCCCCCACTCATGTCTTCCACCACCCCCACCCCCCAGCAGTGCAGGGGCAGCCTCCACCAGGCCCCCACCCATGTCCCCTATCACCCCCACCCCCCAGCAGTGCAGGGGCAGCCTCCACCAGGCCCCCACTCATGTCTCCCACCACCCCCACCCCCCACCATCCAGGGGCACCCTCCACCAGGCCCCCACTCATGTCACCCACCACCCCCACCCCCCAGTCAC
This sequence comes from Ambystoma mexicanum, assembly GCF_040938575.1. Lineage (NCBI taxonomy): Eukaryota > Metazoa > Chordata > Amphibia > Caudata > Ambystomatidae > Ambystoma > Ambystoma mexicanum. Next base: position 484,417,429 of record NC_090932.1, on the reverse strand, counting down.
CAGGGGCACCCTCCACCAGGCCCCCACTCATGTCCCCTATCACCCCCACCCCCCAGCAGTGCAGGGGCAGCCTCCACCAGGCCCCCACCCATGTCTCCCACCACCCCCACCCTCCCGCCACCAGGGGCAGCCTCCACCAGGCCCCCACCCATGTCTCCCACCACCCCCACCCTCCCGCCACCAGGGGCAGCCTCCACCAGGCCCCCACTCATGTCTCCCACCACCCCCACCCCCCCGCCACCAGGGGCACCCTCCACCAGGCCCCCACTCATGTCTCCCACCACCCCCACCCCCCCACCACCAGGGGCAGCCTCCACCAGGCCCCCACCCATGTCTCCCACCACCCCCACCCCCCAGCAGTGCAGGGGCACCCTCCACCAGGCCCCCACTCATGTCTCCCACCACCCCCACCCCCCAGCAGTGCAGGGGCAGCCTCCACCAGGCCCCCACCCATGTCCCCTATCACCCCCACCCCCCAGCAGTGCAGGGGCAGCCTCCACCAGGCCCCCACCCTTGTCTCCCACCACCCCCACCCCCCAGCAGTGCAGGGGCAGCCTCCACCAGGCCCCCACTCATGTCCCCTATCACCCCCACCCCCCCGCCACCAGGGGCACCCTCCACCAGGCCCCCACTCATGTCACCCACCACCCCCACCCCCCCAGTCACCAGGGGCAGCCTCCACCAGGCCCCCACCCATGTCTCCCACCACCCCCACCCCCCAGCAGTGCAGGGGCAGCCTCCACCAGGCCCCCACCCATGTCCCCTATCACCCCCACCCCCCCAGTCACCAGTGGCAGCCTCCACCAGGCCCCCACCCATGTCTCCTACCACCCCCACCCCCCAGCAGTGCAGGGGCACCCACCACCAGGCCCCCACCCATGCCTCGCACCACCCCCACCCCCCAGCCACCAGGGGCAGCCTCCACCAGGCCCCCACTCATGTCTCCCACCACCCCCACCCCCCACCATCCAGTGGCACCCTCCACCAGGCCCCCACTCATGTCACCCACCACCCCCACCCCCCCAGTCACCAGGGGCACCCTCCACCAGGCCCCCACTCATGTCTCCCACCACCCCCACCCCCCCGCCACCAGGGGCACCCTCCACCAGGCCCCCACTCATGTCTCCCACCACCCCCACCCCCACCCCCCGCCACCAGGGGCAGCCTCCACCAGGCCCCCACCCATGTCTCCCACCACCCCCACCCCCCAGCAGTGCAGGAGCACACTCCACCAGGCCCCCACTCATGTCTCCCACCACCCCCACCCCCCAGCAGTGCAGGGGCAGCCTCCACCAGGCCCCCACCCATGTCCCCTATCACCCCCACCCCCCAGCAGTGCAGGGGCAGCCTCCACCAGGCCCCCACCCATGTCTCCCACCACCCCCACCCCCCAGCAGTGCAGGGGCAGCCTCCACCAGGCCCCCACTCATGTCCCCTATCACCCCCACCCCCCGCCACCAGGGGCACCCTCCACCAGGCCCCCACTCATGTCACCCACCACCCCCACCCCCCCAGTCACCAGGGGCAGCCTCCACCAGGCCCCCACCCATGTCTCCCACCACCCCCACCCCCCAGCAGTGCAGGGGCAGCCTCCACCAGGCCCCCACCCATGTCCCCTATCACCCCCACCCCCCCAGTCACCAGGGGCAGCCTCCACCAGGCCCCCACCCATGTCTCCCACCACCCCCACCCCCCAGCAGTGCAGGGGCAGCCTCCACCAGGCCCCCACTCATGTCACCCACCACCCCCACCCCCCCAGTCACCAGGGGCAGCCTCCACCAGGCCCCCACTCATGTCTCCCACCACCCCCACCCCCCACCATCCAGGGGCACCCTCCACCAGGCCCCCACTCATGTCACCCACCACCCCCACCCCCCCAGTCACCAGGGGCACCCTCCACCAGGCCCCCACTCATGTCTCCCACCACCCCCACCCCCCCGCCACCAGGGGCACCCTCCACCAGGCCCCCACCCATGTCTCCCACCACCCCCACCCCCCAGCAGTGCAGGGGCAGCCTCCACCAGGTTCCCACCCATGCCTCCCACCACCCCCAACCCCCAGCAGTGCAGGGGCAGCCTCCACCAGGCCCCCACCCATGCCTCCCACCACCCCCAACCCCCAGCAGTGCAGGGGCAGCCTCCACCAGGCCCCCACCCATGTCTCCCACCACCCCCACCCTCCCGCCACCAGGGGCAGCCTCCACCAGGCCCCCACCCATGCCTCCCACCACCCCCACCCCCCGCCACCAGGGGCACCCTCCACCAGGCCACCACTCTTGTCACCCACCACCCCACCCCCCCGCCACCAGGGGCACCCTCCACCAGGCCCCCACTCATGTCACCCACCACCCCCACCCCCCCAGTCACCAGGGGCACCCTCCACCAGGCCCCCACTCATGTAACCCACCACCCCCACCCCCCCAGTCACCAGGGGCACCCTCCACCAGGCCCCCACTCATGTCTCCCACCCCCCCCACCCCCCAGCACTGTGGGGAACCTGCCAGCAGGCCCCCACACATGTCCCCCTGGCCCCAGGTCCTGACGATACACAATCATGGCAGTAATGGCCAGCATACCCAGCACAAACCCCCAGGCAAGGATTGCATCCACCCACATAGTGAATGCAATCACATGACACAACCCCAATGCCAAGTATGCAAAAGAACACATGTCCGTCACACACACATACACAATGGGTGCAAGTGAATGTCAAAACCCATATCATGACATGTAACAAACCAATGAGAAAATAACACAAGTGTAAGAAAATATAAAAAATGTATTAAATACCAAAAATAAGTGAACTTTTCAAACATACAACGATGTGGCTAAGTAAATAAATGGTCCATGTCCGAGAACAAAAGTGATAAACAAAAAAACAAAGGAATAAAAAATTAAAATGAATTTGTCCAAAGCAATATCATGTCTTAGGAAATTAATGAAAAACCATTACGTCATCGTGAAAACAATAAGAAATCAAAAAAATGTATCTCCCAAAAAAACAAACTATATACAGGAATGTTCCAGGGTCCATGAGCCCAACACCAAAAATGAAACCTACCACTAACTAATGAAAAATATATGTACAAAAAAGTGGCCATTGTCCGAGCGGTCCAAAATAATAAAAATAAATAAAGGAAACCTAGCACTAACTAACTAAATAACTATATACAAAGGCAGCGGGCAAGTCCTGCGGCTCACTTGGTGATGTTGCTGGCCAGGGCATCATCGAACTCCATGTCGATGTCCTGGAGGCGGGACTCTGTCCTGGCCCCGAGGTCTTGCAGGGACAACCCCATGTCCACCTCAAACTCCCTGCGAGCTTCCTCGAGGCACTCAGCCCGCCTCAATGCCCGACGCATGGAGAACTCCGCCCTGACCATGGCGAGCCGCTCCTCTTCCGCCCGCTGCCGCTCCGCACCTATCCGCTGGCCAAACTCCTCCCACACGGAACACACCACCATCCCAGGGTTGCCCTGCCCTCCGGCCGATGCCTGCCCCTCTGATCTTGATGGCCCCGAGCCATGATGCCTCCCACGTCGAGCCCGCTGCTGCCTCCGACGCCACTGCCTCTGCCAGCACGACGGCATCCAGGCTGATGGAAACCACCGACGCCGTCGTGCACGTGCCCTGCCCGATGATGCCGTCACATCTTCCATCTGCTGGGGTCCACTTGCTGTGTTGTCCACCCCTGCTGGACCTCCGACTCCCAACTGTGGCAGGGATGGGATCCCCACTGAGCTGGCTGCATTGGTCGGGGCAGGTCCACAGGGGGCCCTGGTGGCATCTGGGCCGGAAGACGGCAAGGAGAACGACCGGTGGATAGCCTGCACAGAGGAGGAGAGGGCCGTCAGATTGGCCAACACATGCAGGAAACCCCCGAACATGGCCGATCCCAATTGGGCCACGTCGGCACGGTGCACTTCGTGATGACGTGCGTGCTCCTCCCGGGAAGCACGCACGTCATCACGAATCACAGCCGTGCGCATCGCGACCCCAATCAGGACCTTCTCCACGCGGCCAGGGGTTACCACGTCCGCAGGTGGACGGGAGTCAGGTGACATGGACATCCCCTCTACCTGCGGACGGGCCTGGGACGGGGCATCCCTGCTGGTGCATGGTGGTGCACTCACAGGGTCAGGGACAGTGACATGCACAGGCCCCTCCACGGTGACCTGTGCTGCCTCCTGCCCCTGGCCCTGGACTGCACCACTTGCACCAGCAGGGATGCTCCCACCAGGCCCCATGTGTGCACCAGTGTCGGCCTCCTCCTCCTCTGTGCAAACCACCAACCTGGATGGCTCCTCACCGTCTCCCGCCGTAGCAGGCCCCTGTGGGGGCTCACCCACCCCTTCCGCTGCAGCCATGGGGGCATCCCCGCCGCCTTGCTCCACAGCGCCGTCTCCGCCCTCTTCTTCACTAGCCGCTACGAAGAGGGAGACAAAGGACACAAGCATCAGGCTACTGTACAATGGTCCCCTAGACAGGAAGCAATAGCAGATGAGCACCACTGTCAAAGTACACTTCCATCATGTCCCTCCACAACACATGGGTCAGTCCAGGCAAAACACACACAGTAACAGGCATGGTGCATGCCATGGACATTTCCATGCATGTCCAATGGACTCTAGAAACATTCAATGATATGTAACTCACATGCATCATGGCTCATGCATATCACATGCACACACTTCACCTCAGTCACATCCATCTGGCCCCAAACACACCGAACACAGGCGAAACAAGGGTAAGTTGGGTGCGTCACTGAATCTGTGCATTGTCACACACATGTGTCATGCATCCATGGCATGCACAAGTCACAGACACGCAGGTCAGGCACACAGACATGGCTACCATATATGTACCTGGCATCAGCACCCATCCTTCACCCCCATCCATGTCCAGGTACAGAGACTGGCATGCTCTCATGTCCAAAATCTGCATAGGGCTCCCCATGCCGCATTTCAACACATGCTACAACCATGTGGGTCACACATCACTGGTCGCACATGCATTACCATGATGTCCCTGCACACATACATGCATACATGGCCCATGGCACACATACAGGCAAGTATCATAGAACCAGCACACCGCAACATGCCCTGTCTCACACAGTAATGCTTGGACACATACCGCTCAACTCCAGACGGGCCTCCCTCTCAAGGACCTGGGCGTGGAGCGCTGGGCGTACGCGTTCCAGGACCCTCTTCTGGATGGAACTCATGCGGCCCCGGTCCCCCTCCACGAGGCGCCGGGCCTTCACAAGGGTCCTGGACCTCAAGTCCTCCCAGCGCTTCTTGATCTTCTGGACGTTGCGGGTTGCCACCCCCTCCGCGTTGATGGCAACCACACAGTCGGCCCAGATCCTCTCCCGTCCTTCCTTGCTGGCGCGGGACGATCCAAAGAGGGCATCATACTGCCCCAGGACATGCTCCACCAGGACACCAACTTCGGTGGCAGTGAAGCTGGTGCCCCTCTGCCCCTCTGGCCTGGGGTTGCCACTGGTGCCAGATGTGGAAGTGCCCGACATGGCAACCCCAGAGGCAGGTGTGGGTGGGCAACTGGGTCCTGGGGCTGGGCTGTGGAGCGATGTAATCCCAGTTGGGAGTCTTCAGTTCCAGCAGGGGTGGACACAGCAACTGGACCCCTGCAGATGGCTGATGTGCAGGCACCAAATGGCAGGGCACGGTGGCAGCAGGCAGGCAGGCAGGCAGCAGCAGATAGCACGTGGGAGGCTGCTCGGGGCACTGGGGGGCAGTAACTCGGCCTTCTGGGCAGGAGCGTGGTGTTCCGTGTGTTTTCGGGTGGCCAGCTTGATACGGAGTGATTTGGCACGTGAAAATCCTGCACGTCAGCGTGAAATCCGAGGAAAGGCCCTTAGCGCGTAAGCGCGTCAGCACGCATACGCGATTCTATTGGACCAGAGTCCCTCAGCGCGTAAGCGCGTCTGATGTGACCCGCACGGGCGTTCCCCACTCAGCACGTGATGACGGAACACACGTGGAAATACTGCACGTCAGAGTGTCATCGCGTGATTGGCCTATGTACGTGTATTTCATTGCGTGTAATTGGACAAAAGTGCGCGTACACGCGATTGGCCTATGTACGTGTATTTAATGGGTGCGCGGCCACTTACACACGCAAGTACGTCAGCGAACCTGTATCCCGTGGTGCGTGTGAATTTCCACACGCTATTGGACTGGGAACTGGATTCCAGGGGTGCGCGGGTCACACGCTCGCCTAGAACACGCGCAAAGCATAAAATTGCGGACTTTAACAATAACAAGCTCAGACGCCAGGATGAACATACCGTTCCTAGCAGCAGTGGCAGTGGGCTACCAAAGGAGGAGGAGGAGGATAGTCAGGGCCAGAATATTCACACCCAGAACCAGCCTTTTCGGGATGCCTGATGACCAGGTGTATGGGAGGTACAGGTTTCCACCACACATCATACTGGACCTGATGACTGAGTGGGAGGATGACCTCACATCACCCACCCTGTGCTCCCAAGCACTCAGCCCCCTGGAGAAGGTCCTCAATGTACTGCACTTCTTAGCCACTGGATCATTTCAGCGGACAAGTGCCATAGTGGGTGGGGTGTCACAGGCCACCCAGTCACGCTGCCTACACCAGGTCTTGAACATCATGACTGCACGCCCATCAGTCCGCAGGCACATATACCTGCCCAGAACACCTGCAGAAAGGCATGCTGCCGCCCTGGATTTTTACGCTGTGGCACGATTCCCCAAAGTGCTAGGTGCCATCGACTGCACCCATGTGGCTCTACGTCCCCCCAGGGCATCTGAGCACATCTATAGGAACCGCAAGCACTGGCATTCCATCAACGTGCAGGTAGCATGTAATGCCAAGGGAATCATCACCTCAGTATATGCCAACTATCCCGGCTCCACCTACGACAGCTTCATTTACCGAATGTCCACCCTAAGCCGGGACCTAGAAGCTGGGCGGCATGGTGATACATGGCTGCTTGGTGAGTATGTATGCCACTGCACATGCATGCATGTTGGATACTGAGCAAGGTCACAACCCCAGCAATGATACCAATCACCACCTCCACAGGGGACAGTGCCTACCCTCTCAGCCCCCACATGATGACGCCAATTCGGAACCCCACCACGCCACCCCAGGTAAGATATAACACAGCCCACATTACAACCAGGGGCATAGTGGAGCGCACATTCGGAGTGCTAAAGTCACGCTTTCACTCCCTTGACCGTTCTGGCGGGCAGCTGTTATACGCTCCCCCAGTAGTGTGCAGGATCATAGTGGCAGCATGTGTCCTGCACAACGTTGCAACACGCCGGGGCCTGGCCGTGGACATGGTGGTGGCCCCACATCCCCAACCACATGCACAGCCGCTGCGCATGGGAGGGGAAAGGGCACGGGGGGAGGCAGCCCGTACACAGCTAGTGGCTAATTACTTCACATAGAAATCACACCCCTGTGGAGTGCACACTGCCCTGGCACATTCCATCTGACAATCAATGATGACTCAACCTGACACTGATCCTGAATGTCTGGAGAATGAACCGGGAATACCATGTCAGCCTGAGATTGTTCACCTGGAAGTGTCACAATGTGTGCATCCCTACCCACACAGACACCACCAATGCAGTTTTGTGAAGTTACACATTGAAGCAGCTAAAATGAATACCCACTTGCAAAATGCAACAAGAGGACAGTGCCATGTCAGCCAACCCAACCCCAGCACCGCCACACGACACACCGTGCCATGTCATGCTAATTGCAGGTAAACAAAGTAATCCCCACAACATGACATCAGTCTCACTATGTACAGTGGCACTATTAGAAACCTGCAACACCTGAAATGCTCACAGCAATGCCGGACCAACAACATACTTGAGCACGTAGTACCATTAACATGACATCACAAATGTTACATATTAGTAGTCTCATCACCTGGAAATGCCTGCACTCCCACCACTACCAACTGTGCAGTGTTGTCGCCATGTAGAGTTGTAGGTGCACTGCTGCCAACATGGTCCCCATCTCCAGACTAGAGGTCCTTGTGTGGACATGAGGAAGGGACCTGCAAATTGGGAGGTAGACACAGAAGAAGAGTTACACATCAATGCAACATGCAGTGTACAACACAACCGCAATATGCACTAGGAATGTATACACAGTATTGACTACAGACTGCCCACACAGCTCATGGGAGTCCAACGTCACTGTGTAATTCACTGTCACTTGGGCACACCCTTTGCAAGCCCATGGAAACGGGAAGCAGGAGGGGTGTGTGTGACTCAAACCCAAGCATCTGAACCAAATACATTACAAGCCTGCATGTGCCCAGCCACAATGCAGCGTATGCCCACAGGAACCACGGAAGCCAACAGATCGAAGCCAACAGATCGAAGACAACAGATCGTCCAAAAAAAATTGGGAATAAAAGAAATCAAAATAAAAATAAAAATAAGAAACAATCAAAAATGGCCATTGATGGGCCCGGGGGGGTTGGGGAGGCCACCCAGGAGGTCCGAGGACAGGATGCACACCAGAACCCACCTGCGTGGATCCTGGGAAGATAAAACACCTCCATGGGCTCATGGCCCACACGGCTACCCTATTGTGGGAGTATCACTGCTGTCGCTATTATCACCCTGTGCAGCTGCATCCGGAGGTGGTTGCACTATGGGAGGCAGCCCACGCAAGGCCCTAGTCTGCTCCTCCATGGCTGCAAGCATGCGGGTGTGGTAGGTCTGGTTCTGGAGGATGAGTGTGCGGAGGTCCCCATGCAACAACTCACGGGATGCCCGGACCTCCGCCCTCGTTGCCTGCATCTCAGCTGAGAGCGTACGGGTGAGACGCTCCAGCTGCTGTTCTGTCCTTTGGTGTGTTGAAGCCTCAAGCTCAACAAGAGTCGTCCTGAGGTGAAGGAGCTCCTGCCTCAGGGCTTCCCTGTGGCCCTGGGACTCAATGGAGATGGCCTCCTGCAGAGTCGCCAGTGCCGCCCGCCTGTCCCTGTTGGACCCCAACATGTCCTCCCTGTGTGACTGGCAGATGGAGTCGGTTGCCTGCTCTAGTCGCTCCATCAGCCTTTCTGGGGGGACAATGGAAGTGGCCACCCTATCCATGGGCTGAGCCATCATCTCGGATGATGCAGCCTGTTGGGTTGCCATACCGTAAATGGATTGCTCCCATGCGGTATTGCCGGGTGGCGTACGGCCACCATGTCGGTGGGCACCACACCTGTCTGGGGCAAGGCGGACTGCGCCTTGCTGTGCCGGCACTGCCTGAGGCTGCAGGACTGCATTCCCCCTCTGATCTGCTGGCCCAGGAACAGGATCAGATGTCGCGGAGTGTGACCCTGCATCCGTAACCACCAAAGGCCTAGCTGCCAACACTGACATCCCCATTGAGGGTTCTGACCCTGGTGCAGGTGGGTGGGACAGAACAGATTCCCTCCCTGGAACACTCACCTGCGACGGCACGTAGGTCTCATCATCCGAGTCAACAGCTGAGTACAGCTCGGGGGAGGTGCAGCCAGAGACACCCCTTGAGAGCACGACCTGCAGCACTTGTGGGTTTTCACCCACCAGCACACCACGTCCCTCACTGGTGGTTGGTCGGCCCTCGGACCCCTCCTGGCTCTGCACCATCTCCACAACCCCAGCAGTATCAGGTGCGTCTTCCCCTGCAATGACATAATGACAAAGAAATGGAAACCCGCATTAGCACCATGGCACACAATGAGGGCTGTGAAACAAGAGAACCAGTACTTGATTGACACATGTCCCACATGACTAAGACCCTCCCATGCATGCACCCTCACTGCGTATGAAGGGCAGGCAAATGGCACACACTCATTACACAAAGATGGAAGATGAACACATTTCATGCATGCTGCCTGGCAGTGGCATCAGACATTGCCCTGTGATTGCCAGGTGACACACACATGCCATCACACAGATGGCATGTGCCATTGCTATTGAGTGTAGATGGAGAGGAGGGCAGCACTTATTCATTCTGTCCAGTTCCCACATGCAATAGCTTTTCTAATTCTGACAGGTCTGCTTTATCACCTGGAGCTGCCAGTCCCAAATGGTCCAATTGCACAGGGACATGTGTGAACATATGATATCCAGGTAACAAAGTAACTCCACTTTACCATGGCCATGCCATACATGTGACTAGAGGACTGAGGAATGCCTAGTATAAGTGGTGGAATGCATACAATCTGTCTGATTGAACATAGGAAAATAATCAACAATGTAGTGGCAAGGTGACACTTCAAGGCCAACTTGGGTGCTGTTGGGCTAGATGTCTACTGTTGGCAGAAGGGATACTGCAATGGCAAAATGCAGCTGCCCAGGATGTCTTGCATGAAGCACATGGCTGACCCATTCGACTCAGGCGCACACACTCTCACCTGGCACACAAACAGATGCCCTCACACACACACCATGCACATGGATGACACACACATGCATGTGCACTCACCGGACAATGCCTCGTAATCAGGCAGATCTCCCACGCTTTGGATCTGTTCCTCCGTGACGTAGGTCCCAGCGACTGACTCATGTGGAGTGAGTTCCATGTCTTCTACTGGAGACCCACCTCCAGTCACTAGAGTTGCGGCATGACTTGAGGCCAGCTTCTTCTTTGCCCTGTGCTTTAGGTCATTCCAGCGCTTGTAGCAATCATTGGCTGTGCGCCTCACGATTCCAAGGGCACTTACGATGTCCGCAATGGTCTGCCAGTGTGCCTGGCGTTGTGCAGGTGTGGTCTTGGATCCTGCAACAATGACCATCTCGTTATCATGTCCGGACACATACTCGACAAGTGCATTCAGTTCCACATCCGTGAAGCTGGGCTTCCTCGACGGACCGGACTGTGTAGCCGTGTCGGGGGCATCAGCCTGTGCCGGACGAGCACTCTTCCTCTTCCGCTTGGAAGGTGGTGGTGATCCTGAGTGTCCTGCGCCGCTCTGGACACTAGGGGCAGGAGCCCTGGTGGGCTCTGTATCAGGTGTGTGGGATTGCACACTCAGCATGGGAGTTGGTGCAGGCATTGGCTCAAGTGTAATGGTGTCATGGGGAATGTCAGCAGAATGGACTAGGACGGACACTGTCCTGGCTGGGTGTGTGAGAGCTGGGGTGGATGGAGCTGCAGCTGCCCCTGCAGCCTCTCCGCCCTGCCTACTTGGGGCAGCAGATGACCTTGCTGCCCCAGATCCACGTGGCATGATAGCATCAACGTGCACCAGCGCACGTGTCGTAGCCCTGCTGACCTGGAAGTCAGCCATGGAGTCAGCCAGGTCTGGTGCCACAATGGGCTGGTCCAACAAGGGCTGAGCATGGATGGTGTCAGCCACTTCAGCCTCAACGGGAGGGGGGGAGGGGGGAGGAGGGGGGGATGATGGGTGCCCTTGACTGGTCCTCCACACATGGGGGGACAGGCTCACCCTGCAAGTTACGACCACGTCCCCTACCGGATCCACCACGGCCACCACTTGTGGCTCTTCCACCTTTGCCACCCTTACGGAATCCTCGCCTCCCAGCCATGGCACTGATATTAATGTGCGTATGGGAGTGGCTGTAGACAATTGTCCTGGGCAATTGGGGGTCAAAGGGGTTGGGTACCAGATGGTAATTGTACCCTAGTGCTCTAGCACGGCTGATTGTAACCCCTGGGGAAAGATGACGGGTCACGCAACGCACAGGAGGCCAAAAAAAGGGAGATGACGTGCACGCAACCCCTCCTAGACCACGTGTGCAGAAAGAAAAACCTGCACTACGCTGTGGCACCCAGTAACACAAGAATGAACGTATGCGTGTCACACGCAGCCTAGAATGACCTCTGAAGGGGTAGACTACACACGGGGCAAGCACAGAAGTTGGATACGTGCGTGACTCACCGTCTGCCAGGTAAAAGAGCGTGAAAAATGAGCGCGTTTGGCTGGCTAAACCCCCGCCAAAAGAAGATGTGTACGCTGTCTGAGAAGACAGGACAACAGTAGAAGGGGACACTGTTTGAGGGAACAGGCCCAGGTAAACCAGTACAAGAGGAAAAATAGAGAAAAAGCTGTCAGAGGTAACAGGGAGTACGAACTGGAAACGCCGTGAAGTAAATCGCGTGTGAAACGACAAGAAGTACAGAATTCACCCACTCGCTCTCCACGAAAAGCACGTACAAGGAAATGGTGTTCTACATGTACCTTATATACAGGCCCACACGTACAGCGTCACTTACGCGGCGTGTACGTTCACCAATCACACGCTTTGTCACTCCTGCGTGTAGATCCATTTTCACCAATCACACGCTTTGTCACTTCTGCGTGTAGATCCATTTTCGCCAATCACACGCTTTGTCACTTCTGCGTGTAGATCATTTTCACCAATCACACGCTTTGACACTGGGACATGTCACGCAACAATTTCCTGCATGTGCAGGTGACTATAGGCGCGCATATGCTGTTGACGGGTTTACGCACTAAGGGCCTTTCCTCGATTCACACGCTGACGTGTGGGATTTCACTCCCTATCAGGCTGTCCACGCGTTCACACACGAGAGACCACGCTCCTGGCCAGGAGGCCAAATTACTGCCCCCCAGAGCCCTGAGCACGCTCCCACCTGCCATTAGCTGCTGCATGACTGCCTGCTGGCCACGTGCCCCACAGTGCTGGTGGGTGGGGGTGTTGGGAGACATGGGTGGGGGCCTGGTGGAGGCTGCCCCTGGTGGCGGGGGGGTGGGGGTGGTGGGAGACATGGGTGGGGGCCTGGTGGAGGGTGCCCCTGGTGGCGGGGGGGTGGGGGTGGTGGGAGGCATGGGTGGGGGCCTGGTGGAGGCTGCCCCTGGTGGCGGGGGGGGGTGGGGGTGGTGGGAGGCATGGGTGGGGGCCTGGTGGAGGCTGCCCCTGGTGGCGGGGGGGTGGGGGTGGTGGGAGACATGGGTGGGGGCCTGGTGGAGGCTGCCCCTGGTGGCGGGGGGTGGGGGTGGTGGGAGGCATGGGTGGGGGCCTGGTGGAGGCTGCCCCTGGTGGCGGGGGGGGTGGGGGTGGTGGGAGACATGGGTGGGGGCCTGGTGGAGGCTGCCCCTGCACTGCTGGGGGTTGGGGGTGGTGGGAGGCATGGGTGGGGGCCTGGTGGAGGCTGCCCCTGGTGGCGGGAGGGTGGGGGTGGTGGGAGACATGAGTGGGGTCCTGGTGGAGGCTGCCCCTGGTGGCGGGGGGGTGGGGGTGGTGGGGGGCATGGGAGGGGCCTGGTGGAGGCTGCCCCTGCACTGCTGGGGGTTGGGGGTGGTGGGAGACATGGGTGGGGGCCTGGTGGAGGGTGCCCCTGGTGACTGGGGGTTGGGGGTGGTGGGAGACATGGGTGGGGGCCTGGTGGAGGCTGCCCCTGCACTGCTGGGGGTTGGGGGTGGTGGGAGGCATGGGTGGGGGCCTGGTGGAGGCTGCCCCTGGTGGCGGGGGGGTGGGGGTGGTGGGAGGCATGGGTGGGGGCCTGGTGGAGGCTGCCCCTGCACTGCTGGGGGTTGGGGGTGGTGGGAGGCATGGGTGGGGGCCTGGTGGAGGCTGCCCCTGCACTGCTGGGGGTTGGGGGTGGTGGGAGGCATGGGTGGGGGCCTGGTGGAGGCTGCCCCTGGTGGCGGGGGGGGTGGGGGTGGTGGGAGACATGGGTGGGGGCCTGGTGGAGGGTGCCCCTGGCTGCGGGGGGGTGGGGGTGGTGGGAGGCATGGGTGGGGGCCTGGTGGAGGCTGCCCCTGGTGGCGGGGGGGGTTGGGGGTGGTGGGAGGCATGGGTGGGGGCCTGGTGGAGGCTGCCCCTGCACTGCTGGGGGTTGGGGGTGGTGGGAGGCATGGGTGGGGGCCTGGTGGAGGCTGCCCCTGGTGGCGGGGGGGGTGGGGGTGGTGGGAGACATGGGTGGGGGCCTGGTGGAGGGTGCCCCTGGTGGCGGGGGGGTGGGGGTGGTGAGAGGCATGGGTGGGGGCCTGGTGGAGGCTGCCCCTGGTGGCGGGGGGGGGGGTGGGGGTGGTGGGAGGCATGGGTGGGGGCCTGGTGGAGGCTGCCCCTGGTGGCGGGGGGTGGGGGTGGTGGGAGACATGAGTGGGGTCCTGGTGGAGGCTGCCCCTGGTGGCGGGGGGGTGGGGGTGGTGGGGGGCATGGGTGGGGGCCTGGTGGAGGCTGCCCCTGCACTGCTGCGGGTTGGGGGTGGTGGGAGGCATGGGTGGGGGCCTGGTGGAGGCTGCTCCTGGTGGCGGGAGGGTGGGGGTGGTGGGAGACATGAGTGGGGGCCTGGTGGAGGCTGCCCCTAGTGGCGGGGGGCAGGGGGTGGTGGGGGGCATGGGTGGGGGCCTGGTGGAGGCTGCCCCTGGTGGTGGGGGGGGCGGGGGTGGTGGGAGACATGGGTGGGGGCCTGGTGGAGGGTGCCCCTCGTGGCGGGGGGTGGGGGTGGTGGGAGACATGGGTGGGGGCCTGGTGGAGGCTGCCCCTGCACTGCTGGGGGTTGGGGGTGGTGGGAGGCATGGGTGGGGGCCTGGTGGAGGCTGCCCCTGGTGGCGGGGGGGTGGGGGTGGTGGGAGACATGGGTGGGGGCCTGGTGGAGGCTGCCCCTGCACTGCTGGGGGTTGCGGGTGGTGGGAGGCATGGGTGGGGGCCTGGTGGAGGCTGCCCCTGGTGGAGGGGGGGTGGGGGTGGTGGGAGACATGGGTGGGGGCCTGGTGGAGGCTGCCCCTGGTGGCGGGGGGGTGGGGGTGGTGGGGGGCATGGGTGGGGGCCTGGTGGAGGCTGCCCCTGCACTGCTGGCGGTTGGGGGTGGTGGGAGGCATGGGTGGGGGCCTGGTGGAGGCTGCCCCTGGTGGCGGGGGGGTGGGGGTGGTGGGGGGCATGGGTGGGGGCCTGGTGGAGGCTGCCCCTGCACTGCTGGGTGTTGGGGGTGGTGGGAGACATGGGTGGGGGCCTGGTGGAGGCTGCCCCTGGTGACTGGGGGTTGGGGGTGGTGGGAGACATGGGTGGGGGCCTGGTGGAGGCTGCCCCTGCACTGCTGGGGGTTGGGGGTGGTGGGAGACATGGGTGGGGGCCTGGTGGAGGCTGCCCCTGGTGACTGGGGGGGTGGGGGTGGTGGGTGACATGAGTGGGGGCCTGGTGGAGGGTGCCCCTGGTGGCGGGGGGGTGGGGGTGGTGGGAGGCATGGGTGGGGGCCTGGTGGAGGCTGCCCCTGGTGGCGGGGGGGTGGGGGTGGTGGGAGACATGGGTGGGGGCCTGGTGGAGGCTGCCCCTGGTGGCGGGAGGGTGGGGGTGGTGGGAGACATAGGTGGGGGCCTGGTGGAGGCTGCCCCTGCACTGCTGGGGGTTGGGGGTGGTGGGAGGCATGGGTGGGGGCCTGGTGGAGGCTGCCCCTGCACTGCTGGGGGTTGGGGGTGGTGGGAGGCATGGGTGGGGGCCTGGCGGAGGCTGCCCCTGCACTGCTGGGGGTTGGGGGTGGTGGGAGACATGGGTGGGGCCTGGTGGAGGGTGCCCCTGGTGGCGGGGGGGTGGGGGTGGTGGGAGGCATGGGTGGGGGCCTGGTGGAGGCTGCCCCTGCACTGCTGGGGGTTGGGGGTGGTGGGAGGCATGGGTGGGGGCCTGGTGGAGGCTGCCCCTGCACTGCTGGGGGTTGGGGGTGGTGGGAGGCATGGGTGGGGGCCTGGTGGAGGCTGCCCCTGCACTGCTGGGGGTTGGGGGTGGTGGGAGGCATGGGTGGGGGCCTGGTGGAGGGTGCTCCTGGTGGCGGGTGGGTGGGGGTGGTGGGAGGCATGGGTGGGGGCCTGGTGGAGGCTGCCCCTGGTGGCGGGGGGGGTGGGGGTGGTGGGAGGCATGGGTGCGGGCCTGGTGGAGGCTGCCCCTGGTGGCGGGGGGGTGGGGGTGGTGGGAGACATGGGTGGGGGCCTGGTGGAGGCTGCCCCTGGTGGTGGGGGGGTGGGGGTGGTGGGAGGCATGGGTGGGGGCCTGGTGGAGGCTGCCCCTGGTGGCGGGGGGGGTGGGGGTGGTGGGAGACATGGGTGGGGGCCTGGTGGAGGCTGCCCCTGCACTGCTGGGGGTTGGGGGTGGTGGGAGGCATGGGTGGGGGCCTGGTGGAGGCTGCCCCTGGTGGCGGGAGGGTGGGGGTGGTGGGAGACATGAGTGGGGTCCTGGTGGAGGCTGCCCCTGGTGGCGGGGGGGTGGGGGTGGTGGGGGGCATGGGTGGGGGCCTGGTGGAGGCTGCCCCTGCACTGCTGGGGGTTGGGGGTGGTGGGAGACATGGGTGGGGGCCTGGTGGAGGCTGCCCCTGGTGACTGGGGGTTGGGGGTGGTGGGAGACATGGGTGGGGGCCTGGTGGAGGCTGCCCCTGCACTGCTGGGGGTTGGGGGTGGTGGGAGGCATGGGTGGGGGCCTGGTGGAGGCTGCCCCTGGTGGCGGGGGGGTGGGGGTGGTGGGAGGCATGGGTGGGGGCCTGGTGGAGGCTGCCCCTGCACTGCTGGGGGTTGGGGGTGGTGGGAGGCATGGGTGGGTGCCTGGTGGAGGCTGCCCCTGCACTGCTGGGGGTTGGGGGTGGTGGGAGGCATGGGTGGGGGCCTGGTGGAGGCTGCCCCTGGTGGCGGGGGGGTGGGGGTGGTGGGAGACATGGGTGGGGGCCTGGTGGAGGGTGCCCCTGGTGGCGGGGGGTGGGGGTGGTGGGAGGCATGGGTGGGGGCCTGGTGGAGGCTGCCCCTGGTGGCGGGGGGGGTTGGGGGTGGTGGGAGGCATGGGTGGGGGCCTGATGGAGGCTGCCCCTGCACTGCTGGGGGTTGGGGGTGGTGGGAGGCATGGGTGGGGGCCTGGTGGAGGCTGCCCCTGGTGGCGGTTGGGGGTGGGGGTGGTGGGAGACATGGGTGGGGGCCTGGTGGAGGGTGCCCCTGGTGGCGGGGGGGTGGGGGTGGTGGGAGGCATGGGTGGGGGCCTGGTGGAGGCTGCCCCTGGTGGCGGGGGGGGTGGGGGTGGTGGGAGGCATGGGTGGGGGCCTGGTGGAGGCTGCCCCTGGTGGCGGGGGGGTGGGGGTGGTGGGAGACATGAGTGGGGTCCTGGTGGAGGCTGCCCCTGGTGGCGGGGGGGTGGGGGTGGTGGGGGGCATGGGTGGGGGCCTGGTGGAGGCTGCCCCTGCACTGCTGGGGGTTGGGGGTGGTGGGAGGCATGGGTGGGGGCCTGGTGGAGGCTGCCCCTGGTGGCGGGAGGGTGGGGGTGGTGGGAGACATGAGTGGGGGCCTGGTGGAGGCTGCCCCTGGTGGCGGGGGGGTGGGGGTGGTGGGGGGCATGGGTGGGGGCCTGGTGGAGGCTGCCCCTGGTGGCGGGGGGGTGGGGGTGGTGGGAGACATGGGTGGGGGCCTGGTGGAGGGTGCCCCTGGTGGCGGGGGGGTGGGGGTGGTGGGAGACATGGGTGGGGGCCTGGTGGAGGCTGCCCCTGCACTGCTGGGGGTTGGGGGTGGTGGGAGGCATGGGTGGGGGCCTGGTGGAGGCTGCCCCTGGTGGCGGGGTGGTGGGAGACATGGGTGGGGGCCTGGTGGAGGCTGCCCCTGCACTGCTGGGGGTTGGGGGTGGTGGGAGGCATGGGTGGGGGCCTGGTGGAGGCTGCCCCTGGTGGCGGGGGGGTGGGGGTGGTGGGAGACATGGGTGGGGGCCTGGTGGAGGCTGCCCCTGCACTGCTGGGGGTTGGGGGTGGTGGGAGGCATGGGTGGGGGCCTGGTGGAGGCTGCCCCTGGTGGCGGGGGGGTGGGGGTGGTGGGAGACATGGGTGGGGGCCTGGTGGAGGCTGCCCCTGGTGGCGGGGGGGTGGGGGTGGTGGGGGGCATGGGTGGGGGCCTGGTGGAGCCTGCCCCTGCACTGCTGGGGGTTGGGGGTGGTGGGAGGCATGGGTGGGGGCCTGGTGGAGGCTGCCCCTGGTGACTGGGGGGGTGGGGGTGGTGGGTGACATGAGTGGGGGCCTGGTGGAGGGTGCCCCTGGTGGCGGGGGGGTGGGGGTGGTGGGTGACATGAGTGGGGGCCTGGTGGAGGGTGCCCCTGGTGGCGGGGGGGTGGGGGTGGTGGGAGGCATGGGTGGGGGCCTGGTGGAGGCTGCCCCTGGTGGCAGGGGGGTGGGGGTGGTGGGAGACATGGGTGGGGGCCTGGTGGAGGCTGCCCCTGGTGGCGGGAGGGTGGGGGTGGTGGGAGACATGGGTGGGGGCCTGGTGGAGGCTGCCCCTGCACTGCTGGGGGTTGGGGGTGGTGGGAGGCATGGGTGGGGGCCTGGTGGAGGCTGCCCCTGCACTGCTGGGGGTTGGGGTGGTGGGAGGCATGGGTGGGGGCCTGGTGGAGGCTGCCCCTGCACTGCTGGGGGTTGGGGGTGGTGGGAGGCATGGGTGGGGGCCTGGTGGAGGCTGCCCCTGGTGGCGGGGGGGTGGGGGTGGTGGGAGACATGGGTGGGGGCCTGGTGGAGGCTGCCCCTGCACTGCTGGAGGGTGCAGGGGGACATGAGCAGGTGTGCAGGGTAGTCCCCTGTTGTGTAGGCTGCCTGCAGGGGCCGTGGAGGGTGTACAGGGAACACCTGTGAGGACCCACCCAGCCTAATCGCGTGTGACTTCCCACGCACCCCTGTAATACACGTACCCAGCCAAATCGCGTGTGATGATTCCCACGCACCCCTGTAATACACGTACCCAGCCAAATCGCGTGTGATAATTCCTGCGCACCCCTGTAATACACGTACCTGGCCAAATCGCATCCCTGTAATACACGTACCCAGCCGAATCGCGTGTAAAACTTCCCGTGTACCCCTGTAATACACGTACCCTGGCCAATCGCGTGTTAAACTTCCCGCGTACCCCTGTAATACACGTACCCTGGCTAATCGCATGTAAAACTTCCCACATACACCTGTAATACACGTACCCTGGCCAATCGCGTGTGATAATTCCCGCGTACCCCTGTGATACACGTGCCCTGGCTAATCGCGGGTAAAACTTCCCGCCTACCCCTGTAATACACGTACCCTGGCCAATCGCGTGTTAAACTTCCCGCGTACCCCTGTAATACACGTACCCTGGCTAATCGCATGTAAAACTTCCCGCATACACCTGTAATACACGTACCCTGGCCAATCGCGTGTTAAACTTCCCGCGTACCCCTGTAATACACGTACCCTGGCTAATCGCGTGTATAACTTCCCGCCTACCCCTGTAATACACGTACCCTGGCCAATCGCGTGTTACACTTCCCGCGTACCCCTGTAATACACGTACCCTGGCTAATCGCGTGTATAACTTCACGCGTACCCCTGATATGCACGTTACCCGCTTTGCGTTCCTTGTTTGGCAGCCCTGTAAACTGGTCCAGGGTTAGCGCAGCCCTTTGCGATGATTTAGCGATTTTGATGGCTTTTCCTTGCGCAAGGGCGTTCTTGGGGGCGTTACTGGCGCTGCTGCAGGGTCGCTGCGATACTCTGCGCCACGGCTGGTTTGGGAGCCTAAAATCCATGAATACGCTGTGCGCGGAAATCGGTTTTAGCGCACGTGCCTGGCGCAGTCAATCGCACGCGGACACTCTGCGCCAGCCGCTTGCGACACTTTTCTGCGAAATTCTATGAATTACCCTGTTAATCTTGTGTTTCAGTTCTAACAGTCAAAAATGACACGTTTGTACGATACTTCGCTCTGCAAATATATTTTCGGGGCTTCTTTCCCCATTTCAGTACTATCCTGTCTTTCCAAGTTATTACTTTTTCAGATGGCCAAATTGCAAAAGCAAAGAGTTTTGTTTTGAGGTAAGAAGATATTTCAGAAACCCAGCTTCCATTTTTGACATGGTGGGATCTAGTGCCGACAACACAATAAAAAGAAAATGTTTGTGCACACAGCACAGTTGCTGCCACTTCCCTCACAATGCACTCTAGGTCAGAGAATGAGTGCACAATATGGTTATGCTATTCTATGCAAGGCCATGCCCAGTAATAGCTTCACTGCTTCCTGGCCAATGCACCATAAATATGTTTGTGTACCTGATACAACTCTTATATTGGGTTCATGAGTGGTAAGCCAAAACCGGACCTGGTGTGCACTAGATCACAATTTCATCATCATGTGGTATTTTGTCCATTATGCATTTGTGGCGATATCTCAGAATATACTTACCAGTATGCCTGGACACTATCACCTATGTTATCAGCCCATTATGATGTGAGAATACCACATTTGTAAAAAATAAATATATATATATCAACAACTACCCACCTGTCTGTATGCTATCACCAGTAATGAAGACACATAATAAATAGTCCAAGGCTTTCTTACTTCTGTTATATGTGCTTCAGAAGCAATTAGAACTTATGAGAAATAACCATTACATCTACAATGTACTGAGTTTTTACATGACATTCACTGTGATTCAAAAATGAAAATATACATAGCCACAAACACATTTCATTCATAAAGCTCCCACACCATAAATAGCTGTTTCTCCCAATAGACTTCAAACACTGTTTTTGCAATAGATGGCAAGAGTCCTGCTACAACTGACCATAACAATTTTCAATTGCCTTACTTGAAACCTACTTCTGGGACAGTGAATAATTACACGTAAAATGTTTGTTAATGTGAATGTACACAGAATTCCTCAGCCTGCAAATGCCTGTAAAATGCACTCACAGATGATAGATCGCACACATCACTTGTACTGGGATCTTATCTAGATAATGCTTGATTCTGTGTTCCTTCGTACAGCAAAGCCAGTACTCCCTCCACTCGGATTGGTCTGAATTTCTTTTCCCCATCTGCCTGGACAGCGCCTGCACATACAGTTTCTTCTTCTGCTTTTCCCTTTTCAACAGGACAGCTCATCACATACTCGTACGAGAGAGACCAGCCTGCTCACGGTCAGCAAATGGAGCACACACCAACCCAGAGCCACAGAGTGTGAGAGTGAATCCTCCCTCTGATTGACAGCCCTTTTAAAATCCTCTCTGTGACCTTCCCATGAAATGTATGTTTGCCTAGAGACAGTGTTAGACAATGCCTGCCTTTCACCGTGATGTCATTTGCCAATCAAAGCCACCCCCTTTGTCAAACCAACCAACCCACTAGAAGGTTCCAGAGAGCATGTTTTCAGCCTGCACCTTTGACCGGGATTCAGGCAGCAGCCAATAGATGCAAATGGCTACATTTCTGTGCTGGTTCCTGCTCTGGAAATAAACAATGAGCTTACTTTGAGCCTAATAGGTTTCACATTCCTCAGTTCTTTCTTGCAAGAAAGCAGCTTTCATTCTGCACATGTATTCTCTTTTAAAATGAGCCGGCTTATACCATTATGCTGCACCAATATTTTGCACCACAGGGCCATGCACTGCGCTGCCTTGCACATTAGTCAGGGGATAGGTTAGTAGTTTTGAAGTATTACCAGAGTAAGTAAACTGTTAGTCATATAATTCATTGCAACACTGTCCATATTCCCATGGTGTAGTGTTAACTGAAAATACCAGCATTTATTTAATGGTGAATTAAAAAAGAAAATGTTTACCTTGTATATTTCTATGCACTCACAATACTGACTCACACCAGATTTAGTCCAGAGTCTCACACCCGAGTCCCACACTCTTTTTGACACATGGAATCAGTTTTCAGTTTTTGGTGAAATTCTGATCTGGCTAAAGAGAACAAGTCATGTCCGGTTATCATGATTCCTTGATCGAGGGCCACCCCGGAATCGCTAAAACCCTAGCCAAGGTAAAACGAAATTATTGTTGGCCCAAGTGGCATAAAGACATTATCCAATTCATCCTATCTTGTGGAGTGTGTGCTCAAAACATGTCATCCAAGCAGAAACAACCATTGGAAATCACATCAGCACCCTGGCACACATTGTCCCTCGATTTTATTACTGACTTGCCACCGAGTCAAGGGTTTAACACTATTCTTGTGGTCGTGGACCTATTTTAAAAAATAGCACATTTCATACCTCTTAAGGGGCTCCCAAAATCTTCCACTCTGGCAAAGGTATTTCTTGAAGGCATCATACGGCTCCATGGTTTTCCTTCAGTTTTGGTCTCAGACCGAGGTACTCAGTTTGTATCTAACTTCTGGAGAAAATGCTGCTCTATGGCCCAGATCGACATCCAGCTATCCACCAGTCACCATCCCCAAACAGATGGTCAAACGAGAGGACAAATCAGACGCTCGAGCAGTATCTGCGTTGCATGTTACACCAAGCCGAAGGACGCTGGTTCGACCTATTATGGATAGCTGAATATGCTTACAATAATTCCCTACACACCAGCAGTGGGCAGACACCCTTTTATACCATGCATGGCAGGCACCCACGTACTTCTGAGTTGGACGTTCCCACAACCCTGGAAATGCCAGCAGTCAAAACCTTGCACACAACCATTTCTCAAACCTTTAAAAGGGCAGCTAAACACCTACTTCAAGCTAAGAATCGCCAAAAGAAGTTTTCTGATCAACACCGAGCAAAGGCCCCCCGACTACCAAGTGGGAGACAAAGTCTGGCTGGCGTCTAAACACGTGTCCATTAAAGGAACCCAAACTTTCCATCCAAGATACCTGGGTCCATTCACCGTCACCTCCATGATAAATCCTGTGGCGGTCAGACTAGCTTTGCCGTCAATCATGCAGATTCATCGTGTCTCTCATTAAAACTGTTCAACCTGGGACCCGGGTAGCAACGCCACCGCAGCCAGTAGTAGTCACCGGGGAGCCAGAATTCAAAGTCAAGGACATCCTAGATTCAAAGTACGTCAGGGGTATGGTCCACAAGACAGGACATGGGAGCCTTGTGAGTACATCCATGCACCTCGCTTGCTTAGACGATTTCATCAAAACCATCCAACCAAACCAGGACCAGACAGAAGAGCCACCTTGAGAGGGGCCTTGGTGGGGAGTGCTGTCATGATTCCTGCCCCTCATGTCCCCAGCCCTCCAAGATGTCAGGCTGGTGCCAGGCCACGATCACTTACATGGCCCTCAAGGGCCTCTCCATCCCTCCAAAGACCCACTTGGAGTCAGACTTGGCGCTTGTGGCACCAGACTCACTCACTCCTATAGGATAACATTGGGGATTGGACTTGTAGTACATTGATGGGGACAAGATGGATGCCCCACATATTTTGGTTCCCAGAACTGCATGTGCAGTCTAGTCTTTTGGGTGTGGTTCAGCCCAGAGACACCTGGGATACCCAGAGAATATTTAAGCCACGCCCAGGCTGAGAAAACATGCTTTGCTTTTTCTGCACCTGCAGAGGG
Organism: Ambystoma mexicanum; assembly: GCF_040938575.1. NCBI lineage: Eukaryota > Metazoa > Chordata > Amphibia > Caudata > Ambystomatidae > Ambystoma > Ambystoma mexicanum. Next base: position 484,394,167 of record NC_090932.1, on the reverse strand, counting down.
ACACTCACCGTGTTTGGATCGGTCTCCAGTAGGCCTGCATCTTTCTTCTGCGCTCAGCTCCTGCAAGAACAAGAACACCGTTAGGAACAGCCTTACCTTGCGGCGCTTCTGCCCATCATTCATCGCTCCTTCTGTTCTGCGGGCATCTTCGGCAGTGTCATTCCCATTCCGGCACGCCGCTTCCTAAGGAAAAGGGAAAAGAACAGAAAAATGGCATTAGTAAGCATTCTGCAAATCTTCGCTTATTTTTAAATACTGTACAAGCTTCAAACGCTTACCTGAATCCCAGCCGCTCTGGGGGAACTCTGTCTCCGGAACCCCTCATTCATCTGCAAGAGGGAAAAGACATTCCAGGTTAGCATGGAAACATCTAGAGGCGCCGCATACCGCGCTTACTCACCGCATTTGTTCTTCATAACCGACATCCATGCTGAAAACATCGCGGCACCTAAAAGACACATAAAAAGAACTCAGTTCAATACAAATACGAAAGGGGTGCATCGCGCATCGCGCTCTCACTCACCTTCAGCGCTACTCATCTCAGCAGCACGCCACCATCCCCAGACGCCGCCCATCATCTAAGGAAGGAAAGGAACGAAGTTAGAGAACTGTTCAAAAGACTCATTATACTTACCTGTCGGACTCTTGCCAGTGAAGTAACTAGGCAGCAACGAGCCCGCATCAATCAACGCGCCCCTGTGCTGAAAGCAGGACATAGAGCACACTATCCAAGAAAACAAGGTGAGCTGTGGATCAAAGGGAAGGGTTGGACCCCGGGGAAGAAGGGGTTCAAGCACACAGAGACAATAAGGAGTTGAACTCTACCAATCCTGTGTTTCAGGCCCAGTCTCCAGTCGAATAGCCTCCAGGGAAGGGTTTGAGGTTGTAAGAGGTCAGAACAGGCTGAGTGATGTCCCTGTGGATAACAGGTGGGCGTTACAATAGCATACATCTATAATGCTGTGTCTCAATTCAGGGTCATCAGCCCAAAAATGTGGTGATTTTTCTATGTCAAGTATTTGTTTAAACACCTTGTCATTAATTAAACTTCTTTCCTGCTCTAGCGCCAAAGTGGCTTAAATCATTTCAGGATGTCCATTTACATGGATAGGAGGCCATGCTGCCCATCTCCAATGTGTATCTCTGACATCATTGAAATGTATTTTCCCTGATATGACCCTGAAACAATATTTGGTTTACATGTTTCCTCATTTAGATCAAAATGCAAGGTGTTTTCATCTACCTGTGTCTGCCATTTATTCCAGGGATACAAATGAATCGCTAAAGATTGTTTCTCTTTTTCTCCTCGCATTTCATCCAGACACAGGAGAATGACAATGACGCTAGACACACAGTCATTCTGAAGATATACTTCCACTACACTTTCTGATTTAGCAATGGTGTGGCATTCTATTGCGTTGTTGCCCTGAGTCATTATTTTCCTAGGTTTCAGTGGGTTTTTATTTGGCTAAAGACCACAACACCCCATTCTCGTGATCAATGAGGGGTGAGAGCCTCTTCAGGCAATGTGTCTCTATAAGGAATGGTATTTTATTAATGTGTGTGACCAACACTTCCCATCTCATCCAATGCTTCCCTATCATTATGTCAACATCAGTGACACCTTTGTCAGGTATTTCTTCCTGATATAAATTGTACATAGGGCCTGTCTCAACTTTAAACAGTTTTGTGGGGATCTCCCTTCATTTATGCTTTACATTAATTCCTGAGAAAGGATAGTTGATTGGGCACCTGTGTCTATCATTGCAAATGTGTTACATTTCTCTTCAATGGTGATAGGCAATAATATTTATTCTCAGATTTTTCATGTATGCATAGAAAATGTGAATTGTTACTGATTGCAGTGCTTAATTTTGTTAGGCCAGCCTGGCTTTTTGCTAAGCAAAGGGGCATTTGAAATGATACCCCCCCTTGTCTCTTTCTCTTTGAATTTCAGTGTCTGTTCTCCTGGGTTAAGAACCCAGCTGAAGTGTAGCCGCTAACTGTCCCTCTGATTTGGGGCCATTTGTCTACTGTTTTCTATTTTTTTACCATTGTTTGGGTCCTTTCCATTTACCTACATTCTGGAACCTATTGACTCTGTATTTTCACAAGCGTCTGGCGACAGAATGCCAGTTTCAGATGTGTGTCATAACAGTCTCTTGGAATATCTGTGGTTCAAAATACTCTTCAGTTGACTCACCTGCATCTGTCTTTTGGGGAATTGTCCTTTCTGTGGGGTATAAACAGTATTTTGGATATTAAGTAAGGATAGATTGTCAGTTGATTCTGACTTGTCATTTATCATTGCTGAGACATTCAGCATACCATTAACACTGCAATTATTTAGTTTGTTACAAACCAACATTTGCTTGACGGTATGTGTTTCATTGTTATACTGTGTGTTCATTTTAAGTTGCCATAAATTGCTGCTCTTCAGGTGTTTCCTGTTCATTTCTTATGTCCTGCTCCTCAGTTTCACAAACCTGAATGGTTTGGTTCAAATCCAAGTTAAACCACACTCCCTTTTTGTGTATGTTATTATTCCCTGTCTCACTTTTATTTGTTTGTTTTCTTGGTTTTAAAATGCTAGACAACTCAGTGTTTTCATTTAAAGGTAATTTGTGGCATCTGTGTTCTCATTATGGCAGAAAGGACTAACTAGTCACTTGTTGTCACTATGTGCAAGATCACCCCTGTGACATTCTGCACTTTCATGTGGCTGTTGTTTTTGTACTGCACACAGTTTCCCTATTTGCTCTGAAAACATTTTAACGTGGGCCTCCAAACATTGGAACCTGTCCATGTCCCGGAAATCATCCCTTTGTGGTCTAGGTTGGTAACCGTTGAAATCACCATGATTAGGCCTGTTCTGATACCTTTCAGGAGATTGATTTGTGTTTGTGTTTATCATGAATTCCCGGCAGAGGAGGTTGGGAACGTGGGGTGACCATCCTTTGACCATGGCCAACCTGTGGTGGGGACTGACTGTATTAGCGAGGTGCATAATTCCCATTTTGTATTTCATTTAGGTGTGGTTGCTCCCTGTGCTGGTTTTCATTTCCAATAAACCTATCCACATACCTTGGACTTTCCTGATGGCCATACACCATTGTATTAGGGTCAAATCTACTCTGGCTCACTAATGTCCGGTATGGACAATTGTCATCTGATTGTGGGTGTTATTTAGAACTGGCAAATCATAGCAAAATCCCACCTTTGGAGCAATACAGCAATACCAAGATACAGAGGACTAATGTAAGAGCTTCTGTCAGTGGGATCAATAGATTAGAACATAGGAGTTGGGGTGGTGTTCTCTGTTGATTGTATGGTTTGACATTCTTTGCTTGAATTTGGTTTGTCTCTAATGGCATCTTTACAGACTTTACCTCTAGGACTGCCGGTGTTGATTTTTTAGTTTTTGATTTAGTGTCTTTGCTCTTAGCTGTTTCTTCTTTCTCCTTGGATATTACCTCCTATATCTTGAATGCCTGTTCAATGATCCATTCCATTTAAAGTTTTACTCCCTGTGAAACTCACAGATCAGCTGAGATACAATATCAGGCTGAAGCCTGTAGAAATATGCATTTTTAAACTCTACTGAGTTTGGTATAAAGTTTACATGAAAACATGAAAATGCCCTTTTTAGGTTTTGAAAGAATTGGGGAGGGGATTCCTTTGTCTGTGTAGAAATGCTATAAGCAGCCTTTTTGGCTTGTTGTATGGACTGATGGGGCAAATATTGAGGAAGTATCTCTTTTTCAAAGTTTTCCCATTACACATTGTTCTGCTCATGTAGGCCTCGAATGACACTGGCAGAGGCAGAATCTAATGTGAGGTGCAAATACTGCCCATATTGTTTTCTAAGAATCTGAAGAATCTTAAAAATATCTGAAACAACTTTATGATGATCTTCGATACAGCCATCTCCCCCTTATTTTAATGGTTTTATTAAAGCCTTAATAGATTTCATTATCTTCAAGGTACTACATGGTTCTTTTGTCCCCCACCCCTGTTCTCTTTTGGGTGAGCATGTGGGTGATCAGTTGTGGGTGGTTCAGCCTTGACTACTGGGCCATAGCACCATAGCCAGACCTTTGTAGAGGAGCAGCTGCATGCCTCTGCAGTAACCCCTGCCCCCCTTCCTCCCATATGTTGGAGACCATGCCGTGTTTGACATCAGCAGTTGTGCCAATACTGCAGAGTGTGTTCGAAAGAAGATACCAGTTTAGACAACCATACCAAATATATCCCTGAAGTGATGACAACCTAAGGGAGGAACTCCTTAAGAAATATGAGAAAGAGCAGAAAAGAGAAGCCAGTGACGTCACAAAAAGTATGCACAACGTACCGAGATACTGACAGAAGAGGATGTATAGATCCTAAAGAAACTAATGATGAAGTAAAGAATCAAGGGAACTTTTAAATACAAAAAAAGAAGTTTACTCGTGCACAAATGTTTGCAGAAAAATCAACAGTGCAATAAATGTACAGATGCTGAAACGCAAGTTACACTAAGTCATAATAGAAGCTGGCTATATGTAATGAGTAGAATGCATGGTAGCCGCCATTGTATAGAAGCTGGACAGCAGTGTCATGAATATAGTAAGCCAGGACCCATGAAGCGGGAAGGGAAAGCTGTATCACAGCAAGAATAAGCAGAATCATGAAGCTGCAAGACAAGGCTGTCTGACACAGAGTCAAGACTAAAGCAGCGAAGGTCAGCTATCTATTCTGGTAATTAGCTAACATGCAAAGGATGAATCAAATGAGAGTACCGAGTTTTATTAATTAAAAGCATTTAAAGCCTGCAAAAATGGAGTGCATCGTGGTCTCCTGTCACATGAGCCAAGGATCAAAATAGAGTTTGAACTTGGAGTCCCAGAACATGATATTGAGTTCTATCTCTCCCATGTATTCTAAGAGACAAGGATACTTTGCAAGGCTAAATTCAAAGACAATCTTCATGGCAGAAGGCATTGGCGATGAGAGATGCTGTTCTAATTGGGAGGTGGGATAGCGTCATACTCCATCACCTTGCACCTTGGTCTCCATTTACGGGCTGCTAAGTGAACTGAATGTTCCAGACCTCACACAAGCGTAGCAACCAATTGTAGTAGTCCAAGTAATGTAGGGCCTTATAGTTTGAAAACCAATGAGAACCGGTGTATCTAATGTTTCTGAAGATGACATGTTTTAGAGGTAGGCGTATGTGTTCCACTTGACAGTGGGCAGCCAATCACAATCCTAGTCCTTATAGAAAATTATACTTAGATCTTCCCCTTAGCCAATCCCGACACTTGATAGGATTTTTTATTATTGTCACATAGTATGATGTTACTTCTGATATATTTTTGATATAAAAGTTATAATTTAATTGAAGATCGCGGAGCGAAACTGAGCTTACGTCTGTTGGTGTTCGTTTTAAACTCCCGGTTTTATATAATTGTTAATAAAACAGTACCTTGCCATTTTCCTGACTTGGTTCTGTTATTTGGACTCAGAATTAATCCGTGTCATCCCACCCCTTATCTATGCACATTCCTAAAGTGCTCTATGCTCACCTTGTCGGGTGGACAGATTCTGGCAAGCTTCCCTGACTAGGGCTGTGATTAAATCCAGCTTCAGTGAATGTGGTGCACTGCTGCTTTTCTTGAGATTCGAAACGTGAGATTTGTTGCTTCAAATCTCTGCACTGAGCACTGAGTTGTTGTGCTTCATGGCAAATGGCAGAATTCTCATTCCATACTTTAGTGATTATTCCTTGCAATTCATTAATCTTTGTTGATCAACTGCTTTGGTTTTTTTCTTCATTCTCATCTAACAGTTTAAATATTTCATTTTCTATTGCATGCACCTCTTTATTCTTTTCACTGTCATCCTTTCTATGTGCCTGACTTTGACATAATTTGCACATCTCTATCTTATCGTAATTCTTCCTCACTCTCGGCAAACTGTCCCTCTGAAACAATTGTGTATCAAGATCGCAAAATTTGGCCTGAAGTTCTGTGTCCAGTTCTCTATCTTTAAATCTGATTTCATCTGTTCTATCCGTTCACATTCTGGATCTGAACTACACTGCAACTCGGTAATGACATCAGCATTCTTTTCCTGCAGTTTGATAAACATATGTAGACAAAACCACACCTGCCGCCTAAACTAACAATACATTAAATCTTGTGTTTCAGTTCTAACAGTCAAAAATGACACGTTTGTACGATACTTCGCTCTGCAAATATATTTTCGGGGCTTCTTTCCCCATTTCAGTACTATCCTGTCTTTCCAAGTTATTACTTTTTCAGATGGCCAAATTGCAAAAGCAAAGAGTTTTGTTTTGAGGTAAGAAGATATTTCAGAAAACCCAGCTTCCATTTTTGACATGGTGGGATCTAGTGCCGACAACACAATAAAAAGAAAATGTTTGTCCACACAGCACAGTTGCTGCCACTTCCCTCACAATGCACTCTAGGTCAGAGAATGAGTGCACAATATGGTTATGCTATTCTATGCAAGGCCATGCCCAGTAATAGCTTCACTGCTTCCTGGCCAATGCACCATAAATATGTTTGTGTACCTGATACAACTCTTATATTGGGTTCATGAGTGGTAAGCCAAAACCGGACCTGGTGTGCACTAGATCACAATTTCATCATCATGTGGTATTTTGTCCTTTATGCATTTCTGGCGATATCTCAGAATATACTTACCAGTATGCCTGGACACTATCACCTATGTTATCAGCCCATTATGATGTGAGAATACCACATTTGTAAAAAATAAATATATATATATATCAACAACTACCCACCTGTCTGTATGCTATCACCAGTAATGAAGACACATAATAAATAGACCAAGGCTTTCTTACTTCTGTTATATGTGCTTCAGAAGCAATTAGAACTTATGAGAAATAACCATCACATCTACAATGTACTGAGTTTTTACATGACATTCACTGTGATTCAAAAATGAAAATATACATAGCCACAAACACATTTCATTCATAAAGCTCCCACACCATAAATAGCTGTTTCTCCCAATAGACTTCAAACACTGTTTTTGCAATAGATGGCAAGAGTCCTGCTACAACTGACCATAACAATTTTCAATTGCCTTACTTGAAACCTACTTCTGGGACAGTGAATAATTACACGTAAAATGTTTGTTAATGTGAATGTACACAGAATTCCTCAGCCTGCAAATGCCTGTAAAATGCACTCACAGATGATAGATCGCACACATCACTTGTACTGGGATCTTATCTAGATAATGCTTGATTCTGTGTTCCTTCGTACAGCAAAGCCAGTACTCCCTCCACTCGGATTGGTCTGAATTTCTTTTCCCCATCTGCCTGGACAGCACCTGCACATACAGTTTCTTCTTCTGCTTTTCCCTTTTCAACAGGACAGCTCATCACATACTCGTACGAGAGAGACCAGCCTGCTCACGGTCAGCAAATGGAGCACACACCAACCCAGAGCCACAGAGTGTGAGAGTGAATCCTCCCTCTGATTGACAGCCCTTTTAAAATCCTCTCTGTGACCTTCCCATGAAATGTATGTTTGCCTAGAGACAGTGTTAGACAATGCCTGCCTTTCACCGTGATGTCATTTGCCAATCAAAGCCACCCCCTTTGTCAAACCAACCAACCCACTAGAAGGTTCCAGAGAGCATGTTTTCAGCCTGCACCTTTGACCGGGATTCAGGCAGCAGCCAATAGATGCAAATGGCTACATTTCTGTGCTGGTTCCTGCTCTGGAAATAAACAATGAGCTTACTTTGAGCCTAATAGGTTTCACATTTTTAGTTCTTTCTTGCAAGAAAGCAGCTTTCATTCTGCACATGTATTCTCTTTTAAAATGAGCCGGCTTATACCATTATCCTGCACCAATATTTTGCAGCACCAGGCCATGCACTGCGCTGCCTTGCACATTAGTCAGGGGATAGGTTAGTAGTTTTGGAGTATTACCAGAGTAAGTAAACTGTTAGTCATATAATTCATTGCAACACTGTCCATATTCCCATGGTGTAGTGTTAACTGAAAATACCAGCATTTATGTAATGGTGAATTAAAAAAGAAAGTGTTTACCTTGTATATTTCTATGCACTCACAATACTGACTCACACCAGATTTAGTCCAGAGTCTCACTCCCGAGTCTCACACTCTTTTTGACACATGGAATCAGTTTTCAGTTTTTGGTGAAATTCTGATCTGGCTAAAATTTAGAGCCTCCTTTTTTCCTACAGGCCTCAGTCGCATATCCTATATATCTACTCAGGTCTAACCAATTTAAACGTCCATTTGCCGTCGATCTCCATTAGCTCGAGACTCGCACAGAAGACACAGGCATCACGTGTCTTTTCTGTAAGTTTCTTTTACACTATGTTGAATTAATTCAGTTAGAATAAAAGATTAACTAGTGAGCGGTTCTATCCACTTTTTCCCTATTTTTGTAGGGTTCCTGATACTGGATGCTAATCTATTTACACTTCCAGTGCCTTAAGCTCAGACATCCTAAATCACAGCTTATGGAACACAGGTGGGTGCGGTGCTACAGTCTGGATTATTAATAACTGGCCATCACCTTCTCACAATCATTTGGGGAGCACAGTGTCTTTTTGTTTTTACAATATATCTATTGTTTATGTTTTAGATCATTTATTCTATGTCAATGGGAAACGAAACTGATCTTCCAGAAATAATCAATGTCCTGAAGATGGCCCAACATTCATATTAGTGACCACCACTGACAAAGGTGGTACACTGTCAAGGGCCGAAACATATGTCGACCGAGAAAGGAAAATCCAATGTATTTTTCCTATGTCTTATTTGTATATCACCAGTCATTGCTATGTTTAAAGAATATTTAAATTGTTGAACCCCATCATTGTAAAAGTTGTATGCTGTATGAAAGGTATGATTGATGATTATAAAATCAAATGCTGTATTGTGTTTTTTTAAGATGTTTTAATATAAAAAAAACTATTAAAGTGATTTTTGTTTTGCAACAAATGCATACAGTCTAAATAACTGTCCCCACTAAGGTGTTAATCCTACCTATCAAAAGAGTAGTTGCCCTTCACCCTATCGTGTGCTACATACAGGACCTCTAGTGAGGGGTAGTCAATCTGTAACATACTTTATATTTCCTATCAGTACTCAGCCAGCACCTGCAGCAATGACAGGGGCTAGCCAAGTGAACATGCACACATTGGACACACCTGGACACACACACACTTAGGTACACATACTGCAGCAATTACAACACACATGCCCACATGTACAATGCATCAGTCATGAGGCACAACAAACAACCACAATACAACACCCAATAGCAGTCCAGCGAGTGCCAGAGGCATGTGCCCACATGCATCCACCTTGGAATGTTGACCCCCTGCCCCGAGTAGACTAGTGTAGTACACCAGCCAACTCAGCATGTCCCATGCACGAGAGCTGGACACAGCAACAATACAGCCACCAGGGACATAACACTGAACCAGAGCTACCACAATGCAGTGTGCATGTGAAGGCAAAGGAATACATGACACCATTCACAAAAGGTGCACAGACATCACACATACACATTGCATGGGTGGTATGAACACATGCATGCACACAATGACCATTGCCTGGAGACTGTGTGAGACCACCCCCAAGTATGACCCAGTCACTAATGTTTGTGTATCACCCCATGAAGATGACTCTGGATATCTGCAAATGGCATGGCTGATGACGCCTGTACATGATCCACATACACCACAAGAGACCGCTTACCACCATGCCCAAAAGTCAGACACGTGTCTGCATTGGGCACACCTCTGGACTCCTCGGGGCACGATTCTGATGCCTAGATCGCACTGGTGGAGCCCGGATGTAGTCCTGGACAAGGTGGGGATTATAGTGCTGGTGTGTGCAATGGTTCATAATTTTTGCCTGAGGAGGAATTTGCCACCACCCCCAGACACGGACATGCCACACCCTGAGGAAGAAGCAGATGAAGTGCATGAGGCATGACACAGACCAGCCAATCCCAGGGATGACATGAGGGAATGGAGGCTTGCCCGGCATGCACTAATAGACAATTTCTTCCAGAGCACTACCCTGACTAAAGCCACTTCCATCACTTTAAATAAATTGCACATGAACAAAATCATGAATGTCCACGCATTATTGATGTTCAACAAATGTGTATGTGATTTTTTCAAGCAACTATCCCGCCTCCCCCACCTACCACAAACACCCCAGTACAAAATCCCTCAAACCCCTGCCACCACCAATACCCAAGTAAACAATCCCCCCTCCCCGACCCTCCACCAACACCTCATCACACAATCCCCCTTCCCGCGCCCCCACCAGGTGTCCATGGCATGGGAACTCGTGCAAACAGTCCTCAAGCCAATCACTCTGGCTGTGTCCTTTTCCCTCCACTCCCAGCAGCCGGGGACCGTGAGCGCCGCTGGCACAGGGACTGGTCCCTACGGGTACTCTGCCATGATTTCTCTGTCAGTGTGGTTGAACTGGAGGGTATTAATGCCACTCCCTGCAGCTGTTGCTTTTGGAGATCATTGGTTTGCCCAGTTCTGCTCAGCAAGGGCAGAGACACGCTCACACATCTCGTGCACCCTTTGGCCGAACCCCATCAGTGATGCAGTGCATGAAGTTACAACCCTCCGTGTCCGACCATTGTCACGCACCATCCTCCGTTATGCACCATGGACGATGCCCCGGATTGCCTGCATGTGGTCGGAGTGGATGTTGCTGATGGACTCCATCTGCCTTTGCCATGCTTCCATTGTTCCATCCTGTGCATGACCATCCCTAATGTTGCCATAGACAGGGATGGTGAGGGGGTATGTTGCTTGGATGGACTGGCAACAGGGAAGCCAGAGGAGGGTGTGTCTGTGCCAGGCTTGGGAGTGTGGCAGTGCCTGTGGCATAGTGGGCTCTGTAGGCTCTGGCTGCGTTGTCAGTGGCGTGGTGGGCTTTTGGATGTGGAGCTGGGTTGCCTGCGCAGACTGTGGACTGGGGTTGCGGGCACTGCTGCAAGGTCGCTGTCACTGGTTATGTCAGCTTTTTCCTCCTGTGTCATGTTCAGCGGTGGCCTATCCTCTCTGATGGTGTCAATGGTGGCAGAGGTGTTGCCTATGCCAGCAGGTGTGCTTCTGGTGGGTTCGGCTGGTGGTGTGTGTGTGCTACTGCTGCAGTGGGGTGGGGTGGGATGGGTATTTTACCAATAGGTTGCATGTCTGCCCCCTTGCAGGGTTGTGGTTGTAGTGTCGCGGGATGGACAATCCCAAATGACCCAGCTGTTCCTCATCCTCCGACACCTCTGGCAAAGCTTGTGTGCATGTCGTGGACATAGTGGATGGCATTAGAACACATTCTCCCATGTGCTTTGGCATGCACATAAATGGTGATGTGTGTGGCACTGGGCTGTTGGGCTGGTGCACTGTCCTGATTTTGAGCATTTGCAGGTGGATTGCCTATGATGAGAACAGGTACAGGAAGGGGAGCGCATATGGATTTTGCATTTGACCGAGGGGGGATGACACGGGTACCTTGGTGTTGTAGCTGTTGCATGTCTTGCATGCCTCTGATCGACATGCCCCAACATTGGTGACCCACGTGATATTGGGGGGTCCTGGTACTGGTCCCTATGGGGCACTGCTCTGTTCCTGTCATGGTTGTGTTGTTAAAAGACAGTGCCAACAAAACGGCCCCTCTGGATGAGAAGTGAATTCCTCGACAGAACAGCACGATCCGATCCCTGAACGGTGAGCTGTAGCCCGAGACGACGTCTTGACAAGGGTCCATATATCGAGGTGGGTAAATTTGCCGAAATCACCAGACACGTGGGTCCTTAGAATTGTCCTTAGTAACCCGATCAGGCCTCCCAGTCCTTTGGTCAGGTGAATCGTGACCCGATTCTTAATTTAACCCTGACAATTTGAATTTGGCGCATTGTACTCGCGAGCACAATTATTTGACCAGGTAACACCAGAATTCTGATATGCCTGAGAAATTGTCTGCCTGGTTCAGGGCATTATTCTGCAGCGACAGACAATCTTTGGAAGTTAGCCATCCCGCACCACAGGAGGGGTCGCCGGCATGTACTATGTACTGTAAGAAAGGCTTTGGTGGCATAGCATTTAATGATATTTGGCACAGACAGACCAGACATAACTCTAATCTTCGGTGGCCAACCAATGGTATCTTTGAAATCCCTCGGTTAGAATATTTAGAGTCTGTATTGATAAAGAAACAGGCTAGACCTGCAGCATTTGACGCATTGCACAGTTGGAAAACAGAAGCTTTGCAGCAACAAAAGAGTAGAGAGAAACATATGCATCGACATATGACGAATGCCGAAAAGGCACTGTTATATGATCAAAATAAACAATTGGAATCAGTTAGGAACACGGACAGAGTGTTTCAATTAGGCATTCAGAAAATTTACCCTTCAAAAGATTTTCATACATCCGATGAATTGATTAACAAACTTTTGCATGAACGAAGGCCCGATGCCTCTGCGCCACCCTCGTACATCCCTCCTCCTGGTGCTTTGCCCCTTCCTGTCGTTATTCCTCCTCCTATAGTTCCTCCGGTCCTCCCTATTGTTCTTCCTGTTGTTCCTCCAGCTGTCGCTCTTTTGCCTGCCCCCTTGCCTCCGCCTATTGACATTCAGAATGTGCCTACTCTTCCTCTTCCAAGTGATTCCGCATCGCTGGTAGTAGACCAGAGAGTGGGCTCAAGGGTTGTGACTCGTAATACTGTGTCCCTAGATAAAAAGAATGAATTGATTGCTTGAGCTAAACATTGTATGGAGAAGGGTGAACAAGCTGATGTTTTTTCCACACTCGAAAATTTAAAAAGTATGCCTGAGAAAAATGTTTTTATTGAAGGGTTAGGGATTCATTTGAGTATAATGTGGAATAGATTAAACGATGTAGATCTCCCACAAGGGTTATGGGATTTGAACACCTTAGCGTTGTCTAGAGATACTGCAGAGAAGGTATATGAGCATGTCAAGAGGATTTTTGTGTATAGGAAGGAGTTGGAAGAGTTACAGAATGAAGAAGCAGATGGTGACAGTTTAGGCGCTATGTTCTTACAGAAATGGTTTTCTCCTCGCCGTGAATTGATAGGTGAGGAAGCGCAAATTTGTACAAAGGATGTGATAAGATGGATTTCGGATATGTCGATAACTCCAGATGAAGTATATGACACGTATGGGCAGTATACGTTAGAAATGCAAAAGAAAGTGATACAGGTTATGGTAGAATACCTGCAGAATGAGTATGTAAAAAGAAAGATTTGTTGTCCCGCAGAATTGTTGGGTGTTTATAAGAGAGCCTTTTCGATTGATACCTCTTCGACTGCCTTAGCGCTTGATTTGGCTCTGTTGCTTAGTAAGCGTTCGGAGCTACCTACTTCTCAGTTGCCTATGAGAGAGGTCCCTCCGACATTTGTCCCAAAAGTTGAGATTGTGGCCAATGCTGCACGAGGTATAGTCGCTGTTGACATTCCTAAACATTATGTATCGCAGTTTGTTCATGTCCCGTTCTCGAGACAGGAAGTGAACAAATTCAAATTGTCAGGGTTAAATTAAGAATCGGGTCACGATTCACCTGACCAAAGGACTGGGAGGCCTGATCGGGTTACTAAGGACAATAAAGCAATCTATTCCTGATATAAGAAACAATCTGACGGGGTTCTAAAAAGAATTAGAGTCGGTCTTACAATCATCGGTATTCACCTTAAGTGATATTGATTTATTATTTCCCGTACTCCTGCCAGTTGATTTGTGAAAACAGATTAGGACTGGAGATGATGTACCTGGGTTAGGAGATAAATGGGATAACATGGTTCGGCTCGACAGAGAAAGACCAGCTGGCGAGCGACCGCCTCAAGTGATATTAACTTTGCCTGATAGGATTGTTGTAAAATTAAAAACCATAGTTCCTGAAAAAATAATTATTTAGGACAAGCTTACGGCCTGTGTCCAAGGAAAGTCTGAGGGTGCTGCCGAGTTCTTCAATCAGTTCGGGTATTTTCAGATTTCAGTGGACAAGACTTAGGCACAGAGTCAGGGAAAAGGCTGTTTGTCGACAAATTTGTATGTGGATTGCTGCCTGACATCCAGTTACAGATTAAGTCCTCCGAAAGTGCTTGGCAGACAAAGTCTCAATCAGAAGTACTGCATATGGCTCAGTACTATGAAAATCATGTGAATAATGAAAAGGCAAAACCTTGAGAAAAGAAAGGGTGACCTGAAAACAAAAGTACTATTACAACAGATTGTTAGTAGCCCTAGAGGGGGTAATATGCAATTTAGAGTTTACGCCAGAATAACAGCAACCTTTTTCACAGGATAAACAAGTATCGAGTGCGGATAATAGAAATATTTTGATCATCCTTCTGCCGCGTACCTCTCTGAAGAACTTCCTTTTGACGACATTCTGTTTCGTTAGTATTGCCCAAAGCAGGATTTGGAACCAACACCTATTCCTGTTCATCAGAATGGTCCCTATGTTGAGATGGTGGTGGGAAATAGGAAGCATCTATTTTTAGTAGATACGCGAGTACAAAAGTGTTCCATTGACCATTCGCAGGTTCCACACATTGCCCTGTCAGGGCAATCCAACGTTTCTGTAGGGTTTTCAGGCACACCTGTATTTTGTCGAGTCTCTTTGCCGGTACCGATAACACTGGGTCCCTTCACGGAGCAGTGTCCATTTCTACCTACTACAAACTGTGGAGAGAATTTGCTGGGGTTAAATTTCCTGAAGGAATTGAATGCAGAAATACATTGCTCCTCGGACGGAGTTCGGTTAACAATTTCACCTCAGCAACCACTCGCCTCTCAGTTTTTGACTCGACCTTTACCGCTAGAATTCAGTAACATTCCAGAATGCTTATGGGCAATTGATGATAATGATGTGGGCATTCTTCAAATTGAACCTGTTAAAGTTATTTTAAAAAATGGAGTAAAACTGCCTCGCATTCCACAATATAAAATCTCAGTTGAAGGCGAACAGGCTTTGAAATGCATAGTTTCTGATTTTGTACATCGTGGAGTAATTGAGGAAATTACAGGTAGTTTGTGTAACAGCCCGATTTTGCCGGTGTACAAAAAAGGTGATAATGCGATTCCTTTTCGGTTTATAATTGATTTGCGTGCTATTAACAAAATTGTGACTCATCAATTTCCCATTGTACCTGATGTAACTACGATACTGACTATGATTCCGGCTTCTGCCACTCACTTTAGTGTTGTGGACCTCAAAAATGCGTTTTTCAGTATTGCTATACATAAGGATAGTAGGTATTTGTTCGCGTTTACCCGAGGTGGACGCTCGTTCACATTCACTCGTGCACCACAAGGGTACACTGAGAGTCCAAGTATTTATAGTAGAGCATTGAAAGAGCAACTCGATACTCTCGAGTTGCCTACTACTTGGACGTTACTACAGTATGTAGATGATCTCCTCTTGGCTGATGATTCTGAAAGTGCCTGTAAAGAAGGCACCATGTTGTTACTTTGTCATCTAGCAAAACATGGCCATAAAGCTTAACTCAAAAAATTCCAATATTGTTGTCAGAAGGTCACCTATTTAGCCTATCTCCTGTCAAAGGAGGGAAGAAGGTTGACACCTGAATGAATAAAAACTATTTCTGGCATGTCTGTCCCAAATACGCAGAAGGAAGTTAGAGCCCTGATAGGGATGTCTTCTTACTGTAGATTGTGGATCCCTAATTTTTCGTTAACGATTAAACCAATGCTGGCTTTGACAAAGAGACAGCATTTGATTTACTCAAAACTGCGCTGTGTTCGGCACCGGTTTTAGCAACTCCAAATTATGAAAAGGCCTTCGTGTTGTATGTGCATGAACGTGATGGATGTGCTTTGGCTGTGTTAATGCAGGAACATGGAGGGAAGAATAGGCAGTGCGGCTATTTCTCATCCGCCCTTGATCCTGTTGCATGCGCTTTGCCGAGATGTTTGAGAGCTGTTGCTGCTGCTGCTTCTGTAAAACAGAGCAAGGGGATGGTCCTGGGTCACGTGTTAACCCTAATGTTACCTCACTCTGTAGATGTTCTATTAAATAGAACTCAAACGCAACAGCTTACTTCTTCACGATTGACAAGATACAAATTGATCTTGTTTGCTCCCCACATTCAAATTCAGAGGTGTTGTGTATTAAATCCGGCTGAACTTTTACCGGTCCCGCAAGATACTGTTGATGGTGACGAAACGTCACACGATTGCCTTTACACTACAGAACAAGAGACTAAAGGTAGAATCGATTTGATAGATACGCCTTTGAATAGCCCACAAGGAGAGCTATTTTGTGATGGCTCCTGTTTCAAACTTCCGAATGGTACATCCACGGCTGCTTATGCCGTCACTACCTTAAGCAATATTGTGGAAACCAAAAGAATTATGCATAATTCCGCGCAGGCTGCAGAAATTATAGCATTAACTCGAGCTTGTGAACTTTCTGAAGGGCTTACAGTAAATATATATACCGACAGTCAGTATGCCTTTGGGGTAGTTCACAACTTCGGTAGACTTTGGAAAGAAAGAGGTTTCTTGACCTCACATGGCACAAAATACAGCACGGCACTTTAATAGCTCACACTCCCTGTTCAGTTAGCCATTATAAAATGTACAGCACATCTGAAGGTTACAGATGATATAGGAAAAGGGAATGCGTTCGCTGATCAGATAGCTAAACAAACTGCCACTGATTTTAGTTCACAAATGTATGCTGTAAGGGAAACTGTAAATGTTTGCACTTTTGGTGAAAGTATCGATTCTGTAAAAGACATTCAAGCAGATGCTACTGTAGAGGAGACCAAGAAATGGGTCAAGGGTGCAGGGAGATTGGATGGTAATGGGTGTTGGGTGGACAATGTTGAAGGAAAATGGTTACTCCCTGACGCCTATATTACAATGATGGTCATTATGGCTCATGGTCCGACCCATGTCTGTGCGCGTAAATTGACTAAAATGTTACACAGTGTATGGGCCAATGATAACATTTTTAAAATTTGCGGAGCGCTTTGTCCAAGGGTGCATGGTCTGCTTGCAGCACAATGTAGGAAAAGGTACCTCGACTCCTAGAGAAAGTTTCGCTCCACCTTCTGTTCCGTTTGAGGTCATCCACTTTGATTTTATTGAGATGGAACGTTGCAACAATCTTAAATACGTGTTGGTTGTCATTTGTGCATTTAGCAAGTGGTTTGAGGCTTTCCCTGTTAGAGATGCAACGGCCATAACCGCGGCAAAAACTCTGTTGAAAGAGTTCTTTCCTAGGTTCGGGCTGCCGAGAGTCATCTGGTCGGATAATGGGCCACACTTTATCGCTGCTGTAATCCGACAAATATGCGAAGGATTGCAGATTGATAAAGGTTTCATTTGGCCAGACATGTCTAAAGTGCCGGATTAGTGGAAAGGCATAACGGCATTAAGAAGAACAAGCTCGCTAAGACGTGTGCTGGCACCAAGTTAAAATGGCCAGACGCCTTACCGATCATGTTGCTGTCGATGAGAACAACCCCTCAAACTAAGACTGGGCTCTCTCCCTTTGAGGTGGTAATGGGGAGGCCTGCTAATATTTGGGGTATGCCAAAGAGTCGCTCATTGCGGGATGTAGAGAATGTGCTTCTTTCAGATTACTGTAACCAGTTGACTAAAAATCTATTTTCAATTTATCACCAGGTGCGAGAGGCATTACCTGTACGGTACGAGGGTCCCGGTCACAGTCTACGACCGGGGGACTGGATCCTCACGAAAGTTTTTGAAAGGTCGTCTTGCCTTGCACCTTGGTGGAGGGGTCCCTACCAGGTCCTGCTAGTCACCCAGACTGCGGTGCGGGTAGCGGGATGAAAGAACTGGATACACGCAACACACACCAAATGGATCCCGCAGCCTGTGCCATACGATACAGAAGACACATAATCCCTTTCCAATGCTGTAACTAACATGCCCGAAACCGAAACAACTGACAAGAGAATGTCGGAGACCGTTCCAGAGTTCGTAAGGCCAGACAAAACGGCCATCTTGTCTCCGCACTCTCCAACAGTGGTACTTCCTGATCATCCATTTTCTGATCCCATTTCCGTTCACGTGCCACCTCCAGTGGAAAGTGACGACGCACTGCTTTCAGATCCTTCAGCACCGGAAATTGTGAAATATAATTTACGTCCAAGAAGATAAACGTACGGCACGGTTTGACTGAGCGATTGAGGAAATCATTTGAAGGCTTGCCTTTTGGCCCGACTATACGAAAGTATTCTGTTGGCTAAGGGTTGTGGGAAAGACATTGGGCCTCATTACAACTCAGGCGGTAAGGGGTTTACGGCAGCGTTAACAGCGCCGACCCTTACCGCCTGATTACGAGGTCCCCTAGCGCCATGGTGCTTTTAACACCTGCTTTTAGCAGGTGTTAAAATCCATGGCGCTAAGGGACCATGGAGTTAATTACGCCACCGTAATTTACGGTGGCGTAATTAACGCCTTCCCCACTCCCATTATGCCCTATGGGGCAAAAATGGGAATGGGGAAGGGTAAATGGGGATTGGGGACTTACCGCCCCGCCTAGGTCGGAATGGGGCGGTAAGTCCGCCAACCACCATGGCGTAAACGTAGTTTACGCCATGGTGGTAAAGTCACGGCCCAGGCGGTAACTTACCGCCTGGGTCGTAATGAGGCCCATTAAGAAGACGCGCGACTGGAGTCATCAGCAAACGAACAATTGGTGTTTTTTCGATTGAAGACTACGATACCTGCACCCGCTACCGCTCGTACCGAACTTTGAGATAAATATGTGACTAGCAGAGACAATGATCAAGCATGTAAGGGGACCCCGAAAATGTATTGTTGCCTTTTTGTAATAATAACTGGGTTTTTAGTAACTACTGGTTTTGGGTTATGGTACCTGGAGGAAGCATATCCGCTAGAGGACTTTTTACCTGTTGAAAATGTATCTGTTTTACCCACTCCTTCCGTGCAATTGCATACCTTGTCGCCTAGAGATTCTTCGCATATACGGAACTATCAGAATAATACTCTTTTGTTAATAATGAATGCAACTCATGCAATTTTTAATAGGACCAACTGCTGGATCTGCTCGCATTTACCGCAACATGGGGATAAAGGGCTAGGTTGGTACATTCATCCTTTACCTTTGACAACTGCTTTTTATGCTTCTCTTAGAGCACTGTTCTTTGGCCGTTGGAATGACAGCATCTCAGGGAACTTTGATGGTACAAATTTCAATAGCTTTGAAAAAGGTGTTTTGATGCCCCTGGGATGCTCGCTTTTTGCAAATAGGAGTAAGCCAAACGTTGCTTCTGTTAGGCCCTCTGATAGATTGTCTCGTCCTTTTTAGTCTTTGATCTCTTTCAAAATGGCTCCTATAGGCAATAAGGATGCCACACCTCCATCTTATTCTGTTAACCATAGCCCCAATTAAGTTTCCTTCTGCATACAGAGGAATGGAACACGGTCAATGGGTGATTTTAGAAGTTGCGCCAACGTTGCGTATTTGCTAGTGAGAACAGACCTCTGTATGTAGGTGAACCTGTCTATTTCATTTGCGGTAATGTGGCATTTCCATGGTTGCCCAGGGGTTGGCAAGGAACTTGCTATTTAGGGATTCTATTACCTGGGGTATTCATTGCCAGTACTTCAGAAATTTTGAAGACTCGTCCACGATGAGATGTGAAGGGGGATACTCCAGCGCAAACTCTAGGAGACATAAGGAAATCCTTTGTGCCATTTTTTGGGCAGATTATGAATTCAGAAGACATCAGGGGACTAGCGACAGTACTGGAGAGAACCATCAACCGGAACACAGACATACTCTATAATATGACATTAGAACAGAAAGCGATAAGATTAGTAGCTCTTCAGAACCGGATGGCATTAGATGTCATTCTGGCTGAGCGTGGAGGAGTATGTAAATTAGTGGGGTCCGCTTGCTGCGTTTACCTTCCAGACTCCTCTCCAACGATCCTTAGGGCAATCCAAAATCTACATGTTCTTAGTTCGGAAGTGCATGTTCCTGAGGGAAACTGGGAACTTAGTGCATGGTTTTGGGATCTCCTACGGTTGTTGTGGGGATGGAAGTTGCTTTCGGCCTTGCTGATTATCTTGGGTAGTTTACTGTTCCTTTGTTGTTGTATACAGTGTCTCCCTGGTATATGTTCAGTATTAGAGGGATGTTGCGCGCAAGCAACAAGTGTATTAGGGCATAAAATATACGCCCAAGATAAGGTTTCCAAGGAGTACATGTTGAAAGAAACTCTAGTGTCTGATCTAATGGCAATAGATATGTCTGATAATGATTCGGGGTGTATAGACGTTGAAATGTGGAGTTAGTCGTAAAGTGATTGGAAGTAGTTTAGCGCTTGGCATAGGCCAAAAAGGAGGGTTTGTTAAAACTGATATAATATTGTTTCGTCCTCATTGTATATGTTGGCCTATGCCCAGTCGCTTTGCGAGGAAATCCGCATCGCAAGGTCGTGACCTTAAGTTAATCAAGCCTCCATTTTAGGTTAAGGCCACCATTTTAGTTTGTCGTGCAAAGTCACCCTGTGGCCTAAAATGGCCGACCTGTGTTCTCTTGTTCTTACTTAACCTCTTCAACCTCTGTAGGCGAGTTAATGTCCAACCTGCCTGCAGGCTACATGTTAGGGTCATGTAGACCTTGTCTTTTGTTGTCCTTGGAATCAGGGGATTACTTGAATCGGCGATGTTAACCTACAAGTATACATGAACAATAACGCTATTTAAACATGACGTACAAATCATCTGTTTGACCTGCATTGAAGCAAATGTGTAAAGAGTGTAAAGTTAAACCCAGAGAATAATAGTATTTGTTAGTAAATGTATTAAGAAGTAAACTGCATGCACGAGATATGTAAATTAGGAATAAACCTGGCGTGAACCCTAGCCCAGTACATGATTAACTTGTAGGAGGCTGGACATCGGTATGAAGAAACTGTATAAATATGCTGATGTCCAGCTAGCAATTCCTGTTCACTGCTCACATTGAACCTGCTGGCGGTCTCTGTGATGTACCGACAGCCAAATAGCTATTTGTGTACTTTGTTTTGTAAACTGTACAGTGTTGCAATAAAGATTCTGGGAATCTTTACAAGCATGTGCTGGTGTATTTCTCTTTGCTTGGTGTAAAAGCCTTAATATTGTATTTTCTGATTCCACAGAGTGATGCATGGCGCTTGGATGTGTCCCTTGGCTGCCCTCGCCACTGCTCAGACTCACAGGGATGGCATTGGTGCACTGGCACATGAATGCTCTGGTAGGTGCCTTTAGTGGCTCCCACACCATGCCCACAGTCACAATGCCCAGCTCATGGGTCATTAGATTGGGGTATACCATGCTAGGTGGTTGTTGTTACATTTAGATGTCGGGGGGTTGGCTCACCTTCTGCCTCCTGGCTGCCGGCACCAACCTCTGCACCTCCTGATGCCCTCAATTCCCTCCATGTTGACCACCGAGCTGCATTTCTCTTCCCACGCCGTGAGTGCTAATGGCGGCGGTGGACCTCCCGCTGTGGGCATGGTGTTCTGACTCTGCTAGGACAGCAGTCCCCAGATTCGAACATGCAGGTCATTCCATCTCTTTCTGCAGTCCTCCCCATCCCGGGGGATGTGCCCGACTGCAGTTACCTTCTGGGTCATCCTCTTCCAGATTTGGGTGCGGCACTTGGCAGAGTTTTTGCGCTGTCTTGCCCCATAGAGCTCATCATGGTGGGCTACAACCTCGTCGAAAAGCACAACCAGCTCAGCCTCTGTAAATGTTGTCTTTCTCATACGATCTTGGGCTGCATTGCTCCTGACCCTCTCCCGGGCTATGTTTTGTGCGTGTGGAGTGTGGATGGCTGCCAGGGATGCTGATTTTTAATGGATTGTGATTTCCAAAATGGACACCACAGTGCTTCCCGTTCCGGCGGTAACACCATTTCCTGCCGCCACTAATAGTATCAGCGTTAATTCTGCCCATGGCGGCAGAGCTAATTGCACTGGATCTTAGAGTGGTAGCCCGCCTTTCGGTGCTATTTCCACCGGACGCGATTAGTGTTACCGCCGGAGCTGAATGCACATGCTTGCGCACATCTGATACTGGGCTATTTGTGCAACGGGTCCCGGGCAGTAACGCTATTTCTGCTCAGTGGAAATAGCCCCTGCTTACCGCCCAACTCATGATGAGGCCCTAAACCAATACACACATATGTGGGCCTACCTGAGAAGGTGAAGAGAAACTTGGATGTGAAATGTATGTATTATTGGTAAATGTTCATAACTGTATGAATTAAATATTTAACTCTACAAATATAAACAGCATTATAAAATGCCAACTGAAAACTATCTTATTCCACTGACCTGTTGCTGAACTTTTATTTTCCAATGACTACGTGATTCAGTACTGCTGTAACAAACGATCTCCCCTTGCCTCCCCCTTGCATCCCCTGTCCCTTCTGCCTTCCCTCCTCCCATCCTCTTGTGCATAATCAGCGCCTTGATGCCTGAGGGTTTTGCACTGTGGGATGTACCAACCCACTCATCCAAGCCCTGCAACCTCACTGCGCATTGATGGCAGCAGAAACATCATAATGGCCACTGGAAAGCATGCCGCTTGCCAGAAATCACCAGAAATTGCACAGTGAAAACCTAAAAAAATAGGCCACCATCCACTTTTGCCTATGTCAGTGGTAACACAGGAGACCATTGCCAAAACCATCCTTTGACTGCACACAGAGCAAAATCACTGCCAAGGAATATAGAGCTGTCTCAAAATCAGTTTTTATTTGGTGTCAAAATGTGCTAAAATCATGGCTCACAAACCACCCTAAAAGATCAAACCTCTTGTTGGGTGCTCCACATTACTCTACTGCAAGAATCCACATCAATAGAATGTCAGCAAGAATTGAATGCTATCAATCAAAATCCCCTTTTAAAGATACTGATGAAAAGACAGCTGTCAAAAATGGGTGCAATACCGTTACTCACCTCTACCAAGAAGCCGGCATTTTGAAACCATTCTTTGTAAAGTTGAACATGGGACCCCAAACTATGTCAAAGAAATACTGGCTATCAGAAGCCTAAGGGGTGGAGACAATTTAAAACTATATTCTGAAATGACTTGAAGGAAGCAAATGTTTAATGTATGTATTAGAAATGTAGGTTATATTGTAAGAAAAGACAATTTGTAGACATTGGTTGCAGAGTTAAAAGGTTTCCCACACTGTGATCAAACAGATTCCACACCTTTTCCCTGGACAAAAGAAGCTTCCTTCTGCGATTGGCCAAGAGATTGACAGACTGGTGTGAACAAGAACTAGCCAAGGCACCCTGGCATGTTGTTCTCAGTCAAGAAAATGGATTCTTTGGGATGAATAGGAATATGCTGATTTGGGTGTGACTGGTCAACAACTCCTGGCAGGAAACAAGACATGTGACCCTCTGAGTCAGCCAGCTCTCGGGGCGCAGACAAACCATTGTGTGTATTGAAGTGAAAACAAATATATGTTTTATAAAATTGCTTATAACAAATTTTACCAAGCTGACAAAAATATGAAACTTTGGGATTCTTAAAATGAAAAATTAACTCACAATTTAAGACTAAGCTGGACGTTGTGTGATGTTCTGAGACCAAACTCCGGAATTATTAATATTGCAGCTGCAGTGTTTTTGCTATGAACATAAGAAATTACAATAATATGCTCAGAGAGGATATGCATGCATGTATGAAATTTGGTGCAGAACCAATATTGGGAAACACACCAAAAGCGCGAATAAGTGGTCATTTCTGAACCCAAGCTCGTAGGAACATGGGACTTGAACAGAGACATGCCTTAATTAATCTGTGATGTGTATATGTATTATGAACAAATTATGTATCTGGGAACTATGTTTTTTGGGAAAAATTGATTTTCTAGGTAAAAGCAAAGCAGAGGGATTTCAGTTAAGCCATAAACACAGCATCACTTGGACTCATTCTGACACACTGATCCTTTCTCCAGTCAGGGGACAGGGAATTTTCTAACCTATCAAATCCTTAGAGGGTTGGGCATTGTAGAATCAGCCTACCCACCCCCTTTGGAAACACATAAATAGGAACTGCTGAGACCCAAAGAGAACACACTCTTTTCCACTCCTCACCGATTTCTTGAGAAGCACCCTGACGGAAGACTCCAGACACCAGATAGATCCAGACTACAGATAGAACCAAACTCTAGAACCAAAACCCTAGAACCTTGAAGCAGAGAGGCCTAAGCCAAAAGCTGAATCCTTTTCAGCAGGCTTCAGAATCTAGCAACCTGATTCTCACCTTAAACATCCAGGCTGTGCTGTTTGCTTCTAGCTAAGAACCCTGTGCTAGAACCCAGATCCAGACCCAGAAAGCAGCGCTTTATCCAGAACCCGTCAGACCGAGCAGACCAGAGGCCGTGCTGTGAGCAGAACCAGTGCCCGAGACCGTCCAGTGGCAAGTGAAGTCCAAACCTTTGACCAGATCTGTGACGAGGCCCACTCCATTCCAAAGCCTAGGCGTGAGTATCTAGTCTAGAACTGTCCATAACCAATCTCTTAGTTTAAAGTAATCTTACTCCAACCATTTTAACCTGTCCATAACTGCATTATAGAAGCTTGTGTCCATCCTGTTGATTCCAAATCTGTAAAGCGCGATCTGTCAGTTAGAAATCTTGACTTTATTTCTGAAAATCCACCTTCACAAAAACCTCTGTAACTTTTGAACCGCACATACGAACCGAAATGTAACTGTCATTTTAAAGCTAAGATCCTAAGCTTACCAACAAATCCAAAACGACATTCCAATTCATTATAGTTTTTCCGTAATCGCGATTTACGCATGCGGAAAAATTGCCGCGAATTGCAATTTGGCTCAATTTCATTTTCTGTCAGAATAGATGTTTCTTGTTCTCAATTGCTGAAATTCGTTTTCAATTTGATAATCATTCATGAATCATTAGTAGTGTTGACCTGAACCAATCTAAATTAATTCTCACTGGTGCTGAATCTCCTTTAGTGAATTAAAATCAATTTGGCATATTTTCCCATTCATTGCAATCACATTCAAAAGTATTTTTGCCTGTTTTAAAATCATACCTGTTTTCTCTAAGCTTGCTGGGGGAACTGGGATTGAATTGCATTGTTGATTAATATTCCTGAAACATGTGTGCTCTCATTTCCACTTCTTCATATTGCATAGTGAGGGGAGTGAGTAGTCACAGGGGAAAAAGTGATTATCTTGTCTTTTGATTGAAACCATATCAAGTTCATGTCTGTGTTGCATTTTTCCCATTATTGCATTTCCTTGAATCCATATAAAGTATTCTCTGATACAGTATCCTTCCTATTCCTACTCCTTACTGATTAAAGAGATTGTTGAGACTGTAATATTATCCATTGCTGATTACCATTCATATTCATAAGTGTCCTGTACAAATATTATTTTGTTCATAAAAGTGATATATATATATATATATATATATATATATATATATATATATATATATATATATATATATATATATATATATCGTTATATAAGGGTTCATCATCCAGATTTAAAGAACTTTGACATAAAAATATATCAATAAGGGTTTCCATTGGGCATCCCATCCTAAGCATTGACTTAGTTGGATTGCTGGATTGAAGCCACGTACAGCACGCTCTACAAATGTAAAAATTAAGTTAAATTAAATTAACATAATAACCAACATATCCATGTGTCTGTGTAAGCCCCCTCACCTGATGATGAGCTGAACAATCTTGTTGACTGAAATTCCAGTGCTTTCCATGGAGCATCCCGTATTCCATAGAAAAACTTCTAGGCAGCACAAGAGTGAAGGGGTAGGATCTGCTGTGGCTCAGGGAGTGAAGGAAAGGAACGGGTGAAGGGAACAGGCAAGTGTAGGGGTGAAGGAAAGCAAGCAGTGAAGGTAAACACAGTGAAAGGACAAGTGAGAAGAGGGGTGAAATGGGAGGGCTGAATAGACAAATGAGAGGAGTGACTGAAAGGGAGTGTTGAATGGACCGGTCTGATGAAGGATGAAAGGGTGTTAAAGAGTGACGGAATAAAGAAGAAGGGCTCTTGATGAGGTGAAGTGACACAAGTGTGAATGGACAAGTGAGAGGAGGGGTGAAGGGATTGGCAAGGGTTGTGAAAGGAAAGGCAGTGTAAAGGGGTGTAGGGATGCTTGTGGTCTCGTGCAGAAGGGATGTGACCTAGCAGTTTGGGCTTGACTGCCTCTTTTGGGGTGCACGCCAAGACTTATTTGCATATGGTCTTTCCCCTTCTGTAATGGCCTGAACGATGGTCTGGAGGTTTGACCAGAGCAATGCCAGAAGTTAGGATTCATTCTCAACATTCAAGCCTTCACCTCTTTGTTTTTTGCCGAACCAAAAACAAAAAATGCTGGTGTGGGACCGTTTTTTTTTTTTTTCAAAGTGTGCCACTTTTTTGGCCGGTTTGGGCCAGTTTGTTGAGTTATTTCTCAATGCGGCTAGTCGTTTTGACTAGTGTTGCTGAATGCATATTCTTTAGAAATACACAATTTGCCTCACATTTCATCAAAAAACTCCCCCTTGGGTACGATTCAAACAGTCTGTCACAAAAAGAATTAATGCCATTTGCAACTGTGGGCCACTTTTTCATTGGTCCCTGAGGCAATTGTATGGCCCAGTCGGACCCTGTGAATGGCTGGTGATGCATTCAGGTCTTTTTTTGAAAGTCAATAATTATAAAAACGTGTGCACAAAGGGATTCACATTTGCATATATTACATTTGTAATAATATTCGCTCAAAAGGATTCCCATTGCGTATCTTCAACGGAAAATAATTACGAGTATTAAGGCAAAACAAAGCGTGCCTTTGCAGAATTTCATCATTTGCAAATTCTCTTTTTCGCTAATCCACCTCATTAAGTGCAGACTGACACCAATGTATTCAAGAGTTCCATATTTCACAGGTGCTTTGTTGGGTTTCTTCATGGTCCTTTATCATTGCCTCCCCGCCCGCAATTCCGTGCCCTTTCACTCTTCTGCTGGGATCAGATTCCATTAATAGGCCATTAATTAACACATTCTTGATATATTTTGTGCCCATTTTTTTCCTTTGATTTTCCTTTCTCTCCCGAGATTCCCCGCTCTCCCGTCTCCTGTGCCTTAATTGTGCTTTATTTTTTCTCACTTCAGCATCCTCACGTCCCACCTCATTAAAAAAGAATCAGCGCCCCCCTGGATATTTTCTCAATGTATTATCTTGTAATAAATCAGAGCTCCATTTGTCATGAATGAAGCAGCATAAACCGCAGCCTACAGAAGACGAGGGATGTACGATGCCGAGCGGCAGCGTGAGCAGAACACGTTATGGGCAGCGAAACATTCACTCCTGCCCACTGCGGGGCTCGCTTCTTAACAGCACTGGGAACCTGTGCATATGTCTTCACATGTATCTGCCTCCATCTGTGTATTGAGTAGGTGTGTTGTATGGCTAATTTATGACAGGAGACCTTAGGTGAATAGAATTCAATTGCCATACACTGAGACGAGAGCAGTGTTCAATTAATAATAATAATAATAATAATTAATAATAATAATAATAATAATAATAATAACACCAATACTAATAATACAAATATCAATGTTATATACTGCTTCATGGTGGATACCCGCAGGTAACAATAGTTGTCATTGCAGGGATTAAGGGCTAAGCAGGGCCTACCAGGATTGGACCATCTGATTGCAGATTAGACAGGGAACTCACACGCAATTGCTCAACTCACCGAGCTACAATGTCTTTTTTTTGTTTAACTTAAAATAGATGTGCTCATCTGCAAGGTATGTTTCTTCAGGTGTTATAGTGTGAACATACATTGCCTGATTTTGAGTATGCAAAAGATAACAGTTCTTACTTTCACAGTTTAGGAACATTCGTAGACACTGGTATGAGATAGGAATGTTCTGTATAATAATCCTTAGTACATTTGTTGATAAAATATGCTGGGATTCAGATGCATATAGAGCGCGAAGGAGCCCTGCCGTCACATGTAAGGAATTCCATAGCAGTGGACACGATGCATCCCCTGGGGTGTGCCATCAGTGTGGGAGTTCGCCTGGGCTAGCTGTAAGGAATCTGGAAGCCTGGATGGGATAGCCCAGCCATGCGTGTCATAGTCAGGTGTCAAGTCCTAAAAATGTAAGTGGGGGGACTCATCAACAAACTCGATGGGAAGTGACGTTGCCATAAATTAGCATATCAATGGGAAATATGCACATTTCATTAAATTGGCTTTGCATAACCACCCAAGTTGCACATGACGAATGGCATTTGTCTTTCATAAAAAATCAACACACACACAAAACCAAGAAAGGATGTTTTCTTCTGATAGTGTTTTTGAAAAGGTGTGCATGTTGTAAACTCCAACAACCACTACAAATGTTTTCCCTGGAACTTGCAGTACCGAAATGGGACATTTCATGAGGTTGTATAGTGCAGTGTTGAAGTGTCTGGCCTGCAAGCCTGATGACTGTGGTTCAATCCGAAAGGTCGGCTTTAATTCATAAGTTCAAAGAAGACATTCAAAGTTTCTAATTTTAGCTGGGGGGAGGGGGTTACTGAGTCCACACTCTGAATAAAATGGGGGGACTCCATCCACCCACGTGTACCCTCAACTTTAGCCCTGGTCATAGGGTGGTAACGGGCAAAGACCTTGACGGATGACAGCAGTCATGTGACAAGAGCAAATGTTATAACTGCCCATGTTCAATGCTGTGCCACATGGATCTGGTTATTACGTATATACACAGGTAGCTAGTCACTGCAAAGAAATAATATCCCAGGCATTACCGCCCCCACCCCCACACCATGAGCTATTGGTCATTATAGTTGGTAGTCTTTTATTTTGGAAATATCATGGTCTTGAAGCCTAAAAGTATTTGTAAACTGGGCCACCAACCTTTCCCTACATGTGAATAAGCCTTTATTCAACAGCATTGAATGGGCAGTGGTGACTTGATGAGTACTAGAATGTTCTAGAAGTGAGACTGCTATTTACAAATGTATGTTTTCAAGCCAGTTGGTATGCATGAGTCACCAGGAGATAGAAATTGATTTTTCTCTGCTTTTAGGTATCTGTAAAGTATTAGGATGTAGGTCTTACATGCACAAACCGAGCTAGGATTCATTTAGAAAACAATGCAGGGTATAGGGGGTGGTGGATACAATAATGGCAGTAACACCCATTCCGGCGGCCAGATCGGGTGTTATTGACATTAGCACCCCAGGTTTCCAATCCTATAACCCGGGGTGCTGATAGAATTGTAATTTCTTTCAATGAACGGGACACCTCATGACATCCCGTTCATTCAAATAAAATACTGACTTAAGATGGCCGCACTTTCCATTTCCACAGCGGCCCAGGACGGAGGCTGTAGCAGGGGCGGCGGTTGCCACAGCCAAAAGAATAAGGTGATTGGGGTAAGAGGGCTTAGAAGGAAGGAAACGATGGCTAGAGGCGAGGGTGGGAGAAGACAGCGGGGCAGGGAATCAGCCATCAGGCTGCTCGTAACACATGCTGACATTGTGGAATTCAGACCACAATCTGAGTAACCTGATTGTTGGGTCCCACACCCCAGGTTCAGGGAGCCAGTGGGCTCTGGAGACATGATTAATTCTGATGAATGAGGTAGCTTTTTGAATAGGTGTTTCCCTGCTATTGAGGGGATTGCAGCTGAGCTCTGGTGGGAGGTAATTCCAGAGCCTGGGGCCCAGGTGGAAATGATCTTACATCTTGGTTTCTTTCCATCTTGCAATTCCTGTTTCGTGAAGGCTATGTGTTGTGTTCTGGTTTTGGGCTTGCTTCTTGAGATATACCCTTTTCTACCAAGTAGCCTAGTATCTTGGTTGATAAGGGCTTGAACATAACGTGAGCTTGATAGGCATCCAGTGCAGATCTTTGTTGGTAGGTCTGATGAGGTTGCATTTTTTAAATCCTTTAATGAGGCAAAACTTGCTATGTAATAAGTACCTCAAATAATCTAGTATTCATTGCAAAGATCAACTAATAGGGAATTACCACTATCTGAGAGTGATGGGAATAGAACCTGGGTTAGGGTTCAGAAGTATGACAGGGAAAAACACTTTCATTTTTCATAGCAAGTAGAAATGTTACCAGGCGATGTTTCTCTTTTTTGGCCTGTGTAAACCAGGTAGTTCAGAGGTCTAGCTTGCCTAGCTCCATATGTGTAAGGCAGATTTGAATCTGTGGTTGCCAGGATCGAATGTGGGCTTGCTCTGGTGATGAGAAAAACTTGATATTGGTGGGGGCAGTTATTGCTTGGTCCTTGGCAGAATGGTGTAAGTGCTTCCAATTTATTTATTTGTTTAAACTCCATCCATCAGTCTTCTATTTTGAAGGAAAATAGGACTTTCTTTCAGTAGCTGTATCTCTCCGTCAGTGGAAATCAATCAGATTTCGGTATCAGGCCTTTGAGTGCTGATGAAGTTTAACTACATGGTTGGCCAGCAACGCTTAAACTGGGTCATATATAGGTTTAATATCACAGGGAGAAAATATTGAACCATGGGGAGTGCTGCACATAACAGGTGGATGATGTGAAGTGCAGGGATTCACCTGGACAAATTGTTGGTGGTTGGCTAAGTACAGTGTGAATGGCTGCAGGGTGATCTGGCTGAGTGCCATTCATGTTAGAGAGTGTCAATTAGGAATGTATGGACGATTGTTGTCAAAGTCTGCCAAGATGGTACCTTGGGCTCCACCTGCATATTCTACGATGTTGCTTGGCAATGAAAGGTGTTCAACTGGTTTGACAAATTAACTTCCGGGATACCAGTGGCCCAGGGATGAATTGCGGTTTCTAAACCATCAATCAGGCCCACAAATTAAGGCACCTGAAGGGATATGAACAGATTGGAAACACAAGTAAGTTATAAACCCCCTTGTCCAATGTTGGTATCGTGGATGGAATAGAAGGCTTAACTCTGCAAGGGCATGGATCGTTGTTAGGGACAATTTTCATTTAAGTGCTAAAATCCTCGCACCTTAGAGACCCCCAAGCTCTTTTGCTGGACTTTAGGATTTTTCGATTTTGAACCCTCTAGTAAGTGAAACCTTTTTTTTACGCTATTATGTGTTTTGACCTGATTTTGATTATATGTTTCCACTGTTTTTGGAGACTGACAAACTCCATAGGCATCTACTTTTTGTATGGTGACACACAGCACCTTCAGTGCAGTGTCAAAGAGAAATCCTTTAGATTTCTCATAAGGGTTAAACACCTTTTCTTACGTGACCCACTGTTCCCAAGAATAGTAAAGTGAAATTGACTTTAATTACCTTTTCTCTTTGTAGGTGCAGCACACCATCTTATGTGGAGTGCTGGTGGGGCTACCTAGTAGCCCCTTATCCTACATACTCATGTACACATTTTTATGTTACCCTCACCACTTTAAATGACTGGTGACAGAGGATTAATTTTCCTATCATTGTGCTTTTGTACAGCAGGCTGAACCCTCAGCTGCGGTCTAGCATCCATGGGTGAACATTTTGTCAAAATGGCCCGGTCTTCTTTTTTTGCCATTTTCTATTTGTGAGGTCTTTCTTGGGTTTTACTTTGCACACTACGCCAGGTTTGAGCCCTTTGTTCATTTTGGCTTTGGCAGGCTTCAGTCCTGAAACCTGCCTCCTGCTCCAGTGTGTCTGCAAGGACAGAACGTGAAGGAGATTCCCAAAACTCCCCTGTCCTTTGTCTCTAGGAGTGCCTGAATGCAACCAGTCCCAATTGGCTGTCTGGCTGTTCTTTAAGGACAGCCAGCCTGCTGTATGATTGACAACCTGAGCTGTACATGAATGGGAGAAACCATCTTAAAAGGTGAGGGTTTTGGGACTAGAGACAGAGTCGACTACTGGGAAGAACAACTGACGAAGAAACCATGAATGAAGCTGGTTGCATCCTCCTGGACCTTTGAATTGCCTGGTGAAGCCCTGCTGCTGTGCGGAAACTCCTTTTTCTGATTAACAAGAGAAGCTCCCGAAGGGACGACTTCTTCCCTTGAGTTAGTGGGACTAACTTACTCTGAGACAAACTCCACTGAACCATCTTCCCTGACTGGATGTACTTCTTTACTGCTGCAGGAACCGAGTGCCAGGGGTCGAGATATCCACAGTCGAGTGCAACGTCTGCAATGCAGCCAGAAGCTCCAGGAGTCTCCTAACAACCCTCCAGAAGTAGGATGACCAGAGCTGGACTCCCCTAACCAGAGTGCAGAACTCAAGGAGTGAAGGCAGCCCAACCGGTATCCAAGATCTGCAGTGGTGCTGCAACAGGACAGAATACTGATGGACCACACTTCTTGAAACCAGAGGTACTGTTCAGACTTGGGGTACTTACCTCAGTGTCTTTAGCTTTGCTCTTCTCTTTGAGACTTTTGTTACAGTTGATTCCAACTGTGCTTCTCACAATTGTATATAAATTGCAACGTCTGCAATCCAGCCAGAAGCTCCAGGAGTCTCCTAACAACCCTCCAGAAGTAGGATGACCAGAGCTGGACTCCCCTAACCAGAGTGCAGAACTCAAGGAGTGAAGGCAGCCCAACCGGTATCCAAGATCTGCAGTGGTGCTGTTTACCACGCACTGAAACCGCGAAGTGCTGCTGATTCGAAAAGAGCCCATAGCTGCCGACGACCTCCAAATTGCTGACACAGGAGCCCTCCAGATGTCCTCCCTCTCTTTCCCACGACTGAGGCTTAGGAACCCAGGATCAGCATAGCTGCAACAGGACAGAATACTGATGGACCACACTTCTTGAAACCAGAGGTACTGTTCAGACTTGGGGTACTTACCTCAGTGTCTTTAGCTTTGCTCTTCTCTTTGAGACTTTTGTTACAGTTGATTCCAACTCTGCTTCTCACAATTTTAAAAGCTTGTGACCCTACACATGATTTCTAAAAAAACTCTCTAACTTTGTGCAAGACTTTTACTATCTAAGAAGTGCCTCAGCTTCATAGAATGTGCTTCAATTGACTTTGGCTGTCCTAGCTCCCTGCACACTCTTCTAGTCCATTGACTTTGATATTTCTGTTCCCCAGAGGTGGTAACTTGTTTCTTGTTTTTAAACTGTTATTGCTGGGAAAGGCTTGTCTAGATCTCATTTGAAGATGAATTGTCCTCACCTACACTGAGAACCTGTTTTAACCTCCTTTTTCCTTCCTTTAACCTTTCCTTTCTGCAACCTCAGAATCTGCAAAGAGTACTAGAGATATATAAATGCCATTATTGTCCTTGTGAATGAAGTGTAGGAAGTGCGTAAAAAGCATCTCTAAAGAATATCTACTAACTTATGCTGATTCTGGAAAAGTATTTTAAAGTATATTTGGATTGTTACACATCTTGCCCTTTTTAAGGAATGCTTATTTAAAAATTGTTGTTAAATAAATAAATAACTATTTATAATTGGTACCTTGATTATAAGTGTTACTTGGCTACTTGTATTTGCAAATTTCATTGCTACAGCTCTACGGCTCACATTTACCCCTCTTGAGATTGTGTAGTACAGCCATATACCAAAATGTGGGTTACCTAATAACAAGTAGACAAATGTTGTGTAGTCTCACTCAGTGTTACTACATCAATTCTTGCCTAACAATCGTTGGTTAGATGCAACACAGCCTAAAATACAATTATTACCCAATGATAAAAGGGACCATCCAGTCAAGGTTGTACACAAATATCTACTTCATTATTATTACAATAGACATTTCTAGCACACTACTAAATACAAACCAGCCTGGAAAGAAGTAAAGAGGACAGTTTAAAGAAGGAAAGGGGATACACTCTGGCTTCTGACAGGAGGGTAGTCGGTAAAGTAGTCAATTGTAATGTTCAAGGATACTTGATTTCAGCACAAGGGGAGCAATGGGTCTAAAATTGTCACTAGGGGCCTCCGGGGCAGAACCACAATGTACCTAGTGCTTGTTGATTTTCTTGCTGCTCTACAGCGTCAAGTCGGTTTCAG
This sequence comes from Ambystoma mexicanum, assembly GCF_040938575.1. NCBI lineage: Eukaryota > Metazoa > Chordata > Amphibia > Caudata > Ambystomatidae > Ambystoma > Ambystoma mexicanum. Next base: position 484,360,072 of record NC_090932.1, on the reverse strand, counting down.
GGCACTTTGCAGCTTCTGCAACAGAGTTCAAGATGGAAGACAGCTGCATTTATCAGGCAGAAGGCCGTTCGGCAAGTGTGGCTGGACGGGCGGCTGCAGGCTGGCCTACACTGCGGCTAGGGGTCAGGAATCATTGTCTCAGTCCTGGTTGGCGGGTTTGAAGTACTGGTCGAGGAATCCCGGACAGCGTGAGCGACTGCAGCATGACAACAGTCAGTGGTGCAATCTGTTACTGCTCGAGGGGCTCGAATGCCTTGAAAATGTCCTTAAAAGTGGACACTGGTTGATGCTTGTCGTTGCATTCCTTCTAGTTTTTCCCTGGCCTTGTGTCATCCTTTAAGGCAGACAGCCAAAAGCTAAGGAGAGTGGTGCAGGCAACTGCCTAGTCCTTCTTTCAGTCCAGAGACTCTCTGGCACTTCCCACTAGGAAGCTTGCATGTAGAGGCTAGCATGGCACACTGTGTTCTGGCTGGGTACCAGTTCTTGAGCTGCTAAAGGGTCCTTTGGATTCAGTATCTCCCTGTGTTCCCTTGGAGATTTTTAATGGAGGGATCTTGCGTCCCTCTTTGAAATCCTGATCTTCCTTCACTGGCGGAATCTGAAAGGCAGACTGTAACTTCAGCCAGGGTCCAACAGAGTTCTTCTTGTTACCCCTTGAGAAGCCTTCAGATGATCTGCTAAGAGAGGGGCTCAGCCCTCTTTTAAAACCATACAGGCCCCAGTCATTGCTGCAGGCTAAGCTTACTTTAGTGAACCAATCTTGAGCCCCCACAACAATCTTTTGTTATCCGTGAGGTCATAACCAGCGTGCTTTGCAACAGGAAATGTAAAGCGCTGAAAACATGTACTAGTATGTCCAACTCATCTTCCTGTCTGTTGTGGATCAAAGGATCTCCCCAGTCAATTGAGCTGTCTGTGGTCCCTAATCAAGGTGCAGGTCTCCCTGGAAGTTATGGCCGGAACAGACTTTCTGTCTCCATCAAATCACATACTTCATCCCTCTAAAAGGGTGACCCCTGCAGGGGATGTGTACTGTAAACAGTTGTCCCAGACATGACATTCACTGCCCATCATAATAAGGGGTGGGAGCTGACTTCAGGTTGACACAGATGCACATAAAAAAGGTGTTGGGTTTCCTGTCTCCTTTGTCAGATCTGCGACAAGGCTTCCCGCAGGCTTGCATCAATTAACTCTCATCAGTATGAGCCACCACTAGCAGAATGACCATGGGCAGTGCGGCTCCATGGAGTCTTTGATATTTAATCAGGCTGGCCATGGCAGGATGAATGTGTTGCCCTCATCCTGTTGCCCTCAGGATTAAATGTAAAACCCTTTGCATTGTCCACAAGGCTTTCTGGGGCCTTGGTCCAAAATACCTTCAACTATCCCTGCGTAAATACCTCCCTTCTCGAGTCCTTCACTCCTGTACTTTGAACTCCCTTAGGGTCAGCCGTTTTTCAAAGAAACGTGCAGGGGACAGATCTCTGTCTTTGGCTGGGGCCTCCCTTTGGAACGGCTTCCCTGCCACCCTGAAACTTGAGGAAAACCATCTAAGGTTCCGGAAGTTCCTTAAGACATTCCTCTTGGCATCTGCCTTTGCTACTCTCCTCCCCTGTTGATCTACTTTCTCTTCTCGGCACTGCCTCACCTGCCAACCGGGCCCTTCAGGCTCAGTTACCTGCCCACCCACCTGCACTGCCTCCCAGCCATACCTGCACTGGGGCCTGTTATCCAAACCTATACAGTTCCCCCCCACTCCTTTTCTGCACTTATCAGATGTTACCCTATCTGACTTGCCCTGCACTTTACCCTTCACTAGCTGCATTACCATTGCTCTTGATCACCTTTATTTATTCATTTATTCATTTATGTATCCACTAACTTATTATTTATCTTGTTTCTCCTATGCTTTGTACTTCTCATTCCCCCCTCCCTTTTTCCCTTGCACTTTCCCCCTTTCCCATACACTTGCGCATTCTCAATGTCACTGGGCCTAGTAAAATCGTTTGTTTTTGTTTTCTCCCATGCTCCCCCTTCCTTTGCCTAGTCCCGCTCTGAAACACCTGTGTATGATCGTAATATAAATAAAACGTCATATCATATCTTCTTGATGCTTTCATGTACTCCTGCCTATCACCTTCCAACTAAATGTGACAGGGAGGACTGCACCTGTAGGCTGTGTGTTCCCAGAGTACACAGTTCTATGTTTTTGTTGTGCAGTGAACATAGGAAAATGTTCATGCAGTTTAGCCCCACATATTTTCTGAGGTTGAGCTCCCATCTTTCAATTTCTTTAAAAAATATCAAAAAAGCCCAGGCGAGTGCACACCTGTCGTGCGGATGGTAGAATTCCTCACAACTGGTTAATAGTTTGCTAGGTTATCCTTATCAAGGGTGAGCGTTTTCTGATGTGTGAGGGTAGCTCCTGTTTATATGGCTGCTGGGAAAAATATATTAGCACCCTCAGCGTGTTGCGGGGAGCCAATCAGGTTGCTCCAAACCGAGGCTGAATCTACCAATGCAAGCCCGGGCTTGGAGCAACCTGAGTGCTCTACACACCTGACCTCCGCTAGCACTCCGGTTTTCACTCCTCCCCTGCCTCCCACTCCCAAATCCAGTCCTTCACCCCCCATATCAACTTCCTGCCCGGGTCCCCGCTCCACCTCCGTGGCTTCCTGTTAAGCCATGGAAATAGAAGAGGGTCTCATAGCAGAGCCCTGCCTTCCATTAACATGGCAACACTGATTCTCCACTGCTGCTGCTGTGGACCATTGGTCATTGAATGGTCTTAAGACCTTTTTATGTTATGGTCTACATCCTGTTAATTAAGATGTTAGTTGGCATTTGAGTTATTAGGGTACTGTCATTTCAAATCATACAACGGTATGTGCTCATATTCCTTTTAATGGACACTGGGTGCAACTGTATTTGCATTTTTTCATTGAAATGAAATGTTCCATAAGCCCGTAGGAAGTGTGTGCGCAATATAAAACAAATACATAAAATAAAAATATAATAAATATCATTCAGGATGCAAAGTTAGGCCATGCATCCATCAAGGCCATCAACAACTGCATTACACTGTTCTGAAGGACGTCTTATAGTCCACAAATACATACAGAACGTTTGGTTGGTTTCTGTGCACAATTTGCAGTAAGAAAATCCATGTTGGTACTGGTATATTTGGGGCACAGTCAGCAGTTCTCAATGAAATTATAATCCTATATCCTGTGAGCCGCTGTTGAAATACTTTATGAGTTTTATATATAAATGATAATCACAGTTTTAATGTAATGGTAAAAAAGTTCAAAGCTTTTGTCCGCCACCCACCTCTTCAATTTTGTGAAACCCCTGTCAGATTAATCAGAGAATTCTTGTTTTAACTTTTCCCTGTGGATCTCTGGTTGCAGAGCTCAATAGGGACATGGATGCCGGTGTGCTCAGAGGTCGCTAGATTCTGGAGAATTTGGTTCAATGCATAGAGCTGGTGTTTTCCCAAGTGAGAAACGTAGTGTCAATGGGCATAAGATCCTCTCTTTTGTGTGGACGTTTGCATAACGTTCAGTACAGCGAGGATCTTCCCCGGGAATGCAAAACCATTGCACACACTTCAGGATCCAGGGCGATATCCTGATGATACACACTTCCTAGTAATGTGGGTGTGCAACACAGTGTACATATGGGGTCATAGATTGCCTGCCTAGAATGTCCATCAAAAAGGTTCATCAGGACTAGTTCTGATCATTGAGATGGGGATGCTTGCAAGTAGCCTGAGTGAATCCAGATCTTGAGCCTTTTTCAAAGATAAGCATTTGAATTGTCAATAAATGCACATATATGGTGGGCACATAATTATGCCCAAGAATTTACAATAACACCCTAAGACCCTATAATAGTCACGTTCTGCTTGATAACTTGGAAATCCAAATTCCTATCAATGAAAGTGAGACCATGACCTTTGCTAATTCCCTTGATTTATCTGCCCCTGCTTTGAGGACATCTCTAATGCTGAACACTCCCTTGCTCCACAGTCTCAGTCAAGGATATGACCCTGTTCCTTAAAAAGAGGATCTGCAGGAACCGGACAACCTGAAGCTGACATGCCAGAGACCTGCACGAGTAAAGCTTTAGCAGAGTCAATACTTTATGGATATCCCAAGCTAGTGCCCTCACTGCCCCTCCATTCATATGGCCATTAATTTTACTCTGTGATACCTCTCCATAGCTTCCACCCTCCTCTGTGTGACTCTATGCCGTTATCCTAGTATAGGGTTCCATCTCTGTTTTCTCATCTAACAATGTTTTTGTAGACATGTCACATCCACAACTGAAGGACAGCACCACACCCCAACAATATCAAACTTAAGTGGCTTTTCCCTGCTCATGAGGATTCTTCAGTCAGCATTAAACTAGCAACAACACTGGATAACACTTACTGCGCTGAAGAATAACACCATCATGCATAGCAGTGTCCACAGAATGGGACTGTGGCTGTGTTTGACCCTAAAGAGATAAGATGTTGGAATCTTGAGCCAGACTGAAGAATAAAAGGTAGAGAGTAAGGTATCTTCCTAAAGCTTTTACAGCTGGGTACTAATACACACTTGCAGATCCCAAAAGGGAGGTACCATCTAAATTGTTGTGTTGATTTTGCTCAAATTCTCCTTCTTTCACCAAAGTTACACATCTTCATGAAGGGACCATAACGATATGACTGCATGAGCCAAGGCATGTTAAAGCCATAGAGTAGCTAGAACACAATCAAATCCCCAGGCATTGATGCCCTTGTTAAACTACCTCAGGATCAGAACCATTTGCCACTCACCCATTGAGTTCAGTCTTGGCAATTCAGTGAAAGCTAAGACAACCTTTAAGATTCAAAGGCATACATGTGTACCCTTTTGCAGAATGCATGTCACCTTTTTAATTTCTCTAACTTTCTCAGTACCTTTCCCTGTTGAACTCTCACCCATAGGCTCCTGAAGGTAAATGGTCAAGGAGTATACCCCCAAAATCCCTTGGTAAGTACCCACACCATTCAATCTTGGATGGTGCAAAAGAGCTGGTGGACCCTAATAAACTCAACCTTCCCTTTTGATCTTCACTGCATGATTAGGGAAACTGGGACTACAAGAGATGTCCATCTCAAAGGTAAGCCGCAGCCAGAAATCATGACAACATACCTAACCATTAATCCAGATTCTTATCCTGCTCAGCATCAGGACCATAACAGGATAGACTAATCAGTGTTTGCTTAGCAAAAGCCCTGCTTTTTTATTTAGCCAAGCACGACAGGTGTGCTGAACATCCTGCATTGGTGTGCAAAACACCACTGTGCTCACCTCTGTACATGTTCGACTTCCAGTGTGCTCCAGAACTGCTATGACCTATCAGTTGGCCCTAACCGAACAGTTAGTGACTTGAATGCTTGATTTAGCAACTACGTATAACAACATATTCTTAAGTAAGTGTCCATTCATAGTGCATCTGACTTATGAGAATAATTTAAAATCATCAGCATGGACATTCTGTGGTATTCACAGCAACGTGACTGTTTGCCTGTATGCATCCCTCTGCACTACTGAAAGTCTCAGAATGTGGCCTGGCAACTCGACATTGAGACCAATAAGCATGCAAGGACATCTGAAGGAGCGCTGTTTTAAAACATTGGGAACAGTGACCTGCCTCCACCCCTTAATACTGACATTGCTTAAAATGATGTTGCCAATTATTACTGTCACTGGACATACAATTGAACTCTGTATCACACATGGACATTTTTGAGTCACGTTGAGTTCCGAGATATGGAACAAAGCTTAAATATCTTTCAACCCCTCCACTTGGGGTGTGGCACTGACGCAAACCGCTTCCAACTCCAAATTAATAATGCTTACGAATTAACAAGAAGACCAGTATTGGAAAAACATATCTTCTCCAACAGACTTTATCGTCACAGTGATAATCTGCAACATTGCTAAGACTCTGGCTAAGGCTCTTGTAAACCAGGACTCATGTCTGGCAGATAGTCTCCCAGGACCCCCCTTGTTATTAGCATATTTCAAGTAACTTTGGGTCTCACCCTAAATTACTAGGGCAATTCAGACATGGACCCCTTGCTCACTATTCTTAGAGAGGCCCAGCTACACCCTACTGATGAGGTTCAACCAGACCGAAACACGTGTCTGGGGTTGCTGTTAGTACTCTTGTTCAGAGGAGAATTGCCTAGCATTTCGGTGCTGGACTGCCCCAGGGCAGGACAAAGACTGATATGTTTAGGATATTTCTCCTCTGTGAAAGATAGTGAGCTAAAGAGTCTGGGTAAGGTTCTTGTAAACCAGGACTCATGTCTGGCAGAGAGTCTCCCAGAACCCCCCTTGTTATTACTATATTGCTCTACTACATCTTTCAATATGTGAACAAAGGACATCATTCCATGCCCAGTTTGCTGGCTAAAATATCCAGCCCTGACCCTAACCCTTAGTAAAACCTCTGACAGTAATATCACTACGAGGTAACTCATGATGATTTGTGTAAAGGGTCTCACAGGAAGTGCAATGAGAGTCAAGGGAAATATATAGAACCTGTGAACCTCACAATATAGGTTGCACTGTTGCCTTCATCAAGAGACGTGTCTACTGCAAATACTTTGTTATGTGAGGAGAAGGCAATGTTTCAGCCTTTAGATTAGATAAACACAAATGAATCGTAGAAATAAAGGGATAAACCATTTGCTGAAGGAGCAAACAGAACCATGTTGTGGACATCAGTGGATAGATATATGTATGTATGCATGTAGTTATGCATACATATATTTATATTTTTGGGATGTGCTGGAAGGATACCATGGTGAGATAACTTCTTGATTCAGAATCTTGATTCAGAAATCTGTGTGCTTCCTGCAGGCAAAGGTCGAATCCATCATAGAGCCCTTTATTCTCCCATGGCTGACAAATGAAGTGACATTGGCTTGAGTTGCAATTGCACCTATCATTACAGTGTTTAAAAGTGGTGTTACGCAAGAATGAAGCGCTATATTAAAGTGTTCGATTATGATATTGCAACACCAAACGTGCTGACTAACAGTAATTTTCGATGGTTCTTTTCCACAGCTGCCTCTCAAAACCTGTTCAAACGTACCTGCTATCAATGGATATGCTTGGGGAGTCGCTCTTTCTCCTTGATGGCTCCTTCCATGTTTCATGCTCCTTCTGCGCCCAGCTACCTAAGGGTTGGGTGTGCATTATCAAATAAATAAACAAAACAAAACAAACAAAACATGTGCAAAGCTCTCCCTGGGTCCCTACGGGCAGGGGTGGACTGGCCTATAGGGAACTCTGGAGATTTCCTGGTAGACCTCTGCACCCTGGGCCTCTTTTGTTTGGTAACCTATGCTATTTCAAAATGTTCGCATAGGAAAAGGGTTGGGCTTGCTAAAAATATGCAATATGGGGCCCCTTTGAAAATGACTCCCTGGGTGTCTTTTGGTTGCCAGTCCACCCCTTCCTATGGGAGACCTTCCCCTAAACTCAGTTCCATAAGGAGCTGAAAACGTGTTTGTTCTAATGGCACCACATGGCGGACTGCTGGTCTTCCTCAGCTCTAAGCGCCTTGATGCCCTTGGGCCTTTGATTTGTGCTTTATAAATACCTTATACATACATACATACATCAGCACAACTGCCCAAACTGAAACTATGCTTCCTACTTCCCTGAAACTCCTAAAGAACACATGAATAGTCCACCGGGCCACCTGGATGTAAAAAATGCTCTGGTGATGGAGTTAAATAAAACAATCAAGAGCCCATTGCTATCAACTAAAGTGTTGAGCTTTTTTACAGACTAGATTCTAAATTCCAAGGCAGTTTGTGCAGATACCTAGCCACCGCAAATATTGTTACATTACGTTGTTTTGACCAACAAAGCAGCACATCCTGATCTATGTTTCTAGTACACAGTACACAAAAACTGATTTTAATTACATATTCCTAAATGAGGTATGGAGTGGACAGAGGAATAAAACGTGGTAAATATCCTCTCTAGTTGACTGATAGTTATAGACACCAATCACCTATTCTTACTTCCCACTTTCAGATGAATGCAACAACATGTAACATACTTAGCCATACCCTGATGTGATGTTCTTTACAAAGAAACCGGTAATTTCATTGTGCAAATCTCTAAAACCCACAGCATGTTTATAACGTAGCTATTGTTTTTTGAGGACACCTTAACCACAAGCTTCCCATCTACAAGTCGGTTTTATGTCATTTCGTCGACACCCGATTTTACGACTATTGTTTTGCCACAGAATTTTTGCCCCAAACACTTTTTGAAATTTTTCAAAATTAGTTCTGGGTGTTCCCGCCCACGCCCCCATCATTTACCTATTTTTTTATTTCCCAATGCCCCCCGCCCGCCCTTTATATCATTTTGCCTAGCCCCCCCCAAAAAAATGCAAAACGTTTTTTTCTGGAAAAAATGCTGCAGTAAAAACACCCATCGTAAAAAAGGGCGTCGATGAAAGGACGCTATACCCTAGAAATCACAGACCATTGCTCTGCTTGCATTATATTCTCAGTGGCCATGGTGCTCATCATAGGGACATCCAAGATACATTGTAACCCTAGCTTTCTTGTCCTGTAAAGGGCGCAAAGCTTGCATGACTGAGCCCCTTAAGAAGGGCATCTTGTTAGTTTAACATGTCTGGTAAGCTCCATATTTTGATCCAGTGCATGAGGAACTTGAATAGAGCTGCTATAATAGTACTTCCCTGACCAACATTCAGCTAAAGGGAGCCATTTGGGGTTCTTTTAGGTACTTGCAAACGTAATTTAAAAATCATATTTTCCAAAATTGTTAAATGAGCAGTGTTGGAATTCCCTGATAGATCAGTCGTTTAAAGTGCAGCACTGAGTACCTATACCTGCAATTCTTCCTAGGCAGGGCCAGGAAGATTGAAAAGTATTCGGCAAATTTGATTGTAGCGTCCCTGCCGGGAGAGGAGCTCATTGCTCTTATCTAATTGATGGCACCATACTCTATCTCTCTATCCAGGCTTATTCATATCCTAGGTAGACAAATGTTACTGTAATATGTTATTCAGCAGTGTCATCTTTACCTTAGGCAGACCTTTTGTGTGTAACATCATACCAGGGACGTCATTTCACCAAAATGCCAGGGGTAGCGGATGTGACATCACACGATCCTTTACCCCTGATGACATCACAGGAAGTGATGTCATTTGACCCCACCCCGAAGTGATATCTCAGGAAGCGATGGAACACGACCTTTCACTCGTTGACAAAACAGGAAGTGGCATCACATAGCATTGTACACTACAAAAAATATGGTTAAGATATCACTATAATGTGATGTACATTTCATGCAAGAATGGATCGCCAAATGTATCGTTAAGATCAGTGTGTATAGACCCATATTACCAAATTACTGTGAATGCAAGCAGACGTCCATGACCAAATGATAATGATGTGTTGTTATTTAGCACTTACGCTTAAGCGCTTTACATAGAAGAAATACCCAATATCACCCAACCTGTGTTGGTACCCATATATAGACCTCAGAAGGATGAAAGTCTGAGTTGAGGCGTTTAAGAACAGACTAAATCAGTGGCTCACCCCCTGAAGTGTGCCTGAAATAAACCTTTAATGAGTCTAGCAATTATTGTATAGAATTCCAGAAAGACACATGTTTTGGCATTCCTATTCTTTCTTATTTAGGGTCAGTGCTGAAAGTGTTAGACTTGTGGCACTCCTGTTCTTATTTTTCTTCTTTTTTTAAGGGATCTGAAGAAGAAAGCTAGCCACTCCAGAATTAAAGAGCCACATGGTGCTGGCCACAGCCCAGGAGCTTCCATTGCATTGCAAAAAAAAACAAAACATTTTTTTTTTTGGAGGTCGCAAAGGAGACCACAGAGGTCGCAAGGGAGACCTCAGAGGTCACACTTGCGACCTCTGGCGACACCCAAATGATGTCCCTGCATCATACTTTTAGTTCTGTTCTCAAGAATGGTTAACCCTTCCTCTACACAATTATCATTGAATCTATCAAGCAGTCAGTCAGTGTTTTAGAAATACAATGTTTTTGATCCGCATAAAAGAGGAACCCATGCATTACAACATTTGCGACTGAGTCACATGCATCGATACCGGAGAAGCTTTAAAGCACATCATCAATGAAAAACAGAACATAATGTACCCTTGCCAAACCCCTCCTGAGCCATAACATTGAACTGTGAGTTCTCCTCCTAAACCCCATCTCGCTGAGTCTGTATTACCAGATGACAACTTCTCAATTACCAGTACAATTCACAGAGGAAATGATAAACTTCTAAGTATGACACATTGCATTGTCCTATCAACAATCTCAAAATGAGTTTTCAGGCCCCCTATCATCCCACAATGTGTCTGTGCTTTAAAGAAAACCGTATTTTTGAATTAGTAGATTCAATGTAAACACCTGGTCATTCGTATCAATACCTCTTCAGAAACCCACTTGCATATGAGCTGTTGCTTGTTTGTTACACCGGCTGTCTATACAATTTCATAATACCCTTAGCCAAGGTATCGAATAGTAATCAACACTACCAGCGCCTGTGGTCTTTGTGCTAATCCTTCAAACTATGTTCAGGAATGGACATTCACCAGTTGCTTTCGGTAATTTACTGATTCTTTTGCTGTTGGTTGGAATACAACTTGATTTCATGTCATGCATGACAGGATGACACTGCACTGGTGGCTCTAAACATGTGGAGTCCCTGAATGAGCTCTGTTACTTACAAAGGTATGAAAGTGGAGAAAACATGGACAGTGACTTGTCCCCAACCTTAAAAGCTAATAGTTGTTAAATAATAAAAACCATTTATTCCATACAAGACGAAGTAGAGTATAATACAGTTTGCCAAAGTCAACACAACTTAAATGGAATACATTTGGATTCCCACTCCTTCTCATTCACTGTACCGATACCCCTTCCTTGTTTGTCCCTTTTAATTCTACCTTTGATGAGGAGGTGGTTTGAGTGTTGGCAACACCAGTACACTTTCCACAATTCTACTTCTCCAATACACCTGCATTCTGTCATCAGTGGCACCGTGTTTATGCTTGGAATAGCACACATTTCAGCCAATGAAACGAAGTGACCCAAAATAACGTTTCTACCAAGTAGGTTTATCATGGCATGCATCAAGTTGGCAATGGTATTCTATTTAAAAAATGCCTTCAGATATGGTCGTATATTTGCACCAAAGACGCCCTCCCTGATAACACTCAGCAGTGAGATGTAGGGCAGTGGCGATACATCACCCAAATGGAGCAATCATGCTTGCCTTGTATTGTTTGGGCATGGAAATAAAGTACTGCAGCCACCTAAAAAATGTCTTTAAAAAAATAAAAATACAGCTGTATTGTCTACAATTGTGCAACCTACAATACGTTACTGTAAATCAGGTGTGAAAGTGTAACTTTTCTATAACAGTAGTCAGATGCAGAGCGGAGAGAACATGTAAGTGCACATTTGGGTGCAAGGCTAGTGGTGGGTTGGGATTGGGGTGGGCTGAAATAGACATGAGGAAATCAGTGGGGGCACCTCCCCAGCTGTGCTGTAAATAATAATGCACACACATGGCAACTGACAATGATGTGTGTGATTTTTGGTGAATGGATAGAAGGTGTTTTTTTTTAATCACCAGTTACATGAGAAGACACACATTTGATGGCAAAATACCGGGTGATAGTGCACGTTTCTTGACACTTTTTGTAAAAACCTGGCAATGATGTGAAGATGTGTTTTTTATGTACAAATGGAAACAGACACAGAAACATTCCTAGCTGCAACGAAACTTGCACAACGTGGTAGGGTGCAATGACATTGTCATTTTGTATAGAGTGCATGGTGATGTATGAGGGCAGAATGATGCTCACTTATGCACGTGTAAACTTGGAGCTGTATTGGAGCAACAATTACTATTGCGGCTTGATAGGGGGTGACTTTATGCACTGGCTTTGTGTCTGAAGATAGTCGCTCTTTGTATGGGAATATACAGGACAGGTTAAATAATGTGTCCATGAATCAAAAAGCGCAAGCTTGGAATGCCTTGCTAACTAATGTCCCTTTTAGCGTTTAGGTAAAACAGTATTAATCACAATATCCCCTCTTAGTCGTGATATGTATAGTGAATTGTGTGCTACAGTGTGAGGTGCCCGTGTGAGGTGCCTTTTTTATTGTCTTACTTTTCTAACATTACCTTTGATTGGTGGGTTTTTCTAGCTGTTGAGGAAGGCTCACGACTCATACAGAGATGTTAATCTCTGGCAGAGGGCTTGATACCCCTTCTGGCCACTTGGAAGTAGGCTGCACTCTGCACCTTTTAACAAATGGTTCTGTTTTTGTCAGGTGGCAACAGCTGAGGGAATGAAGGTGAATAAAGGGAAGGCAGGTAAGAATGAGCTGAACAAAGCTCTTCAATAAGGTGTTGGGAGTGTGAGTGTACTGTAGATGGTTTCCATTTCTGTGGATGTAGCACGCCAACAAACAACATGCCCCATTCATTCCAAACTTGCTGGGTGTAAATACAGAGGTTAAATACATAAGGAATGCACACGCAACACTACACACAATTACTAGCACTTACTTTTTGGTGCACATTTCCCACACCCCAAAAATTAAAGCATATTAAAATGTATACAACATAAGTTGGGCATAGCCATAGCAAGAAAGCCAAATAATGAATACATACAAAACAAATGTCACAGGTGTAAAATGTATGATTTACAGAAAGCATTAAAGGTAACAACAGTGGGATGGATTGAATCCTGATCCTCATTTGTTTTTGGGTTCACCCGATAAATGGGATGTTTGCCGAATTTGCACTCTGGTGCAATATCTTTCATGGGTGCATCAGGCAGACTATCAACCATGCAGCCAGCCCTGCTACAGAGAGTGACAGCTGCCTGAATGCCTATGTGCTTGAAAGGACGCCTATGTCACAATATCCTCCCACTCGCAGTGCATTTATTGCCCAAAACAGTTCATGAGGTGTGGATCCTGCCAGAGAGGTACGGAGCCATCTTACAGCGAAATGTTGAAAAGGATCTCAACGGCATCTATTGAGATACATTTGGTGCAAACCAACATCAAGGTCTGTGAACCTTGCGGCAGATTTACCAATAAAAAATGGATACAAAGAAATGCTGCTCCCTGGTTCTATACGATGCACACAAAACAAAGGTTTCTTGATGAACAGTGATGTGACAGGCCACAATGAAGACATTGAGCATCAGCACATTATGGTAATTTTAGATGTGATGCCACATTGAAAATAGTTACCAGCAATGTCAAGCAAACCCAAAGTATGCACCTTAACTTATATGAATGACAGTTTGTTCAGGTATAAACCCTAGTCTATGAGCAAATTGTCTTGCCGTAGCGATTCTCTCAGCACTATTCACTGGCTTGCTTTGTGTGCCTGTACCCCTAATACAATTCTCAGTGCCTAAGTAGTGGGTGGAATTGTTAAAAATAATGGAGATGATACAGACATCTCTGAGCCATTTATTGCCACCTTTGTGGAGCACAGACAAAACAAGATAACACTTAAAGGAAGCATGAGAAAAAGGCAACCACTAGTTCTTATTAGTACCCAACGAGGGTCAATGAGCTTGCTACAAGCAAGTTCATTTGCCCTCGTCCAGGCCTTACCTTGCTGAGAAGGCTCTGAAGCCTCTGCTTCACCACAGCGACTCCGGAGTTCCTTCCGTGAATGGCCAGCATGCAAAGGGAAAAGGGGATACACGTGGTCGCTTCTCCCTGTTCCATGGCAGACATTTTTTTAATAATGCTGGGTAAGCCACCCCTCTTTTCTACAAATCAAAACACAATTATAACATATTTGTATATTATTTTTATTTTTGTATCCACATTTATTTGAAGAACAGGGATGTCATTTTCGATCAGAGATGACTTACAATAACACACCTACAGATGGAAGAGACATTCCCGTGGATGGTGGCTGTAAAACAGCACAAATATGAGAAAACAACGGTGCACAGTTTATGAGGGTGAAAATAACGTATTTGTTTATTTATTTATGTATTGTTCACTTTATAGGTGCTCATACAGGAATCAAAATGCTGTTTCAAAGCACCCACAGGGCAACAGGGCGGGGACATTGGATGATGGAGAAAAAATGAATTACAACAATAATAAATAATTACATTAATTTAATAAACAAGAGAAGATAAGTGGGGAGGGGAAGAATAACCTACTGTGCCTTGTGAGTGTTCAGAACCTGCAAGTGCAGAGGGGTGAGGAGTATGGGATAGGTGCTGTGGTGCCCATGCTGAGCAGCAGTTCAAGTACCATGAAGTAGGTAAGTGCAACCTCCAATAGGAGGGTGAGCAGAAGCAAGTGCAGAGGATGGATACCAGCTGAGATGATTACAAGTGGGAGTTCAGGGACCCGAGGATGTATAAGGGCCATGCACTTCAGTCAAACCACTGTACGATTAGCAGGGGGGAGAGGGCAGATCAAATTCAGAGGTGAAGAGGACGGTCTTGAGGCTTTTTCAGAACTTAAGGAGGTCCTGCTCAAGATGTAGAGGGGGGGCAATTCCAAAGAAGAGAACCCGTTGAGCAGAGCGAGCATCCACCTGCTCTCTGTTTAGCACAGTGCTTTACATGCACGGAGTTGGTGCCAGAGGAGCGCAGGTGACTAGAGGGGGGGGTATTTGGTCAGATTGCATTGCAGGTAGAGTGGTCCCTGGCCCCAGACAGCCTTTTGGATAATGCAGAAGGATTTGAATTTGATCTGCGCTGCGATCAGGAGCCAGTGGAGACTTTGAAGCGCAGGAAAGATGCAGTCCCTGGGCTTGAGGCCAAGCATAAGTCTTGCTGCCCTGTTTTGGAATAACTGGAAGGGTCGCAGAGTGGACAAAGGTAGATTAAGGAGGAGGCTGTTGCAATACTCAAGCCTAGAGAGAACCACAGTCCGGGTAGTATTGAGTCTCTGGGGGAAGGTGAGGAAAGGTAGACTTCCTTTCAGAAGGAAGAGCTGAGAGTGAGACTTCTTGACAATGTCCTGAGTAGGAGGGAGGAAGGAGAGAGAGGAGTCAAAGATGACTCTGAGATTCCTAGGTTACAAGGAGGGAGCAGGGGGAGACCCCATGGAGGAAGGCCAGAGAGGAGGGAAGAAGTAGGGTGCTGGTGTCCCAATAGGAAGGATCTCATTTTTGCTGGCATTGAGGCAGAGATCATTAGAAGTGCACCAGGCCTGGATGTCAGAGAGGCAGTCAGGGATGAAGGAGGGTATAAGGGCTTCTGAAGGGAGTTTGAAGAAGAGTTGTGTGTTATCAGCATAACACTGTAATTTAGGGGAGAAGGAGGAAATGAGGCGTGCAAGCAGAGTAAGGTATATGTTGAAGAGCCATAGTGACAGAATGGAGCTCTCAGTCATGCCACAGGTGGAGGTGAGTAGGGGAGGAGAAGGAGCCCAGGATGACTTTGGAAGAACAGTCAGTTAGTAGGGAGGCAAGCCAGTCTAGTGCCCGCTCCAAGATACCAAGGGTGACATCGAGCCTTTTTATGAGGATGGAGTGATAGACTGTCTCAAATGCAGAAGAGAAATCAAGGAGGATGAGGACAACGAGGGAATTGGAGTCGAGGGATGCTTGCAGTTCTTGATGGGTGTTAAGAAGAGCAGTTTCCGTGACTTTGGATGTTCGGAATCCAGACTGATAGTCTGGATTATCTTTAAGAATAGAGGTGACCTAAAAATAAACATTAAGCTAAGGTGTCAAGTGCTTCAAACTAAAGAGAACTACTATACAAATATACACAATTACATTATTAGCATTACTGGATGTGGTGGGGTTAGGTAGGGGAGATGGGCAAGGGCAGGGGACCTCCCTCTTTAGCCATGAAGTGAAGTTTGTACAATGTTTTGAAGAGATCCAGAGGTGGGCTCTCTTTGATCATGATGCTTAGCAGGTTCCAATGAAGTTGGACAAGTAGGGAGAAAGGGTGGAAGGGAGAAGAGGCATGCAGGCATATCAGACAGTGAGGCTGAGTGCATAGGAGGATCTGTGAGAATAAGGTGCAATCAGGTACGTACTGAGGACCAAGACCATTGATAGCTTTATAGATTAGGAGAATGCACTTAAAAAGGACACAGTTGTGCAAGGGGAGACAAGGGTAGGTAGAGAAGGACCTGAGTAGGTTGTAGAGAGTGCGTGCAGCAACTTTGAGGATTTTATCTAGAGGGAAGGAGTAGTAGAGAGGAAGGATAAGGAGTATCTTCAGCAGGTGTCAAGTGGCAGAGCCTGAGGGTGGACATTTGAGTTTTTATAGAGTGTTTAGTATGAAAAGCAGACATTTTCCAAATGTTGCGAAGGGTAATAAAACGAGTAGCAGAGGCAGTTGTAGTGGTGAATAGTTCCAATCAGAGGTTGCTATAAAAGAAACCTTAAGGTTGTGAGCCTTGTGTGAGGAAGCAAGAAGGTCATGCAGATAGGAGATTGGAGAGTGGTGGGGTAAAATTGGAAACTGTGAGAATATGACTTACATGTTTGGAGAGTTCAGCATGAGGTAGTGGAGAGGCAGTCAGTGATATGATATGATATGATATGATAGTTTATTTATATAGCTCCTATACTCAATGTGTTTCAAAGCGCTTCAAGGCAAGGGAGGTAACAAGGGAAAATACAATTACATTCTTACAGGACATGAATAGAAAGGGTGTGAAATTAACTATCGTACTCGGCCTGACGACATTTCAGATAGTGCAAGAGCTAAGACAAAGATACGGAATGGAGGGGGCAAGTGGGAAGGAAATGGAAACAGATAGGTTACTACCGTAATAGGCCTGATGACATTTCTGGTAGAGCCGGAGAAAAACAAGAGGTGAGGGAGAGGGGAGCAGAAAGGTACGGGAGGAACAAAACAAGCGACTATCATACTCCGCCTGACGACATTTCAGATAGTGCTGGAGAGGGGGTGGGGAGGAAAAAACCAGTAAGGGGAGAGAGGAGGAGACAGACGAGGTTGCTATGGTTCTAGGTCCAGGGACAATTCTGATAGACAGTTGCTAATCCGTTTTGAGATAGCAAGGTTGAAAGAGAGAAAGGAGCAAACGTTTCATGTGCCATTGGAAAATAAGGTAATAGTTGAAGTTAAAATACTAGATAAGTCTGCCTAAGGCACAACTAAAGAGGGTGTAGAGCAGAGGTTCAAGGATTGATTTATGGGTGACTCTGACCACCGAGAGAGCATTGAGGACAGACTTTTGCGAGTTCCAGGACATTTTAAATAATAGACCTTTCAGGTCAGAGGAGATCAAGGTGGTAGTAGGTTTGTGAAACCCAATGTCCTAGAGAGTGAGGACGAGAGAGCAGTGGTCGACAGTGTCGAGAAGCAGCAGAGAGGTCCCTAAGGATTAGTGCAGGAGACATGTTGAAGTGATAAGCATCAGAGAGAAGGTTGGAGACACGAGCGCGTTCAGTTTTGATAAAGTGTTTACTAGGGAATCCAGATTGAAGAGGATCTGCAAGGCCATAATTCTCCAGGTACTTAGTTATCCAATTGAACGCCACCCACTCAAGGATATTAGAACAATAGGAAAGGAGGGAAACATGGCAAATGTTTGCTTGACCAATTGGGCCAGCAGGGTGTTTCTTTGATATGGGTATGGCAGTTGCAGGTTTGAAGGAGGCAGGCAAAGTCCAGTGAAGAGAGAGAGATAGTCTAAAATGCTCAAAGAGATAACATCAGGTGATTGCGGCTAAGTCTTTCGTCATTTGGAGAGCATAATGATTGATGGGAGCACTAATTGGGTTGGTGCTGCAAAGGATGGGTGCTAATTCAATAGAGGTAGGAGAGAAGTAGCGAAGAGCAGAATAGGTAGGGGTAGTGGATGCAAGAAGTGTTGTATGTGGATAGAGAAGAGAGCTTTGAGATTGTCTCAAATTGTAGAGGTTTTGGAGGAAAGTAAGTGCGCAAAGTCATTGGCACAAAGGAAAAGGGTGATGGATATTGGTTTGGGAGAAGTAAACAATGCTTGTAGAGTTGATGAAAGATTGCAAAGGGGTGTGATTAGCTGTACGAAGTAGGAGGATTTGGCAGAGTCCAGTACAGAGGTGGGAGCAGCAAGGGCATTTTGTAGGCTAGGGGTAAGTACGGTAGAGGTCCGTAATTTGTTCCAAGAACATAGATCATGCTAATGTTAGTTTTAGGGTTTGAATTTCAGAGGTGTTACAGGCCTGAGGATGGGAAGGGGATTGTGTGAATATGCGGGCAGGATGGTAATGGTCATATGTGCATGGTGAAAGTCAGAAAAAGCACAACCAATGGAGGAGGCATGAAAAGGGAGAGACTCAAGAGAGAGGTTCTCCCATCCTCATGGAAAGCAGTAAGTGTGTCCTGCCTGAATACCTCTTAGTCAATGAAAAGCAGAGAGGAACAAGAGAAGGTGGAAGGACTGGGATTCTAAAGTACATAATGGAGTGATCAGAGGGAGAGGGGTCAATGGGAAGGTCAGAAGAGAAGAGTTAATTAAAAAGAAAGGCAAGATCAAGAGAGTTACCCTCAGGGTGGGTAGGCTGATCATGTGGGGTGCATATAAAGGCCCCAAACAGAAGTCCCTTTCGCATGAATAGCAAGATCTTAAACACTGAAACAAAAATGGCCTGGCCTTTGCTTTTCTTTAACAAGTAAAATTAAAGAGCCATGTGGAAAGTGGCCTACCTGTCATTACCAATTGATAAGCAGCATTTAATTTACAAAAGAAGGAGGAATCAAAGAACCATGTCACATGGAAAAAAGATTGTTAAACATTGATAACAAAATACGGCCTGCACAGGTGTGTGCAAATGAATATGGTTTTAAAAAAGTAAAAGTGAAAAAATATCACTGCTCACAGAATAAAAAAACATGTAAACAAAACATGATGTGCGGGTTGACCAAAAGGAATGTATATTATGTTTCACCTACAAAACTCCATTGACATTTGAATAGCCACTTTGTCTTCATGGAAAATGTCAGCCCATGGCAGACCCTTTTGCTGGCAGTGGGCAAAACCTCACGAGGACATCTCCCACTTCCAGCCTGGATGGCACATCTCCCATCTAATGACCAAGCAAAATAAAATGTCCTGGTAAAGGTGTCAAAATTCAGGGCTCCAGACCTGCTCGCTCTGAAAGCATTGACTTCAAGAAAAAGTCACTGTTGGCTAGACCATGACTAATATGTGTTAAAATGGGGGCTCCCAGTTCAAAGAGCAAGCTTCCAGCACAAATGAGATTGATGAAAAAAAAATCTGGGTACAGGCTGACCCAGTAAAAACAAATGGCCTAAAGGCAGGAGTCAGGACCATTTGTCCAACATGAAGATTCACAAATAATGTAAAAGGATTATTATCATTTAGGCCTTTTTCTCAGCAACCATAAAGCATATTGATTTCATTTTTGTACCATAGTTTGTGTCATTTCCAGGCGGTTTTGGGGATATAAAATCCATCTACCTGTGACATTGGGAACAGTAATGGCCAGTTAAACTAGGTTTCAAACTGATCTGAACATGTTCCAAATGTGAGAGTTGGTGAGCGGGTGGAAAATTAAATTAGGGATAGGCTTAATAATTTACATATTTATAACTGCTGTGTTTTTTATGGAAACAGCAGAAAGCTGCCACATAGCCATTTTAAATGGTATGGATTTGGTGGTCAGTTTATCTAATTCTCCATGATTAGCAGAATCAGAAAATATGTTTAGTATGGCAGTTGCTAGTAAAATCATGAAGTTGTGATACATAACTAGTTTTTGCCAAAAAAGTTGAAAGGAGAACAAAGGGTGATTACAAATGCAAATTGCCATATGTTGCTCCAGACCCCTACACCAATCCTGACTTGGAGGCTTGGTTTGGGAGGTGAGAGAAGGGTAACTGTCAAATTCTAGTGGCAGGGATTATTGCAGGGTTCTTCCCCAAGATTGTAACATTGGTGGTGTCATTGTTGCTATATAAGTGGGACACACAGAGAGGAACAGGAGAACAAAAAGGAGAAAGACAGAGACAGAGTGAAGAGACAGACCATCAGGAAGGCTGCTGAAACTTACCATCTGACAACTGTAAGGAGACACCAAAGGAGATTGCTGAGAGTACATCTGGGTGGAGTTGTCTATTCATAGGAAGGCCTCAATGCTGACTGGGTCCTATGGTGGAGAGTTTGAGGCCACCTTTGAGAGTGGAGTTACCAGACCCCTGCCCTATCTTTCCAGAGTGTCCTGAGATGCAGCTGGCCTTCCTGAACCTTAAACAGAGGCTTGCTATGTAAGTAGAACTGAGTCCTGGGAAACCAAAAGGTGGGGTAGTCTGCTAGCCTTGAATCCTGTCCCTTTATAGTGGGTGGTGGGGGGAAAACTGTGGCTGATTTTGTGACTTGGTGCAAAGAGGAATGGAGCAAAAACAAGGCAGATTTTGGAGGGCAAAAGAGATAGGCAAGTAAAGAAAGTGAAGAAATGGTGCAAACGAAGAAGACAAAAGGGTAGGTGCATGGGCAGAGAGGAAATGGGGAATGTTGGCAGAGACGAAGCAGGCATAATTTCTGAGTTAAGATAGAATGGGGCTATAGGCAACCAAAAGTCAGTTAATAGGCACAAAACAGGCAAAGGAATCTCTGTGGGAATGTTTAGTCTGTAGGTCGAAGGGTCCCTATGCAGGAGTCAGATAAAGTGGGAGCTCTTTGAAGTCATGGCTTGAACAGGGGTTCTGGCTTTAGGAAATTTCCAGAACTGCCAGGCCCAAATAAGGAGTTGCCCTTTGCGGCTTAGGCCATTGGCTGCAGAAGCCTTGGCTGGATGCACAGGGGAGACTGAATAAGGACAGCAGTGTGTGAGATGCCCCTCTGGGAGTCAATTGCAATCCTTCCGATGGCATCCATACTTACATGCATTGTCCTGGGTGTTGGAGTCCCAGGGAGCTCCGTTTTGCAGGCAGGGCCCTCAGATGGTGCACATGGATCTCTAGGAAAGCAGTATGTGACATAACCCTCTGGGAGCCACCCCCCATAGTGGGTTTAGTCTCCAAGGTAACTGTGTTGCCTCCCATTTCTTTCTTTCCCCTACAAGTCCTGCAAGCAATGCATTCCCAAAACTTCCCTGTAGAGGGCATCAACCAACCTACTACTTATCAAATGATTTCCAGGTATAGCAGTGCACTTGTTAACAGTACTAGTAGAATCTGGTTTATTGTCCCGTTGCCATGCCGTCCCCTCTATTACCTTTTATCACAGCTTCTAGCTGTACTCATAGCTGCCAAAATGCGTTTTCTATGAGAATGATCCAGTGTAACTCCGTAAATAACGACACATCCACGCATAAGGTATTGCTGTTATTGGAGAGAAATCGTCATTACGATTTTTTTAATTTCCCTCAAAACAGTGAAGCAGTTGTGATGGATGGAAGCTCGTAAATGCTTTAGCCTTGGAATACAGTGTGACTAGCCTTGAATTTCCATAGACCGAATTTATATTTGCTTCATTGAGAAGCCATGTGAGCTTGTTTGATGCCTGTTTTCATAAATATTTACAAACTTGTTGCAAAACTGAAAACACATGCATCTGTTGTTGGTGGCAGTTCTACAATAAGTGTATGATTTACATGATTGTAAAATAAATGTTGCAGACAGAATCCGGTTTTATTGTAGACAATGAATGACAAACTCATAATGTGGGTTGTCAGGCTTGCAAAGACATATGAGGCGATATATATATTTTGTTGGGTGTTCATTGTCATTGCCTATACACGTTGAGACTATCCTGATACGTTTGGTCACACAAAGCATTCACATGTATTTTGCTCAATGTACCCACACATAAGAAAAAAGCAGACTTTCTTTGTGCATAGGCTGCAACAATGTGTTTTAGATGTTAGTGGGCAGCAGACACATATAGTTGATAGGCCTGGCAAGTGGCATGAAAAATGGGGGTCGGTGCGGCCAAACGTCCTTTGGACGGGCTTCCTGTTACGTTTGGTTACACGTGTCATGAAAGGGCGTCACCACAATGTGATATTGTTGACAAGCCCCAGATTGTGGAACAAAAATGCATTTTACAGCGTCAATGCTGGGACGTATTCTCAGGCACGTGCAGCATGAATATGCGTTTTACAGTGGAAAAGTTGTCCACATTATTATCCGCATTACCATATGTTGAACAGGGGCAATACTGAACCATATTGTTGGGCAAGGGAATCATTGAAATGTGCTGTAAATGGGCAATGAACATTGGTTTTACTGTGGCAAACCTGACCTGTATTGTTGGGCGCAGAGAGAATGAAAATGTATTTTACAGGAGCAATGTGAGCATATATTTCTGTGCCAAGCCTCGTCATGACTTTCTTGGGGCGCAACAAGCATCAATGGGCTGCAACGCAGGCTTATTCTCTTGCCAGGGACCATGCTCAAATTTGGGAACAAAAATACTGAAAGTGGTGCAATGCTGGGACATATTTGTAAGATATGCCTCATGTTTATTCTTTTCTCGTTGTTACTGTAGCAGGACAATATTTAGCAAAATGGCCCTGCACACTGTTGGCAACATTGTAACTATTGGGGTTTTCATGTGTCTGACCAGGAAACTGATTGTACATTGTATGATAATTGTACCAGTTGTTTCTAAAAGGTGTCCTATAAAATATGCTTTTGTGAGGAAGAGTTGCACATGTGCATATGTCTGTGTAATAAAGGGTACTGATTAGTGCCACTGCGAATTCTGCTGCTGGCTCATATGTTTCGCAAATAGCTCTGTGCCCTGACCAGCAAATCACCGCCTTAGCTTTGCAGAATGTTCATGGATGCATGTATTCAATCATCTTAATGGTAAAAACACCTGCAGAAAAATGGAGGTCTTGAAGCAAAGTAATTATTGCCTCAGGGCCAAGGAAAGAAGCAATGCCTCTTCCTGAAGCCCTTATTGGTTCTGAAAAATGCGAAAATGGCGATTAGTCGCATCCGTACGGTTACTATGAGTAAGCACCATTATTTGAAACATATTATGCTCTACATGCAAAGCTTCTTTCCAATACTGCTTGGCGCTTGACTCACGTTTGTATCCACTTTATTGGGCTTTGACCTGCAGGTGAATAATACAAAATGAATCTGAATATTGATGTTCATATTCGATTGATTTGTATTTACTTGACATCATAGCACATGGTTCATAAATCCAAACGTCTGATATGTTATGAATTTGCCAGATAATAGTTCATACTAGTTGGATTACAGATTATATTAAGCATATTTGTTTTATTATTTTTACTATTGGTATTAATATGAATGGAACAATGCGGAAAATTGCAGCTGGCGGCCTTCTTTTGAGGTTCATGAACACACCATGATTGTCTCTGGTTTTACCATAACTAACCATGGACAAAGTCTCTGGATAGCCATGGCTTGCCTGTGAGTTTGCCCATGAAAAATCATTAAAACCTGGGATGGCAATGGCTCAGTTACATGCTATGGATAAGAATGTTCTAATTGACACCTTTGCCCCAGGAACACACCATGATTGTCTCTGGTTTTACCATAGTTATCCATGGACAAAGTCACTGGATAAGCATGCCTTGCCTGTGAGTTTGGCCATGGCTAATCATTAAAAACCTGGGATGGAAATGGCTCAGTTACATACTATGGATAAGAATGGTCTAATGGACACCTTCGCACCAGGAACACATACTGAATACTTTGGATAATCGTGAATGACAATGGACAGTATAAACATTTCAATGATCTGCCATGACTCTTTATTCATTGTTCATTTTGCCTGTTTATTGTGAACAATATGTGGTTTGAAATTAAAGTCATATATGCACACAGGTGATCATTGTTGGCAATGTGGAACGCAGATTATCACAGTTCCATGAGGTGCTGTATGAATGAAACAACTGCCACTGCAGACATATACAGGGAGAATTTGTAGGTTTCATTGCAGAAAGGATTCTAGAACTAAGGGGAAAGATGGAGCTGAATGCCACAGAAAGGGCAGATTGGCACCAAATAGCATAACCACTACTTGGTCTGACGCAGTTTGTGCAAGATCCCAAGTAGTGGTAAGGGTGTAATTCCCCATAGGACTCCATTGGGATTTTCAGCACTATTACCACTGGCGGTAAAAGTGCCAGCGTAAATAGTGTCAAGAACGGGCAGAAAGCTGGAGATTTACCTCCAGCTCAGAGATGGAGGTAAATCTTCAGCTTTCCGCTCAATCTCAGGATTGGGTGTCCCGGTAATAGCGTTACCCCTGCATTTTTGATGCTCTGCCCAACCCGTGATGGCTGATGTCCTGGCAGTGGAAGTTGAGAAAAGGACCCTGGAGCCTGTACCATGGATGCAGTGTCAGAGACACAGGGAGGTATAATTGAAAAGAACATCATGTGGAAAAGTGTTCAGCAACTGAACTGCAGAGGAAACATCTGCAAAGCCTAGGGACGACTCTACTGGATATTGAAGATGTGAGTTGTATGCATACAAAGAATGCCATAAAACAGACTGTTCAAATAGTATCACCCAGTATTGTTTTTCCCTTCGGATTCTGGAACTTGAAGTTTTTTTCTTAGCCTTTTGACATTTAGGAAAACTACAAGTACTAAAATTCAACGCACAAACTTGCCTGGATGGCCTTCCCACAGATGGCCACAGGGAACGTCAAACCTGTGGATTAGGCATAGCATGGAGGTGGCCACTGCTAGGTTGTTTTACTCCCGTTTAAAAACGTCAAGAAACTATTAGGTTATGTATGCAGTGATCATGCTGAAAATATATTAAACAGAAATCATAGGCAAACAACATTGACTGACATGCTAGAATTGAGGCCTGACTCAAACTCAGATAATTCACTTTTATCCCGACCAGCAACAACTCCTGTTCGTTTAATACTCGCTCGACACCACTGCTTCCTCCAATGTATTTAAAATATTGTGCATAGCTTTTCGAACACACTGAAGTAAACATCTGCGGCACCTTGATGCATGACATCAAACTGTATACAGATATGTAAATTAGCCTTAAAAAGAGTACTCAAATTGTCTTCTGTTTCAGCTCCTTTTACAATTAATGTTTGTAAATCTGTATAAATGCTGCAAGGTATTGTGGATATATTGATTTCAGCTTTGAATCAATGTATTATACAATATAACAACAAATGAAATGTCGATCTACATGTATGTCTCTCTTTCTCTAGAGGTCTGTGTGCTCAGTGCGTTGATACAATTGGCCCTTTGTTTACTTTCAGACAGTATGTTGACTGACCAGGTCAATGTTTTGCTTCGTTTTAGCAATGTAATCAGGTTACTTTGGAATACTTGCTGCAGAGTGGCAGAGGTTCATTTTAAAATGGCTGCCTATTTGCGTAAACTTGAGCGTCCATTTGCAAGCTTATTTAGATGTTCGCATGCATTCTATTTTTATTCATCTCGTGTTAAATTCAACAATGAAAAAGAAAAAAAAAAGAATCACGTATACTGCTTCAATGCTGCTATTAAGGACATGACCATGGCTTTTAAGCAGCCTTTGCAAGTTGCTGCTGTTCTAGTGTTGGATCGCTGCAAACAGCGCTGCCGATGCACCTCAACCACTGCAGGGAATGGGCGAACAGGACGGATTGCCGCTCCGGCAAAACCAGTTATTTGGGTGCACCGCTCGTAGAACCAGGGTCTAGCACATGACTGTCATAGTTCCTGCTCCTCAACAAGAATGCACTTTCAGAATCGCACTGCTTGCCCAAACAAGTAGCCTGCTTTTCAATGAGCATTTGGAAGATTTGGCACTGGGCACCATATACAGAAACTGCTCAAACCTCACAGGCAGTTTTCCAGCTGTCCAATTTGATATATAGATGTCCTGCAATTTACAGACATCTCTTTTTTAGGGTGAATATTGTGTCCAATCAAAACAGAAGAGTCTATTATTCACTTAAAAGGGTTACTTACTGAATCACTATAAGACATGTTTAACATTTAAAATTGTGGACATTATAATATTCCCATAATGCTCTTTGTTTTTTATGCATATCGCCAAGATTGTGTTCTATAAACAGATTTTGTGTTACAAACTGGGGGGCGATGCCCCTTGGCCCCACCCTCTCCTTCCCACAGCTCCGCCCATACAAAGAGGTTACAGTTCCCCAAGTCCATTTTCTCTATTTCCAGCACTGATCCCAACACCACATATAACTATGCCCTTAATAATGCTCCTTTGTGGGCCTGCATACAGCTCCACCAAATGAGTGAGCCTAAACAAGTTTTCTTCTTACATGATTCTGTTTAATAAAATCCTAACATTCTAACATTCTAGACTCTGATGTATGCTGGAAAATGAATAATGCAAAGACATATTGCCCCCCTTCAATTGCTATTGTGTCCGTGCATGCCACTTTTCTACCTGAAACTGGGTGATCTGATCCACATTATTTCCTCCCCTACTTGCTTACAGATCCATTTCAGACAAATTGCCCTGCCCTGTTGTAAGCTACCCACTGCATGTGTTCTCTGCTTCCCTCAACATGTTCTTCCTTTATGATTCCAAAGGGCTCCATTGATTCCTGAAGCTACGTCTGCGCTCAGTAAATATCCAAATATGTTTTGTGTGAGTTACTCCGAAAGTAACGTTTGTTCGTTTGGTTCGATTATCATCCCGTCCCTTTTCCTATTGCCTTCACACCCTTCACCCTACCTTGCCCCATCTTGATGGTGTCTTCAAGCAGCTTGCCTACAGTTGGTGCATTACAAAACACCAGTCTATTAATAAATCAACTCACTCGCAACCATACATACTGTTGTGACTTGAAACAGGACTGGACTACCTTAAGGGGAGAACCACCTTAAGAAATGGAAAGGGAAGCCAAGGACATGGGGCTGAGGGAGGAGGAGGAGTGGCTACTAGAGCCCAGGAGGCAGAAGCATGGAGAGGGAAATAAAGGAGGTTGCATCTTCAGCTGGCTCTGTGAGTGTTATTTGAGTACACTGCCCATGGGCCCTCAAAACAGTATTTAGTCTGTCCCCATTCTCCGTGATCCAGCATGGCCACAACAACTGGTGAGGAGGTGGCCCGCACTTGCCAGTGGGGAACGCCTCGTACCACAGCACCAGTGGATGAAGGAAGTGATGGCCGAGGTGTGCTGGAGCAGCTATGAGCGAAGACCGGCTAATGAGGAGAGCGCTCGGTGAAGCTAGAGCAGCCAGCAGGTGAAGAGTGTGGTGGGGAAAGCTCCAGCAAGGCTGAGCAGAGCAGTAAGGAGACCGCTGGTTCGGTGGGGATCCTGTCGGTGCCGCAGAGATAAACCTTCTGTCAAACTAGAAATTATATCGTGCCTCCTATTGCTATGAAAATATGTATATTGGCCTACGCCAAGCTGCTAACAAGCTGCTTATGAACTACATGTGAATAAACTCGCATTGCAAGGTCCTGACCTTAGAAACCATGTAAGCTGTCATTTTGGGTCAAGCCGCCATTTTAGGTTTTCTTGCTCTATAAAGTCACCATGTGAGCTAAAATGGTAGCCTATGTTATTCAAAACAGAACTCGATTGTCATGACCTCTGTACAGCTAATGTATAACTTGCCTGCAGGCCACTTGTTAGGGTCATGAGCTGAGACCTTGTCCTTCTGCTGACCTGTGTGCAATGGATTACCTGTATCACCGAAACTGATCTATAATTGAATGAGAACACCTGCTTAACTATATTGTATAAATTAAGTCCCGCATTGTAATGTTAGGCCTAGAGCATACATTATTACCATTTCTTCTTGTTAATGTATAAACCTAAGATGAACTAGATTTGACCTTGCAAGGGACCCTAGAGCAGTAACTTATTTATGGAATGGTTAGCCTGAAGAAAGGCTGGACAACAGGCTGGAGAAATGTATAAAAGCCTGACTGTTTCAATGAATTTTTGCACTCACTGAGCACACCGAACCACGCCAGAGTTCGCTGTGTTGTACTGAGGGTCGATAGATATCTGAATTTTGTTCTGTTCTTTTATAACTGGATTCAGTATAAAATAAAGTGCTTTGTATGTTCCTTTGTAACCTGTGTTTGGTGTGTTTCCTTTTTGGTTACCCTGCCTCATATTATTTCCTTGTTTTCACAGTTGGCGCCCGGAATAGGGACCCTCAAGATTGATGCCGGATTATTGAAGGTTGACGCACGCTATCGGACCGGGATCGGACGGTGTGACATAACGGGCCCGACTGAACGAGACGCGACACCTCAACAGCGCTGCACGATCCGTTCCCTGGACGATAGCCCTGTGGTCTGAGACGGCATCTTGACGAGGGTCAATTTTTTGAGGCGGGCAGATTTGCCCAAATCACCATACACAAGGTAAAATTTGTTAGGTAAGTCCTTTGTAAACCGATCGGTCCTCCTTAGGTTTGGTCAGGTGAGTCGTTACCCGACTCTTAATTTAACCCTGACAATTTGAATTTGGCGCATTGTATCTGCAGGCACAATTATTGACCAGGTAACACAGAGTATTTGAGAAATGCCTGGGAAATTGTCTAGCTGCTTTAGGGCATTATTCCGCAGCGATAGACAATCTTTGGAATGTATCCATCCGGCACCACAGGAGGGGTCACCGGCATGTACTATGTACTGCAAGCATGGCATTGGAAGTGTAGTATTTAATAAAATTTGGCACAGACAAACCAGACATGCCTCCGAACTTCAGTGGCCAGTCAATGGTAGTTTTGAGATCCCTCGTATTGAATATTTAGAGTCAGTCTTGTTAAAAAAGAAGGCCAGACCTGCAGCATTTGATGTTTTGCAAAATTGGAAAAGAGAAGCGTTGCAGCAGCTTAAAAGTAGGGAAACACATGCGCGCCGTCATAAAACAAATGCTGAAAAGGCGTTGATATATGATCAGGACAAACAGTCTGAGTCGGTTAGGAATATGGACAGGGCTTTCTGACTCGGTATTCAGAAAATCTATCCTTCTAAAGATCTTCATGTTTCTGATGAGTTTATCGACAAATTGTTAAATGAACGAAGACCTGGTGCCTCTGAACCACCTCCGTATGTTCCTCTTCCTCCTGCTGTACCTCTTCCTGCTGTTATTCCTGCTCTTCCTGCTCAACCTGTTGTTCCTATCCCTCCGGTTGTTGTTCCTCCACCTGCTCCTTTGCCTCTTCCCATTGCACCAGTAATAGTACCTCCATTGAATTTGCCTGCACCCTCACTCCCAAGTAGTTCTGTACCGCTTGCAGTTGATCAGGGTGCGGGGTCGAGGATTGTTACTCGTAATACTGTTCCTACAGAAAAGAAACAGGATTTGTTTGCATGGGCTAAGCATTGTATGGAGAGAGATGATCGAGCTAATGTTCTTGCCACATTTTCTAATATGGATAATTTTCCTGAGAAAAATGTTTTCATTGAAGGTTTAGGAATTCATTTATGTGTAATGTGGGGTAAATTAAATAATGCAGACCTCCCACAAGGGTTGAGGGACCTGAATACTTTAGCGTTTTCAAGAGACACTGTGGAGAAGGTACATGAGCATGTTGAGAGGATATTTGAGTATAGAAAGGAGTTGGAAAGGTTACGGAATGAGGATGACGAAGAAGAAAGTATGTATGTACAGAAACGATTTCTTCCGTGTCGTAAATCGACATCTGAGGAGGCGCGAATTTGTACAAAAGATGCGATTAGATGGATTTCAGACATATCGATAACTCCAGTTGAGGTATATGACACATACAGTCAATATTCGCTAGAAATGCAGAGGAAAGTGATACAGGTAATGGTAGAGTACCTGCAGGATGAATGTTTAAAGAGAAAGGTTAGTTGTCCCACAGAGTTATTGAGCATTTATAAGAGAGCTTTTTCACTTGACACTTCTTCAACTGCTTTAGCGCTCGACTTAGCTCTGTTGCTTAGTAAGCGTTCAGAGTTGCCTACATCTCAGTTGCCTATGAGAGAGGTTCCTCCGACATTTGTCCCAAAGGTTGAGATTCCTGCTAATGCTGCAGCAGGTACACCTGCTGTGGACATTCCTGCACATTATGTATCGCAGTTTGTTCACATCCCGTTTTCACGACAGGAAGTGAATACTATTAGACAAACTATTCCTGACATTAGGAAAAATCCGACAGGGTTCTATAAAGAGATAGAGTCCGTTTTGCAGTCCTCAGTGTTTACCCTAGGCAACATTGATTTGCTATTCCCTGTACTCCTGCCTGTAGATTTGTGGAAGCAAGTTAGAACTATAGACGATGTACCAGGGTTGGGAGATATATGAGCTAATATAGTTAGGCTTGATGGGGAAAGGCCAGCTGGTGAGAGACCACCTCAGGTGATACTAACTTTGCCTGACAGAATCATTGCAAAACTGAAAACTATAATCCCCGAAAAGAGAATTATTTGGGACAAGCTTACGGCCTGTGTCCAAGGAAAATCTGAGGGTGCTACTGAGTTCTTTAATCGGTTCGAACAGGTATTCTCGGATTTCAGTGGACAAGACTTAGGCACAGAGTCTGGGAAAAGATTATTTGTGGACAAATTTGAAGTGGATTGCTGCCTGACATCCAGTCACAAATTATGTCTTGTGAGAGCGCTTGGCAGGCGAAATCCCAATCAGAAGTACTGCACATGGCTCAGTACTACGAGAACCGTGTCAATAATGAAAACGATAGAGTCGAGAAGAGAAAAGGTGATTTGAAGACTAAAGTATTGTTACAGCAAATTGTTAGAGGCCCCAGAGGAGGTAGTTCGCAGATTAGAGGTCAGTATGTTCCGCAAGGGAATGTGCCCTTGGGTCCCGTGAATATTAACCAGTGTGCCAATTGTCGCCAGGAGGGTCATTGGCTTGCACAATGCCCCGTCCTTCGACAGAGGTCGAATAACACATTTGGAAATATGGGTAGACGATCCAGAGGTCGCCCGGGTGTAGGGGGCCCTGGTAGAGGCCAGTTTTCGCAGGATCCCCAACAACCTTTTTCACAGGATAATCAGACTTCGAGTGTGGATACTAGAAACATATTTGCTCATCCTTCTGCTGCATATCTATCTGAAGAGCTTCCTTTTGATGATATTTTGTTTCGTTAGGATTGCCCGAAACAGGGTTTGGAACCTACACCTATTCCCGTTAATCAGAAAGGTCCCTACGTTGAAATGGTAGTGGGAAATAGGAAACATCAATTTTTGATAGACACTGGAGCACAGAAGTGCTCCATTGATCATTCTCGGGTTCCAAACATTCCACTGTCAGGGCAAACCAATGTTTCTGTAAGGTTTTCTGGCACACCAGTTGTTTGTCCGGTCTCTTCACCGGTACCTATTTCTTTGGGTCCCTTTACGGACCACTGTCCATTTCTCTTGACTTCGAATTGTGGAGAGAATTTGCTGGGGTTGAATCTGTTGAAGGAATTAAATGCGGTAATTCATTGTTCTTCTGATGGAGTGCGTTTGACGATTTCACCACAGCAATGTTCTGTTTCGCAATCTTTGACTAGACCTTTGCCGCCAGAATTCAGTAATGTACCAGAGTGTTTGTGGGCAGTTGATGACAATGATGTCGGTGTTTTGCAGATTGAGCCTGTTAAAATAGTTTTGCAACATGGAATTAAGCTGCCCCGTATTCCACAGTATAAGATCTCAGTTGAAGGCGAGCGAGCTTTGAAGAGCATTTTTTCCGATTTTGTGCATCGTGGGGTGATTGAGGAGATTGCAGGAAGTTTGTGCAA
This sequence comes from Ambystoma mexicanum, assembly GCF_040938575.1. Lineage (NCBI taxonomy): Eukaryota > Metazoa > Chordata > Amphibia > Caudata > Ambystomatidae > Ambystoma > Ambystoma mexicanum. The sequence goes on along the minus strand of NC_090932.1, from coordinate 484,328,338 downwards.
TAGTCCGATTTTACCCGTGTACAAAAAAGGTGATAATGCAATTCCATTTCGTTTTATAATTGATTTACGTGCCATTAATAAAGTAGTCGCTCTGCAATTTCCAATTGTGCCTGATGTGACGACAATATTACCCATGATTCCAACTACGGCTACTCACTTCAGTGTTGTGGACCTAAAGAATGCTTTCTTCATTATTCCTATACATGAGGATAGTAGATACTTGTTCGTGTTCACCTTAGGGGGACGCTCATTCACATTTACTCGTGCACCTCAAGGTTATACTGAGAGTCCTAGTATTTATAGTAGGGCTTTGAAAGAGCAGCTTGATACCCTTGGATTGCCCCCTACTTGTACGTTGCTTCAATATGTTGATGATTTGCTTTTAGCCGCTGACCCTGAGAGCTCTTGTAAAGAGGGCACTGTGTCGTTGCTCATCCATCTAGCTAAGCATGGTCACAAAGCTTCGCTTAAAAAGTTTCAATATTGTTGCCAGGAGGTCGCCTATTTAGGCTATCTCCTGTCAAAGGAGGGAAGAAGATTGACACCTGAAAGAATAAAACACATTTCTGGCATGTCTGTCCCAAATACACAAAAGGAAGTTAGAGCCTTGATAGGTATGGCTTCTTACTGTAGGTTATGGATCCCAAACTTCTCACTAGTGATAAAACCGATATTGGCCTTGACGAAGAAAGGTATTTCTTCGCCATTGCCATGGAATACGGAGCATCAACATTCATTCGAGTTGCTCAAGACTGCATTATGTTCGGCGCCAGTTTTGGGCACACCGAACTATGAGAAGGCCTTTGTGTTGTTTGTGCATGAATGTGATGGATGTGCTTTGGCTGTATTAACGCAGGAACATGGAGGGAAGAATAGGCCATGCGGTTACTACTCTTCCGCCCTTGATCCTGTTGCATGCGCTTTGCCAAGATGTTTGCGCGCTGTCGCTGCTGCGTCTGTAAAACAAAATGAGGGAATGGTCCTAGGCCATGATTTAACCCTGATAGTGCCTTACTCTGTAGATATTCTATTGAACAAAACCCAAACGCAACACCTCACTTCCGCACGACTGACAAGATATGAATTAATCTTGTTTGCTCCCCACATTCAAATTAGGAGGTGCTGTATTCTTAATCCGGCTGAACTCCTACCTTTCCCGCAAAATACTGTTTGCGGTGACGAAGAGTCACATGACTGCCTCTATACTACTGAACAAGATTCAAAAGGCAGAGTTGATTTGAGGGACACTCCTTTGGATAACCCACAAGGGGAGCTGTTTTGTGATGGCTCCTGCTTCAAACTACTGGATGATACATGCACAGCTGCTTATGCAGTCACTACATTGAGTACGGTTGTGGAGACCAAGAGAATTACGCATAACTCTGCGCAGGCCGCAAAGATTATAGCATTGACTCGAGCTTGTGAGCTTTCCGAAGGGCTAACAGTAAACATATATACTGATAGCCAGTATGCCTTTGGGGTGGCTCACAACTTTGGGAGACTTTGTTCAGAGAGAGGGTTTTTAACTTCGCATGGCACCAAGATCCAGAATGGCTCCCTGATAGTACAATTGCTTTCAGCGCTTGCGCTCCCAAGTCAGTTAGCAATCATTAAGTGCGCAGCACATCGCAAGATTATAGATGATGTAGGGAAAGGGAATGCTTTCGCTGATCAAATAGCTAGACAAACTGCCTCTGATCTCTTCACGGAGATGTATGTTTCAAGGGAGACTGTAGATGCCTATGCAATGGATGAGGGTGTTGGGTCTGTACGGGATATCCAAGCCGATGCCACATTAGAAGAATCCAAGAGGTGGGCTGAGGGCTTGGGGAAACTCGTTGATGATGGGTGTTGGGTGGACATGGTTGAAGGGAAATGGTTGCTTCCTAATGCCTATATAGTAATGATGGTTACCATGGCACACTGTCCCACACATGTGTGCGCTCAACAGATCACGAGAATGTTAGAGAAAGTCTGGGTAAATGATAAGAATTCAAAAATTGCTCAGCATTATGTCCAAAATTGCATGATTTGCCTACAACACAATGTGGGAAAGGGGACAGCAACTCCAAGAGGTAGCTTTGGGCCTCCTTCTGTCCCGTTTGAAGTGATTCACTTTGACTTTATTGAAATGGAGTGATGTAACAATCTAAAATATGTCCTTGTGGTCATTTGCGCCTTTAGTAAGTGGGTCAAGGCTTTCCCTGTTAAAGACGCTACAGCCATGACAACTGCAAAGACCATGTTAAAGGAATTCTTCCCACGGTTCGGTTTGCCGAGAGTTATCTGGTCGGATAATGGTCCGCATTTTATCGCTGCTGTAATTCTACAGATATGTACGGCATTGCAAATTGACAAACGATTCCATTCGGCCAGACATGCTCAGAGTGCCGGATTAGTGGAAAGACACAATGGTATCATAAAAAACAAGCTCGCTAAGACGTGTGCCGGCACCAAACTAAAATGGCCGGATGCCTTACCGATCGTGTTACTTTCAATGCGGACAACCCCTCAAACTAAGACTGGGCTCTCTCCATTTGAGGTGGTAATGGGGAGACCTGCCAATATCTGGGGTCTTCCGAAGCCTAGGGCATTGAGGAATGTAGAAAATGTATTGCTTTCAGACTATTGTAGCCAGTTGACTAAAAACCTGTATTTCATTTAACAGCAGGTACGAGACGCTTTACCCGCGCGATACGAGGGCCTAAGGCCACAGTATACAACCTGGAAGTTGGGTTTTGGTCAAATCCTTTGACCGATCTTCCTGCCTTGCACCTCGGTGGCGGGCGCCCGTTCCAGGTCCTGCTGGTCACCCAAACAGTGGTGCGTGTCGCAGGCCGGAAGCATTGGATCCACGCGACGCATGTCAAGAAACTTCCTCACCCAGTGCCACACATTACAGAAGAAACAGAACCCCTCGCTAACGCTGCAACCAATGATCCCAAAGCAGTGAGTAGCACTGAGAGTGTGTCAGAGAATCTTTCTGAGCCCGTGAGGCTTGGGGAAGCTGCCATTTTGTCTCCGCACTCTCCGAAAATTTTGCTCCCGGGAATTGCTGCTTCAACTTCACTTGCCTCTGATACGGTGCTTCCAACGGGAAGTGACGACATCTTGTTCTCGGATCAAACAATACTAGGCACAGCAAGATACAACTTCCGGCCACGAAGATAGACATACGGCACGGTTCGGCTGTGCATTCAAGGAAGGAAAGGATCATCAAGGGCTTGCTTTTGCCCAAAAAGTTGAGGAAGGGGATTCTGTTGGCTAGGGGTTGTGGAAGGACTAAGAAGCCGCGCAACCGTAGTGTCGCCAGCAATGAACATTAGGGGTCGTCGATTGAAAATCTACAATGCCTGCTACTGCCACCGCTGCTGCTCGTATTGGACTTATAAATAAGGGGGTGACCAACTCGGACAATGAACAATGTGCCTGGGCCCCGAAAACGTATTGCTGTGTTTTTATGATAATATTTGGTTTTATAATAGTCACTGTCATAGGCCTTTTATATTTTGAAGAAACTCATCCTTTAGAGTCTTTGCTGCCGACTGAAATTGAACCCACTGTTCCTACAGCTTTTGTACATTTTCATACTCTGTCACCTAGGGACTCACAGCATAGACAGAAGTATCACAATAATACCTTGTTGCTTATAATGAATGCAACACATGGCATTTTTAATAAAACTAATTGTTGGATCTGCTCGCATTTACCGCAACATGGGGATAAGGGGCTAGGTTGGTATATTCACCCTTTACCTTTGACAACTGCTTGTTATGCTTCACTTAGAGCACTGTTCTTTGGCCGATGGAACGATAGCATCTCGGGGAACTTTGATGGCACTAATTTGAATAGTTTTGAGAAACGTGTTCTGACTCCCCTGGGATGCTCGCTTTTCGCAAATAGGAGTAAGCTCAATATTGCTTCTATTAGGCCTTCTGATAGACTGTCTCGTCCTTTCCAATCTTTGATTTCCTTTAAAATGGCACCGATAGGCAATAAGGATGCCGTGCCTCCTTCTTATACTGTTAACCATAGCCCCGATTCAGTTTCTTTCTGCATACAGAGGAATGGCACCCGGTCAATGGGAGATTTTAAAGGTTGTGCCAACGTTGCAAATTTGACCGGGGAAGACAGACCTTTGTATGTAGGCGAACCTATTTATTTTGTTTGCGGTAATTTAGCATTTCCATGGTTGCCCAGCGATTGGCAGGGAACTTGTTATCTAGAAATCCTGTTACCTGGGGTGTTTATAGCAAGTACTGTAGAGGTTTCGAAGGCTCGTCCGCGGCGGGACGAGAAAGGCGACACTCCAGCACAGGTTTTAGGAGATGTAGCAAAATCATTCCTTCCATTCTTTGGGCAAATAGCGAATTCCGAGGATATCAGGAAACTAGCGAGAGTACTGGAGAGAACCATCAACCGGGCCACAGATATACTCTATAATATGACTTTAGAGCAGAAAGCGATCAGATTGCTAGCGATTCAGAACCGGATTGCATTAGATGTCATTCTGGCTGAACGTGGTGGAGTATGTAAACTAGTGGGGTCCGCTTGCTGTGTTTTCGTACCGGATTCCTCCCCAAACTATTTTTAAGGCAATACAGAATCTGCACATTCTTAGTTCAGAAGTGCATGTTCCCCAGGGAAATTGGGATGTTAGCGCTTGGTTCTGGGACTTCTTGCGGTCTTGGGGTTGGAAAGTGCTTTCAGTCTTGCTGATTATTTTGGGAATTCTGCTATTTCTTTGTTGTTGTATCCAATGTCTACCAAGTATATGTTCAATGTTAGGGGGATGTTGCGCTCAGGTGATAGGTACAATAGGACATAAAGTGTATGCCCCGGATAAAAAATCTAAGGAGTATGTACTGAAAGAGATCTTAGTAAAAGATCTAATGGCGATAGATATTTCTGACAGCTATTCAGGGTGTATGGACGATGACACATGGAGTTATTTGCAGGGAGATCAGAAGTAGTTTAGCACTTGGCATAGGCCGAAAGGAGGGTTTGTCAAACTAGAAATTATATTGTGCCTCCTATTACTATGAATATATGTATATTGGCCTACGCCAAGCTGCTAACAAGCTGCTTATAAGCTACAAGTGAATAAACTTGCATTGCAAGGTCCTGACCTTAGAAACCATGTAAACTGTCATTTTGGGTCAAGCCGCCATTTTAGGTTTTCTTGCTCTATAAAGTCACCATGTGAGCTAAAATGGTAGCCTATGTTATTCAGAACAGAACTCGATTGTCATGACCTCTGTACAGCTAATGTATAACTTGCCTGCAGGCCACTTGTTCGTGTCATGAGCTGAGACCTTGTCCTTCTGCTGACCTGTGTGCAATGGATTACCTGTATCACCGAAACTGATCTATAATTGAATGAGAACACCTGCTTAACTATATTGTATAAATTAAGTCCCGCATTGTAATGTTAAGCCTAGAGCATACATTATTACCATTTCTTCTTGTTAATGTATAAACCTAAGATGAACTAGATTTGACCTGGCAAGGGACCCTAGAGCAGTAATTTATTTATGGAATGGTTAACCTGAAGAAAGGCTGGACAACAGGTTGGAGAAATGTATAAAAGCCTGACTGTTTCAATGAATTTTTGCACTCACTGAGCACACCGAACCACGCCGGAGTTCGCTGTGTTGTACTGAGGGTCGATAGCTATCTGAATTTTGTTCTGTTCTTTTATAACTGGATTCAGTATAAAATAAAGTGCTTTGTATGTTCCTTTGTAACCTGTGTTTGGTGTGTTTCCTTTTTGGTTACCCTGCCTCATATTATTTCCTGGTTTTCACACTTCCGCTCGCACGGGATAGTAAAAAATAAAAAGGGACAAGCTGATCCAGTGCCCATCAGGAGCATGATAATAGTTAGAGGGTCTGAAGAGCAGGACCAGTGGAAGACAAGGGGGGAGTGGGGAAAAAAACAAGGAATACGTAACAATGGTACAAGCAAATGATACAGCTAGAAGGTGGAGAAGCATACAGCCCCCACAAGTGAAGGGTCAGGACACACACAAAGGGCCACAGGCAGGGTCAGGAGATCTACAATTGAAGGATGCCCAGAAAGTAGGGTCACAGGAAAGAACAGGAAGGATCAGGACAGCCACAATAGATGGAAGCCCAGAAAGGAGGGCCACAGGAAAGAACAAGGCCCACAAAGGAAGTTGGAAGACCCATATGGTGAGAAACAGTAAGGACCCAGAAGCCACAGAGGGTGGGGAGGTGACTCAGAGCCAACACTTGACAACAATGGGATGGGGACTGAAGAGGACCGGACGCCGTATGGAACAAGCAGTCAATCCTGCACAGTACACCACGCCAGCAGGCACTGCACGGATCACTGACAGGTTTCCGGTCTCTATGCACAGCAACAACAGGTCGCCATGTATTGTATGAAGCACTAACAGCCGGAGCAGTGTGCAGAACGACAAACTAGATAGGCAATGAGCACAATAAAGCACAACGTGCACCGTACATCAAGTAAAGTATTGAGGCGCACCAACAACGGTAATGCACAGCCCCCAAAGACATTCACACAAGTTGCATGGTGCTCTGTGCCATCAAACAGCCAGACAGGTTACATAACAACTGGGGGCATCCAGCGTTGTGAACAGAGCAGAGAGGTGTCCGCGAAAAACCAACCCCCAACAAATTACTGAGAGCACCATCAGAGGAAGAGTAGGGTGTACAGCCCATCATGCAGCCAAACCTCTAGTGCTGCAACAACAGAAAATAAGGCACCAGGGAAAGCACATCACACAGCTAATGACCGCATTTAGCGCAAAACAATCAACATTGTGCCCTACGTAACAGACTGCATACTGGATGCCACAAAAAGTTGTTCAAACATGCTATAAACAAACCTTGCACACATCCACATTAGTGAATAAACAGCCATTCACTGCACCGTCCAGCTTTCAATTACCAGGATACCAAGTTTACGGTATGACAGCATCGAACAGCGGGTTCCAACAATAACAGGATCACGTGACTATTTTGCAGCAATCACATCAGCAGCAGACAAATGAGTATCCTGCAAGGAAAGAACGACATCAGCAAAGAATACTGCAGGACATCTACGGATAAGGAACGATCTACTAGAATGAAGAGAGAAAAGGAGGATTGCACAGGAGCAACAGAAAGGTCGTTTAGGGGCGGCGCAGCAAGAAATTAGAGAAGGTTGCATGTACCCAACAGATGCAAAAAAAGGACACCTGTCCCTACTGACGCAAGAGGAGCGCAGAGGGAAATGACAGCAACAGTGGAGCACAAAAATACATCACCAGTAACGGGGTACCAACCGCATCTGCCTGTAAACACCCACAAGAGGCCCCAAGTAAGGAAAGAGATGACACATCCACGATCTAGCAGAGGCGGCAGGCAGAAAGCGAGCCAAGTAATGGCAGGCAGGAAGACCATGACAAGGGTACAGGAGGGGGCAGCCCGAATGGGGCGCTGAAAGGTCACCAATGTTACCAGGACCAAGCAACAACCTAATATACCGCAACACACTCAAGGAAGGACGAGAGGAGAGGACATGCTCAAAAGAAGGGTGAAGAGGGGATAGAACAGACTGCCGCAACTTAGAAAGGAGGGCAACCACAATGAAAGACCTGGGACAAAGGGAACAAAAAACAAACACCAGAAGGAGTGACACAAGGGACATATCCGGATCAGACAAAGACCAGGGCGGAATACAAGGATCAAAAAGAGGGAATGGGATGAAGAGCAAGGATCAAGGAGAGGGTAAAGAAAGACAGGGAAGATGTGAGAGCAGCGATGGGCACTGGGAAATGTCTGCAAGAGGAAGAGGACGCCCTTGACAAGGTAGCTGAGGAATACAGTGAGGGGACACAAGGCTGTGGGCAATGAGCAAGAGTGGGGGGGGGCGAAACTCAAACCACATGCAGTATTCGTGGCAGGGCACGTAGGTCCAGCGGTGACCTGAGAGAAGAGAAACCACAAAGGGAAACAAGACCAGGGAGAACACTACAACGACCCCAAGAACGCAAGAGAATGAAGATCAATCTTTACAAAGATGATAAGCAAGGGGGACGTGTTGTGACATGAAACAGGACTGGACTACTTCAACGGGAGAACCACCTTAAGAAATGGAAAGTGAAGCCCCAGACCTGGGGCTGAGGGAGGAAGAGGGCTAATAGAGCCCTGGAGGTGGAAGCATGGAGAGGAAGACAAAGGAGGCCGCACCTTCATCTGGCTCTCTGAGTGTTATTTGACTACACTGTCCATGGCCCCCAAAACAGTATTTAGCGTATCCCCATTCTCCGTGGCCTGGCATGGCCATAACACATACCAAGAATGTGAGCGCTAACATCTATGTATGAACATCTCCCTTCCCCATTGGAGACTTCTGTGTTTACCATTGCGGGGTTTGTCTAGGGCATATTTGCACTAACTGCCTGTCACAAATGCATTCGTCCTATGAGTGATACGATGCAGCTTTTCGGAAGCTTTCGCTGCTGGGATGATTGCGGAGATTGACAGGCTGAAAATGAAGTTGTCGGATTGTAAAATCCCCGCTGAAACAAGCATAACGCGTGTTGAGTTGTCACTCAGAATCGCATCTATGCAGAACAGCACAGCAGCGTTTGCATTTCCAGCGATTGTAGCAGCCACACCGGTTGCCAGGATTCAGCCCTGATTCTCTTGGTGGGAGTGAAGGCAGGCACTAAAGTCGCTTCTGCGGCAGTTTTGGTGGGTATTCATGCAGCGTTGTAGGGGCTGTTGGCTTTTGCAGAGGATATGCAGTGCACAACTAACGAGCATCGATAAAGCCAATAGTTTCCAATTTCATTTAGGTATTGTATAAGTTTAGTGTGAAGGTATCTGCAGACTCGGACTGGCCTATAGGTCAAAAGGCCCATGGCAGAACCAACAACTCAAAATGTTGGCGTGGGCTAGTTTTTTTGGGCCAATGTGGGCCAGTTTGATGAGCTACTTTACTATGCGGTTAGTAGTTTTGACCAGTGTTGCTGAGTACATATTCTTTAAAATGCACAATTTACACCACATGTTATTGAAAAAAAACTCCCATTTGGTTAATATTCAAACAGTGAAACAAAAGGAATGAATAGCCATTTACAACTATGGGCCACTTTTCCATCAGTGCCTGAGACAATTATATGGCCCAGTCCCACCCTTGGTATGTGTTTGTGATGTGTGTGAGTGCATGCATGATCAGTGTGTGGAGTATTATGCCATGCAAGGGCTGTTTGTATGTGCAGTTTGGGTGTATATGTGCAGTGTCAAAGTGCACATGTAGTGTGGACAGTATGTGCAGTTTATGTTATAGTACATGTTATTTGCATATGTAGTATGAGGCTGAATATGCACTGTGAGCTTAATGATCTCTGGGAGTGTGTGGGCAGTGCACAGATTTCTGCACAGTATGTGATTGTATTCCCAGTAAAAGGATGTAGACATGTTGCTGTGTCAGCATGTATGTGGTGTGCAATGCAAGGTTGTATTTGAAGTGTGTGGGTTGTCAAATAATGAGGCATCAACAACAGGTTCAGGTATGAATCGGTGCAAAACAAACGAGGTTTATGTGATTAAAACTCTAGAGTAAATGGAAATTCAAGCTTGAATGTGTCTCCTTAACACAGGGTGAGTTCCACAAATTGACTTGCAGGGGTACAAGGACGAGTAGAGGCTAAAACGCCCACTGTGTCCTCACACGTCTCCAAACCAAGAGCCAACAGAATCTGAAAGGTAAAACAGGCACAGTCAAGAGATATACCTCCTTTGACTTTTGTGATAACGAGAAACGAGGGATGCCTAGATTCTTAACTGGGGGTGTGAATGCTTTTCAGTAGCAAACCAAACAGTGAAGTATAACAGTCCAAAATCAAGGAATGTCCAATTAAGGTTCTATACAAATGTATGCAAATTAATTAAACACATCATGTACAATAATAACTAACTAGAAAAACACCACACAAACCCACCCCTGATGAAAGAACATAGAATAAGCAAAGATAGTAGATGCAGCACTCTGGGTAATGAATCAGGGCTGAAATGCAAGCAAAATCAACAACATATTTGAACAAGCATTGGCAATTCCATCACTTTGGGCTTTTGTGGGCATCTACTAGCAGTGCCTGCGAAATGCCTAATACTTTATACACATGGCCAATCAATGAGTGGGCAAATAACCAAACACCTACAAGCTTTGAGTCGTGTCCAAAATGCAGTACTCACACAATCCAAAGAGATGAAACAAAATGCAAAGCACCCACAACTTCAAGTAATCAGTTCTGTGCTGTGCTTGGCTTCAAGATTAGCTAGCAAACATAAGAGCATTTGCCGCTACGCCTGTAAGAACAACAGAGGTTTCAGCTCTGCACTACTAAAAAAAAGAATATTCCGAAAAACGTAATTGTCCTAATTCTGGTCAATCACTGATGGATGAAATCCTGATTCCACCTCAATGGGATTCAAACATAGGACCTAGATATTGCATTCTGTACTAACTCAGAATTCGCTGGCCATACTGCCTACCTGTACTCTAAAATGTTAAGTGTTGGTTGTCCTTTATCTATGTATGTCCACATATCGGGTTGCAGCCTTGGAGCAGCAGCAAAGGTGCAGAGATAGTAGTGTGAGGCATTCCTGTCCTGGTGCTAAGTGGGCTGGCGATCCCTGCTGACTGGAGAAAAAGCAACACTGAGATCCTTAGTGTTCTCCTGTCTGGAAGAAAACAAGATGCTTGTAGCATCTGATTTATGTGTGTCCCTTCCAGGAAAGCGCTACACCAGAGAGCACTGCTGCACAAGCAATGAAATAAGATTGGGGGGAGGGGGCATTGGGAGACGCGCAAGTCTTAGCGCAGTTTGTTAGTGCAAGTAACTGGCATAAAGTGTAGCTTCATCACAGAATGGCCAAGTAACCACTTTTGGTTTACCCAGAAATACTTTCCAGCAGCTGAGGTCACACACTTACGGCATTCTGTTCTATTGTCCCATGGAGGGTATTGGAGGAGAGTTCAAGTCTCCTGTGCATTCAGGTAAAGACACAACAAGAGTTCAACGTTATGTCTTCATCGGGTTCTCAGAGTCACCTGGTGTGGGGAGGCGACACACCTTGCTCACCGGGTGTCGAGGGGAAGATGAACATTTAAGTTAAAATATGTTTCAATCAAGGAGGTGGCTAATCAATCATACACACAATCTAGCGTAACTTGCAAACATATCCCGGGGGCTGAGGTGCCCTAGCTGCAATACTCACCAGCCACACATTGCATCTTTGTTATGTGGTCTTTGCACTTCAGAACAGGTGAAAAGCCACTGTAACCGACAGACTCGCTTGCTTAGAATAGGGGAGCCACCTACCAAGGTGAAAATTGCACTAAACCAAGAGAAATACTTGCTTACCATTTCTCAAGCAGGTGGAATGTTTAAATGGCAGTTCCCAAGTGGTAAGACGGCACTTCTACAAGCAGTTAATTTATTCTGGAAGCATTGACATTGATTTTCCCATTGCAAAACATTTTCTTTAAATCAGGCTCATAATGTTTACTAACAGATAGCATTACCACACAGTTTTGTTTTTGTGTGTCTTTATGACTTGACTGAAAAGCTGCATAACACATAGAAGATTTTCTTAGGCTGATATAATTTTTCATTCATATACTTGTATTCTTCCATTCCAAATAGGGAAAACAAAGTTACTGTCATACTATTTTGGTTCACATAAATATTTACATATTTGTCTTTTGCATTTACAATGTGATTTGTGGACAAAATCCCACGAACACATAGAGGACAGTGCTCAAAATCCATGAGCACTGTCCTCTGTGTGCTTGTGCAATTTTGCTCACACATCGAATTTCTGGCATCTTCTGCTGGCATGCACCCATTGCCGGGAGCGGGGAGCTTGAAATCCGAAGTGCGAGCAAAATCAAATGAACAGATAGAGGGCATTGCTCACCTAAGGGTGGATCTCAGGGTGAAAGACCCTGAGATACTGCCCGACATGTGCACAGTGGGGTTTCATGTTTTATGGCAAGTTTGTTATTTGAACACTTCACAGTTGGTTTAAAAGCAGCAGGGAAGGAAAACAACGGAAAGGGAATGAATCGCAGGACAAAAATAGCGGTGGGGTGAGCCAGACAATGTATGTGTGAATCCAAGTACAACCATTCAGATTGTGGGACAATGCAGGGCAAGCATCTGCATGACACCTCTCAGCTAACAGAGGCAATCATTGAGCCAGTATAGGTTCAAGCACTACATGATATGTATCACACCATTGCCAATTTTGTGTATTAAGACATTGATACATATTAAAACTGATTTAAAAAGGACGAGCAACAGGCCTAGCAATATTTTAAAAGAAACTAGGAACTAAAATGCAGAAAGGACAGATATAATGACTGCTGTCGAAAGTATTGTAAATTAGCTATTTAAAAAAAATATATGCTCACATGATTCTATGTACCATTTTATTCGGAAAACACATGATATCTTTCCTATTCCAAGAAGGCTGCTAGTTTCGGCTTGTTTCCAGAGTGCTTCCTTAGAAACAATCATCCAAGTTGGCTGCCTACATTGAACAGTTCAAGGAGTTCTGAGATGTGCAGGAATGGGTGGATTAGCCATAGTGATTATCATGGCCAGGTGGCAAGGAATGGGAGGCATTCATTAACGTAACAACTGTGTATCCCGCCTCAAATGTCATCTCATTGGCCAAGCATTACAGACACCCATTCAAAGGCCATATTTGAAACACTTACGTTAAATATCTTATTTTAATGACACTAGTTTTCACTAAAACGTAGCACTTTCAGTGCCACCTAATAGGCCAAACTAAAATGGTTATGTACTTGTCAGCAAACAGGGTTCAAAGTGTCCTAACCAGTCTCCAGGGCCCAACAATTGACCAAGGGACAGTTGGCAGGCAATAGCACCTTCTCTGCAGTTCTTTATTTAATTTCACAAATGTATTCTGAATTTCACCATTAACGTATTAAAATAAACATACTTACATTAGTTCAAATTACAATTCATAGAGAACTAGAGTATCACATGTACAATCTACTGATAGAAAATGATTGATTGTATACATACACATTCACAACCAATATTAAAACAATGTTTAAACACAGTTTTTAGTTTAAAGTTTATTTATTGTCTTGGGAGGATGGCTTAAGGGCAACATGCTTGCCTTGGAAGCAAGACAACATGGAGCAACACAGGTCCAAATCCCGGGTCCGTGCTTAGAAACCTTTGGGTGTTAAGCGTGTCATATCATACCTTTAAACATTATCTGTAGAATAAATATTTCTGTGAATTTCCCATAACATTGTTATAGATCTTCCCTTACTATGAGAGATTTTTTAATGTATTGTATTGTTTTATATATGGACAGTAGCTCGTCAATATTGGATAACAGAGACATAGCTTTGGTGAAAGAGCTAATATTATTTTCCAGGAAGAAACTTTTTTCACCACTGTGGTCTATTGTGGGGGCAGAGTAAGAGGAAATGCAGCAGAGCCTTTTTGTGTCCAAGACCACACAAACTCTTGTTTGGGCCAACTTGTTTGCACTTCCTGGTGGTTCAGAAGTGCCAAACAGACTTCTTGGCACTGAGTGGAGATTTAGAAAAGAGCAAAAGAACAATAAAAATCATTAAAATAAAAAAAAAGAAAAGAGCAAAAGGCAGCACTGGAGGGTTCTGCCAGTTCAAATGTGCTGAACAGTTCTTGAAACATGTTCCAAAGCAGTTCCATGGTGACAAATACTAGGATGCCAGCTCTCAGGGTGCTGGGAGTCCCAATCCAGCGGCTACGGGACAAGATGAGTCAATTTACCATGCTCCTAAACATGGGGGAGGTTGGCTCACAACTGCAGGGGTGCTCCAACATGGTGAGGTCCTGTGTTCCGATGTGGCTGGTAAAGTGGTGCTTCTGCAACAGCAGCAGGTTACTTCTTAGGTTGCTCCAGGGACTTGATGGGTTCTTGTTCTCTGGCTCCCAAACACAGGTAAGACTGGCACACAACTTAAGGGGTCCTCCAACATGGTGAGGTCCTGGGTACCACTGTGGCTGTCTGAGAAGCAAGACTTGTTCCAGCAGCAGATCACCCCTAATGGCCCCCAGTGATGGTTAGGGGATAGAGTTTGACTCTGCCTTTATGACACAGGCATCCAGCTCACAACTAGAAAGGACTGCCCTCTCAACATGGTCAACAAAATCTTCTCAAGTGATGATCCAAAGATGCTTCTAGATGATTCCCAAGAGGATTCAAAGAAGCTGTGAGAAACCCCATATTTTATCAGATAAAATCCCTATGTGACTGGACTAAAGCTAGCCTGTTTTAGGGGTTCAATCCCTGCTCTTGCAATTAGTTAACTTTGCCATTCAGATGTCACACCCAAAGTACTTCCATCGATAGTAAGTGGAAGGGCCAGTACTGAAAAAGAGAGGAAGGGAGAATCAAGATGGCAGACTCCTCCCAAAACTGTACAGCTTCCACTCTGACTACTATAACCCCACCCCCTTCCTTTCAATGGGATAACAGGCCTTTAGAAATGCAGCCCACTGGTGTGAGGCCTGGCTCTCTGTGAATGGGTGTGTTTCTTGGTTTCTGTAAGGCCAGAGCCATGTGGAGTGGATGTTCTTGGGGAAGGGTGTTACCTGCCCTCACAAAGGAATAAAGAGAATCAATCCTTCAGTCCTATCATTAGACAAGGGTGGGCCTTGTGTGGGAGAAATACACACAATCCTTCCACAGCTGACCCGGGCCCACAGGTCTGACACATGCATACAATCAATTTAATATGGCTGATTTCACTCTGAAAGATACTGCCCACCATACGCTAACTCGGGTATGGCTTATATTATCAGTTTAGTGTGTCACCAGGACAGGTTCTCCGGAGTTATGCAGTTTTTTTTTAACATGATGAGTTTATGGCCCTTTAATAACGTGCATGCAATGGATGGGTTCACAGAATAATTCTAAGTCCAAATAACGGAACCAACTCAGGAAGATGTCAAAGTTTCTGTTTTATTGTCAAGTATCTAAAACAGGGAGTTACAACAGACATAAACAGACATTCGCTCGATTTCTCTCAGCAATCTTTTCACAAAACATACATTTTATACTAAAAATATGTCAGAGGTAACGTCATACTATGTGCCAAATAATGAAAAACCTACTAGGGATTGTAATTGGCTTAGGGGGAACATCTAAGTATACATTACATAGGAACTGGGACTGTGATTGGCTGCCCACTGTCAGGTTGACACTATATGCCTACCTCTAAAACATGTCATCCTTAAAATCATGAAGTAAATGGTTTTCAATTGGCCATCAAACTATAAGGTCCTTCATTATTCAGACCTGTACAATTGGTTGGCATGCTTGTGCCATGTTTGTAACATTAATTTCACTTAGCAGCACCTAAGCACAGACCCAGCTGCAAGGAGGTGGGCCTGACTGTACCTCCCCACCCAATTAGCCCAACATCTCTCATCGCCCCATGCTTTCTGCGTTAAAGATTGTCTTTGAACTTGGCCTTGCAAAGTATCCTTGTCTCTGGGAATACATGGGAGTGCAGGCACTCACTATCGTTGTTCTAGGACTCCAAGTTCAACTCTATTTTCATCCTTGGCTCACGTGACAGGAGACCATGATTTGGTCCATTTTGTAGTTGTTTTAAATGTTTTAAATGAATAAAAACTTGGCACTCTTGGTGTTCTCTCTCTGCATTTTAACAAGAGATGATTCAATTGTTGCACGTTCACTCCTTTCAAGAATAGGTAGCCAACCCTGGCTGCTTCAGTTTTCATACCAGGCGAGACAGCCTTGCCATGCAGCTCCATGATTCAACTTATTCTTGCTGTGACACAATTCTCTATTCCTTCTTCATGGGTCGTGGCTTACTAAAATTCATGATACTGATGTCCAGCTTCTATACAGTGGCAGCTTTGCCTGCATTCTATTCACTACGTATAGCCAGCTTCTATGATTACTTACTCCACCTTGCATTTCAGCATCTGCACAATTATTGACCAGTTGATTCTCACAGTACTTTGTGTGCCTGTAATCTTTGTTTTTGTATTTAAAATTTCACTTGACTCCTTACTACATCATTCGTATCTGTAGGTTCCATACATTGTCTTCAGCCAGTATTTTGGAACGTCACACATGTTTCTTGTGACATCACTAGCTTCTCTCTTTGCTCTTTTTCAGCTTCCTTCCGGGCCTTCATCGATCAGATTGTCGTCTCTTCGGGGATACATTCAATAGGGTTGTCTCAATGGGTATCTTCTTTTGAATACGCTGCAGTATTGGTACAACTGATGGTGTCAAACACGGCACAATCCCAGACTTCCCACATATAGGAGGAAGGGGGTGGGATTTCCTGCAGAGGGCTGCAGCTGCTCCTCTACAATGGGTTCATATCATGAATGCAGCCCCTGCACTGCAGAGGCTTGTATGTCACTACAGCTGTCAAAAGCGTACCTGTGACCACTCACCCTGCTCTGCATCACTGATAGAGCAGGTACTGCTAATCAGAATACTGATGCAACAGAGTGCAAGTACACACTATGCTTTTGGCATGGAGCATGTGAAAGGGGAATCTGATTAGCAGATTTCCCTTTCAGAGATGGAATTACCTGCATGATTTCATTATTCAATAAAAAGACAGGGCTTTCATACCCTTGCCAGGTGGCAATTAATCACTGTGAGAATGCAAAAAATAAGCAGGTGCAAAGAGTGTTTATAATATTCACTCTCAGACATGTGCAAGGATACTCTCCCAGCATCTCCCACATTCTGACAATTGTTCTCTCGACCATGGCTCTATAGAACATTGAACAAGACAACGTCTATTACAGTTCTTTGAGTTGTGTCTACCCGGGGATTCACAAACAAATAAAAAGTCTGTACCAGTTCTCCGAGTCATAGGTCCTGAAACCCTGCAACAAACAATGTTTCAGGTTAGGGCTACCCTTACTGGGCTCTGAGCTTAACTATGAAAGTTTAGGTATTCCCTGCCATCTTTGGTGCAAGTGATGAGAAGTGCTTGTGCAAAACAAACGGTTTGAGAATCAGGTCCAATGTGTGTCCGACAGTGAACACAGAAAGCTTTACAGGATTCATTCATTACAACAGACGGTACTGGTGAACAACACACAAACAGCAGGCTGACACGATCCAAGCCCCTGACCACCTCAGGTATAACAGCCCCCTGGCAGCAGTGGGGCTAAAGCCCTTCACACTGGCACCAATGGCCTTAAAACTCCATCAGAAATATACATGGAGTCAGTCCTGGCACCTTTGGCGCCAGGCTCATTATCAGGAATCGAGTAATACCAGTTTTGGACCTTAATCCAACATGGAGGCCTATTACACAGCTCAGTTCTTTAGGACCAAGCCATGCGGTGTAGTGCTTTGGGTGTGGCTGGGCCTGGAACTACTTGGCCTGGAACTACTTTACCTGGGCTATTTAAACCACACCCAAACAGCAGAACACGATTCACATTATTCTGCACTCCTGCAGCGTAACGCTCACTGGGCCTCATTACGACCCAGGCGGTAAGTTACCGCCTGGGTCGTACCTTTACCACCATGGCGTAAACTACGTTTACGCCATGGTGGTTGGCGGACTTACCGCCCCATTCCGAGGTTGGCGGGGCGGTAAGTCCCCAATCCCCATTTACCCTTCCCCATTCCCATTTTTGCCCCACAGGGCATAATGGGAGTGGGGAAGGCGTTAATTACGCCACCGTAAATTACGGTGGCGTAATTAACAACAAGGTCCCTTAGCGCCATGGATTTTAACACCTGCTAAAAGCAGGTGTTAAATCCTCCATGGCGCTAAGGGACCTCGGAATCAGGCGGTAAGGGTCGGCGCTGTTTACGCCGCCGTAAACCCCTTACCGCCTGGGTCCTAATGAGGCCCACTGTGTCTAGCTCCTGCTCATCTGCTGCTCTGGCGGCCCGATCTTGAAGCCCTAGATCCGCATTCCATTAATAACCTGGAAGAACAAGAACAGCATTAGCGACCAAGAACACTTACCTGTGAAGTAACCAGTCTTGAATCTATCCTGTGCTTCGCTTACCTCACCTATCTCCAGAAATCGCCGCAACCTGCAAAGGTAAAGAAACAAGGACAACATTAATAACAATTCTTACCTGGGCAAGCAGCGAGTTCTGGCAGCACCCTGCGCTTCTGTTACATCGCCCATCTCCGGGTTTCACTGCAACCTGCAAGAGAGAAGGAACAAGGACAGCATTAACAAAGCACTTACCGGGGCAAGCAGCGCTTCGATCGCTCATCACTCCGGAACATCACTGCAACCTGTACAAAGAAGGGAAGGGAACACAGGTTAGCAATTAACACCAATAAACAGCGCAGCGCTCTGCACATCATTAACTCACCGTGGTCTTTGCCATCGGCGCAGCAACTCCATGATTGCAACCATCCCTGTGAAAACAAAAAGAGAATTGTTAGGGAACAGCGTAGTGGAGCAAGACATAGAAAACGGAGGGAAAGAAAGAGACAGAATAAAGACGGAAAAGACGTTATTGCACACCTGGAAGACAGGAAGCAGAGTCAGAGTAACAGCTGGTCTGGACCCGACAATAGGGCACACGGACCAGTGAAGCAATTAGGTCAATGGAACGCCCACACCAACCACATGCCCCTGCACAGAGACGCAGGATGGAGCGTTCAATGCACAAAAACCTAAGGTGAGCAATAACCCCAAGGGAGGGGATTTGGACCAGGGGGAGGTGGGAGTCCACCCATCACAGAACCAGTATTTTAACCCTCCATTCTCCTGTTATAGGTGCTATCCAACATCTGGCACATAACCAAGCAGAGAGGGTCCCGGGATAGTGCTTAGACCTCCATCCAGTATCGTGTGGTGCTGCCGTGGATACCAGGTGAGTGTAACAAGGTTTAGAGTTTAAGCAGTGCACCATAAAATGACCTAGCATATTTTGTAGAAAATTGGCAGTTACTTCTTTGAATCTGGCAGCCTGACTCCTACCTCCCCTCAAGTACCTTTTGCCTTTCCATAAATACTTATCTGGTGTCTAACCCTCAATAGCATGCCTGCTTTATGATTACGGGGCAAATCATAAATAGTGTTCCATTGGTGGACTTGTCTCTCCCAACAGATCCTGCCTTTGACTCCTGGCTAGCCTTCTTACCTCCTCTTGTCTTCTTTGGTTGGCAGTGTGTTTTTCTGTTCTTAATGCACTTGCCAATAGCACCAGATACAGATGTTGGCCGCTTGCTAGGCTCCCTCTGACATCCTGCTCTAGTAGCTTTTCATATATCTTTGGGCTTTTGATATACTAATCTAAAATACCAGGTCCACAAGTCTTTAAACTGGAACAGCCCTTCGGATCCTGATCACTCTCCAACTCAGTCCCCAGTGGATTCAACTTGCACATCTCAGCACCCCTTGCATCTTCTGGCCCTCTTGGCTTGGCCAATGCTAGTCTCTTTCTTTGGCCCTGACTGTCCTCCACCACCTTTGTCTGCCTTCACTCCTCATCTTGCTCTCTTGCTACCAGCTCCAACATGTCTTCCAATTCTCCCTTCCAGCTTGCATCCTCCCCTATTCTTGCTCTTCCCACAATCATTCTCTCACACCTTCCTTGTACAGGCTTGCCTTTGTTTAATGTGTGCCTTTCCCTCCCTTGTCTCCCTTCTTAATGCCCTCCTCCTGGTCATGCCTGTCACCAATGCGCATCTCTTCCTTCTCTCACTGCCTGCTTTCCTGCTCTTTTTCTTGCCCTTCTCCAGGCTTAGCTTCATTTTTCTCTTTCCTCATTCCTCCAGTTCACTTGCTCTCCTCCTCCAGCTTCAGGTTGCCAATTTGACTCAAAAAACACCTTGACCTCTCTCTTGGGCCACCGCTCTCTTTCCTATTCTGCATCATCATTAGGGTACGCTTGGGCAAACTCATTTGGTAGGTTCATGGAATAGTGCTGCACATTTGCCCTCTCCTTCAACCCAGGGCCTGGCAGATATTTGCAGAGTTTTAGTGGGGGGTCCATGGCTCTGCAGGACAATGGTACATGAAGTGAGGCTTCCATTTTGGCATAAAGTGACCCTGTACTTAAGCCACCTGATTTCTCGAATGTTTGCTCCGCTTCATAGGTGCTGGCACATCTCTCTCCAAGCACCTGTACCCAAGTATTCATACACATGAATCATGCACAATATGAATAACCTGGAGCTCCTGATGCACTCATTTGCCTCTTGCTCACATGTATCAATTGTCTGCATGCGTGACTCCTGTTTGTGGGTATGAATTGTGAACTGTGTTCCCTTCTAGTAATGATCCCCTTGAGCCTCTTCCTTGATCTGCCCCTTTCCTCTGTGGGCTACATTGACCCAATTAACAGAATTTCTCCATAACTTAGTTGTGCTTCAGCAGAAACAGCAAAATGGCTCTGCTGACTCCAGTGAGCACCATTGCACCAAAAGTGCGTTTTGAAGCAACAAAAAGATGGCTGCACTATTTTGCCAAGCGCCATTGGGCTAGATGGAACAGGAAGCACCCTGAGAAAGGCTACTAGGGTGTGTTCTTGTTTGTCTTAAAGAAATGGAGTGAAAAAGCAGTGCTGCATTGTTGCAAGCCCAGAATTCCCGCTCTGATGCTATTGTTCCCTGTTTTTACCAAAATGCTTTTATCAAAAAGACCCTGTCACGCCCAGCCATATTCACATTGTGCTCCAATAGAAAAGAGCCTTATTCCTGAATGACAGACTGTGCCAGCCAAACCTGAGAAAATCAACTAAAGCTTTCCTTCAGCTACACGGGAAACACTTAAATTATGCTACAAAATATCAGAAATCACTGCTTGAAAAGAAAATCAGAGCTTTCTGGGCACATGTCAATTTCATGGAGACCTTTGCTTGGTACAGACTGTTTTGTAAAACAAGCTAGCTACAGCTATAGAACCATATTGGAAAGGCAGATGCAAAAACCAAATTTGAAAGGAATATGCCCGCTTTCATCACATGTGTCAAAATGGGCCTTTACAAACTAAAGAAGAAGATGCCTGTTGGAAGGTATTATGTTGAACAAAAACTTCCCCTTGCCTAGCAATGTCAAAGGGGATTGTGCTGTGAAAATACAAGTATGAGATGGTTCTGTTCAGCAGGTTTTCTTCCAATTCAGAGCAACAATAAATAAAATTAAATCAAACTGCAGTGGCTGCATGGGGGGCTGCCAGCCCAAAAACTGGTTTCTGCTGAGAGGATACCAGAAACAAAAGGCCCCTCACAGCAGATACTGCCACACTTGTGAGTGATAAATGCTACTTGTGGCAGACTTTGGTCTGGGCTGAGCCCTCTGGCAATGGAAATTCTAGGACACCAAAGTGCAAAGTGAAAAATCATACCTATTCATGACTTCCATCAAAAGTTTCAAAGGAAATATCTGTGACAACCCTGGGGTGAGGGGGTAGCCTTGGAAAGGCATGCCCATATATGGAGAACCATGATGACATTTTTATCCAAGGACCATGTTGTTAATAAACATGTTAAGACTTTTATCTTTGCCACATGAATTTGCAAAAATGTGAACATTTTGCAGTTTAAATGTGATTTTGTGGACTTTAATTTAAGACATTGTAGCTTTCTCTGACACCTTGGGAATAGAAATGGCAGAGCATTGGGTGTTATAAGTAAAGTATCCATGATGTCATTGCGAATTTGAATAATTACATGCCTAATGATAATCCACACCCATGGATAAAGTTACAGAATTTTAAGTAATATAATTCTTACTGAAAAGCGTGAAAAACTGGTAGAAGGGTGAAACAATGTCTCACAGATGGCTGAGTTGGACTGGAATGGCCTGCATACAATATGTAACCTGTTCATGTAATTTGCTAAGAGACTTCAACTGTATAAATGCACCATTTGTGGTAAAATCGGATTTTAGCTAAAGTAACTGTGGGAGGTTTTAAACATTGTAAAACTCACATCCTAAATCTGTCATCCTGCCCTTGAAATCCAACCAGCTGAGAGCGAGGCAGAGACTAGCACCCCTAACCATTCCATTAGAGGCGTGTTCAGCTAAGCCTGAACAACAATATACTTCTATGATGTCACTATGCATTACAAATAAGAGTCCATGACAGACACACACTCTCTCCTGAATTTCCTGCGCTTTCGTTCCTGATCTCCATTCATCTTGCTGATTCCAGATTTTCCCCACAAGGCTAGAGCATTGCTGACCCTACTCCTGAGCCTACTGAAAAAAACCCAAACATAGCTGATTCCTACTCCAGCAAGGCCATTGATCCAGAAAAAACCCCACTAATATCCCACTAACAAAATGGGGAAAGCGGTGGTACCTTTTGCATTCTGAAATCATACCAGCTTGCGGCCAACTAACTGCATGCCCGCTGCAATCCTGCCATCCAGCTGTCCATAGCGTCAGGTGACTGACCTTGCCCAGCTGTCTTTTGCCAGGAGAGTCTGCTACCTGGTGACCTGAGCCCTGGAGACCATGAACCTGTTGACTTTCCAAAAATCCCAAAATATCAAAAGTGAACTGTGAGTATAATCCCCACCCCACAGAAACACATAGCTCACCTTGCCTTGCCTTGGTCCTTATTCCACTCTCTAAGCTGTCATATTTATACCCTGGCAACTTGTGGAAACCATTAGAATTATTTGTGTACCTGTCCATGACTTTCTAAAGTGCTAACGCCATCGCTTTATTAATTTTGTCTTGTGTAAATCCTAAGCCCTTAGTCATAGTTTGAGTGATCAGACTAGTTTTAGCTTAGGGTTGGACGTGGGGTGATAAGGTTGAAGTCGCGAATCAAACTTGGATCTTACTGTGTCCCTCTTTGGCGGTGTAGTCTGAATAGTCTAGTTTAAAGTAAACCTGTTCTTGTCTCAACTGATTTTCCTTCCTATTTTAGGGCTTCATTTTGCTCAAATCGACCATTTTTCTATCTTGCATTTATCATCCAGATTTTTAGCTAGAGACCTATTTTCACCTCTATATTGTCCCTGTGATATATATCTTTCCCCCAGCCCTCCAACTCAGAGTATTTCACCTGTTTTTATTACAAACCATATGGGTGATTTAATGCAGGAATTGAGAAAATTGCAAGTTTTCCAACGTGTCATTTGGCTATAGCATGCTCTAAACGTTGCAATCATTTTCAAATTGTATGCCTTTTGCTGATCCATTGCGTTGTGATTGCCAGAGATATAACATACATCCTATTGTGATAAAACATATGTATATTATAATTTGACCACACGTTAATTAATTATTTGTAAAATTTGAATGTTATTTTAGGACTTTGCTAAGGGTTTAGAGTCTGTGTCTCCCTCTTTTTCTGTGAGGGATGGTTGGATTTTGATTATGCTTCCTGTCTCTTATCCCTGACTACCTGCTGCTTCTTATTCACTCAGAATTTGATTATTTGTGGGTTGAGGGAACATTGCAAGGGGGACCCTTAACTTGGGTGCTATCTACCCTAACCCAAAACATGCTCCTATTCTTTTATGTATGTTTTACGAGAATGTTAATCAGGTGTATTGCTTCCATTTTCATTGTTATTATCACCCCATTGGTGATTGCTGCCCCATATTAAAAACGGTATAATTTCTTTTGATTTTTAAAAATAAATAAATATTGTCATTTCACCAACCGGCCTGGTTCATGGTCCATTGTGACCCGGGGTATTTGAAAAAGGGGGCGTGATACGAGTTGTGTACCATCTCAATTGAATTTGCATAAAATAAAGAGAAAGGCATATAAATTGAGCGCTACATTTTAGGCTGAGACCAAGGTGTGTCGCCTCATTGAAATCCTTAACAAATTTGGGGGCTCATGCCGGGATTGAGTTGGATGCCTCCTGTGGTACACATCAGACTATATAACAAGAGGGGTGGTTGCCGCCGTTCAAATTTAGACAATTCTCAAATTAAAGGATGTTATATTTGAAGGGAACTTGGGTGTGTCAAAGTAATCACCCTATTCCAGACTTGCAAGAGCTTAAACATGGACTCACATTTTTCTAAGGAACAGAAAGCAGATCAAATCATGTCAATTGTTGTACACCCTATTCAATCAGGGGACATGTGTTTTTTTACATGTAGTCTAAAAGAAAATCAAATAAACATCTTCAGGCAAGAAGAACTCATTGTGCAACTTGTTGCCATGGTGTATGGATCAGAGAAAAATAGACAATGTTGAACACTAGGATTGTCCTCATTCAAAGCAAAGCATAGATTCTATGTTCAGGAGTGGGACCAATATTTATATTTAGTTAGAAGGAAATTCCCTTTACATGAACCTGTCTGCAAAAAATGGTAGGTTCTTAATATTTGAACCAAAAATATTGTTATAAAAAGCATGTGTATACACAAGTGTGCTACTACTGTGGTCTGCTATCAGAGCTAAAGTACTCTCTAGTGCAGTCAGTATTTATGGCATCAGGGTAGAATACAATTGTACCAAACAGAAAATTCACACGAAAAGTTAAGTACATTGTGTGCTGTGGGCGCCATTAGGTAGCTGTGTACAATACAATGCGGTCAAGAGAAAAGCAGAGGAAATATGCATCTCAAGTGCGGTATTCATAGAATCTGACTTTTTACAATTAAATTAGAAAAGCCCAGTTCTGTTGTTTAGTAGTGAAGTCTTGCACATTAGTGGGGTAATGGCCAATCCTTGGTCTATGTCGGGAAATGAACAATCCCTGATGTTTGACTGGAGGCAGGCACAAGCCTGCTTCAGTGACGTTTCGGCTATAAGATTTGCAGCCTTCTTCTGGGCCAGAAGGATTGTAGAGGCCTACAGTAATGTGTAAGAAAAGAGATAGATGTGTTTTAGGTAAAGGACATGCTTTGGACAAGGCATCCACGGCAAGTGCAATAAAATCAACAGTTAAAAGAAAAGAACACTGGAATACACATGCAGAGGTGCATTCTGGTCTAAAAGGGATTCAAATCAACTGACCTTGAAAATATCCGGGCTGGGGAGGGGAGGGAGGAGGACCAAGCTTGTACTGGGCTGTGTAGAATGATATCCAGTGCGTGGGTGTGTAGATTACCCAGTTTAGACGTACAGGAAAACAACTGTAGGGTCCTGTGTTGTCCGTAGGCAGGGCTGCAGTGATAGCACACCGTGGGGGGGAACAAAAAGAGAGAAAAAAAATGTATTGTGTCCTAGGGTGCTGCTGAATCATAACTTGGGTACAAGTAAAAAGAGCATTTAGATTCTAGTAGTCTATAATTACTAGCATACCTCTGATTAACATCCCAGGTTCAGAGGAGTTGTTGTGGGACTGGTGCAGGGATGAGTCCGTATTTCTGGGAGAGCAGTCAAAAGTTCCTGAGCAGGCGCCAAAAGAAGCCTTCGTTACATTGTGCTTCTAAAGAGAAGGGGAGAGCTGTTGTAAGCAAGGAGCCTGGGAGCAAAAACGAATTTCCAGTGTTGTGTGAGCGCAGACTGGTAGAGGGCTGTTTAATAGATTAAGCTCACACGCGTGCTTCTGCCATCCGCTGGTGTACGTGCTGTCTGAGAGCTCCAGCACCAGTGAAGGTACCGTTGTGCGCATGTGTTATAAAGCAGTGCGCGCATCGGTAAGGAGAGCTGGGCATCGTGGTGCATGCGTTGGGGATTAGTGTAGTGGCTCAGGGACAGTGTCTGTAGTCTCCCTAGTGAAGAGCCACTAGTCTCCCTGCGCATGCGCCCGGGGGCATCAATCGATACTGTGTGGTGTTCTGCCGAGGGAGCTGCTTGGTTGGAGGTGAGGCAGTACAAACAGACGGTCCGAACATGAATCACGGACTGAAAAGGTGCCGCGCAAACCCCAGAAGTCTGTGCGTGCCGTGCCCAGCAAACAGAGTCACAGGGTGCACAAACCAATGTCTCAGCACCGAACAATGCACTCTGGAAGGTGCGGGTAACTGAGACATGGTGGGCTGGGCTGTGCCAATGAATGGGTCAGTGCATGTGCCTGAGTTGGAAATGCTGTATGGCCATGATCTCTTTGTGGCTAACCCAACTGAAAGAGGATGGCCAGGTTGGGGCGAAAAGCACAAATAGTGGGCTGGGATATCAATTGTAATGGTAGTTGTCGGACGGGGGGGCTTCATTTACTCCGTGTTCAATTGTGTGCAATTTGTACATCCACCAAGCCTCTTTGTAGTTGAGGGCATTTTGGATGTTGGAGGTGTACTGGATTTTATCAAGGAGCCACCATTTCAATTGTTCCTGTGTATGTTTGAATTCCATATAGTGGGAGACTAGAGGTGCTGTGATAGAGCGGCATCTTATTTTGGAGCGATGTTCCCCAATACGTTTATGTACTGGTCTTGTTGTTTGGCCTACATATCGGAGTCTGCAGGGACACTCAATGGCATGTATTACATTTGGAGTTTTTCAGTTGGTGAATTGCCTGAGCATCCAGTCCTAACGTTCGATTTTGAAGGATTTGATTTTACTTGTATATTTACAGACTGTGCAATTGCCACAGGGGTGGTGGCCTGTTGGTGTTCTAAATCCAATAATCCTGTTCTGGTAGGTTTCTTGGGCAGACGAGCATGAGTGAGCCATTCACTGAGGTTTTTAGACCTTTTGAGTGCCATCCTGGGTATTGGTTCGTCTGGGACTTCTGGTGTGCCATGATCCTTGGGTTGGAGCAACGTCTCCCTAGGGATACATAGGACTCTTTTACGAGTGTTTTTCACTAGTTTTTTGGGGTAGCCTCGAGCCACGAGTTTACTTGCAAGATGTGATGCATGCTGGCGATATTGTTGTGTTTCTGAACAGTTCCTGCGTACTCTGAGAAATTGGCCAAATGGTAAATTGGTTCTTAGACTTTGTGGGTGATTGCTGTTGAAATGGAGCAATGTGTTACGGTCGGTTTCTTTCCCGTATAGTGTGCATTGAAGCCTGTTGTTGTCTGTGGTGATTGTTAAGTCCAGGAAGTTGATCGCTGTACGGCTGGTGTTCAAGGTGAATTGGATTTCTGCTACTTGAGTGTTCAGCCATGTGTGAAACATAGTGAGTTCTGGTGTGGTTCCCTTTCAGACAAACAGAATGTCGTCTATGTATCTGTACCAATTGAAGATCTTGTCCAGAAATGGGTTCTGTTGATTGAGTACAAAGGAAGCTTCATATTCCGCCATAAAAATAATCGCAAGACTCGGAGCAAAAGCCGCTCCCATGGTGGTGCCACTAATCTGTAAGTAAAATGTATCTTCGAAGGTGAAGAAATTTCTTGTCAAAGCAATTTCCAAAAGTTCGAGAATGAAATTGACAGGGACTCTGCTTTGCTCCATGTGGTGAGTGAGGTGGTGTCTTATGCACTCCAGGGCTGCTGTCTGGGGAATGCTCCTATAAAGAGCTTTAATATCCAGTGTGACAAGGGTGTTGTAGCTGCTGTCGAGAGGAAGATTTTCAAAGATGTTAATTGTAGACATAGTATCTTTCAAGTATGTCGGTGTCAGTTGGCACAGAGGCTTGAGAAAGAAGTCTATGAATTTACACAAGGGTTCTAGAATGGAACCACAGCCTGAGACGATGGGTCTTCCAGGTGGGTTGGTGGCGTCCTTGTGAATCTTTGGAAGTGCATAAAATGCCGGGGTTCTTCCCTCAGAGGTGTTAAGGAACGTTTCTTCATCCTGTGTGATCCAGTTTTGTTCTCGGGCGTAGCTGGTGCTGGTGGAAATTTCTTGTTGGATGGCCTGGGTCGGGTCTTGACTTAGTTTTCTATAGTTGTTTTCGTCTTCAAGGAGTGTAGCGACCATCCCTTTGTATTGGCTCAAACTTTGTATTACTATCCCTCCGCCTTTATCAGCTGTCTTGATGACAATGTTGTTGTTCGATGATAATTGCCTGAGGGCTTGCTGTTCTCCATTCGAGAGGTTGTGGCGGAGTGGTTTTTGTTGCTTCTGGAGTTTTTTAATTTCCTGTAAAACGCATTTCTCAAAGCTTATGAGAGCTGGTTTGGTCTCATTGTCACTAGGGCAAAAAGTAGATTTAGGTTTCAAGCCTGTGCTTTCTTCCATGATGGGAGGCTCAGAGTCTTGAAAAAAGGTTTTTAGACGAATTTTCCGGAAGAAACTATGGAGCTAATTTTCCAATGTAAACCAATTGGTAGGGTTGGTAGGTACGTATGAAAGCCCTCTGCCAAGGACGGCTGTTTCTTCGTCTGAAAGATTGTGATCTGAGAGGTTAAAGATCGGTAAAGAGTTGCTGTTGGCTAACGTCGTCGGTTCCGGCGGCGTCCTTGTGGCGGCTGCCACTGTGGGTACATTTGCATTGGTGGGGGGCCCCAGAACATGTTGCCGGGACCCCCTCTGCCTAAAAAAGGTGGCTGTTGTTGGAAATATGGGGGTCTAGGTTGGGAATAGGGTCTGGTTGGCTGATTGGGATCTCCTGAACCTGACCCGGAGCTTGAGGTATCAGAGAACGTGACCCATCTTCTTCTTTGTCTTGCTGAACCTGCATTGCTTTGAGCTCTCTCCTTTTCCTTGTTTTCTTTGAATTCAGGTGCTAGATAAGGGCACACCTTTTCCAATGTATACTCATTAATATCTTTAGCTAGTTTTTTGTGTTTTTTCTCCATTGTGTCTGCCATAAACTGGTCCATGATCTTATTAATATCTTTCAATTTTTCTTTGGCATTATCCAATGCAGTGTTACTTAGGAATTTCCTTTCTTCTTTTTCTAAGTCTAGTTGAATGCGAATATGGATCCGTTGTGCCGTCGTGATGGTAAGAACCATCAGATCTCTGCTGCATTTTGTTGCGATTTGGCTGAAGCCTAGCATATACTCTTGGTCTTCAAGAAATAAAGCTGGTTCATTGCGTACGGTCAGGCCCATTGGCACTAGGTTGGCTTTTAAGTATTCCCTAAGAAAATGGCCATGTACCTCAGTACGAAAACATTTCTTTTTTAGTTTTAAAAGTTTGTCTCCTGAGGCAGTGGAAGTGGTAATTTGTAGTGCACCTGGCATATTAAACAGCGAAGGGCCCTGTATGATTGCATTTATTTGATCCTCTGTGAAGCTCATGGTGTGGTCCATTGTGTAAACATAGTGGAATGAGTGGGGAGGGAAGGAAGGAGGGGGGGGTTGTGAGGGGTAGGGGATTAGCCGGACAGTCTGGGTCAGAAGGAAAGAAAATTCTCCAGTTGGTCAAGTAGCTAGTCTCTGGATAGAGCAGAACAATGCTCAGAGGAAAGCTTATTGAGCTGTGCCCTATTACAGCCGGTGCTGCATCAAAATTGTGTTTTAACAAAAGGGAGAAGCCATACTGGCCACACAGCAGACTAACCTGCAAGGTAGTGATACTTTTTGCAGTTGGAATACTGTGTTACACTGTAGAAGCACCTACCCAAAACTCATACTCTAAGTACCAGGCCTGTGTCTAAAAGCAAAACTAAATCAAACCCAAAATAGACAGAAAGCAACAGAGTACAGGTTATCCATACATTATTAAATAAATGAATAAAGAAAGAACACTTTCCAAAATGACTGTTTCAGTACAGATCAATATAGCTAGGGAGCACCTTCTGCACAAGTTATTTGTCAGAGGTGAATGGCCAGAACTAGATGAAAAAGTCTGGCTAGAAGAAATAACACAACACGTTACTGCTGTGAACCTGGAAACGTGGCAGGACGGTGGCCTATTACACCAAGCATTGAGTGAGTTACATATGACCCCAAAAATTAAAGAGGAGCAAATCAAAATTGTCAGAATCGCGGCCTACATGGGAGTGATGCGGGAAAAGCATGAGGAAAATGAAACTCTAGTGCAGAATCAATCTGAACTATTAAATAAAATCCAGACAGAACTACAATTAGCAGAACAAAAATGATGAAAGAGCCAAGATTTGGTGGTAGAATCTAGAAATGACATCATAAAATTAAAAGAGGACTTGACTCTCTAACAGCGGAATAATGGAGACATAGAGGTCCAGCTAGAAACAGTAAAAATAGAGTGTCAGGAAAAGGTTCACTCTCTAGAAGAGAGTTAACAGAAGCTGACTCATCAATTAACATATAACAAGGCCTGCTCCAGAGAAATAACCATGCTG
The DNA here is from genome assembly GCF_040938575.1 of Ambystoma mexicanum. Lineage (NCBI taxonomy): Eukaryota > Metazoa > Chordata > Amphibia > Caudata > Ambystomatidae > Ambystoma > Ambystoma mexicanum. The sequence continues at coordinate 484,298,248 of NC_090932.1, read as the reverse complement.
CAAGATCGGGTTGAAAGGTTGAAAGAGGAAAATAATAAATTAATTATGAGATACTTCACTCTCAAACAGAATTTGATCAAAAACACCAGAAATTAAATACCATCAAGAAACAAAGAGATGACCTAGTTGAACAGAGGGACAGCCTACATCAGGAGAAAGACACCCTATGCCAGGAAGTAAGCAATTTAAAAACAAAGTTACAGGGAAGTGAGTTTGGCCTCCAGAAACTAAAGGAACTCCAAACAGAATATGGAAATCTACTGGAGCACGCCTGATGGGTAGAAGGTGCTCTGGAAGAGAACACCCAAACCAAAAATGCACAAACTCAGGAGATGAGTCTCCTAAAACAGAAATTGGCTCAGGGTGCCCAAACTATACAGGCAGCAAAGAGATAACAAGGCCCTGTGTGAAGAGAATGGTGGGCTCCACAAACAAGTGGCAATGCAAGAGCGGGTCATAGAGGCCAGTAAAACCCTGACAGCCAAACAAAAGGCTCAGATCTTTGCATATTATTAAGAGATAGGGGCTGAGAAAGAAAAACTAGAGAGGTTGGTAAAGGAGTATCCTAGATCTAACACAAACTGGAGGGACCCCAAACAGGAAGAGAGGGACAGGGCAACCCCTGATCATAGTATGATGACCTCTATACTACGACACTCACACCAATGTAATCCTTTGCGCACTGCTGACTTCAGGGCTGCTGTTTCACATGAGCCGGATACCATGAGGCCATCAGAATGTAACAGGCCAAGCATAACGGAGCTGACAGGTCAGGGCCCCCCCAGAAATTGATAGAAGGGTGTCCCTATGCAGGTACAAAAATATAAAGGATGATGTATCTGACAAGGAAACCTCCTATGAGGAGAGAGTCAGGGATTCAGATCTGCAGGAGCACTACCTCCAAAGGGAGCAGTTAGTTCAATTTGCTCAGGAACAACAGGAAAAGAGGCCCCATAAGAGCATCTTGAAGACTACCACCCAATCAGGGCAGTGGGGGATACTCTGCCAACCCTGAGAGGAGGGAGGAGCCAGAAGACTACTCTCCTGTGCGCTGTAGGAGTGAAGAAACTAGGCCCTGCCATTCTGCAGGCCCTCTCAAACCCACAGAATCAGGGAGCCCCTAGATGATCAGGAAGGGACCTCAAGTAGCAGCTCCTCTGGGTCTGAGGGTGAGTGGACTCGTGTGACTAAGTCTAAGAAGGCAAATAAACTCCAGAGTGCTCTGACAAAAGACCCCATTATGCAGATTAAGGCCATTAGGAGTTTCATAACCTCATACCACAAAAACAAAAAATATTCTGTCTGGGAACACTTGGAACTCTATGAGCAGATGATGGACACTTTCACCTGAAAGACAACAGAACTGCATATAGTATGTTAAATGGACATTCTCTCCTGAGTACTACAGATTATTTGCTGGACTGCAGGACCAGAACCATTCAAGATGGTCCAGCTACAGGGCGGCCATCTTGAAACACTTTTCTGTCCACAGAAACCCCCAAGAGGCTTGCAAAGTAGCCTACAATCTGCAGTGCAGGGAATATCAGGCCCCACGAGAATTTGTCCAGGAACTAAAAAACGCCTTTGCACAAACCACTAGGAGGGTGTGCACGGATAGCAGGGGGTTTATAACAACATTCTCACATGCGTTCCCGAAGTATATTATGACCCAGCTGGTGAGGGACTTCCACGATAAAGGATCTCTGGACTGGGTCATAGAGCAGGCGACCTGCATATATGAAGTCCAAAAACCTGCAGAAAACAAAAATCAGACCAATCACCCCAAGCCGGCCAACACCCCTGCTGCTGCTAAGGTAGCAGAGGTGAAGGTTGCCCCCATTTTAGACCTAGAGATGGGAGAGCCTAAAAATGTACCTACACCAAATCATCAAAATCGGAGACCCACAAGGCCAGCCCAAGGGGGGGATCCAATCAGGTAAGCACTGCACTGGGCAACTTCCCTCCTGCGGGGGCGGCAGTAATCCCCCAAAAGCTGGGTTAAGTTTCATTCCGCGGTACCCACAAAACCTCAACCTGCAAGACAACCCTCCTTTCTTTCCCCGCTTTCTGGATCCCAGACAATCCAACCCGTTAGTGGGGAGGCCAAGGGTGAAGGGTTACCAAAATTCACAATATCTAGGGTCCTACGGGAGAAGGTATAGTTACCCTTCCCGTGATCCACCTAGATTTGAACAGAGACCCCCGTACCAGCCAGAACGGGTGTCCCAACTGGAGCGCCAGGTCCAGAACCTTACCCAGGATCTGGGTCACATGTTGAGGCCTCAACAGAAACCTCAGCTGAACATGGCTGCTCAGAACCTCACAAACCAAAGGGTCTAGCACCCCAGAACAATGACGGTGAGAGAACCCTGACAACTCACTGGTTCCAGAGGAGGAGGCACGGGGAAGGGGGTGTAAAGCCCTAGGGGAAGCTTCCTTCTTCACTCATGAAAAGACCCTGGACACCCAGGAAATGGAACAAAAATCTCTTGCCCCCAAAAATCTGCAACCGAGGATGGGTAGGAAAAATAAAGACAGCAAAAAGGCCCATTTTGTGGAGGCGGTTAATGTCCTCCAGTTTGAAGGGGAAGATTCCTTAGAGGATCCCGGAAAAAAAAATCTCTCCTTCGGGGATGGGGGAACCCCTCCCAAAGGAAAATGGGTTCCCATGAGATCTAAATGAAGACTGGACGGGTGTGGGGACTGATTCAGAATCGCCCATCCTTGAACCCCAGAATGAGCATCCAGAGAATTGTATTGAAAGAGGATTCCCAAACTTCCCAAATCAATTCTGTGACTGCCTCCAAAAAGTGGGGGGGGGCAGCCCAGAATCAGAAAAGGAGGCCGAAACTCCCCAAATATCAGAATGTAAAATGTTGCTTTCAGATTCCCAATCTCTCTAACACAGAATTATGCCCAAAATACCTCTGTGTCGGAGTCTAAAATAAAGAAATTGACCACCCGGCTTGCCCGGAATGCCCATTACCTTTGCCCATTGGAGGATAAAGAGGGTAGATTTTATGCCCCGGTCCAAGTGCAGGGTCAATGTACATTTTCAGCCCTGGTGGACACAGGATCCCAAGCCACTCTTCTGTCAAAAAGTGCCATAGATCCAAAACTTCAACGGGAATGAAATTCCTGTTGAGGGGAGAGTGGATTTGGAAATAAAAATTTGGCGAAACAGAGTGAAACACCCGGTCATAGTGGTGACTCCAGAGGGCACACCCGGTCTACTAGGGAATGACATTCTGAGCAGGTTGTCCCTCATGATAGACTGTGTGTACAAGGTCCTCTGGACTCAGACTAACAGGCCAATAAAATTAAAACAGAATGTCAACCATGTTAGTTTAAATGGCACATGTCACATGGTTGAACAAAAACCTTATCATATTGACTTTAATTTTAAGAACAATCAAATACCTGACGTGACAGTAATTGCTGTAGGACAACAAAATGGTGATGGGAATTCCTCTCCATTCCTGAAAATCAACCTTCCTTCCAGTTTCAAGTGGCATTCTACACTGGAAGGAAATATTTTTAAATTCTATACCAATTCACAATTTGAAAATCCCAATTCTATAGTCAAAAGAGATGAGATATCAGCTCAAAGTTTAGCTGATATTCAGAAAATCAGAGAACAGTTGTTCATCCCTATTCAGTTAAATGAGGGGAAGGAGTCAGTTCTCGCCCGAGTGTGTGTGAACAATGGTAAGAAATTCATCAGCGAAGCCACGTTCAGGCAGCTCCCAAAAGATGCAGCCATTCCCACATTTAAATTGATCAATAAGTGGGAAATGGGTCTGGAAACTCCCAATTCCAAACATCTCCTGCCTAGCAGGTGTATGCTCAAAATGTCTATAGGTAACAAAAGCATAGAACATAATTGTTGGGTCATGCGAGATGTCCCTGCTGCATTTTATTTAAGCAGTGACATTCTCAATCGTGTTGCCATTAATTTGGACCTGATAAATTACAAAGCCTGGTCCCAACTAGCGGAAATCCCATGGACTTTGATGATTCTGAAAAAGCATTTTGGTCAGCCCAAGTGTTGCCGTATGTAGTTGAAGTTCAAATTGGAGAGGAGGTCACCATCCCAGGATGGACCTGACTATTCCCACTTGAATTAAAAATTAAAAGAGGACAGAAACTGCAGAATCCTGATGCATATGTACACCTCAACGCTCATCTCCAACAGCAGGGGTTGGGTAAAACCCAACACCATTAGTCAAAGTAGAACACAACACCATTCCAATATTGATAGATAACAGCAGCCTTAGGAGTATCACTCTGGGCACAGGCACCATTATTGGAATAGCGGTTGATGACCAACATGTTTGCAATGGATCTAGGAAATGAGCAGATAGGACCAATCCCCAATGAGTGTTTTGACAATGATAGTGACAATGACCTACCACCAGACAGGATCTTCTCCTGGCAAGGAGGGAATTTCCCGATGTATTCTTCCTGCCCTTACAGTGAGGAAGAGGTGACCTGTGACATCAGGCAGGATGAGGTGTTCTTCCAGGTCCACAATGACAGCCTCTCCTACCTGAAACCCTCTGTCCATGTCAACACTCTAACCAGGGACCTCTTCACCCAGCTGGAGGAGGCCACTGAGATAGCAGAACCGGAAGTCTTACCAGGTTTCAGGCAAATGGTTGAAGAGCGTGTAAACCTAGCTGATGCCTGTGAGACTCCGGAGCAAAAGCAAAAGTTGAAACAAGTGTTCTTAGATTTTCAAGATCGCTTTACGGTGGACTTGTATGACTGTGGTCACACTGAAATCCACACTACAACAATTCCCAAGGACCCTGGAATGACTCCAGTGTTTGTGAAGCAATACCACTTGCCTCTTGCATCCATGGCGTCCCTGACAGAAATCATCAAAAACCTTGAGTCCAGTGAGATAGTTCATCCAGTTTACAGCACCTTTAATAATCTGGTGCTGGGAATTTTAAAACCAAACGGCTAGTGGAGACTCTGTGCTGACCTGAGGGAGCTGAATAAACGGGTTCACATGTTCCGATGGCCTCTCCCCTACATTAACAAGGGGCTGGCCCAGATCCAGGGGTCTAAGTTATACACTGACATTGACCTGACCAATGGCTACTGGACCATGCCTGTCAGTAGGGAGGACCAATACAAGCTGTCCTTTACCTTCGGAGGCAGCAGTACACGTTTTCAATCAGGATTTCAATCAGGTGACACAGCTTGGTCTCAGCCTAGGATGTAGCGCTCAATTGATATTCCTTCTCTTTATTTTATGAAAATTCAATTATGATGGTACACAACTCATATCACACCCCCTTTTTCAAATACCCCGGTCACAATGGACCATGAACCAGGCCAGTTGATGAAAAGGCAATATTTATTTATAAAATTCAAAAGAAATCATACAATTTTTAATATGGGAAGCAATCACCAATGGGGTGATACTAACAATGAAAATGGAAGCAATACACTTGATTAACCTCTAGTAAAATGTATAAAAAGCACAAAAGAATAGGAGCACTTTTTGGGTTAGGATAGATAGCACCCAAGTTAAAGTTTCCCCCTGCAATGTTCCCTCAACCCACAAATAATCGAAATTCTGAGTGGATAGAAGGAAGCAACAGGTAGTCAGGGATAGAAAGCAAAATCAAAATCGGATCTTCCCTCACGGAATAAGAGGCAAAAAAGGACTTTAAACCCTTAGCAAAGACCTAAAATAACACTCAAATTTTACAAATAATTAATTAATGTGTGGTCAAATTACAATATACATATGTTTTACCACAATCGCATGTATGTTATATCACTGGCAATCACAAGGCAATGGATCAGCAAAAGGCATACAATTCAAAAATGAGTGGAAAGTTTCAAGCATGCTGCAGCCAAATGACATGTTGGAAAACTTGCAATTTTCTCAATTCCCACTTTAAATTACCCAAACGGTTTGTAATAAAAATGGGTGAAATACTCTGATTTGGGCTGGGGGAAAGATCTATATCATAGGGACAATATAGAGGTGATAATAGGTCTCTAGCTAAAAAACTGGATGAGATATGCAAGATAGAAAAAGGGTCGATTTGAGTAAAATGAAGCTGTGAAATAGGAATGAAAATCAGTTGAGTCAAGAACAGGTTTACTTTAAACTAGACTATTCAGACTACACCACTAAAGAGGGACACAGTAAGATCCAAGGTTGATTCGCGACTTCAACCTTATCACCCCAGCGTCCAACCCTAAGCAGAAACTAGCCTGATCACTCAAAATATGACTAAGGGTTTAGGATTTACACAAGACAAAATGAGTAAAGCAATGGCGTTAGCACTTTAGAAAGTCAAGGACAGGTACACAGATAATTCTAACTGTTTCAACAAGTTACCAGGGTATAAATAAGTCTGCTTAGAGAGTGGGATAAGGACAAAGGCAAAGCAAGGTGAGCTATGTTTTTCTGTGAGGTGGGGATTATACTCACAGTCCACTTTTGAGTTTTTGGGATTTTTGGACAGGCAATAGGTTCTGGTCTCCAGGGCTCGGGTCACCAGGTAGCAGACTCTCCTGGCAAAGGACAGCTGGGCAAGGTCTGGTCACCGGATGCTATGGACAGCTGGATGGCAGGATTGCAGAGGGGATGCAGTTAGTGGGCCGCAAGCTGGTCTGATTTAAGAATGCAATAGGTACCAACACTTTCCCCTTTTTGTTAATGGGATATTAGTGGTTTTTTTCTGGATCAATGGTCTTGCTGGAGTAGGATTCTGCCATAAAGCCCGCAAATCCCTATTTAAGAAATAGGGATTTGAGGGCAGAACGGCACACAAATCCCTGTTTTTTAGCGCACAAATTCCATGAATCAGCCCCTTAATTTCTATCCTTTAAATAGCGAGAAACATGTTTTTCTTTCCTTTTTAACATTTCACAATGATGGGTCCTTTAAGAACATCTTGCTTTACTTATATTGTTTACTACTTTGTATGTGTCCATCCTGGTATATACCTCATCATTGAGGTAGTCATAGGTGTCTATTCTAAACTTGCCGATTTTCTTTGTCTGAAGTTCTGATGGATAGGTTTCGAGTTTGGTATTTATTTCTCTTAGTGGTCTTTTTAATTCAGTTGCACTGGTGAGGATAATTATTTCCAGGTGTATATCGTTGATCTCTTTCTCAAGGTTGCCAATACAATTAGTTAGTTCCTGAATGGTCAAAAGAATTGGGTCTAGCAAATACTTGTTCAAAATGTGTTCCCACTTTCTAATGAAATCTATATTCTCTTTACATAGAGTTGGCCTGAGTGGTACGCAGACCCCTTGAGATACATTGCGCTTTATAATATCTTATCAATGTAATAGTGTGTAACTTCTGATTTATCTCTTTACGGCTCACATTCTCCAACTGCTTGATTGTTTTATGGGGATCATCACTGGTAGAAGTGTTCCTTGATTATTTGATGAGATTAAGAATGGTGTGTGCCTCTTGGGCTGAGAAACCTAAAGTGTGTCAGTAATGTGTTCCTTTTCTTCCAAGAACATTCTCATTGTGCCTCCACTCAGTGTGTAGCAAGCTATTAGAAACAATTAGGAGAAGAGTGAGAACCACTATACAATTCATAGTATGTAGGTCCAAAGAAGTTCAATATTAGTTTATATAATTATTTGGTGCAAACCATCATACAATCCGTGCACTGGGATAGGCGTATATACATATAGGAATGGACAGAAGAAAATCCTCAGTGATGGTTTGCACCCTGGTAGTACACTGCTACAAACCTCTGGAAACAAAGTAAATACTAGGTATAAGTAAGATCATCCAGTAATCAAACTATTTCATACACAAAATCCTGGTTCAAGGCTTTCATTTTGAAATCAGGCTGACCGTGTTCGGCCAATGAATTTCATACCAAACAGGTCCTTCATCAGGGTGATATCTGGCCTGAGGTCTAACCTAGCCTTCCCCATGGACCACACTGAAGGCCACTGGGTTTAAGATTAGTTTTCCTTAGAATTAATAAGTAGAGGTCGTTCCCAATGATTAATCCTGAATAAGTTACTAGATAATACTGGTGTCTATTTCTGTGGCTTGTTTCTCGTCATTGTGAATATTGTCTTCTTGACCCGACGGAATATGGTTTAATTCTTTAAAATGCACTGTCACTTTAAATGTGATTTGAATGTGCTTTGTTGAAAATGCACTTGCATTTTGTTTGCAAAGTCTTTTTAACTAATTACAATTTTATGTAATTTGTTTATGTGTTTATATTTGTCTACCTCATATTATAGAATTTTCCATTGTATTAAATGTTTGTTGATTTTTTACATTAAGGTCTGCAGGAACATTAATCTGGTATGTTATAGTTTGGTGTATCTCCTTGGATCCTTGGATCTAATACCCCCTATAAAGTAACTTAAACACTTCTACAAATTCACATGTCCATATCTTCTCTTTATTATCCTTTAATGAATGGTACACCGTGAGGCTTCTCTCATCGCATGTATTGTAATGCAGCATCAATTTGTACCCCATCCCTTTTCCTTGCCAGTGTTGTCCACTACATCTTCTGTTGTCATTAATGCTACCAGAAGCCACTGTCATTGTATCTTCTTCCAGCTATGTTTCAATGTATACACTCTGCCCTATTAACATGACAGTCATGTTCAACCAGTGTGACCAGTGTGTAAATGTACCCCACTCTTTCCCCACATACTCCATACCACCTCATATTTCTCCTACCTGTATGCCCTTCAAATGCACTCTCTCATCCACTGTCATCTTTCATTCAATATTCATCGTCATATATATATCCCATGACTTCCGTCATACCGCCTGTCGTTTCTCTGTCACTCCCCTTTGCCTGGCTCTGTCCTCCCATACTCCACCATTACCTGCCATTTTGTCTCAGTTCTTCTCATGCCTATTTTCTTCTACTCTGTTTATTTGTTGCTCTGACTATACTCACATTTGCTCCTGAGTGTGCACTCGCTGGGAATGTTAGCTCCCCCTGTGTCCTTCTATCTGCAGTCCTGAAAACCTGTGCTGAACTCCTAACATTGCCCCTCGGATGAACTATCACATGCTTCTCTGCAAAGGCTGTCCCACTTTGTCCTCCTACCCTCCCCATGCCCCCTGCACCCTAATTCGGACAATTTGGATATTGCGTCTCTGCTGCTTCATTCCCTAACTTTGACCTGAAACCTTAACAGCTATAGTTCTTGAGCTGGGTCCTGACCCTCCCCAATCTCTCCGAGATCACCCCTCGTCCTAGATGTTACTGGCTGATTCTAAAACCGGCTCTATATACTGTGACTGGAAATCTCACATTCTTTCCAGCAGGGATACCTCAGTGCCTACCCAGTGTCTCTGCACTAATTAGAAGAGCACTAGTCCATTACTACCCAAGTGATCATCTTTCTCTGGGTCACAATAGAATACACATCTCTTTATGTTTTGGACATCCTTCCTATTTCTTGGTCAATTGCTGTGCTGCTCAGGCCCTTTCCATGATCCCCTATGTCGCTCCCACTCACTCCCGGTGATTCTCTCCAATTGCTTTGGAATTCTTAAAGCAAGGATGACCGTATTGTTTTGGTCTCAGTTTTGTGGGTATTGAGTTCAAAAAAATGTTCTTCATTTCCCACTGTTAAAAAAATGCATAGTTATACCTATTAGTATTGACACGCATGCATGCACACACAAACACACGTATATACACCCTCACAGCCTCTCATTCTTTTGGTAAAATATTTCTAAGCTCAACAGAGAGGGCAAGGATTGCCATAAAATGCAATAGTATCTCTCGCTTGTCTCTCCTTGGCAGGAATGGTCATGTGGTAATTTTAGGGGGGGGGCAAGCGTGTTTGCCCCCCCTATATTTGTGCCCCCCCATGATTTGGCAGGGGTATCTTTCCTTTAGATGTCATGTCCTCCCCAAGATTTTCAGCAAAGTTACTCCACTGGGAATGGTGGATATTGGGAAGAAATAGGAGAATCGCTAAACTCATCACAGAAGCTGAATCGGAAAGCATCCAGTGAATCTCAGCTGGATTGCATTCCTTTTGATGGGAGAATGCCAGTACTTCTAAGCAATACAATCATCCACTTGCTAGGGCAGTGTAGCAATTTTCCATCAGGGATGTGGTCTGTTAATTGTGACGCTATCAGAACTTCTGAGAAAGATATGTTTGAAGATCACTGAGCATACGTTCATCACCAGCTTGGCTTCCAATAATCCAAGCAGGTCTGTTATGTGTCGATCAGTCTCTCACTAGGTGGTTCTTATATGTTGTTTAGTAGAGCGTCCTTAGCCACTGACTCATCGCTCACTTGACTTCTTAGTGCTAATGTAGACTCTAGAAGGGAAGGCCAGGCTCATTCACTTGGGAGCTGCCGTGCACAGTTTCCGGTGGCCATCCGTATGCAGTTTAAACACAGTGCCAAACACTATCAATAAGGGCTCTGATGCCAGTTTAGAGCTTTTGCAATTGAGGGATGAAGTGTTTTGGGGACCTTGTTATCTGGCAGTGGCACAGAGTGTGTAAACCACTTGCAACTTTGCCAAAACTTCCAGTTTAGTTTAGTTTGTTTATTTGTAAAGCACAGCCAAAAAGCTTCAGGTAACTGGGCGCTAAGAATCTTTCGGATCAGCAGTGGTTACATATTGTTGCACATTCAGAATATAAAGCATTACAGTGAATGTTACAATGGACCTTGTTACAGAATGGCTCAGGGTGATATACAGTATGTTGCGACATGGCCAGGTTACAGATTGGTTGCCACCGTAATAACCTATATTCATTCTATTGTTGGGCAAAGAGCAGTTCCTTGGCTTTGGCTCTAAACGACCAAAATGAGGTGTCTGCTCTAATCACCATTGAGAGTGTGTTCCAGTATTTAACTGCCAATACTGGAAAGCTTGCTCTCCCCGCTGTTTTCAGGTTGAACTTCAGTATGTTGAGTTGGTGAAGGGAGGGTGATCTGGTTGGTCTGATAGAGTTCTGTCTTGTGAATTTGTCTGAAAGGTACTGTGGGGCTGTCAAGTATAGGCATTTGTGTGTGATGACTAGCGCTCAGAGTTAAATTCTATCACAGATGGGGAGCCAGTGGGATTCCTTTCTGAACGTGGTGATGTGGGTCTTCTGTGGAGGATTGAGAGTGCAGCGGAGGGCATTGCAAAGAGTGTTGCAATAATCTAATTTGGATAACATGCGGGCTCTAGCCAATGTGAGGCAGCTATTGGTGGAAAGAAATGGCCTGCAAGCATTTATAAATTTATTGGTATAGGCTGTTGCTGAAATGGTGGCATTGATTTGCTTTTTAAGGGTGAGTGTGGAGTCATGGTATACCCCTAGTGTTTTGACTTCCTTCGATACTTTTATGATGTTGCCATCAATGGTGAAGGAGAGTTACCTGGGGTCCTGTTTGTTGAGACGGGCCTGTGAACCGACTATAAGTAGTTCCATCTTGTCGTTGTTTAAGCAGAGGCTGTGTGTGGCCATCCATGCTTGTATTTCTAGGTAGATCTCGTTCAGTTCTCCGTGAGGGTGATGAAGACCTGGGTGTCGTCAGCATAGTTGGTGTATGTTACGCCCAGGTTATCAAGGCGGTCGAAGAGGAGCTTGGTGAAGATGTTGTAAAGTGTAGGGGAGATACAAGACCGTTGGGAAACTCCACAATGGATTGGGACAGAGTCGGCAGCAGCACCGCCCGAAGGGGCAAAGACCCTGGTTGTTCTGTCCGATAGGAAAGACCAAATCCAATTATTGGCATCCTGGGAGAATGCGGCAGCCGAGGAGAGGTGTTCGGTGAGAATTTGGTGGTCAACTAGGTCGAAGGCTGCCGACAGATCCAACAAGAGCAGAATGGCTAGCTTGTCCTTGTCTTTGGCTTCGTTCATTTGGATTTTTAGATCCAGGAGGGCTGTTTCTGTCCCGTGCCTGGGTCTAAAGCCGGATTGTCGCAGTCCTAGCAGGTTATTGTCTTCCAAATGTTTTTGGATTTGTAGATATGCTAGTCTGTCTAGTATTATTAGGAGGAAGGGGACCGTGGTGATGGGCCTGTAATTAGTGGGAGTGTTGGGGTCTAGGTTAGGTTTTTTGAGCAAGGGTGGGACTCAGGCCTCTTTAAGGTTGTTGGGGACTGCCACATTTTTGAACGAGGCATTAATCAGTGAGGTGATGAATGGGGCCAAGTCTCTGGCTCCATCCTTAATGACTGAAGCAGGACATAGGTCGCCAAGACAGTTAGCCGGTTTTAGGCTAGCAGTTATGTTTATTACTTGGTCCTCTGTAATAGGAGAGAAGTGGAATAGTGGGTAGTCAGGGGGCAGATGGCTAGGTAGGTCGTCCGGGTGGTCCTTAGGTGTGAGACTGGCTTTTTTGTATTCTAGTTTAGCTTGCCAGAGGGCTATTTTATTTGAGAGTGCTTGTAGGATATTATTGCACTAAGTTTTGTCCTTGATGCAGTCCTCACTGGGGGGTACAGGAGATTCCTGTTCTCGTAAGATAGAGAAGAGCTCTTTAGTTCCAGATTTGGCATTGTGTATTCTTGTGTTAAAGATCTCTTTATTGGCATTCATAATAGCGGGTTTATATGTGGTTGCCGTTAAAGTGAATTTTGCTTGGATGTGATCGATGGTGCTTTTCTCCAGCTGGATTCAGCTGTTCTCTTGAGGTTATGCAGTACCTTTAGTTCTGCCAAGAACCATTTGTTGACATGCGCAGTGGGTTTGGGTTTTCTCACTTTGCAAGGCGCTATTAGATTCAGAGCTTGTTCCAGTGTATTATTGTAAAGTTCGACTAATGTTGTGGGTTAGCATTGGAGGAGGTACAGGTTTCTGAAGTGATAGGCTTTATCAAAGGTCTCAGATTCTCGATGGTAATGTTACATTTGTTTCTGGCTAGGTTTTTTGGACCCTCAATTGTGTGATCCTTTTTTGTATGGTTTTAGGTATAGAAAAGGTGATGAGGTAGTGGTCAGACCAGGCACATGGTGTGATGTCGGTAACCGAGATGTTGCATTTGGCTTCTGCGAGCCAGTCTAATGTTCTGCCTTTAGTATGTGTGGGTTTGTTAATGTGTTGTGTCAAACCTAGTTGTGTAATAGTATCGTTGATTGAAGATGCATTTGCATCATTGGGTCCTGTAGGCTGAGGTTAGAGTCACCTAGTAAAGTGATTTGTGAACCTGGTTTTGTGTTGGTAGTTAGTAGGCGGGAGATGTCCTCCTCAAAGGAGGTAATAGCCCCTGGTGGTCTATAGATCAGGTGAAAGAGTATTGTTTGGGAACTGGATAGTGGGAGTTTGAATGAAAGTAGTTCAGCAGAGGATATGTCTATATTTTTAACTTCCCTGATATTTAAGTTCATTTTAGCAATGACGGCTATTCCTCCCCCTGTCCCTGTCGTTCTGTCTGCTCCGATAATGGTATAGTTTTCAGGTACAACAATAGCGAGAGAGGTTCCAGCAGCGTGTTGTTGCCAGGTTTCAGTTACTGCAAGGAAGTCTAGTTTGTTTGATATGATCACATCTGAAATGTCGGGTGAGTGGGCGACTAGGGAGCGTGCGTTGATCATGGCTCCTTTGATGGTGGTAGCCCAGTCTGCTAATAGCTCAGGCCGTTGTGTATGTTGTGTATGTTGTGTATTAGGGCAGAGGTCATTAAGTTTGCCCAAGTGGGGGGGGTTTACTTTCCGTTCGTTGAGACATAGTGGTTCTGGCTAGTGTATGTTTGGAACAGATATGTAAACTAAGTCGGGAGTTTCTTGAGTGCCGGGGGCAGGATGTATTGAGATTTAGGATGTTGGGTGGAGTTGTGCGGGAACACAATTTAGCGTTTCTCAAGTATGTGGGGTTGGGTCCAAGGGGTGTGGGGGGAGGCAAATTTGGCGACCCATTCTCTCGGTGATAGCGGTGATTGATGGGAGGTGGTCGAACCTATAGCTGGGGTGGGTAGTGCGTTGTTCCAGGTGTTAGGAGGGAGGTTGGAAGGTGCTATATTATGGAATAGCGGGAGGATAGTGGCCATAGTAAGTGTCACATGTTTTAGTGAATCCATGCTGTAAAGCGGTACTGGATCAAGTTTAACGGAAGAGTTATAGGCTGGTTCAAATAGGCATACAGTCTATAGTGGTTGGTTAATTGAATAGGCACACAATTTGTAGTGGTAGGATAATTCGATAGGCACACAATTTGTAGTGGTAGGCTAGTTCAATAGGCACACAATTTGTAGTGGTAGGCTGATTTGATAGGCACACAATATGTAGTGGTAGGCTGATTTGATAGGCACACAACTTGTAGTGGTAGGCTTGTTCAATAGGCACACAATTTGTAGTGGTAGGCTAGTTCAATAGGCACACACTTTGTAGTGGCAGGCTAGTTCAATAGGCACACAATGTGTAGTGGTTGGCTAATTCAGTAGGCACACAATTTGTAGTGGTAGGCTAATTCGATGGGCACACAGTTTGTAGTAGTAGGCTAGTTGAATAGGCACACAATTTGTAGTGATAGGCTAGTTCAATAGGCACACAATTTATAGTGGTAGGCTAGTTCAATAGGCACACAATTTGTAGTGGTAGGCTCATTCAGTAGTCACACAATTTGTAGTGGTAGGCTAATTCGATGGGCACACAATTTGTAGTGGTAGGCTAGTTCAATAGGCACACAATTTGGAGTTGTAGGCTAGTTCAATAGGCACACAATTTGTAGTGGTAGGCTGATTCGATAGGCGCACAATTTGTAGTGGTAGGCAGGACCAGGGTGCGTGCATGTGCAGTTATGTTGAGAATGAGTCAGGGTGGGCGACAAACTATGGTAGTGTGCTTGTGAACGCACATCTTACAACATTAAATACTTGCATATGGCTGGAGTATGTGTAAGGCAATAAGTGTATTAGTAGATAGTATTACTGGTTGTATTATTTACCAATAACTTAGTGCTAGGTCAAGCAATGCATACATATTGCTACGTACATGGTATATATGTAGAGGAAATTTAGCAGCTTTATATAATGTACAGTTTTGCATATTTTAATGCGTTAATAGGGCCTAGACATACCGCTTTGTCCGTGGTGATCATCATGGAGGTTACTCCTTGGGTGTATGGAATCCGTCACTGTTGGAGCACGGCGTTCCTGAGTGTTCTGGATACCTCACTGTTGGAGAAATTAGGCAGTATGACAGGCATGAGATCCTTTTTCTTAGGAGGCTGTGGGTTGTATTGGGATAGCTGATATTGATGATATGGGAGGCCTACCCGGAGAGAGGGTCCTTGGCTCTCTGTGGCAAGCTGCGGCTAACAGTAGCCTTTACTCCTTGGCCTTTCTCCCACAGGCCGGCTACCGCCTGTCGGCCGTGGTGATTGGCTCTTGAGGCTTCCTGTTACCTAGGAACAGGAATTAGCCTCGTTCTGATGCCGCACCGCGCCGGCCATTATGAAATCAGGTGGCGGTGCGAGCATGGATCGAAATAATGGATTCAGGCGAAAATGCTTTGTATTTCCATCAAAAAGCAGCGGACAAGCTGCAGGCACCCACCGTGGGTGATGGGGATGATGAGCGACAGGGTCCGCCGGATTCTGCTGCTATCACTGGCTGTGTGGTGATGGTTGGGTTTGGGCACGCTGCTCCAGCAGCAATGATGGGCTCCAGCCCTCTCCCGCACCTGGGATACTCGGAATGTTCTCCTCAAAGGCTAACAGTAGCCTTTACTCCTTGGCCTTTCTCCCGCAAGCCGGCTACCGCCTGTCGGCCGTGGTGATTGGCTCTTGAGGCTTCCTGTTACCTAGCAAAGGGAATCAGCCTCGTTCTGATGCTGCACCGTGCCAGCAATTTTGAAATCAGGTGGCGGTGCACCAATGGATCGAAACAATGGATTCCGGCGAAAATGTTTCCTAATTCCATGAAAAAGCAGCAGACAAGCTGCAGGCACCCACCGTGGGTGATGGGGAAGATGAGCGACAGGTTCCACTGGATTCTGCTGGTAAAGCTGGCTGTGCGGTGTTGGTCGGGTTTGGGCACGCTGCTCCAGCAGCAATGATGGGCTCCAACCCTCTCCTGCACCAGTGATGTTCTGGTGGCAGCAGACTCCCCAACTGAGCCATTGTTACCCTAGCTGCATAGAAAGACAATTTCTTGAAAGACTGTGAATATGTAGAAGGAGCTATTTGCCAAAGAGCTATCCATACCCCCGGTAAATTAGGTAATTGGCGGAAAATGGAGGACCAGCAGGAAATTTCCAGATGCAGAGTAAGGACTCCAGAGTAGAGATACTATTCTGTATTCTTGGGAACCGGACTATATGTGCCCTCTGTCTCCCCTTCTAAAATGGTACAAACATGCTCTCCCAGGCATTGTGATGTAGTGATGTTGTTGCGCTGCTACCCCATTCGTTTGGGGTGTAATCAAAGGCCCCAAACCAATGGAGCTGAAGGACCTACTAAGCATGACCTGCCAGCATGTATAACGAAAACCTCGCACTGAAAACAGGCCTACTAAGGCAGACTGTGGGGTTTCTGCAAGTAACCCAAGAAAGGGCCAATGGAAAAGGCCTATTGGTCATTACAAAAGGAACAGCAGCATTTTAATTCATAGTGGCAGAAGAAATGCAAAGTCCCCTTTCACATGAAAAACAGGATTTTTAAACACTGACACCAAAACAGCTTTGCATGTGTGTTTGCAGTTTAAAGCAAGACATGAGATTGAAGAATGCCAGACCATTCCAGCATCACGGCATGATACTATCATCCTGCTGATTTGAAAGAAGGGCAGCCATGGGGATCCAAGTAATTATCCCCTGTTTGCGATGTTAGATGTCTCATCCAAGAAATGTTCTCGCTTATTATTAGGCAAGCTATGGGATTGGGCAGAAGGAGCAAATCGTATGCCCTTAAATGAGACTGGTTTTCAAAGGGGATTAATTAAGTACTTCTACCAACTGCATTGCACTGACATCAGTCATACAACAGCCATAGGGCATCCAGGGCTGCCCAGTCTATGTGGCATTTGTGGACCTTAGCACAGGTTTTGATGCAGTGAATAGGGGCCAACTATGGAAAAAAATGTCTAACTGGATCATCCCTGCCGGTCTGCTCTCTATGATTATTGCCCTTCGCAAGGGCACACGGGTTACAATTCTGCTGGACCAAACTGGGAGGCCATCAGTCTGGGTCCCCACTTGTCAGGGATTAAAACGCGGATGAAACCTGACTCCCCTCCTTTTCGTTGTATACCTAGCAGATATGGGACTGTCAATGAACAACCCCATTTCACTTGCACCTAAACTGGGAACCTCCCATCGTGCTCATGGACCCCACCCTGGCAAGCCTGGCGGCCTCTTTGGCTTGCTAAAAGACCCTTTCAGACATCAACTGCCTGGTTATCAACACCAATAAGACAAAGGTTATGGTCTTTAGTCCCCATCACTTTAAAATAAAAAAAAAAACAGGATGGAAACTGGATGGAGTCTGCAGGAGGTGGTCCATGAGTATAAGTATTTTAGCATCTTATTCGACCAAAATGTATCAAGTTCTTGCCACATGGATCATCGCAAATCGAAAGGTGCCCAGGTTATAGGGTATTTGAAGAAATTGGCATCCAATGGTGGGGGTTATTCCATGGGCATATTGGCACAACTGTACTAGGCCAAACATTTACCCATCCTCATGTATTGAGTGGAAAGCTGGGCTATGGCCAATATAGTTGTGCTATCTAAGCTGGAAAGAACATTTCTGAAGAAGTTGCTTCATCTTCCGACACGCACACCTGTTGAGATGAAGTACTTAGAATTAGGAATGCTCCCGTGCATGGCGAGATCCCAGCTCTCCAACCTGTACACCCATTGGAAATTGGCCAATGCTCCAATTGGAAGTTTAAATCACCTTATTTTTGAAGCCGCGTGGGCCAAAGGCCTATATATGCCACGTAGCATTCTAACAAAAATTATTTCTGCCTCCACCAGTTGGCATTCTATATTTGTGGAGGATCCCCTGAAGCTTTGTCTCTGGCATTACAAATCTGAGATGAAGAAGAAGGTTGTGGCTTTTCATTATGAGCTGCAAATGTGTGGCTAACTCGCTGGTATGGGATTACTTGATGCTCAAAATGAAGGTGGTTAACACCTTACAAATCACGGGTTTCTCGCTTACCATCCCGCGAAAAAACCGACGATATTGCCGTTTGTGCGGTGAACCCTGTCTGGAAACAGTCAGATATCTTCTGATGATGTGCCAGGCCCTGCTTGTATTGAGAACGAGTGCCTTGAAGGCAGCTGGAATTTGTAGCGGCACAGAGGAGAAAGAGTTTTGTTTCATCTTGATGAACGGGAACAATGAACCTAGCATTATATTTGAAAGTGTGATG
The DNA here is from genome assembly GCF_040938575.1 of Ambystoma mexicanum. NCBI lineage: Eukaryota > Metazoa > Chordata > Amphibia > Caudata > Ambystomatidae > Ambystoma > Ambystoma mexicanum. Next base: position 484,279,921 of record NC_090932.1, on the reverse strand, counting down.
TGGAAAAGGGTAATACTGATACTGAAAGCCCTAGACGTGCCCTGAGTGGAGCAGGAATTATAGGGGATGGTGTGGGAGAGCACCATCTACCAAATATCCCAAATTTGAAATAGAGATTGGCTGTTTGTTCTTTGGCCGTGGGAGTCTGTGGGTGGACTGGTTCGAAGCCCGGGCTGTTAAACCGTGTTTTAGGAGTGGACACATTTTTTGAGGAAAGGGTGGGTATGTATAGAGATGCTCTTGTTTTAATGTTGTTTTGAAAAGCTGTCTTTTGTACTTCTGTATAACATGTTAAATAAAAATATAAAAGTAAATTAAAAAATGTACCCCTGCTAACATAAAGATGTCAGAAAAAAGACATGGGGGCTCATTACAAGTTCAGTGGTAACCCACCAGTGCAACTGGTGGGCCATTGTCGAACTCATAACACTGTTTCCACTGCCTCATATCCCGGTGCCACCGGGACATTGCAAGTCCCAGCAGTCCGGGATATCAGGCGGCAGAAAGTGTAAATCCCCATTCCCATGGAGTCTCATAGGACACAATGGGAATGGGACAAAGAAAGAACAAGCAACAGTGCCGTTGCTTCCATGACAATACCGCCTACCGGGCCAATATTGCACTGATGTAGCCCAAACTATGTCCTCCACAATGGACCACAATGATATCTGTACATTGGAAATGAGACATGTTTTTGCAATGTGCAAATAAAGTCTCTCAGGTTTTGCCAGGCACAGTATACCATGAATCTCCACTCCCTCCAATCCAAAATTAGCAGAAATTCCACACATTTCAGTGTACCTTTTCAATTTCACCATCCAAGGATCTCCCACCACTCACACAGTAAGCCTTCTCATCTCAACAACCACAGCTATCTTCCCTACACACAGCAATGAAAAGAACTGCTACGCTCTCTTCCTATAAACCACAACCAGAACACCTCATTGGTTAATCCCCATAGTCTCGTTGCATCCTTAAAAGACAATGATGTGAACCTCCCTGTCCGCAGACTACTGCGCTGTCTGCGGACCCCGAAACACAGGGCATCCCTTCTTCATTTTCCACTTAAATCTTTGTATCACACCCTCATTGGAAACTTTCAAGCAGTCACACACACCCATCCGCCAATCACATACAAAAACTCTACATCTAACTCTGTCATCTTATTTCAACACTCCATATGTACTGTTGAACTCTCAGAGTACATGTCTCCGTTACTCACAAGCACCTGCATCAAAAACTACTATAAAAATCTCCAAGACTTCTATTTACAGATTCAACCACACCTGCATTTATCAGTACATAGGAAAAGCTATATGTGTCTATGTTTTACATTATATTTCCAACTCTTTTACAAATTAATATAAACAGGGTTCCTGCCACGTACCCTGCATTAAGCTAGTCAACAGTCATACTCTCTTTTGTCCTACCTCCTGACATAAAGTGGCAGTTCTTAACAATGTTGTGTGGATGCAACGTTTTCTTTTAATGAGCATTTTCATACCAGTTTAAAAATGCGTATTTGCAATTCCAGCAGCACTGTCTGGTTTTTTGTTGTGTGAAAGAAATTAAACCTGCATTTAAAACATTTCTACCAACTTGTTTAAATGACGGATCCTGTGTGAAAGTTCAATATATTGACAGTACATGCATACTTGCCAATATGTCCCATTATACTCTGCAAAGTGTTATTTTTTATTTTCATTCTGTCACTTTTAATACCACTTCTCCCACTACCAAAGTTACACTACAACTCCCACAATGCAAAGTCAACACGAAAACTGCTTGTATTTTACTAAAGCATGGTATGTACACGGAATAAAAAATGGCAAAATGCATTGCTTTTAACAATATTTATTTCAGCACCATTTCAAGAGAAACTAATAAATGCATGTATACATTTTCAACAGAAGTGTGTGTAATTGTTAAAATATAAAGGAAAGAAAATGGAAACAATTTGTACAACATTTTTAAATAACACTCAGTGTGTGTAATTTTATTCACTTTGATGCACATGCATTCTTGCTAACATTCCCCTTTCTAATCTCTACGTTCTTATTGACTCCTAGATTATTGTATGCATTCTGGTACTTGTAGCACACCTTTTCAAATTCAAAAAGTGCAACCAAAACTCTCACAATACAAGCAAAAGAACCATCATTTAATAAGCAACTACACATTGGAATTCATCACATTCGAAAGTATGCATGTACTGACAACATAATAAACTTTCACACAAGTGCCACTTAAAAGTGTTGTACAAGTATTTTCCATCTCTATTTCTGTTTTTAATTTAAAAAAGTTACGCACAGTTCTGTTATATATCCACAAAACCATTTTTATTTTATTTTCATGTGCATCCTCCACAAAAGGACAGCTTTTTAAACGCTCAGCATTTTCCATTTAGCGTTGTATGAAAATATTACACTTTCTTCTTGCTGCGTCATTGAGCAGACTTTTCACTGTACCACCTGCCCCATTAGCAATGTTGCCGGTGCTGCTGTGTCCCCATTACTGTAGAGTCCTATGCGACTCCACGGCAATAGGGAATAACATTTTCCAGCACCTTACTTTCCAGGCCAACGGTACTGGTAATGTCCTAGTGCCACCGGGAAGCTAGGTGCCAAAAAATTATTAAGAATCTGGTGGCAACCTGTCTACAGCACCGGCAGGGTTACCACCATACTTGTAATGAGGCCCAATGTTATTAACTAGTCTTCCCAAGAATTCATCCTACAAATAATGTCTTCTTGTACTAAAATTACTTCACCATTAACATATATACCTACTCATTTTCTTCATTCCCAATTGCAGTGAACAACAACCTCCTGGAAGACAACAACCTAAAGAAAACTTCTCTTCACATCCTACAAAGTAAGTGCATTGGTGTAATAGTATTCTATTACTCGTACAGTATAGTTTAGCTGCATAGTAGCCTATACAATTCCTGTCAAATCAACATTTATGCTGCTCTTGCTTATTACTCCTCAACATGTACACTCTTTGTATTGTCACCTAAACACCATTATGATATCACCCGCTTTTATCCTGAAAACATCGTAATGTCCTTACTTATTCATTCACACTACCACTCTCTTATGCACTAACCCAAGCCCTTCACACACCTACACACACAGCTACTCTTACAACCTTCCCAACCATAACTAGCAGCCCATTGCCCAATCACACAGCCCTCTATGTATGTATGCCATCAATCATATTCACACACTCATTCACAGTACACACAAATATATTCCACAACTTTCAAACCCACTCTTTCCTTTTTTTTCCAACAGACAGAACAGAATACCTCCTTAAAAGCAACTCTGTAGAAAACAAAAAAGAAACAGAGTGGATAAAAATAAAAGCATGCCAAATACTCATCCACCTCTAGCAAAATGTATAGCAAATATTGGAACAATACTGCCAATACAATCAGTCAACAAGACTAAACCAGCAAACACAATAAATTGAGGGCCTCTCTTGCAAAAAAAAGAAAAAATGTATAAAGAAGAAGAAAAGTGCTAATGACCCTACCACTATATCTAACAATGTTAACGTAGCCACAGTGAAGCATTCCAAAAAAAAATATTTTACAAAAATTGTTCCACCGTAGAATACTTCACAAACTTATGAAAACAGCTGAAAAGTTAAGCTCTACCTTTATAAATTACTGCAGAGGACTAATCGTGGAAGCTCTAATTGACAGTGCACTTCTGCTGAAAAGAAAATTGTTTATATTCATTTTAAACAGAATGAAACTACTAATTAAATAAATCAATAAATTACAAAAAATGATTCTAAACATGTGCAATGTCAACGTAGATACATTTTCAAACTTCTGTGAAGGTTAATGGCTTCACACAATCAGCAGAGAACCATATTTCAATGAAGATGCTTATAAACAAGAACAGAAAAACTCAATTGCCATGCAGGGGTGCGCAGGAAGTTTTACCCGCGATTGGCCTTGTGCGAGCGCTGTACGTGTATTACAGGGGTGTGCGGGGAGAATCACACGCGATAGGCCCTGTCGAGCGTGGTACGTGTATTTCAGGGGGTGCACGGGAAGTCTTACCCGCGATTGGCCCCGTGCGAGCGGGGTTTGTGTATTTCTGGGGTACGCAGGAAGTCTTACCTGCGATTGGCCTTGTGCGAGTGGGGTACGTGTATTTCAGGGGTGCGCGGGAAGTTCCACACGCGAATGGCCTTGTGCGAGTGGGTAGTACGTGTATTACGGGTGTGCCCCAACAAATTGGCAGTGGGTGTCCTCCCAGGTGTGCTCTTGCCCCCCTCTCCAGGGCCTGCAGGCAGACCCCAACAAAGGGGTACACACTGCACCCCTGGCCATGCCCCAGAGGCAGCCCATCCACCCTGGGGCAAAGCCCCCCAGATAGCCCACATGTCACCAAGAACAAGTGAGCACTGACTCATGGCCCCCAGCACCCCCATCGACCCAGCAGTGAGGGGCACCTGCCAGCAGGCCCCGACTCGTGTCCCCCAGAACCCCATCCACCCAGCATTGACAGGCACCTGCCAACAGGCCCCGACTCATGTCCCCCAGCACCCCCATCCACCCAGCTTTGAGGGTCAGGCCCCGACTCATGTCCCCCAGCTCCCACATCCACCCAGCATTGACGGGCACCTGCCAGCAGGCCCCGACTCATGTCCCCCATCACCCACATCCACCGAGCATTGAGGCTCAGGCCCCAACTCATGTCCCCCAGCACCCCCATCCACCAAGCATTGAGGCTCAGGCCCTGACTCAGGTCCCCACCCAACATGTCATGAAGATGCACATTCATGGGCCTCATGTCCACGAAAATCCCACTGCACGCCACACCAGTCTTTACACACAATCAAGTTTCCCATCCACCCCACACAGAAAGGCCCATTACTTGTTACTAACCAAAAGTCAAATATGCACATCAACACATGTCCGTCACACACACACACTGGGTGCGAGTGATTGTGTAAACCCACATTGTGACATGCAGTAAATAAAATAGCAAATACCACACATGGAAGTAAGAAATCAAAATGTATTGTGCACTAAAATAATAAAAATGATTCAAAGCATGTAAATAATCATAAACAAAAAAAAAGGCATGTCCAAAAAAACAAAAATTAATAATGATGACACAATCCAAATGAATCCAAAATAAAGTTCGTCCAAAACTTTCTCCACCAAAGTAAATCCAAAGGAAACCAAAATCAAAAAATTCATTGATCCATGGTGAGGGTAAATGAAGTAAGAAAATGAAATCCACTGTCCAACTATGTACAAATATTGCAACAAGGGTCCATGAGCCCAACACATGAAATGAAACATATATACAAAACCCTACCTAATTTACAACTTTATACAAAAATGTGGGGCATTGTCCAAGCGTCCCAAAATAAAAAATGAAAAGAAAGGAAAACTATCACTAACTAACTATGTACAATGGCGGCAGGCAAGTCCTGCGGCTCACTCTGTGATGTTGCGGGCCAGGGCATCATCGAACTCCATGTCGATGTCCTGGAGGCGGGACTCTTTCCTGGCCCCGAGGTCTTGCAGGGATAACGCCATGTCCACCTCCAACTCCCTGCGAGTTGCCTCGAGGCACTCAGCCCGCCTCAACGCCCGACGCATGGAGAACAATGCCCTGACCATGGTGAGCCGCGCCTCTTCCACCCGCCACTGCTCTGCATCTATACGCTGGCCCAACCACAGCCACACGGAAGACACACCTATTCCCGGGTTTTCCTGCCCTCTGGCCGATGGCTGCCTCTCTGATGTTGTTGGCCCCGAGCCATCATCGCTCCCACCTAGAGCCTGCTGCTGCTGTCCATGTGCCCTGTCCGATGATGCCTGCACATCCTCCATCTGCTGGTCTCCAGTGTTGGGGTGTCCACCCCTGCTGGACCGCCGACTCCTGACTGTGGCAGGGATGGGATCTCGACTCAGCTGGCTGTGTTGGTAGGGCCAGGTCCATAGGGGGCCCTGGTGGAATCTGGGCTGGAAGATGTCAGGGAGAACGACTGGCACATAGTCTGCACAGAGGAGGAGAGGTCCACCATAGTGCGCGACACATGTAGGAACCCACAGACCATGGCCCCTCCCAACAGTGTCACGTTGCCACGCAGAACTTCGTGATGGCGTGCGTGCTCCCCCAGGGAAGCACGCACGTCATCACGAATGTCACGCATGCACAATACGACACCAATCAGGACAGAGCCCTTACGGTCATGGGACTCCTCGCCCGCAGGTAGTAGAGAGCCAGATGACGTGGACTTCCCCCCTACCTGCGGATAGGCCTGGGAGGGGGCATCCCCGTTGGTGCATGGTGGTGCAGTCACATGGTCAGGGACAGTGACATGCACAGGCCCCTCCGCGTTGACCTATGTTGCCTCCTGACCCTGGGCCTGGACTGCACCACTTGCACCAGTGGTACTACCCCCACCAGACTCCTCCTCTTCTGTGGAGACCACCAACCTGATGTCTCCACACCGTCTTCTGCCATTGCAAGCCCCTGTGGGGGCTCACCCGGCCCTTCCACTACAGCCGTAGTGGCAGACGCAGCACCAGTCCCCTCGCTCCCGGATGATGGCAATTCCTGGGAGGGTGGCTGGGCCTTGCGTCGCCGCCCGGTGGAGGCATCCCTGCCGCTTGGCTCCACAGCGCCGTCTCCGCCGTCTTCTTCATTCGACGCTGCGCAGAGGGAGCCATAGAACACAAGCATCAGGGCACTGTACAATAGTCCCCTAGACAGGAAGCAATAACACATGAGTGGCACTGTCAAACGTCACTTCCATCCTGTCCCTCCACAACAGATGGGTGAATGCACGCAACACACATGCAGAAACAGTTCCCGTGCCTGCAATCGACATCAGCATCCATGTACAAGGGCCTCTGTTAAAAATAAATGTTGCCTTACAACTCACATGCATCATGGCTCATACATATCCCATGCACACACATCACCGGAGGGTCATGCATCAGGGCTCGTACACCACAACACAGTGGATACAAGGGTGACTAGACTGCATAAGTGAATCAACACATTGGCACGGACATGTGCCATGCATCCGTGGCGTTCAAAAGTCACACACACGCTTCTCAGGCACACACACATGTACACCATACATGTACATGAGAGCAGGCCCCATCTCCCACCCCCCTCCATGTCCAAGAACAGGGACAGGCATGCATTCATGTGTGCATTCTGCATACAGCTCCCCATGTTGCATTGGAACACATGCACCATCCATGTGGTTCACACATTACTGGTCTCACATGCATGACCATGATGCCCATGCACACACACATCCATATATGGCCTATGTCGCACATACAGGCAAGTATCACACTACCAGCACACTGCCAACATGCCCTGTCTCACACAGCAATGCTTGGCCACTCACTGCTCAACTCCAGATGGGTCTGCACCCGAAGGATCTGGGTGTGGAGCGCTGGGCCTATGCATTCCAGGACCCTCATCTGGATGTTGCTCATGCAGACCCGGCACCCCTCTGAATCCTCTGCCTTCACGAGGTGCTGGGCCTTGTCGAGGATCCTGGACCTGAAGTCCTCCCAGTGCTTCTGGACTTGCTTGATGTTGCGGGTTGCCACCCCCTCCGCGTTGATGGCAACCACTACATGCTCCCAGATCCTCTCCCGTCCTTCCTTGTTGGCGCGTGATGTTCCGAAGAGGGCATCATAATGCCCCAGGACATGCTCCAACAGGACACCAACTTCCTTCTCACTGAAGCTGGTGGCCCTCTGCCTCTGTGGCTGGGGGTTGCCAGTGGTGCTATGTCCAAAATGGCAACCCCCGAGGCAGGCGTGGGTGGGCAACTGGGTCCTGGGGCTGGGCTGTGGAGCGATGGTATCCCAGTCGGGAGTCTTCAGTTCCAGCAGGGGTGGACACAGCAACTGGACCTCTGCAGATGGCTGACGTGCAGGCACCAAATAGCAGGGCACGTGGACAGCAGGCAGGCAGCAGCAGATGGCAGGTGGGAGTGTGCCTGGGGCTCTTGGGGGCAGGAAAATGGCCTTTTGGGCAGGAGCATGGTCTTCCATGTGTTTCGTGTGGCCAGCTTGATACGGAGTGATTTGGCACGTGAAAAAAATGCACGTCAGCGCGTAATTCGAGGAAAGGTCCCTCAGTGCGTAAGCGCGACTGTGATGTTAAGCGCACGGGCATTTCCCTCAGCACGGGTTAAAGGTGAACGGGTCCCAGCAGTTTGCTGTACGTGCCTTTCGTGGAGACTGACTTGTGTGTTGCTACTTCTTGTTGTTTCGCGCACCATCACTACTTCACAGCTATCAAGGACATAGCTCTTCTTTTGGCGGGGGTACTGGCTACGCGTATTTTTCATTATCACGCCAGTCTGACGGTGAGCTGCGCATGCTATTTTTCCCACTGCGGGTGCCCCTGTGTATCGCGTACCCATTTTCGAGGTCATAGTAGCCAGCATGTCCCACGCGTATGTGTTTTTCGTGTCCCTGGGTGCCACCACTTACTGCGGGAGGTTATTCTACACACGTGGGCTACCGGGATGTGTGCATGGTTTTACTGCAGTTTTGGGGTGCCTGATCGTTGTGTGACCCGTCACTTCATCAACGGGGTCACATACAACCTTGCAGGTGCAGGGGTGCTTATAACATCTTGTATCCCACCCCCTTCACCCCAATTGCCCAGGACAATTGTGGTGTACACCTCCCATTGTCACTTCTCCATCTGTGCCATGGTTGGGAGGCCACAAAGATGAGGGGCGCCTCAGCTGGGCGTACTCCTCGTGCCGGGCGTGTTCAGGGATGTGGCCAGGGTGACCAGGGAGTAGGGCGACTCCAGGGTGGCCAGGGTGGTCACAGAGGGGGAAGAGGCAGGGGTGCGCCACTTGAGCACAATGATGTGCCATGTGTTGGTCCAGTCATGCCACCACCCCCTGCGGCTCCGGGAGATGTAGTTCTTGCATCTGGCACTGATGCCCATGTGACCCGGAAGTCCATTCAATCGACTGCCACAGCCCCAAGAGTATTGGTAGCTGCAGGTGCAGCTGTGGACACCACCACCCAGGCTCAGGGTCTGTCAGCGCAGGCTGCGTTGGCACCTGAAGAGTCCCTGGAAGATTTCCAGCAGGTCAGGGGGAAAACCGGAGGTGCACGCAGGTCTGCCCTGACCAAGACACGTGTCCCTGGGGCAGCAATGTCATCTACTGCCCCGTCCAGCCGGGTGTTGGCAACTGCAGGGGCAGATGCAGCCAACAACACCCAGGTTGTGAGTCTACCACCCAGGACAGTCGCTGTCAATGACCCTGGCACAGCAGATGTTGCTGCGCAGGGTCCATTCCAGGGCACCCAGCAGCCACTGATGCAAGTCAGGCCTTCGGTCATCTTTCAACCTGCCACTCCCTTGGTTCAATCCACCGGTCCCAATGGCCATAGTGATCAGGGCGGCATTCGCCAGCCAGGGTCCGCGCCACTATACAAGAGGAGGAAGGTTGCCTTTGATGCCCAGTCCAGTGAGTGTTGTTGCGTGTATGTCCAGCCCATGTGTGTTTTGCTTATGTGATGTGTTGTGCTTGACTGCCACTACATGCTATGTGTACCTGGTTCTCATGTGCTAGTCATGCAATGCTTCACTGATGCGTGATTGCTGTGCACGATGGTGGACATGTAGAGCAGACGGGGACTGTCCTCATCACCACACTTGCCCCCTACTCACATGTTAGTCACCTAGATGCTCCTCCGGTCCATGTTCCTGATCTCTGGCCCTTCTGCATGTAGCCAGGGGTGGTTTTCCTCTCAGCACTGGGACTATGTCATTGCATGACTGATGTGCATGCGTCCTCTGACTGCATGCGGGTACTCCACGTAGGCATGCCCCCTTGCCCCTCCACCCCCCCTGCACCCCAATGACACCATTGCACTGTTGTGCATCATTTTGGCATACTGCAATGGCCTGTTCAAGCCTCCTGTGTACATGCTAACTTCCACCAGCCAACCTGCCAGACACATGCAGTGGGGTACATCCTCTGGCCTTCATGCAGGGTGTATCACTTGGACTGTGCAGATGGCAGATGCTCCGCAGGGACATGAGTGCCCATTCATGCTCCATGTGCATTCCATTCATGCCCCTATGTGTCCTTGCCTGGATGATCATTGTAGTACATGTCTTGAATGTGCAACATTTCATGGTATTTCTTCAGCCATCCCATGCCCACTCTGGCCCTGTCCTGCATCACACACATGTTTTGGGTGTGTCAGTCTGTGTGGGGCACAGTGCTCCCCCAGTTTCAGGCCCACTGACTCTGTCCAACTGGTGTAGTGACTTTTGCACACTTGTGTGTACTACTGAGGGTTCGTCATGTGTCCTGGTTACTGTCCCATCATCATCTGCTGTGTTGTCATTTGACTCAGATGATGCCATTGATGCTAGTCAACACTGTCTGCCAAAACACTGGTCTCTGGTCAGCCTTTTGCTACCATGTAAGGCATGCCTGCAATTTCACTCAGGGGACGTTGGGTTTGCTTGCACATGATGCCTGAACTTGCCCTTGCACTGCCTTCACGTTTTTTGAGACACATCATGAAGTACTTGCTCATGTACATAATGAGTAACGTACACATGTCTGCACTGCATTAACCCGCTTCTGAGTCGTATAACACCGTTCTACATGCCTACTCACTGATGCAATGTCAAATTGAACAGGCACGCATGGCAGGTTCTCTTTTGTGTGTGACATTTCTGCTTCATGTGTTGGCTGTCTGTGTGATATCCATGTGTGTGTGTGTCATGTGCTACTAACATGTGTACACATGTTTTTTTCTCTCCACTTTTCAGATGATGACGCAATGGAGCCAGAGGATTGTGTTGTCATGCCAGGCACAGGGTTGTCATCACAACCACAACCCGGCACAAGTGGGGGTTGTGGGTGGTAGACTACGAGAACCCACGTGTGCTTCAGGCCATCTTGTCTTTGGCTGGCTATGAGGCCAGCCCAGATGACCACTCTGACAGCCATGTCGAGTTAATGCGCATCAGGTCAGACATCAGGGGTGAGTGATTCTGATGAGGACACTCTTTTGTCAGCGACACCTGCACTGAGGGGCCAGACAGTGGTGCGATCTCCGCCTGTGGTGGATCAGGATGCAGGGTCACCCTCCACACCAGTCGCTGATGTGCCTGGGCCATCCCGTAGACGGAGGCACGTAGTCGTGCAGCCGCGGGCGGTGCCAACCCGATGAGGACAGCCGGTCCTTGGGTCCCGCAGGTGTCAAGCCCAGCAACACGGTGGCCGCGCACCACCGAGGTATACTGAGTGGGAGCAAGACATGACTGCCAATTCAGAATGGCAGGGGGCAGCACTTGATAACATCGCTGCGAGCATGGAGCGTGTGGCCCAATCCGTGCTCCCCCCGCTAGACAGACGCTTCTCCAGCACCAGGCGGTGCAGTCCACGGCCCGCTCACTCAGGCTGGGCATGGCGGCCTCAGACAGGGCACGCCAGGCTGAAATGTCATCTTTGCATCGAGCAATTGCTGCTCACGCAGAGGCACACATGGAGGCCATGAGGGTTGACTATTCTTCCCTCAAATCCACTCTGGCTGTGGTCTTGATGAACCAGAGGGAGCGGGCAGAGGAGAGGTTTGCGCAGCTTGAGCGTACCGTCTCAGCTGAGCTACATGCTTGCCTGGAGGTGCATCTGTTGTCCAGCCAGACCACACAGGAAGAACTCTGTGCTACACGTGTTTCCTTGCAAGAGGAAGCACGTGTATCACAGGTGGTTCTGCATGCAGACCTGCGTGTCATTGCCACACAGAACCAAGCTCACCTGTCCGGCAGACTTGCTGCCAACGAGGAGCAAGCTGCACCTAGGTGTGGTCAGGCTTCTGTGCCACATCGTCCTTTACAGGAAGAGGCCGACTTGGACGATGAATTAACTTCCACACTGGTCGTGGTGTGCAGGCGTTGAGCCCATGGAGGTTTTTTTTTTGTCTCAATATCATCGCATGTGGGTGTTGAGGTGCACCCTGTACCTCCCCCCTCCTGGGTGCCTCCCCCCTGGGTCGTATGTGGCCATTTTTGATTTTTCCTTTTAGTTTAGTTAGTTAGTATTAAGGTTATGGTTATGTAGGTTGTTCATTGTTAGTTTAATTAGTTAATATAGTTTAATATTGTTTGTCTATTGCACATTCATTTGACAGTGTGGTGCTTTGTGGCTTTTGAAAGCATTCACTGTCTGTTCCAGCTGGGCCCTTCAAGCTTGTCTTGTGTATGTGTTTGCAGCTTGGGGTCCTGACTCACATAGGTCACTCCTGCTTCCCTTATCCATGGGCTTGCTAGGATGGTTCGGTATTACAAAATATTTCACAAGGGCTTTGGACTTCCTTAATTACTGTGGTCTGTCTGCTGCTGTGCTACTTGTGTTAACACCCTTAGTGGGGATTGGTTGTGTTTCATCCACCCCATGTCTGTAATGAATTTGGGTGAGTATGTGATTGATTTCTCCATTAATTGATGTGGATTGTGATGTATGTTATTTTCTTGCCTGTATATGTGCTTGATACACTTCATGCCGTAGACAGTAGCCTGCAACCTTGGCCTGTCAAAGTGGCACTGATGGTGGGAGGATTTTGGATGTAGCTCTGTAACCTGTCCCAGTGACAACCAGCATGTAGGCACACACACAGGGAACTGACAAGCCTTATTAATTTATTTCATGCCCTTTCTGCAGGAATATGAGCCTCCACACTACCTTTGCCAATGGACACAGGGACGACTAATACAGAAAACTGGGCTTGTTCGGTGCTGCAGACGTGTGGATGTGTGCGCAAGCAGATGCACAGGGCTTGTGCTCAGATGTCCGACAGAAGCAGACGTGTTTCCAGGAGCTCCTGGCAAGGTGAGCAACACAAGGGCCCACACCGCAGACTACCTGCCACCAGGCCAGTTGCACATGGATGTGAAGTAGCACCAGTGCTGTGGAGCTTTACCAGGCATTGTTGGAGAAGCACACAGTACAGCTGACATGCGTTGAGGGTCAAATGCCAAGTGCCTTTCCAAGTTGTCAGGGGCACACGCAGGGGCCATCAAACATATCCTCGAGTACCCCCAGCTCCATTGAAGCAGAGTAATTAGGGTAGTAGCGTTCCTGGCCAGGAAATGATACAGCACACAGGGACAACCAGCGAGGCTCAGACTTGTGGTGAGTACATATCATTTGCATGTGCAAATTGCCATGTACACTGCCTACTTAAATATGCGGTGGCCAGAACGTAACTTGTACTGAAGTTGCACCTTGCTATACGCGTCTAGCATCTCACCAAGGGACCATTGTATCATGTCTGATTCTTGACCCATTGGTCTTCCATTTCCTGTGCGGCCACATGCACCGGCATTACTGCATTGACAGTGTATGTACCATTGGTGGGCCAAGCTAATATATGGGTACATAGCAACAGACAGGGGAGTTTGTTTGTGGAGATGTAACTTACTCTGGGGCAGGGATGTGGTTGTGTGTGTGCGTGTGTTGTAAACACACATTCAGATTAGTAACTCATGCTCTCTTTGAAGCATTGAAGTGCTCCTGTTATCAGACCTGAGAGTGCGCAGGCAGGAGGCCAGCACTCACCCCAGAGATAAGTTTCTCTTTGGCTTTCATTTGACTGATTTGGTACAATGTGCATGATGAACATGTTTTCTCAGATAGAGTATGTGTTTTTGTGATTAGTTGTATTTTGCCTACTTTACCTTGCAAATCCACATCCACTCTCCTGCCCCTCTTTCCGGTTATCCTGAATACCAATGCCTGTCCATGCAACATATCCCTGGCCCTCCTTCCCCGCCGGGGTCTCAGAGGCCTGTGTTAGTTTGACCTTGCAGGCACCCAGACTACAGAGGGGGAGGTTAGTTTGTGCCACTACTGCGCCTGGACACCGGAGCTGGGACAATACCCATCAGTTGTTGCATCATCATTGCATGTTATGTACCGTGAATGGTACCCATCCTGTTGGACCATTGTTCAACTGTGCTACCTTGGTTGCTCTATCATTGTGCTTGTACATGTGCTTTGACATTTCCTGCTACTTCAAGTCATCTACTGGAGACTCTTCCAGGGTTTTTTGGTGCCTACAGCCTTTTTCACTGGTTTGTGGGTTTGCCTACTTGGAGTTCTCTGCGATTTGGCATTTTTACCAGTCAAGGTGGCCTCTGAAGGGGCTGGACCCTATTTACACGCAAGCTGGAACATGGAGACCAAGAGGTAGGGTGATCCTGTAGCCAGGTAGACTTGAAGGATGATGGCTACATACCCCAGAGACAGTTTTTCAGAAGGTCACAGTGATGTGTAAGCGAGGGCCTTTTGTTGTTGGACAGTTGGCTTGGCCTACAGTGTTTTGGGCACTCTGACATTGGGATTGTGAGGTACTATGTACATGATGTGTTGTGCTCCTCAATGCCTGTTCCTATGTTGGCTTTACTTTTCAGGTGTCAGGGGGTTGGTGTGGTTTGACATGCAGGGGTGTTCACATGGCCAATGTTCACATGTGATGTGTACAGGACAGTGAGGGTCACTTGATTTCACATGCATATATTGAGTGCATGTCCCTAATGACACATACAGTTGCACAATGATCCACCACATGTACATCCACCCTTCCATGGCCACAGGTGCACACAGATTACCTTTTCATGCCCGCGGGGTCCATGCAGCACATGATCTATTGCCATTTGGGTACCCTGTACATGCGTCATTTGGTTGTAGATTTCATTAGTTTTATTCATGTGATGCTCAAGGTGTATGTGCAACAGAATGGCTGCTCAAAGTGCTGTGTGCTGTGCAGTGTGTTGCAGGAGACACACACAGCACACGGGTTTGGGAGTTGGGATTTTGCCATGGCCAATGTGCATGTGCACAGGCATTCAGTGTTGTGTTCATGCTATGACTGTTGGAAAGCATTTGTTTCTGACTTTGTATGTGTGGGAGGTTGTTGGTCAGTCATTTCATCTGATTCCATGTCAGGCGTCATTGTCTCGGGACACTTTCCATTTGTCACATGTCACTTCGTATCTTATTGGTCATGTGTTGGGCTTTTGCTATTGCATGCCATCTCATGGTGTGGCAGACAAGGGTGATGTGGGTTTTGAGGGTTTGGGTGACATACCAGGGATTATCATGGCCTGTTTTTTCGAGGGGGGGGCGTGATACACACCTTGCATGTGTTCCTTTTTTGGTCACACATGATTGGTTCTGTTTAAGTAGCTAGGTATGTACACAATGTAGCACTTCTGTGGCAACATTCTCAGGGTGGTAAGGTTGTGACAGGTGAGTGTCTCTTTGTCATCATCGATTGTCACCTGGTATGTGCCAGGCCTGTGTGCACTCCACAGGGGTGGGAGTTTAGGTGAATAATGTGGCCACAAGCTGGGTCCGGGCTGCCTCGCCACGTGCCCTGTACCCTCCCATGGGCAGCACCTGTGCCTGTGGTTGGGGATGTGGGGGCACCACCATGTCCACCGGTACCTCCCGCCGTGTTGCAACATTGTGCAGGACACATGCTGCCACAATGATCCTGCACACTACTGGGGGTGCATATAGTAGCTGCCCACCAGAGCGGTCAAGGGAGCAGAAGCGTGACTTGAGCACTCCGAATGTGCGCTCCACTATGCCCCTGGTTGCAATATGGGCATCATTGTATCTTACCTGGGGTGGGGTGGTGGGGTTCGGGATTGGCATCATCATGTGGTTGCTCAGAGGGTAGGCACTGTCCCCTGGGGAGGTGATAATAGTTGTGATTATTAGGGTTTTGGTATTTGTCTGTGAGTGACATGTATGCATGTTCACAGGCATTTGTACTCACCTAGGAGCCATGTGTCACCATGCTGCGCAGCTTCCAGGGCCTGGCTCAGGGCGGTCATTCTATATATGAAACTGTCATGGGTGAAGCCAGAGTAGTTTGCATAGACAGAGGTGATGATTCCCTTTGCATCGCATACCACCTGTACGTTGATGGAATGCCAGTGATTGTGGTTTCGGTAGATGTGCTCAGTGGCCCTAGGTGGACGTAGGGCCACATGGGTGCAATCTATGGCACCGAGCACTTTGGGGAAGTGTTCCACCCTGTAAAAGTCCTGGACAACGGCCTGCCTTTCTGTGGGTGTTCTGGGCATGTATATGTGCCTACGGACTGAGGGGCGTGCAGTGATGATTGCCAACACCTGTTGTAGGCAGCATGACTGTGTGGCCCGTGAGACCCCCCCACTATGGCAGTTGTCCGCTGAAATGACCCAGTGGCCAAAAAATTCAGGACATTGAGCAACTTCTCCAAGGGGCTCAATGCTTGGGAGCACAGGGTGGGTGATGTAAGGTAATCTTCCCACTCCCTGACGAGGTCTAGGTTGATATGAGGTGGAAACCTATACCTGCCATAGACGTGGTCGTCCGGCATCCCAAAAAGGCTGGTCCGTGGAAAGAAAATGCAGGCCCTGGCTATTCTCCTCCTCCTGCGTTGTCCCACGATCAGTGCTGCGACAAATGGGGCATTCATCATAGCTGTATATACGTGTTTGTTATTTGTGCGCACTTTTACACTGTGCGCGGGGACGCTTCCGCCTGCCTTCGTGTGGCAGACGTGGTGACGGCTATGCACGTCTTTTGCCCTGCTCGGGTTTCCCGTATTCGATTCCATGAATACGTTTTGTTCGCGTGCGTGTTGGCGTTCTGTGTATTTACCTGCAGTACTTCCCCTGTTACGCCTTCTTTTTCACGCGTTGTTCCCCATTCCGCATGTTACGCCCCATGTCCCGCCCCCTTTTTGGTGTGTGCACGGATGTTGTGCGCTTTCCCTGTGCGTGTCACGCACGGTGTTCGGGATATTGCAATGACGTGTGCGCCCATGTGCGCCACGCACAGGTTTGGTGCACAACCCGAGGGAAACAAGCGCAGGGACTTCACGCTTGCCATTATTTTTGCTGCCCAAATGTTTTGGAAGTGAAGATGACTTAGAAAAATTCAGTAACTTTAGACAACATTAGCGAAAACCTTACAAACACCAATCTTTTAACAAATATGTACAAAAAAGAAATAGCAAAGTTTGAAAGCACATCTGCTGAAGTACCCAACCAAGTATGTGTGTGTTGTTGCGGAACTTTTTATAAAAAGAGCGCACAAATTGTAGAATAACTTAAAAAATAGAGGACAATGAGGAATCCCAATGGTTCCAATTACCTTTATATCTTATAACAGAAATTAAATGCAATATAAGTGACCTCTCAATACTTTGCACATACTGCAATACATAGCTTGATAATAAGCAAATGCCATCACACACTGCCACCAATAACTTGCAAATATTCCCTCTTCTAAAACCTCTCCATCAGCTTAATTTGTATGAGAGCAATATAATACAAGCAGTACACCAATTTCAAGCTATAATCCGCCTTCAACCCAAAACAACCAAATTGTCCCCTTCTGAATTATTAAAAGGCGTTTGTGGCAAAGTAGTATATTTGCCATTAGATCTTAATGAACATGTAGAACCTCTAGGAGTGCAACGCCCAATAGATCAATCTTTGATTATCCTTGTTAATGGTATACCAACAAAAGACAAACAAAAATTGGTACCAACTAGCAGACTTAAACAAAGTTAGATAAATCCTACAATATCTAAAAGAAGACAATGAGTACTACAAAGATATACACATTGAAAATAACTTAAACGAAACCACCAAAATAATTCAGGATTCATCACCAACTGGCCAATTTGAACATATAGATCGTATTACTGTAGCCAACATTTTGGACCAGTATACAGTTCACCCACTACACACTCCAAAGACACCATAATGGATGCATTAGAAACATATAAAATGTGTCAAGCCAAATGATCTCCAATCAGCATATGGGAGAAAAGTGTAGAAGGACATTCCTTTCCTCTACTCTTTCCTACAGGAAATGGAGGAGGATATGATGAAAGATCCACACAAATAACAGCATCAGAATATCGCTCTTTAGGAATGTATTCTGAAGACCCCAGATTCAGACAAAATGTAAAATACATATTCGACCTCCTGTTTGGAACTGAACTAGCAACTCTATGTTGCAGAGTTGCACACACATTAGAAACAGGCTCTAATTTTAAAAACAACTGCTTCAAAAGTTGCAAATACTATCCAAACAGAAGCACTGATTTGGAAAACATGTGCCTGTACCACATAGTCCAAAACTTCTCCCACAAAAATAATCTGAAACCAGATGAAAAAGTGGAAAATACATGGTCTCAGCTTGTGAAGGAAGCCTCATCAAACTTATCAAACCCAGCCTAATTAATCATATAAAATTATCATTTTAAACTCCTCAACATAGTGAACATTACTACAGAGCACTACAGCAACTTTTTAAACTATAGAGAAAAGAAGAGGATTTATTAGGTAACCATGATTCATTTTAAGCTGCATTTAATGCAAATGAAATCAGTATAACAAATTTCAATTTCAAGCAATACTAAAACATGTTGGACAATGAACGCCAACAAGAGATAGATGTTCAAGCACAACTAGATGAAGACACTCCTGAGGGCAGTCAACCTTGCATTACAGGGAACCAAGAACCACTTGGAGAGCCACTCATTCTAATGAAGCAGAAATAGCCATGACTGAAGTAGAAAATGCCATGTATCAATATGAAGAATAAGAAGAAAATGTGTGAGTGCTGAAATCACAGCGAAATGATGAGCAACCTAGCATTTACCCAGAAGTGACTGAAGAAATGAAACATGGTTTAAGCATGAAAGTAAAACTAGTAGCTGCCAAAATTATAAACCTCTGCTCCTCTATGTAAGTGGTGAACTGTTTCTGGAAAAAACATTCTTAATTAAAATCATCAGCAAATTCCTCCAAAACTTCAACGTTTTAACTGTTGTAACAGCCGCCACAGGTTTAGCTGCCTACAACATAGGGGGTGTTACTTTACACCAGCTACTGCTCCTTCCAGTAGAACACCAAAACATATTAGAGTATTACTGAAGTACGCAGAATTTCGAAACAAATTAAAATGCTCCTAATAGATGAGGTAAGCATGGTTTCCAACCTAATGTTGGCTTTAATTCACCTCAGATTACAAGAAGTCCTTAAAACGTACTACGAAGAACTCTTGGGAGGAAAACACGTCATTGTTTTTGGAGATCTCCTGCAATTAACACAAGTGAAATGTGGACCTGTTTTTAAAACCTTAGGACACAAACAGTGCCGTAAAACACTTGGCAGCATAGGACATTTAAATCTCTGGCAACATTTCCAATACAGAGAACAAACTAATAACATGTGCCAATCTGCAGACCTCACCTATGCTAACATTTTAAAAATCATTAGAAAAGGTCTTCTGTCTAAAGATGCACAATCCATCTTAAATAGGAGACTCATCCATGAGCTACATGGGCGGAACACATCTGCTCCTGATGTCATGGAACAATTACACAAAAAAATGGAAAATGCATTTCCTTAATGCTAACCCTAGCAAGCTGTACTCAATTCAATGAGGCAATGTTAAAAAATGAAATGCAACCAATTGTGCATATTAGCGCCACAAACTGGAAGTGCACGGCATGACACTCCCATGTGTCAAAAGGCAACAGCACAACTAAATAGGTAAGAAAAATGGATTTCCAACACAACTGGTTTGGAGAAAATGTTAATGTTGGAGAGTAATTTTAAAATGGAACTTTTGACGTGGAGCAAGGTTTAGTCAATGGAGCAATTGGTACAGTTGCTTGCTTCCAGACCTAGACACATTACAACAACATCCAGTTTGTCAACATCCACTTTGACACATTTTCAGAAGTTAAAAGGATAAGCTGCTCAACCCCACGATTCCCTCTTTTCAAAGACATGTATGTACACAGAGAACAATTCTCTCTGTGCCTTGCATATGCAGTCCCTATTCACAAATTGCAAGACCTCACCCTAGATCAGGCATTGATTGACATTGGCAGCAGAGTCATTAAAGAATGTATGAGTTATGTAGCACATGTCTACATTTACTCAAAGGACTATTTCTAGTCAATTTTGCAACCAAGTCAAGGCTGACATTCCTTGCATCCAAGAATACAACACACTATGTGCACTCTACACACACCATCTAGATATTTACCCTATTCCTCCAAAAGGTACAGTTTTAAAAAGAAAATTATTGCACACAGAATGTATAAGAGATCTCCCAATAGTACCACCAAAGAAACAAGAAACAACTGCTACTCCATCAAGCACTGCAACCACAAAACAATCGGGTGCAAACACAACTGCTCATCCATCATCAGATATACAGATAAATATGTCTTCTAAAAAAACAAGTGGAGCTCCAGCAAATGAAACAGAGAAAGAACTCTCTGGTCCATTTAAAATTTCCAACACAACCAGTGTAAATTACTGTGCAAATGTAGCAATCAATCTTTAGTTCCAATTGCCACCAATTGTTCAAAACATTTACGTCAACGGTTAAGACCAGTTTTGTTTGCAAATGTGTGCCCTTCATAAAAATGCCACAAATAATCCTGACAAACATTTTACAGTGTCTCAGGAATAACGCAAAAATTGGACTTCTGTCCATGAATGGTCAAATTTACCATAAACACACAGCATGATCCACGGAAATTTCTAATGTACTTACTGCAAATACTGGAAACCAAACACATACCTATAAATGAAATCTTCCTGATTTCAACTACGTGGAAACATACATGCACTCTCTGTAACCATATTTCACAAGAGCACATCCCTAATGAACGATTTGTGTGTGTATCTATACCAAATTGTGAATCCATTGCATTTCATCATCTGGTGCAAAATGCAATTCATGCCATTTTATGCGCTTTTTGCAATTCTGACAATCGTTCCACCTTGCACATAAACTCTCATAGCCAATATCTGATACTAATGCTTTTAAGGTACAACACAGATGGTACCAAAAAGAAAACTGCAAGTTTACTAGCGTCACACACAGACAAGTATCTCTTGGCAAGAAAACCTTCACAATAGTAGGCATAATCTACCACACGGGTGCCACAACCAATGCAGCTGACTATACAGCATACATTAAAAAAAGATGTGGTTGGTTTGAATGCAACAAAACATCTGTTACTGTAAAACAGAGATTAGCAGCAAATCTAACAAATGCCTACTTAATATTCCTTAAACCTAAGTTTAATCACTGACCTGTGAAACTATCAATAGTTAGTGCACTTTAAGCTTTCCCTTGAGTACTGCACACATCAAACAAACATACTGTGAAAATTAAACTCACATAAATGTAGTACATTTATTTTAATGCTGTATATGTCACTGACCTATAGAAATATCAACAGTTAGATTACACCAACTTGTGTCCAACTCCATCCGTAGTACTGCTACTTTTGAATAGCAACATAGTTGAAATGCACCGACATACTGCTTCATAAAATACCCTTCAAAACTATAACACTATTAATAGTTAGTATATGTCAACTGTTATCTAACTGCATCCATAATAATGCAATGCTACTTCTGAATAGCAAAATAGTTAGAATACACCATGAGGTATCTAACTGCTTCGAAATAATACCATTGAGAGCTATAAAACTATGAACAGTTAAAAATATGCCAACTCATATGTAACTGCATCCATAGTACTGAAATGCTACTTTTGAATAGCAAAATAGTTAGAATACACCAACAGGTATGGAACTGCTTCAAAAATTCCCTTAAAACCTAGCAAACTATGAACAGGTAGAATACCCCAACTGGTATATAACTGCATCCATAATACTGCAATGTTACTGTTGAACAACCAAAAAGTTACAATACGCCAAAAGGTATCTATCTAACTGCTTCAAAAAATACCTTTCAGAACTACAAAACTGTCAACAGTTAGAATACACCAACTGGTATCTAAGTACTTCAAAAATATCCTTCATTACACTTCATTGCACATACCCCATTAAGATTCTTCCTACTGCAACACTGCTTGTAACAACAAATACACATTTTTCTGCATTTTAAACGTTCCCTTAAGTACTGCACACTTCAAACAAACATTATGTGAAAGTTAAAGTAGAGTTTTTTTTTTTATTCTGTGTGTTTTTTTTCTCCCAATAACCCAATGATTATGAAAACATAAACAGCAACTATGCAGAACACACAGCCATGTTGTTTCAAACATAGTACTTGCAATGTACTAATCGTGAGGGTCTAACAAGTACATGAAGGTGTAACATTGTATGCAATGAGACATTGTACACTATCATGCCTATCATAATATAATGTGTTTTTTAACAGAGAAAGAAGCTAATATTTCTCCTTCATTACCATGTACAACAAACTCAACCTGTACCCCCAATGGTAGAGCAATCATACATACTTTTTGCACTTCAATTGTATTATGTCACCATGTTTCAAATACTGTATACTGCCAGTACACTATCTGTTATGTTGTGTTAAGTTATATCATGTTATGTTATGTTATTATAATTATACCGCGCCAAAGTCCATGGGCATCCAGGCGCCGAGAGACAGATGAGTGGATGAGTAAGTTGCTCAGAGAACAATTCATTCTAATTAAGGAGGATCATTTTTAGCTGCTTGCGGAATTCAAGATGGCTCTCTGTTTTCAGTAGCTGTAGTGGTAAGGCATTCCATGCCCTGGCTTCCTGAACATGGAAAGCCTGGCCAAGGCGGCGGGCTCATTTTACCGGTGTAGTTCCAATCAAAAGCCCTCAGCCGATCTTAGGTATTTCTTAGGATGGTAAATATTAACCTTATCCTTCAAATATGCTGGAGCGTTACCAAAAATGCACTAACGGCATGTGGTTAGCCGTTTGAACTGGGTGCACGCTGCCACTGGGAGCCAGTGTAGATTTTTCCTTGCTGGCTTTATTTGCACCTCCCAATAGTGTGCTACAATAATCTACTCGTGAGAGGATCACTGCTCTCTAAAGTTTGATGTGATTCTCTATTGAGACCAGTGGTGCTAATTTTCTGAGTACCTTAAGGTGATTATTGGTACTGGTGGTAATCGCTGTTACATGGGCTTCACAGTCCAAGCTTTCCTCCATATAGGTGCCAAATGTTTTTACCTTCTGCACTACCTTGATTTGGCTACCATCGATAATGAAACTAGCATACCTCTGATCTAAATTGGTTTTAGCCTGCTGAGGACCGAATAACATCAGTTTGGTCTTGGCCACATTCAGACAGAGCCAATTAGTGGACATCCAGCATTTTATGATGTAATATACTGCGTCCAACATCTGTTGGTGCTTTTCATGGTTTCCAGTACTATCTGGGACCAATTCGAAATCATCAGCATAATTGCAGAAAAATATCTCCAGCAGTTCTAGGTCATCACACAGGAGGAGAATGTAAATATTGAATAACAAGGGAGAAAGACATGCCTCCTGGGGGACTCCGCATGTTATGATCTGTGACTCAGAAGCAGTCACCCCAATGTACTCGCGACTGGCGGCCCTCTAAAAAAGATCTGAGCCAGGTGGTGGCATCCCTAGAAAGGCCTCCGACAGTTGTCATCCGATCAAGCAATATTTTATGATCTAGGAAGTCAAAGGCTGCCGATAAATCCAACAACATCAGCAGACCTCACTTGCTATCTTCCAGCTTTGAAAGCATGTGTGTCGGTAAGTCCAGGAGTGCACTTTCAGTGCTATGATAGCTCCTGAACTCTGATTGTTTCACATGTAATCTGCCGGTGGTCTGAACATGAGATTGCAGTTCTATCATAGCTGCTTTATCAATATGTTTGAGAAAAAACAGGGTGTTGGTAATGGGCCTTAGATTTGCTGCATCCATAGGATCCAGTCCTACTTTTTTTTAGCAGAAATGTATTATTACTATACACATATTATTATAATGGTTGTGGCCAGATTGAATTTATGTAGACATATTATTTTAATGATTGTGTCACGTGGCCAGATTCTTGGGTGCATGGCAGTATTATGCTGTGGCGGTTGTGGCCAGTGGACAGAATATTGCCTGCATGGCCTAGGGTGATGCACACAAGAATCTACCCACTGGCCACAACCACCACAGCACAATAGGGCCATGCACCCAAGAATTTGGCCACTGTCCACAATCACCACGCCACAACTCGCCCTGAGCCTCCCAGTTCAAATGACATCTGCAGACATCAAAATGGACCGCCAACCATATTTCTCACCTATGGAAATATCCCCATATCATCTAGATTCCACTGCCCTAACCTGACAAGTCCTCTTTCAGTCACAAAATAACCCCAAATATGTGTCTCAAGCTGTCCGGCCAAGACTCTGCAGGTGGACTACTGGGGTGTCTGCGGACCTCCGCACCACCTGTACACTCTTTTTCCACCTAAACAAAGAGCACCATATCATCTTTTATCCACTCCCCCGCCCTTCTGAGCCACTCTTTATTTTATTTTTGTATTTATTTATTGATTACTTGTATAGCAGCTATACACAGAGAAGTGTTTCAAAGTGCTCAAGGAGGGGCGAGAGGAACAGTGGGAAAAAAACAACAGTCATTCAGAGCCCTTGACTTTCTGAATGATACAGGCCTTCACAGAGTGGGGTAAGTGCAGGAAAAAAAGTAAATTTAACATTGGAGATAACTCTTTCATGTCTGACAACAGTCCTTAGTTTTTCAAAGTGCCTTACATAAATACGATAAAGGTGGGTGGGGGGTAGGGTAGAACCGACAAGCTACTATACAATTCTATGTTGCAGACAATTAAATAGTGGCATGATATAAATACTATACATACATACATTGGAGGGGTGAGTGGGTGAGAGTGCAAGGGAGGAGGAGTGTAGGAAGGTGGACTAATGGGCATTACTATGATCCGAGTAAATTAAGCAGTTTTAAGATAAGAGGGAATTGACAAGTAGGGTGGATTGGAGTTGAGGATGGGGTGGGGTTGAAAAAGGAGGAGGGACAATACACCAACAGTAAAAGGAGGGTAGAAGAAGAGCAGAGTGTTAGCGGATAGAGTGGGAAGTGGAGTGGAGGAGGAGACACAGGGGAGGAAGTAGAGGCTACCGCTGGTATATCTAAATCCGATTTTAGGCAGCACCAGGTGAAAATACATGCAGCAATTGGGCAGAGCTAAATCCGAACACCAGCAAGACAAGGTGAAATACAGGCAGCAACTGGGCACAGCTAAATCTGAATACCAGCAAGACAATGTGAAATACGTGCAGCAACTTGGCACAGCTAAATATGAATACTGGCAAGACAAGGTAAAATACATGCAGCATCTGGGCTCAGATAAATCCGAATACTAGCAAGACAAGGTGAAATCACATGCAGCAACTGTGCACAGCCAGAGTAGTGGGAGTCCAGATGAGATGGGGTGAGAGGTGCGACAGTCCCAGGTGTGGAAGAAGAGGGTAGATGTAATTGGTTGATGTAGCTGACCTTTGGATAATTGTTAAATGCTCCATTGGATTCAGGTGTACAGACTGTGTGGAGTTCTCATCAGCCTCCATATGCACCTGGGGGAGGGGCTGAGGACCCACATACCCAACTGGGCAGTGGACAGGGAGCCGGCAGGGCCTTCATTGCGGGCCTTAGGTGTAAATGGCCGGCTCTCACCTCACGGTTTCTGCCAGTGGTTAAAGAAGACCAGCCAACCAGTGGGAGGGGGAGCAGCCTCAGGCAACAAGGAAGCGTAGTTAGGGCAACATTGGGTGGCTATCCTGGAGGGCCACAGGGCTAGGGCAGAAAGGCAGAGTAGCATACAAAACAGAAGAAATCCGGAGCATAATGGATGTTTGCATGATGTAGTTGTGCTGAAAGCTGAAAGCATCAAGTGGCAATATTCTTTCAAAATATCATCAGTAACGCTTCAGTCATCGTGCCAAGGTGCTCATCGCCCCAAATGAAGGAAAGCTTACAGAAATCAGCCACGACGCATATGAGGCAATGGGAAGAAGCATCAGGGCTGCAGGAGCATAGACTGGCCGAACTTCAATCCAACACCAAATGACCCAAAATGTGTTTTCCAGACTTTTTCCCCACTGACCAATCTGCGGTCAGTTGCAGCTGTCTCCGGATCCAACCTGGTGGTATTTTTCAGAAAATATAATGCACCTCATACTGTTCACCATCCAAAAAGCAAGGACGTCTGAAGTCTGCAGACCTCACGTCAGCCCATGTGCCAATGGGAGGCCCGAACCCAGATATCACTACTTATTTTTTACCTACTTTTGGCCTGTTTTAAAGAAAACTACTGGATGGATTTACACCAAGTTAACCCACTGGGGTATAACACGGAAAGCTGTGAAACTACCTACACAGAATTAGATCTCCGTTAGATACATTAGATGCAAACAGAAATAATGTATATAGCAGCAGTCACTTTAGTACGTTTCAGACACATCAATATACTACCGAATTGCATTTAGCTACTAGGCTTTGTGACTTTCTTAGTTAAGTTGAATGCACAACTGGGTAGAAACAGAATTCTTTGAGTGTTGGGCAATATAGCCCACGAGGGCAACATTGTTGATGGATATGTTTTTTATATAATTAAATAAAGAGATTATATAGATACTCAAAGCTGACATAGTATGATATAGGATGCGTTGATGAGTTAGCCCACTGGGGCGTAATTCTAGAGAGCTGCAATTTTCATTTAATATTGTATGCAAAAAATGAAAGGCAATCGTTTATTACAACAATAGTTTCAATGATTGTAATTATTTTTTTAAATGCCTGCTGCAAACCAAATGCATCATAAAACATGTGTAGCCCCGTTCTGGCTACCCAGTATAATAATGTAGTGGATGATAATTATGGCGATCAGCCAAGCCATTTGGCTAAAAGGGCGTAATTAAAGAATGTTTATATCATTCTAAAAATAACACATCGAGTGTCAAAAAAAATAGAATGGGTGGGTGTTCATTAACAACATTAGATCCAATGTATAATGATATAGACACAGTAACACTGTGAATAAGGCATGCTAAGATAGCCACCAGATTCACTGTAGAGATAGAGCCACACTCAACATAGGTCACATGACCGAAGATCAGGTGACTCTAAAGTGTGGGGAAATAAAAGATGTCCAGAACACTTATTTTCAAATTTGCCTGAAGAAGTCCCAGAGGTTGGGGTGGAACGTGTGGCATTAAGTGAATCATTGGGAACTATCCAGATTGCTTGTAAACCCATGTTGGTTGGAAGAATATGGAGGTATTTTTAACTTTGCACATGCAACAATAAAGTTGTTTTTTAGCACGTTAATCTGACCAGGTTTTTTGGTGAATTGTGTTCCTTGGCAAAAGTACCGGCACATTTACCAATAAAAGTAGCATTTGACATGAACACAATGGGGATTGCAAATGGGAATTGCTATATGTCTGCTCCAGAACCCTAAACCAATCCTTGGAGAGGCTGGATTTCGGAGGAGAGAGAAGGGTAACTTTCCAATCCTATTTGCGAGAAATTCTTGCAGGGTAACTGCACAAGAGTGTAAATGTGATGGTGTCATCACTGCTATATAATGTGGATGCACACTGAGGAAGGGAGAGAGCTGCTGAAATGTACCATCTGACAGCCACAAGGAAACACCAGAGGAGATTGCTGAACCCTGCATCTGGGCAAAGCTCTCAGTTGCAGTGTAGGCCTAAATAAAAAGCTAACTGGGCCCTATGCTGAAGAGTGGGGGACCATCCTTGAGAGTGGAGTGACCAGACCACTGCCCTATATTTCCTGAGGGTCCTGAAATGCAACTGGCTTTCCTGAACTTTAAACCAAGGTTTTCAATGTACGTAGACTTGGACCCTTTGCAACCCAAAGGTGGGAGGATCTGCTGGCCTTTCCCATTCCCATTACAGTGGGCAGAGTGAGCAAAACTGTGTTGATCCTTAGCCTATTTAACTAAAAATAAAAATATTAATGTAATTAATTCCCCATTTGGCGGAACACCATAGGATGGTTTTTGTTGAAATTCAAAATTAAAAAAGCTCATTCCCAGTGTGTTCTGAAAACTATACCCTGTAACTTAATTGGGTAATTTTTCTGTTCAGCTTCTGCCACAAAGGCCTTTAAGTGGAGTGGGGGTCTGAAATCCAAAATGTCTACAAATCAGTTCAATATTTCTGTCCAGATTCCCCAATGAATGCCCTTAAGTGGAGGGGGCTCTAAAATCCCAAATGTTCAAATCATCCCAATCTTTACTGTCCGACTGCCCCATCACAGACCAAAGTACGT
The DNA here is from genome assembly GCF_040938575.1 of Ambystoma mexicanum. Lineage (NCBI taxonomy): Eukaryota > Metazoa > Chordata > Amphibia > Caudata > Ambystomatidae > Ambystoma > Ambystoma mexicanum. The sequence goes on along the minus strand of NC_090932.1, from coordinate 484,251,701 downwards.
GGTGGTCGGAAACACCAACTGCTAAATCACCCTGTGGTATTTTGATGAAAAAGGTGTAAGTGAAATCATAATTGCCATTTGCATTGTACCAATCGGTAAAACTAACTGCTAGCCCTTTAAACCAAAGCAGGAAAATCGAAATTGCAGAACTCTACATTTGTAATTGATTTTGTTCACTGACCAGCGCTAATTATTCCTTGAATTGAAATTGAGATCAATTACTTCCCAATCAATTTGTGTGATTTATTTGTATAACAATAACTCAATTGTGAGTCACAACAAGGGTGGTGTGTGCAGTTTAGTGTGATTTCTATTACCTATAATTCAAAGACAAACACATACATTTCCTGTACACCGGCCTGGTTCTTGGCTCATTGGTAGCTCAGGGGGAGGGATCCAAGGGGCATGATATGAGGCTGAGATAGGGCTGGTAAATGTAACATTAAACCATTTATTGTGTGACGCCTAGATTGGGGAGGGAAGGAACTCTCTAACTTGAGGGTGGCCTCTCTCTAATCCATTGCAGTCTTGAGGATGAGCAGCCATTGGATCGTCCTTTAATCTGCATGATATCCAAACTCTTTTTTTTGGCCTGCATCATAAAGAATCAGGAAAAATGGGCAAGGGAGGGCTTTGGCACTTCCTAAAGCTTAAAAGAGGACTATCTACTTAGTCCCCCACCAAGGTGATGGGTCCCACTAAAGGCCCCCTTCTAGTGTCCTTAGTTTACTGGCATATAATATGCAGCACTTAGTTAGAACTCTCAATTTTCTGTTGGAATCTTCTGAACAAAAATATTCCTCAGAGCTGAAATGTTATTAATTAGAATGCCAGTCACATATGTGTATGGGTCTGTCTTGCATTCTCACACCCTTCAACTTCTCGATTTATAAAGGTGCATTTCTTTCTCATTCATTTCCAGACATCTCAACACAATGACGTTCCAGGAGTGTGTGGCTTTGTATTCCACTGGCAGTCCCCTTTTAACCATCCAGTCACAGAGGTGAAATGCTCTGTGATCTGGTCTGTGCTCCTCTCCCCATCTGTTCCAAGTGGGTAATATCCCTATATGAAGTGGCCAAACACCTCAATCAATCAATTTCAAGAGATCAATGGCAACATACTCAATTGCCAATCCGATGGCCTTATGTATTACACTCTTCTCTCTCTTTATTAAACCTATTCTTGTTGTAGAAAGGGGTTTGACCCTACAACATGCATGATCCCAATGAATTGAAGCTATCTTACTCACTATGTGGGCTACAATGATAGATTTCTCCGATTCTCCCATGCAGCATACATGAGTCAGCCCCACTGACAGTTTTTCCAATGTCTACATGAAGAATATTCGTGAGGTTTGTGCCAGGCTCAGACCCGAAGAGAAAGCTCTCCCATATTTTTTCTGTCCCAGCGGGATTGGCTCGGATTAGTGAGGAGTCAAGGAACCATGGCAGCTCCCTGTTGCCTTGCTGGGCTTCGCCTCAGTTTTAAGGCAAGGTGGATAATGAATCTTGTGAGTTGATAACTGCTCTAACAGTAAGGCCAGAGATGAAATAGTAGGATTAGGGGTAATTAATTTTACCAACAAGTAACCAAGCCATTCTAAGAGAGGAAAGATGTGTTTCATTTGACCAATCGATTGAGACCATTTCTGGAGACCATATATTTCCAGAAATAAATAACTGTGCTACGCATTTGGTGGCAATTAATTTAGCCCACTGGCATTCCTAAACGTGAATGGCTGTGCCTTCTTGTCAGTGCCTTAAGTGGCAAGGGAAAATGAGCTGGGGCTCATTAAGGTGGAGTGGCCCAAAGGTAGGGGGCCACCTGCTGGCTTGTTAGGCCTTGCCTCCTTGATGATCCCCAGCATAATGGGCTACAGGCACTCCTGCCACACAGCCCATTGCCGAGATCAGCCCCCTCTGCCCCTGGAATGCCTGGAATGCCTGGCGGGGTACAGCAACCATTTGTTTTCAGCGGGTGATCGCTGCATCTCTTACTTAAAGGACTGCCTGGTGCGAAAGCCTCATATTTCTGCAGCCTCACCTTTTCTTACATGGTGGCCTAAATCCATACGCGTCTCTTTGTTAAAGGGGTAGCTTGCATGTGGCCATCACCACCATTATGTTGAAAAGCCTTTCTTTATAAAGCCTAAAGCTCTCGCACAAAAGCGAGAGCTTCAGGCTTTAGAAAAAAAACCTTCTCTAACGGCTGGGGCTGCCAGGGAGCGTCGGCAGGGCCCTGGCTCAGAACCATGTTTCTGAGCCTCCCGGGGCTATGCCCCCACTTTCCCCGGCTCACTTAAAGCCCTGATTATAGTGCCAATTCATTGAAACACTATCAATTCAGAGGTGAAACACCGTAAACTCCTATGGCAATCAACAGCGCTCCTCAAGCAATAGAGGTGAGAGAGCTTCAGCAGCACCCCAGGGACAATCCCCTGAGTCGGCCAATCTCTCATGGAATTTGCTGTATATTGCCTCGTCCATCTTGGCTGCTCCTAGTGAGTTTGAGGGACTTGCTCGGAATGCCAATGACCCAATCGACAGGCCAGGGCGCGACGGTGTACGGCAAGGTTTCTTATGCGGCTTCCATCTCTCTGTCGCCCGTTGACGGAATGCTTTAATTTGTCTCTGCCCTGAACAGCAGGTACCGGCAGCTTGGCAGCACAAGGAATTCAATCAGAAAGACTTTTATTCAGGGGACGCATTTCCCACCACAGCATTAACTGTTTCTGTTGAGCGACTTCAGTGCTGCGTAGGGAGAGGTGAAATGTGTCAGAGCTTGGCTTGGATTTGGGCAGCACTAGCGGAAGCGCTGCTTTTCTAGAATTTCGACAAGTAGGTGGCTGGCACTGGTACCAAAGTATTTCAGCTGCATTTTGGGTGCGCCCAGATTGGCAGACGAAGAAATCTCTTTTTTAGCAAAAGAATGCACACAGGCTAAACCAATACCTCATGGCTTCAATACAGTCTAACTATATGTTGTATACAAGTCTACTGCTCTCTGTAGCCCTTCTTAAGGCAACATAAACAAATGAGTAAAGGCTTGTTCCCATGGTATTACACTACGCAGCTCACTATGCTCAGAGCATGTTGTTAGTAAAGGGAGCACATTTTGGCCTTTAGCGGAAAGTGGACCTCGGACGGTGTCAATTAATCCTTGCCCAGCGCTTCATGATAATTCCAATTATAGTTGAATATTTTGCAAGTGCAATATAACATCTCAAGTACAGCCTTTACAAACTACCACATTGTGAGCGGACTGGCCTTTAGAGAACTTCCGCAATGTCTCGGTGGTGGGCCTCTTTTGTGTGATAACCTTTTTGATTTCAACATTTTTTCTCAGACATTATTTTCTTTTGGCTCTCATTCTACCTCAGCATAGCTGCTTGCTTTCACGGGACCTGCAGGAGCGACTTTCCCCAGCAGTTCGGGCTGGACATCGCCCATTGGTGCCGGGACCAAGACGGATCTACATATGGCTTATGCCCTTCTGTAATGCCTCCGACAATTTTAAAAACAATGTCGTGAAAACTGTCAAAAGTACTGCCAGTGGTCATGATTAATTTCAAATCTTTCCATTCGTCATTGTTTAGGGTCAATGTTTTATATAGGTAAACACAAGCATGCTTTTCGAAGACTTCCAAAACATCTCCTAGAGCTTATTTTATCCAACACGAAATATAACAAGAGCGCACAGTCTCAAACTATTAATCACTCGTAACGTTAATGGGTTTCTCGTGCATGAGAAATAGCGGCCTATTTTGGCTATCTCTTGTAAGGCTACCTCTGTCAGTCAGTGAGACTGCTGTATATAAAACACTTTGGGCCTCATTACGACCCTGGCGGAGGTCCAAGGCGCTAAGATGCCAACTCCGCCATGGTGGTTGGCGGACTTACCGCCCCATGCCGACCTTGGCGGAGCGGTAAGTCCCCAATCCCCATTTACCCTTCCCCATTCCCATTTTTGCCCCGTAGGGTATAATGGGAGTGGAGAAGGCGTTAATTACGCCACCGTAAATTACGGTGGCGTAATTAACAACAAGTCCCGTAGCGCCATGGATTTTTCCGCCTGCAAAAAGCAGGCGTAAAAATCACCATGGCGCTACGGAAACTCATAGTCAGGCGGAAAGGTACGCCATGCACTACGCCGGCGTAAAACCCTCTCCGCCAGGGTCGTAATGAGGGCCTTTGTCAATATTTCTTCTACTTACAGTCCCTATGGGATTCACTTCAGAGCAATCATTGTTGTGCGTCTACTGTTACTTAAAGGTTGTGTTTTTGTGCATGCTTCGAAATCAATTCGCTGCTGCACACGCCTTTGCAAACACACAGCACAACTGGGGAAAATAATCTGATGTTATTTTCTAACACAATCATTTATCTGTAGTTGTACTTCCATAGAAACATGTCAGAGCTCGGGGCAAACACCGGATGGAGTTGCCATTTCCATTCACCAAGGCTTATGCAGGAGGATCATCGTGCCACTTGCTTGCCCCTAAATACCTGGAAAGGCTGGCCTTGGTCGCTCCGTCTTCTTTGTACCCCAGACCGTGAACACTGTTAGCACTAGGCCTGCCATATGGGGTGGTGGTCAACGTAAGAGCTAGATTTGCAGCATTGGAGAAGAGTCACTTGGTGAAACAATGACTGGTGCGGAGTGGCCAATGCTGCGTGCCCCAACCATAAGTGCCTTTGCACCAACTGCTGGTCTGAATCATAGAATCGTGTGCCATGCTTTCTTGCCAGTCTTTGGATGGCAGCAGCAAATGTCACCTTGGATAGGAGCCATGGTGGAGTGCTTTTGGGCTGGCTGGTCTGTACTGGGTGAGCGAGTCCCACCCTGGTTCATCTACGTCCCCTTTAAGAGTAAGAATCGGAGGTTGTTGACCCTACCACCCTAAAAGGGAACCTTTGCAGCTCACCGTCCATCGTCATGTAATGCCATTCACATCCTCATGGTGGATGCTCGGTTCTTCGCCCTCGTTTGTTTGTGCTCGTGAAGCTTGTTTGCCATAACTGGCTTTTTTGACAGACCCTTATATAGCAGCGAGTGTTAGCATAAGAGTAGATTCTGTGAGTTGCCAACAGGCTACAACTGTGTGGCAAAGGAGAAGTGGCACTTGTTTTGGCATTTAGCACTGGTGCATATTGTAGGGTTATAATATGATACGTCATTTATAACGCGCCTGTATGCAAGTGTTTCTAGGCGCGACTGTTAACAGAATCCTGTGCAGTGCCTTTGGGGACCACTACACACAATTAAGACTACAGGTGATGATACAAGTTTGACCTTTGGTACAAGCCTGTACTACTATGTCATAGTGGTAGCAGTGACGGAACAGCCAGGCTTATCTCAAGAGTATATGAGCAGTAGCAGAGATTACACAAAGGGACCACAATTACTGTGACTCAAGAAAACAATGACTCAAGGTTTCAGGTAGAAAAATATAAGAACATTTATTTTTAAACCATTTGTTATAAACACAACACTTCTATTAAACTTCAATAAAAACCACACGTTAAACATACTACAACTAAGCAATTCACTTTGTACAGTAAGTCTCAAGGTAAGTAACCTGTGTCGGAATGAACTGGTGTTAAGCACAAAAACACGTTACCGCAGATATGAATGCGTCACTTTTTGACAGTTCGGTCTACTAAACAAACGCATATCCGTGACATGAAATGCTACCGGGCAAAAACACACTTAGCACCTGAGATACCCAGAGGGAGTTGGAGGCAAAAATCACAGGTAATATTTTGGTTATGCAGACAGAATCAAGAAACACTCAGAGACAGGAGTTCAAAAGTAAAAGGGCCGAAGCCAGGGTCGAAGACACCGAGGCCAGTTGCCGAAGATCACACGGTCTAACAGTCAAGATTCAACGGAGCCAAAAGTACATGGATATTGTCAATGTTCGGAAGCAAAAGTTAGAAGAAGGAGGGAAGACAAGGTCAAGCCTTGGAAATGAAGAAAAAGGGATTCACCCAGTTTCCTCAACAGAACACAGTACCTTGTTCCAATGGGGCATCTGGTGCCCTGGCAGTTGTTCCTGTTGGTTTCCCGCAGACCCACGATTCCTGGAGCTTTGTTGAGAAGGAGGACGTCTGAAGGGGGTCTGCACCAAACTGGGATGAGGCCGGCAGCAGCGACATGGAATAAAATGTGCGCTCCTTAAAAACAGGAGAGGCTCTTTAGGTGGCTATCCGGACCACTACAGCAGTGTGCAGCGATTTCGACCACGGAAGAGGATCCTCTGCTGGAGAAGATGAGCTGGTTATCCCCACCAAGCTCAAGGAAAGAAGACTCCGGACTGTATCTTCTCTGAGTCGTTGAAGGGCAGATTGCTCAGGACTGCAGCAGGGCTTCACCGGGACGGGGTAGTTGCAGCAGCCGTCATTCTCTCCAATTCTCTTCGGTTCCTTGTAGTTCCAGTGGCGACTCTCTGACTTCTAGCCCAAGAGACCTGCCTTTTATGCAAAAACCCCCCATTCACGCAGCCTGGCTGTCAATCACCCAGCAGGGGGGTTGTCCAGCCCAGACAACGACCCTGGCCAATCATGACAAAGTGTGACTTGGGTTTCCTAGGATACCCTGTGCAGGGGGTGACTACACCCCTCCCTCACATTCAGGGCAGAAGCCCGCCAAAAGACAGTGAACAAAGAAGGCAAACCTAGTTTGAACCGCAAAGTAAAACACAAGAAGGACTTTAACAAAAAGAAATGGCGAATAAACCCAACCAGAGCCAAAAGAAAGACGATTTGGTCAAGTGGGTTTATGTTTGAGGCTAATATAATAGCCAAGAACAGTACCACATTTATCTAATATAATCGCGGCAGAAAAGTTAGGGTAGATACTACTGCCACCCGCCAAGTCTAAATGTTAAAAGATTGAAACAATGCTCTAGGAAGTACAGATAAAAAGGGATATGAGTTAACCCTTCCCAGTACTCCATGGAAGATGGGGTGTACTGGATATGTGGTAGATTGACTAAGTAAAGTTAATGGTAACTTTACCCTTTTCTGGGGGACAGTAGTCACCTCAAAAATGGAGTTGAGGGAAGTCTCAAAGACAACCCTGTGCCACGGGACTGAAGAAAGGGGGCTACTGAAGTGGTGTACTCCAGAGCCCACAATCACAAAAACAGATGGAAACGCATAGCGAAACACAGGTAAGAGTGGGGGAAAAGCTCTCACTCGTATCAGGAGGAAAAAAAAATAAACTCCAGAATACCAGCAAAGCTGCTGGGGGACTCACTAGGTGAGGGAAATTGGCCATAAATGAGAATTCTCCCTAACACGGGCCCTACCCAAACTAAGGGAAAAGAGGATTTAATCCACTCCTTGATGGACCTCATACCTCTACTTGGTTAGAAACATCCTAGAGAGACCATCAGCATTTTGGTGGTGACTTCCTGCTCTGTGCTCAATGGAAAAATCTAATCCTTGCAGGCAGAGTGACCATCTGAGTAACTTTGGGTTTTCCCCTTTCTTTTGCATCAGCCATCTGAAGGGTTGGTGGTCAGTCTGAATAGTGAAGGTAGATCCATACAAGTATGGTCTAAACCTCTTCAGTACCCACACAATAGCAAAGCATTCTATTTCTATTATTGCCCACCTTGTCTCAGGATCCTTTAAATTCCTGCTGATGAAACAAATGGAGTGTTCCCTACCTTTCTCATCCAGTTGACTAAGGACCGCACCTATACCTACATTAGAAGCATCAGTTTGTACAATGAAGGGTTGGTGATAGTCAGGAGCTCTTAGGACTGGAGCTTGACAATGGGCTTTCTTTAGGCCTTCAAAGGCTTGATTGCACTCCTCATTCCACCTGACCTTTTTAGGAAATTTGGGAGAGGAGATGACATTCAAGGGAGAAGCTATGGTCCCATAGTTCCCTATGAACTTCCTATAATACCCAGTGAGACCCAGGAAGGCTCTCACTTGGGTTTGAGTAGTAGGGGTGGCCCAGTTTTGTACAGCTTGTACTTTGCTAGGCAGTGGCCTTATTTCACCTCCTCCTACCTCATGTCCAAAGTAGACCACTGAACTCTGACCAATTTGACATTTGCTTGCATTTATGGTCAAATGGGCCTGTTCAAGAGCCTGCAATACATAACCTAGGTGTTCAGCATGTTCTTTCAATGTAGGGCTGAACACTGCACTGTCATCCAAGTATGCCATGCAGAAGTCCTCCATCCCATTCAGAACTTGATTGACCATCCTCTGAAATGTAGCAGGTGCATTCCTTAATCCAAAGGGCATTACCTTGAATTGGTAGAGGCCAGCTGGGGTGGAGAATGCAGTTTTCTCCTTGGCATGGTCTGTCAGGGCTATTTGCCAATAGCCTGACGTTAGGTCAAATGTGCTGAGGTACTTGGCTCCACCAAGTTTGTCCACCAGCTCCTCTGTCATAGGCAGAGGATGGGCAGCAGTCGTGGTGACTGCATTTAGAGCTCTATAGTCCACACAGAATCTCAACTCCTTGGATCTTGCCTTTGCTACAAGCACAACTGGGCTAGACCATGGGCTAGTAGAGGGTTCTATTACCCCGAGTTCAAGCATCTTGTTGACCTCATTCCTTATGTGGGATCTGACATTGTCTGACATTCTGTACCCCCTGCTTTCGACAGGCAAACAGTCACCAGTGTGTATGTCATGCTGGCCCGAAGGGGTCAAGCCTGGTAAAAGTGAGAACAGGGAGGCAAACTGATTTAACAGTAACTTGCACTCATCCTGCTGGTCGGATGTGAGACTGGAAGAGAGATTAACTCCTTCCACTTGCTCATCTAAAGGTAAGCCTCTGAGGAGTTCAGGCAGAGGTTCACTCTCCTCCTCCTCCTGAGCTGAAGCTAGAAGCAAAGCTCCTATATCAGGTCTGGAGACATAAGCCTTTAAATGGTTGGTGTGAAAGACTCTGGGAGCCTCCTTAGGATTGCCTATGTCCACCAGATAGTTGACCTCTCCAAGTTTACCCACAACCTTGAAGGGTCCTATCCATTTGTCCTGCAAGGACCTCTGCCTTGTGGTGACCATAACAATAACAAGCTGGTCTTGAGTAAACTCAACCATGTTAGCCTTCTGGTCATGCCAATGTTTGACCAGAGCTTGACCAGCCTTCAAGTTATCACTTGCCTCTGCCATCATGTGTGACATTCTCCTCCAGTGACCTATCACATAGTCAGTCACTCTGACTGGCTTGGGGGGAAGGAGCACTCTCCAACCCCTCCTTAATCAGGGCCAATGGACCTCTGACTGGATGGCCATAAAGAAGCTCGAAGGGACTAAATCCTACTCCCTCCTGAGGGACTTCTCTATATGCAAAGAGAAGGCATGGCAGTAGAAGGTCCCACTTTCTTCTAAAGGGTTCTTCTAAAACACCTATCATGCTCTTCATAGTTCATTTAAACCTCTCTACCAGTCCATTGGTTTGGGGGTGGTATGCAGTTGAGAACTTGTACGTATCTCCACAGATTTTCCACATGGTTTGCATGTAGTGGGACATAGAATTCGATCCCCTGTCAGATATCACCTCCTTAGGAAAACCTACTCAGGTAAAAATACCAAGTAGGGCCTTAGCTACAGCCAGAGCCGTAACAGTCCTCATAGTTATAGCTTCAGGAAACCTAGTGGCAGGGTCCACTACAACCAGGATAAACCTGTTGCCTGAAGTTGTGGGAGAGTAAAGAGGACCAACAATGTCAATCCTAACCCTCTCAAAAGGAATGCCCACCATGGGGAGAGGCACTACGGGTGCCACATTCTTGCATCCACTCTTGCCAGAGGTTTGGCAAGTGTGGCAGCTCCTGCAGAACTTGGCTACTTCTGTACCTATTTTAGGCCAGTAGAAGTGCAGAGATAGCCTTTCTTTGGTCTTCTTAAAACTTAAGTGACCAGCCAAAGGTACCTCATGGGCTAACTTCAGAAACTGGAGTCGGTTCACTAGAGGTACTACAAGTATTCTGTAGTCTCCAGGAGTTTACTCAGTTGGTTCACTGTAGAAGAGGCCATCTTCCTAGTGCAACCTATACTTCCTAGGCTCAGTCCCATTGAGCTGAGAAGCTGCCTGTTGGCGAAGACCTTCCAAGGTAGGACACTCTCTTTGTCCCTTACTGAAATCTTCTCTGTTGGGTCCACCTTCTGCCAGTAAAGACTGCAGCTCAGGATGGTCAACAGGGTCAAGATGTCCTACCAAGGTAAGATCCTCTTCTAGATCTGATTCCTCAGTCCACCAGCACCAAGGACCACTTGAACAAGGACAACACCTGTTTTGCTGCCTGGCTCCATTCTCACCCTCACTGCCCAGGAGCTGGAGCTCCCCCGAGCAGGTTTGGCCCCTGCAGGAGCAGCGGGCATCCTGCACAAAGGCCACTGTGCCTTCCCAGGAATTCAGGTAAGCGCTGAATTCGTAGCGCTTTATTTTTAAAAATCCCTCCGAAGTATTGCAGCCGTTCTACCCACCATCCCGTTAACACTGGTGGAGAAGCAGACTGCCATGCAACCTGTTTTCAGGTGTTTCATGGAGGCAAACGCCATTAAGATACATGCAATATCTTAAACTTTCCAATATGGCTGCCCGTTCCATGATGCCTTCCACCAGAGTCTAACTAGGCAAATACTCCAGAATCTGAACCCCCTGATTGGCCGCCGCTCCCCCTAGGGCACCCATTGGTCACCGGCAGGCAAAGCCGGCCCACCAGCACCAAGGACCACTTGAACAAGGACAAAACCTGTTTTGCTGTCTGTTTACTGCCGTGTCTGCCTTCTGCCAGTCCCCCTGGCCGCTTTCCCTTCGCCCCACCACAAGGTAACATCTGCAGCCCTTCTCTGCACTGTCGCCACACATGTTATGGGTCAATATTCACCACAACTACATCTCTACTCGCCCTTACTAATGTTAAGATGCCACATTGTTACACACTACCCACCTGCGATATACCGCCTGTGCAAATACTTTGGCTCTCAAATTCCATCCGCCAAAAATGTCGCTATGTTGCTTCTAACCACACCTGTTTAAACCACTCAGACTGCCTGTAATTTTGCTCGGCATAGAACTGCATTGATTTAATGCATTGGCATCTTGTGTGAACATACTGAACTCAACCTTACCTGATAAAGTGGCACCTAGACTGCCTGAAATCTGGTCAACTCTCAACTGCTTATACATGCATGTTAGCCAAACTGCTGCATTGCGATATTAGCTGTTTACCTTTTACATTTTAGCCATACTGCCTCATATTGAACTTAGTGGTTTCTCCATGTATTTTAGGCAAATTGCTGCATTTCAAACCTAGCTGTTTTACCTTTTACATTTTAGCCATACATACTGAACTTAGTGGTTTCTCCATGCATTTTTAGCTATACCGCCTCATATTGAGCTTAGTGGTTTCTCCATTCATTTTTAGCTATACCGCCTCATATTGAATTTAGTGGTTTCTCCATGCATTTTTAGCTATACTGCCTCATATTGAATTTAGCGGTTTCTCCATGTATTTTAGGCAAATTGCTGCATTTCGAACTTAGCTGTTCACCTTCTGCATTTTAGCCATACATACTGAACTTAGTGGTTCCCCCATGTATCTTAGTCATACTGTCCCATATTAAAATTAGTGGTTCCTCCATGTATTTTAGCCTAAGTGCTGCATTTTGAACTTAGCTGTTCACCCCCTGCATTTTAGCCAAACCTCAATACCTCAAAGTTAGTTGTTTACCCAGGTACTGCGGCGAATCCGCGCTGCCTAATTTTAAGCACTACCTATTGCTTGTTGATCTCACCTTCTAGTATGTGTCTTCTCACCACTAATTTGGTTGCCTACCTCCTGATTAGTCTCAATCTTGCTTTACCAACCAAGATGGCTCCATTCTTACCCAACCTGCCAGCCTCATCTAGGTCTAACAACCAAGTACCATACCTAGACCTTAACGACCCTCAGGCATTGCTACTGTCCAGTCACCCACGCACCACTACAAAAAGGAACCTAGGACTCAGAGCCAGACTAGCAAAAATCTACGAGCCCCTGGCCCGCTCTTTGCCCTTCACACAAAAATCTAGAATGTCACCACTCTGACCTAATCCCCCCTTACAAAACAGCAACCCATCACAAAAATGTCACCTCACACCCCTCCATAACTCCCTCATCCAGGGCACTCCTGAACATACACAGGACAAGCGCCATACCTCCACGCCAAAAAATTCAGCCACTACTCCCAAAAACCCAGCTTGCCCTAAAATTAAGGGAGCCTTAATCAATGCAAGATCGCTAGTAGCTCATGCTACAGAAATTGCAGACTTAATCCTCACTGAAGACCTCGACTTCTTGGCCATCACCGAGACCTGGTTACACCCAGCAGCGGGCCCCATGCTCATGTTGGCAGACCCAGATAATTACTCCATCTTAAGACAAGACCGCTCTAACTCCAGAGGAGGCGGTGTCGCCATTATCCATAAGTGCAATCTCGCCATGAGACTAGCCACCTCTACTAATGCCCTCTCCCACGAAACACTAGCAGTTAAACTACCACTTACCAAACTCAAACTCTTAACATCTACTTGATCTACTGCCCACCAGGCCCCATTGGCACCTTTGAGGAAGACCTTAACTCCATTCTATCCTACAACCTTAAAAGCTCCACTCAAGTTCTCACATTAGGGGACTTCAACCTGGGCTACAATGACCCGGATGACCATCTCACCAGCGCCACAGCCAACACTCTCACTGAACTAGGCTTTGTGCAAAGATGCACGAAACCTACGAATGCAAAAGGCAGAACACTCTACTGGGTGGCTGACTACAACTGCCTAGTGAATATCATAAATATTTCACCTTTAGCCTGGACTGACCACCACCTGGTATCATTCATGCTTTCCACCGACAGACCTCCACCCACACCCATCACTAAGGCCCCACCCACTCTCACCAGAAACAAGAAGAACCTGACAGTGGAAAGACTCATCCCCAACCTACTTCCCTCACTCAATACACTTCCTGACAACCTGGATCCTGAGTCACTGGTCGAAGAATATAACAAGATTATGGCCACCTCGCTGGACCGCATTGCCCCCCTCAAACTTAGATCTAGTAAACCGAAAACACACCTCAACAAATGGTACACACCATTCCTAAAAAATCTGAGACAGCAAAAAAGAAACTGCGAGGCCATTTGGAAAAAATCCCCCTCAGTCCCCAACAAAATCAAACTCTCCAAACTAGCTGCACTCTACAAAAAAGAAATCTACCTGGCCAAATGAGCTTCCTTTGACACTCGCATATCCCAAGCTAAATCCAACATGAAAGAACTTTTCTCCATCCTTAAAGAAATAGAAACCCCCATAGCACCCCTTGACACGTGCATCAAAGATAAAAACTGGTGCTCAGAAATCCAAAGTGCCTTAGCAAATGAGATCATGACTCTTCAAAGCAAAATCTCCAGCAAAAGAGCCACCCTGAATGACACCCTCTACACAAAAATTCCGGATAAGCCCATGCCCACAGACCCCACCCGTTTCAAGTTCTCCAAAGTCAACATACTGGAAGTTGAAAAAATCATCTTGTCCCTGAAACCATCTAACTGCCAGGGAGATCTGTGCCCTGCACAGCTCATTAAAGATGCTGCCCGCGATCTCTCCCCTTTCATCACAAAATTAATAAATGCCTCCTTCGCTATTGGATCCATCCCTACTAACCTAAAACAATCCTGGGTACTCCCACTACTGAAAAAACCCACACTTGACCCAGCCATACCTACAAATTACCGTCCTATAATGACTGTTCCCTTTTTACTAAAAATTCTGGACAAGGTTGCCTATGTACAAATACAGAAGCACTTGGAAGACACAACTTCCTTGGATCTAGACAATCTGGATTCCGTCCCCAACATGGGACTGAAACTGCTCTCATTGACCTGAAAGCACAGATCGATCTGCTCAGAGACAATGGACAAGCGGCCCTACTGCTCCTCCTAGACCTATCTGCTGCATTTGATTTGGTCAACCACTCTGTCCTATGCTCACACCTCCACACCTCAGCTCACTTCTCCACTGAAGCCATCGACTGGATCACATCCATCCTTAACGGCAGGAGCATGAGGGTCTTCTCTCCCACAGCGGCAGCTGACCCTATACCCATCACCTGCGGTGTCCCTCAGGGCTCCTGTGTTTCCCCCACACTATACAACATATTTACCAAGCCCCTTTTCGATGATTTGGATCATCTTGGTATCACCTACACAAACTATGCCGATGATACTCAGATCCTCCTTCCGCTTTCATGGAAAGGATTTGGCCTTGCTAAATAGGGTGTACATCATCATCCAGGCATGGATGGCCACTCATGGACTATGCCTGAATGATGATAAAACAGAGCTTATCATCTTAGGTACTACTTTCAGTATAAAGAAACTTGGCCCTGCCTATAATTCCTTCATGATTGATGGGAATAACATCAAAGTTGGACTGGAGGTCAAAACATTGGGATTCTACCTAGACTCTACTTTTTCCCTCAAAAGACAAGTGAGTTCTCTTGCATCCTCCACGGCCTATACGTGTAAATTAATCCGCGCAGCCAGACCTTTACTGTTGAACTCTAGCTGCCTGACACTTGCCAGAGCCCTCATACTGTCTCGTCTCGACTACTGCAATGCCACGTACTTGGGGTCTACCAAGGCCACCACCAGTAAATTGCAAACCCTCCAGAATAATGCTCTCAGAGCAGCTCTGGGCATTTCCAGAAGAGAGCATATTACAGAACTCAGCCAACAGAACAACTGGCTCTCTACTAGAGATAGAATTCTCTTAAAAACGGCATCACTCACCCACAAATCCCTTAACAATGCTGCCCCAATCTACCTGATTAACAGATTCCACAGGCAATCCTCCTTAAGACCCGTCAGAACTATATACAAAGACTTCTTATCTGTTCCCCACAACAAACGGGCCATCATAGGGGGTAATAGTTTCCCGGTAAAAGCTGCCAAGCTCTGGAACTCGCTGCCCCCAAACCTTAGAGCAGACCTACCCTATCAGAACTTCCGATCCAAGGTTGTCTCCTGGCTTAAATTGGAGTCCCATTAAGACAATGATATGCCCAGCACTACCCGCACACATTGTAACCACTTGTGCCTTCTTGCTCACTTGTATATTACGGTCCTAAAATATGACTGCTGATTTGTATATAACACTATGTACCTTACTATTGCATCATGTATATTCTATGTGTATTGTAACCAAGCTTTGAAATTTCTTGTAAATGCTGTGCCCTGATACCCCTGGGTACACTCGCGCATTATAAATAATAAAAACAAACAAACAATCTAGTTTGACCATACAGGGTTGAACCTCACACTCAGCCTCAGCTGGTGTGGAAGTCACAGGTGTGACTTTGGACAGTCTCGGAGATGTCCTTCTGGGCACAGGAGTGCTTTCTGGTTTCTTGCTGGCAGAATAAGGTTTCCCCTTTGTCTGTTTTTGTCCTGCAATGGCAGTAAGTAAGTCCTGTGGACCTGGGGTGATAGCTTCCTCTATCATGTCCCCAGAAGAGCCTCTTAAGGTTCCCTCCCTTGCAGACCTTGTGAGCTCCTGCTTCCTTCTGCTGGGGGGCCTGGGGGTGCTAGACACAACTCCAAGAGTTTTAAGGTCATTACCCAACAGGACCCTCCCAGGTACGTTATTTTGCACACTTACAGGTATTTTGATAGTCATGTCATTACACTGGATGAAAGCTGGTAACTGGGGAACCATTTGCACAGGGCCTCCAGCTAACTTGGTTAAGTGTTTGGATGCCTTAGCAACATCCAGCAATTTGAAAAAAC
The DNA here is from genome assembly GCF_040938575.1 of Ambystoma mexicanum. Classification (NCBI taxonomy): domain Eukaryota; kingdom Metazoa; phylum Chordata; class Amphibia; order Caudata; family Ambystomatidae; genus Ambystoma; species Ambystoma mexicanum. The sequence continues at coordinate 484,235,889 of NC_090932.1, read as the reverse complement.
ATTTATCAACCACAGTTGTGCTGGCTCCAGTGTCTCTGATGGCAGGGGTCTCCTGACTATTCACAAGAACACTATCTTTATAATACTCTTTAGTATTATCTGGGATTGAGTTATAGACATCTGAGTTCTGTTGTTCCCAAAGACCCAAGGACACTAAAGAAACACTAGCTGAGACTCTCATGGGATCATCAGCTAGTATCTCAAAGTTTCCACTGGTCATAGGTACTTCATCCACCTGAGAGAAGGCTAAGGAGACAGTGTTGATCCCGGAAGGTTTACCCTTACACTTGGGATCTTCTTTCACATGGCCAGGCAACCCACAAACAAAACATTTTCCAAATGCTCTCTGGAATGGGGGTTTGCCCTGGCCTCCATCTAGTGTGGAACCAGGTGGTACACTAGCCTAATTCGGTTTACCTTGTGGCTTACCCTGGTTATGTTTGGGGCCCTCTTTTGGATTGGAATTATTGGAATTCTCTTTGTTGTTTTCTTTGGCTGCTTCCCCTCATCCTTCTTCTGAGTAGCCCCAGAATCCTTGTGAGTGGCCCTGTTTGCAACCCACAAGTCGGCAGCCTTAGCTAGTTTCTAAGGATCTATCTCCTTTGAATCAGCCAAGTGCTGTCTAAGCTCAGGAGAGCAGACATCAAAAATAGACTCCAACATTACAGGATTCCTCAAACCTTCATAAGTGTTCACTTTGTAACCCTTAACCCAACCATCTAAGTTTTTCAAACATTCACACACCCAGGTAGCCCAAGGGGTACCATCATGCTCTTTGAGGTTCTAAACCTCTTAAGATACTGCAACGGGGTCTTCCCAAAACTAGCTATTAATGCTAGTTTCACACACGCATAATCCTGCTTATCCTCCTCCCCCAACTCCATTACAGCATCACTTGCAACAGGGGGGAGCCGAGAGAAAAGCCAAGGAATCAACTGATTCCCTGAGATACCTTGAATCCCATGATTGTACTCAAACATTGTTAACCAATCCAAAATATCAAGTTTAGTCTCATACATACCAATCATTTCCTTTGGCATATGGGGTCTCTTAAGGCTTGAAGACCTAGAGGACTCTGGGAGAGAAGCATTTTCTAGAGACTGTTTCTTCATTTCTAGTTCATGGTTCAGCTCCATTTCTCTGAGCCTTAACTCTTGATGTTTCATGGCAGTTTGTGCATCAATACGTTTCACTTCTAATTCAAGTCTCATTTTCACAAGTGCAATTCACTCAAGAGTAAGTGTAAGACCTGTGGGGGTCCCTGTGGACAGAGGTTGTGCATTCTGAGCAGGCAAGGGAGTTGCAGGGTTTCCTAGCAAGGACTCATCTACTTCTTCACAATGAACACTTTCAGAATCAGAAACATCAAAATCGACATTTGCTGGAGTGGTAGGTCCTTCTGACCCACTCGCCAGACTTTTTCCCATTAACTTTGCAACCAGTTCAGATTTCTTTCCTTTACCAGAGATATTCTTATCCCTACACATGGTTCTCAGAACCTCAGCAGTGTAGAGTAAAAGACTCTCTTCAGTGTAGTTTTCCATATTTGACTTGATTTTTTAGTTAAATAGAATTATTGGTGTTAGCCTTGTGGTTAGTTGAACCCAAGAAACAGCAGTACTCTAAGTGTAATCACTCTACTTCCAAATCCTCACCGCTGTATACCAGTGTTAGGCAGAATCCTGTGAAGTGCCCTTAGGGACCACTACACACAATTAAGACTGCAGGTGATACAAGTTTTACCTTTGGTACAAGCCTGTACTACTATGTCATAGTGGTAGCAGTGGCGGAGCAGCCAGGCTTATCGCAAGAGTATATGAGCAGTAGCAGAGATTACACAAAGGGACCACAATTACTGTGACTCAAGCAAACACTGACTCAAGGTTTCAGGTAGAAAAATATAAGAACATTTATTTTTAAACCATTCGTTATAAACACAACACTTCTATTAAACTTCAATAAAAACCACATGTTAAACATAATACAACTAACCAATTCACTTTGTTCAGTAAGTCCCAAAGTAAGTACCCTGTGTTGGAATGAACCGGTGTTAGGCACAAAAACACGTTACCGCAGATATGAATGCAATCACTTTTTGACAGTTCGGTCTACTAAACAAACGTGTATTGTGACATGAAATGCTACCGGGGCAAAAACACATTTAGCACCTGAGATACCCAGAGGGAGTTGGAGGCAAAAATCACAGGCAATATTTTGACTAGGCAGGCGGAATCAAGAAACACTCAGACACAGGAGTTCAAAAGTCAAAGGGCCGGAGCCAGGGTCGAAGACACCGGGGCAAGTTGCCGAAGATCACACGGTCTAACAGTTCACGATTCAACGGAGCCAAAAGTACTTGGATATTGTCAATGTTCGAAAGCAAAAGTTATAAGAAGGAGGGAAGACAAGGTCAAGCCTTGGAAATGAAGAAAAAGGGATTCACCCATTTTCCTCAGCAGAACACAGTACATTGTTCCAATGGCTCAGCTGGTGCCTGGCAGTTGTTCCTGTAGGTTGCCCGCAGACCCACGATTCCTGGAGCTTCATTGAGAAGGAGGACGTATGAAGGGGGTCTGCACCACACAGGGATGAGGCCGGCAGCAGCGACATGGAATAAAAGGTGCGCTCCTTAAAAACAGGAGAGGCTCTTCAGGTGGCTATCCGGACCACTACAGCAGTGTGCAGCGATTTCGACCACAGAAGAGGATCTTCTGTCTGGAGAAGATGAGCTGGTTATCCCCACCAAGCTCAAGGGAAGAAAACTGCGGACTGGATTTTCTCTGAGTCGTTGAAGGGCAGATTGCTCAGGACTGCAGCAGGGCTTCACCGGGAAGGGATAGTTGCAGCAGCCGTCATTCTCTCCGCTTCTCTTCGGTTCCTTGTAGTTCCAGTGGCGACTCTCTGACTTCTAGCCCAAGAGACCTGCCTTTTTATGCGAAAAACCCCCATTCATGCAGCCTGGCTGTCAATCACCCAGCAGGGGGTTGTCCAGTCTGGAAAACTACCCTGGCCAATCATGATGAAGTGCAACTTGGGTTTCCTAGGATACCCTGTGCAGGGGGTGACTACACCCCTCCCTCACATTCAGCCCACCTAGACACCCAGGCGCCTTGAGGAGGGCTTCAAGGCAGAAGACCGCCAAAAGACAGTGAACAAAGAAGGCAAACCTAGTTTGCCGCACAAAGTAAAACACAAGAAGGACTTTAACAAAAAGAAATGGCGAATAAACCCAACTGGAGCCAAAAGAAAGACGATTTGGTCAAGCGGGTTTATGTTCGAGGCTAATATAATAGCCAAGAACAGTACCACGTTTATTTAATATAATCGCGGTAGAAAAGTTAGGGTAGATCCCACTGCCATCAGCCAAGTCTAAATGTTAAAAGAGGGAAACAATGCTCTAGGAGGTACAGATAAAAAGGGATACGAGTTAACCCTTCCCAGTACTTCATGGAAGATGGGGTGTACTGGATCTGTGGTAGATTGACTAAGTAAAGTTAATGGTAACTTTACCCTTTTCTGGGGGACAGTAGTCGCCTCAGAAATGGAGTCGAGGGAAGTCTCAAAGACAACCCAGTGCCACGGCACTGAAATGGCGGTGTGACACACACAAAGAAGGGGGCTACTGAAGTGGTGTACTCCAGAGCCCACAATCACAAAAAAACAGATGGAAACACATAGCAAAACACAGGTAAGATTGGGGGAAAAGCTCTCACTCGTACCAGGAGGAAAAAAATAAACTCCAGAAGTCCAGCAAAGTTGCTAGGGGACTCCGTAGGTGAGGGAAATTAGCCATAAATGAGAATTCTCCCTAACAGCGACAAGAAAGGGATGGGGACAGAGGGAGGACAAAAAACAAACAGGCCTTGCGTCATTCAGATCATGCAGGTTCAAAATGCACAAAGTGCAGGGGGGAGGGTGAAGGGGAAAGTGCTAGGGAGAGGGACCGGTGGCATGCAATCAGGGCAGCATTTCTCTGATTAAGTGTAGCCAGGGCAGCACGGCTCGGGGTAAGTGCAGGGAGACAGGGGACTGTCGAGTTACAGTTAAAGCCCCTAAGTGCACAGTAGACCTGGAGGCAGTGCAGGGGGGACTGGTCGTCAAGGAGCCTCGTTCCCAGTGAGACTCTGAGGGTAGCCAGGCCACCAGTCAGTGCAGCAGACAGGTAGGTCAGCAGAGGAGAGAGTGAGAATGCAGAGGCGAAAAGGAGGGTCTGGCACTGCTTCCGTAACTTCAGGTGGTCGGCCTCCAGTTAGAGAGGGGCAGGCAGGCCATTCCAGAGGGAGGCACCGGCAGAGGAGAGAGATCTACCCCCACTCACTGCCTGGAGAAGCACCTGACACTCCGAGAGTTGGAGGTGGCTGAGTGAAGGGCTAGAGAAGGAAGGTGTTTTGGAAGAGAGAGTTGGATTGTGTAATTTCTGGTCATCGCGTTGGCGTGCCACATGTCCCCTCTGGACGAGAAAAAGAAGAAAATCTCTACTTCCACATGCGCTAAGGGGCAATATGACTGCACTACACTACTGTTGGGTGAAGTTTATATGAATTATTGCTTATATTCCTTAATTTGTGACTCATTAATATGAGCACATCACTTAATGACACTTTTCCGAAATCCTTTCTGCTACTGCCACACAAGTTTTCTAAAAAATAAAACACCTATTTCAATAGACAGACATTATAGAAATACATCCTCTCACTTCATTCACACACTATCAAAAAGACAATCAGCCTCATTTTGATCTTTGCTGGATACCTGGTAAAACAGCTGGCCAGCTTAATTAATCCTGTTATTAACAAGCCTGCATATGCTAGCACACATGGGCATGAAGAGTAAGCAATTGCTCTGCTTCTCCCCGGAGAAAATTCACCCGACCATGTTTGGTAAAAGTGCATCTCGATTCCCTGCAGTTTCACAGTTCCTCCAGAGCCGGATTTCCCACACTGATAGTCTGAGCAGAAATTCGGCCCGTCAGAATATGGATGCATGCAGCAAGTGTGCTTTACACGTGAAAGAGCAGCAGGAATGAGCAACTGCTCAAAGCACGTACATGTCAGTTGTGGGGCCAACAGGATGCACTACAATGATGTACACAAGCAAGCTCGGACTGGCCTATAGGGCAAAAGAGGAATGTGGAAGCAAAAACGCAAAATGCTAGAATGGGACCAAGGGACGTCATTTGGGGGTCGCCAGAGGTCGCAAGTGCGACCTCTGAGGTCTCCCTTGCGACCTCTAAAAAAAAAAAAGACAGATTGTTTTTTGGTTTTTTTTGCAATGCAATGCAAGCTCCTGGCCTGTGGCCAGCACCATGTGGGTCTTTAATTCTGTGGTGGCTAGCTTTCTTGTTAAGGCCCCTTAAAAAAAGAAGAAAAATAAGAACAGGAGTGCCACAAGTCTAATCTAACACTTTCAGCACTGACCCTAAATAAGAAAGAATAGGAATGCCAAACATGTGTCTTTCTGGAATTCTATACAATAATTGCTAGACTCATTAAAGGTTTATTTCAGGCACACTTCAGGGGGTGAGTCACTGATTTAGTCTGTTCTTAAATGCCTCAACTCAGCCTTTTATCCTTCTGAGGTCGATAAAGGGGTACCAACACAGGTTGGGTGATATTGGGAGTATATTTCTTCTATGTAAAGTATTTAAGCGTAAGTGCTATATAATAACACATCATTATCATTTGGTCATGGACGTCTGCTTGCATTCACAGCAATTTGGTAATATGGGCCTATACACACTGATCTTAACGATACATATGGCGATCCATTCTTGTATGAAATGTACATCACATTATAGTGATATCGTAACCATATTTTTCGTAGTGTACAATGCTATGTGATGCCACTTCCTGTTTTGTCAAGGGGTGAAAGGTCGTGTTCTATCGCTTTCCGCGATATCACTTTGGGGTTGGGTCAAATGACATCACTTTCTATGATGTCATCAGGGGGTCAAGGGTCGTGTGTTGTCACTTCCGATACCCCTGGCATTTTGGTGAAATGACGTCCCTGATGGGACCGTTTTTTGGTCGAATGGATCACTTTTTTGGTCAATGTGGGTCAGTTTGATAAGTCACTTCACCACGTGACTAGTAGTTTTGACAAGTGTTACAGAAAAAAAAATATTCTTTAAAATGTACAATTTGTATCACATTTTATCCAAACCACACCACCCGCCCGGACCCCCTTTCCCCCTTGGGTGCTACTCAAACAGTCTGTCACAAAACAAATGAATTGCCATTGGCAACTGTGGGCCACTTTTTCATTGGTGCCCAAGACAGTTTTAGGCCCCTGTATGGCGCTGTAAACAAGTCAAAACAGCCCAGTAAGTAGCCAACACATGCAATGATGCTCAAAGCAGAAGGTGGGGGTCAACATAAAAGTTGGACAACGGCAATATATATTAAAATACAGCAACACACATGGTGAAGCACACAACTTCATGGCTCTTAGGTATCTTCCACTTCTAACAACAGCCACCCTGGTGGAGAAGCAGCAGCCTCGCACCCTCTGCAGGCAGCCTGTCTACATTGCCAAGAACATAGCATCTAATTGCAAGCAGAGAGACAATATGAAATATTAACTAACACAACAGGAAGTCCTCCTTCTGATCTTTAAAGTATGATATTGAAGACCTTTCTGATTCAGCTAAACAATCTTTACCTAAAATCAGTATAAGCAGAGGGCTTAAAGCGAAATTTCAACATAGAAAGGGCGACTGTTTTCTTTTTTTAGAACAAGAGGAAAAACAAGGCAAAGCCAAAAGAAGAAATCCTCAAAGAAATGCAAAACTGAATTCCTACAGAATTTTGCGATTTCATGTGTGGTTATGCATTATGATTGTTACAATTGCGAATCTTAGTGGCCCTCATTACAACTCAGGCGTTAAGGGTTAACGCCACCGTTAACCCTTAACGCCTGATTCCCACCTTAACGCCTGCTTTTTGCAGGCGTTAAGTTCCATGGTGCTAAGGCACCTTGGTGCTAATTACGGCACCGTAATTTACGGTGCCGTAATTAGCGCCTTCCCCACTCCCATTATGCCCTATGGGGCAAAAATGGGAATGGGGAAGGGAAAATGGGAAATGGGGATTTACCGCCCCACTCACCTTGTAATGGGGCGGTAAATCCGCCATCCACCATGGTGTAAACGTAGTTTACACCATGGTGGTAAAGTTGGTGCACTTAGCACCTCAGTTGTAATGAGGGCCGGTATCTTCTTTTGTACCGTCAGGCACAAGTTCTCAATTACAGGAATACATTGCTTTTTCGAACTATTAAGAAAAATAAAATAAAAAAAAAATGTATTTCTCTTTTAGAAGAAGAAACAGTTAGTGAACCTTCTTTACCCCAATTTAGAGAATTTAGAGCAAACATCTCATTCCGTCCACATATTCAAAATAGCATTCTTGAACTGTTCTATAATCCACACCGAATTACTTGAAAATGTTTTCCCCAATTTCGTTCTCAGTTTTCGTTTCAAAAAGACGTAGGCACATTTTGAAAGGTCTTTTAATTTTTCTAAAAATACTATTACAAATGGAGACAAGGGAGGAACACTTTCATTATGAAAACAGAAGACAATCACAATGAGATTTTGAGACAGTTGAGTTATACTGAGATATACATACAATTGGACTTGATCCAACAGCTTCTATTAACTGATTTATCATGTGCTAACAGAGGCTGATGATTAACACTGGACGACTCATAATACGAGAATATTTCTTGCAAGTGAATTTCCAACCACTCCAGTTTAATTTTTTACATTTTCGACCACAATTCCATAAGAGTTGCCTTAGACCACCTAGCTACTAGACAGTATCATCTGGAGGAACAGTTCTATCGCATTACCAGCACAAAGTTGGTGGTGATGCAAAGTATATTCATTAGCAGACATAGGGCCTCATTATAAGGCTGGTGCTTCCGTAATAAAGGGGGCCGGTACGGGACCGGCACCCTTCATTCCGGGAGTGCCGATTATGAGCTTCCCACTGCGGGACCCGGATCGCATGCCTTGTAAAACCAGGCATGCTTTCCAGGTCCCGTGAGGGGAAGAGGGAGGCAATAACGGGCCAGATGTAGTCTGCCCATTATTACTATAATGGGCAGACTACATCTGGGGGCTCAATGTAGTCTGCCCATTATAGTAATAATGGGCAGACTAAAATACATCTGGGGGCCCCTTATGGGGGCTCAAATGGGAATGGGGATGGGTTCCTGCAAGGAGCAATTACCGGGTCCTCCTATGTCGGAGTAACCCGGTAAGTCCCCATTGCAGGAACCCGGTAATGGAGCCCGGAATGGAGGCAGTCATGGAGCTAATAGCTCCATGGCTGCCTCCATTCTCGTAATGCGGCCCATAGCCCTGAGGATGGACTGTTCTAGTCTGAAATGCATCAGCATTTGAATTCTGCACCGGTGATTCATTTTTAAAGACGGCAGATGGAATGCCAGTAAAAGACTACTGATAAAACAATTACATCTGACAATATTTCTTATGTTCTTAAGGAGATATATTGTATTAATAAGCAGGAGTTTTAAGTGAATCAAGAATGCAGTAGCGATTGTTACAAAGGAAGTCACCAATTCTGATGAATTAGATTCACCAGTCTGGTTGGATAAAACTCCAAGAAGACCTAAAGTGGTGGCAAAATACAGAATACTAGAACAATTATCTAGTGACATTGATGACATTGTGTAACCCATCGTTCAATGTACTGATACCGACATTAAAGATACAGGTGGTAGGTGAAATCTTCCCTCCATTTATGGAACCCCACACTTTTTGCTTTTGTTTGGCAAACCTAACCTGACTTTTCCAGTGGAGCACAGCCTTCAGCTGCGCTCCTCTGGATTTTTCCTCATCTCTTATGAGGAAACGGACACGTTGTTCATGCTTTCAGAACTGGAAAACTATTTTTCTCTTAGTCTTTGACTACCTTGCCATCTTTTGGTATCTATGTGCCAAGTATCTTACAGTGCAGCACAAAGGGGTCTTTTTCTTTTATGAGCCTGCACACCCTCTAAGGATTGTTTGGTGACTATACAAGTATTCCTAGGACAAACTGCTGTCAGCAGTTTACTTTTAAAGTATTTTTTACTCCTTTTTTATGAACTACCTCTCGTTTATCGCTTTGAATTCAAGACTGTGGTGAGTGCCGAAAATCGCCATTCCACAAAGTCTTTATTCTGTCCTTTGGCCATTTTGTCACTTTGCCTTCCCCAAGGTCAAGCAGACCCTCAAATCTTTATTTGGGCATGCAGTCTCCACGAAAACCACAAGTTTTACAGGCTCCTGCATGTCACATGAGCTGGAAGGCCTGCAAGAGCGCTTCAACCCTCTGGAGTAGTGGGAACTACTCTCAACACCTCCTGATTTCCCTCCAACAGAGGCTTCTCTGAAGTGTTTCTGGGCCATCCAGTGAACTGACCGCTCAAACCCAGGGTATCACCTAGGAGTGCCTCCATCCTGAGTTGACATGCAAGACTTAAGGAATCACCAGCTTGTGGTCCTGGGCCCTCGCCTGTCAAATTCTGTCGTCCTAGCTCCTCTAAGTCGCAATGTAAGAGAGCGTGCCATGCCTCAAGCATCTCTGGTCCCTGTGTCACCCTGCTATGGTGACGGTCATTGTAGGAGCCTTGCTTTCCTGCTCCCCTGTGCCCTGAGACATGCTGCACAGGAACAGTCCTCTTTTCTTCATCAAGAGTTTAGGAAAGTATACTGTCCTGCCACGGATGATTGTCCTGTCCTGCAGCCGTTGAGTGCTGGAGTGATGTGCAATTACAGGGGTTGAACCTACAGGCAACCTGGCCTAGGTTGAGGGTCAGTGAGGACTGGCATCACTTACCAGTGGACACCTGGCACATCCATTGTTCTTTATGCATGAGAATCCCTGAAAGGAAACTCACCTAAACTGGGCAAGCCTTCGCTCCGCAGTTATTCCCGAAATCCAAAAGCTGCTCAACCTGAAAAGGTAGACCCTCCTTGAATAGTAGGATACTGTTCTTCATCACCTTGAGCCCCTTCCTGAACTGCTACAGCTCCTAAATATGACACGCTTTCTCTCATTATTCAATACACTACTGTACTTTTGAGCATAAGACTCCCCACTTCGTAGGGCTGGACTTCTTAAATTAGGGATCTGTTGTGAAGAACTGCCTATTTCTATATTTGTGTTAAACTACCCTTCTGTTGCAGATTTTGACTGTGTTTTCCTCTTTACCACCGGGTGAAACTCAACTGTATATATGTTAAATAGCTAAAGGCGTGTGTGGTAAATGTTTAATATTACTTTGGTTTATTTGTGTTTAATTATTAAGGCCTATAATTCAGGTATATGTATTTTTTATATACACTTGTCTAAGGGCATTCTGTAAAGTTTTACTGTGTGTGCTCATTGTGGGCTTCCGACCAGTCTCACCCCTCTGAGTTTTAGTCTTGAGTGCCTGTCAAGCTACTGTGATTGGTCTGGCTTGTCCAGAAAGTTCCCCTGTTTCACTACTATAGGATGGTCATCTAGACTTCTGCCCATCATGTCAGAGTTTAGAAATCCATCTTAACAACAGGTCCCTTTTTGAGAATATTGGAAGAGGTTCAATTTAACCCAGTTGATAAGCTACTTATATGATGGGCATTGCACCTACTTCCAGGGGTGGACTGGCCTATAGGGAACTCTGGAGAATTGCCGGTAGGCCTCTGCACCCTCAGCCCCTTTTGTGTGGTATTTCCATAGGAAAGGGGATGGACTTGCTGAAAAGCTGTAAAATGTAAACATTATTTCCAGGGCCTCTTTTGGTTCCCAGTCCACCCCTGCCAGCTTCTATAAATGTACCACATCCTGATGGCTTGGAGGCTATTGAATGTTATTATTAAACGCAGACAGTGTTGCAGCTTAATAATATGTTTGTTTTGACTTTGCGAATATTAATTAGTTCCAACATGTCCTTTTCATTTTGAGGAGCAGTTTGACCTTCAGGCGCATCTAAGTTAGACAGCATGGCTCCCGTTTATATTAACACTTGCAGTTGCGGGTTTCTGTGTTAAGGGCACATGGGTGCCGCCTACACAAAAAAAAAAAAAATCATGCCTGTAGAGACTGGGACGAGCACGAAGACATTGGGAACGTTTGCATTAGAAGCCAAAATCTGCAAGATTGAATCGGAGCCCCAGTTTCATGTGCAGTCAAACTTTAACCTGGCAGAAGTGGGGATGGGGCTGCTGTAGCACACGTGAACATCACAGCCACACTCTATGGCTGTTAGATTAACACTCTGCTTGAGGGCGGGTCTGCCCTGCAGTGCCAACACGTTCCGCATGACTGCAATCACACAACAGTCACCTCACATTAACTTCGTTTTACCAAGGGGCACACTCATGATGTAAATGCAGCTCTCCAGCCTTTTATAGCTGAGCCTGCAGTGTGGATCTCAGGCTCTGTCATTGATACCTCACCCACTTTGTTTCATGGGCTGGGCGCAATATATCACAACCATTTAAGCAACTCCAGACTGCCAGCCCGCGTAGGCGGGAGAAGGAGAAGACTTTTGCAGTCTCCTCCCCTCCTGGGCATCATGGAAAGGCTCTGGAACACAGAGCGCAAGTGTCTTTGAATCAGAAAGTCAGCGAACCCCAACATCAGCTCTACCCTGTTCTGAGGTGCATCCTCGACAGGAGTGCAAAGAAACCTACATTTTCGGAGTGGGGGGCTAACTGTTTGTGATCGGGGTCACTTTAGAAACTGTGGAGGGCAAACTTAGAGGTTCTGCCTGTTCTGTTCTATACCAAGGGTTACCTGGCAGGTAGCCCATATATCCTATCCCCCTTTCTCATCTGTCCCTCTGCTACCAACCACCACACACCTGAACTCCCACCCTCTACCCACCAGAATCAGCTCCTCAGTCCAGCATTACACATAAGAGCACACATATATACACACACATAATTACACATTGACTCACTCATTTAAACATCCCATTGACCATACACTCGCTCATTTACATGCACACCCTGGCCCCCATACACCAAACACTCATTCACAGACACTCATTCATACATACATTACATACACACTCCTTGCACACATGCAAAGATACATAATGGGCTATTTTCAGACTGCTAGTTTCAGAAAAGGCTTCCCTCACCTCTCTGCCTAACAAAAAGCAAATGTTCACATCAGCCTGTAGGGTATTTTGTGGAGATTTGGGGCCTGACGGTATTTTATTACCGCCGAAAAATACCTTAGCAATAATCACTCTTTGTATTCAGATTTGGCCATGTGCAACAATAATACAATGGACATGCATTATTTCAGCACCCAGACCTGCATATTTGGTATACGTGGTTGGTGGTATTTTGGTGAGCATAATTCCCTTGTTTTATTTGTGGCCCCAATGTCCAGAATCCCTTATCTTTGCTTAGATTTTTCGTGTGATCACTAGAGAGACCCCAGACCTACATTTTAGGAATACCACATTTTTCAGTGATAGTGTTGGTGTGCCACCATGGGCGAACTCACTGACTTATTTACGACAGAGAGCTATATATGGTAGTCTTGTGGTAATTTCCACTACCTTATATACGGTAGGGAGCTATGTTCAGAGAGTCTCTCTTCCCGTTGGCTCATGTACCTCCAACGAGCTATGCTACAGTCACTCACAATTATTCATACTGATTCTGACATGCACACATCTGTCTTAAAATGACCATTGCACTGTTTAAAAATCTCCCCACATCATCGGCATTGTAATGGTAAATAGTAAATACACCACCCGTCTGTTTTCAAATATTTTTCTGTATTATAAAAGTTGCATTTAAACACGATCTCATTCTTTACAGAAACAAATAAAATGGTACAGTAAAAGCATTGTCTATGACACACTGCAAAGAGCGTGGCGGAGAACAGAACTCAAATTGCAACATTGGTATTTGATTAAGACACGCACAGGAATCCTACACTGACTGCATATTACCGTACACACTCAGCTCCCACACTTCTCATTACCTTATCTTTTTAGTTGTTCTCTTTGGCTGTTCTCTTTGTGAATGTGACTCCCTTGAAGATTAACTCCAGCAAAAAGGAACGCTTGCCTTCTCAAACCGGGGTCATTGCCTGGAATTCTCAGCTTTTGCAGATAGGAATGCCTCAGCCAGTGGAAATGTCCTTCTTTCAGCTCTCCCCAATCTCGACTGCAGCAGGACGCAGGAATCTGCATTCAGTCAGGAGTCCCACAGCCAGGTCTTCTCCCCAGTAGTGCAGAAAAATGTCTGCCTGTCTTTTTCCCCGATACTGCCCACTAAAACTTTCATCTCAGCCCTCTGTATGACGTGTCCCAATGAAATCCATCATCTATCATCCTCCTACTCTCAACAATAGCTTTGCTTATACATTTGCAATTGTTGCAAATCTGACTTCCTTCTTCCTGCAGTTACTGTGCACAAAAACACAGAGAATCAGGCAGAGAAGAGAAGAAAAAAAAATCTGCACACACATTTAAATGGCTTTCAGAGTATGCCTAATTCTGCAGTGGAGAACACATTTTATTAGTGGGTTATGTTAAATAAGGTTTTATTAGTCAGGTTAATGGTTAATAGGTTAGCTGTTAATTTTCAAATGTGTCTCTCGCACCATAGGCATTTCAGGTGAAAAATAGTGTGCATTTTTAAATGAGCACGTGTGCTTTTAACTGTAAAAATAGATTTGCATCTTATATGTTAAAATCGTTTTTGACTGAATAGCCTGTCTTTCCTTGTTAATCTGGTAACCCATATAGCAATGCACCGCACCCTTGTGGTGGTGCTGCGAAAAAAAATTGCTACCTGTGCAGTAGTGCTGTACTCTGTGCTTTTTGCTACCTGTGTAGTAGTGTTGTACTCTGTGCTGTTTGCTACCTGTGCAGTAGTGCTGTACTCTGTACGGTAACACGCCAAATATCCTTACATATACCCTCCTTTTGTTTTTAGAACTTGGCTATAATCCAAGCCAATTCCTAAAAACAACTTGTTCTCTCTTTTTTTTTTTTTACAATATAGCAATCCAACAAAATGAATATTCATGTGCATCAATGAAAATTTGCAATCAACATTTCATCTGAGTCCATCAGTTCATAAAATGTTCCACATTTGCCTTCTCAGTTGAAGTGGCATTACTTTAAGTTTAAATTTTCCAAGTCAATTAAAAACAACGAAATAAAACAATTAACTAAAACAAATAATTAATAAAACAAATTAAAATAAATAATTAAAATAATAAATACGTGGAACTTCATATGCCGGAACTCTTGTCCGCTTCTGATATGTCCCGACCAGCGATGTTATTCGGTTCATTCGAGTACACTTCCATCTTGGCAATCTTAGATCCATAGGAGTCATCCTTTTTAGCATTCTGGTTATCTTGTCTTCACCTCCACCTGGAGGCAGGCATCTTTTGGTCTTCATCCAGGGGACTCCAGGACTCCATCGTCTCCCGTGGCCTCTGATCCCGGAACCTCCGACCAAATAATGTTAATTGTCTAAATCAAAATAGAAAATAAACAGATTAAGTACATAGCACAATACTAACTTCATCCTTTTGCCAAAAATAAAACATGCTTGGTAAAAATATTTCATTTTTTTTTTTTTCTGAAATTAAACACAAGTTAAAAGAAAACAAGCAGATATTCAATATTTAACACACTTTCTCTCTGCACACCAACCATGAGCTTCCATTATATGTGCATTTATTTATTTATTTATTTATTTATATTTATTTTATATTATATTTTACATATACTACAGTGTTTATGTGCCATCATAACAATCAACTTCTTAACTTCTTTTTCACTGCCTCCTGATTGTACCCATTTATTTTCTCTTTTTGTGTTCAAGGGATTTTATCTGTTTCTACATGCTCAAGCCGCCTGATCTCATGTCTGGGATGGCATGGTTTGATTTGATTTACATGGACAAACTGCTCTATTGCTGTTTCACCTTCATTTTTCAAAATTTTATACACTACAGGAGAGACCTTATCTATAATCCGAAATGGCCCCTGCCAGGCTGCTAGAAATTTAGAATTTTTCTGTTTACTTTTTCCAAAATGAAACTTGTACACCTGATCCCCTACACTGTATTCCTTTGCTGATGTCTTTTTATCATAATATGACTTTGCACTGTCAGCAGCTCTTTCCAGATTTCTCTGCACAAAAGCAAATGCATGTTGCAAATGCCTCCTCAGTTCATCAATATATTCATGAACTGTGGATGCACTCACTAGAGTTTGCTCATGTGTTCTGTATAGTAGGTGTTGTGGTAACACCATTTTCCTACCTGTCAAGACCTCATGAGGGCTAACACCTGTTGCTTTGGCAGGAGTCGACCTGATTGCCATCAGAACCAACGGTAAACATAAATCCCAGCTGGAACCTGCTTCTGCCACAAATTTCTTTAAAATATCCACAACAGACCTATTGCTTCTTTCAACTGTACCTGAAGACGCCGCCCGATATGCGATATGTAGTTTCCTTTTCACACCTAGTATTTGCCATACCTTACTCATTAGAGCACTTGTGAAATGACTTCCTCTGTCTGACTCAATTCTTTGTGGCAACCCAAACCTTGAGAGCACATGGTTCACCAGCAATGTGGCTGCTGTTTGCGCACTACAATCTGGTGCAGGAATGCACTCAATCCACTTCGACATCAAACATACCACACTCAAAATATAACGGTGTCCCCTGCTCGACCTTTTTAAAGGACCTACATAGTCTATTTGCAAATCTGACCATGGGAGAGTTAGGCCTCTTTTCATCAATGGTGCTCTATGCATTGGTGAAGCAGGTTTAAATTGGGCGCATACTAGACATCCTCTAGTATATAATTCCACATCTTGGGACATATGAGGCCAGTAAGCATAATCTTTTAGTATTTCTAATGTTTTTTGTGAACCTCTATGGCCTGCGGTTATGGCATCATGTGCATGGTGTAGCATTAGTCCTCTGAATGAAAGGGGTACTACCCACTGTATTTGCCCTGTTATGGACTCTCTAATCATGAGTCCATCCTGTAATCTAATTCGTGTTTTGTTCTTTAATAACACCCTCAACTCTTCTTTTCCCATACAATCTTTTTCTGTTAAAGGATTTTGTTCAGGATCTATCAAATGATTATAATAGATTCCCAAAATTTGATCATTCTTTTGTGCCTCAATCAAATCTTGGTCTGGCGTGTCATGACTCCACTGCACCACCGGTTGATCTACCTCCTTTGGTGCTTTAGAACGTGTCACTGCATCAATTTGTATTTCACCCATTAAATAATCAATATGTAGCAATTCTCCCATCACAGCCCCAATCTTAGCCAGATGGTCTGCCTTATCATTTCCCTCCTTATCCTCTCCTGGTGTTTTTAAATGCCCACGAATTTTTCTCCAGTATATTGTTAAATTATTTTCTGACACCAATTTGTCTATGGCTTGTATCATTTTTCCATGTTTAAGTGGCTTTTTGTTGTATGTAACCATGCCTCTTGCTTTCCAACCAGGCAAATACTCCACAAAGCTATTCCGTGCATAGTCAGAATCAGTCACAAGGACAATTTCACTGAACTTTTTATCAACTGCAGTAGCAATTGCTTTATAGATGGCTGCCAATTCCGCCACCTGACTGCTCCTATCCCCAATCCTCATCCCTATACTGGGGACGCCTTCACATTTCAACCAGACATTTCCTATTCCTGCCACTAACTGTTTATTACTGTCATTTTCAATGTGAAAAGCACAACCATCCACATATACAGTTGGCAAATCCTTGCATGTTTTTTCATCAAAAGCTTTGTGTGATGATTGTTCAAATTCCTGCAAACTAGTTTCCACTTCCATTTCATTTGGTATTTGTTCAGCTGCACAATCATGTAAGTCAGCTAACCCTTGAGCAATTGGGCTCTTTTTATTTTGTCCATATCTCACTTCTACGGGAAAACCTTGTAATGCCAGCGTCCATGAAGTGATTCTGGATTGCGCTAGATTGCCTGATCTAATTCTTTTACTCTCTAAAAATTGCAAAGGTTGATGATTTGTTTCAATAATCACCTTTTCTCCCTGAACAATGGGGCGGAAATGTTGTAGCGCCCACACAGTGGTTAATAGGGCCTTTTCACATTCATTAAATTTCATTTCAACTTGGGAAAATGCCTTACTTGCATATGCAATGGTTTTGTGATTCAAATCGTGTTTTTGTGATAATACTGCTGACATACAATGTTCAGAAAAACCTATTTCTATAAAGAAATCCCTGTCCTTTATGGGGTATGCTAAACATGGTGCCTTTACAAGACATTCCTTCAATCTAGCCACTGCATCAGACTGCTCTCTTTCCCATCTCCAGGGAGTATTTAGTTTAAGCAGTTTAGTCAATGGTTGAGTGATTTCTGCATAATTCTCAATGAACTTTCTGTTATAGCCTGTCATCCCTAATAAACTTTTTACTCCTTTCACATTTTTAGGATCTTTTAATCTTTGTATGGCCTCTATTTTCTTCCTTTGTGGATTTAGCCCACGTTCAGTCACTTCCTGCCCTAGAAAGTTCACTTTTTTCTTGCACCATTGTGCTTTTTGCAAAGATACTTTGGCGCCTGCTTTCTGCAATTGGCCAAGTACATGTCTTATTTCATCAAAATGGCTTTTCAGGCTTTCATTTTTTATCAGGACATCATCCACATAAACTATTGTTCCTCTTTCCGCTGCATCCGGAATGGCCTTTCTCAAAAATATGCCAAATTCACTCCCACTATTGATGTACCCGAACGGAGCTCTAAGCCAGGCATATTGAGTCCTGTCAAATGTAAAGGAAAATAAGTGTTGTATCTCCTCTGCCAATGGCACACACCAATATCCAGATGTGAGATCTAATGTGGTAAATACATTTGAACCATGTATCTGAGCTAGGCCCTGATCAATGAATGGTAGTGGCCATCTAGATACTGGTACTCTTTTATTTAACTCTCTTAAGTCTGCACACAGCCGCCATTGACCATTTGGCTTTAACACACCTAAAATAGGCGTATTGGATGTGCTATGAATGGGCCTGATTATTCCCCGTGATTCCAAATTTTTAATAATCTCTGCCAATGATTCTAAACATGCCAGCGGTAGTCTATACTGGCGTACAAACACTGGATTTCTGCTACAACCTTCTGGTAGTGTGGCCACATGTAAATCAGTTAAACCACAATCATAAGCATCTTTTGCAAATACATCCTTAAACTCCATAAATATTTCCCTCAGATTGTTTCGATCCTCATCGCTGTCACATGCATCCGCTAAGGAGATCTGCTCTTCTACCATTCTGGAAAATTCTGGAAACTCTTCTGGTAAAGGAATCTCAGCGCTTTCCTCTAACTGTGTGGCTGTGTCTTTTTGTAGAGCTGCCACTTTTAAATATTTTGGCATATCAGCTTCCACTTCAATGGGCTGATTTCCTGTTTCATTTTCATTTAAATTAAATATTATGCAATCCTCTTGATGGCAGCACACTGTCTCATTTGAATCATAAGGATACACAGAATGAATTTTAAATATTCCTTTGGGCTGAGAGTCCAGGTGTTCTGGCAACTCGCCCTTGGCATCTACGTATTTTTCAGGAATATTCCCAATCACCATGTTATTTAAATCTGCCGTATAATGTGATTTTTGTATGGCCATTCCTAATGGGGAGTTTTCCTCTAAATGAATATCCTGACAACCTTTATTATTTACCATGATTTTTAAAGATCCCTCACCAATGTCTACCAATGGAATGTATTCATAATCCAGGCCTTGCTGTTTTATGGATTCATTCAGGCATACAAATGCATCAGAGCCTTTCATCTGCTGCCCATTTTTGCATTTCAGTGTTATTGCAAACTGTTTTGTAAATGCAGGAATAATAGTATCTTTCCTTATTTGTAATTCGACTGCATAAGGAACCAGTTGTGCACAATGATAAGCCCTTCTTTTGTCTTCAAATTCAGGTGCCGGAAGACCTAGGCGTGACCATATTTTTTGATTAAGGAAATCTAACACCATACACATTCTGTGCATGATGTCATTGCCCATGTAAAATTCATTTTGTGCTCCACTCACTATCCATACATTATGGTAAATTGTTTTCTGCCCAATGCTAATTTTAAGCATGCATCTGCCTGCAATTCGGTTTTCAAAGTCTGGACTGTCCAACCCAGAAACATATTGGTTTTTAATCCTAAATTTCGGGATTTCTTCCCTCTCCATAATCTTTTGCAACAATTTCTCATTAATGAAACTCCTTTCATGTTCAAGTGCTAAAGTGGCTTTTATTGTTTTAAGATAATCATTTATACCAACATGAACCCATGGTTGCTCATCTTCCATGTGTATTTCTGCCAGAGTGGTAATGTGTTTTTCTGAATCTGTTTTAGGAGCAATATTCTGTTTGCATGTTTTCTCTTTTAAATAGAAACGTAATGTGTGCTCATCTATGGCAGTCTGCCAATCTTTCCTTGGGTCCAAGTATATTTGTACAGGTAGTTTTTCATTGTCGCTCTGCATTTTGTCTTGACACATTAATATAACAGTGACACTAGGTATGCAGCTATTCTGGAGATATACCTCCACAGCATCATTTGTTTTGGCAACGGTGTGACATTCATTTATATTGCTGTTTTGTGATTTTAGTTTCTTAGGCCTCAATGGTTTTTTGGTTAAGGACCACAGCACTCCATTCACCCCATCTATGAGAGGAGACAATCTTTTCAGGCAATCTGTCCCCATCAGAAATGGAATTTCACAAATAGATGTGATCAATACCTCTTGTTTCATTCTGTGCTTTCCTATTTTTATGTCAACCTCAGTTACACCTATGATGGGAACCTCCTCCCCATTAAAGTTATGCACTGGGCCTTGATTTGCCTTCACTGTGATCTGACTCTGTGGAGGCCTCCCTTCATTGATACTCTTTACCAGCTCCTTGGACATAATTGTGGCCTGTGCGCCAGTGTCAATCATAGCGAAGGTGTGGCATTTTTCTTCTACAGTGATGGGTGCATAATATCTGTCCTCAACTTCCTCTAATACACATAAGAAATGTGAATTCTTACTGATTTCAGGGCTCACTTTTCTCAGGTCTTTTTGACTTTTGGCTAAGCACATTGGTAAATGAAAAGACATTTTTCCCTCCTTTTTACCCATTTCTGTGCGAGATATTTTATTCATTTCTCCATGTTCAGAGGTTTTTTGGAGTGTGGCCACTGTTCGCCCATCCATCTGGGTAACATCAGAGACCACATTACAACCTTCCAACTGAACATGTGTAACAACATCATTCAGCAATTTGTCATTTTTTAATTCTGTGCATTTGTGATCATTTAGTGTAATACCAGCCCTTTCAGCCTCTTCAAAAATATGTGGCTCAAAGAATTCTTCAGGTGATTGACTTGTACCCTCCTTGTGGGTATTTCCCTTTTCTGTCTGTGTTTGGTCATTGTTTTGCTTGCCCAGGGAAGGAGCTATGGCATCCCCACTTACTCCCTGTTCACTGGTATTCCCCATGCATAAGTCATTTTTCTTAAATCTGTTCCTTTGTTCTTTTGGAATTCCTAATGTTTCTTTTTCATTTGTGCAAATCTTTACTGTTTTATTTAGCTTTAAGTTAAACCGTACCTTTTTTTTAGAAGTATTTGCACTTTCTATCACAATTTCATTTACTGGTACTTTCATTTTTATTCCATTAGGCATCTCAGAGTCGTTATGCAAAATTATATCAGAGCAATCTGTCATTTTGGCACTGCAGTTATCATGAGTACTTAGTCACTTTTCGGAAGCCCCCCGGTCATTGCTATGGCCATCAGCCCCCTCTTTGGAAGGTTGTTTTTGCGCTGTATAGAGCTTTCCTATTTGCTCAGCTAACATTTTCACTTGAGCCTCAAGGCACTGGAACCTTTCCATCTCTCTAGGATCCTCTTTCTGTGGCCTAGGTCGATATTGGTTGTTTTCCCCCTGATTGGATCTATTCTGATACCTCTCAGGTGATTGATGTCGGTTGGGATGGTTTCTGAACTCTTGATTCATTTGTGGAGGGGAGCGGGTTGCACCCATCCTTTGATTATAGTCCCTTGGTGGGGAATCATTGTACTGGCGTGGACTGTAGTTCACGTTTTGCCTCATGTCCTGTCTCTCAGATTGTGGGTACTGGCCCCTATGTTGATTTCCATTATCAGTAAATCGATCCACATATCGGGGCCTATCCTGATTACCATATATCATGGTGTTGGGATCAAACCTACTCTGTGTCCCCAATGACTGGTAGGAACCATCATTTCTTTGATCTTGATTTTGTCTCTGGTTATTGTTCATACCTGCCATATCAGGCCGATATCCTACCCGGGGTCTATCCCCTAAATATCTAGGGCTGATGTAGCTCTCTCTATTACTAGGATCATGTGTTTGGAACATTGGTACAGGAAATGGCGATCTTTGTTGATTACCCCTTTGTTCAGGTGTCACATTATTTTTACCTTGGCTTTGAGCAGACTCAAGGGACATTTTGGCTGACCTGATTTCCATTACTGTGGCTGAGGGTTCTTTAGATTTAGGCCTAGTATCTTTCATTTTATCACTTTCTCTACCCTGACAATAGAGTACCTCATATAGCTTTGTGCTTTGATGTACAATCCATTCAAGGGACTTGTCACGGTCAAATTCACGGACCAATTGGGATATGATGTCTTTCTGTAGCCCATAGAAGTATGCGGTTTTAAACTCATTGGAATTTGAGTCAAAAGATACATCAAAGCGAGAGAATGCTCTTTTTAAGTCTTGTAAAAATTGGCGAGGGGATGTATTAGGTCCAGCAGTAATCGTGTACGCGACTTTCTTTGCCTCCTGCAATGACTGAAAAGGAGAAAAATGACGCCTAATTTCTTTTTCAAACTCCAGCCATGTCATATTCTGCTGTTCATTTAATCCCCTTATGATGCTGGCCGTCGGGGCATCTAAAGTTAAATGAAAATATTGTCTGTACTGTTCCCTAGGTATCTGGAGTGCTTTAAAAATGTCATGCACCGCTTCTAAGTGATCCTCAATGCAGCATTCACCTCCCTTTTTAAATGGTTTGATCAGGGCTTTAATGGATTTCATTATTTTTATGGGGCTACTTGTTGCAATACATGGAATTGCACTATTTTGTGAGTCAATCCTGTTTTCAGGTGTATGAGATTGGTGGCTGCCCCCAATGGGAGTATCAAATCACCCAAGGGCGCTGCAACCAAGTTCAGTCACCGGCCCAGTCACTGGGGCACTAGCTCTTTGGGCAGAGCTAGAATTCACCTCCACTCCATTGAATGTGGTACCCTGCCGCCTCTCCTGGGACCTGGGAATGCACATTTGCTGTTCTAAGTCCTTACACTTTTTAAGGAGTCTGTTTGCTTCATTTTGCAAATCATTATTTTCATCACTCATTTTATTAATCACCTCCTGCATTTCGCACATTTGCATTTGGCATTCATTGAACTCTTTATTTCTCTTGTCTCTTTCTTGGATCATTTTAATCATTTCTTGTTCTGCACTCTGGAGATCACATTCTTTTTCACAATGTTCTTTTTGTAAAATCTGCATTTCTGAAACAACCTCATCTTTATCCTGCCTAATGTGATCCACTAAGGCTTTTAAGTGTGTCAATTCTTGCTCACTATCTTCAAATTGTTTCTTGCTTTTGGATAACTGAGTATCAAAGTCTCTGCATTTTAATTGCATGTCTTTTTGGCATACATCCAATTCTGCTCTCAACATTTCCTGATTTTTACTTGCCCCCTCTAATTCAGTCTTTAACCTGTTAATTAGCTGAGTATCATTCTCTTGCATTCGCAGGGACTTGTTTAAAATAAACCATATTTTGCCGCATAGCCGTATTAAACAGTCTTTCTCTGCACTTTTATCGGCTGCATTGAATAATCTTGTAAGGCAGACCTGAATTATGCTGCCTTCTGCAAAAATATTGTCTAGTTTTTCTTTCTGCACCTCACCCTGAATGCGGTTACTCCATTCTAACGTGCTATTCGAAGATCAATTCCCATGTGCAAATAACTTTGCCTCTAAATATTGCACTAGATCTGAGAATGTGGTTTCCCTTTGTGACATTCTGAAATTCGTTTTTAGTGGCACACTGCTATTATAAAATGGGTTCCCTTTAATGTGCAAATGGCAGTGTGAGACACGCTTGCCACGCCCAGTAGGTACTCTATGATCACTTTCCCGGCCTGCAACGCACCATAAATATGTAGGGTATTTTGTGGAGATTTGGGGCCTGACGGTATTTTATTACCGCCGAAAAATAACTTAGCAATAATCACTCTTTGTATTCAGATTTGGCCATGTGCAACAATAATACAATGGACATGCATTATTTCAGCACCCAGACCTGCATATTTGGTATACGTGGTTGGTGGTATTTTGGTGAGCATAATTCCCTTGTTTTATTTGTGGCCCCAATGTCCAGAATCCCTTATCTTTGCTTAGATTTTTCGTGTGATCACTAGAGAGACCCCAGACCTACATTTTAGGAATACCACATTTTTCAGTGATAGTGTTGGTGTGCCACCATGGGCGAACTCACTGACTTATTTACGACAGAGAGCTATATATGGTAGTCTTGTGGTAATTTCCACTACCTTATATACGGTAGGGAGCTATGTTCAGAGAGTCTCTCTTCCCGTTGGCTCATGTACCTCCAACGAGCTATGCTACAGTCACTCACAATTATTCATACTGATTCTGACATGCACACATCTGTCTTAAAATGACCATTGCACTGTTTAAAAATCTCCCCACATCATCGGCATTGTAATGGTAAATAGTAAATACACCACCCGTCTGTTTTCAAATATTTTTCTGTATTATAAAAGTTGCATTTAAACACGATCTCATTCTTTACAGAGATAAATAAAATGGTACAGTAAAAGCATTGTCTATGACACACTGCAAAGAGCGTGGCGGAGAACAGAACTCAAATTGCAACATTGGTATTTGATTAAGACACGCACAGGAATCCTACACTGACTGCATATTACCGTACACACTCAGCTCCCACACTTCTCATTACCTTATCTTTTTAGTTGTTCTCTTTGGCTGTTCTCTTCGTGAATGTGACTCCCTTGAAGATTAACTCCAGCAAAAAGGAACGCTTGCCTTCTCAAACCGGGGTCATTGCCTGGAATTCTCAGCTTTTGCAGATAGGAATGCCTCAGCCAGTGGAAAGGTCCTTCTTTCAGCTCTCCCCAATCTCGACTGCAGCAGGACGCAGGAATCTGCATTCAGTCAGGAGTCCCACAGCCAGGTCTTCTCCCCAGTAGTGCAGAAAAATGTCTGCCTGTCTTTTTCCCCGATACTGCCCACTAAAACTTTCATCTCAGCCCTCTGTATGACGTGTCCCAATGAAATCCATCATCTCTCATCCTCCTACTCTCAACAATAGCTTCGCTTATACATTTGCAATTGTTGCAAATCTGACTTCCTTCTTCCTGCAGTTACTGTGCACAAAAACACGGAGAATCAGGCAGAGAAGAGAAGAAAAAAAAATCTGCACACACATTTAAATGGCTTTCAGAGTATGCCTAATTCTGCAGTGGAGAACACATTTTATTAGTGGGTTATGTTAAATAAGGTTTTATTAGTCAGGTTAATGGTTAATAGGTTAGCTGTTAATTTTCAAATGTGTCTCTCGCACCATAGGCATTTCAGGTGAAAAATAGTGTGCATTTTTAAATGAGCACGTGTGCTTTTAACTGTAAAAATAGATTTGCATCTTATATGCTAAAATCGTTTTTGACTGAATAGCCTGTCTTTCCTTGTTAATCTGGTAACCCATATAGCAATGCACCGCACCCTTGTGGTGGTGCTGCGAAAAAAAATTGCTACCTGTGCAGTAGTGCTGTACTCTGTGCTGTTTGCTACCTGTGTAGTAGTGTTGTACTCTGTGCTGTTTGCTACCTGTGCAGTAGTGCTGTACTCTGTACGGTAACACGCCAAATATCCTTACAAGCCCCTCCCCTCTGATTTGAAAGAACACATAACATTTGTATATGTTCGCTTACATCCGTGGGGAGGGGGCTGATGTGTGCATTTCATTTTTGTTAGGCAGTGCTGCAATGGAAGCCTTTCCTGAAACTAGCAGTGTCCCTCCCCTCTAATTAACAAAAAGCCCCGCTACTCAGCTCAAATTTCAGTGAGGGGGCGGGCTAAAGCCCGACCAGTTAAACGGCGTTGCGCGCCAGATCCTCGAATGGTGAGGGCTCCAGTGCAAAAAGAAGAAATAAAACATTGGTGCAGCATCCAGGTAGCTCAGATGCAAGTAATTATGATAGACGAGCAGCTCACATCCCCGCACCAACTACATGCATTGTACATGTATGTAGCAAAAGTTGTCGCTTTATGTTCGGCTCCTTTAAAACTGCACTAAAAGTTTTGTCGTTGGTTTTGCTCATCATTTCCCAGTAAACATACCTAGGATTTGCTGGATGATGAGCAGCTTAGTTTGCTCCTACCTGTTCACTCACCTTGCACAAAGCAGTAACCCAACAGAATGGACTGAATTAAGAAATAGTAAAGGGCCGTTAAATGAACTCCTTTGGGATTCTGATCAGTGATCTACAGATCACTCCCAGATTTCTCCTGCATGGGCAACAACCTGCTGAGCTGGATTAAAGATACTAGCTAAAATGTAATTGCATATAATAATAACAGTAAGAAGCATATCACGATTTACAAGTAATAGTTCGTCTTACCCAACTTACTGTTTGATTCGTTGAATTTTTTGCACGCTGAAAAGTGACTTTGTGCACTTTTTTTAACCATGCACAACTCATTTTCCCGATTCATGGATTGGACTTTGCGTGTATTTCATGGATTCTGTGCGGGTACTTCACCCCTTTGCATACAGTCGATCACTTTGTGTGACACTCTATGCAGAGTGTGGGATTGGCCTAGGCAAAGACATAAATATGTGAGGGAACATGCATATTCCCCATTCTACCCGCAAAAACGAAGAAGGACAAGCAATAACGTGGGCGTGTTGAGGGACACACAAAGAAATTGCACGCCCAGTGAGGCGCAAAGTCAACCAAATTCATGGATTTCAATGCCCAACTTGCCGTCGGGAAAAGTCACATGCACACGCAAACCTCATGAACTCACTGCCACATGATAGGAAGCAAAAAGCACTATGCACATTTCAAACAGATGGGCCTCATTATATGTTTGGCAGTGTGGTAAAAGTGGCAGTAAAAGCGGAGGTAATTCCATTACTGCCACTTTTCCGGCACCGAGAAAAAACTACAAGTCTGCTGGTGGGGGTTGCTTGATTTACCTACACCCAAGAGCTGGAGGTAAATCGGGCCTCGACTGGCAAAAAACAGCCGGTATTACCGGCACCGGTAACACTGGTGCCAGTAATACCGGCATTTCCTCCCATGGAGCCCTATGGGACTCCATGGAAAGAGGAATGACCGTGACACCTTCAGTATCCCGGTAATGCTGGGATATCGGCGCCGGTAACGGTATGTCTGTTTGCCGGTATCCCACCAGAATTATTGTAAGCCTACAGTCCCCTGCCTCCTTGCACTTACCCAGAGCCGCGCTGTCGTGGCTGCACTTACTCAGAGCAATGCTGCCCTGATTGCACTCCCCCTTTCCCTGGTACTTCCCCCTTCTCCGCCCCCCTGCACTTTGCATTTTGCGCTTGCATGATCTGAATAACACAAAGCCTATTAAGTCGGTTTGGTTTTGTCCTCCCTCTGTCTCCCTCCCTTGTCTTGTCGCAACTAGAAACTCTTGCATACAGGCACGTTATAAATGACCTATCACATCATATCATAACCCTACAATATGGACCAGTTATTCATGCCAAAAGAAGTGTGTCCTGAGTGAGGTGCCACTTCTTCTGCGCCAGACAGCTGTAGTCTGTTGGCAAGTCACAGTATCTCCTCTTACACTAACACCCACCTCTGTTTTCTGAAAGATCAATTTCAAGCTCGTTTTCTGTGTAAAAGATGCAATTATATCAGATATATACTTTGTATTGAAGTTCTGCAGAGGTGTTTTGGAACTTTGCTATTTCTTTTTGATACGTGTCGAATAGGAACTTACTACTTAAAAATGTGTGTTCGGTACAGGTTTGCACTGTTTCCCCCTACTTCAGTACCAACGTATCTATTCTGCATGTCATGTATTTGGCTATGCACTTATTTTGACGTACCTGTTCACAAAGTAAAGTTTAGTGTTACTTAGTCCACAGCTCGACTTTTAGCACTTTTCAGCTTATACACATGATAGTGCATTGTAGATTGGGCGTTGCCAGCATTTCAATATGATGAAAGGTGGTTTCGCGAGATTTTTCTGAAATGTTGCCAAAGAATGCTGAATTAATCTAATGTGGATGTGAACAGGACAGGAATTTGTATTATACATTTGTCTTTTTCCTTTAGGTATTCCAAAAATAAATATAAATATTTGAAAGACTGTCATCACAAATCGTAACTCAAGCTGCATTACCTTCCTATACTAGACATAGTGCCTGGTGAGGAGGACCATTGGGGAAAATATTCGTTAGAGTAGGTTTTGGGAATAATGTTTCTTATTTCATAATGTTTCCTTAGACCCTACCATAGCCTCTGCCATTAACAACCATTGCACGGTTGTTTTGTTCCTTCTAGGAGGCTTCTTGATGATGGAAATGACCTATGTTGATAGTATGAAACCAATTGCCCTCTTCAAATGTTCAAGAAGCTATATACGATAACAATGAACCACTATATGTTCTAGTTTCTTTAACACATTTATTTTAAAGATTTCATGCTGTTCAAAATTAGAATAAACAGTTTTCGTTTAAGTTTGAATGTGCTGTCAGTTATTGCTTCGAAATAGTTTTTATTGTTAATTGACAAGTCAGCAATGTGACTAGTCAGAGTTTCTTCTCAGATTAGTCAGAACTTTACAACGGAACTAAAATATTGGAGAAACATATTGCTACCACATTGACATTGAAGGATATGCTTTGATTGTCTTTGGAGTGTATTGGGTTTTAATGTTCTGGTGAAACTGCTTTGGAGACCAACTGTTTGGACTTCATTCTTGAAGCAGGTAAAGGAATGAGTATCTTGGTGAATGGCAAAATGTGTTTTTGTACTTTGCAAGGTAAGATTAATGTCTTCTCTAGTTTGCTTCTACCTTATCTATGATGCAGGATGAGTGTATTATTTTACCATGTTCTTACCAGCACATGTATTATGTTATGTTATGTTAAGTACACTTCTAAAGCGCAATGTACACCCGAAAGGCATCTTGGTGTAACAAACCATTCAGGACCAGACCAGGGCAGCAGACAGTGGGGACAAATCTAAAACAGATGGGTCTGTAATAAGCAGCAAAAGGCTAGATGAGGAGTCACAGCACACACAGCACGGTGGAAAGAGTTCCAGGCTTTTGCAGCAGCCACAGAGAAGGTGTGTCCCCCTACACGAGAGTGCTTTACAGAAGGGATTCAAATTGTCAAAGGCGATAGGGAGTGCAGTGCCGTAGCAGGAATATAGGGACAGAATTTGGACTGAATGCATTCAGCTTCAATTTTATAGAACGATCTGTGCGCAATACATAGAGACTTGAATAGAACATGTTTCTCTACCGGGAGAACAACTGAAGGCGGCAAAGCAAATAAGGTGTTTGTTGTACCAGGTAGAGGGAATTACAGTAGTCAATACTACTAAGAACCAGAGAGGAGACCACTGGTGCATGAAAGCAGGAGGGCATAAAAGAAAGAACCTTGCCAAGAGTCTGCAGCTTTAGGTGACCAGATTGACAAACAGTGGAGATCTGGTCCTTCTTCGACAGAGAAGATGAAATGGTTACACCTAGATCCTTCATCAATGCAACTGGAGAAGGGAAAAGCCCAAGAGTGGAAAGCCAAAAATCAGGGGTCCAGTAGAGAGAAGGATCAGAACATCTTACAACGTGCACCACTGTTTTCTCAGCATTAAACTTCAGCCACATGTCGGCAATCCACCCCCCCCCCACAGCATCAAAGCAGTTCCTCAGCCCTGCAGCCATCCCAGAAGAAGACAGATCTAGCCGCAAGATAATTTACATGTCTTCAGCATAGGAATAGCACATGAAGCCATGGGAGAGGATGAGTCCAACAATTGACTGAATATAAATGTTAAATAGAATGGGAGATATAGCAAAGCCTTGAGGGACACCACAGACTAACGTGTATAGAGGTGACAGAAAGATAGACTGGGACTGACCCTCCAAAAGGAGGAAAACCATGCAAGTACCTGTCCAGAGAGTCCAGCACAGGATAGACTTGTGATCAGGGTGGGGTGGTCAACGGCATCAAAGGTACCTACAGGTCTAATAAAACCAGCGCCCTCACTCCATCCTGGTCGACAAGGCATGTCAGATCATCAACTTCTGATCCAAGTACGGATTCCGTACCCCCACCAGGATGAAAGCCGGGTTGAAAATATCAATTTCATAAGGAATGGCAGAAGTGAAATTGGGCGAAAGATGGTACAGAGGGATCCAATTGTGTTTTCTTTAGGAATGGGATGACAAGGGCATGCTTTTGCTCCTCTGGGCAATTCCTGCTGGAAACAAATTGTTGATGGCAGCTGTAATCCAATGGGTGATCTGTTTAGGGATTTTCTTAAGAGTGGCCAAAGGACCCAGGGGTGAGGCAGATTTTAATTTATTTATAGCTTCAGAAACATCCTGTGTCAGAGATAGAAGTGACAATCATTGAGAGCAGTCCAGCAGGATTATTCTCCTTTTAACAATATGCTTGTCAGATAAATGATAAGTTTAGTAGTCTGATGTGTTCTGGAGTTACTCCTTGAGAAAGTCCCTGCAATAGTTGAAGCCACCTTAGCTCCAAATACAGAAATGGCAAAATCTGGTGAGTTCAGTCTTGTGCTAATCACTCATTCCTTGATCAGTAAACAAATAACAACCCGGTCTGCATATTGACCGAGGCTTCCTCAAGTCGTTGATCATTCCACGAGATACAATTGAGTGCAGTGTTGATGCTCAACTCCCGATAGGGAACGGGAGATTTGGGAAGCGAAGATACATCCAGACTGAGGACCAAAGGCAGATGGTCACTCTCAAGTCTATGTGTAATTGTAATTTCGTTTATCAGGGTAGCCGTGTTGATCGAAAAGACATAGTGCAAGATATTGCAGGATTCATACCCGAAGGGCATATTTTGAGGGGGAGAATCAGAAGGGAACAAGCCATTGATCATCATGAAACCAGAGGAATAAAGTGGGCCTGCACACTCCAGGTCCTGCTTACTGTGTCTTACTAGTCGATCACCCTCCTCTATGTAGGGGGACGAGGACTGTTCCTGTCACACAAGTGCAAAGGCCTTCGGAATCTTAGAATTAAAGTCTTTGCATACAATACATGGAGAATTATGTAAATGGCTATCGATCAAGGCCACTGTTTCAGCTAAAACAGTCCCATTGGCTAGCCTGCAGTGAGAATCATAGGTGTTAGCAATAATACAGTTCTTATTCAATCCATTGGGGGTTACTAGACCAGTTTGTCCGTCCATCAGAATATTCATGGAGATTGAAGAGATTTCCTCCAAATTCATGGATTTCATAATGCCCAATAATAATCCTCCCTTTGGGCTACCCCTTTCACCTTGGGTTGCTAATTTGTATAGGGAGAGTCAGCCATCAGCAAGAATTGGACTGGTAAGCCAAGCCTCCTGTAAGGACACAAAGAAATATTTGTCGTTCTGTACCATCAGGCCATCTCCCTCAAAAAGATGTGAATTCCCCCTGGTGTTCCAACAGATCATTTGGGGGGAATGCCCCAGGGCTAAGACTAAGAGCCCATTTTCCTGTGTCGTGCAACTAGTTTTGCCAACCAGGTCCATTGGTCTTCCTCCCCCCGTATGTCATCCTCCAAAAGTGTGCTTCTTGGCAAGCTAGGGGCAGAGGAGAGATCACCACCGGGGGCAGGAGCACCATTGATCGCTCTCGGGTTGTGTACCCTGCCCATGCTTACCGGGTGATATCACGTGCCATATTCAACTTCTAGTGCACGGCATTCCTACCCCATACGATACAGCCACTCAACGTGTTCCAGTAAATATGTTAGAGCACTATTGACATGGAAAAATACTATGGATGTGGGCTTTGGTACATTCTCAGAGATATCTAGAGTTTTAAAATCATTACTCTGGATGTGACTTAATTGTTTTTAACAATGCATTTAGATTATATGATCGGGTGTCTAACTATTTTAAAACATTAACTAGGTTGGAAGATTCATCAGGGATTTGCATATCATTGAAAGCAGGAATTCCCTCGTAAAGTCAAATATGTTTTTAATCTATCTAAGGATGTCTTTCCCATGATCCACTGATTAGAATTATGCCAAGACAACACAAGTTTTCTACATATAAATGTGATATAATTTGCTGTGTTCAACGAGCAGGCAATCGCAGCTGCTATTTATGGGAGTGAGCTTTGGGGCATGGGTGATCTGGCCCATTTAAATAAAGCAAAACATAAATGTGTCAAGCGAGTCCTGGTCTTACCCCAGAGCACTCCACTACGACTTGATTCTGGTATGCAACTTATACAGTTTACTACGCTAAGTCCCTGGTATGCAATTTATACAGTTTAATACGTTAATCCTCTGGTATGCAATCTATACAGTTTACTACGCTAAGCAACCCCTTAGTGCACTGGCAATGCCCATATAAGGCTGTACAACTTTCCTTCCACAAAGAACTGCTTTGGGATGTTTTAAATACCGAAGGGGGGAAATCTTGGATTTGTAACCGTCATATTACCTCATTGTTATCTATGCTAAATTCAAAATATTTGCTGGATGGGGACCTCCAGATAACCCAGAAAATCTATAATGAAATTAAACAGAAATGAGAAGTATTAAGCATGCAGAGGGAAATGGCTGCTTCTGTTTCTTTGTCGAAATTTCCTGGTTGCATTATCCACCAAACAGATCTCGCTCCGAAGATATATCTGTGTGAGATTTACCCCATGTTTAACAGAGTTCTATTTACTACATTCCAACTCAACATTTTTTCCTGGTAGCTGAATGTTCATACAACTGGGCTGCTAAGCTATCGAAGATCTATCCTTTCTGTTCTAGCACAATAGACACAATGAAGAATTTTCTGTTTGATAGCCCAAAATATTAGCAGTTACGGAAAGGGTGAATACTGCCAATTTTATGGAAATAGCAGACTCACTCTTTTAATGACACCTTGTCATCTGTAAAAACACACACTATAGCGAGTGGGCTTTTCCATTCTCCAGTTATTTGGCCAGAGCCGGGTGGGTAAGATGGAAGGCCTGAGTCTGTATTTAGCTAAAAACTTCTCACACCCTTTGCGGTTGTAATTTGCATCCACAGTTTTAATTGCCGTCAAATCTTGTGCTAGTATTGGTTTTTAATCTTGTTCTGTGATTGTGGGCTGCATTTGAAAGTTTTCTTCTTGTATGGCACTGCACTTGGACCTTTATGGACTAAAGTCAAAATAAAGTATTGGATTCATTGCGGTATGAAAGCATATATAGATCAATGAGGAATTGTTTTAGCACTAGGGCCTGTGGGTTGCTTTGCCTGTTTTTGTTTCAAATCTTGAATGCACTGGCAGCCGGTGGGTAGAAATTGGAAGGCCCGTGCTCGTGGTGCCTAATGTGTATGTCCTGGGAGTTTGGTTTTAGTTTCTACTTGATTGGCGCTGGTGCTGTAATTAGTAAACAAACACTTCCTGTCCCTACTCAGCTGAGTAGGTAGGTAGAGTCCACAAGATTCATTCTTTGTTTTTTTTAAAAAATTTAGTTTATTCAATGTCTTAATGATTTATTCAGCTGTTCTTAATACAGCAAAGTCTCAAGGTGTATTAACATTGTTCTTCAGGTGGTGCCGACACGTGTTTCGACCGTACAGATCTTTATCAAGGCTACCAAATTTTAACAGGTCTATAAAATATCATATATTGCATTATCATAATTGGTGAGAAGTGCAGGGTGAGTGTGATTTGTGGTGAGGTGTTTAAATCCATATTAATCTCTGTGAATACTGTTGTTACCCTATATTCTGCCGAAATTGTATCTTGTTTACTTTATGGGGCCGAAATATGGGGAAGCTGCTTTAAAAAAGAGTTGAAAGTATTTGAAGCTAAAATGCTAAAGATATTGCTGAGGATGCCTAAAAACCTGCCATATGAATACCTATTGTTGGAATGTGGACTAACTAGTGTGAACAGTCGTATTGAGCTAATGATGGCTATGCTATATGTGAAACTGAATCGACTCACCAATGGAACTTTTGTGATAAAGGTTATGGAACAATATGGTACGTCTACAGCTAAACAGAACTTTGTCACCATAAACAAGTGGAATAAAATCTATGATAAGTGGACAAAAATTGACAAAGACGATTGGTTGTTGTTCTCTATTGCGCAGATCAAGCCGAAATTAAAAAGGCTAATCTGTAAACAAGATTATGACCAGATGATAGTGAATCTGGGAGAAAAAGCAAATAGTGGCCCCTTCCTTAAACAATTGATGACCAGGGATGGCCTACCCACATATCAGTATGCATTTCCTGAGAGTAAAATGATTCAATGGTATTTAAAGTTTAAATTTAATATCTGTAATATATTAGTCATATTAGGTGCAAAAAATGGTATCCATAAGGACATTCGTTATTGCAGATTTTGTGGGATAAATATGTTGGAAACCGCCCATCACATTATATGTGAATGCGAAAGTCTTGATGAAATACGCGGAAAATATCTAATGAAATCTAACAACAATACATATAAGTGTAATATGACTGAAATTTGGCTGAGTCTTATGGCTGGAAATGACATGAATCTACTCTTTTATATGATGAAGTTTTATGTGAAAATTTTAGAGATCTTAACCGAATTATCAAATGGTGTTTTGAAGTTTTTATCGAGACACTCAAATTAGTGGTAGATAAGCGTATGATGCAAGGTATTCTCTGAGAAAACCATGTGATTTTATGTGCTGTATATGTAAAACTGTAATTGTTTTATGCATATTAAATAATAAATAAATAAATAAATTAAATCCATATTACATGACGTGACATGGTGGAAACATTGATATTGCATTTGTTTGATGGGTCCAATTTCTTTAAAATAAGCACATAAAGAGCAATGGCAGTAAGAGGTGTGTGGGCATTGGAAATGCATAGCCCCATATATCCATATTGTTCAGATACATAACAGTGGAAAAGCACAATCCAAATAATGACAGTTATTAGTAAAGTATCATTTGTAAATAGATCAGAGTGTGGGGAAAAGCACAAGGGAAGGAAGAGTTGGTGAACAGGTATTAGTATAGTTTGCAGATAAGGAGACTGTCAATGCAATGTGGTGGGGATTTGGCATTGAAGCGGGCTTACCTGGTGAGTGTCTTGTCCTTGGTTGTGTTGAAGTTGGAGCAAAGAGAAGTCTCTTGGTAGCTCAATGTTGTCCTGGGTGGCTTAAGGAGCGGAGGGTTTAGCCAGGCATTCTTATAGGCATCATAGGTTGGTACCTGGGTGAGTGATGAGACAGAGTTATGTATGAAAGGTCATGTGGCCAGTAGATAAGAAGTTTTCCGCTATGTCTAGTATGCAGTGTCAGCATGATGATGCGTGGGGGTCAGCAAGTGGAAAGGATCTGAATGGGGTGTCAGGGCACCTTCCTAGCACTGGTGGTGGTTGTTTAGTCCGACCCTTCCAACCACAAAAACCACCGCCAGCACTAAGAAGGTGCCCCGACATCCCATTTTGGGAAGAATCTGTGCTGAATATGGCATCCACAGACCAACGCAAAACATTCACGAATCACATTATCAAACAAATAAAAAAACGTTGCCATTTTCCTGGGGTAAAAATGTGGAGCTGTACCAAGAGAGAAGCCAGAGATTTGATTTGAACATTTTTCAATAGACGTATATTCGAATCAATCAATAATTTGCTATTTTGAAATGGTAATTTCCAATTGATTTAACAGCCCACCAGTATGATACCTTATTGTGAAAGCGTGTTTCGATGAAACGCTTGGTGGTAATGTTTGGAGAAGGATATTTTACCAAAACACTGCTTTCACTTTTAAATAGTGTCTTTCCAGGACAACAGTATTGTAAAACACTGTCAGTAGTAGGTAAACAACCTTTAGTAAAACACTGATTTGCATAATAAAAAGGAGGTTGTCATAGAGCAATCACATTGTGACATATTTCTTGAGCGATTCTAAACAATCAGGGCCTAGCACATCAACGATCCAGTATAACAATTATGTTACAATGCTTATGGGTCATACCCATCCAAATCTTTTTTTTTTTAAACCCAGATAACACCCTGGCTTCAATTATATTATTAGTGCAGACAAACTACCGCATTATGAGTATGCTGGTATGGTATTAGCACCACTTTACCGCTAGATTTCCACACTGCCATAGTACATATTATAGGTGAAGAGAATCTACCCCCAGCATTTTGCTGAAGGTAACTCTTCCACTTTACCCCAAAACTCAGCAAATAATTCCACCTGCAGTAAACCCATTGGCGTTCCACATGGAGTCTTTTGAACTACAGAAAATTGGGTTTTACAATACTGTGCCATTACTTCTAATCCGGTGTTAATGCCACGGGACAGTGTGATGTTAATGGTAAATTCAACGGACAGTAAATTGACAGAGTCTCCAACTATCCTATTGGATGAAAAAGGTTCCACGTGGAGCTATACATGATGTGTATATCTTCCCCTTAGTTAATAATGTCAATCTGCACAGTGAGTGCCAAGGTGTATATTAACTCATTAATACTAGTGCACATGTGTGAGAGTACAAAGCATTTATTTCCAGCAAACGTGTGGCACATCTATTTTCCTCTTTTCATTCTGTGTATACTGCTGCCACCTACTGCAGATTCATACATCCATACACATTTCAATCTTTATCCTCAGAGCTTTTCCTCTTGAATCTCTTTTAGGAGGTCTGTATGAACAATCCCTCATTGTTAGGAAAGATTTCATAATTGTATGTAATTTTCCCTCCATGTGTCAACCCCCAAACATTTTACTGTTGTTTGGACATCATTCACTGACTTTGCCAGAGAAGCACAGCCTTCAGCTGCACTCCTCTGGGCTTTCACTCACTTTTCATGGGGAAACTGGCATGCCCTTAAAACAGTCAGTACTGGGAGACTTTGTTTCCCTTAGTCCTTTCCTCACGTTGCAGCTTTTGTGCAACATGTAACAAGTGTGCAATGTATTTTACCATACCGCACACTTGGGTCTATAGTCATTTCCAAAGGCCCTAGATACTCTCGCTGGACTTTTTATGAACTGTGCAGATGTGCCATGGACAGGACTGGTGGCAGCTATCTTTTTGCATTATTTTTAACCCTTTCCTGCCATGTTGACTGTGTTAAACGCATTTCGCATGAATGAATGCTTCTAAATCTGAAACATTGAGAAAGATATGTGCTGAGAGAGGTGTCTCTGCTCAAGGCACAACAATGGAAATGATCCAAAGAATCATGGATTGGCAAGAAGCTCAGTTTAGTGCCATAGCTTCTGAGGACAGTGCAGAAGGAGGTGGGGATGCTTCCACTGGCAGAACTGGTAGTTCTGCACTACACTGATCCACAGAGACCGTGAAGATTTAGAAGATTCAATGTCTAATGTTTCCTCTGCCAGTGCTGAAGGTGAGGCCATGCTTGAATTCAAGAAGCAAGAACTGCTGTTTAGGCAGAAGGAGCTTGAATTTAACATGACAAAACTGAAGACAGAGCAGGCAGAAAAACAGAAAGACAGGGATCACCAGTTGGAACTGGCCAAGCTTCAGGTTGCCAATGGATCCAAGGGCCCTGGACATGGGTCTGGGTCCTTCTCTCGTCCAAGGTCTCCTAAAGATATGCTCAGTGTGTATGAGGAAAAGAATGACATTATGGACTGGCTGAATACATTTGAGTATGCATGTGAGGTTCAACAAGTTGACAAAGCTGATAGAATTTGATTTGATTTGATTTGATTTATTTATAGAGCGCTTTACACCAAGGCGCTGTAGAATGGAACAACAAAATACAAAGAACCAATAACATTTAACAATGGGAGCAAATTTACATCTTGAATCATTCAACAAAACAGTGTAAAGAGCAATTAACTGGGGGGGTGGAAAAGGGGAGTGGGAGGAGGTGGGGGGTAGGAGTAGGACAGCGCAAGGGAAATGGAAGAGGAAGAGAGAGGAGTAGGAGGGGGGAGAGAGGAATAGGGTGAGAGGGGAATTTTTCAAGGAGGAGAATGGAGTAGGAGGGATTTAAGGGAAGTGCAAAATGAGGCGGAGGTCGTGGAAGAGCGGATTGTGAGAGGGAGTGAGTTCCAGTGCAAAGGTGTGTAGGGGAGGACTGGCCGCGAGGCCCTCCTCACCTACAGTCTTCTCCCCAGGTGAGGACCATGACTCGGTGGGCGTCCCCTCATGCCACCCGGGCCCAGGTGGAGGAGGGTTCACCCGCCGACGACATTGCCCACACATATCCTTTCCATGCATTTACCAAAATTCAGTTAGGCCTAGAAGCCATCTTGTCCAGCAAGCATGGCGTGAGTTCAGCACACTGTAACGAGGCCCCCACCTTTGGAGGGCCTTTCATGCATCTCTGCCGCCACAGCAGCCCTGGTGGATCCGCTGCGAGCGCGTTCCCATGAGAAAGTCAGATATGAGCTAAACCCGAGATGCCAACACTGTAACCTTCTCCCATTCACAATGTAATATTGCTCCTCGCATGACCCGGTCCGCAAGGCCGGGGTGACGGGGAAAGAGCTGACGCATCACTATCTGAAGAAAGTAGAAAATAATTCAAGTATTAGTATTAACGAACTACCTCTGTTTAAACAAGTCCTGTAAACTGT
This sequence comes from Ambystoma mexicanum, assembly GCF_040938575.1. Lineage (NCBI taxonomy): Eukaryota > Metazoa > Chordata > Amphibia > Caudata > Ambystomatidae > Ambystoma > Ambystoma mexicanum. The sequence continues at coordinate 484,197,942 of NC_090932.1, read as the reverse complement.
GAATAAACCACAAAAATGTAACGTTATATGATATCACTCCAGGTCTGGACTAGTGCTGCTATAACCACAGAGAAAGATGTTGACCAAACGTGTAACCTCTAACTGTATAAGTGTTTTTTCAATAGTATGTAGAAACCTGAACTCATATATGCTTTCTTAATCACCCAAAGCGGCGAGCATCAATCTCTGTAGGCCATAACCTAGTAATGCCTTGTATAACGTTTTATGTACATACAAATACGCATACAATGTAGTGAATATAATGTTAGGTAATGAAAAGGTACTGGAACCGACTGTATTAAAGAAATGTGTAACGAAATGGAAATATATATGTGTGTTTAAATGACATCAAAATAAGGCGGAACAGTATAAAAGTTCTGCATTTAAAAGTTAGCAACGCACGAGGAAAAAACCTTTGTGAGTATATGCAAGGCCATTCTCCCTCCCACCCGGCCAAGCCTGTCAGATAAGGAAGCTAAGGCCTGTGCCGCGCTCCCTCACCTCCCCCAACCAAGCTGGAGCCGCTTCAGAGAGTCAGAGGCCCCGGTACCGCACCCAAGGCCACAGCCCACCACCTGGGTTATTTACAGCACGGTAATAAACCCAAGTTTTGAATCCTCTGATCTACCAGCACCCTCTCGTAAAGTCCACAACCCTCCCCCCTAGACCACCCCAAGAACGACCCCCATCACTGGGACAAGACACAGAGACCCATTTGTATAATAACTTCTAACGCGGCAGACAGGCATGTACCAGTCGTCTCAGGCCCCAAAACTCAGCCCCTCGACCTAGAATACCGGTCAATAGGACACAGGTAAATCTCACCCTAACCGACAATCACCGGACCTCTCAAGAGGTGCATTCCTCATGCGTTGCGTTTATTGTATAAGACAAACTGCTGAGCAATTTATTGATGACCTTAGATGTCGTTTCTTGAATAACTGCAGTGTGCATGGCCTAGGGCAAACGAGTCAGGAGAGGTATTCATCTTTGTCACAGGCTGCCCCAGCATACCAACACCGCTCGGATGACCTCAAGCTGGCCTGCCAGGCCCAACCCAACCCACGCGGCTGACCAGTGACGTCCTCACGCCAAAGACCAACCGCGCTGCAGCAACACCTATAGTTAGTCGACGCCACCCAATCCCAATTAATTTGTGCCCCCTATAGTGTGTAGGTTCTGATGACGTTTTTTGTACTAGAAATACGCCTGTCTTTGCTATTGTCAGACAGAGCGCTCTCGGAGGTTGCAGAGTTCTTTGCATGCCCTATTCTTTGGATAAACTCCCACTTACGCTCACCCGCACTCTGTCTTGGCCTTATTCCCACTACGGGAGAGTCCCTTATTGTCTCTCATTGCGGGGAGGATCGTGCTGAAATTGGGGGCGCTTCCTTTCAGTGGTGACCCCGATAGCGTGATATCTCCAAATTATTTTTCCTAACTCCTTTCTAACGACCCCCTTGTGGCACGAGAATCTCCGGTCGAGAAGGGATACGCACGGTGAGCCGGCTCCGGGAGGCCGCCCGCCAACGGCGACCGGCACAATAAGAAGTGCGCACTCAATGAGAAAGGGTACGGGATCCCGATTGGAAAAAAATCCCCTTTGAGTGCCGCTCGCCGGAGCCAGGGGCTGAGCGTTGAGTTACCGGTGACACCGCCTGGACGGACCCAGTTTCGGAGACTATCGGTTCAAGACGGGCACGTGAGTACTGAGTGCGAGCGATCGTAAAGGGGAAGGGAGGGGAAACGGTGAACAGGAGAACGGGGACAGGTAGAGGAGAAGAATAACGGGGGTCTACTAAAGACGGGTCTTGAAACTTTCTTTATCTTTTTCTTTGCATATGGCCATTAGGAGTAAGAAATAAGTGAAGTGGTAGAAGTGACGGAAACCTAGCTCCGAAAGGGGGTGGAAGGCGGCGCCGCATAGTGCTATCTAAACTAGTACTGGGAATATATGAAGAAGTAAGAAATAAGTTATTGGTGTCTGGCAAAAGGAGACACCGGGAATATTTTTTAGTGATTGCTACTCTCTCTATTTTCTTTTTTCCAATCAACGGGGCAGGGGAAGAAAGCGAAAAGGGTATAAGATAAATATACTTGTAGAAGGGCTATAAAATAGGGAGCACATTTTGACGAGTGGGGGCTAAGTAGTGGCACGTACAGACGTGAACGGAGCAACCTTAGCAGAAAAATAGGGACAGCTGGCCAGGGAGGAAAGGGAGGAAATAAAAAGAAGTGTGAGTGGAAAGGCATTGTGATGGGTGCGCGCACCGTGTGAGTGTTGGAGACGATCGGTTGACCGTGAGGTGGCGCCAGAGAGTGTTGACCATAACTAGTACTTGATCAGTTGTGAGCGGAATCACACGGGAGTGTATGGGAATGGAAAGGAAATGAGCTATGGTAAGTGCGAAAGGATTTGTGCAGTAAATAAACTTGGGTGATAAAATTTGAGACGTCCGCTCTTGTCTGTGCCATAAAGGTATACATACATAGATCTACACCTAACTAAACGTAAAGAAGGTGGACACGGCTGTGAGAGTGATTTAGAAGATGGGGGCTGAAACTCCCTTGTCACATATTTGTAAGAGCTTACCGGGATACGCTGAACGAATAAATAAATATCACGATCAATGGGTAACAGAATTGAAGGGGGAGGGTCTGCCCCAGATTTGGCCCGAGGGAGGGTCTTTTGACAAAAGCGTTCTTGATATGGTACGAATATGCATTAGCCTCAAGTATAAGGGGAAACAATGGCAAAATAGGAAGGAGATATTAGACCTCTGGAGATTGTTTGAGGAGGTACCCCCACCCAAAGCTCCGGCACCAAATATTGATCTACCTTCCACCACAGATAATCCATTGATGATTCCAAGAGAGGACAAGGAACAGCTAAGTACAGCACAACCTGCGGAAGTGATTAGTTTGTACCCGATATTACCTAAACCAGCCCCCGCAGCAGGATACAGCGACCCTACGTATGTGCCCCCCCCCACAACTGGTACACCACAAAGACCAACAGCCCCCCCGCCATACGAAAGCACCAGAGAGCGAGCCCAGGGAAGCACACAGAGGGTGGATATAGAGAAATTAACGAGTGACTTAGAGTCGAGGCTTACTGTGGCAAGGGATGAACTCTCAAGGATAAAAGACATATGTGAGCGCACAGCGTGTGCCCCCACACAATCAGGACGCACGTCTAGAGCGTCGAGCGAAGGTAGACAGATAGAGGAAGGATGGAAAAAGGGGGAAATACTGTTCAGGATTGAGGAGGAGCCGACACGAATAATAGAGGTAGGAGCAGTAGAAGGGAGCATTGGTGATGTATCACGAGAGAGAGGGATCAGAGAGGACTTGTGATGTGATGTCAGAGGAGGTTTGGATGACAGTGATAGGTTGAGTATGGCAGTGGGAGGGGAAAGCGAGGAAGTGGACGGTGCATGTTCACTAGGGACTATAGACGACGAATGGATGGGACGATTAAGAAATAGGGTGGGGAAGATGGCGTCATTGGAGTCAGCAGCGACTAAGGAAAGGGAGGGTGCAACTGCAAAAGGGAAGTTACAACTTCCATTGATACACAGAGGGGGGGGGAGACCAAACTATATACCATGGGCTCAGATGGATAAGGCTAATTTAATGAAATTATTGCCCCAGCTGTCAGGAGGGGCGAGCAAGTGGATATATGCATTTGAGAAACATACCGCCGGCATACCGTTGGCAGTAGGCGATGTGAAAAGCCTACTAGTCACCGCAGTAGGAGATCAAGCGGACAGAGTATGGGCTAAGGCTGGTTTCCCGGCCGTGACGTTAGATTATGATCGTCATGATGGAGCTTCCTTTAATACAGTACGAGCAAGGGTGTGGGACGCGCTGCGGGAGACATTCCCAGATACCCCTGATTTACAGTCAGTAATGCAATGTACAATGAACGACGGGGAGGATGCTATGGATTACATTCTCCGGGTGCAGGAGATGTGGAGAGCGGAAACGGGCACGCCCTGGCACCAATCCACATCTCTTTTTTATTTCATCATTAAGAGAGGGCTCCCAAAAGAGGTGCAGAAGGCACTCGATAAGATAGCGGGCGTTGAGGCGAAGGGGTGGCCAGAGATCCAAAGTATAATAGTGCACCATTGCAAAAGGATAAAAGAGAGAGAGAGGGAAGTAGCACAGAAAAGGTTGGCAGACGAGGCAAAGTTGGTACAATCAAAACTAGTGAAGGTTGCAGCAGCGGTAGCAGGACTCCCACTCATGAGGGAGGGAGAGGAAGGAGAGGAGGGGCAAATAGCAATACAAGGAAGAATAGCAGCAAATTGGGCAGGACAAGGACAACGACAGTGGACTGAGCAGGAGCAGAACGGAGGTCCAATGTGGCAAGAGTGGGCCCCAAGAGGGGGAAGAGGTGGGTACCGGGGCCGAAGAGGAGGACAAGGGTATGGAGGAATGGGAGGTAATGGGTGGCAGGGTCCCAGAGGTCCACAGGGGAGCTGCTGGAATTGGGGGAGATGGGGGCACTACTCAAGAGAGTGCAGGAGCAGACAAAACAACGGGTACCAGGAGACAGGACAGTACGGTCACCCCCACCCAGGGAGCCCCTACGGCCTCCCCATGGGACAATACCAACATCCAGAAAATGTAGGACAAAGAAGTAACGCACAGCTACACGGACATCAGTACAGGACACAAAACCACCCACAGAATAATGACAACATGCAATACACGCCAGGTAACACTTTCGCCACAGTAGCTAACGGAGCACCTGCTCCTGCACCTTACAGCGGAGTGTCAGTAGTTTCGGGGAACATTTTTGATCAAGGGGGGGCAATGAGACACCCCGCATAGGACAGCCCACAGAGAGCACTTGCGTGTCCAGTACTATCTACGACCCACAATGCATCAGAGGAACCATTGATAGGAGCGCAGATAGGAGACAAGCAGTTCATATTCATGGTGGATTCGGGAGCGGAGAAATCATGCATTAGAGAGGGCCGGTTCCCGTTATCTAATAGAACGTTAGAGACGCAGGGGTTCTCTGGGGCTGTAATTGAAGTTCCTTACACAGAAGCATTGGATGTGACAGTGGGGGGTAAAACAGTGAAAGCACCCTTACTGTACTATGAACACTCTCCCATTAATTTGCTGGGGAGAGATCTCTTGAGCAAACTAAACATGACAATATCATTCACAGGGAGCGGTATCGTATGTTCGACGCCAGGCATATGTCCTCTCCGCATATTAGCAGTAATACACGGCCACACAATTATGCAAGAGATCAGAGGGTTACCAAGAAACGAGGAGATGTTTGTTGAGGGCATGAGAGCATTGGCTCTCATAGTACCAGAACTAAAAAGGATGGATTGGAGGATTCCAGCCGAATTCCTCTTCCGCCCCATAGCAAGCCCCGACACTGCTCTAGGGTCAGTGGTATCGTTGGATTTACACGCAGTACACGTGTCAGCAAACAGAATATGTGTGATTGGCGTTGACATGGAAGGATGTGAGTGGCGGACAGTACTGTGTACAAATGCAAATATCCTACTGAGGGAGCTCTCGGACGAGGAGCTATTTTCAGACACTGAGAGAGATGGCGAAATAGTGATGGAACTAGCGATGCCGTGTGACATTGTAGTTACAGCCAGAAAAACTCAAGTTGAATTAATGGCAGTGGTAGGAGCACCACATGCATTTTTTGATGATGACATGCGGTTAGTACCCGATAACATATGGACAAATGGCCCCCATGACGTGGGGTTATTACATGAGGTTCAGCCTGTGGTAATAAAACTGAAACCGGGAGCAATTATACCCCGGGTAAAACAATATCCATTGTCACGCGAAGCAGAAGAAGGGATCAGAGAGACACTAGATGCACTGCTAGCACAAGGAATAATAGTGCCCTCAAACTCCCCATGCAACACATGTATTTACCCGATTAAAAAGGCGAAGGGAGGTTCATGGAGGATGATACAGGATTTACGCCCACTCAATGATGTGATTCAGAAGGAGTTCCCTTTAGTCCCGAACCCATCAACAATACTGTGCAACATTCCAAAAACGGCATCCCACTTCACAGTTATTGACTTAAAAAATGCATTTTTCTCGATTCCCTTAGCTGAGGAGAGCAGGTACTTAACAGCATTTACACTAGGGGGGAGGAGGTTCGAACACTGCAGACTACCTCAAGGGTATTGCGAGAGCCCAAGCATATTCAACAGGGTACTACATGAAGATCTGGGGAATTTGTGTGTAGAAAGCACAGTGATTCAGTACGTTGATGATTTATTGATCTGTGCACAAACTGAGGAAGAGTGTAGAAAGGACTCAATAACACTCCTGACATTATTGGCCAATAAAGGGTACAAGGTGGACAAGGGGAAGTTACAATACTGTCTGACCGAGGTCCTATACTTGGGACAGCTGATATCAAAGGACGGCAAGCGGATCATACCTGACAGGGCACAGGCGATTAGAGCAGTTGGGGAGCCCAAAACAGTAAAAGAGATGCAGAAATTTCTGGGTATGTGCAACTTTTGCCGAGCATGGATATTGGATTATGCAGCATACACAAGGCCCTTGTTACAGGCACTAAAAGAGGCACAGCAGGAAAACAAACACATAGAATGGACAGAAGAGATGAACACAGCATTTGACTCACTAAAAGAGCTGATATCAAGCGCTCCAGTACTGGCAAATCCAGACTATGGACGCGAATTCTTCTTATTTTCACACTGCAAAGGAACACTGATGACAGCAGTATTGACACAAAAGACATCGTTAGGGCACAAACCACTGGCTTACTATAGTGGCACCCTAGACGCAGTAATGCAAGGTCATTTCGCGTGCGAACAATCTCTAGCTGCAGCCGCGTTCGCGATTGAGAAAAGTGCCACGATAGTGATGGGCTGTCCTGTGACACTGTTTGTGGAACACTCACTCTTTGCAATATTAGAGCGATCAAAGAGCACATTGACGACACAACGCGCCACAGCATACGAAATAATATTGTCCAGCGCAAACATCCACATAGTAAGATGTAAAACAGTGAACCCAGCCACATTCATCACAGAGGCATGCACCGTAGAGGATATGCAAAACCACAACTGCGCTACGTTCACAGGTGACGAAGGCCAGGATCAAGTGATTTTTGAGAATGCCCTGAACGAGGGAGAGGTGTATTTTGTAGACGGGTCAGCATCAATAGATATGGAGACAGGAGAGAAACATGTGGGTATGGCAGTTGTACGATTAGAGGAAGATGAATACGAGACACTAGTGCAACACCGCCTCCCATCCCACTATTCAGCCCAAGCAGCAGAACTAATTGCGCTAATAGAAGCATTGCATGCCGCCAAGGGGTGCGCAGTGACAATATATACCGACTCAGCATACATGACAACGACAGTACACGGCGGGTTGGCACGGTGGGGGCGGAGAGGGTTCCGACGAGCAGATGGAACACCAGTTCAGCATGCAGAACTATTGAAAGAACTGATTGAGGCTCTGCAAGACCCCACGGCAGTGGCCATCGTAAAATGCCAAGCCCACACCACAAATACAGATTTTATATCTTTGGGGAACGCGCCAGCAGACGCCGCTGCCAAAGAAGCTTCGTATTTACAGAAAGGTGTAGTAGGAGAATACATGTTGCACCACACAGCACGCCAAGAGGTCCCCACAGGATATAACATGATGCCCACACAGGAAATAATAGAGCTGCAAGAGGGAGCTAGTGCAGAAGAAAAATTGTTGTGGACTAAAAGGGGATGCAGCAAATCGCCGACTGATTTGTTATGGCGACAAAAAAGTTCAGGAAAAGCGGTAATGCCAGTAACATTGTTAGAAATAGCATTTCAACAACTACACTTTCCCGCACATAACGCAAAGCAACACATAATGGCAGAGATACAAGAAGATTGGTTTGCACCTTGCCTCCATGAACATGTCACAAGACTGGCTTTAGAATGCACGACATGTCAGATTTACAACTCAGGCATGACATTGCGCACACTGAGAGGAACGATACCCAAACCAAATGGCCCATTCAGAGAGCTCCACATTGATTATGTAGACATGGGAGAAAGATGTAACGGGGCTCGCTACATGATTGTGGTTGTATGTCCATTTTCGAGATGGGTGGAGGCAGGCCCCTGTGCGCGCCCTGATGCGAAGGGCGCCGCGAAGTTCCTAGTGCGGGAAGTGTTCCCGCGCTGGGGGATTTGCGAAGTTATTCGCTCAGATAACGGCACGCATTTTGTTAATGAACTATTCAAGGAAGTGACTACCCTATTGGGAATAAAGCACAAATTATGTTCAATTTATCATCCTCAAAGTAATGGCGTAGTGGAAAAAATGAACGGTCTGTTAAAAAGCAGATTGTCAAAACTGTGTTTTTCCCTTAAAAAGACCTGGATGTACTGCCTGCCTTTGGCCTTGTTCGAGTTACGAAATCAGCCAAGTAAAGACCACCACTTGTCCCCGCATGAGATCGTCACGGGAAGGAGGATGCACACAGCGCATTCACCTCTCCGTGAACGTTCTGATGCACACAGAAGCGCAGCGATATTAGGAGAGGAGTTCACAGAGTACTTGAGAAAACTGACACGGGCAGCGCGCGTAATTGCAAAGCAACTAGCCCACCCCTCTACAAGAGAGGAGGGGAACACAACAGAAACAGAGGCAATGCCTGAAAAACCATTACAACTAATGCCTGGTGACCTCATATATGTCCGAAGTTTTGTGCGAAGGTGGAATGCACCACGTTTCCATGGCCCTTATGAGGTAGTGTTTTGCACACCGACAGCAGTAAAGGTAAAGGGCCTACGATACTGGGTGCATTTGACAGACGTACGCAAAGCTTATAACGCCACGGAAGGTGAGGTACAGGACGAGGCACGGACAACTGCGGACAATGAAATTGTGCAGAATGGATGATGGGAATTTTGTGTGCATTAAGTGTTGAACACTGAACACGAATGGCGCACGACATGCGTACTGAAATGAACATGTGTATATACATATATATATATATATAATTTTTTACAACTTTTGAAGGTTTTTGTCTGGTCCTTTTTGGGTTTTGGAGAAGTTTTCTCTTCTCTCTCTCTCTCTCTCTCTCTCTCTCTCTCTCTCTCTCTCTCTCTCTCTCTCTCTCTCTCGACTTTTCTCTTTATGTATGAAATAATGTACTGATAGTAATATTTGTAAAGTTACCTTGTCTGTGGACATACCCCCTCCTTCACCCACTCCCATACTTTGCCGAAAAAATGTCACAACGTTCTAAATGTTTACATGCGTGTACTTAATGCACTTTTATGTCTCAAACAGGATTCACTATGGCATCGGATGGGCAGCCTGCAACTAATAGATTTGTTAGATTTAGAGAAATGTTAGTAGATAGATTGACGTATTCATACGAATGTGGTTTATCAATGTGTGTTATTGTGTTCTTCATCTCAATATTCTGCCTAATGACACATTGGGTCATAGCGTTCATCTCTACTGAGATGAACGAGGGGGGAGGGGGGAGTAACACCACCCTTGCCCCTGGCACGAATTCAATTACAAATATGAATATTAAAGAAGGTGATTTTTTGATCTGGGATGGATCCCGCCTTGTATGGGGTTACTACACTGCACCACCCACTGCTGCCCCGTCACGATCAAAAGACAAAGGTATGAAAAATGACACAATGTCCCTACCTGAAATATATAACAGCACCACTACCCTTCCCGCCCCGATACAAAACAGCGACTTGTTGTTTATTGAGGAAAATGGAAAAGTAATTACAATGACAGAACACAAGTCCCTACATGAAGAAGTGGAAAAGGGGGGAGGGAATGAGAAAGGGGGGCCTATTATTACATCTATCGGAACTATAAGGTATAGGAGGGGGGAGAGAAGTAGGCGAAGAAGAGAGACAAGCAGGAGGGGGTATGATGAGTACTATGGGTTAGGATTAGACAAGATGGAAGACCCACGACACCCCCACCAAGCAAATAAATGGTATGCAGATATGAGTACAACAGCTAAACAGACAACTAATGAAAGCTGCTATGTCTGTTCGCTCATCCCCCATGCATCAGGTACACCCAAAGTGTTGTTGCCAAGAGAATTGCCCATTGTGGATGCCCAATGTCTCCTTCATCTCACACTGTGTAGAATAAAGAACACCTTTCAAGCACACGATGTCTCTTTCAAAATAATACAGGACAACAAAACGTGCTATTCAAAAGCGTCTGGAGTGGTCTGTCCTAAAGAACCTTTCTTTGCAATACAAGGGACGCTGTTTTCAGAAAACAAATGGAAAGATGAAGAAGTACTGTGCAAAGCGGAAGCACTGAGAGGTGTCCAACCAGACAAGCTGCGATGGATGGAAAAAACGTGCTTACCAATATGGAAAGAACACATCTCTAAACTAACATGGGTAACAGCGATGGAGAAACCCTTCAAGCTACAAAGTGAAATACAAAACGAACTATGTTTCAAGGGAGAAGGAAAAGTGGCAATGGGAACGAACAAAAACTGTAACAAAACTCTCACCATCCCAGACATGAAAAAAGGAACAGCAGCACTAATGGACACATACTGGGTGTGCGGGAATCAGGCTTACTTGCACCTTCCCCAGGCATGGAGTGGCAGCTGCTCAATGGCCACTTTACATTCGGCCCTAATGGTGATTCCAGAAAGCCACGTTGACAAAAATAAAAAGACGCAAGGAAACATGAACAAGGACGAGGCGTCTCCCACTGCAGAAGCACACCTCTATGTCCTGTCCTCCGGAGGGAAAGAAGAGGAGCTATCACGGAACAAGCGAGCATCAAACTATATATCACAAGCGTCATCCGATTTATTGGCACAGATCCCAGACAGGTATCGCCTGTTCAGCTCCGTGGAAACATTTTTTGCCTCACTGGTTTCAAGTGTCCAAGCAAGAGCAAATGCAAAATGGCTTCAGATCACACGGTGGGAATTAATTCAGCTGGCCAATGACACTGAAGAAGGATTCAACATAATAAAGGTGGAATTACGAGCTCTGCGACTAATGACCATGCAGAACAGGTATGTTCTGGACCTGCTAACAGCAATCGATGGAGGTGTTTGCCGAAAAATAGGAAGTGCGTGCTGCACGTTCGTACCTTCTGAAGACGCAGAAAATGGGTCCCTGTCCCACGTCATTGAAGCAGTCCATAACCTGGGAGAGAAAATGAAGCTGGAAGGTGGGGCTAAAGACAGCTCATGGTTCGACAATATCTTCTCCTGGGTTCCCTCCTGGCTTGGAATGACGATGAAATTATTGATACCGGTTGCGGTGGTCCTCCTCGTGGTGTTCTGCCTGTGCCAGGTGGGCCTTCGATGTTGTGCTAACGCAGTCCCTAACGGTGCGATGATGATGGTGACAATGGGCAACTCAGGTGGTACAATTAAGGCGACACAAGAAGTACATGTACAGACAGGACCGGATAATACTCCCAGATACCAGTTAGTGCCTATGTGCCGTGATAAGTACATAGTAGACAAACTATGGCACACCACTATCAAAGAACCCCGAGATGTGGAACTAGAATGGTATGAGGAGGTCTGGGTGGACTTGGAAGAGACGGGTGACTGTATATATTTAACCTGTACCCCAGATGAGTATGCTAGAAGAGGTGAGAGCTTGAGAGGGGTATGCAGAGCATGGATGCCTAGAAAAGGAACACCTGCATGGGATGACGCAGTGATAGAGGAGCAGGAATGTAGAAGGTTGGAAGAGCTAAAGAATTTGTTACTTTAGTAACGAAAGGGGGGAAATGTAGGGGAGGACTGGCCGCGAGGCCCTCCTCACCTACAGTCTTCTCCCCAGGTGAGGACCATGACTCGGTGGGCGTCCCCTCATGCCACCCGGGCCCAGGTGGAGGAGGGTTCACCCGCCGACGACATTGCCCACACATATCCTTTCCATGCATTTACCAAAATTCAGTTAGGCCTAGAAGCCATCTTGTCCAGCAAGCATGGCGTGAGTTCAGCACACTGTAACGAGGCCCCCACCTTTGGAGGGCCTTTCATGCATCTCTGCCGCCACAGCAGCCCTGGTGGATCCGCTGCGAGCGCGTTCCCATGAGAAAGTCAGATATGAGCTAAACCCGAGATGCCAACACTGTAACCTTCTCCCATTCACAATGTAATATTGCTCCTCGCATGACCCGGTCCGCAAGGCCGGGGTGACGGGGAAAGAGCTGACGCATCACTATCTGAAGAAAGTAGAAAATAATTCAAGTATTAGTATTAACGAACTACCTCTGTTTAAACAAGTCCTGTAAACTGTGAATAAACCACAAAAATGTAACGTTATATGATATCACTCCAGGTCTGGACTAGTGCTGCTATAACCACAGAGAAAGATGTTGACCAAACGTGTAACCTCTAACTGTATAAGTGTTTTTTCAATAGTATGTAGAAACCTGAACTCATATATGCTTTCTTAATCACCCAAAGCGGCGAGCATCAATCTCTGTAGGCCATAACCTAGTAATGCCTTGTATAACGTTTTATGTACATACAAATACGCATACAATGTAGTGAATATAATGTTAGGTAATGAAAAGGTACTGGAACCGACTGTATTAAAGAAATGTGTAACGAAATGGAAATATATATGTGTGTTTAAATGACATCAAAATAAGGCGGAACAGTATAAAAGTTCTGCATTTAAAAGTTAGCAACGCACGAGGAAAAAACCTTTGTGAGTATATGCAAGGCCATTCTCCCTCCCACCCGGCCAAGCCTGTCAGATAAGGAAGCTAAGGCCTGTGCCGCGCTCCCTCACCTCCCCCAACCAAGCTGGAGCCGCTTCAGAGAGTCAGAGGCCCCGGTACCGCACCCAAGGCCACAGCCCACCACCTGGGTTATTTACAGCACGGTAATAAACCCAAGTTTTGAATCCTCTGATCTACCAGCACCCTCTCGTAAAGTCCACAACCCTCCCCCCTAGACCACCCCAAGAACGACCCCCATCACTGGGACAAGACACAGAGACCCATTTGTATAATAACTTCTAACGCGGCAGACAGGCATGTACCAGTCGTCTCAGGCCCCAAAACTCAGCCCCTCGACCTAGAATACCGGTCAATAGGACACAGGTAAATCTCACCCTAACCGACAATCACCGGACCTCTCAAGAGGTGCATTCCTCATGCGTTGCGTTTATTGTATAAGACAAACTGCTGAGCAATTTATTGATGACCTTAGATGTCGTTTCTTGAATAACTGCAGTGTGCATGGCCTAGGGCAAACGAGTCAGGAGAGGTATTCATCTTTGTCACAGGCTGCCCCAGCATACCAACACCGCTCGGATGACCTCAAGCTGGCCTGCCAGGCCCAACCCAACCCACGCGGCTGACCAGTGACGTCCTCACGCCAAAGACCAACCGCGCTGCAGCAACACCTATAGTTAGTCGACGCCACCCAATCCCAATTAATTTGTGCCCCCTATAGTGTGTAGGTTCTGATGACGTTTTTTGTACTAGAAATACGCCTGTCTTTGCTATTGTCAGACAGAGCGCTCTCGGAGGTTGCAGAGTTCTTTGCATGCCCTATTCTTTGGATAAACTCCCACTTACGCTCACCCGCACTCTGTCTTGGCCTTATTCCCACTACGGGAGAGTCCCTTATTGTCTCTCATTGCGGGGAGGATCGTGCTGAAATTGGGGGCGCTTCCTTTCAGGTGCAAGGAGCTGGAATGAGCGGAAACGGGAGGAAGCGCAGGGGGAAGGAGGAACAGTGAGGAGGAAATCATCAGCGGAGCGGAGGGAGCGGGATGGGGAGTAGAAGGAGAGAAGGGAGGAGAGAAAAGGAGGAGCAAGATCATGGCAGGATTTGAAGGCAAAGAAAGTAGAATTGAAGCTGTGAGTGTAAAGGTAGCCAACCAAGGTAAGAGAGCGAGGAAGAGATGGAGTCACGAGGGGTAAGGAGACAGAGGGTACGGACAGCAGAGTGGTATATGGATTTAAGAGGGGCAAGTTGTGATGCTGGAAGTCCAAAGAGTAGAGAAGAGCAGTAGAAAAGGCGGGAGAAGATGAGAGAGGAAATTAGGAGTTTGGTGGCGTGGAATGTGATGGAGGAACTGATTTTGCGTATATTGTGGAGGTGGTATTGGCAGGTGCAGGAGGTGAGTGAAATGTGTTGTGAGAAGGTAAGAGAGGAATCAAAGAGAACACCTAGATTACGAGCTTGGGGTGAGATCGGGAGATTAGAGGGAGGAAAGTGAATGAAAGGAGGAGGGGAGGGAGGGGGAAGAGAATTAGAGGGGAAGAAAAGGACTTCAGTTTTATCGGTGTTAAGAGAGAGAAAGCGGGAGGACATCCAGTTCTTGATAGCAGTGAGGCAGCAGGAGAGTTTAAGGTGGAGGTCAGGTGAGAAGGAGGAGAAAGAAAGAAAGGGTTGAGTATTGTCAGCATTGAAGTGATGGGAAATGCCAAACGAGGAGATGACAGGGGCAATGAGAGAGGTGTAAAGAGAGAAAAGGAAATGTCCAAGAACCGAGCCTTGAGGAACACCGTAGATAAGAGGAAAGGAAGGAGAGGACTGGACTCCCCACGAAACAGCAAAGGAACGGGAGGAGAGGTAGGAGGATAGCCATTTTAGAACAGGGCCTTTAAATCCGAGGGAGGAAAGAATGTGAAGTAGTAGTGGATGATCGACAGTGTCGAAAGTTGCAGAGAGATCAAGTAGAATAAGTATAGAAGATTGCTTAGCATGACGAGCAGAGAGGAGTGAGTTAAGGATAGAGGTGAGGGCAGTTTCAGTGGAATGTTTAGGACGGAAGCCATATTGGAAGGGAGGAAGGAGAGAGGAGGAAGTAACAAAGGATGAGAGCTGAGAGTAAGCAATACGCTCAAGGAGCTTAGAAAGGAAAGGCAGAAGAGAGATAGGTCTGTAATTAGCAGTGAGAAGTGGATCAGCAGAGGGTTTCTTTAGAATAGGAATAATCGTTGCATGTTTGAACGTAGAGGGAAAGGTTGATGAGGAGAGGGAGGAGATGAAGAAGGTGGTAAGGTAAGGGATAAGAAGAGGGTATATCTTGGGGATAAGAACGGAGGGGAGAGGGTCAGAGAGGGCTGACGTCGGGTGGGCTTTGGAGAGAAGGGAGGAGACTTCAGAAGGGGAAACAGGTGAGAAGAGGGACATAGTAGAAGATGTGGCAGAGGGGGGAAGAGGAGAGGGGGAGTCAGAGAGGGAGTTAATTTTTTCCCGGAGTGTGAGGATTTTGGAGGAGAAAAAATTGGCGAAGTCAGAAGGAGAGAGTGTGGAGTTGGTTGAGGGATCAGGAGTTGGAGGAGAGAGAAGAGAGAGTTTGAAAAATCTGACGAGGGTGAGAGGCTTGAGACTGGAGAAGGTTAGAGTAGTAGGAGGATTTAGCTGCTGGAAGACAAGAGTTGTAAAGTGCGTGGTAAGAAAAGTAGGAAGTTTGATTAGGAAGCGAGGGCGTTTTGAGCCAGAGTCTCTCTAACCGCCGTAGAAGGTGCCGCATAGAACGGAGATGGGAGGTAAGCCAGGGTTGAGAAGGCTTCCGAGTAGGACGAAAGAAAGAAAGAGTGTAGAGTTGATCTAGGGCAGTGGAGATAGAAGAGGAAAAGGAAGAGAGAGCACTGTCCGGAGAGAGTAGAGCAAAGTCATGGGGAGAAGGAAGAGAAGCTGAACAAGTGTCAGAAAAGAGGGTAGCATCAAAATTACGAAGGTCACGACGCAAGTAGATTGGAGGGGTGGGATTAGCAGTAGAGGAGTGTGAGAGAGGAGATAATGAGAATGAGAGTAAAGCATGGTCAGAGAGATAAACAGGAAGAGAAGAGACAGGGGAGGAGGGATAGGAGGAATTGAACATAAGGTCAAGAGTTGAACCGGAGGAATGAGTAGGGGATGAGGGAAGGGGGAGAGGAGGTAGGAGTCTAGGATGGATAGGATTGGAGAAGATTTAGGGGGTGAAGGAAGATGGATATTAAAGTCGCCAAGTACAGTTAGAGGAGAGGGAGAGGGAGAGATAAGCGAGAGGAGGTTATCTAGGTCTTCATAGAAGGAAGAGAGAGGGCCAGGGGGGCGACAGATGATAAGGAAGGAGACAGGGTGGGGAGAGGAGAAGGACTTGTAGAGAAATTCAAAGGAATGGAAAGAGGGGAGAGTTGGAGAAGAAGAGGAGGAGATGTATTTGGGGTGGTACAGGAGACCGTTGCCTCCGCTACGGCCAGAGGGGCGGGGGATGTGAGTGAAAGATGAAGAAGAGGTCGTCAAGGATGCGGGAACAGAGGTGTTATGAGAGGGAATCCAGGTTTCAGTAAGACAGAGGAAATGAAGGTTAAGGCAAAAGAATAAATCAAGGGTAGCTGCAGTTTTATTACGTATAGATCCAGAGAGCAGTGTTGATGAAGGCAGAGTGGTTGGCAGTGGGAGGGTAAAGAAGGTTAGGGCGGTGAGAGAAGGACTGGGGGTAATTGGAGGAGCAGGGTTGATGATAGTGAAAAGGACTAGGAATTAGGACTAGGAGGAGAGAGGAGAGAAGGAGGGAGAGGGGAAGGAGGAAGGGAGGAGAGAGGGGGGAGAGTGGGGTGGAAGGGAGTTATGGAAGATCGCATACCAAGGAACAAGGAGAGGGACAAGTAGAGAAGGGCCGTAGTTGTAGGAGTTAGGAATGTGGTGGGTAGAGACCAGTATGACAGTTACAGAAGGGGGAGGCAGTGGGCAATGAAGGACCAGGAGTAGAAGGGGGGAGTGCAAAGTGACAGGAGGGGATACGGGAAGGCGCCAGATGTGGACATGGGTCTAGTGATTAAAGTTGGCAGGTAAGGACAGTGGAGAGAGAGGGAGCAAGAACATGGAATAGAAATTGGAGTAGTCCAAAGTACAAAATGGCGCCAAAAGTGGACTGTGATGAGAGGTGCTCCGGAAGGAGCTAGAAGCGTTGAGGGAGCAGGCACTCGAAACTGCAGTTGGAGGAGTCCAGGTGCTTGGGACAGGAAAATGAGGTGGTAATATTGGACAGCTACCATGTGATCACGGGACCAGAGTTGAGAGATGACCTGCAGGACCTTTAGAGGCAGAGGGAGTAGATACTAGTAGGTATGGTTGGAGGAGACCAAGCGCATTGTTGAACAAACACACCTCCAGCGGGCCGGACCATTGTAGGTATAGACCCACAGTGGTGTAGGTTCAAAAGTTGGTAAGGTAGCCCAGGTGAAGGAGGGGGCCAATACCAAAGCAGGAGCAGGGGCACACAGAGTCTCCCTGTTTCAGCCTGGGCACAGGAAGGGTGATATGCAGATGTCAGTCTCTGGAGTTCCTAATGCCAATCACACGGATGGCTGTAGACTCACCCAGGACCAGTGTGTTGTAAAAGGGGTCAGGGGGCAGCAAGGAGTGAAGAGGGGGCTACGGGATTAACCAGACCCTGTGTAGCAAATGGGGCTCCGGGGGCAGTGTGGAGCGGAGAGGAGGCTGCCGTTTCACCCGGAACCCATGTCATGCAGGAGGGGCTCCGGGGGCAGTGTGGAGCGGAGAGGAGGCTGCCGTTTCACCCGGAACCCATGTGATGCAGGAGGGCCTCCGGGGGCAGTGTGAGGTGGAGAGCCAACTGCCGCTTCACCCGTACCCCGTGTGATGGAGGAGGGGCTCCGGGGGCTCCGCGGAGTGAAGAGGAGGCTGCCGCTTCACCCGGACCCCATGTGCTGCAGGAGGGGCTCCAGGGGCAGTGTGGAGCGGAGAGGAGGCTGCCGCTTCACCCGGACCCCATGTGATGGAGGAGGGGCTCCGGGGGCAGTGTGGAGCGGAGAGGTGGCTGCCGCTTCGTCCGGACCCCGTGTGATGCAGGAGGGGCTCCGGGGGCAGTGTGAGGTGGAGAGCCAGCTTCTGCTTCACCCGGACCTGTGTGATGGAGGAGGGGCACTGGGGCAGCGCGGAGTGAAGAGAGGGCTGCCACTTCACCCGGACCCCGTGTGATGCAGGAGGGGTTCCGAGGGCAGTGTGAGGTGGAGAGCCAGCTGCCGCTTCACCCGGACCCCGTGTGATGGAGGAAGGGCTCCGGTGGCAGCACAGAGTGAAGAGGAGGCTGCCGCTTCACCCAGACCCCGTGTGATGCAGGAGGGGCTCCGGTGGCAGCGTGGCGAGAGGGGGTCTCAGGAGGGATCACCCAGACACTGCCTCTGACCGAATCCAACTCACCCAGGCTCTGGCCGATGAAGAGAAGGGTCCAGGTGCCAAGAGGAGGTCTCGAGGTCCCAATGCAGGCTCTGCTGACGGCTGCAAATTCACTCGGGCCTGCACTGCGAAGAAGGTACACCAGGGCAATGTGAGACGTGGAGGCTGGCAGAAAGGGCCCAGTGTGGGGGCTCCGGGAGTTGGAGCCGGCACCAGGCGTGTCATGGCAGGATGAGAGGCTCGCCGCTCAGGGTGTCCGCAGAGCGGGAAGGCGGGAAGGATCTCGAAGGGTCGGCCCACAGCAGAGTAGGAGAAGGCCGACCCATGCCTCAGCTCGAGAAAACATACAAGGAGGATCCGATTTCAGTTGGGAATGCCGTCGGAGGAGCCCCAGTAAATAAAGAACAGGAACGCAGAAGGAAAAGTGGAAAAACTGCTGTTTAAATTGTTTTGAGTATAAAATGATTCAGCCTGAATGAGGAGACGCTGGCTCAGGCAGCCATGCTCATGCGCCCCCTGGTGGACTTGCCTGGTTACTTAGAAGACTGCCCCATTCTGGCTGCAGTGCCATTATGGAAATGTCAAACGCTGAGAAAGCAGTTTTTGCAATGTTGAAGCAAACTCTTATCTTAAAGTTTAGAAAGACTCCTGCCCAATACTTAAAACGATTCAGAGAGTACAAGAAACAAGAAGTTGGTACTTGGGTATCTTATGTAACTGAATCCTTAAATAATTTGACTGGCTGGGTTGAAGGTTATAAGGTCTCTACCTTTGAAGGTATGATATGTCTTGATTGATTGATTGATTGATTGATTGTTTATTTGTACAGCGCCAATACACAATGTGTTTCAAAGCACTTCAAGGAGGGAGGGTACATGGGAGAATACAGTTACATTCGTACAGGTCCTTGAAACAAATCAGAATGTGTGAAATAACTATCAAATCATAATCGATAGTGCAAGTGCATGGCACAATAAGGGAGAGAGGAGGAAGGAAAAAAAGAGACAATACTAGCAGTAAAATTACTATGCCTGTCGACAATTGTTGCAGTGCAAGAGTGACAAGAGGAAGGGGAAGGGGTGGCGGTGAGGGGATGGAAAGAGAAAAGGAAGAGGAGAGGAACGAACAATTGACTATCTTAATGGGTAAGCCAGATTAAGATAGTGCTGGTAAGGAGTGGGAGGAGAATAAAAGAAGGGAAGAGGGGGGAGGACAAACACGCTGTTACCAAAGGTCAAGAGACAATGATAAGAGTAAGTGCTAAGAAGAGGAAAGGTGAAGAGGGAGGGGAGGGCAGGGTGGCTGACAGACAGCCGTAGGGGGCAAAGTGGGGGGCACACAGCAGGGTCCAAGGGGGCACACTTTGGGAGCACACAATGGGACACGGAGACCAGGGGGGCACACAGTGGGAGTACACAGTGGGGCATGGAGACCAGGGGGGCACACAGTGGGGGCACAAAGAGGGACAAGGGGACCGGAGGGGGCACACAGTGGGGACACACAGTGGGACATGGGGACCAGTGGGGGCACACAGTGGGACATGGGGACCAGGGGGGCACACAGTGGGACACAGGGACCAGGGGGGCACAACAGTGGGACACAGGGACCAGGGGGGCACACAGTGAGACACAGGGAACAGGGGGGCACACAGGGACAAAGGGGGCACACAGTGGGACACAGGGACCAGGGGGGCACACAATGGGACACAGGGACCAGGGGGGCACACAGTGGGACACGGTGGTAGTGGCATAACGTGGTGGACAGGGGTAGACAAGGCCTTAGAAGTGGGCCTTCGATGGTGTGGCCGGTTCCCGCCTCCCAGTTGCTGCCATTGGCTTAAAGGGCCTATTGCAGCCTATGGGAGAGGAGGCAGGGGCTGGTACACACCAAGAACAAAAACAAATTTGCAAACAACGTGGGACACTGCCACCTTGAAGTGGCCTAACAGGCATAGTAGCACAACACATTTTCATATTTAAATACAAAAAGTCTGAGTTCGAAATGAAATGAACACACTATGCTGGTAGCGCCAGCCAACATAGGCACAGCACGATTAATAGTGCAGGTTCCAGGCAAAAAACAGGGTCGCTCGCCAAAGCAGTGATTTTACATGCAAATTGTTTAAATCCTTACCCCCAGCAATGCGCATCATGAAAGGAAGTACAGGCGTGATGGAGGGGCTGGGAGGCAGAGGGAAGAAGGCTCCATCGGGGTGAAGATGCAGAAGGGAAAGAGCAGGATGGAGGCAGGGCCCAGAAGTGAGCCTTTGATGATGTGGCAGGCTCCCAACTCCTGGTTGCTGCCTTTGGCTTAAGGGGCCTATGGCAGCCAATGGGAGAGGAGGCAGGGGCTGGCCCACACCAAGAACAAAAACAAATTTGCAAACAACGTGTCATGCTGGAACATATTTTTGCATCCTCTTCCCCTGAGCTTAAGCAGTACTTGGCAGATTCAAAGGAGATAGATCCTAAGAAACTTGCCATGCAGCAGATTTGTGGGTGTCACATAGAGTGTCCCATAAGGACAAGACTCATCCTGGTAAGCAGGAGGGGGGGAAAACGTCCAAAGATAAGGAGGGTGGGGAATCTGATAAAACTCACAGAAGGGCCACAAAAGGAAAAATAAGGGTAAACACAAGAGAAATCATAGGTTAGTGGAGGTCAGCCTCCAAAACAGAACTCTGGTTATAGTTAGCCTCCCTATACAAACAGACCCAGTGGATCCTGTTTTGCTTGTGGACCAACTGACCATGTGAAGGGGGATCCCAGTTGTACGGTCAAAATCTTGGGGGTCCACTCTGCAAATCTTTCCTTTTCCTCCTATGAGGAAGAAAAGATAACAGGGGCATCCTTCTCCTCAGACCCCTTCCCCAGTGAGATACAAACAAGGTAGTTTTAGTTTCCCTGGGTTCCTGGGAGCCTAAAGTCTCAGAGGCCTATGCTAGGAGTCCATATAATACCAAGCACTACTTTAAAGACAGTGTGCTGATCAATGGAGTAGATACTCCAGCTCTTAGGGATAGTGGGTGTAGTTGTTTTGTAGTTAATTCTACCTTGGTAGACCCAGAGGAAGTTGCCAGAGCTCCTCTGTTACCCACTAAGTTGGCTGATGGCCCACCTCTTATGTTCCCAGTAATACCTGTAAATCTTACTAATGGTACAGCAATTAGAATTCCAGTGAGCATACAGAGGAGTGTCCCAGGAAATGTATTGCTGGGAAAAGATCTCAGAGCTTCAGGGCTTGTGGGAGATACAGCTGAAAGACCCTGCACAAGGTCTGAAAAAAAGGGCAGCACTGGCCAAGACCAATGCAATGCCTCAGCCAAAGGGGAAACCCAAGGATAAAGGAGTAAGGAAATCAAAAAGAGGGAAAGAAAATATTCCCCCGAACTCACCTACCACAGAGAGGGCTGCAAGTAGAAAGTCAATGCAGGAGTTGTGCCTCCTGCCAGTTATCTGGTAAGAGTGGCTCAACAATCCAAGCTCCACTGGTACCACTCCCAGTTGTGGGGGTACCATTTGAGAGGGTAGAGATTGACATTGATGGTCCCCTTGACCCTCAAACATTGTCAGGCAATAGGTTAATCCTGGTGCTGGTCGACCATGCAACCAGGTATCCCGAGGCCATCCCATTGAAAACTGTTACTGCCAAGTCAGTTGCAAAATCTTTGCTTGCCATATTTACTAGGGTTGGCTTCCCTAAAGAAGTTGTGTCTGACAAAGGCAGCAACTTTATGTCCAAGTATAGGCAGGCCATGTGGAAGGAATGTGGTGTCACCTATAAGTTTTCATCTGCATACCACCCACAGACCAATGGTCTGGTTGAAAGGTTTAATAGAACCCTCAAAAGCATGATTGGGGCTCTGGAAGAACCTCAAAGAACGAAATTAGATCTTCTGCTACCATGCTTACTGTTTGCCTACAGAGAGGTACCACAAGAGGGTGTTGGCTTCAGCCCCTTTGAACTTCTGTTTGGTCACCATGTAAGGGGACTCTTAGCCATAGTCAAGGAGGAATGGGAGATGCCCACTCCCCCCATTACTACCAATGTGGTGGATTATGTGCTAGGGCTCAGAAAAAGGATGTTACTCCTGATGAGTCTGGCTAGTAAAAAGGTGAAGGCAGGGTAAGCTCTGGTGAAACACTGGTATGACCAGAAAGCTTCCCTCATCAATTTCACACTTGGTCAGCAAGTCCTGATCATGAATCCTATAAGGACTAGAGCTTTACAGGACAAGTGGTCAGGCCCTTACAAAGTGGTGGAGTCACTTGGTGAGGTCAACTATTTGGTGGACCTTGCAAGGGCTGGTCAGGCTCCAAAAGTGTTCCATGTAAATAGACTGAAGGCTTTTATCCCAAAAGTTGAAATCGCTGCACTGCTGTTGGCTTCAGATATTGCAGAAGAGGAGTCAGTAAGTATCCCTGACCTGTTCCAAAGCAGTCCTTCAGATAGCTCCATTGAGGGTGTCCACGTGCCCCCTCACCTGACTTCTGATCAACATGCTGAGGTGAAAAGTTTGCTTAGGCAATTTTCCCCCTTGTTTTCACAGTCCCCTGGTTTGACACCTTGGTGCAAACATAGCATTGACACAGGAGACAGTGTACCTACCAAAAGTAGGGGATACAGAATGTCAGACAAAGTAAGATCTTACATTAAGACAGAGATCAACAAAATGTTGGATCTTGGGGTGATTGAACCCTCCAGTAGTCCTTGGTCCAGCCCAGTGGTTTCGGTTCCAAAGGCAGGTACTTCTGAATTGAGGTTCTGTGTTTATTACAGGGCTCTGAATGCTGTCAGCGAGACAGATGCATAACCCTTGCCTAGAACAGATGAACTGGTGGATACTTTGGGTGCCTCCAAGTACCTCAACATGTTTGACCTCAATGCAGGCTATTGGCAAATAGCTCTTGCAGAACATACCAAGGAGAAGAAAGCTTTCTCAACACCAGAGGGTCTTTACCAGTTCAGGGTAATTCCTTTTGGGTTAAAGAATGCCCCTGCCACTTTCCAGAGGCTTGTGAACCATGTGTTGAATGGGTTGGATGAAATCTGTCTTGCATATCTGGATTATATAACAGTTTTTAGTGCTACCTGGGAAGACCATGTGAAATACCTTGGGATTGTGTTACAGGCTCTTCAGAAGGCCCACTTGACCATAAAGGCCAGTAATTGCCAGATTGGACAAGGATCCATGGTCTACCTTGGACATGAAATAGGTGGAGGGAGGATAGAGTCTCTACCCAGTATAGTACAAGCAGTACAAGACTGGCCTATCCCCATTACACAGACCCAAGTGAGAGCCTTTTTGGGACTCACTGGGTACTACGGAAATTTTATGGCAGACTATGGTACCATAGCTGCCCCTCTGAATGCTGTCACTACTCCAAAATAACCTGAGACGGTAACTTGGTCTGAAGAGCGTTAGAAGGCCTTCAATGGCTTAAAAGAGTCATTGCTCCAGGCCCCTGTTTTCAAGGCCCCTGATTACCAAAGACATTTTATTGTGCAAACATATGCCTCTGACACTGGGATAGGAGCTGTACTATTACAAGTAGATGAGAAGAGTAAGGAACACCCTATTGACTTCATTAGTCGCCAGCTTAAGGACAGCGAGCTCAGATGGTCCACAGTAGAGAAAGAATGTTCCTCTGTTGTGTGGGCCCTAAGGAAGCTGAGGCCTTACCTCTATGGGACCCACTTCACTGTGCAAACTGACCATAAGCCCTTAAAGTGGCTAATGAACATGAAGGGAGAGAATCCAAAGTTGCTTAGGTGGTCCATAAGCCTGCAAGGCTTTGACTTCTCTATTGAGCATAGGCCAGGTGTCCAACATAGCAATGCTGATGGGTTGTCCAGAATGTTTAACTGACCTTAACAAAAACTCATCCAGGGGTGGATTTGTTCCCCCTGTCCTCAGTGTGGGAGGGGCGAGTGTTAGGAAAGATTTCATAATTGTATGTAATTTTCCCTCCATGTGTCAACTCCCAAACTTTTTGCTGCTTTGCTGCTGTTTAGACATCATTCACTGACTTTGCCAGAGAAGCACAGCATTCAGCTGCACTCCTATGGGCTTTCGCTCACTTTTCATGGGGAAACTGACATGCCCTTAAGGCAGTCAGTACTGGGAGACTTTGTTTCTCTTAGTCCTTTGCTCATGTTGCAGCTTTTGT
The DNA here is from genome assembly GCF_040938575.1 of Ambystoma mexicanum. Lineage (NCBI taxonomy): Eukaryota > Metazoa > Chordata > Amphibia > Caudata > Ambystomatidae > Ambystoma > Ambystoma mexicanum. The sequence goes on along the minus strand of NC_090932.1, from coordinate 484,173,609 downwards.
GCAACATGTAACAAGTGTGCAATGTATCTTACCATTCCCCCACTTGGGTCTATAGTCATTTCCAAAGGCCCTAGATACTCTCGCTGGACTTTTTATGAACTGTGCAGATGTGCCATGGACAGGACTGATGCCATCTATCTTTTCATATTATTTTTAACCCTTTCCTGCCGAGTTAACCGTGTTAAACATGTTTGGTACAAATAGGTGGCCTGGCACCAAAATGGCCGTGCCACGCAGTTCTTTGTCCTGTCCTTTGGCCATCTTGCCCCTTCACGTTCCCCAGGTCGAGTTGACCCAAGTCAGTCCTTATTTGGTCATGCACTTTCCCGCAAATCCCAATGCTTTCACGGGCTTCTGCATGCCTTGTGTGTGTGCCTCCAGAATGTGGGCTGGAATGTCTGATTCTCATACAAATCCTGGGTGCCAGAGAGTCTGGAGTGCCATGAATGCCTGGGTCCACCGTGGTCGGTGATTGGTCCACATATGGAGTGTGTGTTTGTGAGCAGATCTCCCATTGGGTCCTCTCCGTTTTGGCACAAAGGGAGCTTTGGATAAGAGGAGTCTGAAAACGCCACTGCCATGTCGATCTCCTGAGTTCTCACCGAACAAAGGATAGTATCCAAGTATCCAGCAACTATGAAGCTTAGTCGAGGAACCGCTGGTGACCCGCTGGAAGGTTTGGCACCCTGAGCCCGCTGTCCTCCTGTGAGACCCCTCTGCATCTGGTTGTCTTAGAAGGTCTGCGAAGACGCTTCGACCCATTAGAATAGTGGGACCAACTATTCTCGTCACCGTCATCAAACCCTGCAAGTAAGCTCTCTCGGAAGTGTCCCTGGGCCAACCAGTGGACTGACCAGTTTACCCATTTGCTTTGCTCTGTCACCACCACCGTTTTGAGGAGGCCCTTGAAACTTGGTATACTGGTATCTCTGTGTCCCCGGCACCCTCGCGCCAAATTTTGTATACTTGGCATTCCCAAGTCTGAAGTGAGATGAGTGTGCCAGGACCGGAGTAAACGCGGTACTGTGTTGCCTGCCACAGCAACGACCAGTGTAAGTTTGCTGCATTTGTGACCCTCTTACCCCTGAAGCCTGCTGCAGTGAAACTGGGCCAATTCCTCCACCCAGAGAGGAGAAATTGCTGCGGTCCCATTTAGGAATCATCGCTGTATTTTAAGAACTGAAAGGTGCTGAGACGTCCTTTTTGCCGCATTCGACCCTGCCAGAGAAATGGACTGAACTGGCGAAGTTTGGGTCTGCTTGCGTTGGGGAATGGTGAGTACTCCTTACCCCAACCGGTGGCCCCTAGCACAAGAGACCATTTTTATGCACGATTGGCCCCTTGAGGGCCTTCTCCTTTCCACAGCTATTGCAAAATAGCGACCCCATCCCGCACTCTCAAACTGCCTCGGCCCTCAAGTGGGGGTCCTTCTTGAATAGTGGGATCTTGTTCTGCATCATCTCATCCACTTTCCTGAGCTGCTAGAGACCCCTCTAGAGACCCTGTTCTGCCCATTGGAACAGCCGCATGCGTTTGCATTGCATGTACTATTGAGCACATGGCTCCTCTCTTCTTAGGGCTTAGACTGCCATTTAGTTAGGTGTACTGTCGATGTTGAACTGGGCCAAAAGGCTATCTGCACTGCCTGTTTCCTTCCCATCTAGGTTGTCGACATATTTTGTGATTTTAACCCTTTACACCCTAATGATCTTGTATATATATTGTATTGAGGGTGATGTATTGGTTTACTTAGTGTTACTGTGATTCTTTTGCTGTGGTCTATGTTACAAAGGCCTTGTAATAAATGCATCTATATTTTAATATAACACCTGTCTGGAGTAATTTGTAAGTGTCCTTGCTCTGTGTGCTCATTGAAGTCCTTCAGTCACCCTCACTCCTCATGAGACTTAGTCTTGACCGCCTGTCATAGCTACCCTGATTGATCTGGCTTCTCCAGAGGTTACCCTGTTCCAAGAAACTAGGTTGGCCTTCTGAACCTCAGCCCCTCCAGGTCAGAGTTCAGAAATCTTTCTTAACACTTGTTTTATACGTTTACATCAAAAATGCTTTTTGGGATATTACTTTCAAAAGCTCAATTCTTCAGTATGAATTCGAGAAAGGAGTAGTCGGAGGGATACGTTAGTTAACCTCTGCCGGGCATTACCCTACCTTGGGAGAAACACAACCATATGGTGTGCCATGTGGGAGGACGGCGTTAGGCTGGTTGAGGAAGGAGAGGTTTTGGGATCTCTCTGTGGGAGATCTGCATCAGAGTTTGCCAACACACTTTACAGGGTGACATATCTATGTGTTAGATATATTTTGTATTGTGTGTATGTGTGTAGATTCCCCCAGAGTCCCAGGGAGCAAGTGACAAGGTACACCCATACAGGGGGTCAGGAGTCAGGTAATTCCCAGCCGTAACTTTCCAAGGCCGAAATAGGTGATAAGGGTAACCTCCATCCTCACATATTCAGTATTAAGCTGGTAGCTGCTCTATTTGCTTTACCAAGGACCACCTCCCACTGTGCCCAGAGAACAGAGGCAATGTACACCGGACCACAGAAAGGGGGGAGGAAAATGCATTTTGAATCCATCTTCACTTCATTCATAAACAGCATCTCCCCCTTCACTGAGCCAGAACAAGTCAATGAAAAATGCCTTGTGACGGTATGACTTCTGCGCTGCCGGTGTACAGGGATGAGTAGCAGTTAAACTGCCTTCACAGCCCTCACACTTCAACAAACCAACATGAATCCCAAATCTAAATCCAAAACAGCCAAGAGCAATGCCTCCTTCACCTTTTGTGGTGATGTAGGCTGAGCAATGGCTGTACTCTTTGAAGTGGTGTGAATGTGAGATATTAGCAACCCAAATGGCAATAGTGCAGGTTTTTAAAGAATGTCAAATCAAGGTAATAGATATCCTGGGTCATGGCCACTATACATGTGTATCTTGCAGAACAATGACAACAGCCAGTTGAAGATGTGGGAGAGCTGAGAGCAGCTGGAAGGACCAGAAGGCAGGGTAGACTGCAGAGCCCTGGGCAACACAAACATCATGGGTTTCAGAGCCAAATGTATCCCTTGCAGATTGAGATGAGCAAGAACGAAGGAGGATAATGAGAAGTGACAGGAGATGGAACAAAGAGTCAGAAGCTGAAGGATGTTATTCACCATTTTGTGCTGTGAGAGAAGGACATTGCCAAAAGCCTGCCAGGGGTCATAGCATAGACCTTGTACCAAGCCATAGGGATTTTAAAGAAGAGAGTTTTCTGAGATGACAAACACAGACCCTCAGAAGGTGATCCACAGAACCCTTACTGATTTATAGGATTCTGTAATGGTATACTGTTGTGAAGGGCCACACTTGGCTGTTGGCTGAAGAATGACTCTAGTCAGAAGATATTCCCAAGCATGGGTGAAGCATGGGTGAATAAAATCCTACCACTTTTACAAGCTCCAGGGCACGTGAGGGACCTAAAGGTCTTGACCTAGTAAAGGCTTTGTCACAGAGAGGCTTTGGTTGGCTCATTGGCAAGGAGAACCCGAGTCTGTGATGGACATTTTAGCAGAGAGCCAGAACATGTTGTTGGCCTATTGCCGTTGATAACCAGAACTTGTGGTGGTTTCACTGAGGTGATAAGCTGAGCCTGTAATGGGATAATTAACAGAGAGTAATTTGAGTTGGAGGCAGACTAACAGGATGACCTACTTTACGGATGGAACATCAAATAGGGAACTCTTAACCTCTCACTGACTGAGTGGCTCTGTGTATACACTTCCAGGCTGGTACAGCCTTGGACCGAAACATTGTGTTTGATTAAGGAAACCTTGGTGTTGGCTAATAAAATTATCTGTCCTCAAGCATTTGTTAAAAGTCTGCTTTATTCAGGACAAGCTACTTTAAAAATGTTGAAACATTAGCAAACTCAATTTACAACTGCTACACTTTTGCTACTCATCCTTTAATCTTCTCCCTTCTTTTAGATCTCTCCCTTCCTTGAATCTCGTTCTTCTTTTCCTCTTAGCTAATTTCTTATCTCCCAGCCTTTCTATGCTTATTCTTTCTCCTTCCTTGCTGGTTTTTCACCCTCATGCTGGTACCTGCCCACCCTAGAAGCAAGCACTGCTGTTCTTTTCTCTTGTTTCCCCAAACCCATCTATTCTCTTATCATAACCTGTAAAACACCAACTCTGTTAACTTTTTGTTTGATGTTGTCTGCTACCTACACTCTGTTCCTGATCCTTGCCTTAGCAATACCTATACTCGTGCCCCATCCCGTTACAGGTAAAACAAACATCCCATCCACAGTCGAACAACATCATCTAATTTGCGTGGCTCCTGCCTTGTGTCCAGCGTCCACTCAAATAATCACAGGGTGGGCGGGAGGACTATTGCTGCTTCTCTGCCCTCCGCCATGCTGAAAAGGAACTCCTTCCTTCTTCCCATCCCTGAAGGCCGGCATCGCACGTCACCTGGTTCTCCCCACCCCCTTTCTCCCACAATGTCTCTATGGGTGGGATTGTACCGCCCCGCTCACGGGTCACTCTTTGCACTTGTTTGATTTGTTATGTACCTTTACAGTTATTGTTTAGAAAATTCATTCTGTATTCTATATAGTGCATTTTCCTAAACTTATGGTGAATAAAGGTGCTGAATCTTAGCAACGTGTGTGTAGTTTTATATGTTGTAACAATATGTTAAAACCGAATTTCAGCCATCTGAAGAAAGAACAATAGAGAAATCAAGAGTTGTACTATGGTTAGACATGAGTCCAAGAGAAATTACATACGGGCTGAGTGCACTGAACTCTAACATACACCCAATAAATCACCAAGGACTTTGTTGCAAGATTGTTTTTTTTTCTTCTTAAAAATAGATTTAAACACAAGGAGGCCCTACAAGCAGACAGTGTCTGGGACTGTGTTACTGATGAACGACTTCTTGCTCAAACAAAGACAAACCACACGGACCGCTGGAGAGTCAGCGACCCGGAGTCACTAAGCTGCGTCCAAGGTCTGCAGGGAGCTTAATGCATTTGCAATGTACTGGTGGGTTTTCTCAGCTTGATTTGTTTTCGCATTTGTAAAGTAATTAATTTCCCTTTGACAAGGTCTTTTAACAAGGAAGGCAAGAGGAGGCATTGACGCTTTGCCTTCTGTTGAATTTACGGCAGCCGGGTCTTGCAGACAGATGGGAGCTGGAGTCAGAGCCAAGATGCTCAAAGACTTTGCATGTTTTACACGCCTTGTACTCTGGCACTTGCTGATTTCCGCTGAGGAAAAGGTGGTCTGACATTCTTAGCAAGTCATGAGGCACTGTGAACCCTGCCCGAGAAGGGATTCATTTTAAAGAACACAAACCGCGTGTCCTAAATTCCACCTGTATTTGAGCTCAGCCCCGCCATGCCCCAGTCACGTCCATAAGTGCAACCAATGGGGTGATGGGAATTGTGTAGGTGGTACATTGCCATCCTTTGAAACGATTAACGGGTAAAAATGCTGGTCACCTGCATCCGTACTTGAATGGCTGCCAAAGTGTTGTTGCATTGGCACTTTTTTCCTGCTCAACCATGCTTTGTTCCTCCAGGTGGACGTCCCACGTACATTTATAACGTGATATATGTTTTTTTTCTTCAGTGATGGAGGGGAGTGATGGAATTTTATGTGGCACACCAAATATTTTTTTTTTCATATTTCTCAGCATTCACTTTTTGCAATAGGCAGTAGTGATTTCCACACGAATAAGTGACAGATTAACCTGCATTTACTTATTTCTCCACTCACGCTTCCGTTCTGCCCAATGCATTTGATTGTGTATTATTTATTATTATATTTTCATTTAGCCTTGCTTGCTGTTAGATTAGGCACAACCAAAAGGTGATGGCTGGAAGGTGTACAATTAATCATAGCCACAGACACAGCTCTAGAAAATCCCTCTGGTCTAAAAGGATGACTTTAGAGACCGTCCTGGGGTCATCTCGTGATCATTGAACTACATTAGAAGTCATTCCCACATCATCAGAAGTTATCACACTGTTGAAGTCATCAGCAAATGTCTCAGAATAGTGGGTGATGATTTGTGGATGAGCTTAGGGTGACTTGCTGATTAGGCCAACATCATCCATATTTTAGAAAACTATTTGTTCCTGATGATTTTAGGATGACCAGCCGATTACTTCAAGAGCATCAATATGTGTGTACCTGATGATTTGGGGAAGATTGTGGGATGACCTGCCAATTACTTCAAGAGCATCACCATGTTTGGCCCTGATGATTTGGAGATGATTCTGGGATGACCTGTTAATTACTTCAAGAGTAAACACATGTTTGCCCCTGATGATTTTGGGATGATATAGGGATGACCTGCTGATTACTTCAAGTGCATCGCCATAAATCATGTTTGTTCCTGATGATTTGGGGATGGCTTACTGATTACTTCAGAGCATCACATAATTTGTAGGATGATATGCCGACTAATACTGATTGCCATTCAGCTTTTGCTTAGTTGCACTTGTGCGGAATGATTTTCAAATGCTTTGCTAAGCACACCTATTTGGCATTCTTTTTAATTGCATGTAAAAAGCATAATATGAATAAGATCATTTTAATTACAACACCCAACGTAAAAGTGTCAAACCATTCAACAGGAATCACACTCACAAAGCATACATGTCGCAAAAATAGTTTTCTTGCAGTAAGAAGTGTAGGCTGTAGGAAACCAATTCTGTCCAATCCAATTCAAAGCAATTTGCCATTTCAGGTACAAAAGTTTCATTTTCAACTTTGATGAAAAAACATGCCTTTTGTATTACTGTATTCACAGTGGGATCGGATTCCGTGAACTGTAGATGACATGCTCAGCTCTGCAAGAAGTGAACTAATCCCTGAACCCTTTTATTTTGATTGGAAACAGCAACCTAAAGGCAATGCACAGGTTTCTGCAGAAGGCCTTTTTCACTTGTGGGATATTGCAAAATCATTGAGGCCTGCGACCTGCTTGCCATGTTTATCTCTGCAGCATTTGCTCGACTCACAAAGCTATCTTACACGTTTTTTAAGGCTATTGTTCTACAGCACTGACTTCCTCAATATCTTACTTGCGCTACAGAGCTTTCTTTTTCTTTGTTACTTCATGTAAATATTTGGAGCCTCTTCAGGGGTTTAGTAGTACTGATAAAAATAAGTGATAACACCATAATTTGACACTATGCCTGATTATGTGTTAGAAACCTATAGGCATGAACTTCTCTTCCTCATAAGGGAAGTTAGTACCTATTCTAAAAGTGGAGGTGAGGGTGCTGCTGATATCACCACCTACGGTTATACTGCCACGCCTCAATAAAGTCTGATGGAATTTTAGAAGTGGGAGTAACAAATACCCATAATAAGGATACATTTACCACTACAACTGGTGGGAATCTTTAAACAGTTTTCCAGTATTAGTTCTGCCAAACTCTGAAGGATAGTCTTCGTTTAAACAAAAACATTAGATAGTATGTTCATGGCACATTCAAATAAAACATATGTTGGCAGTTGACAGGGGCATTTTCACTTACTTAAAGGGATTTTCCACCTCAGATGTTTGTTAGGCAGAATCACAAGCAGTACCCTTGGGGAAAGCTCCATGTAATTAAGACTACAAGTGTCAGTACAATGTCAACTTTGGTACAAGCCTGTACTGCACAGTAAAGTGGCAGCGATGGCTGAGCAGCCAGACTTATCTCAAGAGTTGAGTGAGCAGTAGTACAAGTTACACAAGGGGCCAACAAATATAGTGATTCAAACAAGCACTTACTAAAGGTTTCTTGGTAAAAGAATATACATTTATTTACACAGTCAGTTTGAAAACATTACACTAGCAGGAGCAGCTCAATATCATATACTAATAAACCACAAAAACACAACCAATAAGTTACTCAACAAGTTCAGCTCTTCTGAAGTGGGAGCAAAATGACACTTCAGATATTTTAAAAAGGGGTAAAAAGAAAAGGTTATAAGAGTCAACAGCACACATACTTTCATAGGCAGGGCATAATGGTTTCAGTAAACTACAACCAGCAATTCAGTTCATAGGAATGAGCCAAATGCAATGGTTCAGAGTCTTTGGATAGGATAGCACAGTTCTAGTGCTAAATGGTTAAGTCTTTGCCATGGATCTCAGAAGAATTTGTCAGGCGAAAAGTTAGACGAATGTTTAGGGAAGGACAAGCCTTCGAAGTCGGGAAAGTTTTACAAACTTTCACCATGGCCGAAAAGATTTCTGGACCGTGTTTGCGCAGTACCTTTGAAATGAAGAAGAGCACCAAACTCAAGGGAAGAAGTTAACCTTGAAGGGCTTCTCTGTCGATGGAGTTTCAGGCAATTCGGACCAAAGGCCAACGAAAAAAGGGACTAAACCTGGTTTGTCGCGCAGAGCCAAACACAAGAATGACCTTTCCTAAAAGAAATGGTGAAAAATGTAGACCGGAGTCTGTTTGTACAGATCGGTCTGGGGCACCATATTGAAAAACATGGCTGACCCGATTTTTAGCTACCGTTGTTCACGGTTGGGAAAAGTCAAGGTAGTTTGATCTAAACCACTGCCACCAGCCATTTAAAGTAGGAATGGGTAACATTTGACTGTTACATGAGTGTCATGATCTCTGCTTCCAAAAGGTCAGGGTTTTCCCAACTCCCTTGGAAGCAGATCCATAACCCAGGTTCCGAGTGCCAACCAGTCCCAATTGGGACCTTTTGGACCCAGTCCTGGCGCCAGTGGCACCAGGCTCATAAATATGCCCAGTCCCAGCGCTGGAAGCGCCGGGCTCATAATGCTTGGGTGGACTTACCTGCAGCAGACCATGCTGCTTACTTGCCTGCCAGTTGAGCCTCTGATCCTCTTCTGTTTGGAACTACTTTTCCTGTTGGGTGGGGCTGGAGCCACTCCCTAGATTCAGAACACTGGAGCTCTTCTGGAAGGCAGGAACTCTTTTTTTACCAGGAACTCTTTTCTTACTTAGGCGTGGCTGTGGAAGGAGACACCTAAGCACTACAGGAGGCTATTTAAACCACACCCGGTGGATGAATCTTGCTTTGCGTTATTCTGCACCCTCTGCAGCAGAACGCTCATCGTGTCTTCTGCATCCGGTCCTGGGCCTAAGGAAAAAGGCTTACCATCCTGAATCCAGTCTTCAGCAACACCTATAAAGACAAGAAAGAACAGGTTAGCATTCCGGCATCTGAAAGGCAAAGGCTTACCAACTCTTTGTGCGCTCCGGAGGTCTTCACACTGCATTCCGGGATCTGAAAGACAAAAGCTTACCAACTCTTCGCACGCTCCGGAGGCCGTCGGCGCTGCATCCCGCATCTGAAAGACAAAACAAGGTGCGTTTAAAGACATTGGGGAACTTTAATACTCACGTGCCATTACTCCTTTCCACATCTAACCCAGTGGGTATCCCGGCACCCTGCAGCCACTCCGAACTTGTACCTGCAAAATAAAAAGACAGTTAGAGCGCTTCGTAAAGCTGGCAACAAGCGCTTACTTACGTGCTTCCAGGCGCTTCTATTCATCACACGGGCTCCATCTTCAACTCACTTCAGCCCGTCATCCGCCATCGCCGGAACCCTGCAAAACAAGAGACATCATTATTAAAGACTTTAAAGACATTTGAGTTACTCGAAACTTACCGTTCGTGCAGTAAACGACGGACAGCAGTCCTCTGAAGTCAAGAGGCCTGCGCTACCTATCCAGTGAGGAAACTGGTTACAGCACCCTGCCCCGAGGCAGATGGAGAGCTCGGCGTTCACTTACCTAAGGTGAGAGCGTTAACCTGTGGGGGTCTACAGGAGAGGAGAAGAGGAAAGAGATAGGGACACCCCAATAACCCCAGTTCATTAACCCCGTATTTTCTATCTGCAGACATCTTACTCTGCACGTCAGGCATACAGGGCACAGAGGTCCAGCCCAAAGAGCCAACCGGGTGCTGCACATCACCTTGAAGATACGGTAGTCGCCCAGTCAAGACCGGCGCCTCTGCGAGAATCAGGTGAGCGTTACAGAACGCAAAGCCTACCCCAAAACTCTCGCCCAGGCGCTATGGAAACCTCGGATACTGACCACCTAGCCCGGTTACTTGGGGAACTAAGGGCAGAAGTGCATGCAGCTCGTCAGGAAACGAACGCTCTAAGAAGGGAACTAATTATTTCCAAGGAGAGAACAGATGATCTTGCTAGACAATTGCTACTGTCACAAGCCGGACAGACCCCGCTACCCGCATCAGGGGCAAATCTTCCTTCAACATCCTCTATGAATCCAGTGCAGATCAACCTACCTGGGAATGTACCTCTGGCTCCGCCCGAACGATTTTCTGGTGACCCAAAGAGGTTTGCGGTATTTATCAATCAGTGCCGGTTGCACTTCTTATGCCGGCCAGCAGCCTTTCCAACTGATCAAGCTAAAGTAGCTTTTGTACTTTCGTACCTTAGTGGCAATGCGGCAGACTGGTCGATCCCTCTAGTTAATCAAGATGATCCGGTTCTCCATGATTTTCAAGCCTTTCAGCTTAGTATGGAAAAACTGTTCGCAAGACATGCACAGGGGCAGGCCTTGGACAATGAGCTTCTTTCGTTGCGACAGGGTAATCAAGACCTTTTGGCTTATATTGCATCTTTCAATAGACTAATAGTGGAAACTCAATGGCCTGAGGACAAAAGGATTACGCTGTTTTATAGAGGTCTACGTGGAGAGCTCAAAGACGTTTTAGCCCAAGTAGTGAATCCCCCACAAGACTGTTCGGATTATATAGACTTGGTCGTTCAAATAGATCACAGACTGCAGAACAGGAAGGCCGATCGTTCCAAGTTTGATGCTCGAGTATTTTCCAAACCGCCAACTCCTTCCAAAGGAGTAGACTCCGGGGAACCCATGCAAATAGGGGGTCTGAAAGGTCCTCTAACACAAAGGGAGCGGGAAAGGAGAAAACAGTTGCAATTATGCCTATATTGCGGAAACTCGGGGCACTTTCTTCGAGACTGTCCGGTGAAACCTGCCAAGAAGGCAGTAGGAGCTGCAGTTACCACAGTTACAAACTCTGAGCAGGGAAACGACCTCGCCCGACAAGAATAGAGGTCCTCTTGCCGAGCGTGAAAACCAGTTCCGCGACCTCGCATTTCGTGATACCTATGGTCCTCATTAGCCCTGATAATCCGAGTCGATTACATGCAATTGAAGCTTACGTCGACAGCGGTGCCATCGGCAATTATGTGGATCATGAAATGGTTTTGAGGATGAATCTAACTCTTTGTCCCAAGGCTGTAAAGGACGTCATTACTACGGTGGATGGTACGGAGATAGCCTCCGGGCCAGTAACGCATACCACTCAAGAGGTGACGCTAGTAAGTCAAGGTGGACACCATGAGAAGATCGTGTTCGATGTGATCAAGGCCCCTCAGTTCCAGATTATTCTAGGAATGCCTTGGTTAGAGAAACACAATCCTCTGATCGATTGGCGAGCAAGAACGGTCCAGTTTCCAGAATGTGTCTCTACGTGTCACCCTCCACCTGGTGTTGCACTGGCAGCAATTTCTTCAGAGACTCCCCAGTTACCTCCCGAATACCTAGAATACCAAGATGTTTTCCGGAAGGAGCAGGCTAACTCTCTACCTCCTCATAGGTCTTATGACTGCCAGATAGACCTGATACCTGGATCTACTCCTCCTTGTAGTAGAATTTATGCCCTCACCGAGCCTGAGAACCTTCACCTTCGACAATACCTGGATCAATACCTGGCAAATGGGTTTATTCGTCCCTCCAAGTCCCCTGCCTCTTCAGCTTTGTTCTTCGTTCCAAAAAAGGAAGGAGACCTTAGAACTTGTATCGATTATCGCTCCCTGAACCAGATCACCGTTAAGAATAGATATCCGTTACCTTTGATCCCTGAACTCCTGGACCAAGTCAGAAAAGCATGCATATATACAAAGCTGAATCTTAGAGGAGCTTACCACTTGGTACGAGTAAAAGAGGGCGATGAATGGAAGACGGCCTTCCGCACCAAGTATGGGCTATTTGAATATCAGGTCATGCCCTTCGGACTTTGCAATGCCCCGGCCGCCTTTCAATATTTTATGAACGATGTCCTCAGAGAGCTCATAGATGTGTGTGTTGTTGTTTACATCGACGACATTCTCGTTTATTCTTCATCGGAATCTGAACATCGGAAACACGTGAAAATGGTCCTCGAAAGATTGCGTCAACACAAACTTTTCGCTAAGTTGGAAAAATGCGTTTTCAACGTGACTGAAGTTGAATTCTTGGGATTCATATTATCACCTGGCGGAGTGCGTATGGATTCAAAGAAGGTCGATGCAGTTCTCAAATGGCCATCACCATCCTCCGTAAAAGGTGTGCAAAGCATGTTAGGCTTCGCTAACTTTTACCGCAGGTTTATCCCCGAGTTCTCTCGAATAGTCCAGCCCATCACTGCCTTGTTAAAGAAAAACAAACGTTTTGAATGGTCCACCGAGGTGGAACAAGCTTTCCAGGATTTGAAGACTAAATTTATCTCTGCACCAATCTTAAAACACCCTCGCCCCGAACTCCCCTACATCGTGGAAACTGATGCTTCAAGCCTTGCCATGGGGGCAGTTCTATCACAAAAGGACCCGGTAACCAATCAGTTGCATCCCGTGGCATTTTGGTCCCGCAAATTCTCGCCTCCTGAAGTCAATTACACGATTACTGACAAGGAACTTCTGGCTATCAAGTCTGCCTTTAAGGCCTGGCGGCATTATCTGCTGGGGGCCCGACACACCGTTACTGTGATTACGGATCACCGAAACCTGCAATATTTGAAAACCGCAAAAGCCCAATCCTCTAGACAACTCCGTTGGGCATTATTCTTTGCCGAGTTTGACTTCATAATTACCTATCGACCTGGTACCAAGAACGGTAAAGCCGATGCCCTTTCTCGGATGGGAGTGGAAGAACACTTGATCAACCCTAAACCTGTACCAATCATTCCCGAACAAAGAATTCTGGGTGTAATCACCACAGAATCCATAGAGGAAGTTAAGGATAAAGCCAGGCAACTTGTAACTCCAGCAGACATACAGAATTGGCATCTGCAGGGAAAGGACTTTGCAGTAAAGGACAACTTATTGTATTTCCAAGAACGATTATACCTACCCAGCACAGATTTACAGAAAAAAGTAATCTCTTGTTATCACGACTCTTTAATGGAAGGTCATCCCGGTATAGCCAAGACCTCAGAAAAGATCAAGCGCTACTTCTGGTGGCCGTCTTGGAAAAAAGATATCAGAGACTTTATAATGTCCTGTGGAGTATGCGCCCAAAACAAGAGTCAAAAGGAAAGACCAGCAGGCCTCTTACGCCCTATTGACATCCCACCTCGCCCTTGGCATACGCTTTCTATGGACTTCATCACCGATCTACCTCCATGCTCCGGATACAATACGATTCTAGTAATCGTGGACTTATTCTCCAAGATGGCGCATTTCATTCCGCTCAAAGGCTTGCCAACAGCAGCAACTCTGGCCCGAGAATTTCTCGAAAACATCGTCCGACTGCACGGTTTTCCTTCGGTTCTAATTTCGGATCGAGGTAGTCAATTTATTTCTCATTTTTGGCGAAGTTGCTGTCGGTCGGCTCAAATTGATGTGAGACTATCGACCAGTCACCACCCTCAGACCGACGGACAAACCGAGAGGACCAATCAAACTCTGGAACAGTATTTACGCTGCATGCTGCAACAAACTGAAAAAACTTGGAAAGATATCCTTTGGATAGCCGAGTATGCCTACAATAACTCTGTCCATTCGGGAACTGGGAAAACCCCGTTTTTTCTTTTGTACGGCAGTCACCCTCGAACCTCGGAGTTGGATCCCCTCCAAGATCTTGAAACACCAGCAGTAGACTACCTGCATTCTACAATCACCCAAGCCTTTAAGGAAGCTGTTTCTCACCTTCAAAGGGCTAAAGAACAATACAAGAAAGGAGCAGATCAACATCGGAAGGAAGCCCCTCACTATCAAGTAGGGGATCAAGTCTGGTTATCCACCAAATATCTATCTCTAAAAGGGCCACGCACATTCAACCCAAGATACCTTGGTCCCTATTCCATCACTACCATAGTAAACCCAGTAGCGGTCAAGTTGGACTTGCCCCCGCACATGAAGATACATCCGGTCTTCCACGTCTCTCTATTAAAACCCGTGCAACCTCAAACCCGACTAACCAAATCTCCAAAACCTATCCTAGTTGATGGAGAACTCGAGTTTGAAATCAAAAGCATTCTGGACTCCAAGATCTCCAAATCTAAACTATTCTACCTAATTGACTGGAAAGGCTACGGCCCCCAAGAGAGATCCTGGGAACCTGCTGAATATGTCCACGCTCCTCGCCTAATCAAAAGATTTCACCGAACATTTCCTGACAAGCCAAAACCCCCGGAGAAGCCCGGTTTGGGAGGGGCCTTGAGGGGGGGTACTGTCATGATCTCTGCTTCCAAAAGGTCAGGGTTTTCCCAACTCCCTTGGAAGCAGATCCATAACCCAGGTTCCGAGTGCCAACCAGTCCCAATTGGGACCTTTTGGACCCAGTCCTGGCGCCAGTGGCACCAGGCTCATAAATATGCCCAGTCCCAGCGCTGGAAGCGCCGGGCTCATAATGCTTGGGTGGACTTACCTGCAGCAGACCATGCTGCTTACTTGCCTGCCAGTTGAGCCTCTGATCCTCTTCTGTTTGGAACTACTTTTCCTGTTGGGTGGGGCTGGAGCCACTCCCTAGATTCAGAACACTGGAGCTCTTCTGGAAGGCAGGAACTCTTTTTTTACCAGGAACTCTTTTCTTACTTAGGCGTGGCTGTGGAAGGAGACACCTAAGCACTACAGGAGGCTATTTAAACCACACCCGGTGGATGAATCTTGCTTTGCGTTATTCTGCACCCTCTGCAGCAGAACGCTCATCGTGTCTTCTGCATCCGGTCCTGGGCCTAAGGAAAAAGGCTTACCATCCTGAATCCAGTCTTCAGCAACACCTATAAAGACAAGAAAGAACAGGTTAGCATTCCGGCATCTGAAAGGCAAAGGCTTACCAACTCTTTGTGCGCTCCGGAGGTCTTCACACTGCATTCCGGGATCTGAAAGACAAAAGCTTACCAACTCTTCGCACGCTCCGGAGGCCGTCGGCGCTGCATCCCGCATCTGAAAGACAAAACAAGGTGCGTTTAAAGACATTGGGGAACTTTAATACTCACGTGCCATTACTCCTTTCCACATCTAACCCAGTGGGTATCCCGGCACCCTGCAGCCACTCCGAACTTGTACCTGCAAAATAAAAAGACAGTTAGAGCGCTTCGTAAAGCTGGCAACAAGCGCTTACTTACGTGCTTCCAGGCGCTTCTATTCATCACACGGGCTCCATCTTCAACTCACTTCAGCCCGTCATCCGCCATCGCCGGAACCCTGCAAAACAAGAGACATCATTATTAAAGACTTTAAAGACATTTGAGTTACTCGAAACTTACCGTTCGTGCAGTAAACGACGGACAGCAGTCCTCTGAAGTCAAGAGGCCTGCGCTACCTATCCAGTGAGGAAACTGGTTACAGCACCCTGCCCCAAGGCAGATGGAGAGCTCGGCGTTCACTTACCTAAGGTGAGAGCGTTAACCTGTGGGGGTCTACAGGAGAGGAGAAGAGGAAAGAGATAGGGACACCCCAATAACCCCAGTTCATTAACCCCGTATTTTCTATCTGCAGACATCTTACTCTGCACGTCAGGCATACAGGGCACAGAGGTCCAGCCCAAAGAGCCAACCGGGTGCTGCACATCACCTTGAAGATACGGTAGTCGCCCAGTCAAGACCGGCGCCTCTGCGAGAATCAGGTGAGCGTTACAATGAGTGTCTTGACTCAGGGGAAGCTAGGCAACCCATCCAGCACTCCATAGGAAGATAGTGTGTGCTGGGTCTGCACATTTAAAGAGACTAGTAAAGTCAATTTAACTTTACATGTTATGGGAGACAGTAGCCAGTCCCAGAGAAGGTATTTAAACCTTGGGAAGTCTGAAAGACATCCATGTGCCACTGCAGAGAAGGTGCTGTGTGACACACAGAAAAAGATGATGCCTCTGGAGTTGTTTTAAAACTCCGTAACCAAAGAACACAAAAGTAAAACACATTGAAAATGAAAGTTCAAAGCCCCAAAATATAGCAAAAGAGCTGGGGGCTCTAGGTAGAGGGAATTTAGAAATTTGGTGAGAATTCTCCCTAACACTCGCCCCCTCCCCAGGCTAAAGGACAGGAGGTTCTAATCCCCACCAGGCTGGATCTCTGTTGCAAATCGGTTAAATAGCCTGCTGAGTACACCAGCAACCTTTTGTACCCTTGCTATGAAACCTTTTATAAGTGGTTTTCATTTGTAAGCTATATGACCTACAAACCTGGCCTGGAAAAACCTGGAAAAGATTTCTGGACCGCGTTTGCACAGTACCTTTAAAGTGAAGAAGAGTTGTAGCTGAGGCAGTTGTTCCTGGCAGTTCGAGCAGCTCTCGCTGTTCCTGAGTTTCAGTCATGGGGACAAGATGGAGGGCGTCGGGAGGTTCCTGCACTGCCCAGGTATGAGGCCACAAGCTTGGCAAAAACGTTGGTTTAGGGTGTGAGTGCCTTAAAGTCCACAAGCTGGTTTCCTTCCTCCTGGCTATCCGGTTTTCAACAGCACTCTGAAGAAAATTCGAACAGTATGGGTACGGTGTCCAGGTGGCTTGCAAGCTGGTTGTTCCCACCAAACTCAAGGGAAGAAGTTAACCTTGAAGGGCTTCTCTGTCGAATGAGTTTCAGGCAATTTGGGCCTGCAGCAGGGCTTTACCAGTCATCTTTGGTTCTTTCGTTCCAGTGGTCGACTCTGCTTTCCAAGTCCCAGATACCTGCTTTTCAACAGTTTTTCCCCCATTCATTCCAGCCTCGCTGTCACTCACACAGCAGGGTGGCTGTCCTTCTGGGCAGCCAGCCGGTCAATCACGCCAGAGTGCATTCAGGTCTCCGTTGCCAATGGACAGATAGATGTGCTTCATCTGCATATTGAAATGCATTAAGAAAGAAGTGTTTTGTTCAATATGAAGGTTTCTTTTAAGGCTCAGATTTTAATGCACACTATGAGTCAGGTCAGGGGTGATTTATTTCATTTATTTATTGTTGATTTTCAGTGCATCCTCTGTGACAAAGGCCGCTCTGTGGCCCTCAAGAAATACTGGGGAGGGACAAAAGTAAAAAACAAGTACCTGACCCATCATTCTCAGTTGCTTTCTTATTCTAAATTGTGAAAGTGCTTAAATGGGGGGGAGGAAATGTGATTTAAATGAGGAAATAAAACAGCAACATTGTACCAGGGGTTATTCCAGATGCTTCCAGTGCTAGATTCTTCCATTCCATTTTCTGGCAGCTGTTATTGTGCTTAGTATGGTTAAAGAACTCCGAATGATGGAGGGGGGTTAAGGGAGAGGAGCTTGTCACAGCTGATCTTTTGTTGTTGTGCACTATTCCAGGCAGGAGACTGATCTTACAGGCATGTTGAAAAAAATCCAGACTCAGTGCCTCGGATGGGAATAAATTTTAACATGAGATGCAGGTGGGAGTAGGAAGAGTACATCGTGTAAAGTGTCAAGCCAGCCACAATGAGAAGAAATGGGTCCACAGGTACCCAACTAAAGCAGCAGGCGCTGTAATGGTCTCTTATGTTATTCACAGCATTGCATTTTTCTTCAGCAGCAACGTGAAAGGTACACCTGTGAAATGCAAACAGATAACTCCTTCAGTAATAGACAACACCAGACAAATGACACCAATCTCTTTACAAACATTGAATCAATATTTCAATTGCATGGGGCAAAAATTAGAAATGCTCAAGGACAACTTTAAATTAAAAAGAACTGCTGAAAGTCCCAATTCTAAATAACACTTTTTGCATTTACCTGAAAAGTGTTGGCATGTCATTTCAAAAGAAGCATCCCATGATGAAAGGCTTTTCTTTAACCTGGCAGCACATTTCGTTTTGAGCATTTAAAATAATGTTAAAACATACACATGATGCAATGATTAATAGAGAGAAAACTGTGCTAAATGTAAATGTTATACATGTTGATGTTACATGTTAAACTGTTAGAAGGTATGCATGACTAATGTGGCTTTGACAAAGCTTGGTTTAGTAGTTCTTAAGTGAGCCTGTCACCAATCTAAACCATGTATATGTATTTCTGATGGGTGTGGGGTTGAAAGGCCAGGGGATTTTACATTCTCTACCTGGAGGGCCAGGTTCTTACCCAGTCCTCAAACAAATATGTTGAGTCTAACTCTAAAATAGAATCTCAAATTGTAGGCCTTTGGTTTTCAGGGTTATTAATAACTACTTATTGACCTAACGATTTCACCTCTTGATATTATATCGCCCCAAAAAAATGAATCAACTGTTGCACTAATGAAACTCAAAAAAGAAAGGCCTGCAGCAAAATATTTAATTATTTACTGAAGGATTCAAAAAGAAGCCTTTGGCAGCTGTTTGCATGACTCATTATTCTAGCAAGAGTTTTCCATGGGCATACATCTGACTAGTTATAATTAGTTTTATTTGATACATTTAAGCACATTTTTCAACTTAACTCCACAACAATATCACTTGAATCCAGCCAAAAAGATGTTCTAACATTATCAGATTATTTTGAGTGCTGGGAGACTAGACACAGCATTTTGATATTTATCAATGGTTAACAAAATTATATAATTGAATAACTTCCTCATGCCAATTCATGCTGCATATGGTTGAAACCTGCTTGCCCATACAAATCTGGAAATACATATTTTGCTGATGGAAACAATTCCTCTCAGGATATATGGGAGCAGGATTCAGAGTCCAAAGTGTACAGACCCACTCTGTCGCATTCATACAAATATGATCAACACATGACATTATTTTCTGGGCGTATCGGATGGTTAAGCAAGCCATTGGAAAGACTTGACCAATTAAGTGTGGTGTCACTATGACAGACTGTAGGAATAATATAATTCATTACATAATCAAAAACATACAGATGCTTTCAAAAGAGTGCTGGAATTGGGAAGGCTTCTGAAAGGATAACTCCTATCCCAAATCAGTGTATGCTGATCTTGGATAATATCTGACGATTAATGGGCCTTGTCCATGAGTAAGCCTGAGTCAGACTTTACCTGAGAAAGAACTGATTTCATAGTTGTGGCTGGAACAAACCAGAGAGGCCTACTTGACTGGGAATTGCCTGCAAACTCTGATGGGCCAAGCTGGTTGTGTGACTTTAAATAATTATTTCAAGTGCATATACAAACTCCCCAATGTAATTAGATATAAACCCCCCAGAATAATGTTCCTAATAAGTCCCTCGGGTGGGAGCAACTGGGTTTGGGGATGCCATCAATGAAAACCAATATTAAATAGAATTGCTTATCATATTTGTGTGAAAAGCAACGTTGCTATTTTACTGTATTTAAAGCCAAGTGTAATCTGATTTATTGCAAAACAAATAGAATTGTTCCTGTGCAGAGCATGCAATGCTGATAAGCTGTAACCAATCAAATGTGGTAGCATGTTATTGTAAAAATGTATCCTGCTTTCTAAGCATATTCAAATCTGAGTTAGTTTACATTTACATAAGAACAAACAGCATTGTTCTGCATTTCTCTGTCCTGTATTAGGAGTGTAGAACAGGTAGCATTTCCCAGCACAAGAGTGCAACACTTTGTAAGCTAAAGTCACTTAAAATCCATCTCTGAATGTTTTCAGAAGTGTAATATGACACTGTATGTGTGAAATAGTGTACATTTTCCACATGTCCACAAATGATTGATAATGTGTGACCTGTGGAACGCCATAGTTTAAAAAAAAAACAGATTGGGATGAAAAGGAGCTGGTCCATTTCCATTGCCATAGAATAGATAAATTGACATAACATTTCACCAATGACATATTGGGCCTCATTACGACCCTGGTGGTACGGGGTTAACGGCGCCGTAAAAGGTGCCAGCGCTGTTTACCCGGTACCGTATCATTACGAGGTCCCCTCGTGGGACACAGGAAGAAACGCCTGGTCAAACCAGGCGTGCTTACCGGGTTCTCGCGAGGGGAAGAGGGAGCAAACAACGGCCCAGCTCATAATGGCCCGTTGTTTGCTCCCTCTCCCATTCCCATTCAGCCCTACGGGGGCTGAAATGGGAATGGGGACGGGCCGGGTCCGGGTCCTTAGAGGGAGGAATTACCGGGCCTTTCGAACTCGGAATGGCCCAGTAATTCCTCATTCTGTGGACCCGGACACGATTTCGGCGGCAGCCATGCCGCCAATAGCAGCAAGGCTACTGACGAGATCGTAATGAGGCCCATTGTGTTGACGTGAGAGGCACCTAAATTAGATACACTCAAGTCATCCATGGGAATTAGGCAGTTAGTTGTTGTCCTTTCAGAACATGAGAATATTGGGTGGATACATAGGATATATAACATAAAAATCTGTGCACTCAACATTGATAACAGAGGGTCCATAAACACAAGCCTGAAAAATGGAATGTGACCCACCAAAGCGTTTTATTGCAATCACATGTATATGCTAGAAAACAATCACATCCTATTGTACATGGAAGTATTTTGATAATGGGTCATATCTAGCAAATGTATTCTTCTGTGCAACCCTTCTCTAGTATGACTACTGGATATTGACATTGAAGATAATTAAGTATGTCTTTGAATCTGCTATTTATAAGTGAAAAGTTGTTTTATGTATGTGTGTAAAGAATTTAAACACATTGGCCCATAAGCAGTGTGTAAGACATGCACATTGCATTGTTAT
This sequence comes from Ambystoma mexicanum, assembly GCF_040938575.1. NCBI lineage: Eukaryota > Metazoa > Chordata > Amphibia > Caudata > Ambystomatidae > Ambystoma > Ambystoma mexicanum. The sequence goes on along the minus strand of NC_090932.1, from coordinate 484,152,744 downwards.
ATTTAGAACAAGATGTTTATAAGTATTGAGAAATATACTTGTTTGGTTTATTGGATGACTGCGTGTTGGACATTAGTGAGACTTTCAAATGCAGGTTTGTTTTCAGTAAACAAGCTGCATATGTTTATGTATTTATAATATATTGTCGTGAGTTCCCCAGCATAAAGTTAATGGACCATCTTTGAATCTTTGAAATGATTTTACTTTTATAAAAGAAAAGACTGATTCCAAATACAGCCTGTCTCTTGTTCCAGAACAATGGTGTGTGACTTTATACATAGGGTGTTAAATTAGATATTGCCATTTAGTGAAGAACAACAATAATACACCAACATATCATTAAAATAGATGGGTATATTTAGAAAACATTTATTATAAGTATTTCCTAAACCTAAAATTGTGTTCCTCCCCTCTCCACTCAAAGTACGGTCAGAAGATTATTCCAGAGAGTGCCACTAATGACTGCATGTTTTTTTGCTACAACAGTCTTCTTTTTGAATATTGTGGTCGAGCAATTAATTGCATTTGAATATGTAAGATTTCTTTGAGGGGTGTATCATGTTAGTTTAAGGGGAAAGAATGCCAGTTCACTTGTGCAGTGAGCTCTTTATAGAATGCATGGTGTGTTCAACTCTATTCTCAGATTCATTGAGAGTCTTGGGATATCTATCAAAGCAGTTGTGATGTGATTCGTTGTTTCAGATCATATGAATACCCATCCTGTCTTCTTCTGAATGAGTTGTATTTGATAGATCAGATTTTAGGGAAGCAAAGAGTTGGTTACCTCCCGAATATCCAGCACACCTTGGAAACAACTATTAGGATGTATTTGTGAAGACTAACTCGGGTTCACTATCTACAGTTTCATATTTTATGTGTTATGTGATCATAATTGCTGGAGAACTGCCCCGCTCTTATGTATATGCATTAGCAAACCTATGACCATGTGTGAATAACTTGAATATAGTCTCCAGTTTGCCTTATGTTTTGTTCTGTTTTTTAATATGTCTGTCAATCACTAGGCAGGTGCTGTTCAAAAAAACTATTAAATACTATGGGAAATTGAACCCATGTTCTTTTCTGACATCAGCTAAATAAATAAGCTAGCAGTCACAATTTACTTTCTTCTGTATTCATACCTTTGTTAAACATGAGTATACAGTTTCTTTGATACTTTGCATGCTAAATGACATAACCTTTGCAGCAAATATAAATGCAGAGGAAAATTGTTTTGAATTTATGTGGCAGGACGCCACCCCTATGTTTCAACAGATTTTAGGGAAGACTGAGTACAGGTTTGCTGCAATTTTCAAAACAAGATAACACTTTGACACTGATGACTTCTATTTTGTGGGACATATTCAGGGGTATGCACTTCAGCATATGGCCTTTGTTGGTGGGTATTTAGTTAGTTCCTGTGTTTGTTTAGCGAAGAGAGACTGTTGTCAAAAATTAACTCAATGTTCCTTGCTTTAATTACTGGGAGGGTGGCTTACCCAAGGTGGATGATGTGGAGAATGGGAATGTTGAAGTTATGTACAGCCCTTTGAATACGATTTATAAGTTGAAATCATTCAAGACAGGGCTCTTTTTTATCAGCAATTTTAGAATATGAGATAGGGAAGACAAGATTCTCTGGTAGTCATGTGCATTGCCTCCCAATTTAACAGCCATGCATTTGGAAGGTGATAGAGAAAGGTACTGTAAATTCAGTGAGAGTTTTCATTTATTTGTTGAAAACCATAAAGACAGAAGCACGTCTTTGGGTACTCCATAGTTGTTGGGAATTGTAGTTGAGATACAGTTATCTGCTTATACAAGGCCTTCCCTGTTTAATAGGAAAGAGGATCTTTTTTTTAAATCCATCATCATCCATCTTGAAGACTTTCAGCCTACTGAGCATTATCAGATGATTTACTGTCAAACACTACTCAGATATCAAGTAGGAGCTCTTCTTCCATAAATGAAGATCAAGTAGGAAGTTGTGGCTTTCCCTGCACTCATGAAGTTGAAGAGTAGCTATTATTTCCTAAGGTTTTAGTAATTAAATACATGTTTTCACTATGTTAAGGTTTGCTTTGATCATGGATTCTTCGGTGGCTTTTTATCATGGGAGCTCTACTCACTTTTTTGAAGCAGTCTAAGATGCTTCCAAGTTTAAAGGACAAGATGTCAAAGTCAACTAAAGATGGTGCTAGGGTAGTGATATATTCTTTAATGATGGCATGCTATCAGGAGAACAGTTCTTCCAATGAGGCATTCCTCCAGGGCACTCTTTGTGTGAGGCCTATCATGGTAATGATGTGCAAAGTGGATGGAAGTTAGGGGGCTTTTTTCAGGAAAATGTCATCTGATTCTTGATGTGTGTTGGTTTGAATAAAGGTGGTCCTTTCCTGCTAGTATGTGGCTAGGTGGTCTGCTACTGTACGAGATATAGGAAGATCCATTGTCACATTCTGGATAATTTTTATGTTTTTGCAAATGGGTAAAACCTCTGATGATTTATTGTGAGCCAGTGATATATAGTTATACTGGATCTATGAACGGAATTTATTTTGGCTGATTTAACTGCTTTTTTACCACAAAGCACTGACCTTCCCCTTTGTCACCCAAAACATATTGTCTATATTTCTGTGGTTAAAAAAAGCGGCAAAAATATTTTTGGCAACATTATTATATTATTATTTATTGGTTATTTATATCACACTTAATGATGGGTGGTTAATGTTAGTTTACTAATTGTTGTGATTGCTTTTACATTTAACTTTATTCCTTCCCTGAAGTGTTTTGTACCTTTCATTAGCAGTCAGATTTTCTATGTTGCTGTTTAAGAAGGCCAACTACTCCTTCATACCATTTGGTAGCTCATGTTCAATGTGCGTAAATACTATCTGTAAAATACTTAAGACCTTCATGCCTTGCCATAATGTCATGGCTCCTTTTTAAAAATTTGTGTGGAAAAAAGTAGGGGCGGAACACACTTTCAGGCCGATTCATGGAATTAATGTGCCCCGAAAATTTCGGCGCAAGCCTGGGTGAGCGGGGTACGTGTACTTCAGGGGCTCGCGGGAGGTTTTACACGCGATTGGGCCTGGGTGAGCAGGGTGCGTGTATTCCTGGGGTTCGCCTGAAGTTGCACATGCAATTGGCCTGGGTGCGTGTGAATCTCGGGTTCCTGGGAAGTCTCATACACGATAGGCCCTGTGCGAGTGGGTTGCGTGTATTCCTGGGGTTTGCATGAAGTTTCACACGCAATTGGACTGGGTACGTGTAAATCTGGGGTGTGTGGGAAGTTTCACACGCTATTGGCCTTGGTTGAGCGGGGTACGTGTATTTCGGGGGTGTGCGGGAAGTATCACACGCGACAGGCCCTGTGCGAGTGGGGTACATGTATATCTGGGGTGCAGGGGAGTCCTACACGTGAATTGGCAGTGTGGGTCCTCCCAGGTGTTCCCTCTACACCCTCCACAGCCCCTGCAGGCAGCCCACGCCACAGGGGACTTCAAGTCCCGCAGGCCGCCCATCCAGCATGGGCATGCCCCCCAGGCAAGCCACATATCAGCTTGCACTACTGATCACCAACACATGACCCCCTCCACCCCCACCCCCCAGCAGTACAGGGCACCTGCCAGCAGGCCCCCACTCATGTCCCCCACCACCCCCACTCATCAGCAGTGCAGGGCACCTGCCAGCAGGCTCCCAAACATGTCCCCCAGCACCCCCACATGCCAGCAGTGCAGGGCACCTGCCAGCAGGCCCCCACTCATGTCCCCCAGCATCCCCACCCACTATCAGTGCAGGGCACCTGCCAACAGGTCCCCACTCATGTCCCCCAGCACCCCCCCAGCAGTGCAGGGCACCTGCCAGCAGGCCCCCACTCATGTCCCCTTGCACCCCACCCCCAGCAGTGCAGGGAACCTGCCAGCAGGCCCCCACTCATGTCCCCTTGCACCCCCACCCCCACCAGTGCAGGGCACCTGCCAGCAGGCCCCCACTCATGTCACACTCATGTCCCCTTGCACCCCCACACCCCAGGAGTGCAGGGCACCTGCCAGTAGGCCCCCACTCATGTCGCCTTGCACCCCCACCCCCAGCAGTGCAGGGCACCTGCCAGCAGGCCCCCACACATGTCCCACTCATGTCCCCTTGCACCCCCAACCCCCAGCAGTGCAGGGCACCTGCCAGCAGGCCCCCACTTATGTCCCACTCATGTCCCCTTGCACCCCCACACCCCAGCAGTGCAGGGCACCTGCCAGCAGGCCCCCACTCATGTCCCACTCATGTCCCCTTGCACCCCCACCACCCAGCAGTGCAGGGCACCTGCCAGCAGGCCCCCACTCATGTCCCCTTGCTCCCCCACCCCCAGCAGTTCAGAGCACCTGCCAGCAGGCCTCCAAACATGTCACCCAGCACCTCCACCCACCAGCAGTGCAGGGCACCTGCCAGCAGGCCCCCACTAATGTCCCCCAGCACCCTCACCCACCAGCACTGAGGGGTACCTGCCAGCAGGCCCCCACTCATGTCCCACCCATGTCCCCTTGCACCCCCACCCCCAGCAGTGCAGGGCACCTGCCAGCAGGCCCCCACTCATGTCGCACTCATGTCCCCTTGCAGCCCCACTCCCCCAGCAGTGCAGGGCACCTGCCGGCAGGCCCCCAATCATGTCCCCCAGAACCCCCACCCCCCAGCAGTGCAGGGCACCTGCCAGCAGGCCCCCACTCATGTCCCCAGCAACCCCACCCCCCAGCAGTGCAGGGCACCTGCCAGCAGGCCCCCACTCATGTCCCACACATGTCCCCTTGCACTCCCACCCCCCAGCAGTGCAGGGCACCTGCCAGCAGGCCCCCATTCTTGTCCCCTTGCACCCCCAACCCCAGCAGTGCAGGGCACCTGCCAGCAGGCCCCCACTCATGTCCCCCAGCACCCCCACCCCCAGCAGTGCAGGGCACCTGCCTGCAGGCCCCCACTCATGTCCCCTTGCACCCCCACCCCCAGCAGTGCAGGGCACCTGCCAGCAGGCCCCCACTCATGTCCCCAGCACCCCCACCCACCAGCAGTACAGGGCACCTGCCAGCAGGCCCCCACTCATGTCACCCAGCACCCCCACCCACCAGCACTGAGGGCACCTGCAGCAGGCCCCCACTCATGTCCACTTGCACCCCCACTCCCCAGCAGTGCAGGGCACCTGCCAGCAGGCCCCCACTCATGTCCCACTCATGTCCCCAAGCACCCTCACACCCCAGCAGTGCAGGGCACCTGCCAACAGGCCCCCACTCATGTCCCCCAGCACCCAACCCATTAGCAGTGCAGGGCACCTGCCAGCAGGCCCCCACTCATGTCCCACTCATTTCCCAGTGCACCCCCACCCCCCAGCAGTGCAGGGCACCTGCCAGCAGACCCCCACTCATGTCCACAGCACCCCCACCCACCAGCAGTGCAGGGCACCTGCCAGCAGGCCCCTACTCATGTCCCCTTGCACCCCACCCCCAGCAGTGCAGGGCACCTACCAGCAGGCCCCCACTCATGTCCCCTTGCACCCCCACCCCCACCAGTGCAGGGCACCTGCCAGCAGGCCCCCACTCATGTCACACTCATGTCCCCTTGCACCCCCACACCCCAGGAGTGCAGGGCACCTGCCAGTAGGCCCCCACTCATGTCGCCTTGCACCCCCACCCCCAGCAGTGCAGGGCACCTGCCAGCAGGCCCCCACACATGTCCCACTCATGTGCCCTTGCACCCCCAACCCCCAGCAGTGCAGGGCACCTGCCAGCAGGCCCCCACTTATGTCCCACTCATGTCCCCTTGCACCCCCACACCCCAGCAGTGCAGGGCACCTGCCAGCAGGCCCCCACTCATGTCCCACTCATGTCCCCTTGCACCCCCACCACCCAGCAGTGCAGGGCACCTGCCAGCAGGCCCCCACTCATGTCCCCTTGCTCCCCCACCCCCAGCAGTTCAGAGCACCTGCCAGCAGGCCTCCAACCATGTCACCCAGCACCTCCACCCACCAGCAGTGCAGGGCACCTGCCAGCAGGCCCCCACTAATGTCCCCCACCACCCTCACCCACCAGCACTGAGGGGTACCTGCCAGCAGGCCCCCACTCATGTCCCACTCATGTCCCCTTGCACCCCCACCCCCAGCAGTGCAGGGCACCTGCCAGCAGGCCCCCACTCATGTCGCACTCATGTCCCCTTGCAGCCCCACCCCCCCAGCAGTGCAGGGCACCTGCCGGCAGGCCCCCAATCATGTCCCCCAGCACCCCCACCCCCCAGCAGTGAAGGGCACCTGCCAGCAGGCCCCCACTCATGTCCCCAGCAACCCCACCCCCCAGCAGTGCAGGGCACCTGCCAGCAGGCCCCCACTCATGTCCCACACATGTCCCCTTGCACTCCCACCCCCCAGCAGTCAGGGCACCTGCCAGCAGGCCCCCATTCTTGTCCCCTTGCACCCCCAACCCCAGCAGTGCAGGGCACCTGCCAGCAGGCCCCCACTCATGTCCCCCAGCACCCCCACCCCCAGCAGTGCAGGGCACCTGCCTGCAAGCCCCCACTCATGTCCCCTTGCACCCCCACCCCCAGCAGTGCAGGGCACCTGCCAGCAGGCCCCCACTCATGTCCCCAGCACCCCCACCCACCAGCAGTACAGGGCACCTGCCAGCAGGCCCCCACTCATGTCACCCAGCACCCCCACCCACCAGCACTGAGGGCACCTGCACCAGGCCCCCACTCATGTCCACTTGCACCCCCACTCCCCAGCAGTGCAGGGCACCTGCCAGCAGGCCCCCACTCATGTCCCACTCATGTCCCCACGCACCCCCACACCCCAGCAGTGCAGGGCACCTGCCAACAGGCCCCCACTCATGTCCCCCAGCACCCCAACCCATTAGCAGTGCAGGGCACCTGCCAGCAGGCCCCCACTCATGTCCCACTCATTTCCCAGTGCACCCCCACCCCCCAGCAGTGCAGGGCACCTGCCAGCAGACCCCCACTCATGTCCACAGCACCCCCACCCACCAGCAGTGCAGGGCACCTGCCAGAAGGCCCCCACTCATGTCCCACTCATGTCACCCAGCACCCCCACCCCCCAGCAGTGCAGGGCACCTGCCAGCAGGCCCCCACTCATGTCCCCAGCACCCCCACCCACCACCAGTGCAGGGCACCTGCCAGCAGGCCCCCACTCATGTCCCACTCATGTCCCCCAGCACCCCCACCCCGAAGCAGTGCAGGGCACCTGCCAGCAGGCCCCCACTCATGTCCCACTCATGTCCCCTTGCACCCCCACCCGCAAGCAGTGCAGGGCACCTGCCAGCAGGCCCCCACTCATGTCCCCAAGCACCCCTACCCCCCAGTAGTGCAGGGCACGTGCCAGCAGGCCCCCACTCATGTCCCCCAGCAACCCAATCCATCAGCAGTGCAGGGCACCTGCCAGCAGGCCCCCACTCATGTAACCCACTCATGTCCCCTTGCACCCCCACCCCCCAGCAGTGCAGGGCACCTGCCAGCAGGTCCCAACTCATGTCCCCTTGCACCCCCACCCCCAGCAGTGCAGGGAACCTGCCAGCAGGCCCCAACACATGTCCCCCAGTACCCCCACCCACCAGCAGTGCAGGGCACCTGTCAGCAGGCCCCCACTCATGTCACCCAGCACCCCCACCTACCAGCACTGAGGGGCACTAGCCAGCAGGACCCCACTCATGTCCCACTCATGTTCCCTTGCACCCTCACCTCCCAGCAGTGCAGGGAACCTGCCAGCAGGCCCCCACTCATGTCCCACTCATGTCCCGTTGCAGCCCCACCCCCCAGCAGTGCAGGGCACCTGCCAGCAGGCCCCCACTCATGTCCCCCAACACCCCCAGCAGTGCAGGGCACCTGCCAGCAGGCCCCCACTCATGTCCCCCAGCACCCCCACCCCCGAGAAGTGCAGGGCACCTGCCAGCAGGCCCCCACTCATATCCCACTCATGTCCCCTTTCACCCCCACCCCCCAGAAGTGCAGGGCACCTGCCAGCAGGTCCCCACTCATGTCACCTTGCACCCCCACCCCCCAGCAGTGCAGGGCACCTGCCAGCAGGTCCCCACTCATGTCCTCCAGCACCCCCACCCCCGTGTAGTGTAGGGCACCTGCCAGCAGGCCCCCACTCATGTCCCCCTGCACCCTCACCCCCCAGCAGTGCAGGGCACCTGCCAGCAGGCCCCCACTCATGTCCCCCAGCACCCCCACCCCCCAGCAATGCAGGGCACCTGCCAGCAGGCCCCCACTCATGTCCCCTTGCACCCCCACGCCCCAGCAATGCAGGGCACCTGCCAGCAGGCCCCCACTCATGTCCCCCAGCACCGCCACCCCCCAGCAGCGCAGGGCAAATGCCAGCAGGCCCCCATTCATGTCCCCTTGCACCCCCACCCTCAGCAGTGTAGGGTACCTGCCAGCAGGCCCCCACTCAGCTCCCCCAGCACCCCCACCCACCAGCAGTGCAGGGCACCTGCCAGCAGGCCCCACTCATGTCCCCCATCACCCCCACCCACCAGCACTGAGGAACACCTGCCAGCAGGCCCCCACTCATGTCCCACTCATGTCCCGTTGCAGCCCCACCCCCCAGCAGTGCAGGGCACCTGCCAGCAGGCCCCCACTCATGTCCCCCAGCACCCCCAGCAGTGCAGGGCACCTGCCAGCAGGCCCCCACTCATATCCCACTCATGTTCCCTTGCACCCCCACCCCCCAGAAGTGCAGGGCACCAGCCAGCAGGCCCCCACTCATGTCACCTTGCACCCCCACCCCCCAGCAGTGCAGGGCACCTGCCAGCAGGCCCCCACTCATGTCCCCTTGCACCCCCACGCCCCAGCAATGCAGGGCACCTGCCAGCAGGCCCCCACTCATGTCCCCCAGCACTGCCACCCCCCAGCAGCGCAGGGCAAATGCCAGCAGGCCCCCATTCATGTCCCCTTGCACCCCCACCCTCAGCAGTGTAGGGTACCTGCCAGCAGGCCCCCACTCAGCTCTCCCAGCACCCCCACCGACCAGCAGTGCAGGGCACCTGCCAGCAGGCCCCACTCATGTCCCCCATCACCCCCACCCACCAGCACTGAGGAACACCTGCCAGCAGGCCCCCACTCATGTCCCACTCATGTTCCCTTGCACCCCCACCCCCCAGCAGTGCAGGGCACGTACCAGCAGGACCCCACTCATGTCCAACTCATGTCCCCTTGCACATCCACCCCCAAGCAGTGCAGGTTAACTGCCTTCAGGCCCCCACACATGTCCCCCAGTACCCCCACCCACCAGCAGTGCAGGGCACCTGTCAGCAGGCCCCCACTCATGTCACCCAGCACCCCCACCCACCAGCACTGATAGGCATCAGCCAGCAGGACCCCACTCATGTCCCACTCATGTTCCCTTGCACCCTCACCCCCCAGCAGTGCAGGGCACCTGCCAGCAGGCCCCCACTCATGTCCCACTCATGTCCCGTTGCAGCCCCACCCCCCAGCAGTGCAGGGCACCTGCCAGCAGGCCCCCACTCATGTCCCCCAGCACCCCCAGCAGTGCAGGGCACCTGCCAGCAGGCCCCCACTCATGTCCCCCAGCACCCCCACCCCCCAGCAGTGCAGGGCACCTGCCAGCAGGCCCCCACTCATATCCCACTCATGTCCCCTTGCACCCCCACCCCCCAGAAGTGCAGGGCACCTGCCAGCAGGCCCCCAATCATGTCACCTTGCACCCCCACCCCCAGCAGTGCAGGGCACCTGACAGCAGGCCCCCACTCATGTCCTCCAGGACCCCCACCCCCGTGTAGTGTAGGGCACCCCCCAGCAGGCCCCCACTCATGTCCCCCTGCACCCCCACCCCCCAGCAGTGCAGGGCACCTGCCAGCAGGCCCCCACTCATGTCCCCCAGCACCCCCCCAGCAGTGCAGGGCACCTGCCAGCAGGCCCCCACTCATGTCCCACTCATGTCCCCTTGCACCCCCACTCCCCAGGAGTGAGTGCAGGGCACCTGCCAGCCGGCCCCCCACTCATGTCCCCTTGCACCCCCACGCCCCAGCAATGCAGGGCACCTGCCAGCAGGCCCCCACTCATGTCCCCCAGCACCGCCACCCCCCAGCAGCGCAGGGCAAATGCCAGCAGGCCCCCATTCATGTCTCCTTGCACCCCCACCCCCAGCAGTGTAGGGCACCTGCCAGCAGGCCCCCACTCAGCTCCCCCAGCACCCCCACCCACCAGCAGTGTAGGGCACCTGCCAGCAGGCCCCACTCATGTCCCCCATCACCCCCACCCACCAGCACTGAGGAACACCTGCCAGCAGGCCCCCACTCATGTCCCACTCATGTTCCCTTGCACATCCACCCCCCAGCAGTGCAGGGTACCTGCCTTCAGGCCCCACTCATGTCCCCTTGCACCCCAACCCCCAGCAGTGCAGGGCCCCTGCCAGCAGGCCCCCACTGATGTCCCCCAGCACCCCCACCCACCAGCAGTACAGGGCACCTGCCAGCAGGCCCCCACTCATATCCCCCAGCACCTCCACCCACCAGCAGTGCAGGGCACCTGCCAGCAGGCCCCCACTCATGTCCCCCAGCACCCCCACCCACCAGCACTGAGGGGCACCTGCCAGCAGGCCCCCACTGATATCCCACTCATGTCCCCTTGCACCCCCACCGCCCAGTAGTGCAGGGCACGTGCCAGCAGGACCCCACTCATGTCCAACTCATGTCTCCTTGCACCCCCACCCCCCAGCAGTGCAGGGTACCTGCCTTCAGGCCCCCACTCATGTCCCCTTGCACCCCAACCCCCAGCAGTGCAGGGTCCCTGCCAGCAGGCCCCCACTGATGTCCCCCAGCACCCCCACCCACCAGCAGTACAGGGCACCTGCCAACAGGCCCCCACTCATATCCCCCAGCACCTCCACCCACCAGCACTGAGGGGCACCTGCCAGCAGGCCCCCACTGATGTCCCACTCATGTCCCCTTGCACCCCCACCCCCAGCAGTGCAGGGCACCTGCCAGCAGGCCCCCACTCATGTCCCCTTGCAGCCAAACCCCCCAGCAGTACAGTGCAGCTGCCAGCAAGCCCCCACTCATGATCCCCAGCACCCCCACCCCCCAGCAGTGCAGGCCACCTGCCAGCAGGCGCCCATCCGTGTCCCACAGCACCCCCACACACAAGAGGTGCAGGGCACCTGCCAGCAGGCCCCCACTCATGTCCCCCAACACCCCCACCCACCAGCAGTGCAGGGCACCTGCCAGCAGGCCCCAACTCGTGTCCCCCAGCAACCCCACACATCAGCACTGAGGGGCACCTGCCAGCAGGCCCCCAATCATGTCCCCCAGTACCCTTACCAGCCGGCACTGAGGGGCACCTGCCAGCAGGCCCCCACACATGTCCCACCCATGTCCCCTTGCACCCCCACCCCCCAGCAGTACAGGGCACCTGCCAGCAGGCCCCCACTCATGTCCCCCAGCACCCCCACCCACCAGCACTGAGGGGCACCTGCAAGCAGGCCCCCACTTATGTCCCACTCATGTCCCCTTGCACCCCCCCCAGCAGTGCAGGGCACCTGCCAGCAGGCCCCCACTCATGTCTCCTTGCAGCCCCACCCCCAGCAGTGCAGGGCAGCTGCCAGCAGGACCCCACTCATGATTCCCAGCACCCCCACATCCAGCAGTGCAGAGCCACTGCCAGCAGGCCTCCACTCATGTCCCCCAGCACCCCCACCTCCCAGCAGTGCAGGGCACCTGCCAGCAGGCCCCCACTCATGTCCCCCAGCACCCCCACCCACCAGAAGTGCAGGGCACCTGCCCGCAGGCCCCCACTCATGTCCCCCAGCACCCCCACCCACCAGCAGTGCAGGGCACCTGCCAGCAGACCCCCACTCATGTCCCCCAGCACCCCCACCCACCAGCAATGAGGGGCACCTTCCAGCCGTCCCCCACTCATGTCCACCAGCACCCCCACCGACCTGCACTGATTGGTACCTGCCAGCAGGCCCCAACTCATGTCACACTCATGTCCCCTTGCACCCCTACCCGCCAGCAGTGCAGGGCACCTGCCAGCAGCCCTCACTCATGTCCCACTCATGTCCCTTGCAGCCCCACCCCCAGCAGTGCAGGGCACCTGCCAGCAGGCCCCCACTCATGTCCCCCAGCACCCCCACCCCCCAGCAGTGCAGGGCACCTGTCAGCAGGCCCCCACTCATGTCCCCCAGCACCCCCATCCCCAGCAGTGCAGGGCACCTGCCAGCAGGCCCCCACTCATGTCCCACTCATGTCCCCTTGCACCCTGACCCCCCAGGAGTGAGTGCAGGGCACCTGCCAGCCGGCCCCCACTCATGTCACCTTGCACCCCCACACCCCAGCAGTGCAGGGCACCTGCTAGCAGGCCCCCACTCATGTCCCCCAGCACCGTCACCCCCCAGCAGCGCAGGGCAAATGCCAGCAGGCCCCCATTCATGTCTCCTTGCACCCCCACCCCCAGCAGTGCAGGGCACCTACCAGAAGGCCCTCACTCAGCTCCCGCAGCACCCCCACCCACCAGCAGTGCAGGGCACCTGCCAGCAGGCCCCCACTCATGTCCCCCATCACCCCCACCCACCAGCACTGAGGAACACCTGCCAGCAGGCCCCCACTCATGTCCCACTCATGTCCCCTTGCACCCCAACCCCCCAGCAGTGCAGGGCACCTGCCAGCAGGCCCCCACTGATGTCCCACTCATGTCCCCTTGCACCTCCACCCCCAGCAGTGCAGGGCACCAGCCAGCAGGCCCCCACTCATGTCCCCTTGCAGCCCCACCCCCCAGCAGTACAGGGCAGCTGCCAGCAAGCCCCCACTCATGATCCCCAGCACCCCCACCCCCCAGCAGTGCAGGCCACCTGCCAACAGGCCCCCCATCCGTGTCCCATAGCACCCCCACACACTAGAAGTGCAGGGCACCTGCCAGCAGGCCCCCACTCATGTCCCCCAACACCCCCACCCACCAGCAGTGCAGGGCACCTGCCAGCAGGCCCCCACTCCTGTTCCCCAGCAACCCCACCCACCAGAACTGAGGGGCACCTGCCAGCAGGCCCCCAATCATGTCCCCCAGTACCCTCACCAACCAGCACTGAGGGGCACCTGCCAGCAGACCCCCACACATGTCCCACCCATGTCCCCGAGCACCCCCACCCACCAGCACTGAGGGGCACCTGCCAGCAATCCCCCACTCATGTCCCACTCATGTCCCCTTGCACCCCCACCCCCCAGCAGTGCAGGGCACCTGCCAGCAGGCCCCCACTCATGTCTCTTTGCAGCCCCACCCCCAGCAGTGCAGGGCAGCTGCCAGCAGGACCCCACTCATGATCCCCAGCACCCCCACACTCAGCAGTGCAGGGCACCTGCCAGCAGGCCTCCACTCATGTCCCCCAGCACCCCCACCTCCCAGCAGTGCAGGGCACCTGCCAGCAGGCCCCCACTCATGTCCCCCAGCACCCCCACCCACCAGAAGTGCAGGGCACCTGCCCGCAGGCCCCCACTCATGTCCCCCTTCACCCCCACCCACCAGCAGTGCAGGGCACCTGCCAGCAGACCCCCGCTCATGTCCCCCAGCACCCCCACCCACCAGCACTGAGGGGCACCTTCCAGCAGGCCCCCACTCATGTCCACCAGCACCCCCACCCACCTGTACTGAGGGGTACCTGCCAGCAGGACCCAACTCATGTCACACTCATGTCCCCTTGCACCCCTACCCGCCAGCAGTGCAGGGCACCTGCCAGCAGCCCTCACTCATGTCCCCCAGCACCCCCACCCCCCAGCAGTGCAGGGCACCTGTCAGCAGGCCCCCACTCATGTCCCCCAGCACCCCCATCCCCAGCAGTGCAGGGCACCTGCCAGCAGGCCCCCACTCATGTCCCACTCATGTCCCCTTGCACCCCCACCCCCCAGGAGTGAGTGCAGGGCACCTGCCAGCCGGCCCCCACTCATGTCCCCTTGCACCCCCACGCCCCAGCAGTGCAGGGCACCTGCTAGCAGGCCCCCACTCATGTCCCCCAGCACCGCCACCCCCCAGCAGCGCAGGGCAAATGCCAGCAGGCCCCCATTCATGTCTCCTTGCACCCCCACCCCAGCAGTGCAGGGCCCCTGCCAGCAGGCCCTCACTCAGCTCCCGCAGCACCCCCACCCACCAGCAGTGCAGGGCACCTGCCAGCAGGCCCCACTCATGTCCCCCATCACCCCCTCCCACCAGCACTGAGGAACACCTGCCAGCAGGCCCCCACTCATGCCCCACTCATGTCCCCTTGCACCCCCACCCCCCAGCAGGGCAGGGTACCTGCCTTCAGGCCCCTACTCATGTCCTTTTTGCACCCCAACCCCCAGCAGTGCAGGGCCCCTGCCAGCAGGCCCCCACTCATGTCCCCCAGCAGCCCCACCCAAAAGCAGTGCAGGGCACCTGCCAGCAGGCCCCCACTCATGTCCCCCAGCACCCCCACCCACCAGCACTGAGGGGCACCTGCCAGCAGGCCCCCACTCATGTCCCACTCATGTCCCCTTGCACCCCCACCCCCCAGCAGTGCAGGGCACCTGCCAGCAGGCCCCCACTCATGTCCCCTTGCAGCCCCAACCCCCAGCAGTACAGAGCAGCTGCCAGCAGGCCCCCACTCATGATCCCCAGCACCCCCACCCCCCAGCAGTGTAGGGAACCTGCCTGCAGGCCCCCATCCATGTCCCACAGCACCCCCACCCACAAGAAGTGCAGGGCATCTGCCAGCAGGCCCCCACTCATGTCCCCCAGCACCCCCACCCACCAGCAGTGCAGGGCACCTGCCAGCAAGCCCCCACTCATGTCCCTCAGCACCACAACCCACCAGCACTGAGGGGCACCTGCCAGCAGGCCCCCAATCATGTCCCACTCATATCCCCTTGCACCCCCAGCCCCCAGCAGTGCAGGGCACCTGCCAGCAGGCCCCCACTCATGTCCCCTTGCAGCCCCACCCCCCAGCAATGCAGGGCACCTGCCAGCAGGCCCCCACTCATGTCCCCAAGCACCCCCACCCTCAGCAGTGCAGGGCACCTGCCAGCAGGCCCCCACTCATGTCCCCCAGCACCCCCACCCCCAGCAGTGCAGGGCACCTGCCAGCAGGCCCCCGCTCATGTCCCCTTGCACCCCCACCCCCCAGCAGTGCAGGGCACCTGCCAGCAGGCCCGCACTCATGTCCCCCAGCACCCCCACCCACCAGCAGTGTAGGGCACCTGCCAGCAGGCCCCCACTCATGTCCCTCTCATATCCCCTTGTACCCCCACCCCCCAGCAGTGCAGGGCACCTGTCAGCAGGCCGCCACTCATGTCCCACTCATGTCTCCTTGCACCCCCAATCCCCAGCATTGCTGGGCACCTGCCAGCAGGCTCCACTCATGTCCCACTCATGTCCCCTTGCACCCCCACCCCCCAGCATTGCAGGACACCTGCCACCAGGCCCCCACTCATGTCCCACTCATGTCGCCCAGCACCCCCACCCCCCAGCAGTGCAGGGCACCTGCCAGCAGGCCCCCATTCATGTCCCCTTGCACCCCCAACCCTCAGCAGTGCAGGGCACTTGCCAGCAGGCCCGCACACATGTCCCACTCATGTCCCCTTGCACCCTGACCCCCCAGGAGTGAGTGCAGGGCACCTGCCAGCCGGCCCCCACTCATGTCACCTTGCACCCCCACACCCCAGCAGTGCAGGGCACCTGCTAGCAGGCCCCCACTCATGTCCCCCAGCACCGTCACCCCCCAGCAGCGCAGGGCAAATGCCAGCAGGCCCCCATTCATGTCTCCTTGCACCCCCACCCCCAGCAGTGCAGGGCACCTACCAGAAGGCCCTCACTCAGCTCCCGCAGCACCCCCACCCACCAGCAGTGCAGGGCACCTGCCAGCAGGCCCCCACTCATGTCCCCCATCACCCCCACCCACCAGCACTGAGGAACACCTGCCAGCAGGCCCCCACTCATGTCCCACTCATGTCCCCTTGTACCCCCACCCCCCAGCAGTGCAGGGCACCTGCCAGCAGGCCCCCACTCATGTCCCACTCATGTCCCCTTGTACCCCCACCCCCCAGCAGTGCAGGGCACATGCCAGCAGTTCCCCACTCATGTCCCACTCATGTCCACTTGCACCTCAACCCCCAGCAGTGCAGGGCACCTGCCAGCAGGCCCCCACTCATGTCCCACTCATGTCCCCTTGAACCCCCACCCCCCAGCAGTGCAGGGCACCTGCCAACAGGCCCCCACTCATGTCCAACTCATGTCCCCTTGCACCCCCACCCCCCAGCAGTGCAGGGCACCTGCCAGCAGACCCCCACTCATGTCCCCCAGCACTCCCACCCCCCAGCAGTGCGGGGCACCTGCCAGCAGGCCCCCACTCATGTCTCCCAGCACTCCCACCCACCAGCAGTGCAGGGCACCAGCCAGCTGGTCCCCACTCATGTCCCACTCATGTCCCCGTGCACCCCCACCCCCAGCAGTGCAGGGCACCTGCCAGCAGATCCCCTCTCATGTTCCCTTGCACCCCCACCCCCCAGCAGTACAGGGCACCTGCCAGCAGGCCCCCACTCATGTCCCCCAGCACCCCCACCCACCAGCAGTGCAGGGCACCTGCCAGCAGGCCCCCACTCATGTCCCCCAGCACCCCCACCCACCAGCACTGAGGGGCACCTGCCAGCAGGCCCCCACTCATGTCCCACTCATGTCCCCTTGCACCCCCACCCCCCAGCAGTGCAGGGCACCTGCCAGCAGGCCCCCCACTCATGTCTCCTTGCAGCCCCACCCCCAGCAGTGCAGGGCAGCTGCCAGCAGGCCCCCACTCATGTCCCCCAGCACCCCCACCCCCCAGCAGTGCAGGGTACCTGCCAGCAGACCCCACTAATGTCCCCCAGCACCCCCAACCCCCAGCAGTGCAGGGCACCTGCCAGCAGGCCCCCACTCATGTCCCACTCATGTCTCCTTGCACCCTCAACCCCCAGCAGTGCAGGGCTCCTGCCAGCAGGCCCCCACTCATGTCCCACTCATGTCCCCTTGCACCCCCACCCCCCAGCAGTGCAGGGCACATGCCAGCAGGCCCCCACTCATGTCCCCTTGCACCCCCACCCCCCAGCAGTGCAGGGCACCTGCCAGCAGGCCCCCACTCATGTCCCACTCATGTCCCCTTGCACCCCCACCCCCCAGCAGTGCAGGGCACCTGCCAGCAGGCCCCCACTCATGTCCCACTCATGTCCCCTTGCACCCCCACCCCCCAGCAGTGCAGGGCACCTGCCAACAGGCCCCCACTCATGTCCAACTCATGTCCCCTTGCACCCCGACCCCCAGCAGTGCAGGGCACCTGCCAGCAGGCAACCACTCATGTCCCACTCATGTCCCCTTGCACCCCCACCTCCCAGCAGTGCAGGGCACCTGCCAGCAGGCCCCCACTCATGTCCCACTCATGTCCCCTTGCACCCCCACCCCCAGCAGTGCAGGGCACCTGCCAACAGGCCCCCACTCATGTCCAACTCATGTCCCCTTGCACCCCCACCCCCAGCAGTGCAGGGCACCTGCCAGCAGACCCCCTCTCATGTCCCCTTGCACCCCCACCCCCCAGCAGTACAGGGCACCTGCCAGCAGGCCCCCACTCATGTCCCCCAGCACCCCCACCCACCAGCAGTGCAGGGCACCTGCCAGCAGGCCTCCACTCATGTCCCACTCATGCCCCCTTGAACCCCCACCCCCCAGCAGTGCAGGGCACCTGCCAGCAGGCCCCCCACTCATGTCCCCTTGCAGCCCCACCCCCAGCAGTGCAGGGCAGCTGCCAGCAGGCCCCCACTCATGTCCCCCAGCACCCCCACCCCCCAGCAGTGCAGGGTACCTGCCAGCAGACCCCACTCATGTCCCCCAGCACCCCCACCCCCCAGCAGTACAGGGCACCTGCCAGCAGGCCCCCACTCATGTCCCACTCATGTCTCCTTGCACCCCCAACCCCCAGCAGTGCAGGGCACCTGCCAGCAGGCCCCCACTCATGTCCCACTCATGTCCCTTTGCACCCCCACCCCCCAGCAGTGCAGGGCACCTGCCAGCAGGCCCCCACTCATGTCCCCCAGCAACCCCACCCACCAGAAGTGCAGGGCACCTGCCAGCATGCTCCCACTCATGTCCCCCAGCACCCCCACCCACCAGCAGTGCAGGGCACCTGCCAGCAGGCCCCCACTCACGTCCCCTTGAACCCACCCCCCCCAGCAGTGCAGGGCATCTGCCAGCAGGCCCCCACTCATGTCCCACTCATGTCCCCATGCACCCCCACCCCCAACAGTGCAGGGCACCTGCCAGCAGGCCCCCACTCATGTCCCCCAGCACTCCCACCCACCAGCAGTGCAGGGCACCTGCCAGCAGGCCCCCAATCATGTCCCACTCATGTCCCCTTGCAGCCCCATACCCCAGCAGTGCAGGGCACCTGCCAGCAGGCCCCCACTCATGTCCCCCAGCACCCCCACCCCCAGCAGTGTAGGGCACCTGCCAGCAGGCCCCCACTCATGTCCCCCAGCACCCCCATCCACAGGCAGTTCAGGGCACCTGCCAGCAGTCCCCCACTCATGTCCCCCAGCACCTCCACCCCCCAGCAGTGCAGGGCACCTGCCAGCAGGCCCCCACTCATGTCCCACTCATGTCCCCTTGCACACCCTCCCCCCAGCAGTGCAGGGCACCTGCCAGCAGGCCCCCACTCATGGCCCACTCATGTCCCCTTGCATCCCCACCCCCCAGCAGTGCAGGGCGGCTGCCATCAGGCCCCCTCTCATGTCCCCCAGCACCCCCACCCACCAGCAGTGCAGGGCATCTGCCAGCAGGCCCCCACTCATGTCCCCTAGCACCACCACTCACCAGCACTGTGGGACACCTGCCAGCAGGCCCCCACTCATGTCCCACTCATGTCCCCTTGCACCCCCAATCCCAGCAGTGCAGGGCACCTGCCAGCAGGCCCCCACTCATGTCCCACTCATGTCCCCTTTCAGCCCCACCCCCTGCAATGCAGGGCATATGTCAGCAGAACCCCACTCATGTCCCCCAGCACCCCCACCTCCCATCAGTGCAGGGCACCTGCCAGCAGGCCCCCACTCATGTCCCCCAGCACCCCCACCCCCCAGCAGTGCATGGCACCTGCCAGCAGGCCCCCACTCATGTCCCCTAGCACTCACACCCACCAGCAGTGCAGGGCACCTGCCAGCAGGCCCCCACTCATGTCCCCCAGCACCCCCACCCACCAGCAGTGCAGGGCTCCTGCCAACAGGCCCCCACTCATGTCCGCCAGCACCCCCACCCACCAGCAGTGTAGGGCATCTGCCAGCAGGCCCCCACTCATGTCCCACTCATGTCCCCCAGCACCCCCACCCCCCAGCAGTGCAGGGCACTTGCCAGCAGGCTCCCACTCATGTCCCCTTGCACCCCCAACCCTCAGCAGTGCAGGGCACTTGCCAGCAGGCCCGCACTCATGTCCCCCAGCACCCCCACCCACCAGCAGTGTAGGGCACCTGCCAGCAGGCCCCCACTCATGTCCCACTCATGTCCCCTTGTACCCCCACCCCCCAGCAGTGCAGGGCACCTGCCAGCAGGCCCCCACTCATGTCCCACTCATGCGCCCTTGAACCCTCACCCCCCAGCAGTACAGGGCACATGCCAGCAGTTCCCCACTCATGTCCCACTCATGTCCACTTGCACCTCAACCCCCAGCAGTGCAGGGCACCTGCCAGCAGGCCCCCACTCATGTCCCACTCATGTCCCCTTGAACCCCCACCCCCCAGCAGTGCAGGGCACCTGCCAACAGGCCCCCACTCATGTCCAACTCATGTCCCCTTGCACCCCCACCCCCCAGCAGTGCAGGGCACCTGCCAGCAGACCACCACTCATGTCCCCCAGCACTCCCACCCCCCAGCAGTGCAGGGTACCTGCCAGCAGGCCCCCACTCATGTCTCCCAGCACTCTCACCCACCAGCAGTGCAGGGCACCTGCCAGCTGGTCCCCACTCATGTCCCACTCATGTCCCCATGCACCCCCACCCCCAGCAGTGCAGGGCACCTGCCAGCAGATCCCCTCTCATGTTCCCTTGCACCCCCACCCCCCAGCAGTACAGGGCACCTGCCAGCAGGCCCCCACTCATGTCCCCCAGCACCCCCACCCACCAGCAGTGCAGGGCACCTGCCAGCAGGCCCCCACTCATGTCCCCCAGCACCCCCATCCACCAGCACTGAGGGGCACCTGCCAGCAGGCCCCCACTCATGTCCCACTCATGTCCCCTTGCACCCCACCCCCCAGCAGTGCAGGGCACCTGCCAGCAGGCCCCCCACTCATGTCTCCTTGCAGCCCCACCCCCAGCAGTGCAGGGCAGCTGCCAGCAGGCCCCCACTCATGTCCCCCAGCACCCCCACCCCCCAGCAGTGCAGGGTACCTGCCAGCAGACCCCACTCATGTCCCCCAGCACCCCCAACCCCCAGCAGTGCAGGGCACCTGCCAGCAGGCCCCCACTCATGTTCCACTCATGTCTCCTTGCACCCCAACCCCCAGCAGTGCAGGGCTCCTGCCAGCAGGCCCCCACTCATGTCCCACTCATGTCCCCTTGCACCCCCACCCCCCAGCAGTGCAGGGCACATGCCAGCAGGCCCCCACTCATGTCCCCTTGCACCCCCACCCCCCAGCAGTGCAGGGCACCTGCCAGCAGGCCCCCACTCATGTCCCACTCATGTCCCCTTGCACCCCCACCCCCCAGCAGTGCAGGGCACCTGCCAGCAGGCCCCCACTCATGTCCCACTCATGTCCCCTTGCACCCCCACCCCCAGCAGTGCAGGGAACCTGCCAACAGGCCCCCACTCATGTCCAACTCATGTCCCCTTGCACCCCGACCCCCAGCAGTGCAGGGCACCTGCCAGCAGGCAACCACTCATGTCCCCTTGCACCCCCACCCCCCAGCAGTGCAGGGCACCTGCCATCAGGCCCCCACTCATGTCCCTTTGCACCCCCACCCCCAGCAGTGCAGGGCACCTGCCAACAGGCCCCCACTCATGTCCAACTCATGTCCCCTTGCACCCCCACCCCCAGCAGTGCAGGGCACCTGCCAGCAGACCCCCTCTCATGTCCCCTTGCACCCCCACCCCCCAGCAGTACAGGGCACCTGCCAGCAGGCCCCCACTCATGTCCCCCAGCACCCCCACCCACCAGCAGTGCAGGGCACCTGCCAGCAGGCCCCCACTCATGTCCCCCAGCACCCTCACCCACCAGCACTGAGGGGCACCTGCCAGCAAGCCCCACTCATGTCCCACTCATGCCCCCTTGAACCCCCACCCCCCAGCAGTGCAGGGCACCTGCCAGCAGGCCCCCCACTCATGTCCCCTTGCAGCCCCACCCCCAGCAGTGCAGGGCAGCTGCCAGCAGGCCCCCACTCATGTCCCCCAGCACCCCCACCCCCCAGCAGTGCAGGGTACCTGCCATCAGACCCCACTCATGTCCCCCAGCACCCCCACCCCCCAGCAGTACAGGGCACCTGCCAGCAGGCCCCCACTCATGTCCCACTCATGTCTCCTTGCACCCCCAACCCCCAGCAGTGCAGGGCACCTGCCAGCAGGCCCCCACTCATGTCCCACTCATGTCCCTTTGCACCCCCACCCCCCAGCAGTGCAGGGCACCTGCCAGCAGGCCCCCACTCATGTCCCCCAGCAACCCCACCCACCAGAAGTGCAGGGCACCTGCCAGCATGCTCCCACTCATGTCCCCCAGCACCCCCACCCACCAGCAGTGCAGGGCACCTGCCAGCAGGCCCCCACTCATGTCCCCTTGAACCCACACCCCCCAGCAGTGCAGGGCATCTGCCAGCAGGCCCCCACTCATGTCCCACTCATGTCCCCATGCACCCCCACCCCCAGCAGTGCAGGGCACCTGCCAGCAGGCCCCCACTCATGTCCCCCAGCACTCCCACCCACCAGCAGTGCAGGGCACCTGCCAGCAGGCCCCACTCATGTCCCACTCATGTCCCCTTGCAGCCCCATACCCCAGCAGTGCAGGGCACCTGCCAGCAGGCCCCCACTCATGTCCCCCAGCACCCCCACCCCCAGCAGTGTAGGGCACCTGCCAGCAGTCCCCCACTCATGTCCCCCAGCACCCCCAGCAGTGCAGGGCACCTGCCAGCAGGCCCCCACTCATGTCCCACTCATGTCCCCTTGCACACCCTCCCCCCAGCAGTGCAGGGCACCTGCCAGCAGGCCCCCACTCATGGCCCACTCATGTCCCCTTGCATCCCCACCCCCCAGCAGTGCAGGGCGGCTGCCATCAGGCCCCCTCTCATGTCCCCCAGCACCCCCACCCACCAGCAGTGCAGGGCATCTCCCAGCAGGCCCCCACTCATGTCCCCTAGCACCACCACTCACCAGCACTGTGGGACACCTGCCAGCAGGCCCCCACTCATGTCCCACTCATGTCCCCTTGCACCCCCACTCCCAGCAGTGCAGGGCACCTGCCAGCAGGCCCCCACTCATGTCCCACTCATGTCCCCTTTCAGCCCCACCCCCTGCAATGCAGGGCATATGTCAGCAGAACCCCACTCATGTCCCCCAGCACCCCCACCTCCCATCAGTGCAGGGCACCTGCCAGCAGGCCCCCACTCATGTCCCCCAGCACCCCCACCCCCCAGCAGTGCAGGGCACCTGCCAGCAGGCCCCCACTCATGTCCCCTAGCACTCACACCCACCAGCAGTGCAGGGCACCTGCCAGCAGGCCCCCACTCATGTCCCCCAGCACCCCCACCCACCAGCAGTGCAGGGCTCCTGCCAACAGGCCCCCACTCATGTCCGCCAGCACCCCCACCCACCAGCAGTGTAGGGCATCTGCCAGCAGGGCCCCACTCATGTCCCACTCATGTCCCCCAGCACCCCCACCCCCCAGCAGTGCAGGGCACCTGCCAGCAGGCTCCCACTCATGTCCCCTTGCACCCCCAACCCTCAGCAGTGCAGGGCACTTGCCAGCAGGCCCGCACTCATGTCCCCCAGCACCCCCATCCACCAGCAGTGTAGGGCACCTGCCAGCAGGCCCCCACTCATGTCCTACTCATGTCCCCTTGTACCCCCACCCCCAGCAGTGCAGGGCACCTGCCAGCAGTTCCCCACTCATGTCCCACTCATGTCCCCTTGCACCTCAACCCACAGCAGTGCAGGGCACCTGCCTGCAGGCCCCCACTCATGTCCCACTCATGTCCCCTTGAACCCCCACCCCCCAGCAGTGCAGGGCACCTGCCAACAGGCCCCCACTCATGTCCAACTCATGTCCCCTTGCACCCCCACCCCCCAGCAGTGCAGGGCACCTGCCAGCAGACCCCCACTCATGTCCCCCAGCACTCGCCCCCACTCATGTCCCCCAGCACCCCCACCCACCAGCAGTGCAGGGCACCTGCCAGCAGGCCCCCACTCATGTCCCCCAGCACCCCCACCCACCAGCACTGAGGGGCACCTGCCAGCAGGCCCCCACTCATGTCCCACTCATGTCCCCTTGCACCCCCACCCCCCAGCAGTGCAGGGCACCTGCCAGCAGGCCCCCCACTCATGTCCCCTTGCAGCCCCACCCCCAGCAGTGCAGGGCAGCTGCCAGCAGGCCCCCACTCATGTCCCCGAGCACCCCCATCCCCCAGCAGTGCAGGGTACCTGCCAGCAGACCCCACTCATGTCCCACTCATGTCCCCTTGCACCCCCAACCCCCAGCAGTGCAGGGCACCTGCCAGCAGGCCCCCACTCATGTCCCACTCATGTCCCCCAGCACCCCCAACCCCCAGCAGTGCAGGGCACCTGCCAGCAGGCCCCCACTCATGTCCCACTCATGTCTCCTTGCACCCCCAACCCCCAGCAGTGCAGGGCACCTGCCAGCAGGCCCCCACTCATGTCCCACTCATGTCCCCTTGCACCCCCACACCCCAGCAGTGTAGGGCACCTTCCAGCAGGCCCCCACTCATGTCCCACTCATGTCCCCTTGCACCCCCAACCCCCAGCAGTGCAGGGCACCTGCCAGCAGGCCCCCACTCATGTCCCACTCATGTCCCCTTGTACCCCCACCCCCCAGCAGTGCAGGGCACCTGCCAGCAGGCCCCCACTCATGTCCCACTCATGTCCCCTTGCACCCCCACCCCCCAGCAGTGCAGGGCACCTGCCAGCAGGCCCCCACTCATTTCCAAACATGTCCCCTTGCACCCCGACCCCCAGCAGTGCAGGGCACCTGCCAGCAGGCAACCACTCATGTCCCACTCATGTCCCCTTGCACCCCCACCCCCAGCAGTGCAGGGCACCTGCCAGCAGGCCCCCACTCATGTCCCACTCATGTCCCCCAGCACCCTCACCCACCAGCACTGAGGGGCACCTGCCAGCAAGCCCCCACTCATGTCCCACTCATGTCCCCTTGCAGCCCCACCCCCCAGCAGTGCAGGGCACCAGCCAGCAGGCCCCCCACTCATGTCCCCTTGCAGCCCCACCCCCAGCAGTGCAGGGCAGCTGCCAGCAGGCCCCCACTCATGTCCCCCAGCACCCCCACCCCCCAGCAGTGCAGGGTACCTGCCAGCAGACCCCACTCATGTCCCCCAGCACCCCCACCCCCCAGCAGTGCAGGGCACCTGCCAGCAGGCCCCCACTCATGTCCCACTCATGTCCCCTTGCACCCCCAACCCCCAGCAGTGCAGGGCACCTGCCAGCAGGCCCCCACTCATGTCCCACTCATGTCCCCTTGCACCCCCACCCCCCAGCAGTGCAGGGCACCTGCCAGCAGGCCCCCACTCATGTCCCACTCATGTCCCCTTGCACCCCCACCCCCCAGCAGTGCAGGGCACCTGCCAACAGGCCCCCACTCATTTCCAAACATGTCCCCTTGCACCCCGACCCCCAGCAGTGCAGGGCACCTGCCAGCAGGCAACCACTCATGTCCCACTCATGTCCCCTTGCACCCCCACCCCCAGCAGTGCAGGGCACCTGCCAGCAGGCCCCCACTCATGTCCCACTCATGTCCCCCAGCACCCTCACCCACCAGCACTGAGGGGCACCTGCCAGCAAGCCCCCACTCATGTCCCACTCATGTCCCCTTGCACCCCCACCCCCCAGCAGTGCAGGGCACCTGCCAGCATGCCCCCCACTCATGTCCCCTTGCAGCCCCACCCCCAGCAGTGCAGAGCAGCTGCCAGCAGGCCCCCACTCATGTCCCCCAGCACCCCCACCCCCCAGCAGTGCAGGGTACCTGCCAGCAGACCCCACTCATGTCCCCCAGCACCCCCACCCCCCAGCAGTGCAGGGCACCTGCCAGCAGGCCCCCACTCATGTCCCACTCATGTCTCCTTGCACCCCCAACCCCCAGCAGTGCAGGGCACCTGCAAGCAGGCCCCCACTCATGTCCCACTCATGTCCCTTTGCACCCCCACCCCCCAGCAGTGCAGGGCACCTGCCAGCAGGCCCCCACTCATGTCCCCCAGCACCCCCACCCACCAGAAGTGCAGGGCACCTGCCAGCATGCCCCCACTCATGTCGCCCAGCACCCCCACCCACCAGCAGTGCAGGGCACCTGCCAGCAGGCCCCCACTCATGTCCCCTTGAACCCACACCCCCCAGCAGTGCAGGGCACCTGCCAGCAGGCCCCCACTCATGTCCCCTTGCAGCCCCATACCCCAGCAGTGCAGGGCACCTGCCAGCAGGCCCCCACTCATGTCCCCCAGCACCCCCACCCCCAGCAGTGTAGGGCACCTGCCAGCAGTCCCCCACTCATGTCCCCCAGCACCCCCACCTCCCAGCAGTGCAGGGCACCTGCCAGCAGGCCCCCACTCATGTCCCACTCATGTCCCCTTGCACACCCTCCCCCCAGCAGTGCAGGGCACCTGCCAGCAGGCCCCCACTCATGGCCCACTCATGTCCCCTTGCATCCCCACCCCCCAGCAGTGCAGGGCGGCTGCTATCAGGCCCCCTCTCATGTCCCCCAGCACCCCCACCCACCAGCAGTGCAGGGCATCTCCCAGCAGGCCCCCACTCATGTCCCCTAGCACCACCACTCACCAGCACTGTGGGACACCTGCCAGCAGGCCCCCACTCATGTCCCACTCATGTCCCCTTGCACCCCCACTCCCAGCAGTGCAGGGCACCTGCCAGCAGGCCCCCACTCATGTCCCACTCATGTCCCCTTTCAGCCCCACCCCCTGCAATGCAGGGCATATGTCAGCAGAACCCCACTCATGTCCCCCAGCACCCCCACCTCCCATCAGTGCAGGGCACCTGCCAGCAGGCCCCCACTCATGTCCCCCAGCACCCCCACCCCCCAGCAGTGCAGGGCACCTGCCAGCAGGCCCCCACTCATGTCCCCTAGCACTCACACCCACCAGCAGTGCAGGGCACCTGCCAGCAGGCCCCCACTCATGTCCCCCAGCACCCCCACCCACCAGCAGTGCAGGGCTCCTGCCAACAGGCCCCCACTCATGTCCGCCAGCACCCCCACCCACCAGCAGTGTAGGGCATCTGCCAGCAGGGCCCCACTCATGTCCCACTCATGTCCCCTTGCACCCCCACCCCCCAGCAGTGCAGGGCACCTGCCAGCAGGCCCCCCACTCATGTCCCCTTGCAGCCCCACCCCCAGCAGTGCAGGGCAGCTGCCAGCAGGCCCCCACTCATGTCCCCGAGCACCCCCATCCCCCAGCAGTGCAGGGTACCTGCCAGCAGACCCCACTCATGTCCCACTCATGTCCCCTTGCACCCCCAACCCCCAGCAGTGCAGGGCACCTGCCAGCAGGCCCCCACTCATGTCCCACTCATGTCCCCCAGCACCCCCAACCCCCAGCAGTGCAGGGCACCTGCCAGCAGGCCCCCACTCATGTCCCACTCATGTCTCCTTGCACCCCCAACCCCCAGCAGTGCAGGGCACCTGCCAGCAGGCCCCCACTCATGTCCCACTCATGTCCCCTTGCACCCCCACCCCCCAGCAGTGCAGGGCACCTTCCAGCAGGCCCCCACTCATGTCCCACTCATGTCCCCTTGCACCCCCAACCCCCAGCAGTGCAGGGCACCTGCCAGCAGGCCCCCACTCATGTCCCCTTGTACCCCCACCCCCCAGCAGTGCAGGGCACCTGCCAGCAGGCCCCCACTCATGTCCCACTCATGTCCCCTTGCACCCCACCCCCCAGCAGTGCAGGGCACCTGCCAGCAGGCCCCCACTCATTTCCAAACATGTCCCCTTGTACCCCGACCCCCAGCAGTGCAGGGCACCTGCCAGCAGGCAACCACTCATGTCCCACTCATGTCCCCTTGCACCCCCACCCCCAGCAGTGCAGGGCACCTGCCAGCAGGCCCCCACTCATGTCCCACTCATGTCCCCCAGCACCCTCACCCACCAGCACTGAGGGGCACCTGCCAGCAAGCCCCCACTCATGTCCCACTCATGTCCCCTTGCACCCCCACCCCCCAGCAGTGCAGGGCACCAGCCAGCAGGCCCCCCACTCATGTCCCCTTGCAGCCCCACCCCCAGCAGTGCAGGGCAGCTGCCAGCAGGCCCCCACTCATGTCCCCCAGCACCCCCACCCCCCAGCAGTGCAGGGTACCTGCCAGCAGACCCCACTCATGTCCCCCAGCACCCCCACCCCCCAGCAGTGCAGGGCACCTGCCAGCAGGCCCCCACTCATGTCCCACTCATGTCCCCTTGCACCCCCAACCCCCAGCAGTGCAGGGCACCTGCCAGCAGGCCCCCACTCATGTCCAACTCATGTCCCCTTGCACCCCCACCCCCCAGCAGTGCAGGGCACCTGCCAGCAGGCCCCCACTCATGTCCCACTCATGTCCCCTTGCACCCCCACCCTCCAGCAGAGCAGGGCACCTGCCAACAGGCCCCCACTCATTTCCAAACATGTCCCCTTGCACCCCGACCCCCAGCAGTGCAGGGCACCTGCCAGCAGGCAACCACTCATGTCCCACTCATGTCCCCTTGCACCCCCACCCCCAGCAGTGTAGGGCACCTGCCAGCAGGCCCCCACTCATGTCCCACTCATGTCCCCCAGCACCCTCACCCACCAGCACTGAGGGGCACCTGCCAGCAAGCCCCCACTCATGTCTGTCCCACTCATGTCCCCTTGCACCCCCACCCCCCAGCAGTGCAGGGCACCTGCCAGCATGCCCCCCACTCATGTCCCCTTGCAGCCCCACCCCCAGCAGTGCAGAGCAGCTGCCAGCAGGCCCCCACTCATGTCCCCCAGCACCCCCACCCCCCAGCAGTGCAGGGTACGTGCCAGCAGACCCCACTCATGTCCCCCAGCACCCCCACCCCCCAGCAGTGCAGGGCACCTGCCAGCAGGCCCCCACTCATGTCCCACTCATGTCTCCTTGCACCCCCAACCCCCAGCAGTGCAGGGCATCTGCAAGCAGGCCCCCACTCATGTCCCACTCATGTCCCTTTGCACCCCCACCCCCCAGCAGTGCAGGGCACCTGCCAGCAGGCCCCCACTCATGTCCCCCAGCACCCCCACCCACCAGAAGTGCAGGGCACCTGCCAGCATGCCCCCACTCATGTCCCCCAGCACCCCCACCCACCAGCAGTGCAGGGCACCTGCCAGCAGGCCCCCACTCATGTCCCCTTGAACCCACACCCCCCAGCAGTGCAGGGCACCTGCCAGCAGGCCCCCACTCATGTCCCCTTGCAGCCCCATACCCCAGCAGTGCAGGGCACCTGCCAGCAGGCCCCCACTCATGTCCCCCAGCACCCCCACCCCCAGCAGTGTAGGGCACCTGCCAGCAGTCCCCCACTCATGTCCCCCAGCACCCCCACCCCCCAGCAGTGCAGGGCACCTGCCAGCAGGCCCCCACTCATGTCCCACTCATGTCCCCTTGCACACCCTCCCCCCAGCAGTGCAGGGCACCTGCCAGCAGGCCCCCACTCATGGCCCACTCATGTCCCCTTGCATCCCCACCCCCCAGCAGTGCAGGGCGGCTGCCATCAGGCCCCCTCTCATGTCCCCCAGCACCCCCACCCACCAGCAGTGCAGGGCATCTCCCAGCAGGCCCCCACTCATGTCCCCTAGCACCACCACTCACCAGCACTGTGGGACACCTGCCAGCAGGCCCCCACTCATGTCCCACTCATGTCCCCTTGCACCCCCACTCCCAGCAGTGCAGGGCACCTGCCAGCAGGCCCCCACTCATGTCCCACTCATGTCCCCTTTCAGCCCCACCCCCTGCAATGCAGGGCATATGTCAGCAGAACCCCACTCATGTCCCCCAGCACCCCCACCTCCCATCAGTGCAGGGCACCTGCCAGCAGGCCCCCACTCATGTCCCCCAGCACCCCCACCCCCCAGCAGTGCAGGGCACCTGCCAGCAGGCCCCCACTCATGTCCCCTAGCACTCACACCCACCAGCAGTGCAGGGCACCTGCCAGCAGGCCCCCACTCATGTCCCCCAGCACCCCCACCCACCAGCAGTGCAGGGCTCCTGCCAACAGGCCCCCACTCATGTCCGCCAGCACCCCCACCCACCAGCAGTGTAGGGCATCTGCCAGCAGGGCCCCACTCATGTCCCACTCATGTCCCCCAGCACCCCCACCCCCCAGCAGTGCAGGGCACCTGCCAGCAGGCTCCCACTCATGTCCCCTTGCACCCCCAACCCTCAGCAGTGCAGGGCACTTGCCAGCAGGCCCGCACTCATGTCCCCCAGCACCCCCACCCACCAGCAGTGTAGGGCACCTGCCAGCAGGCCCCCACTCATGTCCTACTCATGTCCCCTTGTACCCCCACCCCCAGCAGTGCAGGGCACCTGCCAGCAGTTCCCCACTCATGTCCCACTCATGTCCCCTTGCACCTCAACCCCCAGCAGTGCAGGGCACCTGCCAGCAGGCCCCCACTCATGTCCCACTCATGTCCCCTTGAACCCCCACCCCCCAGCAGTGCAGGGCACCTGCCAACAGGCCCCCACTCATGTCCAACTCATGTCCCCTTGCACCCCCACCCCCCAGCAGTGCAGGGCACCTGCCAGCAGACCCCCACTCATGTCCCCCAGCACTCGCCCCCACTCATGTCCCCCAGCACCCCCACCCACCAGCAGTGCAGGGCACCTGCCAGCAGGCCCCCACTCATGTCCCCCAGCACCCCCACCCACCAGCACTGAGGGGCACCTGCCAGCAGGCCCCCACTCATGTCCCACTCATGTCCCCTTGCACCCCCACCCCCCAGCAGTGCAGGGCACCTGCCAGCAGGCCCCCCACTCATGTCCCCTTGCAGCCCCACCCCCAGCAGTGCAGGGCAGCTGCCAGCAGGCCCCCACTCATGTCCCCGAGCACCCCCATCCCCCAGCAGTGCAGGGTACCTGCCAGCAGACCCCACTCATGTCCCACTCATGTCCCCTTGCACCCCCAACCCCCAGCAGTGCAGGGCACCTGCCAGCAGGCCCCCACTCATGTCCCACTCATGTCCCCCAGCACCCCCAACCCCCAGCAGTGCAGGGCACCTGCCAGCAGGCCCCCACTCATGTCCCACTCATGTCTCCTTGCACCCCCAACCCCCAGCAGTGCAGGGCACCTGCCAGCAGGCCCCCACTCATGTCCCACTCATGTCCCCTTGCACCCCCACCCCCCAGCAGTGCAGGGCACCTTCCAGCAGGCCCCCACTCATGTCCCACTCATGTCCCCTTGCACCCCCAACCCCCAGCAGTGCAGGGCACCTGCCAGCAGGCCCCCACTCATGTCCCACTCATGTCCCCTTGCACCCCCACCCCCCAGCAGTGCAGGGCACCTGCCAGCAGGCCCCCACTCATTTCCAAACATGTCCCCTTGCACCCCGACCCCCTGCAGTGCAGGGCACCTGCCAGCAGGCAACCACTCATGTCCCACTCATGTCCCCTTGCACCCCCACCCCCAGCAGTGCAGGGCACCTGCCAGCAGGCCCCCACTCATGTCCCACTCATGTCCCCCAGCACCCTCACCCACCAGCACTGAGGGGCACCTGCCAGCAAGCCCCCACTCATGTCCCACTCATGTCCCCTTGCACCCCCACCCCCCAGCAGTGCAGGGCACCAGCCAGCAGGCCCCCCACTCATGTCCCCTTGCAGCCCCACCCCCAGCAGTGCAGGGCAGCTGCCAGCAGGCCCCCACTCATGTCCCCCAGCACCCCCACCCCCCAGCAGTGCAGGGTACCTGCCAGCTGACCCCACTCATGTCCCCCAGCACCCCCACCCCCCAGCAGTGCAGGGCACCTGCCAGCAGGCCCCCACTCATGTCCCACTCATGTCCCCTTGCACCCCCAACCCCCAGCAGTGCAGGGCACCTGCCAGCAGGCCCCCACTCATGTCCCACTCATGTCCCCTTGCACCCCCACCCCCCAGCAGTGCAGGGCACCTGCCAGCAGGCCCCCACTCATGTCCCACTCATGTCCCCTTGCACCCCCACCCCCCAGCAGTGCAGGGCACCTGCCAACAGGCCCCCACTCATTTCCAAACATGTCCCCTTGCACCCCGACCCCCAGCAGTGCAGGGCACCTGCCAGCAGGCAACCACTCATGTCCCACTCATGTCCCCTTGCACCCCCACCCCCAGCAGTGCAGGGCACCTGCCAGCAGGCCCCCACTCATGTCCCACTCATGTCCCCCAGCACCCTCACCCACCAGCACTGAGGGGCACCTGCCAGCAAGCCCCCACTCATGTCCCACTCATGTCCCCTTGCACCCCCACCCCCCAGCAGTGCAGGGCACCTGCCAGCATGCCCCCCACTCATGTCCCCTTGCAGTACCACCCCCAGCAGTGCAGAGCAGCTGCCAGCAGGCCCCCACTCATGTCCCCCAGCACCCCCACCCCCCAGCAGTGCAGGGTACCTGCCAGCAGACCCCACTCATGTCCCCCAGCACCCCCACCCCCCAGCAGTGTAGGGCACCTGCCAGCAGGCCCCCACTCATGTCCCACTCATGTCTCCTTGCACCCCCAACCCCCAGCAGTGCAGGGCACCTGCAAGCAGGCCCCCACTCATGTCCCACTCATGTCCCTTTGCACCCCCACCCCCCAGCAGTGCAGGGCACCTGCCAGCAGGCCCCCACTCATGTCCCCCAGCACCCCCACCCACCAGAAGTGCAGGGCACCTGCCAGCATGCCCCCACTCATGTCCCCCAGCACCCCCACCCACCAGCAGTGCAGGGCACCTGCCAGCAGGCCCCCACTCATGTCCCCTTGAACCCACACCCCCCAGCAGTGCAGGGCACCTGCCAGCAGGCCCCCACTCATGTCCCACTCATGTCCCCTTGCACCCCCACCCCCCCCGCAGTGCAGGGCACCTGCCAGCAGGCCCCCACTCATGTCCCCCAGCACTCCCACCCACCAGCAGTGCAGGGCACCTGCCAGCAGGCCCCCACTCATGTCCCACTCATGTCCCCTTGCAGCCCCATACCCCAGCAGTGCAGGGCACCTGCCAGCAGGCCCCCACTCATGTCCCCCAGCACCCCCACCCCCAGCAGTGTAGGGCACCTGCCAGCAGGCCCCCACTCATGTCCCCCAGCACCCCCACCCACAGGCAGTTCAGGGCACCTGCCAGGAGTCCCCCACTCATGTCCCCCAGCACCCCCACCCCCCGGCAGTGCAGGGCACCTGCCAGCAGGCCCCCACTCATGTCCCACTCATGTCCCCTTGCACACCCTCCCCCCAGCAGTGCAGGGCACCTGCCAGCAGGCCCCCTCTCATGTCCCCCAGCACCCCCACCCACCAGCATTGCAGGGCATCTGCCAGCAGGCCCCCACTCATGTCCCTTAGCACCACCACTCACCAGCACTGTGGGACACCTGCCAGCAGGCCCCCACTCATGTCCCACTCATGTCCCCTTGCACCCCCACTCCCAGCAGTGCAGGGCACCTGCCAGCAGGCCCCCACTCATGTCCCACTCATGTCCCCTTTCAGCCCCACCCCCTGCAATGCAGGGCATATGTCAGCAGAACCCCACTCATGTCCCCCAGCACCCCCACCTCCCATCAGTGCAGGACACCTGCCAGCAGGCCCCCACTCATGTCCCCCAGCACCCCACCCCCCAGCAGTGCAGGGCACCTGCCAGCAGGCCCCCACTCATGTCCCCCAGCACTCACACCCACCAGCAGTGCAGGGCTCCTGCCAACAGGCCCCCACTCATGTCCGCCAGCACCCCCACCCACCAGCAGTGTAGGGCATCTGCCAGCAGGCCCCACTCATGTCCCACTCATGCCCCCTTGCACCCCCACCCCCAGCAGTGCAGGGCACCTGCCAGCAGGCCCCCACTCATGTCCCCCAGCACCCCACCCCCCAGCAGTGCAGGGCACCTGCCAGCAGGCCCCCACTCATGTCCCCCAGCACTCACACCCACCAGCAGTGCAGGGCTCCTGCCAACAGGCCCCCACTCATGTCCGCCAGCACCCCCACCCACCAGCAGTGCAGGGCACCTGCCAGCAGGCCCCCACTCATGTCCCACTCATGTCGTCTTGCACCCCCACCCCCAGCAGTGCAGGGCACCTGCCAGCAGGCCCCACTCATGTCCCACTCATGTCCCCTTGCACCCCAACCCCCAGCAGTGCAGGGCACCTGCCAGCAGGCCCCCACTCATGTCCCACTCATGTCCCCTTGCACCCCCACCCCCCAGCAGTGCAGGGCACCTGCCAACAGGCCCCCAATCATGTAGAACTCATGTCCCCTTGCACCCCCACCCCCCAGCAGTGCAGGGCACCTGCCAGCAGACCCCCACGCATGTCCCCCAGCACCCCCACCCCCCAGCAGTTCAGGGCACCTGCCAGCAGGCCCCCACTCATGTTCCCCAGCACCCCCACCCACCAGCAGTGCAGGGCACCTGCCAGCTGACCCCCACTCATGTCCCACTCATGTCCCCTTGCACTCCCACCCCACAACAGTGCAGGGTACCTGCCAGCAGGCCCCCTCTCATTTCCCCTTGCACCCCTACCCCCCAGCAGTGCAGGGCACCTGCAGGCAGGCCCCCACTCATGTCCCCCAGCACCCCCACCCACCAGCACTGAGGGGCACGTGCCAGCAGGCCCCCACTCATGTCCCACTCATGTCCCCTTACACCCCCACCCCCCAGCAGTGCAGGACACCTGCCAGCAGGCCCCCACTCATGTCCCCCAGCACCCGCACCCACAGGCAGTTCAGGGCACCTGCCAGCAGTCCCCCACTCATGTCCCCCAGCACCCCCACCCCCCAGCAGTGCAGGGCACCTGTCAGCAGGCCCCCACTCATGTCCCACTCATGTCCCCTTGCACACCCTCCCCCCAGCAGTGCAGGGCACCTGCCAGCAGGCCCCCACTCATGGCCCATTCATGTCCCCTTGCATCCCCACCCCCCAGCAGTGCAGGGCGGCTGCCATCAGGCCCACTCTCGTGTCCCCCAGCACCCCCACCCACCAGCAGTGCAGGGTATCTGCCAGCAGGCCCCCACTCATGTCCCCTAGCACCCCCACCCACCAGCACTGTGGGACATCTGCCAGCAGGCCCCAACTCATGTCCCACTCATGTCCCCTTGCACCACCCACTCCCAGCAGTGCAGGGCACCTGCCAGCAGTCCCCCACTCATGTCCCCTTTCAGCCCCACCCCCCTGCAATGCAGGGCATATGTCAGCAGAACCCCACTCATGTCCCCCAGCACCCCCACCTCCCATCAGTGCAGGGCACCTGCCAGCAAGCCCCCACTCATGTCCCCCAGCACCCCCACCTCCCATCAGTGCAGGGCACCTGCCAGCAAGCCCCCACTCATGTCCCCCAGCACCCCCACTCCCCAGCAGTGCAGGGCACCTGCAGGCAGGCCCCCACTCATGTCCCCCAGCACCCCCACCCACCAGCAGTGCAGGGCACCTGCCAGCAGACCCCCACTCATGTCCCCCAGCACCCCCACCCACCAGCACTGAGGGGCACCTTAAAGCAGGCCCCCACTCATGTCCACCAGCACCCCCACCCACCTGTACTGAGGGGCACCTGCCAGCCGGCCCCCACTCATGTCCCCTTGCACCCCCATGCCCCAGCAGTGCAGGGCACCTGCTAGCAGGCCCCCACTCATGTCCCCCAGCACCGCCACCCCCAGCAGAGCAGGGCAAATGCCAGCAGGCCCCCATTCATGTCTCCTTTCACACCCACCCCCAGCAATGCAGGGCACCTGCCAGCAGGCCCTCACTCAGCTCCCGCAGCACCCCCACCCACCAGCAGTGCAGGGCACCTGCCAGCAGCCCCCCACTCATGTCCCCCATCACCCCCACCCACCAGCACTGAGGAACACCTGCCAGCAGGTCCCCACTCATGTCCCACTCATGTCCCCTTGCACCCCCACCCCCCAGCAGTACAGGGTACCTGCCTTCAGGCCCCCACTCATGTCCTTTTGCAACCCAACCCCCAGAGTGCAGTGCCCCTGGCAGCAGGCCCCCACTCATGTCCCCCAGCAGCCCCACCCAAAGGCAGTGCAGGGCACCTGCCAGCAGGCCCCCACTCATGTCCCCCAGCACCCCCACCCACCAGCACTGAGGGGCACATGCCAGCAGGCCCCCACTCATGTCCCACTCATGTCCCCTTGCACCCCCACCCCCCAGCAGTGCAGGGCACCTGCCAGCAGGCCCCCACTCATGTCCCCTTGCAGCCCCAACCCCCAGCAGTACAGAGCAGCTGCCAGCAGGCCCCCACTCATGATCCCCAGCACCCCCACCCCCCAGCAGTGCAGGGCACCTGCCTACAGGCCCCCATCCATGTCCCACAGCACCCCCACCCACAAGAAGTGCAGGGCAGCTGCCAGCAGGCCCCCACTCATGTCCCCCAGCACCCCCACCCACCAACAGGGCAGGGCACCTGCCAGCAAGCCCCCACTCATGTCCCCAAGCACCCCCACCCACCAGCACTGAGGGGCACCTGCCAGCAGGCCCCCAATCATGTCCCACTCATATCCCCTTGCACCCGCAGCCCCCAGCAGTGCAGGGCACCTGCCAGCAGGCCCCCACTCATGTCCCCTTGCAGCCCCACCCCCCAGCAATGCAGGGCACCTGCCAGCAGGCCCCCACTCATGTCCCCCAGCACCCCCACCCCCCAGCAGTGCAGGGCACCTGCCAGCAGGCCCCCACTCATGTCCCCCAGCACCCCCACCCCCCAGCAGTGCAGGGCACCTGCCAGCAGGCCCCCGCTCATGTCCCCTTGCACCCCCACCCCCCAGCAGTGCAGGGCACCTGCCAGCAGGCCCGCACTCATGTCCCCCAGCACCCAAACCTACCAGCAGTATACAGCACCTGCCAGCAGGCCCCCACTCATGTCCCTCTCATATCCCCTTGTACCCCCACCCCCCAGCAGTGCAGGGCACCTGCCAGCAGGCCCCCACTCATGTCCCACTCATGTCTCCTTGCACCCCCAATCCCCAGCATTGCTGGGCACCTGCCTGCAGGCTCCACTCATGTCCCACTCATGTCCCCTTGCACCCCCACCCCCCAGCATTGCAGGACACCTGCCAGCAGGCCCCCACTCATGTCCCACTCATGTCCCCCAGCACCCCCACCCCCCAGCAGTGCAGGGTACCTGCCAGCAGGCCCCCACTCATGTCCCCTTGCACCCCAAACCCCAGCAGTGCAGGGCACTTGCCAGCAGGCCCGCACTCGTGTCCCCCAGCACCCCCACCCACCAGCAGTGTAGGGCACCTGCCAGCAGGCCCCCACTCATGTCCCACTCATGTCCCCTTGCACCTCAACCCCCAGCAGTGCAGGGCACTTGCCAGCAGGCCCCCACTCATGTCCCACTCATGTCCCCTTGAACCCCCACCCCCCAGCAGTGCAGGGCACCTGCCAACAGGCCCCCACTCATGTCCAACTCATGTCCCCTTGCACCCCCACCCCCCAGCAGTGCAGGGCACCTGCCAGCAGACCCCCACTCATGTCCCCCAGCACTCCCACCCCCCAGCAGTGCAGGGCACCTGCCAGCAGGCCCCCACTCATGTCCCCCAGCACCCCCATCCACCAGCACTGAGGGGCACCTGCCAGCAGGCACCCACTCATGTCCCACTCATGTCCCCTTGCACCCCCACCCCCCAGCAGTGCAGGGCACCTGCCAGCAGGCCCCCCACTCATGTGTCCCAGCACTCCCACCCATCAGCAGTGCAGGGCACCTGCCAGCTGGCCCCCACTCATGTCCCACTCATGTCCCCTTGCACCCCCACCCCCAGCAGTGCAGGGCACCTGCCAGCAGACCCCCTCTCATGTTCCCTTGCACCCCCACCCCCCAGCAGTACAGGGCACCTGCCAGCAGGCCCCCCACTCATGTCCCCCAGCACCCCCACCCACCAGCAGTGCAGGGCACCTGCCAGCAGGCCCCCACTCATGTCCCCCAGCACCCCCATCCACCAGCACTGAGGGGCACCTGCCAGCAGGCCCCCACTCATGTCCCACTCATGTCCCCTTGCACCCCCACCCCCCAGCAGTGCAGGGCACCTGCCAGCAGGCCCCCCACTCATGTCCCCTTGCAGCCCCACCCCCAGCAGTGCAGGGCAGCTGCCAGCAGGCCCCCACTCATGTCCCCCAGCACCCCCACCCCCCAGCAGTGCAGGGTACCTGCCAGCAGACCCCGCTCATGTCCCCCAGCACCCCCAACCCCCAGCAGTGCAGGGCACCTGCCAGCAGGCCCCCACTCATGTCCCACTCATGTCTCCTTGCACCCCCAAACCCCAGCAGTGTAGGGCACCTGCCAGCAGGCCCCCACTCATGTCCCACTCATGTCCCCTTGCACCCCCATCCCCCAGAAGTGCAGGGCACCTGCCAGCAGGCCCCCACTCATGTCCCACTCATGTCCCCTTGCACCCCTACCCCCCAGCAATGCAGGGCACCTGCCAACAGGCCCCCACTCATGTCCAACTCATGTCCCCTTGCACCCCCACCCCAGCAGTGCAGGGCACCTGCCAGGAGGCAACCACTCATGTCCCACTCATGTCCCCTTGCACCCCCACCCCCCAGCAGTGCAGGGCACCTGCCAGCAGGCCCCCACTCATGTCCCACTCATGTCCCCTTGCACCCCCACCCCCCAGCAGTGCAGGGCACCTGCCAACAGGCCCCCACTCATGTCCAACTCATGTCCCCCAGCACCCCCACACCCAGCAGTGCAGGGCACCTGCAAGCAGACCCCCTCTCATGTCCCCTTGCACCCCTACCCCCAGCAGTACAGGGCACCTGTCAGCAGGCCCCCACTCATGTCCCCCAGCACCCCCACCCACCAGCAGTGCAGGGCACCTGCCAGCAGGCCCCCACTCATGTCCCCCAGCACCCCCACCCACCAGCACTGAGGGGCACCTGCCAGCAGGCCCCCACTCATGTCCCACTCATGTCCCCTTGCACCCCCACCCCCCAGCAGTGCAGGGCACCTGCCAGCAGGCCCCCCACTCATGTCCCCTTGCAGCCCCACCCCCAGCAGTGCAGGGCAGCTGCCAGCAGGCCCCCACTCATGTCCCCCAGCACCCCCACCCCCCCAGCAGTGCAGGGTACCTGCCAGCAGACCCCACTCATGTCCCTCAGAACCCCCAACCCCCAGCAGTGCAGGGCACCTGCAAGCAGGCCTCCACTCATGTCCCACTCATGTCTCCTTGCACCCCCAACCCCCAGCAGTGCAGGGCACCTGCTAGCAGGCCCCCACTCATGTCTCACTCATGTCCCCTTGCACCCCCAGCAGTGCAGGACACCTGCCAGCAGGCCCCCACTCATGTCCCCCAGCAAACCCACCCACCAGCAGTGCAGGGCACCTGCCAGCAGGCCCCCACTCATGTCCCCCAGCACTCCCACCCACCAGCAGTGCAGGGCACCTGCCAGCAGGCCCCCACTCATGTCCCACTCATGTCCCCTTGCAGCCCCATACCACAGCAGTGCAGGGCACCTGCCAGCAGGCCCCCGCTCATGTCCCCCAGCACCCCCACCCCCCAGCAGTACAGGGCATCTGCCAGCATGCCCCCACTCATGTCCCCCAGTACCCCCACCCCCAGCAGTGTAGGGCACCTGCCATCAGGCCCCCGCTCATGTCCCCCAGCACCCCCACCCACAGGCAGTTCAGGGCACCTGCCAGCAGTCCCCCACTCATGTCCCCAGCACCCCCACCACCCAGCAGTGCAGGGCACCTGCCAGCAGGCCCCCACTCATGTCCCACTCATGTCCCCTTGCACCCCCACCCCCCAGCAGTGCAGGGCACCTGCCAGCAGGCCCCCACTCATGTCCCCCAGCACTCCCACCCACCAGCAGTGCAGGGCACCTGCCAGCAGGCCCCCACTCATGTCCCACTCATGTCCCCTTGAACCCACACCCCCCAGCAGTGCAGGGCACCTGCCAGCAGGCCTCCACTCATGTCCCACTCATGTCCCCTTGCACCC
Organism: Ambystoma mexicanum; assembly: GCF_040938575.1. Classification (NCBI taxonomy): domain Eukaryota; kingdom Metazoa; phylum Chordata; class Amphibia; order Caudata; family Ambystomatidae; genus Ambystoma; species Ambystoma mexicanum. The sequence continues at coordinate 484,113,439 of NC_090932.1, read as the reverse complement.
CCACCCCCCAGCAGTGCAGGGCACCTGCCAGCAGGCCCCCACTCATGTCCCCCAGCACTCCCACCCACCAGCAGTGCAGGGCACCTGCCAGCAGGCCCCCACTCATGTCCCACTCATGTCCCCTTGCAGCCCCATACCCCAGCAGTGCAGGGCACCTGCCAGCAGGCCCCGCTCATGTCCCCCAGCACCCCCACCCCCCAGCAGTACAGGGCATCTGCCAGCATGCCCCCACTCATGTCCCCCAGCACCCCCACCCCCAGCAGTAGCACCCCCACCCACAGGCAGTTCAGGGCACCTGCCAGCAGTCCCCCACTCATGTCCCCCAGCACCCCCACCCCCCAGCAGTGCAGGGCACCTGCCAGCAGGCCCCCACTCATGTCCCACTCATGTCCCCTTGCACACCCTCCCCCCAGCAGTGCAGGGCACCTGCCAGCAGGCCCCACTCATGGCCCACTCATGTCCCCTTGCATTCCCACCCCCCAGCAGTGCAGGGCGGCTGCCATCAGGCCCCCTCTTATGTTCCCCAGCACCCCCACCCACCAGCAGTGCAGGGCATCTGGCAGAAGGCCCCCACTCATGTCCCCTAGCACCCCCACCCACCAGGACTGTGGGACACCTGCCAGCAGGCCCCCACTCATGTCCCACTCATGTCCCCTTGCACCCCCACTCCCAGCAGTGCAGGGCACCTTCCAGCAGGCTCCCACTCATGTCCCACTCATGTCCCCTTTCAGTCCCACCCCCCTGCAATGCAGGGCATATGTCAGCAGAACCCCACTCATGTCCCCCAGCACCCCCACCTCCCATCAGTGCAGGGCACCTGCCAGCAGGACCCCACTCATGTCCCCCAGCACCCCCACCCCCCAGCAGTGCAGGGCACCTGCCAGCAGGCCCCCACTCATGTCCCTCCAGCACTCCCACCCACCAGCAGTGCAGGGCACCTGCCAGCAGGCCCCCACTCATGTCCCCCAGCACCCCCACCCACCAGCAGTGCAGGGCTCCTGCCAACAGGACCCCACTCATGTCCGCTAGCACCCCCACCCACCAGCAGTGTAGGGAACCTGCCAGCAGGCCCCACTCATGTCCCACTCATGTCCCCTTGCACCCCAACCCCCAGCAGTGCAGGGCACCTGCAAGCAGGCCCCCACTCATGTCCCACTCATGTCCCCTTGCACCCCCACCCCCCAGCAGTGCAGGGCACCTGCCAGCAGGCCCCACTCATGTCCCACTCATGTCCCCTTGCATCCCAACCCCCAGCAGTGCAGGGCACCTGCCAGCAGGCCCCCACTCATGTCTCCTTGCACCCCCACCCCCTAGAAGTGCAGGGCACCTGCCAACAGGCCCCCAATCATGTTCAACTCATGTCCCCTTGCACCCCCACCCCCCAGCAGTGCAGGGCACCTGTCAGCAGACCCCCACTCATGTCCCCCAGCACCCCCACCCCCCAGCAGTTCAGGGCACCTGCCAGCAGGATCCCACTCATGTCTCCCAGCACCCCCACCCACCAGCAGTGCAGGGCACCTGCCAGCTGGCCCCCACTCATGTCCCACTCATGTCCCCTTGCACTCCCACCCCACAGCAGTGCAGGGTACCTGCCAGCAGGCCCCCTCTCATGTCCCCTTGCACCCCTACCCCCCAGCAGTGCAGGGCACCTTCCAGCAGGCCCCCACTCATGTCCCCCAGCACCCCCACCCACCAGCACTGAGGGGCACCTGCCAGCAGGCCCCCACTCATGTCCCACTCATGTCCCCTTACACCCCCACCCCCCAGCAGTGCAGGACACCTGCCAGCAGGCCCCCCACTCATGTCCCCTTGCAGCCCCACCCCCAGCAGTGCAGGGCAGCTGCCAGCAGGCCCCCACTCATGTCCCCTAGCACCCCCACCCCCCAGAAGTGCAAGGCACCTGCCAGCAGGCCCCCACTCATGTCCCCCAGCACCCCCACCCACCAGAAGTGCAGGGCACCTGCCAGCAGGCCCCCACTCATGTCCCCCAGCAAACCCACCCACCAGAAGTGCAGGGCAACTGCCAGCATGCCCCCACTCATGTCCCCCAGCACCCCCACCCACCAGCAGTGCAGGGCACCTGCCAGCAGGCCCCCACTCATGTCCCCCAGCACTCCCACCCACCAGCAGTGCAGGGCACCTGCCAGCAGGCCCCCACTCATGTCCCACTCATGTCCCCTTGCAGCCCCATACCACAACAGTGCAGGGCACCTGCCAGCAGGCCCCCGCTCATGTCCCCCAGCACCCCCACCCCCCAGCAGTACAGGGCATCTGCCAGCATGCCCCCACTCATGTCCCCCAGCACCCCCACCCCCAGCAGTGTAGGGCACCTGCCATCAGGCCCCCACTCATGTCCCCCAGCACCCCCACCCACAGGCAGTTCAGGGCACCTGCCAGCAGTCCCCCACTCATGTCCCCCAGCACCCCCACCCCCCAGCAGTGCAGGGCACCTGCCAGCAGGCCCCCACTCATGTCCCACTCATGTCCCCTTGCACCCCCACCCCCCAGCAGTGCAGGGCACCTGCCAGCAGGCCCCCACTCATGTCCCCCAGCACCCCCACCCACCAGAAGTGCAGGGCACCTGCCAGCAGGCCCCCACTCATGTCCCCCAGCAAACCCACCCACCAGAAGTGCAGGGCAACTGCCAGCATGCCCCCACTCATGTCCCCCAGCACCCCCACCCACCAGAAGTGCAGGGCACCTGCCAGCAGGCCCCCACTCATGTCCCCCAGCAAACCCACCCACCAGAAGTGCAGGGCAACTGCCAGCATGCCCCCACTCATGTCCCCCAGCACCCCCACCCACCAGCAGTGCAGGGCACCTGCCAGCAGGCCCCCACTCATGTCCCCCAGCACTCCCACCCACCAGCAGTGCAGGGCACCTGCCAGCAGGCCCCCACTCATGTCCCACTCATGTCCCCTTGCAGCCCCATACCACAACAGTGCAGGGCACCTGCCAGCAGGCCCCCGCTCATGTCCCCCAGCACCCCCACCCCCCAGCAGTACAGGGCATCTGCCAGCATGCCCCCACTCATGTCCCCCAGCACCCCCACCCCCAGCAGTGTAGGGCACCTGCCATCAGGCCCCCACTCATGTCCCCCAGCACCCCCACCCACAGGCAGTTCAGGGCACCTGCCAGCAGTCCCCCACTCATGTCCCCCAGCACCCCCACCCCCCAGCAGTGCAGGGCACCTGCCAGCAGGCCCCCACTCATGTCCCACTCATGTCCCCTTGCACCCCCACCCCCCAGCAGTGCAGGGCACCTGCCAGCAGGCCCCCACTCATGTCCCCCAGCACCCCCACCCACCAGAAGTGCAGGGCACCTGCCAGCAGGCCCCCACTCATGTCCCCCAGCAAACCCACCCACCAGAAGTGCAGGGCAACTGCCAGCATGCCCCCACTCATGTCCCCCAGCACCCCCACCCACCAGCAGTGCAGGGCACCTGCCAGCAGGCCCCCACTCATGTCCCCCAGCACTCCCACCCACCAGCAGTGCAGGGCACCTGCCAGCAGGCCCCCACTCATGTCCCACTCATGTCCCCTTGCAGCCCCATACCACAGCAGTGCAGGGCACCTGCCAGCAGGCCCCAGCTCATGTCCCCCAGCACCCCCACCCCTCAGCAGTACAGGGCATCTGCCAGCATGCCCCCACTCATGTCCCCCAGCACCCCCACCCCCAGCAGTGTAGGGCACCTGCCATCAGGCCCCCACTCATGTCCCCCAGCACCCCCACCCACAGGCAGTTCAGGGCACCTGCCAGCAGTCCCCCACTCATGTCCCCCAGCACCCCCACCCCCCAGCAGTGCAGGGCACCTGCCAGCAGGCCCCCACTCATGTCCCACTCATGTCCCCTTGCACCCCCACCCCCCAGCAGTGCAGGGCACCTGCCAGCAGGCCCCCACTCATGTCCCCCAGCACTCCCACCCACCAGCAGTGCAGGGCACCTGCCAGCAGGCCCCCACTCATGTCCCACTCATGTCCCCTTGAACCCACACCCCCCAGCAGTGCAGGGCACCTGCCAGCAGGCCCCCACTCATGTCCCACTCATGTCCCCTTGCACCCCCACCCCCCAGCAGTGCAGGGCACCTGCCAGCAGGCCCCCACTCATGTCCCCCAGCACTCCCACCCACCAGCAGTGCAGGGCACCTGCCAGCAGGCCCCCACTCATGTCCCACTCATGTCCCCTTGCAGCCCCATACCCCAGCAGTGCAGGGCACCTGCCAGCAGGCCCCCGCTCATGTCCCCCAGCACCCCCGACCCCCAGCAGTACAGGGCATCTGCCAGCATGCCCCCACTCATGTCCCCCAGCACCCCCACCCCCAGCAGTAGCACCCCCACCCACAGGCAGTTCAGGGCACCTGCCAGCAGTCCCCCACTCATGTCCCCCAGCACCCCCACCCCCCAGCAGTGCAGGGCACCTGCCAGCAGGCCCCCACTCATGTCCCACTCATGTCCCCTTGCACACCCTCCCCCCAGCAGTGCAGGGCACCTGCCAGCAGGCCCCACTCATGGCCCACTCATGTCCCCTTGCATTCCCACCCCCCAGCAGTGCAGGGCGGCTGCCATCAGGCCCCCTCTTATGTTCCCCAGCACCCCCACCCACCAGCATTGCAGGGCATCTGGCAGCAGGCCCCCACTCATGTCCCCTAGCACCCCCACCCACCAGGACTGTGGGACACCTGCCAGCAGGCCCCCACTCATGTCCCACTCATGTCCCCTTGCACCCCCACTCCCAGCAGTGCAGGGCACCTGCCAGCAGGCTCCCACTCATGTCCCACTCATGTCCCCTTTCAGTCCCACCCCCCTGCAATGCAGGGCATATGTCAGCAGAACCCCACTCATGTCCCCCAGCACCCCCACCTCCCATCAGTGCAGGGCACCTGCCAGCAGGCCCCCACTCATGTCCCCCAGCACCCCCACCCCCCAGCAGTGCAGGGCACCTGCCAGCAGGCCCCCACTCATGTCCCTCCAGCACTCCCACCCACCAGCAGTGCAGGGCACCTGCCAGCAGGCCCCCACTCATGTCCCCCAGCACCCCCACCCACCAGCAGTGCAGGGCTCCTGCCAACAGGACCCCACTCATGTCCGCTAGCACCCCCACCCACCAGCAGTGTAGGGAACCTGCCAGCAGGCCCCACTCATGTCCCACTCATGTCCCCTTGCACCCCAACCCCCAGCAGTGCAGGGCACCTGCCAGCAGGCCCCCACTCATGGCCCACTCATGTCCCCTTGCACCCCCACCCCCCAGCAGTGCAGGGCACCTGCCAGCAGGCCCCACTCATGTCCCACTCATGTCCCCTTGCATCCCAACCCCCAGCAGTGCAGGGCACCTGCCAGCAGGCCCCCACTCATGTCCCACTCATGTCTCCTTGCACCCCCACCCCCTAGCAGTGCAGGGCACCTGCCAACAGGCCCCCAATCATGTCCAACTCATGTCCCCTTGCACCCCCACCCCCCAGCAGTGCAGGGCACCTGTCAGCAGACCCCCACTCATGTCCCCCAGCACCCCCACCCCCCAGCAGTTCAGGGCACCTGCCAGCAGGATCCCACTCATGTCTCCCAGCACCCCCACCCACCAGCAGTGCAGGGCACCTGCCAGCTGGCCCCCACTCATGTCCCACTCATGTCCCCTTGCACTCCCACCCCACAGCAGTGCAGGGTACCTGCCAGCAGGCCCCCTCTCATGTCCCCTTGCACCCCTACCCCCCAGCAGTGCAGGGCACCTTCCAGCAGGCCCCCACTCATGTCCCCCAGCACCCCCACCCACCAGCACTGAGGGGCACCTGCCAGCAGGCCCCCACTCATGTCCCACTCATGTCCCCTTACACCCCCACCCCCCAGCAGTGCAGGACACCTGCCAGCAGGCCCCCCACTCATGTCCCCTTGCAGCCCCACCCCCAGCAGTGCAGGGCAGCTGCCAGCAGGCCCCCACTCATGTCCCCTAGCACCCCCACCCCCCAGAAGTGCAAGGCACCTGCCAGCAGGCCCCCACTCATGTCCCCCAGCACCCCCACCCACCAGAAGTGCAGGGCACCTGCCAGCAGGCCCCCACTCATGTCCCCCAGCACCCCCACCCACCAGCAGTGCAGGGCACCTGCCAGCAGGCCCCCACTCATGTCCCACTCATGTCCCCTTGTACCCCCATCCCCCAGCAGTGCAGGACACCTGCCAGCAGGCCCCACTCATGTCCCCCAGCACTCCCACCCACCAGCAATGCAGGGCACCTGCCAGCAGGCCCCCACTCATGTCCCACTCATGTCTCCTTGCAGCCCCATTCCCCAGCAGTGCAGGGCACCTGCCAGCAGGCCCCCGCTCATGTCCCCCAGCACCCCCACCCCCCAGCAGTGCAGGGCACCTGCCAGCAGGCCCCCACTCATTTCCCCCAGCACCCCCACCCCCAGCAGTGCAGGGCACCTGCCAGCAGGTCCCACTCATGTCCCCCAGCACCCCCACCCGCCAGCAGTGCAGGGCGCCTGCCAGCTGGCCCCCACTCATGTCCCACTCATGTCCCCTTGCGCCCCCACCCCCAGCAGTGCAGGGCACCTGCCAGCAGGCCCGACTCATGGCCCACTCATGTCCCCTTGCATCCCCACCCCCCAGTAGTGCAGGGCGCCTGCCATCAGGCCCCCACTCATGTCCCCCAGCACCCCCACCCACCAGCAGTGCAGGGTATCTGCCAGCAGGCCCCCACTCATGTCCCCTAGCACCCCCACCCACCAGCACTGAGGTACACCTGTCAGCAAGCCCCCACTCATGTCCCACTCATGTCCCCTTGCACCCCCACCCCCCAGCAGTGCAGGGCACCTGCCAGCAGGCCCCCACTCATGTCCCTTTGCACCCCCACCCCCAGCAGTACAGGGCACCTGCCAGCAGGCCCCCACTCATGTCCCCCAGCACCCCCACCCACCAGCAGTGCAGGGCACCTGCCAGCAGGCCCCCACTCATGTCCCCAAGCACCCCCACCCACCAGCACTGAGGGGAACCTGCCAGAAGGCCCCCACTTATGTCCCACTCATGTCCCCTTGCACCCCCACCCCCCAGCAGTGCAGGGCACCTGCCAGCAGGCCCCCCACTCATGTCCCCTTGCACCCCCACCCCCAGCAGTGCAGGGCACCTGCCAGGAGGCAACCACTCATGTCCCACTCATGTCCCCTTGCACCCCCACCCCCCAGCAGTGCAGGGCACCTGCTGGCAGGCCCGCATTCATGTCCCACCCATGTCCCCTTGCACCCCCACCCCCCAGCAGTGCAGGGCACCTGCCAACAGGCCCCCACTCATGTCCAACTCATGTCCCCTTGCACCCCCACCCCCAGCAGTGCAGGGCACCTGCCAGCAGACCACCTGTCATGTCCCCATGCACCCCCACCCCCAGCAGTACAGGGCACCTGCCAGCAGGCCCCCACTCATGTCCCCCAGCACCCCCACCCACCAGCAGTGCAGGGCACCTGCCAGCAGGCCCCCACTCATGTCCCCCAGCACCCCCACCCACCAGCACTGAGGGGCACCTGCCAGCAGGCCCCCACTCATGTCCCACTCATGTCCCCTTGCACCCCCACCCCCCAGTAGTGCAGGGCACCTGCCAGCAGGCCCCCCACTCATGTCCCCTTGCAGCCCCACCCCCAGCAGTGCAGGGCAGCTGCCAGCAGGCCCCCACTCATGTCCCCCAGCACCCCCACCCCCCAGCAGTGCAGGGTACCTGCCAGCAGACCCCACTCATGTCCCTCAGCACCCCATCCCCCAGCAGTGCAGGGCACCTGCAAGCAGGCCCCCACTCATGTCCCACTCATGTCTCCTTGCACCCCCAACCCCCAGCAGTGCAGGGCACCTGCCAGCAGGCCCCCACTCATGTCCCACTCATGTCCCCTTGCACCCCCACCCCCCAGCAGTGCAGGACACCTGCCAGCAGGCCCCCACTCATGTCCCCCAGCAAACCCACCCACCAGAAGTGCAGGGCACCTGCCAGCATGCCCCCACTCATGTCCCCCAGCACCCCCACCCACCAGCAGTGCAGGGCACCTGCCAGCAGGCCCCCACTCATGTCCCCCAGCACTCCCACCCACCAGCAGTGCAGGGCACCTGCCAACAGGCCCCCACTCATGTCCCACTCATGTCCCCTTGCAGCCCCATACCACAGCAGTGCAGGGCACCTGCCAGCAGGCCCCCGCTCATGTCCCCCAGCACCCCCACCCCCCAGCAGTACAGGGCATCTGCCAGCATGCCCCCACTCATGTCCCCCAGCACCCCCACCCCCAGCAGTGTAGGGCACCTGCCAGCAGGCCCCCACTCATGTCCCCCAGCACCCCCACCCACAGGCAGTTCAGGGCACCTGCCAGCAGTCCCCCACTCATGTCCCCCAGCACCCCCACCCCCCAGCAGTGCAGGGCACCTGCCAGCAGGCCCCCACTCATGTCCCACTCATGTCCCCTTGAACCCACACCCCCCAGCAGTGCAGGGCACCTGCCAGCAGGCCCCCACACATGTCCCACTCATGTCCCCTTGCACACCCTCCCCCCAGCAGTGCAGGGCACCTGCCAGCATGCCCCCACTCATGTCCCCCAGCACCCCCACCCCCAGCAGTGTAGGGCACCTGCCAGCAGGCCCCCACTCATTTCCCTCAGCACCCCCACCCACAGGCAGTTCAGGGCACCTGCCAGCAGTCCCCCACTCATGTCCCCCAGCACCCCCACCCCCCAGCAGTGCAGGGCACCTGCCAGCAGGCCCCCACTCATGTCCCACTCATGTCCCCTTGCACACCCTCCCCCCAGCAGTGCAGGGCACCTGCCAGCAGGGCCCCACTCATGGCCCACTCATGTCCCCTTGCATCCCCACCCCCCAGCAGTGCAGGCGGCTGCCATCAGGCCCCCTCTCATGTCCCCCAGCACCCCCACCCACCAGCAGTGCAGGGCATCTGCCAGCAGGCCCCCACTCATGTCCCCTAGCACCCCCACCCACCAGCACTGTGGGACACCTGCCAGCAGGCCCCCACTCATGTCCCACTCATGTCCCCTTGCACCCCCACTCCCAGCAGTGCAGGGCACCTGCCAGCAGGCCCCCACTCATGTCCCACTCATGTCCCCTTTCAGTCCCACCCCCCTGCAATGCAGGGCATATGTCAGCAGAACCCCACTCATGTCCCCCAGCACCCCCACCTCCCATCAGTGCAGGGCACCTGCCAGCAGGCCCCCACTCATGTCCCCCAGCACCCCCACCCCCCAGCAGTGCAGGGCACCTGCCAGCAGGCCCCCACTCATGTCCCCCCAGCACTCCCACCCACCAGCAGTGCAGGGCACCTGCCAGCAGGCCCCCACTCATGTCCGCTAGCACTCCCACCCACCAGCACTGAGGGGCACCTGCCAGCAGGCCCCCACTCATGTCCCACTCATGTCCCCTTGCACCCTCACCCCCCAGCAGTGCGGGGCCCCTGCCAGCAGGCCCCCCACTCATGTCCCCTTGCAGCCCCACCCCCAGCATTGCAGGGCAGCTGCCAGCAGGCCCCCACTCATATCCCCTTGCACCCCCAAACCCCAGCAGTGCAGGGCACTTGCCAGCAGGCCCGCACTCATGTCCCCCAGCACCCCCACCCACCAGCAGTGTAGGGCACCTGCCAGCAGGCCCCCACTCATGTCCCACTCATGTCTCCTTGCACCCCCAATCCCCAGCATTGCTGGGCACCTGCCTGCAGGCTCCACTCATGTCCCACTCATGTCCCCTTGCACCCCCACCCCCCAGCATTGCAGGACACCTGCCAGCAGGCCCCCACTCATGTCCCACTCATGTCCCCCAGCACCCCCACCCCCCAGCAGTGCAGGGCACCTGCCAGCAGGCCCCCACTCATATCCCATTGCACCCCCAAACCCCAGCAGTGCAGGGCACTTGCCAGCAGGCCCGCACTCATGTCCCCCAGCACCCCCACCCACCAGCAGTGTAGGGCACCTGCCAGCAGGCCCCCACTCATGTCCCACTCATGTCCCCTTGTACCCCACCCCCCAGCAGTGCAGGGCACCTGCCAGCAGTTCCCCACTCATGTCCCACTCATGTCCCCTTGCACCTCAACCCCCAGCAGTGCAGGGCACCTGCCAGCAGGCCCCCACTCATGTCCCACTCATGTCCCCTTGAACGCCCACCCCCCAGCAGTGCAGGGCACCTGCCAACAGGCCCCCACTCATGTCCAACTCATGTCCCCCAGCACCCCCACCCACCAACAGGGCAGGGCACCTGCCAGCAAGCCCCCACTCATGTCCCCAAGCACCCCCACCCAGCAGCACTGAGGGGCACCTGCCAGCAGGCCCCCAATCATGTCCCACTCATATCCCCTTGCACCCGCAGCCCCCAGCAGTGCAGGGCACCTGCCAGCAGGCCCCCACTCATGTCCCCTTGCAGCCCCACCCCCCAGCAATGCAGGGCACCTGCCAGCAGGCCCCCACTCATGTCCCCCAGCACCCCCACCCCCCAGCAGTGCAGGGCACCTGCCAGCAGGCCCCCACTCATGTCCCCCAGCACCCCCACCCCCCACCAGTGCAGGGCACCTGCCAGCAGGCCCCCGCTCATGTCCCCTGCACCCCCACCCCCCAGCAGTGCAGTGCACCTGCCAGCAGGCCCGCACTCATGTCCCCTTGTACCCCCACCCCCCAGCAGTGCAGGGCACCTGCCAGCAGGCCCCCACTCATGTCCCACTCATGTCTCCTTGCACCCCCAATCCCCAGCATTGCTGGGCACCTGCCTGCAGGCTCCACTCATGTCCCACTCATGTCCCCTTGCACCCCCACCCCCCAGCATTGCAGGACACCTGCCAGCAGGCCCCCACTCATGTCCCACTCATGTCCCCCAGCACCCCCACCCCCCAGCAGTACAGGGCACCTGCCAGCAGGCCCCCACTCATATCCCCTTGCACCCCCAAACCCCAGCAGTGCAGGGCACTTGCCAGCAGGCCCGCACTCATGTCCCCCAGCACCCCCACCCACCAGCAGTGTAGGGCACCTGCCAGCAGGCCCCCACTCATGTCCCACTCATGTCCCCTTGTACCCCACCCCCCAGCAGTGCAGGGCACCTGCCAGCAGTTCCCCACTCATGTCCCACTCATGTCCCCTTGCACCTCAACCCCCAGCAGTGCAGGGCACCTGCCAGCAGGCCCCCACTCATGTCCCACTCACGTCCCCTTGAACGCCCACCCCCCAGCAGTGCAGGGCACCTGCCAACAGGTCCCCACTCATGTCCAACTCATGTCCCCTTGCACCCCCACCCCCCAGCAGTGCAGGGCACCTACCAGCAGACCCCCACTCATGTCCCCCAGCACTCCCACCCCCCAGCAGTGCAGGGCACCTGCCAGCAGGCCCCCACTCATGTCTCCCAGCACTCCCAGCCACCAGCAGTGCAGGGCACCTGCCAGCTGGCCCCCACTCATGTCCCACTCATGTCCCCTTGCACCCCCACCCCCAGCAGTGCAGGGCACCTGCCAGCAGACCCCCTCTCATGTTCCCTTGCACCCCCACCCCCCAGCAGTACAGGGCACCTGCCAGCAGGCCCCCACTCATGTCCCCCAGCACCCCCATCCACCAGCACTGAGGGGCACCTGCCAGCAGGCCCCCACTCATGTCCCACTCATGTCTCCTAGCACCCCCAATCCCCAGCATTGCTGGGCACCTGCCTGCAGGCTCCACTCATGTCCCACTCATGTCCCCTTGCACCCCCACCCCCCAGCATTGCAGGACACCTGCCAGCAGGCCCCCACTCATGTCCCACTCATGTCCCCCAGCACCCCCACCCCCAGCAGTGCAGGGCACCTGCCAGCAGACCCCCTCTCATGTTCCCTTGCACCCCCAAACCCCAGCAGTGCAGGGCACTTGCCAGCAGGCCCGCACTCATGTCCCCCAGCACCCCCACCCACCAGCAGTGTAGGGCACCTGCCAGCAGGCCCCCACTCATGTCCCACTCATGTCCCCTTGTACCCCACCCCCCAGCAGTGCAGGGCACCTGCCAGCAGTTCCCCACTCATGTCCCACTCATGTCCCCTTGCACCTCAACCCCCAGCAGTGCAGGGCACATGCCAGCAGGCCCCCACTCATGTCCAACTCATGTCCCCCAGCACCCCCACCCACCAACAGGGCAGGACACCTGCCAGCAAGCCCCCACTCATGTCCCCAAGCACCCCCACGCACCAGCACTGAGGGGCACCTGCCAGCAGGCCCCCAATCATGTCCCACTCATATCCCCTTGCACCCGCAGCCCCCAGCAGTGCAGGGCACCTGCCAGCAGGCCCCCACTCATGTCCCCTTGCAGCCCCACCCCCCAGCAATGCAGGGCACCTGCCAGCAGGCCCCCACTCATGTCCCCCAGCACCCCCACCCCCCAGCAGTGCAGGGCACCTGCCAGCAGGCCCCCACTCATGTCCCCCAGCACCCCCATCCCCCAGCAGTGCAGGACACCTGTCAGCAGGCCCCCGCTCATGTCCCCTTGCACCCCCACCCCCCAGCAGTGCAGTGCACCTGCCAGCAGGCCCGCACTCATGTCCCCTTGTACCCCCACCCCCCAGCAGTGCAGGGCACCTGCCAGTAGGCCCCCACTCATGTCCCACTCATGTCTCCTTGCACCCCCAATCCCCAGCATTGCTGGGCACCTGCCTGCAGGCTCCACTCATGTCCCACTCATGTCCCCTTGCACCCCCACCCCCCAGCATTGCAGGACACCTGCCAGCAGGCCCCCACTCATGTCCCACTCATGTCCCCCAGCACCCCCACCCCCCAGCAGTGCAGGGCACCTGCCAGCAGGCCCCCACTCATATCCCCTTGCACCCCCAAACCCCAGCAGTGCAGGGCACTTGCCAGCAGGCTCGCACTCATGTCCCCCAGCACCCCCACCCACCAGCAGTGTAGGGCACCTGCCAGCAGGCCCCCACTCATGTCCCACTCATGTCCCCTTGTACCCCACCCCCCAGCAGTGCAGGGCACCTGCCAGCAGTTCCCCACTCATGTCCCACTCATGTCCCCTTGCACCTCAACCCCCAGCAGTGCAGGGCACCTGCCAGCAGGCTCCCACTCATGTCCCACTCATGTCCCCTTGAACGCCCACCCCCCAGCAGTGCAGGGCACCTGCCAACAGGCCCCCACTCATGTCCAACTCATGTCCCCTTGCACCCTCACCCCCCAGCAGTGCGGGGCCCCTGCCAGCAGGCCCCCCACTCATGTCCCCTTGCAGCCCCACCCCCCAGCAGTGCGGGGCCCCTGCCAGCAGGCCCCCCACTCATGTCCCCTTGCAGCCCCACCCCCAGCATTGCAGGGCAGCTGCCAGCAGGCCCCCACTCATGTCCCACTCATGTCCCCTTGCATCCCAACCCCCAGCAGTGCAGGGCACCTGCCAGCAGGCCCGACTCATGGCCCACTCATGTCCCCTTACATCCCCACCCCCCAGCAGTGCAGGGCGCCTGCCATCAGGCCCCCACTCATGTCCCCCAGCACCCCCACCCACCAGCAGTGCAGGGTATCTGCCAGCTGGCCCCCACTCATGTCCCCTAGCACCCCCACCCACCAGCACTGAGGTACACCTGTCAGCAAGCCCCCACTCATGTCCCACTCATGTCCCCTTGCACCCCCACCCCCCAGCAGTGCAGGGCACCTGCCAGCAGGCCCCCACTCATGTCCCTTTGCACCCCCACCCCCAGCAGTACAGGGCACCTGCCAGCAGGCCCCCACTCATGTCCCCCAGCACCCCCACCCACCAGCAGTGCAGGGCACCTGCCAGCAGGCCCCCACTCATGTCCCCAAGCACCCCCACCCACCAGCACTGAGGGGAACCTGCCAGAAGGCCCCCACTTATGTCCCACTCATGTCCCCTTGCACCCCCACCCCCCAGCAGTGCAGGGCACCTGCCAGCAGGCCCCCCACTCATGTCCCCTTGCACCCCCACCCCCAGCAGTGCAGGGCACCTGCCAGGAGGCAACCACTCATGTCCCACTCATGTCCCCTTGCACCCCCACCCCCCAGCAGTGCAGGGCACCTGCTGGCAGGCCCGCATTCATGTCCCACCCATGTCCCCTTGCACCCCCACCCCCCAGCAGTGCAGGGCACCTGCCAACAGGCCCCCACTCATGTCCAACTCATGTCCCCTTGCACCCCCACCCCCAGCAGTGCAGGGCACCTGCCAGCAGACCACCTGTCATGTCCCCATGCACCCCCACCCCCAGCAGTACAGGGCACCTGCCAGCAGGCCCCCACTCATGTCCCCCAGCACCCCCACCCACCAGCAGTGCAGGGCACCTGCCAGCAGGCCCCCACTCATGTCCCCCAGCACCCCCACCCACCAGCACTGAGGGGCACCTGCCAGCAGGCCCCCACTCATGTCCCACTCATGTCCCCTTGCACCCCCACCCCCCAGTAGTGCAGGGCACCTGCCAGCAGGCCCCCCACTCATGTCCCCTTGCAGCCCCACCCCCAGCAGTGCAGGGCAGCTGCCAGCAGGCCCCCACTCATGTCCCCCAGCACCCCCACCCCCCAGCAGTGCAGGGTACCTGCCAGCAGACCCCACTCATGTCCCTCAGCACCCCCATCCCCCAGCAGTGCAGGGCACCTGCAAGCAGGCCCCCACTCATGTCCCACTCATGTCTCCTTGCACCCCCAACCCCCAGCAGTGCAGGGCACCTGCCAGCAGGCCCCCACTCATGTCCCACTCATGTCCCCTTGCACCCCCACCCCCCAGCAGTGCAGGACACCTGCCAGCAGGCCCCCACTCATGTCCCCCAGCAAACCCACCCACCAGAAGTGCAGGGCACCTGCCAGCATGCCCCCACTCATGTCCCCCAGCACCCCCACCCACCAGCAGTGCAGGGCACCTGCCAGCAGGCCCCCACTCATGTCCCCCAGCACTCCCACCCACCAGCAGTGCAGGGCACCTGCCAACAGGCCCCCACTCATGTCCCACTCATGTCCCCTTGCAGCCCCATACCACAGCAGTGCAGGGCACCTGCCAGCAGGCCCCCGCTCATGTCCCCCAGCACCCCCAGCCCCCAGCAGTACAGGGCATCTGCCAGCATGCCCCCACTCATGTCCCCCAGCACCCCCACCCCCAGCAGTGTAGGGCACCTGCCAGCAGGCCCCCACTCATGTCCCCCAGCACCCCCACCCACAGGCAGTTCAGGGCACCTGCCAGCAGTCCCCCACTCATGTCCCCCAGCACCCCCACCCCCCAGCAGTGCAGGGCACCTGCCAGCAGGCCCCCACTCATGTCCCACTCATGTCCCCTTGAACCCACACCCCCCAGCAGTGCAGGGCACCTGCCAGCAGGCCCCCACTCATGTCCCACTCATGTCCCCTTGCACCCCCACCCCCCAGCAGTGCAGGGCACCTGCCAGCAGCCCCCCACTCATGTCCCCCAGCACTCCCACCCACCAGCAGTGCAGGGCACCTGCTAGCAGGCCCCCACTCATGTCCCACTCATGTCCCCTTCCAGCCCCATACCCCAGCAGTGCAGGGCACCTGCCAGCAGGCCCCCGCTCATGTCCCCCAGCACCCCCACCCCCCAGCAGTACAGGGCATCTGCCAGCATGCCCCCACTCATGTCCCCCAGCACCCCCACCCCCAGCAGTGTAGGGCACCTGCCAGCAGGCCCCCACTCATTTCCCTCAGCACCCCCACCCACAGGCAGTTCAGGGCACCTGCCAGCAGTCCCCCACTCATGTCCCCCAGCACCCCCACCCCCCAGCAGTGCAGGGCACCTGCCAGCAGGCCCCCACTCATGTCCCACTCATGTCCCCTTGCACACCCTCCCCCCAGCAGTGCAGGGCACCTGCCAGCAGGGCCCCACTCATGGCCCACTCATGTCCCCTTGCATCCCCACCCCCCAGCAGTGCAGGCGGCTGCCATCAGGCCCCCTCTCATGTCCCCCAGCACCCCCACCCACCAGCAGTGCAGGGCATCTGCCAGCAGGCCCCCACTCATGTCCCCTAGCACCCCCACCCACCAGCACTGTGGGACACCTGCCAGCAGGCCCCCACTCATGTCCCACTCATGTCCCCTTGCACCCCCACTCCCAGCAGTGCAGGGCACCTGCCAGCAGGCCCCCACTCATGTCCCACTCATGTCCCCTTTCAGTCCCACCCCCCTGCAATGCAGGGCATATGTCAGCAGACCCCCACTCATGTCCCCCAGCACCCCCACCCCCCAGCAGTTCAGGGCACCTGCCAGCAGGATCCCACTCATGTCTCCCAGCACCCCCACCCACCAGCAGTGCAGGGCACCTGCCAGCTGGCCCCCACTCATGTCCCACTCATGTCCCCTTGCACTCCCACCCCACAGCAGTGCAGGGTACCTGCCAGCAGGCCCCCTCTCATGTCCCCTTGCACCCCTACCCCCCAGCAGTGCAGGGCACCTTCCAGCAGGCCCCCACTCATGTCCCCCAGCACCCCCACCCACCAGCACTGAGGGGCACCTGCCAGCAGGCCCCCACTCATGTCCCACTCATGTCCCCTTACACCCCCACCCCCCAGCAGTGCAGGGCACCTGCCAGCAGGCCCCCACTCATGTCCCCCAGCACCCCCAGCAGTGCAGGGCACCTGCCAGCAGGCCCCCACTCATGTCCCCCAGCACCCCCACCCCCCAGCAGTGCAGGGCACCTGCCAGCAGGCCCCCACTCATATCCCACTCATGTCCCCTTGCACCCCCACCCCCCAGAAGTGCAGGGCACCTGCCAGCAGGCCCCCAATCATGTCACCTTGCACCCCCACCCCCAGCAGTGCAGGGCACCTGACAGCAGGCCCCCACTCATGTCCTCCAGGACCCCCACCCCCGTGTAGTGTAGGGCACCCCCCAGCAGGCCCCCACTCATGTCCCCCTGCACCCCCACCCCCCAGCAGTGCAGGGCACCTGCCAGCAGGCCCCCACTCATGTCCCCCAGCACCCCCCCAGCAGTGCAGGGCACCTGCCAGCAGGCCCCCACTCATGTCCCACTCATGTCCCCTTGCACCCCCACTCCCCAGGAGTGAGTGCAGGGCACCTGCCAGCCGGCCCCCCACTCATGTCCCCTTGCACCCCCACGCCCCAGCAATGCAGGGCACCTGCCAGCAGGCCCCCACTCATGTCCCCCAGCACCGCCACCCCCCAGCAGCGCAGGGCAAATGCCAGCAGGCCCCCATTCATGTCTCCTTGCACCCCCACCCCCAGCAGTGTAGGGCACCTGCCAGCAGGCCCCCACTCAGCTCCCCCAGCACCCCCACCCACCAGCAGTGTAGGGCACCTGCCAGCAGGCCCCACTCATGTCCCCCATCACCCCCACCCACCAGCACTGAGGAACACCTGCCAGCAGGCCCCCACTCATGTCCCACTCATGTTCCCTTGCACATCCACCCCCAGCAGTGCAGGGTACCTGCCTTCAGGCCCCACTCATGTCCCCTTGCACCCCAACCCCCAGCAGTGCAGGGCCCCTGCCAGCAGGCCCCCACTGATGTCCCCCAGCACCCCCACCCACCAGCAGTACAGGGCACCTGCCAGCAGGCCCCCACTCATATCCCCCAGCACCTCCACCCACCAGCAGTGCAGGGCACCTGCCAGCAGGCCCCCACTCATGTCCCCCAGCACCCCCACCCACCAGCACTGAGGGGCACCTGCCAGCAGGCCCCCACTGATATACCACTCATGTCCCCTTGCACCCCCACCGCCCAGTAGTGCAGGGCACGTGCCAGCAGGACCCCACTCATGTCCAACTCATGTCTCCTTGCACCCCCACCCCCCAGCAGTGCAGGGTACCTGCCTTCAGGCCCCCACTCATGTCCCCTTGCACCCCAACCCCCAGCAGTGCAGGGTCCCTGCCAGCAGGCCCCCACTGATGTCCCCCAGCACCCCCACCCACCAGCAGTACAGGGCACCTGCCAACAGGCCCCCACTCATATCCCCCAGCACCTCCACCCACCAGCACTGAGGGGCACCTGCCAGCAGGCCCCCACTGATGTCCCACTCATGTCCCCTTGCACCCCCACCCCCAGCAGTGCAGGGCACCTGCCAGCAGGCCCCCACTCATGTCCCCTTGCAGCCAAACCCCCCAGCAGTACAGTGCAGCTGCCAGCAAGCCCCCACTCATGATCCCCAGCACCCCCACCCCCCAGCAGTGCAGGCCACCTGCCAGCAGGCGCCCATCCGTGTCCCACAGCACCCCCACACACAAGAGGTGCAGGGCACCTGCCAGCAGGCCCCCACTCATGTCCCCCAACACCCCCACCCACCAGCAGTGCAGGGCACCTGCCAGCAGGCCCCAACTCGTGTCCCCCAGCAACCCTACACATCAGCACTGAGGGGCACCTGCCAGCAGGCCCCCAATCATGTCCCCCAGTACCCTTACCAGCCGGCACTGAGGGGCACCTGCCAGCAGGCCCCCACACATGTCCCACCCATGTCCCCTTGCACCCCCACCCCCCAGCAGTACAGGGCACCTGCCAGCAGGCCCCCACTCATGTCCCCCAGCACCCCCACCCACCAGCACTGAGGGGCACCTGCAAGCAGGCCCCCACTTATGTCCCACTCATGTCCCCTTGCACCCCCCCCAGCAGTGCAGGGCACCTGCCAGCAGGCCCCCACTCATGTCTCCTTGCAGCCCCACCCCCAGCAGTGCAGGGCAGCTGCCAGCAGGACCCCACTCATGATTCCCAGCACCCCCACATCCAGCAGTGCAGAGCCACTGCCAGCAGGCCTCCACTCATGTCCCCCAGCACCCCCACCTCCCAGCAGTGCAGGGCACCTGCCAGCAGGCCCCCACTCATGTCCCCCAGCACCCCCACCCACCAGAAGTGCAGGGCAACTGCCCGCAGGCCCCCACTCATGTCCCCCAGCACCCCCACCCACCAGCAGTGCAGGGCACCTGCCAGCAGACCCCCACTCATGTCCCCCAGCACCCCCACCCACCAGCAATGAGGGGCACCTTCCAGCCGTCCCCCACTCATGTCCACCAGCACCCCCACCGACCTGCACTGATTGGTACCTGCCAGCAGGCCCCAACTCATGTCACACTCATGTCCCCTTGCACCCCTACCCGCCAGCAGTGCAGGGCACCTGCCAGCAGCCCTCACTCATGTCCCACTCATGTCCCTTGCAGCCCCACCCCCAGCAGTGCAGGGCACCTGCCAGCAGGCCCCCACTCATGTCCCCCAGCACCCCCACCCCCCAGCAGTGCAGGGCACCTGTCAGCAGGCCCCCACTCATGTCCCCCAGCACCCCCATCCCCAGCAGTGCAGGGCACCTGCCAGCAGGCCCCCACTCATGTCCCACTCATGTCCCCTTGCACCCTGACCCCCCAGGAGTGAGTGCAGGGCACCTGCCAGCCGGCCCCCACTCATGTCACCTTGCACCCCCACACCCCAGCAGTGCAGGGCACCTGCTAGCAGGCCCCCACTCATGTCCCCCAGCACCGTCACCCCCCAGCAGCGCAGGGCAAATGCCAGCAGGCCCCCATTCATGTCTCCTTGCACCCCCACCCCCAGCAGTGCAGGGCACCTACCAGAAGGCCCTCACTCAGCTCCCGCAGCACCCCCACCCACCAGCAGTGCAGGGCACCTGCCAGCAGGCCCCCACTCATGTCCCCCATCACCCCCACCCACCAGCACTGAGGAACACCTGCCAGCAGGCCCCCACTCATGTCCCACTCATGTCCCCTTGCACCCCAACCCCCCAGCAGTGCAGGGCACCTGCCAGCAGGCCCCCACTGATGTCCCACTCATGTCCCCTTGCACCTCCACCCCCAGCAGTGCAGGGCACCAGCCAGCAGGCCCCCACTCATGTCCCCTTGCAGCCCCACCCCCCAGCAGTACAGGGCAGCTGCCAGCAAGCCCCCACTCATGATCCCCAGCACCCCCACCCCCCAGCAGTGCAGGCCACCTGCCAACAGGCCCCCCATCCGTGTCCCATAGCACCCCCACACACAAGAAGTGCAGGGCACCTGCCAGCAGGCCCCCACTCATGTCCCCCAACACCCCCACCCACCAGCAGTGCAGGGCACCTGCCAGCAGGCCCCCACTCATGTCCCCCAGCAACCCCACCCACCAGAACTGAGGGGCACCTGCCAGCAGGCCCCCAATCATGTCCCCCAGTACCCTCACCAACCAGCACTGAGGGGCACCTGCCAGCAGACCCCCACACATGTCCCACCCATGTCCCCGAGCACCCCCACCCACCAGCACTGAGGGGCACCTGCCAGCAATCCCCCACTCATGTCCCACTCATGTCCCCTTGCACCCCCACCCCCCAGCAGTGCAGGGCACCTGCCAGCAGGCCCCCACTCATGTCTCTTTGCAGCCCCACCCCCAGCAGTGCAGGGCAGCTGCCAGCAGGACCCCACTCATGATCCCCAGCACCCCCACACTCAGCAGTGCAGGGCACCTGCCAGCAGGCCTCCACTCATGTCCCCCAGCACCCCCACCTCCCAGCAGTGCAGGGCACCTGCCAGCAGGCCCCCACTCATGTCCCCCAGCACCCCCACCCACCAGAAGTGCAGGGCACCTGCCCGCAGGCCCCCACTCATGTCCCCCTTCACCCCCACCCACCAGCAGTGCAGGGCACCTGCCAGCAGACCCCCGCTCATGTCCCCCAGCACCCCCACCCACCAGCACTGAGGGGCACCTTCCAGCAGGCCCCCACTCATGTCCACCAGCACCCCCACACACCTGTACTGAGGGGTACCTGCCAGCAGGACCCAACTCATGTCACACTCATGTCCCCTTGCACCCCTACCCGCCAGCAGTGCAGGGCACCTGCCAGCAGCCCTCACTCATGTCCCACTCATGTCCCTTGCAGCCCCACCCCCAGCAGTGCACGGCACCTGCCAGCAGGCCCCCACTCATGTCCCCCAGCACCCCCACCCCCCAGCAGTGCAGGGCACCTGTCAGCAGGCCCCCACTCATGTCCCCCAGCACCCCCATCCCCAGCAGTGCAGGGCACCTGCCAGCAGGCCCCCACTCATGTCCCACTCATGTCCCCTTGCACCCCCACCCCCCAGGAGTGAGTGCAGGGCACCTGCCAGCCGGCCCCCACTCATGTCCCCTTGCACCCCCACGCCCCAGCAGTGCAGGGCACCTGCTAGCAGGCCCCCACTCATGTCCCCCAGCACCGCCACCCCCCAGCAGCGCAGGGCAAATGCCAGCAGGCCCCCATTCATGTCTCCTTGCACCCCCACCCCAGCAGTGCAGGGCCCCTGCCAGCAGGCCCTCACTCAGCTCCCGCAGCACCCCCACCCACCAGCAGTGCAGGGCACCTGCCAGCAGGCCCCACTCATGTCCCCCATCACCCCCTCCCACCAGCACTGAGGAACACCTGCCAGCAGGCCCCCACTCATGCCCCACTCATGTCCCCTTGCACCCCCACCCCCCAGCAGGGCAGGGTACCTGCCTTCAGGCCCCTACTCATGTCCTTTTTGCACCCCAACCCCCAGCAGTGCAGGGCCCCTGCCAGCAGGCCCCCACTCATGTCCCCCAGCAGCCCCACCCAAAAGCAGTGCAGGGCACCTGCCAGCAGGCCCCCACTCATGTCCCCCAGCACCCCCACCCACCAGCACTGAGGGGCACCTGCCAGCAGGCCCCCACTCATGTCCCACTCATGTCCCCTTGCACCCCCACCCCCCAGCAGTGCAGGGCACCTGCCAGCAGGCCCCCACTCATGTCCCCTTGCAGCCCCAACCCCCAGCAGTACAGAGCAGCTGCCAGCAGGCCCCCACTCATGATCCCCAGCACCCCCACCCCCCAGCAGTGTAGGGAACCTGCCTGCAGGCCCCCATCCATGTCCCACAGCACCCCCACCCACAAGAAGTGCAGGGCATCTGCCAGCAGGCCCCCACTCATGTCCCCCAGCACCCCCACCCACCAGCAGTGCAGGGCACCTGCCAGCAAGCCCCCACTCATGTCCCTCAGCACCACAACCCACCAGCACTGAGGGGCACCTGCCAGCAGGCCCCCAATCATGTCCCACTCATATCCCCTTGCACCCCCAGCCCCCAGCAGTGCAGGGCACCTGCCAGCAGGCCCCCACTCATGTCCCCTTGCAGCCCCACCCCCCAGCAATGCAGGGCACCTGCCAGCAGGCCCCCACTCATGTCCCCAAGCACCCCCACCCTCAGCAGTGCAGGGCACCTGCCAGCAGGCCCCCACTCATGTCCCCCAGCACCCCCACCCCCAGCAGTGCAGGGCACCTGCCAGCAGGCCCCCGCTCATGTCCCCTTGCACCCCCACCCCCCAGCAGTGCAGGGCACCTGCCAGCAGGCCCGCACTCATGTCCCCCAGCACCCCCACCCACCAGCAGTGTAGGGCACCTGCCAGCAGGCCCCCACTCATGTCCCTCTCATATCCCCTTGTACCCCCACCCCCCAGCAGTGCAGGGCACCTGTCAGCAGGCCGCCACTCATGTCCCACTCATGTCTCCTTGCACCCCCAATCCCCAGCATTGCTGGGCACCTGCCAGCAGGCTCCACTCATGTCCCACTCATGTCCCCTTGCACCCCCACCCCCCAGCATTGCAGGACACCTGCCACCAGGCCCCCACTCATGTCCCACTCATGTCGCCCAGCACCCCCACCCCCCAGCAGTGCAGGGCACCTGCCAGCAGGCCCCCATTCATGTCCCCTTGCACCCCCAACCCTCAGCAGTGCAGGGCACTTGCCAGCAGGCCCGCACACATGTCCCACTCATGTCCCCTTGCACCCTGACCCCCCAGGAGTGAGTGCAGGGCACCTGCCAGCCGGCCCCCACTCATGTCACCTTGCACCCCCACACCCCAGCAGTGCAGGGCACCTGCTAGCAGGCCCCCACTCATGTCCCCCAGCACCGTCACCCCCCAGCAGCGCAGGGCAAATGCCAGCAGGCCCCCATTCATGTCTCCTTGCACCCCCACCCCCAGCAGTGCAGGGCACCTACCAGAAGGCCCTCACTCAGCTCCCGCAGCACCCCCACCCACCAGCAGTGCAGGGCACCTGCCAGCAGGCCCCCACTCATGTCCCCCATCACCCCCACCCACCAGCACTGAGGAACACCTGCCAGCAGGCCCCCACTCATGTCCCACTCATGTCCCCTTGTACCCCCACCCCCCAGCAGTGCAGGGCACCTGCCAGCAGGCCCCCACTCATGTCCCACTCATGTCCCCTTGTACCCCCACCCCCCAGCAGTGCAGGGCACATGCCAGCAGTTCCCCACTCATGTCCCACTCATGTCCACTTGCACCTCAACCCCCAGCAGTGCAGGGCACCTGCCAGCAGGCCCCCACTCATGTCCCACTCATGTCCCCTTGAACCCCCACCCCCCAGCAGTGCAGGGCACCTGCCAACAGGCCCCCACTCATGTCCAACTCATGTCCCCTTGCACCCCCACCCCCCAGCAGTGCAGGGCACCTGCCAGCAGACCCCCACTCATGTCCCCCAGCACTCCCACCCCCCAGCAGTGCGGGGCACCTGCCAGCAGGCCCCCACTCATGTCTCCCAGCACTCCCACCCACCAGCAGTGCAGGGCACCAGCCAGCTGGTCCCCACTCATGTCCCACTCATGTCCCCGTGCACCCCCACCCCCAGCAGTGCAGGGCACCTGCCAGCAGATCCCCTCTCATGTTCCCTTGCACCCCCACCCCCCAGCAGTACAGGGCACCTGCCAGCAGGCCCCCACTCATGTCCCCCAGCACCCCCACCCACCAGCAGTGCAGGGCACCTGCCAGCAGGCCCCCACTCATGTCCCCCAGCACCCCCACCCACCAGCACTGAGGGGCACCTGCCAGCAGGCCCCCACTCATGTCCCACTCATGTCCCCTTGCACCCCCACCCCCCAGCAGTGCAGGGCACCTGCCAGCAGGCCCCCCACTCATGTCTCCTTGCAGCCCCACCCCCAGCAGTGCAGGGCAGCTGCCAGCAGGCCCCCACTCATGTCCCCCAGCACCCCCACCCCCCAGCAGTGCAGGGTACCTGCCAGCAGACCCCACTAATGTCCCCCAGCAACCCCAACCCCCAGCAGTGCAGGGCACCTGCCAGCAGGCCCCCACTCATGTCCCACTCATGTCTCCTTGCACCCTCAACCCCCAGCAGTGCAGGGCTCCTGCCAGCAGGCCCCCACTCATGTCCCACTCATGTCCCCTTGCACCCCCACCCCCCAGCAGTGCAGGGCACATGCCAGCAGGCCCCCACTCATGTCCCCTTGCACCCCCACCCCCCAGCAGTGCAGGGCACCTGCCAGCAGGCCCCCACTCATGTCCCACTCATGTCCCCTTGCACCCCCACCCCCCAGCAGTGCAGGGCACCTGCCAGCAGGCCCCCACTCATGTCCCACTCATGTCCCCTTGCACCCCCACCCCCCAGCAGTGCAGGGCACCTGCCAACAGGCCCCCACTCATGTCCAACTCATGTCCCCTTGCACCCCGACCCCCAGCAGTGCAGGGCACCTGCCAGCAGGCAACCACTCATGTCCCACTCATGTCCCCTTGCACCCCCACCTCCCAGCAGTGCAGGGCACCTGCCAGCAGGCCCCCACTCATGTCCCACTCATGTCCCCTTGCACCCCCACCCCCAGCAGTGCAGGGCACCTGCCAACAGGCCCCCACTCATGTCCAACTCATGTCCCCTTGCACCCCCACCCCCAGCAGTGCAGGGCACCTGCCAGCAGACCCCCTCTCATGTCCCCTTGCACCCCCACCCCCCAGCAGTACAGGGCACCTGCCAGCAGGCCCCCACTCATGTCCCCCAGCACCCCCACCCACCAGCAGTGCAGGGCACCTGCCAGCAGGCCTCCACTCATGTCCCACTCATGCCCCCTTGAACCCCCACCCCACAGCAGTGCAGGGCACCTGCCAGCAGGCCCCCCACTCATGTCCCCTTGCAGCCCCACCCCCAGCAGTGCAGGGCAGCTGCCAGCAGGCCCCCACTCATGTCCCCCAGCACCCCCACCCCCCAGCAGTGCAGGGTACCTGCCAGCAGACCCCACTCATGTCCCCCAGCACCCCCACCCCCCAGCAGTACAGGGCACCTGCCAGCAGGCCCCCACTCATGTCCCACTCATGTCTCCTTGCACCCCCAACCCCCAGTAGTGCAGGGCACCTGCCAGCAGGCCCCCACTCATGTCCCACTCATGTCCCTTTGCACCCCCACCCCCCAGCAGTGCAGGGCACCTGCCAGCAGGCCCCCACTCATGTCCCCCAGCAACCCCACCCACCAGAAGTGCAGGGCACCTGCCAGCATGCTCCCACTCATGTCCCCCAGCACCCCCACCCACCAGCAGTGCAGGGCACCTGCCAGCAGGCCCCCACTCACGTCCCCTTGAACCCACCCCCCCCAGCAGTGCAGGGCATCTGCCAGCAGGCCCCCACTCATGTCCCACTCATGTCCCCATGCACCCCCACCCCCAACAGTGCAGGGCACCTGCCAGCAGGCCCCCACTCATGTCCCCCAGCACTCCCACCCACCAGCAGTGCAGGGCACCTGCCAGCAGGCCCCCAATCATGTCCCACTCATGTCCCCTTGCAGCCCCATACCCCAGCAGTGCAGGGCACCTGCCAGCAGGCCCCCACTCATGTCCCCCAGCACCCCCACCCCCAGCAGTGTAGGGCACCTGCCAGCAGGCCCCCACTCATGTCCCCCAGCACCCCCATCCACAGGCAGTTCAGGGCACCTGCCAGCAGTCCCCCACTCATGTCCCCCAGCACCTCCACCCCCCAGCAGTGCAGGGCACCTGCCAGCAGGCCCCCACTCATGTCCCACTCATGTCCCCTTGCACACCCTCCCCCCAGCAGTGCAGGGCACCTGCCAGCAGGCCCCCACTCATGGCCCACTCATGTCCCCTTGCATCCCCACCCCCCAGCAGTGCAGGGCGGCTGCCATCAGGCCCCCTCTCATGTCCCCCAGCACCCCCACCCACCAGCAGTGCAGGGCATCTGCCAGCAGGCCCCCACTCATGTCCCCTAGCACCACCACTCACCAGCACTGTGGGACACCTGCCAGCAGGCCCCCACTCATGTCCCACTCATGTCCCCTTGCACCCCCAATCCCAGCAGTGCAGGGCACCTGCCAGCAGGCCCCCACTCATGTCCCACTCATGTCCCCTTTCAGCCCCACCCCCTGCAATGCAGGGCATATGTCAGCAGAACCCCACTCATGTCCCCCAGCACCCCCACCTCCCATCAGTGCAGGGCACCTGCCAGCAGGCCCCCACTCATGTCCCCCAGCACCCCCACCCCCCAGCAGTGCAGGGCACCTGCCAGCAGGCCCCCACTCATGTCCCCTAGCACTCACACCCACCAGCAGTGCAGGGCACCTGCCAGCAGGCCCCCACTCATGTCCCCCAGCACCCCCACCCACCAGCAGTGCAGGGCTCCTGCCAACAGGCCCCCACTCATGTCCGCCAGCACCCCCACCCACCAGCAGTGTAGGGCATCTGCCAGCAGGCCCCCACTCATGTCCCACTCATGTCCCCCAGCACCCCCACCCCCCAGCAGTGCAGGGCACTTGCCAGCAGGCTCCCACTCATGTCCCCTTGCACCCCCAACCCTCAGCAGTGCAGGGCACTTGCCAGCAGGCCCGCACTCATGTCCCCCAGCACCCCCACCCACCAGCAGTGTAGGGCACCTGCCAGCAGGCCCCCACTCATGTCCCACTCATGTCCCCTTGTACCCCCACCCCCCAGCAGTGCAGGGCACCTGCCAGCAGGCCCCCACTCATGTCCCACTCATGCGCCCTTGAACCCTCACCCCCCAGCAGTACAGGGCACATGCCAGCAGTTCCCCACTCATGTCCCACTCATGTCCACTTGCACCTCAACCCCCAGCAGTGCAGGGCACCTGCCAGCAGGCCCCCACTCATGTCCCACTCATGTCCCCTTGAACCCCCACCCCCCAGCAGTGCAGGGCACCTGCCAACAGGCCCCCACTCATGTCCAACTCATGTCCCCTTGCACCCCCACCCCCCAGCAGTGCAGGGCACCTGCCAGCAGACCACCACTCATGTCCCCCAGCACTCCCACCCCCCAGCAGTGCAGGGTACCTGCCAGCAGGCCCCCACTCATGTCTCCCAGCACTCTCACCCACCAGCAGTGCAGGGCACCTGCCAGCTGGTCCCCACTCATGTCCCACTCATGTCCCCATGCACCCCCACCCCCAGCAGTGCAGGGCACCTGCCAGCAGATCCCCTCTCATGTTCCCTTGCACCCCCACCCCCCAGCAGTACAGGGCACCTGCCAGCAGGCCCCCACTCATGTCCCCCAGCACCCCCACCCACCAGCAGTGCAGGGCACCTGCCAGCAGGCCCCCACTCATGTCCCCCAGCACCCCCATCCACCAGCACTGAGGGGCACCTGCCAGCAGGCCCCCACTCATGTCCCACTCATGTCCCCTTGCACCCCACCCCCCAGCAGTGCAGGGCACCTGCCAGCAGGCCCCCCACTCATGTCTCCTTGCAGCCCCACCCCCAGCAGTGCAGGGCAGCTGCCAGCAGGCCCCCACTCATGTCCCCCAGCACCCCCACCCCCCAGCAGTGCAGGGTACCTGCCAGCAGACCCCACTCATGTCCCCCAGCACCCCCAACCCCCAGCAGTGCAGGGCACCTGCCAGCAGGCCCCCACTCATGTCCCACTCATGTCTCCTTGCACCCCAACCCCCAGCAGTGCAGGGCTCCTGCCAGCAGGCCCCCACTCATGTCCCACTCATGTCCCCTTGCACCCCCACCCCCCAGCAGTGCAGGGCACATGCCAGCAGGCCCCCACTCATGTCCCCTTGCACCCCCACCCCCCAGCAGTGCAGGGCACCTGCCAGCAGGCCCCCACTCATGTCCCACTCATGTCCCCTTGCACCCCCACCCCCCAGCAGTGCAGGGCACCTGCCAGCAGGCCCCCACTCATGTCCCACTCATGTCCCCTTGCACCCCCACCCCCAGCAGTGCAGGGAACCTGCCAACAGGCCCCCACTCATGTCCAACTCATGTCCCCTTGCACCCCGACCCCCAGCAGTGCAGGGCACCTGCCAGCAGGCAACCACTCATGTCCCCTTGCACCCCCACCCCCCAGCAGTGCAGGGCACCTGCCATCAGGCCCCCACTCATGTCCCTTTGCACCCCCACCCCCAGCAGTGCAGGGCACCTGCCAACAGGCCCCCACTCATGTCCAACTCATGTCCCCTTGCACCCCCACCCCCAGCAGTGCAGGGCACCTGCCAGCAGACCCCCTCTCATGTCCCCTTGCACCCCCACCCCCCAGCAGTACAGGGCACCTGCCAGCAGGCCCCCACTCATGTCCCCCAGCACCCCCACCCACCAGCAGTGCAGGGCACCTGCCAGCAGGCCCCCACTCATGTCCCCCAGCACCCTCACCCACCAGCACTGAGGGGCACCTGCCAGCAAGCCCCACTCATGTCCCACTCATGCCCCCTTGAAACCCCACCCCCCAGCAGTGCAGGGCACCTGCCAGCAGGCCCCCCACTCATGTCCCCTTGCAGCCCCACCCCCAGCAGTGCAGGGCAGCTGCCAGCAGGCCCCCACTCATGTCCCCCAGCACCCCCACCCCCCAGCAGTGCAGGGTACCTGCCATCAGACCCCACTCATGTCCCCCAGCACCCCCACCCCCCAGCAGTACAGGGCACCTGCCAGCAGGCCCCCACTCATGTCCCACTCATGTCTCCTTGCACCCCCAACCCCCAGCAGTGCAGGGCACCTGCCAGCAGGCCCCCATTCATGTCCCACTCATGTCCCTTTGCACCCCCACCCCCCAGCAGTGCAGGGCACCTGCCAGCAGGCCCCCACTCATGTCCCCCAGCAACCCCACCCACCAGAAGTGCAGGGCACCTGCCAGCTGGTCCCCACTCATGTCCCACTCATGTCCCCTTGAACCCCCACCCCCCAGCAGTGCAGGGCACCTGCCAACAGGCCCCCACTCATGTCCAACTCATGTCCCCTTGCACCCCCACCCCCCAGCAGTGCAGGGCACCTGCCAGCAGACCACCACTCATGTCCCCCAGCACTCCCACCCCCCAGCAGTGCAGGGTACCTGCCAGCAGGCCCCCACTCATGTCTCCCAGCACTCTCACCCACCAGCAGTGCAGGGCACCTGCCAGCTGGTCCCCACTCATGTCCCACTCATGTCCCCATGCACCCCCACCCCCAGCAGTGCAGGGCACCTGCCAGCAGATCCCCTCTCATGTTCCCTTGCACCCCCACCCCCCAGCAGTACAGGGCACCTGCCAGCAGGCCCCCACTCATGTCCCCCAGCACCCCCACCCACCAGCAGTGCAGGGCACCTGCCAGCAGGCCCCCACTCATGTCCCCCAGCACCCCCATCCACCAGCACTGAGGGGCACCTGCCAGCAGGCCCCCACTCATGTCCCACTCATGTCCCCTTGCACCCCACCCCCCAGCAGTGCAGGGCACCTGCCAGCAGGCCCCCCACTCATGTCTCCTTGCAGCCCCACCCCCAGCAGTGCAGGGCAGCTGCCAGCAGGCCCCCACTCATGTCCCCCAGCACCCCCACCCCCCAGCAGTGCAGGGTACCTGCCAGCAGACCCCACTCATGTCCCCCAGCACCCCCAACCCCCAGCAGTGCAGGGCACCTGCCAGCAGGCCCCCACTCATGTCCCACTCATGTCTCCTTGCACCCCAACCCCCAGCAGTGCAGGGCTCCTGCCAGCAGGCCCCCACTCATGTCCCACTCATGTCCCCTTGCACCCCCACCCCCAGCAGTGCAGGGCACATGCCAGCAGGCCCCCACTCATGTCCCCTTGCACCCCCACCCCCCAGCAGTGCAGGGCACCTGCCAGCAGGCCCCCACTCATGTCCCACTCATGTCCCCTTGCACCCCCACCCCCCAGCAGTGCAGGGCACCTGCCAGCAGGCCCCCACTCATGTCCCACTCATGTCCCCTTGCACCCCCACCCCCAGCAGTGCAGGGAACCTGCCAACAGGCCCCCACTCATGTCCAACTCATGTCCCCTTGCACCCCGACCCCCAGCAGTGCAGGGCACCTGCCAGCAGGCAACCACTCATGTCCCCTTGCACCCCCACCCCCCAGCAGTGCAGGGCACCTGCCATCAGGCCCCCACTCATGTCCCTTTGCACCCCCACCCCCAGCAGTGCAGGGCACCTGCCAACAGGCCCCCACTCATGTCCAACTCATGTCCCCTTGCACCCCCACCCCCAGCAGTGCAGGGCACCTGCCAGCAGACCCCCTCTCATGTCCCCTTGCACCCCCACCCCCCAGCAGTACAGGGCACCTGCCAGCAGGCCCCCACTCATGTCCCCCAGCACCCCCACCCACCAGCAGTGCAGGGCACCTGCCAGCAGGCCCCCACTCATGTCCCCCAGCACCCTCACCCACCAGCACTGAGGGGCACCTGCCAGCAAGCCCCACTCATGTCCCACTCATGCCCCCTTGAACCCCCACCCCCCAGCAGTGCAGGGCACCTGCCAGCAGGCCCCCCACTCATGTCCCCTTGCAGCCCCACCCCCAGCAGTGCAGGGCAGCTGCCAGCAGGCCCCCACTCATGTCCCCCAGCACCCCCACCCCCCAGCAGTGCAGGGTACCTGCCATCAGACCCCACTCATGTCCCCCAGCACCCCCACCCCCCAGCAGTACAGGGCACCTGCCAGCAGGCCCCCACTCATGTCCCACTCATGTCTCCTTGCACCCCCAACCCCCAGCAGTGCAGGGCACCTGCCAGCAGGCCCCCATTCATGTCCCACTCATGTCCCTTTGCACCCCCACCCCCCAGCAGTGCAGGGCACCTGCCAGCAGGCCCCCACTCATGTCCCCCAGCAACCCCACCCACCAGAAGTGCAGGGCACCTGCCAGCATGCTCCCACTCATGTCCCCCAGCACCCCCACCCACCAGCAGTGCAGGGCACCTGCCAGCAGGCCCCCACTCATGTCCCCTTGAACCCACACCCCCCAGCAGTGCAGGGCATCTGCCAGCAGGCCCCCACTCATGTCCCACTCATGTCCCCATGCACCCCCACCCCCAGCAGTGCAGGGCACCTGCCAGCAGGCCCCCACTCATGTCCCCCAGCACTCCCACCCACCAGCAGTGCAGGGCACCTGCCAGCAGGCCCCACTCATGTCCCACTCATGTCCCCTTGCAGCCCCATACCCCAGCAGTGCAGGGCACCTGCCAGCAGGCCCCCACTCATGTCCCCCAGCACCCCCACCCCCAGCAGTGTAGGGCACCTGCCAGCAGTCCCCCACTCATGTCCCCCAGCACCCCCAGCAGTGCAGGGCACCTGCCAGCAGGCCCCCACTCATGTCCCACTCATGTCCCCTTGCACACCCTCCCCCCAGCAGTGCAGGGCACCTGCCAGCAGGCCCCCACTCATGGCCCACTCATGTCCCCTTGCATCCCCACCCCCCAGCAGTGCAGGGCGGCTGCCATCAGGCCCCCTCTCATGTCCCCCAGCACCCCCACCCACCAGCAGTGCAGGGCATCTCCCAGCAGGCCCCCACTCATGTCCCCTAGCACCACCACTCACCAGCACTGTGGGACACCTGCCAGCAGGCCCCCACTCATGTCCCACTCATGTCCCCTTGCACCCCCACTCCCAGCAGTGCAGGGCACCTGCCAGCAGGCCCCCACTCATGTCCCACTCATGTCCCCTTTCAGCCCCACCCCCTGCAATGCAGGGCATATGTCAGCAGAACCCCACTCATGTCCCCCAGCACCCCCACCTCCCATCAGTGCAGGGCACTTGCCAGCAGGCCCCCACTCATGTCCCCCAGCACCCCCACCCCCCAGCAGTGCAGGGCACCTGCCAGCAGGCCCCCACTCATGTCCCCTAGCAC
The DNA here is from genome assembly GCF_040938575.1 of Ambystoma mexicanum. NCBI lineage: Eukaryota > Metazoa > Chordata > Amphibia > Caudata > Ambystomatidae > Ambystoma > Ambystoma mexicanum. The sequence goes on along the minus strand of NC_090932.1, from coordinate 484,081,705 downwards.
TCACACCCACCAGCAGTGCAGGGCACCTGCCAGCAGGCCCCCACTCATGTCCCCCAGCACCCCCACCCACCAGCAGTGCAGGGCTCCTGCCAACAGGCCCCCACTCATGTCCGCCAGCACCCCCACCCACCAGCAGTGTAGGGCATCTGCCAGCAGGGCCCCACTCATGTCCCACTCATGTCCCCCAGCACCCCCACCCCCCAGCAGTGCAGGGCACCTGCCAGCAGGCTCCCACTCATGTCCCCCAGCACCCCCATCCACCAGCAGTGTAGGGCACCTGCCAGCAGGCCCCCACTCATGTCCTACTCATGTCCCCTTGTACCCCCACCCCCAGCAGTGCAGGGCACCTGCCAGCAGTTCCCCACTCATGTCCCACTCATGTCCCCTTGCACCTCAACCCACAGCAGTGCAGGGCACCTGCCTGCAGGCCCCCACTCATGTCCCACTCATGTCCCCTTGAACCCCCACCCCCCAGCAGTGCAGGGCACCTGCCAACAGGCCCCCACTCATGTCCAACTCATGTCCCCTTGCACCCCCACCCCCCAGCAGTGCAGGGCACCTGCCAGCAGACCCCCACTCATGTCCCCCAGCACTCGCCCCCACTCATGTCCCCCAGCACCCCCACCCACCAGCAGTGCAGGGCACCTGCCAGCAGGCCCCCACTCATGTCCCCCAGCACCCCCACCCACCAGCACTGAGGGGCACCTGCCAGCAGGCCCCCACTCATGTCCCACTCATGTCCCCTTGCACCCCCACCCCCCAGCAGTGCAGGGCACCTGCCAGCAGGCCCCCCACTCATGTCCCCTTGCAGCCCCACCCCCAGCAGTGCAGGGCAGCTGCCAGCAGGCCCCCACTCATGTCCCCGAGCACCCCCATCCCCCAGCAGTGCAGGGTACCTGCCAGCAGACCCCACTCATGTCCCACTCATGTCCCCTTGCACCCCCAACCCCCAGCAGTGCAGGGCACCTGCCAGCAGGCCCCCACTCATGTCCCACTCATGTCCCCCAGCACCCCCAACCCCCAGCAGTGCAGGGCACCTGCCAGCAGGCCCCCACTCATGTCCCACTCATGTCTCCTTGCACCCCCAACCCCCAGCAGTGCAGGGCACCTGCCAGCAGGCCCCCACTCATGTCCCACTCATGTCCCCTTGCACCCCCACCCCCCAGCAGTGTAGGGCACCTTCCAGCAGGCCCCCACTCATGTCCCACTCATGTCCCCTTGCACCCCCAACCCCCAGCAGTGCAGGGCACCTGCCAGCAGGCCCCCACTCATGTCCCACTCATGTCCCCTTGTACCCCCACCCCCCAGCAGTGCAGGGCACCTGCCAGCAGGCCCCCACTCATGTCCCACTCATGTCCCCTTGCACCCCCACCCCCCAGCAGTGCAGGGCACCTGCCAGCAGGCCCCCACTCATTTCCAAACATGTCCCCTTGCACCCCGACCCCCAGCAGTGCAGGGCACCTGCCAGCAGGCAACCACTCATGTCCCACTCATGTCCCCTTGCACCCCCACCCCCAGCAGTGCAGGGCACCTGCCAGCAGGCCCCCACTCATGTCCCACTCATGTCCCCCAGCACCCTCACCCACCAGCACTGAGGGGCACCTGCCAGCAAGCCCCCACTCATGTCCCACTCATGTCCCCTTGCACCCCCACCCCCCAGCAGTGCAGGGCACCAGCCAGCAGGCCCCCCACTCATGTCCCCTTGCAGCCCCACCCCCAGCAGTGCAGGGCAGCTGCCAGCAGGCCCCCACTCATGTCCCCCAGCACCCCCACCCCCCAGCAGTGCAGGGTACCTGCCAGCAGACCCCACTCATGTCCCCCAGCACCCCCACCCCCCAGCAGTGCAGGGCACCTGCCAGCAGGCCCCCACTCATGTCCCACTCATGTCCCCTTGCACCCCCAACCCCCAGCAGTGCAGGGCACCTGCCAGCAGGCCCCCACTCATGTCCCACTCATGTCCCCTTGCACCCCCACCCCCCAGCAGTGCAGGGCACCTGCCAGCAGGCCCCCACTCATGTCCCACTCATGTCCCCTTGCACCCCCACCCCCCAGCAGTGCAGGGCACCTGCCAACAGGCCCCCACTCATTTCCAAACATGTCCCCTTGCACCCCGACCCCCAGCAGTGCAGGGCACCTGCCAGCAGGCAACCACTCATGTCCCACTCATGTCCCCTTGCACCCCCACCCCCAGCAGTGCAGGGCACCTGCCAGCAGGCCCCCACTCATGTCCCACTCATGTCCCCCAGCACCCTCACCCACCAGCACTGAGGGGCACCTGCCAGCAAGCCCCCACTCATGTCCCACTCATGTCCCCTTGCACCCCCACCCCCCAGCAGTGCAGGGCACCTGCCAGCATGCCCCCCACTCATGTCCCCTTGCAGCCCCACCCCCAGCAGTGCAGAGCAGCTGCCAGCAGGCCCCCACTCATGTCCCCCAGCACCCCCACCCCCCAGCAGTGCAGGGTACCTGCCAGCAGACCCCACTCATGTCCCCCAGCACCCCCACCCCCCAGCAGTGCAGGGCACCTGCCAGCAGGCCCCCACTCATGTCCCACTCATGTCTCCTTGCACCCCCAACCCCCAGCAGTGCAGGGCACCTGCAAGCAGGCCCCCACTCATGTCCCACTCATGTCCCTTTGCACCCCCACCCCCCAGCAGTGCAGGGCACCTGCCAGCAGGCCCCCACTCATGTCCCCCAGCACCCCCACCCACCAGAAGTGCAGGGCACCTGCCAGCATGCCCCCACTCATGTCCCCCAGCACCCCCACCCACCAGCAGTGCAGGGCACCTGCCAGCAGGCCCCCACTCATGTCCCCTTGAACCCACACCCCCCAGCAGTGCAGGGCACCTGCCAGCAGGCCCCCACTCATGTCCCCTTGCAGCCCCATACCCCAGCAGTGCAGGGCACCTGCCAGCAGGCCCCCACTCATGTCCCCCAGCACCCCCACCCCCAGCAGTGTAGGGCACCTGCCAGCAGTCCCCCACTCATGTCCCCCAGCACCCCCACCCCCCAGCAGTGCAGGGCACCTGCCAGCAGGCCCCCACTCATGTCCCACTCATGTCCCCTTGCACACCCTCCCCCCAGCAGTGCAGGGCACCTGCCAGCAGGCCCCCACTCATGGCCCACTCATGTCCCCTTGCATCCCCACCCCCCAGCAGTGCAGGGCGGCTGCCATCAGGCCCCCTCTCATGTCCCCCAGCACCCCCACCCACCAGCAGTGCAGGGCATCTCCCAGCAGGCCCCCACTCATGTCCCCTAGCACCACCACTCACCAGCACTGTGGGACACCTGCCAGCAGGCCCCCACTCATGTCCCACTCATGTCCCCTTGCACCCCCACTCCCAGCAGTGCAGGGCACCTGCCAGCAGGCCCCCACTCATGTCCCACTCATGTCCCCTTTCAGCCCCACCCCCTGCAATGCAGGGCATATGTCAGCAGAACCCCACTCATGTCCCCCAGCACCCCCACCTCCCATCAGTGCAGGGCACCTGCCAGCAGGCCCCCACTCATGTCCCCCAGCACCCCCACCCCCCAGCAGTGCAGGGCACCTGCCAGCAGGCCCCCACTCATGTCCCCTAGCACTCACACCCACCAGCAGTGCAGGGCACCTGCCAGCAGGCCCCCACTCATGTCCCCCAGCACCCCCACCCACCAGCAGTGCAGGGCTCCTGCCAACAGGCCCCCACTCATGTCCGCCAGCACCCCCACCCACCAGCAGTGTAGGGCATCTGCCAGCAGGGCCCCACTCATGTCCCACTCATGTCCCCTTGCACCCCCACCCCCCAGCAGTGCAGGGCACCTGCCAGCAGGCCCCCCACTCATGTCCCCTTGCAGCCCCACCCCCAGCAGTGCAGGGCAGCTGCCAGCAGGCCCCCACTCATGTCCCCGAGCACCCCCATCCCCCAGCAGTGCAGGGTACCTGCCAGCAGACCCCACTCATGTCCCACTCATGTCCCCTTGCACCCCCAACCCCCAGCAGTGCAGGGCACCTGCCAGCAGGCCCCCACTCATGTCCCACTCATGTCCCCCAGCACCCCCAACCCCCAGCAGTGCAGGGCACCTGCCAGCAGGCCCCCACTCATGTCCCACTCATGTCTCCTTGCACCCCCAACCCCCAGCAGTGCAGGGCACCTGCCAGCAGGCCCCCACTCATGTCCCACTCATGTCCCCTTGCACCCCCACCCCCCAGCAGTGCAGGGCACCTTCCAGCAGGCCCCCACTCATGTCCCACTCATGTCCCCTTGCACCCCCAACCCCCAGCAGTGCAGGGCACCTGCCAGCAGGCCCCCACTCATGTCCCCTTGTACCCCCACCCCCCAGCAGTGCAGGGCACCTGCCAGCAGGCCCCCACTCATGTCCCACTCATGTCCCCTTGCACCCCCACCCCCCAGCAGTGCAGGGCACCTGCCAGCAGGCCCCCACTCATTTCCAAACATGTCCCCTTGTACCCCGACCCCCAGCAGTGCAGGGCACCTGCCAGCAGGCAACCACTCATGTCCCACTCATGTCCCCTTGCACCCCCACCCCCAGCAGTGCAGGGCACCTGCCAGCAGGCCCCCACTCATGTCCCACTCATGTCCCCCAGCACCCTCACCCACCAGCACTGAGGGGCACCTGCCAGCAAGCCCCCACTCATGTCCCACTCATGTCCCCTTGCACCCCCACCCCCCAGCAGTGCAGGGCACCAGCCAGCAGGCCCCCCACTCATGTCCCCTTGCAGCCCCACCCCCAGCAGTGCAGGGCAGCTGCCAGCAGGCCCCCACTCATGTCCCCCAGCACCCCCACCCCCCAGCAGTACAGGGTACCTGCCAGCAGACCCCACTCATGTCCCCCAGCACCCCCACCCCCCAGCAGTGCAGGGCACCTGCCAGCAGGCCCCCACTCATGTCCCACTCATGTCCCCTTGCACCCCCAACCCCCAGCAGTGCAGGGCACCTGCCAGCAGGCCCCCACTCATGTCCCACTCATGTCCCCTTGCACCCCCACCCCCCAGCAGTGCAGGGCACCTGCCAGCAGGCCCCCACTCATGTCCCACTCATGTCCCCTTGCACCCCCACCCCCCAGCAGAGCAGGGCACCTGCCAACAGGCCCCCACTCATTTCCAAACATGTCCCCTTGCACCCCGACCCCCAGCAGTGCAGGGCACCTGCCAGCAGGCAACCACTCATGTCCCACTCATGTCCCCTTGCACCCCCACCCCCAGCAGTGTAGGGCACCTGCCAGCAGGCCCCCACTCATGTCCCACTCATGTCCCCCAGCACCCTCACCCACCAGCACTGAGGGGCACCTGCCAGCAAGCCCCCACTCATGTCTGTCCCACTCATGTCCCCTTGCACCCCCACCCCCCAGCAGTGCAGGGCACCTGCCAGCATGCCCCCCACTCATGTCCCCTTGCAGCCCCACCCCCAGCAGTGCAGAGCAGCTGCCAGCAGGCCCCCACTCATGTCCCCCAGCACCCCCACCCCCCAGCAGTGCAGGGTACGTGCCAGCAGACCCCACTCATGTCCCCCAGCACCCCCACCCCCCAGCAGTGCAGGGCACCTGCCAGCAGGCCCCCACTCATGTCCCACTCATGTCTCCTTGCACCCCCAACCCCCAGCAGTGCAGGGCACCTGCAAGCAGGCCCCCACTCATGTCCCACTCATGTCCCTTTGCACCCCCACCCCCCAGCAGTGCAGGGCACCTGCCAGCAGGCCCCCACTCATGTCCCCCAGCACCCCCACCCACCAGAAGTGCAGGGCACCTGCCAGCATGCCCCCACTCATGTCCCCCAGCACCCCCACCCACCAGCAGTGCAGGGCACCTGCCAGCAGGCCCCCACTCATGTCCCCTTGAACCCACACCCCCCAGCAGTGCAGGGCACCTGCCAGCAGGCCCCCACTCATGTCCCCTTGCAGCCCCATACCCCAGCAGTGCAGGGCACCTGCCAGCAGGCCCCCACTCATGTCCCCCAGCACCCCCACCCCCAGCAGTGTAGGGCACCTGCCAGCAGTCCCCCACTCATGTCCCCCAGCACCCCCACCCCCCAGCAGTGCAGGGCACCTGCCAGCAGGCCCCCACTCATGTCCCACTCATGTCCCCTTGCACACCCTCCCCCCAGCAGTGCAGGGCACCTGCCAGCAGGCCCCCACTCATGGCCCACTCATGTCCCCTTGCATCCCCACCCCCCAGCAGTGCAGGGCGGCTGCCATCAGGCCCCCTCTCATGTCCCCCAGCACCCCCACCCACCAGCAGTGCAGGGCATCTCCCAGCAGGCCCCCACTCATGTCCCCTAGCACCACCACTCACCAGCACTGTGGGACACCTGCCAGCAGGCCCCCACTCATGTCCCACTCATGTCCCCTTGCACCCCCACTCCCAGCAGTGCAGGGCACCTGCCAGCAGGCCCCCACTCATGTCCCACTCATGTCCCCTTTCAGCCCCACCCCCTGCAATGCAGGGCATATGTCAGCAGAACCCCACTCATGTCCCCCAGCACCCCCACCTCCCATCAGTGCAGGGCACCTGCCAGCAGGCCCCCACTCATGTCCCCCAGCACCCCCACCCCCCAGCAGTGCAGGGCACCTGCCAGCAGGCCCCCACTCATGTCCCCTAGCACTCACACCCACCAGCAGTGCAGGGCACCTGCCAGCAGGCCCCCACTCATGTCCCCCAGCACCCCCACCCACCAGCAGTGCAGGGCTCCTGCCAACAGGCCCCCACTCATGTCCGCCAGCACCCCCACCCACCAGCAGTGTAGGGCATCTGCCAGCAGGGCCCCACTCATGTCCCACTCATGTCCCCCAGCACCCCCACCCCCCAGCAGTGCAGGGCACCTGCCAGCAGGCTCCCACTCATGTCCCCTTGCACCCCCAACCCTCAGCAGTGCAGGGCACTTGCCAGCAGGCCCGCACTCATGTCCCCCAGCACCCCCACCCACCAGCAGTGTAGGGCACCTGCCAGCAGGCCCCCACTCATGTCCTACTCATGTCCCCTTGTACCCCCACCCCCAGCAGTGCAGGGCACCTGCCAGCAGTTCCCCACTCATGTCCCACTCATGTCCCCTTGCACCTCAACCCCCAGCAGTGCAGGGCACCTGCCAGCAGGCCCCCACTCATGTCCCACTCATGTCCCCTTGAACCCCCACCCCCCAGCAGTGCAGGGCACCTGCCAACAGGCCCCCACTCATGTCCAACTCATGTCCCCTTGCACCCCCACCCCCCAGCAGTGCAGGGCACCTGCCAGCAGACCCCCACTCATGTCCCCCAGCACTCGCCCCCACTCATGTCCCCCAGCACCCCCACCCACCAGCAGTGCAGGGCACCTGCCAGCAGGCCCCCACTCATGTCCCCCAGCACCCCCACCCACCAGCACTGAGGGGCACCTGCCAGCAGGCCCCCACTCATGTCCCACTCATGTCCCCTTGCACCCCCACCCCCCAGCAGTGCAGGGCACCTGCCAGCAGGCCCCCCACTCATGTCCCCTTGCAGCCCCACCCCCAGCAGTGCAGGGCAGCTGCCAGCAGGCCCCCACTCATGTCCCCGAGCACCCCCATCCCCCAGCAGTGCAGGGTACCTGCCAGCAGACCCCACTCATGTCCCACTCATGTCCCCTTGCACCCCCAACCCCCAGCAGTGCAGGGCACCTGCCAGCAGGCCCCCACTCATGTCCCACTCATGTCCCCCAGCACCCCCAACCCCCAGCAGTGCAGGGCACCTGCCAGCAGGCCCCCACTCATGTCCCACTCATGTCTCCTTGCACCCCCAACCCCCAGCAGTGCAGGGCACCTGCCAGCAGGCCCCCACTCATGTCCCACTCATGTCCCCTTGCACCCCCACCCCCCAGCAGTGCAGGGCACCTTCCAGCAGGCCCCCACTCATGTCCCACTCATGTCCCCTTGCACCCCCAACCCCCAGCAGTGCAGGGCACCTGCCAGCAGGCCCCCACTCATGTCCCACTCATGTCCCCTTGTACCCCCACCCCCCAGCAGTGCAGGGCACCTGCCAGCAGGCCCCCACTCATGTCCCACTCATGTCCCCTTGCACCCCCACCCCCCAGCAGTGCAGGGCACCTGCCAGCAGGCCCCCACTCATTTCCAAACATGTCCCCTTGCACCCCGACCCCCTGCAGTGCAGGGCACCTGCCAGCAGGCAACCACTCATGTCCCACTCATGTCCCCTTGCACCCCCACCCCCAGCAGTGCAGGGCACCTGCCAGCAGGCCCCCACTCATGTCCCACTCATGTCCCCCAGCACCCTCACCCACCAGCACTGAGGGGCACCTGCCAGCAAGCCCCCACTCATGTCCCACTCATGTCCCCTTGCACCCCCACCCCCCAGCAGTGCAGGGCACCAGCCAGCAGGCCCCCCACTCATGTCCCCTTGCAGCCCCACCCCCAGCAGTGCAGGGCAGCTGCCAGCAGGCCCCCACTCATGTCCCCCAGCACCCCCACCCCCCAGCAGTGCAGGGTACCTGCCAGCTGACCCCACTCATGTCCCCCAGCACCCCCACCCCCCAGCAGTGCAGGGCACCTGCCAGCAGGCCCCCACTCATGTCCCACTCATGTCCCCTTGCACCCCCAACCCCCAGCAGTGCAGGGCACCTGCCAGCAGGCCCCCACTCATGTCCCACTCATGTCCCCTTGCACCCCCACCCCCCAGCAGTGCAGGGCACCTGCCAGCAGGCCCCCACTCATGTCCCACTCATGTCCCCTTGCACCCCCACCCCCCAGCAGTGCAGGGCACCTGCCAACAGGCCCCCACTCATTTCCAAACATGTCCCCTTGCACCCCGACCCCCAGCAGTGCAGGGCACCTGCCAGCAGGCAACCACTCATGTCCCACTCATGTCCCCTTGCACCCCCACCCCCAGCAGTGCAGGGCACCTGCCAGCAGGCCCCCACTCATGTCCCACTCATGTCCCCCAGCACCCTCACCCACCAGCACTGAGGGGCACCTGCCAGCAAGCCCCCACTCATGTCCCACTCATGTCCCCTTGCACCCCCACCCCCCAGCAGTGCAGGGCACCTGCCAGCATGCCCCCCACTCATGTCCCCTTGCAGTACCACCCCCAGCAGTGCAGAGCAGCTGCCAGCAGGCCCCCACTCATGTCCCCCAGCACCCCCACCCCCCAGCAGTGCAGGGTACCTGCCAGCAGACCCCACTCATGTCCCCCAGCACCCCCACCCCCCAGCAGGGTAGGGCACCTGCCAGCAGGCCCCCACTCATGTCCCACTCATGTCTCCTTGCACCCCCAACCCCCAGCAGTGCAGGGCACCTGCAAGCAGGCCCCCACTCATGTCCCACTCATGTCCCTTTGCACCCCCACACCCCAGCAGTGCAGGGCACCTGCCAGCAGGCCCCCACTCATGTCCCCCAGCACCCCCACCCACCAGAAGTGCAGGGCACCTGCCAGCATGCCCCCACTCATGTCCCCCAGCACCCCCACCCACCAGCAGTGCAGGGCACCTGCCAGCAGGCCCCCACTCATGTCCCCTTGAACCCACACCCCCCAGCAGTGCAGGGCACCTGCCAGCAGGCCCCCACTCATGTCCCACTCATGTCCCCTTGCACCCCCACCCCCCCCGCAGTGCAGGGCACCTGCCAGCAGGCCCCCACTCATGTCCCCCAGCACTCCCACCCACCAGCAGTGCAGGGCACCTGCCAGCAGGCCCCCACTCATGTCCCACTCATGTCCCCTTGCAGCCCCATACCCCAGCAGTGCAGGGCACCTGCCAGCAGGCCCCCACTCATGTCCCCCAGCACCCCCACCCCCAGCAGTGTAGGGCACCTGCCAGCAGGCCCCCACTCATGTCCCCCAGCACCCCCACCCACAGGCAGTTCAGGGCACCTGCCAGGAGTCCCCCACTCATGTCCCCCAGCACCCCCACCCCCCGGCAGTGCAGGGCACCTGCCAGCAGGCCCCCACTCATGTCCCACTCATGTCCCCTTGCACACCCTCCCCCCAGCAGTGCAGGGCACCTGCCAGCAGGCCCCCTCTCATGTCCCCCAGCACCCCCACCCACCAGCATTGCAGGGCATCTGCCAGCAGGCCCCCACTCATGTCCCTTAGCACCACCACTCACCAGCACTGTGGGACACCTGCCAGCAGGCCCCCACTCATGTCCCACTCATGTCCCCTTGCACCCCCACTCCCAGCAGTGCAGGGCACCTGCCAGCAGGCCCCCACTCATGTCCCACTCATGTCCCCTTTCAGCCCCACCCCCTGCAATGCAGGGCATATGTCAGCAGAACCCCACTCATGTCCCCCAGCACCCCCACCTCCCATCAGTGCAGGACACCTGCCAGCAGGCCCCCACTCATGTCCCCCAGCACCCCACCCCCCAGCAGTGCAGGGCACCTGCCAGCAGGCCCCCACTCATGTCCCCCAGCACTCACACCCACCAGCAGTGCAGGGCTCCTGCCAACAGGCCCCCACTCATGTCCGCCAGCACCCCCACCCACCAGCAGTGTAGGGCATCTGCCAGCAGGCCCCACTCATGTCCCACTCATGCCCCCTTGCACCCCAACCCCCAGCAGTGCAGGGCACCTGCCAGCAGGCCCCCACTCATGTCCCACTCATGTTGTCTTGCACCCCCACCCCCAGCAGTGCAGGGCACCTGCCAGCAGGCCCCACTCATGTCCCACTCATGTCCCCTTGCACCCCAACCCCCAGCAGTGCAGGGCACCTGCCAGCAGGCCCCCACTCATGTCCCACTCATGTCCCCTTGCACCCCCACCCCCCAGCAGTGCAGGGCACCTGCCAACAGGCCCCCAATCATGTAGAACTCATGTCCCCTTGCACCCCCACCCCCCAGCAGTGCAGGGCACCTGCCAGCAGACCCCCACGCATGTCCCCCAGCACCCCCACCCCCCAGCAGTTCAGGGCACCTGCCAGCAGGCCCCCACTCATGTTCCCCAGCACCCCCACCCACCAGCAGTGCAGGGCACCTGCCAGCTGACCCCCACTCATGTCCCACTCATGTCCCCTTGCACTCCCACCCCACAACAGTGCAGGGTACCTGCCAGCAGGCCCCCTCTCATTTCCCCTTGCACCCCTACCCCCCAGCAGTGCAGGGCACCTGCAGGCAGGCCCCCACTCATGTCCCCCAGCACCCCCACCCACCAGCACTGAGGGGCACGTGCCAGCAGGCCCCCACTCATGTCCCACTCATGTCCCCTTACACCCCCACCCCCCAGCAGTGCAGGACACCTGCCAGCAGGCCCCCACTCATGTCCCCCAGCACCCGCACCCACAGGCAGTTCAGGGCACCTGCCAGCAGTCCCCCACTCATGTCCCCCAGCACCCCCACCCCCCAGCAGTGCAGGGCACCTGTCAGCAGGCCCCCACTCATGTCCCACTCATGTCCCCTTGCACACCCTCCCCCCAGCAGTGCAGGGCACCTGCCAGCAGGCCCCCACTCATGGCCCATTCATGTCCCCTTGCATCCCCACCCCCCAGCAGTGCAGGGCGGCTGCCATCAGGCCCACTCTCGTGTCCCCCAGCACCCCCACCCACCAGCAGTGCAGGGTATCTGCCAGCAGGCCCCCACTCATGTCCCCTAGCACCCCCACCCACCAGCACTGTGGGACATCTGCCAGCAGGCCCCAACTCATGTCCCACTCATGTCCCCTTGCACCACCCACTCCCAGCAGTGCAGGGCACCTGCCAGCAGTCCCCCACTCATGTCCCCTTTCAGCCCCACCCCCCTGCAATGCAGGGCATATGTCAGCAGAACCCCACTCATGTCCCCCAGCACCCCCACCTCCCATCAGTGCAGGGCACCTGCCAGCAAGCCCCCACTCATGTCCCCCAGCACCCCCACCTCCCATCAGTGCAGGGCACCTGCCAGCAAGCCCCCACTCATGTCCCCCAGCACCCCCACTCCCCAGCAGTGCAGGGCACCTGCAGGCAGGCCCCCACTCATGTCCCCCAGCACCCCCACCCACCAGCAGTGCAGGGCACCTGCCAGCAGACCCCCACTCATGTCCCCCAGCACCCCCACCCCCAGCAGTGTAGGGCACCTGCCAGCAGGCCCCCACTCATGTCCCCCAGCACCCCCACCCACAGGCAGTTCAGGGCACCTGCCAGGAGTCCCCCACTCATGTCCCCCAGCACCCCCACCCCCCGGCAGTGCAGGGCACCTGCCAGCAGGCCCCCACTCATGTCCCACTCATGTCCCCTTGCACACCCTCCCCCCAGCAGTGCAGGGCACCTGCCAGCAGGCCCCCTCTCATGTCCCCCAGCACCCCCACCCACCAGCATTGCAGGGCATCTGCCAGCAGGCCCCCACTCATGTCCCTTAGCACCACCACTCACCAGCACTGTGGGACACCTGCCAGCAGGCCCCCACTCATGTCCCACTCATGTCCCCTTGCACCCCCACTCCCAGCAGTGCAGGGCACCTGCCAGCAGGCCCCCACTCATGTCCCACTCATGTCCCCTTTCAGCCCCACCCCCTGCAATGCAGGGCATATGTCAGCAGAACCCCACTCATGTCCCCCAGCACCCCCACCTCCCATCAGTGCAGGACACCTGCCAGCAGGCCCCCACTCATGTCCCCCAGCACCCCACCCCCCAGCAGTGCAGGGCACCTGCCAGCAGGCCCCCACTCATGTCCCCCAGCACTCACACCCACCAGCAGTGCAGGGCTCCTGCCAACAGGCCCCCACTCATGTCCGCCAGCACCCCCACCCACCAGCAGTGTAGGGCATCTGCCAGCAGGCCCCACTCATGTCCCACTCATGCCCCCTTGCACCCCAACCCCCAGCAGTGCAGGGCACCTGCCAGCAGGCCCCCACTCATGTCCCACTCATGTTGTCTTGCACCCCCACCCCCAGCAGTGCAGGGCACCTGCCAGCAGGCCCCACTCATGTCCCACTCATGTCCCCTTGCACCCCAACCCCCAGCAGTGCAGGGCACCTGCCAGCAGGCCCCCACTCATGTCCCACTCATGTCCCCTTGCACCCCCACCCCCCAGCAGTGCAGGGCACCTGCCAACAGGCCCCCAATCATGTAGAACTCATGTCCCCTTGCACCCCCACCCCCCAGCAGTGCAGGGCACCTGCCAGCAGACCCCCACGCATGTCCCCCAGCACCCCCACCCCCCAGCAGTTCAGGGCACCTGCCAGCAGGCCCCCACTCATGTTCCCCAGCACCCCCACCCACCAGCAGTGCAGGGCACCTGCCAGCTGACCCCCACTCATGTCCCACTCATGTCCCCTTGCACTCCCACCCCACAACAGTGCAGGGTACCTGCCAGCAGGCCCCCTCTCATTTCCCCTTGCACCCCTACCCCCCAGCAGTGCAGGGCACCTGCAGGCAGGCCCCCACTCATGTCCCCCAGCACCCCCACCCACCAGCACTGAGGGGCACGTGCCAGCAGGCCCCCACTCATGTCCCACTCATGTCCCCTTACACCCCCACCCCCCAGCAGTGCAGGACACCTGCCAGCAGGCCCCCACTCATGTCCCCCAGCACCCGCACCCACAGGCAGTTCAGGGCACCTGCCAGCAGTCCCCCACTCATGTCCCCCAGCACCCCCACCCCCCAGCAGTGCAGGGCACCTGTCAGCAGGCCCCCACTCATGTCCCACTCATGTCCCCTTGCACACCCTCCCCCCAGCAGTGCAGGGCACCTGCCAGCAGGCCCCCACTCATGGCCCATTCATGTCCCCTTGCATCCCCACCCCCCAGCAGTGCAGGGCGGCTGCCATCAGGCCCACTCTCGTGTCCCCCAGCACCCCCACCCACCAGCAGTGCAGGGTATCTGCCAGCAGGCCCCCACTCATGTCCCCTAGCACCCCCACCCACCAGCACTGTGGGACATCTGCCAGCAGGCCCCAACTCATGTCCCACTCATGTCCCCTTGCACCACCCACTCCCAGCAGTGCAGGGCACCTGCCAGCAGTCCCCCACTCATGTCCCCTTTCAGCCCCACCCCCCTGCAATGCAGGGCATATGTCAGCAGAACCCCACTCATGTCCCCCAGCACCCCCACCTCCCATCAGTGCAGGGCACCTGCCAGCAAGCCCCCACTCATGTCCCCCAGCACCCCCACCTCCCATCAGTGCAGGGCACCTGCCAGCAAGCCCCCACTCATGTCCCCCAGCACCCCCACTCCCCAGCAGTGCAGGGCACCTGCAGGCAGGCCCCCACTCATGTCCCCCAGCACCCCCACCCACCAGCAGTGCAGGGCACCTGCCAGCAGACCCCCACTCATGTCCCCCAGCACCCCCACCCACCAGCACTGAGGGGCACCTTAAAGCAGGCCCCCACTCATGTCCACCAGCACCCCCACCCACCTGTACTGAGGGGCACCTGCCAGCCGGCCCCCACTCATGTCCCCTTGCACCCCCATGCCCCAGCAGTGCAGGGCACCTGCTAGCAGGCCCCCACTCATGTCCCCCAGCACCGCCACCCCCAGCAGAGCAGGGCAAATGCCAGCAGGCCCCCATTCATGTCTCCTTTCACACCCACCCCCAGCAATGCAGGGCACCTGCCAGCAGGCCCTCACTCAGCTCCCGCAGCACCCCCACCCACCAGCAGTGCAGGGCACCTGCCAGCAGCCCCCCACTCATGTCCCCCATCACCCCCACCCACCAGCACTGAGGAACACCTGCCAGCAGGTCCCCACTCATGTCCCACTCATGTCCCCTTGCACCCCCACCCCCCAGCAGTACAGGGTACCTGCCTTCAGGCCCCCACTCATGTCCTTTTGCAACCCAACCCCCAGAGTGCAGTGCCCCTGGCAGCAGGCCCCCACTCATGTCCCCCAGCAGCCCCACCCAAAGGCAGTGCAGGGCACCTGCCAGCAGGCCCCCACTCATGTCCCCCAGCACCCCCACCCACCAGCACTGAGGGGCACATGCCAGCAGGCCCCCACTCATGTCCCACTCATGTCCCCTTGCACCCCCACCCCCCAGCAGTGCAGGGCACCTGCCAGCAGGCCCCCACTCATGTCCCCTTGCAGCCCCAACCCCCAGCAGTACAGAGCAGCTGCCAGCAGGCCCCCACTCATGATCCCCAGCACCCCCACCCCCCAGCAGTGCAGGGCACCTGCCTACAGGCCCCCATCCATGTCCCACAGCACCCCCACCCACAAGAAGTGCAGGGCAGCTGCCAGCAGGCCCCCACTCATGTCCCCCAGCACCCCCACCCACCAACAGGGCAGGGCACCTGCCAGCAAGCCCCCACTCATGTCCCCAAGCACCCCCACCCACCAGCACTGAGGGGCACCTGCCAGCAGGCCCCCAATCATGTCCCACTCATATCCCCTTGCACCCGCAGCCCCCAGCAGTGCAGGGCACCTGCCAGCAGGCCCCCACTCATGTCCCCTTGCAGCCCCACCCCCCAGCAATGCAGGGCACCTGCCAGCAGGCCCCCACTCATGTCCCCCAGCACCCCCACCCCCCAGCAGTGCAGGGCACCTGCCAGCAGGCCCCCACTCATGTCCCCCAGCACCCCCACCCCCCAGCAGTGCAGGGCACCTGCCAGCAGGCCCCCGCTCATGTCCCCTTGCACCCCCACCCCCCAGCAGTGCAGGGCACCTGCCAGCAGGCCCGCACTCATGTCCCCCAGCACCCAAACCTACCAGCAGTATACAGCACCTGCCAGCAGGCCCCCACTCATGTCCCTCTCATATCCCCTTGTACCCCCACCCCCCAGCAGTGCAGGGCACCTGCCAGCAGGCCCCCACTCATGTCCCACTCATGTCTCCTTGCACCCCCAATCCCCAGCATTGCTGGGCACCTGCCTGCAGGCTCCACTCATGTCCCACTCATGTCCCCTTGCACCCCCACCCCCCAGCATTGCAGGACACCTGCCAGCAGGCCCCCACTCATGTCCCACTCATGTCCCCCAGCACCCCCACCCCCCAGCAGTGCAGGGTACCTGCCAGCAGGCCCCCACTCATGTCCCCTTGCACCCCAAACCCCAGCAGTGCAGGGCACTTACCAGCAGGCCCGCACTCGTGTCCCCCAGCACCCCCACCCACCAGCAGTGTAGGGCACCTGCCAGCAGGCCCCCACTCATGTCCCACTCATGTCCCCTTGCACCTCAACCCCCAGCAGTGCAGGGCACTTGCCAGCAGGCCCCCACTCATGTCCCACTCATGTCCCCTTGAACCCCCACCCCCCAGCAGTGCAGGGCACCTGCCAACAGGCCCCCACTCATGTCCAACTCATGTCCCCTTGCACCCCCACCCCCCAGCAGTGCAGGGCACCTGCCAGCAGACCCCCACTCATGTCCCCCAGCACTCCCACCCCCCAGCAGTGCAGGGCACCTGCCAGCAGGCCCCCACTCATGTCCCCCAGCACCCCCATCCACCAGCACTGAGGGGCACCTGCCAGCAGGCACCCACTCATGTCCCACTCATGTCCCCTTGCACCCCCACCCCCCAGCAGTGCAGGGCACCTGCCAGCAGGCCCCCCACTCATGTGTCCCAGCACTCCCACCCATCAGCAGTGCAGGGCACCTGCCAGCTGGCCCCCACTCATGTCCCACTCATGTCCCCTTGCACCCCCACCCCCAGCAGTGCAGGGCACCTGCCAGCAGACCCCCTCTCATGTTCCCTTGCACCCCCACCCCCCAGCAGTACAGGGCACCTGCCAGCAGGCCCCCCACTCATGTCCCCCAGCACCCCCACCCACCAGCAGTGCAGGGCACCTGCCAGCAGGCCCCCACTCATGTCCCCCAGCACCCCCATCCACCAGCACTGAGGGGCACCTGCCAGCAGGCCCCCACTCATGTCCCACTCATGTCCCCTTGCACCCCCACCCCCCAGCAGTGCAGGGCACCTGCCAGCAGGCCCCCCACTCATGTCCCCTTGCAGCCCCACCCCCAGCAGTGCAGGGCAGCTGCCAGCAGGCCCCCACTCATGTCCCCCAGCACCCCCACCCCCCAGCAGTGCAGGGTACCTGCCAGCAGACCCCGCTCATGTCCCCCAGCACCCCCAACCCCCAGCAGTGCAGGGCACCTGCCAGCAGGCCCCCACTCATGTCCCACTCATGTCTCCTTGCACCCCCAAACCCCAGCAGTGTAGGGCACCTGCCAGCAGGCCCCCACTCATGTCCCACTCATGTCCCCTTGCACCCCCATCCCCCAGAAGTGCAGGGCACCTGCCAGCAGGCCCCCACTCATGTCCCACTCATGTCCCCTTGCACCCCTACCCCCCAGCAGTGCAGGGCACCTGCCAACAGGCCCCCACTCATGTCCAACTCATGTCCCCTTGCACCCCCACCCCAGCAGTGCAGGGCACCTGCCAGGAGGCAACCACTCATGTCCCACTCATGTCCCCTTGCACCCCCACCCCCCAGCAGTGCAGGGCACCTGCCAGCAGGCCCCCACTCATGTCCCACTCATGTCCCCTTGCACCCCCACCCCCCAGCAGTGCAGGGCACCTGCCAACAGGCCCCCACTCATGTCCAACTCATGTCCCCCAGCACCCCCACCCCCAGCAGTGCAGGGCACCTGCAAGCAGACCCCCTCTCATGTCCCCTTGCACCCCTACCCCCAGCAGTACAGGGCACCTGTCAGCAGGCCCCCACTCATGTCCCCCAGCACCCCCACCCACCAGCAGTGCAGGGCACCTGCCAGCAGGCCCCCACTCATGTCCCCCAGCACCCCCACCCACCAGCACTGAGGGGCACCTGCCAGCAGGCCCCCACTCATGTCCCACTCATGTCCCCTTGCACCCCCACCCCCCAGCAGTGCAGGGCACCTGCCAGCAGGCCCCCCACTCATGTCCCCTTGCAGCCCCACCCCCAGCAGTGCAGGGCAGCTGCCAGCAGGCCCCCACTCATGTCCCCCAGCACCCCCACCCCCCCAGCAGTGCAGGGTACCTGCCAGCAGACCCCACTCATGTCCCTCAGAACCCCCAACCCCCAGCAGTGCAGGGCACCTGCAAGCAGGCCTCCACTCATGTCCCACTCATGTCTCCTTGCACCCCCAACCCCCAGCAGTGCAGGGCACCTGCTAGCAGGCCCCCACTCATGTCTCACTCATGTCCCCTTGCACCCCCAGCAGTGCAGGACACCTGCCAGCAGGCCCCCACTCATGTCCCCCAGCAAACCCACCCACCAGAAGTGCAGGGCAACTGCCAGCATGCCCCCACTCATGTCCCCCAGCACACCCACCCACCAGCAGTGCAGGGCACCTGCCAGCAGGCCCCCACTCATGTCCCCCAGCACTCCCACCCACCAGCAGTGCAGGGCACCTGCCAGCAGGCCCCCACTCATGTCCCACTCATGTCCCCTTGCAGCCCCATACCACAGCAGTGCAGGGCACCTGCCAGCAGGCCCCCGCTCATGTCCCCCAGCACCCCCACCCCCCAGCAGTACAGGGCATCTGCCAGCATGCCCCCACTCATGTCCCCCAGTACCCCCACCCCCAGCAGTGTAGGGCACCTGCCATCAGGCCCCCGCTCATGTCCCCCAGCACCCCCACCCACAGGCAGTTCAGGGCACCTGCCAGCAGTCCCCCACTCATGTCCCCAGCACCCCCACCACCCAGCAGTGCAGGGCACCTGCCAGCAGGCCCCCACTCATGTCCCACTCATGTCCCCTTGCACCCCCACCCCCCAGCAGTGCAGGGCACCTGCCAGCAGGCCCCCACTCATGTCCCCCAGCACTCCCACCCACCAGCAGTGCAGGGCACCTGCCAGCAGGCCCCCACTCATGTCCCACTCATGTCCCCTTGAACCCACACCCCCCAGCAGTGCAGGGCACCTGCCAGCAGGCCTCCACTCATGTCCCACTCATGTCCCCTTGCACCCCCACCCCCCAGCAGTGCAGGGCACCTGCCAGCAGGCCCCCACTCATGTCCCCCAGCACTCCCACCCACCAGCAGTGCAGGGCACCTGCCAGCAGGCCCCCACTCATGTCCCACTCATGTCCCCTTGCAGCCCCATACCCCAGCAGTGCAGGGCACCTGCCAGCAGGCCCCCGCTCATGTCCCCCAGCACCCCCACCCCCCAGCAGTACAGGGCATCTGCCAGCATGCCCCCACTCATGTCCCCCAGCACCCCCACCCCCAGCAGTAGCACCCCCACCCACAGGCAGTTCAGGGCACCTGCCAGCAGTCCCCCACTCATGTCCCCCAGCACCCCCACCCCCCAGCAGTGCAGGGCACCTGCCAGCAGGCCCCCACTCATGTCCCACTCATGTCCCCTTGCACACCCTCCCCCCAGCAGTGCAGGGCACCTGCCAGCAGGCCCCACTCATGGCCCACTCATGTCCCCTTGCATTCCCACCCCCCAGCAGTGCAGGGCGGCTGCCATCAGGCCCCCTCTTATGTTCCCCAGCACCCCCACCCACCAGCAGTGCAGGGCATCTGGCAGAAGGCCCCCACTCATGTCCCCTAGCACCCCCACCCACCAGGACTGTGGGACACCTGCCAGCAGGCCCCCACTCATGTCCCACTCATGTCCCCTTGCACCCCCACTCCCAGCAGTGCAGGGCACCTTCCAGCAGGCTCCCACTCATGTCCCACTCATGTCCCCTTTCAGTCCCACCCCCCTGCAATGCAGGGCATATGTCAGCAGAACCCCACTCATGTCCCCCAGCACCCCCACCTCCCATCAGTGCAGGGCACCTGCCAGCAGGACCCCACTCATGTCCCCCAGCACCCCCACCCCCCAGCAGTGCAGGGCACCTGCCAGCAGGCCCCCACTCATGTCCCTCCAGCACTCCCACCCACCAGCAGTGCAGGGCACCTGCCAGCAGGCCCCCACTCATGTCCCCCAGCACCCCCACCCACCAGCAGTGCAGGGCTCCTGCCAACAGGACCCCACTCATGTCCGCTAGCACCCCCACCCACCAGCAGTGTAGGGAACCTGCCAGCAGGCCCCACTCATGTCCCACTCATGTCCCCTTGCACCCCAACCCCCAGCAGTGCAGGGCACCTGCCAGCAGGCCCCCACTCATGTCCCACTCATGTCCCCTTGCACCCCCACCCCCCAGCAGTGCAGGGCACCTGCCAGCAGGCCCCACTCATGTCCCACTCATGTCCCCTTGCATCCCAACCCCCAGCAGTGCAGGGCACCTGCCAGCAGGCCCCCACTCATGTCTCCTTGCACCCCCACCCCCTATCAGTGCAGGGCACCTGCCAACAGGCCCCCAATCATGTCCAACTCATGTCCCCTTGCACCCCCACCCCCTAGCAGTGCAGGGCACCTGCCAACAGACCCCCACTCATGTCCCCCAGCACCCCCACCCCCCAGCAGTTCAGGGCACCTGCCAGCAGGATCCCACTCATGTCTCCCAGCACCCCCACCCACCAGCAGTGCAGGGCACCTGCCAGCTGGCCCCCACTCATGTCCCACTCATGTCCCCTTGCACTCCCACCCCACAGCAGTGCAGGGTACCTGCCAGCAGGCCCCCTCTCATGTCCCCTTGCACCCCTACCCCCCAGCAGTGCAGGGCACCTTCCAGCAGGCCCCCACTCATGTCCCCCAGCACCCCCACCCACCAGCACTGAGGGGCACCTGCCAGCAGGCCCCCACTCATGTCCCACTCATGTCCCCTTACACCCCCACCCCCCAGCAGTGCAGGACACCTGCCAGCAGGCCCCCCACTCATGTCCCCTTGCAGCCCCACCCCCAGCAGTGCAGGGCAGCTGCCAGCAGGCCCCCACTCATGTCCCCTAGCACCCCCACCCCCCAGAAGTGCAAGGCACCTGCCAGCAGGCCCCCACTCATGTCCCCCAGCACCCCCACCCACCAGAAGTGCAGGGCACCTGCCAGCAGGCCCCCACTCATGTCCCCCAGCAAACCCACCCACCAGAAGTGCAGGGCAACTGCCAGCATGCCCCCACTCATGTCCCCCAGCACCCCCACCCACCAGCAGTGCAGGGCACCTGCCAGCAGGCCCCCACTCATGTCCCCCAGCACTCCCACCCACCAGCAGTGCAGGGCACCTGCCAGCAGGCCCCCACTCATGTCCCACTCATGTCCCCTTGCAGCCCCATACCACAACAGTGCAGGGCACCTGCCAGCAGGCCCCCGCTCATGTCCCCCAGCACCCCCACCCCCCAGCAGTACAGGGCATCTGCCAGCATGCCCCCACTCATGTCCCCCAGCACCCCCACCCCCAGCAGTGTAGGGCACCTGCCATCAGGCCCCCACTCATGTCCCCCAGCACCCCCACCCACAGGCAGTTCAGGGCACCTGCCAGCAGTCCCCCACTCATGTCCCCCAGCACCCCCACCCCCCAGCAGTGCAGGGCACCTGCCAGCAGGCCCCCACTCATGTCCCACTCATGTCCCCTTGCACCCCCACCCCCCAGCAGTGCAGGGCACCTGCCAGCAGGCCCCCACTCATGTCCCCCAGCACCCCCACCCACCAGAAGTGCAGGGCACCTGCCAGCAGGCCCCCACTCATGTCCCCCAGCAAACCCACCCACCAGAAGTGCAGGGCAACTGCCAGCATGCCCCCACTCATGTCCCCCAGCACCCCCACCCACCAGAAGTGCAGGGCACCTGCCAGCAGGCCCCCACTCATGTCCCCCAGCAAACCCACCCACCAGAAGTGCAGGGCAACTGCCAGCATGCCCCCACTCATGTCCCCCAGCACCCCCACCCACCAGCAGTGCAGGGCACCTGCCAGCAGGCCCCCACTCATGTCCCCCAGCACTCCCACCCACCAGCAGTGCAGGGCACCTGCCAGCAGGCCCCCACTCATGTCCCACTCATGTCCCCTTGCAGCCCCATACCACAACAGTGCAGGGCACCTGCCAGCAGGCCCCCGCTCATGTCCCCCAGCACCCCCACCCCCCAGCAGTACAGGGCATCTGCCAGCATGCCCCCACTCATGTCCCCCAGCACCCCCACCCCCAGCAGTGTAGGGCACCTGCCATCAGGCCCCCACTCATGTCCCCCAGCACCCCCACCCACAGGCAGTTCAGGGCACCTGCCAGCAGTCCCCCACTCATGTCCCCCAGCACCCCCACCCCCCAGCAGTGCAGGGCACCTGCCAGCAGGCCCCCACTCATGTCCCACTCATGTCCCCTTGCACCCCCACCCCCCAGCAGTGCAGGGCACCTGCCAGCAGGCCCCCACTCATGTCCCCCAGCACCCCCACCCACCAGAAGTGCAGGGCACCTGCCAGCAGGCCCCCACTCATGTCCCCCAGCAAACCCACCCACCAGAAGTGCAGGGCAACTGCCAGCATGCCCCCACTCATGTCCCCCAGCACCCCCACCCACCAGCAGTGCAGGGCACCTGCCAGCAGGCCCCCACTCATGTCCCCCAGCACTCCCACCCACCAGCAGTGCAGGGCACCTGCCAGCAGGCCCCCACTCATGTCCCACTCATGTCCCCTTGCAGCCCCATACCACAGCAGTGCAGGGCACCTGCCAGCAGGCCCCCGCTCATGTCCCCCAGCACCCCCACCCCTCAGCAGTACAGGGC
This sequence comes from Ambystoma mexicanum, assembly GCF_040938575.1. Taxonomy (NCBI): domain Eukaryota; kingdom Metazoa; phylum Chordata; class Amphibia; order Caudata; family Ambystomatidae; genus Ambystoma; species Ambystoma mexicanum. The sequence goes on along the minus strand of NC_090932.1, from coordinate 484,059,324 downwards.
ATCTGCCAGCATGCCCCCACTCATGTCCCCCAGCACCCCCACCCCCAGCAGTGTAGGGCACCTGCCATCAGGCCCCCACTCATGTCCCCCAGCACCCCCACCCACAGGCAGTTCAGGGCACCTGCCAGCAGTCCCCCACTCATGTCCCCCAGCACCCCCACCCCCCAGCAGTGCAGGGCACCTGCCAGCAGGCCCCCACTCATGTCCCACTCATGTCCCCTTGCACCCCCACCCCCCAGCAGTGCAGGGCACCTGCCAGCAGGCCCCCACTCATGTCCCCCAGCACTCCCACCCACCAGCAGTGCAGGGCACCTGCCAGCAGGCCCCCACTCATGTCCCACTCATGTCCCCTTGAACCCACACCCCCCAGCAGTGCAGGGCACCTGCCAGCAGGCCCCCACTCATGTCCCACTCATGTCCCCTTGCACCCCCACCCCCCAGCAGTGCAGGGCACCTGCCAGCAGGCCCCCACTCATGTCCCCCAGCACTCCCACCCACCAGCAGTGCAGGGCACCTGCCAGCAGGCCCCCACTCATGTCCCACTCATGTCCCCTTGCAGCCCCATACCCCAGCAGTGCAGGGCACCTGCCAGCAGGCCCCCGCTCATGTCCCCCAGCACCCCCGACCCCCAGCAGTACAGGGCATCTGCCAGCATGCCCCCACTCATGTCCCCCAGCACCCCCACCCCCAGCAGTAGCACCCCCACCCACAGGCAGTTCAGGGCACCTGCCAGCAGTCCCCCACTCATGTCCCCCAGCACCCCCACCCCCCAGCAGTGCAGGGCACCTGCCAGCAGGCCCCCACTCATGTCCCACTCATGTCCCCTTGCACACCCTCCCCCCAGCAGTGCAGGGCACCTGCCAGCAGGCCCCACTCATGGCCCACTCATGTCCCCTTGCATTCCCACCCCCCAGCAGTGCAGGGCGGCTGCCATCAGGCCCCCTCTTATGTTCCCCAGCACCCCCACCCACCAGCAGTGCAGGGCATCTGGCAGCAGGCCCCCACTCATGTCCCCTAGCACCCCCACCCACCAGGACTGTGGGACACCTGCCAGCAGGCCCCCACTCATGTCCCACTCATGTCCCCTTGCACCCCCACTCCCAGCAGTGCAGGGCACCTGCCAGCAGGCTCCCACTCATGTCCCACTCATGTCCCCTTTCAGTCCCACCCCCCTGCAATGCAGGGCATATGTCAGCAGAACCCCACTCATGTCCCCCAGCACCCCCACCTCCCATCAGTGCAGGGCACCTGCCAGCAGGCCCCCACTCATGTCCCCCAGCACCCCCACCCCCCAGCAGTGCAGGGCACCTGCCAGCAGGCCCCCACTCATGTCCCTCCAGCACTCCCACCCACCAGCAGTGCAGGGCACCTGCCAGCAGGCCCCCACTCATGTCCCCCAGCACCCCCACCCACCAGCAGTGCAGGGCTCCTGCCAACAGGACCCCACTCATGTCCGCTAGCACCCCCACCCACCAGCAGTGTAGGGAACCTGCCAGCAGGCCCCACTCATGTCCCACTCATGTCCCCTTGCACCCCAACCCCCAGCAGTGCAGGGCACCTGCCAGCAGGCCCCCACTCATGGCCCACTCATGTCCCCTTGCACCCCCACCCCCCAGCAGTGCAGGGCACCTGCCAGCAGGCCCCACTCATGTCCCCTTGCATCCCAACCCCCAGCAGTGCAGGGCACCTGCCAGCAGGCCCCCACTCATGTCCCACTCATGTCTCCTTGCACCCCCACCCCCTAGCAGTGCAGGGCACCTGCCAACAGGCCCCCAATCATGTCCAACTCATGTCCCCTTGCACCCCCACCCCCCAGCAGTGCAGGGCACCTGTCAGCAGACCCCCACTCATGTCCCCCAGCACCCCCACCCCCCAGCAGTTCAGGGCACCTGCCAGCAGGATCCCACTCATGTCTCCCAGCACCCCCACCCACCAGCAGTGCAGGGCACCTGCCAGCTGGCCCCCACTCATGTCCCACTCATGTCCCCTTGCACTCCCACCCCACAGCAGTGCAGGGTACCTGCCAGCAGGCCCCCTCTCATGTCCCCTTGCACCCCTACCCCCCAGCAGTGCAGGGCACCTTCCAGCAGGCCTCCACTCATGTCCCCCAGCACCCCCACCCACCAGCACTGAGGGGCACCTGCCAGCAGGCCCCCACTCATGTCCCACTCATGTCCCCTTACACCCCCACCCCCCAGCAGTGCAGGACACCTGCCAGCAGGCCCCCCACTCATGTCCCCTTGCAGCCCCACCCCCAGCAGTGCAGGGCAGCTGCCAGCAGGCCCCCACTCATGTCCACTAGCACCCCCACCCCCCAGAAGTGCAAGGCACCTGCCAGCAGGCCCCCACTCATGTCCCCCAGCACCCCCACCCACCAGAAGCGCAGGGCACCTGCCAGCAGGCCCCCACTCATGTCCCCCAGCACCCCCACCCACCAGCAGTGCAGGGCACCTGCCAGCAGGCCCCCACTCATGTCCTACTCATGTTCCCTTGAACCCACACCCCCCAGCAGTGCAGGGCAACTGCCAGCAGGCCCCTACTCATGTCCCACTCATGTCCCCTTGCACCCCCATCCCCCAGCAGTGCAGGGCACCTGCCAGCAGGCCCCACTCATGTCCCCCAGCACTCCCACCCACCAGCAATGCAGGGCACCTGCCAGCAGGCCCCCACTCATGTCCCACTCATGTCTCCTTGCAGCCCCATTCCCCAGCAGTGCAGGGCACCTGCCAGCAGGCCCCCGCTCATGTCCCCCAGCACCCCCACCCCCCAGCAGTGCAGGGCACCTGCCAGCAGGCCCCCACTCATTTCCCCCAGCACCCCCACCCCCAGCAGTGCAGGGCACCTGCCAGCAGGTCCCACTCATGTCCCCCAGCACCCCCACCCGCCAGCAGTGCAGGGCGCCTGCCAGCTGGCCCCCACTCATGTCCCACTCATGTCCCCTTGCGCCCCCACCCCCAGCAGTGCAGGGCACCTGCCAGCAGGCCCGACTCATGGCCCACTCATGTCCCCTTGCATCCCCACCCCCCAGTAGTGCAGGGCGCCTGCCATCAGGCCCCCACTCATGTCCCCCAGCACCCCCACCCACCAGCAGTGCAGGGTATCTGCCAGCAGGCCCCCACTCATGTCCCCTAGCACCCCCACCCACCAGCACTGAGGTACACCTGTCAGCAAGCCCCCACTCATGTCCCACTCATGTCCCCTTGCACCCCCACCCCCCAGCAGTGCAGGGCACCTGCCAGCAGGCCCCCACTCATGTCCCTTTGCACCCCCACCCCCAGCAGTACAGGGCACCTGCCAGCAGGCCCCCACTCATGTCCCCCAGCACCCCCACCCACCAGCAGTGCAGGGCACCTGCCAGCAGGCCCCCACTCATGTCCCCAAGCACCCCCACCCACCAGCACTGAGGGGAACCTGCCAGAAGGCCCCCACTTATGTCCCACTCATGTCCCCTTGCACCCCCACCCCCCAGCAGTGCAGGGCACCTGCCAGCAGGCCCCCCACTCATGTCCCCTTGCACCCCCACCCCCAGCAGTGCAGGGCACCTGCCAGGAGGCAACCACTCATGTCCCACTCATGTCCCCTTGCACCCCCACCCCCCAGCAGTGCAGGGCACCTGCTGGCAGGCCCGCATTCATGTCCCACCCATGTCCCCTTGCACCCCCACCCCCCAGCAGTGCAGGGCACCTGCCAACAGGCCCCCACTCATGTCCAACTCATGTCCCCTTGCACCCCCACCCCCAGCAGTGCAGGGCACCTGCCAGCAGACCACCTGTCATGTCCCCATGCACCCCCACCCCCAGCAGTACAGGGCACCTGCCAGCAGGCCCCCACTCATGTCCCCCAGCACCCCCACCCACCAGCAGTGCAGGGCACCTGCCAGCAGGCCCCCACTCATGTCCCCCAGCACCCCCACCCACCAGCACTGAGGGGCACCTGCCAGCAGGCCCCCACTCATGTCCCACTCATGTCCCCTTGCACCCCCACCCCCCAGTAGTGCAGGGCACCTGCCAGCAGGCCCCCCACTCATGTCCCCTTGCAGCCCCACCCCCAGCAGTGCAGGGCAGCTGCCAGCAGGCCCCCACTCATGTCCCCCAGCACCCCCACCCCCCAGCAGTGCAGGGTACCTGCCAGCAGACCCCACTCATGTCCCTCAGCACCCCCATCCCCCAGCAGTGCAGGGCACCTGCAAGCAGGCCCCCACTCATGTCCCACTCATGTCTCCTTGCACCCCCAACCCCCAGCAGTGCAGGGCACCTGCCAGCAGGCCCCCACTCATGTCCCACTCATGTCCCCTTGCACCCCCACCCCCCAGCAGTGCAGGACACCTGCCAGCAGGCCCCCACTCATGTCCCCCAGCAAACCCACCCACCAGAAGTGCAGGGCACCTGCCAGCATGCCCCCACTCATGTCCCCCAGCACCCCCACCCACCAGCAGTGCAGGGCACCTGCCAGCAGGCCCCCACTCATGTCCCCCAGCACTCCCACCCACCAGCAGTGCAGGGCACCTGCCAACAGGCCCCCACTCATGTCCCACTCATGTCCCCTTGCAGCCCCATACCACAGCAGTGCAGGGCACCTGCCAGCAGGCCCCCGCTCATGTCCCCCAGCACCCCCACCCCCCAGCAGTACAGGGCATCTGCCAGCATGCCCCCACTCATGTCCCCCAGCACCCCCACCCCCAGCAGTGTAGGGCACCTGCCAGCAGGCCCCCACTCATGTCCCCCAGCACCCCCACCCACAGGCAGTTCAGGGCACCTGCCAGCAGTCCCCCACTCATGTCCCCCAGCACCCCCACCCCCCAGCAGTGCAGGGCACCTGCCAGCAGGCCCCCACTCATGTCCCACTCATGTCCCCTTGAACCCACACCCCCCAGCAGTGCAGGGCACCTGCCAGCAGGCCCCCACTCATGTCCCACTCATGTCCCCTTGCACACCCTCCCCCCAGCAGTGCAGGGCACCTGCCAGCATGCCCCCACTCATGTCCCCCAGCACCCCCACCCCCAGCAGTGTAGGGCACCTGCCAGCAGGCCCCCACTCATTTCCCTCAGCACCCCCACCCACAGGCAGTTCAGGGCACCTGCCAGCAGTCCCCCACTCATGTCCCCCAGCACCCCCACCCCCCAGCAGTGCAGGGCACCTGCCAGCAGGCCCCCACTCATGTCCCACTCATGTCCCCTTGCACACCCTCCCCCCAGCAGTGCAGGGCACCTGCCAGCAGGGCCCCACTCATGGCCCACTCATGTCCCCTTGCATCCCCACCCCCCAGCAGTGCAGGCGGCTGCCATCAGGCCCCCTCTCATGTCCCCCAGCACCCCCACCCACCAGCAGTGCAGGGCATCTGCCAGCAGGCCCCCACTCATGTCCCCTAGCACCCCCACCCACCAGCACTGTGGGACACCTGCCAGCAGGCCCCCACTCATGTCCCACTCATGTCCCCTTGCACCCCCACTCCCAGCAGTGCAGGGCACCTGCCAGCAGGCCCCCACTCATGTCCCACTCATGTCCCCTTTCAGTCCCACCCCCCTGCAATGCAGGGCATATGTCAGCAGAACCCCACTCATGTCCCCCAGCACCCCCACCTCCCATCAGTGCAGGGCACCTGCCAGCAGGCCCCCACTCATGTCCCCCAGCACCCCCACCCCCCAGCAGTGCAGGGCACCTGCCAGCAGGCCCCCACTCATGTCCCCCCAGCACCCCCACCCACCAGAAGTGCAGGGCACCTGCCAGCAGGCCCCCACTCATGTCCCCCAGCAAACCCACCCACCAGAAGTGCAGGGCAACTGCCAGCATGCCCCCACTCATGTCCCCCAGCACCCCCACCCACCAGCAGTGCAGGGCACCTGCCAGCAGGCCCCCACTCATGTCCCCCAGCACTCCCACCCACCAGCAGTGCAGGGCACCTGCCAGCAGGCCCCCACTCATGTCCCACTCATGTCCCCTTGCAGCCCCATACCACAACAGTGCAAGGCACCTGCCAGCAGGCCCCCGCTCATGTCCCCCAGCACCCCCACCCCCCAGCAGTACAGGGCATCTGCCAGCATGCCCCCACTCATGTCCCCCAGCACCCCCACCCCCAGCAGTGTAGGGCACCTGCCATCAGGCCCCCACTCATGTCCCCCAGCACCCCCACCCACAGGCAGTTCAGGGCACCTGCCAGCAGTCCCCCACTCATGTCCCCCAGCACCCCCACCCCCCAGCAGTGCAGGGCACCTGCCAGCAGGCCCCCACTCATGTCCCACTCATGTCCCCTTGCACCCCCACCCCCCAGCAGTGCAGGGCACCTGCCAGCAGGCCCCCACTCATGTCCCCCAGCACCCCCACCCACCAGAAGTGCAGGGCACCTGCCAGCAGGCCCCCACTCATGTCCCCCAGCAAACCCACCCACCAGAAGTGCAGGGCAACTGCCAGCATGCCCCCACTCATGTCCCCCAGCACCCCCACCCACCAGAAGTGCAGGGCACCTGCCAGCAGGCCCCCACTCATGTCCCCCCGCAAACCCACCCACCAGAAGTGCAGGGCAACTGCCAGCATGCCCCCACTCATGTCCCCCAGCACCCCCACCCACCAGCAGTGCAGGGCACCTGCCAGCAGGCCCCCACTCATGTCCCCCAGCACTCCCACCCACCAGCAGTGCAGGGCACCTGCCAGCAGGCCCCCACTCATGTCCCACTCATGTCCCCTTGCAGCCCCATACCACAACAGTGCAGGGCACCTGCCAGCAGGCCCCCGCTCATGTCCCCCAGCACCCCCACCCCCCAGCAGTACAGGGCATCTGCCAGCATGCCCCCACTCATGTCCCCCAGCACCCCCACCCCCAGCAGTGTAGGGCACCTGCCATCAGGCCCCCACTCATGTCCCCCAGCACCCCCACCCACAGGCAGTTCAGGGCACCTGCCAGCAGTCCCCCACTCATGTCCCCCAGCACCCCCACCCCCCAGCAGTGCAGGGCACCTGCCAGCAGGCCCCCACTCATGTCCCACTCATGTCCCCTTGCACCCCCACCCCCCAGCAGTGCAGGGCACCTGCCAGCAGGCCCCCACTCATGTCCCCCAGCACCCCCACCCACCAGAAGTGCAGGGCACCTGCCAGCAGGCCCCCACTCATGTCCCCCAGCAAACCCACCCACCAGAAGTGCAGGGCAACTGCCAGCATGCCCCCACTCATGTCCCCCAGCACCCCCACCCACCAGCAGTGCAGGGCACCTGCCAGCAGGCCCCCACTCATGTCCCCCAGCACTCCCACCCACCAGCAGTGCAGGGCACCTGCCAGCAGGCCCCCACTCATGTCCCACTCATGTCCCCTTGCAGCCCCATACCACAACAGTGCAGGGCACCTGCCAGCAGGCCCCCGCTCATGTCCCCCAGCACCCCCACCCCCCAGCAGTACAGGGCATCTGCCAGCATGCCCCCACTCATGTCCCCCAGCACCCCCACCCCCAGCAGTGTAGGGCACCTGCCATCAGGCCCCCACTCATGTCCCCCAGCACCCCCACCCACAGGCAGTTCAGGGCACCTGCCAGCAGTCCCCCACTCATGTCCCCCAGCACCCCCACCCCCCAGCAGTGCAGGGCACCTGCCAGCAGGCCCCCACTCATGTCCCACTCATGTCCCCTTGCACCCCCACCCCCCAGCAGTGCAGGGCACCTGCCAGCAGGCCCCCACTCATGTCCCCCAGCACCCCCACCCACCAGAAGTGCAGGGCACCTGCCAGCAGGCCCCCACTCATGTCCCCCAGCAAACCCACCCACCAGAAGTGCAGGGCAACTGCCAGCATGCCCCCACTCATGTCCCCCAGCACCCCCACCCACCAGCAGTGCAGGGCACCTGCCAGCAGGCCCCCACTCATGTCCCCCAGCACTCCCACCCACCAGCAGTGCAGGGCACCTGCCAGCAGGCCCCCACTCATGTCCCACTCATGTCCCCTTGCAGCCCCATACCACAGCAGTGCAGGGCACCTGCCAGCAGGCCCCCGCTCATGTCCCCCAGCACCCCCACCCCTCAGCAGTACAGGGCATCTGCCAGCATGCCCCCACTCATGTCCCCCAGCACCCCCACCCCCAGCAGTGTAGGGCACCTGCCATCAGGCCCCCACTCATGTCCCCCAGCACCCCCACCCACAGGCAGTTCAGGGCACCTGCCAGCAGTCCCCCACTCATGTCCCCCAGCACCCCCACCCCCCAGCAGTGCAGGGCACCTGCCAGCAGGCCCCCACTCATGTCCCACTCATGTCCCCTTGCACCCCCACCCCCCAGCAGTGCAGGGCACCTGCCAGCAGGCCCCCACTCATGTCCCCCAGCACTCCCACCCACCAGCAGTGCAGGGCACCTGCCAGCAGGCCCCCACTCATGTCCCACTCATGTCCCCTTGAACCCACACCCCCCAGCAGTGCAGGGCACCTGCCAGCAGGCCCCCACTCATGTCCCACTCATGTCCCCTTGCACCCCCACCCCCCAGCAGTGCAGGGCACCTGCCAGCAGGCCCCCACTCATGTCCCCCAGCACTCCCACCCACCAGCAGTGCAGGGCACCTGCCAGCAGGCCCCCACTCATGTCCCACTCATGTCCCCTTGCAGCCCCATACCCCAGCAGTGCAGGGCACCTGCCAGCAGGCCCCCGCTCATGTCCCCCAGCACCCCCGACCCCCAGCAGTACAGGGCATCTGCCAGCATGCCCCCACTCATGTCCCCCAGCACCCCCACCCCCAGCAGTAGCACCCCCACCCACAGGCAGTTCAGGGCACCTGCCAGCAGTCCCCCACTCATGTCCCCCAGCACCCCCACCCCCCAGCAGTGCAGGGCACCTGCCAGCAGGCCCCCACTCATGTCCCACTCATGTCCCCTTGCACACCCTCCCCCCAGCAGTGCAGGGCACCTGCCAGCAGGCCCCACTCATGGCCCACTCATGTCCCCTTGCATTCCCACCCCCCAGCAGTGCAGGGCGGCTGCCATCAGGCCCCCTCTTATGTTCCCCAGCACCCCCACCCACCAGCAGTGCAGGGCATCTGGCAGCAGGCCCCCACTCATGTCCCCTAGCACCCCCACCCACCAGGACTGTGGGACACCTGCCAGCAGGCCCCCACTCATGTCCCACTCATGTCCCCTTGCACCCCCACTCCCAGCAGTGCAGGGCACCTGCCAGCAGGCTCCCACTCATGTCCCACTCATGTCCCCTTTCAGTCCCACCCCCCTGCAATGCAGGGCATATGTCAGCAGAACCCCACTCATGTCCCCCAGCACCCCCACCTCCCATCAGTGCAGGGCACCTGCCAGCAGGCCCCCACTCATGTCCCCCAGCACCCCCACCCCCCAGCAGTGCAGGGCACCTGCCAGCAGGCCCCCACTCATGTCCCTCCAGCACTCCCACCCACCAGCAGTGCAGGGCACCTGCCAGCAGGCCCCCACTCATGTCCCCCAGCACCCCCACCCACCAGCAGTGCAGGGCTCCTGCCAACAGGACCCCACTCATGTCCGCTAGCACCCCCACCCACCAGCAGTGTAGGGAACCTGCCAGCAGGCCCCACTCATGTCCCACTCATGTCCCCTTGCACCCCAACCCCCAGCAGTGCAGGGCACCTGCCAGCAGGCCCCCACTCATGGCCCACTCATGTCCCCTTGCACCCCCACCCCCCAGCAGTGCAGGGCACCTGCCAGCAGGCCCCACTCATGTCCCACTCATGTCCCCTTGCATCCCAACCCCCAGCAGTGCAGGGCACCTGCCAGCAGGCCCCCACTCATGTCCCACTCATGTCTCCTTGCACCCCCACCCCCTAGCAGTGCAGGGCACCTGCCAACAGGCCCCCAATCATGTCCAACTCATGTCCCCTTGCACCCCCACCCCCCAGCAGTGCAGGGCACCTGTCAGCAGACCCCCACTCATGTCCCCCAGCACCCCCACCCCCCAGCAGTTCAGGGCACCTGCCAGCAGGATCCCACTCATGTCTCCCAGCACCCCCACCCACCAGCAGTGCAGGGCACCTGCCAGCTGGCCCCCACTCATGTCCCACTCATGTCCCCTTGCACTCCCACCCCACAGCAGTGCAGGGTACCTGCCAGCAGGCCCCCTCTCATGTCCCCTTGCACCCCTACCCCCCAGCAGTGCAGGGCACCTTCCAGCAGGCCTCCACTCATGTCCCCCAGCACCCCCACCCACCAGCACTGAGGGGCACCTGCCAGCAGGCCCCCACTCATGTCCCACTCATGTCCCCTTACACCCCCACCCCCAGCAGTGCAGGACACCTGCCAGCAGGCCCCCCACTCATGTCCCCTTGCAGCCCCACCCCCAGCAGTGCAGGGCAGCTGCCAGCAGGCCCCCACTCATGTCCACTAGCACCCCCACCCCCCAGAAGTGCAAGGCACCTGCCAGCAGGCCCCCACTCATGTCCCCCAGCACCCCCACCCACCAGAAGCGCAGGGCACCTGCCAGCAGGCCCCCACTCATGTCCCCCAGCACCCCCACCCACCAGCAGTGCAGGGCACCTGCCAGCAGGCCCCCACTCATGTCCTACTCATGTTCCCTTGAACCCACACCCCCCAGCAGTGCAGGGCAACTGCCAGCAGGCCCCTACTCATGTCCCACTCATGTCCCCTTGCACCCCCATCCCCCAGCAGTGCAGGGCACCTGCCAGCAGGCCCCACTCATGTCCCCCAGCACTCCCACCCACCAGCAATGCAGGGCACCTGCCAGCAGGCCCCCACTCATGTCCCACTCATGTCTCCTTGCAGCCCCATTCCCCAGCAGTGCAGGGCACCTGCCAGCAGGCCCCCGCTCATGTCCCCCAGCACCCCCACCCCCCAGCAGTGCAGGGCACCTGCCAGCAGGCCCCCACTCATTTCCCCCAGCACCCCCACCCCCAGCAGTGCAGGGCACCTGCCAGCAGGTCCCACTCATGTCCCCCAGCACCCCCACCCGCCAGCAGTGCAGGGCGCCTGCCAGCTGGCCCCCACTCATGTCCCACTCATGTCCCCTTGCGCCCCCACCCCCAGCAGTGCAGGGCACCTGCCAGCAGGCCCGACTCATGGCCCACTCATGTCCCCTTGCATCCCCACCCCCCAGTAGTGCAGGGCGCCTGCCATCAGGCCCCCACTCATGTCCCCCAGCACCCCCACCCACCAGCAGTGCAGGGTATCTGCCAGCAGGCCCCCACTCATGTCCCCTAGCACCCCCACCCACCAGCACTGAGGTACACCTGTCAGCAAGCCCCCACTCATGTCCCACTCATGTCCCCTTGCACCCCCACCCCCCAGCAGTGCAGGGCACCTGCCAGCAGGCCCCCACTCATGTCCCTTTGCACCCCCACCCCCAGCAGTACAGGGCACCTGCCAGCAGGCCCCCACTCATGTCCCCCAGCACCCCCACCCACCAGCAGTGCAGGGCACCTGCCAGCAGGCCCCCACTCATGTCCCCAAGCACCCCCACCCACCAGCACTGAGGGGAACCTGCCAGAAGGCCCCCACTTATGTCCCACTCATGTCCCCTTGCACCCCCACCCCCCAGCAGTGCAGGGCACCTGCCAGCAGGCCCCCCACTCATGTCCCCTTGCACCCCCACCCCCAGCAGTGCAGGGCACCTGCCAGGAGGCAACCACTCATGTCCCACTCATGTCCCCTTGCACCCCCACCCCCCAGCAGTGCAGGGCACCTGCTGGCAGGCCCGCATTCATGTCCCACCCATGTCCCCTTGCACCCCCACCCCCCAGCAGTGCAGGGCACCTGCCAACAGGCCCCCACTCATGTCCAACTCATGTCCCCTTGCACCCCCACCCCCAGCAGTGCAGGGCACCTGCCAGCAGACCACCTGTCATGTCCCCATGCACCCCCACCCCCAGCAGTACAGGGCACCTGCCAGCAGGCCCCCACTCATGTCCCCCAGCACCCCCACCCACCAGCAGTGCAGGGCACCTGCCAGCAGGCCCCCACTCATGTCCCCCAGCACCCCCACCCACCAGCACTGAGGGGCACCTGCCAGCAGGCCCCCACTCATGTCCCACTCATGTCCCCTTGCACCCCCACCCCCCAGTAGTGCAGGGCACCTGCCAGCAGGCCCCCCACTCATGTCCCCTTGCAGCCCCACCCCCAGCAGTGCAGGGCAGCTGCCAGCAGGCCCCCACTCATGTCCCCCAGCACCCCCACCCCCCAGCAGTGCAGGGTACCTGCCAGCAGACCCCACTCATGTCCCTCAGCACCCCCATCCCCCAGCAGTGCAGGGCACCTGCAAGCAGGCCCCCACTCATGTCCCACTCATGTCTCCTTGCACCCCCAACCCCCAGCAGTGCAGGGCACCTGCCAGCAGGCCCCCACTCATGTCCCACTCATGTCCCCTTGCACCCCCACCCCCCAGCAGTGCAGGACACCTGCCAGCAGGCCCCCACTCATGTCCCCCAGCAAACCCACCCACCAGAAGTGCAGGGCACCTGCCAGCATGCCCCCACTCATGTCCCCCAGCACCCCCACCCACCAGCAGTGCAGGGCACCTGCCAGCAGGCCCCCACTCATGTCCCCCAGCACTCCCACCCACCAGCAGTGCAGGGCACCTGCCAACAGGCCCCCACTCATGTCCCACTCATGTCCCCTTGCAGCCCCATACCACAGCAGTGCAGGGCACCTGCCAGCAGGCCCCCGCTCATGTCCCCCAGCACCCCCACCCCCCAGCAGTACAGGGCATCTGCCAGCATGCCCCCACTCATGTCCCCCAGCACCCCCACCCCCAGCAGTGTAGGGCACCTGCCAGCAGGCCCCCACTCATGTCCCCCAGCACCCCCACCCACAGGCAGTTCAGGGCACCTGCCAGCAGTCCCCCACTCATGTCCCCCAGCACCCCCACCCCCCAGCAGTGCAGGGCACCTGCCAGCAGGCCCCCACTCATGTCCCACTCATGTCCCCTTGAACCCACACCCCCCAGCAGTGCAGGGCACCTGCCAGCAGGCCCCCACTCATGTCCCACTCATGTCCCCTTGCACACCCTCCCCCCAGCAGTGCAGGGCACCTGCCAGCATGCCCCCACTCATGTCCCCCAGCACCCCCACCCCCAGCAGTGTAGGGCACCTGCCAGCAGGCCCCCACTCATTTCCCTCAGCACCCCCACCCACAGGCAGTTCAGGGCACCTGCCAGCAGTCCCCCACTCATGTCCCCCAGCACCCCCACCCCCCAGCAGTGCAGGGCACCTGCCAGCAGGCCCCCACTCATGTCCCACTCATGTCCCCTTGCACACCCTCCCCCCAGCAGTGCAGGGCACCTGCCAGCAGGGCCCCACTCATGGCCCACTCATGTCCCCTTGCATCCCCACCCCCCAGCAGTGCAGGCGGCTGCCATCAGGCCCCCTCTCATGTCCCCCAGCACCCCCACCCACCAGCAGTGCAGGGCATCTGCCAGCAGGCCCCCACTCATGTCCCCTAGCACCCCCACCCACCAGCACTGTGGGACACCTGCCAGCAGGCCCCCACTCATGTCCCACTCATGTCCCCTTGCACCCCCACTCCCAGCAGTGCAGGGCACCTGCCAGCAGGCCCCCACTCATGTCCCACTCATGTCCCCTTTCAGTCCCACCCCCCTGCAATGCAGGGCATATGTCAGCAGAACCCCACTCATGTCCCCCAGCACCCCCACCTCCCATCAGTGCAGGGCACCTGCCAGCAGGCCCCCACTCATGTCCCCCAGCACCCCCACCCCCCAGCAGTGCAGGGCACCTGCCAGCAGGCCCCCACTCATGTCCCCCCAGCACTCCCACCCACCAGCAGTGCAGGGCACCTGCCAGCAGGCCCCCACTCATGTCCGCTAGCACTCCCACCCACCAGCACTGAGGGGCACCTGCCAGCAGGCCCCCACTCATGTCCCACTCATGTCCCCTTGCACCCTCACCCCCCAGCAGTGCGGGGCCCCTGCCAGCAGGCCCCCCACTCATGTCCCCTTGCAGCCCCACCCCCAGCATTGCAGGGCAGCTGCCAGCAGGCCCCCACTCATATCCCCTTGCACCCCCAAACCCCAGCAGTGCAGGGCACTTGCCAGCAGGCCCGCACTCATGTCCCCCAGCACCCCCACCCACCAGCAGTGTAGGGCACCTGCCAGCAGGCCCCCACTCATGTCCCACTCATGTCTCCTTGCACCCCCAATCCCCAGCATTGCTGGGCACCTGCCTGCAGGCTCCACTCATGTCCCACTCATGTCCCCTTGCACCCCCACCCCCCAGCATTGCAGGACACCTGCCAGCAGGCCCCCACTCATGTCCCACTCATGTCCCCCAGCACCCCCACCCCCCAGCAGTGCAGGGCACCTGCCAGCAGGCCCCCACTCATATCCCATTGCACCCCCAAACCCCAGCAGTGCAGGGCACTTGCCAGCAGGCCCGCACTCATGTCCCCCAGCACCCCCACCCACCAGCAGTGTAGGGCACCTGCCAGCAGGCCCCCACTCATGTCCCACTCATGTCCCCTTGTACCCCACCCCCCAGCAGTGCAGGGCACCTGCCAGCAGTTCCCCACTCATGTCCCACTCATGTCCCCTTGCACCTCAACCCCCAGCAGTGCAGGGCACCTGCCAGCAGGCCCCCACTCATGTCCCACTCATGTCCCCTTGAACGCCCACCCCCCAGCAGTGCAGGGCACCTGCCAACAGGCCCCCACTCATGTCCAACTCATGTCCCCCAGCACCCCCACCCACCAACAGGGCAGGGCACCTGCCAGCAAGCCCCCACTCATGTCCCCAAGCACCCCCACCCAGCAGCACTGAGGGGCACCTGCCAGCAGGCCCCCAATCATGTCCCACTCATATCCCCTTGCACCCGCAGCCCCCAGCAGTGCAGGGCACCTGCCAGCAGGCCCCCACTCATGTCCCCTTGCAGCCCCACCCCCCAGCAATGCAGGGCACCTGCCAGCAGGCCCCCACTCATGTCCCCCAGCACCCCCACCCCCCAGCAGTGCAGGGCACCTGCCAGCAGGCCCCCACTCATGTCCCCCAGCACCCCCACCCCCCACCAGTGCAGGGCACCTGCCAGCAGGCCCCCGCTCATGTCCCCTGCACCCCCACCCCCCAGCAGTGCAGTGCACCTGCCAGCAGGCCCGCACTCATGTCCCCTTGTACCCCCACCCCCCAGCAGTGCAGGGCACCTGCCAGCAGGCCCCCACTCATGTCCCACTCATGTCTCCTTGCACCCCCAATCCCCAGCATTGCTGGGCACCTGCCTGCAGGCTCCACTCATGTCCCACTCATGTCCCCTTGCACCCCCACCCCCCAGCATTGCAGGACACCTGCCAGCAGGCCCCCACTCATGTCCCACTCATGTCCCCCAGCACCCCCACCCCCCAGCAGTACAGGGCACCTGCCAGCAGGCCCCCACTCATATCCCCTTGCACCCCCAAACCCCAGCAGTGCAGGGCACTTGCCAGCAGGCCCGCACTCATGTCCCCCAGCACCCCCACCCACCAGCAGTGTAGGGCACCTGCCAGCAGGCCCCCACTCATGTCCCACTCATGTCCCCTTGTACCCCACCCCCCAGCAGTGCAGGGCACCTGCCAGCAGTTCCCCACTCATGTCCCACTCATGTCCCCTTGCACCTCAACCCCCAGCAGTGCAGGGCACCTGCCAGCAGGCCCCCACTCATGTCCCACTCATGTCCCCTTGAACGCCCACCCCCCAGCAGTGCAGGGCACCTGCCAACAGGTCCCCACTCATGTCCAACTCATGTCCCCTTGCACCCCCACCCCCCAGCAGTGCAGGGCACCTGCCAGCAGACCCCCACTCATGTCCCCCAGCACTCCCACCCCCCAGCAGTGCAGGGCACCTGCCAGCAGGCCCCCACTCATGTCTCCCAGCACTCCCAGCCACCAGCAGTGCAGGGCACCTGCCAGCTGGCCCCCACTCATGTCCCACTCATGTCCCCTTGCACCCCCACCCCCAGCAGTGCAGGGCACCTGCCAGCAGACCCCCTCTCATGTTCCCTTGCACCCCCACCCCCCAGCAGTACAGGGCACCTGCCAGCAGGCCCCCACTCATGTCCCCCAGCACCCCCATCCACCAGCACTGAGGGGCACCTGCCAGCAGGCCCCCACTCATGTCCCACTCATGTCTCCTAGCACCCCCAATCCCCAGCATTGCTGGGCACCTGCCTGCAGGCTCCACTCATGTCCCACTCATGTCCCCTTGCACCCCCACCCCCCAGCATTGCAGGACACCTGCCAGCAGGCCCCCACTCATGTCCCACTCATGTCCTCCAGCACCCCCACCCCCAGCAGTGCAGGGCACCTGCCAGCAGACCCCCTCTCATGTTCCCTTGCACCCCCAAACCCCAGCAGTGCAGGGCACTTGCCAGCAGGCCCGCACTCATGTCCCCCAGCACCCCCACCCACCAGCAGTGTAGGGCACCTGCCAGCAGGCCCCCACTCATGTCCCACTCATGTCCCCTTGTAACCACCCCCCAGCAGTGCAGGGCACCTGCCAGCAGTTCCCCACTCATGTCCCACTCATGTCCCCTTGCACCTCAACCCCCAGCAGTGCAGGGCACATGCCAGCAGGCCCCCACTCATGTCCAACTCATGTCCCCCAGCACCCCCACCCACCAACAGGGCAGGACACCTGCCAGCAAGCCCCCACTCATGTCCCCAAGCACCCCCACGCACCAGCACTGAGGGGCACCTGCCAGCAGGCCCCCAATCATGTCCCACTCATATCCCCTTGCACCCGCAGCCCCCAGCAGTGCAGGGCACCTGCCAGCAGGCCCCCACTCATGTCCCCTTGCAGCCCCACCCCCCAGCAATGCAGGGCACCTGCCAGCAGGCCCCCACTCATGTCCCCCAGCACCCCCACCCCCCAGCAGTGCAGGGCACCTGCCAGCAGGCCCCCACTCATGTCCCCCAGCACCCCCATCCCCCAGCAGTGCAGGACACCTGTCAGCAGGCCCCCGCTCATGTCCCCTTGCACCCCCACCCCCCAGCAGTGCAGTGCACCTGCCAGCAGGCCCGCACTCATGTCCCCTTGTACCCCCACCCCCCAGCAGTGCAGGGCACCTGCCAGTAGGCCCCCACTCATGTCCCACTCATGTCTCCTTGCACCCCCAATCCCCAGCATTGCTGGGCACCTGCCTGCAGGCTCCACTCATGTCCCACTCATGTCCCCTTGCACCCCCACCCCCCAGCATTTCAGGACACCTGCCAGCAGGCCCCCACTCATGTCCCACTCATGTCCCCCAGCACCCCCACCCCCCAGCAGTGCAGGGCACCTGCCAGCAGGCCCCCACTCATATCCCCTTGCACCCCCAAACCCCAGCAGTGCAGGGCACTTGCCAGCAGGCTCGCACTCATGTCCCCCAGCACCCCCACCCACCAGCAGTGTAGGGCACCTGCCAGCAGGCCCCCACTCATGTCCCACTCATGTCCCCTTGTACCCCACCCCCCAGCAGTGCAGGGCACCTGCCAGCAGTTCCCCACTCATGTCCCACTCATGTCCCCTTGCACCTCAACCCCCAGCAGTGCAGGGCACCTGCCAGCAGGCTCCCACTCATGTCCCACTCATGTCCCCTTGAACGCCCACCCCCCAGCAGTGCAGGGCACCTGCCAACAGGCCCCCACTCATGTCCAACTCATGTCCCCTTGCACCCTCACCCCCCAGCAGTGCGGGGCCCCTGCCAGCAGGCCCCCCACTCATGTCCCCTTGCAGCCCCACCCCCCAGCAGTGCGGGGCCCCTGCCAGCAGGCCCCCCACTCATGTCCCCTTGCAGCCCCACCCCCAGCATTGCAGGGCAGCTGCCAGCAGGCCCCCACTCATGTCCCACTCATGTCCCCTTGCATCCCAACCCCCAGCAGTGCAGGGCACCTGCCAGCAGGCCCGACTCATGGCCCACTCATGTCCCCTTGCATCCCCACCCCCCAGCAGTGCAGGGCGCCTGCCATCAGGCCCCCACTCATGTCCCCCAGCACCCCCACCCACCAGCAGTGCAGGGTATCTGCCAGCTGGCCCCCACTCATGTCCCCTAGCACCCCCACCCACCAGCACTGAGGTACACCTGTCAGCAAGCACCCACTCATGTCCCACTCATGTCCCCTTGCACCCCCACCCCCCAGCAGTGCAGGGCACCTGCCAGCAGGCCCCCACTCATGTCCCTTTGCACCCCCACCCCCAGCAGTACAGGGCACCTGCCAGCAGGCCCCCACTCATGTCCCCCAGCACCCCCACCCACCAGCAGTGCAGGGCACCTGCCAGCAGGCCCCCACTCATGTCCCCAAGCACCCCCACCCACCAGCACTGAGGGGAACCTGCCAGAAGGCCCCCACTTATGTCCCACTCATGTCCCCTTGCACCCCCACCCCCCAGCAGTGCAGGGCACCTGCCAGCAGGCCCCCCACTCATGTCCCCTTGCACCCCCACCCCCAGCAGTGCAGGGCACCTGCCAGGAGGCAACCACTCATGTCCCACTCATGTCCCCTTGCACCCCCACCCCCCAGCAGTGCAGGGCACCTGCTGGCAGGCCCGCATTCATGTCCCACCCATGTCCCCTTGCACCCCCACCCCCCAGCAGTGCAGGGCACCTGCCAACAGGCCCCCACTCATGTCCAACTCATGTCCCCTTGCACCCCCACCCCCAGCAGTGCAGGGCACCTGCCAGCAGACCACCTGTCATGTCCCCATGCACCCCCACCCCCAGCAGTACAGGGCACCTGCCAGCAGGCCCCCACTCATGTCCCCCAGCACCCCCACCCACCAGCAGTGCAGGGCACCTGCCAGCAGGCCCCCACTCATGTCCCCCAGCACCCCCACCCACCAGCACTGAGGGGCACCTGCCAGCAGGCCCCCACTCATGTCCCACTCATGTCCCCTTGCACCCCCACCCCCCAGTAGTGCAGGGCACCTGCCAGCAGGCCCCCCACTCATGTCCCCTTGCAGCCCCACCCCCAGCAGTGCAGGGCAGCTGCCAGCAGGCCCCCACTCATGTCCCCCAGCACCCCCACCCCCCAGCAGTGCAGGGTACCTGCCAGCAGACCCCACTCATGTCCCTCAGCACCCCCATCCCCCAGCAGTGCAGGGCACCTGCAAGCAGGCCCCCACTCATGTCCCACTCATGTCTCCTTGCACCCCCAACCCCCAGCAGTGCAGGGCACCTGCCAGCAGGCCCCCACTCATGTCCCACTCATGTCCCCTTGCACCCCCACCCCCCAGCAGTGCAGGACACCTGCCAGCAGGCCCCCACTCATGTCCCCCAGCAAACCCACCCACCAGAAGTGCAGGGCACCTGCCAGCATGCCCCCACTCATGTCCCCCAGCACCCCCACCCACCAGCAGTGCAGGGCACCTGCCAGCAGGCCCCCACTCATGTCCCCCAGCACTCCCACCCACCAGCAGTGCAGGGCACCTGCCAACAGGCCCCCACTCATGTCCCACTCATGTCCCCTTGCAGCCCCATACCACAGCAGTGCAGGGCACCTGCCAGCAGGCCCCCGCTCATGTCCCCCAGCACCCCCACCCCCCAGCAGTACAGGGCATCTGCCAGCATGCCCCCACTCATGTCCCCCAGCACCCCCACCCCCAGCAGTGTAGGGCACCTGCCAGCAGGCCCCCACTCATGTCCCCCAGCACCCCCACCCACAGGCAGTTCAGGGCACCTGCCAGCAGTCCCCCACTCATGTCCCCCAGCACCCCCACCCCCCAGCAGTGCAGGGCACCTGCCAGCAGGCCCCCACTCATGTCCCACTCATGTCCCCTTGAACCCACACCCCCCAGCAGTGCAGGGCACCTGCCAGCAGGCCCCCACTCATGTCCCACTCATGTCCCCTTGCACCCCCACCCCCCAGCAGTGCAGGGCACCTGCCAGCAGCCCCCCACTCATGTCCCCCAGCACTCCCACCCACCAGCAGTGCAGGGCACCTGCTAGCAGGCCCCCACTCATGTCCCACTCATGTCCCCTTCCAGCCCCATACCCCAGCAGTGCAGGGCACCTGCCAGCAGGCCCCCGCTCATGTCCCCCAGCACCCCCACCCCCCAGCAGTACAGGGCATCTGCCAGCATGCCCCCACTCATGTCCCCCAGCACCCCCACCCCCAGCAGTGTAGGGCACCTGCCAGCAGGCCCCCACTCATTTCCCTCAGCACCCCCACCCACAGGCAGTTCAGGGCACCTGCCAGCAGTCCCCCACTCATGTCCCCCAGCACCCCCACCCCCCAGCAGTGCAGGGCACCTGCCAGCAGGCCCCCACTCATGTCCCACTCATGTCCCCTTGCACACCCTCCCCCCAGCAGTGCAGGGCACCTGCCAGCAGGGCCCCACTCATGGCCCACTCATGTCCCCTTGCATCCCCACCCCCCAGCAGTGCAGGCGGCTGCCATCAGGCCCCCTCTCATGTCCCCCAGCACCCCCACCCACCAGCAGTGCAGGGCATCTGCCAGCAGGCCCCCACTCATGTCCCCTAGCACCCCCACCCACCAGCACTGTGGGACACCTGCCAGCAGGCCCCCACTCATGTCCCACTCATGTCCCCTTGCACCCCCACTCCCAGCAGTGCAGGGCACCTGCCAGCAGGCCCCCACTCATGTCCCACTCATGTCCCCTTTCAGTCCCACCCCCCTGCAATGCAGGGCATATGTCAGCAGACCCCCACTCATGTCCCCCAGCACCCCCACCCCCCAGCAGTTCAGGGCACCTGCCAGCAGGATCCCACTCATGTCTCCCAGCACCCCCACCCACCAGCAGTGCAGGGCACCTGCCAGCTGGCCCCCACTCATGTCCCACTCATGTCCCCTTGCACTCCCACCCCACAGCAGTGCAGGGTACCTGCCAGCAGGCCCCCTCTCATGTCCCCTTGCACCCCTACCCCCCAGCAGTGCAGGGCACCTTCCAGCAGGCCCCCACTCATGTCCCCCAGCACCCCCACCCACCAGCACTGAGGGGCACCTGCCAGCAGGCCCCCACTCATGTCCCACTCATGTCCCCTTACACCCCCACCCCCCAGCAGTGCAGGACACCTGCCAGCAGGCCCCCCACTCATGTCCCCTTGCAGCCCCACCCCCAGCAGTGCAGGGCAGCTGCCAGCAGGCCCCCACTCATGTCCCCTAGCACCCCCACCCCCCAGAAGTGCAAGGCACCTGCCAGCAGGCCCCCACTCATGTCCCCCAGCACCCCCACCCACCAGAAGTGCAGGGCACCTGCCAGCAGGCCCCCACTCATGTCCCCCAGCACCCCCACCCACCAGCAGTGCAGGGCACCTGCCAGCAGGCCCCCACTCATGTCCTACTCATGTTCCCTTGAACCCACACCCCCCAGCAGTGCAGGGCAACTGCCAGCAGGCCCCTACTCATGTCCCACTCATGTCCCCTTGCACCCCCATCCCCCAGCAGTGCAGGGCACCTGCCAGCAGGCCCCACTCATGTCCCCCAGCACTCCCACCCACCAGCAATGCAGGGCACCTGCCAGCAGGCCCCCACTCATGTCCCACTCATGTCTCCTTGCAGCCCCATTCCCCAGCAGTGCAGGGCACCTGCCAGCAGGCCCCCGCTCATGTCCCCCAGCACCCCCACCCCCCAGCAGTGCAGGGCACCTGCCAGCAGGCCCCCACTCATTTCCCCCAGCACCCCCACCCCCAGCAGTGCAGGGCACCTGCCAGCAGGTCCCACTCATGTCCCCCAGCACCCCCACCCGCCAGCAGTGCAGGGCGCCTGCCAGCTGGCCCCCACTCATGTCCCACTCATGTCCCCTTGCGCCCCCACCCCCAGCAGTGCAGGGCACCTGCCAGCAGGCCCGACTCATGGCCCACTCATGTCCCCTTGCATCCCCACCCCCCAGCAGTGCAGGGCGCCTGCCATCAGGCCCCCACTCATGTCCCCCAGCACCCCCACCCACCAGCAGTGCAGGGTATCTGCCAGCAGGCCCCCACTCATGTCCCCTAGCACCCCCACCCACCAGCACTGAGGTACACCTGTCAGCAAGCCCCCACTCATGTCCCACTCATGTCCCCTTGCACCCCCACCCCCCAGCAGTGCAGGGCACCTGCCAGCAGGCCCCCACTCATGTCCCTTTGCACCCCCACCCCCAGCAGTACAGGGCACCTGCCAGCAGGCCCCCACTCATGTCCCCCAGCACCCCCACCCACCAGCAGTGCAGGGCACCTGCCAGCAGGCCCCCACTCATGTCCCCCAGCACCCCCACCCACCAGCAGTGCAGTGCACCTGCCAGCAGGCCCGCACTCATGTCCCCTTGTACCCCCACCCCCCAGCAGTGCAGGGCACCTGCCAGTAGGCCCCCACTCATGTCCCACTCATGTCTCCTTGCACCCCCAATCCCCAGCATTGCTGGGCACCTGCCTGCAGGCTCCACTCATGTCCCACTCATGTCCCCTTGCACCCCCACCCCCCAGCATTGCAGGACACCTGCCAGCAGGCCCCCACTCATGTCCCACTCATGTCCCCCAGCACCCCCACCCCCCAGCAGTGCAGGGCACCTGCCAGCAGGCCCCCACTCATATCCCCTTGCACCCCCAAACCCCAGCAGTGCAGGGCACTTGCCAGCAGGCTCGCACTCATGTCCCCCAGCACCCCCACCCACCAGCAGTGTAGGGCACCTGCCAGCAGGCCCCCACTCATGTCCCACTCATGTCCCCTTGTACCCCACCCCCCAGCAGTGCAGGGCACCTGCCAGCAGTTCCCCACTCATGTCCCACTCATGTCCCCTTGCACCTCAACCCCCAGCAGTGCAGGGCACCTGCCAGCAGGCTCCCACTCATGTCCCACTCATGTCCCCTTGAACGCCCACCCCCCAGCAGTGCAGGGCACCTGCCAACAGGCCCCCACTCATGTCCAACTCATGTCCCCTTGCACCCTCACCCCCCAGCAGTGCGGGGCCCCTGCCAGCAGGCCCCCCACTCATGTCCCCTTGCAGCCCCACCCCCCAGCAGTGCGGGGCCCCTGCCAGCAGGCCCCCCACTCATGTCCCCTTGCAGCCCCACCCCCAGCATTGCAGGGCAGCTGCCAGCAGGCCCCCACTCATGTCCCACTCATGTCCCCTTGCATCCCAACCCCCAGCAGTGCAGGGCACCTGCCAGCAGGCCCGACTCATGGCCCACTCATGTCCCCTTGCATCCCCACCCCCCAGCAGTGCAGGGCGCCTGCCATCAGGCCCCCACTCATGTCCCCCAGCACCCCCACCCACCAGCAGTGCAGGGTATCTGCCAGCTGGCCCCCACTCATGTCCCCTAGCACCCCCACCCACCAGCACTGAGGTACACCTGTCAGCAAGCACCCACTCATGTCCCACTCATGTCCCCTTGCACCCCCACCCCCCAGCAGTGCAGGGCACCTGCCAGCAGGCCCCCCACTCATGTCCCCTTGCACCCCCACCCCCAGCAGTGCAGGGCACCTGCCAGGAGGCAACCACTCATGTCCCACTCATGTCCCCTTGCACCCCCACCCCCCAGCAGTGCAGGGCACCTGCTGGCAGGCCCGCATTCATGTCCCACCCATGTCCCCTTGCACCCCCACCCCCCAGCAGTGCAGGGCACCTGCCAACAGGCCCCCACTCATGTCCAACTCATGTCCCCTTGCACCCCCACCCCCAGCAGTGCAGGGCACCTGCCAGCAGACCACCTGTCATGTCCCCATGCACCCCCACCCCCAGCAGTACAGGGCACCTGCCAGCAGGCCCCCACTCATGTCCCCCAGCACCCCCACCCACCAGCAGTGCAGGGCACCTGCCAGCAGGCCCCCACTCATGTCCCCCAGCACCCCCACCCACCAGCACTGAGGGGCACCTGCCAGCAGGCCCCCACTCATGTCCCACTCATGTCCCCTTGCACCCCCACCCCCCAGTAGTGCAGGGCACCTGCCAGCAGGCCCCCCACTCATGTCCCCTTGCAGCCCCACCCCCAGCAGTGCAGGGCAGCTGCCAGCAGGCCCCCACTCATGTCCCCCAGCACCCCCACCCCCCAGCAGTGCAGGGTACCTGCCAGCAGACCCCACTCATGTCCCTCAGCACCCCCATCCCCCAGCAGTGCAGGGCACCTGCAAGCAGGCCCCCACTCATGTCCCACTCATGTCTCCTTGCACCCCCAACCCCCAGCAGTGCAGGGCACCTGCCAGCAGGCCCCCACTCATGTCCCACTCATGTCCCCTTGCACCCCCACCCCCCAGCAGTGCAGGACACCTGCCAGCAGGCCCCCACTCATGTCCCCCAGCAAACCCACCCACCAGAAGTGCAGGGCACCTGCCAGCATGCCCCCACTCATGTCCCCCAGCACCCCCACCCACCAGCAGTGCAGGGCACCTGCCAGCAGGCCCCCACTCATGTCCCCCAGCACTCCCACCCACCAGCAGTGCAGGGCACCTGCCAACAGGCCCCCACTCATGTCCCACTCATGTCCCCTTGCAGCCCCATACCACAGCAGTGCAGGGCACCTGCCAGCAGGCCCCCGCTCATGTCCCCCAGCACCCCCACCCCCCAGCAGTACAGGGCATCTGCCAGCATGCCCCCACTCATGTCCCCCAGCACCCCCACCCCCAGCAGTGTAGGGCACCTGCCAGCAGGCCCCCACTCATGTCCCCCAGCACCCCCACCCACAGGCAGTTCAGGGCACCTGCCAGCAGTCCCCCACTCATGTCCCCCAGCACCCCCACCCCCCAGCAGTGCAGGGCACCTGCCAGCAGGCCCCCACTCATGTCCCACTCATGTCCCCTTGAACCCACACCCCCCAGCAGTGCAGGGCACCTGCCAGCAGGCCCCCACTCATGTCCCACTCATGTCCCCTTGCACACCCTCCCCCCAGCAGTGCAGGGCACCTGCCAGCATGCCCCCACTCATGTCCCCCAGCACCCCCACCCCCAGCAGTGTAGGGCACCTGCCAGCAGGCCCCCACTCATTTCCCTCAGCACCCCCACCCACAGGCAGTTCAGGGCACCTGCCAGCAGTCCCCCACTCATGTCCCCCAGCACCCCCACCCCCCAGCAGTGCAGGGCACCTGCCAGCAGGCCCCCACTCATGTCCCACTCATGTCCCCTTGCACACCCTCCCCCCAGCAGTGCAGGGCACCTGCCAGCAGGGCCCCACTCATGGCCCACTCATGTCCCCTTGCATCCCCACCCCCCAGCAGTGCAGGCGGCTGCCATCAGGCCCCCTCTCATGTCCCCCAGCACCCCCACCCACCAGCAGTGCAGGGCATCTGCCAGCAGGCCCCCACTCATGTCCCCTAGCACCCCCACCCACCAGCACTGTGGGACACCTGCCAGCAGGCCCCCACTCATGTCCCACTCATGTCCCCTTGCACCCCCACTCCCAGCAGTGCAGGGCACCTGCCAGCAGGCCCCCACTCATGTCCCACTCATGTCCCCTTTCAGTCCCACCCCCCTGCAATGCAGGGCATATGTCAGCAGAACCCCACTCATGTCCCCCAGCACCCCCACCTCCCATCAGTGCAGGGCACCTGCCAGCAGGCCCCCACTCATGTCCCCCAGCACCCCCACCCCCCAGCAGTGCAGGGCACCTGCCAGCAGGCCCCCACTCATGTCCCCCCAGCACCCCCACCCACCAGAAGTGCAGGGCACCTGCCAGCAGGCCCCCACTCATGTCCCCCAGCAAACCCACCCACCAGAAGTGCAGGGCAACTGCCAGCATGCCCCCACTCATGTCCCCCAGCACCCCCACCCACCAGCAGTGCAGGGCACCTGCCAGCAGGCCCCCACTCATGTCCCCCAGCACTCCCACCCACCAGCAGTGCAGGGCACCTGCCAGCAGGCCCCCACTCATGTCTCACTCATGTCCCCTTGCAGCCCCATACCACAACAGTGCAGGGCACCTGCCAGCAGGCCCCCGCTCATGTCCCCCAGCACCCCCACCCCCCAGCAGTACAGGGCATCTGCCAGCATGCCCCCACTCATGTCCCCCAGCACCCCCACCCCCAGCAGTGTAGGGCACCTGCCATCAGGCCCCCACTCATGTCCCCCAGCACCCCCACCCACAGGCAGTTCAGGGCACCTGCCAGCAGTCCCCCACTCATGTCCCCCAGCACCCCCACCCCCCAGCAGTGCAGGGCACCTGCCAGCAGGCCCCCACTCATGTCCCACTCATGTCCCCTTGCACCCCCACCCCCCAGCAGTGCAGGGCACCTGCCAGCAGGCCCCCACTCATGTCCCCCAGCACCCCCACCCACCAGAAGTGCAGGGCACCTGCCAGCAGGCCCCCACTCATGTCCCCCAGCAAACCCACCCACCAGAAGTGCAGGGCAACTGCCAGCATGCCCCCACTCATGTCCCCCAGCACCCCCACCCACCAGAAGTGCAGGGCACCTGCCAGCAGGCCCCCACTCATGTCCCCCCGCAAACCCACCCACCAGAAGTGCAGGGCAACTGCCAGCATGCCCCCACTCATGTCCCCCAGCACCCCCACCCACCAGCAGTGCAGGGCACCTGCCAGCAGGCCCCCACTCATGTCCCCCAGCACTCCCACCCACCAGCAGTGCAGGGCACCTGCCAGCAGGCCCCCACTCATGTCCCACTCATGTCCCCTTGCAGCCCCATACCACAACAGTGCAGGGCACCTGCCAGCAGGCCCCCGCTCATGTCCCCCAGCACCCCCACCCCCCAGCAGTACAGGGCATCTGCCAGCATGCCCCCACTCATGTCCCCCAGCACCCCCACCCCCAGCAGTGTAGGGCACCTGCCATCAGGCCCCCACTCATGTCCCCCAGCACCCCCACCCACAGGCAGTTCAGGGCACCTGCCAGCAGTCCCCCACTCATGTCCCCCAGCACCCCCACCCCCCAGCAGTGCAGGGCACCTGCCAGCAGGCCCCCACTCATGTCCCACTCATGTCCCCTTGCACCCCCACCCCCCAGCAGTGCAGGGCACCTGCCAGCAGGCCCCCACTCATGTCCCCCAGCACCCCCACCCACCAGAAGTGCAGGGCACCTGCCAGCAGGCCCCCACTCATGTCCCCCAGCAAACCCACCCACCAGAAGTGCAGGGCAACTGCCAGCATGCCCCCACTCATGTCCCCCAGCACCCCCACCCACCAGCAGTGCAGGGCACCTGCCAGCAGGCCCCCACTCATGTCCCCCAGCACTCCCACCCACCAGCAGTGCAGGGCACCTGCCAGCAGGCCCCCACTCATGTCCCACTCATGTCCCCTTGCAGCCCCATACCACAACAGTGCAGGGCACCTGCCAGCAGGCCCCCGCTCATGTCCCCCAGCACCCCCACCCCCCAGCAGTACAGGGCATCTGCCAGCATGCCCCCACTCATGTCCCCCAGCACCCCCACCCCCAGCAGTGTAGGGCACCTGCCATCAGGCCCCCACTCATGTCCCCCAGCACCCCCACCCACAGGCAGTTCAGGGCACCTGCCAGCAGTCCCCCACTCATGTCCCCCAGCACCCCCACCCCCCAGCAGTGCAGGGCACCTGCCAGCAGGCCCCCACTCATGTCCCACTCATGTCCCCTTGCACTCCCACCCCCCAGCAGTGCAGGGCACCTGCCAGCAGGCCCCCACTCATGTCCCCCAGCACCCCCACCCACCAGAAGTGCAGGGCACCTGCCAGCAGGCCCCCACTCATGTCCCCCAGCAAACCCACCCACCAGAAGTGCAGGGCAACTGCCAGCATGCCCCCACTCATGTCCCCCAGCACCCCCACCCACCAGCAGTGCAGGGCACCTGCCAGCAGGCCCCCACTCATGTCCCCCAGCACTCCCACCCACCAGCAGTGCAGGGCACCTGCCAGCAGGCCCCCACTCATGTCCCACTCATGTCCCCTTGCAGCCCCATACCACAGCAGTGCAGGGCACCTGCCAGCAGGCCCCCGCTCATGTCCCCCAGCACCCCCACCCCTCAGCAGTACAGGGCATCTGCCAGCATGCCCCCACTCATGTCCCCCAGCACCCCCACCCCCAGCAGTGTAGGGCACCTGCCATCAGGCCCCCACTCATGTCCCCCAGCACCCCCACCCACAGGCAGTTCAGGGCACCTGCCAGCAGTCCCCCACTCATGTCCCCCAGCACCCCCACCCCCCAGCAGTGCAGGGCACCTGCCAGCAGGCCCCCACTCATGTCCCACTCATGTCCCCTTGCACCCCCACCCCCCAGCAGTGCAGGGCACCTGCCAGCAGGCCCCCACTCATGTCCCCCAGCACTCCCACCCACCAGCAGTGCAGGGCACCTGCCAGCAGGCCCCCACTCATGTCCCACTCATGTCCCCTTGAACCCACACCCCCCAGCAGTGCAGGGCACCTGCCAGCAGGCCCCCACTCATGTCCCACTCATGTCCCCTTGCACCCCCACCCCCCAGCAGTGCAGGGCACCTGCCAGCAGGCCCCCACTCATGTCCCCCAGCACTCCCACCCACCAGCAGTGCAGGGCACCTGCCAGCAGGCCCCCACTCATGTCCCACTCATGTCCCCTTGCAGCCCCATACCCCAGCAGTGCAGGGCACCTGCCAGCAGGCCCCCGCTCATGTCCCCCAGCACCCCCGACCCCCAGCAGTACAGGGCATCTGCCAGCATGCCCCCACTCATGTCCCCCAGCACCCCCACCCCCAGCAGTAGCACCCCCACCCACAGGCAGTTCAGGGCACCTGCCAGCAGTCCCCCACTCATGTCCCCCAGCACCCCCACCCCCCAGCAGTGCAGGGCACCTGCCAGCAGGCCCCCACTCATGTCCCACTCATGTCCCCTTGCACACCCTCCCCCCAGCAGTGCAGGGCACCTGCCAGCAGGCCCCACTCATGGCCCACTCATGTCCCCTTGCATTCCCACCCCCCAGCAGTGCAGGGCGGCTGCCATCAGGCCCCCTCTTATGTTCCCCAGCACCCCCACCCACCAGCAGTGCAGGGCATCTGGCAGCAGGCCCCCACTCATGTCCCCTAGCACCCCCACCCACCAGGACTGTGGGACACCTGCCAGCAGGCCCCCACTCATGTCCCACTCATGTCCCCTTGCACCCCCACTCCCAGCAGTGCAGGGCACCTGCCAGCAGGCTCCCACTCATGTCCCACTCATGTCCCCTTTCAGTCCCACCCCCCTGCAATGCAGGGCATATGTCAGCAGAACCCCACTCATGTCCCCCAGCACCCCCACCTCCCATCAGTGCAGGGCACCTGCCAGCAGGCCCCCACTCATGTCCCCCAGCACCCCCACCCCCCAGCAGTGCAGGGCACCTGCCAGCAGGCCCCCACTCATGTCCCTCCAGCACTCCCACCCACCAGCAGTGCAGGGCACCTGCCAGCAGGCCCCCACTCATGTCCCCCAGCACCCCCACCCACCAGCAGTGCAGGGCTCCTGCCAACAGGACCCCACTCATGTCCGCTAGCACCCCCACCCACCAGCAGTGTAGGGAACCTGCCAGCAGGCCCCACTCATGTCCCACTCATGTCCCCTTGCACCCCAACCCCCAGCAGTGCAGGGCACCTGCCAGCAGGCCCCCACTCATGGCCCACTCATGTCCCCTTGCACCCCCACCCCCCAGCAGTGCAGGGCACCTGCCAGCAGGCCCCACTCATGTCCCACTCATGTCCCCTTGCATCCCAACCCCCAGCAGTGCAGGGCACCTGCCAGCAGGCCCCCACTCATGTCCCACTCATGTCTCCTTGCACCCCCACCCCCTAGCAGTGCAGGGCACCTGCCAACAGGCCCCCAATCATGTCCAACTCATGTCCCCTTGCACCCCCACCCCCCAGCAGTGCAGGGCACCTGTCAGCAGACCCCCACTCATGTCCCCCAGCACCCCCACCCCCCAGCAGTTCAGGGCACCTGCCAGCAGGATCCCACTCATGTCTCCCAGCACCCCCACCCACCAGCAGTGCAGGGCACCTGCCAGCTGGCCCCCACTCATGTCCCACTCATGTCCCCTTGCACTCCCACCCCACAGCAGTGCAGGGTACCTGCCAGCAGGCCCCCTCTCATGTCCCCTTGCACCCCTACCCCCCAGCAGTGCAGGGCACCTTCCAGCAGGCCTCCACTCATGTCCCCCAGCACCCCCACCCACCAGCACTGAGGGGCACCTGCCAGCAGGCCCCCACTCATGTCCCACTCATGTCCCCTTACACCCCCACCCCCAGCAGTGCAGGACACCTGCCAGCAGGCCCCCCACTCATGTCCCCTTGCAGCCCCACCCCCAGCAGTGCAGGGCAGCTGCCAGCAGGCCCCCACTCATGTCCACTAGCACCCCCACCCCCCAGAAGTGCAAGGCACCTGCCAGCAGGCCCCCACTCATGTCCCCCAGCACCCCCACCCACCAGAAGCGCAGGGCACCTGCCAGCAGGCCCCCACTCATGTCCCCCAGCACCCCCACCCACCAGCAGTGCAGGGCACCTGCCAGCAGGCCCCCACTCATGTCCTACTCATGTTCCCTTGAACCCACACCCCCCAGCAGTGCAGGGCAACTGCCAGCAGGCCCCTACTCATGTCCCACTCATGTCCCCTTGCACCCCCATCCCCCAGCAGTGCAGGGCACCTGCCAGCAGGCCCCACTCATGTCCCCCAGCACTCCCACCCACCAGCAATGCAGGGCACCTGCCAGCAGGCCCCCACTCATGTCCCACTCATGTCTCCTTGCAGCCCCATTCCCCAGCAGTGCAGGGCACCTGCCAGCAGGCCCCCGCTCATGTCCCCCAGCACCCCCACCCCCCAGCAGTGCAGGGCACCTGCCAGCAGGCCCCCACTCATTTCCCCCAGCACCCCCACCCCCAGCAGTGCAGGGCACCTGCCAGCAGGTCCCACTCATGTCCCCCAGCACCCCCACCCGCCAGCAGTGCAGGGCGCCTGCCAGCTGGCCCCCACTCATGTCCCACTCATGTCCCCTTGCGCCCCCACCCCCAGCAGTGCAGGGCACCTGCCAGCAGGCCCGACTCATGGCCCACTCATGTCCCCTTGCATCCCCACCCCCCAGTAGTGCAGGGCGCCTGCCATCAGGCCCCCACTCATGTCCCCCAGCACCCCCACCCACCAGCAGTGCAGGGTATCTGCCAGCAGGCCCCCACTCATGTCCCCTAGCACCCCCACCCACCAGCACTGAGGTACACCTGTCAGCAAGCCCCCACTCATGTCCCACTCATGTCCCCTTGCACCCCCACCCCCCAGCAGTGCAGGGCACCTGCCAGCAGGCCCCCACTCATGTCCCTTTGCACCCCCACCCCCAGCAGTACAGGGCACCTGCCAGCAGGCCCCCACTCATGTCCCCCAGCACCCCCACCCACCAGCAGTGCAGGGCACCTGCCAGCAGGCCCCCACTCATGTCCCCAAGCACCCCCACCCACCAGCACTGAGGGGAACCTGCCAGAAGGCCCCCACTTATGTCCCACTCATGTCCCCTTGCACCCCCACCCCCCAGCAGTGCAGGGCACCTGCCAGCAGGCCCCCCACTCATGTCCCCTTGCACCCCCACCCCCAGCAGTGCAGGGCACCTGCCAGGAGGCAACCACTCATGTCCCACTCATGTCCCCTTGCACCCCCACCCCCCAGCAGTGCAGGGCACCTGCTGGCAGGCCCGCATTCATGTCCCACCCATGTCCCCTTGCACCCCCACCCCCCAGCAGTGCAGGGCACCTGCCAACAGGCCCCCACTCATGTCCAACTCATGTCCCCTTGCACCCCCACCCCCAGCAGTGCAGGGCACCTGCCAGCAGACCACCTGTCATGTCCCCATGCACCCCCACCCCCAGCAGTACAGGGCACCTGCCAGCAGGCCCCCACTCATGTCCCCCAGCACCCCCACCCACCAGCAGTGCAGGGCACCTGCCAGCAGGCCCCCACTCATGTCCCCCAGCACCCCCACCCACCAGCACTGAGGGGCACCTGCCAGCAGGCCCCCACTCATGTCCCACTCATGTCCCCTTGCACCCCCACCCCCCAGTAGTGCAGGGCACCTGCCAGCAGGCCCCCCACTCATGTCCCCTTGCAGCCCCACCCCCAGCAGTGCAGGGCAGCTGCCAGCAGGCCCCCACTCATGTCCCCCAGCACCCCCACCCCCCAGCAGTGCAGGGTACCTGCCAGCAGACCCCACTCATGTCCCTCAGCACCCCCATCCCCCAGCAGTGCAGGGCACCTGCAAGCAGGCCCCCACTCATGTCCCACTCATGTCTCCTTGCACCCCCAACCCCCAGCAGTGCAGGGCACCTGCCAGCAGGCCCCCACTCATGTCCCACTCATGTCCCCTTGCACCCCCACCCCCCAGCAGTGCAGGACACCTGCCAGCAGGCCCCCACTCATGTCCCCCAGCAAACCCACCCACCAGAAGTGCAGGGCACCTGCCAGCATGCCCCCACTCATGTCCCCCAGCACCCCCACCCACCAGCAGTGCAGGGCACCTGCCAGCAGGCCCCCACTCATGTCCCCCAGCACTCCCACCCACCAGCAGTGCAGGGCACCTGCCAACAGGCCCCCACTCATGTCCCACTCATGTCCCCTTGCAGCCCCATACCACAGCAGTGCAGGGCACCTGCCAGCAGGCCCCCGCTCATGTCCCCCAGCACCCCCACCCCCCAGCAGTACAGGGCATCTGCCAGCATGCCCCCACTCATGTCCCCCAGCACCCCCACCCCCAGCAGTGTAGGGCACCTGCCAGCAGGCCCCCACTCATGTCCCCCAGCACCCCCACCCACAGGCAGTTCAGGGCACCTGCCAGCAGTCCCCCACTCATGTCCCCCAGCACCCCCACCCCCCAGCAGTGCAGGGCACCTGCCAGCAGGCCCCCACTCATGTCCCACTCATGTCCCCTTGAACCCACACCCCCCAGCAGTGCAGGGCACCTGCCAGCAGGCCCCCACTCATGTCCCACTCATGTCCCCTTGCACACCCTCCCCCCAGCAGTGCAGGGCACCTGCCAGCATGCCCCCACTCATGTCCCCCAGCACCCCCACCCCCAGCAGTGTAGGGCACCTGCCAGCAGGCCCCCACTCATTTCCCTCAGCACCCCCACCCACAGGCAGTTCAGGGCACCTGCCAGCAGTCCCCCACTCATGTCCCCCAGCACCCCCACCCCCCAGCAGTGCAGGGCACCTGCCAGCAGGCCCCACTCATGTCCCACTCATGTCCCCTTGCACACCCTCCCCCCAGCAGTGCAGGGCACCTGCCAGCAGGGCCCCACTCATGGCCCACTCATGTCCCCTTGCATCCCCACCCCCCAGCAGTGCAGGCGGCTGCCATCAGGCCCCCTCTCATGTCCCCCAGCACCCCCACCCACCAGCAGTGCAGGGCATCTGCCAGCAGGCCCCCACTCATGTCCCCTAGCACCCCCACCCACCAGCACTGTGGGACACCTGCCAGCAGGCCCCCACTCATGTCCCACTCATGTCCCCTTGCACCCCCACTCCCAGCAGTGCAGGGCACCTGCCAGCAGGCCCCCACTCATGTCCCACTCATGTCCCCTTTCAGTCCCACCCCCCTGCAATGCAGGGCATATGTCAGCAGAACCCCACTCATGTCCCCCAGCACCCCCACCTCCCATCAGTGCAGGGCACCTGCCAGCAGGCCCCCACTCATGTCCCCCAGCACCCCCACCCCCCAGCAGTGCAGGGCACCTGCCAGCAGGCCCCCACTCATGTCCCCCCAGCACTCCCACCCACCAGCAGTGCAGGGCACCTGCCAGCAGGCCCCCACTCATGTCCGCTAGCACTCCCACCCACCAGCACTGAGGGGCACCTGCCAGCAGGCCCCCACTCATGTCCCACTCATGTCCCCTTGCACCCTCACCCCCCAGCAGTGCGGGGCCCCTGCCAGCAGGCCCCCCACTCATGTCCCCTTGCAGCCCCACCCCCAGCATTGCAGGGCAGCTGCCAGCAGGCCCCCACTCATATCCCCTTGCACCCCCAAACCCCAGCAGTGCAGGGCACTTGCCAGCAGGCCCGCACTCATGTCCCCCAGCACCCCCACCCACCAGCAGTGTAGGGCACCTGCCAGCAGGCCCCCACTCATGTCCCACTCATGTCTCCTTGCACCCCCAATCCCCAGCATTGCTGGGCACCTGCCTGCAGGCTCCACTCATGTCCCACTCATGTCCCCTTGCACCCCCACCCCCCAGCATTGCAGGACACCTGCCAGCAGGCCCCCACTCATGTCCCACTCATGTCCCCCAGCACCCCCACCCCCCAGCAGTGCAGGGCACCTGCCAGCAGGCCCCCACTCATATCCCATTGCACCCCCAAACCCCAGCAGTGCAGGGCACTTGCCAGCAGGCCCGCACTCATGTCCCCCAGCACCCCCACCCACCAGCAGTGTAGGGCACCTGCCAGCAGGCCCCCACTCATGTCCCACTCATGTCCCCTTGTACCCCACCCCCCAGCAGTGCAGGGCACCTGCCAGCAGTTCCCCACTCATGTCCCACTCATGTCCCCTTGCACCTCAACCCCCAGCAGTGCAGGGCACCTGCCAGCAGGCCCCCACTCATGTCCCACTCATGTCCCCTTGAACGCCCACCCCCCAGCAGTGCAGGGCACCTGCCAACAGGCCCCCACTCATGTCCAACTCATGTCCCCCAGCACCCCCACCCACCAACAGGGCAGGGCACCTGCCAGCAAGCCCCCACTCATGTCCCCAAGCACCCCCACCCAGCAGCACTGAGGGGCACCTGCCAGCAGGCCCCCAATCATGTCCCACTCATATCCCCTTGCACCCGCAGCCCCCAGCAGTGCAGGGCACCTGCCAGCAGGCCCCCACTCATGTCCCCTTGCAGCCCCACCCCCCAGCAATGCAGGGCACCTGCCAGCAGGCCCCCACTCATGTCCCCCAGCACCCCCACCCCCCAGCAGTGCAGGGCACCTGCCAGCAGGCCCCCACTCATGTCCCCCAGCACCCCCACCCCCCACCAGTGCAGGGCACCTGCCAGCAGGCCCCCGCTCATGTCCCCTGCACCCCCACCCCCCAGCAGTGCAGTGCACCTGCCAGCAGGCCCGCACTCATGTCCCCTTGTACCCCCACCCCCCAGCAGTGCAGGGCACCTGCCAGCAGGCCCCCACTCATGTCCCACTCATGTCTCCTTGCACCCCCAATCCCCAGCATTGCTGGGCACCTGCCTGCAGGCTCCACTCATGTCCCACTCATGTCCCCTTGCACCCCCACCCCCCAGCATTGCAGGACACCTGCCAGCAGGCCCCCACTCATGTCCCACTCATGTCCCCCAGCACCCCCACCCCCCAGCAGTACAGGGCACCTGCCAGCAGGCCCCCACTCATATCCCCTTGCACCCCCAAACCCCAGCAGTGCAGGGCACTTGCCAGCAGGCCCGCACTCATGTCCCCCAGCACCCCCACCCACCAGCAGTGTAGGGCACCTGCCAGCAGGCCCCCACTCATGTCCCACTCATGTCCCCTTGTACCCCACCCCCCAGCAGTGCAGGGCACCTGCCAGCAGTTCCCCACTCATGTCCCACTCATGTCCCCTTGCACCTCAACCCCCAGCAGTGCAGGGCACCTGCCAGCAGGCCCCCACTCATGTCCCACTCATGTCCCCTTGAACGCCCACCCCCCAGCAGTGCAGGGCACCTGCCAACAGGTCCCCACTCATGTCCAACTCATGTCCCCTTGCACCCCCACCCCCCAGCAGTGCAGGGCACCTGCCAGCAGACCCCCACTCATGTCCCCCAGCACTCCCACCCCCCAGCAGTGCAGGGCACCTGCCAGCAGGCCCCCACTCATGTCTCCCAGCACTCCCAGCCACCAGCAGTGCAGGGCACCTGCCAGCTGGCCCCCACTCATGTCCCACTCATGTCCCCTTGCACCCCCACCCCCAGCAGTGCAGGGCACCTGCCAGCAGACCCCCTCTCATGTTCCCTTGCACCCCCACCCCCCAGCAGTACAGGGCACCTGCCAGCAGGCCCCCACTCATGTCCCCCAGCACCCCCATCCACCAGCACTGAGGGGCACCTGCCAGCAGGCCCCCACTCATGTCCCACTCATGTCTCCTAGCACCCCCAATCCCCAGCATTGCTGGGCACCTGCCTGCAGGCTCCACTCATGTCCCACTCATGTCCCCTTGCACCCCCACCCCCCAGCATTGCAGGACACCTGCCAGCAGGCCCCCACTCATGTCCCACTCATGTCCTCCAGCACCCCCACCCCCAGCAGTGCAGG
This sequence comes from Ambystoma mexicanum, assembly GCF_040938575.1. Taxonomy (NCBI): domain Eukaryota; kingdom Metazoa; phylum Chordata; class Amphibia; order Caudata; family Ambystomatidae; genus Ambystoma; species Ambystoma mexicanum. The sequence goes on along the minus strand of NC_090932.1, from coordinate 484,023,319 downwards.
GCACCTGCCAGCAGACCCCCTCTCATGTTCCCTTGCACCCCCAAACCCCAGCAGTGCAGGGCACTTGCCAGCAGGCCCGCACTCATGTCCCCCAGCACCCCCACCCACCAGCAGTGTAGGGCACCTGCCAGCAGGCCCCCACTCATGTCCCACTCATGTCCCCTTGTAACCACCCCCCAGCAGTGCAGGGCACCTGCCAGCAGTTCCCCACTCATGTCCCACTCATGTCCCCTTGCACCTCAACCCCCAGCAGTGCAGGGCACATGCCAGCAGGCCCCCACTCATGTCCAACTCATGTCCCCCAGCACCCCCACCCACCAACAGGGCAGGACACCTGCCAGCAAGCCCCCACTCATGTCCCCAAGCACCCCCACGCACCAGCACTGAGGGGCACCTGCCAGCAGGCCCCCAATCATGTCCCACTCATATCCCCTTGCACCCGCAGCCCCCAGCAGTGCAGGGCACCTGCCAGCAGGCCCCCACTCATGTCCCCTTGCAGCCCCACCCCCCAGCAATGCAGGGCACCTGCCAGCAGGCCCCCACTCATGTCCCCCAGCACCCCCACCCCCCAGCAGTGCAGGGCACCTGCCAGCAGGCCCCCACTCATGTCCCCCAGCACCCCCATCCCCCAGCAGTGCAGGACACCTGTCAGCAGGCCCCCGCTCATGTCCCCTTGCACCCCCACCCCCCAGCAGTGCAGTGCACCTGCCAGCAGGCCCGCACTCATGTCCCCTTGTACCCCCACCCCCCAGCAGTGCAGGGCACCTGCCAGTAGGCCCCCACTCATGTCCCACTCATGTCTCCTTGCACCCCCAATCCCCAGCATTGCTGGGCACCTGCCTGCAGGCTCCACTCATGTCCCACTCATGTCCCCTTGCACCCCCACCCCCCAGCATTTCAGGACACCTGCCAGCAGGCCCCCACTCATGTCCCACTCATGTCCCCCAGCACCCCCACCCCCCAGCAGTGCAGGGCACCTGCCAGCAGGCCCCCACTCATATCCCCTTGCACCCCCAAACCCCAGCAGTGCAGGGCACTTGCCAGCAGGCTCGCACTCATGTCCCCCAGCACCCCCACCCACCAGCAGTGCAGGGCACCTGCCAGCAGGCCCCCACTCATGTCCCACTCATGTTCCCTTGAACCCACACCCCCCAGCAGTGCAGGGCAACTGCCAGCAGGCCCCTACTCATGTCCCACTCATGTCCCCTTGCACCCCCATCCCCCAGCAGTGCAGGGCACCTGCCAGCAGGCCCCACTCATGTCCCCCAGCACTCCCACCCACCAGCAATGCAGGGCACCTGCCAGCAGGCCCCCACTCATGTCCCACTCATGTCTCCTTGCAGCCCCATTCCCCAGCAGTGCAGGGCACCTGCCAGCAGGCCCCCGCTCATGTCCCCCAGCACCCCCACCCCCCAGCAGTGCAGGGCACCTGCCAGCAGGCCCCCACTCATTTCCCCCAGCACCCCCACCCCCAGCAGTGCAGGGCACCTGCCAGCAGGTCCCACTCATGTCCCCCAGCACCCCCACCCGCCAGCAGTGCAGGGCGCCTGCCAGCTGGCCCCCACTCATGTCCCACTCATGTCCCCTTGCGCCCCCACCCCCAGCAGTGCAGGGCACCTGCCAGCAGGCCCGACTCATGGCCCACTCATGTCCCCTTGCATCCCCACCCCCCAGCAGTGCAGGGCGCCTGCCATCAGGCCCCCACTCATGTCCCCCAGCACCCCCACCCACCAGCAGTGCAGGGTATCTGCCAGCAGGCCCCCACTCATGTCCCCTAGCACCCCCACCCACCAGCACTGAGGTACACCTGTCAGCAAGCCCCCACTCATGTCCCACTCATGTCCCCTTGCACCCCCACCCCCCAGCAGTGCAGGGCACCTGCCAGCAGGCCCCCACTCATGTCCCTTTGCACCCCCACCCCCAGCAGTACAGGGCACCTGCCAGCAGGCCCCCACTCATGTCCCCCAGCACCCCCACCCACCAGCAGTGCAGGGCACCTGCCAGCAGGCCCCCACTCATGTCCCCCAGCACCCCCACCCACCAGCAGTGCAGTGCACCTGCCAGCAGGCCCGCACTCATGTCCCCTTGTACCCCCACCCCCCAGCAGTGCAGGGCACCTGCCAGTAGGCCCCCACTCATGTCCCACTCATGTCTCCTTGCACCCCCAATCCCCAGCATTGCTGGGCACCTGCCTGCAGGCTCCACTCATGTCCCACTCATGTCCCCTTGCACCCCCACCCCCCAGCATTGCAGGACACCTGCCAGCAGGCCCCCACTCATGTCCCACTCATGTCCCCCAGCACCCCCACCCCCCAGCAGTGCAGGGCACCTGCCAGCAGGCCCCCACTCATATCCCCTTGCACCCCCAAACCCCAGCAGTGCAGGGCACTTGCCAGCAGGCTCGCACTCATGTCCCCCAGCACCCCCACCCACCAGCAGTGTAGGGCACCTGCCAGCAGGCCCCCACTCATGTCCCACTCATGTCCCCTTGTACCCCACCCCCCAGCAGTGCAGGGCACCTGCCAGCAGTTCCCCACTCATGTCCCACTCATGTCCCCTTGCACCTCAACCCCCAGCAGTGCAGGGCACCTGCCAGCAGGCTCCCACTCATGTCCCACTCATGTCCCCTTGAACGCCCACCCCCCAGCAGTGCAGGGCACCTGCCAACAGGCCCCCACTCATGTCCAACTCATGTCCCCTTGCACCCTCACCCCCCAGCAGTGCGGGGCCCCTGCCAGCAGGCCCCCCACTCATGTCCCCTTGCAGCCCCACCCCCCAGCAGTGCGGGGCCCCTGCCAGCAGGCCCCCCACTCATGTCCCCTTGCAGCCCCACCCCCAGCATTGCAGGGCAGCTGCCAGCAGGCCCCCACTCATGTCCCACTCATGTCCCCTTGCATCCCAACCCCCAGCAGTGCAGGGCACCTGCCAGCAGGCCCGACTCATGGCCCACTCATGTCCCCTTGCATCCCCACCCCCCAGCAGTGCAGGGCGCCTGCCATCAGGCCCCCACTCATGTCCCCCAGCACCCCCACCCACCAGCAGTGCAGGGTATCTGCCAGCTGGCCCCCACTCATGTCCCCTAGCACCCCCACCCACCAGCACTGAGGTACACCTGTCAGCAAGCCCCCACTCATGTCCCACTCATGTCCCCTTGCACCCCCACCCCCCAGCAGTGCAGGGCACCTGCCAGCAGGCCCCCACTCATGTCCCTTTGCACCCCCACCCCCAGCAGTACAGGGCACCTGCCAGCAGGCCCCCACTCATGTCCCCCAGCACCCCCACCCACCAGCAGTGCAGGGCACCTGCCAGCAGGCCCCCACTCATGTCCCCAAGCACCCCCACCCACCAGCACTGAGGGGAACCTGCCAGAAGGCCCCCACTTATGTCCCACTCATGTCCCCTTGCACCCCCACCCCCCAGCAGTGCAGGGCACCTGCCAGCAGGCCCCCCACTCATGTCCCCTTGCACCCCCACCCCCAGCAGTGCAGGGCACCTGCCAGGAGGCAACCACTCATGTCCCACTCATGTCCCCTTGCACCCCCACCCCCCAGCAGTGCAGGGCACCTGCTGGCAGGCCCGCATTCATGTCCCACCCATGTCCCCTTGCACCCCCACCCCCCAGCAGTGCAGGGCACCTGCCAACAGGCCCCCACTCATGTCCAACTCATGTCCCCTTGCACCCCCACCCCCAGCAGTGCAGGGCACCTGCCAGCAGACCACCTGTCATGTCCCCATGCACCCCCACCCCCAGCAGTACAGGGCACCTGCCAGCAGGCCCCCACTCATGTCCCCCAGCACCCCCACCCACCAGCAGTGCAGGGCACCTGCCAGCAGGCCCCCACTCATGTCCCCCAGCACCCCCACCCACCAGCACTGAGGGGCACCTGCCAGCAGGCCCCCACTCATGTCCCACTCATGTCCCCTTGCACCCCCACCCCCCAGTAGTGCAGGGCACCTGCCAGCAGGCCCCCCACTCATGTCCCCTTGCAGCCCCACCCCCAGCAGTGCAGGGCAGCTGCCAGCAGGCCCCCACTCATGTCCCCCAGCACCCCCACCCCCCAGCAGTGCAGGGTACCTGCCAGCAGACCCCACTCATGTCCCTCAGCACCCCCATCCCCCAGCAGTGCAGGGCACCTGCAAGCAGGCCCCCACTCATGTCCCACTCATGTCTCCTTGCACCCCCAACCCCCAGCAGTGCAGGGCACCTGCCAGCAGGCCCCCACTCATGTCCCACTCATGTCCCCTTGCACCCCCACCCCCCAGCAGTGCAGGACACCTGCCAGCAGGCCCCCACTCATGTCCCCCAGCAAACCCACCCACCAGAAGTGCAGGGCACCTGCCAGCATGCCCCCACTCATGTCCCCCAGCACCCCCACCCACCAGCAGTGCAGGGCACCTGCCAGCAGGCCCCCACTCATGTCCCCCAGCACTCCCACCCACCAGCAGTGCAGGGCACCTGCCAACAGGCCCCCACTCATGTCCCACTCATGTCCCCTTGCAGCCCCATACCACAGCAGTGCAGGGCACCTGCCAGCAGGCCCCCGCTCATGTCCCCCAGCACCCCCACCCCCCAGCAGTACAGGGCATCTGCCAGCATGCCCCCACTCATGTCCCCCAGCACCCCCACCCCCAGCAGTGTAGGGCACCTGCCAGCAGGCCCCCACTCATGTCCCCCAGCACCCCCACCCACAGGCAGTTCAGGGCACCTGCCAGCAGTCCCCCACTCATGTCCCCCAGCACCCCCACCCCCCAGCAGTGCAGGGCACCTGCCAGCAGGCCCCCACTCATGTCCCACTCATGTCCCCTTGAACCCACACCCCCCAGCAGTGCAGGGCACCTGCCAGCAGGCCCCCACTCATGTCCCACTCATGTCCCCTTGCACCCCCACCCCCCAGCAGTGCAGGGCACCTGCCAGCAGCCCCCCACTCATGTCCCCCAGCACTCCCACCCACCAGCAGTGCAGGGCACCTGCTAGCAGGCCCCCACTCATGTCCCACTCATGTCCCCTTCCAGCCCCATACCCCAGCAGTGCAGGGCACCTGCCAGCAGGCCCCCGCTCATGTCCCCCAGCACCCCCACCCCCCAGCAGTACAGGGCATCTGCCAGCATGCCCCCACTCATGTCCCCCAGCACCCCCACCCCCAGCAGTGTAGGGCACCTGCCAGCAGGCCCCCACTCATTTCCCTCAGCACCCCCACCCACAGGCAGTTCAGGGCACCTGCCAGCAGTCCCCCACTCATGTCCCCCAGCACCCCCACCCCCCAGCAGTGCAGGGCACCTGCCAGCAGGCCCCCACTCATGTCCCACTCATGTCCCCTTGCACACCCTCCCCCCAGCAGTGCAGGGCACCTGCCAGCAGGGCCCCACTCATGGCCCACTCATGTCCCCTTGCATCCCCACCCCCCAGCAGTGCAGGCGGCTGCCATCAGGCCCCCTCTCATGTCCCCCAGCACCCCCACCCACCAGCAGTGCAGGGCATCTGCCAGCAGGCCCCCACTCATGTCCCCTAGCACCCCCACCCACCAGCACTGTGGGACACCTGCCAGCAGGCCCCCACTCATGTCCCACTCATGTCCCCTTGCACCCCCACTCCCAGCAGTGCAGGGCACCTGCCAGCAGGCCCCCACTCATGTCCCACTCATGTCTCCTTTCAGTCCCACCCCCCTGCAATGCAGGGCATATGTCAGCAGACCCCCACTCATGTCCCCCAGCACCCCCACCCCCCAGCAGTTCAGGGCACCTGCCAGCAGGATCCCACTCATGTCTCCCAGCACCCCCACCCACCAGCAGTGCAGGGCACCTGCCAGCTGGCCCCCACTCATGTCCCACTCATGTCCCCTTGCACTCCCACCCCACAGCAGTGCAGGGTACCTGCCAGCAGGCCCCCTCTCATGTCCCCTTGCACCCCTACCCCCCAGCAGTGCAGGGCACCTTCCAGCAGGCCCCCACTCATGTCCCCCAGCACCCCCACCCACCAGCACTGAGGGGCACCTGCCAGCAGGCCCCCACTCATGTCCCACTCATGTCCCCTTACACCCCCACCCCCCAGCAGTGCAGGACACCTGCCAGCAGGCCCCCCACTCATGTCCCCTTGCAGCCCCACCCCCAGCAGTGCAGGGCAGCTGCCAGCAGGCCCCCACTCATGTCCCCTAGCACCCCCACCCCCCAGAAGTGCAAGGCACCTGCCAGCAGGCCCCCACTCATGTCCCCCAGCACCCCCACCCACCAGAAGTGCAGGGCACCTGCCAGCAGGCCCCCACTCATGTCCCCCAGCACCCCCACCCACCAGCAGTGCAGGGCACCTGCCAGCAGGCCCCCACTCATGTCCTACTCATGTTCCCTTGAACCCACACCCCCCAGCAGTGCAGGGCAACTGCCAGCAGGCCCCTACTCATGTCCCACTCATGTCCCCTTGCACCCCCATCCCCCAGCAGTGCAGGGCACCTGCCAGCAGGCCCCACTCATGTCCCCCAGCACTCCCACCCACCAGCAATGCAGGGCACCTGCCAGCAGGCCCCCACTCATGTCCCACTCATGTCTCCTTGCAGCCCCATTCCCCAGCAGTGCAGGGCACCTGCCAGCAGGCCCCCGCTCATGTCCCCCAGCACCCCCACCCCCCAGCAGTGCAGGGCACCTGCCAGCAGGCCCCCACTCATTTCCCCCAGCACCCCCACCCCCAGCAGTGCAGGGCACCTGCCAGCAGGTCCCACTCATGTCCCCCAGCACCCCCACCCGCCAGCAGTGCAGGGCGCCTGCCAGCTGGCCCCCACTCATGTCCCACTCATGTCCCCTTGCGCCCCCACCCCCAGCAGTGCAGGGCACCTGCCAGCAGGCCCGACTCATGGCCCACTCATGTCCCCTTGCATCCCCACCCCCCAGCAGTGCAGGGCGCCTGCCATCAGGCCCCCACTCATGTCCCCCAGCACCCCCACCCACCAGCAGTGCAGGGTATCTGCCAGCAGGCCCCCACTCATGTCCCCTAGCACCCCCACCCACCAGCACTGAGGTACACCTGTCAGCAAGCCCCCACTCATGTCCCACTCATGTCCCCTTGCACCCCCACCCCCCAGCAGTGCAGGGCACCTGCCAGCAGGCCCCCACTCATGTCCCTTTGCACCCCCACCCCCAGCAGTACAGGGCACCTGCCAGCAGGCCCCCACTCATGTCCCCCAGCACCCCCACCCACCAGCAGTGCAGGGCACCTGCCAGCAGGCCCCCACTCATGTCCCCAAGCACCCCCACCCACCAGCACTGAGGGGAACCTGCCAGAAGGCCCCCACTTATGTCCCACTCATGTCCCCTTGCACCCCCACCCCCCAGCAGTGCAGGGCACCTGCCAGCAGGCCCCCCACTCATGTCCCCTTGCACCCCCACCCCCAGCAGTGCAGGGCACCTGCCAGGAGGCAACCACTCATGTCCCACTCATGTCCCCTTGCACCCCCACCCCCCAGCAGTGCAGGGCACCTGCTGGCAGGCCCGCATTCATGTCCCACCCATGTCCCCTTGCACCCCCACCCCCCAGCAGTGCAGGGCACCTGCCAACAGGCCCCCACTCATGTCCAACTCATGTCCCCTTGCACCCCCACCCCCAGCAGTGCAGGGCACCTGCCAGCAGACCACCTGTCATGTCCCCATGCACCCCCACCCCCAGCAGTACAGGGCACCTGCCAGCAGGCCCCCACTCATGTCCCCCAGCACCCCCACCCACCAGCAGTGCAGGGCACCTGCCAGCAGGCCCCCACTCATGTCCCCCAGCACCCCCACCCACCAGCACTGAGGGGCACCTGCCAGCAGGCCCCCACTCATGTCCCACTCATGTCCCCTTGCACCCCCACCCCCCAGTAGTGCAGGGCACCTGCCAGCAGGCCCCCCACTCATGTCCCCTTGCAGCCCCACCCCCAGCAGTGCAGGGCAGCTGCCAGCAGGCCCCCACTCATGTCCCCCAGCACCCCCACCCCCCAGCAGTGCAGGGTACCTGCCAGCAGACCCCACTCATGTCCCTCAGCACCCCCATCCCCCAGCAGTGCAGGGCACCTGCAAGCAGGCCCCCACTCATGTCCCACTCATGTCTCCTTGCACCCCCAACCCCCAGCAGTGCAGGGCACCTGCCAGCAGGCCCCCACTCATGTCCCACTCATGTCCCCTTGCACCCCCACCCCCCAGCAGTGCAGGACACCTGCCAGCAGGCCCCCACTCATGTCCCCCAGCAAACCCACCCACCAGAAGTGCAGGGCACCTGCCAGCATGCCCCCACTCATGTCCCCCAGCACCCCCACCCACCAGCAGTGCAGGGCACCTGCCAGCAGGCCCCCACTCATGTCCCCCAGCACTCCCACCCACCAGCAGTGCAGGGCACCTGCCAACAGGCCCCCACTCATGTCCCACTCATGTCCCCTTGCAGCCCCATACCACAGCAGTGCAGGGCACCTGCCAGCAGGCCCCCGCTCATGTCCCCCAGCACCCCCACCCCCCAGCAGTACAGGGCATCTGCCAGCATGCCCCCACTCATGTCCCCCAGCACCCCCACCCCCAGCAGTGTAGGGCACCTGCCAGCAGGCCCCCACTCATGTCCCCCAGCACCCCCACCCACAGGCAGTTCAGGGCACCTGCCAGCAGTCCCCCACTCATGTCCCCCAGCACCCCCACCCCCCAGCAGTGCAGGGCACCTGCCAGCAGGCCCCCACTCATGTCCCACTCATGTCCCCTTGAACCCACACCCCCCAGCAGTGCAGGGCACCTGCCAGCAGGCCCCCACTCATGTCCCACTCATGTCCCCTTGCACACCCTCCCCCCAGCAGTGCAGGGCACCTGCCAGCATGCCCCCACTCATGTCCCCCAGCACCCCCACCCCCAGCAGTGTAGGGCACCTGCCAGCAGGCCCCCACTCATTTCCCTCAGCACCCCCACCCACAGGCAGTTCAGGGCACCTGCCAGCAGTCCCCCACTCATGTCCCCCAGCACCCCCACCCCCCAGCAGTGCAGGGCACCTGCCAGCAGGCCCCCACTCATGTCCCACTCATGTCCCCTTGCACACCCTCCCCCCAGCAGTGCAGGGCACCTGCCAGCAGGGCCCCACTCATGGCCCACTCATGTCCCCTTGCATCCCCACCCCCCAGCAGTGCAGGCGGCTGCCATCAGGCCCCCTCTCATGTCCCCCAGCACCCCCACCCACCAGCAGTGCAGGGCATCTGCCAGCAGGCCCCCACTCATGTCCCCTAGCACCCCCACCCACCAGCACTGTGGGACACCTGCCAGCAGGCCCCCACTCATGTCCCACTCATGTCCCCTTGCACCCCCACTCCCAGGAGTGCAGGGCACCTGCCAGCAGGCCCCCACTCATGTCCCACTCATGTCCCCTTTCAGTCCCACCCCCCTGCAATGCAGGGCATATGTCAGCAGAACCCCACTCATGTCCCCCAGCACCCCCACCTCCCATCAGTGCAGGGCACCTGCCAGCAGGCCCCCACTCATGTCCCCCAGCACCCCCACCCCCCAGCAGTGCAGGGCACCTGCCAGCAGGCCCCCACTCATGTCCCCCCAGCACTCCCACCCACCAGCAGTGCAGGGCACCTGCCAGCAGGCCCCCACTCATGTCCGCTAGCACTCCCACCCACCAGCACTGAGGGGCACCTGCCAGCAGGCCCCCACTCATGTCCCACTCATGTCCCCTTGCACCCTCACCCCCCAGCAGTGCGGGGCCCCTGCCAGCAGGCCCCCCACTCATGTCCCCTTGCAGCCCCACCCCCAGCATTGCAGGGCAGCTGCCAGCAGGCCCCCACTCATATCCCCTTGCACCCCCAAACCCCAGCAGTGCAGGGCACTTGCCAGCAGGCCCGCACTCATGTCCCCCAGCACCCCCACCCACCAGCAGTGTAGGGCACCTGCCAGCAGGCCCCCACTCATGTCCCACTCATGTCTCCTTGCACCCCCAATCCCCAGCATTGCTGGGCACCTGCCTGCAGGCTCCACTCATGTCCCACTCATGTCCCCTTGCACCCCCACCCCCCAGCATTGCAGGACACCTGCCAGCAGGCCCCCACTCATGTCCCACTCATGTCCCCCAGCACCCCCACCCCCCAGCAGTGCAGGGCACCTGCCAGCAGGCCCCCACTCATATCCCATTGCACCCCCAAACCCCAGCAGTGCAGGGCACTTGCCAGCAGGCCCGCACTCATGTCCCCCAGCACCCCCACCCACCAGCAGTGTAGGGCACCTGCCAGCAGGCCCCCACTCATGTCCCACTCATGTCCCCTTGTACCCCACCCCCCAGCAGTGCAGGGCACCTGCCAGCAGTTCCCCACTCATGTCCCACTCATGTCCCCTTGCACCTCAACCCCCAGCAGTGCAGGGCACCTGCCAGCAGGCCCCCACTCATGTCCCACTCATGTCCCCTTGAACGCCCACCCCCCAGCAGTGCAGGGCACCTGCCAACAGGCCCCCACTCATGTCCAACTCATGTCCCCCAGCACCCCCACCCACCAACAGGGCAGGGCACCTGCCAGCAAGCCCCCACTCATGTCCCCAAGCACCCCCACCCAGCAGCACTGAGGGGCACCTGCCAGCAGGCCCCCAATCATGTCCCACTCATATCCCCTTGCACCCGCAGCCCCCAGCAGTGCAGGGCACCTGCCAGCAGGCCCCCACTCATGTCCCCTTGCAGCCCCACCCCCCAGCAATGCAGGGCACCTGCCAGCAGGCCCCCACTCATGTCCCCCAGCACCCCCACCCCCCAGCAGTGCAGGGCACCTGCCAGCAGGCCCCCACTCATGTCCCCCAGCACCCCCACCCCCCACCAGTGCAGGGCACCTGCCAGCAGGCCCCCGCTCATGTCCCCTGCACCCCCACCCCCCAGCAGTGCAGTGCACCTGCCAGCAGGCCCGCACTCATGTCCCCTTGTACCCCCACCCCCCAGCAGTGCAGGGCACCTGCCAGCAGGCCCCCACTCATGTCCCACTCATGTCTCCTTGCACCCCCAATCCCCAGCATTGCTGGGCACCTGCCTGCAGGCTCCACTCATGTCCCACTCATGTCCCCTTGCACCCCCACCCCCCAGCATTGCAGGACACCTGCCAGCAGGCCCCCACTCATGTCCCACTCATGTCCCCCAGCACCCCCACCCCCCAGCAGTACAGGGCACCTGCCAGCAGGCCCCCACTCATATCCCCTTGCACCCCCAAACCCCAGCAGTGCAGGGCACTTGCCAGCAGGCCCGCACTCATGTCCCCCAGCACCCCCACCCACCAGCAGTGTAGGGCACCTGCCAGCAGGCCCCCACTCATGTCCCACTCATGTCCCCTTGTACCCCACCCCCCAGCAGTGCAGGGCACCTGCCAGCAGTTCCCCACTCATGTCCCACTCATGTCCCCTTGCACCTCAACCCCCAGCAGTGCAGGGCACCTGCCAGCAGGCCCCCACTCATGTCCCACTCATGTCCCCTTGAACGCCCACCCCCCAGCAGTGCAGGGCACCTGCCAACAGGCCCCCACTCATGTCCAACTCATGTCCCCTTGCACCCCCACCCCCCAGCAGTGCAGGGCACCTGCCAGCAGACCCCCACTCATGTCCCCCAGCACTCCCACCCCCCAGCAGTGCAGGGCACCTGCCAGCAGGCCCCCACTCATGTCTCCCAGCACTCCCAGCCACCAGCAGTGCAGGGCACCTGCCAGCTGGCCCCCACTCATGTCCCACTCATGTCCCCTTGCACCCCCACCCCCAGCAGTGCAGGGCACCTGCCAGCAGACCCCCTCTCATGTTCCCTTGCACCCCCACCCCCCAGCAGTACAGGGCACCTGCCAGCAGGCCCCCACTCATGTCCCCCAGCACCCCCATCCACCAGCACTGAGGGGCACCTGCCAGCAGGCCCCCACTCATGTCCCACTCATGTCTCCTAGCACCCCCAATCCCCAGCATTGCTGGGCACCTGCCTGCAGGCTCCACTCATGTCCCACTCATGTCCCCTTGCACCCCCACCCCCCAGCATTGCAGGACACCTGCCAGCAGGCCCCCACTCATGTCCCACTCATGTCCCCCAGCACCCCCACCCCCAGCAGTGCAGGGCACCTGCCAGCAGACCCCCTCTCAAGTTCCCTTGCACCCCCAAACCCCAGCAGTGCAGGGCACTTGCCAGCAGGCCCGCACTCATGTCCCCCAGCACCCCCACCCACCAGCAGTGTAGGGCACCTGCCAGCAGGCCCCCACTCATGTCCCACTCATGTCCCCTTGTACCCCACCCCCCAGCAGTGCAGGGCACCTGCCAGCAGTTCCCCACTCATGTCCCACTCATGTCCCCTTGCACCTCAACCCCCAGCAGTGCAGGGCACATGCCAGCAGGCCCCCACTCATGTCCAACTCATGTCCCCCAGCACCCCCACCCACCAACAGGGCAGGACACCTGCCAGCAAGCCCCCACTCATGTCCCCAAGCACCCCCACGCACCAGCACTGAGGGGCACCTGCCAGCAGGCCCCCAATCATGTCCCACTCATATCCCCTTGCACCCGCAGCCCCCAGCAGTGCAGGGCACCTGCCAGCAGGCCCCCACTCATGTCCCCTTGCAGCCCCACCCCCCAGCAATGCAGGGCACCTGCCAGCAGGCCCCCACTCATGTCCCCCAGCACCCCCACCCCCCAGCAGTGCAGGGCACCTGCCAGCAGGCCCCCACTCATGTCCCCCAGCACCCCCATCCCCCAGCAGTGCAGGACACCTGTCAGCAGGCCCCCGCTCATGTCCCCTTGCACCCCCACCCCCCAGCAGTGCAGTGCACCTGCCAGCAGGCCCGCACTCATGTCCCCTTGTACCCCCACCCCCCAGCAGTGCAGGGCACCTGCCAGTAGGCCCCCACTCATGTCCCACTCATGTCTCCTTGCACCCCCAATCCCCAGCATTGCTGGGCACCTGCCTGCAGGCTCCACTCATGTCCCACTCATGTCCCCTTGCACCCCCACCCCCCAGCATTGCAGGACACCTGCCAGCAGGCCCCCACTCATGTCCCACTCATGTCCCCCAGCACCCCCACCCCCCAGCAGTGCAGGGCACCTGCCAGCAGGCCCCCACTCATATCCCCTTGCACCCCCAAACCCCAGCAGTGCAGGGCACTTGCCAGCAGGCTCGCACTCATGTCCCCCAGCACCCCCACCCACCAGCAGTGTAGGGCACCTGCCAGCAGGCCCCCACTCATGTCCCACTCATGTCCCCTTGTACCCCACCCCCCAGCAGTGCAGGGCACCTGCCAGCAGTTCCCCACTCATGTCCCACTCATGTCCCCTTGCACCTCAACCCCCAGCAGTGCAGGGCACCTGCCAGCAGGCTCCCACTCATGTCCCACTCATGTCCCCTTGAACGCCCACCCCCCAGCAGTGCAGGGCACCTGCCAACAGGCCCCCACTCATGTCCAACTCATGTCCCCTTGCACCCTCACCCCCCAGCAGTGCGGGGCCCCTGCCAGCAGGCCCCCCACTCATGTCCCCTTGCAGCCCCACCCCCCAGCAGTGCGGGGCCCCTGCCAGCAGGCCCCCCACTCATGTCCCCTTGCAGCCCCACCCCCAGCATTGCAGGGCAGCTGCCAGCAGGCCCCCACTCATGTCCCACTCATGTCCCCTTGCATCCCAACCCCCAGCAGTGCAGGGCACCTGCCAGCAGGCCCGACTCATGGCCCACTCATGTCCCCTTGCATCCCCACCCCCCAGCAGTGCAGGGCGCCTGCCATCAGGCCCCCACTCATGTCCCCCAGCACCCCCACCCACCAGCAGTGCAGGGTATCTGCCAGCTGGCCCCCACTCATGTCCCCTAGCACCCCCACCCACCAGCACTGAGGTACACCTGTCAGCAAGCCCCCACTCATGTCCCACTCATGTCCCCTTGCACCCCCACCCCCCAGCAGTGCAGGGCACCTGCCAGCAGGCCCCCACTCATGTCCCTTTGCACCCCCACCCCCAGCAGTACAGGGCACCTGCCAGCAGGCCCCCACTCATGTCCCCCAGCACCCCCACCCACCAGCAGTGCAGGGCACCTGCCAGCAGGCCCCCACTCATGTCCCCAAGCACCCCCACCCACCAGCACTGAGGGGAACCTGCCAGAAGGCCCCCACTTATGTCCCACTCATGTCCCCTTGCACCCCCACCCCCCAGCAGTGCAGGGCACCTGCCAGCAGGCCCCCCACTCATGTCCCCTTGCACCCCCACCCCCAGCAGTGCAGGGCACCTGCCAGGAGGCAACCACTCATGTCCCACTCATGTCCCCTTGCACCCCCACCCCCCAGCAGTGCAGGGCACCTGCTGGCAGGCCCGCATTCATGTCCCACCCATGTCCCCTTGCACCCCCACCCCCCAGCAGTGCAGGGCACCTGCCAACAGGCCCCCACTCATGTCCAACTCATGTCCCCTTGCACCCCCACCCCCAGCAGTGCAGGGCACCTGCCAGCAGACCACCTGTCATGTCCCCATGCACCCCCACCCCCAGCAGTACAGGGCACCTGCCAGCAGGCCCCCACTCATGTCCCCCAGCACCCCCACCCACCAGCAGTGCAGGGCACCTGCCAGCAGGCCCCCACTCATGTCCCCCAGCACCCCCACCCACCAGCACTGAGGGGCACCTGCCAGCAGGCCCCCACTCATGTCCCACTCATGTCCCCTTGCACCCCCACCCCCCAGTAGTGCAGGGCACCTGCCAGCAGGCCCCCCACTCATGTCCCCTTGCAGCCCCACCCCCAGCAGTGCAGGGCAGCTGCCAGCAGGCCCCCACTCATGTCCCCCAGCACCCCCACCCCCCAGCAGTGCAGGGTACCTGCCAGCAGACCCCACTCATGTCCCTCAGCACCCCCATCCCCCAGCAGTGCAGGGCACCTGCAAGCAGGCCCCCACTCATGTCCCACTCATGTCTCCTTGCACCCCCAACCCCCAGCAGTGCAGGGCACCTGCCAGCAGGCCCCCACTCATGTCCCACTCATGTCCCCTTGCACCCCCACCCCCCAGCAGTGCAGGACACCTGCCAGCAGGCCCCCACTCATGTCCCCCAGCAAACCCACCCACCAGAAGTGCAGGGCACCTGCCAGCATGCCCCCACTCATGTCCCCCAGCACCCCCACCCACCAGCAGTGCAGGGCACCTGCCAGCAGGCCCCCACTCATGTCCCCCAGCACTCCCACCCACCAGCAGTGCAGGGCACCTGCCAACAGGCCCCCACTCATGTCCCACTCATGTCCCCTTGCAGCCCCATACCACAGCAGTGCAGGGCACCTGCCAGCAGGCCCCCGCTCATGTCCCCCAGCACCCCCACCCCCCAGCAGTACAGGGCATCTGCCAGCATGCCCCCACTCATGTCCCCCAGCACCCCCACCCCCAGCAGTGTAGGGCACCTGCCAGCAGGCCCCCACTCATGTCCCCCAGCACCCCCACCCACAGGCAGTTCAGGGCACCTGCCAGCAGTCCCCCACTCATGTCCCCCAGCACCCCCACCCCCCAGCAGTGCAGGGCACCTGCCAGCAGGCCCCCACTCATGTCCCACTCATGTCCCCTTGAACCCACACCCCCCAGCAGTGCAGGGCACCTGCCAGCAGGCCCCCACTCATGTCCCACTCATGTCCCCTTGCACCCCCACCCCCCAGCAGTGCAGGGCACCTGCCAGCAGCCCCCCACTCATGTCCCCCAGCACTCCCACCCACCAGCAGTGCAGGGCACCTGCTAGCAGGCCCCCACTCATGTCCCACTCATGTCCCCTTCCAGCCCCATACCCCAGCAGTGCAGGGCACCTGCCAGCAGGCCCCCGCTCATGTCCCCCAGCACCCCCACCCCCCAGCAGTACAGGGCATCTGCCAGCATGCCCCCACTCATGTCCCCCAGCACCCCCACCCCCAGCAGTGTAGGGCACCTGCCAGCAGGCCCCCACTCATTTCCCTCAGCACCCCCACCCACAGGCAGTTCAGGGCACCTGCCAGCAGTCCCCCACTCATGTCCCCCAGCACCCCCACCCCCCAGCAGTGCAGGGCACCTGCCAGCAGGCCCCCACTCATGTCCCACTCATGTCCCCTTGCACACCCTCCCCCCAGCAGTGCAGGGCACCTGCCAGCAGGGCCCCACTCATGGCCCACTCATGTCCCCTTGCATCCCCACCCCCCAGCAGTGCAGGCGGCTGCCATCAGGCCCCCTCTCATGTCCCCCAGCACCCCCACCCACCAGCAGTGCAGGGCATCTGCCAGCAGGCCCCCACTCATGTCCCCTAGCACCCCCACCCACCAGCACTGTGGGACACCTGCCAGCAGGCCCCCACTCATGTCCCACTCATGTCCCCTTGCACCCCCACTCCCAGCAGTGCAGGGCACCTGCCAGCAGGCCCCCACTCATGTCCCACTCATGTCCCCTTTCAGTCCCACCCCCCTGCAATGCAGGGCATATGTCAGCAGAACCCCACTCATGTCCCCCAGCACCCCCACCTCCCATCAGTGCAGGGCACCTGCCAGCAGGCCCCCACTCATGTCCCCCAGCACCCCCACCCCCCAGCAGTGCAGGGCACCTGCCAGCAGGCCCCCACTCATGTCCGCTAGCACTCCCACCCACCAGCACTGAGGGGCACCTGCCAGCAGGCCCCCACTCATGTCCCACTCATGTCCCCTTGCACCCTCACCCCCCAGCAGTGCGGGGCCCCTGCCAGCAGGCCCCCCACTCATGTCCCCTTGCAGCCCCACCCCCAGCATTGCAGGGCAGCTGCCAGCAGGCCCCCACTCATATCCCCTTGCACCCCCAAACCCCAGCAGTGCAGGGCACTTGCCAGCAGGCCCGCACTCATGTCCCCCAGCACCCCCACCCACCAGCAGTGTAGGGCACCTGCCAGCAGGCCCCCACTCATGTCCCACTCATGTCTCCTTGCACCCCCAATCCCCAGCATTGCTGGGCACCTGCCTGCAGGCTCCACTCATGTCCCACTCATGTCCCCTTGCACCCCCACCCCCCAGCATTGCAGGACACCTGCCAGCAGGCCCCCACTCATGTCCCACTCATGTCCCCCAGCACCCCCACCCCCCAGCAGTGCAGGGCACCTGCCAGCAGGCCCCCACTCATATCCCATTGCACCCCCAAACCCCAGCAGTGCAGGGCACTTGCCAGCAGGCCCGCACTCATGTCCCCCAGCACCCCCACCCACCAGCAGTGTAGGGCACCTGCCAGCAGGCCCCCACTCATGTCCCACTCATGTCCCCTTGTACCCCACCCCCCAGCAGTGCAGGGCACCTGCCAGCAGTTCCCCACTCATGTCCCACTCATGTCCCCTTGCACCTCAACCCCCAGCAGTGCAGGGCACCTGCCAGCAGGCCCCCACTCATGTCCCACTCATGTCCCCTTGAACGCCCACCCCCCAGCAGTGCAGGGCACCTGCCAACAGGCCCCCACTCATGTCCAACTCATGTCCCCCAGCACCCCCACCCACCAACAGGGCAGGGCACCTGCCAGCAAGCCCCCACTCATGTCCCCAAGCACCCCCACCCAGCAGCACTGAGGGGCACCTGCCAGCAGGCCCCCAATCATGTCCCACTCATATCCCCTTGCACCCGCAGCCCCCAGCAGTGCAGGGCACCTGCCAGCAGGCCCCCACTCATGTCCCCTTGCAGCCCCACCCCCCAGCAATGCAGGGCACCTGCCAGCAGGCCCCCACTCATGTCCCCCAGCACCCCCACCCCCCAGCAGTGCAGGGCACCTGCCAGCAGGCCCCCACTCATGTCCCCCAGCACCCCCACCCCCCACCAGTGCAGGGCACCTGCCAGCAGGCCCCCGCTCATGTCCCCTTGCACCCCCACCCCCCAGCAGTGCAGTGCACCTGCCAGCAGGCCCGCACTCATGTCCCCTTGTACCCCCACCCCCCAGCAGTGCAGGGCACCTGCCAGCAGGCCCCCACTCATGTCCCACTCATGTCTCCTTGCACCCCCAATCCCCAGCATTGCTGGGCACCTGCCTGCAGGCTCCACTCATGTCCCACTCATGTCCCCTTGCACCCCCACCCCCCAGCATTGCAGGACACCTGCCAGCAGGCCCCCACTCATGTCCCACTCATGTCCCCCAGCACCCCCACCCCCCAGCAGTACAGGGCACCTGCCAGCAGGCCCCCACTCATATCCCCTTGCACCCCCAAACCCCAGCAGTGCAGGGCACTTGCCAGCAGGCCCACACTCATGTCCCCCAGCACCCCCACCCACCAGCAGTGTAGGGCACCTGCCAGCAGGCCCCCACTCATGTCCCACTCATGTCCCCTTGTACCCCACCCCCCAGCAGTGCAGGGCACCTGCCAGCAGTTCCCCACTCATGTCCCACTCATGTCCCCTTGCACCTCAACCCCCAGCAGTGCAGGGCACCTGCCAGCAGGCCCCCACTCATGTCCCACTCATGTCCCCTTGAACGCCCACCCCCCAGCAGTGCAGGGCACCTGCCAACAGGCCCCCACTCATGTCCAACTCATGTCCCCTTGCACCCCCACCCCCCAGCAGTGCAGGGCACCTGCAGGCAGACCCCCACTCATGTCCCCCAGCACTCCCACCCCCCAGCAGTGCAGGGCACCTGCCAGCAGGCCCCCACTCATGTCTCCCAGCACTCCCAGCCACCAGCAGTGCAGGGCACCTGCCAGCTGGCCCCCACTCATGTCCCACTCATGTCCCCTTGCACCCCCACCCCCAGCAGTGCAGGGCACCTGCCAGCAGACCCCCTCTCATGTTCCCTTGCACCCCCACCCCCCAGCAGTACAGGGCACCTGCCAGCAGGCCCCCACTCATGTCCCCCAGCACCCCCATCCACCAGCACTGAGGGGCACCTGCCAGCAGGCCCCCACTCATGTCCCACTCATGTCTCCTAGCACCCCCAATCCCCAGCATTGCTGGGCACCTGCCTGCAGGCTCCACTCATGTCCCACTCATGTCCCCTTGCACCCCCACCCCCCAGCATTGCAGGACACCTGCCAGCAGGCCCCCACTCATGTCCCACTCATGTCCCCCAGCACCCCCACCCCCAGCAGTGCAGGGCACCTGCCAGCAGACCCCCTCTCATGTTCCCTTGCACCCCCAAACCCCAGCAGTGCAGGGCACTTGCCAGCAGGCCCGCACTCATGTCCCCCAGCACCCCCACCCACCAGCAGTGTAGGGCACCTGCCAGCAGGCCCCCACTCATGTCCCACTCATGTCCCCTTGTACCCCACCCCCCAGCAGTGCAGGGCACCTGCCAGCAGTTCCCCACTCATGTCCCACTCATGTCCCCTTGCACCTCAACCCCCAGCAGTGCAGGGCACATGCCAGCAGGCCCCCACTCATGTCCAACTCATGTCCCCCAGCACCCCCACCCACCAACAGGGCAGGACACCTGCCAGCAAGCCCCCACTCATGTCCCCAAGCACCCCCACGCACCAGCACTGAGGGGCACCTGCCAGCAGGCCCCCAATCATGTCCCACTCATATCCCCTTGCACCCGCAGCCCCCAGCAGTGCAGGGCACCTGCCAGCAGGCCCCCACTCATGTCCCCTTGCAGCCCCACCCCCCAGCAATGCAGGGCACCTGCCAGCAGGCCCCCACTCATGTCCCCCAGCACCCCCACCCCCCAGCAGTGCAGGGCACCTGCCAGCAGGCCCCCACTCATGTCCCCCAGCACCCCCATCCCCCAGCAGTGCAGGACACCTGCCAGCAGGCCCCCGCTCATGTCCCCTTGCACCCCCACCCCCAGCAGTGCAGGGCACCTGCCAGCAGACCACCTGTCATGTCCCCATGCACCCCCACCCCCAGCAGTACAGGGCACCTGCCAGCAGGCCCCCACTCATGTCCCCCAGCACCCCCACCCACCAGCAGTGCAGGGCACCTGCCAGCAGGCCCCCACTCATGTCCCCCAGCACCCCCACCCACCAGCACTGAGGGGCACCTGCCAGCAGGCCCCCACTCATGTCCCACTCATGTCCCCTTGCACCCCCACCCCCCAGTAGTGCAGGGCACCTGCCAGCAGGCCCCCCACTCATGTCCCCTTGCAGCCCCACCCCCAGCAGTGCAGGGCAGCTGCCAGCAGGCCCCCACTCATGTCCCCCAGCACCCCCACCCCCCAGCAGTGCAGGGTACCTGCCAGCAGACCCCACTCATGTCCCTCAGCACCCCCATCCCCCAGCAGTGCAGGGCACCTGCAAGCAGGCCCCCACTCATGTCCCACTCATGTCTCCTTGCACCCCCAACCCCCAGCAGTGCAGGGCACCTGCCAGCAGGCCCCCACTCATGTCCCACTCATGTCCCCTTGCACCCCCACCCCCCAGCAGTGCAGGACACCTGCCAGCAGGCCCCCACTCATGTCCCCCAGCAAACCCACCCACCAGAAGTGCAGGGCACCTGCCAGCATGCCCCCACTCATGTCCCCCAGCACCCCCACCCACCAGCAGTGCAGGGCACCTGCCAGCAGGCCCCCACTCATGTCCCCCAGCACTCCCACCCACCAGCAGTGCAGGGCACCTGCCAACAGGCCCCCACTCATGTCCCACTCATGTCCCCTTGCAGCCCCATACCACAGCAGTGCAGGGCACCTGCCAGCAGGCCCCCGCTCATGTCCCCCAGCACCCCCACCCCCCAGCAGTACAGGGCATCTGCCAGCATGCCCCCACTCATGTCCCCCAGCACCCCCACCCCCAGCAGTGTAGGGCACCTGCCAGCAGGCCCCCACTCATGTCCCCCAGCACCCCCACCCACAGGCAGTTCAGGGCACCTGCCAGCAGTCCCCCACTCATGTCCCCCAGCACCCCCACCCCCCAGCAGTGCAGGGCACCTGCCAGCAGGCCCCCACTCATGTCCCACTCATGTCCCCTTGAACCCACACCCCCCAGCAGTGCAGGGCACCTGCCAGCAGGCCCCCACTCATGTCCCACTCATGTCCCCTTGCACCCCCACCCCCCAGCAGTGCAGGGCACCTGCCAGCAGCCCCCCACTCATGTCCCCCAGCACTCCCACCCACCAGCAGTGCAGGGCACCTGCTAGCAGGCCCCCACTCATGTCCCACTCATGTCCCCTTCCAGCCCCATACCCCAGCAGTGCAGGGCACCTGCCAGCAGGCCCCCGCTCATGTCCCCCAGCACCCCCACCCCCCAGCAGTACAGGGCATCTGCCAGCATGCCCCCACTCATGTCCCCCAGCACCCCCACCCCCAGCAGTGTAGGGCACCTGCCAGCAGGCCCCCACTCATTTCCCTCAGCACCCCCACCCACAGGCAGTTCAGGGCACCTGCCAGCAGTCCCCCACTCATGTCCCCCAGCACCCCCACCCCCCAGCAGTGCAGGGCACCTGCCAGCAGGCCCCCACTCATGTCCCACTCATGTCCCCTTGCACACCCTCCCCCCAGCAGTGCAGGGCACCTGCCAGCAGGGCCCCACTCATGGCCCACTCATGTCCCCTTGCATCCCCACCCCCCAGCAGTGCAGGCGGCTGCCATCAGGCCCCCTCTCATGTCCCCCAGCACCCCCACCCACCAGCAGTGCAGGGCATCTGCCAGCAGGCCCCCACTCATGTCCCCTAGCACCCCCACCCACCAGCACTGTGGGACAACTGCCAGCAGGCCCCCACTCATGTCCCACTCATGTCCCCTTGCACCCCCACTCCCAGCAGTGCAGGGCACCTGCCAGCAGGCCCCCACTCATGTCCCACTCATGTCCCCTTTCAGTCCCACCCCCCTGCAATGCAGGGCATATGTCAGCAGAACCCCACTCATGTCCCCCAGCACCCCCACCTCCCATCAGTGCAGGGCACCTGCCAGCAGGCCCCCACTCATGTCCCCCAGCACCCCCACCCCCCAGCAGTGCAGGGCACCTGCCAGCAGGCCCCCACTCATGTCCCCCCAGCACTCCCACCCACCAGCAGTGCAGGGCACCTGCCAGCAGGCCCCCACTCATGTCCGCTAGCACTCCCACCCACCAGCACTGAGGGGCACCTGCCAGCAGGCCCCCACTCATGTCCCACTCATGTCCCCTTGCACCCTCACCCCCCAGCAGTGCGGGGCCCCTGCCAGCAGGCCCCCCACTCATGTCCCCTTGCAGCCCCACCCCCAGCATTGCAGAGCAGCTGCCAGCAGGCCCCCACTCATATCCCCTTGCACCCCCAAACCCCAGCAGTGCAGGGCACTTGCCAGCAGGCCCGCACTCATGTCCCCCAGCACCCCCACCCACCAGCAGTGTAGGGCACCTGCCAGCAGGCCCCCACTCATGTCCCACTCATGTCTCCTTGCACCCCCAATCCCCAGCATTGCTGGGCACCTGCCTGCAGGCTCCACTCATGTCCCACTCATGTCCCCTTGCACCCCCACCCCCCAGCATTGCAGGACACCTGCCAGCAGGCCCCCACTCATGTCCCACTCATGTCCCCCAGCACCCCCACCCCCCAGCAGTGCAGGGCACCTGCCAGCAGGCCCCCACTCATATCCCATTGCACCCCCAAACCCCAGCAGTGCAGGGCACTTGCCAGCAGGCCCGCACTCATGTCCCCCAGCACCCCCACCCACCAGCAGTGTAGGGCACCTGCCAGCAGGCCCCCACTCATGTCCCACTCATGTCCCCTTGTACCCCACCCCCCAGCAGTGCAGGGCACCTGCCAGCAGTTCCCCACTCATGTCCCACTCATGTCCCCTTGCACCTCAACCCCCAGCAGTGCAGGGCACCTGCCAGCAGGCCCCCACTCATGTCCCACTCATGTCCCCTTGAACGCCCACCCCCCAGCAGTGCAGGGCACCTGCCAACAGGCCCCCACTCATGTCCAACTCATGTCCCCCAGCACCCCCACCCACCAACAGGGCAGGGCACCTGCCAGCAAGCCCCCACTCATGTCCCCAAGCACCCCCACCCAGCAGCACTGAGGGGCACCTGCCAGCAGGCCCCCAATCATGTCCCACTCATATCCCCTTGCACCCACAGCCCCCAGCAGTGCAGGGCACCTGCCAGCAGGCCCCCACTCATGTCCCCTTGCAGCCCCACCCCCCAGCAATGCAGGGCACCTGCCAGCAGGCCCCCACTCATGTCCCCCAGCACCCCCACCCCCCAGCAGTGCAGGGCACCTGCCAGCAGGCCCCCACTCATGTCCCCCAGCACCCCCACCCCCCACCAGTGCAGGGCACCTGCCAGCAGGCCCCCGCTCATGTCCCCTTGCACCCCCACCCCCCAGCAGTGCAGTGCACCTGCCAGCAGGCCCGCACTCATGTCCCCTTGTACCCCCACCCCCCAGCAGTGCAGGGCACCTGCCAGCAGGCCCCCACTCATGTCCCACTCATGTCCCCCAGCACCCCCAATCCCCAGCATTGCTGGGCACCTGCCTGCAGGCTCCACTCATGTCCCACTCATGTCCCCTTGCACCCACACCCCCCAGCATTGCAGGACACCTGCCAGCAGGCCCCCACTCATGTCCCACTCATGTCCCCCAGCACCCCCACCCCCCAGCAGTACAGGGCACCTGCCAGCAGGCCCCCACTCATATCCCCTTGCACCCCCAAACCCCAGCAGTGCAGGGCACTTGCCAGCAGGCCCGCACTCATGTCCCCCAGCACCCCCACCCACCAGCAGTGTAGGGCACCTGCCAGCAGGCCCCCACTCATGTCCCACTCATGTCCCCTTGTACCCCACCCCCCAGCAGTGCAGGGCACCTGCCAGCAGTTCCCCACTCATGTCCCACTCATGTCCCCTTGCACCTCAACCCCCAGCAGTGCAGGGCACCTGCCAGCAGGCCCCCACTCATGTCCCACTCATGTCCCCTTGAACGCCCACCCCCCAGCAGTGCAGGGCACCTGCCAACAGGCCCCCACTCATGTCCAACTCATGTCCCCTTGCACCCCCACCCCCCAGCAGTGCAGGGCACCTGCCAGCAGACCCCCACTCATGTCCCCCAGCACTCCCACCCCCCAGCAGTGCAGGGCACCTGCCAGCAGGCCCCCACTCATGTCTCCCAGCACTCCCAGCCACCAGCAGTGCAGGGCACCTGCCAGCTGGCCCCCACTCATGTCCCACTCATGTCCCCTTGCACCCCCACCCCCAGCAGTGCAGGGCACCTGCCAGCAGACCCCCTCTCATGTTCCCTTGCACCCCCACCCCCCAGCAGTACAGGGCACCTGCCAGCAGGCCCCCACTCATGTCCCCCAGCACCCCCATCCACCAGCACTGAGGGGCACCTGCCAGCAGGCCCCCACTCATGTCCCACTCATGTCTCCTAGCACCCCCAATCCCCAGCATTGCTGGGCACCTGCCTGCAGGCTCCACTCATGTCCCACTCATGTCCCCTTGCACCCCCACCCCCCAGCATTGCAGGACACCTGCCAGCAGGCCCCCACTCATGTCCCACTCATGTCCCCCAGCACCCCCACCCCCAGCAGTGCAGGGCACCTGCCAGCAGACCCCCTCTCATGTTCCCTTGCACCCCCAAACCCCAGCAGTGCAGGGCACTTGCCAGCAGGCCCGCACTCATGTCCCCCAGCACCCCCACCCACCAGCAGTGTAGGGCACCTGCCAGCAGGCCCCCACTCATGTCCCACTCATGTCCCCTTGTACCCCACCCCCCAGCAGTGCAGGGCACCTGCCAGCAGTTCCCCACTCATGTCCCACTCATGTCCCCTTGCACCTCAACCCCCAGCAGTGCAGGGCACATGCCAGCAGGCCCCCACTCATGTCCAACTCATGTCCCCCAGCACCCCCACCCACCAACAGGGCAGGACACCTGACAGCAAGCCCCCACTCATGTCCCCAAGCACCCCCACGCACCAGCACTGAGGGGCACCTGCCAGCAGGCCCCCAATCATGTCCCACTCATATCCCCTTGCACCCGCAGCCCCCAGCAGTGCAGGGCACCTGCCAGCAGGCCCCCACTCATGTCCCCTTGCAGCCCCACCCCCCAGCAATGCAGGGCACCTGCCAGCAGGCCCCCACTCATGTCCCCCAGCACCCCCACCCCCCAGCAGTGCAGGGCACCTGCCAGCAGGCCCCCACTCATGTCCCCCAGCACCCCCATCCCCCAGCAGTGCAGGACACCTGCCAGCAGGCCCCTGCTCATGTCCCCTTGCACCCCCACCCCCCAGCAGTGCAGTGCACCTGCCAGCAGGCCCGCACTCATGTCCCCTTGTACCCCCACCCCCCAGCAGTGCAGGGCACCTGCCAGTAGGCCCCCACTCATGTCCCACTCATGTCTCCTTGCACCCCCAATCCCCAGCATTGCTGGGCACCTGCCTGCAGGCTCCACTCATGTCCCACTCATGTCCCCTTGCACCCCCACCCCCCAGCATTGCAGGACACCTGCCAGCAGGCCCCCACTCATGTCCCACTCATGTCCCCCAGCACCCCCACCCCCCAGCAGTGCAGGGCACCTGCCAGCAGGCCCCCACTCATATCCCCTTGCACCCCCAAACCCCAGCAGTGCAGGGCACTTGCCAGCAGGCTCGCACTCATGTCCCCCAGCACCCCCACCCACCAGCAGTGTAGGGCACCTGCCAGCAGGCCCCCACTCATGTCCCACTCATGTCCCCTTGTACCCCACCCCCCAGCAGTGCAGGGCACCTGCCAGCAGTTCCCCACTCATGTCCCCTTGCACCTCAACCCCCAGCAGTGCAGGGCACCTGCCAGCAGGCTCCCACTCATGTCCCACTCATGTCCCCTTGAACGCCCACCCCCCAGCAGTGCAGGGCACCTGCCAACAGGCCCCCACTCATGTCCAACTCATGTCCCCTTGCACCCTCACCCCCCAGCAGTGCGGGGCCCCTGCCAGCAGGCCCCCCACTCATGTCCCCTTGCAGCCCCACCCCCCAGCAGTGCGGGGCCCCTGCCAGCAGGCCCCCCACTCATGTCCCCTTGCAGCCCCACCCCCAGCATTGCAGGGCAGCTGCCAGCAGGCCCCCACTCATGTCCCACTCATGTCCCCTTGCATCCCAACCCCCAGCAGTGCAGGGCACCTGCCAGCAGGCCCCCACTCATGCCCCCTTGCAGCCCCACCCCCAGCATTGCAGGGCAGCTGCCAGCAGGCCCCCACTCATGTCCCCCAGCACCCCCACCCCCCAGCAGTGCAGGGTACCTGCCAGCAGACCCCACTCATGTCCCCCAGCACTCCCAGCCACCAGCAGTGCAGGGCACCTGCCAGCAGGCCCCCACTCATGTCTCCCAGCACTCCCAGCCACCAGCAGTGCAGGGCACCTGCCAGCTGGCCCCCACTCATGTCCCACTCATGTCCCCTTGCACCCCCACCCCCAGCAGTGCAGGGCACCTGCCAGCAGACCCCCTCTCATGTTCCCTTGCACCCCCACCCCCCAGCAGTACAGGGCACCTGCCAGCAGGCCCCCACTCATGTCCCCCAGCACCCCCATCCACCAGCACTGAGGGGCACCTGCCAGCAGGCCCCCACTCATGTCCCACTCATGTCCCCTTGCACCCTCACCCCCCAGCAGTGCGGGGCCCCTGCCAGCAGGCCCCCCACTCATGTCCCCTTGCAGCCCCACCCCCAGCATTGCAGGGCAGCTGCCAGCAGGCCCCCACTCATGTCCCCCTGCACCCCCACCCCCCAGCAATGCAGGGTACCTGCCAGCAGACCCCACTCATGTCCCCCAGCACCCCCAACCCCCAGCAGTGCAGGGCACCTGCCAGCAGGCCCCCACTCATGTCCCACTCATGTCTCCTTGCACCCCCAACCCCCAGCAGTGCAGGGCACCTGCCAGCAGGCCCCCACTCATGTCCCACTCATGTGCCCTTGCACCCCCATCCCCCAGAAGTGCAGGGCACCTGCCAGCAGGCCCCCACTCATGTCCCACTCATGTCCCCTTGCACCCCTACCCCCCAGCAGTGCAGGGCACCTGCCAACAGGCCCCCACTCAT
The DNA here is from genome assembly GCF_040938575.1 of Ambystoma mexicanum. Lineage (NCBI taxonomy): Eukaryota > Metazoa > Chordata > Amphibia > Caudata > Ambystomatidae > Ambystoma > Ambystoma mexicanum. The sequence continues at coordinate 483,996,506 of NC_090932.1, read as the reverse complement.
GTCCAACTCATGTCCCCTTGCACCCCCACCCCCAGCAGTGCAGGGCACCTGCCAGGAGGCAACCACTCATGTCCAACTCATGTCCCCTTGCACCCCCACCCCCCAGCAGTGCAGGGCACCTGCCAGCAGGCCCCCACTCATGTCCCACTCATGTCCTCTTGCACCCCCACCCCCCAGAAGTGCAGGGCACCTGCCAACAGGCCCCCACTCATGTCCAACTCATGTCCCCTTGCAGCCCCACCCCCAGCAGTGCAGGGCACCTGCCAGCAGACCCCCTCTCATGTCCCCTTGCACCCCCACCCCCAGCAGTACAGGGCACCTGTCAGCAGGCCCCCACTCATGTCCCCCAGCACCCCCACCCACCAGCAGTGCAGGGCACCTGCCAGCAGGCCCCCACTCATGTCCCCCAGCACCCCCACCCACCAGCACTGAGGGGCACCTGCCAGCAGGCCCCCACTCATGTCCCACTCATGTCTCCTTGCAGCCCCATTCCCCAGCAGTGCAGGGCACCTGCCAGCAGGACCCCGCTCATGTCCCCCAGCACCCCCACCCCCCAGCAGTGCAGGGCACCTGCCAGCAGGCCCCCACTCATGTCCCCCAGCACCCCCACCCCCAGCAGTGCAGGGCACATGCCAGCAGGTCCCACTCATGTCCCCCAGAACCCCCACCCGCCAGCAGTGCAGGGCGCCTGCCAGCAGGCCCCCACTCATGTCCCACTCATGTCCCCTTGCGCCCCCACCCCCAGCAGTGCAGGGCACCTGCCAGCAGGCCCGACTCATGGCCCACTCATGTCCCCTTGCCCACCCACCAGCAGTGCAGGGCGCCTGCCATCAGGCCCCCACTCATGTCCCCCAGCACCCCCACCCACCAGCAGTGCATGGTATCTGCCAGCAGGCCGCCACTCATGTCCCCTAGCACCCCCGCCCACCAGCAGTGCAGGGCACCTGCCAGCAGGCCCCCACTCATGTCCCTCTCATGTCCCCTTGCACCCCCACCCCCCAGCAGTGCAGGGCACCTGCCAGCAGGCCCCCACTTATGTCCCTCTCATGTCCCCTTTCAGCCCCACCCCCAGCAATGCAGGGCACCTATCAGCAGGCCCCCACTCATTTCCACCAGCACCCCCACCCCCCAGCAGTGCAGGGCACCTGCCAGCAGGCCCCCACTCATGTCCCCCAGCACCCCCACCCCCACCCCCAGCAGGGCAGGGCTTCTGCCAGCAGGACCCCACTCATGTCCCCCAGCACCCCCACCCACCAGCAATGCAGGGCACCTGCCAGCAGGCCCCCACTCATGTCCCCCAGCACCCCCACCCACCAGCAGTGCAGGGCTCCTGTCAGCAGGCCCCCACTCATGTCCCCCAGCACCCCCACACCCCAGCAGTGCAGGGCACCTGCCAGCAGGCTCCCACTCATGTCCCACTCATGTCCCCTTTCAGTCCCACCCCCTGCAATGCAGGGCATATGTCAGCAGAACCCCACTCATGTCCCCCAGCACCCCCACCTCCCATCAGTGCAGGGCACCTGCCAGCAGGCCCCCACTCATGTCCCCCAGCACCCCCACCCCCCAGCAGTGCAGGGCACCTGCCAGCAGGCCTCCACTCATGTCCCCCCAGCACTCCCACCCACCAGCAGTGCAGGGCACCTGCCAGCAGGACCCCACTCATGTCCGCTAGCACCCCCACCCACCAGCAGTGCAGGGCACCTGCCAGCATGTCCCACTCATGTCCCCCAGCACCCCCACCCACCAGCAGTGCAGGGCGCCTGCCAGCAGGCCCCCACTCATGTCCCACTCATGTCCCCTTGCGCCCCCACCCCCAGCAGTGCAGGGCACCTGCCAGCAGGCCCGACTCATGGCCCACTCATGTCCCCTTGCATCCCCACCCACCAGCAGTGCAGGGCGCCTGCCATCAGGCCCCCACTCATGTCCCCAGCACCCCCACCCACCAGCAGTGCAGGGTATCTGCCAGCAGGCCCCCACTCATGTCCCCTAGCACCCCCACCCACCAGCACTGAGGGACACCTGTCAGCAAGCCCCCACTCATGTCCCACTCATGTCCCCTTGCACCCCCACCCCCCAGCAGTGCAGGCCCCCTGCCAGCAGGCCCCCATTCATGTCCCTCTCATGTCACCTTTCAGCCCCACCCCCAGCAATGCAGGGCACCTGTCAGCAGGCACCCACTCATGTCCACCAGCACCCCCACCCCCCAGCAGTGCAGGGCACCTGCCAGCAGGCCCCCACTCATGTCCCCCAGCACCCCCACCCCCACCCCCAGCAGGGCAGGGCTTCTGCCAGCAGGCCCCCACTCATGTCCCCCAGCACCCCCACCCACCAGCAATGCAGGGCACCTGCCAGCAGGCCCCCACTCATGTCCCCCAGCACCCCCACACACCAGCAGTGCAGGGCTCCTGTCAGCAGGCCCCCACTCATGTCCCCCAGCACCCCCACACCCCAGCAGTGCAGGGCACCTGCCAGCAGGCCCCCACTCATGTCCCACTCATGTCCCCTTTCAGTCCCACCCCCTGCAATGCAGGGCATATGTCAGCAGAACCCCACTCATGTCCCCCAGCACCCCCACCTCCCATCAGTGCAGGGCACCTGCCAGCAGGCCCCCACTCATGTCCCCCAGCACCACCACCCCCCAGCAGTGCAGGGCACCTGCCAGCAGGCCTCCACTCATGTCCCCCCAGCACTCCCACCCACCAGCAGTGCAGGGCACCTGCCAGCAGGACCCCACTCATGTCCGCTAGCACCCCCACCCACCAGCAGTGTAGGGCACCTGCCAGCAGGCCCCCACTCATGTCCCACTCATGTCCCCTTGCGCCCCCACCCCCAGCAGTGCAGGGCACCTGCCAGCAGGCCCGACTCATGGCCCACTCATGTCCCCTTGCATCCCCACCCACCAGCAGTGCAGGGCGCCTGCCATCAGGCCCCCACTCATGTCCCCAGCACCCCCACCCACCAGCAGTGCAGGGTATCTGCCAGCAGGCCCCCACTCATGTCCCCTAGCACCCCCACCCACCAGCACTGAGGGACACCTGTCAGCAAGCCCCCACTCATGTCCCACTCATGTCCCCTTGCACCCCCACCCCCCAGCAGTGCAGGTCACCTGCCAGCAGGCCCCCATTCATGTCCCTCTCATGTCACCTTTCAGCCCCACCCCCAGCAATGCAGGGCACCTGTCAGCAGGCCCCCACTCATGTCCACCAGCACCCCCACCCCCCAGCAGTGCAGGGCACCTGCCAGCAGGCCCCCACTCATGTCCCCCAGCACCCCCACCCCCACCCCCAGCAGAGCAGGGCTTCTGCCAGCAGGCCCCCACTCATGTCCCCCAGCACCCCCACCCACCAGCAATGCAGGGCACCTGCCAGCAGGCCCCCACTCATGTCCCCCAGCACCCCCACCCACCAGCAGTGCAGGGCTCCTGTCAGCAGGCCCCCACTCATGTCCCCCAGCACCCCCACACCCCAGCAGTGCAGGGCACCTGCCAGCAGGCCCCCACTCATGTCCCACTCATGTCCCCTTTCAGTCCCACCACCTGCAATGCAGGGCATATGTCAGCAGAACCCCACTCATGTCCCCCAGCACCCCCACCTCCCATCAGTGCAGGGCACCTGCCAGCAGGCCCCCACTCATGTCCCCCAGCACCACCACCCCCCAGCAGTGCAGGGCACCTGCCAGCAGGCCTCCACTCATGTCCCCCCAGCACTCCCACCCACCAGCAGTGCAGGGCACCTGCCAGCAGGACCCCACTCATGTCCGCTAGCACCCCCACCCACCAGCAGTGTAGGGCACCTGCCAGCAGGCCCCACTCATGTCCCACTCATGTCCCCTTGCACCCCAACCCCCAGCAGTGCAGGGCACCTGCCAGCAGGCCCCCACTCATGTCCCACTCATGTCCCCTTGCACCCCCACCCCCCAGCAGTGCAGGGCACCTGCCAGCAGGCCCCACTCATGTCCCACTCATGTCCCCTTGCATCCCAACCCCCAGCAGTGCAGGGCACCTGCCAGCAGGCCCCCACTCATGTCCTACTCATGTCTCCTTGCACCCCCAACCCCCAGCAGTGCAGGGCACCTGCCAATAGGCCCCCAATCATGTCCAACTCATGTCCCCTTGCACCCCCACCCCCCAGCAGTTCAGGGCACCTGCCAGCAGGCCCCCACTCATGTCCCCCAGCACCCACACCCACCAGCAGTGCAGGGCACCTGCCAGCTGGCCCCCACTCATGTCCCACTCATGTCCCCTTGCACTCCCACCCCACAGCAGTGCAGGGTACCTGCCAGCAGGCCCCCTCTCATGTCCCCTTGCACCCCTACACCCCAGCAGTGCAGGGCACCTTCCAGCAGGCCCCCACTCATGTCCCCCAGCACCCCCACCCACCAGCACTGAGGGGCACCTGCCAGCAGGCCCCCACTCATGTCCCACTCATGTCCCCTTACACCCCACCCCACAGCAGTGCAGGGTACCTGCCAGCAGGCCCTCTTTCATGTCCCCTTGCACCCCTACCCCCCAGCAGTGCAGGGCACCTTCCAGCAGGCCCCCACTCATGTCCCCCAGCACCCCCACCCACCAGCACTGAGGGGCACCTGCCAGCAGGCCCCCACTCATGTCTCACTCATGTCCCCTTACACCCCCACCCCCCAGCAGTGCAGGACACCTGCCAGCAGGCCCCCCACTCATGTCCCCTTGCAGTCCCACCCCCTGCAATGCAGGGCATATGTCAGCAGAACCCCACTCATGTCCCCCAGCACCCCCACCTCCCATCAGTGCAGGGCACCTGCCAGCAGGCCCCCACTCATGTCCCCCAGCACCACCACCCCCCAGCAGTGCAGGGCACCTGCCAGCAGGCCTCCACTCATGTCCCCCCAGCACTCCCACCCACCAGCAGTGCAGGGCACCTGCCAGCAGGACCCCACTCATGTCCGCTAGCACCCCCACCCACCAGCAGTGTAGGGCACCTGCCAGCAGGCCCCCACTCATGTCCCACTCATGTCCCCTTGCGCCCCCACCCCCAGCAGTGCAGGGCACCTGCCAGCAGGCCCGACTCATGGCCCACTCATGTCCCCTTACATCCCCACCCACCAGCAGTGCAGGGCGCCTGCCATCAGGCCCCCACTCATGTCCCCAGCACCCCCACCCACCAGCAGTGCAGGGTATCTGCCAGCAGGCCCCCACTCATGTCCCCTAGCACCCCCACCCACCAGCACTGAGGGACACCTGTCAGCAAGCCCCCACTCATGTCCCACTCATGTCCCCTTGCACCCCCACCCCCCAGCAGTGCAGGTCACCTGCCAGCAGGCCCCCATTCATGTCCCTCTCATGTCACCTTTCAGCCCCACCCCCAGCAATGCAGGGCACCTGTCAGCAGGCCCCCACTCATGTCCACCAGCACCCCCACCCCCCAGCAGTGCAGGGCACCTGCCAGCAGGCCCCCACTCATGTCCCCCAGCACCCCCACCCCCACCCCCAGCAGGGCAGGGCTTCTGCCAGCAGGCCCCCACTCATGTCCCCCAGCACCCCCACCCACCAGCAATGCAGGGCACCTGCCAGCAGGCCCCCACTCATGTCCCCCAGCACCCCCACCCACCAGCAGTGCAGGGCTCCTGTCAGCAGGCCCCCACTCATGTCCCCCAGCACCCCCACACCCCAGCAGTGCAGGGCACCTGCCAGCAGGCCCCCACTCATGTCCCACTCATGTCCCCTTTCAGTCCCACCACCTGCAATGCAGGGCATATGTCAGCAGAACCCCACTCATGTCCCCCAGCACCCCCACCTCCCATCAGTGCAGGGCACCTGCCAGCAGGCCCCCACTCATGTCCCCCAGCACCACCACCCCCCAGCAGTGCAGGGCACCTGCCAGCAGGCCTCCACTCATGTCCCCCCAGCACTCCCACCCACCAGCAGTGCAGGGCACCTGCCAGCAGGACCCCACTCATGTCCGCTAGCACCCCCACCCACCAGCAGTGTAGGGCACCTGCCAGCAGGCCCCACTCATGTCCCACTCATGTCCCCTTGCACCCCAACCCCCAGCAGTGCAGGGCACCTGCCAGCAGGCCCCCACTCATGTCCCACTCATGTCCCCTTGCACCCCCACCCCCCAGCAGTGCAGGGCACCTGCCAGCAGGCCCCACTCATGTCCCACTCATGTCCCCTTGCATCCCAACCCCCAGCAGTGCAGGGCACCTGCCAGCAGGCCCCCACTCATGTCCTACTCATGTCTCCTTGCACCCCCACCCCCCAGCAGTGCAGGGCACCTGCCAATAGGCCCCCAATCATGTCCAACTCATGTCCCCTTGCACCCCCACCCCCCAGCAGTTCAGGGCACCTGCCAGCAGGCCCCCACTCATGTCCCCCAGCACCCACACCCACCAGCAGTGCAGGGCACCTGCCAGCTGGCCCCCACTCATGTCCCACTCATGTCCCCTTGCACTCCCACCCCACAGCAGTGCAGGGTACCTGCCAGCAGGCCCCCTCTCATGTCCCCTTGCACCCCTACACCCCAGCAGTGCAGGGCACCTTCCAGCAGGCCCCCACTCATGTCCCCCAGCACCCCCACCCACCAGCACTGAGGGGCACCTGCCAGCAGGCCCCCACTCATGTCCCACTCATGTCCCCTTACACCCCCACCCCACAGCAGTGCAGGGTACCTGCCAGCAGGCCCTCTTTCATGTCCCCTTGCACCCCTACCCCCCAGCAGTGCAGGGCACCTTCCAGCAGGCCCCCACTCATGTCCCCCAGCACCCCCACCCACCAGCACTGAGGGGAACCTGCCAGCAGGCCCCCACTCATGTCTCACTCATGTCCCCTTACACCCCCACCCCCCAGCAGTGCAGGACACCTGCCAGCAGGCCCCCCACTCATGTCCCCTTGCAGCCCCACCCCCAGCAGTGCAGGGCAGCTCCCAGCAGGCCCCCACTCATGTCCCCCAGCACCCCCACCCCCCAGAAGTGCAAGGCACCTGCCAGCAGGCCCCCACTCATGTCCCCCAGCACCCCCACCCACCAGAAGTGCAGGGCACCTGCCAGCAGGCCCCCACTCATGTCCCCCAGCACCCCCACCCACCAGCAGTGCAGGGCACCTGCCAGCAGGCCCCCACTCATGTCCTACTCATGTTCCCTTGAACCCACACCCCCCAGCAGTACAGGGCAACTGCCAGCTGGCCCCTACTCATGTCCCACTCATGTCCCCTTGCACCCCCATCCCCCAGCAGTGCAGGGCACCTGCCAGCAGGCCCCACTCATGTCCCCTAGCACTCCCACCCACCAGCAATGCAGGGCACCTGCCAGCAGGCCCCCACTCATGTCCCACTCATGTCTCCTTGCAGCCCCATTCCCCAGCAGTGCAGGGCACCTGCCAGCAGGCCCCCGCTCATGTCCCCCAGCACCCCCACCCCCCAGCAGTGCAGGACACCTGCCAGCAGGCCCCCACTCATGTCCCCCAGCACCCCCACCCCCAGCAGTGCAGGGCACCTGCCAGCAGGTCCCACTCATGTCCCCCAGCACCCCCACCCGCCAGCAGTGCAGGACGCCTGCCAGCAGGCCCCCACTCATGTCCCACTCATATCCCCTTGCGCCCCCACCCCCAGCAGTGCAGGGCACCTGCCAGCAGGCCCCCACTCATGTCCCACTCATGTCCCCTTGAACCCCCACCCCCCAGCAGTGCAGGGCACCTGCCAACAGGCCCCCACTCATGTCCAACTCATGTCCCCTTGCACCCCCACCCCCCAGCAGTGCAGGGCACCTGCCAGCAGACCCCCACTCATGTCCCCCAGCACTCCCACCCCCCAGCAGTGCAGGGCACCTGCCAGCAGGCCCCCACTCATGTCTCCCAGCACTCCCACCCACCAGCAGTGCAGGGCACCTGCCAGCTGGCCCCCACTCATGTCCCACTCATGTCCCCTTGCACCCCCACCCCCAGCAGTGCAGGGCACCTGCCAGCAGACCCCCTCTCATGTTCCCTTGCACCCCCACCCCCCAGCAGTACAGGGCACCTGCCAGCAGGCCCCCACTCATGTTCCCCAGCACCCCCACCCACCAGCAGTGCAGGGCACCTGCCAGCAGGCCCCCACTCATGTCCCCCAGCACCCCCACCCACCAGCACTGAGGGGCACCTGCCAGCAGGCCCCCACTCATGTCCCACTCATGTCCCCTTGCACCCCCACCCCCCTGCAGTGCAGGGCACCTGCCAGCAGGCCCCCCACTCATGTCCCCTTGCAGCCCCACCCCCAGCAGTGCAGGGCAGCTGCCAGCAGGCCCCCACTCATGTCCCCGAGCACCCCCACCCCCCAGCAGTGCAGGGTACCTGCCAGCAGACCCCACTCATGTCCACCAGCACCCCCAACCCCCAGCAGTGCAGGGCACCTGCCAGCAGGCCCCCACTCATGTCACACTCATGTCTCCTTGCACCCCCAACCCCCAGCAGTGCAGGGCACCTGCCAGCAGGCCCCCACTCATGTCCCACTCATGTCCCCTTGCACCCCCACCCCCAGCAGTGCAGGGCACCTGCCAGCAGGCCCCCACTCATGTCCCACTCATGTCCCCTTGCACCCCCACCCCCAGCAGTGCAGGGCACCTGCCAGCAGGCCCCCACTCATGTCCCACTCATGTCCCCTTGCACCCCCACCCCCCAGCAGTGCATGGCACCTGCCAACAGGCCCCCACTCATTTCCAAACATGTCCCCTTGCACCCCGACCCCCAGCAGTGCAGGGCACCTGCCAGCAGGCAACCACTCATGTCCCACTCATGTCCCCTTGCACCCCCACCCCCAGCAGTGCAGGGCACCTGCCAGCAGGCCCCCACTCATGTCCCACTCATGTCCCCCAGCACCCTCAACCACCAGCACTGAGGGGCACCTGCCAGCAAGCCCCCACTCATGTCCCACTCATGTCCCCTTGCACCCCCACCCCCCAGCAATGCAGGGCACCTGCCAGCAGGCCCCCCACTCATGTCCCCTTGCAGCCCCACCCCCAGCAGTGCAGGGCAGCTGCCAGCAGGCCCCCACTCATGTCCCCCAGCACCCCCACCCCCCAGCAGTGCAGGGTACCTGCCAGCAGACCCCACTCATGTCCCCCAGCACCCCCACCCCCCAGCAGTGCAGGGCACCTGCCAGCAGGCCCCCACTCATGTCCCACTCATGTCTCCTTTCACCCCCAACCCCCAGCAGTGCAGGGCACATGCCAGCAGGCCCCCACTCATGTCCACCTCATGTCCCTTTGCACCCCCACCCCCCAGCTGTGCAGGGCACCTGCCAGCAGGCCCCCACTCATGTCCCCCAGCAACCCCACCCACCAGAAGTGCAGGGCACCTGCCAGCATGCCCCCACTCATGTCCCCCAGCACCCCCACCCACCAGCAGTGCAGGGCACCTGCCAGCAGGCCCCCACTCATGTCCCCTTGAACCCACACCGCCCAGCAGTGCAGGGCACCTGCCAGCAGGCCCCCACTCATGTCCCACTCATGTCCCCTTGCACCCCCACCCCCCAGCAGTGCAGGGCACCTGCCAGCAGGCCCCCACTCATGTCCCCCAGCACTCCCACCCACCAGCAGTGCAGGGCACCTGCCAGCAGGCCCCCACTCATGTCCCACTCATGTCCCCTTGCAGCCCCATACCCCAGCAGTGCAGGGCACCTGCCAGCAGGCCCCCACTCATGTCCCCCAGCACCCCCACCCCCAGCAGTGTAGGGCACCTGCCAGCAGGCCCCCACTCATGTCCCCCAGCACCCCCACCCACAGGCAGTCCAGGGCACCTGCCAGCAGTCCCCCACTCATGTCCCCCAGCACCCCCTCCCCCCAGCAGTGCAGGTCACCTGCCAGCAGGCCCCCACTCATGTCCCACTCATGTCCCCTTGCACACCCTCCCCCCAGCAGTGCAGGGCACCTTCCAGCAGGCCCCCTCTCATGTCCCCCAGCACCCCCACCCACCAGCAGTGCAGGGCATCTGCCAGCAGGCGCCCACTCATGTCCCTTAGCACCACCACTCACCAGCACTGTGGGACACCTGCCAGCAGGCCCCCACTCATGTCCCACTCATGTCCCCTTGCACCCCCACTCCCAGCAGTGCAGGGCACCTGCCAGCAGGCCCCCACTCATGTCCCACTCATGTCCCCTTTCAGCCCCACCCCCTGCAATGCAGGGCATATGTCAGCAGAACCCCACTCATGTCCCCCAGCACCCCCACCTCCCATCAGTGCAGGGCACCTGCCAGCAGGCCCCCACTCATGTCCCCCAGCACCACCACCCCCCGCAGTGCAGGGCACCTGCCAGCAGGCCCCCACTCATGTCCCCCAGCACTCACACCCACCAGCAGTGCAGGGCTCCTGCCAACAGGCCCCCACTCATGTCCGCCAGCACCCCCACCCACCAGCAGTGTAGGGCATCTGCCAGCAGGCCCCACTCATGTCCCACTCATGTCCCCTTGCACCCCAACCCCCAGCAGTGCAGGGCACCTGCCAGCAGGCCCCCACTCATGTCCCACTCATGTCCCCTTGCACCCCCACCCCCAGCAGTGCAGGGCACCTGCCAGCAGGCCCCACTCATGTCCCACTCATGTCCCCTTGCACCCCATTCCCCAGCAGTGCAGGGCACCTGCCAGCAGGCCCCCACTCATGTCCCACTCATGTCCCCTTGCACCCCCACCCCCCAGCAGTGCAGGGCACCTGCCAACAGGCCCCCAATCATGTAGAACTCATGGCCCCTTGCACCCCCACCCCCCAGCAGTACAGGGCACCTGCCAGCTGACCCCCACTCATGTCCCACTCATGTCCCCTTGCACTCCCACCCCACAGCAGTGCAGGGTACCTGCCAGCAGGCCCCCTCTCATTTCCCCTTGCACCCCTACCCCCCAGCAGTGCAGGGCACCTGCCAGCAGGCCCCCACTCATGTCCCCCAGCACCCCCACCCACCAGCACTGAGGGGCACCTGCCAGCAGGCCCCCACTCATGTCCCACTCATGTCCCCTTACACCCCCACCCCCCAGCAGTGCAGGACACCTGCCAGCAGGCCCCCACTCATGTCCCCCAGCACCCCCACCCACAGGCAGTTCAGGGCACCTGCCAGCAGTCCCCCACTCATGTCCCCCAGCACCCCCACCCCCCAGCAGTGCAGGGCACCTGCCAGCAGGCCCCCACTCATGTCCCACTCATGTCCCCTTGCACACCCTCCCCCCAGCAGTGCAGGGCACCTGCCAGCAGGCCCCCACTCATGGCCCACTCATGTCCCCTTGCATCCCCACCCCCCAGCAGTGCAGGGCGGCTGCCATCAGGCCCCCTCTCATGTCCCCCAGCACCCCCACCCACCAGCAGTGCAGGGCATCTGCCAGCAGGCCCCCACTCATGTCCCCTAGCACCCCCACCCACCAGCACTGTGGGACATCTGCCAGCAGGCCCCCACTCATGTCCCACTCATGTCCCCTTGCACCCCCACTCCCAGCAGTGCAGGGCACCCGCCAGCAGGCCCCCACTCATGTCCCACTCATGTCCCCTTTCAGCCCCACCCCCCTGCAATGCAGGGCATATGTCAGCAGAACCCCACTCATGTCCCCCAGCACCCCCACCTCCCATCAGTGCAGGGTACCTGCCAGCAGGCCCCCACTCATGTCCCCCAGCACCCCCACTCCCCAGCAGTGCAGGGCACCTGCCAGCAGGACCCCACTCATGTCCCCCAGCACCCCCACCCACCAGCAGTGCAGGGCACCTGCCAGCAGACCCCCACTCATGTCCCCCAGCACCCCCACCCACCAGCACTGAGGGGCACCTTAAAGCAGGCCCCCACTCATGTCCACCAGCACCCCCACACACCTGTACTGAGGGGCACCTGCCAGCAGGACCCAACTCATGTCACACTCATGTCCCCTTGCACCCCTACCCGCCAGCAGTGCAGGGCACCTGCCAGCAGCCCTCACTCATGTCCCACTCATGTCCCTTACAGCCCCACCCCCAGCAGTGCAGGGCACCTACCAGCAGGCCCCCACTCATGTCCCCCAGCACCCCCACCCCCCAGCAGTGCAGGGCAACTGCCAGCAGGCCCCCACTCATGTCCCACTCATGTCCCCTTGCACTCCCACCCCCCAGGAGTGAGTGCAGGGCACCTGCCAGCCGGCCCCCACTCATGTCCCCTTGCACCCCCATGCCCCAGCAGTGCAGGGCATCTGCTAGCAGGCCCCCACTCATGTCCCCCAGCACCGCCACCCGCAGCAGAGCTGGGCAAATGCCAGCAGGCCCCCATTCATGTCTCCTTGCACCCCCACCCCCAGCAATGCAGGGCACCTGCCAGCAGGCCCTCACTCAGCTCCCGCAGCACCCCCACCCACCAGCAGTGCAGGGCACCTGCCAGCAGGCCCCCACTCATGTCCCCCATCACCCCCACCCACCAGCACTGAGGGACACCTGTCAGCAAGCCCCCACTCATGTCCCACTCATGTCCCCTTGCACCCCCACCCCCCAGCAGTGCAGGGCACCTGCCAGCAGGCCCCATTCATGTCCCTCTCATGTCACCTTTCAGCCCCACCCCCAGCAATGCAGGGCACCTGTCAGCAGGCCCCCACTCATGTCCACCAGCACCCCCACCCCCCAGCAGTACAGGGCACCTGCCAGCAGGCCCCCACTCATGTCCCCCAGCACCCCCACCCCCACCCCCAGCAGGGCAGGGCTTCTGCCAGCAGGCCCCCACTCATGTCCCCCAGCACCCCCACCCACCAGCAATGCAGGGCACCTGCCAGCAGGCCCCCACTCATGTCCCCCAGCACCCCCACCCACCAGCAGTGCAGGGCTCCTGTCAGCAGGCCCCCACTCATGTCCCCCAGCACCCCCACACCCCAGCAGTGCAGGGCACCTGCCAGCAGGCCCCCACTCATGTCCCACTCATGTCCCCTTTCAGTCCCACCCCCTGCAATGCAGGGCATATGTCAGCAGAACCCCACTCATGTCCCCCAGCACCCCCACCTCCCATCAGTGCAGGGCACCTGCCAGCAGGCCCCCACTCATGTCCCCCAGCACCACCACCCCCCAGCAGTGCAGGGCACCTGCCAGCAGGCCTCCACTCATGTCCCCCCAGCACTCCCACCCACCAGCAGTGCAGGGCACCTGCCAGCAGGACCCCACTCATGTCCGCTAGCACCCCCACCCACCAGCAGTGTAGGGCACCTGCCAGCAGGCCCCACTCATGTCCCACTCATGTCCCCTTGCACCCCAACCCCCAGCAGTGCAGGGCACCTGCCAGCAGGCCCCCACTCATGTCCCACTCATGTCCCCTTGCACCCCCACCCCCCAGCAGTGCAGGGCACCTGCCAGCAGCAGGCCCCACTCATGTCCCACTCATGTCCCCTTGCATCCCAACCCCCAGCAGTGCAGGGCACCTGCCAGCAGGCCCCCACTCATGTCCTACTCATGTCTCCTTGCACCCCCACCCCCAGCAGTGCAGGGCACCTGCCAAAAGGCCCCCAATCATGTCCAACTCATGTCCCCTTGCACCCCCACCCCCCAGCAGTTCAGGGCACCTGCCAGCAGGCCCCCACTCATGTCCCCCAGCACCCACACCCACCAGCAGTGCAGGGCACCTGCCAGCTGGCCCCCACTCATGTCCCCCAGCACCCCCACCCCCAGCAGTGCAGGGCACCTGCCAGCAGGACCCCACTCATGTCCGCTAGCACCCCCACCCACCAGCAGTGCAGGGTATCTGCCAGCAGGCCCCCACTCATGTCCCCTAGCACCCCCACCCACCAGCAGTGCAGGGCGCCTGCCAGCAGGCCCCCACTCATGGCCCACTCATGTCCCCTTGCATCCCCACCCACCAGCAGTGCAGGGCGCCGGCCATCAGGCCCCCACTCATGTCCCCAGCACCCCCACCCACCAGCAGTGCAGGGTATCTGCCAGCAGGCCCCCACTCATGTCCCCTAGCACCCCCACCCACCAGCACTGAGGGACACCTGTCAGCAAGCCCCCACTCATGTCCCACTCATGTCCCCTTGCACCCCCACCCCCCAGCAGTGCAGGGCACCTGCCAGCAGGCCCCCATTCATGTCCCTCTCCTGTCACCTTTCAGCCCCACCCCCAGCAATGCAGGGCACCTGTCAGCAGGCCCCCACTCATGTCCACCAGCACCCCCACCCCCCAGCAGTGCAGGGCACCTGCCAGCAGGCCCCCACTCATGTCCCCCAGCACCCTCACCCCCACCCCCAGCAGGGCAGGGCTTCTGCCAGCAGGCCCCCACTCATGTCCCCCAGCACCCCCACCCAGCAGCAATGCAGGGCACCTGCCAGCAGGCCCCCACTCATGTCCCCCAGCACCTCCACCTACCAGCAGTGCAGGGCTCCTGTCAGCAGGCCCCCACTCATGTCCCCCAGCACCCCCACACCCCAGCAGTGCAGGGCACCTGCCAGCAGGCCCCCACTCATGTCCCACTCATGTCCCCTTTCAGTCCCACCCCCTGCAATGCAGGGCATATGTCAGCAGAACCCCACTCATGTCCCCCAGCACCCCCACCTCCCATTAGTGCAGGGCACCTGCCAGCAGGCCCCCACTCATGTCCCCCAGCACCACCACCCCCCAGCAGTGCAGGGCACCTGCCAGCAGGCCTCCACTCATGTCCCCCCAGCACTCCCACCCACCAGCAGTGCAGGGCACCTGCCAGCAGGACCCCACTCATGTCCGCTAGCACCCCCACCCACCAGCAGTGTAGGGCACCTGCCAGCAGGCCCCACTCATGTCCCACTCATGTCCCCTTGCACCCCAACCCCCAGCAGTGCAGGGCACCTGCCAGCAGGCCCCCACTCATGTCCCACTCATGTCCCCTTGCACCCCCACCCCCCAGCAGTGCAGGGCACCTGCCAGCAGGCCCCCAATCATGTCCAACTCATGTCCCCTTGCACCCCCACCCCCCAGCAGTTCAGGGCACCTGCCAGCAGGCCCCCACTCATGTCCCCCAGCACCCACACCCACCAGCAGTGCAGGGCACCTGCCAGCTGGCCCCCACTCATGTCCCACTCATGTCCCCTTGCACTCCCACCCCACAGCAGTGCAGGGTACCTGCCAGCAGGCCCCCTCTCATGTCCCCTTGCGCCCCTACACCCCAGCAGTGCAGGGCACCTTCCAGCAGGCCCCCACTCATGTCCCCCAGCACCCCCACCCACCAGCACTGAGGGGCACCTGCCAGCAGGCCCCCACTCATGTCCCACTCATGTCCCCTTACACCCCCACCCCACAGCAGTGAAGGGTACCTGCCAGCAGGCCCCCACTCATGTCCCCCAGCACCCCCACCCACCAGCACTGAGGGGCACCTGCCAGCAGGCCCGCACTCATGTCTCACTCATGTCCCCTTACACCCCCACCCCCCAGCAGTGCAGGACACCTGCCAGCAGGCCCCCCACTCATGTCCCCTTGCAGCCCCACCCCCAGCAGTGCAGGGCAGCTCCCAGCAGGCCCCCACTCATGTCCCCCAGCACCCCCACCCCCCAGAAGTGCAAGGCACCTGCCAGCAGGCCCCCACTCATGTCCCCCAGCACCCCCACCCACCAGAAGTGCAAGGCACCTGCCAGCAGGCCCCCACTCATGTCCCCCAGCACCCCCACCCACCAGCAGTGCAGGGCACCTGCCAGCAGGCCCCCACTCATGTCCTACTCATGTTCCCTTGAACCCACACCCCCCAGCAGTACAGGGCAACTGCCAGCAGGCCCCTACTCATGTCCCACTCATGTCCCCTTGCACCCCCATCCCCCAGCAGTGCAGGGCACCTGCCAGCAGGCCCCACTCATGTCCCCTAGCACTCCCACCCACCAGCAATGCAGGGCACCTGCCAGCAGGCCCCCACTCATGTCCCACTCATGTCTCCTTGCAGCCCCATTCCCCAGCAGTGCAGGGCACCTGCCAGCAGGCCCCCGCTCATGTCCCCCAGCACCCCCACCCCCCAGCAGTGCAGGACACCTGCCAGCAGGCCCCCACTCATGTCCCCCAGCACCCCCACCCCCAGCAGTGCAGGGCACCTGCCAGCAGGTCCCACTCATGTCCCCCAACACCCCCACCCGCCAGCAGTGCAGGGCGCCTGCCAGCAGGCCCCCACTCATGTCCCACTCATGTCCCCTTACGCCCCCACCCCCAGCAGTGCAGGGCACCTGCCAGCAGGCCCCCACTCATGTCCCACTCATGTCCCCTTGAACCCCCACCCCCCAGCAGTGCAGGGCACCTGCCAACAGGCCCCCACTCATGTCCAACTCATGTCCCCTTGCACCCCAACCCCCCAGCAGTGCAGGGCACCTGCCAGCAGACCCCCACTCATGTCCCCCAGCACTCCCACCCCCCAGCAGTGCAGGGCACCTGCCAGCAGGCCCCCACTCATGTCTCCCAGCACTCCCACCCACCAGCAGTGCAGGGCACCTGCCAGCTGGCCCCCACTCATGTCCCACTCATGTCCCCTTGCACCCCCACCCCCAGCAGTGCAGGGCACCTGCCAGCAGACCCCCTCTCATGTTCCCTTGCACCCCCACCCCCCAGCAGTACAGGGCACCTGCCAGCAGGCCCCCACTCATGTTCCCCAGCACCCTCACCCACAAGCAGTGCAGGGCACCTGCCAGCAGGCCCCCACTCATGTCCCCCAGCACCCCCACCCACCAGCACTGAGGGGCACCTGCCAGCAGGCCCCCACTCATGTCCCACTCATGTCCCCTTGCACCCCCACCCCCCAGCAGTGCAGGGCACCTGCCAGCAGGCCCCCCACTCATGTCCCCTTGCAGCCCCACCCCCAGCAGTGCAGGGCAGCTGCCAGCAGGCCCCCACTCATGTCCCCGAGCACCCCCACCCCCCAGCAGTGCAGGGTACCTGCCAGCAGACCCCACTCATGTCCACCAGCACCCCCAACCCCCAGCAGTGCAGGGCACCTGCCAGCAGGCCCCCACTCATGTCACACTCATGTCTCCTTGCACCCCCAACCCCCAGCAGTGCAGGGCACCTGCCAGCAGGCCCCCACTCATGTCCCACTCATGTCCCCTTGCACCCCCACCCCCAGCAGTGCAGGGCACCTGCCAGCAGGCCCCCACTCATGTCCCACTCATGTCCCCTTGCACCCCCATTCCCCAGCAGTGCAGGGCACCTGCCAGCAGGCCCCCACTCATGTCCCACTCATGTCCCCTTGCACCCCCACCCCCAGCAGTGCAGGGCACCTGCCAGCAGGCCCCCACTCATGTCCCACTCATGTCCCCTTGCACCCCCACCCCCCAGCAGTGCAGGGCACCTGCCAACAGGCCCCCACTCATTTCCAAACATGTCCCCTTGCACCCCGACCCCCAGCAGTGCAGGGCACCTGCCAGCAGGCAACCACTCATGTCCCACTCATGTCCCCTTGCACCCCCACCCCCAGCAGTGCAGGGCACCTGCCAGCAGGCCCCCACTCATGTCCCACTCATGTCCCCCAGCACCCTCAACCACCAGCACTGAGGGGCACCTGCCAGCAAGCCCCCACTCATGTCCCACTCATGTCCCCTTGCACCCCCACCCCCCAGCAATGCAGGGCACCTGCCAGCAGGCCCCCCACTCATGTCCCCTTGCAGCCCCACCCCCAGCAGTGCAGGGCAGCTGCCAGCAGGCCCCCACTCATGTCCCCCAGCACCCCTACCCCCCAGCAGTGCAGGGTACCTGCCAGCAGACCCCACTCATGTCCCCCAGCACCCCCACCCCCCAGCAGTGCAGGGCACCTGCCAGCAGGCCCCCACTCATGTCCCACTCATGTCTCCTTTCACCCCCAACCCCCAGCAGTGCAGGGCACCTGCCAGCAGGCCCCCACTCATGTCCACCTCATGTCCCTTTGCACCCCCACCCCCCAGCTGTACAGGGCACCTGCCAGCAGGCCCCCACTCATGTCCCCAAGCAACCCCACCCACCAGAAGTGCAGGGCACCTGCCAGCATGCCCCCACTCATGTCCCCCAGCACCCCCACCCACCAGCAGTGCAGGGCACCTGCCAGCAGGCCCCCACTCATGTCCCACTCATGTCCCCTTGCACCCCCACCCCCCAGCAGTGCAGGGCACCTGCCAGCAGGCCCCCACTCATGTCCCCCAGCACTCCCACCCACCAGCAGTGCAGGGCACCTGCCAGCAGGCCCCCACTCATGTCCCACTCATGTCCCCTTGCAGCCCCATACCCCAGCAGTGCAGGGCACCTGCCGGCAGGCCCCCACTCATGTCCCCCAGCACCCCCACCCCCAGCAGTGTAGGGCACCTGCCAGCAGGCCCCCACTCATGTCCCCCAGCACCCCCACCCACAGGCAGTCCAGGGCACCTGCCAGCAGTCCCCCACTCATGTCCCCCAGCACCCCCTCCCCCCAGCAGTGCAGGGCACCTGCCAGCAGGCCCCCACTCATGTCCCACTCATGTCCCCTTGCACACCCTCCCCCCAGCAGTGCAGGGCACCTGCCAGCAGGCCCCCTCTCATGTCCCCCAGCACCCCCACCCACCAGCAGTGCAGGGCATCTGCCAGCAGGCCCCCACTCATGTCCCTTAGCACCACCACTCACCAGCACTGTGGGACACCTGCCAGCAGGCCCCCACTCATGTCCCACTCATGTCCCCTTGCACCCCCACTCCCAGCAGTGCAGGGAACCTGCCAGCAGGCCCCCACTCATGTCCCACTCATGTCCCCTTTCAGCCCCACCCCCTGCAATGCAGGGCATATGTCAGCAGAACCCCACTCATGTCCCCCAGCACCCCCACCCCCCCGCAGTGCAGGGCACCTGCCAGCAGGCCCCCACTCATGTCCCCCAGCACTCACACCCACCAGCAGTGCAGGGCTCCTGCCAACAGGCCCCCACTCATGTCCGCCAGCACCCCCACCCACCAGCAGTATAGGGCATCTGCCAGCAGGCCCCACTCATGTCCCACTCATGTCCCCTTGCACCCCAACCCCCAGCAGTGCAGGGCACCTGCCAGCAGGCCCCCACTCATGTCCCACTCATGTCCCCTTGCACCCCCACCCCCAGCAGTGCAGGGCACCTGCCAGCAGGCCCCACTCATGTCCCACTCATGTCCCCTTGCACCCCAACCCCCAGCAGTGCAGGGCACCTGCCAGCAGGCCCCCACTCATGTCCCACTCATTTCCCCTTGCACCCCCACCCCCCAGCAGTGCAGGGAACCTGCCAACAGGCCCCCAATCATGTAGAACTCATGTCCCCTTGCACCCCCACCCCCCAGCAGTGCAGGGCACCTGCCAGCAGGCCCCCACTCATGTTCCCCAGCACCCCCACCCACCAGCAGTGCAGGGCACCTGCCAGCTGACCCCCACTCATGTCCCACTCATGTCCCCTTGCACTCCCACCCCACAGCAGTGCAGGGTACCTGCCAGCAGGCCCCCTCTCATTTCCCCTTGCACCCCTACCCCCCAGCAGTGCAGGGCACCTGCCAGCAGGCCCCCACTCATGTCCCCCAGCACCCCCACCCACCAGCACTGAGGGGCACCTGCCAGCAGGCCCCCACTCATGTCCCACTCATGTCCCCTTACACCCCCACCCCCCAGCAGTGCAGGACACCTGCCAGCAGGCCCCCACTCATGTCCCCCAGCACCCCCACCCACAGGCAGTTCAGGGCACCTGCCAGCAGTCCCCCACTCATGTCCCCAAGCACCCCCACCCCCCAGCAGTGCAGGGCACCTACCAGCAGGCCCCCACTCATGTCCCACTCATGTCCCCTTGCACACCCTCCCCCCAGCAGTGCAGGGCACCTGCCAGCAGGCCCCCACTCATGGCCCACTCATGT
This sequence comes from Ambystoma mexicanum, assembly GCF_040938575.1. Classification (NCBI taxonomy): domain Eukaryota; kingdom Metazoa; phylum Chordata; class Amphibia; order Caudata; family Ambystomatidae; genus Ambystoma; species Ambystoma mexicanum. Next base: position 483,976,780 of record NC_090932.1, on the reverse strand, counting down.
CCCCTTGCATCCCCACCCCCCAGCAGTGCAGGGCGGCTGCCATCAGGCCCCCTCTCATGTCCCCCAGCACCCCCACCCACCAGCAGTGCAGGGCATCTGCCAGCAGGCCCCCACTCATGTCCCCTAGCACCCCCACCCACCAGCACTGTGGGACATCTGCCAGCAGGCCCCCACTCATGTCCCACTCATGTCCCCTTGCACCCCCACTCCCAGCAGTGCAGGGCACCCGCCAGCAGGCCCCCACTCATGTGCCACTCATGTCCCCTTTCAGCCCCACCCCCCTGCAATGCAGGGCATATGTCAGCAGAACCCCACTCATGTCCCACAGCACCCCCACCTCCCATCAGTGCAGGGTACCTGCCAGCAGGCCCCCACTCATGTCCCCCAGCACCCCCACTCCCCAGCAGTGCAGGGCACCTGCCAGCAGGCCCCCACTCATGTCCCCCAGCACCCCCACCCACCAGCAGTGCAGGGCACCTGCCAGCAGACCCCCACTCATGTCCCCCAGCACCCCCACCCACCAGCACTGAGGGGCACCTTAAAGCAGGCCCCCACTCATGTCCACCAGCACCCCCACACACCTGTACTGAGGGGCACCTGCCAGCAGGACCCAACTCATGTCACACTCATGTCCCCTTGCACCCCTACCCGCCAGCAGTGCAGGGCACCTGCCAGCAGCCCTCACTCATGTCCCACTCATATCCCCTTGCAGCCCCACCCCCCAGCAATGCAGGGCACCTGCCAGCAGGCCCCCACTCATGTCCCCCAGCACCCCCACCCCCCAGCAGTGCAGGGCACCTGCCAGCAGGCCCCCACTCATGTCCCCCAGCACCCCCACCCCCCAGCAGTGCAGGGCACCTGCCAGCAGGCCCCCGCTCATGTCCCCTTGCAGCCCCACCCCCCAGCAATGCAGGGCACCTGCCAGCAGGCCCCCACTCATGTCCCCCAGCACCCCCACCCCCCAGCAATGCAGGGCACCTGCCAGCAGGCCCCCACTCATGTCCCCCAGCACCGCCACCCGCAGCAGAGCTGGGCAAATGCCAGCAGGCCCCCATTCATGTCTCCTTGCACCCCCACCCCCAGCAATGCAGGGCACCTGCCAGCAGGCCCTCACTCAGCTCCCGCAGCACCCCCACCCACCAGCAGTGCAGGGCACCTGCCAGCAGGCCCCCACTCATGTCCCCCATCACCCCCACCCACCAGCACTGAGGAACACCTGCCAGCAGGCCCCCACTCATGTCCCACTCATGTCCCCTTGCACCCCCACCCCCCAGCAGTGCAGGGTACCTGCCTTCAGGCCCCCACTCATGTCCTTTTGCACCCCAACCCCCAGAGTGCAGTGCCCCTGGCAGCAGGCCCCCACTCATGTCCCCCAGCAGCCCCACCCAAAGGCAGTGCAGGAGTACCTGCCAGCAGGCCCCCACTCATGTCCCCCAGCACCCCCACCCACCAGCACTGAGGGGCACATGCCAGCAGGCCCCCACTCATGTCCCACTCATGTCCCCTTGCACCCCCACCCCCCAGCAGTGCAGGGCACCTGCCAGCAGGCCCCCACTCATGTCCCCTTGCAGCCCCAACCCCCAGCAGTACAGGGCACCTGCCAGCAGGCCCCCACTCATGATCCCCAGCACCCCCACCCCCCAGCAGTGCAGGGCACCTGCCTGCAGGCCCCCACTCATGTCCCCCAGCACCCCCACCCACCAACAGGGCAGGGCACCTGCCAGCAAGCCCCCACTCATGTCCCCAAGCACCCCCACCCACCAGCACTGAGGGGCACCTGCCAGCAGGCCCCCAATCATGTCCCACTCATATCCCCTTGCACCCGCAGCCCCCAGCAGTGCAGGGCACCTGCCAGCAGGCCCCCACTCATGTCCCCTTGCAGCCCCACCCCCCAGCAATGCAGGGCACCTGCCAGCAGGCCCCCACTCATGTCCCCCAGCACCCCCACCCCCCAGCAGTGCAGGGCACCTGCCAGCAGGCCCCCACTCATGTCCCCCAGCACCCCCACCCCCCAGCAGTGCAGGGCACCTGCCAGCAGGCCCCCGCTCATGTCCCCTTGCAGCCCCACCCCCCAGCAATGCAGGGCACCTGCCAGCAGGCCCCCACTCATGTCCCCCAGCACCCCCACCCCCCAGCAGTGCAGGGCACCTGCCAGCAGACCCCCACTCATGTCCCCCAGCACCCCCACCCACCAGCACTGAGGGGCACCTTAAAGCAGGCCCCCACTCATGTCCACCAGCACCCCCACACACCTGTACTGAGGGGCACCTGCCAGCAGGACCCAACTCATGTCACACTCATGTCCCCTTGCACCCCTACCCGCCAGCAGTGCAGGGCACCTGCCAGCAGCCCTCACTCATGTCCCACTCATGTCCCTTACAGCCCCACCCCCAGCAGTGCAGGGCACCTACCAGCAGGCCCCCACTCATGTCCCCCAGCACCCCCACCCCCCAGCAGTGCAGGGCAACTGCCAGCAGGCCCCCACTCATGTCCCACTCATGTCCCCTTGCACTCCCACCCGCCAGGAGTGAGTGCAGGGCACCTGCCATCCGGCCCCCACTCATGTCCCCTTGCACCCCCATGCCCCAGCAGTGCAGGGCATCTGCTAGCAGGCCCCCACTCATGTCCCCCAGCACCGCCACCCGCAGCAGAGCTGGGCAAATGCCAGCAGGCCCCCATTCATGTCTCCTTGCACCCCCACCCCCAGCAATGCAGGGCACCTGCCAGCAGGCCCTCACTCAGCTCCCGCAGCACCCCCACCCACCAGCAGTGCAGGGCACCTGCCAGCAGGCCCCCACTCATGTCCCCCATCACCCCCACCCACCAGCACTGAGGAACACCTGCCAGCAGGCCCCCACTCATGTCCCACTCATGTCCCCTTGCACCCCCACCCCCCAGCAGTGCAGGGTACCTGCCTTCAGGCCCCCACTCATGTCCTTTTGCACCCCAACCCCCAGAGTGCAGTGCCCCTGGCAGCAGGCCCCCACTCATGTCCCCCAGCAGCCCCACCCAAAGGCAGTGCAGGAGTACCTGCCAGCAGGCCCCCACTCATGTCCCCCAGCACCCCCACCCACCAGCACTGAGGGGCACATGCCAGCAGGCCCCCACTCATGTCCCACTCATGTCCCCTTGCACCCCCACCCCCCAGCAGTGCAGGGCACCTGCCAGCAGGCCCCCACTCATGTCCCCTTGCAGCCCCAACCCCCAGCAGTACAGGGCACCTGCCAGCAGGCCCCCACTCATGATCCCCAGCACCCCCACCCCCCAGCAGTGCAGGGCACCTGCCTGCAGGCCCCCATCCATGTCCCACAGCACCCCCACCCACAAGAAGTGCAGGGCAGCTGCCAGCAGGCCCCCACTCATGTCCCCCAGCACCCCCACCCACCAACAGGGCAGGGCACCTGCCAGCAAGCCCCCACTCATGTCCCCAAGCACCCCCACCCACCAGCACTGAGGGGCACCTGCCAGCAGGCCCCCAATCATGTCCCACTCATATCCCCTTGCACCCGCAGCCCCCAGCAGTGCAGGGCACCTGCCAGCAGGCCCCCACTCATGTCCCCTTGCAGCCCCACCCCCCAGCAATGCAGGGCACCTGCCAGCAGGCCCCCACTAATGTCCCCCAGCACCCCCACCCCCCAGCAGTGCAGGGCACCTGCCAGCAGGCCCCCACTCATGTCCCCCAGCACCCCCACCCCCCAGCAGTGCAGGGCACCTGCCAGCAGGCCCCCGCTCATGTCCCCTTGCACCCCCACCCCCCAGCAGTGCAGTGCACCTGCCAGCAGGCCCGCACTCATGTCCCCTTGTACCCCCACCCCCCAGCAGTGCAGGGCACCTGCCAGCAGGCCCCCACTCATGTCCCACTCATGTCTCCTTGCACCCCCAATCCCCAGCATTGCTGGGCACCTGCCTGCAGGCTCCACTCATGTCCCACTCATGTCCCCTTGCACCCCCACCCCCCAGCATTGCAGGACACCTGCCAGCAGGCCCCCACTCATGTCCCACTCATGTCCCCCAGCACCCCCACCCCCCAGCAGTGCAGGGCACCTGCCAGCAGGCCCCCACTCATATCCCATTGCACCCCCAAACCCCAGCAGTGCAGGGCACTTGCCAGCAGGCCCGCACTAATGTCCCCCAGCACCCCCACCCACCAGCAGTGTAGGGCACCTGCCAGCAGGCCCCCACTCATGTCCCACTCATGTCCCCTTGTACCCCACCCCCCAGCAGTGCAGGGCACCTGCCAGCAGTTCCCCACTCATGTCCCACTCATGTCCCCTTGCACCTCAACCCCCAGCAGTGCAGGGCACCTGCCAGCAGGCCCCCACTCATGTCCCACTCATGTCCCCTTGAACGCCCACCCCCCAGCAGTGCAGGGCACCTGCCAACAGGCCCCCACTCATGTCCAACTCATGTCCCCCAGCACCCCCACCCACCAACAGGGCAGGGCACCTGCCAGCAAGCCCCCACTCATGTCCCCAAGCACCCCCACCCAGCAGCACTGAGGGGCACCTGCCAGCAGGCCCCCAATCATGTCCCACTCATATCCCCTTGCACCCCCACCCCCAGCAGTGCAGGGCACCTGCCAGCAGGCCCCCACTCATGTCCCACTCATGTCCCCTTGCACCCCCACCCCCCAGCAGTGCAGGGCACCTGCCAACAGGCCCCCACTCATTTCCAAACATGTCCCCTTGCACCCCGACCCCCAGCAGTGCAGGGCACCTGCCAGCAGGCAACCACTCATGTCCCACTCATGTCCCCTTGCACCCCCACCCCCAGCAGTGCAGGGCACCTGCCAGCAGGCCCCCACTCATGTCCCACTCATGTCCCCCAGCACCCTCAACCACCAGCACTGAGGGGCACCTGCCAGCAAGCCCCCACTCATGTCCCACTCATGTCCCCTTGCACCCCCACCCCCCAGCAATGCAGGGCACCTGCCAGCAGGCCCCCCACTCATGTCCCCTTGCAGCCCCACCCCCAGCAGTGCAGGGCAGCTGCCAGCAGGCCCCCACTCATGTCCCCCAGCACCCCCACCCCCCAGCAGTGCAGGGTACCTGCCAGCAGACCCCACTCATGTCCCCCAGCACCCCCACCCCCCAGCAGTGCAGGGCACCTGCCAGCAGGCCCCCACTCATGTCCCACTCATGTCTCCTTTCACCCCCAACCCCCAGCAGTGCAGGGCACCTGCCAGCAGGCCCCGACTCATGTCCACCTCATGTCCCTTTGCACCCCCACCCCCCAGCTGTACAGGGCACCTGCCAGCAGGCCCCCACTCATGTCCCCCAGCAACCCCACCCACCAGAAGTGCAGGGCACCTGCCAGCATGCCCACACTCATGTCCCCCAGCACCCCCACCCACCAGCAGTGCAGGGCACCTGCCAGCAGGCCCCCACTCATGTCCCCTTGTACCCACACCCCCCAGCAGTGCAGGGCACCTGCCAGCAGGCCCCCACTCATGTCCCACTCATGTCCCCTTGCACCCCCACCCCCCAGCAGTGCAGGGCACCTGCCAGCAGGCCCCCACTCATGTCCCCCAGCACTCCCACCCACCAGCAGTGCAGGGCACCTGCCAGCAGGCCCCCACTCATGTCCCACTCATGTCCCCTTGCAGCCCCATACCCCAGCAGTGCAGGGCACCTGCCGGCAGGCCCCCACTCATGTCCCCCAGCACCCCCACCCCCAGCAGTGTAGGGCACCTGCCAGCAGGCCCCCACTCATGTCCCCCAGCACCCCCACCCACAGGCAGTCCAGGGCACCTGCCAGCAGTCCCCCACTCATGTCCCCCAGCACCCCCTCCCCCCAGCAGTGCAGGGCACCTGCCAGCAGGCCCCCACTCATGTCCCACTCATGTCCCCTTGCACACCCTCCCCCCAGCAGTGCAGGGCACCTGCCAGCAGGCCCCCTCTCATGTCCCCCAGCACCCCCACCCACCAGCAGTGCAGGGCATCTGCCAGCAGGCCCCCACTCATGTCGCTTAGCACCACCACTCACCAGCACTGTGGGACACCTGCCAACAGGCCCCCACTCATGTCCCACTCATGTCCCCTTGCACCCCCACTCCCAGCAGTGCAGGGAACCTGCCAGCAGGCCCCCACTCATGTCCCACTCATGTCCCCTTTCAGCCCCACCCCCTGCAATGCAGGGCATATGTCAGCAGAACCCCACTCATGTCCCCCAGCACCCCCACCCCCCCGCAGTGCAGGGCACCTGCCAGCAGGCCCCCACTCATGTCCCCCAGCACTCACACCCACCAGCAGTGCAGGGCTCCTGCCAACAGGCCCCCACTCATGTCCGCCAGCACCCCCACCCACCAGCAGTATAGGGCATCTGCCAGCAGGCCCCACTCATGTCCCACTCATGTCCCCTTGCAACCCCAACCACCAGCAGTGCAGGGCACCTGCCAGCAGGCCCCCACTCATGTCCCACTCATGTCCCCTTGCACCCCCACCCCCAGCAGTGCAGGGCACCTGCCAGCAGGCCCCACTCATGTCCCACTCATGTCCCCTTGCACCCCAACCCCCAGCAGTGCAGGGCACCTGCCAGCAGGCCCCCACTCATGTCCCACTCATGTCCCCTTGCACCCCCACCCCCCAGCAGTGCAGGGCACCTGCCAACAGGCCCCCAATCATGTAGAACTCATGTCCCCTTGCACCCCCACCCCCCAGCAGTGCAGGGCACCTGCCAGCAGGCCCCCACTCATGTTCCCCAGCACCCCCACCCACCAGCAGTGCAGGGCACCTGCCAGCTGACCCCCACTCATGTCCCACTCATGTCCCCTTGCACTCCCACCCCACAGCAGTGCAGGGTACCTGCCAGCAGGCCCCCTCTCATTTCCCCTTGCACCCCTACCCCCCAGCAGTGCAGGGCACCTGCCAGCAGGCCCCCACTCATGTCCCCCAGCACCCCCACCCACCAGCACTGAGGGGCACCTGCCAGCAGGCCCCCACTCATGTCCCACTCATGTCCCCTTACACCCCCACCCCCCAGCAGTGCAGGACACCTGCCAGCAGGCCCCCACTCATGTCCCCCAGCACCCCCACCCACAGGCAGTTCAGGGCACCTGCCAGCAGTCCCCCACTCATGTCCCCAAGCACCCCCACCCCCCAGCAGTGCAGGGCACCTACCAGCAGGCCCCCACTCATGTCCCACTCATGTCCCCTTGCACACCCTCCCCCCAGCAGTGCAGGGCACCTGCCAGCAGGCCCCCACTCATGGCCCACTCATGTCCCCTTGCATCCCCACCCCCCAGCAGTGCAGGGCGGCTGCCATCAGGCCCCCTCTCATGTCCCCCAGCACCCCACCCACCAGCAGTGCAGGGCATCTGCCAGCAGGCCCCCACTCATGTCACCTAGCACCCCCACCCACCAGCACTGTGGGACATCTGCCAGCAGGCCCCCACTCATGTCCCACTCATGTCCCCTTGCACCCCCACTCCCAGCAGTGCAGGGCACCCGCCAGCAGGCCCCCACTCATGTGCCACTCATGTCCCCTTTCAGCCCCACCCCCCTGCAATGCAGGGCATATGTCAGCAGAACCCCACTCATGTCCCCCAGCACCCCCACCTCCCATCAGTGCAGGGTACCTGCCAGCAGGCCCCCACTCATGTCCCCCAGCACCCCCACTCCCCAGCAGTGCAGGGCACCTGCCAGCAGGCCCCCACTCATGTCCCCCAGCACCCCCACCCACCAGCAGTGCAGGGCACCTGCCAGCAGACCCCCACTCATGTCCCCCAGCACCCCCACCCACCAGCACTGAGGGGCACCTTAAAGCAGGCCCCCACTCATGTCCACCAGCACCCCCACACACCTGTACTGAGGGGCACCTGCCAGCAGGACCCAACTCATGTCACACTCATGTCCCCTTGCACCCCTACCCGCCAGCAGTGCAGGGCACCTGCCAGCAGCCCTCACTCATGTCCCACTCATGTCCCCTTGCAGCCCCACCCCCCAGCAATGCAGGGCACCTGCCAGCAGGCCCCCACTCATGTCCCCCAGCACCCCCACCCCCCAGCAGTGCAGGGCACCTGCCAGCAGGCCCCCACTCATGTCCCCCAGCACCCCCACCCCCCAGCAGTGCAGGGCACCTGCCAGCAGGCCCCCGCTCATGTCCCCTTGCAGCCCCACCCCCCAGCAATGCAGGGCACCTGCCAGCAGGCCCCACTCATGTCCCCCAGCACCCCCACCCCCCAGCAATGCAGGGCACCTGCCAGCAGGCCCCCACTCATGTCCCCCAGCACCGCCACCCGCAGCAGAGCTGGGCAAATGCCAGCAGGCCCCCATTCATGTCTCCTTGCACCCCCACCCCCAGCAATGCAGGGCACCTGCCAGCAGGCCCTCACTCAGCTCCCGCAGCACCCCCACCCACCAGCAGTGCAGGGCACCTGCCAGCAGGCCCCCACTCATGTCCCCCATCACCCCCACCCACCAGCACTGAGGAACACCTGCCAGCAGGCCCCCACTCATGTCCCACTCATGTCCCCTTGCACCCCCACCCCCCAGCAGTGCAGGGTACCTGCCTTCAGGCCCCCACTCATGTCCTTTTGCACCCCAACCCCCCAGAGTGCAGTGCCCCTGGCAGCAGGCCCCCACTCATGTCCCCCAGCAGCCCCACCCAAAGGCAGTGCAGGAGTACCTGCCAGCAGGCCCCCACTCATGTCCCCCAGCACCCCCACCCACCAGCACTGAGGGGCACATGCCAGCAGGCCCCCACTCATGTCCCACTCATGTCCCCTTGCACCCCCACCCCCCAGCAGTGCAGGGCACCTGCCAGCAGGCCCCCACTCATGTCCCCTTGCAGCCCAACCCCCAGCAGTACAGGGCACCTGCCAGCAGGCCCCCACTCATGATCCCCAGCACCCCCACCCCCCAGCAGTGCAGGGCACCTGCCTGCAGGCCCCCATCCATGTCCCACAGCACCCCCACCCACAAGAAGTGCAGGGCAGCTGCCAGCAGGCCCCCACTCATGTCCCCCAGCACCCCCACCCACCAACAGGGCAGGGCACCTGCCAGCAAGCCCCCACTCATGTCCCCCAGCACCCCCACCCACCAGCACTGAGGGGCACCTTAAAGCAGGCCCCCACTCATGTCCACCAGCACCCCCACACACCTGTACTGAGGGGCACCTGCCAGCAGGACCCAACTCATGTCACACTCATGTCCCCTTGCACCCCTACCCGCCAGCAGTGCAGGGCACCTGCCAGCAGCCCTCACTCATGTCCCACTCATGTCCCCTTGCAGCCCCACCCCCCAGCAATGCAGGGCACCTGCCAGCAGGCCCCCACTCATGTCCCCCAGCACCCCCACCCCCCAGCAGTGCAGGGCACCTGCCAGCAGGCCCCCACTCATGTCCCCCAGCACCCCCACCCCCCAGCAGTGCAGGGCACCTGCCAGCAGGCCCCCGCTCATGTCCCCTTGCAGCCCCACCCCCCAGCAATGCAGGGCACCTGCCAGCAGGCCCCCACTCATGTCCCCCAGCACCCCCACCCCCCAACCAATGCAGGGCACCTGCCAGCAGGCCCCCACTCATGTCCCCCAGCACCGCCACCCGCAGCAGAGCTGGGCAAATGCCAGCAGGCCCCCATCATGTCCCTTGCACCCCCACCCCCAGCAATGCAGGGCACCTGCCAGGCAGGCCCTCACTCAGCTCCCGCAGCACCCCCACCCACCAGCAGTGCAGGGCACCTGCCAGCAGGCCCCCACTCATGTCCCCCATCACCCCCACCCACCAGCACTGAGGAACACCTGCCAGCAGGCCCCCACTCATGTCCCACTCATGTCCCCTTGCACCCCCACCCCCCAGCAGTGCAGGGTACCTGCCTTCAGGCCCCCACTCATGTCCTTTTGCACCCCAACCCCCAGAGTGCAGTGCCCCTGGCAGCAGGCCCCCACTCATGTCCCCCAGCAGCCCCACCCAAAGGCAGTGCAGGAGTACCTGCCAGCAGGCCCCCACTCATGTCCCCCAGCACCCCACCCACCAGCACTGAGGGGCACATGCCAGCAGGCCCCCACTCATGTCCCACTCATGTCCCCTTGCACCCCCACCCCCCAGCAGTGCAGGGCACCTGCCAGCAGGCCCCCACTCATGTCCCCTTGCAGCCCCAACCCCCAGCAGTACAGGGCACCTGCCAGCAGGCCCCCACTCATGATCCCCAGCACCCCACCCCCCAGCAGTGCAGGGCACCTGCCTGCAGGCCCCCATCCATGTCCCACAGCACCCCCACCCACAAGAAGTGCAGGGCAGCTGCCAGCAGGCCCCCACTCATGTCCCCCAGCACCCCCACCCACCAACAGGGCAGGGCACCTGCCAGCAAGCCCCCACTCATGTCCCCAAGCACCCCCACCCACCAGCACTGAGGGGCACCTGCCAGCAGGCCCCCAATCATGTCCCACTCATATCCCCTTGCACCCGCAGCCCCCAGCAGTGCAGGGCACCTGCCAGCAGGCCCCACTCATGTCCCCTTGCAGCCCCACCCCCCAGCAATGCAGGGCACCTGCCAGCAGGCCCCCACTCATGTCCCCCAGCACCCCCACCCCCCAGCAGTACAGGGCACCTGCCAGCAGGCCCCCACTCATGTCCCCCAGCACCCCCACCCCCCAGCAGTGCAGGGCACCTGCCAGCAGGCCCCCGCTCATGTCCCCTTGCAGCCCCACCCCCCAGCAATGCAGGGCACCTGCCAGCAGGCCCCCACTCATGTCCCCCCAGCACCCCCACCCCCCAGAAGTGCAGGGCACCTGCCAGCAGACCCCCACTCATGTCCCCCAGCACCCCCACCCACCAGCACTGAGGGGCACCTTAAAGCAGGCCCCCACTCATGTCCACCAGCACCCCCACACACCTGTACTGAGGGGCACCTGCAGCAGGACCCAACTCATGTCACACTCATGTCCCCTTGCACCCCTACCCGCCAGCAGTGCAGGGCACCTGCCAGCAGCCCTCACTCATGTCCCACTCATGTCCCTTACAGCCCCACCCCCAGCAGTGCAGGGCACCTACCAGCAGGCCCCCACTCATGTCCCCCCACCCCCCACCCCCCAAGCAGTGCAGGGCAACTGCCAGCAGGCCCCCACTCATGTCCCACTCATGTCCCCTTGCACTCCCACCCGCCAGGAGTGAGTGCAGGGCACCTGCCAGCCGGCCCCCACTCATGTCCCCTTGCACCCCCATGCCCCAGCAGTGCAGGGCATCTGCTAGCAGGCCCCCACTCATGTCCCCCAGCACCGCCACCCGCAGCAGAGCTGGGCAAATGCCAGCAGGCCCCATTCATGTCTCCTTGCACCCCCACCCCCAGCAATGCAGGGCACCTGCCAGCAGGCCCTCACTCAGCTCCCGCAGCACCCCCACCCACCAGCAGTGCAGGGCACCTGCCAGCAGGCCCCCACTCATGTCCCCCATCACCCCCCACCCACCAGCACTGAGGAACACCTGCCAGCAGGCCCCCACTCATGTCCCACTCATGTCCCCTTGCACCCCCACCCCCCAGCAGTGCAGGGTACCTGCCTTCAGGCCCCCACTCATGTCCTTTGCACCCCAACCCCCAGAGTGCAGTGCCCCTGGCAGCAGGCCCCACTCATGTCCCCCAGCAGCCCCACCCAAAGGCAGTGCAGGAGTACCTGCCAGCAGGCCCCCACTCATGTCCCCCAGCACCCCCACCCACCAGCACTGAGGGGCACATGCCAGCAGGCCCCCACTCATGTCCACTCATGTCCCCTTGCACCCCCACCCCCCAGCAGTGCAGGGCACCTGCCAGCAGGCCCCCACTCATGTCCCCTTGCAGCCCCAACCCCCAGCAGTACAGGGCACCTGCCAGCAGGCCCCCACTCATGATCCCCAGCACCCCCCACCCCCCAGCAGTGCAGGGCACCTGCCTGCAGGCCCCCATCCATGTCCCACAGCACCCCCACCCACAAGAAGTGCAGGGCAGCTGCCAGCAGGCCCCCACTCATGTCCCCCAGCACCCCCACCCACCAACAGGGCAGGGCACCTGCCAGCAAGCCCCCACTCATGTCCCCAAGCACCCCCACCCACCAGCACTGAGGGGCACCTGCCAGCAGGCCCCCAATCATGTCCCACTCATATCCCCTTGCACCCGCAGCCCCCAGCAGTGCAGGGCACCTGCCAGCAGGCCCCCACTCATGTCCCCTTGCAGCCCCACCCCCCAGCAATGCAGGGCACCTGCCAGCAGGCCCCCACTCATGTCCCCCAGCACCCCCACCCCCCAGCAGTGCAGGGCACCTGCCAGCAGGCCCCCACTCATGTCCCCCAGCACCCCCACCCCCCAGCAGTGCAGGGCACCTGCCAGCAGGCCCCCGCTCATGTCCCCTTGCACCCCCACCCCCCAGCAGTGCAGTGCACCTGCCAGCAGGCCCGCACTCATGTCCCCTTGTACCCCCACCCCCCAGCAGTGCAGGGCACCTGCCAGCAGGCCCCCACTCATGTCCCACTCATGTCTCCTTGCACCCCCAATCCCCAGCATTGCTGGGCACCTGCCTGCAGGCTCCACTCATGTCCCACTCATGTCCCCTTGCACCCCCACCCCCCAGCATTGCAGGACACCTGCCAGCAGGCCCCCACTCATGTCCCACTCATGTCCCCCAGCACCCCCACCCCCCAGCAGTGCAGGGCACCTGCCAGCAGGCCCCCACTCATATCCCATTGCACCCCCAAACCCCAGCAGTGCAGGGCACTTGCCAGCAGGCCCGCACTCATGTCCCCCAGCACCCCCACCCACCAGCAGTGTAGGGCACCTGCCAGCAGGCCCCCACTCATGTCCCACTCATGTCCCCTTGTACCCCACCCCCCAGCAGTGCAGGGCACCTGCCAGCAGTTCCCCACTCATGTCCCACTCATGTCCCCTTGCACCTCAACCCCCAGCAGTGCAGGGCACCTGCCAGCAGGCCCCCACTCATGTCCCACTCATGTCCCCTTGAACGCCCACCCCCCAGCAGTGCAGGGCACCTGCCAACAGGCCCCCACTCATGTCCAACTCATGTCCCCCAGCACCCCCACCCACCAACAGGGCAGGGCACCTGCCAGCAAGCCCCCACTCATGTCCCCAAGCACCCCCACCCAGCAGCACTGAGGGGCACCTGCCAGCAGGCCCCCAATCATGTCCCACTCATATCCCCTTGCACCCGCAGCCCCCAGCAGTGCAGGGCACCTGCCAGCAGGCCCCCACTCATGTCCCCTTGCAGCCCCACCCCCCAGCAATGCAGGGCACCTGCCAGCAGGCCCCCACTCATGTCCCCCAGCACCCCCACCCCCCAGTAGTGCAGGGCACCTGCCAGCAGGCCCCCACTCATGTCCCCCAGCACCCCCACCCCCCAGCAGTGCAGGGCACCTGCCAGCAGGCCCCCGCTCATGTCCCCTTGCACCCCCACCCCCCAGCAGTGCAGTGCACCTGCCAGCAGGCCCGCACTCATGTCCCCTTGTACCCCCACCCCCCAGCAGTGCAGGGCACCTGCCAGCAGGCCCCCACTCATGTCCCACTCATGTCTCCTTGCACCCCCAATCCCCAGCATTGCTGGGCACCTGCCAGCAGGCCCCCACTCATGTCCCACTCATGTCCCCTTGAACGCCCACCCCCCAGCAGTGCAGGGCACCTGCCAACAGGCCCCCACTCATGTCCAACTCATGTCCCCCAGCACCCCCACCCACCAACAGGGCAGGGCACCTGCCAGCAAGCCCCCACTCATGTCTCCAAGCACCCCCACCCAGCAGCACTGAGGGGCACCTGCCAGCAGGCCCCCAATCATGTCCCACTCATATCCCCTTGCACCCGCAGCCCCCAGCAGTGCAGGGCACCTGCCAGCAGGCCCCCACTCATGTCCCCTTGCAGCCCCACCCCCCAGCAATGCAGGGCACCTGCCAGCAGGCCCCCACTCATGTCCCCCAGCACCCCCACCCCCCAGCAGTGCAGGGCACCTGCCAGCAGGCCCCCACTCATGTCCCCCAGCACCCCCACCCCCCAGCAGTGCAGGGCACCTGCCAGCAGGCCCCCGCTCATGTCCCCTTGCACCCCCACCCCCCAGCAGTGCAGTGCACCTGCCAGCAGGCCCGCACTCATGTCCCCTTGTACCCCCACCCCCCAGCAGTGCAGGGCACCTGCCAGCAGGCCCCCACTCATGTCCCACTCATGTCTCCTTGCACCCCCAATCCCCAGCATTGCTGGGCACCTGCCTGCAGGCTCCACTCATGTCCCACTCATGTCCCCTTGCACCCCAACCCCCAGCAGTGCAGGGCACCTGCCAGCAGGCCCCCACTCATGTCCCACTCATGTCCCCTTGCACCCCCACCCCCCAGCAGTGCAGGGCACCTGACAACAGGCCCCCAATCATGTAGAACTCATGTCCCCTTGCACCCCCACCCCCCAGCAGTGCAGGGCACCTGCCAGCAGGCCCCCACTCATGTTCCCCAGCACCCCCACCCACCAGCAGTGCAGGGCACCTGCCAGCTGACCCCCACTCATGTCCCACTCATGTCCCCTTGCACTCCCACCCCACAGCAGTGCAGGGTACCTGCCAGCAGGCCCCCTCTCATTTCCCCTTGCACCCCTACCCCCCAGCAGTGCAGGGCACCTGCCAGCAGGCCCCCACTCATGTCCCCCAGCACCCCCACCCACCAGCACTGAGGGGCACCTGCCAGCAGGCCCCCACTCATGTCCCACTCATGTCCCCTTACACCCCCACCCCCCAGCAGTGCAGGACACCTGCCAGCAGGCCCCCACTCATGTCCCCCAGCACCCCCACCCACAGGCAGTTCAGGGCACCTGCCAGCAGTCCCCCACTCATGTCCCCAAGCACCCCCACCCCCCAGCAGTGCAGGGCACCTACCAGCAGGCCCCCACTCATGTCCCACTCATGTCCCCTTGCACACCCTCCCCCCAGCAGTGCAGGGCACCTGCCAGCAGGCCCCCACTCATGGCCCACTCATGTCCCCTTGCATCCCCACCCCCCAGCAGTGCAGAGCGGCTGCCATCAGGCCCCCTCTCATGTCCCCCAGCACCCCACCCACCAGCAGTGCAGGGCATCTGCCAGCAGGCCCCCACTCATGTCCCCTAGCACCCCCACCCACCAGCACTGTGGGACATCTGCCAGCAGGCCCCCACTCATGTCCCACTCATGTCCCCTTGCACCCCCACTCCCAGCAGTGCAGGGCACCCGCCAGCAGGCCCCCACTCATGTGCCACTCATGTCCCCTTTCAGCCCCACCCCCCTGCAATGCAGGGCATATGTCAGCAGAACCCCACTCATGTCCCCCAGCACCCCCACCTCCCATCAGTGCAGGGTACCTGCCAGCAGGCCCCCACTCATGTCCCCCAGCACCCCCACTCCCCAGCAGTGCAGGGCACCTGCCAGCAGGCCCCCACTCATGTCCCCCAGCACCCCCACCCACCAGCAGTGCAGGGCACCTGCCAGCAGACCCCCACTCATGTCCCCCAGCACCCCCACCCACCAGCACTGAGGGGCACCTTAAAGCAGGCCCCCACTCATGTCCACCAGCACCCCCACACACCTGTACTGAGGGGCACCTGCCAGCAGGACCCAACTCATGTCACACTCATGTCCCCTTGCACCCCTACCCGCCAGCAGTGCAGGGCACCTGCCAGCAGCCCTCACTCATGTCCCACTCATGTCCCCTTGCAGCCCCACCCCCCAGCAATGCAGGGCACCTGCCAGCAGGCCCCCACTCATGTCCCCCAGCACCCCCACCCCCCAGCAGTGCAGGGCACCTGCCAGCAGGCCCCCACTCATGTCCCCCAGCACCCCCACCCCCCAGCAGTGCAGGGCACCTGCCAGCAGGCCCCCGCTCATGTCCCCTTGCAGCCCCACCCCCCAGCAATGCAGGGCACCTGCCAGCAGGCCCCCACTCATGTCCCCCAGCACCCCCACCCCCCAGCAATGCAGGGCACCTGCCAGCAGGCCCCCACTCATGTCCCCCAGCACCGCCACCCGCAGCAGAGCTGGGCAAATGCCAGCAGGCCCCCATTCATGTCTCCTTGCACCCCCACCCCCAGCAATGCAGGGCACCTGCCAGCAGGCCCTCACTCAGCTCCCGCAGCACCCCCACCCACCAGCAGTGCAGGGCACCTGCCAGCAGGCCCCCACTCATGTCCCCCATCACCCCCACCCACCAGCACTGAGGAACACCTGCCAGCAGGCCCCCACTCATGTCCCACTCATGTCCCCTTGCACCCCCACCCCCCAGCAGTGCAGGGTACCTGCCTTCAGGCCCCCACTCATGTCCTTTTGCACCCCAACCCCCAGAGTGCAGTGCCCCTGGCAGCAGGCCCCCACTCATGTCCCCCAGCAGCCCCACCCAAAGGCAGTGCAGGAGTACCTGCCAGCAGGCCCCCACTCATGTCCCCCAGCACCCCCACCCACCAGCACTGAGGGGCACATGCCAGCAGGCCCCCACTCATGTCCCACTCATGTCCCCTTGCACCCCCACCCCCCAGCAGTGCAGGGCACCTGCCAGCAGGCCCCCACTCATGTCCCCTTGCAGCCCCAACCCCCAGCAGTACAGGGCACCTGCCAGCAGGCCCCCACTCATGATCCCCAGCACCCCCACCCCCCAGCAGTGCAGGGCACCTGCCTGCAGGCCCCCATCCATGTCCCACAGCACCCCCACCCACAAGAAGTGCAGGGCAGCTGCCAGCAGGCCCCCACTCATGTCCCCCAGCACCCCCACCCACCAACAGGGCAGGGCACCTGCCAGCAAGCCCCCACTCATGTCCCCAAGCACCCCCACCCACCAGCACTGAGGGGCACCTGCCAGCAGGCCCCCAATCATGTCCCACTCATATCCCCTTGCACCCGCAGCCCCCAGCAGTGCAGGGCACCTGCCAGCAGGCCCCCACTCATGTCCCCTTGCAGCCCCACCCCCCAGCAATGCAGGGCACCTGCCAGCAGGCCCCCACTCATGTCCCCCAGCACCCCCACCCCCCAGCAGTGCAGGGCACCTGCCAGCAGGCCCCCACTCATGTCCCCCAGCACCCCCACCCCCCAGCAGTGCAGGGCACCTGCCAGCAGGCCCCCGCTCATGTCCCCTTGCAGCCCCACCCCCCAGCAATGCAGGGCACCTGCCAGCAGGCCCCCACTCATGTCCCCCAGCACCCCCACCCCCCAGCAGTGCAGGGCACCTGCCAGCAGACCCCCACTCATGTCCCCCAGCACCCCCACCCACCAGCACTGAGGGGCACCTTAAAGCAGGCCCCCACTCATGTCCACCAGCACCCCCACACACCTGTACTGAGGGGCACCTGCCAGCAGGACCCAACTCATGTCACACTCATGTCCCCTTGCACCCCTACCCGCCAGCAGTGCAGGGCACCTGCCAGCAGCCCTCACTCATGTCCCACTCATGTCCCTTACAGCCCCACCCCCAGCAGTGCAGGGCACCTACCAGCAGGCCCCCACTCATGTCCCCCAGCACCCCCACCCCCCAGCAGTGCAGGGCAACTGCCAGCAGGCCCCCACTCATGTCCCACTCATGTCCCCTTGCACTCCCACCCGCCAGGAGTGAGTGCAGGGCACCTGCCAGCCGGCCCCCACTCATGTCCCCTTGCACCCCCATACCCCAGCAGTGCAGGGCATCTGCTAGCAGGCCCCCACTCATGTCCCCCAGCACCGCCACCCGCAGCAGAGCTGGGCAAATGCCAGCAGGCCCCATTCATGTCTCCTTGCACCCCCACCCCCAGCAATGCAGGGCACCTGCCAGCAGGCCCTCACTCAGCTCCCGCAGCACCCCCACCCACCAGCAGTGCAGGGCACCTGC
Organism: Ambystoma mexicanum; assembly: GCF_040938575.1. Taxonomy (NCBI): domain Eukaryota; kingdom Metazoa; phylum Chordata; class Amphibia; order Caudata; family Ambystomatidae; genus Ambystoma; species Ambystoma mexicanum. The sequence goes on along the minus strand of NC_090932.1, from coordinate 483,959,014 downwards.
CAGCAGGCCCCCACTCATGTCCCCCATCACCCCCACCCACCAGCACTGAGGAACACCTGCCAGCAGGCCCCCACTCATGTCCCACTCATGTCCCCTTGCACCCCCACCCCCCAGCAGTGCAGGGTACCTGCCTTCAGGCCCCCACTCATGTCCTTTTGCACCCCAACCCCCAGAGTGCAGTGCCCCTGGCAGCAGGCCCCCACTCATGTCCCCCAGCAGCCCCACCCAAAGGCAGTGCAGGAGTACCTGCCAGCAGGCCCCCACTCATGTCCCCCAGCACCCCCACCCACCAGCACTGAGGGGCACATGCCAGCAGGCCCCCACTCATGTCCCACTCATGTCCCCTTGCACCCCCACCCCCCAGCAGTGAAGGGCACCTGCCAGCAGGCCCCCACTCATGTCCCCTTGCAGCCCCAACCCCCAGCAGTACAGGGCACCTGCCAGCAGGCCCCCACTCATGATCCCCAGCACCCCCACCCCCCAGCAGTGCAGGGCACCTGCCTGCAGGCCCCCATCCATGTCCCACAGCACCCCCACCCACAAGAAGTGCAGGGCAGCTGCCAGCAGGCCCCCACTCATGTCCCCCAGCACCCCCACCCACCAACAGGGCAGGGCACCTGCCAGCAAGCCCCCACTCATGTCCCCAAGCACCCCCACCCACCAGCACTGAGGGGCACCTGCCAGCAGGCCCCAATCATGTCCCACTCATATCCCCTTGCACCCGCAGCCCCCAGCAGTGCAGGGCACCTGCCAGCAGGCCCCCACTCATGTCCCCTTGCAGCCCCACCCCCCAGCAATGCAGGGCACCTGCCAGCAGGCCCCCACTCATGTCCCCCAGCACCCCCACCCCCCAGCAGTGCAGGGCACCTGCCAGCAGGCCCCCACTCATGTCCCCCAGCACCCCCACCCCCCAGCAGTGCAGGGCACCTGCCAGCAGGCCCCCGCTCATGTCCCCTTGCACCCCCACCCCCCAGCAGTGCAGTGCACCTGCCAGCAGGCCCGCACTCATGTCCCCTTGTACCCCCACCCCCCAGCAGTGCAGGGCACCTGCCAGCAGGCCCCCACTCATGTCCCACTCATGTCTCCTTGCACCCCCAATCCCCAGCATTGCTGGGCACCTGCCTGCAGGCTCCACTCATGTCCCACTCATGTCCCCTTGCACCCCCACCCCCCAGCATTGCAGGACACCTGCCAGCAGGCCCCCACTCATGTCCCACTCATGTCCCCCAGCACCCCCTCCCCCCAGCAGTGCAGGGCACCTGCCAGCAGGCCCCCACTCATATCCCATTGCACCCCCAAACCCCAGCAGTGCAGGGCACTTGCCAGCAGGCCCGCACTCATGTCCCCCAGCACCCCCACCCACCAGCAGTGTAGGGCACCTGCCAGCAGGCCCCCACTCATGTCCCACTCATGTCCCCTTGTACCCCACCCCCAGCAGTGCAGGGCACCTGCCAGCAGTTCCCCACTCATGTCCCACTCATGTCCCCTTGCACCTCAACCCCCAGCAGTGCAGGGCACCTGCCAGCAGGCCCCCACTCATGTCCCACTCATGTCCCCTTGAACGCCCACCCCCCAGCAGTGCAGGGCACCTGCCAACAGGCCCCCACTCATGTCCAACTCATGTCCCCCAGCACCCCCACCCACCAACAGGGCAGGGCACCTGCCAGCAAGCCCCCACTCATGTCCCCAAGCACCCCCACCCAGCAGCACTGAGGGGCACCTGCCAGCAGGCCCCCAATCATGTCCCACTCATATCCCCTTGCACCCGCAGCCCCCAGCAGTGCAGGGCACCTGCCAGCAGGCCCCCACTCATGTCCCCTTGCAGCCCCACCCCCCAGCAATGCAGGGCACCTGCCAGCAGGCCCCCACTCATGTCCCCCAGCACCCCCACCCCGCAGCAGTGCAGGGCACCTGCCAGCAGGCCCCCACTCATGTCCCCCAGCACCCCCACCCCCCAGCAGTGCAGGGCACCTGCCAGCAGGCCCCCGCTCATGTCCCCTTGCACCCCCACCCCCCAGCAGTGCAGTGCACCTGCCAGCAGGCCCGCACTCATGTCCCCTTGTACCCCCACCCCCCAGCAGTGCAGGGCACCTGCCAGCAGGCCCCCACTCATGTCCCACTCATGTCTCCTTGCACCCCCAATCCCCAGCATTGCTGGGCACCTGCCTGCAGGCTCCACTCATGTCCCACTCATGTCCCCTTGCACCCCCACCCCCCAGCATTGCAGGACACCTGCCAGCAGGCCCCCACTCATGTCCCACTCATGTCCCCCAGCACCCCCACCCCCCAGCAGTACAGGGCACCTGCCAGCAGGCCCCCACTCATATCCCCTTGCACCCCCAAACCCCAGCAGTGCAGGGCACTTGCCAGCAGGCCCGCACTCATGTCCCCCAGCACCCCCACCCACCAGCAGTGTAGGGCACCTGCCAGCAGGCCCCCACTCATGTCCCACTCATGTCCCCTTGTACCCCACCCCCCAGCAGTGCAGGGCACCTGCCAGCAGTTCCCCACTCATGTCCCACTCATGTCCCCTTGCACCTCAACCCCCAGCAGTGCAGGGCACCTGCCAGCAGGCCCCCACTCATGTCCCACTCATGTCCCCTTGAACGCCCACCCCCCAGCAGTGCAGGGCACCTGCCAACAGGCCCCCACTCATGTCCAACTCATGTCCCCTTGCACCCCCACCCCCCAGCAGTGCAGGGCACCTGCCAGCAGACCCCCACTCATGTCCCCCAGCACTCCCACCCCCCAGCAGTGCAGGGCACCTGCCAGCAGGCCCCCACTCATGTCTCCCAGCACTCCCAGCCACCAGCAGTGCAGGGCACCTGCCAGCTGGCCCCCACTCATGTCCCACTCATGTCCCCTTGCACCCCCACCCCCAGCAGTGCAGGGCACCTGCCAGCAGACCCCCTCTCATGTTCCCTTGCACCCCCACCCCCCAGCAGTACAGGGCACCTGCCAGCAGGCCCCCACTCATGTCCCCCAGCACCCCCATCCACCAGCACTGAGGGGCACCTGCCAGCAGGCCCCCACTCATGTCCCACTCATGTCCCCTTGTACCCCACCCCCCAGCAGTGCAGGGCACCTGCCAGCAGTTCCCCACTCATGTCCCACTCATGTCCCCTTGCACCTCAACCCCCAGCAGTGCAGGGCACCTGCCAGCAGGCCCCCACTCATGTCCCACTCATGTCCCCTTGTACCCCACCCCCCAGCAGTGCAGGGCACCTGCCAGCAGTTCCCCACTCATGTCCCACTCATGTCTCCTAGCACCCCCAATCCCCAGCATTGCTGGGCACCTGCCTGCAGGCTCCACTCATGTCCCACTCATGTCCCCTTGCACCCCCACCCCCCAGCATTGCAGGACACCTGCCAGCAGGCCCCCACTCATGTCCCACTCATGTCCCCCAGCACCCCCACCCCCAGCAGTGCAGGGCACCTGCCAGCAGACCCCCTCTCATGTTCCCTTGCACCCCCAAACCCCAGCAGTGCAGGGCACTTGCCAGCAGGCCCGCACTCATGTCCCCCAGCACCCCCACCCACCAGCAGTGTAGGGCACCTGCCAGCAGGCCCCCACTCATGTCCCACTCATGTCCCCTTGTACCCCACCCCCCAGCAGTGCAGGGCACCTGCCAGCAGTTCCCCACTCATGTCCCACTCATGTCCCCTTGCACCTCAACCCCCAGCAGTGCAGGGCACCTGCCAGCAGGCCCCCACTCATGTCCAACTCATGTCCCCCAGCACCCCCACCCACCAACAGGGCAGGACACCTGCCAGCAAGCCCCCACTCATGTCCCCAAGCACCCCCACGCACCAGCACTGAGGGGCACCTGCCAGCAGGCCCCCAATCATGTCCCACTCATATCCCCTTGCACCCGCAGCCCCCAGCAGTGCAGGGCACCTGCCAGCAGGCCCCCACTCATGTCCCCTTGCAGCCCCACCCCCCAGCAATGCAGGGCACCTGCCAGCAGGCCCCCACTCATGTCCCCCAGCACCCCCACCCCCCAGCAGTGCAGGGCACCTGCCAGCAGGCCCCCACTCATGTCCCCCAGCACCCCCATCCCCCAGCAGTGCAGGGCACCTGCCAGCAGGCCCCCGCTCATGTCCCCTTGCACCCCCACCCCCCAGCAGTGCAGTGCACCTGCCAGCAGGCCCGCACTCATGTCCCCTTGTACCCCCACCCCCAGCAGTGCAGGGCACCTGCCAGCAGGCCCCCACTCATGTCCCACTCATGTCTCCTTGCACCCTCAATCCCCAGCATTGCTGGGCACCTGCATGCAGGCTCCACTCATGTCCCACTCATGTCCCCTTGCACCCCCACCCCCCAGCATTGCAGGACACCTGCCAGCAGGCCCCCACTCATGTCCCACTCATGTCCCCCAGCACCCCCACCCCCCAGCAGTGCAGGGCACCTGCCAGCAGGCCCCCACTCATATCCCCTTGCACCCCCAAACCCCAGCAGTGCAGGGCACTTGCCAGCAGGCCCGCACTCATGTCCCCCAGCACCCCCACCCACCAGCAGTGTAGGGCACCTGCCAGCAGGCCCCCACTCATGTCCCACTCATGTCCCCTTGTACCCCACCCCCCAGCAGTGCAGGGCACCTGCCAGCAGTTCCCCACTCATGTCCCACTCATGTCCCCTTGCACCTCAACCCCCAGCAGTGCAGGGCACCTGCCAGCAGGCTCCCACTCATGTCCCACTCATGTCCCCTTGAACGCCCACCCCCCAGCAGTGCAGGGCACCTGCCAACAGGCCCCCACTCATGTCCAACTCATGTCCCCTTGCACCCTCACCCCCCAGCAGTGCGGGGCCCCTGCCAGCAGGCCCCCCACTCATGTCCCCTTGCAGCCCCACCCCCCAGCAGTGCGGGGCCCCTGCCAGCAGGCCCCCCACTCATGTCCCCTTGCAGCCCCACCCCCAGCATTGCAGGGCAGCTGCCAGCAGGCCCCCACTCATGTCCCACTCATGTCCCCTTGCATCCCAACCCCCAGCAGTGCAGGGCACCTGCCAGCAGGCCCCCACTCATGCCCCCTTGCAGCCCCACCCCCAGCATTGCAGGGCAGCTGCCAGCAGGCCCCCACTCATGTCCCCCAGCACCCCCACCCCCCAGCAGTGCAGGGTACCTGCCAGCAGACCCCACTCATGTCCCCCAGCACTCCCAGCCACCAGCAGTGCAGGGCACCTGCCAGCAGGCCCCCACTCATGTCTCCCAGCACTCCCAGCCACCAGCAGTGCAGGGCACCTGCCAGCTGGCCCCCACTCATGTCCCACTCATGTCCCCTTGCACCCCCACCCCCAGCAGTGCAGGGCACCTGCCAGCAGACCCCCTTTCATGTTCCCTTGCACCCCCACCCTCCAGCAGTACAGGGCACCTGCCAGCAGGCCCCCACTCATGTCCCCCAGCACCCCCATCCACCAGCACTGAGGGGCACCTGCCAGCAGGCCCCCACTCATGTCCCACTCATGTCCCCTTGCACCCTCACCCCCCAGCAGTGCGGGGCCCCTGCCAGCAGGCCCCCCACTCATGTCCCCTTGCAGCCCCACCCCCAGCATTGCAGGGCAGCTGCCAGCAGGCCCCCACTCATGTCCCCCAGCACCCCCACCCCCCACCAGTGCAGGGTACCTGCCAGCAGACCCCACTCATGTCCCCCAGCACCCCCAACCCCCAGCAGTGCAGGGCACCTGCCAGCAGGCCCCCACTCACGTCCCACTCATGTATCCTTGCACCCCCAACCCCCAGCAGTGCAGGGCACCTACCAGCAGGCCCCCACTCATGTCCCACTCATGTGCCCTTGCACCCCCATCCCCCAGAAGTGCAGGGCACCTTCCAGCAGGCCCCCACGCATGTCCCACTCATGTCCCCTTGCACCCCTACACCCCAGCAGTGCAGGGCACCTGCCAACAGGCCCCCACTCATGTCCAACTCATGTCCCCTTGCACCCCCACCCCCAGCAGTGCAGGGCACCTGCCAGGAGGCAACCACTCATGTCCAACTCATGTCCCCTTGCACCCCCACCCCCCAGCAGTGCAGGGCACCTGCCAGCAGGCCCCCACTCATGTCCCACTCATGTCCTCTTGCACCCCCACCCCCCAGCAGTGCAGGGCACCTGCCAACAGGCCCCCACTCATGTCCAACTCATGTCCCCTTGCAGCCCCACCCCCAGCAGTGCAGGGCACCTGCCAGCAGACCCCCTCTCATGTCCCCTTGCACCCCCACCCCCAGCAGTACAGGGCACCTGTCAGCAGGCCCCCATCCATGTCCCCCAGCACCCCCACCCACCAGCAGTGCAGGGCACCTGCCAGCAGGCCCCCACTCATGTCCCCCAGCACCCCCACCCACCAGCACTGAGGGGCACCTGCCAGCAGGCCCCCACTCATGTCCCACTCATGTCTCCTTGCAGCCCCATTCCCCAGCAGTGCAGGGCACCTGCCAGCAGGACCCCGCTCATGTCCCCCAGCACCCCCACCCCCCAGCAGTGCAGGGCACCTGCCAGCAGGCCCCCACTCATGTCCCCCAGCACCCCCACCCCCAGCAGTGCAGGGCACATGCCAGCAGGTCCCACTCATGTCCCCCAGAACCCCCACCCGCCAGCAGTGCAGGGCGCCTGCCAGCAGGCCCCCACTCATGTCCCACTCATGTCCCCTTGCGCCCCCACCCCCAGCAGTGCAGGGCACCTGCCAGCAGGCCCGACTCATGGCCCACTCATGTCCCCTTGCCCACCCACCAGCAGTGCAGGGCGCCTGCCATCAGGCCCCCACTCATGTCCCCCAGCACCTCCACCCACCAGCAGTGCATGGTATCTGCCAGCAGGCCGCCACTCATGTCCCCTAGCACCCCCGCCCACCAGCAGTGCAGGGCACCTGCCAGCAGGCCCCCACTCATGTCCCCCAGCACCCCCACCCCCCAGCAGTGCAGGGCACCTGCCAGCAGGCCCCCACTCATGTCCCCCCAGCACCCCCACCCACAGGCAGTTCAGGGCACCTGCCAGCAGTCCCCCACTCATGTCCCCCAGCACCCCCACCCCCCAGCAGTACAGGGCATCTGCCAGCATGCCCCCACTCATGTCCCACTCATGTCCCCTTCCAGCCCCATACCCCAGCAGTGCAGGGCACCTGCCAGCAGGCCCCCACTCATGTCCCCTTGCACACCCTCCCCCCAGCAGTGCAGGGCACCTGCCAGCAGGGCCCCACTCATGGCCCACTCATGTCCCCTTGCATCCCCACCCCCCAGCAGTGCAGGCGGCTGCCATCAGGCCCCCTCTCATGTCCCCCAGCACCCCCACCCACCAGCAGTGCAGGGCATCTGCCAGCAGGCCCCCACTCATGTCCCCTAGCACCCCCACCCACCAGCACTGTGGGACACCTGCCAGCAGGCCCCCACTCATGTCCCACTCAGGTCCCCTTGCACCCCCACTCCCAGCAGTGCAGGGCACCTGCCAGCAGGCCCCCACTCATGTCCCACTCATGTCCCCTTTCAGTCCCACCCCCCTGCAATGCAGGGCATATGTCAGCAGAACCCCACTCATGTCCCCCAGCACCCCCACCTCCCATCAGTGCAGGGCACCTGCCAGCAGGCCCCCACTCATGTCCCCCAGCACCCCCACCCCCCAGCAGTGCAGGGCACCTGCCAGCAGGCCCCCACTCATGTCCCCCCAGCACTCCCACCCACCAGCAGTGCAGGGCACCTGCCAGCAGGCCCCCACTCATGTCCGCTAGCACTCCCACCCACCAGCACTGAGGGGCACCTGCCAGCAGGCCCCCACTCATGTCCCACTCATGTCCCCTTGCACCCTCACCCCCCAGCAGTGTGGGGCCCCTGCCAGCAGGCCCCCCACTCATGTCCCCTTGCAGCCCCACCCCCAGCATTGCAGGGCAGCTGCCAGCAGGCCCCCACTCATATCCCCTTGCACCCCCAAACCCCAGCAGTGCAGGGCACTTGCCAGCAGGCCCGCACTCATGTCCCCCAGCACCCCCACCCACCAGCAGTGTAGGGCACCTGCCAGCAGGCCCCCACTCATGTCCCACTCATGTCTCCTTGCACCCCCAATCCCCAGCATTGCTGGGCACCTGCCTGCAGGCTCCACTCATGTCCCACTCATGTCCCCTTGCACCCCCACCCCCCAGCATTGCAGGACACCTGCCAGCAGGCCCCCACTCATGTCCCACTCATGTCCCCCAGCACCCCCACCCCCCAGCAGTGCAGGGCACCTGCCAGCAGGCCCCCACTCATATCCCATTGCACCCCCAAACCCCAGCAGTGCAGGGCACTTGCCAGCAGGCCCGCACTCATGTCCCCCAGCACCCCCACCCACCAGCAGTGTAGGGCACCTGCCAGCAGGCCCCCACTCATGTCCCACTCATGTCCCCTTGCCCACCCCCCAGCAGTGCAGGGCACCTGCCAGCAGTTCCCCACTCATGTCCCACTCATGTCCCCTTGCACCTCAACCCCCAGCAGTGCAGGGCACCTGCCAGCAGGCCCCCACTCATGTCCCACTCATGTCCCCTTGAACGCCCACCCCCCAGCAGTGCAGGGCACCTGCCAACAGGCCCCCACTCATGTCCAACTCATGTCCCCCAGCACCCCCACCCACCAACAGGGCAGGGCACCTGCCAGCAAGCCCCCACTCATGTCCCCAAGCACCCCCACCCAGCAGCACTGAGGGGCACCTGCCAGCAGGCCCCCAATCATGTCCCACTCATATCCCCTTGCACCCGCAGCCCCCAGCAGTGCAGGGCACCTGCCAGCAGGCCCCCACTCATGTCCCCTTGCAGCCCCACCCCCCAGCAATGCAGGGCACCTGCCAGCAGGCCCCCACTCATGTCCCCCAGCACCCCCACCCCCCAGCAGTGCAGGGCACCTGCCAGCAGGCCCCAACTCATGTCCCCCAGCACCCCCACCCCCCAGCAGTGCAGGGCACCTGCCAGCAGGCCCCCGCTCATGTCCCCCAGCACTCCCACCCCCCAGCAGTGCAGGGCACCTGCCAGCAGGCCCCCACTCATGTCTCCCAGCACTCCCAGCCACCAGCAGTGCAGGGCACCTGCCAGCTGGCCCCCACTCATGTCCCACTCATGTCCCCTTGCACCCCCACCCCCAGCAGTGCAGGGCACCTGCCAGCAGGCCCCCACTCATGTCCCCCAGCACCCCCATCCACCAGCACTGAGGGGCACCTGCCAGCAGGCCCCCACTCATGTCCCACTCATGTCTCCTAGCACCCCCAATCCCCAGCATTGCTGGGCACCTGCCTGCAGGCTCCACTCATGTCCCACTCATGTCCCCTTGCACCCCCACCCCCCAGCATTGCAGGACACCTGCCAGCAGGCCCCCACTCATGTCCCACTCATGTCCCCCAGCACCCCCACCCCCCAGCAGTACAGGGCACCTGCCAGCAGGCCCCCACTCATATCCCCTTGCACCCCCAAACCCCAGCAGTGCAGGGCACTTGCCAGCAGGCCCGCACTCATGTCCCCCAGCACCCCCACCCACCAGCAGTGTAGGGCACCTGCCAGCAGGCCCCCACTCATGTCCCACTCATGTCCCCTTGTACCCCACCCCCCAGCAGTGCAGGGCACCTGCCAGCAGTTCCCCACTCATGTCCCACTCATGTCCCCTTGCACCTCAACCCCCAGCAGTGCAGGGCACCTGCCAGCAGGCCCCCACTCATGTCCCACTCATGTCCCCTTGAACGCCCACCCCCCAGCAGTGCAGGGCACCTGCCAACAGGCCCCCACTCATGTCCAACTCATGTCCCCTTGCACCCCCACCCCCCAGCAGTGCAGGGCACCTGCCAGTAGGCCCCCGCTCATGTCCCCTTGCACCCCCACCCCCCAGCAGTGCAGTGCACCTGCCAGCAGGCCCGCACTCATGTCCCCTTGTACCCCCAACCCCCAGCAGTGCAGGGCACCTGCCAGCAGGCCCCCACTCATGTCCCACTCATGTCTCCTTGCACCCCCAATCCCCAGCATTGCTGGGCACCTGCCTGCAGGCTCCACTCATGTCCCACTCATGTCCCCTTGCACCCCCACCCCCCAGCATTGCAGGACACCTGCCAGCAGGCCCCCACTCATGTCCCACTCATGTCCCCCAGCACCCCCATCCCCCAGCAGTACAGGGCACCTGCCAGCAGGCCCCCACTCATATCCCCTTGCACCCCCAAACCCCAGCAGTGCAGGGCACTTGCCAGCAGGCCCGCACTCATGTCCCCCAGCACCCCCACCCACCAGCAGTGTAGGGCACCTGCCAGCAGGCCCCCACTCATGTCCCACTCATGTCCCCTTGTACCCCACCCCCCAGCAGTGCAGGGCACCTGCCAGCAGTTCCCCACTCATGTCCCACTCATGTCCCCTTGCACCTCAACCCCCAGCAGTGCAGGGCACCTGCCAGCAGGCCCCCACTCATGTCCCACTCATGTCCCCTTGAACGCCCACCCCCCAGCAGTGCAGGGCACCTGCCAACAGGCCCCCACTCATGTCCAACTCATGTCCCCTTGCACCCCCACCCCCCAGCAGTGCAGGGCACCTGCCAGCAGACCCCCACTCATGTCCCCCAGCACTCCCACCCCCCAGCAGTGCAGGGCACCTGCCAGCAGGCCCCCACTCATGTCTCCCAGCACTCCCAGCCACCAGCAGTGCAGGGCACCTGCCAGCTGGCCCCCACTCATGTCCCACTCATGTCCCCTTGCACCCCCACCCCCAGCAGTGCAAGGCACCTGCCAGCATACCCCCTCTCATGTTCCATTGCACCCCCACCCCCCAGCAGTACAGGGCACCTGCCAGCAGGCCCCCACTCATGTCCCCCAGCACCCCCATCCACCAGCACTGAGGGGCACCTGCCAGCAGGCCCCCACTCATGTCCCACTCATGTCTCCTAGCACCCCCAATCCCCAGCATTGCTGGGCACCTGCCTGCAGGCTCCACTCATGTCCCACTCATGTCCCCTTGCACCCCCACCCCCCAGCATTGCAGGACACCTGCCAGCAGGCCCCCACTCATGTCCCACTCATGTCCCCCAGCACCCCCACCCCCAGCAGTGCAGGGCACCTGCCAGCAGACCCCCTCTCATGTTCCCTTGCACCCCCAAACCCCAGCAGTGCAGGGCACTTGCCAGCAGGCCCGCACTCATGTCCCCCAGCACCCCCACCCACCAGCAGTGTAGGGCACCTGCCAGCAGGCCCCCACTCATGTCCCACTCATGTCCCCTTGCACCTCAACCCCCAGCAGTGCAGGGCACCTGCCAGCAGGCCCCCACTCATGTCCCACTCATGTCCCCTTGAACGCCCACCCCCCAGCAGTGCAGGGCACCTGCCAACAGGCCCCCACTCATGTCCAACTCATGTCCCCTTGCACCCCCACCCCCCAGCAGTGCAGGGCACCTGCCAGCAGACCCCCACTCATGTCCCCCAGCACCCCCACCCACCAACAGGGCAGGGCACCTGCCAGCAAGCCCCCACTCATGTCCCCAAGCACCCCCACCCAGCAGCACTGATGGGCACCTGCCAGCAGGCCCCCAATCATGTCCCACTCATATCCCCTTGCACCCGCAGCCCCCAGCAGTGCAGGGCACCTGCCAGCAGGCCCCCACTCATGTCCCCTTGCAGCCCCACCCCCCAGCAATGCAGAGCACCTGCCAGCAGGCCCCCACTCATGTCCCCCAGCACCCCCACCCCCCAGCAGTGCAGTGCACCTGCCAGCAGGCCCGCACTCATGTCCCCTTGTACCCCCACCCCCCAGCAGTGCAGGGCACCTGCCAGCAGGCCCCCACTCATGTCCCCCAGCACCCCCACCCCCCAGCAGTGCAGGGCACCTGCCAGCAGGCCCCCGCTCATGTCCCCTTGCACCCCCACCCCCCAGCAGTGCAGTGCACCTGCCAGCAGGCCCGCACTCATGTCCCCTTGTACCCCCACCCCCCAGCAGTGCAGGGCACCTGCCAGCAGGCCCCCACTCATGTCCCACTCATGTCTCCTTGCACCCCCAATCCCCAGCATTGCTGGGCACCTGCCTGCAGGCTCCACTCATGTCCCACTCATGTCCCCTTGCACCCCCACCCCCCAGCATTGCAGGACACCTGCCAGCAGGCCCCCACTCATGTCCCACTCATGTCCCCCAGCACCCCCACCCCCCAGCAGTGCAGGGCACCTGCCAGCAGGCCCCCACTCATATCCCATTGCACCCCCAAACCCCAGCAGTGCAGGGCACTTGCCAGCAGGCCCGCACTCATGTCCCCCAGCACCCCCACCCACCAGCAGTGTAGGGCACCTGCCAGCAGGCCCCCACTCATGTCCCACTCATGTCCCCTTGTACCCCACCCCCCAGCAGTGCAGGGCACCTGCCAGCAGTTCCCCACTCATGTCCCACTCATGTCCCCTTGCACCTCAACCCCCAGCAGTGCAGGACACCTGCCAGCAGGCCCCCACTCATGTCCCACTCATGTCCCCTTGCACCTCAACCCCCAGCATTGCAGGACACCTGCCAGCAGGCCCCCACTCATGTCCCACTCATGTCCCCCAGCACCCCCACCCCCCAGCAGTGCAGGGCACCTGCCAGCAGGCCCCCACTCATATCCCATTGCACCCCCAAACCCCAGCAGTGCAGGGCACTTGCCAGCAGGCCCGCACTCATGTCCCCCAGCACCCCCACCCACCAACAGGGCAGGGCACCTGCCAGCAAGCCCCCACTCATGTCCCCAAGCACCCCCACCCACCAGCACTGAGGGGCACCTGCCAGCAGGCCCCCAATCATGTCCCACTCATATCCCCTTGCACCCGCAGCCCCCAGCAGTGCAGGGCACCTGCCAGCAGGCCCCCACTCATGTCCCCTTGCAGCCCCACCCCCCAGCAATGCAGGGCACCTGCCAGCAGGCCCCCACTCATGTCCCCCAGCACCCCCACCCCCCAGCAGTGCAGGGCACCTGCCAGCAGGCCCCCACTCATGTCCCCCAGCACCCCCACCCCCCAGCAGTGCAGGGCACCTGCCAGCAGGCCCCCGCTCATGTCCCCTTGCAGCCCCACCCCCCAGCAATGCAGGGCACCTGCCAGCAGGCCCCCACTCATGTCCCCCAGCACCCCCACCCCCCAGCAGTGCAGGGCACCTGCCAGCAGACCCCCACTCATGTCCCCCAGCACCCCCACCCACCAGCACTGAGGGGCACCTTAAAGCAGGCCCCCACTCATGTCCACCAGCACCCCCACACACCTGTACTGAGGGGCACCTGCCAGCAGGACCCAACTCATGTCACACTCATGTCCCCTTGCACCCCTACCCGCCAGCAGTGCAGGGCACCTGCCTGCAGCCCTCACTCATGTCCCACTCATGTCCCTTACAGCCCCACCCCCAGCAGTGCAGGGCACCTACCAGCAGGCCCCCACTCATGTCCCCCAGCACCCCCACCCCCCAGCAGTGCAGGGCAACTGCCAGCAGGCCCCCACTCATGTCCCACTCATGTCCCCTTGCACTCCCACCCGCCAGGAGTGAGTGCAGGGCACCTGCCAGCTGGCCCCCACTCATGTCCCCTTGCACCCCCATGCCCCAGCAGTGCAGGGCATCTGCTAGCAGGCCCCCACTCATGTCCCCCAGCACCGCCACCCGCAGCAGAGCTGGGCAAATGCCAGCAGGCCCCCATTCATGTCTCCTTGCACCCCCACCCCCAGCAATGCAGGGCACCTGCCAGCAGGCCCTCACTCAGCTCCCGCAGCACCCCCACCCACCAGCAGTGCAGGGCACCTGCCAGCAGGCCCCCACTCATGTCCCCCATCACCCCCACCCACCAGCACTGAGGAACACCTGCCAGCAGGCCCCCACTCATGTCCCACTCATGTCCCCTTGCACCCCCACCCCCCAGCAGTGCAGGGTACCTGCCTTCAGGCCCCCACTCATGTCCTTTTGCACCCCAACCCCCAGAGTGCAGTGCCCCTGGCAGCAGGCCCCCACTCATGTCCCCCAGCAGCCCCACCCAAAGGCAGTGCAGGAGTACCTGCCAGCAGGCCCCCACTCATGTCCCCCAGCACCCCCACCCACCAGCACTGAGGGGCACATGCCAGCAGGCCCCCACTCATGTCCCACTCATGTCCCCTTGCACCCCCACCCCCCAGCAGTGCAGGGCACCTGCCAGCAGGCCCCCACTCATGTCCCCTTGCACCCCTACCCGCCAGCAGTGCAGGGCACCTGCCAGCAGCCCTCACTCATGTCCCACTCATGTCCCTTACAGCCCCACCCCCAGCAGTGCAGGGCACCTACCAGCAGGCCCCCACTCATGTCCCCCAGCACCCCCACCCCCCAGCAGTGCAGGGCAACTGCCAGCAGGCCCCCACTCATGTCCCACTCATGTCCCCTTGCACTCCCACCCGCCAGGAGTGAGTGCAGGGCACCTGCCAGCCGGCCCCCACTCATGTCCCCTTGCACCCCCATACCCCAGCAGTGCAGGGCATCTGCTAGCAGGCCCCCACTCATGTCCCCCAGCACCGCCACCCGCAGCAGAGCTGGGCAAATGCCAGCAGGCCCCATTCATGTCTCCTTGCACCCCCACCCCCAGCAATGCAGGGCACCTGCCAGCAGGCCCTCACTCAGCTCCCGCAGCACCCCCACCCACCAGCAGTGCAGGGCACCTGCCAGCAGGCCCCCACTCATGTCCCCCATCACCCCCACCCACCAGCACTGAGGAACACCTGCCAGCAGGCCCCCACTCATGTCCCACTCATGTCCCCTTGCACCCCCACCCCCCAGCAGTGCAGGGTACCTGCCTTCAGGCCCCCACTCATGTCCTTTTGCACCCCAACCCCCAGAGTGCAGTGCCCCTGGCAGCAGGCCCCCACTCATGTCCCCCAGCAGCCCCACCCAAAGGCAGTGCAGGAGTACCTGCCAGCAGGCCCCCACTCATGTCCCCCAGCACCCCCACCCACCAGCACTGAGGGGCACATGCCAGCAGGCCCCCACTCATGTCCCACTCATGTCCCCTTGCACCCCCACCCCCCAGCAGTGAAGGGCACCTGCCAGCAGGCCCCCACTCATGTCCCCTTGCAGCCCCAACCCCCAGCAGTACAGGGCACCTGCCAGCAGGCCCCCACTCATGATCCCCAGCACCCCCACCCCCCAGCAGTGCAGGGCACCTGCCTGCAGGCCCCCATCCATGTCCCACAGCACCCCCACCCACAAGAAGTGCAGGGCAGCTGCCAGCAGGCCCCCACTCATGTCCCCCAGCACCCCCACCCACCAACAGGGCAGGGCACCTGCCAGCAAGCCCCCACTCATGTCCCCAAGCACCCCCACCCACCAGCACTGAGGGGCACCTGCCAGCAGGCCCCAATCATGTCCCACTCATATCCCCTTGCACCCGCAGCCCCCAGCAGTGCAGGGCACCTGCCAGCAGGCCCCCACTCATGTCCCCTTGCAGCCCCACCCCCCAGCAATGCAGGGCACCTGCCAGCAGGCCCCCACTCATGTCCCCCAGCACCCCCACCCCCCAGCAGTGCAGGGCACCTGCCAGCAGGCCCCCACTCATGTCCCCCAGCACCCCCACCCCCCAGCAGTGCAGGGCACCTGCCAGCAGGCCCCCGCTCATGTCCCCTTGCACCCCCACCCCCCAGCAGTGCAGTGCACCTGCCAGCAGGCCCGCACTCATGTCCCCTTGTACCCCCACCCCCCAGCAGTGCAGGGCACCTGCCAGCAGGCCCCCACTCATGTCCCACTCATGTCTCCTTGCACCCCCAATCCCCAGCATTGCTGGGCACCTGCCTGCAGGCTCCACTCATGTCCCACTCATGTCCCCTTGCACCCCCACCCCCCAGCATTGCAGGACACCTGCCAGCAGGCCCCCACTCATGTCCCACTCATGTCCCCCAGCACCCCCTCCCCCCAGCAGTGCAGGGCACCTGCCAGCAGGCCCCCACTCATATCCCATTGCACCCCCAAACCCCAGCAGTGCAGGGCACTTGCCAGCAGGCCCGCACTCATGTCCCCCAGCACCCCCACCCACCAGCAGTGTAGGGCACCTGCCAGCAGGCCCCCACTCATGTCCCACTCATGTCCCCTTGTACCCCACCCCCAGCAGTGCAGGGCACCTGCCAGCAGTTCCCCACTCATGTCCCACTCATGTCCCCTTGCACCTCAACCCCCAGCAGTGCAGGGCACCTGCCAGCAGGCCCCCACTCATGTCCCACTCATGTCCCCTTGAACGCCCACCCCCCAGCAGTGCAGGGCACCTGCCAACAGGCCCCCACTCATGTCCAACTCATGTCCCCCAGCACCCCCACCCACCAACAGGGCAGGGCACCTGCCAGCAAGCCCCCACTCATGTCCCCAAGCACCCCCACCCAGCAGCACTGAGGGGCACCTGCCAGCAGGCCCCCAATCATGTCCCACTCATATCCCCTTGCACCCGCAGCCCCCAGCAGTGCAGGGCACCTGCCAGCAGGCCCCCACTCATGTCCCCTTGCAGCCCCACCCCCCAGCAATGCAGGGCACCTGCCAGCAGGCCCCCACTCATGTCCCCCAGCACCCCCACCCCCCAGCAGTGCAGGGCACCTGCCAGCAGGCCCCCACTCATGTCCCCCAGCACCCCCACCCCCCAGCAGTGCAGGGCACCTGCCAGCAGGCCCCCGCTCATGTCCCCTTGCACCCCCACCCCCCAGCAGTGCAGTGCACCTGCCAGCAGGCCCGCACTCATGTCCCCTTGTACCCCCACCCCCCAGCAGTGCAGGGCACCTGCCAGCAGGCCCCCACTCATGTCCCACTCATGTCTCCTTGCACCCCCAATCCCCAGCATTGCTGGGCACCTGCCTGCAGGCTCCACTCATGTCCCACTCATGTCCCCTTGCACCCCCACCCCCCAGCATTGCAGGACACCTGCCAGCAGGCCCCCACTCATGTCCCACTCATGTCCCCCAGCACCCCCACCCCCCAGCAGTACAGGGCACCTGCCAGCAGGCCCCCACTCATATCCCCTTGCACCCCCAAACCCCAGCAGTGCAGGGCACTTGCCAGCAGGCCCGCACTCATGTCCCCCAGCACCCCCACCCACCAGCAGTGTAGGGCACCTGCCAGCAGGCCCCCACTCATGTCCCACTCATGTCCCCTTGTACCCCACCCCCCAGCAGTGCAGGGCACCTGCCAGCAGTTCCCCACTCATGTCCCACTCATGTCCCCTTGCACCTCAACCCCCAGCAGTGCAGGGCACCTGCCAGCAGGCCCCCACTCATGTCCCACTCATGTCCCCTTGAACGCCCACCCCCCAGCAGTGCAGGGCACCTGCCAACAGGCCCCCACTCATGTCCAACTCATGTCCCCTTGCACCCCCACCCCCCAGCAGTGCAGGGCACCTGCCAGCAGACCCCCACTCATGTCCCCCAGCACTCCCACCCCCCAGCAGTGCAGGGCACCTGCCAGCAGGCCCCCACTCATGTCTCCCAGCACTCCCAGCCACCAGCAGTGCAGGGCACCTGCCAGCTGGCCCCCACTCATGTCCCACTCATGTCCCCTTGCACCCCCACCCCCAGCAGTGCAGGGCACCTGCCAGCAGACCCCCTCTCATGTTCCCTTGCACCCCCACCCCCCAGCAGTACAGGGCACCTGCCAGCAGGCCCCCACTCATGTCCCCCAGCACCCCCATCCACCAGCACTGAGGGGCACCTGCCAGCAGGCCCCCACTCATGTCCCACTCATGTCCCCTTGTACCCCACCCCCCAGCAGTGCAGGGCACCTGCCAGCAGTTCCCCACTCATGTCCCACTCATGTCCCCTTGCACCTCAACCCCCAGCAGTGCAGGGCACCTGCCAGCAGGCCCCCACTCATGTCCCACTCATGTCCCCTTGTACCCCACCCCCCAGCAGTGCAGGGCACCTGCCAGCAGTTCCCCACTCATGTCCCACTCATGTCTCCTAGCACCCCCAATCCCCAGCATTGCTGGGCACCTGCCTGCAGGCTC
This sequence comes from Ambystoma mexicanum, assembly GCF_040938575.1. Taxonomy (NCBI): domain Eukaryota; kingdom Metazoa; phylum Chordata; class Amphibia; order Caudata; family Ambystomatidae; genus Ambystoma; species Ambystoma mexicanum. The sequence goes on along the minus strand of NC_090932.1, from coordinate 483,941,105 downwards.
CACTCATGTCCCACTCATGTCCCCTTGCACCCCCACCCCCCAGCATTGCAGGACACCTGCCAGCAGGCCCCCACTCATGTCCCACTCATGTCCCCCAGCACCCCCACCCCCAGCAGTGCAGGGCACCTGCCAGCAGACCCCCTCTCATGTTCCCTTGCACCCCCAAACCCCAGCAGTGCAGGGCACTTGCCAGCAGGCCCGCACTCATGTCCCCCAGCACCCCCACCCACCAGCAGTGTAGGGCACCTGCCAGCAGGCCCCCACTCATGTCCCACTCATGTCCCCTTGTACCCCACCCCCCAGCAGTGCAGGGCACCTGCCAGCAGTTCCCCACTCATGTCCCACTCATGTCCCCTTGCACCTCAACCCCCAGCAGTGCAGGGCACCTGCCAGCAGGCCCCCACTCATGTCCAACTCATGTCCCCCAGCACCCCCACCCACCAACAGGGCAGGACACCTGCCAGCAAGCCCCCACTCATGTCCCCAAGCACCCCCACGCACCAGCACTGAGGGGCACCTGCCAGCAGGCCCCCAATCATGTCCCACTCATATCCCCTTGCACCCGCAGCCCCCAGCAGTGCAGGGCACCTGCCAGCAGGCCCCCACTCATGTCCCCTTGCAGCCCCACCCCCCAGCAATGCAGGGCACCTGCCAGCAGGCCCCCACTCATGTCCCCCAGCACCCCCACCCCCCAGCAGTGCAGGGCACCTGCCAGCAGGCCCCCACTCATGTCCCCCAGCACCCCCATCCCCCAGCAGTGCAGGGCACCTGCCAGCAGGCCCCCGCTCATGTCCCCTTGCACCCCCACCCCCCAGCAGTGCAGTGCACCTGCCAGCAGGCCCGCACTCATGTCCCCTTGTACCCCCACCCCCAGCAGTGCAGGGCACCTGCCAGCAGGCCCCCACTCATGTCCCACTCATGTCTCCTTGCACCCCCAATCCCCAGCATTGCTGGGCACCTGCATGCAGGCTCCACTCATGTCCCACTCATGTCCCCTTGCACCCCCACCCCCCAGCATTGCAGGACACCTGCCAGCAGGCCCCCACTCATGTCCCACTCATGTCCCCCAGCACCCCCACCCCCCAGCAGTGCAGGGCACCTGCCAGCAGGCCCCCACTCATATCCCCTTGCACCCCCAAACCCCAGCAGTGCAGGGCACTTGCCAGCAGGCCCGCACTCATGTCCCCCAGCACCCCCACCCACCAGCAGTGTAGGGCACCTGCCAGCAGGCCCCCACTCATGTCCCACTCATGTCCCCTTGTACCCCACCCCCCAGCAGTGCAGGGCACCTGCCAGCAGTTCCCCACTCATGTCCCACTCATGTCCCCTTGCACCTCAACCCCCAGCAGTGCAGGGCACCTGCCAGCAGGCTCCCACTCATGTCCCACTCATGTCCCCTTGAACGCCCACCCCCCAGCAGTGCAGGGCACCTGCCAACAGGCCCCCACTCATGTCCAACTCATGTCCCCTTGCACCCTCACCCCCCAGCAGTGCGGGGCCCCTGCCAGCAGGCCCCCCACTCATGTCCCCTTGCAGCCCCACCCCCCAGCAGTGCGGGGCCCCTGCCAGCAGGCCCCCCACTCATGTCCCCTTGCAGCCCCACCCCCAGCATTGCAGGGCAGCTGCCAGCAGGCCCCCACTCATGTCCCACTCATGTCCCCTTGCATCCCAACCCCCAGCAGTGCAGGGCACCTGCCAGCAGGCCCCCACTCATGCCCCCTTGCAGCCCCACCCCCAGCATTGCAGGGCAGCTGCCAGCAGGCCCCCACTCATGTCCCCCAGCACCCCCACCCCCCAGCAGTGCAGGGTACCTGCCAGCAGACCCCACTCATGTCCCCCAGCACTCCCAGCCACCAGCAGTGCAGGGCACCTGCCAGCAGGCCCCCACTCATGTCTCCCAGCACTCCCAGCCACCAGCAGTGCAGGGCACCTGCCAGCTGGCCCCCACTCATGTCCCACTCATGTCCCCTTGCACCCCCACCCCCAGCAGTGCAGGGCACCTGCCAGCAGACCCCCTTTCATGTTCCCTTGCACCCCCACCCCCCAGCAGTACAGGGCACCTGCCAGCAGGCCCCCACTCATGTCCCCCAGCACCCCCATCCACCAGCACTGAGGGGCACCTGCCAGCAGGCCCCCACTCATGTCCCACTCATGTCCCCTTGCACCCTCACCCCCCAGCAGTGCGGGGCCCCTGCCAGCAGGCCCCCCACTCATGTCCCCTTGCAGCCCCACCCCCAGCATTGCAGGGCAGCTGCCAGCAGGCCCCCACTCATGTCCCCCAGCACCCCCACCCCCCACCAGTGCAGGGTACCTGCCAGCAGACCCCACTCATGTCCCCCAGCACCCCCAACCCCCAGCAGTGCAGGGCACCTGCCAGCAGGCCCCCACGCACGTCCCACTCATGTATCCTTGCACCCCCAACCCCCAGCAGTGCAGGGCACCTACCAGCAGGCCCCCACTCATGTCCCACTCATGTGCCCTTGCACCCCCATCCCCCAGAAGTGCAGGGCACCTTCCAGCAGGCCCCCACGCATGTCCCACTCATGTCCCCTTGCACCCCTACACCCCAGCAGTGCAGGGCACCTGCCAACAGGCCCCCACTCATGTCCAACTCATGTCCCCTTGCACCCCCACCCCCAGCAGTGCAGGGCACCTGCCAGGAGGCAACCACTCATGTCCAACTCATGTCCCCTTGCACCCCCACCCCCCAGCAGTGCAGGGCACCTGCCAGCAGGCCCCCACTCATGTCCCACTCATGTCCTCTTGCACCCCCACCCCCCAGCAGTGCAGGGCACCTGCCAACAGGCCCCCACTCATGTCCAACTCATGTCCCCTTGCAGCCCCACCCCCAGCAGTGCAGGGCACCTGCCAGCAGACCCCCTCTCATGTCCCCTTGCACCCCCACCCCCAGCAGTACAGGGCACCTGTCAGCAGGCCCCCATCCATGTCCCCCAGCACCCCCACCCACCAGCAGTGCAGGGCACCTGCCAGCAGGCCCCCACTCATGTCCCCCAGCACCCCCACCCACCAGCACTGAGGGGCACCTGCCAGCAGGCCCCCACTCATGTCCCACTCATGTCTCCTTGCAGCCCCATTCCCCAGCAGTGCAGGGCACCTGCCAGCAGGACCCCGCTCATGTCCCCCAGCACCCCCACCCCCCAGCAGTGCAGGGCACCTGCCAGCAGGCCCCCACTCATGTCCCCCAGCACCCCCACCCCCAGCAGTGCAGGGCACATGCCAGCAGGTCCCACTCATGTCCCCCAGAACCCCCACCCGCCAGCAGTGCAGGGCGCCTGCCAGCAGGCCCCCACTCATGTCCCACTCATGTCCCCTTGCGCCCCCACCCCCAGCAGTGCAGGGCACCTGCCAGCAGGCCCGACTCATGGCCCACTCATGTCCCCTTGCCCACCCACCAGCAGTGCAGGGCGCCTGCCATCAGGCCCCCACTCATGTCCCCCAGCACCTCCACCCACCAGCAGTGCATGGTATCTGCCAGCAGGCCGCCACTCATGTCCCCTAGCACCCCCGCCCACCAGCAGTGCAGGGCACCTGCCAGCAGGCCCCCACTCATGTCCCCCAGCACCCCCACCCCCCAGCAGTGCAGGGCACCTGCCAGCAGGCCCCCACTCATGTCCCCCCAGCACCCCCACCCACAGGCAGTTCAGGGCACCTGCCAGCAGTCCCCCACTCATGTCCCCCAGCACCCCCACCCCCCAGCAGTACAGGGCATCTGCCAGCATGCCCCCACTCATGTCCCACTCATGTCCCCTTCCAGCCCCATACCCCAGCAGTGCAGGGCACCTGCCAGCAGGCCCCCGCTCATGTCCCCCAGCACCCCCACCCCCCAGCAGTACAGGGCATCTGCCAGCATGCCCCCACTCATGTCCCCCAGCACCCCCACCCCCAGCAGTGTAGGGCACCTGCCAGCAGGCCCCCACTCATTTCCCTCAGCACCCCCACCCACAGGCAGTTCAGGGCACCTGCCAGCAGTCCCCCACTCATGTCCCCCAGCACCCCCACCCCCCAGCAGTGCAGGGCACCTGCCAGCAGGCCCCCACTCATGTCCCCTTGCACACCCTCCCCCCAGCAGTGCAGGGCACCTGCCAGCAGGGCCCCACTCATGGCCCACTCATGTCCCCTTGCATCCCCACCCCCCAGCAGTGCAGGCGGCTGCCATCAGGCCCCCTCTCATGTCCCCCAGCACCCCCACCCACCAGCAGTGCAGGGCATCTGCCAGCAGGCCCCCACTCATGTCCCCTAGCACCCCCACCCACCAGCACTGTGGGACACCTGCCAGCAGGCCCCCACTCATGTCCCACTCAGGTCCCCTTGCACCCCCACTCCCAGCAGTGCAGGGCACCTGCCAGCAGGCCCCCACTCATGTCCCACTCATGTCCCCTTTCAGTCCCACCCCCCTGCAATGCAGGGCATATGTCAGCAGAACCCCACTCATGTCCCCCAGCACCCCCACCTCCCATCAGTGCAGGGCACCTGCCAGCAGGCCCCCACTCATGTCCCCCAGCACCCCCACCCCCCAGCAGTGCAGGGCACCTGCCAGCAGGCCCCCACTCATGTCCCCCCAGCACTCCCACCCACCAGCAGTGCAGGGCACCTGCCAGCAGGCCCCCACTCATGTCCGCTAGCACTCCCACCCACCAGCACTGAGGGGCACCTGCCAGCAGGCCCCCACTCATGTCCCACTCATGTCCCCTTGCACCCTCACCCCCCAGCAGTGTGGGGCCCCTGCCAGCAGGCCCCCCACTCATGTCCCCTTGCAGCCCCACCCCCAGCATTGCAGGGCAGCTGCCAGCAGGCCCCCACTCATATCCCCTTGCACCCCCAAACCCCAGCAGTGCAGGGCACTTGCCAGCAGGCCCGCACTCATGTCCCCCAGCACCCCCACCCACCAGCAGTGTAGGGCACCTGCCAGCAGGCCCCCACTCATGTCCCACTCATGTCTCCTTGCACCCCCAATCCCCAGCATTGCTGGGCACCTGCCTGCAGGCTCCACTCATGTCCCACTCATGTCCCCTTGCACCCCCACCCCCCAGCATTGCAGGACACCTGCCAGCAGGCCCCCACTCATGTCCCACACATGTCCCCCAGCACCCCCACCCCCCAGCAGTGCAGGGCACCTGCCAGCAGGCCCCCACTCATATCCCATTGCACCCCCAAACCCCAGCAGTGCAGGGCACTTGCCAGCAGGCCCGCACTCATGTCCCCCAGCACCCCCACCCACCAGCAGTGTAGGGCACCTGCCAGCAGGCCCCCACTCATGTCCCACTCATGTCCCCTTGCCCACCCCCCAGCAGTGCAGGGCACCTGCCAGCAGTTCCCCACTCATGTCCCACTCATGTCCCCTTGCACCTCAACCCCCAGCAGTGCAGGGCACCTGCCAGCAGGCCCCCACTCATGTCCCACTCATGTCCCCTTGAACGCCCACCCCCCAGCAGTGCAGGGCACCTGCCAACAGGCCCCCACTCATGTCCAACTCATGTCCCCCAGCACCCCCACCCACCAACAGGGCAGGGCACCTGCCAGCAAGCCCCCACTCATGTCCCCAAGCACCCCCACCCAGCAGCACTGAGGGGCACCTGCCAGCAGGCCCCCAATCATGTCCCACTCATATCCCCTTGCACCCGCAGCCCCCAGCAGTGCAGGGCACCTGCCAGCAGGCCCCCACTCATGTCCCCTTGCAGCCCCACCCCCAGCAATGCAGGGCACCTGCCAGCAGGCCCCCACTCATGTCCCCCAGCACCCCCACCCCCCAGCAGTGCAGGGCACCTGCCAGCAGGCCCCAACTCATGTCCCCCAGCACCCCCACCCCCCAGCAGTGCAGGGCACCTGCCAGCAGGCCCCCGCTCATGTCCCCCAGCACTCCCACCCCCCAGCAGTGCAGGGCACCTGCCAGCAGGCCCCCACTCATGTCTCCCAGCACTCCCAGCCACCAGCAGTGCAGGGCACCTGCCAGCTGGCCCCCACTCATGTCCCACTCATGTCCCCTTGCACCCCCACCCCCAGCAGTGCAGGGCACCTGCCAGCAGGCCCCCACTCATGTCCCCCAGCACCCCCATCCACCAGCACTGAGGGGCACCTGCCAGCAGGCCCCCACTCATGTCCCACTCATGTCTCCTAGCACCCCCAATCCCCAGCATTGCTGGGCACCTGCCTGCAGGCTCCACTCATGTCCCACTCATGTCCCCTTGCACCCCCACCCCCCAGCATTGCAGGACACCTGCCAGCAGGCCCCCACTCATGTCCCACTCATGTCCCCCAGCACCCCCACCCCCCAGCAGTACAGGGCACCTGCCAGCAGGCCCCCACTCATATCCCCTTGCACCCCCAAACCCCAGCAGTGCAGGGCACTTGCCAGCAGGCCCGCACTCATGTCCCCCAGCACCCCCACCCACCAGCAGTGTAGGGCACCTGCCAGCAGGCCCCCACTCATGTCCCACTCATGTCCCCTTGTACCCCACCCCCCAGCAGTGCAGGGCACCTGCCAGCAGTTCCCCACTCATGTCCCACTCATGTCCCCTTGCACCTCAACCCCCAGCAGTGCAGGGCACCTGCCAGCAGGCCCCCACTCATGTCCCACTCATGTCCCCTTGAACGCCCACCCCCCAGCAGTGCAGGGCACCTGCCAACAGGCCCCCACTCATGTCCAACTCATGTCCCCTTGCACCCCCACCCCCCAGCAGTGCAGGGCACCTGCCAGTAGGCCCCCGCTCATGTCCCCTTGCACCCCCACCCCCCAGCAGTGCAGTGCACCTGCCAGCAGGCCCGCACTCATGTCCCCTTGTACCCCCACCCCCCAGCAGTGCAGGGCACCTGCCAGCAGGCCCCCACTCATGTCCCACTCATGTCTCCTTGCACCCCCAATCCCCAGCATTGCTGGGCACCTGCCTGCAGGCTCCACTCATGTCCCACTCATGTCCCCTTGCACCCCCACCCCCCAGCATTGCAGGACACCTGCCAGCAGGCCCCCACTCATGTCCCACTCATGTCCCCCAGCACCCCCATCCCCCAGCAGTACAGGGCACCTGCCAGCAGGCCCCCACTCATATCCCCTTGCACCCCCAAACCCCAGCAGTGCAGGGCACTTGCCAGCAGGCCCGCACTCATGTCCCCCAGCACCCCCACCCACCAGCAGTGTAGGGCACCTGCCAGCAGGCCCCCACTCATGTCCCACTCATGTCCCCTTGTACCCCACCCCCCAGCAGTGCAGGGCACCTGCCAGCAGTTCCCCACTCATGTCCCACTCATGTCCCCTTGCACCTCAACCCCCAGCAGTGCAGGGCACCTGCCAGCAGGCCCCCACTCATGTCCCACTCATGTCCCCTTGAACGCCCACCCCCCAGCAGTGCAGGGCACCTGCCAACAGGCCCCCACTCATGTCCAACTCATGTCCCCTTGCACCCCCACCCCCCAGCAGTGCAGGGCACCTGCCAGCAGACCCCCACTCATGTCCCCCAGCACTCCCACCCCCCAGCAGTGCAGGGCACCTGCCAGCAGGCCCCCACTCATGTCTCCCAGCACTCCCAGCCACCAGCAGTGCAGGGCACCTGCCAGCTGGCCCCCACTCATGTCCCACTCATGTCCCCTTGCACCCCCACCCCCAGCAGTGCAAGGCACCTGCCAGCATACCCCCTCTCATGTTCCATTGCACCCCCACCCCCCAGCAGTACAGGGCACCTGCCAGCAGGCCCCCACTCATGTCCCCCAGCACCCCCATCCACCAGCACTGAGGGGCACCTGCCAGCAGGCCCCCACTCATGTCCCACTCATGTCTCCTAGCACCCCCAATCCCCAGCATTGCTGGGCACCTGCCTGCAGGCTCCACTCATGTCCCACTCATGTCCCCTTGCACCCCCACCCCCCAGCATTGCAGGACACCTGCCAGCAGGCCCCCACTCATGTCCCACTCATGTCCCCCAGCACCCCCACCCCCAGCAGTGCAGGGCACCTGCCAGCAGACCCCCTCTCATGTTCCCTTGCACCCCCAAACCCCAGCAGTGCAGGGCACTTGCCAGCAGGCCCGCACTCATGTCCCCCAGCACCCCCACCCACCAGCAGTGTAGGGCACCTGCCAGCAGGCCCCCACTCATGTCCCACTCATGTCCCCTTGTACCCCACCCCCCAGCAGTGCAGGGCACCTGCCAGCAGTTCCCCACTCATGTCCCACTCATGTCCCCTTGCACCTCAACCCCCAGCAGTGCAGGGCACCTGCCAGCAGGCCCCCACTCATGTCCCACTCATGTCCCCTTGAACGCCCACCCCCCAGCAGTGCAGGGCACCTGCCAACAGGCCCCCACTCATGTCCAACTCATGTCCCCTTGCACCCCCACCCCCCAGCAGTGCAGGGCACCTGCCAGCAGACCCCCACTCATGTCCCCCAGCACCCCCACCCACCAACAGGGCAGGGCACCTGCCAGCAAGCCCCCACTCATGTCCCCAAGCACCCCCACCCAGCAGCACTGAGGGGCACCTGCCAGCAGGCCCCCAATCATGTCCCACTCATATCCCCTTGCACCCGCAGCCCCCAGCAGTGCAGGGCACCTGCCAGCAGGCCCCCACTCATGTCCCCTTGCAGCCCCACCCCCCAGCAATGCAGAGCACCTGCCAGCAGGCCCCCACTCATGTCCCCCAGCACCCCCACCCCCCAGCAGTGCAGTGCACCTGCCAGCAGGCCCGCACTCATGTCCCCTTGTACCCCCACCCCCCAGCAGTGCAGGGCACCTGCCAGCAGGCCCCCACTCATGTCCCCCAGCACCCCCACCCCCCAGCAGTGCAGGAGACCTGCCAGCAGGCCCCCGCTCATGTCCCCTTGCACCCCCACCCCCAGCAGTGCAGTGCACCTGCCAGCAGGCCCGCACTCATGTCCCCTTGTACCCCCACCCCCCAGCAGTGCAGGGCACCTGCCAGCAGGCCCCCACTCATGTCCCACTCATGTCTCCTTGCACCCCCAATCCCCAGCATTGCTGGGCACCTGCCTGCAGGCTCCACTCATGTCCCACTCATGTCCCCTTGCACCCCCACCCCCCAGCATTGCAGGACACCTGCCAGCAGGCCCCCACTCATGTCCCACTCATGTCCCCCAGCACCCCCACCCCCCAGCAGTGCAGGGCACCTGCCAGCAGGCCCCCACTCATATCCCATTGCACCCCCAAACCCCAGCAGTGCAGGGCACTTGCCAGCAGGCCCGCACTCATGTCCCCCAGCACCCCCACCCACCAGCAGTGTAGGGCACCTGCCAGCAGGCCCCCACTCATGTCCCACTCATGTCCCCTTGTACCCCACCCCCCAGCAGTGCAGGGCACCTGCCAGCAGTTCCCCACTCATGTCCCACTCATGTCCCCTTGCACCTCAACCCCCAGCAGTGCAGGACACCTGCCAGCAGGCCCCCACTCATGTCCCACTCATGTCCCCTTGCACCTCAACCCCCAGCATTGCAGGACACCTGCCAGCAGGCCCCCACTCATGTCCCACTCATGTCCCCCAGCACCCCCACCCCCCAGCAGTGCAGGGCACCTGCCAGCAGGCCCCCACTCATATCCCATTGCACCCCCAAACCCCAGCAGTGCAGGGCACTTGCCAGCAGGCCCGCACTCATGTCCCCCAGCACCCCCACCCACCAACAGGGCAGGGCACCTGCCAGCAAGCCCCCACTCATGCCCCCAAGCACCCCCACCCACCAGCACTGAGGGGCACCTGCCAGCAGGCCCCCAATCATGTCCCACTCATATCCCCTTGCACCCGCAGCCCCCAGCAGTGCAGGGCACCTGCCAGCAGGCCCCCACTCATGTCCCCTTGCAGCCCCACCCCCCAGCAATGCAGAGCACCTGCCAGCAGGCCCCCACTCATGTCCCCCAGCACCCCCACCCCCCAGCAGTGCAGTGCACCTGCCAGCAGGCCCGCACTCATGTCCCCTTGTACCCCCACCCCCCAGCAGTGCAGGGCACCTGCCAGCAGGCCCCCACTCATGTCCCCCAGCACCCCCACCCCCCAGCAGTGCAGGGCACCTGCCAGCAGGCCCCCGCTCATGTCCCCTTGCACCCCCACCCCCCAGCAGTGCAGTGCACCTGCCAGCAGGCCCGCACTCATGTCCCCTTGTACCCCCACCCCCCAGCAGTGCAGGGCACCTGCCAGCAGGCCCCCACTCATGTCCCACTCATGTCTCCTTGCACCCCCAATCCCCAGCATTGCTGGGCACCTGCCTGCAGGCTCCACTCATGTCCCACTCATGTCCCCTTGCACCCCCACCCCCCAGCATTGCAGGACACCTGCCAGCAGGCCCCCACTCATGTCCCACTCATGTCCCCCAGCACCCCCACCCCCCAGCAGTGCAGGGCACCTGCCAGCAGGCCCCCACTCATATCCCATTGCACCCCCAAACCCCAGCAGTGCAGGGCACTTGCCAGCAGGCCCGCACTCATGTCCCCCAGCACCCCCACCCACCAGCAGTGTAGGGCACCTGCCAGCAGGCCCCCACTCATGTCCCACTCATGTCCCCTTGTACCCCACCCCCCAGCAGTGCAGGGCACCTGCCAGCAGTTCCCCACTCATGTCCCACTCATGTCCCCTTGCACCTCAACCCCCAGCAGTGCAGGACACCTGCCAGCAGGCCCCCACTCATGTCCCACTCATGTCCCCTTGCACCTCAACCCCCAGCATTGCAGGACACCTGCCAGCAGGCCCCCACTCATGTCCCACTCATGTCCCCCAGCACCCCCACCCCCCAGCAGTGCAGGGCACCTGCCAGCAGGCCCCCACTCATATCCCATTGCACCCCCAAACCCCAGCAGTGCAGGGCACTTGCCAGCAGGCCCGCACTCATGTCCCCCAGCACCCCCACCCACCAACAGGGCAGGGCACCTGCCAGCAAGCCCCCACTCATGTCCCCAAGCACCCCCACCCACCAGCACTGAGGGGCACCTGCCAGCAGGCCCCCAATCATGTCCCACTCATATCCCCTTGCACCCGCAGCCCCCAGCAGTGCAGGGCACCTGCCAGCAGGCCCCCACTCATGTCCCCTTGCAGCCCCACCCCCCAGCAATGCAGGGCACCTGCCAGCAGGCCCCCACTCATGTCCCCCAGCACCCCCACCCCCCAGCAGTGCAGGGCACCTGCCAGCAGGCCCCCACTCATGTCCCCCAGCACCCCCACCCCCCAGCAGTGCAGGGCACCTGCCAGCAGGCCCCCGCTCATGTCCCCTTGCAGCCCCACCCCCCAGCAATGCAGGGCACCTGCCAGCAGGCCCCCACTCATGTCCCCCAGCACCCCCACCCCCCAGCAGTGCAGGGCACCTGCCAGCAGACCCCCACTCATGTCCCCCAGCACCCCCACCCACCAGCACTGAGGGGCACCTTAAAGCAGGCCCCCACTCATGTCCACCAGCACCCCCACACACCTGTACTGAGGGGCACCTGCCAGCAGGACCCAACTCATGTCACACTCATGTCCCCTTGCACCCCTACCCGCCAGCAGTGCAGGGCACCTGCCTGCAGCCCTCACTCATGTCCCACTCATGTCCCTTACAGCCCCACCCCCAGCAGTGCAGGGCACCTACCAGCAGGCCCCCACTCATGTCCCCCAGCACCCCCACCCCCCAGCAGTGCAGGGCAACTGCCAGCAGGCCCCCACTCATGTCCCACTCATGTCCCCTTGCACTCCCACCCGCCAGGAGTGAGTGCAGGGCACCTGCCAGCTGGCCCCCACTCATGTCCCCTTGCACCCCCATGCCCCAGCAGTGCAGGGCATCTGCTAGCAGGCCCCCACTCATGTCCCCCAGCACCGCCACCCGCAGCAGAGCTGGGCAAATGCCAGCAGGCCCCCATTCATGTCTCCTTGCACCCCCACCCCCAGCAATGCAGGGCACCTGCCAGCAGGCCCTCACTCAGCTCCCGCAGCACCCCCACCCACCAGCAGTGCAGGGCACCTGCCAGCAGGCCCCCACTCATGTCCCCCATCACCCCCACCCACCAGCACTGAGGAACACCTGCCAGCAGGCCCCCACTCATGTCCCACTCATGTCCCCTTGCACCCCCACCCCCCAGCAGTGCAGGGTACCTGCCTTCAGGCCCCCACTCATGTCCTTTTGCACCCCAACCCCCAGAGTGCAGTGCCCCTGGCAGCAGGCCCCCACTCATGTCCCCCAGCAGCCCCACCCAAAGGCAGTGCAGGAGTACCTGCCAGCAGGCCCCCACTCATGTCCCCCAGCACCCCCACCCACCAGCACTGAGGGGCACATGCCAGCAGGCCCCCACTCATGTCCCACTCATGTCCCCTTGCACCCCCACCCCCCAGCAGTGCAGGGCACCTGCCAGCAGGCCCCCACTCATGTCCCCTTGCAGCCCCAACCCCCAGCAGTACAGGGCACCTGCCAGCAGGCCCCCACTCATGATCCCCAGCACCCCCACCCCCCAACAGTGCAGGGCACCTGCCTGCAGGCCCCCATCCATGTCCCACAGCACCCCCACCCACAAGAAGTGCAGGGCAGCTGCCAGCAGGCCCCCACTCATGTCCCCCAGCACCCCCACCCACCAACAGGGCAGGGCACCTGCCAGCAAGCCCCCACTCATGTCCCCAAGCACCCCCACCCACCAGCACTGAGGGGCACCTGCCAGCAGGCCCCCAATCATGTCCCACTCATATCCCCTTGCACCCGCAGCCCCCAGCAGTGCAGGGCACCTGCCAGCAGGCCCCCACTCATGTCCCCTTGCAGCCCCACCCCCCAGCAATGCAGGGCACCTGCCAGCAGGCCCCCACTCATGTCCCCCAGCACCCCCACCCCCCAGCAGTGCAGGGCACCTGCCAGCAGGCCCCCACTCATGTCCCCCAGCACCCCCACCCCCAAGCAGTGCAGGGCACCTGCCAGCAGGCCCCCGCTCATGTCCCCTTGCACCCCCACCCCCCAGCAGTGCAGTGCACCTGCCAGCAGGCCCGCACTCATGTCCCCTTGTACCCCCACCCCCCAGCAGTGCAGGCCCCCACTCATGTCCCACTCATGTCTCCTTGCACCTCAACCCCCAGCAGTGCAGGGCACCTGCCAGCAGGCCCCCACTCATGTCCCACTCATGTCCCCTTGAACGCCCACCCCCCAGCAGTGCAGGGCACCTGCCAGCAGGCCCCCACTCATGTCCCACTCATGTCCCCCAGCACCCCCACCCCCCAGCAGTACAGGGCACCTGCCAGCAGGCCCCCACTCATATCCCCTTGCACCCCCAAACCCCAGCAGTGCAGGGCACTTGCCAGCAGGCCCGCACTCATGTCCCCCAGCACCCCCACCCACCAGCAGTGTAGGGCACCTGCCAGCAGGCCCCCACTCATGTCCCACTCATGTCCCCTTGTACCCCACCCCCCAGCAGTGCAGGGCACCTGCCAGCAGTTCCCCACTCATGTCCCACTCATGTCCCCTTGCACCTCAACCCCCAGCAGTGCAGGGCACCTGCCAGCAGGCCCCCACTCATGTCCCACTCATGTCCCCTTGAAAGCCCACCCCCCAGCAGTGCAGGGCACCTGCCAACAGGCCCCCACTCATGTCCAACTCATGTCCCCTTGCACCCCCACCCCCCAGCAGTGCAGGGCACCTGCCAGCAGACCCCCACTCATGTCCCCCAGCACCCCCACCCCCCAGCAGTGCAGGGCACCTGCCAGCAGGCCCCCACTCATGTCCCCCAGCACCCCCACCCCCCAGCAGTGCAGGGCACCTGCCAGCAGGCCCCCGCTCATGTCCCCTTGCACCCCCACCCCCCAGCAGTGCAGTGCACCTGCCAGCAGGCCCGCACTCATGTCCCCTTGTACCCCCACCCCCCAGCAGTGCAGGGCACCTGCCAGCAGGCCCCCACTCATGTCCCACTCATGTCTCCTTGCACCCCCAATCCCCAGCATTGCTGGGCACTTGCCTGCAGGCTCCACTCATGTCCCACTCATGTCCCCTTGCACCCCCACCCCCCAGCATTGCAGGACACCTGCCAGCAGGCCCCCACTCATGTCCCACTCATGTCTCCTTGCACCCCCAATCCCCAGCATTGCTGGGCACCTGCCTGCAGGCTCCACTCATGTCCCACTCATGTCCCCTTGCACCCCCACCCCCCAGCATTGCAGGACACCTGCCAGCAGGCCCCCACTCATGTCCCACTCATGTCCCCCAGCACCCCCACCCCCCAGCAGTGCAGGGCACCTGCCAGCAGGCCCCCACTCATATCCCATTGCACCCCCAAACCCCAGCAGTGCAGGGCACTTGCCAGCAGGCCCGCACTCATGTCCCCCAGCACCCCCACCCACCAGCAGTGTAGGGCACCTGCCAGCAGGCCCCCACTCATGTCCCACTCATGTCCCCTTGTACCCCACCCCCCAGCAGTGCAGGGCACCTGCCAGCAGTTCCCCACTCATGTCCCACTCATGTCCCCTTGCACCTCAACCCCCAGCAGTGCAGGGCACCTGCCAGCAGGCCCCCACTCATGTCCCACTCATGTCCCCTTGAACGCCCACCCCCCAGCAGTGCAGGGCACCTGCCAACAGGCCCCCACTCATGTCCAACTCATGTCCCCCAGCACCCCCACCCACCAACAGGGCAGGGCACCTGCCAGCAAGCCCCCACTCATGTCCCCAAGCACCCCCACCCAGCAGCACTGAGGGGCACCTGCCAGCAGGCCCCCAATCATGTCCCACTCATATCCCCTTGCACCCGCAGCCCCCAGCAGTGCAGGGCACCTGCCAGCAGGCCCCCACTCATGTCCTCTTGCAGCCCCACCCCCCAGCAATGCAGGGCACCTGCCAGCAGGCCCCCACTCATGTCCCCCAGCACCCCCACCCCCCAGCAGTGCAGGGCACCTGCCAGCAGGCCCCCACTCATGTCCCCCAGCACCCCCACCGCCCAGCAGTGCAGGGCACCTGCCAGCAGGCCCCCGCTCATGTCCCCTTGCACCCCCACCCCCCAGCAGTGCAGTGCACCTGCCAGCAGGCCCGCACTCATGTCCCCTTGTACCCCCACCCCCCAGCAGTGCAGGGCACCTGCCAGCAGGCCCCCACTCATGTCCCACTCATGTCTCCTTGCACCCCCAATCCCCAGCATTGCTGGGCACTTGCCTGCAGGCTCCACTCATGTCCCACTCATGTCCCCTTGCACCCCCACCCCCCAGCATTGCAGGACACCTGCCAGCAGGCCCCCACTCATGTCCCACTCATGTCCCCAGCACCCCCACCCCCCAGCATTACAGGGCACCTGCCAGCAGGCCCCCACTCATATCCCCTTGCACCCCCAAACCCCAGCAGTGCAGGGCACTTGCCAGCAGGCCCGCACTCATGTCCCCCAGCACCCCCACCCACCAGCAGTGTAGGGCACCTGCCAGCAGACCCCCACTCATGTCCCACTCATGTCCCCTTGTACCCCACCCCCCAGCAGTGCAGGGCACCTGCCAGCAGTTCCCCACTCATGTCCCACTCATGTCCCCTTGCACCTCAACCCCCAGCAGTGCATGGCACCTGCCAGCAGGCCCCCACTCATGTCCCACTCATGTCCCCTTGAACGCCCACCCCCCAGCAGTGCAGGGCACCTGCCAACAGGCCCCCACTCATGTCCAACTCATGTCCCCTTGCACCCCCACCCCCCAGCAGTGCAGGGCACCTGCCAGCAGACCCCCACTCATGTCCCCCAGCACTCCCACCCCCCAGCAGTGCAGGGCACCTGCCAGCAGGCCCCCACTCATGTCTCCCAGCACTCCCAGCCACCAGCAGTGCAGGGCACCTGCCAGCTGGCCCCCACTCATGTCCCACTCATGTCCCCTTGCACCCCCACCCCCAGCAGTGCAGGGCACCTGCCAGCAGACCCCCTCTCATGTTCCCTTTCACCCCCACCCCCCAGCAGTACAGGGCACCTGCCAGCAGGCCCCCACTCATGTCCCCCAGCACCCCCATCCACCAGCACTGAGGGGCACCTGCCAGCAGGCCCCCACTCATGTCCCACTCATGTCTCCTAGCACCCCCAATCCCCAGCATTGCTGGGCACCTGCCTGCAGGCTCCACTCATGTCCCACTCATGTCCCCTTGCACCCCCACCCCCCAGCATTGCAGGACACCTGCCAGCAGGCCCCCACTCATGTCCCACTCATGTCCCCCAGCACCCCCACCCCCAGCAGTGCAGGGCACCTGCCAGCAGACCCCCTCTCATGTTCCCTTGCACCCCCAAACCCCAGCAGTGCAGGGCACTTGCCAGCAGGCCCGCACTCATGTCCCCCAGCACCCCCACCCACCAGCAGTGTAGGGCACCTGCCAGCAGGCCCCCACTCATGTCCCACTCATGTCCCCTTGTACCCCACCCCCCAGCAGTGCAGGGCACCTGCCAGCAGTTCCCCACTCATGTCCCACTCATGTCCCCTTGCACCTCAACCCCCAGCAGTGCAGGGCACCTGCCAGCAGGCCCCCACTCATGTCCAACTCATGTCCCCCAGCACCCCCACCCACCAACAGGGCAGGACACCTGCCAGCAAGCCCCCACTCATGTCCCCAAGCACCCCCACGCACCAGCACTGAGGGGCACCTGCCAGCAGGCCCCCAATCATGTCCCACTCATATCCCCTTGCACCCGCAGCCCCCAGCAGTGCAGGGCACCTGCCAGCAGGCCCCCACTCATGTCCCCTTGCAGCCCCACCCCCCAGCAATGCAGGGCACCTGCCAGCAGGCCCCCACTCATGTCCCCCAGCACCCCCACCCCCCAGCAGTGCAGGGCACCTGCCAGCAGGCCCCCACTCATGTCCCACTCATGTCCCCTTGAACGCCCACCCCCCAGCAGTGCAGGGCACCTGCCAACAGGCCCCCACTCATGTCCAACTCATGTCCCCTTGCACCCCCACCCCCCAGCAGTGCAGGGCACCTGCCAGTAGGCCCCCGCTCATGTCCCCTTGCACCCCCACCCCCCAGCAGTGCAGTGCACCTGCCAGCAGGCCCGCACTCATGTCCCCTTGTACCCCCACCCCCCAGCAGTGCAGGGCACCTGCCAGCAGGCCCCCACTCATGTCCCACTCATGTCTCCTTGCACCCCCAATCCCCAGCATTGCTGGGCACCTGCCTGCAGGCTCCACTCATGTCCCACTCATGTCCCCTTGCACCCCCACCCCCCAGCATTGCAGGACACCTGCCAGCAGGCCCCCACTCATGTCCCACTCATGTCCCCCAGCACCCCCATCCCCCAGCAGTACAGGGCACCTGCCAGCAGGCCCCCACTCATATCCCCTTGCACCCCCAAACCCCAGCAGTGCAGGGCACTTGCCAGCAGGCCCGCACTCATGTCCCCCAGCACCCCCACCCACCAGCAGTGTAGGGCACCTGCCAGCAGGCCCCCACTCATGTCCCACTCATGTCCCCTTGTACCCCACCCCCCAGCAGTGCAGGGCACCTGCCAGCAGTTCCCCACTCATGTCCCACTCATGTCCCCTTGCACCTCAACCCCCAGCAGTGCAGGGCACCTGCCAGCAGGCCCCCACTCATGTCCCACTCATGTCCCCTTGAACGCCCACCCCCCAGCAGTGCAGGGCACCTGCCAACAGGCCCCCACTCATGTCCAACTCATGTCCCCTTGCACCCCCCCCCCCCAGCAGTGCAGGGCACCTGCCAGCAGACCCCCACTCATGTCCCCCAGCACTCCCACCCCCCAGCAGTGCAGGGCACCTGCCAGCAGGCCCCCACTCATGTCTCCCAGCACTCCCAGCCACCAGCAGTGCAGGGCACCTGCCAGCTGGCCCCCACTCATGTCCCACTCATGTCCCCTTGCACCCCCACCCCCAGCAGTGCAGGGCACCTGCCAGCATACCCCCTCTCATGTTCCCTTGCACCCCCACCCCCCAGCAGTACAGGGCACCTGCCAGCAGGCCCCCACTCATGTCCCCCAGCACCCCCATCCACCAGCACTGAGGGGCACCTGCCAGCAGGCCCCCACTCATGTCCCACTCATGTCTCCTAGCACCCCCAATCCCCAGCATTGCTGGGCACCTGCCTGCAGGCTCCACTCATGTCCCACTCATGTCCCCTTGCACCCCCACCCCCCAGCATTGCAGGACACCTGCCAGCAGGCCCCCACTCATGTCCCACTCATGTCCCCCAGCACCCCCACCCCCAGCAGTGCAGGGCACCTGCCAGCAGACCCCCTCTCATGTTCCCTTGCACCCCCAAACCCCAGCAGTGCAGGGCACTTGCCAGCAGGCCCGCACTCATGTCCCCCAGCACCCCCACCCACCAGCAGTGTAGGGCACCTGCCAGCAGGCCCCCACTCATGTCCCACTCATGTCCCCTTGTACCCCACCCCCCAGCAGTGCAGGGCACCTGCCAGCAGTTCCCCACTCATGTCCCACTCATGTCCCCTTGCACCTCAACCCCCAGCAGTGCAGGGCACCTGCCAGCAGGCCCCCACTCATGTCCCACTCATGTCCCCTTGAACGCCCACCCCCCAGCAGTGCAGGGCACCTGCCAACAGGCCCCCACTCATGTCCAACTCATGTCCCCTTGCACCCCCACCCCCCAGCAGTGCAGGGCACCTGCCAGCAGACCCCCACTCATGTCCCCCAGCACCCCCACCCACCAACAGGGCAGGGCACCTGCCAGCAAGCCCCCACTCATGTCCCCAAGCACCCCCACCCAGCAGCACTGAGGGGCACCTGCCAGCAGGCCCCCAATCATGTCCCACTCATATCCCCTTGCACCCGCAGCCCCCAGCAGTGCAGGGCACCTGCCAGCAGGCCCCCACTCATGTCCCCTTGCAGCCCCACCCCCCAGCAATGCAGAGCACCTGCCAGCAGGCCCCCACACATGTCCCCCAGCACCCCCACCCCCCAGCAGTGCAGTGCACCTGCCAGCAGGCCCGCACTCATGTCCCCTTGTACCCCCACCCCCCAGCAGTGCAGGGCACCTGCCAGCAGGCCCCCACTCATGTCCCCCAGCACCCCCACCCCCCAGCAGTGCAGGGCACCTGCCAGCAGGCCCCCGCTCATGTCCCCTTGCACCCCCACCCCCCAGCAGTGCAGTGCACCTGCCAGCAGGCCCGCACTCATGTCCCCTTGTACCCCCACCCCCCAGCAGTGCAGGGCACCTGCCAGCAGGCCCCCACTCATGTCCCACTCATGTCTCCTTGCACCCCCAATCCCCAGCATTGCTGGGCACCTGCCTGCAGGCTCCACTCATGTCCCACTCATGTCCCCTTGCACCCCCACCCCCCAGCATTGCAGGACACCTGCCAGCAGGCCCCCACTCATGTCCCACTCATGTCCCCCAGCACCCCCACCCCCCAGCAGTGCAGGGCACCTGCCAGCAGGCCCCCACTCATATCCCATTGCACCCCCAAACCCCAGCAGTGCAGGGCACTTGCCAGCAGGCCCGCACTCATGTCCCCCAGCACCCCCACCCACCAGCAGTGTAGGGCACCTGCCAGCAGGCCCCCACTCATGTCCCACTCATGTCCCCTTGTACCCCACCCCCCAGCAGTGCAGGGCACCTGCCAGCAGTTCCCCACTCATGTCCCACTCATGTCCCCTTGCACCTCAACCCCCAGCAGTGCAGGACACCTGCCAGCAGGCCCCCACTCATGTCCCACTCATGTCCCCTTGCACCTCAACCCCCAGCATTGCAGGACACCTGCCAGCAGGCCCCCACTCATGTCCCACTCATGTCCCCCAGCACCCCCACCCCCCAGCAGTGCAGGGCACCTGCCAGCAGGCCCCCACTCATATCCCATTGCACCCCCAAACCCCAGCAGTGCAGGGCACTTGCCAGCAGGCCCGCACTCATGTCCCCCAGCACCCCCACCCACCAACAGGGCAGGGCACCTGCCAGCAAGCCCCCACTCATGTCCCCAAGCACCCCCACCCACCAGCACTGAGGGGCACCTGCCAGCAGGCCCCCAATCATGTCCCACTCATATCCCCTTTTACCCGCAGCCCCCAGCAGTGCAGGGCACCTGCCAGCAGGCCCCCACTCATGTCCCCTTGCAGCCCCACCCCCCAGCAATGCAGGGCACCTGCCAGCAGGCCCCCACTCATGTCCCCCAGCACCCCCACCCCCCAGCAGTGCAGGGCACCTGCCAGCAGGCCCCCACTCATGTCCCCCAGCACCCCCACCCCCCAGCAGTGCAGGGCACCTGCCAGCAGGCCCCCGCTCATGTCCCCTTGCAGCCCCACCCCCCAGCAATGCAGGGCACCTGCCAGCAGGCCCCCACTCATGTCCCCCAGCACCCCCACCCCCCAGCAGTGCAGGGCACCTGCCAGCAGACCCCCACTCATGTCCCCCAGCACCCCCACCCACCAGCACTGAGGGGCACCTTAAAGCAGGCCCCCACTCATGTCCACCAGCACCCCCACACACCTGTACTGAGGGGCACCTGCCAGCAGGACCCAACTCATGTCACACTCATGTCCCCTTGCACCCCTACCCGCCAGCAGTGCAGGGCACCTGCCTGCAGCCCTCACTCATGTCCCACTCATGTCCCTTACAGCCCCACCCCCAGCAGTGCAGGGCACCTACCAGCAGGCCCCCACTCATGTCCCCCAGCACCCCCACCCCCCAGCAGTGCAGGGCAACTGCCAGCAGGCCCCCACTCATGTCCCACTCATGTCCCCTTGCACTCCCACCCGCCAGGAGTGAGTGCAGGGCACCTGCCAGCCGGCCCCCACTCATGTCCCCTTGCACCCCCATGCCCCAGCAGTGCAGGGCATCTGCTAGCAGGCCCCCACTCATGTCCCCCAGCACCGCCACCCGCAGCAGAGCTGGGCAAATGCCAGCAGGCCCCCATTCATGTCTCCTTGCACCCCCACCCCCAGCAATGCAGGGCACCTGCCAGCAGGCCCTCACTCAGCTCCCGCAGCACCCCCACCCACCAGCAGTGCAGGGCACCTGCCAGCAGGCCCCCACTCATGTCCCCCATCACCCCCACCCACCAGCACTGAGGAACACCTGCCAGCAGGCCCCCACTCATGTCCCACTCATGTTCCCTTGCACCCCCACCCCCCAGCAGTGCAGGGTACCTGCCTTCAGGCCCCCACTCATGTCCTTTTGCACCCCAACCCCCAGAGTGCAGTGCCCCTGGCAGCAGGCCCCCACTCATGTCCCCCAGCAGCCCCACCCAAAGGCAGTGCAGGAGTACCTGCCAGCAGGCCCCCACTCATGTCCCCCAGCACCCCCACCCACCAGCACTGAGGGGCACATGCCAGCAGGCCCCCACTCATGTCCCACTCATGTCCCCTTGCACCCCCACCCCCCAGCAGTGCAGGGCACCTGCCAGCAGGCCCCCACTCATGTCCCCTTGCAGCCCCAACCCCCAGCAGTACAGGGCACCTGCCAGCAGGCCCCCACTCATGATCCCCAGCACCCCCACCCCCCAACAGTGCAGGGCACCTGCCTGCAGGCCCCCATCCATGTCCCACAGCACCCCCACCCACAAGAAGTGCAGGGCAGCTGCCAGCAGGCCCCCACTCATGTCCCCCAGCACCCCCACCCACCAACAGGGCAGGGCACCTGCCAGCAAGCCCCCACTCATGTCCCCAAGCACCCCCACCCACCAGCACTGAGGGGCACCTGCCAGCAGGCCCCCAATCATGTCCCACTCATATCCCCTTGCACCCGCAGCCCCCAGCAGTGCAGGGCACCTGCCAGCAGGCCCCCACTCATGTCCCCTTGCAGCCCCACCCCCCAGCAATGCAGGGCACCTGCCAGCAGGCCCCCACTCATGTCCCCCAGCACCCCCACCCCCCAGCAGTGCAGGGCACCTGCCAGCAGGCCCCCACTCATGTCCCCCAGCACCCCCACCCCCCAGCAGTGCAGGGCACCTGCCAGCAGGCCCCCGCTCATGTCCCCTTGCACCCCCACCCCCCAGCAGTGCAGTGCACCTGCCAGCAGGCCCGCACTCATGTCCCCTTGTACCCCCACCCCCCAGCAGTGCAGGCCCCCACTCATGTCCCACTCATGTCTCCTTGCACCTCAACCCCCAGCAGTGCAGGGCACCTGCCAGCAGGCCCCCACTCATGTCCCACTCATGTCCCCTTGAACGCCCACCCCCCAGCAGTGCAGGGCACCTGCCAGCAGGCCCCCACTCATGTCCCACTCATGTCCCCCAGCACCCCCACCCCCCAGCAGTACAGGGCACCTGCCAGCAGGCCCCCACTCATATCCCCTTGCACCCCCAAACCCCAGCAGTGCAGGGCACTTGCCAGCAGGCCCGCACTCATGTCCCCCAGCACCCCCACCCACCAGCAGTGTAGGGCACCTGCCAGCAGGCCCCCACTCATGTCCCACTCATGTCCCCTTGTACCCCACCCCCCAGCAGTGCAGGGCACCTGCCAGCAGTTCCCCACTCATGTCCCACTCATGTCCCCTTGCACCTCAACCCCCAGCAGTGCAGGGCACCTGCCAGCAGGCCCCCACTCATGTCCCACTCATGTCCCCTTGAAAGCCCACCCCCCAGCAGTGCAGGGCACCTGCCAACAGGCCCCCACTCATGTCCAACTCATGTCCCCTTGCACCCCCACCCCCCAGCAGTGCAGGGCACCTGCCAGCAGACCCCCACTCATGTCCCCCAGCACCCCCACCCCCCAGCAGTGCAGGGCACCTGCCAGCAGGCCCCCACTCATGTCCCCCAGCACCCCCACCCCCCAGCAGTGCAGGGCACCTGCCAGCAGGCCCCCGCTCATGTCCCCTTGCACCCCCACCCCCCAGCAGTGCAGTGCACCTGCCAGCAGGCCCGCACTCATGTCCCCTTGTACCCCCACCCCCCAGCAGTGCAGGGCACCTGCCAGCAGGCCCCCACTCATGTCCCACTCATGTCTCCTTGCACCCCCAATCCCCAGCATTGCTGGGCACTTGCCTGCAGGCTCCACTCATGTCCCACTCATGTCCCCTTGCACCCCCACCCCCCAGCATTGCAGGACACCTGCCAGCAGGCCCCCACTCATGTCCCACTCATGTCTCCTTGCACCCCCAATCCCCAGCATTGCTGGGCACCTGCCTGCAGGCTCCACTCATTTCCCACTCATGTCCCCTTGCACCCCCACCCCCCAGCATTGCAGGACACCTGCCAGCAGGCCCCCACTCATGTCCCACTCATGTCCCCCAGCACCCCCACCCCCCAGCAGTGCAGGGCACCTGCCAGCAGTTCCCCACTCATGTCCCACTCATGTCCCCTTGCACCTCAACCCCCAGCAGTGCAGGGCACCTGCCAGCAGGCCCCCACTCATGTCCAACTCATGTCCCCCAGCACCCCCACCCACCAACAGGGCAGGACACCTGCCAGCAAGCCCCCACTCATGTCCCCAAGCACCCCCACGCACCAGCACTGAGGGGCACCTGCCAGCAGGCCCCCAATCATGTCCCACTCATATCCCCTTGCACCCGCAGCCCCCAGCAGTGCAGGGCACCTGCCAGCAGGCCCCCACTCATGTCCCCTTGCAGCCCCACCCCCCAGCAATGCAGGGCACCTGCCAGCAGGCCCCCACTCATGTCCCCCAGCACCCCCACCCCCCAGCAGTGCAGGGCACCTGCCAGCAGGCCCCCACTCATGTCCCACTCATGTCCCCTTGAACGCCCACCCCCCAGCAGTGCAGGGCACCTGCCAACAGGCCCCCACTCATGTCCAACTCATGTCCCCTTGCACCCCCACCCCCCAGCAGTGCAGGGCACCTGCCAGTAGGCCCCCGCTCATGTCCCCTTGCACCCCCACCCCCCAGCAGTGCAGTGCACCTGCCAGCAGGCCCGCACTCATGTCCCCTTGTACCCCCACCCCCCAGCAGTGCAGGGCACCTGCCAGCAGGCCCCCACTCATGTCCCACTCATGTCTCCTTGCACCCCCAATCCCCAGCATTGCTGGGCACCTGCCTGCAGGCTCCACTCATGTCCCACTCATGTCCCCTTGCACCCCCACCCCCCAGCATTGCAGGACACCTGCCAGCAGGCCCCCACTCATGTCCCACTCATGTCCCCCAGCACCCCCATCCCCCAGCAGTACAGGGCACCTGCCAGCAGGCCCCCACTCATATCCCCTTGCACCCCCAAACCCCAGCAGTGCAGGGCACTTGCCAGCAGGCCCGCACTCATGTCCCCCAGCACCCCCACCCACCAGCAGTGTAGGGCACCTGCCAGCAGGCCCCCACTCATGTCCCACTCATGTCCCCTTGTACCCCACCCCCCAGCAGTGCAGGGCACCTGCCAGCAGTTCCCCACTCATGTCCCACTCATGTCCCCTTGCACCTCAACCCCCAGCAGTGCAGGGCACCTGCCAGCAGGCCCCCACTCATGTCCCACTCATGTCCCCTTGAACGCCCACCCCCCAGCAGTGCAGGGCACCTGCCAACAGGCCCCCACTCATGTCCAACTCATGTCCCCTTGCACCCCCACCCCCCAGCAGTGCAGGGCACCTGCCAGCAGACCCCCACTCATGTCCCCCAGCACTCCCACCCCCCAGCAGTGCAGGGCACCTGCCAGCAGGCCCCCACTCATGTCTCCCAGCACTCCCAGCCACCAGCAGTGCAGGGCACCTGCCAGCTGGCCCCCACTCATGTCCCACTCATGTCCCCTTGCACCCCCACCCCCAGCAGTGCAGGGCACCTGCCAGCATACCCCCTCTCATGTTCCCTTGCACCCCCACCCCCCAGCAGTACAGGGCACCTGCCAGCAGGCCCCCACTCATGTCCCCCAGCACCCCCATCCACCAGCACTGAGGGGCACCTGCCAGCAGGCCCCCACTCATGTCCCACTCATGTCTCCTAGCACCCCCAATCCCCAGCATTGCTGGGCACCTGCCTGCAGGCTCCACTCATGTCCCACTCATGTCCCCTTGCACCCCCACCCCCCAGCATTGCAGGACACCTGCCAGCAGGCCCCCACACATGTCCCACTCATGTCCCCCAGCACCCCCACCCCCAGCAGTGCAGGGCACCTGCCAGCAGACCCCCTCTCATGTTCCCTTGCACCCCCAAACCCCAGCAGTGCAGGGCACTTGCCAGCAGGCCCGCACTCATGTCCCCCAGCACCCCCACCCACCAGCAGTGTAGGGCACCTGCCAGCAGGCCCCCACTCATGTCCCACTCATGTCCCCTTGTACCCCACCCCCCAGCAGTGCAGGGCACCTGCCAGCAGTTCCCCACTCATGTCCCACTCATGTCCCCTTGCACCTCAACCCCCAGCAGTGCAGGGCACCTGCCAGCAGGCCCCCACTCATGTCCCACTCATGTCCCCTTGAACGCCCACCCCCCAGCAGTGCAGGGCACCTGCCAACAGGCCCCCACTCATGTCCAACTCATGTCCCCTTGCACCCCCACCCCCCAGCAGTGCAGGGCACCTGCCAGCAGACCCCCACTCATGTCCCCCAGCACCCCCACCCACCAACAGGGCAGGGCACCTGCCAGCAAGCCCCCACTCATGTCCCCAAGCACCCCCACCCAGCAGCACTGAGGGGCACCTGCCAGCAGGCCCCCAATCATGTCCCACTCATATCCCCTTGCACCCGCAGCCCCCAGCAGTGCAGGGCACCTGCCAGCAGGCCCCCACTCATGTCCCCTTGCAGCCCCACCCCCCAGCAATGCAGAGCACCTGCCAGCAGGCCCCCACTCATGTCCCCCAGCACCCCCACCCCCCAGCAGTGCAGTGCACCTGCCAGCAGGCCCGCACTCATGTCCCCTTGTACCCCCACCCCCCAGCAGTGCAGGGCACCTGCCAGCAGGCCCCCACTCATGTCCCCCAGCACCCCCACCCCCCAGCAGTGCAGGGCACCTGCCAGCAGGCCCCCGCTCATGTCCCCTTGCACCCCCACCCCCCAGCAGTGCAGTGCACCTGCCAGCAGGCCCGCACTCATGTCCCCTTGTACCCCCACCCCCCAGCAGTGCAGGGCACCTGCCAGCAGGCCCCCACTCATGTCCCACTCATGTCTCCTTGCACCCCCAATCCCCAGCATTGCTGGGCACCTGCCTGCAGGCTCCACTCATGTCCCACTCATGTCCCCTTGCACCCCCACCCCCCAGCATTGCAGGACACCTGCCAGCAGGCCCCCACTCATGTCCCACTCATGTCCCCCAGCACCCCCACCCCCCAGCAGTGCAGGGCACCTGCCAGCAGGCCCCCACTCATATCCCATTGCACCCCCAAACCCCAGCAGTGCAGAGCACTTGCCAGCAGGCCCGCACTCATGTCCCCCAGCACCCCCACCCACCAGCAGTGTAGGGCACCTGCCAGCAGGCCCCCACTCATGTCCCACTCATGTCCCCTTGTACCCCACCCCCCAGCAGTGCAGGGCACCTGCCAGCAGTTCCCCACTCATGTCCCACTCATGTCCCCTTGCACCTCAACCCCCAGCAGTGCAGGACACCTGCCAGCAGGCCCCCACTCATGTCCCACTCATGTCCCCTTGCACCTCAACCCCCAGCATTGCAGGACACCTGCCAGCAGGCCCCCACTCATGTCCCACTCATGTCCCCCAGCACCCCCACCCCCCAGCAGTGCAGGGCACCTGCCAGCAGGCCCCCACTCATATCCCATTGCACCCCCAAACCCCAGCAGTGCAGGGCACTTGCCAGCAGGCCCGCACTCATGTCCCCCAGCACCCCCACCCACCAACAGGGCAGGGCACCTGCCAGCAAGCCCCCACTCATGTCCCCAAGCACCCCCACCCACCAGCACTGAGGGGCACCTGCCAGCAGGCCCCCAATCATGTCCCACTCATATCCCCTTGCACCCGCAGCCCCCAGCAGTGCAGGGCACCTGCCAGCAGGCCCCCACTCATGTCCCCTTGCAGCCCCACCCCCCAGCAATGCAGGGCACCTGCCAGCAGGCCCCCACTCATGTCCCCCAGCACCCCCACCCCCCAGCAGTGCAGGGCACCTGCCAGCAGGCCCCCACTCATGTCCCCCAGCACCCCCACCCCCCAGCAGTGCAGGGCACCTGCCAGCAGGCCCCCGCTCATGTCCCCTTGCAGCCCCACCCCCCAGCAATGCAGGGCACCTGCCAGCAGGCCCCCACTCATGTCCCCCAGCACCCCCACCCCCCAGCAGTGCAGGGCACCTGCCAGCAGACCCCCACTCATGTCCCCCAGCACCACCACCCACCAGCACTGAGGGGCACCTTAAAGCAGGCCCCCACTCATGTCCACCAGCACCCCCACACACCTGTAATGAGGGGCACCTGCCAGCAGGACCCAACTCATGTCACACTCATGTCCCCTTGCACCCCTACCCGCCAGCAGTGCAGGGCACCTGCCTGCAGCCCTCACTCATGTCCCACTCATGTCCCTTACAGCCCCACCCCCAGCAGTGCAGGGCACCTACCAGCAGGCCCCCACTCATGTCCCCCAGCACCCCCACCCCCCAGCAGTGCAGGGCAACTGCCAGCAGGCCCCCACTCATGTCCCACTCATGTCCCCTTGCACTCCCACCCGCCAGGAGTGAGTGCAGGGCACCTGCCAGCCGGCCCCCACTCATGTCCCCTTGCACCCCCATGCCCCAGCAGTGCAGGGCATCTGCTAGCAGGCCCCCACTCATGTCCCCCAGCACCGCCACCCGCAGCAGAGCTGGGCAAATGCCAGCAGGCCCCCATTCATGTCTCCTTGCACCCCCACCCCCAGCAATGCAGGGCACCTGCCAGCAGGCCCTCACTCAGCTCCCGCAGCACCCCCACCCACCAGCAGTGCAGGGCACCTGCCAGCAGGCCCCCACTCATGTCCCCCATCACCCCCACCCACCAGCACTGAGGAACACCTGCCAGCAGGCCCCCACTCATGTCCCACTCATGTCCCCTTGCACCCCCACCCCCCAGCAGTGCAGGGTACCTGCCTTCAGGCCCCCACTCATGTCCTTTTGCACCCCAACCCCCAGAGTGCAGTGCCCCTGGCAGCAGGCCCCCACTCATGTCCCCCAGCAGCCCCACCCAAAGGCAGTGCAGGAGTACCTGCCAGCAGGCCCCCACTCATGTCCCCCAGCACCCCCACCCACCAGCACTGAGGGGCACATGCCAGCAGGCCCCCACTCATGTCCCACTCATGTCCCCTTGCACCCCCACCCCCCAGCAGTGCAGGGCACCTGCCAGCAGGCCCCCACTCATGTCCCCTTGCAGCCCCAACCCCCAGCAGTACAGGGCACCTGTCAGCAGGCCCCCACTCATGATCCCCAGCACCCCCACCCCGCAACAGTGCAGGGCACCTGCCTGCAGGCCCCCATCCATGTCCCACAGCACCCCCACCCACAAGAAGTGCAGGGCAGCTGCCAGCAGGCCCCCACTCATGTCCCCCAGCACCCCCACCCACCAACAGGGCAGGGCACCTGCCAGCAAGCCCCCACTCATGTCCCCAAGCACCCCCACCCACCAGCACTGAGGGGCACCTGCCAGCAGGCCCCCAATCATGTCCCACTCATATCCCCTTGCACCCGCAGCCCCCAGCAGTGCAGGGCACCTGCCAGCAGGCGCCCACTCATGTCCCCTTGCAGCCCCACCCCCCAGCAATGCAGGGCACCTGCCAGCAGGCCCCCACTCATGTCCCCCAGCACCCCCACCCCCCAGCAGTGCAGGGCACCTGCCAGCAGGCCCCCACTCATGTCCCCCAGCACCCCCACCCCCCAGCAGTGCAGGGCACCTGCCAGCAGGCCCCCGCTCATGTCCCCTTGCACCCCCACCCCCCAGCAGTGCAGTGCACCTGCCAGCAGGCCCGCACTCATGTCCCCTTGTACCCCCACCCCCCAGCAGTGCAGGCCCCCACTCATGTCCCACTCATGTCTCCTTGCACCTCAACCCCCAGCAGTGCAGGGCACCTGCCAGCAGGCCCCCACTCATGTCCCACTCATGTCCCCTTGAACGCCCACCCCCCAGCAGTGCAGGGCACCTGCCAGCAGGCCCCCACTCATGTCCCACTCATGTCCCCCAGCACCCCCACCCCCCAGCAGTACAGGGCACCTGCCAGCAGGCCCCCACTCATATCCCCTTGCACCCCCAAACCCCAGCAGTGCAGGGCACTTGCCAGCAGGCCCGCACTCATGTCCCCCAGCACCCCCACCCACCAGCAGTGTAGGGCACCTGCCAGCAGGCCCCCACTCATGTCCCACTCATGTCCCCTTGTACCCCACCCCCCAGCAGTGCAGGGCACCTGCCAGCAGTTCCCCACTCATGTCCCACTCATGTCCCCTTGCACCTCAACCCCCAGCAGTGCAGGGCACCTGCCAGCAGGCCCCCACTCATGTCCCACTCATGTCCCCTTGAAAGCCCACCCCCCAGCAGTGCAGGGCACCTGCCAACAGGCCCCCACTCATGTCCAACTCATGTCCCCTTGCACCCCCACCCCCCAGCAGTGCAGGGCACCTGCCAGCAGACCCCCACTCATGTCCCCCAGCACCCCCACCCCCCAGCAGTGCAGGGCACCTGCCAGCAGGCCCCCACTCATGTCCCCCAGCACCCCCACCCCCCAGCAGTGCAGGGCACCTGCCAGCAGGCCCCCGCTCATGTCCCCTTGCACCCCCACCCCCCAGCAGTGCAGTGCACCTGCCAGCAGGCCCGCACTCATGTCCCCTTGTACCCCCACCCCCCAGCAGTGCAGGGCACCTGCCAGCAGGCCCCCACTCATGTCCCACTCATGTCTCCTTGCACCCCCAATCCCCAGCATTGCTGGGCACTTGCCTGCAGGCTCCACTCATGTCCCACTCATGTCCCCTTGCACCCCCACCCCCCAGCATTGCAGGACACCTGCCAGCAGGCCCCCACTCATGTCCCACTCATGTCTCCTTGCACCCCCAATCCCCAGCATTGCTGGGCACCTGCCTGCAGGCTCCACTCATGTCCCACTCATGTCCCCTTGCACCCCCACCCCCCAGCATTGCAGGACACCTGCCAGCAGGCCCCCACTCATGTCCCACTCATGTCCCCCAGCACCCCCACCCCCCAGCAGTGCAGGGCACCTGCCAGCAGGCCCCCACTCATATCCCATTGCACCCCCAAACCCCAGCAGTGCAGGGCACTTGCCAGCAGGCCCGCACTCATGTCCCCCAGCACCCCCACCCACCAGCAGTGTAGGGCACCTGCCAGCAGGCCCCCACTCATGTCCCACTCATGTCCCCTTGTACCCCACCCCCCAGCAGTGCAGGGCACCTGCCAGCAGTTCCCCACTCATGTCCCACTCATGTCCCCTTGCACCTCAACCCCCAGCAGTGCAGGGCACCTGCCAGCAGGCCCCCACTCATGTCCCACTCATGTCCCCTTGAACGCCCACCCCCCAGCAGTGCAGGGCACCTGCCAACAGGCCCCCACTCATGTCCAACTCATGTCCCCCAGCACCCCCACCCACCAACAGGGCAGGGCACCTGCCAGCAAGCCCCCACTCATGTCCCCAAGCACCCCCACCCAGCAGCACTGAGGGGCACCTGCCAGCAGGCCCCCAATCATGTCCCACTCATATCCCCTTGCACCCGCAGCCCCCAGCAGTGCAGGGCACCTGCCAGCAGGCCCCCACTCATGTCCTCTTGCAGCCCCACCCCCCAGCAATGCAGGGCACCTGCCAGCAGGCCCCCACTCATGTCCCCCAGCACCCCCACCCCCCAGCAGTGCAGGGCACCTGCCAGCAGGCCCCCACTCATGTCCCCCAGCACCCCCACCCCCCAGCAGTGCAGGGCACCTGCCAGCAGGCCCCCGCTCATGTCCCCTTGCACCCCCACCCCCCAGCAGTGCAGGGCACCTGCCAGCAGGCCCCCACTCATGTCCCACTCATGTCTCCTTGCACCCCCAATCCCCAGCATTGCTGGGCACTTGCCTGCAGGCTCCACTCATGTCCCACTCATGTCTCCTTGCACCCCCACCCCCCAGCATTGCAGGACACCTGCCAGCAGGCCCCCACTCATGTCCCACTCATGTCCCCCAGCACCCCCACCCCCCAGCAGTACAGGGCACCTGCCAGCAGGCCCCCACTCATATCCCCTTGCACCCCCAAACCCCAGCAGTGCAGGGCACTTGCCAGCAGGCCCGCACTCATGTGCCCCAGCACCCCCACCCACCAGCAGTGTAGGGCACCTGCCAGCAGGCCCCCACTCATGTCCCACTCATGTCCCCTTGTACCCCACCCCCCAGCAGTGCAGGGCACCTGCCAGCAGTTCCCCACTCATGTCCCACTCATGTCCCCTTGCACCTCAACCCCCAGCAGTGCAGGGCACCTGCCAGCAGGCCCCCACTCATGTCCCACTCATGTCCCCTTGAACGCCCACCCCCCAGCAGTGCAGGGCACCTGCCAACAGGCCCCCACTCATGTCCAACTCATGTCCCCTTGCACCCCCACCCCCCAGCAGTGCAGGGCACCTGCCAGCAGACCCCCACTCATGTCCCCCAGCACTCCCACCCCCCAGCAGTGCAGGGCACCTGCCAGCAGGCCCCCACTCATGTCTCCCAGCACTCCCAGCCACCAGCAGTGCAGGGCACCTGCCAGCTGGCCCCCACTCATGTCCCACTCATGTCCCCTTGCACCCCCACCCCCAGCAGTGCAGGGCACCTGCCAGCAGACCCCCTCTCATGTTCCCTTGCACCCCCACCCCCCAGCAGTACAGGGCACCTGCCAGCAGGCCCCCACTCATGTCCCCCAGCACCCCCATCCACCAGCACTGAGGGGCACCTGCCAGCAGGCCCCCACTCATGTCCCACTCATGTCTCCTAGCACCCCCAATCCCCAGCATTGCTGGGCACCTGCCTGCAGGCTCCACTCATGTCCCACTCATGTCCCCTTGCACCCCCACCCCCCAGCATTGCAGGACACCTGCCAGCAGGCCCCCACTCATGTCCCACTCATGTCCCCCAGCACCCCCACCCCCAGCAGTGCAGGGCACCTGCCAGCAGACCCCCTCTCATGTTCCCTTGCACCCCCAAACCCCAGCAGTGCAGGGCACTTGCCAGCAGGCCCGCACTCATGTCCCCCAGCACCCCCACCCACCAGCAGTGTAGGGCACCTGCCAGCAGGCCCCCACTCATGTCCCACTCATGTCCCCTTGTACCCCACCCCCCAGCAGTGCAGGGCACCTGCCAGCAGTTCCCCACTCATGTCCCACTCATGTCCCCTTGCACCTCAACCCCCAGCAGTGCAGGGCACCTGCCAGCAGGCCCCCACTCATGTCCAACTCATGTCCCCCAGCACCCCCACCCACCAACAGGGCAGGACACCTGCCAGCAAGCCCCCACTCATGTCCCCAAGCACCCCCACGCACCAGCACTGAGGGGCACCTGCCAGCAGGCCCCCAATCATGTCCCACTCATATCCCCTTGCACCCGCAGCCCCCAGCAGTGCAGGGCACCTGCCAGCAGGCCCCCACTCATGTCCCCTTGCAGCCCCACCCCCCAGCAGTGCAGGGCACCTGCCAGCAGGCCCCCACTCATGTCCCCCAGCACCCCCACCCCCCAGCAGTGCAGGGCACCTGCCAGCAGGCCCCCGCTCATGTCCCCTTGCACCCCCACCCCCCAGCAGTGCAGTGCACCTGCCAGCAGGCCCGCACTCATGTCCCCTTGTACCCCCACCCCCCAGCAGTGCAGGCCCCCACTCATGTCCCACTCATGTCTCCTTGCACCTCAACCCCCAGCAGTGCAGGGCACCTGCCAGCAGGCCCCCACTCATGTCCCACTCATGTCCCCTTGAACGCCCACCCCCCAGCAGTGCAGGGCACCTGCCAGCAGGCCCCCACTCATGTCCCACTCATGTCCCCCAGCACCCCCACCCCCCAGCAGTACAGGGCACCTGCCAGCAGGCCCCCACTCATATCCCCTTGCACCCCCAAACCCCAGCAGTGCAGGGCACTTGCCAGCAGGCCCGCACTCATGTCCCCCAGCACCCCCACCCACCAGCAGTGTAGGGCACCTGCCAGCAGGCCCCCACTCATGTCCCACTCATGTCCCCTTGTACCCCACCCCCCAGCAGTGCAGGGCACCTGCCAGCAGTTCCCCACTCATGTCCCACTCATGTCCCCTTGCACCTCAACCCCCAGCAGTGCAGGGCACCTGCCAGCAGGCCCCCACTCATGTCCCACTCATGTCCCCTTGAAAGCCCACCCCCCAGCAGTGCAGGGCACCTGCCAACAGGCCCCCACTCATGTCCAACTCATGTCCCCTTGCACCCCCACCCCCCAGCAGTGCAGGGCACCTGCCAGCAGACCCCCACTCATGTCCCCCAGCACCCCCACCCCCCAGCAGTGCAGGGCACCTGCCAGCAGGCCCCCACTCATGTCCCCCAGCACCCCCACCCCCCAGCAGTGCAGGGCACCTGCCAGCAGGCCCCCGCTCATGTCCCCTTGCACCCCCACCCCCCAGCAGTGCAGTGCACCTGCCAGCAGGCCCGCACTCATGTCCCCTTGTACCCCCACCCCCCAGCAGTGCAGGGCACCTGCCAGCAGGCCCCCACTCATGTCCCACTCATGTCTCCTTGCACCCCCAATCCCCAGCATTGCTGGGCACTTGCCTGCAGGCTCCACTCATGTCCCACTCATGTCCCCTTGCACCCCCACCCCCCAGCATTGCAGGACACCTGCCAGCAGGCCCCCACTCATGTCCCACTCATGTCTCCTTGCACCCCCAATCCCCAGCATTGCTGGGCACCTGCCTGCAGGCTCCACTCATGTCCCACTCATGTCCCCTTGCACCCCCACCCCCCAGCATTGCAGGACACCTGCCAGCAGGCCCCCACTCATGTCCCACTCATGTCCCCCAGCACCCCCACCCCCCAGCAGTGCAGGGCACCTGCCATCAGGCCCCCACTCATATCCCATTGCACCCCCAAACCCCAGCAGTGCAGGGCACTTGCCAGCAGGCCCGCACTCATGTCCCCCAGCACCCCCACCCACCAGCAGTGTAGGGCACCTGCCAGCAGGCCCCCACTCATGTCCCACTCATGTCCCCTTGTACCCCACCCCCCAGCAGTGCAGGGCACCTGCCAGCAGTTCCCCACTCATGTCCCACTCATGTCCCCTTGCACCTCAACCCCCAGCAGTGCAGGGCACCTGCCAGCAGGCCCCCACTCATGTCCCACTCATGTCCCCTTGAACGCCCACCCCCCAGCAGTGCAGGGCACCTGCCAACAGGCCCCCACTCATGTCCAACTCATGTCCCCCAGCACCCCCACCCACCAACAGGGCAGGGCACCTGCCAGCAAGCCCCCACTCATGTCCCCAAGCACCCCCACCCAGCAGCACTGAGGGGCACCTGCCAGCAGGCCCCCAATCATGTCCCACTCATATCCCCTTGCACCCGCAGCCCCCAGCAGTGCAGGGCACCTGCCAGCAGGCCCCCACTCATGTCCTATTGCAGCCCCACCCCCCAGCAATGCAGGGCACCTGCCAGCAGGCCCCCACTCATGTCCCCCAGCACCCCCACCCCCCAGCAGTGCAGGGCACCTGCCAGCAGGCCCCCACTCATGTCCCCCAGCACCCCCACCCCCCAGCAGTGCAGGGCACCTGCCAGCAGGCCCCCGCTCATGTCCCCTTGCACCCCCACCCCCCAGCAGTGCAGTGCACCTGCCAGCAGGCCCGCACTCATGTCCCCTTGTACCCCCACCCCCCAGCAGTGCAGGGCACCTGCCAGCAGGCCCCCACTCATGTCCCACTCATGTCTCCTTGCACCCCCAATCCCCAGCATTGCTGGGCACTTGCCTGCAGGCTCCACTCATGTCCCACTCATGTCCCCTTGCACCCCCACCCCCCAGCATTGCAGGACACCTGCCAGCAGGCCCCCACTCATGTCCCACTCATGTCCCCCAGCACCCCCACCCCCCAGCAGTACAGGGCACCTGCCAGCAGGCCCCCACTCATATCCCCTTGCACCCCCAAACCCCAGCAGTGCAGGGCACTTGCCAGCAGGCCCGCACTCATGTCCCCCAGCACCCCCACCCACCAGCAGTGTAGGGCACCTGCCAGCAGGCCCCCACTCATGTCCCACTCATGTCCCCTTGTACCCCACCCCCCAGCAGTGCAGGGCACCTGCCAGCAGTTCCCCACTCATGTCCCACTCATGTCCCCTTGCACCTCAACCCCCAGCAGTGCAGGGCACCTGCCAGCAGGCCCCCACTCATGTCCCACTCATGTCCCCTTGAACGCCCACCCCCCAGCAGTGCAGGGCACCTGCCAACAGGCCCCCACTCATGTCCAACTCATGTCCCCTTGCACCCCCACCCCCCAGCAGTGCAGGGCACCTGCCAGCAGACCCCCACTCATGTCCCCCAGCACTCCCACCCCCCAGCAGTGCAGGGCACCTGCCAGCAGGCCCCCACTCATGTCTCCCAGCACTCCCAGCCACCAGCAGTGCAGGGCACCTGCCAGCTGGCCCCCACTCATGTCCCACTCATGTCCCCTTGCACCCCCACCCCCAGCAGTGCAGGGCACCTGCCAGCAGACCCCCTCTCATGTTCCCTTGCACCCCCACCCCCCAGCAGTACAGGGCACCTGCCAGCAGGCCCCCACTCATGTCCCCCAGCACCCCCATCCACCAGCACTGAGGGGCACCTGCCAGCAGGCCCCCACTCATGTCCCACTCATGTCTCCTAGCACCCCCAATCCCCAGCATTGCTGGGCACCTGCCTGCAGGCTCCACTCATGTCCCACTCATGTCCCCTTGCACCCCCACCCCCCAGCATTGCAGGACACCTGCCAGCAGGCCCCCACTCATGTCCCACTCATGTCCCCCAGCACCCCCACCCCCAGCAGTGCAGGGCACCTGCCAGCAGACCCCCTCTCATGTTCCCTTGCACCCCCAAACCCCAGCAGTGCAGGGCACTTGCCAGCAGGCCCGCACTCATGTCCCCCAGCACCCCCACCCACCAGCAGTGTAGGGCACCTGCCAGCAGGCCCCCACTCATGTCCCACTCATGTCCCCTTGTACCCCACCCCCCAGCAGTGCAGGGCACCTGCCAGCAGTTCCCCACTCATGTCCCACTCATGTCCCCTTGCACCTCAACCCCCAGCAGTGCAGGGCACCTGCCAGCAGGCCCCCACTCATGTCCAACTCATGTCCCCCAGCACCCCCACCCACCAACAGGGCAGGACACCTGCCAGCAAGCCCCCACTCATGTCCCCAAGCACCCCCACGCACCAGCACTGAGGGGCACCTGCCAGCAGGCCCCCAATCATGTCCCACTCATATCCCCTTGCACCCGCAGCCCCCAGCAGTGCAGGGCACCTGCCAGCAGGCCCCCACTCATGTCCCCTTGCAGCCCCACCCCCCAGCAATGCAGGGCACCTGCCAGCAGGCCCCCACTCATGTCCCCCAGCACCCCCACCCCCCAGCAGTGCAGGGCACCTGCCAGCAGGCCCCCACTCATGTCCCCCAGCACCCCCATCCCCCAGCAGTGCAGGGCACCTGCCAGCAGGCCCCCGCTCATGTCCCCTTGCACCCCCACCCCCCAGCAGTGCAGTGCACCTGCCAGCAGGCCCGCACTCATGTCCCCTTGTACCCCCACCCCCCAGCAGTGCAGGGCACCTGCCAGCAGGCCCCCACTCATGTCCCACTCATGTCTCCTTGCACCCCCAATCCCCAGCATTGCTGGGCACCTGCCTGCAGGCTCCACTCATGTCCCACTCATGTCCCCTTGCACCCCCACCCCCCAGCATTGCAGGACACCTGCCAGCAGGCCCCCACTCATGTCCCACTCATGTCCCCCAGCACCCCCACCCCCCAGCAGTGCAGGGCACCTGCCAGCAGGCCCCCACTCATATCCCCTTGCACCCCCAAACCCCAGCAGTGCAGGGCACTTGCCAGCAGGCCCGCACTCATGTCCCCCAGCACCCCCACCCACCAGCAGTGTAGGGCACCTGCCAGCAGGCCCCCACTCATGTCCCACTCATGTCCCCTTGTACCCCACCCCCCAGCAGTGCAGGGCACCTGCCAGCAGTTCCCCACTCATGTCCCACTCATGTCCCCTTGCACCTCAACCCCCAGCAGTGCAGGGCTCCTGCAAGCAGGCTCCCACTCATGTCCCACTCATGTCCCCTTGAACGCCCACCCCCCAGCAGTGCAGGGCACCTGCCAACAGGCCCCCACTCATGTCCAACTCATGTCCCCTTGCACCCTCACCCCCCAGCAGTGCGGGGCCCCTGCCAGCAGGCCCCCCACTCATGTCCCCTTGCAGCCCCACCCCCCAGCAGTGCGGGGCCCCTGCCAGCAGGCCCCCCACTCATGTCCCCTTGCAGCCCCACCCCCAGCATTGCAGGGCAGCTGCCAGCAGGCCCCCACTCATGTCCCACTCATGTCCCCTTGCATCCCAACCCCCAGCAGTGCAGGGCACCTGCCAGCAGGCCCCCACTCATGCCCCCTTGCAGCCCCACCCCCAGCATTGCAGGGCAGCTGCCAGCAGGCCCCCACTCATGTCCCCCAGCACCCCCACCCCCCAGCAGTGCAGGGTACCTGCCAGCAGACCCCACTCATGTCCCCCAGCACTCCCAGCCACCAGCAGTGCAGGGCACCTGCCAGCAGGCCCCCACTCATGTCTCCCAGCACTCCCAGCCACCAGCAGTGCAGGGCACCTGCCAGCTGGCCCCCACTCATGTCCCACTCATGTCCCCTTGCACCCCCACCCCCAGCAGTGCAGGGCACCTGCCAGCAGACCCCCTCTCATGTTCCCTTGCACCCCCACCCCCCAGCAGTACAGGGCACCTGCCAGCAGGCCCCCACTCATGTCCCCCAGCACCCCCATCCACCAGCACTGAGGGGCACCTGCCAGCAGGCCCCCACTCATGTCCCACTCATGTCCCCTTGCACCCTCACCCCCCAGCAGTGCGGGGCCCCTGCCAGCAGGCCCCCCACTCATGTCCCCTTGCAGCCCCACCCCCAGCATTGCAGGGCAGCTGCCAGCAGGCCCCCACTCATGTCCCCCAGCACCCCCACCCCCCAGCAGTGCAGGGTACCTGCCAGCAGACCCCACTCATGTCCCCCAGCACCCCCAACCCCCAGCAGTGCAGGGCACCTGCCAGCAGGCCCCCACTCATGTCCCACTCATGTCTCCTTGCACCCCCAACCCCCAGCAGTGCAGGGCACCTGCCAGCAGGCCCCCACTCATGTCCCACTCATGTGCCCTTGCACCCCCATCCCCCAGAAGTGCAGGGCACCTGCCAGCAGGCCCCCACTCATGTCCCACTCATGTCCCCTTGCACCCCTACCCCCCAGCAGTGCAGGGCACCTGCCAACAGGCCCCCACTCATGTCCAACTCATGTCCCCTTGCACCCCCACCCCCAGCAGTGCAGGGCACCTGCCAGGAGGCAACCACTCATGTCCAACTCATGTCCCCTTGCACCCCCACCCCCCAGCAGTGCAGGGCACCTGCCAGCAGGCCCCCACTCATGTCCCACTCATGTCCTCTTGCACCCCCACCCCCCAGCAGTGCAGGGCACCTGCCAACAGGCCCCCACTCATGTCCAACTCATGTCCCCTTGCAGCCCCACCCCCAGCAGTGCAGGGCACCTGCCAGCAGACCCCCTCTCATGTCCCCTTGCACCCCCACCCCCAGCAGTACAGGGCACCTGTCAGCAGGCCCCCACTCATGTCCCCCAGCACCCCCACCCACCAGCAGTGCAGGGCACCTGCCAGCAGGCCCCCACTCATGTCCCCCAGCACCCCCACCCACCAGCACTGAGGGGCACCTGCCAGCAGGCCCCCACTCATGTCCCACTCATGTCCCCTTGCACCCCCACCCCCCAGCAGTGCAGGGCACCTGCCAGCAGGCCCCCCACTCATGTCCCCTTGCAGCCCCACCCCCAGCAGTGCAGGGCAGCTGCCAGCAGGCCCCCACTCATGTCCCCCAGCACCCCCACCCCGCAGCAGTGCAGGGTACCTGCCAACAGGCCCCCACTCATGTCCAACTCATGTCCCCTTGAACCCACACCCCCCAGCAGTGCAGGACACCTGCCAGCAGGCCTCCACTCATGTCCCACTCATGTCTCCTTGCACCCCCAACCCCCAGCAGTGCAGGGCACCTGCCAGCAGGCCCCCACTCATGTCTCACTCATGTCCCCTTGCACCCCCACCCCCCAGCAGTGCAGGACACCTGCCAGCAGGCCCCCACTCATGTCCCCCAGCAAACCCACCCACCAGAAGTGCAGGGCACCTGTCAGCATGCCCCCACTCATGTACCCCAGCACCCCCACCCACCAGCAGTGCAGGGCACCTGCCAGCAGGCCCCTACTCATGTCCCCCAGCACTCCCACCCACCAGCAGTGCAGGGCACCTGCCAGCAGGCCCCCACTCATGTCCCACTCATGTCCCCTTGCAGCCCCATACCACAGCAGTGCAGGGCACCTGCCAGCAGGCCCCCGCTCATGTCCCCCCGCACCCCCACCCCCCAGCAGCACAGGGCATCTGCCAGCATGCCCCCACTCATGTCCCCCAGCACCCCCACCCCCAGCAGTGTAGGGCACCTGCTAGCAGGCCCCCACTCATGTCCCCCAGCACCCCCACCCACAGGCAGTTCAGGGCACCTGCCAGCAGTCCCCCACTCATGTCCCCCAGCACCCCCACCCCCCAGCAGTGCAGGGCACCTGCCAGCAGGCCCCCACTCATGTCCCACTCATGTCCCCTTGAACCCACACCCCCCAGCAGTGCAGGGCACCTGCCAGCAGGCCCCCACTCATGTCCCACTCATGTCCCCTTGCACCCCCACCCCCCAGCAGTGCAGGGCGGCTGCCATCAGGCCCCCTCTCATGTTCCCCAGCACCCCCACCCACCAGCAGTGCAGGGCATCTGCCAGCAGGCCCCCACTCATGTCCCCTAGCACCCCCACCCACCAGCACTGTGGGACACCTGCCAGCAGGCCCCCACTCATATCCCACTCATGTCCCCTTGCACCCCCACTCCCAGCAGTGCAGGGCACCTGCCAGCAGGCCCCCACTCAAGTCCCACTCATGTCTCCTTGCACCCCCAACCCCCAGCAGTGCAGGGCACCTGCCAGCAGGCCCCCACTCATGTCTCACTCATGTCCCCTTGCACCCCCACCCCCCAGCAGTGCAGGACACCTGCCAGCAGGCCCCCACTCATGTCCCCCAGCAAACCCACCCACCAGAAGTGCAGGGCACCTGTCAGCATGCCCCCACTCATGTACCCCAGCACCCCCACCCACCAGCAGTGCAGGGCACCTGCCAGCAGGCCCCTACTCATGTCCCCCAGCACTCCCACCCACCAGCAGTGCAGGGCACCTGCCAGCAGGCCCCCACTCATGTCCCACTCATGTCCCCTTGCAGCCCCATACCACAGCAGTGCAGGGCACCTGCCAGCAGGCCCCCGCTCATGTCCCCCAGCACCCCCACCCCCCAGCAGCACAGGGCATCTGCCAGCATGCCCCCACTCATGTCCCCCAGCACCCCCACCCCCAGCAGTGTAGGGCACCTGCTAGCAGGCCCCCACTCATGTCCCCCAGCACCCCCACCCACAGGCAGTTCAGGGCACCTGCCAGCAGTCCCCCACTCATGTCCCCCAGCACCCCCACCCCCCAGCAGTGCAGGGCACCTGCCAGCAGGCCCCCACTCATGTCCCACTCATGTCCCCTTGAACCCACACCCCCCAGCAGTGCAGGGCACCTGCCAGCAGGCCCCCACTCATGTCCCCTTGCACCCCCACCCCCCAGCAGCGCAGGGCGGCTGCCATCAGGCCCCCTCTCATGTTCCCCAGCACCCCCACCCACCAGCAGTGCAGGGCATCTGCCAGCAGGCCCCCACTCATGTCCCCTAGCACCCCCACCCACCAGCACTGTGGGACACCTGCCAGCAGGCCCCCACTCATATCCCACTCATGTCCCCTTGCACCCCCACTCCCAGCAGTGCAGGGCACCTGCCAGCAGGCCCCCACTCAAGTCCCACTCATGTCCCCTTTCAGTCCCACCCCCCTGCAATGCAGGGCATATGTCAGCAGAACCCCACTCATGTCCCCCAGCACCCCCACCTCCCATCAGTGCAGGGCACCTGTCAGCAGGCCCCCACTCATGTCCCCCAGCACCCCCACCCCCCAGCAGTGCAGGGCACCTGCCAGCAGGCCCCCACTCATGTCCCCCCAGCACTCCCACCCACCAGCAGTGCAGGGCACCTGCCAGCAGGCCCCCACTCATGTCCCCCAGCACCCCCACCCACCAGCAGTGCAGGGCTCCTGCCAACAGGACCCCACTCATGTCCGCTAGCACCCCCACCCACCAGCAGTGTAGGGCACCTGCCAGCAGGCCCCACTCATGTCCCACTCATGTCCCCTTGCATCCCAACCCCCAGCAGTGCAGGGCACCTGCCAGCAGGCCCCCACTCATGTCCCACTCATGTCCCCTTGCACCCCCACCCCCCAGCAGTGCAGGGCACCTGCCAGCAGGCCCCACTCATGTCCCACTCATGTCCCCTTGCATCCCAACCCCCAGCAGTGCAGGGCACCTGCCAGCAGGCCCCCACTCATGTCCCACTCATGTCTCCTTGCACCCCCACCCCCAGCAGTGCAGGGCACCTGCCAAAAGGCACCCAATCATGTCCCCTTGCACCCCCACCCCCCAGCAGTGCAGGGCACCTGTCAGCAGACCCCCACTCATGTCCCCCAGCACCCCCACCCCCCAGCAGTTCAGGGCACCTGCCAGCAGGCCCCCACTCATGTCCCCCAGCACCCCCACCCACCAGCAGTGCAGGGCACCTGCCAGCTGGCCCCCACTCATGTCCCACTCATGTCCCCTTGCACTCCCACCCCACAGCAGTGCAGGGTACCTGCCAGCAGGCCCCCTCTCATGTCCCCTTGCACCCCTACCCCCCAGCAGTGCAGGGCACCTTCCAGCAGGCCCTCACTCATGTCCCCCAGCACCCCCACCCACCAGCACTGAGGGGCACCTGCCAGCAGGCCCCCACTCATGTCCCACTCATGTCCCTTTACACCCCCACCCCCCAGCAGTGCAGGACACCTGCCAGCAGGCCCCCGACTCATGTCCCCTTGCAGCCCCACCCCCAGCAGTGCAGGGCAGCTGCCAGCAGGCCCCCACTCATGTCCCCCAGCACCCCCACCCCCCAGAAGTGCAAGGCACCTGCCAGCAGGCCCCCACTCATGTCCCCCAGCACCCCCACCCACCAGAAGTGCAGGGCACCTGCCTGCAGGCCCCCACTCATGTCCCCCAGCACCCCCACCCACCAGCAGTACAGGGCACCTGCCAGCAGGCCCCCACTCATGTCCAACTCATGTTCCCTTGAACCCACACCCCCCAGCAATGCAGGGCAACTGCCATCAGGCCCCTACTCATGTCCCACTCATGTCCCCTTGCACCCCCATCCCCCAGCAGTGCAGGGCACCTGCCAGCAGGCCCCACTCATTTCCCCCAGCACTCCCACCCACCAGCAATGCAGGGCACCTGCCAGCAGGCCCCCACTCATGTCCCACTCATGTCTCCTTGCAGCCCCATTCCCCAGCAGTGCAGGGCACCTGCCAGCAGGCCCCCGCTCATGTCCCCCAGCACCCCCACCCCCCAGCAGTGCAGGGCACCTGCCAGCAGGCCCCCACTCATGTCCCCCAGCACCCCCACCCCCAGCAGTGCAGGGCACCTGCCAGCAGGTCCCACTCATGTCCCCCAGCACCCCCACCCGCCAGCAGTGCAGGGCGCCTGCCAGCAGGCCCCCACTCATGTCCCACTCATGTCCCCTTGCGCCCCCACCCCCAGCAGTGCAGGGCACCTGCCAGCAGGCCCGACTCATGGCCCACTCATGTACCCTTGCATCCCCACCCACCAGCAGTGCAGGGCGCCTGCCATCAGGCCCCCACTCAGGTCCTCCAGCACCCCCACCCACCAGCAGTGCAGGGTATCTGCCAGCAGGCCCCCACTCATGTCCCCTAGCACCCCCACCCACCAGCACTGAGGGACACCTGTCAGCAAGCCCCCACTCATGTCCCCTTGCACCCCCACCCCCCAGCAGTGCAGGGCACCTGCCAGCAGGCCCCCACTCATGTCCCTCTCATGTCCCCTTTCAGCCCCACCCCCAGCAATGCAGGGCACCTGTCAGCAGGCCCCCACTCATGTCCACCAGCACCCCCACCCCCCAGCAGTGCAGGGCACCTGCCAGCAGGCCCCCACTCATGTCCCCAAGCACCCCCACCCCCACCCCCAGCAGGGCAGGGCTTCTGCCAGCAGGCCCCCACTCATGTCCCCCAGCACCCCCACCCACCAGCAATGCAGGGCACCTGCCAGCAGGCCCCCACTCATGTCCCCCAGCACCCCCACCCACCAGCAGTGCAGGGCTCCTGTAAGCAGGCCCCCACTCATGTCCCCCAGCACCCCCACACCCCAGCAGTGCAGGGCACCTGCCAGCAGGCCCCCACTCATGTCCCACTCATGTCCCCTTTCAGTCCCACCCCCCTGCAATGCAGGGCATATGTCAGCAGAACCCCACTCATGTCCCCCAGCACCCCCACCTCCCATCAGTGCAGGGCACCTGCCAGCAGGCCCCCACTCATGCCCCCCAGCACCCCCACCCCCCAGCAGTGCAGGGCACCTGCCAGCAGGCCTCCACTCATGTCCCCCCAGCACTCCCACCCACCAGCAGTGCAGGGAACCTGCCAGCAGGACCCCACTCATGTCCACTAGCACCCCCACCCACCAGCAGTGTAGGGCACCTGCCAGCAGGCCCCACTCATGTCCCACTCATGTCCCCTTGCACCCCAACCCCCAGCAGTGCAGGGTACCTGCCAGCAGGCCCCCACTCATGTCCCACTCATGTCCCCTTGCACCCCCACCCCCCAGCAGTGCAGGGCACCTGCCAGCAGGCCCCACTCATGTCCCACTCATGTCCCCTTGCATCCCAACCCCCGACAGTGCAGGGCACCTGCCAGCAGGCCCCCACTCATGTCCCACTCATGTCTCCTTGCACCCCCACCCCCCAGCAGTGCAGGGCACCTGCCAACAGGCCCCCAATCATGTCCAACTCATGTCCCCTTGCACCCCCACCCCCCAGCAGTTCAGGGCACCTGCCAGCAGGCCCCCACTCATGTCCCCCAGCACCCCCACCCACCAGCAGTGCAGAGCACCTGCCAGCTGGCCCCCACTCATGTCCCCTTGCACTCCCACCCCACAGCAGTGCAGGGTACCTGCCAGCAGGCCCCCTCTCATGTCCCCTTGCACCCCTACCCCCCAGCAGTGCAGGGCACCTTCCAGCAGGCCCCCACTCATGTCCCCCAGCACCCCCACCCACCAGCACTGAGGGGCACCTGCCAGCAGGCCCCCACTCATGTCCCACTCATGTCCCCTTACACCCCTACCCCACAGCAGTGCAGGGTACCTGCCAGCAGGCCCCCTTTCATGTCCCCTTGCACCCCTACCCCCCAGCAGTGCAGGGCACCTTCCAGCAGGCCCCCACTCATGTCCCCCAGCACCCCCACCCACCAGCACTGAGGGGCACCTGCCAGCAGGCCCCCACTCATGTCCCACTCATGTCCCCTTACACCCCCACCCCCCAGCAGTGCAGGACACCTACCAGCAGGCCCCCCACTCATGTCCCCTTGCAGCCCCACCCCCAGCAGTGCAGGGCAGCTCCCAGCAGGC
The DNA here is from genome assembly GCF_040938575.1 of Ambystoma mexicanum. NCBI lineage: Eukaryota > Metazoa > Chordata > Amphibia > Caudata > Ambystomatidae > Ambystoma > Ambystoma mexicanum. Next base: position 483,896,622 of record NC_090932.1, on the reverse strand, counting down.
CCCCACTCATGTCCCCCAGCACCCCCACCCCCCAGAAGTGCAAGGCACCTGCCAGCAGGCCCCCACTCATGTCCCCCAGCACCCCTACCCACCAGAAGTGCAGGGCACCTGCCAGCAGGCCCCCACTCATGTCCCCTAGCACCCCCACCCACCAGCAGTGCAGGGCACCTGCCAGCAGGCCCCCACTCATGTCCTACTCATGTTCCCTTGAACCCACACCCCCAGCAGTGCAGGGCAACTGCCAGCAGGCCCCTACTCATGTCCCACTCATGTCCCCTTGCACCCCCATCCCCCAGCAGTGCAGGGCACCTGCCAGCAGGCCCCACTCATGTCCCCCAGCACTCCCACCCACCAGCAATGCAGGGCACCTGCCAGCAGGCCCCCACTCATGTCCCACTCATGTCTCCTTGCAGCCCCATTCCCCAGCAGTGCAGGGCACCTGCCAGCAGGCCCCCGCTCATGTCCCCAGCACCCCCACCCCCCAGCAGTGCAGGGCACCTGCCAGCAGGCCCCCACTCATGTCCCCCAGCACCCCCACTCCCAGCAGTGCAGGGCACCTGCCAGCAGGTCCCACTCATGTCCCCCAGCACCCCCACCCACCAGCAGTGCAGGGCGCCTGCCAGCAGGCCCCCACTCATGTCCCACTCATGTCCCCTTGCGCCCCCACCCCCAGCAGTGCAGGGCACCTGCCAGCAGGCCCGACTCATGGCCCACTCATGTCCCCTTGCATCCCCACCCCCCAGCAGTGCAGGGCGCCTGCCATCAGGCCCCCACTCATGTCCCCCAGCACCCCCACCCACCAGCAGTGCAGGGTATCTGCCAGCAGGCCCCCACTCATGTCCCCTAGCACCCCCACCCACCAGCACTGAGGGACACCTGTCAGCAAGCCCCCACTCATGTCCCACTCATGTCCCCTTGCACCCCCACCCCCCAGCAGTGCAGGGCACCTGCCAGCAGGCCCCCACTCATGTCCCTCTCATGTCCCCTTTCAGCCCCACCCCCAGCAATGCAGGGCACCTGTCAGCAGGCCCCCACTCATGTCCACCAGCACCCCCACCCCCCAGCAGTGCAGGGTACCTGCCAGCAGGCCCCCACTCATGTCCCCCAGCACCCCCACCCCCAGCAGGGCAGGGCTTCTGCCAGCAGGCCCCCACTCATGTCCCCCAGCACCCCCACCCACCAGCAATGCAGGGCACCTGCCAGCAGGCCCCCACTCATGTCCCCCAGCACCCCCACCCACCAGCAGTGCAGGGCTCCTGTCAGCAGGCCCCCACTCATGTCCCCCAGCACCCCCACACCCCAGCAGTGCAGGGCACCTGCCAGCAGGCCCCCACTCATATCCCCCAGCACCCCCACCCACCAGCAGTGCAGGACATCTGCCAGCAGGCATCCACTCATGTCCTCCTGCACCCCCACCCCCCAGCAGTGCAACCCCTACCCCCAAGCAGTGCAAGGCACCTGCCAGCAGGCCCCCACTCATGTCCCCTTGCACCCCACCCCCCAGCAGTGCAGGGCACCTGCCAGCAGCCCTCCACTCATGTCCCCTTGTACCCCCAACCCCCAGCAGTGCAGGGCACCTGCCAGCAGCCCCCCACTCATGTCCCACTCATGTCCCCTTATACCCCCACCCCCCAGCAGTGCATGGCACCTGCCAGCAGCCCTCCACTCATGTCCCCTTGTACCCCCAACCCCCAGCAGTGCAGGGCACCTGCCAGCAGGCCCCCACTCATGTCCCACTCATGTCCCCTTATACCCCCACCCCCCAGCAGTGCAGGGCACCTGCCAGCAGGCCCCCACTCATGTCCCTCTCATGTCCCCTTGCACCCCCACCCCCCCCAGCAGTCCCGGGCACCTGCCAGCAGGCCCCCACTCATGTCCCACTCATGTCCCCTTGCACCCCCGCCCCACAGCAGTGACATGGCGATCCCATGACACAAACCAAAAGTCAACTATGTACATCAACACATGGCTGCCACACAAAGGCAGGCGGTAGCATCCCTGCACATTAAAAAAATGTGCGCTAACAAAAAGCCGTATATACAGCTCTGATGAATGTCCCATACTGTGGCCCTCTAGAACAAATGACTTGCAAAGGGGTACGCGACAAACACGGACACCCGCTGTGTCAAAAATAGCGTGTATTTCGGGGGTGCGCAGGAAGTTTCACACGCGATTGTGCCTGGGCGAGTGGGGTACGTGTACTTCAGGGGCTCGCGGGAAGTTTTACACGCGATTGGGCCTGGGCTAGCGGGGTACGTGTACTTCAGGGTTTTGTGGGAAGTTTTACACGCGATTGTGCCTGGCCGAGCGGGGTATGTGTACTTCAAGGGCTTGCGGGAAGTTTTACACGCGATTGGGCCTGGGCGAGTGGGGTACGTGTACTTCAGGGGCTCGCAGGAAGTTTTACACGTGATTGGACCTGGGCGAGTGGAGTATGCGTACTTCAGGGGCTCCAGGTAGTTTTACACGCGATTGGGCCTGGGGGAGCGGGGTACGTGTATTACTGTGGTAGGTGTGGAAGTACAGGAGGCAAATGCGTGGAACTCCCACACGCACATGCCAAAAAAGACGCGCTAATCCAGAAACAAGTACACCAGCAGGAAGCAGGCGTATGTCGACCCGCGCAGCATAAAAGTGCGCGCAAACAACAAACAAGCTCAGACGCCAGGATGAATATACCATTCCTACCAGCAGTGGCCGTGGGATACCGCAGGAGGATCAGGAGGATAGTCAGGGCGAGAATTTTTACACCCAGAACCAGCCTTTTTGGGATGCCTGATGACCACATGTATGGGAGGTACAGGTTTCCACCTCACATAATACTCGACCTGGTCAGTGAGTGGGAGGATGACCTCACATCACCCACCGTCTGCTCCCAAGCACTCAGCCCCCTGGAGAAGGTCCTTAATGTACTGCATTTCTTGGCCACTGGATCATTTCAGCGGACAAGTGCCATAGTGGGGGGAGGGGTGTCACAAGCCACGCAGTCATTCTGCCTACACCAGGTCTAGGCCATCATGCCTGCATGCCCATCAGTACGCAGGCATATATACCTGCCCAGAACACCTGCAGAAAGGCAGGCTGTCGTCCAGGATTTTTACAGGGTGGCACACTTCCCCAAAATGCTAGGTGCCATTGACTGCACCCATGTGGCTCTACGTCCCCCCAGGGTATCTGAGCACATCTATAGAAACCCAAGCACTGGCATTCGATCAATGTCCAGGTAGTATGTGATGCCAAGGGAATCATCACCTCGGTATATGTCAACCATCCAGGGTCCACCCACGACAGTTTCATTTACAGAATGTCAACCCTAAACTGGGACCTAGAAGCTGGGCGGCATGGCGATACATGGCTGATCAGTGAGTATAAATGCCAAAGCACATGCATGCATGTCAGATACTGAGTAATGTCAAAACCCCACTAATGATACCCATCACCACCTCCCCAGGAGACAGTGTCTACCCTCTGAGCACCCACATGATGACGCCAATTCGGAACCCCACCACGCCACCCGAGGTAAAATACAATACAGCCTACATTGCAACCCGGGGCATAGTGGAGCGCACATTCAGAGTGCTCAATTCACGCTTTCGCTCCCTTGACCGTTCTGGCGGGCAGCTGTTATACGCTCCCCCAGTAGTGTGCAGGATCACAGTGGCAGCATGTGTCCTGCACAATGTTGCAACATGCCGGGGCTTGCCCCTGGACATGGTGGTGCCCCCACATCCCCAACCACATGCACGCACGCTGTGCATGGAAGGGGAAAGGGCACGGGGTGAGGTAGCCCGTATGCAGCTGGTGGCTAATTACTTCACCTAAAATCACACCCCTGTGGAGTGCACACAGCCCTGGCACATACCAGCTGACTGTCAATGATGATGAGTCAAATGACAGTCAACTGCCACAACCATACCAGCCTGAGACTGTTCACCTGCAAGTGTTCCATTGTGTGCATCCCTACCTACACAAACACAACCAATGCTGTGTCACACTTGTATGCTGCCAAAATCATTACCCCCTTGCAAGATACAACATGACAACAGTTCCATGTCACCCAACACCTCCCCAGCACCGCCACCCAACACACCATGGCATGTCATGCTATGTGAGAGCAAACAAAGGAATCCCCAAAACATGACACAAGTGTCACAAAGTACAGTGTCCCGAATGGAAAATGGCCAACACAATATGCTCCCATTAATGTAGAACTGACAACACACATGACCAAAGACTTACCACAATACAATGCAGCTAGCCACCCTCAGACATAGCATTCACATGACAGTACTAAGTTAAAGGATACGTAGTCTTACAACCTGGTGATGCTAGCACATCAACCACTTCCAACTGTACAGTGTTGGTGCCATGCAAATCTGGAAGTGCACTGCTTACAACATGAACTCCATCTCCAAAGTAGACGGCCCTGTGAAGACATGAAGAATGAACCTGCAAATTAGGATGGTGACATGGATGTACAAGCACACATCAATACACCATGCAGTGTACAATACTACAACAATATGCACTAGGAATGTATGCACAGTATTGACTACCGACTGCCCACGCATGTCATGGGAGTCCAACGTCACTGTGTAAGTCACTGTCACTTGGGCACACCCTTTGCAAGCCCATGGAAACGGGAAGCAGGAGGGGTGTGTTTCTCACGAACCCAAGCATCTAACCCAAACTCAGGACAAGCCTGCATGTGCCCAGCCGGAATACAGTGGATGCCCACGGGAGCCACACAAGGCAACATACTGTAACAAAAACTCAAAAATCAAAAACCAAAAATCAAAAATCAAAAATCAAAAATGGCCATATGGTGGCCAGGGGGTGTGGGGGAGGCCACCCAGGAGGTCCGAGGACAGGGTGCACACCAACAGCCACCTGTGTGGATTTTGCGAAAAAAAAAAACACCTCCATGGGCTCATGGCCTGCATGGCTACGCTATCGTGAGAGATTCAGAATCGCTGTGGTTGCTCTCATCACCCTGTGCTGCTGCTGCCACAGGAGGTGGTGGTGCTATGGGAGGCAGCCCACGCAAAGCCCTAGTCTGGTCCTCCATGGCAGCAAGCATGCAAGAATGGAAGGACTCGTTCTGGAGGAATATGGTGCGGAGATATCCATACACCATCTGACGTGATGCCCGGACCTCCTCCCGAGTTGCCTGAATCTCTGCTGAGAGCGTACTTGTGACCTGCTCCAGCAGCTGTTCTGTCCACGTGACAGTGGAAGCCCCAAGGTCCACAAGAGTCTGCCTGAGGTGATGGACTTCCACCCTCAGGGCTTCCCTCTGGCCCTGGGACTCTAAAGAAATGGCTTCCTGCACAGTGTCCAGGGCCGCCCGTCTGTCCCTGCTGGACGCCAACATGTCCTCCCTGAGTGATCGGCAAAGGCGTCTGTTGCCTGCTGTAGTTGCTCCTGTTAGGGAGAATTCTCTGCTTAGGCTGAATTTCCTAACCTAGTGAGTCCCCCAGCAGCTTTGCTTGATTTCTGGAGTTTTTTTTTTCCATCCTGCCAAGAGTGAGACACTTTTTCTCCCACTCTTGGACACGAATGTGGTTAATTCCTTTGAATGCCAATGTGTTCTATGGGCTATGGAGTCTTTTACTCCATAGGGTCTCATAGGTTTTTCTATGTGTGTTACACCGCACCCTCTGTGCCGTAACACTGGGGCATCCTAGAGGATCCCCACCATAGACTCCATACCCTGGGACTGGCTACTGTCTCCCAGGGCATGTAAAGTCACCATTGGCTTTACTAGACCTAAATTTACTACCAGAACTAGTACAAACCATCCTATTGTGGACGTACTAGTAGGGGTAATTCGATTAACCCTGGGTCTGTTATTCGAGGGGGGACTGTCCCGTCCCCCCTCGTCGAGTTTTGGATGGTGGCAGTGGAAACTACTTGTTATATTCGACCCCAAATATAGCTCTATGGGATTCTTCCCATTGTTGGAGGTTAATAATTTTTCTCTTTAATCTCTAACATACCACCGGTTTATTTATCTTAAATAAATCTATCGGTTGGTATTTTCTGCCAGAACTTGGTTTTTAGAATGGCGTCTGTGTTCGTCTCTGTGTTAGGCGGAAACCTGTGCAGTTCCCTCTGGGACCACTGCAAAAGATTTAGGACTACAGGTGTTTGGCAATAAACCCACTTGGTAGCAGTCTGTACCATACAGATTCACTTGGTAGTTGTGGCTGAGCAGTCAGACCTCCCTCAAGAAGAGTTAGGCAGTATGTGGAGTATACAAAATAGGGCAATTTACACAGTAGAACAAGCAAACACGGAACAGAGCTTCGGTGTAAAGATATATAGTTATTTATTTATAAAAACACATCTATGGAAAACACACTGGCACTAATACGGCAAACAACTTCAATCACAATTACTATAAGTAAATCAATCCCCCTAACAATAGTTCGACGAGTCTAGGTTCAACGGCACCACTTATTTGCAGACAGAGGTGAATGCTTTAACCTAGATGGCACTCTAGTATTCGTTAGGACGGCAGAGAAAAGTCAGGGTATGAAATCAACTCGGTACCAACACTTTTACGAACAAATGCAAGGCAAGTAAGGCAGGGTCTACTGTAGATCACAAAGTCCAGAGGCCAGGCCCACTCGGAGAGAGGCAAGGCGATATGTCCCAAAAAGTATCACAGTGGAAATGCACTTCGAGTCTTTGTCGCAAATTGTTATAGAAAGATGGGACCAGTTCAGAACTGAAAGTTAAGAAGGCTTGGAGGCGACCCAATGGAGAGGCGAGGATTAAGACACCTCACGCTAACCGACACAAGGGAAGCCAGGTGGACACGGTACCTTGTATGTGGAGAGACAGCTCTGGTGGGGGCAGTTGTTCCTGGTGGTGGATGCAAGTCGGGGATTTGACAAGAGAAGAGATGCTCTCGTTGTCGAAGGAAAGTTGAAGATTGTTGCACCACCAGGGAAGAGACCAGCTGCGGAGTGCTCCGGCACAAGGCACCACCTTTTGGTCGCGGTACGGGTTAGTGTCTATCCAGTTGCCGGGGAACTCAGCACGGGCAATTCGACAACTACACCCTGGAAGCAAAGAAAAAGCAAAGGGGACTGGTTGTTCCCACCAGTCAGGGGAAGAAGACTCTCCACCCGGGAGATCTCCTCTGTCGTTGGGAAGTGGTGAGTCGGTTCAGCAGGGCTCCACCGGAGGTGTCATCATTGCAGGTTGGCTCAGCTTTACCCTCGTCGGATTCTTAGGTCCTGTGGCGACTTCTGAAGATCCAGTCCCAAAAGCCCTGCTTTTATGGAGATTACCCCCATTCATTCAGCCTAGCTGTCAATCAAAACACGCTAAGTGGTGAGCGGGGTGGCTCACCACTTGGGCCAATCACACCAGAGTGCGACTTGAGTTGGAAAGGCAACTCAGTCCAGGGTGCCTAAACCCCGTCCCACACCCCCTGTGGTACCAAGACAGAATGGCACCACTTTGGAGGGCATCTGTGCTGAAGCCCGCCAAAAGTGGAACAAAGGGCTCAACCTTTGGTTTAGGAGTCACAGAGACCAACACAGATGCCATTTTAAAAACCAAGCTCTGGCAGAAAATACCAACCGATAGATTTATTTAAAATAAATAAACCAGTGGTATGCTAGAGATTAACGAGAAAGAGTATTAACCTCCAACAATGGGAAGAATCCCATAGAGTTATATTCGGGTTCGAATATAACAAGTAGTTTCCACTGACACCAGCCAAAACTCAACAAGGGGGGATGGGACAGTGCCCCCTCGAATAACAGACCCAGGAGTAATCAAATTACCCCTACTAGTACGTCCACAATAGGATGGTTTGTACTAGTTCTGTTAGTAAATTTAGGTCTAGTAAAGCCAATGGTGACTTTACATGCCCTGGGAGACAGTAGTCAGTCCCAGTGTATGGAGTCTATGGAGGGGATCCTCTAGGACGTCCCAGTGTTACGGCACGGAGGGTGCGGTGTAACACACATAGAAAAACCTATGAGACCCTATGGAGTAAAATACCCCATAGCTCATAGAACACATTGACATTCTAAGGAATTAACCACATTCGTGTCCAAGAGTGGGAGAAAAAGTGTCTCACTCTTGGCAGGATGGAAAAAAAAACAAACTCCAGAAATCCAGCAAAGCTGCTGGGGGACTCACTAGGTTAGGAAATTCAGCCTAAACAGAGAATTCTCCCTAACACTCGCCCCCCCCCCCAGACTAAGGTACAGGAGGATTTAATCCACTCCTGGTGAATCTCATACCTCTAGTCGATGACATACACCCTGGAGAGACCATCAGCATTTTGGTGGTGACACCCTGACCTGTGCTCAATGGTGAAATCAAACCCTTGCAGGCAGATTGACCATCTCAGTAGTTTTGGGTTTTCCTCTTTCATTTGCATTAACCATCTCAAGGGTTCGTGGTCAGTCTGAATTACAAAAGCAGAACCATACAAGTATGGCCTAAACTTCTTCAGAGCCCACACGATAGCAAGGCATTCTCTTTCGATTGTTGCCCACCTTGTTTCAGGATCCTTCTGCTTGCGGCTGATGAAGCAAACGGGGTGCTCCCTACCTTTCCCATCCAGTTGACTGAGTACCGCACCTATTCCTACATTTGAAGCATCTGTCTGCACAATGAAAGTTTTGGTGGTAATCAGGAGCTCTGAGTACTGGGGCTTTGCAAAGAGCCTTTTTAAGGTTTTCAAAAGCCTGATTGCACTCCTCGTTCGATCTAACCTTTTTAGGAAATTTTTGTGAGGAGATGACATTCAGAGGAGAAGCTATGGTCCCATAGTTCTCAATGAAATTCCTGTAATACCCAGTGAGGCCTAGGAAGGCTCTCACTTGGGTCTGAGTAGTAGGTGTTGTCCAATTTTGCACAGCTTCAATCTTACTGAGCAAAGGCCTTATTTCTCCACCTCCTACCTCATGTCCAAGATAGACTACCTTACTCTGTCCAATTTGGCATTTACTCGCCTTTATGGTCAGATTGGCTCATCCAAGAGCCTGCAAAACATCTCTCAGGTGGGTTACATGTTCTTCCCAGGAATTGCTGAACACTGCTATGTCATCCAAGTATGCCATGCAGAAGTCCTCCATCCCATTCAGAACCTGGTTTACCATCCGTTGAAATATAGCAGGTGCATTTTTCAATCCAAAAGGCATTACCTTAAACTGGTATAAGCCAACGGGGGTAGAAAATGCAGTTTTCTCCTTGGCATGGTCTGTCAGGGCTATTTGCCAATAGCCTGACGGCAAGTCAAATGTGCTGAGGAACTTGGCTGTGCCGAGTTTATCCACCAATTCATCCTTTCTTGGCAAAGGGTGGGCATCAGTCTTGGTCACTGCATTAAGAGCTCTATAATCCACGCAGAATCTAAGTTCTTTATATCCGGCCTTTGATACTAACACAACTGCGCTAGACCATGGACTAGTAGAGGGCTCTATTACCCCGAGATCAACCATCTTGCTGACCTCACCTTTGATGTGGGTTCGTACGTTTTCTGACATTCGGTATCCTCTGCTTTTGACTGGTAGACAGTCACCAGTGAGTATGTCATGCTGGCCCCAAGGGGTCAAGCCTGGTGAAAGCGAGAACAGAGAGGCAAACTGATTCAACATAGATTTGCACTCTTCTTGTTGCTCAGGTGTCAGATTTGAAGAGAGATTTACTCCTTCAATTTTTCTGTCTAAAGGTAAGCCTCTGAGGAGATCCGGAAGAGCTTCACTCTCTTCTTCTTCCTTGGATGATGCTAGAAGCAACGCTCCTACATCAGGTCTCGAGACATACGCTTTGAGTCGGTTGTTGTGGAAGACTGTCGGAGCCTCCTTGGGATTGCCCAAGTCCACCAGATAGTTGACCTCTCCGAGTTTACTCACAACTCTGAAGGGTCCCATCCATTTGTCTTGCAAGACCCTCTGCCTTGTTGGGATCATAACGAGAACAAGCTGGTTTTGAGCGAACTCAACCATGTACGCCTTTTGATCATGCCATTGCTTGACCAATGCTTGTCCAGCTTTCAAGTTATCGCTTGCTTCTGTCATCATGTGCGACATTCTCCTCTGGAGACCTATCACATAGTCAGTCACTCTGACCGGCTTGGGGGAAGGAGCACTCTCCAACCCCTCCTTAATCAGGGCCAATGGACCTCTGATGGGATGACCATAGAGAAGCTCAAAGGGAGAATAACCTACTCCCTCCTGAGGGACTTCTCTATAAGCAAAGAGAAGGCATGGCAGTAGAAGGTCCCACTTTCGTTTAAGGGGTTCCTCTAAAGCACCTATCATGCTCTTCATGGTTCGGTTGAACTGTTCTACCAACACATTGGTTTGGGGGTGGTAGGCTGTTGAGAACTTGTAAGTAACTCCACAGGTTTTCCACATGGCTTTCATGTAGTGGGACATAAAGTTTGACCCCCTGTCAGAGATTACTTCCTTAGGAAACCCGACCCTGGTAAAAATACCAAGGAGGGCCTTAGCCACAGCCGGAGCTGTAACAGTCCTCATAGGATTTGCCTCAGGATACCAAGTAGCATGGTCTACTACAACAAGTATAAACCCATTGCCTGAGGAAGTTGGAGGATCAAGGGGACCAACAATGTCAATCCCTACTCTCTCAAATGGGACTCCCACAACTGGGAGAGGCACTAAAGGTGCCACATTCTTGGAGCCAACCTTACCAGAGGTCTGGCAGGTGTGGCAGCTCCTGCAGTGTTTTTCTACTTCGGCCAATAAAAGTAGAGAGAGAGCCTTTCTTTAGTCTTCTTGAAACTCAAGTGACCAGCCAAAGGAATCTCGTGGGCTAACTGAAAGAACTGTGGTCTGTTCTCTTGGGGTACTACAAGTCGTTTGTAGTCTCCAGGTGCAGACTTGGTCGGTTCACTGTAGAAGAGGCCATCTCTTCAGAGCAACCTGTATTTCCCAGGCTCTTGCCCTTCAGCCTGAGCCTCTGCCTGGTGGCGAAGACCTTCCAGAGTTGGACATTCTCTCTGTCCCTTACTGAAGTCTGCCATGCTGGGTCCACCTTCTGCCAGTAAAGACTGCAGCTCAGGATGGTCAACAGGATCCAGATCTCCAATGAGTTCCTGGCCTTCCATAAACTCCTCTTCAGAGTCTAATTCTACCACACAGGGTTGTACCTCCCTCTCAGCCTCAGCTGGAGGTGGAGTTATGGGTCTAACTTTGGACAACCGCGTGGAAGTCCTTGTTGGCTGCACTGAAATGCTGGCTGCTGGTTTCGGTATAGAAGTCTTAGGTTTCCCTTTTGCTTCTGATTTCTTGGAGACAGCGGCCGACAATTCCAGTGGAGCAGGAGTGATTTCTTTCTTCATCATCTCCTGGAGAGTACCTCTCATGGTTCTCTCCCTTGCAGGCCTGGTTAGCTCCTGTAACCGTTTACTAGGAGGTCTGGGGGCATGCGACACAACTCCGAGAGTTTTCAAATCGTTACCCAACAGAACGCGTCCTGGTACCTCACTCTGTAAGCTGACAGGTATCTTCACAGTCATGTTGTTACACTGGATGAGAACTGGTAATTGGGGAAGCATCTGCACAGGCCCTGCAGCTAACTTGGTGAAGTGTTTGGGTGACTTAGCAACATCCTCAGCCTGAAAAAAATATGTATCCACCACAGTTATGCTGGCCCCAGTGTCCCTAATGGCAGGAGTCTCCTGACCATTCACCTGGACACTATCCTTGTAATACTCTTTAGTATTATCGGGGATAGAATTATAGACATCTAAATTCTGTTGTTCCCACAACCCCAGAGATACTAAAGAAACACTGGCTGAGACTCCAATGGGTTCATCAGCCAGCAGTAGAACGTTTCCACTTGCCATTTGGACTTCCTCCTCTTGAGCGAAGGCTAAGGAGACAAGCTGGACCCCTGAAGGTTTACCCTTACATCTGGGATCTCCTTTCACATGGTCAGTCGAGCCACAAACAAAGCATTTTCCAAATGCTTTCTGGAATGGTGGCTTGTTCTGGCCTCCCCCCTGTTTGGCACCAGAAGACACACTATTCTACTGCGGTTTTCCTTGTGGCTTACCCTTCTGGTTTTGTTTGGGGCCCTCTTTGGAATTTGAGTTATTCAAATTCTCGTTTGAGTCTTTCTTAGGCTGTTTTCCCTCATCCTTTTTCTGAGTTGTCCCAGAATCCTTATGAGTAGCCCTGTTGGCAACCCACAAGTCAGCAGCCTTAGCTAGCTTCCTGGAATCCAATTCCTTTGAATCAGCCAAGTGCTGTCCAAGCTCAGGAGAACAGGCATCATAAATAGACTCCAACATAAAAAAGATTCTTCATACCCTCATAAGTGTTCACTTTGTAACCCTTAATCCATCCATCTAAGTTTTTCAACCCTTCACTCACCCAAATCAAAGTTCTGATGATAGTGATGAAGAGGCTGAAGAGGAAGAAGGGGCTAACAAAACTGTCTCCCCTGCCCCTCTGTCTGCCTTACCAGCTGTACCTACAGGGCCTATAACAGGTCCCACATTAAGTCCTCAAATCCTTGAACTAGAAAAAATGAAAATAGACTTAGAATTCAGAAGGATTACTCCTCAAACTGAACAGAAACACCAAGGAATGCAACACATGCTTAGGCTCCGAGAAATGGAGCTCAAGCATGAGTCAGAAATCAAAAAGTTGCCTGTCAAAACTGCTTCTGTCTCTGGCTCCTCTAGAAGTTCCAGTCCCAAAAAATCCCTGGATGCCGAAGCAATTAATTGGTATGTATGAACCAAAGTTTGATGTGTTGGATTGGCTGAGTTTGTTTGAGTACAATCATGGGCTCCAGGACATCACAGGGAATGAGTGACTTCCCTGGTTGTTCTCTAGGCTTCCCCTGTTGTGACTGATGTGGTAATGGAGTTGGGGGAGGTAGATAAGAAGGATTACGAAAGTGTGAATCTAGCTTTGATAGCTAGGTTCGGGAAGACCCCTTCCCAGTATCTTAAGAGGTTTAGAACCCTCAAAAAGCATGATGGTACCCCTTGGGCTACCTGGGTGAGTGAAGGGTTGAAAAACTTAGAGGGATGGATTAAGGGTTACAAAGTGAACACTTATGAGGGTATGAAGAATCTTTTTATGTTGGAGTCTATTTATGATGCCTGTTCTCCAGAGCTCAGACAGCACTTGGCTGATTCGAAGGAATTGGATTCCAAGGAGCTAGCTAAGGCTGCTGATTTGTGGGTTGCCAACAGGGCTACTCATAAGGATTCTGGGGCAACTCAGAAAAAGGATGAGGGAAAACAGCCTAAGAAAGACTCAAAAGAGAATTCTAATAACTCAAATTCCAAAGAGGGCCCCAAACAAAACTATAAGGGTAAGCCACAAGGAAAACCGCAGCAGAATAGTGTGCCTTCTGGTGCCAAACCGGAGAGAGGCCAGAACAAGCCACCATTCCAGAAAGCATTCGGGAAATGCTTTGTTTGTGGCTCGACTGACCACGTGAAAGGATATCCCAGATGTAAGGGTAAACCTTCAGGGGTCCAGCTTGTCTCCTTAGCCTTCGCTCCATAGGAGGAAGTCCAAATGGCAAGTGGAAACATTCTACTGCTGGCTGATGAACCCATCGGTTCAAACAAAACCATAAGGGTAAGCCACAAGGAAAACCACAGCAGAATAGATGAACCCATCGGAGTCTCAGCCAGTGTTTCTTTAGTGTCTCTGGGGTTGTGGGAACAACAGAATGTAGATGTCTATAACTCCATCCCCGATAATACTAAAGAGTATTATAAGGACAGTGTCCAGGTGAATGGTCAGGAGACTCCTGCCATTAGGGACACTGGGGCCAGCATAACTGTGGTGCATAAATCTTTTTTTTCAGGCTGAGGATGTTGCTAAGGCACCCAAACGCCTCACCAAGTTAGCTGGAGGGCCTGTGCAGATGCTTCCCCAATTACCAGTTCTCATCAAGTCTAACGACATGACTGTGAAGATCCCTGTCAGCATACAGAGTGAGGTACGAGGACGGGTTCTGTTGGGTAACGATTTGAAAACTCTCAGAGTTGTGTCGCATACCCCCAGACCTCCTAGTAAATGGTTACAGGAGCTAACCAGACGTGCAAGGGAGAGAACCATGCGAGGTACTCTCCAGGAGATGATGAAGAAAGATATCTCTCCTGCTCCACTGGAATTGTCAGCTGCTGTCTCCAAGAAATCAGAAGCGAAAGGGAAACCTAAGACTTCTATACCGAAACCAGCAGCCAGCATTTCAGTGCAGCCAACAAGGACTTCCCCGCGGTTGTCCAAAGTTACACCCGTAACTCCCCCTCCAGCTGAGGCTTAGAGGGAGGTGCAACCCTGTGTGGTAGAATTAGACTCTGAAGACGAGCTAATGGAAGGCCAGGAACTCATTGGAAATCTGGATCCTGTTGACCATCCTGAGCTGCAGTCTTTACTTGCAGAAGGTGGACCCAGCAGGGCAGACTTCAGTAAGGGACAGAGAGAATGTCCAACTCTGGAAAGTCTTCGCCACCAGGCAGAAGCTCAGGCTGAAGGGCAAGAGACTGGGAAATACAGGTTGCACTGGGAAGATGGCCTCTTCTACAGTGAACCGACCAAGTCTGCACCTGGAGACTACAAACAACTTGTAGTACCCCAAGAGAACAGACCACAGTTCTTGCAGTTAGCCCACGAGATCCCTTTGGCTGGTCACTTGAGTTTCAAGAAGACTAAGGAAACGCTCTCTTCTACTTTTATTGGCCGAAGATGGGGGCCAAAGTAGAAAAACACTGCAGGAGCTGCCACACCTGCCAGACCTGGTAAGGTTGGCCCCAATAATGTGGCACCATTAGTGCCTCTCCCAGTTGTGGGAGTCCCATTTGAGAGAGTAGGGATTGACATTGTTGGTCCCCTTGATCCTCCAACCTCCTCAGGCAACAGGTTTATACTTGTTGTAGTAGACCATGCTACTAGGTATCCTGAGGCAATTCCTATGAGGACTGTTACAGCTCCGGCTGTGGCTAAGGCCCTCGTTGGTATTTTTCACAGGGTCGGGTTTCCTAAGGAAGTAATCTCTGACAGGGGGTCAAACTTTATGTCCCACTACATGAAAGCCATGTGGAAAACCTGTGGAGTTACTTACAAGTTCTCAACGGCTTACCACCCACAAACCAATGGGTTGGTAGAACGGTTCAACTGAACCATGAAGAGCATGATAGGTGCTTTAGAAGAACTCCTTAAACGAAAGTGGGACCTTCCTTTGCCATGCCTTCTCTTTGCTTATAGAGAAGTCCCTCAGGAGGGAGTAGGATATTCTCCCTTTGGGCTTCTCCATGGTCATCCCAACAGAGGTACTTTGGCCCTGATTAAGGAGGGGTTGGAGAGTGCTCCTTCCCCCAAGCCAGTCAGAGTGACTGACTACGTGATAGGTCTCCGGAGGAGAATGTCGCACATGTTGACAGAAGCAAGCGATAACTTGAAAGCTGGAAAAGCATTGGTCAAGCACTGGCATGATCAAAAGGCTAACATGGTTGGGTTTGCTCAAGACCAGCTCGTTCTCGTTATGATCCCAACAAGGCAAGGGCCTTGCAAGACAAATGGATGGGACCCTTCAGAGTTGTGGGTAAACTCAGAGAGGTCAACTATCTGGTGTACTTGGGCAATCCCAAGGAGGCTCCGACAGTCTTCCACACCAACCGATTCAAAGCATATGTCTCAAGAACTGATGTAGGAGCGTTGCTTCTAGCATCATCAGAGGAAGAAGAAGAGAGTGAAGCTGTTCCGGATCTCCTCAGAGGCTTACCTTTAGACAAAACATTGAAGGAGTAAACCTCTCTTCAAATCTGACACCTGAGCAACAAGAAGAGTGCAAATCTATGTTGAATCAGTTTGCCTCTCTGTTCTCGCTTTCACCAGGCTTGACCCCTTGGGGCCAGCATGACATACTCACTGGTGACTGTCTGCCAGTCAAAAGCAGAGGATACCGAATGTCAGAAAACGTACAAACCCACATCAAAGTAGAGGTCAGCAAGATGCTTGATCTCGGGGTAATAGAGCCCTCTACTAGTCCATGGTCTTGCCCAGTAGTGTTAGTACCAAAGGCCGGATCTAAAGAACTTAGATTCTGCATGGATTATAGAGCTCTTAATGCAGTCACCAAGACTGATGCCCACCCTTTGCCAAGAACAGATGAGTTGGTGGATAAACTTGGCGCAGACAAGTTCCTCAGCACATTTGACTTTACTGAAAGCTATTGGCAAATAGCCCTGACAGACCATGCCAAGGAGAAAACTGCATTTTCTTCCCCCGTTGGCTTATACCAGTTTAAGGTAATGGCTTTCGGATTGAAAAATGCACCTGCTACATTTCAACGGATGGTAAACCAGGTTCTGAATGGGATGGAGGACTTCTGCATGGCATACTTGGATGACATAGCAGTGTTCAGCAATTCCTGGGAAGAACATGTAACCCACCTGAGAGATGTTTTGCAGGCTCTTGGATGAGCCAATCTGACCATAAAGGCGAGTAAATGCCAAATTGGACAGAGTAAGGTAGTCTATCTTGGACATGAGGTAGGAGGTGGAGAAATAAGGCCTTTGCTCAGTAAGATTGAAGCTGTGCAAAATTGGACAACACCTACTACTCAGACCCAAGTGAGAGCCTTCCTAGGCCTCACTGGGTATTACAGGAATTTCATTGAGAACTATGGGACCATAGCTTCTCCTCTGAATGTCATCTCCTCTCACAAATTTCCTAAAAAGGTTAGATCGAACGAGGAGTGCAATCAGGCTTTTGAAAACCTTAAAAAGGCTCTTTGCAAAGCCCCAGTACTCAGAGCTCCTGATTACCACCAAAACTTTCATTGTGCAGACAGATGCTTCAAATGTAGGAATAGGTGCGGTACTCAGTCAACTGGATGGGAAAGGTCAGGAGCACCCCGTTTGCTTCATCAGCCGCAAGCAGAAGGATCCTGAAACAAGGTGGGCAACAATCGAAAGAGAATGCCTTGCTATCGTGTGGGCTCTGAAGAAGTTAAGGCCATACTTGTATGGTTCTGCTTTTGTAATTCAGTCTGACCACGAACCCTTGAGATGGTTAATGCAAATGAAAGGGGAAAACCCAAAACTACTGAGATGGTCAATCTGCCTGCAAGGGTTTGATTTCACCATTGAGCACAGGTCAGGTTGTCACCACCAAAATGCTGATGGTCTCTCTAGGGTGTATGTCATCGACTAGAGGTATGAGATTCACCAGGAGTGGATTAAATCCTCCTGTACCTTAGTCTGGGGGGGGGCGAGTGTTAGGGAGAATTCTCTGTTTAGGCTGAATTTCCTAACCTAGTGAGTCCCCCAGCAGTTTTGCTGGATTTCTGGAGTTTGTTTCTTTTCCATCCTGCCAAGAGTGAGACACTTTTTCTCCCACTCTTGGACACGAATGTGGTTAATTCCTTAGAATGTCAATGTGTTCTATGAGCTATGGAGTCTTTTACTCCATAGGGTCTCATAGGTTTTTCTATGTGTGTTACACCGCACCCTCCGTGCCGTAACACTGGGACGTCCTAGAGGATCCCCTCCATAGACTCCATACACTGGGACTGACTACTGTCTCCCAGGGCATGTAAAGTCACCATTGGCTTTACTAGACCTAAATTTACTAACAGAACTAGTACAAACCATCCTTTTGTGGACATGCTAGTAGGGGTAATTCGATTACCCCTGGGTCTGTTATTAGAGGGGGTACTGTCCCATCCCCCCTCGTCGAGTTTTGGTTGGTTGCAGTGGAAACTACTTGTTATATTCGACCCCGAATATAGCTCTATGGGATTCTTCCCATTGTTGGAGGTTAATACTTTTTTCTCATTAATCTCTAACATACCACCGATTTATTTATCTTAAATAAATCTATCGGTTGGTATTTTCTGCCAGAACTTGTTTTTTTAAAATGGCGTCTGTGTTCGTCTCTGGACTCCTAAACCAAAGGTTGAGCCCTTTGTTCCACTTTGGCAGGCTTCTGCACAGAGGCCCTCCAAAGTGGTGCCATTCTGTCTTTGTACCACAGGGGGTGTGGGAGGGGGTTTAGGCACCCTGAACTGAGTTACCTTGCCAACTCAAGTCGCACTCTGGTGTGATTGGCCCAAGTGGTGAGCCACCCCGCTCACCACTTAGCGTGTTTTGATTTACAAACTAGGCTGAATGAATAGGGGTTTTCTGCATAAAAGCAGGGCTTTTGGGACTGGATCTTCAGAAGTCGCCACAGGACCTAAGAATCCGATGAGGGTAAAGCCGAGCCCTGCTGAACCGACTCACCACTTCCCAACGACAGAGGAGATCTCCCGGCTGGAGAGTCTTCTTCCCCTGACTGGTGGGAACAACCAGTCCCCTTTGCTTTTTCTTCACTTCCAGGGCATAGTGGTCAAATTGCCCGTGCTGAGCACCCCAGCAACCGGATAGCCACTAACCCCTTCCGCGACCAAAAGGTGGTGCCTTGTGACGGAGCCCTCCGCGGCTGGTCTCTTCCCTGGTGGTGCAACAATCTTCAACTTTACTTTCGACGACGAGAGCATCTCTTCTCTTGGCAAAGCCCCGACTTGCATCCACCACCAGGAACAACTGCCCCCGCCAGAGCTGGTACTGTGTCCACCTGGCTTCCCCTGTGTCAGTTAGCGTGAGGTGTCTTAATCCTTGCCTCTCCATTGGGTCGCCTCCAAGCCTTCTTAACTTTCTGTTCTGAACTGGTCCAATCTTTCTGTGACAATTTACGCCAAAGACTCGAAGTGCATTTCCACTTTGATACTTTTTGGGACATTTCGCCTTGCCTCTCTCCGAGCGGGCCTGGCCTCTGAACTTTGCGATCTACCATAGACCCGGCCTTACTTGCCTTGCATTTGTTCGTAAAAGTGTTGGTACCGAGTTGATTTCATACCCTGCCTTTTCTCTCCCGTCATAACGAATACTAGAGTGCCATCTAGGTTAAAGCATTCACCCTTGTCTGCAAATAAGTGGTGCCGTTGAACCTAGACTTGTCGAACTATTGTTAGGGGGATTGATTTACTTATAGTAATTGTAATCGAAGTTGTTTGCCGTATTAGTGCCAGTGTGTTTTTCATAGATGTGTTTTTATAAATAAATAACTATATATCTTTACACCAAAGCTCTGTTCCGTGTTTGCTTGTTCTACTGTGTAAATTGCCCTATATTGTATACTCCACATACTGCCTAACTCTTCTTGAGAGAAGTCTGACTGCTCAGCCACAGCTACCAAGTGAATCTGTGTGGTACAGACTGCTACCAAGTGGGTTTACTGCCAAACACCTGTAGTCCTAAATCTTTTGCAGTGGTCCCAGAGGGAACTGCACAGGTTTCTGCCTAACAGCTCCATCTGCCTTTCTGGGGGGACAATGGAAGTGGCCACCCTCTCCATAGCTTGAGCCATCATCTCAGATGGTGCTGCCTGTTGGTTTGCCATACCGTATATGGATTTCTCCCATGCGGTATTGCCTGGTGGCGTACGGCCACCGCGTTGGCGGGCACCACACCTGTCTGGGGCAAGGCGAACTGTGCCTTGCTGTGTCGGCACTGCCTGAGGCTGCAGGACTGCATTCCCCCTCTGATCTGCTGGCCCAGGAACAGGATCAGATGTTGCGGAGTGTGGCCCTGCATCCGTAACCACCAAAGGTGGACCTACCAACACTGACATCCCCATAGTGGGCTGTACCCCTGGTGCAGGTGGGTCAGACAGAACAGAATCCCTCCCAGAAACACCTACCTGGGAAGCCACATAGGTCTCATCATTCGAATCAACACCTGAATAGAGGTCTGGAGAGGTGCACCCAGAGACACCCCTGGAGAGAACGGTATGCAGCAAGAGTGGGTTTTCACCTCTAAGGATATTTGGCGTGTTACAGCACAGAGTACAGCACTACTGCACAGGTAGCATTTTTTTATGCAGCACCACTACATGGGTGTGGTGCATTGCTATATGTGTTGCCAGAGTAACATGGACATATAAGTAAAGACAGGCTATTCAGTCAAAAACAATTTTTACATATAAGATGCAAATCCATTTTTACAGTTAAAAGCACACATCTGCACATTCAAAATGCACACTATTTTTCACCTGAAATGCCTATGTTGCAAGAGACACATTTGAAAATTAATAACTAACCTCATTAACAACTAACCTGACTAATAAAACTTCATTTAACATTACCCACTAATAAAAATGTGTCTCCACTGCAGAATTAGGCCTACTCTGAAAGTGAACTTTTAAACGCACATTCATTTTTTCTCTGCTGCTCTGTCCACATAACTACAGGAAGCAAAGAGCTCGAAGGAGCAGGAAATCAGTTTGTTACAATTGCCACTGTAGAAGTGAGCCATTGTGTAGAGGGGTAGGAGAGTGGACATCTTGCAGAGCTGGGAGAAGGATCTCTTTCCTGGCTGGGGCATTCCTGCTGCAAAAGCTGAGAGCACCAGGCAATAACCCCGGTTTGAGAACGGCAGACGCTTGTTCTCACTGGGGTTGATCTTTAAGGGAGCCAAATTCAGAAAGAGAATAGCCGGAGAAAACTCATGCTGAACAGATAAGGTAATTATAGAAGCGAGTGGGAGCTGTGCGAAAGTTTGCGAAGCTGTTCAGTCAGTGTATTAGAGGGAGTCTCAGTCTCTTATCAGCATATTTAATGTTACCAATTGAATATATTCTCGCAGCTCTCTGTTCATTTTATCACAAATAATGTTGTACCATTTTATGTATTTCTGTAAAAAAAAGTTAAACTGTGTTTAAATGAAATTTCTATAATACAAAAATATTTGAAAACAGATAGCTAGTGTGTATTATTTTTCTCTTTCATTTTGCATGTGGAAAGGTTTAAACGTGGGTAGATTTTTAAACAGTGCAATTGTCATTTTAAAGCAGATGTCTGCATGATTCTATTCAGTATGGACAGTTGTGAGTGACTGTTTGTAGCATAGCCTGTTGGAGGTACATGAGTCAACGGGAAGAGAGACTCTCTGGACATAGTTCCCTACCGTATATGAGGTAGTGGAAATTACCACAAAAATACCACAATGGCCCATGGTGGCACACAACACTAACACTGAAAATGTGGTATCCCTAAAATGTAGGCCTGAGGTCTCTCTAGTGATGAAGAACAATCAAGATAAAAAACAAGGGATGTTGGATATTGGGGCCACAAATAAACCAACCTCTGTACCAACCAACCACGCAAACTACCGCGCATACCATCTAAATAGGTCTGAATTCTGAAATAATGCAATGTATTATTGTCATGTGTGACCAAATATGAATACAAAGAATGATTATTGCTAAAGGTATTTTGGCGGTAAGAAAATACCGCAAAGCCCCAAATATCCACAAAATACCCAACATATTTATGGTGCATTGCAGGCCGGGAAAGTGATCATAGAGTACCTACTGGGCGTGGCAAGCGTGTCTCACACTGCCATTTGCACATTAAAGGGAACCCATTTTATAATAGCAGTGTGCCACTAAAAACGAATTTCAGAATGTCACAAAGGGAAACCACATTTTCAGACCTAGTGCAATATTTAGAGGCAAAGTTGTTTGCACATGGGACGTGGTCGTCGAACAGCACCTTAGAATGGCGTGACCGCATTCAGGGTGAGGTGCAGAAAGAAAAACTAGACAATATTTTTGCAGAAGGCAGCATAATTCAGGTCTGCCTTACAAGATTATTGAATGCAGCCGATAAAAGTGCAGAGAAAGACTGTTTAATGCGGCTATGCGGCAAAATATGGTTTATTTTGAATAAGTCCCTGCGAATGCAGGAAAATGATACCTAGCTAATTAACAGGTTAAAGACTGAAATAGATGGGGCAAGTAAAAATCAGGGAATGTTAAGAGAAGAATTGGATGTATGCCAAAAAGACATGCAATTAAAATGCAGAGACTTTGATGCTCAGTTATCCAAAAGCAAGAAACAATTTGAGGATAGTGAGCAAGAATTGGTACACTTAAAAGCCTTAGTGGACCACATTAGACAGGATAAAGATGAGGTTGTTTCAGAAATGCAGATTTTACAAAAAGAACATTGTGAAAAAGAATGTGATCTCCAGAGTGCAGAACAAGAAATGATTAAAATGACTCAAGAAAGAGACAAGAGAAATAAAGAGTTCAATGAATGCCAAATGCAAATGTGCGACATGAAGGAGTTGATTAATAAGATGAGTGATGAAAACAACTATTTGCAAAATGAAGCAGACTCCTTAAAAAGTGTAAGGACTTAGAACAGCAAATGTGCATTCCCAGGTCCCAGGAGAGGCGGCAGGGTACCACATTCAATGGAGTGGAGGTGAATTCTAGTTCTGCCCAAAGAGCTAGTGCTCCAGTGACTGGGCCGGTGACTGAACTTGGTTGCAACGCCCTTGGGGGATTTGATACTCCCATTGGGGGCAGCCACCAATCTCATACACCTGAAAACAGGATTGAATCACAAAGTAGTGCAATTCCATGCATTGCAACAAGTAGCCCCATAAAAATAATGAAATCCATGAAAGTCCTGATCAAACCATTTAAAAAGGGAGGTGAATGCTGCATTGAGGATCACTTAGAAGCGGTGCATGACATTTTTAAAGCACTGCAGATACCTAAGGAACAGTACAGACAATATTTTCATTTAACCTTAGATGCCCCGACGGCCAGCATCATAAGGGGATTAAATGAACTGCAGAATATGACCTGGGTGGAGTTTGAAAAAGAAATTAGGCGTCATTTTTCTCCTTTTCACTCATTGCAGGATGCAAAGAAAGTCGCTTACACAATCACTGCTGGACCTAATACATCCCCTCGCCAATTTTTACAAGACTTAAAAAGAGCATTTTCTCGCTTTGATGTATCTTTTGACCCAAATTCCAATGAGTTTAAAACTGCATACTTCTATGGGCTACAGAAAGACATCATATCCCAATTGGTCCGTGAATTTGACCGTGACAAGTCCCTTGAATGGATTGTACATCAAAGCACAAAACTATATGAGGTACTCTATTGTCAGGGTAGAGAAAGTGATAAAATGAAAGATACTAGACCTAAATCTAAAGAACCCTCAGCCAAAGTAATGGAAATCAGGTCAGCCAAAATGTCCCTTGAGTCTGCTCAAAGCCAAGGTAAAAATAATGTGACACCTGAACAAAGGGGTAATCAACAAAGATCGCCATTTCCTGTACCAATGTTCCAATCACATGATCCTAGTAATAGGGAGAGCTACATCAGCCCTAGGTATTTAGGGGACAGACCCCGGGTAGGATATCGGCCTGATATGGCAGGTATGAACAATAACCAGAGACAAAATCAAGATCAAAGAAATGATGGTCCCTACCAGTCATTGGGGACACAGAGCAGATTTGATCCCAACACCATGATATATGGTAATCAGGATAGACCCTGATATGTGGATCGATTTACTGATAATGGAAATCAACATAGGGGCCAGTACCCACAATCTGAGAGACAGGACATGAGGCAAAACATGAACTACAATCCACGTCAGTACAATGATTCCCCACCAGGGGACTATAATCAAAGGATGGGTGCACCCCGCTCCCCTCCACAAATGAATCAAGAGTTCAGAAACCATCCCAACCGACATAAATCACCTGAGAGGTATCAGAATAGATCCAATCAGGGGGAAAACAACCAATATCGACCGAGGCCACAGAAAGAGGATTCTAGAGAGATGGAAAGGTTCCAGTGCCTTGAGGCCCAAGTGAAAATATTAGCTGAGCAAATAGGAAAGCTCTATACAGCGCAAAAACAACCTTCCAAAGAGGGGGCTGATGGCCATAGCAATGACCGGGGGGCTTCTGAAAAGTGACTAGGTACTCATGATAACTGCAGTGCCAAAATGACAGATTGCTCTGATATAATTTTGCATAACGACTCTGAGATGCCTAATGAATTAAAAATGAAAGTGCCGGTAAATGAACATGTGACAGAAAGTGCAAATACTTCTAAAAAAGAGGTACGGTTTAACCTAGAGCTAAATAAAACAGTAAAGATTTGCACAAATGAAAAAGAAACATTAGGAATTCCAAAAGAACAAAGGGACAGATTTAAGAAAAATGACTCATGCAGGGGGAATACCAGTGAACAGGGAGTAAGTGGGGATGCTATAGCTCCTTCCCTGGGCAAGCAAAACAATGACCAAACACAGGCAGAAAATGGAAATACTCAAAAGGAGCGTACAAGTCAATCACCTGAAGAATTCTTTGAGCCACATATTTTTGAAGAGGCTGAAAGGGCTGGTATCACACTAAATGATCACAAATGCACAGAATTAAAAAATGACAAATCGCTGAATGATGTTGTTACACATGTTCAGTTGGAAGGTTGTAATGTGGTCTCTGATGTTCCCCAGATGGATGGGCGAACAGTGGCCACACTCCAAAAAACCTCTGATCATGGAGAAATGAATAAAGTCTCTCGTGCAGAAATGGGTAAAAAGAAGGGAAAAATGTCTTTCCATTTACCAATGTGCTTAGCCAAAAGTGAAAAAGGCCTGAGAAAGGTGAGCCCTGAAATCAGTAAGAATTCACACTTCTTATGTGTATTAGAGGAAGTTGAGGACAGATATTATGCACCCATCACTGTAGAAGAAAAATGCCACACCTTTGCTATGATTGACACTGGCGCACAGGCCACAATTATGTCCAAGGAGCTGGTAAAGAGTATCAATGAAGGGAGACCCCCACAGAGTCAGATCACAGTGAAGGAAAATCAAGGTCCAGTGCATAACTTTAATGGGGAGGAGGTGCCCATCATAGGTGTAACTGAAGTTGACATAAAAATAGGAAAGCACAGAATGAAACAAGAGGTATTGATCACATCTATTTGTGAAATTCCATTTCTGATGGGGACAGATTGCCTGAAAAGGTTGTCTCCTCTCATAGATGGGGTGAATGGAGTGCTGTGCTCCTTAACCAAAAAACCATTGAGGCCTAAGAAACTAAAATCACAAAACAGCAACATAAATGAATGTCACACCGTTGCCAAAACAAATGATGCTGTGGAGGTAAATCTCCAGAATAGTTGTATACCTAGTGTCACTGTTATATTAATGTGTCAAGACAAAATGCAGAGCGACAATGAAAAACTACCTGTACAAATATACTTGGACCCAAGGAAAAATTGGCAGACTGCCATAGATGAGCACACATTACGTTTTTTTTTAAAAGAGAAAACATGCAAACAGAATATTGCTCCTAAAACAGATTCAGAAAAACACATTACCACTCTGGCAGAAATACACATGGAAGATGAGCAACCATGGGTTCATGTTGGTTTAAATGACTATTTTAAAACAATAAAAGCCACTTTAGCGCTTGGACATGAAAGGAGTTTCATTAATGAGAAATTGTTGTAAAAAATAATGGAGAGGGAAGAAATCCCGAAATTTAGGATTAAAAACCAATATGTTTCTGGGTTGGACAGTTCAGACTTTGAAAACCGAATTGCAGACAGATGCATGCTTAAAATTAGCATTGGGCAGAAAACAATTTACCATAATGTATGAATAGTGAGTGGAGCACAAAATTAATTTTACATAGGCAATGACATCATGCACAGAATGTGTATGGTGTTAGATTTCCTTAATCAAAAAATATGGTCACGCCTCGGTGGTCCGGCACCTGAATTTGAAGACAAAAGAAGGGCTTATCATTGTGCACAACTGGTTCCTTATGCAATCGAATTACAAATGAGGAAAGATACTATTATTCCTGCATTCACAAAACAGTTTGCAATAACACTGAAATGCAAAAATGGGCAGCAGATGAAAGGCTCTGATGCATTTGTATGCCTGAATGAATCCATAAAACAGCAAGGCCTGGATTATGAATACATTCCATTGGTAGATATTGGTGAAGAATCTGTAAAAATTATGGTAAATAATAAAGGTTGTCAGGATATTCATTTAGAGGAAAACTCCCCATTAGGAATGGCCATACAAAAATCACATTATACGGCCGATTTAAATAACATGGTGATTGGAAATATTCCTGAAAAGTATGTAGATGCCAAGGGTGAGTTGCCAGAACACCTGGACTCTCAGCCCAAAGGAATATTTAAAATTCATTCTGTGTATCCTTATGATTCAAAAGAGACAGTGTGCTGCCATCAAGAGGACTGCATAATATTTAATTTAAATGAAAATGAAACAGAAAATCAGCCCATTGAAGTGGAAGCTGATATGCCAAAATATTTAAAAGTGGCAGCTTTACAAAAAGACACAGCCACACAGTTAGAGGAAAGCGCCTAGATTCCCTTACCAGAAGATTTTCCAGAATTTTCCAAAATGGTAGAAGAGCAGATCTCCTTAGCGGATGCGTGTGAAAGCAATGAGGATAGGGAAAATCTGAGGGAGATATTTATGGAGTTTAAGGATGTATTTGCAAAAGATGCTTATGATTGTGGTTTAACTGATTTACATGTGGCCACACTACCAGAAGGGTGTAGCAGAAATCCAGTGTTTGTACGCCAGTATAGACTACTGCTGGCATGTTTAGAATCATTGGCAGAGATTATTAAAAATTTGGAATCACGGGGAATCATCAGGCCCATTCATAGCACATCCAATACACCTATTTTAGGTGTGTTAAAGCCAAATGGTCAATGGCGGCTGTGTGCAGACTTGAGAGAGTTAAATAAAAGAGTACCAGTATCTAGATGGCCACTGCCATTCATTGATCAGGGCCTAGCTCAGGTACATGGTTCAAAAGTATTTACCACATTAGATCTCACCTCTGGATATTGGTGCGTTCCATTGGCAGAGGAGATACAGAATTTATTTTCCTTTACATTTGACAGGACTCAATACGCCTGGCTTAGAACGCTGTTCGGGTACATCAATAGTGGGAGTGAATTTGGCATATTTTTGAGGAAGGCAATGCCAGATGCAGCGGAAAGAGGAAACATAGTTTATGTGGATGATGTCCTGATAAAAAATGAAGGCCTGAAAAGCCATTTTGATGAAATAAGACATGTGCTAGGCCAATTGCAGAAAGCAGGCACCAAAGTATCTTTACAAAAAGCACAATGGTGCAAGAAAAAAGTGAACTTTCTAGGGCATGAAGTGACTGAACATGGTCTAAATCCACAAAAGAAGAAAATAGAGGCCATGCAAAGATTAAAAGATCCTAAAAATTTGAAAGGAGTAAAAAGTGTATTAGGGATGACAGGCTATAACAGAAAGTTCATTGAAAATTATGCAGAAATCACTCAACCATTGACTAAACTGCTTAAACTGAATACCCGCTGGAAATGGTAAAAAGCGCAGTCTGATGCAGTGGCTAAATTAAAGGAATGTCTTGTAAAGCACCATGTTTAGCATATCTCATAAAGGACAGGGATTTCTTTATAGAAATAGGTTTTTCTGAACATTTTATGTCAGCAGTGTTATCACAAAAACACGATTTGAATCACAAAACCATTGTCTATGCAAGTAAGGCATTTTCCCAAGTTGAAATGAAATTTAATGAATGTGAAAAGGCCCTATTAACCACTGTGTGGGCGCTACAACATTTCCGTCCCATTGTTCAGGGAGAAAAGGTGATTATTGAAACAAATCATCAACCTTTGCAATTTTTAGAGAGTAAAAGAATTAGATCAGGTAATCTAGCGCAGTCCAGAATCACTTCATGGACGCTGGCATTACAAGGTTTTCCTGTAGAAGTGAGATATGGACAAAATAAAAAGAACCCAATTGCTCAAGGGTTAGCTGACTTACATGACTGCGCAGCTGAACAAATAACAAATGAAATGGAAGTGGAAACTAGTTTGCAGGAATTTGAACAATCACCACACAAAGCTTTTGATGAAAAAACATGCAAGGATTTGCCAACTCTATATGTGGATGGTTGTGCTTTTCACATTGAAAATGACAGTAATAAACAATTAGTGGCATGAATAGGAAATGTCTGGTTGAAATGTGAAGGCGTCCCCAGTATAGGGATGAGGATTGGAGCTAGGAGCAGTCAGATGGGGGAATTGGCAGCCATTTATAAAGCAATTGCTACTGCAGTTGATAAAAAGTTCAGTGAAATTGTCCTGGTGACTGATTCTGACTATGCACGGAATAGCTTTGTGGAGTATTTGCCTGTTTGGAAAGCAAGAGGCATGGTTACATACAACAAACAGCTACTTAAACATGGAAAAATGATACAAGCCATAGACAAATTGGTGTCAGAGAATAATTTAACAATATACTGGAGAAAAATTTGTGGGCATTTAAAAACACCAGGAGAGGATAAGGAGGGAAATGATAAGGCAGACCACCTGGCTAAGATTGGGGCTGTGATGGGAGAATTGCTACCTATTGATTATTTAATGGGTGAAATACAAATTGATGCAGTAACACATTCTAAAGCACCAAAGGAGGTAGATCAACCAGTGGTACAGTGGAGTCATGACACGCCAGAACAAGATTTGATTGGGGCACAAAAGAATGATCGGATTTTTGGAATCTATTATAATCATTTGATAGATCCTGAACAAAATCCTTTAACAGAAAATGATTGTATGGGAAAAGAAGAGTTGAGGGTGCTATTAAAGAAAAATACATGAATTAGATTACAGGATGGACTCATGATTAGAGAGTCCATAACAGGACAAATACAGTGGGTGGTACCCCTTTCATTCAGATGGCTAATGCTACACCATGCACATGATGCCATAACTGCAGGCCATAGAGGTTCAAAAAAAACATTGGAAATACTAAAAGATTATGCTTACTGGCCACATATGTCCCAAGATGTGAAATTATATACTAGAGGATGTCTAGTATGCACCCAATCTAAACCTGCTTCACCAATGCATAGAGCCCCATTAATGAAAAGAGGCCTAACTCTTCCATGGTCAGATTTGCAAATAGACTATGTAGGGCCTTTAAAAAGGTCGAGCAGAGGACACCGTTATATTTTAAGTGTGGTATGTTTGATGTCAAAGTGGATTGAATGCATTCCTGCACCAGATTGTAGTGCGCAAACAGCAGCCACATTGCTGGTCAACCATGTGTTCTCAAGGTTTGGGTTGCCACAAAGAATTGAGTCAGACAGAGGAAGTCATTTCACAAGTACTCTAATGAGTAAGGTATGGCAAATACTGGGTGCGAAAAGAAAACTACATATTGCATATCAAGCGGCTTCTTCAGGTGGAGTTGAACGGTGCAATAGGTCTGTTGTGGACATTTTAAAGAAATTTGTGGCAGAAGCAGGTTCCAGCTGGGATTTACGATTACCGTTGGTTTTAATGGCAATCAGATCAACTCCTGCCAAAGCAACAGGTGATAGCCCCCATGAGGTCTTGACAGGTAGGACAATGGTGTTACCACAACACCTGCTATACAGAACACATGACCAAACACTTGTGAGTGCATCCACAGTTCATGAATATATTGATGAACTGAGGAGGCATTTGCAACATGCATTTGCTTTTGTGCAGAGAAATTTGGAAAGAGCTGCTGACAGTGCAAAGTCTTACTATGATAAAAGAACATCAGTGAGAGAATACAGTGTTGGGGATCAGGTGTACAAGTTTCATTTTGGAAAAAGTAAACAGAAACATTCTAAATTTCTAGCAGCCTGGCAGGGGCCATTTCGAATTATAGATTAGGTCTCTCCTGTGGTTTATAAAATTTTGAAAAATGAAGGTGAAACGGCGATAGAGCAGTTTGTCCATGTAAATCAGATCAAGCCATGCCATCCCAGACACGAGATCAGGCGGCTTGAGCATGTAGAAACAGAAATCCCTGGGGCTACTACCCACTGATGCACACAATACAACAGAAAGTCCATTGAACAAAAAAAGATAAAATAATTGGGTACAGTCAGGAGGCAGTGACAGAGAAGTTAAAAAGTTGATTAATATAATGGCACATAAACACTGTAATATATGTAAATAAATAAATAATAATAAAAAAAATATATAATAGAAGCTCATGGTCGGTGTGCAGAATGAAAATGCATTGAATTTAAAATGTTGTTTCATGTATGCTTATTTTCTTTTTTATTATCTTTTTAACCTGTGTTTAATTTCAGAAAAAAAATGTTTTATTTTTGGCAAAAGGGTGGTTAGTATTGTGCAATATACTTAATCTGTTTATTTTCTATTTTGGTTTAGAACATTAACTATTTATACCGGCGGTCACGGGAGACAATGGAGTCCTGGAGTCCCCTGGATGAAGACCAAAAGATGCCTGCCTCCAGGTGGAGGTGAAGACAAGATAACCAGAATGCCAAAAAAGATGACTCCTATGGATCCAAGATTGCCAAGATGAAAGAGTACTAAAATGAACCAAATGATGTGACATCGCTGGTTGGGACATATCAGAGGCAGACAAGAGTCCTGACATATGGAGTTCCACGTATTTATTATTTTAATTATTTATTTTAATCTGTTATGTTAATTATTTGTTTTAGTTAGTTGTTTTATCTTACTGTTTTTAATTGACTTATAAAATCGAAACTTTGAACTAATGCCGCTTCCATTGGGAAGGCAAATGTAGAACATTTTGTAAACTAATGAACTCAGATGAATACTGTGTTGATACCTTAAACTTTTTCATTGATGCACATGAATATTCATTTTGTTGGATTGCTACATTGTGAAAAAAAGAAAAAGAACAAGTTGTTTTTAGGAATTGGCTTGGATCGTAGCCAAGTTCTAAAAACAAAAGGAGGGTATGTAAGGATATTTGGCGTGTTACAGCACAGAGTACAGCACTACTGCACAGGTAGCTTTTTTTTATGCAGCACCACTACATGGGTGTGGTGCATTGCTATATGTGTTGCCAGAGTAACATGGACATATAAGTAAAGACAGGCTATTCAGTCAAAAACGATTTTTACATATAAGATGCAAATCCATTTTTACAGTTAAAAGCACACATCTGCACATTCAAAATGCACACTATTTTTCACCTGAAATGCCTATGTTGCAAGAGACACATTTGAAAATTAATAACTAACCTTATTAACAACTAACCTGACTAATAAAACTTCATTTAACATAACCCACTAATAAAAATGTGTCTCCACTGCAGAATTAGGCCTACTCTGAAAGTGAACTTTTAAACGCACATTAATTTTTTTCTCTGCTGCTCTGTCCACATAACTACAGGAAGCAAAGAGCTCGAAGGAGCAGGAAATCAGTTTGTTACAATTGCCACTGTAGAAGTGAGCCATTGTGTAGAGGTGGAGGAGAGTGGACATCTTGCAGAGCTGGGATAAGGATCTCTTTCCTGGCTGGGGCATTCCTGCTGCAAAAGCTGAGAGCGCCAGGCAATAAGCCCGGTTTGAGAACGGCAGACGCTTGTTCTCACTGGGGTTGATCTTCAAGGGAGCCAAATTCAGAAAGAGAATAGCCGGAGAAAACTCATGCTGAACAGATAAGGTAATTATCGAAGCGAGTGGGAGCTGTGCGAAAGTTTGCGAAGCTGTTCAGTCAGTGTATTAGAGGGAGTCTCAGTCTCTTATCAGCATATTTAATGTTACCAATTGAATATATTCTCGCAGCTCTCTGTTCATTTTATCACAAACAATGTTGTACCATTTTATTTATTTCTGTAAAAAAAGTTAAACTGTGTTTAAATGAAATTTCTATAATACAAAAATATTTGAAAACAGATAGCTAGTGTGTATTATTTTTCTCTTTCATTTTGCATGGGGAAAGCTTTAAACCTGGGTAGATTTTTAAACAGTGCAATTGTCATTTTAAAGCAGATGTGTGCATGATTCTATTCAGTATGGACAGTTGTGAGTGACTGTTTGTAGCATAGCCTGTTGGAGGTACATGAGTCAACGGGAAGAGAGACTCTCTGGACATAGTTCCCTACCGTATATGAGGTAGTGGAAATTACCACAAAAATACCACAATGGCCCATGCTGGCACACTACACTAACACTGAAAATGTGGTATCCCTAAAATGTAGACCTGAGGTCTCTCTAGTGATCAAGAACAATATAGATAAAAACAAGGGATGTTGGATATTGGGGCCACAAATAAACCAACCACTATACCAACCAACCACGCAAACTACCGCGCATACCATCTAAATAGGTCTGAATTCTGAATAATGCAATGTATTATTGTCATGCCTGACCCAATATGAATACAGAGAGTGATTATTGCTAAAGGTATTTTGGCGGTAAGAAAATACCGCAAAGCCCCAAATATCCACAAAATACCCAACACACCCACCACCACACCCCGTCCCCCACTGGTGCCCGGTTCTGCCTTAGATTCCCTCCTGGGTCTGCACCATCTCCTCACCCTCAACAGCATCAAGTGCATCATCCCCTGCAGAAACATGAAAGACAAAAAATGGAAACAGGTATTAGCACCATGGCACACAATTAGGCCTCACAAGCTACAGAACCAGTACTTGATTGACACATGTCCCACATGACTATAACCCTCCCATGCATGCACTGTCACTGAGTTTGAAGGGGAGCAAAATGTCAGACACTGATGACACCAAGATGGAAGAGCAACACATTAGCTGCATGCTGGCTAGCAGAGCCATCACACATTGGCCTGTGAGTGGCATGTCCAATCCACATACATGACACATGCCATCACACAGATGGCATGTACCATAGGCATGTCACATATCGTTTGACAATATGGCTGAGAAATGCGTAGTGAAAGTGGGGGGATCGAAACAATCAGCCTGAATGAACAATGATTAATACGGAACAATGTTGTTGCAAGATGACACATCAAGGGCAACTGGCGTGATGCTGTACAAAATGTCTACTGTGGGCAGAAGGGATACTGTAATACCCAAATCCAGGGGCGCAGAATGTTTTGGATGAAGCACATGGGTGACCCAAACCACTCAGGCACACACACCCTCACCTGGCACTCAATCAGAACCCCTTACACACACAACATAGACATGGATCATACACACATGCATGTGCACTCACCGGACAATGCCTCGTAATCTGGCAGTTCTCCCACACCTTGGATCTGTTCCTCGGTGACGTAGGTCCCAGCAACATGTACAGTGAGTTCAATGTCCTCTTGTGGAAACCCACCTCCAGTCACCAAAGTAGCGGCATGACTTGAGGCCCGATTTTTCTTTGCCCTGCGCTTAAGGTCATTCCAGCGCTTTTAGCACTCACCAGCTGTGCGCCTCACTAATCCAAGGGCACTTATGAGGTCCGCGACAGTCGGCCAGTGTGCCTGACGTTGAGCAGGTGTGGTCTTGCACCCTGAAGTGATCAACATTTCGCTGTCATGTGCGGACACATACTACTCAAGTGCATCACGTTCGGCATCATTGAAGCTAGGCTTCCTTTGCGTGCTGGACTGCGTAGCCGTGTCTGGGGTATCAGCCTGTAGTGGACGAGCACTCTTCCTCTTTTTTTGGAAGGTGGTGGGGATCCTGAGTGGCCTACACCGCTCTGGCCACTGGGGTCAGGAGCACCTGTGGACTGGCTAGTTGGAGTCTGGGAATGCACACTGAGCATGGGACTTGGTGCAGGCATTGGCTGAAGTGTTACGTAGTCAGGGGGAACATTAGCAAGATGGACTGGGAACAACACTGCCCTGGCTGGGAGAGTCAGAGCTGGGGTGGATGGAGCTGCAGCTGCCCCTGCAGCCTCCCCACACTGCCTACTCAGGGCAGCAGATGACATAGCTGCCCCTGATCCACGTGGCCTTGTGACACCAACTTGTACCGCGACACGTGGCCTAGACTTGGCGACCTGGAAGTCAGCCTGGGAGTCACGTTCTGCCAGGTCAGGTTCCACAATGGGCCGGTCCAACAAGGGCTGAGCAGAGATGGTGTCAGCCACGTTTCCCTCAACTATGGGTGTGGGCATGGGTGTCCCTGACTGGTCCTCCACACATGGGGGGCTAGAGGTACCCTGCAAATCCCGGCCACGTCCCCTACCGCGCCCACCATGGCCCCCTCTTGAGGCTCGGCCACCTTTGCCACCCTTACCTCTTGGTCGCCTCCCAACCATGGCACTGATGTTGTTGTGCGTATGGGAATTTCAGTAAACTATTGTTCTGGGAAATTGGGGGTCAAAGGGGTAGGGTACTAGATGGAATTCGTACCCTAGTGCTCTAGCAAGGCTGTATGTGACCCCTGGGGAAAGATGACGGGTCACGCAACGCACAGGCACCCCAAAAACAGAAAATAATGTGCACGGAACCACCTGTAGACCGCGTGCATGAAAAAATGAACCTGCACTACGTTGTGGCACCCAGTAAAAACAAAAATGATCGTATGCATGTTACACACAGCCTACAATGACCTCTGAAGGGGTACGCGACACACGGGGCAAGCACAGTTGGTAAATACGTGCGTGACTTACCGTCTGCCTGGAAAATGAGTGTGAAAAATATGTGCGTGTGCGCGTTGGCAACACCCCCGCCAAAAGAAGAATTGTACACTGTCTGAGGAGACAGGAGAAAAGAAGAAGTGAACGCTGTTTGAGGAAACAGGCCCAACATAAAATCAGAAAAAAGCTGTCAGAGGTAACAGGGAGTACGAACTAGAAACCCTGTGAAGTAAATCGCGTGTGAACCGACAAGAAGTACAGAATTCACCCACTTGCTCTCCACGAAAAGCACGTACAAGGAAATGACATCCTACACGCACCTTTTGAACCAGCCCACATGTCCAACGTCACTTCCCGCGTATACACGCTAAGGCCCCAACCTTCAATTACACGAGCTGACACTCGGACATGCAGTTCTTGGATGTGTAACATGCACCCGGGTTCAGAGAAACGCCCGCGTGCGCACGTCACGGACGCGCTTACGCGCTAAGGGCCTTTCGTCCTATGAAACCGCGTACGCGTGCTGACACGCTTACGCGCTAAGGGCCTTTCCTCAAATTACACGCTGACGTGCTAGATTTTCACGTGTCAAATCACTCCGTATCAAGCTGGCCACGCATACGCACATGGAAGACCACACTCCTGCCCAGAAGGCCGAATTACTGCCCCCCAGAGCCCCGAGCACGCTCCCACCTGCCATCTGCTACTGCCTGATTGCCTGCTGCCCACATGCCCTGCCATTTGCTGCCTGCACGTCAGCCCGGGGTGCTGTTGCTGTGACCACCCCTGCTGGAACCGAAGACTCCCGACTGCTATTCTATCGCTCCACAGCCCAGCCCCAGGACCCAGTTGCCCACCCACACCTGCCTCTGGGGTTGCCATGTCGGGCACTACACCATCTGGCACCACTGGCAACCCCCAGCCAGAGAGGCAAAGGGGCACCAGCTTCACTGCCACCGAAGTTGGTGTCCTGGTGGAGCAAGTCCTGGGGCAGTATGATGCCCTCTTCGGAAGGTCGGCCGCAGACAAGGAAGGACGGACTCGGATCTGGACGGACATCATGACTGCCATCAACGTGGAGGAGGGGCAGTCTGCGACTTCCAACATGTCAAGAAGCACTGGGAGGACTTCATGCCCAGGACCCTCAACAAGGCCCGGCGCCTCTTGAAGGCAGTGGATGATAAGGGGCACCGTGGCCACCTGTCGGAACATCATATGAGGGTCCTGGAATGCATACACCCAGCGCTCCACGTCCAGGTCCTTGAGAGGCAGACCCGTCTGGAGTCGAGCGGTAAGTGTACATGCATACTGATTGGAAGCTGTGTGTGTGGTGGTGTGCCAGTAGTGTGCAGGTTGTACATGTGGTTTTGTAGGGCCATGAATGGATGTGTATGTACAGGGCTGTGAGGCTGACACATGCAAGTCCTTTCATGTGTGAGACACATGGATGGTGTATGTGTGGGTAAGCATGCAGGCCAAATGCAGATGTGTGAGCACACATGTTTTGATTACTGTGTATGTAAGTTAGCATGGTTGTGGTGTCACACATGGATGTTGGTTCCAGCTGCATGTATCTGCACTGTGTACATGTGCATGTGTGTGTATTTGACATGGGTGCAACAGTGATGCAACATGGATGCATGTGAGACTGATATGTAGAAGACTGATTGCCAGATGTGACATGGATGCCAATCTCATCACTGCGACAGTTGGCGGAGGTGTACACATGCATGTAATTGTGGTGGCGTGTGTGCATGTCTAGTGCACTCCTTGTGTTTCATGTGATGTCTGGCTCACCTTTGGCTGCTCATGCTGTATGTATGTGTATGGATGGTGCTGGCTGTTGCAATATGGCTGTGGAATAGCTCATGTGTGTGAGTTGCAATAACATGTGTGTTGGGGATTGTGATGCCATGTCTGAAGTTTGACAATGCCACTCATGTACAACTGTCATGTGTGTATGAGTCCATTGTACAGTGCCCTGATGCCTGTCTCCTATCTCTCCCTGTCTGCAGCGTCAACCGATGAAGAGGGAGGAGAAGGTGCTGTGGAGCACAGCGGCAGGGATCGCACCGCCAGCCGGAGACGCAAGGCCCGGCACCCCTCCCAGGTTGTCATCTCGTCGGGGAGTGAGGAGTCCGGTGCCGCGTTCCAGGTCGCAGCTGCCGAGGGGAGGTCCAAGAGGCAGAGGTTGGAGTTGGACTCCTCGGCAGCCGAAGGGGCAGCTGAGACCCCACAGGGCCCAACGGAGGAAGATGGCACAGAGTCATCCAGGTTGGTGGGGGGTTTGGTGGAGGAGGAGGACGTGCAAGGGACGGGTCTGGAGGTGGGGATTCCACTGGTGCTAGTGGTGCAGTGCAGGGGCAGGGACAGGAGGCAGCACAGGCCGCAGAGGAGGTGCCTGTGTGTAATCCTGTCCCCGATCCTGTGACTGATCATCTTGCACCAGCAGGGATACCTATGTCCAGACCCGTTCTCAGGGAGGGGATTGGCTTACACCAACTGGCCTTCCTCTCCTTGCGGATGTGGCTATCTGGCACCGGGTTGAGCC
The DNA here is from genome assembly GCF_040938575.1 of Ambystoma mexicanum. Lineage (NCBI taxonomy): Eukaryota > Metazoa > Chordata > Amphibia > Caudata > Ambystomatidae > Ambystoma > Ambystoma mexicanum. The sequence goes on along the minus strand of NC_090932.1, from coordinate 483,859,795 downwards.
TATCCTGGGTGGGGTGGCGTTGCATCAACGTGCCATGCGAGCTGACCTGCAGTCTTTTCATGAGGAGACTGCCGTCTTCTCGCATGGCTCGCTGACCCACTGGGACAGCTCACCATGGCCGGATTCCTCCTTTTTGTGGACCTTTTTCCGACCCCCTCCTCAACTGAACCCCCTATGCACCAGTCGTCCTCCGTGCCATCTTCCCACCCATGTGTCACCTGGGTGCCCTGTGGAGCTGCCTCTGACCCTGCGGCCAGGCTGGTGGAGGACACATCCCTGCCACGGTCGGGAGTCGGACATCCAGTAGGGGTAGGCACCTCAACAACTGCACTCCAGCTGGAGGAGGATGTGCAGGCAGCAGGAACAAGGGCACAGGCAGCGGCACAGTAGCAGCAGCAACAAAGTGGGAGCCATGATGGCTCGGGGCCTTCATCATCGGAGGGGCAGGCATTGGCAGGAGGACCCTGGATGGGAAGTGTCTTCCGTGTGGCAGTGGTTGGGCCATGCGATAGATGCGGAGCGGCAGCGGACGGAAGAGGCATGGCTTACGATGGTCAGGGTGGAGAACTCCATGCGTAGGGCCCTGTGGCGGGCCGAGTGCCTCCAGGCCATTCGCAGGGACCTGGAGTTCCAGATGTCATCGTCCCTGCGAACCCTCGGGGCCATGGAAGAGGACCGCCTCCAGGAGATTGAGCAGGAGTTTGATGATGCCCTGGCCCAGAACATCAACATGTGAGCCGTTGGACTTGCCCGCTGCCCTTGTAAATGGTTAGATAGTGTTAGGTTTCCTTTGCTTTTATCTTTATTTTGGTTGCACTTGGACAATGCACTACTTTTCTGTATATAGTTTTTCATTAGGTAGTATTTTTGATAGGTTTCATTTCTTCAGTTGGGATCATGGACCCTGGATTGTTCTTCTGTATATAGTTCACTATTGGATTCATCTTTTTAATTATTTTATTTACCCATGGAGCAATGGTTTTCACTTTTGTTTTTCCCTTGGATTTGATTTTTTGAACTGTGACTTTGGACCCCCTTTGGATTATGATTTGTTGTTTTTCATTATTTTACGGACATGCAGCTTTTCGTTTTTAATTTCCATTGTCGTTTGTTTGTTTTTAATTCCATTCATGTTGCTTTTAATACATTTATTTCTTAATACTTCGATGTGTGGTATTATCTCATTGGTTTCATGCGTGTCATGATATGGGTTTTGACATTAACTTGCACCCATTGTGTGTGTGTGACAGACATGTGTTCATTTACATACTTGCCATTTGGGTTGTATCATGAAATTGGCATTTCTATGTGGGTGGATGCAATATTTGGGTGGGTCTTTGGCATGTGGAGGATGGCCATAAGGGCCAGGGATCTAGATTGTGATGAAGTGTTGGCTGGGGGACATGTGTCGGAGCCTGCTGGCAGGTGCCCTGCACTTCTGGGGGATGGGGGTGCTGGGGGACATGAGTGGGACATGAGTGGGGGCCTGCTGGCAGGTGCCCCACACTGCTGGGGGGTGGGGGTGCAAGGGGACATGAGTGGGACATGAGTGGGGGCCTGATGGCAGGTGCCCCACACTGCTGGGGGTGGGGGTGCAAGGGGACATGAGTGGGACATGAGTGGGGGCCTGCTGGCAGGTGCCCAACACTGCTGGGGGCTGGGGGTGCAAGGCGACATGAGTGGGGGCCTGCTGGCAGGTGCCCCACACTGCTGGGGGTGCAAGGGGACATGAGTGGAGGCCTGCTGGCAGGTGCCCCGCACTGCTGGGGGTGGGGGTGCAATGCAAGGGGACATGAGTGAGACATGAGTGGCAGCCTGCTGGCAGGTGCCCCACACTGCTGGGGGGTGGGGGTGCAAGGGGACATGAGTGGGACATGCGTGGGGGCCTGCTGGCAGGTGCCCCACACTGCTGGGGGGTGGGAGTTCAAGGGGACATGAGTGGGACATGAGTGGGGGCCTGCTGGCAGGTGCCCCGCACTGCTGGGGGGTGGGGGTGCAAGGGGACATGAGTGGGGGCCTGCTGGCAGGTGCCCCACACTGCTGGGGGGTGGAGGTGCAAGTGGACATGAGTGGGACATGAGTGGGGGCCTGCTGGCAGGTGCCCCGCACTACTGGGGGGTGGAGGTGCAGGTGGACAGTGCATGTTGCAGTGTGCTGGTAGTCTGATGCTTGCCTCTATGTGTGACATAGGCCATATATGGATATGTGTGTGTGCAGGTACATCATGGTCATGTATGTGAGACCAGTTATGTGTGAGCCACATGGTTGGTGCATGTGTTTTAAAGCAACATGGGGGGCCATATGTTGAATGCACACATGAATGCATGGCTGTCTTTGTTCCTGGACATGGAGGGGGGTGAGGAATGGGTGCTGATGTCATGTACATGTATGGTGCACATGTGTGTGTGTGTACCTGAGAAGTGTGTGTGTGACTTTCAAATGCCATGAATGCATGTGACTTTGAAAACAACATCTTGGTTTACAGGGGCCCTTCTACATGGATGTTGATGTTGATTGCAGGCGCCCAGACTGTTTCTGCATGTGTGTTGTGTGCATTCACCCATGTGTTGTGGAATGACAGGATGGAAGTGACATTTGACCGTGCCACTCATGTGTTATTGCTTCCTGTCTAGGGTATTTTGTACTGTACCCTGATGCTTCTGTTCTATGTCTCCCTCTACGCAGCGTCAAGTGAAGAAGAGGGCGGAGATGGCGCTGTGGAGCCAAGCGACGGCGATGCCTCCACTGGGCGGTGACACAAGGCCCAGCCACCCTCCCAGGAATTACCATCATCCGGGAGCGAGGGGGCTGGTGCTGCGTCTGCCACAACGGCTGTGGCGGAAGGGCCGAGTGAGCCCCCACAGGGGCATCCAATGGCGGAAGATGGTGTGGAGACATCCAGGTTGGTGGTCTCCACAGAGGAGGAGGAGCCCGCTACTGAGCCGCACATGGGGCCTGGTGGGGGTAGTACCACTGGTGCAAGTGGTGCAGTCCAGGGCCAGGGTCAGGAGGCAGCACAGGTCACCGCAGAGGGGCCTGTGCATGTCTCAGTGAACCCTGTGTCTGCACCATCATGCACCAGCAGGGAGGCCCCGTCCCAGGCCCGTCTGCAGGTAGGGGAGAGTGCCATATCACCTGCCTCTCCACTACCTGTGGGCGAGGGGTCCCGCGACCATATGGGATCCGTCCTGGTGGGTGTCGCGTTGCGCACGCGTGTCATTTGTGATGACGTGCGTTCTTCCTGGGCGGAGAACGCATGCCATCATGAAGAGCAGCGGCGTGACGTGGCACTGCTGGGAGGGGTCCTGGTCGGAGGGTTCCTACATGTGACGCGCACTCTAGCGGACCTCTCCTCCTCTGTTGAGGATGTGCGCCGGTCGTTCTCCACATCGTCTTCCGGCCCAGATTCCACCAGGGCCCACTGTGGACTTGGCCTGACCAACACAGCCAGCTTGGTGGAGATCCCATCCCTGACACAGTCGGGAGTTGGCGGTCCAGCAGGGGTGGACACCACAACTGGACACCAGCAGATGGAGGATGTGCAGGCAACATCGGACAGGGCACATGAACAGCAGCAGCAGCAGGAGCAGGCTGTAGGTGGGAGCAATGATGGCTCTGGGCCATCAACATCGGAGGGGCAGGCATCGGCCGCAGGGCATGAGGACCCTGGACGGGAAGTGTCTTCCGTGTGGCAGTGGTTGGGCCATGCGATAGATGCGGAGCGGCAGCGGGCGGAAGAGGCATGGCTCACGATGGTCAGGGCAGAGAACTCCATGCGTAGGGCCCTGAGGCAGGCCGAGTCCCTCGAGGCCATTCGCAGGGACCTGGAGTCCCAGATGTCATCGTCCCTGCGAACCCTCAGGGCAATGGAAGAGGACCGCCTCCGGGACATCGAGCAGGATTTCGATTATGCCCTGGCCCGGAACATCAACATGTGAGCCTTTGGACTTGCCCGCTGCCCTTGTAAATAGTTATTTAGTTAGTATTATGTTTCCTTTGGTTTTTTCTTTATTTTGGACCTTTTGGACAATGGACCACATTTTTGAATATAGTTTTTTTATTAGGTAGGAGTTTTTGATAGGTTTGATTTCTTCAGTTGGGATCATGGACCCTGGATTGTTCATCTGTATATAGTTGACTGTTGGATTCTACTTTTTTGTTTGGATTTCCCCATGGAGCAATGGTTTTCACTTTTGTTTTTCCCTTGGATTTCATTTTTGGAACTGTGACTTTGGACACCTTTCCTTTGGATATGATTTGTTGTTTTTCATTATTTTACAGACATGCTGCTTTTCTTTTTTAATTTCCATTGTCGTTTGTTTGATTTTAATTCCATTCATGTTGCTTTTGATACATTTCTTTCTTCAAACTTCGATGTGTGGTATTATCTCATTGGTTTCATGCATGTCATGATATGGGTTTTGAGATTCACTTGCACCCATTGTGTGTGTGTGAGGGACATGTCTTCATTTACATACTTGCCATTGGGGTTGTGTCATGTAATTGGCATTTCTATGTGGGTGGATGCAATACTTGGGTGGGTCTTTGGCATGTGGAGGCTGGCCATAAGGGCCAGGGATCTACATTGTGATGACGTGTTGGCTGGGGGACATGTGTCAGGGCCTGCTGGCAGGTGCCCCGCACTGCTGGGGGGTGGGGGTGCAGGGGACATGTGTCGGGACCTGTTGACATTTGCCCTGCACTGCTGGGGGGGGTGCAAGGGGACATTAGTGGGACATGAGTGGGTGCCTGCTGGCAGGTGTCCCGCACTGCTGGGGAGGGTGTGCAAGGGGACATGAGTGGGGGCCTGCTGGCAGGTGCCCCTCAGTGCTGGGGGATGGGGGTGCAAGGGGACATGAGTGGGGGCCTGCTGGCAGGTACCCTGCACTGCTGGGGAGTGGGGGTGCAAGGGGACATGAGTGGGGGCCTGCTGGCAGGTGCCCAACACTGCTGGGGGGTGGGGGTGCAAGGGGACATGAGTGAGGGCCTGCTGGCAGGTGCCCCGCACTGCTGGGGTGTGGGTGTGCAAGGGACATGAGTGGGGGCCTGCTGGCAGGCGCCCCTCAGTGCTGGGGAGTGGGGGTGCAAGGGCACATGAGTGGAGGCCTGAGGCAGGCCGAGTCCCTCGAGGCCATTCGCAGGCACCTGGATTTCCAGATGTCATCGTCCCTGCGAACCCTCGGGGCCATGGAAGAGGACCGCCTCCGGGACATCGAGCAGGATTTCGATGATGCCCTGGCCCGGAACATCAACATGTGAGCCTTTGGACTTGCCCGCTGCCCTTGTAAATAGTTATTTAGTTAGTATTAGGTTTCCTTTGGTTTTTTCTTTATTTTGGACCTTTTGGACAATGGACCACATTTTTGTATATAGTTTTTTTTATTAGGTAGGAGTTTTTGAAAGGTTTCATTTCATCAGTTGGGATCATGGACCCTGGATTGTTCATCTGTATATAGTTGACTGTTGGATTCTACTTTTTTGTTTGGATTTCCCCATGGAGCAATGGTTTTCACTTTTGTTTTTCCCTTGGATTTCATTTTTGGAACTGTGACTTTGGACACCTTTCCTTTGGATTATGATTTGTTGTTTTTCATTATTTTACAGACATGCTGCTTTTCTTTTTTAATTTCCATTGTCGTTTGTTTGATTTTAATTCCATTCATGTTGCTTTTGATACATTTTTTTCTTCAAACTTCGATGTGTGGTATTATCTCATTGGTTTCATGCATGTCATGTTATGGGTTTTGAGATTCACTTGCACCCATTGTGTGTGTGTGAGGGACATGTCTTCATTTACATACTTGCCATTGGGGTTGTGTCATGTAATTGGCATTTCTATGTGGGTGGATGCAATACTTGGGTGGGTCTTTGGCATGTGGAGGCTGGCCATAAGGGCCAGGGATCTACATTGTGATGACGTGTTGGCTGGGGGACATGTGTCAGGGCCTGCTGGCAGGTGCCCCGCACTGCTGGGGGGTGGGGGTGCAGGGGACATGTGTCGGGACCTGTTGACATTTGCCCTGCTCTGCTGGGGGGGGTGCAAGGGGACATTAGTGGGACATGAGTGGGTGCCTGCTGGCAGGTGTCCCGCACTGCTGGGGAGGGTGTGCAAGGGGACATGAGTGGGGGCCTGCTGGCAGGTGCCCCTCAGTGCTGGGGGATGGGGGTGCAAGGGGACATGAGTGGGGGCCTGCTGGCAGGTACCCTGCACTGCTGGGGAGTGGGGGTGCAAGGGGACATGAGTGGGGGCCTGCTGGCAGGTACCCTGCACTGCTGGGGGGTGGGGGTGCAAGGGGACATGAGTGAGGGCCTGCTGGCAGGTGCCCCGCACTGCTGGGGTGTGGGTGTGCAAGGGACATGAGTGGGGGCCTGCTGGCAGGCGCCCCTCAGTGCTGGGGAGTGGGGGTGCAAGGGCACATGAGTGGAGGCCTGAGGCAGGCCGAGTCCCTCGAGGCCATTTGCAGGGACCTGGATTTCCAGATGTCATCGTCCCTGCGAACCCTCGGGGCCATGGAAGAGGACCGCCTCCGGGACATCGAGCAGGATTTCGATGATGCCCTGGCCCGGAACATCAACATGTGAGCCTTTGGACTTGCCCGCTGCCCTTGTAAATAGTTATTTAGTTAGTATTAGGTTTCCTTTGGTTTTTTCTTTATTTTGGACCTTTTGGACAATGGACCACATTTTTGTATATAGTTTTTTTATTAGGTAGGAGTTTTTGAAAGGTTTCATTTCTTCAGTTGGGATCATTGACCCTGGATCGTTCATCTGTATATAGTTTACTGTTGGATTCTACTTTTTTGTTTGGATTTCCCCATGGAGCAATGGTTTTCACTTGTGTTTTTCCCTTGGATTTCATTTTTGGAACTGTGACTTTGGACACCTTTCCTTTGGATTATGATTTGTTGTTTTTCAATATTTTACAGACATGCAGCTTTTCTTTTTTAATTTCCATTGTCGTTTGTTTGATTTATTTCCATTCATGTTGCTTTTAATACATTTTTTTCTTCAAACTTCGATGTGTGGTATTATCTCATTGGTTTCATGCATGTCATGATATGGGTTTTGAGATTCACTTGCACCCATTGTGTGTGTGTGAGGGACATGTCTTCATTTACATACTTGCCATTGGGGTTGTGTCATGTAATTGGCATTTCTATGTGGGTGGATGCAATACTTGGTGGGTCTTTGGCATGTGGAGGCTAGCCATAAGGGCCAGGGATCTAGATTGTGATGACGTGTTGGCTGGGGGACATGTGTCAGGGCCTGCTGGCAGGTGCCCTGCACTGCTGGGGGGTGGGGGTGCAGGGGATATGTGTCGGGGCCTGTTGGCAGTTGCCCCACACTGCTGGGGGGTGGGGGTGCAAGGGGACATTAGTGGGACATGAGTGGGTGCCTGCTGGCAGGTGCCCCGCACTGCTGGGGGGGGTGTGCAAGGGGACATGAGTGGGGGCCTGCTGGCAGGTGCCCTGCACTGCTGGGGAGTGGGGGTACAAGGGGACATGAGTGGGGCCTGCTGGCAGGTGCCCAACACTGCTGCGGGGTGGGGGTGCAAGGGGACATGAGTGAGGGCCTGCTGGCAGGTGCTCCGCACTGCTGGGGGCTGGGGGTGCAAGGGGACATGAGTGGGGGCCTGCTGGCAGGTGCCCTGCACTGCTGGGGAGTGGGGGTACAAGGGGACATGAGTGGGGGCCTGCTGGCAGGTGCCCCGCACTGCTGGGGGGTGGGGGTGCAAGGGGACATGAGTGGGGGCCTGCTGGCAGGTGCCCCACACTGCTGGGGGGTGGAGGTGCAAGTGGACATGAGTGGGACATGAGTGGGGGCCTGCTGGCAGGTGCCCCACACTGCTGGGGGGTGGGAGTGAAAGGGGACATGAGTGGGACATGAGTGCGGGCCTGCTGGCAGGTGCCCCGCACTACTGGGGGGTGGAGGTGCAGGTGGACAGTGCATGTTGCAGTGTGCTGGTAGTCTGATGCTTGCCTCTATGTGTGACATAGGCCATATATGGATATGTGTGTGTGCAGGTACATCATGGTCATGTATGTGAGACCAGTTATGTGTGAGCCACATGGTTGGTGCATGTGTTTTAAAGCAACATGGGGGGCTATATGTGGAATGCACACATGAATGCATGGCTGTCTTTGTTCCTGGACATGGAGGGGGGTGAGGAATGGGTGCTGATGTCATGTACATGTATGGTGCACATGTGTGTGTGTGTACCTGAGAAGTGTGTGTGTGACTTTGAAATGCCATGAATGCATGTGACTTTGAAGACAACATCTTGGTTTACAGGGGCCCTTCTACATGGATGTTGATGTTGATTGCAGGCGCCCAGACTGTTTCTGCATGTGTGTTGTGTGCATTCACCCATGTGTTGTGGAATGACAGGATGGAAGTGACATTTGACCGTGCCACTCATGTGTTATTGCTTCCTGTCTAGGGTATTTTGTACTGTACCCTGATGCTTCTGTTCTATGTCTCCCTCTACGCAGCGTCAAGTGAAGAAGAGGGCGGAGACGGCGCTGTGGATCCAAGCGACGGCGATGCCTCCACTGGGCGGTGACACAAGGCCCAGCCACCCTCCCAGGAATTACCATCATCCGGGAGCGAGGGGGCTGGTGCTGCGTCTGCCACAACGGCTGTGGCGGAAGGGCCGAGTGAGCCCCCACAGGGGCATCCAATGGCGGAAGATGGTGTGAAGACATCCAGGTTGGTGGTCTCCACAGTGGAGCAGGAGCCCGCTACTGAGCCGCACATGGGGCCTGGTGGGGGTAGTACCACTGGTGCAAGTGGTGCAGTCCAGGGCCAGGGTCAGGAGGCAGCACAGGTCACCGCGGAGGGGCCTGTGCATGTCTCAGTCAACCCTGTGTCTGCACCATCATGCACCAGCAGGGAGGCCCCGTCCCAGGCCCGTCTGCAGGTAGGGGAGAGTGCCATATCACCTGCCTCTCCACTACCTGTGGGCGAGGGGTCCCGCGACCATATGGGATCCGTCCTGGTGGGTGTCGCTTTGCGCACGCGTGTCATTCGTGATGACGTGCGTTCTTCCTGGGCGGAGAACACATGCCATCATGAAGAGCAGCGGCGTGACGTGGCACTGCTGGGAGGGGTCCTGGTCGGAGGGTTCCTACATGTGACGCGCACTCTAGCGGACCTCTCCTCCTTTGTTGAGGATGTGCGCCGGTCGTTCTCCACATCGTCTTCCGGCCCAGATTCCACCAGGGCCCACTGTGGACTTGGCCTGACCAACACAGCCAGCTTGGTGGAGATCCCATCCCTGACACAGTCGGGAGTTGGCGGTCCAGCAGGGGTGGACACCACAACTGGACACCAGCAGATGGAGGATGTGCAGGCAACATCGGACAGGGCACATGAACAGCAGCAGCAGCAGGAGCAGGCTGTAGGTGGGAGCAATGATGGCTCGGGGCCATCAACATCGGAGGGGCAGGCATCGGCCGCAGGGCAGGAGGACCCTGGACGGGAAGTGTCTTCAGTGTGGCAGTGGTTGGGCCATGCGATAGATGCGGAGCGGCAGCGGGCGGAAGAGGCATGGCTCACGATGGTCAGGGCAGAGAACTCCATGCGTAGGGCCCTGAGGCAGGCCGAGTCCCTCGAGGCCATTCGCAGGGACCTGGAGTCCCAGATGTCATCGTCCCTGCGAACCCTCAGGGCCATGGAAGAGGACCGCCTCCGGGACATCGAGCAGGATTTCGATTATGCCCTGGCCCGGAACATCAACATGTGAGCCTTTGGACTTGCCCGCTGCCCTTGTAAATAGTTATTTAGTTAGTATTATGTTTCCTTTGGTTTTTTCTTTATTTTGGACCTTTTGGACAATGGACCACATTTTTGTATATAGTTTTTTTATTAGGTAGGAGTTTTTGATAGGTTTGATTTCTTCAGTTGGGATCATGGACCCTGGATTGTTCATCTGTATATAGTTGACTGTTGGATTCTACTTTTTTGTTTGGATTTCCCCATGGAGCAATGGTTTTCACTTTTGTTTTTCCCTTGGATTTCATTTTTGGAGTTGTGACTTTGGACACCATTCCTTTGGATTATGATTTGTTGTTTTTCATTATTTTACAACATGCTGCTTTTCTTTTTTAATTTCCATTGTCGTTTGTTTGATTTTAATTCCATTCATGTTGCTTTTGATACATTTTTTTCTTCAAACTTCGATGTGTGGTATTATTTTGGACCTTTTGGACAATGGACCACATTTTTGTATATAGTTTTTTTATTAGGTAGGAGTTTTTGATAGGTTTGATTTCTTCAGTTGGGATCATGGACCCTGGATTGTTCATCTGTATATAGTTGACTGTTGGATTCTACTTTTTTGTTTGGATTTCCCCATGGAGCAATGGTTTTCACTTTTGTTTTTCCCTTGGATTTCATTTTTGGAGTTGTGACTTTGGACACCATTCCTTTGGATTATGATTTGTTGTTTTTCATTATTTTACAACATGCTGCTTTTCTTTTTTAATTTCCATTGTCGTTTGTTTGATTTTAATTCCATTCATGTTGCTTTTGATACATTTTTTTCTTCAAACTTCGATGTGTGGTATTATCTCATTGGTTTAATGCATGTCATGATATGGGTTTTGAGATTCACTTGCACCCATTGTGTGTGTGTGAGGGACATGTCTTCATTTACATACTTGCCATTGGGGTGTGTCATGTAATTGGCATTTCTATGTGGGTGGATGCAATACTTGGTGGGGGGGTGTGCAAGGGGACATGAGTGGGGGCCTGCTGGCAGGTGCCCTGCACTGCTGCGGGGTGGGGGTGCAAGGGGACATGAGTGGGGGCCTGCTGGTAGGTGCCCTGCACTGCTGGGGAGTGGGTGTACAAGGGGACATGAGTGGGGGCCTGCTGGCAGGTGCCCCGCACTGCTGGGGGGGTGTGCAAGGGGACATGAGTGGGGGCCTGCTGGCAGGTTGCCTGCACTGCTGGGGAGTGGGGGTACAAGGGGACATGAGTGGGGCCTGCTGGCAGGTGCCCAACACTGCTGCGGGGTGGGGGTGCAAGGGGACATGAGTGAGGGCCTGCTGGCAGGTGCTCCGCACTGCTGGGGGCTGGGGGTGCAAGGGAACATGAGTGGGGGCCTGCTGGCAGGTGCCCTGCACTGCTGGGGAGTGGGGGTACAAGGGGACATGAGTGGGGGCCTGCTGGCAGGTGCCCTGCACTGCTGGGCAGTGGGGGTACAAGGGACATGAGTGGGGGCCTGCTGGCAGGTGCCCAACACTGCTGGGGGGTGGGGGTGCAAGGGGACAAGAGTGAGGGCCTGCTGGCAGGTGATCCGCACTGCTGGGGGGTGGGTGTGCAAGGGGACATGAGTGGGGGCCTGCTGGCAGGTGCCCCTCAGTGCTAGGGGTCGGGGGTGCAAGGGGACATGAGTGGGGGCCTGCTGGCAGGTGCCCTTCAGTGCTGTGGGTGCAAGTGGACATGAGTGGGGGCCTGTTGGCAGGTGCCCCACACTGCTGGGGCTGGGTGTGCAAGGGGACATGAGTGGGGGCCTGCTGGCAGGTGCCCTGCACTGCTTGGGGGTGGGGGTGCAGGGGGACATGAGTGGGACATGAGTGGGGGCCTGCTGGCAGGTGCCCCGCACTGCTGGGGTGTGGGGGTGCAAGGGGACATGAGTGGGGGCCTGCTGGCAGGTGCCCCTCAGTGCTGGGGGTGCAAGGGGACATGTGTGGGGCCTGCTGGCAGGTGCCCTGCACTGCTGGGGGGTGGGGGTGCAAGGGGACATGGTTGGGACATGAGTGGGGGCCTGCTGGCAGGTGCCCCACACTGCTGGGGGTGCAAGGGGGCAGAAGTGGGGGCCTGCTGGCAGGTGCCCCGCACTGCTGGGGGGTAGGTGTGCAAGGGGACATGAGTGGGGGCCTGCTGGCAGGTGCCCCTCAGTGCTGGGGGTGGGGGTGCAAGGTGGCATGATTGGGGGCCTGCTGGCAGGTGCCCCTCAGTGCTGGGGGTGCAAGGGGACATGAGTGGGGGCCTGTTGGCAGGTGCCCCACACTGCTGGGGGGTGGGTGTGCAAGGTAATATGAGTGGGGGCCTGCTGGCAGGTGCCCTGCACTGCTGGGGGTGCAGGGGGACATGAGTGGGACATGAGCGGGGCCTGCTGGCAGGTGCCCTGCACTGCTGGGGGGTGGTGCTGCAAGGGGACATGAGTGGGGGCCTGCTGCCAGGTGCCCCTGACTGCTGTGGGGTGGGGGTGCAAGGGGACATGAGTGGTACATGAGTGGGGTCCTGCTGGCAGGTGCCCTGTACTGCTGGGGGGTGGGTGTGCAAGGGGACATGAGTGGGGGCCTGATGGCAGGTGACCCTCAGTGCTGAAGGGTGGGGGTGCAAGGGGACATGAGTGGGGGCCTGCTGGCAGGTGGCCTGCACTGCTGGGGGTGGGGGTGCTGGGGGAGATGAGTGTGTGCCTGCTGGCAGGTTCCCTGCACTGCTGTGTGGTGGGGGTGCAAGGGCGTAATGTGTTGGTGATCACTAGTGCAAGGTGACATGTGGCTTGGCTGGGGGGACATGCCCATGGTGGATGGGCTGCCTGCGGGACATGACCAGGGGTGCAGGGTAGTCCCCTGTGGTGTGGTCTGCCTACAGGGGCCGTGGAGGGTGTAGACGGAATACCTGGGAGGACCCACACTGCCAATTCACGTGTAGGACTCCCCTGCACCCCCGAAATACACGTACCCCACTCGCACAAGGCCCATCGCGTTTGAAACTTGCCCGCACCCCAGTAATACACGTACCCTGCTGTAATCGCATGTAGAACTTCCCGCGCACCCCAGTAATACACGCACCCTGCTGAAATTGCATGTGGAACTTTCCGCGCACCCAAGTAATACACACACCCTGCTGAAATTGCGTGTGGAACTTCCCGCGCATCCCAGTAATACAGGTACCCTGCTGTGATCACGTGTTACACTTCCACGCACCCCAGAAATACACGTACACTGATGTAATCGCGTGTGGAACTTCCCGCGCACCCCAGTAATACAGGTACCCTGCTGAAATCGCGTGTGAAACTTCCCTGCACCCCAGAAATACACGTATCCTGCTGGAATCGCGTGTGGGACTTCCCGCGCAGCCCAGTAATACAGGTACCCTGCTTTGATCGCGTGTTACACTTCCGCGCACCCCTGTAATACTAGTACCCTGCTGTAATCGCTTGTTGAACTTCCCCGCACCCCAGAAATAGACATACCGTACTGAAATTGCGTGTGTAACTTCTGGCACCCCCTTGTAATACACGTGCCCTGCTGAAATTGCGTGTCAAACTTCCCCGCACCCCAGAAATGCAGTACCCTGCTGAAATTGCGTGTGGAACTTCCCGCGCACCCCAGTAATACTGGTAGCCTGCTGAAATCACGTGTAAAAATTCCCTGCACCCCACAAATACATGTACCCTGCTGGAATCGCATGTTGAACTTCCCCGCACCCCAGAAATACATGTACCCTGCTGAAATTGCGTGTGGAACTTCCCGCGCACCCCAGTAATACACGTTCCCTGCTCACCGTTTGCTGTTTGGCAGCCCTGTATACTGGTCCAGGGTTAGCGCAGCCCTTTGCGATGAATTGGGAATTTTGATGGCTTTTCCTTGCGCGAGGGCGTTCTTGGGGGCGTAACTGGCGCCACTCTGCGCACTGCTGGTTTTGGAGGCTGAAATCCATCAATACGCTGTACGCGGATATAGATTTTAGCGCACGCGGCTGGCGCAGATATTTGCACGCGCACACTGTGCGCCAGCCGCGTGCTCCACTTTTGTGCGAAATTCTATGAATTACCTTGTTTGTGTTTTCGTTGATCCTTTCCTCTGCATGATACAAATACTGCAGCAATTGTGTCTGCATTCATTTTCATGCTGGCACAAATGCAGGTGATCCTTATGGAGTCTTCAGGATTTTTGCAGCAGCTCCAAAGGAATCAATTGTAACTGCCCCCTGTCATGTCTTCATGGTTGGCAGTGTTTACTTCGTTTGTGCAGCAGAGTTCAAAATACAAGATTGTATGCTGCCTTTCGCCCCCTCCTCCTTTTTCAATGCACTGTGCAAATGACAATAATTTGGCAGAGGACACCTACTACGCCGAAGTAAAAATGCACCAGTTCCATGTCACCAAATACCATGGAGCATCACAATGAGCCCCTTGTTTGTTTTGGTAGGGTTCTTGATATTTTGAGGATGGCAGCGGCCAGACTGTCTTGGGATGAAGTGATTTGTACATCTCAGTAGTGTGCCCTGTCCATGGCTTAGTACTGAGATACACTTGCGGCTCAGAATAGAAGTACACTTGGAAAGTTCAATAATGGCGAATTATTTCACTGCAAATTAGAAGAGTTAGGAATTGTGAGAATGCTAGAGTTGTTTCCATACTAGGATACAAGTGCATACTGCAGGTCATAAAAGAGTTACGATGCAAGAGCTCTGTGTATATCTTAGAACTGGGACGCAATTTCATGCCCGTAGTCTAGAAAAACGTCCATTGCGAGGCCGCAGGTGTTGAATATAAGGGCACATCTGAAATCAGGAAAAAGCTGTACTGCGATTCTGTGGTTGTTTCTGTGGTGGGATGCATACTGCAGTTTCAGAAAGAAGTGCTTTGCAATAGTTCTGCATGTGTCTCATTTCTTGTACACTAGTGCATGTTGCAGTTTAGAGAGATGTGCATTTTGAGAGCTCAGTCATTGTATCACTACTTCCTCTCCAGTGCATGATGCAAGTCGTAATAGTGGTGTGCTCTGGGAGCTCTAAACATGTCTCAGTAGTAGCATAGCACTGGATGGTGTAAGTCAGGTAACAGGTACATTGTTAAAACACTGCAGAGTACTTTGATATTAGTACATTTAAATTAAAGTTGAATTTAGAATTGTTGCCACTTGAATTTAGAAGTGTACCCAATTGCATTTAGAAGTTGCGCCCAATAGCCTCTCTAAGAAAGTTGAATTTAGAATTGCATTTAGAAGTTGCACCCAACAGCCTCTCTAAGAAAGTTGAATTTAGAATTGCATTTAGAAGTTGCGCCCAACAGCCTCTCTAAGAAATTTGAATTTAGAATTGCATTTAGAAGTTGCGCCCAATAGCCTATCTGAGAAAGTGGAATTTAGAATTGCATTTAGAAGCTGCGCCCAATAGCCTCTCTAAGAAAGTTGAATTTAGAAGTGTACCCATTTACATTTAAAAGTATACCCAATTGCATTTAGAAGTTGCGCCCAATAGCCTCTCTAAGAAAGTTGAATTTAGAAGTGTACCCAACTGCATTTAGAAGTTGCGCCTACATAATCTGTTTTGGAATGCAGGGAACACCTGAAAAACATACATCAAACCACACCCCACGCTTACTCTCTCCCTTACACCAACACTCAACTAGAACACAGAGATACTATGACACCATTCGGTATAACTGTTCTCATATCTACATCTCCCGCTCACTCCACATCACTCTAAGTAAACATTGCTAGTTTCACACCCCCCAGCCAGGCGTTCTCCTCAGGCCTAACGCAGCCACACTTGTTCTGGATAAAGCCGGCCAGAGCGAACACATACTCCTGATCTCTCAACCACCACACCTACCGCTAAGAAGCAGCTACCACTTGAATTCCACACCAGCTGCACACATACCTGGTGCGCACACGCACTTTTTGGACTCTCTCTACTCTCTCTACTGACCCGAACTTTGGTTCCCAAGGGCGTTCAACCCACCAGCGCCTTCAGACCATACCAATGGTATATAAGGCGCTATATAAATGCAAAACAACATAACATAACATTAAGGGTGTATTGTGAACCTTTTGTTGATTTATCATAAGTCAGATAACAATGACTGGAGCTTGTCAGTGTAGTGAGGAATTGAGAGTACTCTAACCACAAAACAATTCACCAAATAATGCAAATGTTGTATAAAAGAAATTGAGTATACTTAAAAAACGCATTGCTAATCTTTTGTATAACCACACATTGTAAACTTTTTATGCCAATAACATGCCCCTTTGGACTGTGTTGGAAATTGATTTATGTTGCTCTCCATCAAATAAACACGTCAGCATTTCCAGCCGGGCACAGTGTATAGCAATGCTGTGTGCGACATGTGCACTTGTATGTGTATTTATTGACATTTGTAGAGTGCTTTCACCAAAGAGCTGTACAGTAAATAACCAAAACAATACATCAACAAGTCTAAAAAGGTGAACATAAAATCATATCGGAAAGGAAAATCAGTATAGACAGTCAATTGTTGGCAACAGGAGAGATGAGATGTGGTTTAAGATGGTGAACGATGTGTAAAAAGGTGAAGAGCTGATGAGTGAAGGTTGTTCCAGTGTTTGGGAGCTAAGCAGAGGATGGCATGAAAGCGGGATGAGGGGCAGTTAGGTGGAGGAACAGAAAGCAGATGTACAGATTGAGAGTGAAGAGAATGAGCAGGAGACTATAGGGATATGAGTGAAGAAAGATGGTTTGGGGCAAGGTCTTGTGTATACTTATAAGCAATGCTTAGGGAATGAATAATAAAGTGAGAGTGAAAGGGTAGAAAGAAAATAGAAAGAAGAAAGGGAGTGATAAAGGTGTGAGAGTAAAGAAATAAGAAGAATAGCTCAGTTATACCAGGCAAAGGTGGTCTAAGAAGAGAGATGGGAGGCCAAACTAGCTGAACCATTAGAAGTTTAAGGAAATACTTAGATGTTTAGTGGATTGAAATGAAAGGAAGGGATGGGCACAACAAACATTTTAAAGATGGAATAGACAAACAGTGAGAGTCGGAAATGCGCGAGGAAAAAGATAGAAAACAGGAGAGAGTAGCATCATGATTGTGCATGGTTTTAGAAAATGAGAGAAGATGGGGGATGAAACAGGAGGTGGAGGTAGTAGGGGTGAAGATGCAGGAACAAAGGGGACTTGATTGGATTGCTGAGTGACAGGTTGAAACAGTGTAATGAATAGTATCAGATAATGAGAAGAAAGATAAAACGAAATGAGGTGTGACCACATAAATGTGACAAGATGGATTGTATGAAGTGATCAGGGCAGAAAGAGGAATAGGGAAAACAGCATCAGCCAAGTACAAAACATTGGGGACACCATAGAGAGGAGGGTGTGAAATGGAGATACGGCCAGAGCAGGAGACAAAATAAGTAATAGAGATAGGAACGGGGCCAATGAAGAACCAAGCCAAAACGTATATAGGAGGCAAGAGTAGAAAGCATAGTAAGGGTGATAGATCAATCAGATAAAGTGGATAATCCTATTTCCATTTTGGTTCGTGCTATACATACACCATGCTCCCCATGAAAGTGTCAAGCAAATTTGAATTGATGGAAACAAATTCTTTTTTTATGCTGGTACATGATACCACTCCCAGATCAAAAGAACAAATCAGAAGCCAGGAAACAAGAGGGATACACAAAACTTAAACAATAATGGTAACCTGAACAAGTGGATAGTAAAAACAGTATCACAAGCCTAGGGACCTCAGTTGAGGTATGTGCCAGGGATACCATTATGGGTGAAAGACCTGATTCACCTGCGTGTCATGATGAGGAGGGGTTGTGCAATATCTCCCAGTAACTCATGGAGGGTTGTCAACCCATTCAGAGAACCATAAAACAGCAGACCACCACCATATTGGTGGGCAATGTCCATCAAGAACATACTGCTAATACAAAGGATAATTACCAACAAGCTGCTATTGCAAAGGTCTTAACTCATAATATTTGAATACAAGCATTGTTTGACCCTAAAGATGGAGGCATCTTGAACAGAGCGTATGCAGTTTCGTTTTTGCATGTGATCCCATCATTAAGAGTGATTAGGTCGGCTGAAATTTCACGCCTTGAGCAGCTAGATACTAGCGCCCCAAAAAGTTGTTTCTTCCATTGTGTCTCATCTCTTATTGCAAATTAAATAATGCCCATTGCAAACCGCTTTTTGAAATGGACTATGATGTGGCACGTGGATACATCCAACAAATTGAAGGGCATTGAACAGATAAAGGTCACTTTTGACAAGTAATGTTTTTGGATTCAGCATAATCCACACAAGGCTGATTGGTTTGACTCTCGAGAATTAGCTTGAGACTGGGAATGTTCACCAGGGTTTCTACAACCCAGTCTAGTGCAAATACCCTAGCAATGCCTAAAACAATTTAACCATCTGCTCCTGGAATGCCTTTGGTGATAAGAATTTGATAAATAACGGGGAAGGAGGTAAGGCATCTGTTGTGTGATGATGTGTTCCTAGTGAGAGAAAGCTGGCTCTTGAATGAGGTCTTATTGTATGGTTATAATGTTTTTGCTTGTAAAGTTATTAAGGGGCTGAAAGGGAGGAGTATGCGGTTCTGCTTACAGGCATTCTGAATTGTATTCAGAATCAAGAAAAGGGACATCTGTTAGAATGACCCCATATGGTCTGCCAGTTAAGGGAAGGGGGGCACACATTGAGCATACTGCATATTCTTGAGGATGTCATTGAGGCCTATTCCCTGATCTCAGGTGTGGTTATCTTTCTAGTGGCCAGTGACATTAATTCACATTGCTGTGAGTCCGCAAAGGGTCCCTTTAAATAAGGTCTCCCTGATGTTTTGATACCACCAACCCATTAATTTAACCCGAAACCTAAAAAACAAGGGAACCTATGGCTTGAGTGTTTTAATAGAAACAATATTAGCATGCTGAACAGAATAAACTTAGTGATCAAGCACTTATCTCTTTGACATTGGGCCTCATTACGATTTAGCTGGTCCAGATTTAACAGTGCCGGTAAAACCATATCGGCACCGTTTCCGGACCGGCTAACTATGAGTTCTGCGGCCAGTGATATTAGACCTGCCAGGTCTGACCCTGCCAGCAAAACGCCATCAGCTGCAGATGGACGTGGAAACACTGGCACCATTACTGCATGGTGCAGGTGTTTCCATGGCCCCCATTCCTGTAGGACTCCACAGGAGTGGGGAGTAATCGAATGCCGGCTGCGGAATTGCCAGACCACTGGGGCTGTAATGCCTTGGTAATTCCAGCAATTGCAGAGTCAGTAATTCATTCCGAGTCTGACGGAAACCTGTCAGTTACCACCGGACTTGGATTGAGGCCCATTGTCTTTGTAGGCTTAATACCCTCATAAAGGGAAAACAATACCAGTAGTGATTAATGCGAAGGACAACAGATTTTGCTAATGTTGGACCATGCTCTGGTAGGTCTTAAAAAATCTCTTGATTTGCTGTTGAAATGTTAATCGAAGCATGACCTAACCATCAACATGTGAACATCCAAAAATACTTTGGGAAGAGGACAACATGCCCTAGTTCTAGCTGGCCATTTAATAATACCTTCTTAAAATGCGTTAAATCATGGGTGTATTTGTGTATGCTTTTCTGCAGCACTCATAATGAACACATTGTCTGGGAGCACATAGCCACCAATGTCCTGACGAAATTCGGTGCTCTTAGGACCTTGACAAGACTATTTGGAGCTTTTTAAAACAAAAGTATTATTCAAGACTATAGCTCCAGCTTGCTGCCCACTTTGCTCTGTGGTATGTGTGCTGGCTTGGAACATGCTAGAAGCAGTCTTGATAATATGATTGATGGTATGTATCATCTGGAGAAAGGTATTGGGACTTTCCAACTCGATTCCCATTCCGATTATTAGATTAGACTTTGGAATTCCCTCATTGTTTATGATTGCCATGATAAAGGAAGTTACCCTCGTTATAAAAATCCATCAGTGTACGGACCATACCGTGTGGTCATAGATGCGTTTGGCCATTGACAGCTGCCATTATGGATGGCTGAGCATAAATTAGTAACCTCTTTTCTGGAAGCTTTTGACTGGACTGTTGAATGGTCATTTTAAAAGCCAATAAGGATAAAGTAAAGCAGAAAAAGAACTGTAAGGAAACGAGTGCAAAAGAAGGAGTGGGTAAAGCTGTGAAATAGGCCAATAGGTGATAACGAAGGGTAATGTCAACAAAGGAGAAAGTCATATACAAGAAATGCTCAACACAAATACAGTAAGGAAATAATACAAGAAGAAATTAGGAATGGTCCATGTGTCACAAACAAAGGCAAACACTGAAAGTAAATGCCCATCATTGGGCAGATCTTGGATGAGGACACCCTGGGTGAGGATGCCCTAGAAATATGGAAAATAGGAGTGAGAGAATGACACATGACCGAGCCATGTGACGGCATTGGTATACTGTGAGGCACAGCAGTGACTCCAGCATGGATTATGGTGTGACCAGGGGAGGTCCCAATGTGTCCTGAGCTGTGGTGGATTAGGGCACCTGCCAGCTCCCCCGGGCACCAAGCAAGTGAGGCAGCAGTGCAGGCAACCAGGAAGACATGTGTAGACACCAGTATGTTGTGATGCATGGCAGGTGTTCCAGTTATTGACATAACATACCCAATACTTTTTTAAACATAGAGATTTTAAATGTTTTCTGTGAATAAGTTACAGACACAAAGGCAAGCAGGCTCCTCAATCCTCCAAGTCAATATTAAGTCACTGATTGACTACTCAGTGATATGAAAAGACTGCAAGGCAACATTTTGGCTATCAAGGATTGTTGCCTTAACATGAAATTATATCAAAAGAGTTCACTTCATAATCATTTCACACTGTATACTCATCGCACATATTATAATCATGTAGTCACTGAGGGAGTCATTACAATATTACCTGAGGTAAAACCATCAAACTGTATTACCATTGGTGCATGCAGTAAGAACGCAATAACAGTAGTGAACAGCATGATTTAGAGTTATGTGGACAAAGGAGTTATTCCCAATGTTGTAGGCCCATTGGACTCACTTTGAGACATGCAGTATTACAGCATGAGGTAAAACCACCTGGGTAAACAGCACCCATTACTGCACAATTTTCTGGACGTCAGGAGGGGGTGAAACAAAGATGGCAGGCCCAAAGTAGCCAGTCATCAAATGGAAATACTGGTTGGAGCCTTTAGCAGTAAAATGTATTCAGATTTAGGAACAGAATGAGTATATGTGCATGTCTCTGTCTGCTTGTTTGAGCAGTAGTGGTGGCAGGCAAAACCGAAGATCAATGAGTAGACACAGGACGATGTGCTGTGGGAACATGCTTTTATTAGGTTCATTTTCCAAGAGCTGAAACAGTTGACATGAATGCAGGAGACATCTACAGAACAGATCTCTTGAGTAGTACAGGAAGTCCATTTGAATGCCACTGAGTGTAGCAGTTAATGGGATGGTCATGCTTTTGGACTTATCGTGAGTTTATTTAGTAAGTCTGGTGATTGTAATAGATGCATTGGACAATAATTCAAAGAGATAAGACTGAAATCCAAAGATCTCAAGACCCATGATCACAAGTTTAACTGGCAATGTTTAATTATTTGAGGAACCAATGGTGTTATCATCAATGCTGCCACTTGAAGCCACATCTATTTCATCAATTGAGTCTCCTTATTATTTGAATGAGTTCCAGAATGGTGCAGCAATTCAGGAGTAAACTATTCCACCAAATTTCTGACTTGAGTATTGTTTTGTTTTGTGCAAATGTCATTGCTGGACCTTAGTGTTCGGTGTGGTTTGCAGATGGGAATTTTTTCCTGTAGGAATTCTACTCCCTGGCTATGGGTTGCTCTGCGATTAATGCAGGTGTTTTAAAGAAAATGTGTTTTTTGACAGGTAGCCATTGTCAAGTTCTCAGTGCTGATTTGATGTGCTCTGTTTTAGTGAGTCTGGGGAGTACGGATGATGCTGTGTTCTGTATTCGTTTTAGGTTATTTTGTAACGTAGTTTGGTATTCTGATATAGATGCTGCTGGCATGGTTTATTGTTGGTGTGACGAGAGAAATGACAGCGAGTGTTGTATTTGGGAAGGTGAACAGGTTAGTATTCGCTCGATTGTGTGTTGGTGGAAGAAGCAATTCTTTACTACTGCATTGACATGCAATTCTGGATTTTTACGCACTTTGAATGGTTCTGGTTGATTTCCCATTTCAGAAGGCCATGGAATGTGGTGTTGGTACGACGGGTTATTGGGAGCGATTATGATTTCTGTTTTGTCTAGGTTGAGGTTAAGGCTTCTTGGTACTCATCCAAAGGGTTATTACTGTGAGGCAGTTGATAAGTGTTGGGTCTTGTTCTCCACTAGTGTTGACTTTGTAGATGATTTATGTGACATGTGCATAATTTTAGCAAGTAAGACTGTGTCTTTTCACGAGGTTAATGAGAGGGGTCATGTAGATGTTTAGTAGCAGTGGTGAGAGGGATAAACAAGATGTTGTGCAAGGTGATAGGTTAAAAGGGGATAGTCAAGTTGTTTCTGTTCTTTCTGCCATGAAGGATTTTAGCCAAAGTAATGCTGTATTGCCGGTTTCTATTTCTTTTGATGAGTGTTTCGTGGATGGCTGTGTCGAAGGCTGCTACTAGATCAAGTAGTATTAGTGCTGATTTAACATTGGAGTCTGCATTGATTTTTGGACCATTCCATATTGATAATAATGCTGTCTGAAGCCGACTTGTACCTGGTCTACTAGCCAATTGTTTCCTTCCTGTTCCAGGTGTGCTCATAAACATAGTTTTCCAGGAGTTTTCCCTGATATGGGATGTTTGAAATAGGTCTTCAGCTTTTTCTGATGTGTTTTCTAAGGAGTGGCTTGATGTATGTCGATTTGAAGGCTTGTGACACATTTCCTGTTGCTATTGAATGGTTTAAGAGGTTGAGGACATATTCTGCTGGTCTGTATTGGGTGAGGATAGTCTTATGTATGTCTGGTGGGTGGGGTCTGATAGAGACCCTGCTCTGTTCCTTTTGTTCACTTGGATGTTGAATTTTTCTGTCAAAATTGGTGGTTAGTTGTTTAATCTTGTAGATGAATTCAGCATTGGCTGGTTAGGAGGGGTGCTTGTGTTTTTGGGCATGCTCGTAATGACTTGCTCAATGTTTGTGATTTTGTTTTTGAAGTGGTCTGCAAGGTCATTGCATAGTCAATGTCAGACATGTTGCTGCATGATGTTGGGTTTCTTAGCTCGTTGATGATGCTGAACATCTGTTTCTGGTTGTTGCTTGAGTTTGTGATCCGTTTGTTGTAGTATGTCTTTTTTGCTTTGGATATTTTGGCTTTATATAATTGTATCTGTCTTTTATTTGTGATTGTATTCTGTTGATCATAGATTTTCCTCAATTTTTGTTCCCGTTTCCTGTGAGCTTTCTTCAGTGTTCTGAGGTGGGGTGTGAACCATCACACCATTATTTTCTTTAGTGAGGGGAGGAATGTTTTCTTTTTTCTGGTGCAATGTCATCTAGTGTTTTTGTGATCCATTTTTGGATTGTCTCAGTTCTTTCTTTCATTTCTTAAATATTGGATGCCTTCAAGACAGTGGTTGATGGGTTTGTGGCTTCCAGTCTGGTGTTTAGGTCACCACTTTTCTGAAGTGGGGACTTTTGGGAGGTTGGCTAATATTCATGTTGCCGGCTGGATCACAAAGGCTATCATGAGATGGTCACTCTAGAGGATTTGCTTTGGAGGTGCAGTTGTAACCAGGTTTTCCTTGAAAAAGATTGCATCTAAGGTGTGGCCTGCTGTGTGTCTCACTTCCTTTACCAATTGTTGTAGATGTATCTTTGCTAGCTGATTTGTTGAGGTTTTTAGTGAGTCATTGTTTTCTTCTTAGAACCAGATGTTGAAATCTCACAGTATGATCAGGTGATCATGTTGTATGACAGTGTTGGTGATGGCATCCACAAATGTGTCTGTAAAAGTTGGTTGAATGTTGGTGGTCTGTAGATGAGTAGGAATGATAGGTTGGGTTGGTGGTCTCAGGTTAAGTACAGAACTAGTGATGGGCCATTTAGGTTTTTTAGTGGTGATGTTGTCATCTTTAACAGGTCTTTGTTTGCAATGGTGAGACTTCCTCCTCTTTTCCCTTCTCGGTTTGAAGTTGTTGGGTAGGGAATCTTGTGCAACTACCTTGAGGTTTCAAGCAAACCAGGTGTCGATGAGGAATAGGATGTCTGTTGCTTCATCACCCAGCAGTTCACACATCTCTGTTGTATGTTTTGACATTGATCTGGCGTTGACTAGGTTTTAGTGTATCATTTTGAATTCTGGGTTTTGTTTGGCATTTGTTATTTAAGATAACATTGATTTATTTTTCCATCAGATTGTGCCTTCGGTTTTGTTGTTTCTTGTTCTTCATTCAGTAGGTCAACAAGGTTTGTGTTTTGGGTTGATGTTTTTGTGGGGGTCAGCTGTCTGCTCACATTGATGATTCTTTGTGTCTAACCAATTTTTCTGTGACAAATGGTGTGTTTAGGTTGTTTGCTCATTTGTGCTTCTGTGGATTTCACATCTGTCTGCTGTTTCCGGCATATCTCCGTATGTGCTTATAATCTGTGCTGTTGGTTGGTTGTGCCTGTAGGTGATAGTTTGAGTGCAATAAGTGGAGTGATTTTGATCTGGTTCCAGCAAAGGGGCACTCTTCCAGATGGCATTTAGGTGTGCTATTTCTTGGTGTTGGTTGGCTCACTTGTGTGGTGGTTTGAGATGGTTAGTCTTGTTGCATTTGGTTTGTTCTGTTTTGGTTATTTCTTGGGCATTGGTCTTTCCTGATACAATACATTTTTGTGGTGTAGGCTTTTATGCTTGGAGGCTGGGTGTATTGATTGATCCTGGTTTTTTTTTTTTTTTTCCGAACAGATTGGTTGTTGGGCTTTTTCTCGTGGGTTGCCTGTTTGTCCTCATGTTTTTTTTTTCTCTTTGCTTGAGCTGTGTTTGTGTTTGCTATTACTGAATGGAGCAGAAGTGTGTATGAATTATATTATATAGTAAGCTATCCAAGGGGTTGAGCTATCCCAGGGAATAGACTATTTCCGGTGTCAAACTGTTCCAGGAATTAACCGTTCCAGGCTCTAACCTTAACCCTGGGCTAAACCTTATCCCAAGGAAAAACCTTATCCTTGGTGCAGTCCCTTTCCCAGGGCTGGAACCTATCCCAGGGGTGGGAGTTACCTTGGGGCAGAATTTATCCCAGGGGCAGGACCTATCCGAGGGCCGGGCCCTATCCCTGGGGAAGATCTACCCCAAGGATGAGCTACCCCAGGGGCTGAGCTGTCTCATGGTTTTTTCTTCTCATGTGTTTTTCCTGTTTGGAGGCCTCCTAGGGATAGAAAACTTGCGATGGTGAGGTCTCACAATGGCAGGAAACCGAGTGATACATCCTAACTGTATTACGCCCTCTTGGCCATAAAAACTTGTAACAATGGTGCTTTGTATTGTTGAAATGCTCTATAGTACTTTAGCTTTCTGATGGTTTGGGCCCACTTTGTGAGGGCCTAGCAGTGGTATAGGGCTCACAGTGGCGAAAGCCTCTCTTTGGTGGTTGAATCTAAGTCTTACAGTCTCATGGTGTGTGGGAACCCCAGCTTCACAGTTGGTGTGTTTTGAGGCAGGAGATTGCATTCCAGAATTAGAAGTTGTAAATTCAGAGTGTTTCAGTTGAAAAGACTGGGTTGCAGAGTGGTGAGGTCCAGAGATGGTGAACTCTAGGTGGTGTGTGGTAAAAAGTGGTAAAATCTCACAGTGGCAAAATTCTATGTGGCAGTGGGAAAACGCGAAGAAACAGTGTTCACTGTGTCAAGATTCAAAGTGAGGATATGAGGATCACAGTGGCAGAATTTAAGCAAGGCAAGGTTTATGGTTAGCTAAACCTTTTGGGCAAAATTCAATGTAAGGCGAGTCAAAGCGAGTCAAAGCAGCTAAGTTCAGAGTGACAGGATCTTTCTATAGAAACATTCAGAGTCAGAACTCATGATAATAAAGTTAGAAATGACAATCTCACAGATGTAAAAACAATGTAAGGGAGCTCAAAGGAGTTGAGTTCGGATTAAGATGTGAATTGGTGGCAGGATTTAGGTTAAAAACTAGTAGCAGCAAAGTGCAAGGTGGCCAAGTCTCACAGTTGCAGAACTCGGACTTGCAGAGTCATGCAGTGGCAAAATAAGAGTTAGGAGATTCTCAACAGCTACGTTCAGAGTGCAGAATCTGGCAGTCTCTGGTTCAAAGTGCCAGAGTTACCCAGTGGGAACATTTTTAGTCTGGATGTTTCCACAGTGACATAGTTCAGGTTAAGAGATTCCCTCAGTGAAATGATTCAGAGTTAGAGTACTTACAGCAGCCAGGTTCAAAGTAACATAATCTCACAGTGCAAACAACTCAGACTTTGAAAACTCACAGAAACATGGTTCAGAGAGATAGTGTCTCAGATTGGTAAAGTTAAATGGTCAAAGCTTACCCCAACACCATTCGAGGTGAAAGAGTCACACAGTGGCAAGTGGCCAGGTTAGAAAGCTCATAGCAGCTTCGTTCAAAGTCATAGAATCTTACAGTGGTATGTTGAAAGTTGGAAAACTCACAGCAGCACAGTTTAAAGTGACAGAATTGCACAGTTCCAAAATTCAAAGTTAGAAAATTCACATTAACAGAGTTCAGAGTCTCACTGTGGTTCAGAGCCAGGAAGCTCATAGCAGTCAGGCTCAAAGTGACTGAATCTGACAGTGGCAAAATTCAAGAGTGACACAATAGTAAGTTTCAAAGTTATTAAGCTCATAACAGTTAAGTTCAAGGGCACAGAATTTCTCAGTGCAAACAACTCAGACTTCGAAAAGCCACAGAAACAGAGTTCAGCGAGATAGCACCTCACACTGGTAAAGTTCCATGGTCAAAGCTCACACCAACACAATTCCCACTGATAAGCACACTGTGGCAAGTTTCAAGGTTAGAAAGCTCATAGCAGCTATGTTCAAAGTGACACAATCCTACAGTGGTAAACTCAAAGTTAGAAAAATCACAGCAACAATGTTCGAAGTGACAGAATCTGACAGTGGAAAAATTCAAGAGTGGCATAGTCCACAGTGGTAAGTTTCAAAATTGTGAAGCTCATATCAGTAAAATTGAAGGTGACAGAATATTACAGTGGCAAATTCAGAGTTAGACATTTCACAGCAAATGTCAGAATTCATAGTAACAGAATCTCACAGTGACAGTTACATAGTGGCCAAATTGGAAGCTGATAACTCACATCAACAATGTTTCAAATGAAAGAGCCACCAAGTGGCCAAGCTCCAAGTGACAAGCATTCACAGTAGCACAATTAAAGTTAAAGATCATAGCAAACTGAGTTTAAAGAGAAAGTATCTTGCAGTGTCAAAATTCAAAGATAAATCTTACAACAACATAGTTTAAAGTGCAGGTCTGATGGGGGACTATCAGTGGTGACAAAAGACAGAGGCAAGGCATGGATTGTGTATATAACGTCGTCCCTTACCTTTTTATCCAGTAATCTGCAGGGCTGGTGGCTGGCTGCAGGATAGGGCTGGGTGCCTGGCGATCAGGGAAACACAGAAATCACCCTTATCCAATGCCCTTCGCCGGCTGCCCTGTGAGGGTGCAGTACTTTTGCTAGTTGAGTCATGTGTCCCCCAACAGCACCAATCAGGGGATGGAGGGCTGGATGTGGGAAGGTCTCAGGTTGGGAAGGGAGATGGTGAAGGCAGGATTGGTGTCTTTTTTCTGTTTTTCTCTTTTTCCAGGTTAAATTAAATAAAGGGATAAAGGGTGAGATTATTAAAATTACTTGGCATGGGTTGGTGAAAATTCCTTAAAATCAAGGGCGGGCGTCTGGGTGAATTAATAAAAAAAAATAAAGCCAAAGGAGTTGGGGTGAATTAATTAACATTAAGGGAAGAGGGGTTGGGGTGAAATTATCCAAATTAAGAGTAGGGGTCAGAGTCAATTAATACAAATTAAGGGCACAGGGTTGGGTACATTAATTAAAATTATGGGCAGAGGTGGGGTAAATTAATTAAAATTAAGGGCAGGGGGTCAGGCTAAATTATTTAAAATTAAGGGCAGGGGGTCAAGCTAAATTAAATCTAAATAAGCACAGTGTAGGGTAAATTAATTAAAATTAAGGATGGGGTCAGGGTAATTTAATTATAATTAAGGGCAGGAGGGTTTAGATAGATTAATTGAAATGAAGGGAAGGGAGTTTGGGATACATTAATTAAAGTTAAGGGCAGGGAGTTGGGCTAAAGTAAATAGAATTAAGGGCAGGGGAGGGTAAATTAATTAAAATCAAGGAAGTGTCAGGGTAAATTAATTATAATTAAGGGGAGGAGGGTTGGGATAGATTAATTGAAATTAAGGGCAGGGAGTTGGGCAACATTAAATAAAATTAAGGGCAGGCGGTAGGGATAAATTCATCACAATTAAGGACAGGAGTTTGAGATAAATGAATATAAATTAAGGGCAAGAGTTTGGGGCTGGGGTACATTAAATAAAATAAGGCCAGTGGGGATGGTGTGAATTCATTAAAATTAAGGGCATGGGGTTTGGATAATATAATTGAAATTAAGGTGAGGGGGTCTGAAAGCCTTGACTTACCTACTGCTCAGTGTGCAAGGGTCTTCCAGGTGAGGGTGCAACAACCAAACAAATGATACTTAATACACAATACATTCAAATATCTTAAGGTGAAATGGTTTCAAATGGACTGAACACTAGTCCCCCACTCAAGTACCATAGTGTCAGATTGCAAATAAATTGACAGAAACTAGCGCTTTAAATCCAAAATATTTGTATTTTCCATTATTGTGTTCAAAAATTAATTTGACAATGTATCATCTTCAATCCTCTTAAAACCTCCTTTTGTCGACAAAAAACAAAAGATGCAAAGAGGGGTATTTTCTCTCTTAACATGTTTCGGTCTGTAAAATTACCATATTCAGGAGGAAATCGCACTAAACAGGAAACAAAGAAATAAATTATGCTAACATCATTATTAATGAATAATTAGATTTTCCACAACATATTACATGTTTGACATTACCCTGTTTACCTAGCAGTTTGTATGTTCTCCCCTTCCCAATCACCATGTCCTTCATTCATAATGATATGATATGAGATGGCATTTATAACACGCCAATACATGAGTGCTTTAAAGCACAATGAGGCAACGGAGGGAGAACAAAGGGAAGACAGAAACAACAATCTTACTAGGCCAAGTGACATTCAGATCGCACAAGTGGAGGACAATAATCACATCATTAATCACTTGCATGCCATTATCAAGTCATTTAATTGTTGATTTTTTGATTATTAGATCTAATATTTGATTAATGTTCATTCCACCTTTCGCTTGGTCTACTCAATGTCGCACCAACATAATACTTCCCAAATAGGGTTAAATTACATTGCGTCTCAGACGGAACTGCACAGAGCTTGACCAATACAAAAAACATGCAACCATACTCCAGAACAAATTAAAAAACAGAGGCTACTCCAAAAGACTGGTCATAAATACAATAAAGAGAGCACAGTACACCCCACGGGAAACCCTGCTCACACCAAGAATACTGGGTACGGACAGTGAACAGTCAATGACCTGCCTGACCACCTTTGGACCCAGTACCACAGGAGCCAAGGCAATCATCAAGAAGTTTTGTTCCCTGGTACAGCTCAGCCTTCCAAATGAACCCACTCCAAGAATGGCACTCAAACGGGGCAGGAACCTCAAAGATTTACTAACGCATGCCAGGCTCAACAAAAAGTCCCAAAGGTCGGAACTTTGGCGCATGCAGGAAATAGTAGGACATCACCCCTGCGGCACCTGTAGTGTATGTAGACTTACGAAGAAAACAACATCATTCATAATCCAAGAAAAGGAATGGAAGATCAAAGATTTCTCCAATTGTAAAACTACAAATGTGGTCTACATAATGGAATGCCCGTGCGGGCTGAGATATTTAGGCCAAACCCAAAGACATGTGAACAAAAGGATCGGTGAGCATAGATCCCGGATTCATTGCCGTGTTCACACAGCACCCTTGGTATCACACTACCTTGAGTACCAACACAGTGTGGATGACATGCACTGGTGAGTCGCGGACATAGTCCTGAACACTACTAATGCCACCAATGCCCTGAACAACAAAGAATCCTGGCAGATCTTCAAACTTAAAGCAACCACCAAAGGACTCAACGAAGCCATGCCCACCACTTATACATCCGCTGTTCCTTCTCCCACCCCTTGGTCCAGCCTCCACTACATTAGATTTCAGATTATGAATCAACATCTACTTGGATGGTGTTTCCATCCACCAGCGGGGACTCACTCCCCGTATGACAAATAGGGCACGTCAAGTTATCTAGCCCCACTCTGTTCCAGCCTCCCTGTTCAGTCACACTACACCACACATAACTGCACCTTAATGACATCCAGTACCATAGCCCACAGATCAAAGGGCCTACCCGCCCCACATTACCACCAAATTACTTTCCTGCTTAACCCAGTCCAGAGGGTTTGGTTGTGACCATGATTTTCTTGATTCTCTCAATTTTTGCAAAAGTTATGAATGTGTATCTACCGTCATTTTCTACACTAGGTTGCTATTCCCAGCACCGTTGCTACATAAGTGGGGTACAGCACCTTGTTGCAGCCCAAAAATATGCCCCTTAGTACATCGCTCCTTCTTTGCCATATCCACCCAGGTTGCCATAGCAACACTCCAACTAACACCAGCGCGCATGCGCCCTAGCTACAGCACATTATTCGACTGCCGCAGAGTGAGCTGTATCCACAGAGACTGCGACTAGTGTGATACATACGCACTCTATTCTCTACCCCAGGTGAGCCTGATAACCTCCATTAGGGGGCCCCCCATCACTGCGACAGCCTGAGACCCAGCTTCCTCCCACTTATAATACCGCCGCTTGGACAGCCTGTTCCAGAACCTACGCGTGGATTGTGTCACAACTCACACATTCTGCCCTGTTCTATTTACAGGGCCACGGCGATTTGCATGACTGTGTGCCATCATGCTTTACTGCCTGCTATCCACCACATCTATCTAAGTGCCCCCATCTTGACGACTTGGTTTAAACTACTACTATCCAGGTATTGGCACTTTTTCACTCATTACATGGCTACAAACCTGCTTTAATAATCAAGACTCCCAAAGACCTTGAATACTTTCAAACAATGTAATGTGTACAATCAAGGCAAACCTGCTTTAATAATCAAAACTCTGATAAGACTTTAAATATTTTTCAAATAATTTAATGTGTACAATTAACATTCGTTAATGTTAACATTCGTTAAACATGTTGTTTTATTGTCTTTTGCTATTTAAACATGTAATGTTTTTGTTTAGGTTTATTTTTTCAATAATATTTCTTAATGCAAAGATCTTCTTTTTTCGTTCTTTTTTGTGCGGCTGACCTGTTACTCTAACTACAAAGGTATTAAAACAACTGAGATATCTAATGATACTCAACAACAAAAACTAACTGAATTTACTTCACCAATTTGGCAAAATAATAAGTGTATTAGCGGTCTTTTGGAAACCCAATGTATGTACAACCAGTGCTACTGCCTTACTGCACCGTTTCATTTGAACTTGGTTTTTATGCCTACATTCCCCTCATTGCACCTCTTTTTCTGCACAGGCACTCGCCTCTAGTTACCAACTACCCCCACCCAGAACAGCCCCTCAATTGGCTCGATAATCGGCAGCACAGGTACTTTTCCACATTCTTACGCAGCCATTTTTTAAACTTCATAGGACCAGCCCAGCCTATTGACAGCAACCCTGTTTTTATCATTATCTTTTTAGTGTTTCCAGAACACTAGTTGCCAAGCGAGTCATAAGGAGTCACCTCCCTCAGCCTAATGGGGTCTGACCCCTCTGCCTCTCCCCCACAGGAAGAAGCGCCACATTCGATTTTTTGTCCAGGTCAGTAACCAGTTCGCACAAGCTACTGGACAGTGTACGCACACTATCCAGCTCCACGGTCTTTATTTAATTTTAATACATGCTGGTATCAGAGCCAATAGGCCCTTTCTAAGGTGAGCTCAATATTGATTGAGCTTCTCTTCCCTGTTCTGTTCCCCGTTTTAGGGAGACCCGTTCGGGACCGATGAAGAAGGCTTCCTTGTCAAAACGTCACAGGACCAGTCCATCTTGTGGGCTAACCACCCCTCATCCCGTACCATCATTCAATCTACTTCCAGACGTAGACCAACGACTAGGTCCTTTTCCCACAAGCCAAATTCAAAACATTTAATGCCAGAAAGAATGGTCCTTTGAATTTGACTGGTTTTGCACTTTTCTGTTGGTTGCCTTTTGAAAAATTCAAGATTCTTCTTTTATATGTTGTACATTGAGGCTAACCGCTAATGTTTACACGGCTCTGAAACTGCTCTGCACATGTATGTACATATTTGTATGTGAATGTTTACCCACATTTTTGTTGATTATGTGTATGTTCTTTTCTATATTATTTGAATACAACTGAAATACTGAAATTGTAATGTAAACATAAAGCGGAACTGAATCTGCATCTCCAAACACTGGCTAAATAAAAAAGCTAAAAGTGTTACTTATAAGAGTTTGTTTGCTCACCTTTTCTGTATGAGAGTTAGCTAAGAGACACAGCTCTGCATATACTAAGCATGCCAAATGGCTAAATCTTTACAGAAAATGTGCATTTAAAGTGGCTAAATATATGTGGCAGGATGGCACCCCTTTGTTTTCATCGATTACATTGATGACACATCTACTGCCACACATTGCAAAACTCTTCAATTTTATCTTTCTTTCCTTGTCCTGGGATGCAATATGACCAACCCCATCATAATATTATTACAATTATAGCATTGAAAACATTGGTACATGTCCTTTTTCTGGATCTCAAAGTGTTTTGTAAGTCACATGGGGGTCTACTTTTGGAAAAAAACAATCATCTTGAAATTTAATTGTTTTCATATGAAAATATTGGTAAATCTTTGAATATAAAGTGAAGTTTAAGACCTGATTCAAAGTTCTTCCAATGTTTCATAGTGCTTTGTTTGATTGTTTTACTTTGCGTTGAATATTTGGATGCATAAACCAAATCTGTATTTATGTTCTGGTTAATTTTGGAGAGCACACCATTTCTTGTATTTTTTCAACTTTTAATTGGGCTTTAGAAATCAAATTTTTCATTATAACCTCTTTCCAAAAATATATTCATCATCTCCTTCAATTGTATGTTGCATGTCGTTGGATCACTTACTATTCTTTGAACTATATATTTGACTCTCCGGTAGTCAATCCACATTTTGAAGGTGCAGAAAATATTGTGCACTGTGTCCTTTCTTAACAGCCTTTTAGTTATACTCTGTTCTTGTGTATTGACATCTACATCTACAAAATGTAATACTAGTGTACATATAGTCCATATGAATTGTATTCCTGGGTTAATAGATTTCAGGTGCTCAAAAACGGATGCAAGACCTTGCAAGGAACCATTCCAGATTCCAAAGAGGTCCTCAACATATTGTTGCCAATATTTGGTATATCATGTCCCAACCTGGGGAAGTTGGGGACTTCTGAAATGTTGTGTAGTGACCTAAATATCACTTCAATCCAAATAGCAAGTAAAAAAAAAGAGTGTATGGTTATGGTTAAGTTGCTAATCCCATAGGAAGAGCACGTTTTGGGTGTCTTATAACTTCACTCTCCCTGGACAAATCCTCACCAAACTTTGCAAAATAAAAAGTATATAGCCCCACTATGATTTTCTTTGCACATTTTAGTGAGGTTTGGTTCAGGGGTCAAAGATATAGGGCAGACATTATTGGAAAAAACTTCGCGCATGCCTACAGCTCAAACCGCTGGACAGATTTCCACCAAATTTGTGGCAGGGGCGGCGGCTTAGTCCCAAAACCGTAGTTTTGTTAATTTGGTGTAAATTTGTCTAGTCGTTTTTTTTTTTATTAAAGGCCAAAGCGTAAGGCAAAAAAATTGTGTGATATCTATGTCTGCTCCGCGGACACACTTTCCTGTTCACTCCTCGGACAGAACACTTATTGGCTAATCAGCTCACGTCATGTTCATGGACAGTCAACGTGTTCTCTGGTTGGCTGGGGTGAGGCGTGAGGTGCATCACATTGTTTCGATGCGCCCGCCATCTTGGATCTGCCACAGCGTAGCAACGGACAGAAGCAAATGCAATTTTGGGGAGTGTGTTGGTGTGCAGAAGTGCTTGGGGAGGGTTGGGGTGTAAGAGATGGCTCAAATGCTGTATTTGTTTAGGTGGCAGTGCCCCTGATGGTTTCGCCATGTCCACGGTCGTAGTGGTTGTCCATGGATATAATCAATGCACTACTGGCTATTTCACTTTAGTATGATGTTGGTTTTGTGTTAGTAAAGGATTGATTGTAATTGTTATCCCCTATAAGCAGCCCACATGCCACATTCAAAATGTTTAGAATTATAGGTGTCTTATGCTGCGGTGGCTGTGGCCAGGGCCTAGAGTCTTGCGTGCATGGTGGAAGGCTGTAGGATGTAGGCCATGCACCCAAGACTGTACGCCCTGGACACAACCACGGCAGCATAACACATCCATAGAATCAAACACCCATGAAATATCCAGAACGCAAAAGTTTGTGTACTGTTTCATTTTTAGAGTTTTTATGTGAAGTTTTGGCTAGGCTATGCAGTTAAGATTGTTGAGTTTGCGTTATAAGATACCTTTGGAAGTAATTATTTTGGATTGTGGTGTATGATTGAGTAAATTTTCTTTGAGATTTAATGAAAAATAAACTACTTTGCCACAAATGCCTTCCACTAATTTAGTGGGAGGTAATTTTGCTGTTTTTCTTGAGGACGTACTGACAGTGTGGCGGCAAACAGAGACAAAATGTAATTTTGAGGAGTGTGTTGGTGTGCAGAAGTGCTTGGGGAGGATTGGGGAGTAAGAGATGGGTGAAATACTATATTTGTTTAGGTGGCAGGTGCCCCTAATGTGTTTGCCATGTCTGCGGTCGTGGGCCCTCATTACGACCCAGGCGGTAATGGTTTAACGGCGGCGGTACCATTAAACCATTACTGCCTGATTACAAGGTCCCTTTGCGGGACCTGTACTTAACGGCTGGTGTAGGGACCTTGGCGATAATTACGGCAACCGTAATTTACAGTGCCGTAATTAGCGCCTTCCCCATCCCCATTATGCCCTATGGGGCAAAATGGGGAAGGGCAAATGGTGAATGGGGAATTACCGCCCCCGCCAACCTTGTGATGGGGGCGGTAATTCCGCCATCCACCATGCCGGAGACCGGCATGGACCATGGTGCTAATAGCATCATGGTCCAATGCCAGGGTCGTAATGAGGGCCATAGTGGTTGTCCGTGGATATAATCAATGCACTACTGGCTATTTCACTTTAGTATGATGTTGGTTTTGGGTTGTTAGTTGAGGATTGATTGTAATTAATATCCCCTATAAGGAGCCCACATACCATAGTCAAAATGTTTGGTATTATAGGTGTGTTCAACACAAACACAAGGTTTGGTACTTCAGCGGAGGTACTTTTAAACTTTAGTATTTCTTTTTTGTATGTGTTTAATAGAAGGTTGCTATTTGTACAGTAGTTGGTCATTTGTGGTAAAGCTAATGCATTTTGTAAGTGGCTTTCACTTCCAAAATATTTTCTATGGATATGCTCTATTTCTTCGAGTAGTTGTTTGACTGTACCATGTAGAAGATTGTTATTTAAATTGACTAGTGCTAAAGCAGGATTTTTAGCATAGTAGAGTTTATGGAGAAGATTTGTATAGTTGCATGATGTGTTGATATCATTTTGATATGATGGAAGGTGGTTTTGCAAATAGGTCCTGAAATGCAGGCTAATGAATGTGCTTGTAGTCCTGTGTATTTGCGCACTGGACAGGTATCCATATTCTGTAGTAGTTTCATTTTGATGTTGCCTTTGCTTTTTACATACTGATTGAGGAAGTGGCGTAAAGATTTGAAAGATTTTTTGGCAATGTTACACATTGATGTGCATGGCCATTTGTAGACTGGACGTTTTGATTTATTAGAATGGAGAGGTGATACTGAGTTTTTTGGGGATATTTTTGTGAGTAGAGTTTCTTGTTTCATAATGGTGTTATTATGTTTTTCATACCCTCGTCCACTGCTATATATGGCAATTGGGTTTGTTTGCTTTTGTTTATATGCTTCTTCATGAAAATATGGTTCTGTGTTCGTGGTGTGACTCCATTCACCTCCACAGATATTTAAGGAGTTATTTTTGTTGATATTCAGTTTACTGAGAAGTGTTTTTTGTAATTCAGTAGTTAGTTTTGTTAGTGGTTTAATTCTGTTTAAAATAAAATAAATAACTTCCTTTTCAGAAAGATTGCACTGTTTATGATAGCTTTTAGGATTACTTTTATATATCTTAGATTTTAAGGGTTGTCCATGATTTCTCTCATTTATTTTAAAAGGTTCTGAAGGAGTTTGTGGCAGAACATTTTTTGTAAAATATTTTTTTTGGTATTGTTAGT
Organism: Ambystoma mexicanum; assembly: GCF_040938575.1. Lineage (NCBI taxonomy): Eukaryota > Metazoa > Chordata > Amphibia > Caudata > Ambystomatidae > Ambystoma > Ambystoma mexicanum. The sequence continues at coordinate 483,823,419 of NC_090932.1, read as the reverse complement.
TGCTACTGTATCAAGATTTATAGGTGCAGAGTTAGTAGTAGTGGTAAGTGAAGTCTTGTTATTCACTTTTTGTTTTGTTTTACATTTTGATAGAGGGAAAGTTTGTGTAGTGGAAGCTTGTTTTGTTTCGCGTAATGACTGTATTAGTTGTTTTGTTTGAACTTTTTGTACAACATCTGGTAGAGATAGATGATTATTTTGGACACTTATTTTGATTTGCTCTAATTCTGTGTTGCTTTCTACAGAGTTGCTTTTTGGTGGGCATTCTTTGGGGCTTGTTGGAGAAAAAAAAAGTGTGGGTTGGGTTGTTGTGCAGTGTATGCGTGCTTTGTGCATGAGTGTCTTAGTATGATGGTAAGGATGATTGTGGAGGTGTGTGATTGTGCAATGGGCAGCTATATTAAGTTGGGAAGGTTATTTTTGTATTTGTGTGTTAGTATACTTGGCTTGAGATGACAATATAAAGTGTGCAACTGGTAAGGGGAAGCGGTAATAATACATCTAATGGGAAAGGGTTAATACATTTCTTTGTTCTACAACAGTAAAATGCTAGTGTGTTTGAGTAACAGTTATAAAATGATGTAAGTATTGTACTTACTCTTTTGTATGTAAAGAGTAGGTTTCTTCGAATGTGTTGTTTGTACTTTAGACACTGCTGCTTTTCAGGAGAGTAGTCTTCACTGTAATTGTAAAATAAAGAAGTAGTGAATATGTGAGTTTATAGCACTTTTGTTAATGTAGACATTGTTTTTTTTGTAGTAGTGTTTTCTTTCAACTGAGAATAGTATGCATATGCACTTTCCTGTGTCTATGTGCATCTTGCATATTTTATTTAGAATCTGTTAGTTGAATATGTTTTACAAATGAGTATAATAGTAAACGTATAGAGCACACTTGTTTTTTTAATTTTATGTTATTGGATGGTAAGAGGTTGAAGAAATAATCATATGCATTTTTTGCTATTTTTACAGGGTAAATGGCAGAGATTGTACAGAGAAGCGTGCAATGTATGCATATATGAAGGTGTGGAAAATAAAGGAGTGGGATTTCATATAGAGGCAGTGGTGTTGTTTGAGCTGGGAGCCTTTGTAATTATGGGGTAATTCATAGAATTTAGCAGAAGTAGCGCACGGGGCTAGGGCAGAGAGGGAGTGTGCACCAGCATGCCCCAGCCGCGTGCACCAAAACCCTTTTTCACGCATAGCGTATTCATGGATACTTACATCCATAACCAGCCGTGGCGCAGAGTGGTGCAGCGACCCTGCAGCAGCTCCAGTTACACCCCCAACCCACCCTGTGTGCCAAAAACATCACACAAATCCCCTACATGGCGCAAAGGCCAGTGGATCAGCATACAGCCCCCCAACCACACAAACGTGCTAAAGATGGCATTCAGCACTCACTGTGTAAAAGTCCCCACATACCCCTCGGAATACGCATACCCCGCTCACACCAGTGAAATCGCATGCAAAACTCCCTGCGCACCCCTCGGAATACAGTTACCCCGCTCGCCCCAGCAAAATCGCGTGTAATGCTCCCTGCGCACCCCTTGGCATACATGTACCCTGCTCCCGTCAGTGAAATCAAGTATAAAACTCCCTGCACACCTCTGGAATATGTGTAACCCGCGCGCGCCAGCGAAATTGTGTGTAAAACTCCCCATGCACCCCTGGAATACGTGTTCCCCGCTACGCGCTAGCGAAATCGCGTGTAAAACTCCCTGTGCACCCCTCAGAATACGCGTACCCCGCTCGCTCGTGCCAGCGAAATCGTATGTAAAACTCCCTGCACACCCCTCGGAATATGCATACTCCGCTCACAGCAGCAAAATCACGTGTAAATCTCCCTGCGCACCCCTCAGAATACGTGTACCTCACTCGCGCCAGCAAAATCACATGTAAATCTCCCCGCGCACCACTTGGAATATGCGCACCCTGCTTGCACCAGCGAAATCGCATGTAAAACTCCTTGCACACCCCTTGGAATACGCGTACCCCGCTCACGCAAGCAAAATCTCATGTAAAACTCCCCGCGCACCCCTCGGAATATGCGTACCCCGCTTGCGCAAGCAGATTCGCGTGTAAAACTTCCTGTGCACCCCTCGGAATTCATGTACCCCACTCACGCAAGCAAAATTGTGTGCAAAACTCCCTGTGCATCCCTCCGATTATACGTACCCCGCTCGTGCCAGCGATATCGCATGTAAAACTCCCTTTGCACCCCTGGAATATGCGTACCCCGCTTGCGCCAGAAAAATCACTTGTAATTCTCACTCCCATACCCCCAGATTCATGCAGCAGTGTGGGGAGAAGCCACATGCACCCCCTGCAGCCAGACCATGCCACAGGGGTCCACTCTACACCCCTCCCCATACTCCGCAGGCAGCCCATGCACCCTCCCCATGCCCCGCAGGCAGCCAATCCACACGGACCATGTCTGCAGGCAGGCCACATGGCACCATGCACATGGGAGCCCCGACTCATGCCCCTCAACCCCCCACCCCCATTGACGGGCACCTGCCAGCAGGCCCCGACTCATGTTACCCCCATTGACAGGCACCTGTCAGCAGGCCTCGACTCATGTCCTCCCCACCCCCCCATTGATGGGCACCTGCCAGCAGGCCCCGACTCATGTCCCCCTAAACACCAAGTCATAACTATACAGACCCATGGCCCTAATGGCAACCCAAATCCCACACACCCACCCCCCAGTACAAACACCCAACGATCCACTGCACCCACTCCCTAGTAAATTACCCATTCCATGATAGTCTGAAAAGAACCAGCATTTTCTGCAGAGCCACACAGTGGCAACACATGACTTAGCCAAGGCTCATGGAGACATGCACAAAATAAATCATAGTAGACCACACCAAGAATGAAGAATAATGAAATGTATTAAACAAAAAAATAAATGACAATATGAAAATTACACATGCAAATAGAGAAATAATGATAGCAATATGAAAAAGAAAGTGAAATCCAAGGAAAAATAAAAATCCAAAACATGACAAAATAAAAGTGGTCCATCCACAGAGTCCATATAAATAAATCCCAAGATGAAAAGCATAAAAAAAATGATTCCATGACAAAATAAAAAAAAATAAAGTATGTACATGTCCGTAATATTGAAAACAAAAATCTGAAGGGTCCCTTATCCCAAAACTAAAGGAAACCTACCTAAAAATCTATCTAACATAGAACTATATACACAAAGTGGAGCAAAGTCTGTGAACTCCAAATAATAATAAAAAACAATCGAAACCTAAATAACTATATACAAAGGTGGTGGGCTAGTCCGATGGCTCACTTTTTGATGTCCCGGGCCAGGGTATCATCGAACTCCACATCGATGTTCTCAGCCTCTTTCCTGGCCTCGAGGTCTCGCAGGGATGCAGCTATGGCCTCCTCCAACTCCCTGCAAGCTGCCTCGAGGCACTCAGCCCACCTCAATGCCCTGTGCATGGAGTTCTCTGCCCTGACCTTTGTGAGCCGTGCCCTCTCCACATGCCCCCACTCTGCACCTATTTGCTGGCCCAACAGTTCCCACATGGAACACACTCCCAATCCTGGGTCCTCCTGCCCGCCAGTCGATGCTTGCCCCGATGATCGAGAGGGCCCCGAGGCCACATGCCTCCAATGCTGAGCCTGCTGCCGCCTCTCTGCTGCCTGTCGCTGCCACCACGACTGCTTTTGGGTAGATGGCAACACCTGGGCCGTCATGCAGGTGCCCTGCTCCTTTGTTTTGCTATTGTCACCCCGAGTGGGAAGGGTATGCCCAGACGTGGGTCCCTTGCCTGCTGGGCCTTGAGACCCAAGCTACTCCTCACTGATGACGCCCAACAAGGCTGAAACATGTCTGGGGATGCTTCTGGTCTCGTGCAAAAGGGATGTGACCTAGCAGTTTGGGCTGGACTACCCCTTTGGGGGTGGGACCAAGCCTGATTTGCATATGGTTTTTCCCCTTTTGTAATGGCTTGGCAGGCGAAGAACGATGGTCTGGAGGGTTGCCCAGAGCAATGCCAGAGGTCAAGATTTATTCTAAACCTTCCAGCCATCAACTCCTTTGTTTCGCCCTGCTTGCATGTGCCTGCACATCATCCATTGCCAGCGGTCCAGTTGCTGGGGTGACCACCTGTGCTGGTGCTCTGACTCCTGACTGTGGCAGGGATGGGATCTCAACCAGATTGGCTGCTTTGTTTAGGGCTGGTCCACAGTGGGCCCTGGTGGCATCTGGGCTGGAAGACGGTACAGAGAACGACTGGCGTATAGTGTGCACAGTGGAGGAGAGGGCCGCAAGAGAGTGCGCCACCTGGGGGAACCCCTCACCATGAGCCCTCCCAACTGGGCCACGTTGGCACACATCTCTTTGTGATGACATGTGTGAACCCCAGGAAGCATGCATGTCTTCACGAATGACACATGTGCGCAACGCAAAACCAATCAGGATAGACTCAATCCTGTCACGGCTCCCCACGTCCGCAGGTAGAGGAGTGCCAGATGACGTGGACCTCCCCCCTACCTGCGGACGGGCCTGGGATGGGGCATCCCTGCTGGTGCATGGTGATGCAGTCACAGTGTCAGGGACAGTTACATGCACAGGCCCGTCTGAGGTGACCTGTGCTGCCCCTTGCCACTGCCCCTGGACTGCACCACTTGCACCATTGGTACCGCCCCCACCAGGCCCCATGTGCAGCTCTGAAACAGCTTCCTCTTCCTCCGTACACACCACCAACCTAGATGGCTCTGCACCATCTTCTGCCGTCGCAAGCCCCTGTGGGGTCTCACTAACCCCTTTCCGCTGCAGCCGTAGTGGCAGACGTGGCACCAGTCCCCTCGCTCCCGGATGATGGAATTTCCTGGGAGGCTGACTGGGCCTTGCATCGCCGGCTGGTGGAGGCATCCCTGCCACTTTCCTCCACAGAGCTCTCTCCGCCCTCTTCTTCACTCGCCGCTGTTTAAAGGGAGACATTGAACACAAGCATCAGGGTACTGTACAATAGTCCCCTAGACACAAAGCAATAGCACATGAGTGGTACTGTCAAACTTCACTTACATCATGTCCCTCCACAACACATGGGTCAGTGCAGGCAACACACATGCAGGAACAGGCATGGCACATGCAACAAACATTTGTATCCATGTCCAAAGCACCATCGTGGGCTGAAACTCACATGCATCATGGGACATGCTGATCACATGCACACACATCACCGGAGGGTCATGCAACTGGCCCTGTGTACCCCAAGACACTGTGGAAAAAGGATGACTAGGCTGTATCATTGGATCAACACATTCTCACGGACATGTGTCATGCACCCATGGCATTTACCTGTCACTCACACACTACTCAGAAACACAGACTTGTACACCATGCATGTCCATGACAGCAGCACCCATCTCTCACACCCCAAACATGTCCAAGTACAGACACAGGCATGCATCCATGCATGCATTCCACATGCTGCTCCGCATGATGCATTGTAACACATACACCATCCATGTGGGTCACGCATGACTGGACTCACATGCAGCACCATCATGTCCCTGCACACACACATCCATACATGACCCTTGTCACACATACGGCCAAGTAGCTAACTACCACCACACTGTTTTAAATGGGAATGCATGGGCACTTACCGCTCAACTCCAGATCGGCCTGCATCCTGCGGATCTGGTGATGAAGCACTGGGCAAATGCGTTCCAGGACCCTCACCTGCTGGTTGGTAAGGTAGACCTGGCACCCCACTGCATCTGCTGCGTCCAAGTGTCACCGGGCCTTCTGGAGGGTCCTGGACTTGTAGTCCTCCCAGCGCTTCTGGACATGTTTGATGTCACGGGGTGCCACCCCCTCTGCGTTGATGACACCCATTATGTCCTTCCAGATCCTCTTCCTTCCTTCCTTGTCAGCGCACGATTTTGTGAAGAGGGCATCATAATGCCCCAGGACTTGCCAGACCATGATGCCAACTTTATTAGAACTGAAGCTGGCAGCCCTCTGCCTCCCTGCTGGGAGGTTGCCACTGGTGCCGGATGGTTTTGTGTCAGACATGGCAACCACCGAGGTGGGTGTGGGTGGGCAACTGGGTCCTCGGGCTGGGTTTTGGAGCGATGGAATACCAGTCGGTAGTCTTCTGTTCCAGCAGGGGTGGTCACAGCAACTGGACCCCTGCAGATGGCTGATGTGCAGCCACCAAATGGCAGGGAACTGTTGGCAGCAGGCAGGCAGGCAGCAGCAGATGGCTTGTAGGAGGATCCCCGAGGTTCTGGGGGCAGGAAAATGGCCTTCTGGCAGGAGTGTGGTCTTCCATGTGTTGTTGTGTGGCCAGCTTGATGCAGAGTGAATTGGCACGTGAAAAACAGCACATCAGCATGTAATTCAAGGAAAGGGCCTTAGCACATAAACGCATAAGTAACAATGTGCGCCCGGGTGTTTCCCTCGTACGGGTGCATAGTGAATCTGCACATGCAAAAGCAGCATGTCTGCGTGTGAATGCATGTAATTCGAGGAAAGAGCCCTAGCACGTAAGAATGCCAGTGACACTATGTGCACAGGCGTTGCCTTCAGCATGGGTTAAAGGTGTGCGGGCCAGCAGTCCACTGTGCGTGCTGTTTGTGGACACCGACGCATTTGTTTACTCTTCTGGGTTCACACGTGATTATTTTACAGCGTTTGAACTTCGTACCTCTTCTTTTGGTGGGGTGTTGCCTACGTGCACAAGCGTGTATGTTTTTCTTTTGCTTTCCACGCAAGGCAGACAGGGAGTCGCTAAGATTAACACCCAGGACATCAAAGATGACATCACAAATGTCATTGTTGACATCACTGATGACATCACATGTGTATGTACTTTTCATGAAATATGTGTACAAGGGATTCTTATTATAATGTTGCGAAAAAAGTGTCAAGGATCATTGGAATAAATATCATACCCTAATTAGTGCATTGAACTATGCATTGATATAAATAGCATTCTATTATGGGGTTCTATCTAGTATACTAAGCTAATCATGCAGAAACATAGCATTGTGTGCAGCGTACAAGATGAAGGTATAATATTCGTAATGTTAATATGTTGAATAATGAAATGATAATTGTTTTCTTAATAGATTTTTGTGTACTATGAAATATGTAATAAGTAGCAAATAAAACCCATGTATTACATAATTGCATTACTATAGACAAAACACAAAGAAATAAGAACAAATACCAATATGGGTATATACAGGGAAGGTGAAGTTAGCAAAAAAAGCACAAGTAGTAGCAGAAACAATTCATAACCTAACTGATTATTTTCATGCAAATAAATGATTGCTGTTTCAAAGCTGCTATTTACCCTATGTATATGTATCACTTGATGTGATTGGACCCTAAGGAAAGTAGTGTGAGTACAATGTATACAAATATGACCATATACAGGGAAAGTACAGCCATAAAAAAACAACAGAACTATCAGAAAGTGCTGATAAGTCTATTGATTATCTTTATGCACAGAAAAGGATTGCTGTCTTTCAAGCCTGTGTCTTCCCCTATGTATATGTTTCATATGATGGGACTGGACTCTAAGGGAATTACTGTAAGAACCTACTTGAAGGATACGTCTACAAATAAAATATTTTTTTTAGTTTCTGACTGTTACTGAAGAAAACCATGTGGCCTAGATATGTCAGTAAAAGAAAAAAGAGTGAGCCAGACATGTGATGTCATCAGTGATGTCATCAATGACATTTGTGATGTCATCTTAGATGTCGTGGGTGTTAGTCTTAGCAGTGCACGGTGGTGGCGCGAGTTATGGTTGCTTAGCTTACCATAACTGGCGAATTTCAAGGCTTTTCCGGTTTTACTTGGAACCATAACGTCCCTTTAACAAAGTTTTTTCACTGAATTTCATAGGTTTTTAGTAGCGCAACTTACCCATAACGTCCCTTTAAAAAAGTTTTTTCACTGAATTTCATAGGTTTCTAGTAGCGCAACTTAACCATAACGTCCCTTTAACAAAGTTTTTTCACTGAATTTCATAGGTTTTTAGTAGTGCAACTTAACAATAATGACTTTGGGCCTCATTACGACCCAGGCGGTAAGTTACCGCCTGGGTCGTACCTTTACCACCATGGCGTAAACTACGTTTACGCCATGGTGGTTGGCGGACTTACCGCCCCATTCCGAGGTTGGCGGGACGGTAAGTCCCCAATCCCCATTTACCCTTCCCCATTCCCATTTTTGCCCCATAGGGCATAATGGGAGTGGGGAAGGCGTTAATTACGCCACCGTAAATTACGGTGGCGTGATTAACAACAAGGTCCCTTAGCGCCATGGATTTTAACACCTGCTAAAAGCAGGTGTTAAATCCTCCATGGCGCTAAGGGACCTCGGAATCAGGCGGTAAGGGTCGGCGCTGTTTACGCCGCCGTAAACCCCTTACCGCCTGGGTCGTAATGAGGCCCTTTGACTTTATATACATATCATATGGAACTGACTGAATCTCTTCTATTGTACTTGATGTCTGCGAACTCATTTAATGTTCGCAGAAATGTTCGAAGAACAGTACCACTACCTAAAAACTCTGTGGGGGTATGTTTGATTGTTATATCATAACATAGGAACATTTAACAAATTCAAAAAGAAGCACACAAACACATTATCAGGGTAATTCATAGAAATTCGCACAAAAGTGGCGCACGCGGCTGGCACACAGTGTCCCCGTGCGATACACTGCGCCAGCCACGTGCGATAAAATCCTTTTCATCGCACAGCGCATTCATGGATTTTAGCCTCCAAAACCAGCCGTGGCGCAGAGTGGCGCAGCGACCCTGCAGCAGCGCTAGTTACGCCCCCAAGAACGCCCTCGCGCAAGGAAAAGCCTTCAAAATTCCCAAATCATTGCAAAGGGCTGCACTAACTCAGGACCAGTTCACAGGGCTGCCAAACAGCAAACGCAAAGCGGGGAACGTGTATTTCAGTAGTTCTCGAGAAACTTCACACGCGATAGTCCTGGGTACATGTACATCAGAGGTGCGCGGGGAGTAACACACGCGATTCCATCAGGGCACGTGTATTCCAGGGGTGCGCGGGAAGTATCACACGCAAAAACAGCAGGGTACGTGCATTTCAGGGGTGCGCGGGAAGTATCACATGCGATTCCATCAGGGTACGTGTATTCCAGGGGGGTGTGGGAAGTATCACACGCAAAAGCAGCAGGGTATGTATATTCCAGGGGTGTGCGGGAAGTATCACACGCAAAAGCAGCAGGGTACGAGTATTTCAGGGGTGCGCGGGAAGTATCACACGCGGTCCCATCAGGGTACATGTATTCCAGGGGTGCGCGGGAAGTATCACATGCAAAAGCAGCAGGGTACGAGTATTTCAGGGGTGTGTGGGAAGTATCACACGCGGTTCCATCAGGGTACGTGTATTCCAGGGGTGCGCGGGAAGTATCACAGGCAAAAACAACAGGGATGGTGCATTTCAGGGGTGCGCGGGAAGTATCACACGCGATTCCATCAAGGTACGTGTATTCCAGGGGGGTGTGGGAAGTATCACACGCAAAAGCAGCAGGGTACGTATATTCCAGGGGTGCGCGGGAAGTATCACACGCAAAAGCAGCAGGGTATGAGTATTCCAGGGGTGCGCGGGAAGTATCACACGCAAAAGCAGCAGGGTACGTGTATTTCAGGGGTGCGCGGGAAGTATCACATGCGATTCCATCAGGGTACGTGTATTCCAGGGGTGCGCGGGTAGCACTAAACGTGAATTGCCCGTGTGGGTCCTCCCAGGTGTTCCTTCTACACCCTCCACGGCCCCTGCAGGCGGCCCACACCACAGGGGACTACCCTGCACATGTCCCGCAGGCAGCCCATCCACCATGCCCATGCCCCCCAGCCAACCCACATGTCACCTTGCACTACTGCCCACCAACGCATGTCCCACTGCACCCCCACGCCCCAGCAGCCAGGGGCAAGCTCCACCAGGCCCCCACTCATGTCCCCCTGCACTCCCGGCCCCCAGCAGTGCAGGGCGCCCTCCACCAGGCCCCCACTCATGTCCCCCTGCACCCACACCCCCAGCAGTAAGGGGCACCCTCCACCAGGCCCCCACTCATGTCTCCCTGCACCCCCACCCCCCACCAGTCAGGGGCACCCTCCACCAGGCCCCCACTCATGTCTCCCAGCACCCCCATCCCCCAGCAGTCAGGGGCACCTGCCAGCAGGCCCACACACATATCTACCACCACCCCCACCCCCCAGCAGCCAGGGGCACCCTCCACCAGGCCCCCACTCATCTCCAACTCATGTCTTCCAGCACCCCCACACCCCAGCAGCCAGGGGCACCCTCCACCAGGCCCCCACTCATGTCAAACTCATTCCTCCCAGCACCCCCACCCCCCAGCAGTGCAGGGCACCCTCCACCAGGCCCCCACTCATGTCCCCCTGCACCCCCACCCACCAGCAGTGAGGGCACCCTCCACCAGGCCCCCGCTCATGTCCCCCTGCACCCCCACCCCCAGCAGCCAGGAGCACCCCCCACCAGGCCCCCACTCATGTCCCCCTGCACCCCCCAGCAGCCAGGAGCACCCTCCACCAGGCCCCACTCATGTCCCCCTGCACCCCCACCCCCCAGCAGCCAGGAGAACCCTCCACCAGGCCCCCACTCATTTCCAACTCATGTCTCCCTGCACCCCCAACCCCCAGCAGTGCAGGGCACCCTCCACAAGGCCCCACTCATGTCCCCCTACACCCCCAACCCCCAGCAGCCAGGGGCATCCTCCACCAGGCCCCCACTCATGTACCCCTGCACCCCCACCCACCAGCAGTGCAGGGCACCCTCCACCAGGCCCCCACTCATGTCCCCCTGCACCCCCACCCCCCAGCAGCCAGGAGCACTCTCCACCAGGCCCCCACTCATGTCCCCCTGTACCCCCACCCACCAGCAGGCAGGGGCACCCTCCACCAGGCCCTCACTCATGTCCAACTCATGTCTCCCAGCACCCCCACCCCCCAGCATCCAGGGGTACCCTCCACCAGGCCCCCACTCATGTCCCCCTGCACCCCCACCCCCAGCATCCAGGGGCACCCTCCACCAGGCCCCCACTCATGTCCAACTCATGTCTCCCAGCACCCCCACCCCCCAGCAGTGCAGGGCACCCTCCACCAGGCCCCCACTCATGTCCCCCTGAACCCCCACCCCCCAGAAGTGCGGGGCACCTGCCAGCAGGCCCCCACACATGTCCCCCAGCCAACACATCATCACAATTCAGATCCCAGGCTCCTATGCCCACCCAAATCACACCCCACGCCACCTCAGTCCAAACACCCAACCAAGCTTTACATCCATTCAAAATTGAAATACCCATGACATGATAGATAACAAATAAGCAGTATGCGCATGAGTACAAGTCCGTCAGACACACACAATGGCAACACATGACTGCGAAAACCCACATTGTGGCAGGCATGAAACCAATGAGAGAAGTCCAAACATTGAAGTAAGAAACAAAAATGTATTACAGTGTAAATGAAGTGAATGAAATAATAAAAAAACAATAATGGCAACAAAAATCAAAATGCAGCATGTCCACCAAAATAATAAATAATGAAAATGGGAATCCAAAATAACCGTAATGAAATTGTGTCCAAAGTCATCGTCCAACAAAGCAAATCCAAAGGGAAAGTAAAGTGAAAATCCATTGCTCCATGGTGAAAAAATAATAAAAGATGAAGGCCACAAATCCACTGTCAAACTATGTACAAAAAGCAAATCCAGGGTCCATGATCCCAACGATGTAAATGAAACCTACAATAAAACTCACCTAACTAATAACTATATACAAAAAAGTGGGGCATAGTCCAAGCGCCCCAAATTAAAAAAATAAATAAAACCTAACACTAATTAACTATATACAATGGCAGCGGGCTAGTCCAACGGCTCACTTCTGGATGTTGCGGGCCAGGGCATCATCGAACTCCTGCTCAATGTCCCGGAGGCGGTCCTGTTCCCTGGCCCCGAGGGTCCGCAGGGACGACGACATGTTCTCCTCCAACTCCCTGCGGATTGCCTCGAGGCACTCGGCCCGCCTCAGGGCCCTCCGCATGGAGTTCTCCGCCCTGACCATCATGAGCCGTGCCTATTCTGCCCGCTGCCGCTCCGCATCTATGGCATGGGACAACCGCTGCCACACGGAAGACACTTCCCGTTCTGGGTCCTCCTGCCCTCCGGCCGATGCCTGCCCCTCCGGTGTCGAAGTCCCCGAGCCATCGTGGCTCACACCTACAGCCTCCTGCTGCTGCTGCTGCTGTCCATGTGCCCTGTCCGATGGTGCCTGCACATCTTCCTCCAGCTGGGGTGCAGTTGTTGATGTGGCCACCCCTGCTGGATGTCCGACTCCCGACTGTGGCAGGGATCTGTTGTCCACCAGCCTGGCCGCACGGTCAGAGGCAGTTCCACAGGGCACCCAGGTGATACATGTGTGGGAAGATGGCATGGAGGATGACTGGGGCATAGGGGGTTCCGTTGAGGAGGGGGTCGGAACAAGGTCCAGGAAACGGAGGAATCCGGCCATGGTGAGCTGTCCCAGTGGGTCAACGCGGTCAACGAGCCATGCGAGAAGACGTGCAGTCTCATCATGGAAAGACTGCAGGTCAGCTCGCATGGCCTGTTGACGAAACGCCACCCCACCCTGGACAGGCTCAACCTGTTGCAGGATAGCCACATCCGCAGGGAGAGGAAGGCCAGTTGGTGTAAGCCAATCCCCTCCCTGAGAACGGGTCCGGAGGTAGGCATCCCTGCTGGTGCAAGATGATGCAGTGACAGGAGCAGGGACAGGATTGCACACAGGCACCTCCGCGGCGGCCTGTGCTGCCACGTGGCCCTGGTCCTGCACTGCACCACTAGCACCAGTGGAATCCCCACCTCCAGACCCCGCCTCTGTTGCTTGCAGGGACTCCTCCTCCACCAAACCCCCCACCAACGTGGATGACTCCTTGCCATCTTCCTCCATTGGGCCCTGTGGGGTCCCAGCTGCCCCTTTTGCTGCCGAGGAGTCCAACTCCAACCTCCGCCTCCTGGAGCTCCCCTCGGAAGTTTCGGCCTCGGATGCGGCACCGGACTCCTCACTCCCCGACGAGATCACAACATGGGAGGGGAGCCGGTCCTTGCGTCTTCGGCTGGTGGTGCGACCCCTGCCGCTGTGCTCCACAGCACTTTCTCCGTCCTCTTCATCAGTTGACGCTGCAGACAGGGAGAAATAAAACACAGGCATCAGGGCACTGTATAATGGACTCATAAACACATGACAGTTGTACATGAGTGGCATTGGCAAACCTCAGACATGCCATCACAATCCTCAACACTCATGTCATTTCAACTTGCACACATGAGCTATACCACAGCCATATCGCAACAGCCAGCACCATCCATGAGCAGGCAAAGGTGAGCCAGACATCACATGTGACACAGGGAGTGCACTACACATGCACACATACCACCACACTTGCATGCATCTGTACACCTCTGCCAACTGTCGCAGTGTTCAGATCGGCATCTATGTCACACCTGCCATTCTTCCACATCCTTTGCCATACAAGCACCATCCCTGTGTCACACATGAGAGCCCTTGCATGTGTCAGCCTCACGGCCCTTTACCCCCACCCATACTTGGCCACATAAAACCACATGTGCAACCTGCATACTCCTGCCACACCACCACACGCATAGCTTACAATCAGTATGCATGTACACTTATCGCTCGACTCCAGACCGGTCTGCCTCTCAAGGACCTGGACGTGGAGCACTGGGGATATGCGTTCCAGGACCCTCATCTGATCTTCTGACAAGTGGCCCCAGCGCCCCTTCGCATCCGCTGCTTTCAGGAGGCGCCAGGCCTTCTTGAGGGTCCTGGACCTGAAGGCCTTCCAGCGCTTCTTCACATGATGGAATAGTCGGTCTGCCACCTCCTCCGCGTTGATGGCAGTCACGATGTCCGTCCAGATCCGAGTCCGTCCTTCCTTGTCAGCGCGCAACCTTCCAAAGAGGGCATCATACTGCCCCAGGACATGCTCCACCAGGACACCAACTTCGGTGGCAGTGAAGCTGGTGCCCCTCTGCCTCTCTGGCCGGGGGTTGCCACTGGTGCCAGATGTTGCAGTGCCCGACATGGCAACCCCAGAGGTAGGAGTGGGTGGGTAACTGGGTCCTGGGGCTGGGCTGTGGAGCGATGGTATCCCAGTCGGGAATCTTCGGTTCCAGCAGGGATGGTCACAGCAACAGCACCCCTGGCTGATGTGCAGGCAGCAAATCGCAGGACACGTGGGCAGCAGGCAGTCAGGCAGCAGCAGATGGCAGGTGGGCGTGTGCTCCGGGCTCTGGGGGGCAGTAATTCAGCCTTCTGGCCAGGACTGTGGTCTTCCGTGTGCTTATGCGTGGCCAGCTTGATACGGAGTGATTTGGCACGTGAAAATCCAGCACGTCGGCGTGTAATTCGAGGAAAGGCCCTTAGCGCATAAGCGCGTCAGCACACGTACGTTAATTCATTGGCCCAAAGGCCCCCAGGCGTGTCTATGACATCACGCGCATGGCCGTAGAGAATGGCGCGTGTAAAAAAAAATGCACGTCCGAGTGTCAAAGCGTGTAATTGGTGGAAATGGCCTCAGCGCGTATGCGCATCTGTGACGGATGTATGAAAGGTACGTGTAGAACACCATTTCCTTGTACGTGCTTTTCGTGGAGAGTGAGTGGTTGAAATCTGTACTTCTTGTCGGCTCACACGCGATTTACTTCACAGCGTTTCAAGTTTGTACTCCCTGTTACCTCTGACAGCTTTTTCTCTTTTTGTCTTTTTCCTGGGCCTGTTTCCTCAAACAGCATTCCCTTCTACTGTTTTCCTGTCTCCTCAGACAGCGTACAATTCTTCTTTTGGCGGGGGTGTTGCCAACGCGCACACGCACGTCTTTTTCATGCTTTTTTTCCTGGCAGACGGTGAGTCGCGCAGGTATTTAACATCTGTGCTTGCCCCATGTGTTGCGTACCCCTTCAGAGGTTATTCTAGTCTGCGTGTGACACGCATACGTTCATTCTTGTGTTTCTGGGTGCCACAGCATAGTGCAGGTTTATTTTTCCACACACATGGTTTAGGAGGGGTTGCGTGCACCTTACTTGCCTTTTTTGGGGTGCCTGTGCATTGCGTGACCCGTCATCTTTCCACAGGGGTGACATACAACCTTGCTAGAGCACTAGGGTACGATTACCATCTGGTACCCAACACCTTTGACCCCCAATCGCCCAGGACAATAGTTCACAGCAACTCCCATACGCACAATAACATCAGTGCCATGGCTGGGAGGTGAACAAACCAGAAGGGTGGCAAAGGTGGCCGAGCCCCAAGTTGTGACCGTGGTGGATTGGTAGGGGACATGGCCGTGACTTGCAGGGTCCCCCTAGCCCCCCATGTGTGGAGGACCAGTCAGGGACACCCATGCCCTCCCCGCCTAGTTGAGGGTAACGTAGCTGACACCATCCATGCTCAGCCCTTGTTGGACCAGCCCACTGTGGCACCAGACCTGGCACAGGGTGACTCCATGGCTGACTTCCAGGTCAGCAGGTCTAGGCCACGTGCGCCGGTGCACGTTGGTGTCATCAGGGCATGTGGATCAGGGGCAGCTACTTCATCTGCTGCCCCGAGTAGGCAGGGTGGGGAGGCTGCAGGGGCAGCTGCGGCTCCATCCACCCCACCTCTCACACACCCAGCCAGGACAGTGTCGGTCCCCCTGACACCATCACACTTGAGCTAATGCCTGCACCAACTCCCATGCTGAGTGTGCAATCCCACACTCCTAGTACAGTGTCCACCGGGGCTCCTGCCCCTAGTGTCCAGAGCAGTGTAGGGCACTCAGGATCCCCACCACCTTCCAAGCGGAAGAGGAAGAGTGCTCGTCCAGTAGAGGCTGATGCCCCAGACACGGCTACACAGTCCAGCCCGTCAACGAAGCCCAGCTTCAATGAGGCCGAACTGAATGCACTTGTAGAGTATGTGTCCGCACATGACCGCGAAATGGTGATTGTTCCAGGATCCAAGACCACACCTGCACAACGTCTGGCACACTGGCAGACCATCGCGGACATCATAAGTGCCCTTGGAATCGTGAGGTGCACAGCTACTGAATGCTACAAGCGCTGGAATGACCTGAAGCGCAGGGCAAAGAATAAGCTGGCCTCAAGTCATGCCGCTACTCTAGTGACTGGAGGTGGGTCTCCAGCAGAGGACATAGAACTCACTCCACATGAGCATGTTGCTGGGACCTACGTCACGGAGGAACAGATCCAAGGCGTGGGAGAACTGGCAGATTACGAGGCATTGTCCGGTGAGTGCACATGCATGTGAGTGTCATCCATGTGCATGGTGTGTGTGTGAGGGCTTCTGTTTGGGTGCCAGGTGAGGGTGTGTGTGCCTGAGTGGTTTGGGTCACCCATGTGCCTCATCCAATACATTCTGCGCACCAGCATTTGGGTATAGCAGTATCCCTTCTGCCAACAATAGACATCTAGCCCAACACCACGCCAGTTGCCCTTGAAGTGTCATCTTGCCACAACATTGTTGCTTATTTTTCTCTGTTTATTCAGGCAGATTGTTTGCATTCCACCACTTTTACTAGGCATTTCTCAGTCCTATTGTCACATGTCTGACATGGCTATGGTACAGTGGACTGACTTTGTATCCTGGATATCATTTTTTTAGACATGTCCCTGTGCTATAGGACCATTTTGGACTGGCAGCTCCAGGTTAAACATTTGAACTATTTCAATTAAAAAAGCAATTTCATGAGCAAACTAGACTGAATGAACAATTGGTGCCCTCCTCTCCCTCTTCACTTTATGGCTAGGGTACATGCCATCTGTGTGATGTGTGCCATTTGCCTCCCCTTCATACGCAGTGACGGTGCATGCATGGGAGGGTTTTAGTCATGTGGGACATGTGTCAATCAAGTACTGTTTCTGTAGCTTCTCAGCCTTAATTGTGTGCCATAGTGCTAATGCCTGTTTCCAATTCTTTTCTTTTATGTCTTTGCAGGGGATGACACACTTGATACTGCTGGGGTTGTGGAGATGGTGCAGACGCAGGAGGGGTCTCAGGGCCGACCGACCACCAGTGAGGGACATGGTGTGGTGTGGTGGTGGGTGAGAACCCACAACTGCTGCAGGTCGTGCTCTCAAGGGGTGTCTCTGGGTGCACCTCCCCCGAGCTGTATTCAGGTGTCGATTCGGATGATGAGACCTATGTGGTGTCACAGGTGAGTGTTCCTGGGAGGGATTCTGTTCTGTCCGACCCACCTGCACCAGGGGTAGAACCCTGAATGGGGATGTCAGTGTTGCCAGGTACGCCTTTGGTGGTTACGAATGCAGGGTCACACTCCGCAACATCTGATCCTGTTCCTGGGCCAGCAGATCAGAGGGTGAATGCAGTCCTGCAGCCTCAGGCAGTTCCAGCACAGCAAGGTGCAGTTCGCCTTGCCCCAGACAGGTGTGGTGCCCGCCGATGTGGTGGCCGTACGCCACCTGGCAATACCGCATGGGAGCAATCCATATACGGTATGGCAACCCAAGAGGCAGCATCATCAGAGATGATGGCTCAGGCCATGGATAGGGTGGCCACTTTCATTGTCCCCCCAGAAAGGCTGATGGAGCGACTACAGCAGGCAACAGACTCCATCTGCCAGTCACACAGGGAGGACATGTTGGCGTCCGACAGGGACAGGCGGGCGGCACTGGTGACTCTGCAGGAAGCCATTTCCATAGAGTCCCAGCGCCACAGGGAAGCCCTGAGGGTGGAACTCCGTCACCTCAGGACGACTCTTGTTGAGCTTGAGGCTTCAACAAACACAAGGACAGAACAGCAGCTGGAGTGTCTCACACGTACGCTTTCAGCTGAGATGCAGGCAACTCGTGAGGAGGTCCGGTCATCCCGTGAGTTATTGCATGGGGACCTCCGCACGATTATCCTCCAGAACCAGACCTTCCAGACCCGCATGCTTGCTGCCATGGAGGACCAGACTAGGGCTTTGCGTGGGTTGCCTCCCATAGTGCCACCACCTCCTGAGGCAGCTTCAGAGTCTGGGGAGAGCGACAGCAGTGATTCTCTCACACTAGGGTAGCCGTGCAGGCCATGAGCCCATGGAGGTGTTTTTGTTTCGCAAGATCCACACAGGTGGGTTTTGGTGTGCACCCTGTCCTCGGACCTCCTGGGTGGCCTCCCCCACCCCCCGGGCCCATTAATGGCCATTTTTGATTTATTTATTTATTTATTTTTAATTTTTGATTTTTTGGACAGTGTGTTGCCTTGTGTGGCTCCCGTGGGCATACGCTGTATTGTGGCTGGGCACATGCAGGCTTGTCCTGAATTTGGGTCAGATGCTTGGGTTTGTATGACACACACCTCCTGCTTCCCGTTTCCATGGGCTTGCAAAGGGTGTGCCCAAGTGACATTGAGGTACACGGTGACGTTGGACTCCCATTTGATGTGTGGGCAGTCTGTAGTCAATACTGTATATACATTCCTAGTGCATATTGTTGTTGTATTGTACACTGCATGGTGTATTGACATGTGCCTCTGCATCCATCTCATCCACCTAATTTGCAGGTCCATTTCTCATGTATTCACAAGGTGGTCTACTTTGGAACTGGAGTCCATGTTGTAAGCAGTGCACCTACACTCTTGTGTGGCGCTAACACTGTATACTTGGAAGTGTTCGAAGTGCTGGCATTATCAGGTAGTGAGGCTACCAATTTTTTAAGTCTGTACTGTCATGTTTATGGTAGGTTGGAGGTTGTGTGTTGTTGGTCCTGCATTACTGTGAACATTTCATGTGTGGCCAGTTTCCATTAGGGACACTGTAGTTGGTGTAGTTGGTGACACTTGGGGCATGTTGTGGGGATTAATTTGTTTGCTCTCACATTGCATGACATGCCATGGTGTGTTGTGTGGCTGTGCCGGGGAGGGGTTGGGTGACATGGCACTGTTCTCATGTAGTATTTTGCAAGTGGGTATTTATTTCTGCTGCATGGAAGTGTGTGTTTTGATGACACTGCATTGGTGGTGTTTGTGTAGGTAGGGATGCACACATTGTGACAATTCCACATGAACAATCTCAGGCTGCTATGGTTCTGACAGTTGACTGTCCCTTTGTTCGTCAGAATTGTCAGGTCGAGTCATCATTGCTTATCAGATGGTATGTGCCAGGGCTGTGTGCACTCCACAGGGGTGTGATTTCTATGTGAAGTAATTAGCCACCAGCTGCGTACGGGCTGCCTCACCCCGTGCCCTTTCCCCTCCCATGCGCAGCGGGCGTGCATGTGGTTGGGGATGTGGGAGCACCACCATGTCCACAGCCAGGCCCCGGCGTGTTGCAACATTGTGCAGGACACATGCTGCCACTATGATCCTGCACACAACTGGGGGCGCATACAACAGCTGCCCGCCAGAACGGTCAAGGGAGCGAAAGCGTGACTTGAGCACTCCGAATGTTCGCTCCACTATGCCCCGGATTGCAATATGGGCTGTGTTGTATCTTACCTTGGGAGGCGTGATGGGGTTCCGAATTGGCGTCATCATGTGGGTGCTCAGAGGGTACGCACTGTCCCCTGGCGAGGAGGTGATGGGTATCATTAGTGGGGTAGTGACATAACTCTGCATCTGACATGCATGCATGTGCAGTGCCATTCATACTCACCAAGCAGCCATGTATCGCCATGCCGCCCAGCTTCTAGGTCCCGTTTTAGGGTAGACATTCGGTAAATGAAGATGTCGTGGGTGGACCCTGGATAGTTGGCAAATACTGAGGTGATGACTCCCTTGGCATTACAGACTACCTGCACGTTGATGGAATGCCAGTGCTTGCGGTTCCTATAGATGTGCTCAGATGCCCTGGGGTGACGTGGTGCCACATGGGTGCAGTCAATGGCACCTAGCACTTTGGGGAATAGTGCCACACCGTAGAAATCCAGGGCGGCAGTCTGCCTTTCTGCAGGTGTCCTGGGCAGGTATATGTGCCTGCGGACTGATGGGCGTGCAGTGATGATGTTCAAGACCTGGTGTAGGCCTGTGACACCCCACCCACTATGGCACTTGTCCGCTGAAATGATCCAGTGGCCAAGAAGTTCAGTACATTAAGGACCTTCTCCAGGGGGCTGAGTGCTTGGGAGCACAGGGTGGGTGATGTTAGGTCATCCTCCCACTCACTCACCAGGTCCAGTATTATGTGAGGTGGAAACCTGTACCTCCCATACACCTGGTCATCAGGCATCCCAAAAGGCTGGTTCTGGGTGTGAAAATTCAGGCCCTCATTATCCTCCTCCTCCTCCTTTGGTAACCCACATCCACTGCTGCTAAGAACGTTATAGTCATCCTGGCGTCTGAGCTTGTTTGTTGTTTGTGTGCACTTTTATGCTGCGCGGGTCGATGTACGCCTGCTTCCTGCTGGCGTACGTGTTTCCCGATTAGCACGTTTTTTTGTGCGCATGCCTTAGCCCCGTTCAATTCCATGGATACGTGTTGTTGGCGAGCGTGTAAAACTTCCCGCGCACCCCTGTAATACACGTACCCAAGCAATTCGCGTGTGAGAATTCCCGCACACCCCTGTAATACACGTACCCAAGCAAATTGCGTGTGAGAATTCCCGCGCACCCCTGCAATACATGTACCCAAGCAAATCGCATGTGAGAATTCCCGCGGACCCCTGTAATACACGTACCCAAGCAAATCGCGTGTGAGAATTCCTGCGCACCCCTGCAATACACATACCCAAGCAAATCGCATGTGAGAATTCCCGCGCACCCCTGTAATACACGTACCCAAGCAAATCGTGTGTGAGAATTCCCGCGAACCCCTGCAATACACGTACCCAGGCCAATTGCGTGTACGCGCACTTTCATCCAATTACACGCAATGATACTCTGACGTGCAGTGTATCCACGTGTGCTCTGTCATCACGTGCAATGAGGGAAACACCCGCGCGCGTCACGTCACAGACGCGCTTACGCGCTGAGGGCCTTTGGTCCAATAGAATCGCGTATGCGTGCTGACGCGCTTACGCGCTAATGCCCTTTCCTCGAATTTCACGTTGACGTGCAGGATTTTCACATGCCAATTCACTCCGTATCAAGCTGGCCACGCGTAAGCACACGCAAGACCACGCTCCTGCCCAGAAGGCTGAATTACTACCCCCCAGAGCCCCGAGCAGCCTCCCATGAGCCATCTGCTGCTGCCTGCCTGCCTGCTGCCACCGTGCCCTGCCATTTTGTGCCTGCACATCTGCCATCTGCAGGGGTCCAGTTGATGTGTCCACCCCTGCTGGAACAGAAGACTCCCGACTGGTATACCATCGCTCCACAGCCCAGCCCTAGGACCCAGTAGCCCACCCACTCCTGCCTCTGGGGTTGCCATGTCGGGCACTGCAACATCTGGCACCAGTGGCAACCCCCGGCCAGAGAGGCAGAGGGGCACCAGCTTCAGTGGCACCGAAGTTGGTATCCTGGTGGAGCAAGTCCTGGGGCAGTATGATGCCCTCTTCGGATCGTCACGCGCCAACAAGGAAGGACGGGACAGGATCTGGGACATCAAGGCGGAGGGGGTGGCAACCCGCAACATCCAGAAAGTCAAGAAGCGCTGGGAGGACTTGAGGTCCAGGACCCTCTTGAATGCCTGGCGCCTCGTGGAGGGGTGCCGGGGCCGCATCAGTACCATCCAGCTGAGGGTCCTGGAACGTGTAGACCCAGTGCTCCACGCCCAGATCCTTGCGAGGCAGACCCGTCTGGAGTTGAGCGGTAAGTGGGCAAGCATTGCTGTGTGAGACAGGGCATGTTGCAGTGTGCTGGTTGTCTGATGCTTGCCTGTATGTTTGACATGTACGCATGTATGTGTGCAGGAACATCATGGCCATGCATGTGAGACCAGTAATGTGTGAACCACACGATTGGTGCATGTGTTTTAATGCAACATGGGGAGCCCCATGCGGATTGGACACATGAAAGCATGCCAGTCTCTGTTCCTGGACATGGGTGGGGGTGAGGGATGGGTGCTGATGTCATGTACATGTATGGTATCCATGTCTGTGTGCCTGACCTGTGTGTCTGTGACTTGTGAATGCCATGGATGCATGACACATGTCTGTGAAAATGTACAGATTCACAGATACAGCCTAGTTATCGTTGTATCCACTATGTCTGGGGTGTACAAGGCCAGATGGATGAAATTACGTTGATGTGTGTGCATGTGATAGGCATGACCCATGATGCATGTGAGTTCCATAACAACATTGTATGTTTGGAGAGTCCCTTGGACATGTATGCAAATGTCCATAGCATGTTCCATGCCTGTTACTGCCTGCACTGACCCATGTGTTGTGGAGGGACATGATGGAAGTGATCTTTGACAGTGCCACTCATCTGCTATTGCTTCCTGTCTAGGGGAACATTGCACAGTACCCTGATGCTTGTTTTCTATGTCTCCCTCTACACAGCGGCAAGTGAAGAAGAGGGCGGAGACAGCACTGTGGAGCGAAGCGGCGGGGATGCCCCACGGCTGCAGCGGAAGGGGTGGGTGAGCCCCCACAGGGGCTTGCAATGGCGGAAGACGGTGTGGAGCCATCCAGGTTGGTGGTTTCCACAGAGGAGGAGGAGGCCGCTACTGAGGCGCACATGGGGCCTGGTTGGGGCATCCCTGCTGGTGCAAGTGGTGCAGTCCAGGGGCAGGGGCAGGAGGCAGCACAGGTCGCTGTGGAGGGGCCTGTGCATGTCACTGTCCCTGACACTGTGACTGCACCACCATGCACCAGTAGGGATGCCCCATCCCAGGCCCGTCCGCAGGTAGGGGGGATGTCCATGTCATCTGACTCCCCTCCACCTGCGGACGAGGGGACCCGTGGCCGTATGGAGAAGGTCCTGATTGGTGTCACGTTGCGCACGGGTGTCATTCGTGATGACGTGCATGCTTCCCGGGAGGAGCGTGCATGTCATCACGAAGAGCACCGTGCCAACGTGGCCCAGTTGGGATCGGCCGTGGTCGGGGGTTTCATACATGTGTCGACCAATCTGGCGGCCCGCTCCTCCTCTGTGGAGACTATACGCCAGTCGTTCTCCATGCCGTCTTCTGGCCCAGATGCCACCAGGGCCCCCTGTGGACCTGCCCTGACCAACGCAGCCAGCTTGGTGGGGATCCCATCCCTGCCACAGTCGGGAGTCAGAGGTCCAGCAGGGGTGGACACCACAGCAACTGGACCCCAGCAGATGGAGGATGTGCCGGCATCATTGGGCAGGGCACGTGCACAACGGTATCGGTGGATTCCATCAGCCTGGATGACGTCGTGCTGGCAGAGGCAGTTGCGTCGGAGGCATCAGCGGAGTCAACGTGGGAGGCATCATGGCTCGGGGCAATCTACATCGGAGGGGCAGGCATCGGCCAGAGGGCATGAGGACCCAGGACGGGAAGTGTCTTCCGTGTGGCAGCAGTTGGGCCAGCAGATAGGTGCGGAGCGGCGGCGGGTGGAAGAGGCGTGTCTCACAATGGTCAGGGCGGAGAACTCCATGTGGAGGGCCCTGAGGCGGGCCGAGTGCCTCGAGGGAATCAGCAGGGAGTTGGAGGAGGACATGTCGGCGTCCCTGCGGACCCTCGGGGCCATGGAACAGGACCGCCTCCGGGACATCGAATAGGAGTTCGAAGATGCCCTGGCCCGGGACACCACGGAGTGAGCCGCTGGACTAGCCCGCCGCCTTTGTATATAGTTAATTAGTGTTAGGTTTCATTTCTTTTTTTTAATTTGGGGCGCTTGGACTATGCCCCACTTTTTTGTATATAGTTATTAGTTAGGTAGGTTTTATTGTAGGTTTCATTTACATCGCTGGGATCATGGGCCATAGATTTGCTCTTTGTTCATAGTTTGACAGTGGATTTGTGGCCTTCATCTTTTATTATTTTTTTCACCATGGAGCAATGGATTTTCACTTTACTTTCCCTTTGGATTTGCTTTGTTGGACAGTGACTTTGGACACAATTTCTTTACAGTTATTTTGGAGTCCCATTTTTGTTATTTATTATTTTTTTGGACATGCTGCTTTTTGATATTTGTTGCCATTATTGTTTGTTTAGATTTCATTCACTTCATTTACACTGTAATACATTTTTGTTCCTTACTTCAATGTGTGGACTTCTCTCATTGGTTTCATGCCTGTCAGAATGTGGGTTTTCACAGTCATGTGTTGCCATTGTGTGGGTCTGACGGACTTGTACTCATGCGCATACTGCTTATTTGTTATCTACCATGTAATGGGTATTTCCATTTTGAATGAATGTAAAGCTTGGTTGGGTGTTTGGACTGGGGTGGCGTGGGGTGGGATTTGGGTGGCCATAGGAACCTGGGATCTGGATTGTGATGACGTGTTGGCTGGGGGACATGTGTGGGGGCCTGCTGGCAGGTGTCCCTGACTGCTGGGTTGTGGGGGTGGTGGGAGACATGTGTGGGGGCCTGGTGGAGGGTGCCCCTGGATGCTGGTGGGTGGAGGTGCAGGGGCACATGAGTGGGGACCTGGTGGAGGGTGCCCCTGGCTGCTGGGGGTAGGGGTGGAGGGGGACATGAGTGGGGGCCTGGTGGAGGGTGCCCCTGACTGCTGGGGGCTGGGGGTGCAGGGGGACATGAGTGGGGGCCTGGTGGAGGGTGCCCCTGACTGCTGGGGGATGGGGGTGGTGGGAGACATGTGTGGGGGCCTGGTGGAGGGTGCCCCTGAATGCTGGTGGGTGGGGGTGCAGGGGGAAATGAGTGGGGGCCTGGTGGAGGGTGCCCCTGGCTGCTGGGGGGTGGGGGTGCAGGGGGACATGAGTGGGGGCCTGGTGGAGGGTGCCCCTGACTGCTGGGGGTGGGGGTTGTGGGAGACATGTGTGTGGGCCTGCTGGCAGGTGCCCCTGACTGCTGGGGGTGGAGGTGGTGGGAGACATGTGTGGGGGCCTGGTGGAGGGTGCCCCTGGATGCTGGTGGGTGGGGGTGCAGGGGGACATGAGTGGGGGCCTGGTGGAGGGTACCCCTGGCTGCTGGGGGCTGGGGGTACAGGGGGACATGAGTGGGGGCCTGGTGGAGGGTGCCCCTGACTGCTGGGGGGTGGAGGTGGTGGGAGACGTGTGTGGGCCTGCTGGCAGGTGCCCCTGACTGCTGGGGGTGGAGGTGGTGGGAGACATGTGTGGGGGCCTGCTGGAGGGTGCCCCTGGATGCTGGTGGGTGGGGGTCCAGGGGGAGATGAGTGGGGGCCTGGTGGAGGGTGTCCCTGACTGCTTGGGGGTGGGGGTGCAGGGGGACATGAGTTGGACATGAGTGGGGGCCTGGTGGAGGCTGCCCCTGACTGCTGGGGGTGGGGTGGTGGGAGACATGTGTGTGGGCCTGCTGGCAGGTGCCCCTGACTGCTGGGGGGTGGGGTGGTGGGAGACATGTGTGGGGGCCTGGTGGAGGGTGCCTCTGGATGCTGGTGGGTGGGGGTGCAGGGGGACATGAGTGGGGGCCTGGTGGAGGGTGCCCCTGACTGCTGGGGGGTGGGGGTGCAGGGGGACATGAGTCGGACATGAGTGGGGGCCTGGTGGAGGCTGTCCCTGACTGCTGGGGAGTGGGAGTGGTGGGAGACATGTGTGTGGGCCTGCTGGCAGGTACCCCTGACTGCTGGGGGGTGGGGGTGGTGGGAGACATGTGTGGGGCCTGGTGGAGGGTGCCCCTGGATGCTGGTGGGTGGGGGTGCAGGAGAACATGAGTTGGACATGAGTGGGGGCCTGGTGGAGGGTGCCCCTGACTGCTGGGGGGTGGGGCTGCAGGGGGACATGAGTTGGACATGAGTGGGGACCTGGTGGAGGCAGCCCCTGACTGCTGGGGGCTGGGGGTGGTGGGAGACATGTGTGTGGGCCTGCTGGCAGGTGCCCCTGACTGCTGGGGGGTGGGGGTGCAGGGGGACATGAGTGGGGGCCTGGTGGAGGGTGCCCCTGACTGCTGGGGGGTGGGGGTGCAGGGGGACATGAGTTGGACATGAGTGGGGGCCTGGTGGAGGGTGCCCCTGACTGCTGGGTGGTGGGGGTGCAGGGGGACATGAGTTGGACATGAGTGGGGGCCTGGTGGAGGCTGCCCCTGACTGCTGGGGGGTCGGAGTGGTGGGAGACATGTGTGTGGGCCTGCTGGCAGGTGCCCCTGACTGCTGGGGGGTGGGGGTGGTGGGAGACATATGTGGGGGCCTGGTGGAGGGTGCCCCTGGCTGCTGGGGGGTGGGGGTGCAGGGGGACATGAGTGGGGGCCTGGTGGAGGGTCCCCCTGGCTGCTTGGGGGTGGGGGTGCAGGGGGACATGAGTGGGGGCCTGGTGGAGGGTGCCCCTGACTGCTGGGGGGTGGGGGTGCAGGGGGACATGAGTGGGGGCCTGGTGGAGGCTGCCCCTGACTGCTGGGGGGTGGGGGTGGTGGGAGACATGTGTGTGGGCCTGCTGGCAGGTGCCCCTGACTGCTGGGGGGTGGGGGTGGTGGGAGACATGTGTGGGGGCCTGGTGGAGGGTGCCCCTGACTGCTGGTGGGTGGGGGTGCTGGGAGACATGCGTTGGTGATCAGTAGTACAAGGTTACCTGTGGGTTGGCTGGGGGGCATGGCCAGGGTGGATGGGCTGCCTGCGGAACATGAGCAGGGGTGCAGGGTAGTCCCCTGTGGTGTGGGCTGCCTGCAGGGCCGTGGAGGGTGTAGAGGGAACACCTGGGAGGACTCACACAGTCAATTCACGTGTAGTACTACCCGGCACCCCCGAAATACACGTACCCTGCTGAAATCGCGTGTGGAACTTCCCGTGAAACTAATGGTAAACACTTTATAATATAAACCATTTCATTATTATTATTTTGTATACATTTAACATATATATATATATTTTGTACAGAGCATACCAAAATAGAAAGTACTTCAGAAAAACCTGTTATGGATAACACTTTTCACAGTATAGAAGAAAAAATGGATTTATTGTTGACCAATTTTAATAATTTGAAAACTTTTGTGGAAGATCATTTTAAACCAAAAACCTTGTACCATTGCCCCACATGTACTTGTCCCTCCTCACCATATCCCAGTCAATTATCCCCAAACCCTCTCCATAACCCAAAACGTTTTGATGAGACTTCCATCCCTTCTTCACGTAATAACAATCATGTTGAAACCCCTAATTCTCCTGTTCTTGTTTCTGTTTCTGCCTCACGTTCTCTGTCATAAATTATGAATATATAATTTTTATATTGTGTTGTAAATAGTTTTTTTTTTTTTTTTAAACAATGTATGTGTCCGCGGACAGTGCAGGTGTTCTGAAATGTTTGTAAATAAATGAAAATGGAGGCGTCCTGAAGAACACTATACCTGTTCGTACTGTTCGTTAGCAAGATGAATCTATTCTAAGAACACACGCAGTGTCCTGAAATGTTCGTAAAAAAAAAAAATTAAAGTGTCCTAAAGAACACTATATCTGTCCGTAGTGTTTGCTATCAAGTTTAAACTCTTCTAAGAACACAATTGGTGTCCTGAAATGTTTGTACGTAAACGAAAATGGAGGTGTCCTGACGAACACTATACCTGTTCGTAGTGTTCGCTAGCAAGTTCAAACTGTTCTAAGAACATGCGCTGTGTCCTGAATTGTTCGTAATTAAACGAAAATGGAGGTGTTTTAAAGAACACTATACCTGTCCGTACTGTTCTCTAGCAAGTTGAAAATGTTCTAAGAACACAATTGGTGTCCTGAAATGTTCGTACATAAACAAAATTGAACGTGTCCTGAAGAACACTATACCTGTCCTTACTGTTCGCTAGCAAGTTTAAACTGTTCTAAGAACACACGCAGTGTCCTGAAATGTTTGTGTCACGTGCAACGCAATTTTAATTAGTTCAGGGCCCAAACAGTGTCCCTAGAACATCAACGCGCATGCGCTAGCCAATCTCCGTGCATTTGGTGTCCTGCAGACATGCGCTTCCTTCGCGGACTTGTTCGCAAACGGATCATATGACCGCACCCACGCTGATCGTGTGTTCTGAATGCGGACACTGTTCGGGTCCCCGAACAAATTAAAAGTACATTTTCAATTAATCCACAATATTTTTCAATACAATCTCACCATGGCACAAGTCCCACATAGTAATCCTGAGTTTCTACATACCTTTTGAAACTTTTCAATCTTTTTTTTGTGTTCGATCTGTCCGCGGACAGCGCGCACGTCTGCAGACCGTGCAGAAGCACCCCTATAAAAGACCACGTCCTAGAGCTTATTCTCATTGTGTTTCTGGCTATTCTTCGAAACACAGCGATTTTTGCTGCCAACTGCAGATTTTCATTGCATCTTTGATGGCATCCCTTGCTGCTGAACTGCCACCTGGTGCTGCACCTCCTTCAGCACCACCCCCACCCCCTCCACCACCACCACCTCCCCAAGGGCCTGAAGTGGGGAACAGGAGTGAGGATGCAGAGGAGGAAGAAGAGGATGATGAGAATGAGGTAGAGGAAAACCCTACTACCCACACTAGGCGTGACTCTTGGGTGTGGCGGTTATTTACATTCATGGGAATGTTCCTAAGGCTCGTGCGAACCATGTTACCTGCAATGAGTGCAAAATGATACTCAGTCACGGGGAACACAGTAAGTACAGCTTTGGGACCACTATTATGAAGCGACACCTGAGGTCATTTCACTCTGGGGCTATTCGCAGGGTTGTACCTTGCGAAGAACGTAGCAGGTTGATTTCCTCTAATTCATCCTCTGTTTCTGATCCTGTCACCACGAGCACCACCTCTGTGGGACAGCGTCTTCCTCAAGCTGCCTCACAGGCCATACAGAATGCTGATGACCCTTACCTTTCGAGGGTCACAGTTGTATGTATGTACTGTGACACAGTACTCTGCAGGGGGGAGCGACTTCGTAGTGCTTTTGAGACTATCGTCTCAGAGCACGAGAAGATCTGCTCACTACCCAAATAAAACCCACTCTACATCTTCCTCTCTCAGCTTGCCCTTTCTTATCCCTGTGGTTGGTGTCCCCCCCTTTACCTTCCTTCCCCCTCCTCTCCTAGTGTGTTGTGTATAAAAAAACAAAAAAAATACAAAATATCAAAAATCAAAAAAAAAATAAGGCTCTTTTCAGAGCCGCCTTTAACAGTTAAAAAAATAGAAGTGAAAATAAATGAAGCGGGGCCATTTGTATTTTTTAGAAGTCCGTGGACAGTTCGCGAACATTTAAAAAATTGTTGTGCTACCCCATCACAAACATTGCAATTTTCTCTGGGAGGAAGTGGTGGCTCTTAAAAGTGCCTTTGGGAGGTGTTTGTAAGTCAAAAAATATAAATGCTTAACACCTACTTCAAAATGGATGTTGTAATTCCAAAAAAGTTCGCAATGCATTTTGTACATTTCTCAGAAAAATCTGATTGCCACCATAAATAAGATGGACTCCATCTTTGCGAAAAATGTTTGTACTACGAAACAGAATATTTTCATTGTGAAAAAAAGACATGCCAAAATCTTTTAGAAAGGCACACACAGCTTTATTAACATTGCGCCTTGCTTTTTCCATTTGTGGACCAAATGAAGAAGAACGAAGCCACATTTGTCTCTGCGCAATCCGTGAAAATATCACTTGAGAATTAGGAAACATGTCCATAACCTTCCCAAGTCCTTCTTTCATAGCAAATTGCAAAAAAATTCCAGTCACATGTCCTAAACTGTTCCCTCCACAATGAATTACAATTATATCTGGATGTTGCTCTGTCTCCAAAGTAGCACAGAGAGGTAGCAAGTCCAACCACTTCATTCGACGTACTCCATGCCAGTGTACTTCCACATGTGGGAATCCAAGATCTACAGCTACTCCACAGCTTTCTGCATGCACCTTCAACCAATATATCCATGAATCTCCCAAAATCCATACAATATTTTTCCTAAAATACACAGACATAGCTATTGATTATACAATGTAATAAGTCATTACAAAATACTAATACTAACATGCTATTTTCTTTTATCACAAAAATGAACAAGAAATACATGTACTCCGGTTACTAGACCAAACAGTAAGTATACAATAATAAGGAGAACCATAGCAGCATATCACATCCATAGTATCTAACACCTTTGTTCCTTATACATTTGTTTTTCACCCAAAGTTATGAGCAAATATGAATGTGATATGCTGCGGTGGTTGTTGCCAGGGCATAGACTCTTGGGTGCATCCATAGAGTCAAACATTTCAACTATGGTCTATGGAAATTTTTAATGTCCGCGGACATTATGAGTGTTCTTAGAACACTTTCAACTTGCCAGCGAACAATACGGACAGCGTTTTCAGGACACCCCCTACGAACATTTCAGAACAACGCAATAGTTCTTAGAACACTTTCAACTTGACAATGAACAATACGGACAGTGTCCTCAGGACACCCACATTTTGTTTATTTGCAAACATTTCAGGACACTGCAAGTGGTCTTAGAACACATTCAACTTGCTTGTGAACAATAAGGACTATGCCTTCAGGACACCCCCTACGAACATTCCAGGACACCGCAAGTGTTCTTAGAAACTTCTTCAGAACACCCCCATTTTGTTTATTTGCGAATATTTCAGGACACGGCAAGTGTTCTTAGAACACATTCAACTTGACAGAGAACAATACGGACAGCGTCCTCAGGACACCCCCTACGAACATTCCCCGGACACCGCAAGTGTTCTTAGAAACGTCTTCAGAACACCACCATCTTGTTTATTTGTGAACATTTCAGGACACCGCGAGTGTTCTTAGAATACATTCAACTTGACAACAAACAATACGGACAGTGTCCTCAGAACACCCCCATTTAGTTTATTTGCGAACATTTCATGACACTGCGAGTGTTCTTAGAACAGTTTCAGTTTGCTTGCGAACAAAACGGACACATATTGAGTCCTCAGAACACCCCCCATTCAGTATTTTTAGAATATTTCAGAACACCCGTGATGTCCGCAGACAAATCAAACACAAAAAGAACGTCTAACACATAAAAAAACACAACTTTCATCCTATCTCATACACTCCCACCCTCCCCAAACACTCCTACACACCAACACACTCTACTAAATACAAATTTTGAACAAAGTTTCACCGTGCTGTCCGCAGACGACCGCGAATCCAAGATGGTGGGCACTACCGAAAATCTGACGCGCTTCACGCTTGACGCCGTCCAATCAGCGAACACGTTGCATGTCCGCGAACATCACGCAAACCGATTGGCCAATCAGGACACTGTCCGCGGAGCCATGTAATATATATATCAGTGAGATACGGAGGAGAAAAACCGCACTCCAAGCATGAGGTCTGAGAGTCCCAGAAAAAAAGTGACAAATTCGAAGCAAATAAGCAAAAACGAGTTTAATAAATGGTAAAAAAAAGTAGGCAAAACATACAGCAAAACAACACAGGACGCCAGGGCAGTGTCCTCAATGACGCGTTTCGTGCTTCTCTGAGCACTTGTTCATGTATATATATATATATATATATATATATATATATATATATATATATATATATATATATTTCAATGAAAAAACTTCGTTAAAGGGACATTATGGTTAAGTTGCATAACGTCCCTTTAACAACATTTTTTCAGTGAATTTCATGGCTTTTTACCAGTGCATGCTAATTTCCTACAACTTACTAATATCATACATACCAAATATAACAATATTTGTGTCCAATTTACAAAGTGTCATGTTAAAACTCTGTCATTTCCCACCTTCTAGAATCATTGTTAACACTTCTGTACACGTTTTGCAACTATTTCAACTAGTTTTGCATCCGTAGATATCTACGAACATTTGACTTCATTGCGGACCTTCCGGACAGTTCCACATGACCATATGCTGGCGCGCGGCATAATGACTTGTCCGAGAACCGGTCTGCACTTCATGATAAGATCCGTCCTTCACGGACAGTTCGGAACTGCATTTTCTACTGATCTACGAACTTTCAACTTCAAAATTTCCCTTGCACACCTCTGGCACCTTTTCGTACTCATTATCCATTACCAATCTAGTACACAGTACATACTTGGAAGAATTTTTATCAAAACTGCTATTTATCTTAAAAATGGTATCAGTTATTGCCATCCCTCATCCCCAAGAGCCACCACTACCCCCAGCTGGAGGACCTTCACAACAAAAAAGCACAGTACTTTCAAAGACAATGAAGAGGACCAAGAAGATGAGGTAGAGGAAGTGCCTACTTCTAGCACCAAAATCGAATCATGGGTGTACCCGTTCTTTGCTAATGTTGGGAGTGTACCAAAGGCTAAAGCTACCAAAGTGAAATGCACTGAGTGCAATTTTGCACTCAGTCACAGACTACCTGGACAATACTCCTACGGAACCACCTTCATGCGCCGCCACACCAAATACAATTGCTGCAATGCTCTCAGAAAGGTTATTCCTTTCTCAGCAAGTAGTAAGCTGTCTTCCTCCACCTCATCTTCCTCAACAAATACTGTAACCACACAGTCTGATATCTGCGGGCATTGGTGTATTATAAATAAATAAATAAATAAATAAATAAATAAGGAGAGCTATGGACCATTATCGTCCATTGCAGCCCCTGAAATGGGGATAAAGGCCATTAGCACCCCTGGTTCCCAAAGCGGGAACCCAGGGTGCTAAAACATAGATTTTTCTTCCTACAGCGTGAAGGGCAATCCTTTTCCAAGACAGCCAACATGGAAAGAGAAGGCGGGGCTCCATACACAGCCCGCAAAACCCTATGAACATATTACCACAAGCACTTTTTTTCCCTTTCAAACCTATTCTACCTTCGAATATCTTTACCACATAGCCGATCCCAGGTAGACATAGCCACTTTAACACTATTTTTCATCCCTAGCGGTAATGGCCAGTAGCGAGATTGTCTGTGCAATAACCTTATGCCATGACCCAGACAATCTGGCTACTGCCCACGGCCACAGGCTATACTTCAGTCACCAAAGGTATATCACTATTTTTTGTACCTACATTATTACACTTGTCAAAAAATAAAATACGGGCACATTTGCAAAACCATGTTTAATGTCCTTGGCAATGCGCCTCACAAGTTTGCTCGAAATCTGCCGATGTTTTATTTTTTAAAAAGTGTCAAAATGTATATACATACAAAAGTCAAATAACTTAGCCCACACTCGACAAAATCCATTCATTCTTTACACAAACATTGAAGGTTTGGTCTATAATCTTTCTCAAAACGTTTGTCCACATTCGTCAAATAGCAACAAAGAAAACCATTTATATCTAGATCCAAAAACATTTTGCCAAATGTGCAGATTCGTCAAATGACACTGCATTTATATGCCTTTACAATATTTTGGGACCCCCCCTCTAATTTTGCCCCCTCTTGACAGAATCCCAAATAAATGTGCAAAACCATTCAAGATTAGTTCTAGAATAAAATTGCAAAATTACATGCAGTTTCATTGAGTGGCGCAAAAGTTATAAGCCATCCAAAAACTGCTTTTCCCCAACCCTGTAATGCAGAAATAGGTACAGATGTCCTGGGACATCTGAAGTGTCCACGAACACCACAGGACTGACCCAGGACATCCAGAGTGTTTGCGGATCTTCGGGGGGGTGAAACAACCTGTTTTTTGGCTTCTTATGGTCATATCCAATCGAATCCTCACCCCCCACCTCCCCAGAGATTGTTTGTCGAATTTGACAAGAGAAATGCTGCTTTTTAAAAAGAAGTTTTCACAGCGCTGTTCGCGGACCCCAAAAAAGTCAGTGAATCCAAGAAGGTGGGCGTTTCAAGAAAACAGACGCATTTCACGTTTTCTCACCATCCAATCAGTGGATGCGTCCCGGTGTTCGCGGACTATGCAAAAGTCTGCAAATATTTCTGGTCTTAGATATCACTAATTTACCGTGGCCATGTAATTACACAGCCACTTTAGTGGCCGTGTAGTTATGGTTAAGTTGCTAATCCCATAGGAAGAACACTTTTTGGGCGACTTATAACTTTGCTCCCCCTGGTCGAATCCACATGAAACTTTGCAATATATGGCCCACTCTGAATTTGTATGCAAAGTTTGGTGAGGTTTGGTCCGGGGGGGAAAAGTTATAGGGGGGTCCCAAAATGTATTTTTTTTCCATAGACTGAATGGGGGAAAAAGTTTGCGCACGCCTACAGCCCAAACCGCTGGACGGATTTTCACCAAATGTGTGGCAGGGGCAGCGGCTTGGTTCCGAAAGCGTACTTTTGTAAATTTGGTGAAAATCAGTACAGTAGTTTTTTTTAAACGATCAAAAAGTAGGTCTAAAAAAATTAGTGATATCTATGTCCACTCTGCGGAGACACTTCCCTGTTCGCTCCGCGGACAGGACACCGATTGGCTAATCGGCTCACGTCGGACATCGCCGCAAAATCATATTAAAAAATACAACATTGCACTTGTTAAACTTATCAAATACTGTCTGGGGAGGTGAGGGTTGATGAGGATGGGATGGGATCTGGCAGCAAGAAGCAAAGAACTGGTGTTTTTTGTCATGAAAGTCATACGGTACATTTGGAGGTGTTCCACAATATCATGTACGTAAAGTACAGGTGAAGGACTAATGTGCCTGTTTTAAAATGTATTTAAAATAATAATGGAGTCTGACTGTGGCCCCTAGTGTTTGGCATCTGCGGCAGCCACCTGCAGTGCCTGATGCAAAGACGGCCCTGTATGTGTATGAGAATAACAATTCTCATGGCGTCGGTGAGGAAAGTTTTTGCAAAGTGAGAATGTATTTAGATTCTGAGAGAAGGTCACCCGCTTTGAATTTTTGGTTGCGAGCTAAGGAGCCCATGCATGGAACATACATTATAAGGTTGAAGTGTTTTTTGACCTTGAGGAATGCAATGAGAGGGGGTTTGTAATAAGGAACATTTGATAAGGGTATGCATTCCAAAAGTGTGTAAAGAGCATGTAAATTCAGTTCATGAAGAATCTTTGGTGCGAACACAGTGAGCGTTACGGTCTGACTTACTCCAAGAGAATGGAAATGGTGAATATAATGTAAATTTGATTTTGACGATTGCATACCGGAACAAGCATTAACTTATTATTATCTGAAGATTAATGTTGGTTTATATTCTATTTGTTTGTTCTGTGTTGCTTATTGCAATGTAAGGCACTAGGTTCACCCAGGTTCAACGATAATATTTCAATAAAATGTCATGTATGACCATATCAAATTGTGTATCAGTTTCCACATTGTTTTCTCTTTGTTGAGATTGTTTGATGTGTGTGCTAATCATTAGTTTAAACTCTATGCCGAATTAAAAAGTCAATAGATACATTGTAATAAAGTTTGGGTATTCAGACACATTTTCTGTTATGTTTTCGAACTAGCTACAACCTGCCTTTCTGTGATTGTCATAGATTCCAGATGCCAATTGATGGCTTCTTCAATCGGCAGCAGCACATAGTTGTCAACGCCTGGATCACAGTGACTGTTTTTTGGGATGATCGCCCAGGGCCCATGTGCCAGTATGCTGTACTAGCGATTAGGAGCAACATAACATCCTTTATGATGCTCTAGGCCCAAGTTGATGCAGAAGCACTGGAATTCACTGTGCGACCCAATCGGTTCTTTTACCAAAAAAGAACACTCTGTGTCCGCAAAAAGGACAACATGTGCCTCACGATAAACATTTTGGATCACGACCGAAGAAAAAAATGTGCAATTGATTGAATATGGCAATAGTTGGATGTTCTCAGAGCGTTTATTGTGAAATAAAAGTATTTTACAAATTGTACAGTGTTATTCTTTTCTTTTAAAGTACGGTTTAATATTCTGAATTGTGACATGCTGTGTTGTTAGTGGATGTGTGTTCATTTTCAGGTTCTGCGCCACGTGACGTAGGTGATTATGGGTGCGTTTGTCTACGCTGAAGAGGAACGTCTCTGAGAAAGTTGTCGAAAATCACTAGGGTTGGTGATGTGAGGGTCAGGGGCGGGGCATATGATTTAGTGACGTCAGGGCAGTTTACCTTAGGCAGATGCAGCAATGGATAAGAATAGCACAAGATGGACGCGCCCTGCTGCCAGATTTTGTATGTTTTTAAAAGAGGAAAAGTGAGGTAAGGTGAATTGGAAATGTTTGTGATAGATCAACGTATGTATAAAAATACATGGTTGAACACTCGGGACAATCATATTTTCTGAGCATTGCACTTGTGAAACTTATGAAATAATGTCCGGGGAGGTGAGGGGTGGTGATGATGGGTGGGATATTTCTGACCTGATTTCGAATGAGTTTACAAAGTTTGGTGGGATTTTGTGCAGAGCTTATATGACAATTGTATGTTCATTCATTTGACAGTTTTGAATAATTAAAACGTGGGTGGATTACCAGCAAACTTGCATAAGGCGCATTGGCAAGGATCTAAAAGCATGCTTTTGCAAATGTGGCAGTGTTTTCTCATTTGACAAGTGTCATAATGTAGTTAAAAAAAATAGCGGTGTAGCTTTAGTGACTGAGGGGTAGACTGTTGCCATGGGCAGTGGCCAGATTGTCAGGGTCATGGAATAAGGTCATGATCAGGACAATCTGGGTACTGGTATGCCCAGAAGGGACAAAACATAGGATTAAAGTGGCCATGTCCACCTGGTACTGGCTTTGTGGAAAAGTTATTCGAAATTAGGATATATTTGAAAGGGAAGAAAAATGTGCTTGTGGTAATATGGTCATAGGGTTCTCTTTTTGCCTTCTGCAGGCTGCCATGGAAAGCGAAGAGGGGCCCTGTTTGGAACCCCCGCCTTCCCTTTCCATGGTGGCTGTCTTGGAAAAGGATTTTTCTTACTAAAGCGGGACGCCACAGGCCTGCCGGTGTAGGACGAAAAATCCTCTTTTTTAGTACCCCGGGTTCCCGCATTGGGAACCTAGATTGCTAATGGCCTTCATCCCCCATTTCAAGGGCTGGCATGGGGGATAATGGTCCAGAGACCTCCTTATCCACCCTTGCTTCACTTGGGCTGATAACTTGGGCTGCTGGGCCGGTATACAATGTTCCAGTCGATGGAACGGAGGATGAAAGCCCCAATATTTCCATTAGTATAAGACAAAATGCAAATGGAAATGTTGGAAAATCTTATTTAGTCTATGTACTTTACTGAGAAATCTAAAGTAGATGGAGTCTGTATATTTTTTTTTTTAGTTCTATTTTTCAACTGTGAAAGGTGGTTCCTAAAGGAATATGTTGTTTGTTGTTTTTGGATGTATTTTTTTTTGGCAGGACACCTCAGAAAGAAAGGTGGAGAGGGAAATGAGGGAAGAGCAACCAAACAGTAATATTGGGGGGTAGGTGGATAAGGGAAAATGTTGCGTGTTTGTTATTTCTAAATTGCGGGCACTGTTCCTCATGCTCCTTGATTACAGAAGTGGTGGTGGCTCTTGGGGAGGAGGGATGGCATTAGCTGATGCCATTATAAAATAAATAGCAGTTTTGCTAAAAGTATGAATTGTGTACTAGATTCTTAATGGATAATGAGTAGGAATAGGTGTTGGAGCTGTGCAAGGGAAATTTTGAAGTTGGAAGTTCCTAGATCAGTAGAAAATGCAGTTCCGAACTGTCCGTCAAGCAGAGATCTTATTGTGAAGTGCGGACGGGTTCTCAGACACATCATCTTGCCACGCCAACGTATGGTCATGTGGCACTGTCGGAAGGTCCGCTATGAAGTCAGATTTTTGTAGACGTCTACGAATGCAAAACTAGTTGAAATAGTGCAAGATGTGTATAGAAGTGTTAAAAATTATTCCAGATGGTGGGAAATGGCAGACTTTTAAGGTGAAACTTTGGAAATTGGAAACAAATATTGCTATATTGGGTAAGTATGATATTAGTAAGTTGTAGGAAAATAGCATGAACTGGTAAAAACCAATGAAATTCAATGAAAAAATGTTGTTAAAGGGACATTATGGTTAAGTTGCTCTAATAAAATCCTTTGAAATTCAAAGAAAAAACTTTGTTGAACGGACGTTATGGTTCCAAGTAAAACTGAAAAACCCCTGAAATTCGTCAGTTATGGTAAGCTAAGCAACCATAAGTCGATCCATCACCGTGCACTGCTAAGTCTAACAGCCAGAACATCAAAGATGACATCACAAATGACGAATTTCAGGGGGTTGCACTCCCGAAAGCAGCTGGGAAATGGACTTCCAGTCTCAGCAAGAAAGAGGCATGGTAGCAGGTCCAGGCAACACGGAAGTATCTTTATTAGTTAAAGTGCTTCAGAAAGGGAAAACAAACCTGGTTAGCAGAAGACGCGTTTTGCAGTATTCTAACCGCGTGCTCACGTAGGAGGGTATATATATATATATATATATATATATGTTTTCTTCTGTTAGATTGGTAATCTTAACATTCATTCAAGTAAATGTGCTTTTCCATGCTTTGGTACAGCCCACAATTTATGGAAATGTTGTAATTCCCTTGAAGTGCAGTTTTATTGGACAGGTTTGATATTTTACTGCTAGTACTTTCTCCTGCACACATCACCACTGTAGCGTTCTTAAAATGCTGACACCTTGTCAAAGTGGAGGCATATCATGACCCCAGCCAGGGGGGCAACAAGACTGTAGTCTTTGGGGTGAGAGGGAGACAGGGGAAGGAGGAGTGGGAGTGGAAAATAGAGTGTGAAGGCAAACAACAAGACAAACTGATGGTGACAAGGTCAGTAAACTGACCCTGTCAAGTGGGGATGGAGACCCCCTCGGAGCCTGGGTGGGAAGCCTCTTAGAATGGATGCCAGAGGCAGCCTACCCTAAAGGGGGAAGGTGACAGTTGGGTGGGCCCCAATCCCTGTGCATTCTTATCATCTCAGTCAATTACCCCATTCCTATCTTGCATGGTGTTGGCTAGTATTTCTCTGTTTCTTCCAGAAAGCTACATATCCCAGTTTCTCCCCATGGGAAAAGAAAAACCACAAGCTGAACTGAAGATCACCCAAGTGACCTGGAACCTGTGAACAACTATTGGCAATGTATTGCAGATAGGGCACTATGCAAACCAGCTAGGCAGTTAATAATTGAGGACTGTACATTTATAGGACTCTCCAAAGACATTATGCTGAAGCAGGGGAGATCCACAGAGTGATCAGAGTGACAGCCCATTGTGGCCCTAACACAAACTCGGACTTAAGCTCCATGGCATACCACCACAGGCTTCTATTGAAAAACCCAGGCAGACCCACACACAGAAAAGAAGCATGGCTTAGACAACCTTTTATGTCTTTTGATGTTTGTATCACCTGTGGAAGGAGAGAACAGGGAAGGTTTGACCCAGGTAACCAGTGGGGATTCGTAGTCAATGTGAAGAAGGAGGGCAGTATAAACAGAGAGCTCGGGCACATGAATGTGTGGGTTGTTTGGGTGAAGTCAGAGGATACAGAAACAGATCAATAGACTTGACGGAGAAAGGGAGGTGCAGAGAAAAGTGGAGTATTATACAGGTGGTGTGTAAATTGAGGTGTTGGTTAGTGAGAGGAAGCTGTACTGGAAGTGAATGAGTGTGCGTGTGAGTGGAGTGGTAAGAGAGACTAGGTGGTGAAAGAAAAGGTTATCAGGGAAATGAAAGAATAGTGGATGTAATAGAATGGGTTGTATGAGTAGTGGTGGTGTGGTGAGAGGAGGGTAGTAGTAGTTTACAGAGGGAGGATTAGTGATGTTGAGGAGATAGTAGAGTAGTAGTGGTGTGGAGAGGGGAGAGTACTAGTGGTGTGGCACAGGGAGAATAGTAGTCAATCAGAGTGGAAATCATTCAGAGACTGGAGAGTGGTGGTAGTAAAATCAATGGGTGGATTGAAATAGTAAGAAGAGAGAGAAGAAATATTACCATTGGAATGACAGTAGAGAGAGTTCAAGAGAGAGAGGGAGTACAGGTGGTGGGTGGGATAGGCAGAAGAGATTAGAAACAGAAAAGGCAAGTCATAGAGGGATGTAGGGAGAGGAATATCAGGGTACTGATGGAACAATAAGGTTGAATATCTGTTTGTCTGAATGGCACCAAACGTAAGTCGTTCCTGTGGGACAATCATCAGATAGGAACGTGTAGATTGTTCCCAGAGGAAGCTTAAGTTGAAAAGGCGTTTGATTTTGGGCCATCACCACGACATATAGATTTTTTATTAAGTTGGGGTTAGCAATCTCTGGTACAAGTCTGAGATCGAGCAATGCCTGGGTTAGGGTGCGAATGCCCATCTTGGTTACCGAAAGAGGGACAGCCATTAAGCCCCTAGCTGAATTGAAAATAAAATCCCTTGAATCATCTCTCGGAGATGGGCCCTCATTACAAGTCGGGCGGTGGACCATGGTGCTATTAGCACCATGGTCCATGCCGGATTCCGCCATGGTGGATGACGTAATTACCGCCCCATTCCAAGGATGGGGAAGGCGCTAATTACGGCACCGTAAATTACGGTGCCGTAACTAGCACCAAGGTCGCTTAGCGCCTTGGACTTTAACGCCTGCAAAAAGCAGGCGTTAAAGTGTGAATCAGGCGTTAAGGGTTAACGGCGCCCACGGCGATAAACCCTTAACGCCTGACTTGTAATGAGGGCCATGGACTGTTATGGAGGCCATCTGTGACATGATATGAATTCAAGAAAGCAGGGAGATGCAAATAGATGATGTATGGTAGTGATCATCAAAATAAATATAAAGTTATCAGGTGTTTTAACCAAGGACAATTTGATCAAGGTAGGACTGAAGGCTGCCCCTTATTGGCAGGCCACAATTCCTTTTGGTTGATACTAGCCCTCTGCTGTAAAGGTATGCAATTAAATCATGTTATGGATGTGCGATGGCCTTAGCAAAACGAAAAGGTGATGGCTGGAAGGTTTTCAATAAATCATAACCACAGGCAAAACTCTGGGCAACACTCCAGACCATCGTTTTTCAGTCTACCAAGCAATTACAGAAGGGGAAAAACCATATGCAAATTAGGCTTGGTCCTACCCCAAAAGGGGTAGTCCAGCCCGAACTGCTAGGTCAAATCCCTTCTGCACGAAACCACAAACATCCCCAGATATGTTTCAGCCTTGTTGGGCATCATCAGTGAGAAGTAGCTTGGGTCTCTAGGCAAGGCAGACTCGGGACACATGTCTGGGCATACCTGTCCCACTCGGGGTGACTTTAGCAAAACGAAAAGGTGATGGCTGGAACGTTTTTAATAAATCACAACCATGGGCAAAGTTCTGGGCAACACTCCAGACCACCGTTTTTCAGTCTACCAAGCCATTACAGAAGGGGAACAACCTTATGCAAATCAGGCTTGGTCCTACCCCAAAAGAGACAGTCCAGCCCGAACTGCTAGGTCACATCCCTTCTGCATGAGACCACAAGCATCCCAAGACATGTTTCAGCCTTGTTGGGCATCATCAGTGAGGAATAGCTTGGGTCTCTAGGCCTGGCAGACTCGGGACCCACGTCTGGGCATACCCGTCCCACTCGGGTGACTTTAGCAAAATGAAAAGGTGATAGCTGGAAGGTTTTGAATAAATCATAACCAAGGGCAAAGCTCTGGGCAACAATCCAGACCATTGTTTTTCAGTCTACCAAGCCATTACAGAAGGGGAAAAACCATATACAAATCAGGCTTGGTCCTACCCCAAAAGGGGCAGTGCAGCCCGAACTGCTAGGTCACATCCCTTCTGCACGAGACCACAAGCATCCCCAGACATGTTTCAGCCTTGTTGGGTGTCATCAGTGAGGAGGAGCTTGGGTCTCTAGGCCCGGCAGACTCGGGACTCACGTCTGGGCATACCCGTCCCACTCGGGTGACTATAGCAAAATGAAAAGGTGATGGCTGGAAGGTTTTGAATAAATCATAACCAAGGGCAAAGCTCTGGGCAACACTCCAGTCCATCGTTTTTCAGTCTACCAAGCCATTACAGAAGGGGAAAAACCATATGCAAATCAGGCTTGGTCCTGCCCCAAAAGGGGCAGTCCAGCCCGAACTGCTAGGTCACATCCCTTCGGCACGAGACCACAAGCATCCCCAGACATGTTTCAGCCTTGTTGGGCGTCATCATTGAGGAGTAGCTTGGGTCTCTAGGCAAGGCAGACTCGGGACCCATGTCTGGGCATACCTGCCACACTCGAGGTGACTTTAGCAAAACAAAAAGGTGATGGCTGGAAGGTTTTGAATAAATCATAACCACGGATAAAGCTCTGGCAACACTCCAGACCATCGTTTTTCAGTCTACCAAGCCATTACAGAAGGGGAAAAACCATATGCAAATCAGGCTTGTTCCTACCCCAAAAGGGGCAGTCCGGCCGGAATTGCTAGGTCACATCCCTTCGGCATGAGACCACAAGCATCCGCAGACATGTTTCAGCCTTTGTGGGCGTCATCAGTGAGGAGTAGCTTGGGTCTCTAGGCCGGGCAGACTCAGGACCCATGTCTGGGCATACCTGCCCCACTCGAGGTGACTTTAGCAAAACAAAAAGGTGATGGCTGGAAGGTTTTGAATAAATCATAACCATGGGTAACAAAGTTTTGTCATTAAATATATATTTATATCCTCTCTCTTTGTTTCGCTCCCTCTTTTTCTCTGTCTCTCTCGCTCTCAAGCATTCTTTTCTCTCCATTGTCAACCTTCGTGATGGCATTATCTATGAAAAAGAGCGTAGGTGTGACACACGTTTTGTACATTGCATCTGTAAATGATACTGGAGAAAGAGAGGGAGCACAGGTAACTCATTCTATGTCTCGGAGGCTCACTTCCAAGGGCTTAGACATGCACACATACACGTGCACACCCACTCACTGTGTATATTATTCAAATGCCAAATGCATTTCATCCAATGAAAGGAAAGACGGCGTGAATTGATGTTCCTAGAAATGCTGCTGCAGACAATAGTGGAGTCTGTGCATCCTGTCCTTTTCTGAACAACCATTTTATTGTGCAAGCTCCTAAACAGCCGAAGGTCAATGTTTACAGACACAGCGTTCGATTTGAAGAAGCGAAAAACACGATAGCTGCTTCTCTGCTAGCGCTGGTAACAGGGCGAAGCACAGACCTGCTTTGAAATCACCTCAGGCTTCTTAAACTGTTAGTACAAGGAGGTATTATGAAGCTCTTCAACTCTGCTCTGACTGAAACTCTCTTGTGTGCTGTATGAGCTGTTCATACAGCCACTATACACATTTTAACAGAAAAAGAAAAACAATTGGGAATGGTTATTTATTTTAAGTTTTTTTGTCAAAGGAACACATTCAAATGTGTTATACCGAAACATACTACTTTACTGAGAAATCTAAAGTAGATGGAG
Source organism: Ambystoma mexicanum (assembly GCF_040938575.1). Classification (NCBI taxonomy): domain Eukaryota; kingdom Metazoa; phylum Chordata; class Amphibia; order Caudata; family Ambystomatidae; genus Ambystoma; species Ambystoma mexicanum. The sequence goes on along the minus strand of NC_090932.1, from coordinate 483,780,078 downwards.
TCTGTATATTTTTTTTTTTTTAGTTCTATTTTTCAACTGTGAAAGGTGGTTCCTAAAGGAATATGTTGTTCGTTGTTTTTGGATGTATTTTTTTTTGGCAGGATACCTCAGAAAGAAAAGTGGAGAGGGAAATGAGGGAAGAGCAACCAAACAGTAATATTGGGGGGTAGGTGGATAAGGGAAAATGTTGCGTGTTTGTTATTTCTAAGTTGCGGGCACTGTTCCTCATGCTCCTTGATTACAGAAGTGGTGGTGGCTCTTGGGGAGGAGGGATGGCATTAGCTGATGCCATTATAAAATAAATAGCAGTTTTGCTAAAAGTATGAATTGTGTACTAGATTGTTAATGGATAATGAGTAGGAATAGGTGTTGGAGCTGTGCAAGGGAAATTTTGAAGTTGGAAGTTCCTAGATCAGTAGAAAATGCAGTTCCGAACTGTCCATCAAGCAGAGATCTTATTGTGAAGTGCGGACGGGTTCTCAGACACATCATCTTGCCACGCCAACGTATGGTCATGTGGCACTGTCCGGAAGGTCCGCTATGAAGTCAGATTTTTGTAGACGTCTACGAATGCAAAACTAGTTGAAATAGTGCAAGATGTGTATAGAAGTGTTAAAAATTATTCCAGATGGTGGGAAATGGCAGACTTTTAAGGTGAAACTTTGGAAATTGGAAACAAATATTGCTATATTGGGTAAGTATGATATTAGTAAGTTGTAGGAAAATAGCATGAACTGGTAAAAACCTATGAAATTCAATGAAAAAATGTTGTTAAAGGGACATTATGGTTAAGTTGCTCTAATAAAATCCTTTGAAATTCACTGAAAAAACTTTTTTAAATGGATGTTATGGTTAAGTTGGCCTAATAAAAACCTATGAAATTCAAAGAAAAAACTTTGTTAAACGGACGTTATGGTTCCAAGTAAAACTGAAAAACCCCTGAAATTCGCCAGTTATGGTAAGCTAAGCAACCATAAGTCGATCCATCACCATGCACTTCTAAGACTAACAGCCAGGACGTCAAAGATGACATCACAAATGGCGAATTTCAGGGGGTTGCACTCCCGAAAGCAGCTGGGAAATGGACGTCCAGTCTCAGCAAGAAAGATGCATGATAGCAGGTCCAGGCAGCACGGAAGTATCTTTATTAGTTAAAGTGCTTCAGAAAGGGAAAACAAACCTGGTTAGCAGAAGACGCGTTTTGCGGTATTCTAACCGCGTGCTCACGTAGGAGGGTATATATATATATATATATATATATATATATATATATATTAGTTTTCTTCTGTTAGATTGGTAATCTTAACATTCATTCAAGTAAATGTGTTTGTCCATGCTTTGGTACAGCCCACAATTTATGGAAATGTTGTAATTCCCTTGAAGTGCAGTTTTATTGGACAGGTTTGATATTTTACTGCTAGTACTTTCTCCTGCACACATCACCACTGTAGTGTTCTTAAAATGCTGACACCTTGTCAAAGTGGAGGCATATCATGACCCCAGCCAGGGGGGCAACAAGACTGTAGTCTTTGGGGTGAGAGGGAGACAGGGGAAGGAGGAGTGGGAGTGGAAAATAGAGTGTAAAGGCAAACAACAAGACAAACTGATGGTGACAAGGTCAGTAAACTGACCCTGTCAAGTGGAGATTGTAAGGATATTTGGCATGTTACAGCACAGAGTACAGCACTACTGCACAGGTAGCATTTTTTTTTGATGCAGCACCACCACATGGGTGTGGTGCATTGCTATATGTGTTGCCAGATTAACATGGACATATAAGTAAAGACAGGCTATTCAGTCAAAAACGATTTTAACATATAAGATGCAAATCTATTTTTACAGTTAAAAGCACACGTGCACACTCAAAAATGCACACTATTTTTCACCTGAAATGCCTATGGTGCAAGAGACACATTTGAAAATGAATAACTAACATTATTAATAAATAACCTGATTAATAAAACTGCATTTAACATAACCCACTAATAAAAATGTGTCTCCACTGCAGAATTAGGCCTACTCTGAAAGTGAACTTTTAAACGCACATTCATTTTTTTTTTTCTCTGCTGCTCTGTCCACATAACTACAGGAAGCAAAAGGGCTTGAAGGAACAGGAAATCAGTTGGTTACAAATAATTACTGTAGAAATGAGCCATTGTGTAGTGAGGGAGGAGATGGCATGATTGATTTCTGATTGGAGCAGCGTCATAGCAAGTATTATGCTAGAGGCAGTGATGAGAGTTTTGCTGGGGGAGCTTGAAGAGAGGGGGAGGACAGTCGGGATTTGGCAGAGCTGGGAGAAGGACCTGTTTCCTGGCTGAAGCATTCCTGCTGCAAAAGCTGAGAATTCCAGGCAATAACCCCGGTTTGAGAACGAAAGACGCTTGTTTTCACTGGGGTTAATCTTCAAGGGAGCCAAATTCAGAAAGAGAACAGCTGAAGAAAACTCATGCTGAACAGATAAGGTAATTACAGAAGTGTGGGGGCTGAGTGTGTACGAGAATATTCAGTCAGTGTAGGAAAGGAGATTCCTGTGCTTTAATCACATGTTTAATGTTGCAAATTGAGTTCTTGTCTCCGCCACTCTCTTTTCAGTGTATCACAGACAATGCTGTTACTGTGCTATTTTATTTATTTCTGTAGAGTGAGATCGTGTTTAAATGCAACTTTTATAATACACAAAAATATTTGAAAGCAGACGGGTGGTGTGTTTTATATTTACCAATACAGTGCTGATGATGTGGGGAGATGTTTAGACAGTGCAATTGTCATTTTCAAGGTAGCTAAACGTCAAATTTGCTGCAGCCGGGTGCACAATGTAATTCAGTATGAGCAATTATAACTAACTGTGTGTGTTGTAGTTTGTCGGAGGTCTATGAGTCGGCAAAAAGGGAGGCCCAGGACATAGTTCACTACCGTATATAAGATAGAGAAAATACCACATGATAGCTCGCTGCCGTAGATAAGACAGAGAGAAATTGCCCATGGTGGCACACTAAAAATGAAAATGTGGTGTCCTGAAATGCAAGCCTGAGGTCTCTCTAGTGATTACACGAAAATTCAAAGCAAAAATAAGGGGTTCTGGATATTGGGGCCAAAAATAAAACAAGGGAATTATGCTCACCAAAATACCACCAACCACGCATTCCAACCATGCATACCAAATACGCATGTCTGTGTGCTGAAAAAATGCATGTCCACTGTATTATTGTTGTACATGGCCCAATCTGAATACAAGGAGTGATTGTTGCTAAGTTATTTTTCGGTGGTAAGAAAATACCGTCAGGCCCCAAATCTCCACAAAATACCCTACATATTTATGGTGCGTTGCAGGCCGGGAAAGTGATCATAGAGTACCTACTGGGCGTGGCAAGCGTGTCTCACACTACCATTTGCACATTAAAGGGAACCCATTTTATAATAGCAGTGTGCCACTAAAAACGAATTTCAGAATGTCACAAAGGGAAACCACATTCTCAGACCTAGTGCAATATTTAGAGGCAAAGTTGTTTGCACATGGGACTTGGTCGTCGAATAGCACGTTAGAATGGCGTGAACGCATTCAGGGTGAGGTGCAGAAAGAAAAACTAGACAATATTTTTGCAGAAGGCAGCATAATTCAGGTCTGCCTTACAAGATTATTGAATGCAGCCGATAAAAGTGCAGAGAAAGACTGTTTAATACGGCTATGCGGCAAAATATGGTTTATTTTGAATAAATCCCTGCGAATGCAGGAGAATGATACTCAGCTAATTAACAGTTTAAAGACTGAATTAGATGGGGCAAGTAAAAATCAGGAAATGTTGAGAGCAGAATTGGATGTATGCCAAAAAGACATGCAATTAAAATGCAGAGACTTTGATACTCAGTTATCCAAAAGCAAGAAACAATTTGAGGATAGTGAGCAAGAATTGGTACACTTAAAAGCCTTAGTGGACCACATTAGACAGGATAAAGATGAGGTTGTTTCAGAAATGCAGATTTTACAAAAAGAACATTGTGAAAAAGAATGTGATCTCCAGAGTGCAGAACAAGAAATGATTAAAATGATTCAAGAAAGAGACAAGAGAAATAAAGAGTTCAATGAATGCCAAAAGCAAATGTGCGACATGCAGGAGGTGATTAATAAGATGAGTGATGAAAACAACTATTTGCAAAATGAAGCAAACAGACTCCTTAAAAAGTGTAAGGACTTAGAACAGCAAATGTGCATTCCCAGGTCCCAGGAGAGGCAGCAGGGTACCACATTCAATGGAGTGGAGGTGAATTCTAGCTCTGCCCAAAGAGCTAGTGCTCCAGTGACTGGGCCGGTGACTGAACTTGGTTGCAGCGCCCTTAGGGGATTTGATACTCCCATTGGGGGCAGCCACCAATCTCATACACCTGAAAACAGGATTGAATCACAAAATAGTGCAATTCCATGCATTGCAACAAGTAGCCCCATAAAAATAATGAAATCCATTAAAGCCCTGATCAAACCATTTAGAAAGGGAGGTGAATGCTGCATTGAGGATCACTTAGAAGCGGTACATGACATTTTTAAAGCACTCCAGATACCTAAGGAACAGTACAGACAATATTTTCATTTAACTTTAGATGCCCCGACGGCCAGCATCATAAGGGGATTAAATGAACAGCAGAATATGACCTGGTTGGAGTTTGAAAAAGAAATTAGGCATCATTTTTCTCCTTTTCAGTCATTGCAGGAGGCAAAGAAAGTCGCTTACACAATTACTGCTGGACCTAATACATCCCCTCGCCAATTTTTACAAGACTTAAAAAGAGCATTTTCTCGCTTTGATGTATCTTTTGACTCAAATTCCAATGAGTTTAAAACTGCATACTTCTATGGGCTACAGAAAGACATCATATCCCAATTGGTCCGTGAATTTGACCGTGACAAGTCCCTTGAATGGATTGTACATCAAAGCACAAAACTATATGAGGTACTCTATTGTCAGGGTAGAGAAAGTGATAAAATGAAAGATACTAGACCTAAATCTAAAGAACCCTCAGCCACAGTAATGGAAATCAGGTCAGCTAACATGTCCCTTGAGTCTGCTCAAAGCCAAGGTAAAAATAATGTGACACCTGAACAAAGGGGTAATCAACAAAGATCGCCATTTCCTGTACCAATGTTCCAATCACATGATCCTAGTAATAGAAAGAGCTACATCAGCCCTAGGTATTTAGGGGACAGACCCTCGGGTAGGATATCGGCCTGATATGGCAGGTATGAACAATAACCAGAGACAAAATCAAGATCAAAGAAATGATAGTCCCTACCAGGCATTGGGGACACAGAGCAGATTTAATCCCAACACCATGATATATGGTAATCAGGATAGGCCCCGATATGTGGATTGATTTACTGATAATGGAAATCAACCTAGGGGCCAGTACCCACAATCTGAGAGACAGGACATGAGGCAAAACGTGAACTACAATCCACGTCAATACAATGATTCCCCACCAGGGGACTATAATCAAAGGATGGGTGCAACCCGCTCCCCTCCACAAATGAATCAAGAGTTCAGAAACCATCCCAACCGACATCAATCACCTGAGAGTTATCAGAATAGATCCAATCAGGGGGAAAACAACCAATATCGACCTAGACCACAGAAAGAGGATCCTAGAGAGATGGAAAGGTTCCAGTGCCTTGAGGCCCAAGTGAAAATGTTAGCTGAGCAAATAGGAAAGCTATGTGCAGCGCAAAAACAACCTTCCAAAGAGGGGGCTGATGGCCATAGCAATGACCGGGGGGCTTCCGAAAAGTGACTAAGTACTCCTGATAACTGCAGTGCCAAAATGACAGATTGCTCTGATATAATTTTGCATAACGACTCTGAGATGCCTGATGGATCAAATGTGAAAGTGCCAGTAAATGAACTTGTGGCAGAAAGTGCAAATACTTCTAAAAAAGAGGTACGGTTTAACCTAGAGCTAGATAAAACAGTAAAGATTTGTACAAATGAAAAAGAAACATTAGGAATTCCAAAAGAACAAAGGGACAGATTTAAGAAAAATGTCTCATGCATGGGGAATACCAGTGAAAAGGGAGTAAGTGGGGATACTATAGCTCCTTCCCTGGGCAAGCAAAACAATGACCAAACACAGACAGAAAAAGGAAATACTCAAAAGGAGGGTACAAGTCAATCACCTGAAGAATTCTTTGAGCCACATATTTTTGAAGAGGCTGAAAGGGCTGGTATCACACTAAATGATCACAAATGCACAGAATTAAAAAATGACAAATTGCTGAATGATGATGTTACACATGTTCAGTTGGAACGTTGTAATGTGGTCTCTGATGTTACCCAGATGGATGGGCGAACAGTGGCCACACTCCAAAAAACCTCTGATCATGGAGAAATGAATAAAGTCTCTTGCGCAGAAAAGGGTAAAAAGGAGGGAAAAATGTCTTTCCATTTACCAATGTGTTTAGCCAAAAGTGAAAAAGACCTGAGAAAGGTGAGCCCTGAAATCAGTAAGAATTCACATTTCTTATGTGTATTAGAGGAAGTTGAGGACAGATATTATGCACCCATCACTGTAGAAGAAAAATGCCACACCTTTGCTATGATTGACACTGGCGCACAGGCCACAATTATGTCCAAGGAGCTGGTAAAGAGTATCAATGAAGGGAGACCCCCACAGAGTCAGATCACCGTGAAGAAAAATCAAGGCCCAGCGCATAACTTTAATGGGGAGGAGGTGCCCATCATAGGTGTAACTGAGGTTGACATAAAAATAGGAAAGCACAGAATGAAACAAGAGGCATTGATCACATCTATTTGTGAAATTCCATTTCTGATGGGGACAGATTGCCTGAAAAGATTGTCTCCTCTAATAGATGGGGTGAATGGAGTGCTGTGGTCCTTAACCAAAAAACCATTGAGGCCTAAGAAACTAAAATCACAAAACAGCAATATAAATGAATGTCACACCGTTGCCAAAACAAATGATGCTGTGGAGGTATATCTCCAGAATAGCTGCATACCTAGTGTCACTGTTATATTAATGTGTCAAGACAAAATGCAGAGCGACAATGAAAAACTACCTGTACAAATATACTTGGACCCAAGGAAAAATTGGCAGACTGCCATAGATGAGCACACATTACGTTTTTATTTAAAAGAGAAAACATGCAAACAGAATATTGCTCCTAAAACAGATTCAGAAAAACACATTACCACTCTGGCAGAAATACACATGGAAGATGAGCAACCATGGGTTCATGTTGGTATAAATTACTATTTTAAAACAATAAAAGCCACTTTAGCGCTTCGACATGAAAGGAGTTTCATTAATGAGAAATTGTTGCAAAAAATAATGGAGAGGGAAGAAATCCCGAGATTTAGGATTAAAAACCAATATGTTCCTGGGTTGGACAGTCCAGACTTTGAAAACCGAATTGCAGGCAGATGCATGCTTAAAATTAGCATTGGGCAGAAAACAATTTACCATAATGTATGGATAGTGAGTGGAGCACAAAATGAATTTTACATGGGCAATGACATCATGCACAGAATGTGTATGGTGTTAGATTTCCTTAATCAAAAAATATGGTCACGCCTAGGTGGTCCGGCACCTGAATTTGAAGACAAAAGAAGGGCTTATCATTGTGCACAACTGGTTCCTTATGCAATCGAATTACAAATGAGGAAAGATACTATTATTCCTGCATTTACCAAACAGTTTGCAATAACACTGAAATGTAAAAATGGACAGCAGATGAAAGGCTCTGATGCATTTGTATGCCTGAATGAATCTATAAAACAGCAAGGCCTGTATTATGAATACATTCCATTGGTAGACATTGGTGAAGGATCTGTAAAAATTATGGTAAATAATAAAGGTTGTCAGGATGTTCATTTAGAGGAAAACTCCCCATTAGGAATGGCCATACAAAAATCACATTATACGGCAGATTTAAATAACATGGTGATTTGAAATATTCCTGAAAAGTATGTAGATGCCAAGGGTGAGTTGCCAGAACACCTGGACTCTCAGCCCAAAGGAATATTTAAAATTAATTCTGTGTATCCTTATGATTCAAATGAGACAGTGTGCTGCCATCAAGAGGACTGCATAATATTTAATTTAAATGAAAATGAAACAGAAAATCAGCCCATTGAAGTGGAAGCTGATATGCCAAAATATTTAAAAGTGGCAGCTTTACAAAAAGACACAGCCACACAGTTAGAGGAAAGTGCCGAGATTCCCTTACCAGAAGATTTTCCAGAATTTTCCAAAATGGTAGAAGAGCAGAACTCCTTAGCGGATGCGTGTGAAAGCAATGAGGATAGGGACAATCTGAGGGAGATATTTATGGAGTTTAAGGATGTATTTGCAAAAGATGCTTATGATTGTGGTTTAACTGATTTACATGTGGCCACACTACCAGAAGGGTGTAGCAGAAATCCAGTGTTTGTACACCAGTATAGACTACTGCTGGCATGTTTAGAATCATTGGCAGAGATTATTAAAAATTTGGAATCACGGGGAATCATCAGGCCCATTCATAGCACATCCAATACACCTATTTTAGGTGTGTTAAAGCCAAATGGTCAATGGCGGCTGTGTGCAGACTTGAGAGAGTTAAATAAAAGAGTACCAGTATCTAGATGGCCACTGCCATTCATTGATCAGGGCCTAGCTCAGGTACATGGTTCAAATGTATTTACCACATTAGATCTCACCTCTGGATATTGGTGTGTGCCATTGGCAGAGGAGATACAACATTTATTTTCATTTACATTTGACAGGACTCAATATGCCTGGCTTAGAGCTCCGTTCGGGTACATCAATAGTGGGAGTGAATTTGGCATATTTTTGAGAAAGGCCATGCCGGATGCAGCGGAAAGAGGAACAATAGTTTAAGTGGACGATGTCCTGATAAAAAATGAAAGCCTGAAAAGCCATTTTGATGAAATAAGACATGTACTTGGCCAATTGCAGAAAGCAGGCGCCAAAGTATCTTTGCAAAAAGCACAATGGTGCAAGAAAAAAGTGAACTTTCTAGGGCATGAAGTGACTGAACTTGGGCTAAATCCACAAAAGAAGAAAATAGAGGCCATACAAAGATTTAAAGATCCTAAAAATGTGAAAGGAGTAAAAAGTTTATTAGGGATGACAGGCTATAACAGAAAGTTCATTGAAAATTATGCAGAAATCACTCAACCATTGACTAAATTAAAGGAATGTCTTGTAAAGGCACCATGTTTAGCATACCCCATAAAGGACAGGGATTTCTTTATAGAAATAGGTTTTTCTGAACATTGTATGTCAGCGGTGTTATCACAAAAACACGATTTGAATCACAAAACCATTGCCTATGCAAGTAAGGCATTTTCCCAAGTTGAAATGAAATTTAATGAATGTGAAAAGGCCCTATTAACCGCTGTGTGGGCGCTACAACATTTCCGCCCCATTGTTCAGGGAGAAAAGGTGATTATTGAAACAAATCATCAACCTTTGCAATTTTTAGAGAGTAAAAGAATTAGATCAGGTAATCTAGCGCAATCCAGAATCACTTCATGGACGCTGGCATTACAAGGTTTTCCCGTAGAAGTGAGATATGGACAAAATAGAAAGAACCCAATTGCTCAAGGGTTAGCTGACTTACATGACTGTGCAGCTGAACAAATACCAAAAGAAATGGAAGTGGAAACTAGTTTGCAGGAATTTGAACAATCACCACACAAAGCTTTTGATGAAAAAACATGCAAGGATTTGCCAACTGTATATGTGGATGGTTGTGCTTTTCACATTGAAAATGACAGTAATAAACAATTAGTGGCAGGAATAGGAAATGTCTGGTTGAAAAGTGAAGGCGTCCCCAGTATAGGGATGAGGATTGGAAATAGGAGCAGTCAGGTGGCGGAATTGGCAGCCATTTATAAAGCAATTGCTACTGCAGTTGATAAAAAGTTCAGTGAAATTGTCCTGGTGACTGATTCTGACTATGCACGGAATAGCTTTGTGGAGTATTTGCCTGGTTGGAAAGCAAGAGGCATGGTTACATACAACAAAAAGCCACTTAAACATGGAACAATGATACAAGCCATAGACAAATTGGTGTCAAAGAATAATTTAACACTATACTGGAGAAAAATTCCTGGGCATTTAAAAACACCAGGAGAGGATAAGGAGGGAAATGATAAGGCAGACCACCTGGCTAAGATTGGGGCTGTGATGGGAGAATTGCTACCTATTGATTATTTAATGGGTGAAATACAAATTGATGCAGTGACACGTTTTAAAGCACCAAAGGAGGTAGATCAACCAGTGGTGCAGTGGAGTCATGACACGCCAGACGAAGATTTGATTGAGGCACAAAAGAATGATCGAATTTTGGGAATCTATTATAATCATTTGATAGATCCCAAACAAAATTCTTTAACACAAAATGATTGTATGTGAAAAGAAGAGTTGAGGGTGCTATTAAAGAACAAAACACAAATTAGATTACAGGATGGACTCATGATTAGAGAGTCCATAACAGGACAAATACAGTGGGTAGTACCCCTTTCATTCAGAGGGCTAATGCTACACCATGCACATGATGCCATAACTGCAGGCCATAGAGGTTCACAAAAAACATTAGAAATACTAAAAGATTATGCTTACTGGCCACATATGTCCCAAGATGTGGAATTATATACTAGAGGATGTCTAGTATGCGCCCAATTTAAACCTGATTCACCAATGCATAGAGCACCATTGATTTTAAGAGGCCTAACTCTCCCATGGTCAGATTTGCAAATAGACTATGTAGGTCCTTTAAAAAGGTTGAGTAGGGGAAGCCGTTATATTTTGAGTGTGGTATGTTTGATGTCGAAGTGGATTGAATGCATTCCTGCACCAGATTGTAGTGCGCAAATAGCAGCCACATTGCTGGTGAAACATGTGTTCTCAAGGTTTGGGTTGCCACAAAGAATTGAGTCAGACAGAGGAAGTCGTTTCACGAGTACTCTAATGAGTAAGGTATGGCAAATACTAGGTGTGAAAAGGAAACTACATATCGCATATCGGGCAGCGTCTTCAGGTACAGTTGAAAGAAGCAGTAGGTCTGTTGTGGATATTTTAAAGAAATTTGTGGCAGAAGCAGGTTCCAGCTGGGATTTACGTTTATCGTTGGTTTTGATGGCAATCAGATCAACTCCTGCCAAAGCAACAGGTGTTAGCCCCCATGAGGTCTTGACAGGTAGGAAAATGGTGTTACCACAACACCTACTATACAGAACACATGAGCAGACACTTGTGAGTGCATCCACAGTTCATGAATATATTGATGAACTGAGGAGGCATTTGCAACATGCATTTGCTTTTGTGCAGAGAAATCTGGAAAGAGCTGCTGACAGTGCAAAGTCTTATTATGACAAAAAGACATCAGTAAAGGAATACAGTGTAGGGGATCAGGTGTACAAGTTTCATTTTGGAAAAAGTAAACAGAAAAATTCTAAATTTCTAGCAGCCTGGCAGGGGCCATTTCGAATTATAGATAAGTTCTCTCCTGTAGTCTATACAATTTTGAAAAATGAAGGTGAAACGGCAATAGAGCACTTTGTCCATGTAAATCAAATCAAACCATGCCATCCCAGACATGAGATCAGGCAGCTTGAGCATGTAGAAACAGATAAAGTCCCTTGAACACAAAGCAGTTAAAAAGTTGATTGTTATAATGGCACATAAACACTGTAATATATGTAAAAATATATAATAAATAAATAAATAAATAAATAAATAAATAAATAAATAAATAAATAAATAAATAAATATAATGGAAGCTCATGGTTGGTGTGCAGAGAGAAAATGTATTAAATATTGAATGCTGTTTTATATGTGCTTGTTTTCTTTTTAACTTGTGTTTAATTTCAGAAAAAAAAAAAACGAAATATTTTTACCAAGCATGTTTTATTTTTGGCAAAAGGGTGAAGTTAGTATTGTGCTATGTACTTAATTTGTTTATTTTCTATTTGATTTAGAAAATTAACATTATTTGGTCGGAGGTTCCGGGATCAGAGCCCACGGGAGACGATGGAGTCCTGGAGCCCACGTGGACGGATTCCGGGAAAGCCCCAAAGAGGGGTGAAGACCAAGGCTGCAAAGCTATCAGCATTGAAGATGATACCGATGATATGGTTAATGATGATGATATTTGGAGGGATCTTCAAGAATTCAGAAGCACAGGTTGTCATTGAACCTGGACGAGCATCTGGTATCGCGGTGGAAGAGGCACCAGGATTCATCATGAGTGATAGAAGGATGATTTTCCAAAATATATACATACCATTGAATCCTGAGATTTTGATTGAAAAACACTTGAACAATACCGGTATTAAGATTAAACAGACTAAAGAGTGGCTGGAAATAAGAAAAGAGGACACTAAGCAGTCAATAAGAGATATATTAATGCAATTGGAAAAAACATTCGTGAATTCAGCAGACATTAAGAAGAAGAGAGGAAAGAGAGGTGCGGTGATGCTCGCGATATCATTGGTAATGTCTATAGTTGGAGCCATAATAGGTACCACAAAATCAACAGCCAATTCTATTTCGGTAGGAACACTGAGTACTAAAGCGCAACAACTGAGTATTGACCTAGAAATAATACAAAAAACATTAGATGGAATTAGAGGGAGACTGGATGAACAAGTAAGATTCATAAATGAAACTGCAATCATTCTAAATGAACAAGCGGATGTAATGCAACGGGTGACTAAAATAATACTTAAGCATGCCAGAACTTTAAATGAAATATTGAACATAATGAGTCCTGTTGATAGACTATTAACGAATTATATGAGAGAAGTTCAAACAGCAGTTTCACAATTGATTCAAGGGCATATCCCCTTGTATTTTGTTTCGCAGGATATTATTCGTCAAATGATAGAAAGATTGACCAGGAGGGAAATTGATATAATATAGGTAAAAATTGCATTCGAAATGGGTAATGCAATGCCGTTATATGTGGACTTGGAAAGACTAGAGATCGGATTTTTGCTATGCATCCCATATGTAGCCCCTGAACTTATTTACCAAACGAAGTGGGTACACAACGTGGGATTTTGGCAAGAGGACAAATTTATTAAGATTAAGACTCCAGAAGTGGTGGCATTTCAGTCATGGGAACCTGAAGTTTATTTAATACCAAACCTGGAAACATGTGTAAAATTTAAAGAACAAAATTATATGTGTCCAGGTAAACCGTTTGTTCCTGATGCCACAGATGCTATTTGTGGTTTGAAATCTGACCCAAGTATATCAGAAGGATGTGAAGTGATTATTAGCAATATGGGGAGTGAAGAAATGGCACAGGCTAAGATGGTCAGAGGTAAATGGTTGGTCAGCACCTTTTTAAAGAACATGACGGTAGAACATTTAAACCATGGAACATACGTGGTTAAACAGGTGAAATATAATGTTTTTTATTTACAGGTTCCAAAGGATACAATTGTGTCAATTGGGGGGTTAACATTGTTTCATGTAACAAATGATGTTTGGGAAAGCCAAGTGGAAAATATCGATTTTTTTCAAAGGGATACTTTTCCAATAGATACGGATGTGGAATATTTATTGAATCACAAAGAAAGACATGTTATAAAAATGAATTTGAGAAAAAACAATATTACAATTAGTAATCTGGGGATAATAGAAGTGGAAAGATTTAATTGGGGAACCTGGGGGGAATGCTCAATAGTGGGTTTGGCTGTCCTGGTGCTAATCATGGGTGGATGGTTGATTGTGCTATCAGTAAAAATGAAAATGTTACTGATTTTACTAGCTACGTCAGGAAGAGAAAGATATCCCAATACACATGCATTTTAAAAGAAAAAAAAAGAACAAGTTGTTTTTAGGAATTGGCTTGGAGCGTAGCCAAGTTCTAAAAACAAAAGGAGGGTATGTAAGGATATTTGGCGTGTTACAGCACAGAGTGCAGCACTACTGCACAGGTAGCAATTTTTTTTTTGATGCAGCACCACCACATGGGTGTGGTACATTGCTATATGTGTTGCCAGATTAACATGGATTTATAAGTAAAGACAGGCTATTCAGTCAAAAACGATTTTAACATATAAGATACAAATCTATTTTTACAGTTAAAAGCACACGTGCACACTCAAAAATGCACACTATTTTTCACCTGAAATGCCTATGGTGCAAGAGACACATTTGAAAATTAATAACTAACATTATTAATAAATCACCTGACTAATAAAACTGCATTTAACATATCCCACTAATAAAAACGTGTCTCCACTGCAGAATTAGGCCTACTCTGAAAGTGAACTTTTAAACGCACATTCATTTTTTTCTTTTTCTCTGCTGCTCTGTCCACATAACTACAGGAAGCAAAAGGGCTCGAAGGAACAGGAAATCAGTTGGTTACAAATAATTACTGTAGAAATGAGCCATTGTGTAGTGAGGGAGGAGATGGCATGATTGATTTCTGATTGGAGCAGCGTCATAGCAAGTATTATGCGAGAGGCAGTGATGAGAGTTTTGCTGGGGGAGCTTGAAGAGAGGGGGAGGACAGTCGGGATTTGGCAGAGCTGGGAGAAGGACCTGTTTCCTGGCTGAAGCATTCCTGCTGCAAAAGCTGAGAATTCCAGGCAATAACCCCGGTTTGAGAACGAAAGACGCTTGTTTTCACTGGGGTTAATCTTCAAGGGAGCCAAATTCAGAAAGAGAACAGCTGAAGAAAACTCATGCTGAACAGATAAGGTAATTACAGAAGTGTGGGTGCTGAGTGTGTACGAGAGTATTCAGTCAGTGTAGGAAAGGATATTCCTGTGCTTTAATCACATGTTTAATGTTGCAAATTGAGTTCTTGTCTCCGCCACTCTCTTTTCAGTGTATCACAGACAATGCTGTTACTGTGCTATTTTATTTATTTCTGTAAAGAGTGAGATTGTGTTTAAATGCAACTTTTATAATACACAAAAATATTTGAAAGCAGACGGGTGGTGTGTTTTATATTTACCAACACAGTGCTGATGATGTGGGGAGATGTTTAGACAGTGCAATTGTCATTTTCAAGGTAGCTAAACGTCAAATTTGCTGCAGCCGGGTGCACAATGTAATTCAGTATGAGCAATTATAACTAACTGTGTGTGTTGTAGTTTGTCAGAGGTCTATGAGTCGGCAAAAAGGGAGGCCCGGGACATAGTTCACTACCGTATATAAGATAGTGAAAATACCACATGATAGCTCGCTGCCGTAGATAAGACAGAGAGAAATTGCCCATGGTGGCACACTAAAAATGAAAATGTGGTGTTCCTGAAATGCAAGCCTGAGGTCTCTCTAGTGATTACACGAAAAATCTAAGCAAAAATAAGGGGTTCAGGATATTGGGGCCACAAATAAAACAAGGGAATTATGCTCACCAAAATACCACCAACCACGCATACCAACCATGCATACCAAATACACATGTCTGTGTGCTGAAATAATGCATGTCCACTGTATAATTGTTGTACATGGCCCAATCTGAATACAAGGAGTGATTGTTGCTAAGTTATTTTTCGGCGGGAAGAAAATACCGTCAGGCCCCAAATCTCCACAAAATACCCTACAGGATGGAGACCCCCTCGGAGCCTGGGTGGGAGGCCTCTTAGAATGGATGCCAGAGGCAGCCTACCCTAAAGGGGGAAGGTGACAGTTGGGTGGGCCCCAATCGCTGTGCATTCTTATCATCTCAGTCAATTACCCCATTCCTATCTTGCATGGTGTTGGCTAGTATTCCTCTGTTTCTTCCAGAAAGCTACATATCCCAGTTTCTCCCCATGGAAAAAGAAAAACCACAAGCTGAACTGAAGATCACCCAAGTGACCTGGAACCTGTGAACAACTATTGGCAATGTATTGCAGAGAGGCCACTATGCAAACCAGCTAGGCAGTTAATAATGGAGGACTGTACATTTATAGGACTCTCCAAAGATATTATGCTGAAGCAGGGGAGATCCAAAGAGTGAGCAGACTGACAGCCCGTTGTGGCCCCAACACAAACTCGGACTTAAGCTCCATGGCATACCACTACAGGCTTCTATTGAAAACCCAGACAGACCCACACACAGAAAAGAAGCATGGCTTAGACAACTTTTTATGTCTTTTGATGTTTGTATCACCTGTGGAAGGAGAGAACAGGAAAGGTTTGACCCAGGTAACCAGTGGGGATTGGTAGTCAATGTGAAGAAGGAGGGCAGTATAAACAGAGAGCTCCGGCACATGAATGTGTGGGTTGTTTGGGTGAAGTCAGAGGATACAGAAACAGATAAATAGACTTGATGGAGAAAGGGAGGTGCAGAGAAAAGTTGAGTATTATACAGGTGGTGTGTAAATTGAGGTGTTGGTTAGTGAGAGGAAGCTGTACTGGAAGTTAATGAGTGTGCGTGTGAGTGGAGTGGTAAGAGAGAGTAGGTGGTGAAAGAAAAGGTTAGCAGGGAAATGAAAGAATAGTGGATGTAATAGAATGGGTTGTATGAGTAGTGGTGGTGTGGTGAGAGGAGGGTAGTAGTAGTTTACAGAGGGAGGATTAGTGATGTTGAGGAGAGAGTAGAGCAGTAGTGGTGTGGAGAGGGGAGAGTACTAGTGGTGTGGCACAGGGAGAATAGTAGTCAATCAGAGTGGAAATCATTCAGAGACTGGAGAGTGGTGGTAGTAAAATCAATGGGTGGATTGAAATAGTAAGAAGAGAGAGAAGAAATATTACCATTGGAATGACAGTAGAGAGAGTTCAAGAGAGAGAGGGAGTACAGGTGGTGGGTGGGATAGGCAGCAGAGATTAGAAACAGAAAAGGCAAGTCATAGAGGGATGTAGGGAGAGGAATATCAGGTTACTGATGGAACAATA
The DNA here is from genome assembly GCF_040938575.1 of Ambystoma mexicanum. Taxonomy (NCBI): domain Eukaryota; kingdom Metazoa; phylum Chordata; class Amphibia; order Caudata; family Ambystomatidae; genus Ambystoma; species Ambystoma mexicanum. The sequence continues at coordinate 483,763,218 of NC_090932.1, read as the reverse complement.
AGGTTGAATATCTGTTTGTCTGAATGGCACCAAACGTAAGTCGTTCCTGTGGGACAATTATCAGATAGGAACCTGTAGATTGTTCCCAGAGGAAGCTTAAGTTGAAAAGGCGTTTGATTTTGGGCCATCACCACGACATATACATTTTTTATTAAGTTGGGGTTAGCAATCTCTGGTACAAGTCTAAGATCGAGCAATGCCTGGGTTAGGGTGCAAATGCCCATCTTGGTTACCGAAAGAGGGACAGCCATTAAGCCCCTAGCTGAATTGAAAATAAAATCCCTTGAATCATCTCTCGGAGATGGGCCGTCATTACAAGTCGGGCGGCGGACCATGGTGCTATTAGCACCATGGTCCATGCCGGATTCCGCCATGGTGGATGGCGGAATTACCGCCCCATTCCAAGGATGGGGAAGGCGCTAATTACGGCACCGTAAATTACGGTGCCGTAATTAGCACCAAGGTCGCTTAGCGCCTTGGACTTTAACGCCTGCAAAAAGCAGGCGTTAAAGTGTGAATCAGGCGTTAAGGGTTAACGGCGCCGACGGCGTTAAACCCTTAACGCCTGACTTGTAATGAGGGCCATGGACTGTTATGGAGGCCATCTGTGACATGATATGAATTCAAGAAAGCAGGGAGATGCAAATAGATGATGTTTGGTAGTGATCATCAAAATAAATATAAAGTTATCAGGTATTTTAACCAAGGACAATTTGATCAAGGTAGGACTGAAGGCTGCCCCTTATTGGCAGGCCACAATTCCTTTTGGTTGATACTAGCCCTATGCTGTAAAGGTATGCAATTAAATCATGTTATGGATGTGCGATGGCCTTAGCAAAACGAAAAGGTGATGGCTGGAAGGTTTTCAATAAATCATAACCACAGGCAAAGCCCTGGGTAACACTCCAGACCATCATTTTTCAGTCTACCAAGCCATTACAGAAGGGGAAAAACCATATGCAAATTAGGCTTGGTCCTACCCCAAAAGGGGTAGTCCAGCCCGAACTGCTAGGTCACATCCCTTCTGCACGAGACCACAAGCATCCCCAGATATGTTTCAGCCTTGTTGGGCATCGTCAGTGAGAAGTAGCTTGGGTCTCTAGGCAAGGCAGACTCGGGACACATGTCTGGGCATACCTGTCCCACTCGGGGTGACTTTAGCAAAACGAAAAGGTGATGGCTGGAAGGTTTTGAATAAATCACAACCATGGGCAAAGTTCTGGGCAACACTCCAGCCCATCATTTTTCAGTCTACCAAGCCATTACAGAAGGGGAACAACCTTATGCAAATCAGGCTTGGTCCTACCCGAAAAGAGACAGTTCAGCCCGAACTGCTAGGTCACATCCCTTCTGCATGAGACCACAAGCATCCCCAGACATGTTTCAGCCTTGTTGGGCATCATCAGTGAGGAATAGCTTGGGTCTCTAGGCCTGGCAGACTCGGGACCCACGTCTGGGCATACCCGTCCCACTCGGGTGACTTTAGCAAAATGAAAAGGTGATGGCTGGAAGGTTTTGAATAAATCATAACCAAGGTCAAAGCTCTGGGCAACACTCCAGACCATCGTTTTTCAGTCTACCAAGCCATTACAGAAGGGGAAAAACCATATGCAAATCAGGCTTGGTCCTGCCCCAAAAGGTGCAGTCCAGCCCGAACTGCTAGGTCACATCCCTTCGGCACGAGACCACAAGCATCCCCAGACATGTTTCAGCCTTGTTGGGCGTCATCATCGAGGAGTAGCTTGGGTCTCTAGGCAAGGCAGACTCGGGACCCATGTCTGGGCATACCTGCCCCACTCGAGGTGACGGCTGGAAGGTTTTGAATAAATCATAACCACGGGTAACAAAGTTTTGTCATTAAATATATATTTATATCCTCTCTCTTTGTTTCGCTCTCTCTCTTTCTCTGTCACTCTCGCTCTCAAGCATTCTTTTCTCTCCATTGTCAACCTTCGTGATGGCATTATCTATGAAAAAGAGCGTAGGTGTGACACACGTTTTGTACATTGCATCTGTAAATGATACTGGAGAAAGAGAGGGAGCACAGGTAACTCATTCTATGTCTCGGAGGCTCACTTCCAAGGGCTTAGACATGCACACATACACGTGCACACCCACTCACTGTGTATATTATTCAAATGCCAAATGCATTTCATCCAATGAAAGGAAAGACGGCGTGAATTGATGTTCCTTGAAATGCTGCTGCAGACAATAGTGGAGTCTGTGCATCATGTCCTTTTCTGAACAACCATTTTATTGTGCAAGCTCCTAAACAGCCGAAGGTCAATGTTTACAGACACAGCGTTCGATTTGAAAAAGCGAAAAACACGATAGCTGCTTCTCTGCTAGCGCTGGTAACAGGGCGAAGCACAGACCTGCTTTGAAATCACCTCAGGCTTCTTAAACTGTTAGTACAAGGAGGTATTATGAAGCTCTTCAACTCTGCTCTGACTGAAACTCTCTTGTGTGCTGTATGAGCTGTTCATACAGCCACTATACACATTTTAACAGAAAAAGAAGAACAATTGGGAATGGTTATTTATTTTAAGTTTTTTTGTCAAAGGAACACATTCAAATGTGCTATACCGAAACATGGTTGAACTTTATCTTACCTATGACCCACCAGGCTGTGTCCAGACCATAGTCTGTTGGCAGTAAGGAACAGATTATAGGGGGAGAAAGTAAAGTTAAAAAAAAAAACAGAGTTAACCAATGAATGTGCAGCTTGTAGTAAAACATGCTTATTACGTGAGCAGCAATATCTAGGCCGGGAGCTGTGTCGTCATGGAAATAAAGTTTAGTTGCATGATGGGCTCCAGATCCGGGACCTATTGACGTGGAAGGTTTTAGTGCTGCGGTTTATATGAAAGCACTCCTGTAAACAGGCAAGGGCGAGTTTTACTGAGTCAGCTGACAAGATGCGCGCGTCAGCATCACGATTTGGATATGTCAAGAAGTGCGCGTTGGGAAACATGGGGTAGAGTTATGAAAATATTCGAAGGCATGTAATGCTCTGATTATTCATCCATAATCTTCATCAAACTGAGTCCCTTTCATCCTTGTCACTGTTATTGAGACAAGAAGGTAACCCACGCCTGGCGACAGGAACCTGCTACTCAGACCATTAAGGGATAGATTATAAAAAACTTTTTTGGGCAAAAGTGATGAGATGTGCAAGCACATCGCATTGCATGAGGAGGACGGAGGGGTCATAAGTTTGCTTTTAGGGGTGCAGGAGTGCTAGTGTTTCACTACAGAAGTGTCCTGTGAAAAATATGGCAAAAAAAAAATAATAATTGGAGTCCTGTACATTTTCACTGGACACTGTTGGGGAAATGTGTTCAGCCTTAACCTTTAACTATACAAGACGTCATGATCGCTCCTTTAGCCCTTCGCAGAGCTTTGTAAGCAGTACATTATCCCTCATGTCTTTGTTACTGTACATAATTTGACATTCATAAAGTCTCTCTTTAGGCTGTTTCAGTGAGATTAATATTTCCATTTCCATTTGGTCTCTCTTAGTATCTACCAAAGTCTCGAAATGATTGCCACCCAACACAGCTTCTGACCTTGGTCTATAAAAAATCAAATTCCCAGTAATATGGAGACAGCACTGGATAATGGTGAATTTGCAAATGCTAGTGAAAGATGAGTATATGAAAGATGGTAGTGAATACTTGGTGGTTTATGAGTCATACCAAAATAAGATGCTCACACATTTTGGCAAATACTGTGTTGTTCGATAATATGTAATTTCAGTAAATTTGGTGACACCTATTTGCCATGTAATGAACAGTGATTGAGATTTGAGTAGTTGATAGAACATGATGACATTTGGGTATGTAATAATTCAGTATGATAGAGTGTGGAGTAGAACATAATAGTTTGGCATGTGTTCGTGGTAGATATCCAGTGGATTTTGAGAGTTGTATGAATGTTGAATTAACTATAGTCTGTACACAATTGGTTAGGTATGTTGTGTATCTGATGGGTTATTCATGTTAGGTATTCCATCTATTGTAAATGTTGGCTATGTGGCAAAATGCAATGTTAGCTCTACAGTGAATTATTGTTTTAACTTTATTTTAGTGTTGCAGCCATAAAAGTCAATGAACTCTAAAATACATTACAATATGACCTCACCCACACCCATGAACACACTATGGAATAAAAACGAACACCCCTAAATGGAATATTGAAACAATTAAATACAAATTAGTCTTTTTAGATATGGCATATTGCACTAATTGAACAAATAAGAAATACCCTAGCTAGGTGGGAACTTTCCATTCTTTTAGCAAGCACTTGTCATCAGTGGGTAAGTACTAAATGTATCATGAACATTCAACAAATACAACCGACCAGGATGACATTGTATAAGATTAATCTTCCTGAATACAGGGAAAAGTCGACTCTGGATAAAATACATAGAACCACAAGCATCACACAACATGAAAGAACTGTCAATCCATTACATAATCTTATTTGTTAAAAGTAAGCACACAACAATTACATCACTTAATTATTCTACATCTTCAATCAAAATGTGATTATCTTCAGATGATACTTGGTTCAACAAACACCTTTCGTCGGTGTGAGAATTGCCATTTGGTAAGCGCGCGAAGCACTGCCTATTTTAATTATTATTAAGAAAATGATGCAGCAGCACACTCATTCAGGAGGAGTAGCCTCACACCAGGGTGCTGCATGTCCAAGGGCTTTTGTTGTCTGTTAGGAGGAAAGGGACAGGAATAGGATAGACAGGAGGACTATAGTCACTGGAAGAAGCCTTCCACCATCTTGTTTCTCACTGTCTCTCTTTCTCTTTCCTGTCCCCTCCACTTCCTCTGGAGCACTTTGGGTGTGACATCAACAGGGCAAATCAGGCTAGCTTTACACCAATAACTCTGGGACTTGTGCCATTAATAGAAGTCATATTCATTCATCCTTGAGGATCTTTTAATGCTGATGAGTAGTTTTGAAGATTCTCACTCGACTTACGTTAAGATGGTTGTATTGTTCAAAGCCCTCAGCCTGAGGTGAAGAAGGAGCCGTCAAGACAGGGAAGATCTGTGCCCTAACAACACCCAGGGCACATCGGGAGTGACGAGTGCTGTGGACCATGACCCACCACTCGTCAATGGATCGCCTAAGCTAGGGGAGCAGACACTGAATGAAAGCATCCTGCCTGTGAATCTTCTCCTGAGCCCTCACAGCAACTGGAGGCTGAATCAGCATAATCTCCCTGTTCTACTGCCCAGAACCAGTTGCTCCATGTCCCCTGCATCTAGAATAAGAGGGAAAGCACTGCCACTGTTGTCTACATTCCTCCAACCAGCCAAACTATTGCTTGTATATAAACCAACTTGACACTGCATCGAGTCCTAGCGAAGTGCGTTACATGCTACATCGAAGCAACTGCTTAATGCCGGGACCCAAACCAAATTACTGGAGAGTCTCCCATCGATCATGGCTCGAGCCAGCTAGCCCGTGAACCTCCGCCTCATTGATCGCACATCGACTCAGCCTTGATCATCACTACGATGACTGTGTCCCACTCACACGAACCTCTGGATCGTCACTCACAGACCCCTCAAAGCGGCTAAAGCCCGACTAGGCTTGGCTAACTGAGAAGCATTGCTGGGAGCACCCGAGCTGCATCATAGCAGAACCACCATTCTACCACAAGAGCACCCACATTCGCCCCTACTCAATACCTGCTTACTGCCAGGACCTCCACCATCATACGTGTCCGAAGTGAGCCTGATGAACTTCCTTCAATGTATGAACCCGAGTCTGACTTTGTCAGCCCACCAAGCACTAAATCCAGGTACTGTTGACAGTCACTTGAACCCTAGAAACTGGTTAGGTCACAATCGCTCCTGTTTACCAAAGAATACCCTTTTTCTGGCAGTGCCTTGTCTACCACCCCTAGAGCAATGCTCAGAGTGCAAGTTTCTCCAGACTATTGCATCTTATCTGTTCTTTCTTTTGGGGTGGGTTTTTGTATGGTATTCTTTTTTCTTTCTATATGCAGATGGTGTGTTTAATTAAAGTATATATATGTTAATAGAACCTTGATTGGACATTCCCTTTATTTTGGACTATGATACATACTGTGTTGTTTGGGTCTCTACTGGTGCACCTTCACACCCCTCTTGAGAGTATAGCCTTCCATCAGACCACGTTACTACAAAAGGTGAAGGTGGTATATCTCTTGATTGTCCCTGTTTTACCTCTATGATTTCTTTGTATTTTAGTTTGTAGAAGTGTTAGAACTGAGTGGGCCAGTTTACCTCTACTCATCCTTGTACTCCTGAGAGGCAGAATCCAATTTGTCACAATGGTGGCAGCAGTGGGATTTGAAACAGACTGTGCCTACAGCTCAGCCAGCCAAAATAAGTGTGCATTTAAAGTCACTGTTTACTGCTAATGTATTTCACCTCCATGGAATTCCCCATGAGCATCGTGCAAGTGTCTTGTGCAACCTCTTTCGAGAGACTGGTCTCCCTCATGGCAGTAAGGTTCAGAAAGCTGAACTGCTGGAAATCCTCCATGATTTTGAGGAAGCTAGCGGGATGGAGGATTGCCCAAGGACCAGCATTGAGCCCTTACACCTGGGATGCGTGGAAACCATTGAGGAGAGCGTCAATGATATCGCTTCTCAGCATTCATCCCACCGGGCAAGAATGGTGTTCTCACAAAGGTCACAAGCCTCCCACAAGTCTCATTCATCCGTCGATTTACGCACTTTGGACAGACCTATAGAGAATCTTGCTGTGCTCGACCCTGATAGGCTCAACCTCTTGGAAGAATGGAGAGTAGCCCCAGAGGAATGCAAACAGCGGTTGCTGAGTCCCAGGCAGAAAGAAAACAAAGGGACTCTGTGTTGAAGGAAATGAATTAAGCTTCAGGCCCAGAATGATATCACTAAGAATTCCAGTGGAGAAGGAGGTATCTCCCAAAGAAAGCGTAGGTGCGACCTCCCCAAGTACTTAATCCAACCGTATGAGGAGGGGTAGGACATGTACAACTGTTTTGAAAAGCTGTATTTAGCTTTCTTCCTTCAGGAGGAGGAAGATGAGTATGGGGTGCCGCCTGTATGAGCCGTCTACTGACGGTTGGAACTGATGTAATCATTCAGTCGACTCTTGAGGAGAGGCCGGTCCATTCTACGATGAAGGCCGCCATCCTCAGGATGTACTGTTACACCCCAGATCTATAACTCAAGAGCTTTATCAATTTCACCAACAAAGGGAGTCAAACCTTTGAGACATTTACACATCAATTCCTGAAATATCTGAGTGCTTGGCTCACAGGTGGCTCTGATCTCCCCTAAGTGGGTTCCTGCCTCCTTCACCCCCACTCAAACCTATTCATCCTTTGAAAGCCTAGTCTGCAGTCTTTCTGTCTTACCTACTTTCTCTCTTACTCTCGCTACCATCTACAGACCCCTAGGACCATCTCAGAATGGGCTGACCTGTCCTTCTCCCTTCTTACCTCCTCCCCCAAATGTATCATTCTTGGGGACTTGAACATCAATCTTGACTCTGCCCCAACCCAGTCTGCCAGACACTCACTTGATGCTCTCATCTCAACAGACACCCCTCTCTCTAACCTTCTAATCACCCCTATCTCCTCTTCTGGCCTTGACCTTCTCTGTCGCTGCCTGCACTGCCAGTATCCTTCACCATAATGTGAAAAATTAAGCGTGTGTCAGTAACTGCCTTTGCCTCTTCCTTCATCCCTCTTCCGCTCCCCATTAGACTCTCCCTCTGTTCTTGTGGTCCTATGTGATTTTATCAAATCCCCCACAAGCTCATGGTTTCCCCATGTTTTAAGCCCACCCCAAACCTCTGCCCACCAGATGTAACCCATTACCCCACCCCCAATTATATCTATATATATATATATTTTTTTATTAGGTATTTTTCTGTTTTATTTGTTAAAAAGGTATTCTTTATTTTCTATTCGTTAAAATCAATGGATACCATTCTTGCTAACCTGCACCTCTCGATCTCCAACACCCAGGACATACCTGCCCCTGTCATGAGGATCCTCATTAAGCCTACTTCTAAATGCAACTCTTGGTGTCACTCCGACCTGGCCTCTTTGAAACGCAAGTACAAAGCTGCAGAGCAGAAATGGAAAGCATCTTGCTCATCCTCTGACAAACTGGCCTGCCGCCAACTCCAAAGGCAATGCCGTCTCTCCATCTGCCCCAAGAATAGCGCTCATGTCCAAGCCCGTTTCTCTGGAGCCAGCAACATGTCTGAACTCTCTTAAAATATGCAAGGATATTTTCTCACCTCTTTTGCAGTGTTATGCAGGCAACACACAGCTCTCCTTCAAGCTGCCATCCTCTACCTCCTCCTGCTCCCTCATACCTGACTGTCTGACTGCTATTCAGGCAGGGTGCCCTGTAAATGATTTCTGCCTTAATCCAGTAAGATAGAAATCCTACTCATTGGGATGCCTGCTCCTTGTTTCCTCCCCTCTTTCTTGCCTGACTCCTTGCGTCCCATCCCTACACTCACCTGTGAGACAAAACATCTTGGGATCCTCTTTGACTCCTCGCACTCTTTCTCTCCACACATCACAGACCTTGTTAAGAAGTCCAACTTTCACCTCGACCTTCTCAAGGGCATTCTACCTTTCATCAACTTCCTCCAGAAGCTCAACATCTCCAGAGCCCTGGTTCTCTCTAAGCTTGAATACTGCAACACCCTCTCCTTCAATCTGCCATTTTCTTCCTTCGCCCCCTCCAACTAATCCAGAATTGGCATGCAAGACTTATCCTTGACCTCAATCCCAGGGACCACATCCCTCTAGCCCTAAAATCTCTCCACTGGCTCCCCGCACAGCTCAAATTCAACACCCTCTGCATTAGCCACCTTGCCTTCTTGAGCCTGGGACTTCTGTACATCCAGCTTGCACTCCGTAAATACCTCCCAGCCAGAGATCTTCGGTCCTATGGCTCCAACCCTCTGCAGGTCAAATGCTTCTCCAAGCAGAGAGTGGGAGGTAGATACCTTTCCTCGGCTGGCTCCTCCTTTTGGAACTGCCTCCCTTAATCCCTCTAACTTGAGCCAGACCTTGTAAAGTTCCAGAAACTTCTCAAGACTTTCCTTTTCTCCTCTTCCTTCCTCCTCCCCCTCCCTTGGTAACTCTGCTGCTGCCACTACGACTGGGGACCGGTCTCTTCACAGTTCATATAGAGGCCAGATCAACCCCCACCAGTCCACTCTGTATCTTTTCCAGCACTAGCCCTCGGGCTCCCTTTCTCGGACTAGCCCAACTTGGTCTACCCTGCCCACCACATTCATCCTCCTTCTCCCCCTTCTTTCCCTGGTACTTGCCACCTTAGCCCGCCCAGCATTTCCCTGCCCCCTTGAATGGGGTCTCCCCTCTTCTGCACTACTCACCCTGCCCCCAGTGTCGCCCAACCACGTTGTCTTGTGGTGACTGGAAACACCTATGTATATGCGCCAAACAAATGTCCAATAAAAAAAAAACTGTTGACACATTCATGGGCATGTTTAATCTGATCGCCTGTGAGAGCATTCTTAAACAATATGAAATGATTTTACATCAGCATTTAGTGGACAAGAGTATCATGGAGCCTCAGGAGCTTGCAAAAGCCACTGATCGGTTCATGGCTACCCACATCCAGAAAAAAAGCCATGGTTAGTGCATCGAAACCAGATGACAAGGGGGTTGAGAAGAGTACATTCAAAGAGGGTAAGGACAAAGGTCTGCACCCGTTAGTCAAGAAAGGGCCCCAAAAACCAGAGGGGAGATTACGGTCACCAACATTGTCTGCTCCAGCAAAAAGGAGAAGCGTGTGCACCCCTAGCACTGGGGCACCCGCACGCCCGACCTCTCAATGCTGCGTTACCTGTGGATATTTTGGAAACTTAGGAAGGGCGATCCCAGCTGAAAGGGTAGACCAAAGCCAGTCTTAGCTAGCCCTAGACTATTGGAGGATGGGGAAGAAGAGGAAATACTAAATATGGACATCTTAGATGATGACTTCTCACTCGCCTTGGGGTTGGCCAAATGCACCCTGGTATCCCTTAGCAGGAAAGGTAATAGTTCTCCCACCGAGTCCACCTGTTTCTGCTAACACAGAGCTCTTTTTGGTTGATGTGTTCATTAACGGGAGAAAAGCCCCAGCACTTTGTGATACTTCTGCAAGTATCACCACTGTAGGCCGATGACAGTGGCTGCAAGATTACCAGATCATTACTGGACCTCCCAGGCTAGTCAGCAGATTTCAGTTGGAGGGGGAACCGGCCAGCTCTGCATCGCTGTAAAAGATTTCCTTACGGTAGATTGTCTGTTAGTTAATGACAGACTTTCCACAGAAATGAATACTGTGGTCACACAATCAAGGGTCAAGGAAGCAACTCGAGTAGCAGCCATGGTGGTCATGGGTCCATGGGCTCTTCTGGCTGATAACGGCATAAGACATGCTCTGCCGCTACTATCCAGTCTGGATCAGTAGTCCACAGAGGCAACTGCTCCTGCCCAGAGAGGGTCTAGTGGCAACTGAATCACCTGCTGTGGCCTCAGGGTTGCCTCCAGGTTTAAATCCCAAACCTGATGTGGCGGGCACAGTAGCGTTATACCTCATATGTCTCCCTGAGCTAAGTGACACATCCCTAGCTGGGGCCTGAGCCAGTATGACTTTTGCCAAGCGCTGAGAGACTGGCCAACTTTGGTAGATCTGTGTGAGCATGCAGAGTAGCAGGCCAGGAATGTTCAAGGTGTACTGAGAGAATGATCTCCTGTACAGTGGGACAAAGACTTCTGAGGCAGGAGCCAGACAGTGTTTGGTGGTTCCCCAGGACTACAGAAGATGTCTTTTGGACTTGGCACACAACATTCCATTGGAAGCTCCTCGGAAGATTGATCATTGTCCATGTTATGGACACTGGAGACAGGAAACCAGTAAAAAGAGGTATTTATAGGATGTTTACTAATGGCAAATACACCATCAAGGATGACCTATCCAAGATTTTGCCCTAGGGGGTATTGAGCTTGCCTGCAGCCCCTGGGCTAGCCCCTTGGTACTGGTCCCTAAAAGGTCTAGTGGATAGAAAATGTTTAATTAAAGTATACATGTATTTGTATAGAACCTTGATTAGACTTTCCCTTTATTTTGGACAGTGATACTGTGTTGTCTGGATCACTACTGTTTCACCTACACACCCCTCTTTGAGAGTTACCACAAAAGGCAAAGGAGGTATAACTCATGAGTATCCCTGTATTACCTGTATGATTGCTTTGTGTTTTGATTTGTAGAAGTTTGAGGGCTGAGTGGGCAATTTTACCCCAACTCATCCTTGTATGCCTGCAGAGGAGAATCCAATTCATCATTACGTGGCCAAGCACTTTAAAAAATTTGCCGCATAGATGTATAAAACTGCAAAGTCTGTAAACCTTTAACAACATTTCTTCTAAGGAGGCTCTTGAATGCAGTCTTAAAAACAATAAATAACAAGTATATTGTTTTCATTCATGCATAATAAAAACTGTCTCTAAATGACTAAAAATAACATAAAACCTTGATCAACTGTTGAAACTGCACCCCAGAAACTCGCTTAATAGTGGTTTATAATCTTACCATCTTTAATGAATTTTTACAACCATGGTAAAAGTAGCTTAGAAAATATTTTCCCAGACAAATATCAAATCAATATCTTCCTATATTATACAACTGCTATCACTGGAAGATCAACATAGTTTCTCAGCCTTGTTCAAGAGAACTAAAGATATATATTTTCAAATCTGCCTTCAAGTATTGTTTTAAGACACATAGATAGTACAGATTTTTATTTTATGTTAAACAATCTAGACAATGGCCCTCATTACAACTCAGGCGTTAAGGGTTAACGCCACCGTTAACCCTTAACGCCTGATTCCCACCTTAACGCCTGCTTTTTGCAGGCGTTAAGTTCCATGGTGCTAAGGCACCTTGGTGCTAATTACGGCACCGTAATTTACGGTGCCGTAATTAGCGCCTTCCCCACTCCCATTATGCCCTATGGGGCAAAAATGGGAATGGGGAAGGGAAAATGGGAAATGGGGATTTACCGCCCCACTCACCTTGTAATGGGGCGGTAAATCCGCCATCCACCATGGTGTAAATGTAGTTTACACCATGGTGGTAAAGTTGGTGCACTTAGCACCTCAGTTGTAATGAGGGCCAATTACTGGAGCACATATTTGTGGAACCAGAGGTAAAGCTAGCAACTGGCAACATCAGCAATCTTAATCTAATGAATAATCTTTGAGTGCAAAATTGTACAATTTGTTCTAAAGTATTCACATACCCAAACATATGCGTTATCTCCAAATATGTCAAACACAGTTTGCATTTGCATCATTCTTCTTGCTGAATTTTTCCCCATCAGTAATATTGAAAAAAGTCAGGCTTAAGATTTTGCTTGATCATATTATCAAACATCATGGTAATTCACAATCCAAAATTGGGTTCCATTTACGAACATGACAAAGCAATGGTAATGACACACATCCAGGGAGATGTCATTCGTGGCCTGGTGATATTCTACTAATTGCCAAACGTCTGATCCAGTAGAATGCAGGTCTCAACAAAGTTTTCTCAACAATTTCCAAAATTCAAGCTCAAGAAAAATGGGGCCATTAGTCACAGAGAGGCCCCTCTTCAAAAAAAATATTTTCTAGGGTCCTCAGATTAGCAGCTCTGTAGGAGCCTCAGGTTTCTGCCCATAAAACGATGAGGGCACTGCCTTGGGTTGGTACACTTCCAATGTGGGCTCAACCCCTTGGTTTCCGATGGAAATATTAAACATAAGAATAGGCGAGGCGGAGCGAGCTTACTTAGCTCCATCTGTTTCGTCCAAGATCCCGTGGTAATAAACCTGACCCTAAAGTAATCAAACATGCTCACCTTTTGATACTTTCATTACCTAGGACTAGGCTAAATTACACTATTATTTGAACCTTTAGGAAACAAGCCATGGCCTTTTTCCCCATGTATTAACAATCATACTTCTAATAAATAATGAAAGAGATCAAACTGTTTTCTGAGTCTGAGTGTGTTTCAGAAAAAAGAATTACATCATCTGCATAAAGTAGAATCAGTAGAATGTGTTAATCAATAATATTGGTATCAGAGTTTAATTTGTTTAATCTTTCTACAAAATACTTCTTATAGAGAATGAAAAAGGTCGGAGCCATCCCACAAACATGCTCAACCTCTTTCTGTATATAAAAAGAACGTGTAGTATGTCCCTCATTATTACACCTCAGATTGGCAGTTTTGCCTGTATATAATGCCATGATAATTTGCAGTACTTATCTTGGGATGCAAAGTCCATAAATCTTTCCAAAGTCTAATTCTGAGGTGACTGCTGAATGCAGTCTTAAATTCAATAAATAACTGGCATATTGATGTCATTCATGTGTAAAATAAATCTGTCTCTGAATGACTAAAAATAATCTCAAACCTAGATCAACTGTTGAAACCACACTCCAGAAACTCGCTTCATAGTAGCTCATAATCTTTCCATCTTCTACCCATTTTTCCGACCATGTTAAAAAGAGTTTACCAAATATGTACCTTGACGAAAAAGCAGTATCTGCCTATATTTAAATGGGTAAGAGCTGCCCCCCTTCTCATAAATAGGAAACTTACTAGCCCTAAAACACAGGTCTTATAAAAACAGTTGAGTATGGGGTTCAAATACTAAGCTTACGTTTTTACATATCTTTGTCAGCCTGCTGCTTTTCTGAATCTCTGGTACCTGCAGAGAGCTACCCTGACTTCCAGTAAATCAAGCTTTAACATTTCACCCGTGTCAGCCAAAAAGTAACTCATTTCATCTTGGCTCAGCATCCCAGGTTGAACCTCATTCTTATATGAGGATCAAAAATAATTTCTCAACAGGTCCTCAAAAATAGCTCATTTAGGGCTAAGTTGTTTCTCAGATGCGCTTACAATTACTAATCTACATATCTCCTTTATATTCTTTTCTGTAACGTCTGGCATTAAATCAACCTAACAAGAATGTACAATAGGTTTCTTTTTTCAACACACTTTCCGTTGTAGGCTAATCTTTAGGCCATACCCTCTGCAACAGGGGACAGTGCATGATTTTTGACAGAGGCATTCAGTTCAGCTTACAAATCTCTTCACTTTTTATCAACAAAGTTTTTTCAGTGAATTTCAAAGGTTTTTATTAGTGCAACTTAACCATAACGTCCCCTTAACTAAGTTTTTTCATTGAATTTCATAGGATTTTATTAGTGCAACCTAACCATAACGTCCCTTTAACAAAGGTTTTCATTGATTTTCATAGGTTTTTAAAAGTGCAACTTAACCATAACACCCCTTTAACAAAGTTTTTTCAGTGAATTTCATAGGTTTTTACCAGTGTATGATATTTTCCTACAACTTACTAATATCATACTTACCCAATATAGCAATGTTTGTGTCCAATTTACAAAGTGTCACCTTAAAACTCTGACATTTCCTACCTTCTGGAATCATTTTTAACACTTCCATACACTTTTTGCAACTATTTCAACTAGTTTTGAATCCGTATACGTTTACGAACATCTGACTTCATAGCGGACCTTCTGGACAGTGCCACATGACCATACGCTGGCGCGCGGCATGATGACGTGTCCGAGAACCCGTCCGCACTTCACGATAAGATCTCTGCTTTGCGGACAGTTCAGAACTGCATTTTCTACTGATCCAGGAACTTTCAACTTCAAAATTTCCCTTGCACCGCTCTAACACCTATTCCTACTCATTTCAATTAACAATCTAGTACACAGTACATATTTTTAGCAAAACTGCTATTTATCTTAAAATGGCATCAGCTAATGCCATCCCTTCTCCCCAAGAGCCACCATCACTGCTGTAATCAAGGAGCATGAGAAACACTGCCCCCTACCTTAGAAATAACATGTGTGCAACATTTTCCCTTGTTCACCTACCTCTCCATATTAGTTTTTGGTTCTTCTTCACTCATTTCCCTCCCCACCTTTCGTTCTCAGCTCTCCTGCCAAAAAAAAATACATCCAAAAACAACAAAATACATATTCCTTAAGGAACCACCTTTCACAGTTAAAAAAATAGATCTAAAAAAAAAAATGTATAGACTCCATCTACTTTATATTTCTCAGTAAAGTACATAGACTCAATAAGATTTTCCATCATTTCCATTTGCATTTTGTGTTATGCTAATGGGAGTATTGTGGCATTCATCCTCCGTTCCAGGGGCTGGAACGGTGGATACCAGCCCAGCAGCCCAAGTTATCAGCCAAAGTGAAAGTGGGAGGATAACGAGGTCTCTGGACCATTATCCCCCATTTCCAGCCCCTGAAATGGGGGATGAAGGCCATTATCACCCTAGTTTCCCAAAGCGGGAACCAGGGGTGCTAAAAAAGAGGATTTTTCTTACTAAACCGGGACACCTGCGGTGTCCCTGTGTAGGAAGGAAAATCTTTTTCCACGATGACCACCATGCAAAGAGAAGGCAAGGGTTCCATACAGGGCCCCTATTTGCTTTCCTTGGCAGCCTGCAGAAGGCAAAAAGAGAACCCGATGGCCATATTACCACACAAACATTTTTCTTCCCTTTCAGATCTATCCTAATTTCGAATAACATTACCACAAGCCAGTCCCAGGTGGACATGGCCACTTTAATCCTATGTTTTGTACCTTGTGGTCATGGCCAGTAGCCAGATTGTCTGTATCATGACCTTATTCCATGACCTGGACAATCTGGCCAGTGCCCATGGTCACAGGCTACCCCTCAGTCACTAAAGGTATACCACTATTTTTTGTAGCTACATTATGACAATTGTCAAATAATAAAACACTGGCACATTTGCAAAACCATGCTTGTAGGTCATTGCCAATGCTCCTTACGCAAGTTTGCTGGAAATCTACCCATGTTTTTTTTTTCAAATGTGTCAAATGTATGCACATACAATAGTCATATAACCTAGTCCTCACTTGACAAAATCCATTCAGACTTTACGAAAACATCTATATCTAGATCTATAATCTTTTTGCAAACCTTTGTGGAGATTTGTCAAATGACACCACATTTATAAGCCTTTACAATATATTGGGACCCCCCCTCTAATTTTGCTCCATCTTGACAGAATCCCACAAAACTGCATACTCACTCAGAATAAGGTCAGACATGTACATGCAAAATGTCATGCAGTTCCATTAAGTGGTGCCAAAGTTATAAGCCATCCAAGAACTGCATTTCCCCAACACTGTAATGGTGAGTTGTTCCCAAACTTTACAGTTTACTTTCGCGAACATACGAACTGTTCGCAGACATTGCGGCAAAAAACACCATTTTCTTTTGCTTCTTGCAGCCATGCCCCATCCCATCCTCATCACTCTTCACCTCCCCAGAGATTATTTGATAAGTACGACAAGTGCAATGTTGTGTTTTTTTATATGTTTTTACTGCGATGTCCGCGGACACCGGCCGCTGTCCGCGAATCCAAAATGGTAGGCGTTTCCAAAAATTTGACGCACTTCACGCTCTTCACCATCCAATCAGTGAACACGTTGTATGTACACAGACATGACGCAAGCCGATTAACCAATCAGTGTCCTGTCCACAGAGCGAACAGGGAAGTGTGTCTGCGGAGCGCACATATAAGTCACTAATTTTTTTTTACCTAATTTTGGTCATTAAAAAAAAAAACTACTGGGTGGATTTTTACCAAATTTACAAAAGCACGCTTCCGGGACCAAGCTGCTACGCCTGCTGCAAATTTGGTGAAAATCCGTCAAGCAGTTTGGGCTGTAGGCGTGAGCAAAGTTTTTTCCCCATTCAGTCTATGGGAAAAAAAATACATTTTGCCCCCCTCCTATAACTTTGCCCCCCATGGACCAAACCTCAACAAACTCTGCAAGGAAATTCTGAGTAAGCCATATACATGTTTTGCAAAGATTGGTGTGGATTCATCCAGGGGGAGCAAAGTTATAAGCCAGCCAAAAAAGTGCTCTTCCTATGGGTTTAGCAATTTAACCATAACTACACGGCCACTACCGTGGGCCGTGTAATAGTTATATATATATTTGTTAAATGGACGTTATGGTTCCAAGTAAAACCGAAAAACCCCTGAAATTCACCAGTTATGGTAATCTAAGCAACCATAACTCGCGCCACCACGGTGCACTGCTAAGACTAACACCAGGACATCAAAGATGACATCACAAATATCATTGATGACATCACTGATGACATCACATGTCTGGCTCACTCTTTTTTCCTTTACTGATATATCTAGGCCAGTAACAGTCAGGAACGAAAAATTCAAAACGCACTATATTTGTAGACTTATACTTCAAATATGTTCCTACAGTAATTCACTTAGGGTCCACTCACAGCATATGAAACATATACAAAGGGGAAAACACAGATTTGGAAGAAAGCAATGCTTTCTATGTATTAAGATGATAAGTAAGGTAATAAACACTGGCCCTCATTACGACCCTGGCGGAGAGGGGTTTACGCCAGCGTAATGCATGGCGTACCTCTCCGCCAGACTACGACATTCCGTAGCGCCATGGAGATTTTTACGCCTGCTTTTCGCAGGCGGAAAAATCCATGGCGCTACGGGACTTGTTGTTAATTACGCCACCGTAATTTACGGTGGCGCAATTAACGCCTTCCCCACTCCCATTATACCCTATGGGGCAAAAATGGGAATGGGGAAGGGTAAATGGGGATTGGGGACTTACCGCCCCGCCAACCTCGGAATGGGGCGGTAAGTCCGCCAACCCCCATGGCGGTATTGGCAGCTCTGCGCCATGGTCCATGGTGCAAATTGCACCATGGACCTCCGCCAGGGTCGTAATGAGGGCCACTGTCTTATAGTTCTGTTGTTTTTTTATTACTGTACTTTCCCTGGATATGCTCATATTTGTACACATTGCACATACACTACTATACTTAGGGCCTTGTCACAATATGTGATAGTTATACATAGGGAAGTAGTAGCTTTGAAGCAGAGCAATCATTTCTGTGCATGAAGATAATCAGTTAGGTTACTTCACTTTCCCTGTATATGCTCATATTTGTATGTGTAGTTGTCTGTTTGTGATTTGTGTGCAGTAATGCAATAATGTAGTAAGTGGGTTTTATTAGGTACTTATTAAATGTTTCACAGTATGTAAACCTCTAATAAGAAAGCATTTATAATTTTAGTATTTAACATGGCAATATAATTTATATTGCTTCTCCATCATGTCTCCTGCAAACTATGCCTATGTTACTATATGTGTACCTTAATATATTGGAAATATGCAGGCCGATTCATGGAATAATTAGCGCGGCGCAAGTGGGCAAAAACGTGCGAATCGCAGTGGAATAGCGAAAATCGCAGTGCAAGTGCGAAAATCGCATGAAAAGCAGCGCACATCGATTCATGGAAGGCCGTGCGCGAGAAAACCATTGGATGTGCGATAAAAAAGTGCGCGGCGCACGTTGGCACACAGGCCATCTAACTGCGTGCGCCAGGTCACAGCGAAAATCGCACAGGCCACAGCGAAAATCGCACATAGCGCGGCGCACGCAACAAAAGTAGGCGGAACACGGGGCGTAACACTCGGAATGGGGAACAACTTGCCAAAACATGGGCGTCACGGGGGAAGTACAGGGTACAAGTGCGCGGAACGCCGACAAGCTCGCCTACAACACGTATTCATGGAATAGAATAGGGCAAAAAAGCGCACGTTCAAACCAGCGCACAGGCACAAACACGACCGCCACAAGAAAGCAGGCGGTAGCGTCTCTGCGCCTGGAAGAAATGTGCGCCAAAAGGTGCGCCAACAAATAGCACCTATATACAGCCATGATGAATGTCCTATACTGTGGCCCTCCAGGACAAAAGACGTGCAAAGGGGTACCCACAAACACGGACACCCGCTGACAAAAAATACGTGTGCGTGTATACCGAGGTGCGCGGGAAGTCTCACACGCGATTTCGGCAGGGTACGTGTATTTCAGGGGTGCGCGGGAAGATCCACACGCGATTGGCCCAGTGCGAGCAGGGTACGTGTATTCCATGGGTGCGCGGGAAGTTCCACACGCGATTTCGGCAGGGTACGTGTATTTCAGGGGTGCGCGGGGAGTTCCAAACGCGATTGGCCCAGTGCGAGCAGGGTACGTGTATTCCATGGGTGCGCGGGAAGTTCCACATGCGATTTCGGCAGGGTACGTGTATTTCAGGGGTGCGCGGGAAGTTCCACACGCGATTGGCCCAGTGCGAGCAGGGTACGTGTATTTCAGGGGTGCGCGGGAAGTTCCAGACACGATTTCAGCAGGGTATGTGTATTCCAGTGGTGCGCGGGAAGTTCCACACGCTATTTCAGCAGGGTACGTGTATTTCAGGGGTGCGCGGGAAGTTCCACACGCGATTGGCCCAGTGCGAGCAGGGTATGTGTATTCCATGGGTGCGCGGGAAGTTCCACACGCGATTTCGGCAGGGTACGTGTATTTCAGGGGTGCGCGGGAAGTTCCACATGCGATTGGCCCAGTGCGAGCAGGGTACGTGTATTTCAGGGGTGCGCGGGAAGTTCCACACACAATTTCAGCAGGGTATGTGTATCCCAGGGGTTCTGGGGAGTACTACACGTGAATTGGCCGTGTGGGTCCTCCCAGGTGTATGCTCCACAACCTCCACGGCCCCTGCAGGCAGCCGACACCACGGGGGACTACTACCCTGCACCCCTGCTCATGTCCCGCAGGCAGCCCATCCACCATGGGCATGCCCCCCAGCCAACCCACATGTCACCTTGCACTACTGATCAACAATGCATGTCTCCCACCACCCACACCCCCCAGCCACCATGGCCAGCCCCCACCAGGCCCCCACTCATGTCCCCTATCACCCCCACCCCCCAGCCACCAGGGGCACCCTCCACCAGGCCCCCACTCATGTCCCCCTGCACCCCCACCCCCCAGCAGTGCAGGGGCACCCTCCACCAGGCCCCCACTCATGTCTCCCACCACCCCCACCCCCCTGCCACCATGGGCAGCCTCCACCAGGCCCACACTCATGTCTCCCACCACCCCCACCCCCCTGCCACCATGGGCAGCCCCCACCAGGTCCCCACTCATGTCTCCCACCATCCCCACCCCCCAGCATCCAGGGGCAGCCTCCACCAGGCCCCCACTCATGTCTCCCACCACCCCCACCCCCCAGCAGTGCAGGGGCACCCTCCACCAGGCCCCCACTCATGTCCCCCTGCAACCCCCACCCCCCAGCATCCAGGGGCACCCTCCACCAGGCCCCCACTCATGTCTCCCACCACCCCCACCCCCCAGCAGTGCAGGGGCAGCCTCCACCAGGCCCCCACTCATGTCTCCCACCACCCCCACCACCCAGCAGTGCAGGGGCAGCCTCCACCAGGCCCCCACTCATGTCTCCCACCACCCCCACCTACCTGCCACCATGGGCAGCCCCCACCAGGCCCCCACTCATGTCTCCCACCACCCCCACCCCCCAGCAGTGCAGGGGCACCCTCCACCAGGCCCCCACTCATGTCTCCCACCACCCCCACCCCGCAGCAGTGCAGGGGCACCCTCCACCAGGCCCCCACTCATGTCTCCCACCACCCCCACCACCCAGCAGTGCAGGGGCAGCCTCCACCAGGCCCCCACTCATGTCTCCCAACACCCCCAACAATCAGCAGTGCAGGGGCAGCCTCCACCAGGCCCCCACTCATGTCTCCCACCACCCCCACCCCCTGCCACCATGGTCAGCCCCCACCAGGCCCCCACTCATGTCTCCCACCACCCCCACCCCCCAGCAGTGCAGGGGCACCCTCCACCAGGCCCCCACTCATGTCTCCCACCACCCCCACCACCCAGCAGTGCAGGGGCAGCCTCCACCAGGCCCCCACTCATGTCTCCCACCACCCCCACCACCCAGCAGTGCAGGGGCAGCCTCCACCAGGCCCCCACTCATGTCTCCCACCACCCCCACCCCCCAGCCACCATGGCCAGCCCCCACCAGGCCCCCACTCATGTCCCCTATCACCCCCACCCCCCAGCCACCAGGGGCACCCTCCACCAGGCCCCCACTCATGTCCCCCTGCACCCCCACCCCCCAGCAGTGCAGGGGCACCCTCCACCAGGCCCCCACTCATGTCTCCCACCACCCCCACCCCCCTGCCACCATGGGCAGCCCCCACCAGGCCCCCACTCATGTCTCCCACCACCCCCACCCCCCAGCAGTGCAGGGGCACCCTCCACCAGGCCCCCACTCATGTGTCCCACCACCCCCACCCCCCTGCCACCATGGGCAGCCTCCACCAGGCCCACACTCATGTCTCCCACCACCCCCACCCCCCTGCCACCATGGGCAGCCCCCACCAGGCCCCCACTCATGTCTCCCACCACCCCCACCCCCCAGCATCCAGGGGCAGCCTCCGCCAGGCCCCCACTCATGTCTCCCACCACCCCCACCCCCCAGCAGTGCAGGGGCACCCTCCACCAGGCCCCCACTCATGTCCCCCTGCAACCCAACCCCCCAGCATCCAGGG
Source organism: Ambystoma mexicanum (assembly GCF_040938575.1). NCBI lineage: Eukaryota > Metazoa > Chordata > Amphibia > Caudata > Ambystomatidae > Ambystoma > Ambystoma mexicanum. Next base: position 483,741,635 of record NC_090932.1, on the reverse strand, counting down.
GCACCCTCCACCAGGCCCCCACTCATGTCTCCCACCACCCACACCCCCCAGCAGTGCAGGGGCAGCCTCCACCAGGCCCCCACTCATGTCTCCCACCACCCCCACCCCCCTGCCACCATGGGCAGCCCCCACCAGGCCCCCACTCATGTCTCCCACCACCCCCGCCCCCCAGCAGTGCAGGGGCACCCTCCACCAGGCCCCCACTCATGTCCCCCTGCACCCCACCCCCCAGCATCCAGGGGCACCCTCCACCAGGCCCCCACTCATGTCTCCCACCACCCCCACCCCCTAGCAGTGCAGGGGCAGCCTCCACCAGGCCCCCACTCATGTCTCCCACCACCCCCACCACCCAGCAGTGCAGGGGCAGCCTCCACCAGGCCCCCACTCATGTCTCCCACCACCCCCAACCCCCTGCCACCATGGGCAGCCCCCACCAGGCCCCCACTCATGTCTCCCACCACCCCCACCCCCCAGCAGTGCAGGGGCACCCTCCACCAGGCCCCCACTCATGTCTCCCACCACCCCCACCCCACAGCAGTGCAGGGGCACCCTCCACCAGGCCCCCACTCATGTCCCCCTGCACCCCCACCCCCCAGCATCCAGGGGCACCCTCCACCAGGCCCCCACTCATGTCTCCCACCACCCCAACCCCCCAGCAGTGCAGGGGCAGCCTCCACCAGGCCCCACTCATGTCTCCCACCACCCCCACCACCCAGCAGTGCAGGGGAAGCCTCCACCAGGCCCCCACTCATGTCTCCCACCACCCCCACCCCCCTGCCACCATGGGCAGCCCCCACCAGGCCCCCACTCATGTCTCCCACCACCCCCACCCCCCGGCAGTGCAGGGGCACCCTCCACCAGGCCCCCACTCATGTCCCCCTGCACCCCCATCCCCCAGCATCCAGGGGCACCCTCCACCAGGCCCCCACTCATAGCTCCCACCACCCCCACCCCCCAGCAGTGCAGGGGCAGCCTCCACCAGGCCCCCACTCATGTCTCCCACCACCCCCACCACCCAGCAGTGCAGGGGCAGCCTCCACCAGGCCCCCACTCATGCCCCCCACCAGCCCCACCCCCCTACCACCATGGGCAGCCCCCACCAGGCCCCCACTCATGTCTCCCACCACCCCCACCCCCCAGCAGTGCAGGGGCACCCTCCACCAGGCCCCCACTCATGTCTCCCACCACCCCCACCACCCAGCAGTGCAAGGGCAGCCTCCACCAGGCCCCCACTCATGTCTCCCACCACCCCCACCACCCAGCAGTGCAGGGGCAGCCTCCACCAGGCCCCCACTCATGTCTCCCACCACCCCCACCCCCCTGCCACCATGGGCAGCCCCCACCAGGCCCCCACTCATGTCTCCCACCACCCCCACCCCCCTGCCACCATGGGCAGCCCCCATCAGGCCCCCACTCATGTCTCCCACCACCCCCACCCCCCAGCAGTGCAGGGACAGCCTCCACCAGGCCCCCACTCATGTCTCCCACCAACCCCACCCCCCAGCAGTGCAGGGGCACCCTCCACCAGGCCCCCACTCATGTCCCCCTGCACCCCCACCCCCCAGCAGTGCAGGGGCACCCTCCACCAGGCCCCCACTCATGTCTCCCACCACCCCCACCCCCCTGCCACCATGGGCAGCCCCCACCAGGCCCCCACTCATGTCTCCCACCACCCCCACCCCCCAGCAGTGCAGGGGCACCCTCCACCAGGCCACCACTCATGTCTCCCACCCCCCAGCCACCAGGGGCACCCTCCACCAGGCCCCCACTCATGTCTCCCACCACCCCCACCCCCAGCCACCAGGGGCACCCTCCACCAGGCCCCCACTCATGTCCCCCTGCACCCCCACCCCCCAGCATCCAGGGGCACCCTCCACCAGGCCCCCACTCATGTCTCCCACCATCTCCACCCCCCAGCAGTGCAGGGGCAGCCTCCACCAGGCCCCCACTCATGTCTCCCACCACCCCCACCCCCCTGCCACCATGGGCAGCCCCCACCAGGCCCCCACTCATGTCTCCCACCACCCCCACCCCCCTGCCACCATGGGCAGCCCCCATCAGGCCCCCACTCATGTCTCCCACCACCCCCACCCCCCAGCAGTGCAGGGACAGCCTCCACCAGGCCCCCACTCATGTCTCCCACCAACCCCACCCCCCAGCAGTGCAGGGGCACCCTCCACCAGGCCCCCACTCATGTCCCCCTGCACCCCCACCCCCCAGCAGTGCAGGGGCACCCTCCACCAGGCCCCCACTCATGTCTCCCACCACCCCCACCCCCCTGCCACCATGGGCAGCCCCCACCAGGCCCCCACTCATGTCTCCCACCACCCCCACCCCCCAGCAGTGCAGGGGCACCCTCCACCAGGCCACCACTCATGTCTCCCACCCCCCAGCCACCAGGGGCACCCTCCACCAGGCCCCCACTCATGTCTCCCACCACCCCCACCCCCAGCCACCAGGGGCACCCTCCACCAGGCCCCCACTCATGTCCCCCTGCACCCCCACCCCCCAGCATCCAGGGGCACCCTCCACCAGGCCCCCACTCATGTCTCCCACCATCTCCACCCCCCAGCAGTGCAGGGGCAGCCTCCACCAGGCCCCCACTCATGTCTCCCACCACCCCCACCACCCAGCAGTGCAGGGGCAGCCTCCACCAGGCCCCCACTCATGTCTCCCACCACCCCCACCCCCCTGCCACCATGGGCAGCCCCCACCAGGCCCCCACTCATGTCTCCCACCACCCCCACCCCGCAGCAGTGCAGGGGCACCCTCCACCAGGCCCCCACTCATGTCTCCCACCACCCCCACCACCCAGCAGTGCAGGGGCAGCCTCCACCAGGCCCCCACTCATGTCTCCCACCACCCCCACCACCCAGCAGTGCAGGGGCAGCCTCCACCAGGCCCCCAGTGATGTCTCCCACCACCCCCACCACCCGGCAGTGCAGGGGCAGCCTCCACCAGGCCCCCACTCATGTCTCCCACCAGCCCCAACCCCCTGCCACCATGGGCAGCCCCCACCAGGCCCCCACTCATGTCTCCCACCACCCCCACCCCCAAGCAGTGCAGGGGCACCCTCCACCAGGCCCCCACTCATGTCCCCCTGCACCCCCACCCCCCAGCATCCAGGGGCACCCTCCACCAGGCCCCCACTCATGTCTCCCACCACCCCCACAACCCAGCAGTGCAGGGGCAGCCTCCACCAGGTCCTCACAATCCCCAATCATGTGCGTTATGGTCAGCCTCCACAGCCAAAAAGCCCTACCAAGTAACCCATTCACACACATGGAAATGGAAATTACATGTTACACCCCCAATGTTCATGAAGCTAATGAACCCATGTCGTCACACACAATGGTTGCAATTGAATGGGAAAACACCCAACATGACATGCATGAAACCAATGAGATGATACCACACAGTGAAGTATGAAAACAAAATTGTATTGAAAAAAATTAAAGAATGCTAAAGAAATGAAACAAACTACAATGGGAATGAGAAAAAATAAGCTGCATGTCCGTATAAAAAAAAAAAAACAGCAAATCAGAATCCAAAAAAATGTCATCCAAAGTCAAATGTAAAAAAATATCTATTCAATCAAGAACTATGTAAAAAACGTCCAAGGGTCCATGAGCCCAACTGAACAAAGGAAACCTACAAAAAAACCTAACTAAAATGCAACCATATACAAAAAGTAGAGCAGTGTCCGTCGACTCCAAATCATAATAAGAAACAAAGGAAACCTAAAACTTAAGAACTATATACAAAGGCGGTGGGCAAGTCCAGCGGCTCACTCTGTGGTGTTCCGGGCCAGGGCATCATCGAACTCCTGTTCGATGTCCCGGAGGCGGTCCTGTTCCATGTCCCCGAGGGTCACCAGGGACGACGCTGTGTCCTCCTCCAACCCCCTGCGGATTGCCTCGAGGCACTCGGCCCGCCTCAGGGCCCTCCGCATGGAGTTCTCCGCCCTGACCATTGTGAGCCGCGCCTCTTCCGCCCGCCGCCGCTCCGCACCTATGGCGTGGCCCAACAGCTGCCACACGGAAGACACTCTCTGTCCTGGGTCCTCCTGCCCTCCGGCCGATGCCTGCCCCTCCGATGTCGAAGGCCCCAAGCCTTCATGGCTCCCACCATGTTGCTGCTGCTGCTCTGCCTCTGCCCGTGCACTGCCTCCTGCTGCCTGCACATCCTCCGCCGGCTGGGGTGCAGTTGTTGATGTGGCCACCCCTGCTGGACCTCCGACTCCCAACTGTGGCAGGGATGCCTCCTCCACCAGCCTGGCCGCACCGTCAGAGGCAGCTCCACAGGGCACCCAGGTGACTGATGGGTGGGAAGATGGCACAGAGGACGACTGGCACGTAGGGGGTCCAGTTCAGGAGGGGGTCGGAGCAAGCCCCATCAGACGGAGGAATCCGGCCTGGGTGACCTGTCCCAGCAGGCTGACGTGGTCAACGAGCCATTCGAGATGACGTGCAGTCTCTCCATGAAAAGACTGCAGGTCACCTCGCATGGCCCGTTGACGCAACGCCACACCAGCCAGGACAGGCTCAACCCGGACCTGGATGGCCATGTCCGCAGGCAGAGGAAGGCCAGTTGACGTCAGCTCATCCCCTGCCTGAAAACGGGTCTGGACGTAGGCATCCCTGCTGGTGCAAGATGATGCAGGGACAGGATCGGGGACAGGATTGCACACAGGCACCTCCGCGGCGGCCTGTGCTGCCTCCTGTCCCTGGTCCTGCACTGCACCACTAGCACCAGTGGGATCCCCACCTCCAGACCCCGTCTCTGGTGCTTGCACGGCCTCCTCCTCCACCAAACCCCCCACCAACCTGGATGACTCCGTGCCATCTTCCCCTGTTGGGCCCTGTGGGGTCCCAGCTGCCCCTTCTGCTGCCGAGGAGTCCAACTCCAACCTCCGCCTCTTGGACCTCCCCCCGGCAGCTGCGGCCTGGGACGCGGCACCGGACTCCTCACTCCCCGACGAGATGACAACACGGGAGGGGAGCCGGGCCTTGCGTCTCCGGCTGGCGGTCGGATCCCCGCCGCTGTGCTCCACAGCACCTTCTCCGCCCTCTTCATCAGTTGACGCTGCAGACAGGGAGAAACAAAACACAGGCATCAGGGCACTGTACAATGGACACATACACACATGACAGTTGCACATGAGTGGCATTGGCAAACCTCAGACATGTCATCACAATCCCCAACACACATGGCATTGCAACTCGCACACATGAGCCATACCACAGCCATATCGCAACTGCCAGCACCATCCCTACACATACAACAGCATGAGCAGCTAAAGGGGAGCCATACATCACATGCAACACAGGAAGTGCACCACACATGTACACACACCACCACACTTGCATGCATGTGTACACCTCTGCCAAGTGTCGCACTGTTCAGACGGGCATCCATGTCACATCTGCCAATCAGGCTTCCACATACCGCTGTCACATGCATCCATGTTGCATCACTGTTGCACCCTTGTCAAATACACACACATGCACATGTACACAGTGCTCATACATGCAGCCGAAAACAACATACATGCGTGACATCACGGACATGTCTACTTACATACACATTCATCCAAACATGTGTGCACGCACAACTGCATTTGCCATGCAAGCCTACACACACAAGCACCATCCATGTCTCACACATTACAGCCCTCGCATGTGTCAGCCCCACGGCCCTGTACACCCCCACCCATACTCGACCCCATACAAACAGATGTGCAACCTGCACACTACCGAATAATCACCACACGCACTGCTCACAATCAGGATGCATGTACACTCACCGCTCGACTCCAGACGGGTCTGCTTCTCCAGGACCTGGACGTGGAGCGCTGGGGATATGCGTTCCAGGACCCTCATCTGTTCTTCCGACAAGTGGCCCCGGCGCCCCTTGGCATCCGCTGCCTTCAAGAGGCGCCGGGCCTTGTTCAGGGTCCTGGACCTGAAGTCCTCCCAGCGCTTCCTGACATGTTGTAAGTCCCGGACTGCCACCCCCTCCGCGTTGATGGCAGTCACAATGTCAGTTCAGATCCGAGTCCGTCCTTCCTTGTCGGCGCGGGAACTTCCGAAGAGGGCATCTTACTGCCCCAGGACTTGCTCCACCAGGACACCAACTTCGGTGGCACTGAAGCTGGTGCCCCTCTGCCTCTCTGGCCGGGGGTTGTCAGTGGTCACAGATGGTGTTTGCCCCGACATGACAACCCCAGAGGCAGGAGTGGGTGGGCAACTGGGTCCTGGGCTGTGGAGCAATGGAATCCCAGTCGGGAGTCTTCGGTTCCAGCAGGGGTGGTCACAGCAACAGCACCCCTGGCTAATGTGCAGGCAGCAAATGGCTGTACACGTGGGCAGCAGGCAGTCAGGCAGCAGCAGATGGCAGGTGGGAGCGTGCTCGGGGCTCTGGGGGGCTGCAGTTCGGCCTTCTGGGCAGGAGAGTGGTCTTCCGTGTGCTTACGCGTGGCCAGCTTGGTACGGAGTGATTTTGCACGTGAAAATCCTGCACGTCAGCGTAAAAATCGAGGAAAGGCCCTTAGCGCGTAAGCGCGTCAGCACGCATACACGAATCTATTGGACCAAAGGCCCTCAGCCGTAAGCGCGTCTGTGACGTCACCCATACGGGTGTTTCCCACACAGCACGTGATGACAGAGCACACGTGGAAAGACTGCACGTCAGAGTGTCATCGTGTGTAATTGGACAAAAGTGCGCTTACACGCGATTGGCCTATGTACGTGTATATCAGGGGTGCTCGGGCACTTACACATGCAAGTACGTCAGCGCACCTGTATCCCGGGGTGCGCGGGAATTTCCACACGCTATTGGACTGGGTACTGGATTTCAGGGGTGCACGGGTCACACGCTCGCCTACAACACGCGCAACGCATACATTTGCGCGCTACCAAAATAACAAGCTCAGACCCAGGATGAACATACCGTTCCTAGCAGCAGTGGGCGTGGGCTACCAAAGGAGGAGGAGGAGGATAGTCAGGGCCAGAATATTCACACCCAGAACCAGCCTTTTCGGGATGCCTGATGACCAGGTGCATGGGAGGTACAGGTTTCCACCACACATTATACTGGACCTGGTGAGTGAGTGGGAGGATGACCTCACATCACCCACCCTGTGCTCCCAAGCACTCAGCCCCCTGGAGAAGGTCCTCAATGTACTGCACTTCTTAGCCACTGGATCATTTCAGCGGACAAGTGCCATTGTGGGTGGTGTATCACAGGCCACCCAGTCACGCTGCCTACACCAGGTCTTGAACATCATCACTGCACGCCCATCAGTCCGCAGGCACATATGCCTGCCCAGAACACCTGCAGAAAGGCATGCTGCCGCCCTGGATTTTTACGGTGTGGCACGATTCCCCAAAGTGCTAGGTGCCATCGACTGCACCCATGTGGCTCTACGTCCCCCCAGGGCATCAGAGCACATCTATAGGAACCGCAAGCACTGGCATTCCATCAACGTGCAGGTAGTATGTAATGCCAAGGGAATCATCACCTCAGTATATGCCAACTATCCCGGGTCAACCCACGACAGCTTCATTTACCGAATGTCCACCCTAAGCCGGGACCTAGAAGCTGGGTGGCATGGCGATACATGGCTGCTTGGTAAGTATGAATACCACTGCACATGCATGCATGTCAGATACTGAGCAAGGTCACAACCCCACCAATGATACCAATCACCACCTCCACAGGGGACAGTGCCTACCCTCTCAGCCCCCACATGATGACGCCAATTCGGAACCCCACCACGCCACCCCAGGTAAGATATAACACAGCCCACATTACAACCCGGGTCATAGTGGAGCGCACATTCGGAGTGCTAAAGTCACGCTTTCGCTCCCTTGACCGTTCTGGCGGGCAGCTGTTGTACGCTCCCCCAGTAGTGTGCAGGATCATGGTGGCAGCATGTGTCCTGCACAACGTTGCAACACGCCGGGGCCTGGCCGTGGACATGGTGGTGACCCCACATCCCCAACCACATGCACAGCCGCTGCGCATGAGAGGGGAAAGGGTACGGAGGGAGGCAGCCCGTACAAAGCTAGTGGCTAATTACTTCACATAGAAATCACACCCATGTGGAGTGCACACTGCCCTGGCACATTCCATCTGACAATCAATCATGACTCAACCTGAAACTGATCCTGAATGTCTGGAGAATGAACCGTGAAAAGCATATCAGCCTGAGATTGTTCACCTGGAAGTGTCACAATGTGTGCATCCCTACCCACACGGACACCACCAATGCAGTTTTGTGAAGTAACACATTCAAGCAGCTAAAATGAATACCGACTTGCAAAATGCAACAAGAGGACAGTGCCATGTCAGCCAACCCAACCCCAGCACCGCCACACGACACACCGTGCTATGTCATGCTATTTGCAGGTAAACAAAGTAATCCCCACAACATGACACTAGTGTCACAATGTAGAGTGTCCCTAATTGAAACTTGCAACACCTGAAATGCTCACAGTAATGCAGGACCAACAACAAACTTGAGCATGTACTACCATTAACATGACATCACAAATGTTATATATTAGTAGTCTCACCACCTGGAAATGCCTGCACTCCCACCACTACCAACTGTGCAGTGTTGGCGCCATGTAGAGTTGTAGGTGCACTGCTGCCAACATGGACCCCATCTCCAGACTAGAGGGCCTTGTGTAGACATGAGGAAGGGACCTGCAAATTGGGAGGTAGACACAGATGATGAGTTACACATCAATGCAACATGCAGTGTACAACACAACAGCAATATGCACTAGGAATGTATACACAGTATTGACTAGACTACCCACACATGTAGTGGGAGTCCAATGTCACCATGCAGGTCAATGTCACTTGGGCACACCCTTTGCAAGCCCATGGAAACGGGAAGCAGGAGGGGTGTGTGTGACTCAAACCCAAGCATCTGAACCAAATACATTACAAGCCTGCATGTTCCCAGCCACAATGCAGCGTATGCCCACAGGAACCACGGAAGCCAACTAATCGTCCCAAAAAAATTGGGAATAAAATAATTAAAAATAAAAATAAAAATAAAAATAAAAATAAATCAAAAATGGCCATTGATGGGCCCGGGGGGGTTGGGGAGGCCACCCAGGAGGTCCGAGGACAGGGTGCACACCAGAACCCACCTGTGTGGATCCTGGGGAAAAAAAACACCTCCATGGGCTCATGGCCCACACGGCTACCCTATTGTGGGAGTATCACTGCTGTCGCTATTATCACCCTGTGAAGCTGCATCCAGAGGTGGTTGCACTATGGGAGGCAGCCCACGCAAGGCCCTAGTCTGCTCCTCCATGGCTGCAAGCATGCGGGTGTGGTAGGTCTGGTTCTGGAGGATGAGTGTGTGGAGGTCCCCATGCAACAACTCACGGGATGCCCGGACCTCCGCCCTTGTTGCCTGCATCTCAGCTGAGAGCGTACGGGTGAGACGCTCCAGCTGCTGTTCTGTCCTTTGGTGTGTTAAAGCCTCAAGCTCAACAAGAGTCGTCCTGAGGTGAAGGAGCTCCTGCCTCAGGGCTTCCCTGTGGCCCTGGGACTCAATGGAGATGGCCTCCTACAGAGTCGCCAGTGCCGCCCGCCTGTCCCTGTTGGACACCAACATGTCCTCACTGTGTGACTGGCAGATGGAGTCGGTTGCCTGCTGTAGTCGCTCCATCAGCCTTTCAGGGGGGACAATGGAAGTGGCCACCCTATCCATGTAACGCTCACCTGATTCTCGCAGAGGCGCCGGTCTTGACTGGGCGACTACCGTATCTTCAAAGGTGATGTGTAGCACCCGGTTGGCTCTTTGGGCTGGACCTCTGTGCACTGTATGCCTGACGTGTAGAGTAAGATGTCTGCAGATAGAAAATATGGGGTTAATGAACTGGGGTTATTGGGGTGTCCCTATCTCTTTCCTCTTCTCCTCTCCTGTAGACCCCCAAAGGTTAACGCTCTCACCTTAGGTAAGTGAATGCCGAGCTCTCCATCTGCCTCGGGGCAGGGTGCTGTAACCAGTTTCTTCACTGGATAGGTAGCGCAGGCCTCTTGACTTCAGAGGACTGCTGTCCGTCGTTTACTGCACGAACGGTAAGTTTCGAGTCATTCAAATGTCTTTAAAGTCTTTAGTAATGATGTCTCTTGTTTTGCAGGGTTCCGGCGATGGCGGATGACGGGCTGAAGTGAGTTGAAGATGGAGCCCGTGTGATGAATAGAAGCGCCTGGAAGCACGTAAGTAAGCGCTTGTTGCCTGCTTCACTATGCGCTCTAACTGTCTTTTTATTTTGCAGGTACGAGTTCGGAGCGGCTGCAGGGTGCCGGAATACCCACTGGATTAGATGTGGAAAGGAGTAATGGCACGTGAGTATTAAAGTTCCCCAATGTCTTTAAACGCACCTTGTTTTGTCTTTCAGATGCGGGATGCAGCGCCGAAGGCCTCCGGAGCGTGCGAAGAGTTGGTAAACTTTTGTCTTTCAGATGCCGGAATGCAGTGTGAAGACCTCCGGAGCGCACGAAGAGTAGGTAAGCCTTTGCCTTTCAGATGCTGGAATGCTAACCTGTTCTTTCTTGTCTTTATAGGTGTTGCTGAAGACTGGATTCAGGATGGTAAGCCTTTGCCTTTCAGATGCCGGAATGCTAACCTGTTCTTTCTTGTCTTTATAGGTGTTGCTGAAGACTGGATTCAGGATGGTAAGCCTTTTTCCTTAGGCCCAGGACCGGATGCAGAAGACACGATGAGCGTTCTGCTGCAGAGGTTGCAGAATAACGCAAAGCAAGATTCATCCACCGGGTGTGGTTTAAATAGCCTCCTGTAGTGCTTAGGTGTCTCCTTCCACAGCCACGCCTAAGTAAGAAAAGAGTTCCTGGTAAGAAAAGAGTTCCTGCCTTCCAGAAGAGTTCCAGTGTTCTGAATCTAGGGAGTGGCTCCATCCCCACCCAACAGGAAAAGTAGTTCCAAACAGAAGAGGATCAGAGGCTCAACTGGCAGGCAAGTAAGCAGCATGGTCTGCTGAAGGTAAGTCCACCCAAGCATTATGAGCCCGGCGTTTCCAGCGCTGGGACTGGGCATATTTATGAGCCTGGTGCCACTGGCGCCAGGACTGGGTCCAAAAGGTCCCAATTGGGACTGGTTGGCACTCGGAACCTGGGTTATGGATCTGCTTCCAAGGGAGTTGGGAAAACCCTGACCTTTTGGAAGCAGAGATCATGACAGTACCCCCCCTCAATGCCCCTCCCAAACCGGGCTTCTCCGGGGGTTTTGGCTTGTCAGGAAATGTTAGGTGAAATCTTTTGATTAGGCGAGGAGCGTGGACATATTCAGCAGGTTCCCAGGATCTCTCTTGGGGGCCGTAGCCTTTCCAGTCAATTAGGTAGAATAGTTTAGATTTGGAGATCTTGGAGTCCAGAATGCTTTTGACTTCAAACTCGAGTTCTCCATCCACTAGGATAGGTTTTGGAGATTTGGTTAGTCGGGTTTGAGGTTGCACGGGTTTTAATAGAGAGACGTGGAAGACCGGATGTATCTTCATGTGCGGGGGCAAGTCCAACTTGACCGCTACTGGGTTTACTATGGTAGTGATGGAATAGGGACCAAGGTATCTTGGGTTGAATGTGCGTGGCCCTTTTAGAGATAGATATTTGGTGGATAACCAGACTTGATCCCCTACTTGATAGTGAGGGGCTTCCTTCCGATGTTGATCTGCTCCTTTCTTGTATTGTTCTTTAGCCCTTTGAAGGTGAGAAACAGCTTCCTTAAAGGCTTGGGTGATTGTAGAATGCAGGTAGTCTACTGCTGGTGTTTCAAGATCTTGGAGGGGATCCAACTCCGAGGTTCGAGGGTGACTGCCGTACAAAAGAAAAAACGGGGTTTTCCCAGTTCCCGAATGGACAGAGTTATTGTAGGCATACTCGGCTATCCAAAGGATATCTTTCCAAGTTTTTTCAGTTTGTTGCAGCATGCAGCGTAAATACTGTTCCAGAGTTTGATTGGTCCTCTCGGTTTGTCCGTCGGTCTGAGGGTGGTGACTGGTCGATAGTCTCACATCAATTTGAGCCGACCGACAGCAACTTCGCCAAAAATGAGAAATAAATTGACTACCTCGATCCGAAATTAGAACCGAAGGAAAACCATGCAGTCGGACGATGTTTTCGAGAAATTCTCGGGCCAGAGTTGCTGCTGTTGGCAAGCCTTTGAGCGGAATGAAATGCGCCATCTTGGAGAATAAGTCCACGATTACTAGAATCGTATTGTATCCGGAGCATGGAGGTAGATCAGTGATGAAATCCATAGAAAGCGTATGCCAAGGGAGAGGTGGGATGTCAATAGGGCGTAAGAGGCCTGCTGGTCTTTCCTTTTGACTCTTGTTTTGGGCGCATACTCCACAGGACATTATAAAGTCTCTGATATCTTTTTTCCAAGACGGCCACCAGAAGTAGCGCTTGATCTTTTCTGAGGTCTTGGATATACCGGGATGACCTTCCATTAAAGAGTCGTGATAACAAGAGATTACTTTTTTCTGTAAATCTGTGCTGGGTAGGTATAATCGTTCTTGGAAATACAATAAGTTGTCCTTTACTGCAAAGTCCTTTCCCTGCAGATGCCAATTCTGTATGTCTGCTGGAGTTACAAGTTGCCTAGCTTTATCCATAACTTCCTCTATGGATTCTGTGGCGATTACACCCAGAATTCTTTGTTCGGGAATGATTGGTACAGGTTTAGGGTTGACCAAGTGTTCTTCCACTCCCATCCGAGAAAGGGCATCGGCTTTACCGTTCTTTGTACCAGGTCGATAGGTAATTATGAAGTCAAACTCGGCAAAGAATAATGCCCAACGGAGTTGTCTAGAGGATTGGGCTTTTGCGGTCTTCAAATATTGCAGGTTTCGGTGATCCGTAATCACAGTAACGGTGTGTCGGGCCCCCAGCAGATAATGCCGCCAAGCCTTAAAGGCAGACTTGATAGCCAGAAGTTCCTTGTCAGTAATCGTGTAATTGATTTCAGGAGGCGAGAATTTGCGGGACCAAAATGCCACGGGATGCAACTGATTGGTTACCGGGTCCTTTTGTGATAGAACTGCCCCCATGGCAAGGCTTGAAGCATCAGTTTCCACGATGTAGGGGAGTTCGGGGCGAGGGTGTTTTAAGATTGGTGCAGAGATAAATTTAGTCTTCAAATCCTGGAAAGCTTGTTCCGCCTCGGTAGACCATTCAAAACGTTTGTTTTTCTTTAACAAGGCAGTGATGGGCTGGACTATTCGAGAGAATTCGGGGATAAACCGGCGGTAAAAGTTAGCGAAGCCTAACATGCTTTGCACACCTTTTACGGAGGATGGTGATGGCCATTTGAGAACTGCATCGACCTTCTTTGAATCCATACGCACTCCGCCAGGTGATAATATGAATCCCAAGAATTCAACTTCAGTCACGTTGAAAACACATTTTTCCAACTTAGCGAAAAGTTTGTGTTGACGCAATCTTTCGAGGACCATTTTCACGTGTTTCCGATGTTCAGATTCCGATGAAGAATAAACGAGGATGTCATCAATGTAAACAACAACACATACATCTATGAGCTCTCTGAGGACATCGTTCATAAAATATTGAAAGGCGGCCGGGGCATTGCAAAGTCCGAAGGGCATGACCTAATATTCAAATAGCCCATACTTGGTGCGGAAGGCCGTCTTCCATTCATCGCCCTCTTTTACTCGTACCAAGTGGTAAGCTCCTCTAAGATCCAGCTTTGTATATATGCATGCTTTTCTGACTTGGTCCAGGAGTTCAGGGATCAAAGGTAACGGATATCTATTCTTAACGGTGATCTGGTTCAGGGAGCGATAATCGATACAAGTTCTAAGGTCTCCTTCCTTTTTTGGAACGAAGAACAAAGCTGAAGAAGCAGGGGACTTGGAAGGACGAATAAACCCATTTGCCAGGTATTGATCCAGGTATTGTCGAAGGTGAAGGTTCTCAGGCTTGGTGAGGGCATAAATTCTACTACAAGGAGGAGTAGATCCAGGTATCAGGTCTATCTGGCAGTCATAAGACCTATGAGGAGGTAGAGAGTTAGCATGATCCTTCCGGAAAACATCTTGGTATTCTAGGTATTCTGGAGGTAACTGGGGAGTCTCTGAAGAAATTGCGGCCAGTGCAACACCAGGTGGAGGGTGACAAGTAGAGACACATTCTAGAAACTGGACCGTTCTTGCTCGCCAATCGATCAGAGGATTGTGTTTCTCTAACCAAGGTATTCCTAGAATAATCTGAAACTGAGGGGCCTTGATCACATCGAACACGATCTCCTCATGGTGTCCATCTTGACTTACTAGCGTCACCTCTTGAGTGGTATGCGTTACTGGCCCGGAGGCTATCTCCGTACCATCCACCGTAGTAATGACGTCCTTTACAGCCTTGGGACAAAGAGTTAGATTCATCCTCAAAACCATTTCATGATCCACATAATTGCCGATGGCACCGCTGTCGACGTAAGCTTCAATTGCATGTAATCGATCCGGATTATCAGGGCTAATGAGGACCATAGGTATCACGAAATGCGAGGTCACGGAACTGGTTTTCACGCTCGGCAAGAGGACCTCTATTCTTGTCGGGCGAGGTCGTTTCCCTGCTCAGAGTTTGTAACTTTGGTAACTGCAGCTCCTACTGCCTTCTTGGCAGGTTTCACCGGACAGTCTCGAAGAAAGTGCCCTGAGTTTCCGCAATATAGGCATAATTGCAACTGTTTCCTCCTTTCCCGCTCCCTTTGTGTTAGAGGACCTTTCAGACCCCCTATTTGCATGGGTTCCCCGGAGTCTACTCCTTTGGAAGGAGTTGGCGGTTTGGAAAATACTCGAGCATCAAACTTGGAACGATCGGCCTTCCTGTTCTGCAGCCTGTGATCTATTTGAACGACCAAGTCTATATAATCCGAACAGTCTTGTGGGGGATTCACTACTTGGGCTAAAACGTCTTTGAGCTCTCCACGTAGACCTCTATAAAACAGCGTAATCCTTTTGTCCTCAGGCCATTGAGTTTCCACTATTAGTCTATTGAAAGATGCAATATAAGCCAAAAGGTCTTGATTACCCTGTCGCAACGAAAGAAGCTCATTGTCCAAGGCCTGCCCCTGTGAATGTCTTGCGAACAGTTTTTCCATACTAAGCTGAAAGGCTTGAAAATCATGGAGAACCGGATCATCTTGATTAACTAGAGGGATCGACCAGTCTGCCGCATTGCCACTAAGGTACGAAAGTACAAAAGCTACTTTTGCTTGATCAGTTGGAAAGGCTGCTGGCCGGCATAAGAAGTGCAACCGGCACTGATTGATAAATACTGCAAACCTCTTTGGGTCACCAGAAAATCGTTCGGGCAGAGCCAGAGGTACATTACCAGGTAGGTTGATCTGCACTGGATTCATAGAGGATGTTGAAGGAAGATTTGCCCCTGATGCGGGTAACGGGGTCTGTCCGGCTTGTGACTGTAGCACTTGTCTAGCAAGATTGTCTGTTCTCTCCTTGGAAATAATTAGTTCCCTTCTTAGAGCATTCGTTTCCTGTCGAGCTGCATGCACTTCTGCCCTTAGTTCCCCAAGTAACCGGGCTAGGGGGTCAGTATCCGAGGTTTCCATAGCGCCTGGGTGAGAGTTTTGCGGTAGGCTTTGCGTTCTGTAACGCTCACCTGATTCTCGCAGAGGCGCCGGTCTTGACTGGGCGACTACCGTATCTTCAAAGGTGATGTGTAGCACCCGGTTGGCTCTTTGGGCTGGACCTTGTGCACTGTATGCCTGACGTGTAGAGTAAGATGTCTGCAGATAGAAAATATGGGGTTAATGAACTGGGGTTATTGGGGTGTCCCTATCTCTTTCCTCTTCTCCTCTCCTGTAGACCCCCAAAGGTTAACGCTCTCACCTTAGGTAAGTGAATGCCGAGCTCTCCATCTGCCTTGGGGCAGGGTGCTGTAACCAGTTTCTTCACTGGATAGGTAACGCTGGCCTCTTGACTTCAGAGGACTGCTGTCCGTCGTTTACTGCACGAACGGTAAGTTTCGAGTCATTCAAATGTCTTTAAAGTCTTTAGTAATGATGTCTCTTGTTTTGCAGGGTTCCGGCGATGGCGGATGACGGGCTGAAGTGAGTTGAAGATGGAGCCCGTGTGATGAATAGAAGCGCCTGGAAGCACGTAAGTAAGCGCTTGTTGCCTGCTTCACTATGCGCTCTAACTGTCTTTTTATTTTGCAGGTACGAGTTCGGAGCGGCTGCAGGGTGCCGGAATACCCACTGGATTAGATGTGGAAAGGAGTAATGGCACGTGAGTATTAAAGTTCCCCAATGTCTTTAAACGCACCTTGTTTTGTCTTTCAGATGCGGGATGCAGCGCCGAAGGCCTCCGGAGCGTGTGAAGAGTTGGTAAACTTTTGTCTTTCAGATGCCGGAATGCAGTGTGAAGACCTCCGGAGCGCACGAAGAGTAGGTAAGCCTTTGCCTTTCAGATGCCGGAATGCTAACCTGTTCTTTCTTGTCTTTATAGGTGTTGCTGAAGACTGGATTCAGGATGGTAAGCCTTTGCCTTTCAGATGCCGGAATGCTAACCTGTTCTTTCTTGTCTTTATAGGTGTTGCTGAAGACTGGATTCAGGATGGTAAGCCTTTGCCTTTCAGATGCCGGAATGCTAACCTGTTCTTTCTTGTCTTTATAGGTGTTGCTGAAGACTGGATTCAGGATGGTAAGCCTTTTTCCTTAGGCCCAGGACCGGATGCAGAAGACACGATGAGCGTTCTGCTGCAGAGGTTGCAGAATAACGCAAAGCAAGATTCATCCACCGGGTGTGGTTTAAATAGCCTCCTGTAGTGCTTAGGTCCCTCCTTCCACAGCCACGCCTAAGTAAGAAAAGAGTTCCTGGTAAGAAAAGAGTTCCTGCCTTCCAGAAGAGTTCCAGTGTTCTGAATCTAGGGAGTGGCTCCAGCCCCACCCAACAGGAAAAGTAGTTCCAAACAGAAGAGGATCAGAGGCTCAACTGGCAGGCAAGTAAGCAGCATGGTCTGCTGAAGGTTAGTCCACCCAAGCATTATGAGCCCGGCGCTTCCAGCGCTGGGACTGGGCATATTTATGAGCCTGGTGCCACTGGCGCCAGGACTGGGTCCAAAAGGTCCCAATTGGGACTGGTTGGCACTCGGAACCTGGGTTATGGATCTGCTTCCAAGGGAGTTGGGAAAACCCTGACCTTTTGGAAGCAGAGATCATGACAATCCATGGCCTGAGCCATCATCTCGGATGATGCTGCCTGTTGGGCTGCCATACCGTAAATGGATTGCTCCCACGCGGTATTGCCAGGTGGTGTACGGCCACCACGTCGGCGGGCACCACACCTGTCTGGGGCAAGGCGAACTGCGCCTTGCTGTGCCGGCACTGCCTGAGGCTGCAGGACTGCATTCCCCCTCTGATCTGCTGGCCCAGGAACAGGATCAGATGTCGCGGAGTGTGACCCTGCATCCGTAACCACCAAAGGCGTAGCTGCCAACACTGACATCCCCATTGAGGGTTCTGACCCTGTTGCAGGTGGGTGGGACAGAACAGAATCCCTCCCTGGAACACGCACCTGCGACGGCACGTAGGTCTCATCCGAATCAACACCTGAGTACAGCTCGGGGGAGGTGCAGCCAGAGACACCCCTTGAGAGCACGACCTGCAGCAGTTGTGGGTTCTCACCCACCACCACACCACGTCCCTCACTGGTGGTTGGTCGGCCCTCGGACCCCTCCTGGGTCTGCACCATCTCCACAACCCCAGCAGTATCAGGTGCGTCTTCCCCTGAAAAGATATAAAAACAAAGAAATGGAAACAGGCATTAGCACCATGGCACACAATGAGGGCTGAGAAGCAAGAGAACCAGTACTTGATTGACACATGTCCCACATGACTAAAACCCTCCCATGCATGCACCCTCACTGCGTATGAAGGGCAGGCAAATGGCACACACTGATGACACCAAGATGGAAGATGAACACATTTTCTGCATGCTGCCTGGCAGTGGCATCACATATTGGCATGTGATTGCCAGGTGAAACACACATGCCATCACACAGATGGCATATACCATTGCTATTGAGTGAAGATGGAGAGGAGGGCAGCACCTATTCATTCAGTCCAGTTCCCGCATGTAATAGCTTTTCTAATTCAAACAGGTCAGATTTTTCACCTGGAGCTGCCAGTCCGAAATGGTCCAATTGCACAGGGACATGTGTGAACAAATGATATCCAGGTAACAAAGTCACTCCACTTTACCATAGCCATGTCAGACATGTGACTAGAGGACTGCGACATGCCTAGTAAAAGTGGTGGAATGCAAACAATCTGACTGAATGAACAGTGAAAAATAAGCAACAATGTTGTGGCAAGGAAACACTTCAAGGGCAACTGGCGTGCAGTTGGGCTAGATGTCTACTGTTGGCAGAAGGGATACTGCTATGGCCAAATGCAGCTGCGCAGGATGTATTGCATGAAGCACATGGCTGACCCATACGACTCAGGCGCACACACTCTCACCTGGCACACAAACAGTAGTACTCACACACACCATGCACATGGATGACACACACATGCATGTGCACTCACCGGACAATGCCTCGTAATCAGGCAGATCTCCCACGCCTTGTATCTGTTCCTCCGTGACGTAGGTCCCAGCGACTGACTCATGTGGAGTGAGTTCCATGTCTACTACTGGAGACCCACCTCCAGTCACTAGAGTTGCGGCATGACTTGAGGCCAGCTTACTCTTTGCCCTGCGTTTTAGGTCATTCCAGCGCTTATAGCAATCATTGGCTGTGCGCCTCACGATTCCAAGGGCACTTACGATGTCCGCAACGGTCTGCCAGTGTGCCTGGCGTTGTGCAGGTGTGGTCTTGGATCCTGCAACAATGACCATCTCGTTGTCATGTGCGGACACATACTCGACAAGTGCATTCAGTTCGTCATCCGTGAAGCTGGGCTTCCTGGACGGGCCGGACTGTGTAGCCATGTCTGGGGCATCAGCCTGTGCCGGACGAGCACTCTTCCTCTTCCGCTTGGAAGGTGGTGGTGATCCTGAGTCTCCTGCGCCGCTCTGGACACTAGGGGCAGGAGCCCTGGTGGACTCTGTATCAGGAGTGTGGGATTGCACACTCAGCATGGGAGTTGGTGCAGGCATTGGCTCAAGTGTGATGGTGTCAGGGGGAATGTCAGCAGGATGGACTAGGACCGACACTGTCCTGGATGGGTGTGTGAGGGCTGGGGTGGATGGAGCCGCAGCTGCCCCTGCAGCCTCTCCGCCCTGCCTACTTGGGGCAGCAGATGACCTTGCTGCCCCAGATGCACGTGGCATGGTGACATCAACGTGCACCAGCGCACGTGTCATAGGCCTGCTGACCTGGAAGTCAGCCATGGAGTCAGCCAGGTCTGGTGCCACAATGGGCTGGTCAAACAAGGGCTGAGCATGGATGGTGTCAGCCACATCAGCCTCAACGGGAGGGCGGGGGGATTATGGGTGCCCTTGACTGGTCCTCCACACATGGGGGGACAGGCTCACCCTGCAAGTAATGACCACGTCCCCTACCGGATCCACCACGGCCACCACTTGTGGCTCTTCCACCTTTGCCACCCTTACGGAATCCTCGCCTCCCAGCCATGGCACTGATGTTAATGTGCGTATGGGAGTGGCTGTAAACTATTGTCCTGGGCAATTGGGGGTCAAAGGGGTTGGGTACCAGATGGTAATTGTACCCTAGTGCTCTTGCAAGGCTGAATGTAACCCCTGGGGAAAGATGACGGGTCACGCTACGCACAGGAGCCCCAAAAAAGGGAGATGAGGTGCACGCAACCCCGCCTAGACCACGTGTGCAGAAAGAAAAACCTGCACTACGCTGTGGCACCCAGTAACACAAGAAAGAACGTATGCGTGTCACACGCAGCCTAGAATGACCTCTGAAGGGGTAGGCTACACACGGGGCAAGCACAGATGTTAGATACGTGCGTGACTCACCGTCTGCCAGGTAAAAGAGCGTGAAAAAGGAGCGCGTTTGGTTGGCAACACCCCCGCCAAAAGAAGATTTGTACGCTGTCTGAGGAGACAGGACAACAGTAGAAGGGAACACTGTTTGAGGGAACAGGCCCAGGTAAACCAGTAAAAGAGAAAAAAGAGAAAAAGCTGTCAGAGGTAACAGGGAATACGAACTTGAAACGCTGTGAAGTAAATCGCGTGTGAAACGACAAGAAGTACAGAATTCACCCACTCGCTCTCCACGAAAAGCACGTACAAGGAAATGGTGTTCTACACGTACCTTTTATACAGGCCCACACGTCCAGCGTCACTAACGCGGCGTGTACGCGCTAGGGCCATTTCCACCAATTACACGCTTTGTCACTTCTGCGGTAGGGCCATTTCCACCAATTACACGCTTTGTCACTTCTGCGTGTAGGGCCATTTCCACCAATTACACGCTTTGTCACTTCTGCGTGTAGGGCCATTTCCACCAATCACACGCTTTGTCACTGCCGCGTGTACGCGCTAGGCCCATTCCCACCAATTACACACGATGACACTCTGACGTGCTGTCCAATTACACGCGATGACACTCTGACGTGCAGTCTTTCCACGTGTGCTCTGTCATCACGTGCTGTGTGGGAAACACCCGTGCGGGTGACGTCACAGACGCGCTTACACGCTGAGGGCCTTTGGTCCAATAGATTCGCGTATGCGTGCTGACGCGCTTACGCGCTAAGGGCCTTTCCTCGATTTTCACGCTGACGTGCAGGATTTTCACGTGCAAAATCACTCCGTACCAAGCTGGCCACGCGTAAGCACACAGAAGACCACGCTCCTGCCCAGAAGGCTGAATTACTGCCCCCCAGAGCCCCGAGCACGCTCCCACCTGCCATCTGCTGCTGCCTGACTGCCTGCTGCCCACGTGCCCTGCCATTTGCTGCCTGCACATCAGCCAGGGGTGCTGTTGCTGTGACCACCCCTGCTGGAACCGAAGACTCCCGACTGGGATTCCATCGCTCCACAGCCCAGCCCCAGGACCCAGTTGCCCACCCACTCCTGCCTCTGGGGTTGTCATGTCGGGGCAAACACCATCTGTGACCACTGACAACCCCCGGCCAGAGAGGCAGAGGGGCACCAGCTTCAGTGCCACCGAAGTTAGTGTCCTGGTGGAGCAAGTCCTGGGGCAGTATGATGCCCTCTTCGGAAGTTCCCGCGCCGACAAGGAAGGACAGACTCGGATCTGGACTGACATCGTGACTGCCATCAACGCGGAGGGGGTGGCAGTCCGGGACTTACAACATGTCAGGAAGCGCTGGGAGGACTTCAGGTCCAGGACCCTGAACAAGGCCCGGCGCCTCTTGAAGGCAGCGGATGCCAAGGGGCGCCGGGGCCACTTGTCGGAAGAACAGATGAGGGTCCTGGAACGCATATCCCCAGTGCTCCACGTCCAGGTCCTGGAGAAGCAGACCCGTCTGGAGTCGAGCGGTGAGTGTACATGCATCCTGATTGTGAGCAGTGCGTGTGGTGATTATTCGGTAGTGTGCAGGTTGCACATCTGTTTGTATGGGGTCGAGTATGGGTGGGGGTGTACAGGGCCGTGGGGCTGACACATGCGAGGGCTGTAATGTGTGAGACATGGATGGTGCTTGTGTGTGTAGGCTTGCATGGCAAATGCAGTTGTGCGTGCACACATGTTTGGATGAATGTGTATGTAAGTAGACATGTCCATGATGTCACGCATGTATGTTGTTTTCGGCTGCATGTATGAGCACTGTGTACATGTGCATGTGTGTGTATTTGACAAGGGTGCAACAGTGATGCAACATGGATGCATGTGACAGCGGTATGTGGAAGCCTGATTGGCAGATGTGACATGGATGCCCGTCTGAACAGTGCGACACTTGGCAGAGGTGTACACATGCATGCAAGTGTGGTGGTGTGTGTACATGTGTGGTGCACTTCCTGTATTGCATGTGATGTCTGGCTCCCCTTTGGCTGCTCATGCTGTTGTATGTGTAGGGATGGTGCTGGCAGTTGCGATATGGCTGTGGTATGGCTCATGTGTGCGAGTTGCAATGACATGTGTGTTGGGGATTGTGATGACATGTCTGAGGTTTGCCAATGCCACTCATGTGCAACTGTCATGTGTGTATGTGTCCATTGTACAGTGCCCTGATGCCTGTGTTTTGTTTCTCCCTGTCTGCAGCGTCAACTGATGAAGAGGGCGGAGAAGGTGCTGTGGAGCACAGCGGCGGGGATCCGACCGCCAGCCGGAGACGCAAGGCCCGGCTCCCCTCCCGTGTTGTCATCTCGTCGGGGAGTGAGGAGTCCGGTGCCGCGTCCCAGGCCGCAGCTGCCGGGGGGAGGTCCAAGAGGCGGAGGTTGGAGTTGGACTCCTCGGCAGCAGAAGGGGCAGCTGGGACCCCACAGGGCCCAACAGGGGAAGATGGCACGGAGTCATCCAGGTTGGTGGGGGGTTTGGTGGAGGAGGAGGCCGTGCAAGCACCAGAGACGGGGTCTGGAGGTGGGGATCCCACTGGTGCTAGTGGTGCAGTGCAGGACCATGGACAGGAGGCAGCACAGGCCGCCGCGGAGGTGCCTGTGTGCAATCCTGTCCCCGATCCTGTCCCTGCATCATCTTGCACCAGCAGGGATGCCTACGTCCAGACCCGTTTTCAGGCAGGGGATGAGCTGACGTCAACTGGCCTTCCTCTGCCTGCGGACGTGGTCATCCAGGTCCGGGTTGAGCCTGTCCTGGCTGGTGTGGCATTGCGTCAACGGGCAATGCGAGGTGACCTGCAGTCTTTTCATGGAGAGACTGCACGTCATCTCGAATGGCTCGTTGACCACGTCAGCCTGCTGGGACAGGTCACCCAGGCCGGATTCCTCCGTCTGATGGGGCTTGCTCCGACCCCCTCCTCAACTGGACCCCCTACGCGCCAGTCGTCCTCTGTGCCATCTTCCCACCCATCAGTCACCTGGGTGCCCTGTGGAGCTGCCTCTGACGGTGCGGCCAGGCTGGTGGAGGAGGCATCCCTGCCACAGTCGGGAGTCGGAGGTCCAGCAGGGGTGGCCACATCAACAACTGCACCCCAGCCGGCGGAGGATGTGCAGGCAGCAGGAGGCAGTGCACTGGCAGAGGCAGAGCAGCAGCAGCAACATGGTGGGAGCCATGAAGGCTCGGGGCCTTCGACATCGGAGGGGCAGGCATCGGCCGGAGGGCAGGAGGACCCAGGACAGAGAGTGTCTTCCGTGTGGCAGCGGTTGGGCCACGCCATAGGTGCGGAGCGGCGGCAGGCGGAAGAGGCGCGGCTCACAATGGTCAGGGCTGAGAACTCCATGCGGAGGGCCCTGAGGCGGGGCGAGTGCCTCGAGGCAATCCGCAGGGGGTTGGAGGAGGACACGGCGTCGTCCCTGCGGACCCTCGGGGACATGGAACAGGACCGCCTCCGGGACATCAAACAGGAGTTCGATGATGCCCTGGCCCGGAACACCACAGAGTGAGCCGCTGGACTTGCCCACCACCTTTGTATATAGTTCTTTAGTTTTAGGTTTCCTTTGTTTCTTATTATGATTTGGAGTCGACGGACACTGCTCCACTTTTTGTATATAGTTGCATTTTAGTTAGGTTTTTTTGTAGGTTTCCTTTGTTCATTTCGGCTCATGGACCCTTGGAAGTTTTTTACATAGTTCTTGATTGGATAGATATTTTTTTACATTTGACTTTGGACGACATTTTTTTGGATTCTGATTTGCTGTTTTTTTTTTTTTATACGGACATGCAGCTTATTTTTTCTCATTCCCATTGTAGTTTGTTTCATTTCTTTAGCATTCTTTAATTTTTTTCAATACAATTTTGTTTTCATACTTCACTGTGTGGTATCATCTCATTGGTTTCATGCATGTCATGTTGGGTGTTTTCCCATTCAATTGCAACCATTGTGTGTGACGGACATGGGTTCATTAGCTTGGAAGGTGGTGGTGATCCTGAGTGTCCTGCGCCGCTCTGGACACTAGGGGCAGGAGCCCTGGTGGACTCTGTATCAGGAGTGTGGGATTGCACACTCAGCATGGGAGTTGGTGCAGGCATTGGCTCAAGTGTGATGGTGTCAGGGGGAATGTCAGCAGGATGGACTAGGACCGACACTGTCCTGGCTGGTTGTGTGAGGGCTGGGGTGGATGGAGCCGCAGCTGCCACTGCAGCCTCTCCGCCCTGCCTACTTGGGGCAGCAGATGACCTTGCTGCCCCAGATGCACGTGGCATGGTGACATCAACGTGCACCAGCGCACGTGTCATAGGCCTGCTGACCTGGAGGTCAGCCATGGAGTCAGCCAGGTCTGGTGCCACAATGGGCTGGTCCAACAAGGGCTGAGCATGGATGGTGTCAGCCACATCAGCCTCAACGGGAGGGCGGGGGGATTATGGGTGCCCTTGACTGGTCCTCCACACATGGGGGGACAGGCTCACCCTGCAAGTAATGACCACGTCCCCTACCGGATCCACCACGGCCACCACTTGTGGCTCTTCCACCTTTGCCACCCTTACGAAATCCTCGCCTCCCAGCCATGGCACTGATGTTAATGTGCGTATGGGAGTGGCTGTAAACTATTGTCCTGGGCAATTGGGGGTCAAAGGTGTTGGGTATCAGATGGTAATTGTACCCTAGTGCTCTTGCAAGGCTGAATGTAACCCCAGGGGAAAGGTGACGGGTCACGCTACGCACAGGAGCCCTAAAAAAAGGGAGATGAGGTGCACGCAACCCCTCCTAGACCACGTGTGCAGAAAGAAAAACCTGCACTACGCTGTGGCACCCAGTAAAACAAGAAAGAACGTATGCGTGTCACACGCAGCCTAGAATGACCTCTGAAGGGGTAGGCTACACACGGGGCAAGCACAGATGTTAGATACGTGCGTGACTCACCGTCTGCCAGGTAAAAGAGCGTGAAAAAGGAGCGCGTTTGGTTGGCAACACCCCCGCCAAAAGAAGATTTGTACGCTGTCTGAGGAGACAGGACAACAGTAGATAGAAGGGAACACTGTTTGAGGGAACAGGCCCAGGTAAACCAGTAAAAGAGAAAAAAGAGAAAAAGCTGTCAGAGGTAACAGGGAATACGAACTTGAAACGCTGTGAAGTAAATCGCGTGTGAAACGACAAGAAGTACAGAATTCACCCACTCGCTCTCCACGAAAAGCACGTACAAGGAAATGGTGTTCTACACGTACCTTTTATACGGGCCCACACGTCCAGCGTCACTTACGCGGCGTGTACGCGCTAGGGCCATTTCCACCAATTACACGCTTTGTCACTTCTGCGTGTAGGGCCATTTCCACCAATTACACGCTTTGTCACTTCTGCGTGTAGGGCCATTTCCACCAATTACACGCTTTGTCACTTCTGCGTGTAGGGCCATTTCCACCAATCACACGCTTTGTCACTGCCGCGTGTACGCGCTAGGCCCATTCCCACCAATTACGCACGATGACACTCTGACGTGCTGTCCAATTACACGCGATGACACTCTGACGTGCAGTCTTTCCACGTGTGCTCTGTCATCACGTGCTGTGTGGGAAACACCCGTGCGGGTGACGTCACAGACGCGCTTACGCGCTGAGGGCCTTTGGTCCAATAGATTTGCGTATGCGTGCTGACGCGCTTACGCGCTAAGGGCCTTTCCTCGATTTTCACGCTGACGTGCAGGATTTTCACGTGCAAAATCACTCCGTACCAAGCTGGCCACGCGTAAGCACACGGAAGACCACGCTCCTGCCCAGAAGGCTGAATTACTGCCCCCCAGAGCCCCGAGCACGCTCCCACCTACCATCTGCTGCTGCCTGACTGCCTGCTGCCCACGTGCCCTGCCATTTGCTGCCTGCACATCAGCCAGGGGTGCTGTTGCTGTGACCACCGCTGCTGGAACCGAAGACTCCCGACTGGGATTCCATCGCTCCACAGCCCAGCCCCAGGACCCAGTTGCCCACCCACTCCTGCCTCTGGGGTTGTCATGTCGGGGCAAACACCATCTGTGACCACTGACAACCCCCGGCCAGAGAGGCAGAGGGGCACCAGCTTCAGTGCCACCGAAGTTGGTGTCCTGGTGGAGCAAGTCCTGGGGCAGTATGATGCCCTCTTCGGAAGTTCCCACGCCGACAAGGAAGGACAGACTCGGATCTGGACTGACATTGTGACTGCCATCAACGCAGAGGGGGTGGCAGTCCGGGACTTACAACATGTCAGGAAGCGCTGGGAGGACTTCAGGTCCAGGACCCTGAACAAGGCCCGGCGCCTCTTGAAGGCAGCGGATGCCAAGGGGCGCCGGGGCCACTTGTCGGAAGAACAGATGAGGGTCCTGGAACGCATATCCCCAGTGCTCCACGTCCAGGTCCTGGAGAAGCAGACCCGTCTGGAGTCGAGCGGTGAGTGTACATGCATCCTGATTGTGAGCAGTGCGTGTGGTGATTATTCGGTAGTGTGCAGGTTGCACATCTGTTTGTATGGGGTCGAGTATGGGTGGGGGTGTACAGGGCCGTGGGGCTGACACATGCGAGGGCTGTAATGTGTGAGACATGGATGGTGCTTGTGTGTGTAGGCTTGCATGGCAAATGCAGTTGTGCGTGCACACATGTTTGGATTAATGTGTATGTAAGTAGACATGTCCATGATGTCACGCATGTATGTTGTTTTCGGCTGCATGTATGAGCACTGTGTACATGTGCATGTGTGTGTATTTGACAAGGGTGCAACAGTGATGCAACATGGATGCATGTGACAGCGGTATGTGGAAGCCTGATTGGCAGATGTGACATGGATGCCCGTCTGAACAGTGCGACACTTGGCAGAGGTGTACACATGCATGCAAGTGTGGTGGTGTGTGTACATGTGTGGTGCACTTCCTGTATTGCATGTGATGTCTGGCTCCCCTTTGGCTGCTCATGCTGTTGTATGTGTAGGGATGGTGCTGGCAGTTGCGATATGGCTGTGGTATGGCTCATGTGTGCGAGTTGCAATGACATGTGTGTTGGGGATTGTGATGACATGTCTGAGGTTTGCCAATGCCACTCATGTGCAACTGTCATGTGTGTATGTGTCCATTGTACAGTGCCCTGATGCCTGTGTTTTGTTTCTCCCTGTCTGCAGTGTCAACTGATGAAGAGGGCGGAGAAGGTGCTGTGGAGCACAGCGGCGGGGATCCGACCGCCAGCCGGAGACGCAAGGCCCGGCTCCCCTCCCGTGTTGTCATCTCGTCGGGGAGTGAGGAGTCCGGTGCCGCGTCCCAGGCCGCAGCTGCCGGGGGGAGGTCCAAGAGGTGGAGGTTGGAGTTGGACTCCTCGGCAGCAGAAGGGGCAGCTGGGACCCCACAGGGCCCAACAGGGGAAGATGACACGGAGTCATCCAGGTTGGTGGGGGGTTTGGTGGAGGAGGAGGCCGTGCAAGCACCAGAGACGGGGTCTGGAGGTGGGGATCCCACTGGTGCTAGTGGTGCAGTGCAGGACCAGGGACAGGAGGCAGCACAGGCCGCCGCGGAGATGCCTGTGTGCAATCCTGTCCCCGATCCTGTCCCTGCATCATCTTGCACCAGCAGGGATGCCTACGTCCAGACCCGTTTTCAGGCAGGGGATGAGCTGACGTCAATTGGCCTTCCTCTGCCTGCGGACGTAGTCATCCAGGTCCGGGTTGAGCCTGTCCTGGCTGGTGTGGCGTTGCGTCAACGGGCCATGCGAGGTGACCTGCAGTCTTTTCATGGAGAGACTGCACGTCATCTCGAATGGCTCGTTGACCACGTCAGCCTGCTGGGACAGGTCACCCAGGCCGGATTCCTCCGTCTGATGGGGCTTGCTCTGACCCCCTCCTCAACTGGACCCCCTACGTGCCAGTCGTCCTCTGTGCCATCTTCCCACCCATCAGTCACCTGGGTGCCCTGTGGAGCTGCCTGTGACGGTGCGGCCAGGCTGGTGGAGGAGGCATCCCTGCCACAGTCGGGAGTCGGAGGTCCAGCAGGGGTGGCCACATCAACAACTGCACCCCAGCCGGTGGAGGATGTGCAGGCAGCAGGAGGCAGTGCACGGGCAGAGGCAGAGCAGCAGCAGCAACATGGTGGGAGCCATGAAGGCTCGGGCCTTCGACATCGGAGGGGCAGGCATCGGCCGGAGGGCAGGAGGACCCAGGACAGAGAGTGTCTTCCGTGTGGCAGCGGTTGGGCCACGCCATAGGTGCGGAGCGGCGGCGGGCAGAAAAGGCGCGGCTCACAATGGTCAGGGCGGAGAACTCCATGCGGAGGGCCCTGAGGCGGGCCGAGTGCCTCGAGGCAATCCGCAGGGGGTTGGAGGAGGACACGGCGTCGTCCCTGTGGACCCTCGGGGACATGGAACAGGACCGCCTCCGGGACATCGAACAGGAGTTCGATGATGCCCTGGCCCGGAACACCACAGAGTGAGCCGCTGGACTTGCCCGCCACCTTTGTATATAGTTCTTTAGTTTTAGGTTTCCTTTGTTTCTTATTATGATTTGGAGTCGACGGACACTGCTCCACTTTTTGTATATAGTTGCATTTTAGTTAGGTTTTTTTGTAGGTTTCCTTTGTTCATTTGGGCTCATGGACCCTTGGAAGTTTTTTACATAGTTCTTGATTGGATAGATATTTTTTTACATTTGACTTTGGACGACATTTTTTTGGATTCTGATTTGCTGTTTTTTTTTTTTATACGGACATGCAGCTTATTTTTTCTCATTCCCATTGTAGTTTGTTTTATTTCTTTAGCATTCTTTAATTTTTTTCAATACAATTTTGTTTTCATACTTCACTGTGTGGTATCATCTCATTGGTTTCATGCATGTCATGTTGGGTGTTTTCCCATTCAATTGCAACCATTGTGTGTGACGGACATGGGTTAATTAGCTTCATGAACATTGGGGGTGTAACATGTAATTTCCATTTCCATGTGGGGAATGGGTTACTTGGTAGGGCTTTTTGGCTGTGGAGGCTGACCATAACGCACATGATTGGGGATTGTGAGGACCTGGTGGAGGCTGCCCCTGCACTGCTGGGTGGTGGGGGTGGTGGGAGACATGAGTGGGGGCCTGGTGGAGGGTGCCTCTGGATGCTGGGGGGTGGGGGTGCAGGGGGACATGAGTGGGGGCCTGGTGGAGGGTGCCCCTGCACTGCTGGGGGGTGGGGGTGGTAGGAGACATTAATGGGGGCCTGGTGGGGGCTGCCCATGGTGGCAGGGGGGTGGGGGTGGTGGGAGACATGAGTGGGGGCCTGGTGGAGGCTGCCCCTGCACTGCTGGGTGGTGGGGGTGGTGGGAGACATGAGTGGGGGCCTGTGGAGGCTGCCCCTGCACTGCTGGGGAGGTGGGGGTGGTGGGAGACATTAGTGGGGGCCTGGTGGAGGGTGCCCCTGGATGCTGGGGGGTGGGGGTGCAGGGGGACATGAGTGGGGGCCTGGTGAAGGGTGCCCCTGCACTGCTGGGGGGTGGGGGTGGTGGGAGACATGAGTGGGGGCCTGGTGGGGGCTGCCCATGGTGGCAGGGGGGTGGGGGTGGTGGGAGACATGAGTGTGGGCCTATTGGAGGCTGCCCCTGCACTGATGGGGGGTGGGGGTGGTGGGAGACATGAGTGGGGCCTGGTGGAGGGTGCCCCTGGATGCTGGGGGGTGCAGGGGGACATGAGTGGGGGCCTGGTGGAGGGTGCCCCTGGTGGCTGGGGGGTGGGGGTGATAGGGGACATGAGTGGGGGCCTGGTGGGGGCTGGCCATGGTGGCTGGGGGGTGGGGGTGGTGGGAGACATGCATTGTTGATCAGTAGTGCAAGGTGACATGTGGGTTGGCTGGGGGGCATGCCCATGGTGGATGGGCTGCCTGCGGGACATGAGCAGGGGTGCAGGGTAGTAGTCCCCCGTGGTGTCGGCTGCCTGCAGGGGCCGTGGAGGTTGTGGAGCGTACACCTGGGAGGACCCACACGGCCAATTCACGTGTAGTACTCCCCAGAACCCCTGGAATACACATACCCTGCTGAAATCGTGTGTGGAACTTCCCGCGCACCCCTGAAATACACGTACCCTGCTCGCACTGGGCCAATCGCGTGTGGAACTTCCCGCGCACCCCTGGAATACACGTACCCTGCTGAATTTGCGTGTGGAACTTCCCGTGCACCCCTGAAATACACATACCCTGCTTGCACGGGGCCAATCGCATGTGGAACTTCCCGCGCACCCCTGAAATACACGTTCCCTGCTTGCACGGTGCCAATCGCGTGTGGAACTTCCCGCGCACCCCTGAAATACACGTACCCTGCTCGCACTGGGACAATCGCGTGTGGAACTTCCCGCGCACCCCTGAAATACACGTACCCTGATGAAATCGCGTGTGGAACTTCCCGCGCACCCATGGAATACACGTACCCTGCTCGCACTGGCCCATTCACGTGTGGAACTTCCCGCTCACCCCTGAAATGCACGTACCCTGCTGAAATCGCGTGTGGAACTTCCCGCGCACCCCTGAAATACACCTACCCTGCTTGCACGGGCCAATCGCGTGTGGAACTTCCCGGCACCCCTGAAATACACGTTCCCCGCTTGGCGTTTGCTGTTTGCCAGCCCGGTGAACTGGTCCATGGTTAGCGCAGCCCTTTGCGATGATTTCGCGATTTTGATGGCTTTTCCTTGCGCGAGGGCGTTCTTGGGGGCGTTACTGGCGCTGCTGCAGGGTCACTGCGATTCTCTGCGCCACGGCTGGTTTGGAAGCCTAAAATCCATGAATACGCTGTGCGCGGAAATCGGTTTTAGCGCACGTGCCTGGCGCAGTCAATCGCACGCGGACACTCTGCGCCAGCCGCTTGCGACACTTTTCTGCGAAATTCTATGAATTACCCTGAAAATCATAATACAATGATATTTGGATTAATCCATTGCTCAATGCACTACGTACCTCATGATATTTATTCCAATGATCCTTGACACTACTTTTAACATTACAATAAGAATCCCATGTACAGACTTTTCATGAAAAGTAAATGCACATGTGATGTCATCAGTGATGTCATTAATGACATTTGTGATGTCATCTCTGATGTCCTGGCTGTTAGTCTTAGCAGTGTACCGTGGTGGCGCGAGTTATGGTTGCTTAGCTTAGCATAACTGGTGAATTTCAGTTTTTTTTTTGTTTTACTTGGAACCATAACGTCCCTTTAACAAAGTTTTTCACTGAATTGCATAGGTTTTTAGTAGCGCAACTTAACCATAACGTCCCTTTAAGAATGTTTTTTTTACTGAATTTCATAGGTTTTTAGTAGCGCAACTTAACCATAACGTCCGTTTAACAAAGTTTTGTTACTGAATTTCATAGGTTTTTAGAAGGACAGCTTAACAATAAAATATATTCCTGACTTTATGTACATGTAACATAGAATATACTGAACCCCCGCTCCTGAATTTGATGTCCGCAAATTTTTCCTACGTCCGCGGCAGGTGCGGACAACAGTAGCACTATTCAAAAAGTCTGGGGGGTATCTTAAATTGTTATATCATAACATATGAACACTGGACAAGTTCACAAATCAGCACACATACACATTATATGTAGTCATAAATAAGAAGTGTAACCCATATATGTAACACATCAACCATTCATTTAAATGCAATATGTTCTAAAATGGAATATACCACAAGAAGAAAGACAAGCTTTCAACATGATCACCTCACAGAAACTGCACAACTAGGAACAACAGCAGAGCTACAAACCAGTAAGAACACACCTTACCAGAATCTAGTAAGTATACTTCATTTAACTCATATATTTCTAAAATTTCTGTAATAGATATAAAAAAAGTGATATATATTTTTTTTTTCTCACAGAAATGTCTAGTACTCTGGAGTAGCCAGATGAGAATTTCCCATGTGAGGAAATGTCTGAAGATAGTGAACCTGATGGTAGACACTTTTCTATACAACCAATTAATACATATTACTGTATATACATTTAACATATACATTTTCTTTTGTACAGACCATACAAACATTGAAAATAGTACACAAAGTGAAATGTTGGATAAGACTCTCCAGTGCATGGAAGAAAAAATTGACATATTCATGGCAAATTTCAACAATTTGAAAAACTTTGTGGAGGACCACTTGAAAGAAAAAACTAGATACCATTGCCCCACATGTACCTGCCCCCCCTCACCAGATCCCAGTCAATTATCCCCAAACCCTCTCCATGAACAAAAATGGTTTGATGAGACTTCCATCCCTTCTTCACCTCATATGAATCCTCTTGAAACCCCCAATTCTCCTGTGTTTGTCTCAGTTTATGCTTCACCTTCTCTGTCATAAATTTTAACATCCATATATAATAAAGTAAAATTATTATATTGTGTCCTAATTCATTTCTTTTTTAAATTTTTTTAAAATCAGTTGATGTGTCTGCGGACAGTGCCCATGTCCAGAATGTTCATAAGCAAACGAAAATGGGGGCGTCCTAAGAAAACTATACCTGTCCATACTGTTTGCAGGCAAGTTGTAACTGTTCTAAGAACAAACCTGGTGTTCGGGATGTCCGTAATGAATCAAAATGGAGGTGTCCTAAGGACACTATGCCTGTCCGCATTGTTCGCAGGCAAATTGAAACTGTTCTAAAAACAGAAGAGGTGTCCGCGATGTCCATAATTAATCAAAATGGAGGTATCCTAAGGACACTATACATGTCCGTACTGTTCGCTTGCAAGTTGAAACTGTTCTAAAAACAAAAGAGATGTCCGGGATGTCCGCAATTAACCAAAATGGAGATGTTCTAAGAACATTATGCATGTCCATAATGTTCGCAAGCAAGTCCAATCTGTTCTAAGAAAACATTTAGTGTCTGGGATGTCCGCAATCAAACTAAAATGGCGGCGCCCTTAAGACACTATACCTGTCTGTACTGTTCGTAAGCAAGTTGAAACTGTTCTAAGAACACAAGAGGTGTTCGCGATATCCGTAATTAATCAAAAGGGAGGTGTCCTAAGGCACTACACCTGTCCGTACTGTTCGCGGGCAAGTTGAAACTGTTCTGAGAACACACTCAGTGTCCGGCATGTCCAATTAACCAAAATGTAGATGTTCTAAGAACACTATTCCTGTCCGTACTGCCTAAAGAACATCTATGCACATGCGCACCACATCCGTAAGTTCTACGAACATTGCGCCGGTCCATTACTGTTTGTGTCGCTTGTCTCGCTTGTGTCGCACTTTAATTAATTTCAGGACCCGAACATTGTCCGTGGAACTGCCGCACACATGCGCACAACTGTTCCCGTGCAGCTGATGTCCTGCAAACACCTCTTCCCTTTGCTGACATGTTCGCAGCGCCATCCTGTGACCGCACCCAGGCTGAGCATGTGTCCTGAATTGTGGACACTGTCCGGGTCCCCGAACATTTTAAAAGTACCTTTTTCGGGCAATCCACAGTATTTTATGGTAAAAATGCACCATAGCACATGTCCCAGACAATAACCCTGACTTTCCATATATTTTTTAGAAATATTTTGAGCCCTTTTGGGGTATTTGTTCTGTACGTGGACAGCACGGCTGTCCGCAAACCACGCACCAGTACTCCTATAAAAGGTCACACCCCAGAGCTCATCCTCATTGTGTTTCTGGCTACCTTACCAAACACAGTGCATTTTTCTGCCAATTTTTAAAGATTTTCTTCATGGATTCTCTACTGCCACCAGGTGCTACATCTGCCTCAGCACCACCCCCACCCCCTCCACCACCACCACCACCTTCCCCAAGGGCCTGAAGATCGGAACAGGCGTGAGGATGCAGAGGGGGATGAAGAGGATGAAGAGGATGAGGTAGTGGAAGTCCCTACTACCAGCACTCGCAGTGAGTCTTGGGTGTGGCGGTTATTTACCATTCACGGTAACGTACCCAGGGCGCGTGCGAACCAAGTCACCTTCAACAAGTGCAAAATGATACTGAGTCACGTTAGGCCTGGTTCGTACAGCTTTGGTACGACTACTATGAAGCGTCACCTAAAGCCGTTCCACGGTAGGGCCGTTCGTAAGGTTGTACCTTGGAACGAGCGTAGTAGGTTGAGTTCCTCTACTTCATCCTCTGTTTCCGCTCCTCTTACCACAAGAGACACTCCTGTGGGAGAGCACATCCCTCCAGCTGCCTCACCGGCCATTCACAATGCTGATGACCCTTACCTTTTAAGGGTCACAGTTTTGTGTATGTACTGCGATGCAGTACTCTACAGGGGAGAGAGACTTCGAAGTGCTATTGAGACTCTGGTCTCAGAGCACAAGAAGACTTGCTCCCTACCTAAATAAGGACCACCCTACATCTTCCTCTCTGCACCCGCCCTTTCTTATCCCTGTGGTTGGTGTCCCCGCTTACCCTCCTTTCCCCTCCTCTCCTAGTGTGTCGTGTGTAAAAAAAAAAATACAAAACAACAAAAAATCAAAAAAAGGCTCTTTTCAGAGCCGCCTTTCACAGTCAAAAAATAGAAGTGGGAAATAAACTGAGCAGGGTGCTGTTTTTTTTTAGAAGTCCACGGACAGTTCGCGAAAATAAAAAAAAAATGGAGTATTGCCCTATCAAAATGATTGCACTTTTATTTGGGAGGAAGTGGTGGCTTTGAAAAGAGTCTTTTGTGGTATTTTTTGTATTTAAAAAACTTTAAAAAATCAACACCTACTGCAAAAAGGCTCGCTGTAATTTCACAAAAGGACGTAATGCATCTTGTACATTTCTCAGAAAAGTCTGATTACCAGCGTAAGTAAAATGGACTCCATCTCTACCAAAAATGTTTGTGCTGCGAAACATAATGTTTTCATTGTGAAAAGAGGACATGCCAACATCTCTTAGAAAGGCACAAACAGCCTTATTGACATTACGCCTCGCTTTTTCCATTTGGGGACCAAATGAAGAAGAACACAGCCACATTTGTCTTTGCACAATACAAGAAAAAATCACTTGGGAATTTGGAAACATATCCATCACCTTCCCAAGTCCTTCTTTCATCGCAAATTGCAAAGAAATTCCTGACACATGTCCCAAACTGGTCCCTCCACAATGAAATATAATTATGTCTGGATGATGCTCTGTCTGCAAACTTACACAGAGAGGTAGCAAGTCTAGCCACTTCATTCCGCGTACTCCATGCCAGTGCACTTCCATATGAGGGAATCCAAGATCTGCAGGTACTCCACAGCATTGTGCATGTACCTCCAACCAATGTATCCATGAGTCTCCCAAAATCCAGACAATCTGTTTTCTGACACACACAGCCATAGCTAACTGTTCTTCTCTCCGGAAAAAGACCAGACTTCTTAGACAACACACCCAACAAACTTTACTGACCAATCAATTCCTCTGCTCATTCTCATTTGCATGCCTCTCCACCCCAAAATGCCTGTATGTAATTTGCAGTGTCTGCAGACTTCCGTTATGTCTGTGGACATATCATAACCTAGACAGTCCTTCTACCATTTCCACTTCACTCTCTGTGCCATTCCCTCATTGGACAAGGTAAACAGTCACACAGCCATCCATCAATCACATTCAAGACCTCTACATCTAACTGCATCATCAGAGTTCAGCACTTCAAATGTACTGTAGATTACTCTGTGTACAAGTTTCATATCATTGGAAAGCACCTACTACAAAAACTACTGCACAGGTCTCCAAGATTTCTACTTGCAGCTGTATGCATATCCACATGCATGAATACAAACAACAGGTATGCATTTTTCCTGCCCAGTACAAATACAAATCTTATGAATGCATATAAACAGAGTAACTGTCACTTAATCTGTATAACCTACAAAATAAACTTACTGTCATTTTTCCCATCCACTATAATCAACTGTCACTTCCAAACCTGTCTGCTATCTAAAATGTGTTTTACATAGACAGCTATCGAAAAAAGTACACACAGTCAGTATGAGGTCAAGCACCTTCAAACACGCACAAACATAAACACTAACATTGAAAAACTCCCAACTGCAATAACACCACTACCTGTACATCATATCCTTCTGATTAATTACCCACACCTTCACATATGCATACATGCCATGCTTTTCTATAAACTATCTGTCATTTACCTTTTAAAAATTGCAAAATAAGTATATCATTATTTTTTCTATCTCCTAACATCCAATAACACTGTCTTAACAAATTAAGTATATTTCATACACTTTCTATTCTATTTATTTGCATAGCATGTTCAACTAACATAATGTAAATAAAATATGAAGGCTGAACATAGTCAAAGGAAACTACATACTATAAACACACAAAATGACTAACTTCTTTGCTTTACAATTAAAGTGAAGAACACACTCCTGAAAAGCAGCAGATTCTGAAGTACAAAAAACAACTCAGAAGAAACCTAATCTTTCCACACAAAAAAGTAAGTACAATACTCAATACTACCACAATATACTTACTGTTACTCAAACACACAGTGTGGTTGATTCTTGGTATTTGTGCACCCAAAAAAAAAAAAATAAGAGCACCATTCTGTCCACAAATACCCATTTGTTTAACAGGAATTTGCAGACAAAATTCTGCACAAATCCCTGTTTTTTCGGTGCACAAATTATATAACTCAGCCTCTAGAATGTTATTATTGCGGAACAAAGTACTGTTTTAATCCTGTACCGTTAGATTTAGTATTTGTGCTTCTCCTCACCACTAGCTTACTTTCTACTGTCATCTGAACCCCAGTATAGAAACACACAAATAGAAGAATAGCCTCCACACACCATTTCATACATCTCTACCATCATACTCAGATACTAACGCACACAGTACACAAGCCATAGAAAACAACGTAGAAGTAGAGCGAATGAAAAAAGAAGAATCCAAAATAAGCATCCATCTCTAGCAGAATTTGTACAAAAAGTTCAAACAAAACAGCTAATACAGTCATTTAGCAAAATTAAACATGTTTCTAGTACAGAAACTTTACTTCCTCTATCAAAATGTAAAAGGAAAAAGAAAAACGATTTTCAAGAATTCAACTACCACCACTGCTAAAACTACTCCTATAAATCTGGATATAATGGCAAGTAAAAATACCCAAAAAAATATTTTTGCAAAAATGTTTCACCGCAGAGTCCTTCAACATCTTATAAAAACAGGAGAGAAATCATACACAATCCTTAAAACCTACCGTAGAAAATTAATATTAGAAGCCTTGATAGACAGTGCAGTCCTACTCAAAAGAAAATTATTTATTTTAGTGTTAAAAAGAATGAAACCACTAACAAAACTAATTAGTAAATTACAAAAAAGACTTCTCAATAAACGGAATGTCAAACAAAATAACTTCTTAAATATCTGTGGAGGTGAATGGAGTCACACCACAAACACAGAACCATATTTTAATGAAGAAGCATACAAACAAAAACAAACAAATACGATTGCTATACATAGCAGTGGATGGGGTTATGAAAAAATTAATAATACCCTAATGGAACAAGAAATACTGCTTACAAAAACATCCCCTGAAAACTCAGAATTACCTCTCCATTCGACTGGACGAAAACATCCAGTATACAAATGGTCATGCACGTCAATGTGTAACATTCCCAAAAAATATTTCAAGTCTTTACGCCAATTTCTCAATATGTGAAAGGCAAAGACAAAATCAAAATGAAACTGCTGAAAAATATGAATACCTGTCCAGTACGTAAATACAAAGGGCTACAAGGACATTCATTAGCCTGCATTTCAGGACCAATTTGCAAAAGCACCTTCTATCATATCAAAATGATATCAACTCATCATCCAACTATAAGAAATCTAGTCTATAAACTGTACTATGCCAAAAGTTCTGCATTACCACTAGCCAATTTAAATAACAATCTTCTACATGGTACAGCCAAAGAACTACTTGAAGAAATTGACCATATCCAGGAAAAATATTTTGGAAGTGAAAGCCACTTAAAAAACGCAATACCTTAACAACAAACTAGCAACAATTGTACACATGGCAACCTTCTACTACACACATACAAAAAAGAAATACTAACATTTAAAAGTACATCCACTGAAATACTAAACCATGTGTGTGTGTGTTGCCGCAGAACTTTTTATAAGACTAACACAAAAACTATGGAAATAACATACAAAATAGACGACAATCAAGATTCTAAATGGTTTGAATGAGTTCTCTATCTTATAGCAGAAAACAGATATGAAATAACTGACCCTATAATACTTTGCAGTTACTTCACTACAAAACTTGACAACAACCAAACTCCTTCACGTGCTATCACAAATAATTTGGAATTATTTCCACTACCAAAATACCTGCAACAACTCAATTTATATGAGAGCATCATAATTCAAACAGTACACCCATTTCAAGCAACAATACGTCTTCAACTAAAAACAGAAAAATTACCTCCCTCAGAATTGGTAAAAGGTATTTGTGGCAAAGTAGTTCATTTACCATTAAATCTGACAGAAAATGTGCACACTCTAGGAGTGCAACATCCAATAGAACAATCTTTAATTATCTCAGCAAATGGTGTACAAACAAAAGACAAAAAAATTGGGCAACAACTTGTCAACTTACATAAAGTTAGACAAGCCTTGCAATATTTAAAAGACAATAATGAGTACTACAAAGAAATAAATATTGAAGAAAACTTAAGTGGAACAACTGAAATAATTCAAGAGTCACGAGAAACTGGTCAATTTAAACTTCTGGATACCGATGCAGTATCCAATATTTTAGACCATTATACAATTCATCCATTGCACTCTAAAGACAGCATAGATGATGCACTCACTAGAAACATATCAAATTCGACAAACCAAAGGATCACCAATGAGCATATGGGAAAAAAGTGTAGAAACACGTGCTTTTCCTCTACTATTTCCTACTGGCAAAGGAGGAAGATACAATGACACACCCACTCGAATAACAGCATCAGAATACCGCTCATTCCAAATATATTCTGAAGATCCCAGATTTAGACAAAATGTGGAATACATATTCCACCTACTTTTTGAAAGTGAACTAGCAACTCTATGTTACAGAGTTGCACACATATTGAAATCAGGAACACAGTTTAAAAATATGTTGGCTGCTCAATTAATACAAAAAGTGCAAGAAAAAGATGAGGTTTTACAGTCAAGTATTGCAAATCTGTTTGCGTGGTCCGAAAGAATACTGGTTCCGACGTCACAGAGATGTACGTTGTATGATCAGAAACCTTGGACTACCCACTTGGTTTGTTACATTAAGTTGTGCAGAATATGCATGGGAAGATTTACATGATTTCCTACGCATATCAAACAAAAACAAAACAAACAAAGATATACTAACACCTGGAGAACTTTGGTCTCCAGATCCTGTTAATGTTTCAAGATATTTCCATCATCGTTTCATTGCTATGCTACACTTTATTTGTAATAAAACTGTTCCTCCACTTGGAGAAGTGCAACACTTCTTTTGGAGAAAAGAATATCAAGCCAGAGGAGCACCACATATCCACATGCTTTTATGGATTAAAGATGCTCCTAAATTTGGTCAATACAGTGATGCCACTGTTTTTCAGTTCATCCAAAAATATGTCACTTGTGAAATCCCTTAACAAACGACAAATAGTGACCTTCATGCACAAATTGTACAATTTCAAAGACACAAATGTGGCCAATATTGTCATTGCAAATACAAAAAGAAAGGGAAATGCTACACCACATGCTGGTTTGGTTTCCCTAGACAGTCACAGAAACAGGTGAAGTAAACAACTTCATGTCTTCAGTTAGACATAATGTTAAAGGTAAATCACCTAAGAACACATATTACATAAAAAGAAAAGAATCAAAATATATCAATGATTACAATGCAATCATTTCCCACTTATGGAATGCAAATATAGATGTGCAGTACATTGCAGACAATTCCACTGCAGTTGCACAATATGTTACAGCATACTTAACAAAAGCAGAAAAAACAGAGCTTCAAGACCTCTGGAATGACCCATCATCAGAAAAACACTATCTCTGAAATTGTACAGTTTAGGAATAAAAATGATCTCTCATAGAGAATGTGGTGCCTACAAAGCTGCAGATAGTTTAACCAGTACTGTTTTGTATGGAACATCTGAAAATATAGTATGGCTAAGTCTTGGTCCTATTGTCAAATGAAACATAGAAACAATAGCCAAAAATGATCCAAACAGCCAAGACATTTTGAAAAACAATTTACTAGACACATACTGCCCGAACAGGAGTACCATTTTGGAAAACATGTGTCTGTACTACAT
The DNA here is from genome assembly GCF_040938575.1 of Ambystoma mexicanum. Lineage (NCBI taxonomy): Eukaryota > Metazoa > Chordata > Amphibia > Caudata > Ambystomatidae > Ambystoma > Ambystoma mexicanum. The sequence goes on along the minus strand of NC_090932.1, from coordinate 483,701,342 downwards.
AGCCCAAAACTTTGCATACAAAAATAATATAAAACCCGATGAAAGCAAAGGTAGATATACAGTGACAGATTGTGAAGGCAGCTTAGTAAAACTTACTAAACCAAGTTTAATTAATTATATCAAATTGTCATTAAACACTCCTCAACAGAAAGAACTATATTACATGTTCCTCCTACAACTTTTTAAACCATGGAGAAAAGAAGAAGAGTTACTAGATAACTATGACTGCTACGAAGATGCTTTCAAAGCAAATGAAAGCACTATCACCGATCTGACCTTTATGCCGTACAAAACAATGTTGCAAAATAAACAGCAACATGGAGAAGAACTCCAGGCCCAACTAGATAAGGACACTCCTGACAGTAGTCAACCTTCTATAACAGTAAGCCAAGAACCACTGGGACAGACACTAATAGCAAATGAGGCAGAATTAGCTATGACAGAAGTAGAAAACACTATGTTTCACTTTGAAGAAGATACAGAAGACTTAACTGCACTTCAATCAAAACTAAATAAAGAGCAGCACACCATTTTCGAAGAAGTAACAAAACAAATTGCACATGGTGTACAACATGAAAATAAAGAATGTACCTGCCAAAATTATAAACCTATACTACTATACGACAGTGGTGAAGCTGGTTCAGGTAAAACATTCTTAATCAAAACCATCAGCAAGTTCCTTCAACAATTGACAAACAACAAACTGTCAGCTGTTGTAACTGCCCCCACAAGTTTAGCTGCCCACAACATAGGCGGTGTCACTTTACACTGACTCCTTCCAGTAGAACACCAAAACAAATTAGATCATTACAAACTGTCTACAGAAGTTGCAATGGAACTACGCAGAGTTTTGAAACAAATGAAAATGCAACTAATAGATCAAGTGAGAATGGTCTCCAACCTAATGTTGGCTTTGATTCATCTCAGATTGCAAGAAGTACTCTTTGGAAGGAAACACATTATTGTTTTTGCAGATCTTCTTCAATTGACACCAGTGAAAGGTGAACCTATTTTTAAAACCTTAGGACACAAACTCTGCCGTAAAACTATTGGCAGCATAGGAAATGTCAACTTTTGGCAACATTTCCAATACAGAGAATTAACAGAGGACATGCGCCAATCTACAGACCTCACCTATGCCAACATTTTTGAAAGTATTAGAGTTGGTGTACTATCTCAAGAAGCACAAACAATATTAAAAACCGGGCACATCCATGCACTTTATGGCAATAAGTCATGTGCTACTGATGTTATGGAACAATTAGCACAAAAAATGTCAATTGTATGGCCTTAATGCCAACTCTTGCAAGCTGTTCGAAATTCAATAACAATGTTAAAAAAAGAAATGCAACCAATAATTGCAATTTGCTTCACAGACAAATTGGAAGTACATGGTATTACTCTACCTATGTGTGAACAAGCCACAACACGACTAAATACCTTAGAAAAATCAATCTCAAACATAGCTGGCTTGTACAAAATATTAAAAGTATCCTTAAACTGTAGAGTAATGCTTAAACGTAACCTGGACGTGGAGCAAGGACTAGTTAATGGAGCACTGGGTACAGTTGTTAGCTTTCAAACATACCCACGTGACAACAACATTCAGTTTGTCAATATATTCTTTGACAAACTTTCAGAAGTAAAAAGAAAAGGGCGCTCAACAGCTCGATTCCTTCTCTTCAAAGACATGTATGTACGTAGAGAACAATTTTCTCTAACTCTAGCATATGCAGTCACCATTCATAAATCCCAAGGTTTTACCCTAGAGAAAGCATTAATAGATATTGGTAACACAGTGTTTAAAGTAGACATGAGCTACGTAGCACTATCATTTTTACGTACACTTGAAGGTCTATTTCTAGTAAAAGTAAAGTAAAGGAAGTAAAGTCAACGCTGATATTCCTTGCATTCTAGAATACAATAGACTACGTTCACTATACACCCCCAATCTAAAAGCATATCCTGTTCCACAAAAAATAAAACGTAAAAGAAAAGTAATTCAAACAGAGATGCAACAGAATCTGACTGCAAATCCTCCAAAGAGAGTAAAATAAGCTATGAAGACCTATTAGTCAAAGTAACTTAGGTACTTCTTCAGAAAGGCAACATACACTCTGAAAAAATGACTTGGACACAGAAATACCTGGTCCATTCACATTTTCAAATGTAACTGGTGTAACTGGTGTAAGTTGTTAAGGAAATGTAGCAATTAATATTCTATTTCAATTGCTACCAATTGTTGACAACATTTACTTACACACTACAGACCAACTGTGTTTGCAAATGTTAGTCCTTCATTGAAATTCAATTCAAAAAAACAATCCTGACAACACGTATAGTGTTCATGGAATAAGACAAAAGTTGGACTACTGTGCTGGAATGGTAGAATTCACAATAAACTGACAAGAAGATCCACAATAATTTATAATGTACTTACCACAAGTATTGGAAAACAAATCATATCTGTAAATGAAATCTTCCAGATTTCATACATGTGGAAACATACCTGCACTCTCTGCAACAATGTTACACAAGAAGAAATCCCTAACAAGCACTTTGTGTATGTCTCCATACCAAATTATGAATTCATTCCATTTCAGCAACTTGTACAACATGCAAACCATGGCAGATTATGTACTAACTGCAGTTCAGATAATCGCTCCTCCTTACTAATACAAACACATAGTAACTACGTAATACTAATGCTTCTATGTTACAATGCAAATGGTACCAAAAACAATTGCAAGCTGACTGGATTCACACATGGTCAACGCAGGAGCCACAACGCAGGAGCCACAACCAATGCATGTCACTACACTGCATATATAAAAAAAAGAAATGTGGACGGTTCGAATGTAATGATAGTACCATTACTCTAAAGCAGAGATTACCAGCAAATCTTACAAATGCTTATTTAATCTTGTTAAAACCAAAATTTTAATAACTAATATGTACTTAAACATTAACAAAACTTCAATTAGAAAACTATAAACTATTACAATATGCCAACAGGTATCCTAAGACCCCAAGATTCTATAACAACCAAATAGATAAATAAATACCACTAAATAAAAAAATATATATATTAATAAAAGTTAGAACACACCATCAGATATCTAACTGCTTCAGAAATCTGCAACAAAAATGTGTATGGTTACTCTAAAGCAGAGATTACAGGCAAATCTTACAAATGCTTTTTAATCTTCTTAAAACCAAAATGTAATAACTAATCTGTACTTCAACATTAAAAAAAAGTTCAATGAAAAACTATAAACGGTTAGAATACGCCAATAGGTATCTAACTAGCCCAAGATTGTATAACAACTAAAAATAGACAGTTACAATACGCCATCAGGTATGTAACTGCTTCAGAAATCTGCAACAATCCAACAGATTGAACATTAACCAAAAACAAGAAGTAAACACTGAAAGGAAACAAACAAATAGACTGTAGCAAAACAAAAAAGGGTTTTTTAATCTGACAAGGATTTATGTTTTCCCACAGACCCAATGATTTCAAAAACAAACACAGAAACTGAGCAAAATGCACAGTACACTGGTTGTAAACCAAATATGAGGGTAAAAAGAAAAGTATTATGAAATGTAATACATCTTTATAGAATACATACACTAAAATTCAATTTCTTTTATCACAGAACTTGAAAAAGAATACTTCCTCCAGGTACCAAACTCATATAAAAAATGTATTGAATGTCAACAAATGAAGCAGTAATTATAATTGAAACCATTTCAAAGATAATCACATCTATTGGTATGATCTATGGCTGTGATATGGTGCAATGGTTGTGGTCAGGACCTAGAGTATTGACTTAGAGTATTGAGTATACAGCCTACAACCTTCACCCATGCACCGTGCCACAACCACCACAACATATCACACCCATAGTAGCTTATAACTTCAGTACTTATAACTTCAGTCTTCGGTACATTCTGGCCACAACTCCAAAACATATCACACCCATGCACCCAAGACTCTAGGCCCTGGCAGCAACCACCGCAGCATATCACACCCATAGATCACACCCATAGAATCAAACATTTTTAACTAGGCCTCATGGCATTTTTAATGTCCGCGGACACCTTCGATGTCCTTAGAACAGTTTCTACTTGCCTGCAAACAATACGGACAAGTATAGTCTCCTCGGGACACTTCCATTTTCATTTATTTGAGGACATGCCGAACACCACGTATGTACTTAGAACAGTTTCAACTTGCCTACGAACACTACAACATCCCGAACACCACGTGTGTTCTTAGAACAATTTCAACTTGCCTGCGAACAGTACGGACAGGTATAGTGTCCTTAGGACACCTCCATTTTGATTAATGGCGGACATCCCGAACACCAGGCGTGTTCTTAGAACAATTTCAACTTGCCCGCGAACAGTACAGACAGGTATAGTGTCCTCAGAACACCTCATTTTCATTTATTTTCAGACATCCCGGACACCGTGTGTGTTCTTAGAACAGTTTCAACTTGTCTGCGAACAGTACGGACAGGTATAGTGTCCTCAGAACACCTCATTTTCATTTATTTTCAGACATCCCGGACACCGTGTGTGTTCTTAGAACAGTTTCAACTTGTCTGCGAACAGTACGGACAGGTATAGTGTCCTCAGAACACCTCAATTTTCATTTATTTGCAGACATCCCGGACACCGCTTGCGTTCTTAGAACAGTTTCAACTTGCCTGCGAACAGACAGTTATAGTGTCCTTAGGACATTCCCATATGGAACGATTACGGACACCAAGGACAGCGCTACTGTCCGCGGACACAACAAACACAACAGCGGTGCCTACCACCTAAGTAGATACAATATTCAAACCATCTCTTACCCCCCCACAATCCCCAAATAGTCTTACAAAACAACGCACTTGCCAAAATTGTATTTCCCCACCATTTGACACAGCGCTGTCCGCGTATGTCCGCGAATACAAGATGGCAGGCGTTTCCAAAAATCTGAAGCACTTCACGCTCTTCACCATCCAATCAGCAAACACGTTGCATGTCCGCGGACATGACGCAAGCCGATTAGCCAATCAGGACACTGTCGGCGGACCGAACAGGGAAGTGTGTCCGCGGACCGAACATAGATATCACTAATTTTTGTTGACCTACTTTTTGGTCATTTTAAAAAAAATTACTGATGAATTTTCACCAAAATTACAAAAGCATGCTTTCTAGACCAAGCCGCTGCTCTTGGTCCAAATTTGGTGAAAATCCGTCCAGCGGTTTGGGCTGTACGCGTAAGCAAAGTTTTTTCCCCATTCAGTCTATGGGAAAAAAAGGCATTTTGGGACCCACCCTATAACTTTGCCCCCCCCTGTACCAAAACTCACCAAACTTTGCTAACACATTCAAAGTGGGCTATATACTTTTTTTGCAAAGTTTGGTGAGGATCCATCCAGGGAGCGCGAAGTTATAAGCCGCCCAAAAAGTGCTCTTCCTATGGAAACAGCAATTTAACCATAACTACACGGCTACTACCGTGGGCTTTGTAAAATATACAAGGATGTTGGAGGAGGTGGGGAGCAAGGAGTGGTTGATCATTCTGTCACGACTCGCTCCCTTCGCTCCCGTTCCCACCACTTGGGGGCATGATTTGGGGTTTATTCCCTGCTGGACCTTCCCACCACTTGGGGGCATGATTTGGGGTTTATTCCCTACTGGACCTTTCCTCCGAACCTTATGCTACAGTGCTGTGATGAATTGGGAGCGCTAAATCCCTATTTTCCAAGCTACTTCCCTTCCGGATCCATTCCAGGTTTTTGGCAGCCAGCATGCTTCTTTAACCAAATGACTATGCTTCCCAGAATGCCTGGTCCACTGCTTCACCTCCACCCTTGCAGGACAAGGTTGGGTGGAGGATAGGCAACACCTGTGGCTGCAGGTGCAGCAATCAGCACACCTGAGGCGTGTGCTCGTTAAGCAGCTTTAAAAGCCTCAGTCTTACTTCAGTCCAGCGCTGGTCATCGTTTGCAGTGTTCCTGTTGTGACTAGTCCCTTGTTCCTTGTTCCTTGCCTTTGTACCTAGTTCCTAGTTCCTGTTTTCTTGTTCCTCCGCCCTGAATCTCAGATTCATGCGCTAATTGATTTCTGCTCCCTTGATTCCCTTTTTGTCTTCCTCTGTTTGCAGGCAGCATTTGTCAGTGCTTTCCCCTTTTAGATGCAGCCCAGTTTGTCTGTGTTCCATATTTCTTTGACTCTGTCCTTTGCTGCTGTAAACCTGTATGCCTTAGCCTTCCTCTTAGATTAGCTTCCTGTCTTTTCCTTGGAGGGGTAGGGAGAAGTTTGCATTGGTTATTTCGTTTTTCCCTGCTCCTGATCCTTACTTTCTATTGGGATCCATTCCATGTCTTCCATTGCACTTCTGCATTTATTTCCCATTTGATTATTAGGTGTGGTGTGCGGTTGTAGCTAGCTCCTGTGTGAATGCTTATGTTTTCCTCACTAATTTGTAATCACTATTACAACTTAGGTATTTCGTTTTCCTCCCATTGCTGTTCTAGCCTTTCTGGGTCCCAGTTTCATCAACAGGATTCGTGGGCTAGCTGACATTCAAGAGGTTTATCTCGTCCTCGTGAGTACAGTTCTTTAGTTCCCTTATTTAATACCATCAAGAGTGTTAGTTCACAGATCCTGTCATTGCTTGCCCTCCACGTGGGTTTAGCGCTGTCAGTACCTGTAACAGCAATTGGGGGTAAGGCGCTTGCCGACTTTCCTCGCGGTCAGGTGCTTACCCCACATCCCTTTTCATATATTAGTTTTGTTGTCACACTCTATTTGCACTCCTGGGTTCTAGCATACATGAGTCGTTGTTCCTGTGTGCACGTAGTTTAATTCGAAGCTATTCACTGTGTGATTTAGTGCACATTTCCCTTGCCATATTCGCTGCCTTTGTACTCGCCTGACTAATCCTGACACATTCCCACTCTTGGTGCATCACATGTCAATTAAGTGAAATGGGAGTGAAATAATTGAAGTGCTTACAGACATGTCATAATACATTTCAGGAGGGGGACCACGGGCCAATATACATATATGAAAGAGCACAATATAGAGATTTTGGGCCTCATTACGAGGTTGGAGGTAGCCATGGAGATATTAGCTCCATTGCTGCCTCCAAAACCCTCCTGACTCCGCCCTGGTGAATGGAACTTTACCGGTACATTCCGAGGTCGGAGGGACTGGTAATTCCCCATTCACCAGGGCCATTCCCCATTCCCATTTGAGCCCCAATAGGGCTCAAATGGGAATGGGGAAGGCGCTAATAATGGTACCGCAAATTGCGGTACCGTTATTAGCTCTAGAGTCCCTTTGCGGGTCCCATCCTTAACGCCTGTAAAAATCAGGCATTAAGGAAGGACCTGCAAAGGGAACTCGTAGTAGGGAGGTAAGGGATTACCGGCCTAATGTGTATTTTTTTTAATTTGATTTAGTTAAAAATTCAACTTTACAAATACATAAAATTCATCATTAGTAATATAACATAAGTTACTTTAGCATATAATACATAAATGATTATCAGTTGAAACAGCAAGCATCTTATCATCAATTTCAATTTAACAACTTTAGGATCGAATAAAAAAGTAAGGATTAATAATGTTTAACGAAGCATTAATTCATAATAGGAGAGAATAGCTGTTTCATTTTCATTTTACAATCACAATGGGATTTCCCTCGTACGGGAAGGCAGCATCCAGAATATGTGAGGTTGCAATTCTAACCAACATTTTTATTTTAACAAGTGTTTTTGTGAAGTCCACGTTGACCCAGGGGTCTCCTGGTGCAGACACCCCACTCAATGATACTCTTTGTATCGACTACAGAAGTATCAAGATCGGAGAGGACCTTCCAGAATTCGAACCTGTGATCAAGAGGTGCAACACACATCTCTTTAGTGGATGCATTTGTCCACTGAGCCACAAACATGGTTGGCAATATTAAGGTAAATCCCTAATATGATGACCACTTTGTTGTTGTGTTGATGTGTGTACACAGGAGTACACTGATCTATGTTTGCTGTCTGTTTCTAGATGTCACTTGTGTAGAGCACAGAGGCATTATGTGTCCATATGGAGCACTGTCTGCTTGTGGTTCTAGGAAGCATACCAAATACAGAGGTATGTACGTTTGTTGTAAAGGTGTAGGGTTCACTTGTTTGAAGTCTGATAGGAGGGAAGTTTAGTTTTCTCTGTATGAGTGGCATATCTGGAATGTGTTTAGTGCTTTTGAGCATACACTTTGAGGATGCTAGTGCGGTAGATTTGCAGAAGGCCCAATATATGTTTTTCCGCACAAATCTGATGTTTCTGCAGCTATGTCCTTGTAGAGGTGTCCATCTGTTGTAGAACGTGTTGATCTTTTAGTGACCACTAACTCTAACAGGGAGCAGCATCAGGTTCTAGATGAGATGGCTAACTCAGAAAGAAGTATATTGGAGAGCAAAACAAGGAAGCCTGCAGCAGGAGGTAACAGGAGGACAGTGATTGAGATTAAGTTCCATAGATTGAGTGGGGTGTGATTCTGGGGCAGACAAGGTGCAGGTGGGGTTCTGGAATCAACTCTGTATGCTGCTAATTCCCAGGGCAGTAAACCGTAGGCTTTCATGTGAATGTACCAATGTAATCAACGAGCACCCTAGAGCTGTTAATGTGTTGGGAAGGAGGAAGAAACAAAGCAACACCGGCATTCTCTGGTTTCCAAGACACATGATCATAATGCATGGCCATTAGTGTGCTGGTTGTATTGTCAGACTTCCCTACTAGGTTCAATGGATGAATAAAGTGCTTCAAAGGTAATACAAGTCTCCACAGGGAGACAATTGAGATCTTTTAGTGCTGGATTATGGATTCCTAGGTTTCAATCCAAGGATCCTCCTTCCAGCTTTGTTTTGTATAAATCAATGTGATTGGTGAGATCATTGGGAAGACCTAAGCAGAGGTTGTTTGGTATAAAGTGGATTACATCTGTGAGTCTCTTGTATGTTACGCAAGTCGGGCAAACAATAAATCATGAAGGTTGGGGAACATGTAATGTCAAATAAAGTTTTCTCAATTATTTATTTATTTATTACATTTGTAAAGCACACTGGCAGCCCAAGGCATCGAGGCGATGTTGCATGAGATTGTTTTAGTTAGAGCACGGTTACTTTGATCATGGTTACAGTGAGCATATAGTCATACCAAAGCAGTTTTTATAAGTAGCAGGTTACAACATAGGTGTTTGCAGGTCAGTATATCATACAGAAAAGCCATTGGGACCGGTATGGCTCAGTTATACAAACAGCATTGTTTTTATCACTTTCCTGAAGGCTAATTGTGATTCAATACCCCTAATGTGTATAATCGACATGTGAATATCCTTACGGAAATCCATGAAGAGTTTGGTATTTTTAGAGTGATCTTGGAAATATGGTAGCTGGTTAATGGTGATAAATGTTGGGCAGATGCATAGTGCTGATACATGGGCATCTGCTGAGTGGTAGTGCTTTGGCAAGGTTGAAAGTGTTGAGTCTCTGTCAATGCATGGCACGTCAGCAGCACCACATTACATTTCATGTGAGTGATAAAGAATGATGCTAGATGCTAGTAACCTTTTGTTGTCGAATGTTGGGCATGTGTTATATGTGTTCTTTGATTTTCATTGTCTAAACGAGACAGATGTTAGACTCTGCAATTCCCTAGAAGCTAAATAATTCTTCAATTTGCATTCCGCTATTGTTTCTGGTCCCCACTGATTTTAGAAGAAAGGCAATGTAAACTATTTCCTGGAAGAATGAACAGAAGTTAGTGATTCAAAGGTTTGAATTTAAATGCATTTCCCTGCTCCAACATAAATATGTGCATCACCTCTTTCACAAATCTGCGTGCATAGTCATATTTGTGATGCAGACCGGTGGGTCTTGTTAATCCCTACTGCCCTATTCATATTCCATGCATGTCATCTGCTGCTGCTCCCACCGTTAGGAGTTTGGAAATGTAATGCATAAAAGATAATGTTGTGCTAATCATAGGCGATGTATGTGTGTGTATGTGGGCATTGCAGAAGTTCATGGGCATCAATCAAAGCGTGATAGACTGTAAACTGAGTGGCGACTCACCGACCCACCGGATAGAAAAATAAAGTTAGATTTTCAAATTGTGATAAAGATATCCAAAGGATCGCCATTGAAATTCATTCAATGTAAATTGTTCTCATACATATGAATTGTGGATAGACCGAACGGCTTTACTGGGTTTTTCCCTACAGCCATCCAGAGGTCTAAGCGTCCCAAAAATATCTTAAATAAATATTTAGTAGGATGACGAGCAAAGCCTTGAAATGAATGCATGATTCAAACTTGAATATTAATGTTATGTTTTGGAAGTGAGTCTACAATAGTGCGTAAAACTGATATTTACATGACCCGTTGGTGCCCAGGGTTCGTTCTGTAAGAGAAGCAGTGGTGGGGTTGCGGCAGGGTGCTCTGTGATCACACTCTTCCCTTTCAGATTTTACTAAAGCACCACGAGACTATGCAAATGGCAGAAAAGTCCATTACAAAACCTAGTAAAATAAGGCATAACATAACCACATTACATCAAATATAACCATTTTTTGTACAAATGTTGTTTGCGATCCTCTGCTACTGTAAATCCTCGTTGCACAATTAAGAGTTTTGATCAATGAACCATGAGGAAAACAAGGCAGTTGTTTTGCTTTGAAAGTCAATGGTTGGCAGTAACCCGCTGCTGCTACCGGCGGGTTGTCACTGACCTCGTAACACCATTTTCGGGAAATAGCTTCCTGGTGCCACCGAGACATCACAAGTCCCGGCAGACCAGGAAGCTAGGTGCCGGAAAATGTTAGTCCCATTCCCGTGGCGTAGGACTCCATAGGAATGGGCTCACAGAGCACCAGCACCGTTACTAACAGTGCCGGTGCTTCCTTGATGAGTCTGCCTACCAGGATTGTTGCACCGGCAGAGTCAGACCGGCTGGGCTCAGCCGCCCGAGCAGGCAGACTCGTAGTGTGGCGGTCCAGAAACAACGGTGCTGGTAAGCTTACTGGCATCCTTATTTCCGCACCACCACACTTGTAATGAAGCCCAATTGTAAGGCTTTTAAGTTGCTGGATAACTTCTTTTGGAAAGACCAATCTGATCAGTCATTTATTATGCCCTTCCACCCCCCCCCCCGAGGAAGGAAATGGATTGTGTAAAGTAGGGATCATAATGCATTTGTTAATGTTAATTTTATTTGCATTTCTCTTCAGTGCTGGCCTTACCCAGAGGGCCTGGGGCATCTTCTAAGGTAAAAAAATGCAAAAGGTGAGTGGTGAAAAGATTTTACAATATGTTTTCTGGATAGGACAGGAAGATTTGGATAGACAAGTGATAGCAGGGGAGGTGTAGGGGTGGGATTACGTGTGAGAAAACAGGTATGATTTTAGCCTCTTTCGGAAATTGTTGGTGAGGGTGCCTATGGATGCGAAGTGGAAAGGTTTTCAATGGTTTTGGTGCTCTCTGCTTAAATACTTGTTTTTGTGTATGTGTTACTTTGCAGAATGGAATGTGCAGAGAGGGCTTTCCAGCTTTTCTGCTGTTTGTGTGGATGATGGGTTTCAGTTTGTCGTAAAGGTTCAATGGGGTTTACAGCTGGATGACTTTTAATACAAAGCAGAGTCCTTTGAAGGCAAGTTGGTGTGTTATATCGATGCAGTGGTGCTCCGCAAGAACTGGGGTGATGTGTGAGTGTCTGGGAAGGTGGAGGATGAGTCTTGCTGCTATGTTTTGTATATATTGCAGTGATGTTTGGGAGTACAATGAGGAGAGCATTAACATAGACCAGCTTTGAAATAAGCAGTGCTTGGACTGCAGTGTGAAAGTCATGAAGGGGAAGGATGTGTTTTACCTTTTATAGGAGAGTTAGTTGCAGGGTACATGTTGATGACAGCAACAAAGCAATGTGTGATGGACAGGTGGGGGTCGATGCTGAAGGTGGAGAAAAATCTTTTCAGGTTCTGGTGCTCTGAAAGGAATGACATTTGAAAATATATATGTGTGTCATCTGCATATTGTTGGAAATGGACATTGTGTTTGCTAAGGGTCCATCTGAGGGATTCTGCATATAGGTTTAAGATGGGTGGAGACAGGGTGTAACCTTGTGGGGGTCTGGACTTGACTGAGGTAAGGTCAAAATGATAAGGGAGACTGAAGACAAAGTGTGTTTTGTCAGTGAGGAAAGAAGAGTACCTGTTGAGGATGGTGCCTGAGAGTTTCATCTTGTGGTATAGGATTTTGGGGAGAATGGTGTGGTCGATGGTGTTGAAGGCTGCAGAGAGGGAAATTAGTATGAGTAGGGATGTGTTTCCTTTGTCTGTGATGTTGTGGCGGTCATCAAGGATGTGAAGTTTTGTTGTCTCGTGGTAGTGTCCATGTTAAAAACCAGATTGTAAGGAGTTGAGGAGGTTGTTTGTGGTAAGGGGTAATGTGCTGTTCGAGTTGGGTTGTGAGAAATCATCCATGATCCATGATTCTGCTGAGGTATAGCAGGATAGCGATGGACTGGCAGTTTTCAGGGCATGTGGGCTTAAGGATGTTTGTTTGAGGCAATTGAAGATTTGTCCAGTTTTGATTACAAAGGGGATAGTACCGTGTGAGAGACAGAAGTTGATAATGTTGAGCCAGTGGATGCATCACATCTAGACAGAATTGTGAAGATTAGCATGAGTCACATTTAGATAGAATTGTGAAGATTAGCAGACATCACATCAAGACAGAATTGTGAAGATTAGCCTTGTGTCACATCTAGACAGAATTGTGAAGATTAGCATGCGTCACATCTCGATAGAATTGTGAAGATTAGCATGTGTCACATCTAGATTGAATGGTGAACATGGGCAAGCGTAACATCTGGATAGAATTGTGAGGAGTAGCATGCGTCACATCTAGATTGAATTGTGAAGATTAACATGCATCACATTTAGATGGAATTGTGGAGATGAGCATGCGTCACATCTAGATAGTGATGCCACTAACCACCTTTAATAAAAAAAAAATCACCCTTTGCATACACCTCTCAAACTATGAAATAAACACGAACCATACATATAAAGCAAAACAAATTGCAAGCACTTCACTACATCACAACAACAACAAAAATGACGCACAACAGAACATGACGGCTACCAACCAAAAAAAAACACCTAAGCTTAGAGAATGATGTAAACCACACTGAAGCTGCCAACAACACATCACAGCTTTCTTGCTCTTTTCTCCTGCTCAGTCCTACTAATTTACCCCCTACAATACCCTCTTGCTTTACAGAACTGCCAGAGCACCAAGGGTCCATGCTGGTGGTGATAGTGCATGGCATATAAAAATGATAACATAGAGGTGTAGAGCAAATGTGTTCATGTAATTGGAAGCAGATTGAGGTGGGCATGCATGATCGAGGCAGTAGACAGGTTTTGTTTTGGCAGCAAGTGTGATGAAGGTGACTCTGAGAATGGGGTGGACATTGTTCCATGTCTTGGAATGTTTGGGAGCGAGGGTGGGAGTGGGGCCACAGGGGGGGCTTGGCTGATGTGTATTTTAGAGTTTAAGTAGTACAGGATGGAAATGTGTACTGAAGTGGATGAGGTTGTAGAAGGTGCTGATGTTAGTTTGTAGAGTGATTTGATGCTATTGAAAGGTATCTTTGTGCAATTGGTGGCAAATCAGGCTTCTTGCAGGTAGTAGTGGCTTTGCCATTACATATGGCTTATTCTGTATTTGTTGCAGCTGTGTTTGAGGAGTATTCTGGTGGCAGAAGCTGGCATCTTTAACTAGGCTCTTCCAAGGCATTTGGCTTCCTGCTTGATAGAGAGGAGGGACATTTTGAACCATGGTTTATGGTGTGATAATAGTGTTGCAATTATTGAAGAGAATGGAGGGATGTGTGTCTGCGTAGGAGGTGGTGGTATGAGTAGTGCTAGGACTGTGTTTGTAAAATGTTTGGTTTGTCTGGCTGGGGGATAGGTGGGATGTGTGGCTGGTGTGGCAATCTTGTTTGGTAGAGGAAGCATGAAAGGGGTGCAAAGTAGTCAGACTACAACACCCAGATTCCATTTTTCTCAGAGACAGAGCATTTGTTTTAAAGTAACATGCCAAGGGTGTTGCCCGATATGTGAATGGGGTGGGTGATGAGTTGCGTGAAGTCATAGGGTGTGAGTAGAGTCAGGATAGTGTTTAGTATGGGGTTGTTGTGTGGATGCAAACTATCAGGGTTGAAAATACCAAGATACATATTAGTCCAGGGAGATCTGTGGTTGTGAGTAGTGAAGTCTGCCCAGGCAGTGTGGGAGTTGGGATTAAGTATTGGATAACAGTAAGTGTTGTAAGTGCATGAAGAGTGCGGTTGTGAAGGAGGAGAGTGAGTGAGACAGCAGGCTTCAAACACATTGTGTGGGGAGTATGGGGTTGCTGAATGTGAGTGTCTTTGTAAATTATGGCAATGTCACCTCCTTGTGTGTGTGGGCAGTATCTGTGGTGGATGAGAAACACTGTGATGGATTGCCAGTAGCATGGCACAAGGTCTGAGTGAGGTACCACCAGCACCATTGTGAGCATTCATAGAGAGAAAGTGACCAAACCGTACCCTGATACTGGAGTTTAATAGTCTTAAAGCCATCAAAACACATTTATCTTTTTAAAGGTCTTTCTAGTTGTTTCTGTAAAAAAAAACATGTATGCTTATAACATGTTCAAGTGATGGGTTGGATAATACAGTTGAAGCATATAACATATTTTTGTTATAATTATTTTTTAGCCCATGGGAACTGTTTCTCAGGCAATCAGATAATTCACAATTTGATACATGACCAGTCACATTGTGCTGAAATCAGAGCTAAATGAAGCATTCTACATGCGTTTCAGCCTTTTTGATATTTTATATATTTCTGGCCCCTTCTGACATAGTTCCTCTTTTCCATGACTCTTCCATTGCATGTGACTGTTGCCACTGAAATTCACTGACTTTCATCTTTTTTGATGAAAGGCCGCTTTATTCAAGGAAAGTCTGCTTAGAATAATTAAACATTTTCTCAAGTTTACTTTTCCAACAAAAAAACCTTCATCATTATCATCTCTTTCATGTCCAATCCCATATCTTGTTTTTTCTTCCCTGTCTTTGTCCTTTGTGATTATGGAAATGCTGTTTGGAGGGACAGGGCCTCCTAGTCCTTGTCCTACCACTTCAGTGAATCTTGTAATGTTATGTTTTGATAAACAACACCCATGGGATACTCTTATGGCACCCACAGCTGGGGGTACACCCGTGTACCACTTGTGTGTGTTGTTGGGTACCTGTGTGATGCCCACAGAGAAGGGTATGGGCTGGTGGCAGCTACATGCTGGCCTAGCAGTGGCTCTGAATGTCTACCATTTTCAGGATTCCCAGGCCCTGCCATAGCAATCAATGGATTCCGGAAAAAAGGCAAGATTGCCACTACGGCCTCTTAGTTTCCTTTGCATATACTCCATGTTTTCTTAAAGTCATGAGAAGCCCTGGTTCTGTTCCCTTCCCCGAACCAGATGTTGGGAAGAAAGTATGTTTGGCAAGAGTGGTTTCTGAGTGGGCTGTCTTGCTGTCTCCCACGCTGTTCCAGTGTCATGAGCAAAACTGCTGTGGATCTACTTTGGATTGGAATTTGCTGAACTCTGTTACTTGTGTAACCAGTCCCTATCATTGATGACTTTTGAGCCATTTGTCAGCTTCCTGCCGGCCCCTTTTCCCAGCAACCTCCTCAAAACCACGAGTCCCCCGCATTTTCGTGCGCTCGTTTTGCAAGAGTGGTTGCTGAGTGGGCTTGCTGTCCCCCACGCTGTTCCAGTGTCCAGAGCAAAACCGCTGTGGATCTACTTTGGATTGGACTTTGCTGAACTCTGGTACAAACTATATTTAAAGCCCACTAAGGAACTGTTTGACTTTATCCCAGTGAATAGTGGCTTACTTTCTTTATTTTCTTTATTTTCTTATAGTTACTTGTGTAACCAGGCCCTATCATTGACGAAATTTGTCAGCTTCCTGCCGTCCCCTTTTCCCAGCAACCTCCTCATAACCACCATTCCCGCACGTTTTTGCGTGCACGTTTTGCAAGAGTGGTTGCTGAGTGGGCTGTCTTGCTGTCTCGCGTGTGAGCGGACTGCAACTGCCCTTCTGAATTGCCATATTTGTTATTGATTGATTGAATATGACCACAACGGTTAGTAAAAATTTAAACTGACTTCAGGTATGCCTGCAATTAATCCCAGCCAACTATTTAATGTTGAGATGGCGGCGATTAAAATTGGCAGCAGACTTAGCCAAAAGAAACAAAATCCCCAGCGTTCAATGTCTCTCTCGTCTGACATTCGCTTGTATTATACCCAAGATATGTTGTCTAGCAAAGAGAGTGGTTCTCACTGTGGTATGTGCAAGATAACTGAGCTCCCGTCACTAACTGCCACAAACCAGCTACTGTGCTCTGAGGTTGGGCAGGAGCTGATAAATAATGTGGTGCCAGAGGTGATTGTGAGTGGCAGTGTTGCCCTTTTGCCTGCTTCTGGAGCGCTTGCGGAGCCAACCCTGTCAGTTGAAGTGGACAACATGAGAGAGAGTGGTAGTGGTGATACTATGACTGTCGCTGACGTGCATGTGATCCCAAAATCTTCAGATGAAGTCACAGACATGACTCTGGTGACAGCATGCACTCTTGAGGGTCTTCAGCCTGGTGGGAAGCTCATGCCCCAGGATGACATGGGCATGCAGCCCGTGTTGGAGCCTACCTGTTGTTCGGTGGCTGCCCAACATTGATTGCGTGCTGCCCATGAGGCGCTTACCATGGCTGGGGAAATTGATGAGGAGGCCATGGATTTTATGAATGCTTCGGAAGGGTCCATCTCCCCCTCTGATGACGTCATGTATATATGTTCAAATACTGGGGATTTGGTTCAGCTACAGCAAGGTAATTTATCAGGGACTGACAATCAATTAGCCGGATCCAGGGAAGGGGGAACTTCTATTCAAATCTGTCACCAAACCCCTCCAAACACTGATCAAATGCCTAGTTCTAATTGTATTGAGGAATCACCCTCATTTATTGCTCCAACACCCCGATGGACAAGGTTTGAGGAACCCAATCAGGAGTCTGATTTTTTCATTAATAAAAACTGCTCTAAGCGGTTTTCTTTTCCGGAAGCCCCGGCGCTAAACAATAGTCTGGGCGCCATGAATACTGTGCTGTTAGCATTAGCAAAACTTTATGAAGTTCTTGATGGTAAAGTTAACCATCAAACCTCCTTATTAGAACAATGTTGCAGTTACCTGGCAGCTTTAACACAATCTCTGCTCATTAGGCATGTTTAAGCTGGTGTAGCATCATCTCCTGATTTACATGATGCGAGAGTAATGGGTCTGATTATTGAACAAGACCCTCATTGGCCTGTTTCTCAAAACTTTAAGGATGATGAATATATACAAGTGTGTGCTATGACTGTACAGGATGCAAGGAAAGAATGTGTGTTGTAGATCATAATGGCTGGAATCAACAGCCACTGCTGATGATTAATGATCCTGAAACATCTGGCACTAAGAGTAAAGGTACCGAACAGCACAATATCATTAAAAGTACCAATAAAAATCTAACCCTGACACTGATGTTCAAGCTCAGGAGAGGGTTGCAGTAACTACCGCAGCACCGTCCAGCTATACACTTTTTTCTTCCACTCCTGTCATTACAAATGATGGAAAAATCATGGCGGTAGTTACCAACCCTGCAGCACTCATATCTAGGAAATTATTCACGAAGGGGCGGGAACCAGGCCACGGGCCTCAGGGCGCAAGTTTATCAAAGCCCTATCGAGACGTGAACAAATTGCTAATGCTGCAAAAGTTGAGTTGGTGACATTACGTCCAAAGCAGGCCATTCATACTTGTATGCCGTATGGGCCTCTGGATGGACAGGTCGCTCTTTCAGGTGGTGTGGGTATCCAAGAACCTGTACGGAGTAATAATGCTCAAAAAAAATAAAATAGTCTTGATTATGGAGATACTGTGAATAATGGCATAAGATCTTGTAAGGAGGGTCATGAAGACACACAGACCGGGTTGCCCACTGGGGTGAGTGATGGGTGTTTGAGCCAATTGGCCATAGCAGAACTTAGAGAGGAAATTAGAACCTCCATTAAATCATACATGTCTCTCATTCCAGGAGTGCCACCTGGCCCAATAAGCACTGAAGGTTCTTTGATGATACAGGGTGCTGGGGCGGGAACAGAGACCACTTGTAACGCTCACCTGACTCCCACGGAGGCGCTGGCCTGGTTCGCGCTGCTGTGACCTCTTCTAAGGTGATGCGCAGGGTTCGGAAGACGGACTGGACCGGGCCCCCAAATCTGGCTTGTCTGGCTCGCAGAATTATCCTTCTTAGGGCCTGGAAGGACAAGCTCTCCATCCTGCTTCTGATGCAGGGGCGCGTTGGTATCCAGTTACTTCACTGGATTTTCGGATTGGTGAGAACCAAACTTGCTTGGCTTCCAGGTAAGTTTTTTGATAAGAGGTTCCCCTTGTGTCCATGCATTAATGTACTAATGCTAGTGTCTTTTTCCCCATAGGGGCCGGGGTACGGAATGCCGGGGAACAGGCACAGACCCGAGATGAGAGGTGAAATCCTTGTAGAAATCAGGTAAGTCTTTAATGAGCGTTTTCTGGTAATGTCTTTTCATTCGCTCATTAACGCTGATGTCTCTTTCTCCCCTTAGGGGCCGGGGTCCGGAAATGCCAGGATGCGGCGCGGACCCGAAATGAAGAGGGAATGAATCAACAGGTAACTCTTAACATGGAGATTTAGCTTTCCTTATTCCCTTCTCTCTCTCATCTTTTGTTCTGGTCTTTTTCTCCCTAGGCGCTGGGGCGTGACTGCGAATCCGGATGATCGCTGTTGAACATGGAGGCACCCTGTAAAGGTGATTGGAATGCGGCGCTGCAGCGATCGACGCGATGAGCCTTTTCAGGATTGTCGGCGAGATGTCTCCGGGATGCGGATTTAGCAGGTAAGGACTTTTCCTTCTTCTGTTCTCTTCTTCTCTTCCTTTGCAGGTGTTCCAGCATGCTGGCAGGTGTGGCAGAAGTCAGGATGCAGGAGCAGACACGGTGAGTGTCCAGCTGCTAGATGCAGAACAACGTGAAGCACGTGTGGCTGTTCGGGTGGGGTTTAAATAGCCTTGGAAGAAGTTCCAGGTATGTATCCTTCCTCCAATCAGGTATGTATCCTTCCCCGGCCACGCCCGGATGGTAAATTAGTCCCACAGGTAAATTAGTTCCTTTCAGGCCACAAGGAGGCCGGGATCCTGCAGCATGGTCTGCATCAGGTAAGTGCACCCAAGCACTTCCATAATGAGCCTGGCACCTATGGCGCCAGGACTGATGTCTTTTATGAGCCTGGCGCCATAAGCGCCCTGACACTGTCCAAAGTACCCCTATATGGGGTTGCTGGGTTGGGGACTGGATGTCCGCTTTCGGGGACGCAGGGCTTGAACTGGCTCCCTGGGAGCGGGCATCATGACACCACTGTATTGGGAAATGTAATAATGGTAAATTTTGGTGAAACCAATATACAAGTTGTTCCAAATTCCAAACCATGCTCTGTGCCAGTATTGCACGCCAAGTCTTTTAACCCACTTCTCCTCCCAGCCATGCTTGTACAATCAGTAAATACCTCGGGTGTCCCTTTGCCTCAACAACACCCCATCACACAAGTACAGGCTCAGTTGCTCTGGCCTGAAACTACTGTTCAGACTCAAGACCTCTGAGATATTATAAAATCTTCGATTGCTGCATATATTGATGAGACCAACCAGTGTCCTCGAGGTACTGATAGCAGTCAAATGCAGCGATATCCTGATGTGAGCCAGTTACTGAAGGGGCCGGCCCAGTTGGCTAATCGAGTAGTACTATAAAAAGATGTTCCATCAAGACCGAATTTCTCGTCTACTGCCCAAGGCCACAATACTAATTTTATGGATGGCAACACACAGCAAAGTAAGTTAAGGTCTCACTTAGTTAGTGATCAGATGTCGTGAAGATCCCTATCCTAAATATGCACTAAATCGGGCTAGCATTCTGAAATCCCGTCCTGGTCAGCCTTATCCTTAACAGATGTCACTTTGGTCAAATTTACTAATATGAATGACCCATACGATTCCAGAATCCATCTCCAATCTGCAATGGTGATGAACATTTTGTGGCAATCCAAGGTAGCCCTATATGAACTGGGCTTCTATCTATTTCAAGACCCACTCATCACAAGTAATGTGATGGAAAAAACACAAATCAGGACATACCAGCCTATCAAGAATAGAGAATCAAATCAGTTTGTAAACTTTGCTCCAAAAATGATGACATCACATGAATTCAATCCAAGATCGTAACATAATGCCAATGATAGCATAGGCAGCTTACTCTTGTGGAATACTAGAGGGCATAAGCACTTATTCGACCTTGCAAGCAAAGATCTGGCACCATATGAACTTATAGCCCTCCAGGAAACCTGGCTTACTGGCTGTCCTATCTGGGTGTCCCACAACATTATAATAACACTGGCTATTCAAAATAGAAGGGGCCGACCCAGTGGTGGTCTTTTATTAGCAATCAGTAAAGCTTCAGGATTTGTGAGTGAAAAATTAGTCTCCTCTTCTATGTATTTCCAGATCCTCAGACTGCACAGAAATAATGAGATCCTAGTGATTGTCAACATTTATTGGAGTAAAGGCAATGTTACTTCAGAATCCTTCTTTCGGTCTCTGAACTTGATTCTCAACTGCTTGACTCTTGAAAGAAATATTTGTCAAACCATTGTAGTAGGGGATCTAAACCTCCACTTGATATCACAAAGTGCACAAGAACAGACTGTTGATGAACTAAATTGGTTAAATATCATGGAAGAGAGAGGGTTTGTGATGTTGAATGGTGCAATTGTGGGGGATGTTCCTGCTCACTTTACATGCAGCAGGGGGTCACAGCAAGCAATGCTTGATTATATTTTTGTCCATAAGAATTTTCTAACAATGTACAATCCATGCAAGTGGTTACAACTAATCGTAGTGATCATAACAAGCTTACTATGCGCTATCTGAGACCCCAGAGGTATTAGGGCCAACCACTTGTTATGTTACAGTGATGCAATTGTTCAAGCAGCTAAAAATGCCAGACTTAAGTGTTTGACACAAGCATTGTCACCCCTACGATTCTACAGTACAGTGTAGGAAAGCGGAATTACGTAGAGACTTACGTAACCTATGATTTTTGCCGATAGCCAACCGTGCCTTAGTCAAAAAACAACTCAAGGCCTCTTATAGAACATGGCTAAAGGGTCAGTGAGCTTTGCATTATCAACGCAATGGGGATATTATGTTTTGACAGATCCTTAAGAAGTCCACTAGTGGCATATGGGCATGCCTAAACGAGGCCACACACAAAACACAGGGCGCTGTTCAAATAAATGCCATTCCGAATGCGATCTGGAAGGCCTATTGTGGCAAGCTCTACTCGTTGCCTTTTCCAAATCTGACTCCAAATACATGTTCTTCAGGCTGGTACCATCACTTTACCATCTCCATTGATGATATTCAGTTGTATATCAAAAACTTGAGCCGCTCTTGGGCGGTAGGTCCGGATGATGTTCATAATAGTACGCTTAAAGATCAACCAAATAAATGGGCAAGGATCCTCTGTCAGATATTTAATCAAATACTAATGACAGCTGTTATACCTGATTCGTGGAGGAAGTCTATCATGCTACCCATATTTAAAAAAGGAAATTGTGATGTTCCAGCCCCCTACCGCCCTATAGCGCTTTTGGACTGCCCAGGGAAAGTGGTTTTGAATAAATTCAACAGTTGGCTGGATGTAAACATGTTTCGAGACTTGTTTCAGACTGTGTTTTTGCCAGGTAATGGGACAACTGTAAATACTATTACTCTAACAAGTATTATCCAGACGGCACTCCAACAAAAACAGCCACTCTATACAGCCTTTATAGATTTTAAAATGGCGTTTGACACTGTACCTCGTGAACTCCTTTTTAAGAAATTGATGGATAAAAAATGTCTGTGGTCAATTGTTAAGTGGCTTATTGATTTACACACAGATACCTCCATTAAAATTAAATTATCCAGCGATGGTCTTCTGTCCGACCATATTAAGACCGCATGTGGGTTGAAACAAGGTTGTCTGTTAGCCTCAGTTTTATTTACCTTTTTTATTTCAGATGTTGGTATAGATTTCAGTAAAATTGAGGCAGATTCACTGAAAATTAATGGGGTCAATGCAAAATACCTGCTTTATGATGACGATATGGTGCTTTTCTCCAAGACTCACAAGGGGTTACGTGCACTTTTGTGTGCCTTGGACACATATACCAAGAGGAACTGTATCACTTTTAATCTAAGTAAAACAAAGGTTATGCAATTCAGCAAAAGTTAACAACCGAATGCCTTATATAGATGGCCGCTACAAAATGTTAACCTTGTTTCAGTCTCCTCGTATATTTACTTGGGAGTCTACATAAGTAATTCACCAGATAAGCACGCTAACCATCAGCATTTAAGGCAGCGATTAACGACCGCCAACTCGCAAAGTAGACTAATTAGGAGCAAATACTGTACATTTTCAATATCACCATTATTGGTCTATTATAGACAGAAATTTATTGCAGTAATTCTGTATGGCTCGGAGGCCATCTTGGGTAAATCATATCAATATTGGGCAATACTAGAGGGTTGTTACTGGAAGCGAGCTTTAAACCTCCCATTGTCGGAACCCATTTGCATTTTGAGACATGAGCTAGGACTTCTGTCTCTTTATTCGATTTATAATGGAAGCTATGCTCGTTTTATCGCAAGTGTATACTGAGTGTCAATCAACCTTGTTTGTTAGGACTGAAAGCAGCATACCTTTTAAGATCTGATGATGCATTTGCGGTATCCTGCAGAAGTAAGGCGGAAAAAATTATCACCAATGTTGTTTTTTCTTTGGCATTATTGCTAGGAAATCCCGATAAGGCGAAAAAACGTACATGGGAGGACGACTGGATAAAAACAAGGTCTGCATGTCTCCTATACCAAAAATTCAAGAATAACCTGTTTGCCTTGAAACGCTATGAGGAACCAGAAAGTTATTTAATCATGTTCCCACATTCCCGACAACGGGATGATTACCTAAGATTCCGACTCAATATCTGGCCCACAAAGGAAATTCTGTGTGCCTGCAGAATTATTTTAAAAAGGGATGTACGGTGTCGGTTTTGTCAACTTGCCACAGAAACAATGCATCATTTATGCATTGAATGTCCTAGCTTGCAAGTGAAAAGAATTGTGTATTTTGAACATCTGTTTTCTGGGTATATAATTGTGTCCCAAACACGTTGTTGGGATCTGCTATTTCATAGTCATCTAAAAATTGTCAGATATGCCACATTGAATTTTCTGAATAGTTTGGGGCTTAAAGGCAAAGTGAGTACATTAAGTCGTATCTAAGGAGCTCACCAGTTAAGTTTTAGGTTATCCATTTGTCATTTGTATTTTCTATAATTGGTTTTATATTATGAATATGTTTATTTTAATTCACAGCTGATTATGTAATATTGTGTATATGTATATGATTTGTGTTTTCATTTTTTTATCCTTAAATATGTTATGTAGATTTTATGTTGAAAAATCAAGTTTTACTCGATTAAATCAACTTTCAATAAAAAAAATTAAAATAAATATATGGTCCTGCAGGGAAACAAATGCCAGACTGGCTGCATCCTTCCCATGGACCGTGTGCTGAAGGCCCACCCTTGAGTGGAGCCTTTGTGAATGGAGTGAGGAGTCACTATGCATTCTTTTTTGTGGGTATCCGGTTTTGGTTGTATGACACAATGCCGGGCCAGCACTGACTGAAACTGGTATGAATGCAGTGTAATGCTCTGAAAAGGCTGGGAGTAGTCTCCAAATCACATCCTGTGTTTTGGGTGTCTGGTTTTGGGTGAATGGCCTGAATGCCTGTGAGCCTGAATGGGTCGTGCCTAGATAAATGCACTTGTGTGTGATTGGCTGGTTGAGCTTGGCTCAGCCTGAGGGAATGGCGAGGGTTTTGCTTATCAGTGGCTCCCACACTCACATCCATGTTTGGAAACTAAATCTTAAAACTGAAGTCGAAGCTGAAGCAGGAAGCTGAAGTAAGAAGCAGTTGTTTGCTGCAGCCCAGCTGGAGGAAGTTGTCTCTTCATCAAATCCAAAAGCTTTGCTTCTGTGTTCTTCCAAGGATTGATGCAATAGAGGACCTGGATAGATGACGTTTTCCCAAAATATGAGGGGCCATTGTGCACAAACTGCTCTTCTTCCAAAGTACACTGGAACCCAGTCCTGTGTATCTGCAAACCAGAGAAGGGGTCTCTTTGAGTCCAGAAGAGGAGTGCCAGGGCATCTTGATACGAAGAAGTCCTACTGCATCACACAGGGTCAGGTGTAGTGTTTGTGACTGCTGGAAGCCAAGCTGCTTGCTATCGCCCGGAGGAGGGGTTACCCTGGCACTGTGTTGCCTGATGCCCAGAGCTGGCAAAGTTACACTTGATTGAAAAATACTTCAAGGGGCACCCAGCCACAACATCTGACCACTTTTTCATGCCGAAGAATATCCAAGATCGCGGCCTGCCGGGGATTGTTTGCCAGTGGGTTTCCCGTCACCAAAATCCAAAGAAACAATCCGGCATTTCCAGACTTGGTGAGGGTCCACAGTCCAGTGGTCAACTCCAGGTTACCTGAAGCCATCCTGAGGTCCCTCCTGCAGCTGCAGCACCAAAGAACCGAAAGTCAGTAAACCGCAAAATCCAGAGACTCGACACCGAATTCTGCCAATGCGCCACCGAAAGTCATCCAAGGCCTCAAAGAAACCTATTTTATTCAGCCTTGCCTTGTCAAGGTCCACAGCAAGTTTCACCTTCATGGGACTCCCACATCGGAGTACCGAACCACCAAAAGAGACAATCACGAAGACCGAACTACTGCCTTTCTGACACTGATTGATTCCTTTCTCATTCTCAACAGTGATATCCCAGTGACTCTGTCTTCCAAGGGGGGGTCCATACTTCTGGATTCCCATTGAGTAATGTTGAGGGGCTTCACCACTTCACCAAAAGCTGCTGTGTTCTTCCAATGACGGTTCCAAGAGAGGACCTGGATAGGCAACCTCTTCCCAAGCTATGAGGGACAATCGTGAACCTGCTAGTCTTCTTCCAAAATACCCTGGAAGCCTGTTCTGTGTGCCTGCCATATGTGGAAGGGTTCTTTGTGAGTCCAGAAGAGGAGTGCCGAGACATCTTGATCCAAAGAAGTCCAACTGCATCACCCAGGGTCCAGAGGAGTGTTTGTGACTGCTCGAAGTGAAGCTGCTGTCTATCATCTCGAAGAGCGGGATACCCTGGCATTATGCTGCCTAACGCCCGGAGATGCCAAAGATCCACTTGATTGAAGAATGCTTTAAGGTGCACCCTGCCACAACATCTGGACACTTTTTAATGCAGAAGATGATCCAAGGTCGCTGCCTGCAGTGATTTGTCTGCCGGTGGGGTTTCCATCACCAAAATCCGAAGAGGAATGCCTGAGTGTCCAGGCTTGATGAGGGTCTGGAGTCCAGACAAGTGGTCTCATCCAGGTCACGAGAAGCCATCTTGAGGTCCATACTGTAACTGTAACACTGAGGAACCGAAAGTCAGTAAATGACATAATCCAGAGAATCGACACCTAATTCTGCCAATGCTCCTGGTGCCACGAAAAGGCATCTGAGGCCAGCAAGGGACTTATCTTCTTCAACCTGGCGTTGTCAAGATCCACAGCAAGTTTCATCTTCATGAAACACCCACGTCCAGAGTAACAAACCACCAACAGAGACCACTGTGAAGTCCAAACTGCTGCATTTCCAACACTGCTTAGTTCCTTTTTCATTCTCAACAGCAACATCTCAGTGACCCTTTTGTAGAGGAGGAGTCAAATAACCCTACCAGGAGCTCTGCCCCCATGTTGCCTATATATTGGGAACTGGAAATTGCGACATGTGCAGTACCAGTGAGAATACCTGTACCGCAAAGAATCCTTAAAACAAGGTATCCATTGAGAAAGCCATACATGCATGCATGAAGAAATAACGTTCTACGGAAAGAAGTCTCTGAAGAAGTATGGAAATGAGTGAGAAAGAAGGATGGTGTCATCATGCAAAGAAGAAATGATGCACTCTGAAAAGGTACGTAAAACGGAAGAACATAAACATTCTATAAGATCTGCAGAGAAGGTGTCAAAGATGATCAATATTTCAGGCTCAAGATGAAGATGATCATGCAAAGAAACAATGAAGAAAATGCAACGTAAGTTTACATTTGTAGAGATGCAGTAACACAAGCATACAAAGTGATCTTAAGGCTGGCTACGTAGTGAATAGTTTGTGGCAATACAATGCATATACATATAAATGTATAGAACCTGGATGTTCCACGATGCACTTTAGCAAGGCTTGAAACCCTGTGCTTGGAAAGGGTTTTTAGTGTTGGGCAGTTGGAAAACACATAATGGCAAAGGAGAAATTCAAGAAAGGCTTGGCTGGCCCAGAACCAAGAGTCGAGGCCACCGTGAGCCTGGTTGTACATTAAGTAGTTACAATGAACGTGAGAAAGAAACAGGTTAAGTATAGGGCAGAGCTAATGGCGGATTGTGATGATGGAAGTGGTGAGGGCTCTGATGGTGACCTTGGCCCTGGTGAAATCAAAGGTGCTACCAATGGGATTGCCACCTCTGCTGCCACTTGAATTCCAAAACCCAGCATTTTTTCTCAAGGGAATACGCTTCAACTTGAACTATTAAAGATGAAATTAGCGTTTGAATACAACAAATTAGAGACTGAAGATGAGTTGAAGAAAGAGGAGTTGGCACAGTAACTTATACAAAAAAACAGAGACATTGAGGCCAAAGAAAGAGAGCTTGAGCTCAAAGACAAAGACACTGAATCCAATGAATTCAGCTGGGCAAATATAAGGTTAAAACCTCAGCTACATCAGTTGGGAGTGCCACGTCTTCTACCACTAAGTTCCTAAAACATTTAGTTGGTGTGTACGTGGATAGTTCTGAAATTCTCCAATGGTTGGAAGCATTTGAGATGGCTAGTGAAATCAATGATCTTGACCAACGTTACTGGGCTGTTAGCCGGAGTACTTCAGATTGGTAAGACTGCATTCTGAAGTTGAGTGTGGGGGGCCAGTATGAGTTCATGAAAGCTGCTTTGATTGCCCAGTTTGACACCTGTGCAGTACCTTAATAGGTTCAGGGATCATAAGAAGAGAGAGAATATGGCTTGGGTTGATTGGGTGAGTACTGCACATATGAATATGATGGGGTGGATTGATGGTTGCAAAGCAAAGACGTTTGTTGAATTGGTTCACCTCTTTTTTTTAACATGTTTCTGAAGCTTGTTCACCAGAGCTGTGTCAGTACATTGCAAACTAGAATATCTTGGACCCCTTTAAGTTGGCAAGGTTGGCTGACAAATGGGTCTCCGAAAAGGTGTCCCCTAAGGATCCCAGTGGAAAGGACAAAGATAAAGAAAAATTGATCTCTCCAAAGTCTGACAAGTCCAAAATGTAGCCACATTCAAATATACCTAAACATTCTTCCTTTAAGGTCCACATATCTAGTGGGGATACATCCCATGGGCTGGGAGCAAGAGTAGTGGTTCTCCTGATGCAAGCAGGCTCCCTGTGATCCTAATTCAGTTCCCCACATACCTGGC
This sequence comes from Ambystoma mexicanum, assembly GCF_040938575.1. Lineage (NCBI taxonomy): Eukaryota > Metazoa > Chordata > Amphibia > Caudata > Ambystomatidae > Ambystoma > Ambystoma mexicanum. The sequence continues at coordinate 483,673,497 of NC_090932.1, read as the reverse complement.
ACTTGATGGGGTGTGGGGCCAAGGATGACAGGAAGGGTGACCCCAAGTGTAAGGGTAAGGCACTTGGTGTCCAGGATGTCAGCCGGACCTCTCTGTGTACTATATCTGAGGTGGAGGCAGCTGGCCTCCCTCCTCTCCCGTAATCACCTTTGGTACTACTATAGAGAATTCCTTGTCCCATTGGGCCTGGGATACATACTCAGAAGTACTGAATACTATCCCACTGAACACCCACAGATGTATAACAAGTGTCCTCATCAATGGCCATCCTTCCACTGGTTTGAGAAACACTGGGGTTAGCATGGCAGTGGTAGATACAACACTGGTCAAGCCATATGATTATATAGGTTCTCCACTGAGAACTACCAGGTTAGCTGGTGTGCCCACCAAACCTTCCCCTGTAGCCATAGTCACCATCCAGATTGATGACAAGACATCCAAGCACCCTAACCTGTTACAGGATAATTTGCCTGCCCATGTGCTATTTGATAATGACCTATTTGAGTTGAGATTGGTTTCTGATGGGATACCCCTGACTGCTGCTGCATACACTAGGTCCAAACCCAAGTCAAAGGGGAAACCCAAGTCAAAGAGGTAGAGTAAGAAGGCCACTTCTGTGGAGGGGGTTTGTCCTCTACCTGTTGCTTCAGCAGCAACCACTGTGGTCCCAGCTCCTGAGGAACCAGGCCCAGTAGAATCGACTCATGAGGGAGATAGCCAGAAAACCCTCCTCAGTGAGAGGTACTCACCCCGAGGGGATCATCCTGACGTTCAATGTCTGCCGACTGAAGGTGGGCCCTCTAGGGTGGATTTCTGTAAGTGTCAGAGAGAGCCACTCTCTTGAGTGTTTGCAGAAACAGGCCCATGCACAAGGTGAAGTGCCTAGGTCTTTCAAGATTCATTGGCAGAGTGAGCTCCTTTACAGTGAGCCCACTGAGCCTGAACCAGGTGCATTCAAGAGGATGGATGTACCCAAGGAATACAGGTCCTCCCTGTTGCTGTTGGCACATGAAGTGCCCTTAGCTGGTAATCTTGGCACTAAGAAGGACAATCAAAGGCTCTCAACCTGCATTTACTTGCCCAGGATGGGAGTAGAATTGGAAAACCACTGCAAGACCTGCCCCGCTTGTCCATTGTCTGGCAAGACTGGAGACAGTGCCATTGTCCCACTGTAGTCTTTGCCAGTGATTGGCACACCATTTGAGAGGGTAGGCATCCACATTGTTGGTCCCTTAGACCCTCATATATCAAGTGAACATAGGTTCACCTGGTACTGGTAGATCATGCCACCAGGTACCCTGTGGCTATACCCCTTCAGACTCTAATAGCCAAAGTGGCTGCCAGGGCTTTCCTGGGAATTGTCACCAGAGTTGGCTTTCCTAAAGAGGTGATTTCTGAAAGAGGAACCAACTTCACAACTTCACATCTAGTTACATGCAAGCTATGTGGAAGGAATGTGGTGTACCTTACAAACTATTGATAAACAAAATGAAAATCATCAAGGCTGTATTTGTCACATTCCCCTCTTTTTTACTCTGTTTATAGCCAGTACCATGGAAATGTTTCCTTTTTCCTTAAAAATGTTTTTTTGTTGGTACCAACCAGTCTTGTAAGAATCTCTCTTTTCAAACAACACATTTATATACAATGCATTTATACACATTCATTTGGCCAAACAGAAGGCCAACACACAGTATTTAATACACTAATAACAACATATAACTTTTTTAGACACATAATCTGGACACTGATATTTGCAGTGTTTTATTTCCAGTTCATGTTCTTTGTTGTATAGGGCCTGTCCTAGTTTAAGCAGTGATGATGGTCGCTGTATAGGAAGGTCAACACGGTGTGTTTCGGCCGCCTCGTCACCAACTGCGGTGTCTTATGTAAGTGTATATAAAAGTGTTGTTTGTAAAGAGAGATTTATACAAACAAGTCTTGTTGTTACTAAAAAATAAAACAGATGTGTTTTTTATGAAAAACTAAACATTTCCATGGTACTGGCTATAAAAAGAGTAAAAAAGATGGGAATGTGACAAATAAAGCCTTGACATTTTTCGTTTTGTTTATCTATGTTATCCCTGGATATCCAAGGCTTACCAGGAACCCTTATATAGGATACCTTACACATTAGCTACATCCTATCACCTTTAGACAAATGGTCTAGAAGAGACGTTTAACAAAACTCCCAAAGGCATGTCGGGTGCTTTGGAAGAGCCCCTAAGGAGGACATGGGATCTCTCCTACCATGCCTACTATTTGCCTATAGGGAGGTGCCACAAAAGGGTGTTGGTTTCAGACCCCTTGAGCTCCTCTCTGGACACATAGTGGGGGCGCCCCTTGCCTTAGAGAAGACTTGGGAGCCACAATACCAGGTCTTTCCAAACAAGTGTGGGACTATGTGTTAGGCATCAGAAGGAGGATGGCACAGGTGATGGGCCAGGAATCAACACATCTCAAGGCCAGTCAAGAATTAAAGTAATGGCTTGACCTTAAGGTCTCACAAGTGGATTGTACTCTTGGCTGGGAGATCTTTGTGATGGAGCCCACCAAGCCCCAATCTTTGACAGATAAGTGGACTGGACCCTTCAGGATAATCTCCAAGATGGGTCAAGTCAACTATCTGGTTTACATGGGAATTCCTGGGCTAGCCCCTCAGGTCTTCCATGTCAACAGGCCCAAGCCATTCCACAGAAGAGAGGACGTCTCATGGCTCTCGCTAGTTTCAGAGCAAGAAGAGGATGATAGTGAGCCCCTTCCTGGTTTGCTGCATAGCAACTTCAGGGTGACTCAGAAGAGGGAGGGATTATCTCTCCATATCTGATATCAGAGCAATAGAAGACATGCAGGGTTTTGTTCCCGCAGTATTCCCTTCTGTTCTCACTGAAACCATGCCTCACCCCAGGTTTAGGCATGATATTGACACTGGTGAAAGTGTGCCTGTCAAAGGCAGATTCTACAGGATTCCAGACACTGTTAAGAACCCCATGCAGGCAGAAGTCACAGATATTTTGGACTTGGGTGTAATTGCAACCTCAACTAGTCCATGGACCAGCCCAGTGGTCATTGTCCTCAAGACAAGTTCCCAAGCAGGTACCAAATACTGGTGGTTCTGTGTGTACTACAGAGGAGTCAATGCAGTCACCAAGACTGATGCACACCCATTTCCCAGGGATGATGATCTTGTGGACAAAGTAGGTGCTGCCAAGCATGTGAGCACCTTTGACATCACATCAGGTTATTGGCAAATATCCCTGACTGACCAGGCCAAGGAAAAATGGTTTTTACAACACCTGATGAGTTCTACCACTTTAGAGCCATGCCTTCTGGTTTGCAGAACGTCCCTGACACCTTCCAAAGGCTGGTCAATCATGATCTCAGTAGACTGGAAGCCTTCTGTGTGGCCTACCTGGTTGTCATTTCTATCTACAGTTCACCTGGGAAGACCATTTGACACACTTTCATAAGGTATTGCAGGCCATGAAGAGGGCCATCCTCACTATCAAGCCAACCAAATGCCAGATAGCCCAGGGGAAGGTTACCTACATTGGTTATGAGGTAGGAGGGGGTCAAATCCCACCTCTCCCTAGTAAAGTACAAGCTGTACATGACTGGGAGACTCCCTCTACTCAAATCCAGTTGAGAACGTGTTTGGGCCCCACTCGGTATTACTGAAATTTCATGGCAAACTATTGCACCATATCTGCCCCTCTGACAGCTCTGACATCACCCAAGCAGCCTAGGAAGTTATATTGGACCAAAGACTGTCAGGCGGCCTTTGATGGGTCTGGGCAGGGCACCTGTGGTGTGTGTTCCTAACTACACCAGCCCCTTTATTGTACAAACTGATGCCAGTGACACAGGAGTTTGCGCTGTGTTGTCCTCGTTGGGCAACAAAGGAAGACACAACCCAACATTTTCATCCGTAGGTAACTGAAAGTTAGAGAACCTAGGTGGGCCACTGTTGAAAAGAAATGTTTTTGCATAATGTGGGCACTTAGGCATTTTAGACCTTACCTTACTCAGTCTGCCTTCAAGGTAGGCATTTTAGACCTTACCTTACTCAGTCTGCCTTCAAGGTCCAAATTGACCATAATCCCTTAAAGTGGTTTATGCAGATGAAGGGTGGAAACCCCAAAGTGCTCAGGTGGTTCATTAGCCTGCATCGGCTAGACTTCCCATTTTGCATAGTCCAGGGAAGAGTCATGATAACGCAGATGGCCTTTCCAGAAGGTATATTGACAGTCTGTATGAGGCTGACAATCTTGTGGGAGATTAGTGCACTCTAACCTCAGTCAGGGGGGGTGGGTGATGCTGGAAATGACTTATGGAGCCCTAACAGTGCAGCTATTAGTTTTACCTTTTAGTGTGCAACATCCATAGGACACCCTTATGGCACCCATGGGTGGGGGAAACACTCTCGTACCTCTTTTGTGTGTTTTTGGGCACCTGTGTGATGCCCACAGTGCATGGTACGGGCTGACAGCTACATGCTGCCCTGGCAGTGGGTCGGAGTGTCCTCCATTTTTGGGCAACGCAGGCCCTGCCAAAGGAATCAATGGATTCCTGAACAAGGGGATGGTGGCCACTGTGGTCTCTTGATTCCCTTTGCCCATGCTCCATGTTTTCTCAGTGTTCAATTCCCCTTATTGGATGTTGGGTGAAAGAGCCATATATTGTCCTGGGGAAGCAAGGCCGGTCTGGTTGGAGCTTTCGAAGGGACTGTGTGGAAGCTGAATGAATGGAGCGAGGATTCAATATACATTCTGTGTTGTGGGTGTCTGGTTCTGGGTGTGATATGATATGATATAATATGATATGGTATTCATAACGCACCTGTACTCAAGTGTTTCTAGGCATGAAAAGACAAGGAAGGGGAAAAAAGGGTGGACAACACAATTGTCTTGGAGGGGAGGGGAGAAGTGTCGAGGGTAGGGGTGGAGGGAAAAGTGCAGAACAAAGGAAAACAAGAGTGCAGCCAGTGGGTGGCAAGTGTGGGTACTCATAAGTGCAGCCAACGGGTGGCAGATAAGTGCAAGAGAGAGGAGTGTAGGGATGCAGACACAGACCACAAGTGCAGGAGCACCAAGAGGCAGTGCAGAATTGCAGTTGGGCAGGCAGGGACCTGTGCCCAACTTCAGAAGTGACCAGGTTACACAATGCCTGGGCCAGCCCTGACTGAAATTGGTTATGAATGCAGTGTAGTGCTCTGAAAGGCTGGGGAGTAGCCTCCAATCCACATCCTGTGTTTTGGGAGTCTGATTATGGGTGAATGGACTGAAAGCCTGTTGGGTGTTGCCTGCATGAATGAAATCGTGTGTCATTAGCTGGCTGAGCTCAGCCTGAGTGAATGGGGAGTGTTTTGTATATAAATGTCTCCCACACTCACCTCCATGTCCAGAAACTAAATCTTGAAACTGAAGTCGAAGCTGAAGCAGTAATAATGATTAAGAAGCCATTTTTTTCCCATGTGCTTTTTGCGCAAATTGTATTTCTCAAAAAAACTCATTGGAAAATATGGGGGTTGTGGGTAAGTGTATATAAGGAATGGGGAGGGTTGGGCATAGAGTACAATTAATAGGGGAGGGTGGGTTTGGGGGGAACCCTCCCAAAAATAAAATAAATACAAATGTTGCTGAGTTCCTTAAAAAAAAGATTTTGGGCCAAAAATCCATCGGAAAAAAAACATTGTTGAGGAATGAACATAGAACCCACCAGCTATAGCCAATGCCATCTGTCTACAGAAAGCCCTGCTCAGCGCCACCACCCTACATACAAAATTCAACTGTCCCAAAAGCTGTTGTAAAATCCTCACCTTAAACTTTTCTTTAGATGCCACTTCATACAATCTTTTTCTCTCTGTACTTTTTCTGTAAAGGCAGTCTGGATTCCATCTTTTGTGCATCATGCACTTGCCACATGCTGCGTGCTACTTACTTATTGTTATTATCTTTTCCATGCACTGCACTGTCCCTGCCCCCTTCCCACGCACTTGCAAGATCTGAATGACACCGGCCTAGTAGTATCGTTGTCCGTCCTAACTTTGTTCCCCTCCCTTGACTCGTCGCGCATTGAAACACTTGTGTATAGGCGCGTTATAAATGCCATATCATATCATATCATATCATCAATATCAATGTCCAAGACTGTCAGGACTGATATGATCTGATATGATATTTTAGTTATATTGTGCCTATAAACAAGGCTTTCAATGTGTGAAGAGGCGAGGGAGGGGAGCAAGAGGGAACAAGACAACAATCTTACTAGGCCCAGTGACAATGAGAATGGGCAGGTGCAGGGAGCGGGAAGGGGAGAAGTGCCAGGGGAGGGAGAGGAGGAGCAAGTGCAAGACACAGGATCAAACATTGAAAACAGGAAGTGTGGCCATCAGGTGGCAGTGCAGGGGTTAAGTGCAGAACAAATAGGTGATAGATAAGTGCAAGTATTGGGTGGTTTTAGGCTTGCAGATGCAGCCCCAAGTGCAGGGTTTCCAGGTGGGGCAGCACAGGTTTGCAACTGGGGGGCAGGAAACTGGCCCGTGGTACAGAGATTAGCCAGGTAACCAATGCAGTATCAGACAGAAGATCAGCAAGGTAGCGGAAGAGAGAAGGCAGAAGCAAAGAGGAAAGTCTTGAGCTGCTTCCAGAACTGACGATGGTTCTGCTCAAGTTTCAGAGAGGCAGGGAGGCTGTTCCAGAGGGAGGCGCTAGCCGAAGAGAGAAAACTGCCCCCAACTCATTGTTTGGAGAAGCATTTGATCCTCAAGGAGTTGGAGGTGGAGGAGGAAAGTGCTCGAGTAGGAAGATACTTCAGAAGAGAGAGCTGGAGATATGTTGGTCCCAGGCCCCAGTAGGCCTTGTGGACAATGCATAGGGTCTTGCACGTAATCCTTGCAGGCACTGGGAGCCAATGGAGATATTTCAGGTCTGGAGAGATATGATCCCTGGGCTTGAGGCCAAGGACAAGTCTTGCAGTCCTGTTCTGGATGAGTTGCAGAGGACAGAGAGTAGAGGCGGGCAGATTTAAAAGGAGGCTGTTACAGTAGTCAAGCCTCGAGAGAACCAGAGCTCTAGAGACAGTGAGCTTCTGTGGTAAGGAGAGGAAAGGAAGAAGACCTCTGAGAAGGTGCAGTTGGTAGTTTGACTTTTTAGAGATATAGGAAATAGGCGAGAAGGAGAGAGAGGAGAAAAAGATAACACAGATGTTCTTAGCCTCGGAGGTGGGAGCAGGAGGAGGGCCAAGGGAGGCTGGCCAGAGAGTGGCGGGAAAGAGGAGTGCAGGTGTGCCGATGGGGAGGATCTCTGTCTTGCTTGCATTCAGGTAGATATCCCTTGCAGCGCGCCACTCCTGGATTGTGGTCAGACAATCCGGGATGGGAGAGGGAGAAGAGGCAGTGTGGTGGAGCCTGAAGGCGAGCTGGGTGTCATCTGCATAGCACTGGGAAATAGGGCAGAGAGCGGCAATGCAGTGGGCAAGAGGTGCCAGGTATTCGATGAACAGCCATGGAGAAAGTTTAGATCCCTTGGGAACCCCGTAGGGGGAGAAAGAGATAGAGGAGAAGAAGGACCCAAGTTGGACCTTGGAGGATTGGTCAGAGAGGAAAGAAGTCGGTCAGGCCAGAGCTTGATCAGTGATACCCAAGTTATCACAGAGCCGGTTGAGCAGGATGTCATGGTTGACCATGTCAAAGGCAGAAGAGAGATCAAGTAGGAAGAGGACCGAGGGGAGATTAGAATCAAGGTTAGAGAGCAGGTCTTCACTGATGTTCAGGAGAGCAGTTTCCATGCTTCTAGCTGCTCTAAAGCCAGACTGATGGTCATGGAGACAACCAACACAATCAATAAGAAGATTAAGCTGCGAGATGGCCATCTTATCCAGGAGTTTGCACAGGAAAGGAGTAATAGAGATCCAGCGATAATTAGGTTGAAGGGAGGGGTCAGCTGAGGGTTTCTTGAGAAGAGGGTGTGCAAGGGGGTGCTATGGGAGGGGAGGTCCCAGAGGCAAAAGAGTGGTTGCAGAAGTCGACCAGGGCTGGCTTGAGATGTGTCAATGTGGTCCTTGATGGTTTTTGAAGAACCGTCTTGCGCTTCAAATCACTTGTGTACAGGAGTGTTATAAATGCCATATCATATCATAACAGGGAGAAACTGTTTAGAAGAAGTTTTCATAGATCAGACTTGTCTTGAAACTTCATCAGGGGTAAAGAGAGGAAAGGAATAGAAAGGAGGGGGTGGCCACCGGGGGGGGTGGAGGAAAGGTAGAGAGAGGAAGGAAGGGCAGGAGAAACCGAGAACGTGGACAGGATGTCCTGGGTTTTAGGGTTACATGTCTTTATAACGCAATCTTTTATAAAGAATGAAAAACCCACCCTGACCGTTTCCCAAAAATATTTAACCCTTCACCCCAACCCTAAATGCATTCATTATAAGCATTTTCATAATAATATATTCACTATATGTTTCATTCTATATACAAGATTCAATGTAAACACTGTATGCCAGGTTTTAGAGATGAAGTGAGAAGTCAAGGCTGTACAGAGGGTGTGGGTAGGCACAGGGGAAGTCGAGACTGCAGTCGAGACTGCATCAGGCTTGGCCAGCTCTTTGCAGATTTTAAGGAGTTTGGCTGAGTTGTTAGATGCTGCAGTAGGAGGAGAGGGCAAGATAGCCACAGAGGAGGGCACCAGAGAAGTGGGGGCAAGGATGCCGAAGAAGGGAGAGAAGGGACAGCTGGAGAGGAAAGGAAATTGATAAGGTGCAGGAAGCATCTGACAAAGAGGAGGAGGTTGGCCTGGGGGCTTTGGACCAAGATGGTGCCATTGAGGTAAACATTTAAAATGACCTTAAAGGAGTGGAAGGAAGCAAGGAGAGCCTCCCACCTGGTGCTGCAATTAATGGGAGAGGAGGATTAAGGAGAGAGGACAGAGCCCATATGCAGAGTCCGTAGGTCTGGCGAAGGAACGACAAAGAGGATGTCAGTGAGGATCTGTCTGAAGGAAGTGCTGGTGTATGTATCTGCGATAGGGAACCTGGGTTGGAGACCAGGATATCCTTTTTGAACTTCTTTGTATCAGATTTAGTGAAAAGGGTAGGATAGTAGATGTAGAAACAGTTGGAAAAGATAGTAGAAACAGAGAGTACTGCGGGTGAAGTAAAGGTGGTAGGTTGGGAGGGTGAGAACAGCAGAGGGGAGCGGAAACAAAGGGGGGGGAAGACACATGGGGGGTGCAAGCAGAAGAAACTGAACTTGACTTAGAAAACCACGGCAGGTAAAGGCACAGAGGTCACTGGGTGCAGTTGAAAGTACAATTAAGCAATGCAGATGGAAACAGTGGTCACTGGGTGCAGCTGAATGCACAATAAAGCAAGGCAGATGGAAACAGTGGTCACTGGTTGTAGCTGAATGTACAATAAAGCAAGACAGATGGATACAATGGTCACGGGGCGCAGCTGAATGTTCAATAAAGCAAGGCAGATGGAAACAGTGAAAACAACGTGCAGCTACCGGGCACAGCTAAAATCAATGTAAGCAGGGCAGATGAACTCAAGGCAGCCCCTGCACACAGTTAGATTCGAAATTCGCAAAGTGAATGAAAAACAACAGTGAAAACAATGTGCAGCCACTGGGCATAGCTAAAATCAAGATAAGCAGGGCAGATGAACACAAGGCAGCCCCAGGGCACAGCTAGATTTGAATGTACAAATGAATCAATGCAGATGGAAACAGTGGTCACTGGGCGCAGCTGAATGCACAACAAAGCAAGGCAGATGGAAACAGTGGTCCCTAGTTGTAGCTGAATGTACAATTAAGCAACCTAGATGGAAACAATGGTCACTGGGCACAGAAGAATGCACAATAAAGCCAGGCAGATGGAAACAGTGGCCACTGGTTGTAGCTGAATGTACAATTAAGGAACGCAGAAGGAAACAATGGTCACTGGGCACAGAAGAATGCACAATAAAGCCAGGCAGATGGAAACAGTGGGCACTGGTTACAGCTGAATGTACAATATAGCAAGGCAGATGGAAACAGTGGTCACTGGGCACAGCTAGATTCAAATTAGCAGAGTGAATGAAAAACAACAGTGAAACCAAAGTGCAGCTACCGGGCACAGCTAAAATTAAGGCAAGCAGGGCAGATGAACACAAGGAAACCCCTGCGCACAGCTAGATACGAGATTCACAGAGTGGATGGAAAACAACAGTGAAAACAACGTGCAGCCACTGAGCACAGCTAAAATCAAGATAAGCAGGGCAGATGAAAACAAGGCAGCCCCTGCGCACAGCTAGATTCGAAATGAGCAAAGTGGGTGAAAAACAACAGTGAAAACAATGTGCAGCTGCTGGGAACAGTAAGGGGGAAAAAAGAGTGGAAGTCCACGTGAGTTGGAGCAAGGAGGGTAAGTCAGAGGTGTTGATGTGATGGTCAGTGCTGGCAACAATCCACAATTCTGTGAAACAGACCCAGTGTTTTCAGAAGGCACCGAGAGAGTGCAGGGTCATGGCAGCCAGTGAGTCATCATGTGGTGGGTAGCAAAAGGCCTCCAAGGTCCGGTCAGGAAGCAGACAGGGCCTTAATAGGGGGCCGTCAATATAACAGTTCAGCTCCTGCCTCCCAGTTGTTGCTATTGGTTTAAAATGACCAATCCAACCAATGGGAGGGGGAGCAGGCAAAGGCAACAGCAGGCTCACTGTGGCCACCATGGAGCGGCCATCTTGGAGGGCCTCAGAGGTATAAGGTAGAAAGCAAGTATGCAGAAAAATTTAAATTCGAAACAAGTGTGTTGAGCAAAGTTTGAAATTGAAGGGCAGTTGCAATCTTCAGTGACGAGATCCTTTTGTACTTGAATTAAAAATCAAATACGTTTACATGATCACACCGAGGTGTGCTTCCCAATCAATTTAATAATGCTTAGCCAGCCAGGATCAAGGTTGAAGGAGCACTGGCAGGTAGGGCTTCATACGGTAGAGGGAGAGTGAGGAATGAGTGAGGTCTTGTTGCAGGTCTTCATTGTAACAGGCTGGCTCCAACCAATCCAACCAATGAGAGGGGAAGCAGCAAAGGCAACAGCAGACTCACTGTGGCCAACGTGGAGCAGCCATCTTGGCGGGCCTCAGAGGTATAAGGCAGAAAGCAAGTATGCAGAAAAAATGAAATCTACAAATCCATATAGCAGTTGGACCTTGATTTTTTTTTCATGCGCCAGGGAAATGAAACATTCGTTAGCCAGTCTTTGGAATTCCACTAGTAACCACCCTATTTCCTCTGCCATCCTTTCTACCAATACAAAGCCGTCCACATAAATAACCACTTGCTCTGCGCCTGAGAAATGTGTCAATACCCATTCAACAAAATTGCTGAAACACTCAACGTGAGTGCATGCTGCTGCGCAGCCCATAGGCAACACTGTGGCCATGCATATGTCACCATTAGAACGAATATTCAGTAGCTAAAAATCATTCAGGTGAACAGGTAGCAGCTGATTTTATATCACATTTGGACATCTGAGCTGACACATAATAATGCTTAATCAGGTAAATGGTGTCATCCACGTTAGTATACGGCGGGAAGGAGAGAGAGGAGACAAACATAACACTGAGGTTCTTAGCCTCGGAGGTGGGAGCAGAAGGAGGGGTAAGGGAGGTCGGCCAAAGAGTGGCCGGAAAGAGGAGTGCAGGTGCGTCGATGGGGAGGATCTCTGTCTTGCTTGCTTTCAGGTAGAGATCAATGGCGGCGTACCACTCCTCGATTGCGGTCAGACAATCCGGGATGAGAGAGGGAAAAGAGGCAGTGTGGTGGAGCCTGAAGGCGAGCTGGGTGTCATCTGCATGCACTGGAAAATGGGGCAGAGAGTGGCAATGCGGTGGGCAAGAGGTGCCAGGTATTGGATGAACAGCAATGGAGAAAGTTTAGACCCCTTGGCAACACTGTAGGGGGAGAAAGAGATAGAGGAGAGGAAGGACCCACGTTGGACCTTGGAGGATTGGTCAGAGAGGAAAGAAGTCAGTCAGGCCAGAGCTTGATCAGTGATACCCAAGTTATCACGGACCGGTTGAGCAGGATGGCATGGTTGACCATGTCAAAGGCAGAAGAGAGATCAAGTAGGATGAGGACCGAGGGGAGATTAGAATCAAGGTTAGAGAGCAGGTCTTCACTGATGTTCAGGAGAGCAGTTTCCATGCTTCTGGCTGCTCTAAAGCCAGACTTATGGTCATGGAGACAACCAACAGAATCAGTAAGAAGATTAAGCTACGAGATGGCCATCTTATCCAGGAGTTTGCAAAGGAAAGGAGTAATAGAGATCCGGCGATAATTAACTGGAAAGGAGGGGTCGGCTGAGGGTTTCTTGAAAAGGGGTGTGCAAGGGAGTGCTACGGGAGAGGAGGTCCCAGAGGCAAAAGAGTGGTTGCCGAAGTCAGCCAGGGCTGGCTTGAGGGTATCAATGTGGTCCTTGATGGTTTTTGAAGAACCATCTTGAGCTTCGAAACACTTGTGTATAGGAGCGTTATAAATGCCATATCATATCATATCATAACAGGGAGAAACTGTTTAGAAGAGGTTTTCATAGATCAGACTTGTCTTGAACTTCATAAGGGGAAAAGGGAGGAAAGTCAGAGAAGGGGGGTGTGGCCATCGAGGGGCGGCGGAGGAAGAGTAGAGAGGGCAAGGAAGGGCAGGCGAAGCCGAGAGCGTGGACAGGATGTCCTGGGTTTTAGGGTTACATGTCTTTATATCTTTTATAAAGATTGAAAAACCCACCCTGACCGTTCCCCAAAAATATTTAAACCTTTACCCCTAAATGCATTCATTATAAACATTTTCGTAATAATATATTCGCTATATGTTTCATTCTATATAAAAGATTCAATATTCAATATATATTGCTGGTCTTCAATGTAACAGGCTGCCTCCCAGATCACGGTCCTTGCTATTGGTTTAAAACGACCAATCCAACCAATGAGAAGGCAAGCATGCAAAGGCAACAGTAGACTCACTGTGGCAAACGTTTAGCAGCCATCTTGGCTGTCCTCAGAGGTATAAGGCAGAAAGCAAGTATGCAGAAAAAATGAAATCCGGAAATCCATACCGCAGTTGGTCCTGGATTATTTTTCATGCGCCCGGGAAATGACAAACTCTTTAGCCAGTCTTTGGAATTCCACTAGTAACCACCCTATTTCCTCTGCCTTCATTTCTACCAATACGAAGTCATCCACATAAATAACCACTTGTTCTGCGCCTGAAAAATGTGTAAATACCCATTCAACAAAATTGCTGAAACACTCAACGTGAGTGCATGCTGCTGCGCAGCCCATAGGCAACACTGTGGCCATGCATATGTCACCATTAGAACGAATACTCAGTAGCTAAAAATCATTCAGGTGAACATGTGGCAGCTGATTTTATCACATTTGGACATCTGAGCTGACACATAATAATGCTTAATCAGGTCAATGGTGTCATCCACGTTAGCGTACGTTTCTAAAACGTTAAGCTTGTTAATGTCATCATTAATAGACATCCCTTCCAGCCAGGACAGAGGGTGGATCATCGTAAATTCACCCTTCTCTGTTTTCGGTTCTATGTCCACTGGTGAAATAATCAAGTTTGACAATGCAATGCAGTCAAGTAGACTAGCTGTCCTCCCTTCTGTCAGTTCCTTCTTCAGTTTTTCCTCCACTAAAGCTGTGTGCTCTTGTATGAATTTTAAATTCTCTGCCCATCTCCCCACCTTTGGTCGTCTGTAGGGTATCCTGAAACCCATCTCAAAACCCTCCTAATCTCCAGTAAACCTGCTGCATCCCTATCTGGGTAATATTGTAGCCATTCCTTCATACTTTTCACGTTAACCAGGGTATGTGGTTCTCCCACTGAGCCTCTGTAACTTGTAGCACCCTACCTCCTCTTTCACCCCAACCCTTCTCCAGCATTGCGTGAGGAGATGTTTTACGGTTCATCTCTTTCACTTATGTTTGTATTTGCATGTCGATCTGGAACATATTCCTCTGTTGTGGGCCCAGCATGCTCCTCCCATACCATATCTACCCCTCTGTTCACTATCCATTCTTCTTTGAATTGGCCACCCCTGAAAGGACACAAACTTCATTGTACATATCCACCACTGGTCTTGTGAGGGGCATCCACTGAAGCCAAAATTCAGCCTCTACCTCACTCAAGTCTTCACCTTTATCCTCCACTATCAGTGACCTGAACTCCTTGTCGTAACTCAGGAATGCAAACCCCCCCCCCCCACAAATGAATCTGCCCCTTCCTAATTATATAGATGTATTCAAAAAGAACCATGCAAGACCACTAGGGGCGCAGAGAAAGTTGGCCGTGTGAGCGACTTGTTTTCTACTCCGACCTGGAATGAACGGCTCCATCGCATCCATGGTGAAGGATCCTTAGTAGTGGTCTGTGACGGGGGAATCCCAGACATCCTGATACCACATTGAGTGCAATATTTTCACAGTGGATAAAACATGTGTGTTTTAAATTGGAGAACCAAAAATATTGCGTATAAAATTGATGAGCCTGCACGTGTTTCATAGACCGTCCAGCCCACTCTCTCTCTGATCCGCCAGAGCACCTGAACACAATTCAATTCGTAGGAGTGGATGGTAAAAATCCCCATAACATAACACTCTTCAAAGCTGGTGTTCGGAGGTGTTGTAAATGAATTCATATGTAAGGGTTACATGTTAATAAACACGTGACATCATTAGAAACATTGAGTTAGCTTTGACTTCTCTGTTGTGTATTAGAGGGCTAAACGGTTCATGCTTTGAAGGAAGCACACAAGAGTTTTTCCTCCAATGTTTCAGTCAAGTTTGGCATAGTAAAACAAAGTTGACCCTAGGCCTCAACGCAGTGGGAAGCGAATCCATGAATTTGGCTGGTATTGCAGGATACTTTTGAGCAGACGTTTCTGAACCATGCTTAAAGGCAGTAAACGGCACTGTGGATTCCATGAGCGGCCAGTGAGGATTCCTCCTAACTGTAGTGACCTGTGCACATTTAAAGGCTTCATAAAAACTAACTCTTGTTGTAGAATTTATTTTTCATTGACAATATACCTAATTTTGTAGTCATCTAGCTATGTTTTTGTTGATGCTGCCAATCATACCTAAGGAAAATTGGTTGATAAACTGATAAATTCATTTTTTTCTAAAAGGCATCACTAGTAACTTTCAAAATTGTGCTTCATTGCAGACTCATGTCCAATTGAATTTGGGAATCAAACAGACAGATTAAGGGGCTCATTAAGGAAGTAAATCCTCCACTTTTCCTCCACAAATTGTCAGAATTACCACTCAGTAATTCCACTGGTGGTAATTCCACAAAAATTCATGGTGTCCTATGTACTCCATTAATGGGGGCTAATACTGACCTACCACCATGTGTAATCCCATGGTAAACCAACGAGGCCAAATTGTGTTAACACTAAATTATTGTGGCTGTAATTTGGTGGAATTAACCACAAATTACCATCAAACTCATAATGAGGCTAAACCCCATTAAATGTTGGTTGGTAATATGGCCGTTATTCTCCTGGCACAATAACCATTGCTGCTCTGGTGTCTGGCAGAATAAATGCTGCATTCCAAGTAGTTAAGAGAGTGCATACATCATTGGCGGTATCAGTAATTCCATCCAGCGGAAATACCAATGTAAATGAGTTTTAGATGGTCATTCTACCCTGTATCGGTGGAATTACCAGTACCACAGTCCAGCTCAGTGCTATTTCTGCTGCTTGCGGAAATAGTGTCATTGCCGGAATGGGAAGCATGCCGGTGGCCATCTATAAAAATTCGATTGACCTTGAATCTTCCATTTCCAGATGCCAGGCAAAGACAATAGTCATGACAAACATGTCCCAGGAAAAGAAAAGCAAGATGCCTGACATGACGCTTCGAAAGCACACATTTAGTGAGGGGGAACTGCAGGTGCTGGTGGATGAGGTTGTCTCTCATGTGAATGAGCTGTATAGAAGCCAACAGCGGAAGTCCTCTGGCCAAAGGAAGGCTGCCATCTGGGTAAGCATACAGGGCAAGATTGTGGCAGTGGGCATTGTCCCATGGGACAGCAAACCTGCCGTAAAAGAAGGAAAGACCTGAGGGCTAGGGTCCAAAGCCTCATTGCCAAGCACAGGCGTGAGACATCTGCCAATGGAGATGGCAATGAGCACCCACTTGCCTTGATTCCATGTGAGGAAAATGCCAGACTGCAAACAGTCCATCATTGTCTGCTGTGGGAGGCATATCCCGATCAGAGGCCAGGTGGACATGTTGCCTGAGGCAGATTTTGTGCTGCATGACACAAGCAACAAATATCTGGTAAACATCAGTGCCCCTCCGATACGGACCACGTGCCTGAAACATGCCTTCAGCCGGCCTAAGTTCTGTTAAATGGCGTGCGCCTTGTTGTAGGCCAATTTATGTGGTGTACGTGGATTGTGCACAGATGTCATCAATCTTGGGAGCTGGGGCTAAGCAGAGTCGCCTGCAAGAGCATAGGACAAAGATATCAGTCACAGTGCATTGAGGATGTGTAAGATGTTACATGTGTTGTTAATGGGCACTCTCTTGATGCAGATATGTTGCATTTGTACTACAAGGTTTTTATTCTCAGTAAGTAATTCAATGATGTGTGATATGCTGCAGGTACAAGTGCATGCCACGTAGAGAAACACTGTGCATGTAGCTCACATGCAAGTTGTGCCAGACATGGCCTGTGATAGGATTCCATATGAGCACACTTCTTGCTTGGCGTCTCCCCCTCGTCCTCTCTGTGCCATGTGCCTTGTGATGGGTTTCCTGCATCTGCAGCTCAAAGTGGATCCGAAGGCTGCTACGTGTCACAATTTGCGAGTGGTAGTGGCAGCATAGGTGTTGGCCTTATGTACACTTTCTGGGGGATTGGGTGCACATGCAACTTGATTTCCATCACCTGCATACATTTACCTCCACCTTTTATGTGAAGGTAACTGTAATGTATTTTTGGCAGAATTACTGCCCATTTTTAGTGGTATTTCAGTGGTATTTTAACTTGCGATGCAGCAGAAATACCATTTTGAATCATGGCTGTAATTCTACCAGCTGAATTAGCACCAACGCTAATTCAGCCTGATGTTGGCAATAATAGCCCTGGCGTTAATTCCGCTGGCACTAATTCAGCCAGCAGAATTAGCACCAGACCCTGATTCGGCGGTGTGGTAAAATTGGCAGTCATTCCATAACTGCCACTTATACTGCATACAGCCCAACTCCTAATTGGGCCAATGTGTTTTTGTAATATACATACTTTTAGTATAAACAAAGAGAATTATACAATGGCACAAGGCATTGGTCAACATAACTAAGATGATGAAACAACTGAATGTGTATGGCAAAGGGAGTTCAACTCGTAGATCCCACACAGAGTTCATAAGGGTTTCTGAAGGGCATATAGAAACTCATACTTTTTACAGATGTGTATTAAGTGGCTCAATGACTGATAAGGGAAGGGGAATCAGTTTTCAGTGGACTCCTCAAGTTCGTGAGTGAAGCAATTTGCCCAAGGTTTTTATTTGAGTGGCATTGCATAACTTGATACAAAAAAAGTAGAAGAGAAAAAGGCTATTTTTCAGAGGCTCATACTCTCCCTCCCAGGCCCTCCTTACCTGGCGTAAAGTTGGCGGGCAGACGTAGGATGCCAATTCTAGTGTCACTGATCCATATGGAGATGGCCGTTGCAGCAGACTGGGGAACGCCAGGAGCACAGGGCAGGTTCTAGTTGCATTACCATCAGAGGCATTGGCAGACTCCCTCAGAGAGGCGAGCTCTGGGAGTGGTGACACTGATGGCTTTAGTGCATCGCTGGAGAGCCGCCACCGGTAGAGAGAGAGGGTGGGGAGAAGCCTGCAGAGAGGGGAGCACCGCGGGAGGAACCGTGGATGGGTGCATCTGCAGGGGAGAGAATGTGGCTCCAGCAAGCAGTGCAACTGGAGCCCCACCTCTCCAGAATGTGACCCACTAAACCACAATTGATACTTATTAAACAGAAGCCTCCAATAAGGCCATGTAAAATGAAATCCCACTAGCGCAACAGGGAGATTTATGTTAAAGATGGCCTACAGCTAGGCCTTAAAGATAGGGGACAAAAGTTCCCTATTGACCTCCATATTGTCCATCCTAGAAACCAGGTAAGACCACATGGAGAGGTGAGCTGGACATACAAGCTAAAATCTTCCTAAGCCCTTCCTGTGTCACACCCTTGGAGATCAGCTAAGTGTTTGGCTAGGGTAGGATGGCCAATCCTGGAAGAGGGTGTGCTATTTAAAGGTACGATTGAGATAAATACGTGTAGGTTAGTTAGGTGAGGAGATTACATCAAGGAGGATGTCTGTGGGACCAGAGGAGGAGATTGTGTAAGGGATTGTGGATGTTGTTGAGAGAGTGGGCTGCGGAATGGTTGTGAATGTGTGTGAGGAGTGAGTGGAGGAGTGGTAGGGCAGGAGTGGAGAAGTGGTACTACTAGTTGTAAGTGGAAGAAGTGGTAGTCATACTCAAAGTAGTGGGTATGAGAAGTGGAAGAGGCAGTAGCAGTGAGCAGTAGTAAGAAGAGAGAGGAAATGTAGTAATAGGAGAAAGGAAGTAGTAGAAGAAGTGGCATAGGAGAAGTACTGGTAGTCAGAGCAGAAGAAGAGGAGCGAAGAGGCAGCAGTAGCGAGCAGTGGAAATATAGTGGCAGTAGAGTGGAAATAGAAGTCAGAAGGGAGAGGTAGTTAAAGTAGTGGAGGAAAATGACTGGCAAGGAGATGAAGTACTAGCGACAGAGAAGAAAGGTAACAACAGAGATAGTGGTAGGGTGAGAGTTATTTGGTAGTGGTGGTAGCGAGTGAAGGAGTAGAAAAAGGAAGAGGTGAAAGGAGGAAAGTAAATAATATCAATGGGTGGTGGTAGGAAGGCAGAGTGAAACATCAGAGGGATAGTAGCCTGGTGGGGGGGAGAATATCTCAGGACACCAGAGAAGAAGAGCGCCAGGTGAGACCGTGCATGCATGCTGAGCAGTTGGAACTACCATCTGTATTATTTTCATTATAGGAATTGTGAGAAACTGTAAACTGTACGTTTGAATTGTAAACAGTATTAGGTTATCTGTAGGCTGAGAGAAAAATAACTCTCATTTTGCTGCTTTTCTAATTCACATCGTACTTTTGAACTACGATTCCCAGCTTCCCAAGGCTTTACCCGCTAACATCAGGTACTCCAGCACCGGTGCTCCAGGGACCAGCTGGTCTTCGACGGTACGCGCCGTAAATGACACACGCTAGTTGTCCCTCTGTATAGCGCCATTACATTCCCTCAGGTAAGGCTCCAGTTGGATTTGTACCTGAATCTCCCTCATTTCTTAGTTATGTGACCTTGGGCGGGGCCCTCGTGGTCACACGCATAACGAACGGTGTATTTACTTCTTGTTATCTTGCCAATCTACTTTACGTTGGCATGCTGACAACTGCCATCTGTCACACCCCTTCAGCTCCACCCCAGGTTGTATCTGCATCACGCCTTCTTTGTAAGTTTGAGGTACACCACACTGCTTCACCTACTGAGATTTTCCAATTTCTAGCTGCCCAAAATGAAAATGCAAAGTCATCGTTCAAAAATATATGAACGCTTTTGGTTTAGAAAACAAGTCGGAGGTAAAAAAAATAAAATAAAAAAAGAAACATCAAACGCAGCTACTGCAAATAGTACAAAGAATGTCAAGGACATTTGGCTGGCTGAAATTACCTCAGCAACCACTCCTCATCCAGATCCTGATAGCAAAAAAAGAGCCCAGGATACAACAGCTGGCTCCCTCCCTCTACCCACTTCCTGGGACCAAACAGACTTGGCCCACCAGGGAAACTCAACGTGGAAACCCTATTTATTGACCCCCTGAGAGACAAAACCCTGGATGCATAGAATCCTCTGCTGTAGAAAAACACAACGATTCCACGGGAAATAGAATGTTAGAACTACAATGCCCACTTCAAAGACTCAAACTATCAAATTGTCCCTCTTAAATACTCGCTCACTTTGCAAAGATGCCATTGATATCCATGACTACAAATGATATTGACATCATGTGCAGAACAGAGACGTGGCTTGAGGACTCATGTGGACCAAAGGTAGATCTTGCAACACCACCGGGCTACAACTTTTTTGTAAAAACCGTGAACAGTGAAATGAGGGAGGAGTAACCATCTTGAGCAAAAATGAATTTCACTTCTTTGAATCCACCCTGAACTGTGCAGGCTGTGAAATAATTCATTTAAAGTTTACCCCCAATGACAATAGCTCTGTAAATATCATACTGATATATCACCTGTCTATCTGACCTCAAAGAACTGCCCAGACCTACTGTTTATCGATCCCTAGGTTCAAACTTCAAAAAGCGGGGGGGCACAAGCTTCCCTGTCCTTGCCTCCAAGCTTTGGAATGCTCTCCCTATCTCCATCAGATCTGAGGATTCCTTTAACGCTTTCAAGTCCAAAACTAAATCCTAGCTTTTCAATCAGCACTGAAACATGCTTTCCATACAACAGCCCTTCTAGCATCGGCCCACACTTCTCGCCTGCTGCACATTTTTTGTCTCTATGCCTCCTGTAAAATTTTTGCTCTGTAAATTATGTATATTGATATACCCTTGATCATTATGTATGTACTTTCGCCTATGCTTAAATTCTGAATGTATATATGCTCTGTATGTAACTTTGCACAAGTTGCGCCCTGATGCCCCCGGGCCTGATGGTGCATGTTAAAAATAAAATACAAATACAAATGATATGCCTGGTTTTAACAAGGAATTGGTCCAGCTCCTGGTCCCTCTAAACAAACCTAATAACCCCAACATTTTATTAGGGGATCTTAATTGCTGGTTCGGAGACAAAACTGATAAGGAGGCACACAATTTAGAGCAGCAGCGTAGAAACATGAACATTACAGTACACAATACAGAACCTACCCACTCAAAAGGCAGCATCCTTAATTGGATTGTATCACAAAATATCAATATGATAACTGTTGACACTAAAGCATGTATGTGGGCTGACCATTCAATTGTGCAGTGCTCCTTCTAGCTACCTGATAAACCAGCACAACAAAGAAACAATCCAAAGAGAGTAGTGTGAGGAATATTATCATCTGCCTGGTGGCTGTACACTCACCTGCATTTTTTAAAATGTTTATATGACCTTCAATGATGGTAAATCAACCTCTGGAAAATGTGTGGCGCTAAACTGCAGACATTTTCCTATGCTCAACGCACAACATACATATAGACCTCTGTACTCTGGGTGGACACCGCCTACAGATGCAGTCCTCCAAGTCACATTTAGTTGGAATATGACACCCAGGAGCACATCAAGGCATCTCAAAAGAGGGAGGGCAAAACCTTCCTCCTGCTGTGACCAGCCTAATTAAATAACAAAGGTTCTGTGGATCTGCCCTATCCTTTGTTGGCCCTGCATCTGGCAGTGACGCATACTGATAAGAGTTAATTTAAGCAGGCCCATGTTAGGCCTGTTCACAGGGCTAGCAAAAGACAGGAACCCCCAACACCTTTGATATGCAACTGTGTCAACCTGAAAAGCTAGCTCCCGCCTCTTAGTATCAATGACAGTGGGCTGTCATGTTTGGTACATGTGTTTACAGTAGGCAACCCCGGCAGGGGGACCCCATTCAAATGGTAGGAGTATGTGATTTGATGGAGACATAAAGTCTGTTCTCGCCACAACTTTGAGGGAGACCTGCCTTTAATCAGTGAACGTGAGCCAAGATTGTTTCATTAAGGTAGGCTTAGCCTAGACCAATCACTGGGGTCCAATTGGCTTTGAAAGAGGGTTGAGTCACTCTTTTAGCAGATCATCTGAATGCTTTGCAAGGAGTAATAAGAAGAAATAATTTGGACACTTACGGCTTCCGCCAGTGAAGGAAGGTCAGGATTTCCAAAATTGAAGCAAGATCCCTTCCATAAAAATCTCCCAGGGAACAAAGGGAGATACGGGGCCTCATTCCGAGAAGGGCGGTAAGGGTTAACGGTCACCAGGATATGAGACTGGTGCCATTAAACCATTACCACCCTACAACGAGTTCCCTTTGCGGGTCCTTCCTTGACGCCTGCTTTTAGCAGGCATTAAGGACAGGATCCGCAAAGGGTCTTTAGAGCCAATTACGGTACCATAATTTACGGTACTGTTATTAGAGCCTTCCCCATTCCCATTGAGCCATATGGGGGCTCAAATGGGAATGGGCAAGGGCCCTGGTGAATGGGGAATTACCAGTCCCTCCAACCTTGGAATGGACCGGTAATTACTCCATTCACCAGGGTGGAATCGGAATGAGTTTGGAGGCAGCCATGCTGCAAATAGCGGTGTGGTTACCTCCAAACTCGGAAAGAGGCCCACTGAATCCAGAGGACCCTCCAAGCAGCTCCATAAACGGTACCCAGCCAGCACACAGGGTTCCCTGATAGGCTCTAGTTTAGTTTGTTTATTTGTATTGCGCTCCCAGCCTGGAGGCATCTGGGGGAATTTCTTACAAGATAGTTACAAGAGGTACTGGAGCATACAGGTTACATAGTTTACAGGAGATATTTATACATATATATAACAGCTATAATATTTACAGGATGTTACACATGTTACAGCATTTCTTACAAGATAGTTGGTACAAGAGGTACTGAAGTATAGAGGTTGCATACTTTGCAGGCGATACTTATATAAACAACAGCTACAATGTGTTACAGGATCTTGCTCATGTTACAATGTTTGTGAAAACATAGGTTGCAGCAGTTTATAGTTACAGTTCATAAAGAGGTATATAGTGAGAAAAGCGTCGGGAGCTGCATATAGATAAATGAACATGTTATATGTAGTGTTGGTGAGGTATGTTAGAGATTTGTATGTCACAGGCTGGTTATCAAATGAGTTAAGGTTCCTGAGTGGAGAGCCAGGTTTTGGTACTTCTTTTGAATGGGTGGAAGGCTGGTTCGGATCTTAGTGCAAGGGGTAGTGAATTCCATAACTTGGATGCAAGTACTGGAAAACTGTTCCCTCCATCCTTTTGTCATTTGAAGTTAGGGATTTTGAGGGAGTGTGCCTAGGCTAGTCTCATAGGTCGGTCTGAGGTATTCCGTGTGATGTTTTTAGTCATGGATGGAGGCACTGAATTGGCCAGACATTTGTGTGTCAGAGACAGAATTTTGTGGGCTATCCTTTGCTTGATTGAAAGCCAGTTGAGATTCCGTCTAACATCCGAGATGTGGTGGGATCTGGGAATATTTAGGGCTGCCTTATCACGTTATTTTGAAGAACTTGCAGTTTTTTAGGTTTTGTTGATTTGTTCCAAGACAGAGTGTGTTGCAGTAGTCTAACTTGGAGAATAGTAGCGTTCTGGCTATGGTAATGCAGTTGGATGTAGTGAGAAATGGTCTGCTGGCTGTAATTGAATTGCACGTGTAGGCAGTGGATGAGGCTACTGCATTGACCTGTCTTGTTAGGTTTAGCGAGGGGTCAATGTATATGCCAAGGGTTTTCACCTCTTTGGAGACATTGGGCCGCATTACGAGGTTGGTGGTATCCATGGTGCTATTATCACCATGGCTACCCCCTTACCCCATTCCAGGTCCAGGTTCTCGGAATAGGGAGTTAACGGGTCATTCCAACCTTGGCGGACCCGGTAAGTCCCCATTCTGAAAACCATTCCCCATTCCCATTTGAGCCCCCAAAGGGCTCAATGGGAATGGGGAAGGAGCTAATGACGGGCCCCCAAATAGCGGGCCCGTTATTAGCTCCATGGTCCCTTAGTGGCTCCCGCTAAGGGCGGCTGGTAAAACCAGCCGGCCCTAGTGGGACCCGTTAAGGGACCTCGGAGTACGGAGGTAAGGGGTTACAGGCACCAGCATCCTTACCGGTGCTGGTAACCCCTTACCTCCAACCTCGTAATGAGGCTCATTGATGGGATTTCTGTCGATGGTGAAGGTGTCAAATTGCTTGCTGACTTTCTTGAGTTTGAGATTTAAATCTAGGAGGAGGAGCTCTGTCTTCTCATCGTTGAGGGAGAGTCCGTGTTTAACCTTTCAGGCTTGGATGATGCTGTAGATCTCATTGAGTCGTTTGGTGTCGTTGTCATAGTCGCCAGTGACGGGTATAAGTACCTGGGTGTAATCTGCATAGTTAGTGTAGGTGTCACCCAGACAGTCAAGGTCGTCCAACAGTGGCTTGGTGAATACATTATAGAGGGTGGGCGACACACATGAGCCTTGAGGGACGCCACATGGGACTTTTTCAGTGTTGGCTGATACTGTTCGCGAGAATATTCTCATCATCCTGTTCTCTAGAAAGGATTGGATCCACGTTGTGGCTTTATGAGAGAAATGTGATGAGGTCCTGAGATGAGCACATAATAGGATATTGTGATCCATTAAGTTGAACGCTGTCAACAGATTAAGATGTAAGAGGAGAGCTAAATGATCTTTGTGTTTGATTTCCTCTATTTGTGTCTTTAAATCAATGAGGGCTGTTTCCGTCCCGTGCCTTGGGCTAAAGCCAGATTGTGTGAGGCCGAGGAGCTTGTTGATTTCTAGATGTTCCTGGATTTTCAGATCAGCTGCTCTATCAATAATTTTTTTACAGAAAAGTGACCGTGGTAATTGGTCTATAGTGGGTGGGTATGGCAGGATCTAGGGAGGGTTTTTAAAGAAGTGGGAGGACCCAGGCGTCTTTGAGGTTATTTGGCACTATGCCTGATTCGAAGGACGTATTGATGAGGGACATAATGAATGGCGCAAGTTCTTTGACCGCCTCTTGGCAAATGTCACCCTGGCACTTTGATGGTTTTAATTTGGCTATTTTGTCTTTAATGTTTTTGATGGTGAGAGGAGAGAAGGTGAACGGTTTGCATAGTTTTGGAGTTGGTGTCAAAGTTAAGAGTTTCGGAATGTTGTCTGGCATTAGGAGTTTTTTGGATTCAATTTTGTTTTGCAGCATGGTTATTTCATTAAGTAGTGCTGCCTGTATATTACAGCACTAGGTAGCTTCCTTGATGCATGTGACTGGTGGAGATGCTGTTGATCCAGTTCTCATACTAAATTGAATAGTTCCTGTGTTTTTGATTTGGCTTGAATAATGCAGATGTTATAGGTTTCTTTTTCGGATTGTAAGATTGCTTCTTTGTAGATCAGTGAGGCAAATTGGAAGTTTTCTATATTGATGCATGTTGAATGGTTTTTCCAGAGTGTTTCTGCACTTCTTTTGGTTTTCCGCAGTGATCTGAGGTTTGGGGTGAACCAGGAATTCAGGTGAGAAAGTGGTTTAGCTTTGCGTAGTTTGAGTGGGGCGATGGTGGTAAGGGAGTTGAGTAATGTTTTATTGTACATGTCTACTAAGACTGTGAGGTCTCAGTTTTTAGTATTATCTGCATCAAAAAGCGGCTGCAGTAGTGGGATCAGTTTTTCCGAAGTTATGCTGCGAGAGTTCCTGGTTTGAATAGGGGAGGCGACGATGGGGGCGGTACTCTTCTGATTGCCTTTGTCCTTTATAGTTAACGTGATCAGATGGTGATCTGTCCAGGCAAAGGGGGAGTTGGGCACAATGTCTATGTTAAAATTATGGTCTAAGATCCAATCAAGAGTCCAGCCTTTGATATGGGTAGGTTCTGTGATTTGATGACTGAAACCTAGAGATGCAGTTAGCGAGAGTAATAGCTTTCACGTCTTTGGCATCTTGGAAACCCAAGTTAAGATCGCTAAGTAATATAATTTGGGATCCTGGTTTGGTGTTGTTGAACAGAAGTAGAATGATGTCTTCTTCAAATGTGGAGACCTGCCCTGGCGGACTGTAGACAAGGTGCATGGTAATGGTGCGGGTGTTCGATAATGGTATTTTGACTGTTAGAAGTTCTGCAGAGAGGAGGTTTTGATAGGAGACCAGTCTGAGACCTAATGCAGTTTTGGAGATGAATGCAACACCACCTCCTTTGGCTTGGTTAGCGTCTCTGTCTAGTCGAGTGATTGAGTATTTTTCGGGGATGGCGTGTTTGAGTGCGGGTCCGGCGTCTCGGTAAATGCTAAGAAATCGAGGTCTAGAGACGTTATGACATTGGAGATGTCGAGGGCATGAGCTGGCAACAATCTGGCATTGATCAGTGCCCTTGATTAAGATTGGGGGGATGTTGGTAGTGCTATTGGCAGAGGGAGTGAGGTGATGACCGGATCATGGAATGCAATTTTTAGATGGAGGTCGGGGGGGCGTGAATCTCGAGCATAGTCTTTTGTTTCTTAATTTGATTGGGCAGGGAAGATTGAACAAGGATGCAAGTCTGGCGCCTAGTCTTTCATTCCTTAATTTGGGTAGGCAAGGTTTGTTGGGTGTAGGTTTTTTGGTGAATTGGTGGATCCAAAGGTTACATTGTGATAGGAGTTGTTGTTGGTGAGGCATTCAGGCCTGTTTAGGGGGGGCTTGGAGGCTGTTGGTGCATATTGTGGTGAGAATATGTCTGTATGTGGTAATGATCTGTTCTGTGCTACAAGCGACCTGCTAGTTGTGATAGGCATAGCCCTCTTGATAGTGGACAACAACATGTGCTGACGCCTGATGTTGCTGTTGGTAGGTGGCAAGTGGGTTAATATGGCTGAAACGTGTTGGTCAGGTGGTGGGCAAAGAAATGTGATGATGTACGTGGTAGTGAGTAGGAGAACGATCATGGTTTGAGAAGGGCATATCTAGTCATTGTGCTGGATGAATGTGGCAATCCGTAACCACTGTTGCAGTGGTGCAGAAGGTATTTCTATGCAGGATTGATGAGGTGGGTGTGGGAAGGGTGCTATAGGCACAAAGCACAATTGATAGTTGCTCGTGGTGCTGCGGGCACACTATTAGGCACGTTGGTCTGAAGGTGGTGGTGCTATAGCTGTGCAGATTGGTAGAGGGGGTGCTAGGGCACAAAGTTGGCCAAGGTAGTGCAGTATCATAGTGGTAGTATTACTGCAGGCATGCAGTTTACCAATGATAATGCAGTGGGCTCGCTATTGGGCGGAAAACAAGCTAAGGCACATAATTGTGTAGTAGAGGCTCCGTGGGCGCGCAATTAGGCGTAGGACACTCTATGGTGCAGAGTTGAGTGATAGTAATGCAGTAGACATGCAGATTGACACGGTGGTGCAATGTGCACGTAATTAGGCAGAGAACAAGCTAAGGCACATCAATGCACGTAATTAGGCAGAGAACAAGCTAAGGCACATCGTTATGCACATAATTAGGCAGAGAACAAGCTAAGGCACATCGTTATGCACGTAATTAGGCAGAGAACACATTCAGGCACATAATTATGCAGTGGTGCGATACTAATGCAGTATGCACACAGATTGGGAATGGTGAAGCTCTGGGTACACCGTTAGGCCGTCGTAGTGCTGCCAGCGTGCATTTGGATGAGTGAGTGATATGGGCAAACATGATTCAATTATAGAGCTGAGGACAAACGGTTAAAGCAATAGGGGTATGATAGGTGCCCCATCGGACAATGTCAGTCAAAGGAGATACTGTTACCACAGTTTTAGAGGTCAGGTTAGAGGGCTTAAGTGGTGTGTGGAGAGGTGGTTAAGGTTGCAAGACCTTACCTTGGCTGTGATTGGTGGATGCGCTCATGGCACGTGTCAGTCTTGGTAGGAGCAGTGTTAAAGGAGGCAGTTCGGTGGTTATAGGTGTTTGTTTGTTTTATTTATTTGTATAGCACTCCAAACCCAGAGGTAGAAGGGCACTTAAGAAGACGGTTACATAATTGTGAAGTATCTTTGTGTTACATACTTCGTACATACATACTTATAATACATGCATATATTATATAAAGGAGTACAATTTACAGTTATATGTTAGAATAATATACAGTTAGAAATATACAGTTGCAAATATACAGTCATATACAGTGCATGTGCCAGTTTACCGAGCAGGGGGATGTAAGGTCAGGTTTCACTGGGGCTACTCTGTGTTCAGGAGCCAGCTGATAACTTGCTTCCTGAAGATCTGGAAGGACTCGTTAGTTTTGATGTTGAGAGGTAGGGTGTTCCGGAGTTGGGAGGCAAGTACTGTGAAGCTGGCCCCTCCAACTCTTTTTATGTGGAATCTGGGCACTGTCAAGCATAGAGTGTTGGAGGATCTGGTGGTTCTTGTGGCAGGTTTCATGGTGAATTTGTTAGCTAGATATGGTGGTGCTAGGTGATTAAGGGACTTGTACGTGAGGCAGGTGGTTTTTAAATCAATTTTCTGGCGTATGGAGAGCCATTTGCAGGCTTTCTTAGCAGTGGAGATATGCTCTCGTCTGGGAATGTTGAGGGCTATGCGCAGAGCGTTATTTTGTAGTATCTGTAGTTTGTTAATTACGGATTTGATAGCACCTATGTACATGCTGTTGCAGTAGTCCAGTTTAGATTGTATGAGGGCTCTGGCGAGAGTGAGACAGCTATTGGGTGATAGGAAAGGTCTACTGGCCCTAATGAGCTTGCCGGTATAGGCAGAGGCTGAGGCGATCATATTGGTGTGTTTGGAGAGGTTGGTGTTGGCATCCAGATAGAAGCCGAGGGTTTTCATGCTTTTGGCAACAGGGATGGTGTGACCATCGATCGTGATGTTATTGTAACTGGGTCTGAGTTTAGTTTGGATGTTGGGGAGCCGACAATGAGGAGCTCTGTCTTCTCATCATTCAGCCAGAGGCCATGAGAGGCCATCCATGCCTGAATGATGGAGAATATTTTGTTGATCCGGGCGACGTCTGCTTGGTAATTGCCGGTGATGGTGAGGAGTATCTGGGTGTCATTTGCGTAATTCGTGTAGGTGACACCCAGACGGTCCAGTTGGTCAAATAGAGGCTTTGTAAATATATTGTACAAAGTGGGGGATACACAGGATCCCTGTGGGACCCCACATGAGATGGGGATGGCATCTGCTGCAGCTGTTGTTGAGAAAACCCACATGGTTCTATTTGCCTGGAAGGATTGTATCCATGTGATGGCAGAAGAGGAGAAGTGAGCTGCGGTGGCTAGGTGACTACAAAGGATTTCGTGGCTGAAAAGGTCAAAGGCCGCTGAGAGGTCTAGGATGAGTAGAATAGCGGCATTGCCTTTGTCTTTAATTTCATCAATCTGGCCTTTGAGATCAACAAGGGCAGTTTCTGTTCTGTGTTGAGGTCTGAAGCCAGATTGACGTATTTCTAGCAGTTGGTTGGATTCCAGGTATTCCTGAATTTGGATGTAGGCGACTCTGTCCACGATTTTTAGTAGGAATGTGACTGTGGTGATAGGCCTGTAGTTGGTGGGTATGGCTGGGTCTAGGGATTGTTTTTTCAAAAGTGGGAGAACCCATGATTGTTTTAGGTTGCTGGAGACTGAGTTATTGGTGAAGGATAGGTTAATAAGTTTGGTGATGAAGGGGGAAAGTTCTCTGGCTGCGTCTTTTATGATCTGGGCGGGACAACTGTCTCCTTTGCAGTTCGAAGGTTTTAAGGAGGTGATGACTTTTTGAACTTCAGTCGTGGTAACTTTCTTAAATGTGAAGCCCGATCTGGTATTGTTGGGCGTGGGTAGGCTAGGGTTGGTGACCTTGTTATTGGAGAGTTGTTGGCTTTTGTCCTCAATTTTGGTTTGGAGTCCTGTAATTTTGCTGTTAAGGGTGTTTTGGATGCTGGTACAAAACAGGTGTCTGAAGGTGAAATAGGGTTTTCTAGTTATTTCAGAATTTTAAATAATTCTTTGGTGGAGGATGCTGCCTGAACAATCCTGGTGTTGTATATATATTTTTTGGTGCAGATTATCTCACTATTGTAAAACGAGGATATGTTTGTGAGGTTGGATTTGTTTTCCACGGAGGGGTTAGTCTTCCATGTGAGTTGTGCCTTGGCTTTCTTTTTTCTGAGCAATTTGAGTTCAGGGGTGTACCACAAGTTCAGATGAGCTTTTGGTTTATCTTTACGTAGTTTCAGGGGGGCAACGGTGTCCATTGCCTTAGCCATGGAGTCATTGAAGGTGTCAATCAGCAGGTTTAAGTCAGCGTTGGCTGGGAGAGCGTTGAGGGTGGGTAGGAGCAGGGGTAGTTGGGCTTCAGCAGTAATGTTGCATTTGTTCCTGGTGGGACAGTCTGGTGCCGGGGGGTATTTATTGGGTAGCACATGATTAATGTTGTGGAAAAGAAAAGTTACCCTTCGGGTGTACTCATGCGCCCAGTAATCTAAGTATTTATGAAATAATATTTGCTTCCACACAATATCAATTGTTGAGAGATTTATTGCTCTATATTGATGACACGTGTTTCGACATCTACAACGTCCTTCTCAGATCAGGGCTTCAAAAATGAGTGTGAAATGTAATTTATACAATTTGGAAAAATAAAATCAAAAAGTACCAAAGTTGGTTGCAAATAGCACAATCATTGTCATGTCGTTTGGTAAATAGACAGATAGAATTTCGCAATGCCATGTTTGTTGTTAAGCAAAATACGTATTAATGCATACATTGTATAATGAACAAAATTAGAAAACGCAACATGGCCATGGTAACAGGAGGGGGAGAGGGGTAGGAGGTTTGAGGGAAAACAAAGAAAAGAAAGAGAAAGAAAAGAATACAATTATATTACAATTCATAAATATAGTACAAAAACTGAGAACCTTTTTGTCATCTTGGTCATAATGGCTTATTTCCTCTTCATTATATCCTTACCGATAGTTATTACGGCTTGAAAATGTCTTCACAGTCTTTTCTTAATGTTGATTAATGTTGACCTCAAGAGGAATCATGTGATGATCAGTCCATGCCAGAGGTTGGCGGTCCTTGCAGGTTGTGTTGCAATTGTAAGTTGCTACCAAGTCAAGGGTTCTGACCTTTTGGTGGGTGGGGAGTACATTGAGTTGTGTGAAGTCATGTTCTGTTAGGACATTGGCTAGGGATGCAGCATGTGCATCGTTCGGGTCCTGGTAATCAAGGTTGAAGTCCCTGAGGATCATAATTTGTGGTGATGATTTGGAGCTTTCAGCGATGATTGATGTGAGGTCTTCTTCAAAGACCACAGGGGGCCCTGGGGGTCTGTATATGAGGTGGAGGGTGATTGTAGTTGTGGGCGAAGTTTGCAGTGTGGCTGTGAGTATCTCGAAGGATGTGAGTGACACTGAAGAGGCTGATCTGAAGTCTAGGAAGGATTTGGAGATGATCGCTACGCCTCCACCTCTAGCATTAGGTCTATCATGCTCTGAGGATAGAGTATTTGTCCGGGATGGCTAGCGATAAGTGTGGTCCGGACGCCTCATGAAGCCAAGTTTCTGATAGGGCCAGGAAGTCGAGATCATTGGTAAGAATGATGTCTGCAATTTCTGTAGAGAGGGCAGCCAAGGATCTGACATTGAGTAGGGCATCTTTTAGTGGGGGAGGTATGGGCTTATTTGGCGCATTGTGCTTCGTATTGGTGGTAAGCGCCTTTCTTGCCATTGATACAGCGGTCGCCGTGTGCTCAAGAGGCGAACAGGGGCAAACAGGGCCTTTACCTAGTGGGCCTTTGTCACTGCGGGATGGCTTCTGCCTGCCGGCAGATGTCTGCGATTCAAAAGGCCAAAGCCGTTGCCTAGCAATGTAATAACGCCAGAGGCATGGAGCGGGCGGACATCTTAGAGGCAGGCAGCCTCAAGCAAATGAATCAAATAAGTAACGAAATTAAAGCTCATTAATCACAACGGTTGATCTGGCAATGGAATCCTTGTGTGCACTGCCAGGCTCACCTCACCGGGAGGTGATTGAAGGTCAGTGGGCACTGGTGTCGGTATACTCAGGTCCCACGTCAAGGGTTGGCTAATCCTGCTGCTCCTGCAGCATTTGATCGTAGCTGCTGTGTAGAGGATGTCTGGTGATAGGGAGAGGGCTCCTGTCCTTTCCGCGGTCCAAGATGAAGCGCCTCTGCAGCAAGCTTCCTAGGTGGGAAATACCAAAATGTCTCTGATCCAAACCAAGGACAAGGCTGTTGCCTGCAACACTCACATTAACAGTGGGCCATCCACCTTAAAGTATGACACGAGCCCGGTGAACAAGCGAGGAGGAGTGAATCAACAGAAATAAACCTGCGTCCGCTTTAAAAGTAATTTTCGAGGCAGTCGAGCCCCTTGAGCTCCAACCAACTGCACTATTGATTGTTGTCACGCCACTGCCGCTAACGTCATCCAAGAGGCCTCGACCAGTGCTTCAGACCCACCAACCAGCACTGGGACAATGATTCCTGACCCAGAGCCACCATGTTTGCCAGCTTGCAGCTGTCCATCCAGCCTCGCTAGCAAAACTGCCTGCTCCCTGATACCCGCATCTGTCTCCCATCTTGAACTCTGTCGCAGAAGCTGCAAAGTGCCCTGAAACAGACTCAACGCTTTAGAGCACCAAGAACTTCTACAAGCACAAGGTGCATTGTGGTTCTGTCCCCCTGGTACTTCTCTGAAGGCAACTAGTGACAATTGAAGACCCATTGCTCCCTTTGTGCTGAAACTAAGTATCCTTGAACTATGCAATTCATTACTTTACCGACAACCCTCCTGTCAGTACCCAAAGTGCATCCCCTTTTCTTCTTGAAGCTGTTTGTCCTCTGCATTCCTACCCAGGGTGCGTTGTATTTTGTAAATGTGCTAGAACTGTCTGTTGTGATGATGATAAAGTAGACATTTGCATACAACCTTGACTGGACAGTCCCTTTTATCATTGGGTAATAATTGTATTTTTGCTGTGTTCCAAGTAACCAACGATCCATGAACTTGTGGAGATAAGCTGCCTTCCATCACGTTACCAGAATTGGCCAATGAGGTTTATAATTGTCTTGTGTATACAATCTGTTTTAATCCCTTCTGGTGTACTAGAAGTGTGGGGCTGATTGATGGTTTAGAAACCGACATTCATAACACTGGTGCCCTGGAAGTTGACTTAAATAAGATCAAACCAGAGGACCCAAGCCGTTGCCTAAAACTCATCATGTATTCCACCACAGACCTAGATACACCTAGGGTGTTGGTAAATTCCTATGGCACATAATTGAACACTCTCTTGGACAAAGTCTCTCCCATAAAACCGAAGCTTATAAGAGATGGAGTGTGCCACCAAAAAGTGTTCACCCCAGCCCTCACTGACCTGTAAAGTGAGATGAGACAAGCAGAGCGGGTGAGGGAAAAAAACAGATCAGAAAAAAACAAGGAAGTCTGGAAATCACTAGGAAAAATGTATACAATTCAAATCTATGGATCAAAAAAGAGCCTTTTTAACAAAATCGAAAGCACAGAGAACAATGCAAAGAAAATCTTTGAGATCTTTAGGAAAATTGAAAAGCCTAACTTGCAACCACAACTCTTCGTTCCTACTGACAAGGACTGTGTCAAGGTTCAGCAACGATTCCTAGACAAAGTCAACTTAGCTGGCACCAGAATAACAAAGAGCATGTGCAGAGATACACAACCCAAAATATGTTTGGTGGAAAATAAAGAAGAGTTCCACTTTAAACCTATAATTGAGGCAGAGATGGAAATAACACTTAAATCATGCACCCTACACTCTCAATGGGCAAGGTTCTCCCTTCCAAACTCAATCTGGGCAATACAAAAGCTTTTACTTTCTTCCTACTATGCTTCGTCAACTGATCTTTCACCCCCGACTTGGTTCCTGACAACATCAGAAAAGCCGTAGTAACTCCTCTTGTAAAAAAACATGGCTTGAATCTCAAGGAACGAATCAATCTGAAACCTATTACCAACAATCCTTTTCTCTTAAATATTGTGGACAAGGTTTCCACCACCCAGCTACAGCAAGATCTAGAAAGCTTGGGCATCCTCCATCCTAGACAATCATACATTTGGCTAACCACGGGATGGAAAGTGCCCAGTTGAACCTCCAAACACAAATGCTGGCCACCATGGACATACGCAAGTGAGGGCTGCTGACATTACTAGACCTTACAGCAGTGTTTGACTTGCTAGACCACATACGCCTGTTGGAGACACTAGCAACCACAGGAAACTGCTCAAAGGGTTGTGCAGACTGGATTTGCTTTTTCTTGAGCAACAGGTAGCCCAGGGTGTTTTGGGTCAATGTCACCTCGAGACCAGAGCACATACACTGTGGGGTCCCACAGGGTGCGTGTTTGTCCCTAGCCCTGTTTAACATATAGAACAACCTGAGTGGGTAATGAACCGCATAATCACGTGCGCTGGGCATATATCAAGTATATTGATGAGGGGTTCAAAAGAGCATGCTGCATGTGCCTTGGTTTGAGGCCACAACCTGAGTACCCCGGGAAGGTAATTTGGAGAAAAGGGGGACCAAAGGTAACATTGAGCTTGCAGTATTTGTCAAGGAGTTCGCTCCTGTGTTTTATTAGTCGGCAATGTGACAGCACATTTATCATACACAAGAAGCAATGCGTCGGGGTCAGACCTGTTGTGACAGGTAACAATTATAATCATAGAAACAGTAGTGCATTTGTGAAGGAACAGAACAGCCAACACGTGTTTTCACCTAATGTTCTTTATCAAGGCTGTGGCACTTGCTGAGGTGTTATTTTAGCAGCATTACAATGGAAATACACATTGATTGGCTCAAGAGCATGGTTGCAAGTTAATTAACATGTTTACACTAGCAGTTGCCCTCGGCTTCGCTCGCGTGGATTTTGGGATTTGGTACAATTGTATTTAAAAGACACATGAGTTTTTTGTTCAAACTGTACAAAATATAATTTACACGTTGATGTCTTAACCTAATAAGCAATGTTTATTGTAGACGTTATTCAGAACATTTTGGCAACAAAATAAAGATAGTTGTTCTTTTTGTGTTTCCAGAAATGTTTTTGTGTTGTAGTTACAAACAGACAATGAGACAGACAAAAACATGAAAATGACTTATTTGGCATCTGCACTCTCCACCGTACATTAGTGGTACTCTCTGCAGGTGCTAGGATTACCAGAGAGTAAGGTGAGCTCACTCTGGAACATGCCATGTAAAACTGCCCATGCGAGAATCAGTCTTCCCCTAGATCAATCCCTGCTACCTTTTTAGTCTGCCCCTGAGATGGATTTATTTATTGATGGTCATAGTGAAACAAACCTTTAAGGGGAACTGAAGTCTTTTGAATTCAAACAGATATTCTGAAGGTAGAAGAGGTATTCATATTATGAACACTGACTCCCCCTGGCCAGAACCGGTTAGCACCTTAGCTTCAATCACATTTCTGTGGAGAGCTTTCACTCTCAATCTGGAACCATTACAGAGCTTAGGTGGGTTGACGTTCGGCAATACTACCACAGGTGCTCCCACTTTGAGAAGAAGTTTGTGTTCGGGAAGCCTACGAGGATTTAAAGTATTCAAGAACTCAACAGGGTAGCAGACTGCATCATCACTTTGAACCACTCAGTATCTTCTTAATCATGGCAGCCATGCTGTTCTTTAGCGTTAAAATGGCACGCTAACATAAACATTCTGTAGATTTCTCATTCGATTTTTTATGTCAGGGTTCATTTTGGATATGAGGTCTGCTATGGAATTGACAACTGTGCCTAGGTCAGAAGGGATGACAATTTGCTCTCCAATACGGGATGCTCTCTGTTACCAATTTTAAGAAGCAATTTGTAGAACCAACCTGCAAACATTTAATTTCGCAAATGAACCCTCATGTTCTTCTTGAGGGACATTTGTTGTATAACTGGCCATAAATAAGATGATGTAATGCATGCCTTTACTTCATCAGCTGGCGTTCCTCTAGGCACTACATGCAAAGTCTGTCAAAATTTCCCACCTAGTAGCATGATGATACCACCTATCAGGCCATTAATTCCCCTGAAGTCTTTAAGGGTTCTGCTGAATACCTCAAAATTTCCCTTTTGGGCCATAGCGCTCTCGTCCCAAACAATGAGTTTGCAATCCGGAAGCACTTGGGCCATTTTGTTTTGTTTTGAAATATTGCAAAGAGGAGTTTCTGTGTGTATTAGGTCAAGAACCAGCCTAAAGTCAGTGTGAGCCATCTTACGAAACTTCAACAGCGGTGCGGCAATGCACGATGATGCGACAGCTAGGGCTATCGCACTGTTACTTCTTACTTTCGCTAATAGCATTTTAATGATAAAGGTTTTCCCAGTGTCACTGGGAGAATCTAAGAAAAATGCTTGACCATATCCTGTGTCAAAACACTTAAGAACATGCTTAAGCTGCTCATCTCTCAAGGAACCTTCCACAGTCAAGACTCTGTGTGCTAAAGAGTTCATATCATAGCTGGTCCCCCTTAAAGAGTCTGTGTTAGCCAAATCTCCTCCAGACCTTGATGGGTGCAACAGACTATACTGTGATAACTCTTGCCCTCCCAAAGCTAGTACAACCTCCTGAATCATTAAAAGGCACCTGTTATGCACCATGTCCTTTACATGCACTGCATTGTCTTGCAACTTTCTCGCTATCTGCCATGTGATGTCCTCAGCAAGACTGTTTGTATACTTCTCCCAAAGACTCAAGGGATTGGAGAGCTGACAATACATCAACATTACTGAAAATAGCCCCCAAAATGTATGAGGAGAATCACATATAGCAGCATCCTCTAAGGTAGTATTCCAATGTTTGTCATCCTCCAGCAAGCCAAGCACCTGTCATGCTGACTGGTAAGTGTTGCAAAACGCAGAAGTGCACCTGACAAAACATGTCCCTTTTGAAGAGGAATAACCATGGTGCAGCAATCATTACACTGGTTTCCTATTGAAGCAAAAGTCAAGTTCAATACCTCTCTTTCGTGTGTGTGCCTAGGTACAAAAGAGAAAGGCTTGGTGGAAGAGCCTTCTCTATGGCTGGGCCCAGGCTATGGAATGGAATTCTCTGCCGTACATTTAAGAGATAATGATGACTTTGCATCATTCACGAAAGAGTTCAAGACCTTTCTTTTTACATAGGGGGTTACCTCCCTTCTGGTCTCTCTGTTCTACTCGTTCCCTTGGTGTAAGCGCCATGATGCCTTTGGCGAAAGCGCGCTCTAGAAGAAACAAATAGATTGATAAGTGGGATGGAGGACACAGTTGAGAGTTTTCAGATCAGAGAAGTACATTGGACCACATACTACACGTAGAAGCAGCCAGAGGTGATAAAATGCAGTGTTATTTGGGTGTATAGTGTATAACATTTCCAACACATGATCCTTATTTACGCCTGGCAAACTTTCAACATTCTTTCCTGTTTCCTTATCTCAAACGTGTTATTTGTCCACCCAAAATAAGAAGGGACTTCAAAGTACAGGAGAGTCTTTGCAAAGCTATCATGTTTGCATAGATTGAAGAAATCTGGGAGTGTTGTTTTAGGTGGGTTATTGACTATATCGACCTAGTTATTCGAGTAAAAATACAACCGTTGACCATTTTCCAGGTGGACAGTGAGCAGTAAAAGAGTTTGGTATCTCTTATGAATAGAGAACCCCAAGATTCTCCACTCTCCCTCAGAATTGATAATGTATTGACCACTTTTGTAAAGGTTTAGTTCATCTTTGTCATTCTGAAGAGCAAAACATGCTTTGTCAATGTGTTTGTTCGCGTACTTGCAAATGTATTTTATAGATTTAATGGAGTTGCAATACTCAAAGTTAATATGTGCTTTAAAAGTAGTGAAAGCAGAGGATCATAATCGACTACCCAGCGGTTGTCTAACTGCATACTAGTTTTATCAATGATGAAGCCACCGTCAGATGGAGACCTTTGGCGATACTGTGGCATCCATCATTTCCTG
This sequence comes from Ambystoma mexicanum, assembly GCF_040938575.1. Classification (NCBI taxonomy): domain Eukaryota; kingdom Metazoa; phylum Chordata; class Amphibia; order Caudata; family Ambystomatidae; genus Ambystoma; species Ambystoma mexicanum. Next base: position 483,635,724 of record NC_090932.1, on the reverse strand, counting down.
TCTGAATGTCTTTTAGAAGTTTTCATGGGTACCTCTTGCTACAGCTGCCTTCGTTCGTGTAAGGTGAATTGTGGTTTATGCTTCCAAAGGAGCCATGTATCATGTTGGACTTTACAATGCTGTAAAGGAGAGGGTCTTTATTAGGGTCAGGAATTTCAGCAGACATAACATCATTGATCTTGACAGGGGTAATTCGTTGCTCTAGCCTTAACACAATGTGTACATGAGGCAGCACGGCTTCTGACACCAAATATATATTGCTTTATATTTCCACAGAACCATCTGCCTTTTGACTTGTTTATCAGGACTGTTTTGCTCATATCCTGCTACCGCCACCCTATGCACTTCTGGCATTTCTTGTTGATATTTCTTTGCCGCAGCTGTATGCACCTCTGCCTTTTCTTATTGATATTTCTTTGCTGCCATCCAATTCTACCTCAGACTTGTTTGTCTTTTATGTAGCTGACACTGCTTTTTTGAAGGTTGAATTATTTTGTTGACAAACAGCCACTGCAGAACGGTCAACCTCAGGATTACGCTCAGTATAGTTATTTGCCAAGGTCCTAAATTGCTTTTGCCTCATGGCATTTGTGTATCTAGCACAACATTTGCAAGATGTTTTTGGGGTGGAAATAGAAAGAGATGATTCCTGAGAGCAGCGTGTGATAACACTGAACTGAGTGAGAAATATATTGCTATTAGAATCACCATCACGTTCATAAGGCAAATAAGCATCAAAATGGCCGCATTCATAGCGTTTGCGTAAAATGTTACCATTCTACAGGGTTACTTTGTTACCAAATTTTGTGTAAAGTTCACTGTTATAATAAACTTCGAAAAATAGTTTGAAAAGCTGTTCAACCACTGTCAACTCGCATAGACCACCATAAGTATGGTGTTGGGACATTTCATCAAAGTATGCATTATCACTCGCATAGTTGTTTACTATCACTCTCATGGCACATTATAGAGAATTCATTCCACTTTTGAACAACGTGATCAACTATTTGTTTGTGTACCTCCGTACGTAGATTTTGACTGCCATACATAAAGTAAGATAGCACCCAGAATAGATATGCTCCATCGTCTAGAAAATGTAGTATGCCCTCATGTATGTGCCCGTTTGGGTTGCACACTCGTTGACATTAACTTTGTGAGCTTTTGTTCATTGTCAGTGTTTCTCGTACATGTGCACCAATCAGCTAAGTTGTGGGCAGGGCGTCCGTCCAGCGCATTAAAAATATGCTATTATTACTCTGTTTACAATTACTATAATATTGAAGTGTAATAGTATAATATTAAATTGTAATGATATATTATGACTAAACTGTCATATGTGAAAGAAGAGTATCAATTTGTTTAGTGATATCCATATCCTGAGAACTGCTGATGTTTTAAAAATGTAAATGTTCACTTTTTCAACATCGCTGGTTTGTGAGATAATGGTATCCTTAAACAAAATGCACCCCCCTTTTCCACCTCCCTTAACAGGATTGTAAGAAAATGGTAAAACACGTGTTTCTCTATTTTTGAGGAAGAATCTTAATACCAATGTTCATGTCCATAACATATTTGTTTCTTAAAATATTGTTGTCCTCATAAAAAAATCACCCCCCCTTTTGACCCTTTTAGGGACGTCATTTCCAAAAATCCTTCCTTAGTGGGTGCCTACGTCATGAAAACAATGTACCTTACAAATTTCACATCGCCTCGTTCAGTGGTTTGAGCTGGCCATTGAACAGTCAGTAAGGACTTCTTTCATATATATATAGATTATTTGGTGTAGAAAATGTTTCACAGTGGTGATAAATACATATTGGTAAATTCCATGATTCATGGGCATTAATACATACAAGCAGCATTGATTGGGCCCAGTTGGCGTAGTAGTCAGAGGGGAGAGAGGCAGAGAGGAATGCAGAGAAGAAAACAGGATTAGAAAATAATCGTTTTGGCATGTATATTTATGTTTTAGCTGCTTGTGAGCAGGTGATAGTGTGATGTGGTGCCTAATATATAGTAGTGTGATGGTGGTCAGTGCACATGCGTGACATTTCTCTGAGGTGCTTGGGTCATGCTTCACTAGACATAGTTGGCCTACTTTTGCCAGTGGTTGCATTGTTTGACAATGTGCATGGGTGTTCCCAATGGAGTGTTTGGTAACCTGCATGATTTAATGTATTCACATTATCAGTATCATGCGCAGATATAAAATAAGCTGGGAAGTGAGTAGTGCCTCTGCATTGGGCAGATCCAGGTTAGTTGGGGTTTAGTGATTTATTGGGCTGGTGATCGAGGTGCGTCATGGGGTCTTGTTTTGTCTAACCAAGGTGGTTTCAATATGTGGTTCACTACATAGGGTTGATCACATGGTTCTGGGGTCCATGGTTTTGTACATAGTGTAGACACGCAAACTTCTGTGAGAGGAGAAATTATATGGAGAACCTTGATTGAACTCTGCGTTAATTGAATGTGGGGCGGACCAGTAAGTGCCGGTTGTCTGCTCCCAATTAGCGGGGAGTTTCAATTTTGTATATACTGAGACCGCTTACCGGTTGAAGAACTGGTAGTTGAATGCTTTAGATAGTTACCGGAATCTGCACTTTATTGTCAGTGGCTCGCTGCAGATGCAGTCAAACCGAAGGGTGGATTCCTCAATAGTTCTAAAACTGCTGTTTGTGTAAAGAGCTAGTAATCTAGGATTGGAGAAGAGATATTACTTTCTTCTCCATATATACAGGCAGTATTGTGTTTTACCGTGTATTTCAATGTTCAGACTGAGTTAGCTGGCAAGTTTTAAGTTGAATGCACCCCTTTATATTGTTCCCTACTCAGGAGTCATTAAAGTACACAGTGGCTAATATCGGGAGACATTCGCTGACTAGATTTCAGAGGTGCCCTGCATTGAAAAATGTTCTCAGCACTTAACCACATTTTCCCCCCATTTAATGCCACAATTGGCTCATGCTATAATCTCTAAATACTTTACAGTTGCTAATATAAGGATACATGCACATGTGCCCTACATTAAAAATGCTCTCAGCATTTAACCATATTTTACATTTTGTCACACAATTCACAGATGCTATAGCATGTAATAAACCACAGAGAGAACACCATGACAAACACTGCAAGCGCAAAGTTGCCTTTGGTCCCTCATTTCTCCCTGTTTAACATATACATCAGGCCTCTCTGCAACCAACTGACTAACATGGGGATACAGTTTACAAACTTCACTGACAATATTTAACTCCTCATGAAGCTATGTGGCAACTACATCAAAGACTCAGATAGGCTAGCCTAAATATATACGAGTTGGTTAAGATCTGACTGTTAAAAAACTGGATGGGCTGAAATAGTTCCAAAACCAAGCCTTCGGTCTTTGGAACCCATGCATGCAAGAGCTACATTAAATCCTGAATAGGCAGGGTTGAATATTGAGGGGAGTTGTATCCCTGTGGTAGACAAGTTAAAGACCCTTGGCGTCTTCTTAGAGGCATCCCTTGGAGCAGATGTACATGTGGGTGGGGTTGTTAAAAGCTCCCAGAACCACTTAAGGGTGCTGAGACATATCAAACCATTTATGTAATCCAAGAACTGCAAAACTCTGGTTAGAGCCATTATTATGCCTTAACTCAATTATTTCAATGCCCTCCTGATTGGTGCTAATAAAGACTCCATAAATAGGCTCCATGTGATTCAAAATGAGGCAGTCAGAATTGTCTGTGGTACCCCGAGAAGAGAACACATCTCGAGTGCCAGGAAAGAATTATACTGGTTGCCAGTGGCTGCCAGAATATGCTTCAAAGTAATCTCTGTGACCCACAACTGCCTTTATTGCAAGGCACCTTCCTAACTCGGATACAGTTTGAAACTATATGAACCCGCCAGACCGTTATGCTCAAGCAAAACCCAGCGCTTAGGTTACTCAAGAACTAAAAGAGTGAGGGGTAACGTGTGGTCATTTCCAGCCAAGGCAGCCCAGGCCTGAAATGCCCTGCCTGTGGAGGAAAAAAACACTGGTAGGCTTTCCGAAAGCACCTAAGACCTCTTCTATTTGAGTAATTGCCCTGAGATCTTTTCTATGTCTAGCCCTGTCTCCTGAAACGACCTGTGTTGATTTGTGACCTGATGGCTGTGGGCTATGGCGCGTAATAAACAAATAAATAAACTGTCTGGAAGGAGGGACCATCCCTAAACCCGCCAGAACACTATGCAAGGAAAGGAGAAAGAGAGCTAAAAGATCCCCACGGAGTCAGTAAGCCACTGTCTCAGAGAAATCATGCACAACCAAAGGAAGAACAAGACAGACAGGTGTCACCGATTCATAGCACCAACCCCTTTACGGATGCCTGGGATAGGAAGCAGGGAAGGACCAGGGAAGTCAATAGAAAGAGGGCCGGCCCTGGTCTTTCTCTTCTCCCTAGTCCAGGTCAGAACTTTGTCACTATTGCGTCTCCACTTTTTTGTCTCTTATCTAGGATGCCTTCTGAAAGAAATGAATAGGTTTACGTTAAAGTACTCCCACTTTGCTCCTTCATGTGGAAGTCAATTTGTGAAGTATTGATCAAGCTTTGGTAGTTAAATCACTCTTTCCATTGTGTGAGACTCTGCAGTAGCTTTGCACTCTGTACATGTAGGGAGGCACTACAGGAGATCTTATCACAAGATGGTAGCTGTACTCTTCCCTGGTGTAAGCATATGAAAAGCATTTAGCATTTTTTTTTAGGTTTGTGTGAAATGTGGTTGAATCCTTTAACTGTAGACAAGAAATCCAAATCTGGAATTACATTTGCATTCATTTACAAGGACAATGAATGTATTTTATTAAGTGCTAATGATCTGCAGTGTCTAGTAGTTTTCAGAAGTGTAAAAACGTGCATATGTATGAAGAAAATATTGACTTTTCCAGACCTCTTTATTCTTGCTCTCTTTACACCAGGGTTAGGTTGGGTATTCTCCCATTGGCACATTTTCACAACAAATGGAATGTTTGTCTACTGATTGTTGTTCTTATTGTGTTTATGATAAGGAAACTATTATGCACTTTATGTTTTAATGTCCCTTATATCTCTATTAAAGACACTTTTGCTTAAAAAAATGTGAATAGAGAGTGGCTTCCAGAGTATTGTAAATGCAGTGGATTGCTGTAATGCAACTGATAATAAATGGGTGCTTTTATCAGTGGATGAATATCTTCATGGAGCTTGGGAAGTCATATTTGTATTTGGTTGAGTAATTAGAGGCACTGTTTTGTACATTAGCTTTCGTCATTTATTAGACCTTACTTTTATGGAAGTTATGATATCACGGTTCCATATTTTAAATGCTGTCTTTCTATTGATAAATATTCTTGCAAACATTGCAGGTATTTGCTGTGGTATCGTTATTGTTGGTGTTGATTAATTACATGCTGTTGAATAAAGCCATACATTAAGGAAATAAAAGATGGCCTCTTGCACAAGGATGACATATGAGAATATCCAGAGGTTATACAATGATTGCATGACAGACACAGAAATTATAATGGTCTTTCTATGACTAGCTCTTCTGCTTACAGGGGGAGGAACACCACACACATGGCTCGGTTAATGGGAATAACACCCTGAGGTAACAGCTGGAATTTCTGATCCTCATGAACTTCTAGGACCAGTGGCAACAAGGACCTAGACGAAAACTCCAGAGGTAATGGGCTCTGTGCTAGGTTTGAAGACACCCTCTGTACATTTTGCATCAATATAGTGAAAGTGGTGAAATTCACCCATGGTGTGGCTGTCAAAGGACAGAAAGCCATGGTTGGGTAAGACCAAAGCCTTGGTACCATTCAGGTAGAACACTAGAAATAAGCAATCACCCCTTCTAAAAGCTAAGGTGCAGATTTCTGATTTGCACTTACATGGTGCACAAGGGTCACAGAAAGAGAGACATGACCAGCAAACAACGGCGGCCAGGTGGTGGTACCTAAACTGCTGTGTGGTACACATCCTCGTCCCCAAAAATGAGGAAAAGAGTGTTTTTTATGTGTAACACACAGAGGTCTGCTTCCATGAAATCCTAACAAAAAGGTGTTTTTTTTTGCTTAATGCAGGTTGGCACTAACAAGGGCTTTGAAGTTACAAAGCCAAGCAATGGTAAAAGGCATAGCTGGGCTTCACAGGCCCCAGGTCAATCCCGCAGTCTGTTTCTTTGAGGTCTTATCTTGTATTATTGGCCTGGTGCAGACATGCAGGTTGGCACTAACAAGGGCTTTGAAGTTACAAAGCCAAGCAATGGTAAAAGGCATAGCTGGGCTTCACAGGCCCCAGGTCAATCCCGCAGTCTGTTTCTTTGAGGTCTTATCTTGTATTATTGGCCTGGTGCAGACACATGTGAATTGGAGTGTGCTAATGGCCCCCTTCTATGTCAAGTCACAGCTCACTGGGAAGAGGCCATAAGCATTCCAAAACCCCTTATTCTGTCTATTCTCCACAGTAAATGGCTGTACCACATAAGCTTAAAACAACATAATGCATGCACACTTGAACATTTTATTCAGAAGGTGTTCATGGAAAACAATTCTGCGATGTGAATACAAGTCGGGTAATTCACAGAGATGTCTGGTTGTCTTGTGCAGGTAAGAACTCTGCATTTATCAAAGTGTTGTAAAGGTTGGCAAACTCTTTGATTTCGATAATTAGGGGTGCTTAAAATGAATGTTGAAAACAAGGAAAGGGGATGTTTAGAAAAATAAAATGGAGATGAGCATGGGTACAACTTTAAGGTGAGCGTGCCACCACCGGGAACGGCAGTCAGGACAGTTAATTTATATGAAGGCTTAAAGTATTTTCCTGCAAAGGAATCAGCCTTTTCTACTACAAGTGTTCATTAAAGGCTTTCAGATACCCTTGGAATGTCCCTCACATTACACTGGGTCTACCAATCTCAGATTACTAGGGGACTGGCATTTTAAAGGTTGCAGTGGAGAAGGCGAGGCAGATGGATAGAACAGGAGACCCAGGTTCAGTACCTTCATTTAATAACCTCATTTAAAAATGTTGCTCTTTTCCTCAGGATAAAAAATCGGAATAATTTAGCACCCATCTCACCTAGAAGGACATTCAGAAAAAAAACAGAGAAACAGCAATGAATATTCAGCAGCTTGCATTTGGTTTGGCATTCCATATCATCAGGCCTTTGGACCACTTCTCAGATTTAGCTGAAAACCTCAATGCTTCTCATTTGATGGGAAATTCCTATTCAGCAAATTATTATGTATCTCTATGACACTGGCAAGACAGTGTTTTATGCAATTGAGCATTGTCCTGAAATGGCACTATAAACATGAGCATACCCTGAAATGATGGGACAGTATCTGCATGATTTACATTGTACAGGTTTTGAGGATTTACATGGTTGTCAGAAACTGGCATGGATGTTCTTCATTTGCAGAGATGTTCTTCATTATTTCAGCTATATTAGTGGGCCCATCAGCTTGGCCTTTCTGTGGACAGATTTAGAAATGGTCAGACAACAGTCTCAGATGCTCTGAGCAAAATGAAGGTCTACCAGATAGGAGTCAAAGGCAGCCTTATCAGGAATTCTATGACGTTGGGTCAGCTGGGTTCTCTCATTGGACAGCTGATTTTTGCTACCCGTGCAATTCATCACAGATACTCTGTCTTCGTGGCCTGGCCAGATGGAAGCAGGGCTCAAAAATCAGAGTCACTTTACCAGTCTGTAAAGGAGGCCCTCAAGGTCTGATACCGTTTCCAATAACATGCCACCAGGTTACCTATGTAGAGAAGGGAGAAGATGTGAAGCCATTCCCAGAAACTTCATGAGTTAGCAGCGTTGGGTGTGGGGCAATCTTTTTTTCAGAAATTGTGCACTATTAATTAGTCACTAAAATAATCAGAAAATGAACTGGGTATGGACCATAGTTGAAGGCAACTAGTCACCATCTTGGTAACAGTCAACTTCTGTGAAAACAATTCCCAACAGACGGTTTTTCTTTAGTCCAACATCTTGTTTACCAAATAAGTGCTAAGCACAATATTGTAACGTGTATGCACGTTGAGCACGTATTCCCTGTTCAAATTTAATGTGGGAATACTTTCAAAAGCTAGAAGCAGAGGCAGATGGTTAGAAAATGCTACATTCACAAGGCATCTGGAACATTCCTACTCTGGCAGATTAATAAATCATGTGACCTGACCTAAAAGAAAGGCTTCCAACCCTTGTTTTAACAAGTTCAGGGTGCTCTAAACATCTTTGGGTGCAAAAGATGTATCTGCAACCTTAAAGGATGTACTCCTCCAGAAATAATATATATGAAAAGTGTTAGGATGTATTTAAGCGATAACGTATTGGATTTGCCTTTCTATTGTCTTCTGTATATATATTGCTCTCCCTTTGGATTTCTAAGCTTTGTACAATCAGAGTGGTTATGTGCCCGGCCACATCTTTGCAACTAATATTTCACAGGGATGCAGCATCCAGCTCCCTACTTGATTTCCACACAGGGTTATTAAGGCTGGTTCACTTCTTCTGATTCCAGGGATATGATGCCCTTCTGAATCTTCAGGTTTCTATTGCCCCATTGGATTATATAGTCTAGAGTGCCCCTCACAATCCCAAACGATATACAACCAATTGCACTCTTAAAATATGCACCACCCCCTCTCATTCTTAAGGGCCGTATTGCCCATCTCAATGTTCAGCAGTCGCAGAGTGCCTATCAGAAAGGCATGCTCCTTTGATCCTCAGCCTCTGTTATAGTTTCAGAGTGAAAAACCTGTTCCGTCCCCCAAGCTTCTCTAGGCAAGCATGGTTCGTCCTTGCTACCAACCCCTTGTGCTTGTCTAGGTGGTGTGGCTCTCATACGCCGTTCTATTCACTTGTTGTCTGCATTTGTGTATCCTTGCTCTTATCTTTCATGCCTTTTCTTCGTTTACCCACCACCAGCAGACCTATTTCTACCAAGATCCCTGGTTGATTATTCCTGCACTTGTGAACTGTGGAACCTCTTTATAGTCTATGTTCGGTATTTGCAAAATTTGCACCAGCTGTCCCGGGCCCACAGTGTTGTGAGTCTTTTAAATCCTTTACCACCATCTTGGTTTCAGAAAGAAGTCCTGCTTTCTATGTGCAGCGCCATAGCAGTTCCTCCTCCTTCTACAGCCTTATGATTTGCAGCCACTTTTTTGACATGTGGTTGTCAGTCCAATGATTGTTGGATGAGTGTCACATTGTTCCCTTCAAGACCCAAGGATCCTTTAATATGGCTCTACATTCTGGGTCTATCTGTTTCTACTACAATGGTTACTTCTTCCTTTCTCCTGTTTTTCTGAGGGTCACACTTGGGACAAAGGGTTGTAGGACCCACAGTCTTTAAAAGTATGATTTGGTATTTCACTCCCTGGCTTTATTACCACTACCTTCAGGTAACCTATGGATCTCTTAACCAGACACTAGTAGGATAGCTTCCTGGGATAAAGAGTCGCCTCTGTGTTTTGGGATGGTGTCAGGATCTGACTCCAAAACAGTATATGGGATTAAATGAGTCAATAATGCTGTCACTCTCAAAGATCAGGGCTAGGTACGCAGCAGATATCAGATTATTATGGGACATTGTAGAAAGGCATGCTTGTAAGATGACCATACTCACTGGTGGAAAAACAATATTGTGATTGGTTTCTAGCATGGGAATCTGGAAGAAGTGGGTTGTGGGGTTAACTAAGGGAGACAGACGTTTCATTCCTCTTCAGAACTAAGTGAAGGCATTAATCACTTTTGATTGAAACGGCTTTCTTTGTTTGGAGAAGACAGCCAATAAAGTATCAGAAAGGAGGAAATAGATATTTTGGAAACCTTAGAAGGTGCATAGAATAGGTATCTTTAGACAACTTTTAGTAAAGAATGTTCTATTGCCCATCTCAACTTGCTTTCCATGGTGCAACCAAAGTGAGCAAACTGAAAGTCAAAAGTAACCAGGGTGTATCCAGTAGGACAGTGGGCATTTCATGAGCTTTAGGAAATCTAGACCTTAGACTCATCTAGAGAAAGAGAGAAATACTGTTGCCCATTGCAGGAAATCAGGGACTACCCACATGTAAGAAAAGGCAGCCTGGATGGTCTTGTTATTCACGAAGCCGGATCAGCATTACAATATCTGTATACCAGTTCAGCATCATCATCAAAAGATACATATCAAAATCAAGTGAGAAAATATGGCACTCATGTCTTTAGCATTGGTGTACCTTTAAAGGACATTGTGATTGGATTGCCCAAATAGTCATACATGATTCTCAGCAATTGATGTTCAACTAAATCTGCTGCTATGTGTGGCCCATTGACAGAGACACCTCTGGGAAATAACTCCTCCCACCAAGAACTAGCTATGTCTCCAGAATCTTGCTCATTTTGTTGCTGTTCTGAAATGTCAAGGGGATTTTCCCCCAATTGCCTCCTCTTGAGCAGTAGGACGTTGAAATTGGTGGGGGTTTCTTTCCCTGGTGGCCAGGTAGGTCAGCATGAGTTTTTTAAGCACCAATGCAGAATCCTCTCTTCCATCCGTAAGAGTCAGACAAGACAATTTTTGCATGAGTTGAATTATTTAGGGGTTGACTTTTCCTAGGCAGGTGGCCTGGGCGGTAGGCTGTCTAGATAGGCAGGTTGAGAGTGGATATTCCCTTGTTCTCAGTCTGGATACCCAATGACGGAAGCCGTGTACGCAAAAGGTTGCACACAGAAATGCACCATGCAGTACATTGAGCTTCTAGCTTCACAGCATCCAGACTGGCGAGGGATCCTGGGGAGGGACAGCAGGTAAACTGAGCGGATGAATAGTGGGAGAGTGCTGAGTGGGGGTGCATAGTGAATTGGAGACTCACAGGGAAACCTCCAAAAATTACCAGGAGATAGAGTGGGAACAAAAGGCATTAGTGGCCTTCTCAAGCTTGATTACGGAAAGTCGGACGTTTGTTTCCAACATTTGGACCCTAAGCCTATTCCTTTGGATCTTTCCCTCCTTGTCACCATTGGATACCATTCTATCCTTTTCCTGTGGCAGAGGGAATCAGATGATATGCAAATGAGGCTTGCTCCCTCTAATTTGTCCTAGTTTACCAATATTTTAGTTTGCAAATTTATTTTGTACAAATCTTTGTGTGTTTCTTTGTTAACTTTGATTTTTTTATTTATTTCATTTCATCATCTATCTGTACAACCTATGGACAAATGGAGACAATGGACAAATGGAGGCTAACAGTCGGTCAACACGGCCACCTTATTTTCCGCCTTATTTTCCTGACAACACAATAAAAGTGCACACACTTATTGTGTAAATCTTGAGTCCAAATTATGGAAGCATATATTTTCCCTCCGTTTAGAGAGAGGTAAGTGATGTATGGAGAGAGGTCAGTGATGTTGTCTCAATAACAAAGACTACAAATGATTGTTAAGTCAGCAAAATGGCAGGACAGCTCTGAGAATTATTGGCAGAGTCATGCCAGATAACATTCCCATCACATTGATAAAATAACAAGAAGGCTCTCTTGGTGATAGGCATAACTATAGAAAGAGTATGAGTCAAAATGTATTTATGTATTTATTTAAAATGTATGAAGCACAGCTAAGGCCCAAGTGAGTCTAGGCGCTGAATAATGTGATGCAACTGGAATTCACAAATCTACTTTGTATGGATTATGCAAAAGTATGAAGACATATTTAATAAATTGTGTGAGAACAAAGATTATTGAATTGTGCCAATATGTGTACCAATTATGCCGAATGTGCTTGCAGAGATCATGGCTGGAATATCGAAATATGGTAGCACCCACATTTTCATGAGGGCGTTACACATGCAATCTGCATGTGTGCCAGCATGTGTCTGAGGGAACAAATTCAGGCCGTTGAAGGGGTGGCCTACATTTTGCATCCCAAACACAGGAGGAGGTTTTTTTTGGGGGGTGAGACTAGACGAATCTCACAACTTCTTTGTCTTTACAATACCATAGGTCAGGAGTCCGGCAATCTGTTTAAGCATGCATTCCCCTGGTTTCCCTTCTATTTATGGGGTATTCATGGAAGACCAGCTCTAAAAATGGAGGTCACTGAGAGTTAGGTGCATCTCAACAAATCAGAACAATGCTGAATGCTAAATGAGCTACTTTCTTTGGTTGTATTGATTCTCCCCATTTCATGTGTTTTCTGTGGAGTTTTTTTCTGGGGTTCCAGTTTTCTGCTGACTTTGCTGGGGCGGCTTTCCTCAATCTGAACTATTTCCACAACTTCTCGGCTCGCCACTAAACCGGTCGAACAAAACCATGACCTGTTTTCATCAAAACCTGAGCATCCAGGGCAACCCCCACTTAGATAAGACCTGCAATTGACAAATTTCCTTTTTTTTAATGTCAATGTGTAACTCTTTTATGTCAGATAAAATTTTCAAAGATTTTCAAAATGCCTGAAGTCCAATGTCCATTGTATCCTGTAATATTCTTCTAGGCTTTAAGGAGTCTCTCCTCCTCAACACCTAAACCAGCATGTGGCCCCGGTGCCACCTGACTCACTAGACACCCTCTGCCCATCTCTTCACCACCACCCTGTACAGCTGTACCCCTCCTCTGTGCCCCTCTTTATTCTACCCCCACTGTATATCTGTTCTGTTGTTACCTCTGAAAAGCTCTCCATTATGCACCTGCTTCTATACCTCTGTAAAGTGCTCTGTTGTCTATCCGTATTGTTGTTTAGCTCTATAAAATGCTTCATTGCTTCTCGAAGCTAGGTCCACATACAATACATGAAATAATAATAATAATAATAATAATAATAATAATAATAATAATAATAATAATAATAATAATAGTAGTAGTAGTAGTATGCATATGCCAAACATTAAAATGGAGCACACACCAATTTAGGTGCAAACCATCTGAATGGGGCAAGATGAGTCAGAGGGTTCTTCAAATTAAGATTAAATATGTTCAGAAATAGTACAAATGCCTGATTCAGTGCCTAATGAGTTGACACCTCTTTAGAGATGACTCGTTATTCATCTAGATGTACTTCCACTGTGAGTGTTATAATGGAAACCCTTGATAAAACAAAGCTGGTTGAGGTCAATGACCCAATTATGTATTTTATCCCACACCCACATCTGTTTACCTCAATCGAAGGAGGCACTAAAATCTATAGGGCTGCAAACAGAGGATGTTGTTTTGTAATCAGCTCGTTTTTGGATAATATAATGTCATGTCTTATTTTATGTAGCAGCCAATCATGGTATGAGGCCTTACATGTTTTAATTGGAATCAAATGTACCTCTAATTGGTATCTATTATTTGTCAGTATATCACGTAATGTTGCTCTCAATTCTCATCACTTGTGAACTAATTCTAAACTGTGCTTCTTTATGGCGATCTTATATTTTCTCTTGATTCAGAGCTAAATTGCATTATATTTTTTCAATATAAAGGATACTTATCAATTTTATTAACAATGTACTTTCCTATTTGTAGGGTTGTATTAATCCATTTTAGTCTGAGTTTACCTCGGTTAAATAACTCTTTGCTCACCCAGATTAATATAAGGAGGATTTATTTTGTATCCTATTGCTATTTTAGGGTGAGCAAAGAATGACAATTAGTTTCCCTGCTGTGGATTTTAAGGATATGCATCCCTTCACATTATTTCGAAGAACAAATATATAATAATTATTCTCACTGGCTTTACCTTGATTCATGTAAAGTCAGCAGGTCCTTTGGACACGTGTTTGTTCAGTCTATCCCGTGTTGATAAAATGAACTGTATGGGAAAATCGATCCATCTATTGTTCACATATTATTTATCAGGTATTAATCCTCCTCCTCCTTGCCAGGTTAACTGAGCAGTAGGCCTTACGATCTCCTGTTATCATTATTTAATCATTTGGATGGGCAGTTCTTCAGATGGAGATGGATTCATATAGTATCTTCGATTATTGAGTTGGATATTAGATTCCAGAGAGATTGTATATATTGAGTATGAATATATTGAGAGTTCATGAACACATATTATTACCCAGCAGGGGTGTGGGGGGTGGCATTCTCTCAGCCAATGAGGAGGCTCAGGACAGGGGAATTACCAGACGGTAATCCCCCCGCTCCGAGCCTCCTCATGGTTGGAGGCCACCATCTTCCCCCACTGGGAAAGAGGCAAGTCTTCCCTCCCCCCCCCCCACCCCAAAGCTCCCCTGCCCAGTCCCCACCTCCACTTACCTTCTTTTCTGTCCATTTTGGGCACAAACACGCTTGGAAACACTTCTTTCCCCCAGCGCATCCGCTCCCGATCTGCTGCAGGCCATCATGGAAAGAGAAAAGGGTCTTGCTCCTTTCCATGGCAGCTATTTTTTTGCTTACCATTTCCCTATTGTTTGAACAGTCACCATGGAAAGGGGGAAGGGACTATGGGCCTCATTACGAATCAGGCGTTAAGGGGTTAACGGCGCCGTAAACGGTCCCTGGATGTGGAAGTCTACACCAAGCGAGCTAATCTGGAGACCAGGATCTTCACTAAATCAACAGACAGAAATAGCCTCCTGTTGGCAACAAACTTCCACCCTTGGGTTCACTGAAGAGGAGGCTACGAGGATATTAGGCCTCATTAAAACAAAAGGTGATGAGCTGATTACCTCGGATAAACCAGATGTTCTAATCAAGCAGCTAGAGTGGAAAAAACGGAGAGAAATTAATCTAAAACTGCATGCAACAACATTAGCGCATTATTACAAGGCACAGAGAATTCCCCAAGGGTTGAGAGTGAACTTAGAACCGACCCTGTGTAAAGAAAATCCCAATTTTGTGAAGAGATGGAGGCAAATCCTCAATAAGTGTTCGCTTGACCTAATTCTACTGACAATCAAAGAACTCACACATAATTTGACAACATTAGATGAGGAAATCAACACTATCAAAAGCACATTGGATAAGAGTTTCACGGCAGACCAACTAAAACAAATCTTAGAGGAAACTAATGAAAAATTGGCTAAGTATATACAAGAGTTAGAAACTAAATAAATGTGAAAATTCAGAAGGGACACCCAAGATTATAAATTGGACATTGTATACAGTTGGCAAGAATATTATGGTCAACGAGTGACAAGACCTTCTCAACCTCACCCTCCTAAAATGGGACCCCTGAATACAGACACTACCTCAATTGAAGCCTCGAGCACTGAGCTTGAAGGAACCTCTGGTACAAGAACGGCAACACCATCCATGTCAGCAGCAGACAAGACCCTATTGGCCTCAGCTGATTTTTTAGAAAAAGACCAACCAGACGAGGAAAGGGGAAGAAAAAAATCAGAAAGGAAGAAAGTGGCGGGGAAGAAGACATAGTAGTTAACATCACGTCATACAAACTGTCCAAGATAGAATTACAAGTTCTACATAGGGCCTCTCTTTTGTACCTCAGTATAACACCAGCTTGCTGAGAGAGAAAATTAATTTCTTTAAGCTAATGAGGAAAGTTAAACTCAAAAGGCCTCATTACGAGGTAGGCAGTAGCCATTGTGCTATTAGCATGGCTACCCCCTTACCACATTCCGGGTCCGGGTTGGCGAAATAGGGATTTACCGGGTCATTCCAACCTTGGAGGACTCGGTAAGTCCCCATTCCGAGAACCATTCCCCATTCCCATTTGAGCCCCCATAGGGCTCAATGGGAATGGGGATGGAGCTAATAACGGTACCGCAATTTGCGGTACGGTTATTAGCTCTGAAGTCCCTTAGTGGGTCCCATCCATAACGCCTGGTAAAATCAGGCGTTGAAGGAGGGACCCCCTAAGGGAACTCGTAGTAGGGCGGTAACGGATTTCTGGCACCGGTCTCCTTAACGGTGCCCGGTATCCCTTACTGCCCTAGTCGTAATGAGGCCTGAATTAGCACCCTTGAAGATGAGGAAGATACTAAGGAGCCATCCGAGTTCCTTGAACTTGCACCCAAGAGTACATTCAATCCTCCAATTAACAACCATACATTGACAGTCTTCGAAAAAACTGTACTGGATTGATTCAAGAAAATCCCTTTCCAATCGAAGGGACGGGATCATTTTACAGTGAGCGAATGACAAACCCTCAGAGACTGTTGGACAACAAGGAGATCATATATAAGCCAGCAGATAAGGGTGGTGCACTTGTCCTAATGGATAAGAATAAATACATCAAAGAAGTGGAACGACAACTGTCTGACCAAGAAACCTATAAAGAGATTAATTACAACCCGGCGGAGAAAGTGAAGGACCTGATCAGGGAAGTTTTGGATGAGGCAGAAAACAGAGAGGTTATCTCAGACAAGACCCGCACATTCCTGGAAAAGACACATACGATTATACCAGTAATATGCATCCTGCCGAAGATCCATAAGAAGCTAGTGGACCCACCTGGGAGACCCATTATAGCAGCTACAGACAGACTTTTGGAACCGCTGGTGAGATACTTGGACATGATTTTACAACCCCTTATACAAAAGACTCCAACATACATCAAGGATACTGCACATTTCCTGAAAAAACATAAGGAAGTTGACTTCGTGAGTGAAAGGGATACCCTATTCACAATGGATGTTACATCACTGTATACTAACATCTCGCACAAAGCAGGCCTTGAAGCTGTGGAATGGCTATATTGAGATCCGATAATTGCCAAGGGGACAAGATCTTTGTACTTACATTGCTCAAGTTGGTACTCATGAATAACTTCTTTAAATTCCGGGATAGATATTATCTCCAACTTTCTGGCACCAGTATGTGGGCAGCTATGGCTCTGGCCTATGCGAACACTTATATGTACTACTTGGAAAATGAACATGTATTAACCTCGGGAAGGTGGTTATGACATCTAACCGTCTATGTGAGATACATAGACTATGTATTTGGTATTTGGTCTGGCCCGGATGATGAATTAGCAGACTTCTTTTCCATGATGAACTCGATGCATCCACGTATTAAGTTTACTACACAGACTAGTAAGTCCAAGATCAGATTCCTGGGTGTGGAAGTCTACACCAAGGGAGCTAATCTGGAGACCAGGATCTTCACTAAATCAACAGACAGAAATAGCCTTCTGTTGGCAACAACCTTCCACCCACGCAGGACAATTGACAGTGTACCCTTAAGTCCGTTTTTACGCTACCGGAGGAACATCTCAGAGGAATCAGAGTATCTAAGACAGTCAGCTACTCTGCGGCAAAAGTTCATGAAGAGAGGATACAAACCGACATCTATTTCCAAAATTGAAGAAAGGGTGGCTACTATCGAGAGAGAGACTCTGTTTACATCTAAAGCTAAGAACACAGATGACAGCATAGTGTACGTGACAACACACTCCACCCAAAGCAAAAGAATTAGAAGTATTATTCAGAGGAACTGGCCAATGTTACAAATGTATCCCCTGACACAATCACTTTTTCCACAACCTCCTATTTTTGCATACAGGAATAGTAGGGCGCTCAGGAATAGCCTGATTCGAGCAGAGACTCCAATGGACCAGGCAGGATCAACTCAATACAGAGGTACTCAACCTTGCTACAACTGCCAGCACTGCAGTAACATCCTGCTGGGGAATACGATTTCACATCCACACACGGGCAAACCAATCACATTAAAACACTCTTGTACTTGTGATTCAACAAATGTGGTTTATGCACTCAAATGTGCCTGTGGTTTCTACTACGTGGGGATCTCTATGAGGAAGGCTAAATTGAGGTGGACCGAACACAAGTCTAATAACAGGACCAAAAACCAAAGATCACCAGTGTCAATGCATTTCGTTGAAGCAAGACACTCTATTGCCCAGTTGAGATGCATTATCTTAGAACAAGTACAAGTGGGCCCACGAGGGGGAGATGTACACAAACAGCTACTACAGAGGGAAATTGTTTAGATAGACTTGCTGGACTGCCTCAGCCCAAGGGGCATGAACTATGAATTTGATCTGATGTGCTTTGTCTAATAATATGTGCTTTCCACTGTTGAAATTGTTGTCTAATCACTGAAGGTTGATCTAACAGGTGCTTTCCATTACTCAATCAGCGAAGATTGATATAGAAACTAATGTATGATTCTGTAGTGCTATGACCATTAGGATTCATGTATTTAGATTTATGGAAATAGGAATTATGCATTTGCAATTATATATATTAATGATGTTTTTGTTTTTCCAATAACGACTTTGTGTACTATACAATGTATAGACCATGTCGTGTGAATGGAGGGTTCAGTATACTGAATACTAATTTTTATGAATTTATTGTTTCATATTACACGGAGACTGGCGGGACATGTGATTTTGGTCTTACGTGGTCCATTTCCCGGCCTCCGTGTACTCACTAAGTGTTAGCGCGAGGTGGGGCATCACGTAGTCTATGACTGCGGTGGTGCCCCACCTCGCGCTTTTTTATGCCCTTGTTTATTTTTTATTTTACATCGACAATTCCCATTGCAATTCATGAGGTGGGTCATGTCCCCTTATTATCTACAATACTCCCATTCTTCACCTTTTGTTGAAAAGTGCAACCTAGGTGAGCAATCTGTACACAACAATGCAGAGTTGCCATGCATTTCCCTGACAACCATCTTTACATTACCCGTAGTTACGGGCCATGATCGGCTGAATTGCCTACACGATGTGGGTGGTTACATGAAACGTTTTCATGTTATACCCACGCGGTGTAGAAACGTAGATGACATAGGGTCGCTATGGTTAATATAGATTGAATGGATCTATATTGAACTAAGTAAATACTATGAGTTAAAATGTGCACACACACTAACATGGCGACCATGGAAGAGACGCGCGTGCGCGTCGCTTCCATGGAACCCTACTAACAGAACGCAGAGCCGAGCAGCGAGTCTTCCTGACGGCGGCTCGAGGTCTGTGTCTGCTTGAAAACTGCAGGTAGGAGGATATAATCACTACGGCAGTATTGCCTGCCGACCCTACTTATCCACTCTTTTAAAAACCTTCTAATTCGGAGCGCTCTTATAATATCTATTTTTACGATCAGTTTGTTGATGCCTAGTAGAAGGTTCTCTTCCTGGTGTTTATATATATCAAAACACACGAGATAGGTACATCAACTAATCGATGGGCTGCTAGATTGAGACAGCAGCAATAGTATATTTACTCTGATATTTTGCACTCAAATATGTTGCATCATTTCTTTAGTACTGGACTTTTGCAAATACCACATATTTTTATTGAATCCTCTAGCTCATGCAACTTGGGACTTACCGTCCATCAGTCTAAACATACCCGAGGCGAGGAGTATTCCTTTGGACCGGTGAGTATGTGGATTGGAAATATTTCCAAGCTTCTTTTTGAGAAGGGAAAAACAAAAACTATGTTTGAGGCAGCTGAGAATTGTTTTTCTGTTTTCAATACAGGTTAAGGTGTTTTTCCGTTTACCTCAACTATAAGGTTAGTGCCTTTAAATGATACCCACTGTCTAAATCGATACATTAATTATACATAGAACCAATTAGTTTATCTTCGTTTTTTTAGGGAGATCCCAAAAATACCTTGAAACTTTACACTTCCTTCCCTAAAGATGGATTTGTTGTAATCCGAAATGTGTTGGCACTTTTAGGAGTGCATAGGATGAATGACTGAGCAGAAGGGATGTTACTGCTCATATGTATAGAATACACAATCAGTAAGTTGATGAAGCACTTGTTTGGCATTTGTCATCTGGTTTTATATTGAATGTTTAAAACCAAACCTGTTTTATTTTGGTTGGCTATCAGTTCGTATTTAACACTGTTTTTGATGAAATTGTTGAATGTATATTTGTATTGATTTGTGATTAATTCATACACACCAGTACCGTGTCTCCTTTAAGAATTTTTGTTATAAACAAATATTCTGTCTGCCTTGTATTTTTTACAGTCTTGTTGGCTCTTGACTGTGCTGAATCAGGGTGACAGTATCATTAAATGCACCTCGGTGCATTAAACGTTAAAAAAAAGAAATTTAAGTATTGAATATTCATGCATCTAAAATTGTTACGTTACCTAGTTTGGATTTCAACCCCCGGGGTGTTGCTATCACAACTGGCCTTAAAACACCTGGGTTTATATCCCGGTTAGAGTGCAACTCTGGGTTATCGGTTGGCGACAGCCGGTGCATGTTGTTCATTTTTTGGATCTCGAGTGGCCTCGAGATTTACCCAGCTGCACCTGAAGTTTAAATAATACACATATGGAATAAACAAGAAGGAGGCATGCACTCTTTATCTACTATTTACTAAATACAACATCTCAGGACATCTGTGGTGCCTCCCTTTCTATGTTCTTTCCTTTTACTTCTGATACTGTGGCCATGCTCAAAGGCTTCCACCACACTGACCTGATGCAATGGAGGATCACTGCTATGAGCTGCTCGGGTACAGTGGGCTAGAGCTGGTGTCCCACTCCCAAGCAATAACACAGTATGATGTGGGAATTGATGCACCCTAGATACTTTGACTCATTCCTATGTCTGTGCATGGTTCCAACATGTATGGGATTGCATAAATTTGGTGCTCCATTCGGTCCCCTGCCTTCCCTAAGTACACCGCTTTCTGGCAGTGTGTGCAATTGGCCAAATTCAAATGCTGTTTTTTCTGTGTGAAGTGCTGCCACACTTTTCACTTTAATTGTGTGGTAGCACAGACGCTGGACATATGGGTGCAATTTTGATGGAGGTGGTGATGTTAGCAGTGTTCTGAATGCATGTACTGTATTTACAGATCTGTGACACAAAAGCAGTTTCTAGAAGAGACTGTACAAATGTGTGGGTGGGGTCGGTTGAGTTCCTAAAAATACTTCAGACCATGCATCTGTGGTGTCTTGCCACTCTGACTTCTCCTCAGGATTATATTAACAGCAACACTTCATCCCATGTGGACTCTGATGGATAAGTCTATTTTTTCCTAATTTTCATCCATCTCATCATTATTGTCTGACTTATTAGTGGATGAATCAGCAGAGATAGAGACCTGAGATTTAAAAAACCCTTCCGCTGTTTACATACTCCTTGTGTTGTTCTTTCCTGCGCTTTGGTAGACATGATGTGCTCAGCCTCCTGCTGCTCTTCAAT
The DNA here is from genome assembly GCF_040938575.1 of Ambystoma mexicanum. Taxonomy (NCBI): domain Eukaryota; kingdom Metazoa; phylum Chordata; class Amphibia; order Caudata; family Ambystomatidae; genus Ambystoma; species Ambystoma mexicanum. The sequence continues at coordinate 483,614,634 of NC_090932.1, read as the reverse complement.
TATTGGATGTGACTGAACGTGCAACCTCCTCTAGCAGTTACAGTGGATGTTCATAGTTGTGGTGTTATACCTGTGTATCTATGTGCTTTGTGTTATGTCGAATGATAGCTTAAATTGACTGCATGCAATTCTGCCCTGCTCGGTACACCCAACAAGTTCTGCAGAGCAGTGAAAAGACAATGATCAGCATGTCTCCATCTGCCACTAACTCGCGTGGGTGCTGAAATTAGGTTCCACATATCTTCTGCACTCACTGTATGGATTGTCACGCACATCCCAGGACCTCTGCCGTTCCATCTCATCAATAATTTACAATTGTGTTTCTCATGAGCTTCCCAGAGGCATCCTTGTCTCTTTTAACTCTCCGCCCATATCTCACTCAATGGCACGTCTCTTCCACTCGATTGAAGAGATGGACCCTGACTAGTGTGTCACCTGTCTTTCTGAATCACTTCTGCTTCCTGCCACCAAAATCAGCCAAGCAGTCCACTCTCAAAAGCTGCCTTCAGGAATTCTCTGTCTCAGTATATGGAACCTGTCTCATTCATTCACTTCAACATATGGACACTATCTTTTGGGTCACTGCTTCCTTTATTCTCAGCTCCTCTCACCAATCAAAATCAGATAACCAAAAATCAGATAACTATGTCTCTTTCTCACAGAAGCTACTCTCGGGGTTTCCTGGCTCTCCCACTCCTCCTCCCAGGTTTCACTGGATGACACATGTCACATTCACTTGCTTCTAGAGACAGACATACAAGGAAGTGTCATCTGCCTCCATGAATCGTTGCTGCTCTCACCCATTGAAATCAGATAAACCTGTCGCTCCAATTAGCTGCAATCAGGGATTCAAGGCTATACCATCTCCTCCCAGGTGTCACCTGATTGCACATGTTTCATCAGCTTCCTTCATGACTTGGAGATTGACTGATGTTTCACAAGTCTCCACAAATCTCTGCAGCTCCTTCCCAACAAAATCGGCCAAAATCTTCTCTCCATTAAGCTGCTCTCAGGGATTAGGAGCTCAACCTACTCCTCCTGGTCAGAGCACTTGTGTTATTTGTTCACTGCAAATCACTGAGTGTGTCACACAGCATTGTGTATGCAAAACCAAACCTATGACAAACTCTCTGACTTGGTCCAGAGATACTTACTATCTCACCCTGACCATACGGCTGTTCAAATAATCTTCACACCCTTCAGTTTATTAACCCTTCACTACATTTCCTAACTCCCCCCCCCCCGGCCCCACCCCTAGCAAGAACCTCCTGGATCTCTTAAAGGTGCTTGAGAATGAAAGGGAGATCTAATGAAGTTTCCCTCTTTAAGCCATGTAGCTAAACTAAGACAAACTTAAAAAGAAATTGTCATCCTAAATTCAACCTGATCGAATCACAGGAATTGTGAGTGTTTTGAGTTTTGCGGAGGAATGTTGATCCAGGTCTCACTGATAATAATAGCTTGCCTACATTATCCACACAGGTTGCTGCCTGAGTAAATGGGTGTTCATATACATGTTAATAACACATTGTATTGCTAATCTGTGGAGTTTTACTTTAAAAAACATATTGAGCTGATTGGCATAACTTCATGGGTAAATGAGACGTGTGAAGAAATCTATGTGCAACCTGGAAGCCACAGTTTCACTTCCCAAGAGGCGTAATCGTCCTTGTATCTTTTCGAAATCAATACAAACTCAGTATTAGGCCCATTTGCTAATCCTATTGCCAGGAACTGCAACTGAATGTTCATGTACTCAGCCAATTACCAGGGATTTTCATTGAATGCATAGTTACTATCCCCAATATCAGGAATGACCATAACATGTCTACATACTCAGTGATTGCCTTTAAATGTCAATGTTTTCAAGCCAATGTCATGAATTGCCCTCAAATTCTCAGGTGCTTGCCCCAATGCCAGAACATGTAAACAAATCCATCAGAGCTCAAAGGGTTGCAAGTTATTGCTGTCAAATGGCCATGGACTTACCTTTTAGACAAATCTGGGCTTCAGATGACTTGAAGTCACACAATAGGTAAGGATTTTCCTCAAGTGCCCATGGATGGCTATCAAGTGCCAAAGTACTTTCACCATTAACAGAGATCATCATTAAAATCATTGTACTACCTCACTGTCAGGGATTGCATTTGAATTCCCAAGTAATACTCGATTGCCAGAAATTGCAATCAAGTGGACAGGATATTCGCTCATTACTAGGGATCCCCATCATATGGTCATGGATTCACTCAATTTCCAGGGATTGCATTAGATGCCCAGGAACGCACCCACTTGCCGGGGATTGCCATCAGGTGCCCAGGTAGTCACTAAGATGCCCAAGTAATCAATCCATTAAGAGGTATTAACCTAAAACACCAAGGTACATATTGCCATGTCCTGTCCAGATACTCAATTTATTGTCAGGAATCAGCTACCACTCCATTGCCTGTGGCAGTGATCAATGTACCAGTTACTCGCTCAGAATCAGGCATCTGAATCAAATGCTCGTGTAGTCACTGGGTAGTCATTGGTTTGCCAGTGATTGCTAATAATGCCATAGGTACTCACCCCCTTTCCAGGGATCATGAATGCTTTGCCAAGGACTTCCAAATACATTCCTGGGTATACACCTGATTGCTACGAGTTCCGATCTATTCAAAAGTGCAATCACTTTGCAATGGTTTGATATGAAATAGCTAGTTTCTCACCCCATTGCTTGGGGTTGCCATTAAATGTTGAAGTACTCGCTCAGTTGAGTGTGATTGCCATCAGATGTCCATATTCCACCCTTTGCAAAAGATGTCTAACACATTTTCAGACAGTCCACTCTGTGTGATAGAGGGCCATCAAATGCTCAGATAGCCTGCCCATTTCCCAGTATTGCCCTCAGATGTGCAGGTGCCCAACAACACCACGCATGTCTAGGACCTTGTTAATGTTGGTGTGCTTGATTGTTTGTGCAGCACAGTCAATTGAGCAGTTATGCTGCACTCCCCTTCAATGCACAGCATTAAAGATGAGCCAGCTTTGAGATAGGAGTACAGAATGTGCTGTACTCCCCACGCCTGTGTACATGTTGTGAGGCCATGCAGCAGCACTGCAGTGCAGATTTCTTGCGTTTCCTCTGCATTACTGCTTCTGACTAACCTCCTTTGACAGTGGAACCAGGAAGAAATCAATGGATGCGGCGGAAGCACAACAGCATTCCTACTCTTCCCCTGTCCTAGCTACAAACATTTCAAATGGTAATGGAAGTGTGTTCAGGGAGGCTTCTCGAGTAGGGGTACAGTAAGGACGATTTGCACCTCTGAAAGTGTGGGGCCTGCTGAAGTTGTGTCCCACAAAGGAGCGATACACTGGGGCTAGGAGTTAAAGGCCTCATACTCTCAGGACCTCCCCCGTTGGGAGACTTTTATGTCACCTGCTGCGTACATCATGCTGTGACATGGCCACTGCTGTTCCACAGATGACTGCAGCATGGATGTGGCTGCGTGGAGTTGGCAGGGCATCAGACAAAGAGAATTGCTGATTTTGTTAGTCCTTTATCTTTGCTTACCTCTCTTTCTCGTGCCATCTGCCTTGTGTTTATACGGTTATATGAAATAGAGCTGCTCTGTTTGACAAAGGCGTTTTTATGGTGCTAAAAGCATTCATTTGAGCTACGTTGCATACCCACAAAGTATTGCTAATTGGACCTGAACTGGCGTTGAACATCTAGTGGTGGCTACTGGGTGGCAAACTCCGCAAACTTTGCTTATTCTTCTTTCACATTTCAAGTGGAAAGGCTTTTTTCCTATGCCTTCATAAACCCACCATAAAAGTGATGGTATTTTCTAAACCTACCCAAATAATCCACATCAAGGGTGCCAGACCATAGCAAGGGCGAAATGACTTGCAGATGTGTGTTTCTTAGAGTGTGTTCTGTTTTGGGTAGATAAAGCTATGTATATAACAGTGCTGCACTGTGAGACAAAAGCAATTTTCTGGAGAGCAGAACAGATGTTTCAGCTAATTTCTATACTCACAATGTATTACTCAGTGGCTTTGAACGGGGTGTGAACTTACAGTGATGGCTACTGTGTGGTGCATGGCACGTGCCGATCAATCTCGTCCTACTTTCAAGTTTCAGGTGAATGTTTATTTTTTATTTATTTATTTTTTCCCCATGCTTTTACAAACCCAATATGCTGTTTATGGCATTCGGAAAAAAATAAAAAATAAAAAATAAAACACAACAATCTCTGGTTTCATTCAGACTTTCAGTGCTCGTTCTACCCCGTTTATTACCCAGTATTCCTCATTTCCTAATCTGCCTGCCTCAAAGACTGACAGTTACCTCCCTTCACTTCTACCTTCCTTATTTACTGGTCAGTCTTCCCCATCTCTGTCTCAATTCACTGGCCAGCCTCCTGTCTTCATTCTTGAATACCTCCTTCACTGGCCACCATATGGCATTCATTTGTCACTCCACCTTGGCCCTAGCCAAAGCCCCGTTCACTGCACACAATATCTAGTCAATGGTTTCCACTGCTTACTTTACCCCAATCACTAGCTTCCTCATTTGCCAAACAGCTAACGGGCACATTTTCTGAACACTCTGCCTAATTGTCTCCTCACTTCACCCTGCCACTTCACCTTTCACAGGGTAATTGTTCCTTGTTCATTTATCAGCCTGCTTTGTTCTCATCGCCCCACAATCACAGCTGTATCACCCTGCACCATTCACTGGGCAGACTGGCTCACCACTAGACCTGATGCTTCATCAACTGCTCATCCCTTTCACATTCAGTGGTCGATCAACTAATTTCACTGTCAACATGTCTTTCTTACCGTTCAGTCGGCTTCACTCACTGAGTACCCCTTCCTTGTTATGTGATCACTCTGCCACACTCATCACTCATCCTGATTTACGCTCATTCCCCCTGCATCACTCACTGACCACCCTGCTATGCATTTACTAATTAACCAAAGACGAACACATTTTTCATTGCTGGTTATTCTGGTTGATATTTTGCTGGTCACATTTTTAATTTTACTGCCACTAACTGCCTAATATTTTCAGTACAGGCACACATTATATTTCTGATCATTGCCTCATACATTCTTCAAACCACAATACACCACACCTGACATGCTTTCCCCATTTCCCAAGGCACATCATTTTGGAGTTATCTTTGACATTAAAACAACAGGTGATGAGCTGATTCAAACTTCAATAATTCATCATATCAATGACAATGTAGTCTGACTCAACCTATTAAATATTAAAACACATTGGCACTCATTACAAGTGTGGCGGTCAGGAAACAACATGGCAGTAATTCTGTTTACCGGCACACATTCTGGACTGCCGCGCTACGAGAGGGGATGCGCCAACAGCATTGTCGGTAACAGTGTACACTGTGCTTCCGTTGCCGGTAGCACAGGCAATGGAAACTGTGGGACCCCCATGAACCATTGCCAGGAACCCCAGCACCATGGAAATAAGGCATCATTGCAATAGTGTACTTCTTGGAAACACTGGCATAAAAATGCCAGTGCCATCGGGAAACACGTGCCGGAAACACAGGCACCCCAGAGCAGACAGAAACTAGGGCACGATGTGCAAGAACAGGCCACAGGTGCACTCAATTAACCCACCTGCACACAATGAGCACAGAGACTGCTGAACAGGACCACACCCACACCACACCCACCTTCCAAAACAACCATGCTGCCACTCATAACAGCAGTCATCGTAATGAAGGCGCTGCATGCAGGAATACAGCTCTATGAGCAGGAGGTGCAACAGTGACAACAGGCCGACAGGCAGAGGAGGGGAAGGAGGAGGAAGATGCAGAGGGACAATGGGCAGTAGTGCCCCAGAGGCGTGCACACATACCCTGCACAAGGGCCACAACATGGTCCCTGACTGACAGGCAGATCCACACACTTTACCATCTGAAAAGGGAGACCATCCTTGCAATAGTGAGCCTCATCCAGGACGACATCCAGAGCATTATTGGCATCCTGACTTGCATACCCCCCCGTTGAAGGTGGTGTCTCTTCTGCATTTCCTTGCCACAGGCACATTTCAGCGCACAGTTGGGGAGCTGCATGGCATCTCGCAGCCACAATTTTTCAAAAGTGCTTGTGCAGGTCTTGGAGGCCCTTCTGTGTCATGTGTCCAAGCACATCTCCCTACCAATGATACAGGCCCCGGTGAACGCGACCAAGGTCCGCTTCCATGACCTTGAGGACATGCCTATGTATTGGGAGCACTGGACTGCACACACATTGAGCTAGTAACCGGCCATGCCACAGAGGAGGTGTATCAGAACAGAAAGCTGTACCACTCAATGAATGTGCAGGTCATCAGTGATGCAGACATGACCATCACACACTGTTGAACATGATTCCCGGGATCAACACAAGACCCCATGGTCCTACGCAATAGTATGCTGCCTGTGTACATGGCGCGTTACGTCGGACAGCAGAGCTGGCTATTGAATGAGTCAAAGGATCTACACACACACCACATTGCATGTGTACTGGGCCATGGGGGTGGGATGTCCACTGTCACCAGTGCCTGGCGCAGAGCACCATGCAAATGGAGGCACACAATCTGCATGCAAGAGTGGCAGCCCGTGACTGGCATGTACCACATGAGTACACGGAAGAACACACCAGCACAAGCTGTGCATGGATGGACAGGCACATATGATGCACCACAGGTACCAGAATGCATCACTCCCATGTCAAAAAGCACATGATGTCCTTACTATGCCCCACCCACCACCACCAACCCATCCTTGTGAGTCTGATCCTTCAAATGCCCTAACCATCACTACCTGTCACAGGGTGCAGCAAGGTGATTGATGGGCCACAAGCACACAGACCCAGATGCCTGTGTCACACATCTCCATCCCAACATGCATGGATTGCCCAGTCACCTTAATGACATGGCCCCCCCTGTGTCCCTTTCCAAGCCGGTGATTCCGGCAATCCCTTACAACCATGGTTGATGACCCCTTGTGAGACACCCACAGAGCCACCAGGAAACAGTGTACAACCATGCACACCTCCCAACAAGAGCAACAATTGAGCAGACCTTTGGACTGTTTAAGGCATGGTTCTGTTGATTTCACCGCTCCAGTGGGGCACTGATGTACAGGCCAGTGAAAGTGGGTACGATATGTTGCACAATATGTGCATCAGGTGCAATATTCCCCTGCCCCCGGAAATGAAAATGCCTCTGGCGTATGATGAAGATGACAGTGAAGTGGATTCAGCTGCTAACATGTTCCTAATGTCCCAAAACCTCATAAAATTGTCCCCAACAAGACTTCCACTAGCTTGAATGCCACTACCCTAAAGGAGGCACTCATTAACGCCAGATCTATCACTGTGCACGCTCTGGATATTGCAGATGTCATCACTTCCAATGACCTCGACTAACTAGCACTTACTGAAACTTGGCTACACTCATCTTCTGGTCCACAATTATCCCTAGCTATCCCAGAAGGCTATACCATCCTCAGAAAAGATAGAGACACCTCAAGAGGAGCTGGCGCTGCTATATTTGCTAAAGACGTACTAATCATAAGGATATCTCCGGACCCCCCTTTCAGCGCAGGTGAAGTCATCACCCTAAAAATATCCCTTGCTCCTACCTGCACACTCACACTTCAGATCATCTATAGGCCCTCCAGAGAGCCATCTCCACCTTCAAAGCCGAGATCTCAACACTCGTTTACTCATAATATGAAACCCCTATCCAAAGTAATCATCATGGGCGACTTCAACCAAGGTTTGAATGACCCCGATGACATCAATGCAGACCACCTAGCTAAGTAAATGGAAGCTCTTGGCTTTACCCATAGGATTCTCGCCTCCACCCATGAAAAAGGACGGAATCTGGACTGGCTAGTGGACATTAACTGTACCACCAACATACTATCTAACACCCCCACACTCTGGTCAGACCACAATACTATAATCTTTACCACTACTGTCAGCACAATAAGTCAGAATCTCTCTGCCTCAGCACCTACAGCCCCATCCAGAAGTATCAAAAATATGAACAAAGATAGGGGCGTGGCTAGCGAGCACACGATGAGGACGTGATTCCTCAGTGCTACTGGGGCCGCCAGCTGCATCCTGATAATCTCCTTTAATTTGAATGTGTATTTTCACTAAAATGATAGATACAGGCAAGTGAAACCCACTGCAACAAATTGCAGAAGTGTGAGGCTGAAACGCGATCCAGATCGGAAGGTACACGCCCAGAACTTCGGAAGCAGTTGCCGGCGAAGGGCAGCCCAAGATGGCCAACAAGATTGCGATGCAAGGAGGAGCGGCATCTGAGGCTCGGGACTGAGCTGTGCCAGACACCCAATGACCCGCCTCTCTGACCAGAGCTGCTGTGTGGCCCAAAAGTGAACTGGCTGCGACAAGCTGACAGGGGCTCTACTCGCAAATGCTGGTGTCCACATGGAGGCAAGAAGAGGAGACACAATCTGCGCTCCACAATGTGGCCGAACGGTTGGTAGCGAAAACAAAGGCGGACTCCAGTTGGGGAACCTGAAACGGCCTATCACAGCCTCCATCGCCACAACACCCTGACGAAGATGAGGAAGAGGAAAGGCATGTAACGTATCCTGACGTGCAGGCCGAAGGAAATCTCAACACGGTGCGCAACCTGGACCCCTGGACCATCCCGTGAGGTGAGCCCCACCAGACACATCAGGACATCGGAATCCAAGTCTGAACACCTTAAAGCGGAGACGCGCTGCACACCCTGTTCCAGCCCAACCTACCGACACTAGGAAAATAAATGCGGGGCATACGGTGGCGGTGAGACTTGGCTGGAAGACCTACATCTCCTGCAGGATAAACAAAGCAGGTACGCTCAACAGATGAGCTTCAGCGCAATATGTCTGAGGGTAGGCTACCGCTGGGAAGGAAATACCTGGCTTCAAGTGGAGGCACTAAAAGTAATGATACTGTCGTGTCAGGATACAAGGTTTAGGGAAAAGGAGAGGGAGGATAAGGGCTTGAACTACACTATCCAGCATCCATTGGTTCATCATGTAGTTCAAAAGGGTGTGCGTGCTTCAGACCAGGTGGCAGCAATCAAGTTCCTTCATAACCACCAACCGCCAGGCCCCTAGTGCAGATAATTATTGTTTGGACGGCATGGGTGGTGGCGACGGTTTGCAGAGCTACGAGGAAGAAGGCGTGGAGAGCCGGAGGACTGCCGCATGTTTCTACTTTCCCAATGCTAGTGCTGCGGTGGCGTGCAGGAAAGCATTTGTTCCTGGAACGCAGCGGTGAGAATGGGCAGGCGCTCCAGCAGCTCGATGTTTCTGGGCTGCAGCGGTGAAATAAGGCTGCCGTTTTCAGCAGCTCCATGTTCCCCAGACCGTGGCGGTGACACGGACAGCCGGGTTGATCCTCCACATCATCATTACCTGTCTGGATGGCCTTCTGAGCAGTACGACATTGAGATAAGTGACAATATACAGTTTGTCTTGTGTCATTATGAAGTGCATGTGAGACACGGAAACACAAACAGACATTTTTACTTTCTTTTCAGTCCCGTATGGGAGAGTTTTCTCTTTAATGAACTGGGCCATATTGTTATCAGTAGAAAAGGTTTAAGTCCAGTAGAGTTTGGCATTGACACAATTTATATGTTATGTTATGTGTTGTTTACGCTTGCGCAGGAGGCCATGTGTGTTTGTTTTCTCATCTAAGGGTATACCCTTTGTTTTGTGCCATCAAGCTTACAATATATGTTACTGTCAGATGCTAAGAGAGAATGATCAGTGTTTTGTGCCTTGTATGTGCTAGAGACTAACGTATATGTGACATGTGCATTTATGTATGAACTATGCAGTTTCCACCGGGTATTTAGTTCTATAGGAGGTCAGGAATAGAGTGTAGCGTTTGGTGGTAGGAGGTCAGGTCGAGTAGTATATTTCTCAAAGGCTAAAGTTTGGTATAAAAACCTTATTGGTAGATATGTGCATGTTAGTTTCCCTTCCTTTCCTTTGTCATTCCATTCCCTTTCCCTAACTCCGTCTTCCCCCCGTTGGCTGCCACGTGGTTACCTGTGTAAATACAATTCAGGCGCCCGTGCCAACCACGGTGGGAGGGTCGATCATTTCGGCTTCTGTGCTTTGGGAGAGGGGATTGATACCCCAATCCCTTTATATTGGATTATTATTATTGGAATTATTATTATTATTATTATTATTATTATTATTATTATTATTATTATTATTATTATTAAGCAAGGGCCCGGTGTAATGTAGCCCTGAAATCTATGACACACTGGGGGGTCTGATCCCTATAAAGCAGCAGCCTGAGTAACCACTGCGGAGGGACATTCACAGGCAGCCCAAGTTGCTGAACAGCGCAAACTGCACATTCCAAGACATTAACTGAACAGAGCACGAAACCGCCGGCCAGGGGGAAAGCAGACTAGGAGACTGGTGTCAAAAGAGAAATTATATTGTGCCTCCTATTGCAATAAGTATATGTATATTGGCCTACGCCAAGCTGCTCATAAATCGCTTGCGAAGAGATCCGTGCTGCAAGGTCCTGACCTTAAAATCAATGTAAGCCTCCATTTTAGGTCAATCTGCCATTTTAGGTTCGCTTTGTAAAAGTCACCCTGTGAGTTAAAATGGTGGACAATGTCATGCCAAAATACAACAAGGCTGACTTGACCTCTGTATGTAGCTAATATGTAACTTGCCTCCAGGCCACTTGTTGAGGTTGTGAACTGAGACCTTGTCCTTCATTGACCTCTGTGTAAAGGATTACTCGTGCAATGAAACTAATCCACGAGTATACAATAAGAACAATGTATTCAAATACTGAACGTAGAACACTTGTTTAACTACATTGTATTAATGTTTAAGAAGACTTACATGGAAAATCCCAGAATACACAGTTGCCGTATAGGCTTGTTGATATATGTATTAAAAGCAAACCAGTTATATGCGGATGTGCGAGACTTGGCATGAACCCTAGATCGGTGATGTATTAGTGGAACATTAACCCGAAGTGGGGTTGGACATCGTGCTCACAAAAAGTATAAAAAGCCAATGTATTCTAATGTACAGCGTCTCTCACTGAACACATTGAAACACGTTGGAGTTTGTTGTGTTGTACTGAGGGCCAATAGCTATCTGATTTTTGCCCTGTTCTTAGTAACTGGATTCAGTATAAAATAAAGTACTTTGTATGTTCCTTTGTAACCCGTTTTCGGTGTATTTCCTTTTGGGGTACTCAGCCTCGATATTTTGATTTTGTTTTCACACTGGGAAGCACAGGAGGCAGGCAATCCTCCTCCCCCTCCGGGACAGAGGAAGAGACCGCGGGCTGTTCACAGACAGAAACACAATCACAGACCCAGCGGCACAGTGGCCCGAAACACAAACCGCCGCAGGAGCGGACGTGGGTGCTACGCTTGTGTTGCCATCGAAACAGGAAAGGGAACGGTGCAGTAGCTGCGATGCAGTTGCAGACAAAGGCACGCCTCAACTACACTCGGCCACGGACCAAGCCACAGAGCCGATCCGGAGAAGCGGACACGGACACACAGAGCGGCTGGAAACCGAAGCAAAAATAACTCGAAGCGAAGAAGAACCTGGGGGAACGGCGGAATCCAGCGCACCGGAACACCCAGGCACATAACTGGCAGCCAAGAAAGAAGGTAAGGCGCTGGAAGAATGGGTGCTGGTATCCGCCTAACGGCAGGATTGCGCTGTGGTAAGGGGGAAACAATACACACTGCTATACCACCTGATCACAGATACAATAGAGGGGATCCAAAAGATCACTGACATCACCCGCTGGCAAGATTTACCCGCACTGGGCAGACTGCAACTGAGCACTAGCACACTACGAATGCTCCGAGAACAATCTGGCGACAACTGAATACCCAGCTGGTGCTCTAACACCATGAACTGGTCCCAATATAATATATAACTAATGAGCGAATAATTTACAGACCGTACCAGGGGGCATGATCAGTCCAAAGCAACTACTGAGGGCCTGCACCATGCAGGCTGACTCCTCATATACGAGGATACCACTCAACTGGTGACTAATACCCTGACTAGTCACTCTTAACAAACTACTAGAGGAACTACGCCTTGTGGTTTTGACACTGCAAACGAAGTTGCAATCAACTGCTAGGTAGCAACGTTTTACACTAAATGGTAGCCGGCAATCCTGAAAGAAAGAAACGAGTGAGTCCGGAGACCTGCTAGTCTAGCTCCCAATAAAGGTCCCAGGACAACAGCAATAATCAGAGTGTGACTGGTGCCTTTGCTACGCTCAGAACAGATCCCTACTGAACGACACATCTGCATGGTGAACGGCCACAAAGACAAGTGGTAAACACAAACCAACACTCGCCAGACCACCATCGGTAAAGACAGAGCAAAGAGCACCACAACTCAGAGCAAAATGGAGCAGTATACAACCTCTGCCCAAGCTCCCCCCCAGGAACAGATCGAACCGAACGATGCATCGGGAACGGAAGGTGACATTTCCCTAAAGGATGTTATGAACACAATTGCCAACTCGAGAACCTCCATGGAAAAAAAGATGGATGGTATAAGCATGGAAGTTTCGCTACTAAGACATGACCTGCAAAAGCTCACATCCCGCACCGGAGAAGCCAAAGCCTGCATATCTGGAACAGAAGACGGCCTGAGCACTGTGAATCACCCAATGACAGGAGTGTTGGCATGCCTCAAAGCACTGGAGGACCGAGTGGAGGAGGGTGAGGGCAGAGCGAGACAGAACAATATCCGGATCCTTGAATTACCAGAAAAATCAGAAGGCCCGAGCATGGAGCTATTTCTTGAACAATGGCTTGCGGATCTATTCTCTCCCAAGACTCTTTCAAAAATCAAAAAATATTTCAATCGAGCAAGCTCACTGCATGCCATCCGGTAGACATATTCCAGGATCCCCCCGCACACAATAATAGCAAAGCTCCTCAACTACAGAGACCGTGACGCTGTGCTTCAGATGGCCAGAACTAAAGGTACCATAACCTACAATGGCTCCAGAATCGCTTTCTTCCCAGACTTCACCAGGGAAGTGCAAAAAGCAAGACAATCCCTCGATTCGCTTAAGAAACACCCTCAGACACTCGATATAAAATATGGACTTCTCTTCCCTGCACAGCTTAAGATATATCATAACAGAACGATCGTACACTTCATGGACCCTAGAGAAGCGTGGTGCTGGGCAGAACAGCATCTAGAGGGAGACTGGAGACCGAATCGCAGACCAGACTATGGAAGAAACCGACCATAACCAGAGAGAGGACCACCCGAGCGCCCACAACAAGAGCTTTAAGCGCCACCTAATGTAGATAATAACTGATTTGAGGATGACGCCATTAGCATTATCTATATGCATTAAGAAATAGAAGCCACTGAAATGCCACCCATGTACTTTGCCAGCAGTACTACAGAATCTGCATTCATAATCACTGTCGGCCCAGAACGCACGGACCCCAATTGTCATTATTTTCAAAGAGGATAAGTGATACGCTTGTCCAACTGTTATTTATTGGGGTTGTATAGATTAGATTGTTTAGAAGCTCCTGTAGTGGAGCCTGGGGAGAACCTGGTGGGTTGTAACGTAATGTTCATAGTCGGGAACAAATAGATTGTTGCCTTCCGACTAAAGTTCGGGCGACAGATACTTTGAGTTGGAACGGAGTATGGGGTGGGCGCGGGGGAAGGGCAAGTTTGTGTACTTTTGAATTTCAAATTGTATGTTGAATGTTGGGATGATTGGAGGGATGCACTGATACGTGCACAGATTCGGTCAGAACTCAGTGTACACAGCACACTCATGGACTGGCACCGAACAGAGGCTCGGACCACCAGCAGCTGCATTACACAAGACATATGTTATTCACAACCAAGACCACCAAATGTCTACAAGTAACACGATGACCCGGGTCCTAAAAGTGATGACCTGGAACGTGAATGGGCTGGGAAGCAGTGTAAAGTGGAGACTAGTGTTACAATTTCTAAACAGACACACCCCAGATGTGGTCTTCCTGATAGAAACCCACCTGGCAGGCACAAACAGCACCCTCTTTAGACGCACCAACTACCGCACAAGGATACACGCAGGATTCATGATGGGCTCAAGAGGGGTGCTTATACTTATACACAAAAGACTCCCATTCACCCTCTCGAAGGTAACACAGGATACTAGAGTCAGGTTCATATATGCTACAGGTACACTGTGGGACAAAACGATCTCTTTGTTGGCGGTCTGCTCCCCACCCACATTATTAGCCACACTGATACAAGATATATCACAACTACTGATTGAGGATATGTCTGAGATCCTGATTTTGGGAGGGGACTTTAATGAGGTCCTGGACGTACCCCAAGACAGCACACACCTACGAAGCAGAGACCCCAACACACGTACTAAACTGGCAACATTCACCGAAGCATTTGGACTCCGGGTTGTGTGGTGAGATCTACACCCAAGCGATAGACAATACTCATTTCACTCCGGGACACAAGCTTCACTGTCACGATTGGATTACTTATTCCTACCGGCACTTGTGATACACATGGCCACACAGGCAAATTTCCTACCAAGGGGCATCTCAGACCACTCCCTACTATTTATATGGATAGAACCCTCCAAACCATCACCTCCACCATTGTGGCGCTTGAATGGCTACTATCTGGGCTTTCCGGAGCTAACTGAACGCATGCAAACCACAAGCAAAACATACTTTGAGCTGAACGTAGGGTCGGTGGAATGTTCCATAACACTCTGGGAGGCTTACAAACCAGTGCTCCACGGAGAGATTATCTCCTGGACCACGGCGCACAAAAAAGCACACCTAAAAGCAGTAGAAGAGGCGGAAGAGGTAGTTAAACAAGCTGAAAGAGCCCATCTTGCCCAGGACTAAATAGACACACACAGAGCTTTGACCCTGGCCTAAAAGAAACTACAGAATGTGGCATTGGACAATGCCAGACAGGCCCACAGCACAATGAGAGACAGGATCTATGAGACAGGGGATAAAGGAGAGAAGATGTTGGCTTTGTTGGAACGAAGGGACGAGGGCCATAGCCAGGTGAGAATGATCACGCCAGATAATGCCGACCCGCTCCGAACAGACGCAGAGATAGCAGAAGGGTTTGCTAAATACTATGAAGAGCTATACCAAGCCGCTAGTGCCAATCCCCTGACTTCCATTCTGGATAAGATCACTCTCCCCTCGCTGAGCACTGCACAAAACACTGTCTTAGAGGTGGAAATCACTGAAGAAGAAGTGCTCTTGGCAATGGCACAGCTCCAATCTGGGAAAACACCGGGCCAAATGGTTTCCCCGTGGAGACCTGGAAGAGAATAGGAGGCAATGAGATCGCTTCACACCTCCTGAATATGTATCGCAAACCAGAGAACTGTGCAGCCTTCCAGCAGACCTCAGAAAGCTATAGTAGTGATACCCAAACCCAACAAACCACCGGATAAGTGCAGCTCGTACAGGCCAATATCCCTGATTAATAGTGAGACAAAAATCCTAGCCTAAGTCTTGGAAACGAGATTGCAGAGAGTCATAACATCCTTGATCCACCCAGATCAATACGGTTTTGTACCCGGCAGATCCACAAGGATGAATATAAGCAGACTGCACCTGGCAATAGATTGCGCTCAGACTCCAGACGTCCCATTAGCACTATTGGTGATAGACTTCGAGAAAGCGTTCAACTCAGTCTACTGGAACACACTCTGGGAGATCATGCGACGGATGGGGTTTGGTGAACAATTTCTGAGTTGGGTCAGACTACTCTATGCTTCACCAATAGCTGAAACCAAGGTAAATGGGTGGGTGTCAAGATCCTCCGCACTAGGAAAGGGGGTGAGGCAGGGCTGCCCCCTGTGGGCGCTCCTTTTTGCACTAGCAATGGAACCGCTAATTACGCTATTGAGGGAAGTGCAAACCTGGAAAGGGTTCCCAGGCCCAATGGGTTTGGAGGACAGAGTCTCCCTATACGTGAATTACCTACTAATATACCTTAAAAATCCGGCTTCGGCATGCCCAGTGGTGACGCAACTGCTAGAACAATATGGGGCCTTTAGTGGACTAAGGGTTAACTGGAGGAAATCCACACTGTTCCCGATCAATGATGCAGGGGGGGTTATTCCTGAATCCTGTCCATATAGGGTCGTGAATAACCACTTCCGGTATCTGGGTATCCAAGTCACGTGAGATCTCAACAGATATACACTTGATAACCTGCAGCCCATAATGGAAAGATTTGCAAGGGATGTACGACATTGGATGTCGCTTCCCCTGACTCTATTGGGAAGAGCAGCCTATTTAAGATGCTGAGACTCCCCCGCTTCCTATATGTCTTGCAAAATGCCCCAATACACATACCAACGAAGATATTCCAGACAATAGATTGCACAATTAGGAAACTCCTATGGAGCGGTGGGCACCCAAGAATAGCGCTTCGGACGCTGCAGAGATGTATATGGGAGGGTGGGATTGGCCTTCCACTACTCCAGACATACTACTAGGCTAGCCAGTTGTCTGTGGTCAATGATGCACTACATGATGATCAAACGCTACCACACATAAGAGCAGCGCCAACAATTAAATTGTATCTAAAACCACATACGTAACTCCATAGAGACATGTCGTCACAGACATCCAAAATCTGGGCAGAGATACATACCTTCATTGGATGGGAAAAGAAGGTCACACCACTACACCACTGTGGGAGAATAGCAACCTTCCTGAGGTGAATAAACTGCCCCGATGGCCAACCTGGGTGGATGGCCATGTGCAAAAAGTGGGAGATGTAATAGCAGAAGGGGCTCTCATACCCTTTGAAGAACTATTGCTGTCATATGGCCCCCAGTAACCGAGAGATACCACTTCACACAACTCTGACACGTATCACAGCAACACTTACCTGCCCTCTCCAACATGCCAGAAAGCACCCCAATGGAAAGAAACACAGTCACAGAATGGATTGCCATAAAGGTTACCATGGTTATGTATGCTGCCATCACCTCATTTGCCACACCTGAACTGTTGAGCCTGAAAGCCAAATGGGAAAGGAATGTGGGAGATATTATGCCAGAGGATTGGATTAAGGCCCTAATGTACCCATGTGAAGTGGCCATTTCGGCCAAACTACGTCTGATACAATTAAAGATACTGCGCAGGGTGTACTACCTGAGAGTGGCAATGTATCGCTGGGGTAAGGTAGCAAAACCTAGCTGTCTGCGCTGTCATACTGTGGAAGGAACGTTCTTCCATATGTTATGGGACTGCCCACGTATACAACGCTACTGGCAACAATGCTGTGATATACTGTCAAAGGTCCTAGGTCAAACGATCCCCAGGGATCCCAAGAGGATGCTGTTGTGAATGGAGGGGGAGGAAGACTTGTTCCGATATGAAAAATTGTGTTTATCAACCACCAGAGCAGTAATTAAGAGAAATATTGCAAAACTATGGAGTGCTGCAGAAGTGCCAACGGTTGAAAGTGGACCACAGATGTACAATTATGGGCAGTTATTGAGCAAAGGGTATATAGAGCAAGAGGATGCCCGGAAAAAGCTGGCAAAATCTGGCAACGGTGGGAAGAGGCAATGTAAACCGTCTGTCCGAAGCATGGTTTGAGATGTTATGCAAGATGATAAAAGTAATATGGTCATGTTGCATGTGACTGTAACGCTCACCTGGTATCCACAGGGATGTCACTCAGCCTGTTCTGACCTCTTACGACCTCAAACCCTTCCCTGGAGTCTACTCGACTGGAGACTGGGCCTGAAACATACGATTGGTAGAGTTTAACTCCCTATTGTCTCTGTGTGCTTGAACCCCTTCTTCCCCGGGGCCCAACCCTTCCCTTTGATCCACAGCTCACCTTGTTTTCTTGGAAAGTGTGTTCTCCGTCCTGCTTTCAGTGCAGGGGCGCGTTAATTGATGCAGGCTCGTTGCTGCCTAGTTACTTCACTTGCAAGAGTCTGACAGGTAAGTATATTGAGTCTTTTGAACAACTCTCTAACTTCGTTCCTTTCCTTCCTTAGATGATAGCCAGCGTCCGGGATGGCGACGTGCTGCTGAGAGTGCGATGTGCGATGCGACCCTTTCGTATTTGTATTGAACTGAGTTCTTTTTCTGTGTCTTTTAGGTGCCGCAACGTTTTCAGCGTGGATGCTGGTTATGAAGAAGAAATGCATTGAGTAAGCGCGGTATGAGGCGCCTCCAGATGTTTCCACGATAACCTGGAGTGTCTTTTCCCTCTTGCAGATGGATGAGAAGTTCCGGAGGCAGAGTTCCCCCAGAGCGGCTGGGATTCAGGTAAGCATTTGAAGCTCGTACAGTCTTTAAAAATAAGCGAAGATTTGCTGAATGCTTACTAATGCCTTTTTTCTGTTCTTTTCCCTTTTCCTCAGGAAGCAGCGTGCCGGGATGGGAATGACACCGCCGAAGATGCCCGCAGAACAGAAGGAGCGATGAATGATGGGCAGAAGTGTCGCACAGTAAGGCTGTTCCTAATGGTGTTTTTGTTCTTGCAGGAGCTGAGCGCAGAAGAAAGATGCAGGCCTACTGGAGACCGATCTGAACACGGTGAGTGTCATGCTGCAGGTGCAGAAAACGCAAAGCATGTTTCTCAGCCTTGGCATGGCTTAAATAGTCTCTGGGTATCCCAGGTGTCTCTGGGCTGAACCACACCGAAAAGACTAGACTGCACATGCAGTTCTGGGAACCAAAATATGTGGAGGCATCCATCTTGTCCCCATCAATGCACTACAAGACAAATTCCCAATGTTATCCTATGGGAGTGAGTGAGTCTGGAGCCACAAGCGCGTAGTCTGACTCCAAGTGGGTCTTTGGAGGGATGGAGAGGCCCTTGAGGGACATGTAGGTGGTCGTGGCCTGGCTCCAGCCTGACATCTTGGAGGGTTGGGGACATGAGGGGCAGGAATCATGACAGTGACATGAGTAACTGATTCCAATCCAATGTCTCCCACTTTTTGTTTTATTGTTGACCCGGACAGGGTCTGTTGTTGTAAGTTTCAATACAAAAACCAATAAAATACGATATTAAAAAAATAAATATATACAAAGATAATATTTTACCTCTCCTCATGCCCTTCTTAGACTCTAAGCATCATCTGAACAACGACCCCTCAACCTTGGTATGTCAATACAATGAAATCATATTAGAAGTAATTGAAAAAGTGGCTCCCCTAAAAAGTGAAAAAACTAAACGATCAGCACATATCGGTTCACCCCCGAACTCAAAACAATGCATGCTCTTAAAAGATCTGTGAAAATAATTGTTGCAAATCGCCAAATACAGCCAACAAAAGCCTTTTCCAAGCAGCAGCTAACAACTACAAAAAAGAAATTCTCCTAGCCAAAAGTGAAGTATATAAGCAAAGAGTAACTAATGCACAATCCAATACTAGAGACCTTTTCACCATCCTCCATGAACTAGAATCCCCAGCACCTACCCCTGACCATACAGTGAAAGATGAACAATGGTGTACTAACATTCAAAATGCACTAACAGACACAATTACTTCACTTCAATGCAAAATAGAACTAAAAAAAGCTAAACTTTGTCTCACCCAAAATCAGACAGCCTTACCTCCCCCAGTGGAGATTTATACATTCTCCTCTTCTCCACTCTCCATCTTAGACACCACAAACAGCATCAGTAGCCTAAAACCCTACAGACACAAACAATGTGGATATTACGCAAATACTAATACTCATCACAGGATGCCATGACACCGACTCAAAAAATGTAAACAAGATATATCTGGCCATCCAGGTGTGGATGCCGCTTAACGAATTGTGTCTTAACGATGAGAAGACTGAGCTAATTCTCATTGGCAATAAAACTCAGCTCAGCAATCTCCCTCTGACTTAAAAATCCTTTCATATTGATGGTAGGGCTATTAAATTCGCTAACAAAATAAAAACACTGGGAGTGTATATCGACTCCTCTCTTACCCCAAACAGAAAGGTTAACACAGTCGTCACCTCAGCAGCCTACACCACCAAAATGATAAGAGCCAGCAGACCATTACTCTCCGCTGATAATCTCATCACTCTGGCCAGAGCCTTGATACTTTCCAGGATAGACTATTGCAATTCACTATTTGCTGGAACGAGTCTAAGAAACATCAAAAAATTACAGTTTGTCCAAAACAACACCATAAGAGCTGCCTTAAACATTCCCAAACAGGATTGCATATCTTCCACTAGAAGGAAAACCAACTGGCTCCCTAGCCAAGACAGAATCAACTTCAAAATACTGATGCTTACCCACAAATGTATCACAAACAAAGCACTGTTATACCTTCTCATTCGCAAAGCCCACTCTAACAGACCAACCCGTTCCCAGTACACCAAACTTCTCATCACCCCCAAATACAGAAGACAGAAAGCAGGAGGAGCAAGCTTCTCGATCATAGCTCCCAAATTATGGAATGCCCTCCCTGCTTACCTCAGAAACAACACCTCTTTCTGGTCCTTCATAAAAAGCCTAAAAACCCAACTTTTCAAGTCTGACCTCATACAGTAACCGCCTAGACACTAGTGCAGTACCGGTAAGATGCATGTTCTCTAATTCTTTATAACTTAACATAAATGTGTAATCTATCCTATGTAAAATGTGTCACATGTCTAACCTGTTACTTTGAAGCTATGTGTAATAACTTGTAACCATCTCCTTTAAGTTTTGTAACAACGCCTAGCTGTCTCTGGGCTTTGAGCATTCTATAAATAAATAAATAAATAAATAAATAAATAAATATGCAAACATGGGACAGCGCCATAACAGGGATGACATAGCTGGGACTGCAGCCCACCAGAAACTCATACAGAAAACTTCTGAACACACAGTTTTCATTTTTCATAAATGGTAGCAGGTGTCCCTCTCCAGAAAGAACATGGCATGATAACCTGGTCAGTGTTTTTTTCCCTCTATGAGAGTTTGCATCCATCTGCTTTTTGCTCCCGATACCTTTCACAGCTGGGAAATATCCATTTGCATATCAGTCTTTTTGCCACCCACATGGGCAGTCCAGCACCAACATGGTATGGCAATTCCTTTCTAAGCAAGAGTACCAACAGTAACCCCATACACGTGTTTCAGCCCTGTTGGGCCTCATCAGTGAGGTGGAACTGTGCCTCTCTGAGCGGACCACTTCCTTTTGTCTTTTGCTCTTTCAACTACTAGACCACTTCCCATAGCTACCCTTACTGCCCCACCTTGCCCCACCAGGGATAAAAAGAACATTACAATGGATAATGTGATCCACGCCATCCTCCCAACCCTTAACTCGCTTGCTGACAACTTAGACCCAGGAACGCTTGTTAACGAGTACAATAAAATTATGCTACGCTCAATATCATTGCCCCATTGAAACTCAGACCTCTCAGACCTAGCAAGCCCAAAACTCACTAATAAATGGTTTACACCACAGCTAAGGGATTTCAGACAACTAACGAGGAGTTGTGAAACCTCCTGGAGATCACACCCATCAGAAGCTAACAGAACCAAATTAACCGAAATGTCTTCCCTAAATATAAAAGAAATCTGCCTGGCCAAACGTAACTCCTAAAATAAAGTATTTCTAATGCTAACTCTAGTATGAAGGAATTATTCACCATCCTAAAGGAATTACAGTCTCCCATCCCGACTCCTGACATCTGCACCAAAGACAAAACATGGTGCTCAGATATTCAACAGGCACTCTCCAACAAAATAACCACCCTCCAAAATAAAATAGCCTTAAAAAAAGCCTCCCTCAATTCTACTTCTCATCTGAATAACATTACCCCCGATCCCTCTTTTAAAGAAACATTATCCGGCTCTCCCGCCCAATTCAACTTCACTAAAACATCCCTCCTTGAGGTAGAAAAAGTTATTCTCTCACTCAAGCCCTCCAACTGTCAGGCTGACCTCTGCCCAGTCCAGCTCTTAAAGGATGCTTCTAGAGAGTTTGCCCCTTTATCTCTAAACTCATCAATGCCTCATTTGCATCCAGCATTATCCCCACTAAACTCAAACAATCTTGGGTGCTCCAATTGCAAAAAAAACTAATCTTGTTACACTTATACCCACCAACTACTGTCCTATTACGACAGTACCTTTTCAGCTAAAAATACTTGACAAGGTCACCTACCTTCAAATCCAAAACTATTTGAAACACCACAAACTCCTAGGAGTGCGACAATCAGGTTTCTGCCCCCAACACGGAACAGAGACTTCCCTTATCGACTTGAAGACACAAGTCGATGAGCTGAGAGACAAAGGGGAAACAGCCCTCCTCCTACTGCTTGACCTCTCGGCTGCATTCAAACTTGTAGACCTCAAGGTCTTATGCAGCCACCTAGACTCAGCTGCCCACTTCTTCAAAGAAGCAATAGTCTGGATTGAGTCATTCTTGAGTGATAGGACTATGAGCGTCTTCTCCCCCTCAGCAGTGGCAGACCCCATCCCTATCACGTGTGGAGTGCCCCAGGTCTCTTGTGTCTCCTCAACATTATACAATATATTCACTAGCCCCTTTTCGATGATCTGGATCATCTTGGTTTCACCTACACAAATTACGCAGTGATACTCAGATTCTCCTCCCACTTTCTGAGGATTACGTTAAGGATTTGGCGTTGGTGAATATAGTGTATCTCATCATCCAGGCATGAATGGCTACCCACGGTCTATGCCTGAATGATGGCAAAACCGAGCTCATCATCCTGGGTACCCACACCAACCTCAAGAAACTAGGTCAGGGTTACTCATCCTTTATAATCAATGGCAACCTCATCAAGGTGGCCATTTAGGTAAAGACCCTTGGTTTCTACCTTGATTCCACTCTCTCCTTTGCAAAACAAGTGAACTTCATGGCCTCTGCCACTGTCTAAACTTGTAAGCTCATCAGAACTGGCAAACCTTTTCTCTCTGATGACAACTGCATCATCTTGGCCAGAGCCCTCATATTACCAAGGCTAGATTATTGCAACACCCTGTACATTGGTGTCAATAAATCGATTATCCAAAGGATAGAAATCCTCCAAAACAATGCCCTTAGAGCGGCACTCAGTGTGGCTAGAAGATCACATATGTCGGCGATTAGACGCCAAAACAATTGGCTCTCAACTTACAACAAAATTCAGCTAAAAACTGCATCTTTGACCTATAAAGCACTGAACAATACTGCATCTAGCTATCTTATGGACAGATTCCACAGGAGAATATCCACCAGACCCATGAGATTAATCAACACAAACTGCCTCACCATCCCTAGATATAAGCTTTCAAAGGTTGGTGGCTGTAGTTTCCCCGTCAAAGCGGCCCATCTTTGGAAGTCCTTGCCACACCTTATTAGAGACCCTACCTGAGATTAGAGATCAACCCTACCTGAATTTCAGACTTAGTTACATCACCTGGCTCAAGTTTACCGATCTTTAAGGCCTGCTTGTGGTGAATTATATGTTTGTAAAGTACCTGTACACTCTTTTCAATGCACTTATTGACTTATGCCTGTCCTTTATCTGTACTACGCCTGCTAATATTCTGTAACCTGTAAACCTAAGCTGTGCATATACTGTATCTGCTGCGCCCAGAAACCCCCAGGTCTGGTGCACATTAGAAATGAATAAACAAATAAACAAACAAACAAACAAGCAGTGAGCAGCGAATCCACGTCTGGGTTCCCCAGGCAACTCAGGGTGACCAACCCCAAGTTCCTTGCAAACATTTTTCATATATGGTAGCAGGCGCCCCTCTACAGAAAGAACACGGCATGATAACCTGTTCAGTGTTTTTTTTTCCCACTATGAGAGTTTGCAGCCATCTGCTTTTTGCTCACTGTACCTTTCACAGATGGGAAATATCCAGTTGCACGTCAGTCTTTGTCCCGCCCACATGGTCAGTCCAGCACCAAAATGCTATGGCAATTCCTTTCTGAATACCAACAGCAACCCCTGAGCACACAGCACCTGCACACGACCC
Source organism: Ambystoma mexicanum (assembly GCF_040938575.1). NCBI lineage: Eukaryota > Metazoa > Chordata > Amphibia > Caudata > Ambystomatidae > Ambystoma > Ambystoma mexicanum. The sequence goes on along the minus strand of NC_090932.1, from coordinate 483,590,581 downwards.
ATGGCACACACTGCATGTGTCTCAGCGCACAAATAAATCACTCAACCACACAAATTGAATGTCCGGACGTGAAATCATATGCAGAACCATAGGTATTTGTGCAATAACAAACAACAAGAAACGTAGGGCCCACTAACCCCCCACTATTCTCCCTCAACTATACCCGTCCCACTATCCCTCCCAATATCCCCCAACTGTCCCCCCACTACAACCGCCCAATTATCCCCCCACTATGCCCCCATTATCCCCAAACTGCCCCCCCCCCACTACCACCCCTCAATTATCACCCCACTATCCCTCCCCAACAACACCCCCTACTAGGCATCAGTGTCTGGCTCACATCTGTCACTTTTCAGCATCTGACCTGCCCTTTAGTGGAGAGCCTGACAGGCGCATGGATGGGGCCTTGGGCTGCTCTATTGTGAGCTGACGGGTGTGGTGATTGATGAGGGTGGGTCTGAACCTGCCATGTCCCTGCGCTCTAGTGCCACCTGCAGAGAAAGGGTGAGAGTCTCAGCCTGTTCCGAGATGCCCCCTTCTGGACCCTCTGTGTAAGCAGGACCGTTGCACATGATGACCGGCCCAGGGCACGTGCACAGCGCTGGCCGGTGGCCTGCACGCTCTCCGGATCAATTCTGTCTCCTCCCACATCAACCGGGTCTCCTCCAGGTGCTGGCACACAAGTCCCGTCATCTAGTCATTCCATTCCTCGATGCGTCGTAGGCATGCAACCATGTCTCTGATGCGTGGAGGTGGGCTGTGTATGCCGGAGGGGCTAAATGAGTGGCGGTGGTAGGGGGTGTGCTCCGATGTCCCCTCGGTTGTTTCCCCAGCCTCCTGCCTGGCATTGTCAACTGTAAATACGCCTATGTACATAGGAGGTTGGAGGGGGCTGGACGTCCTGGTGGCACCTCTGTAGGAGCAGCTGGAGTAGCTGCTGGGCCTTCAGGCTGTGCCTCTGTAGGGGCAGTAGAAGTCGCTGCAGGGACAGGTGGCAAATTCCCTGAGCCTGTGCCATGCGTGACTGGTACTGGTGAAGGCTTTGCAGCGGTGTGGCATGGCATCACTCTCATCCTCCATGTAGCTGTCCATGAGGTGTTGAGGCCACTGTGATCACTGTTAAATGACGTGCCTGTGGGTGCAAGATAGGAATGATGTTTGTCACCTTTGTGCCATCCCATGGCCTTGCTACATGCAGTTCAAACAATGTGTGACATGGTGTTTGGTGTCTACAATTCATGCATTGCCAAATGGCATGCATTTTCACAAGTGTTACCAGGAATCACAAGCAAGATCGCGGTGGACATTGGAGGACAAATAAGGAGATACAACCGTACTGGGCCTTGTGTCATTGTTATCATTCAGGTGCAGGGCACTATGCTTTGCAGGAGAGGGGGGTGAGGGTACAAGGGGGGAGGGGGCGTAGTGCAGGTGGTGGGAGCTACAGGGGCAGGTGCACGGGGTGAAAAGGGTGAGGGGAGTACAGTGCAAAGGATGGGCCGACCCAGGTTTTGGCCAGTCCAGGGAAGGTTGCTATAGGCAAGTGCCGGTGAGGGATGCAGGGTGTGACTGGTGGTGGATGGGCTAGCAGCACTGTGACTTATGGGGCAACAGACCCCAGACGACCATGGATATGGGGAAGGGGGTCTTTGTATAGTACCTTGCGGTCACAGAGACCCAGTGGAGTGAGTCCAGGGCTGGAAGGACATTGGTCCCACGGCTTGAGGCATAGGTTGATTCACGCTGCACTACTCTGGATTAGTATGAGGGGGCAAAGAGAGGCAAGAGATACAATGAGGGAGGGCTGTTGCTGTTGTCATGCCCAGTGGGAACCATTGTTCTGTAGACATTTGGCTTCTGGGGGTAGGTGAGGTAGGGGAGCGTGCCTCTGAGGTGGCAGTATTGTGAATCGGCCCTCTTGCCATGGTTTTTGATGTGCAGGTGCGAGGTGTGGGAAGGGTCAAAGGTGTCAACAGGGTCTTTAGCATCTAATGGGGCTGGGTAGGAGGTCCATGGAGGCTGGCCAGGGAGTGGGTGGGTGTCAGGGCACAGCCGTCACAATGAGGGGCTTCTCTGTCTTGCTGGGACTGAGGCAGGGATCGCTGGCAGGGCATGTTGCATGATTGGCAGTCAGGCACTCATGTTTGCGAGGGGATGGAGAGGCTGTACAGCATGGATTATGTAGATGGGCATTGTGTCATCAGCATAACATTCGGAGTAGCGTGCAATGGTGTTGACAGAGTGGGCCAGAGGTGCAAGGTAGATGTTGGAGAGTCACAGGGTTTGAATGGTACCCTGAGGAACTTCACAGGTGGGGAGTGAGGTGGGAAGGGCACAATTGCACTTGGGGGTGTGGATCCGACAGGTCACCTATTCCAGTGCCAGGTATGTCAGGGCACTTTGGTTGCCTGCATGCATGTGAGTGTATCACAGGGGCAGATTGCTTGTGGTACATGTATGCTGCCTTGGAGGGTGTGTGCCTTGTGTATGTGTTGCTTCTCATGTTGTCCATGTCTGTGCACATGACCCGTACTCATGTGGGCATATGTGTGTTTGGAAGGGAGGGATGTTTGTACACCCTTGGCTAACAGCCATGGTTTGTTGGCCACTATATGTGTTGAATGTGGTCTGTTGTTGTGCAGTTGGACATGTGTCTTTGTGTTGTGCACTTCACTTGCATGCCCTCAATTAATGTTTTGATGTTGCATATTGTACTCACCACTCTTTGCTTGTGTCCCTGTGCCTGCCTCAGCCGCTCCAACTCCTTGATGCCTCTGAGATGCAGCACAGTTCTGCATGTCTTCTCCCAGGGCATTGGCTTGATTGGGTAGGCTATCCCACCTCCAGTTGCCATGTTATCCCTCCTGTGGACTGAGAGCAGGTTGTGGTCTCTCAGGTGGAGGTTGTACCACCACTCGAGGCACTCTTTTGGGGTGTGCGGGATGTCACCAGCATTGGCCACAATTATGTCCACTAGCACTGTCAATTCTTGCTCTGTGAATCGTGGTTTCCTCTGATGGACATCTGTGACATGTGACTTTGATGCTGCAGAGTTGATGCTGGTGTTACAGTGACTGAGTGGAAACAGGAAGCGGGTGATTTTATATGGATTGTCTTTTTAAAAATGTCCACCAGCGAGCTTCCAGTTCTGGCGATGGTGTTGTTTTCAGTCACAGTGTTTCCATTGCAAGTGTTTCATTTCAATACGCGTTGGTAATGGTGCCACCTGCATTTTTACTGACAGAAACACCAGCAAAAGTGTGCAATGACGGCACAGTTTCCGGCATGCCGGAATGCGTGCACCCACAATGTTGTGATGTGCTGGTGATTCTGTGGTTACGGCTGGCGGAAATGGTGCCACCGGGTCCACGGAATCCCCGGCACTTTATCAGGAATCTTGTAATGAGGGCCATTGTCCTATTTTAGCCTACAACCAACCAAATATCTTTTCTTCACTTATTAACTCCCATGCTTCTCTCTCACCTATTCCTAATATCACCACCCTGGCTCATTCACTTTGGCCAGCGATTCCCTCTTGGAGTTTCTTTTTCTAGTATTCAATTCTGGCATGGGTTAGGCCTTCCACCCCCACCTATCATCTGTAATCTCTCTTTCCTCCCTGACCAGTACGCTGCAATTTCAACCTCAACCTTTCAGATCCTTGCACATCCTGGTCTTCTAGATGCTGATCGTCTTGCTACTTGCCTACTACTTATTGCCCCCTCATTGCAGGGGATCCTTCTCCCTAATAGCCTCTTCATTTCTGGAACATACTACCCCTCACAACAAATGATCACCAACATATTTTGCTTCAAATCAGCACATAAACACTATGGGCCTCATTACGACCCAGGCGGTAAGGGGTTTACGCCAGCGTAAACAGCGCCGACCCTTACCGCCTGAGTACGAGATCCCTTAGCGCCATGGCGGATTTATCACCTGCTTTTAGCAGGTGTTAAAATCCATGGCGCTAAGGGACCATGGAGTTAATTACGCCACCGTAATTTACGGTGGCGTAATTAACGCCTTCCCCACTCCCATTATGCCCTATGGGGCAAAAATGGGAATGGGGAAGGGTAAATGGGGATTGGGGATTTACCGCCCCGCCAAGGTCGGAATGGGGCGGTAAGTCCGCCAACCACCATGGCGGAATTGCAACCTTAGCGCCATGGACCATGGTGCTAATAGCACCATGGTCCTCCGCCAAGGTCGTAATGAGGGCCTATGTCCTCCTTCAGAAAAATGCACCCACCTTGTCGCGGGTGATCAGATCCTGTCAGTTTCACTCTCATGCCTGTCCTATGACACTACCCTCTCTCCCACTACATTTTCCCCTGTATCAATCCGTCTGTGTGGTCCTTCCTGTAGCATCTCACACCACCTTCATCAATTGTTTACTTGTTTACTGGTCCTTACTCACACTTCTTTGTAAGGTGCCTGGTATAATGTATGGATCTTTTGTACGTACTTCTGTTAGAAGTTTGTTGTTTTACAAATCAATAAATGTAAGCAATCAATATATAAAATCAATTTTGGTTGACTGAGAACCTCTTGTCTTATAGACGGAAACATCTAAATCTTGGCTCTTTGAAATCATGTTTTCGCTGCATCATTTGTACTTGTATTATTAGCTGTTTACTTAATATTTTGTATCAAAAGTTGGAAAGTGCTTTGATTTATAGGGGCCATTATTGATAGACAAATAAACAAGCCAAATCAAACATATCCAATAAAATACGAGCCACTATAAGGTGATGATGCCAAAAGCGCTCCATCATGCATCAGTACTGGTGTGTACCTTTGTAAAACCCCTGTTGTGTAGCTGTTTTGTGGTATACTTCTGTAAAGCGCTCCGGTGTTTCTTGAAGCTAGGTCCGCAATCAATAAATATAATAATAATAATAAATAATAATAATAATATTAGTGAAAAAACGTGACTAAGGAACTTATTCACAGAAGAGTTCTATAATGGTACAATCCCATAGGAAAACGGTATGGGAAACAGACCCTAAGAGTTTATTTCAAGTTCATATTTATTGAAATGTTCAACGATATTATGGACATATTATGTTTTCTAATTTCTGTTACTTTCACAAGTACCAACAATATGTAATGTAAGCAGACCTCTTGCAATTGCCTGGGGAGCCTCATGCCATCTACAATTGTAGTCACCCGTATACATTTGACTATGTGGCATTCCTATGTATATGACTTGTGCCCCAGATATAGAACCTGGGATCAAGTAGGGAGAGAAGTGGCCTAGATTGCTGGCATACAGTGGTGTGTGACTGGTGTTCAGAAACGCAAGTGATGGGGGTCTGCACCGTTTGCCTCTCCAGGTGTGTTGGTCTACAACTCCTATTAGCCCTCACCAAAGTAGTCAATGATGAGGGAGCATGAGAAAAGTAGTCCAAAACATTTGGAGAGCCTCAGGTGTAGACCTCTGGATAATAAACCCAGCAGGCTTCTTCCATTGGTCACATTCGCATTATCATGCACAAGCTGACAATTTAGCCTGTTACACTTTCCATAATGACGCACGTGAACTACAAAATCACAAAGAGCCCCATACTCAAAAACACAGCACACCGCCTGAATCATTATGTGGGCAAGGCCATGTTTTTAAGTGTATGGCGGAACAGAACAAACACACCGGCCTTCACACATTCCGAAGGCTTTGCGCATTGTGTTAATGGGTTTATGCATTTCTTTCATCCTCCTATTGCCTAGTCCTCTTCCATCATATAACCCGCGAAAAAAATAAAGTGCACAAATAACTATCATTGTGTTCTTTATATCTGATATTTCAAAGACACAGCATGGGTGAAAGGCATTTCTGTCTGCCAGCACGGCTGACAAAAGAAAGCACGACTATCAAACGACCCAGTGAGCTGTCGAATGGGTGATGGACTGATTTAAATAATCCAAAAAGGCAGCGGCAAGAATAAAATAAACCTTTTGGAGGCAGCTGCTTAAAGAGGGGGTTGAGCTCGCGCTCGGAGACTCGTTGTTTCTGTGTTGCAATGTCACAGTGACGGAGAGGGTGGCAGCAGCGGTATGCACAAGGTTGAAGAAATATGAATTTCTAGTTTCTCTTGCCAAACTGGATTATTTACTAGCGTGCTGGCAGCCCACCTTCTCCTACCCAAAAGTGGACTGACCCTTTGGCAACTGGACCTCACTTTCTGTAGCTCTGGGCAAGACATGAGGTAGATGGAGGAAAAGGATTAGGAAAAGGATTAGGTCTATTTGATCTGGAAAAATTGACCTTTTCCGAATTGATTGGATTTTCTTTGTTTGTTGTTTTCTTTGAGACTTCCCCCCACCTTAACTTATTCCCTTACCCCACCTCACATCTATATTGAATTAAAATTGACCGAAATACCCAAAGAAGTCGTACTAAAACATTCTGTCAATTTGGCAAAGGCCAATTGGGCCGCAATCAAGTATGCTTATACCAGAGGAAAAGGCTTCACACATGTTGGCACTCGTGTGGGTGGGGCCTGGGAGAGTAAAAAAGAAAGTGTAACAGGCAAGAGTGTACGTGCACTTAATAATGCCTCCTACTAGTGGGAGCCAGGGGGGTGGGACATGTACCACAGGAGAACACTCTTAAAGAGACAGCAACCATTGAATTGGCATGAATTATTTCATAACCTTATTTCGTTGTAGGAAATACACTGCTGAAAGAAGTACTATGGACTCAGGGCTAGCACTGGTATTTTAGGGACACTTGGACATCAAAAGATTTGTGGGGCCCATAATTTGCATATCTAGTTACATCACAAAAAGAGCCATTTATACTTAAGGGTATCATGGGAAGGCACAACAAATGAAATTGCCATGAGTAAGCCAACTGGCAAATGAACTTTGTGATGTACAATGTATGAATGATCACTGTTATTATATGTGGCAATATTATAAATCAGGCTTTTTGAAGTATCGAACAGTGTAAACTGAATCACTGGTAGAGATGACCAATTTGGAATCTAAGTATAGCAGGATAAAATGATTTCCCTGGAAGCAGACACTTTGGTTAAGTGGCAAGGCCCGTATCTGAGGCTACTGTGTAAATTGGCCCTTGGACACATCTTCATAGCTGCAGGGGGGCAGCCATATTATTTTCTGCATGAGCTTTTGCAACTTTGGTTGGAAAGTACAATCTGACTTTAGAACGCAGTGGAAAATGTAACTGTTCCATTTCTTTTATTTCTTTAGAGTATTTGACCATATTGGGGAAACTATCACTATGCTTTCAAGTGGAAAGCCAAAGATTAGGATTATTATGAGTGTCAAAAGAAATTAATCTCCATACATTGCTTATAAAACATAAGGCTAGAAAGATAACTAAAACATGCCTCCTGCTGTGGCCGCTGGTCACTGGTATGTAAAAACAGAGATTGTGGCTGGGGCAGACACTGCAAAGTGCCTCTATTCTAAGATTATGGTTCATAGATGTGTTTACAACAAGGCCTACTAGGCCCTGGCCTAGGTCTGCAGATTGCCAGAGGAGCAGCAATGTATTGCAGTTTATTTTCAATTTACCTTTTTCCATTTTTTAAGTATAACGCCAATTTTGTTTTTCCTCCGACTGGCTAATCCACAACTGTGTTAGCAGTCATTCCACTCTGACGGCAACATTTTTGATTGCCAAACTTGTATATATGCTTGATATTTGCAGAAGCCATATTGTTAGGGTGACATTTTTTTAAAAAAAAAAATTTTAAACGCATACCAAACCCAGCGTGCTTTAGGTATTTAGTGATTCAATCTTACACTCTCGCAGACAAAATAACAGATATAAAGCTCTTTGGTCATGCTTATCTTCCAACGTGTTCTTTAATTTGCGAAACAGCCCACACCTCATTGGTTTTATTGGTGCCACTTCACATCATATTTTGCATTCCTACTAATCAATACACACATAAACTGTGTTCAGCAATCACTTTTATATACACATACACAACATGCTTTTTTAAAACCGTTGCAAAAATGAGGGTTTTCTCTTCAGAAAAGTAAAGGTTAACAATGATGCATCATTTTTCAATATCAAACGCTTGCCTGTTCGGAAGTCAAGCACATAGTTCCCACAAGGTGGCACTAAAATGATGTTCCGAAGCAAGTACTAATTTCCCTCCCCGACCCGCACATTCCAGAGTTCTGTTGCCACCCATAAGGTTCTAGCATGAAATAGATCATAGAGAAGATAAAATGGCGAAGAGTAAATCTGAATGCACAAGTGCATCAATACACCTGTGAAAAGATACCCAAAGACATAGAAGGGTGACAACAAAAACTGTGTGCCAAAGGCACACACTGTTTCACAGCTCTAAAGGTGTCCCGTAAAATTATCCATTCATCTATCTTTACACAAGCTTCTCAGTGCTAAGCAGGCAAATGACATCCATGCAGGGTTTATCATGTGTCTTTGATCACATTCTGCTGCACGCTCTGTACTACCAGGGAAACCAACTGCAAAGTATGTCACACAATGCATATTTCTAATGCTTATAAGTATGCTTATAAGTAATCTTTACATGAATAATATTTTAAATTACAAGGTAGGACTTTTACTGTGAAACAGTACTTCAAACGACAGCAGGACATCTAAATCTAAACCCACAAATCTTTAAATGTTCCTATCGTATAGTCCAACAAACTCTATGCAGTTAATCTTTTTTAAATTACCATAAACACAGGCTGCTAAGACCCACAGCCTAAACTACACCCAAGAATGGAACATTGTGCTGGAACGCCTGATCCATCGCAAAATTTTACTCTTGGAGTTTTGGGTATTTTGAACAATTGGACAAACAGCAATAATGTAAACAGTATGTACCACTTCATTTTTTATAAAACATGCCTGCATTGTGCAAATACGAGGAATGCTGTTGCTTCCCACACATGAATGTTCAGGGTCACACTGATCCATTACTCCACTCTGTGAATACACAGCCAAAGATTCCAAGAAACTTCTCCAAATGTCTTTACTGAGGTGTTTATGCCCAGCCAGAGTTTAGAAATATCGCTTGTGATTTTGCTATATTTTAATAGTGTTCCGGCCCAAGGGATTGGAGGGTCAGTGACTGCAAGAGGTAACTAGCCTTATTTCCATTTTGGCCCCTGCTAACACCAGGGCTGCAACCATGTGAAGGGGGTTGAGTTATTTGTATTGAACATTGCTAGTAGATGTGTCCGTACCACTTGTATATATTTCATATGTAAACTTTACCATTTGGCAATAGTGCATGCAGAAGTGTAGTTATGTTGCATTATTATTATAGACCGGTCTAGGAGCTTCTCATAGAGTGACAACAGACAATTTGCAAGAGAAACCAGATATTAATATTGCAACCAAAATTCCTCATTTCAATTTTCTGTCACTTGTGTCCAATTGGCAGACAACTTGCTTTCTTATCACTTCCTTTAAACACATGTTTAACTTAAAAATTGTTGGACTTAACCAAAAGTAGACAATTAGGCATAACAAATACCTCTAGTGCACTCAACTGCCTTCTCCAAATCTTGAGCAGTAGAGGGCTCTAAACACCCCTTCAACTAATTTAACATAGAATATGACAGGCTTGGATTCATAGAGTGGAAGCAATCATTTTCTAATCCCTGCAAATGTAAAAACATCCTTATAATGTTATGTAGCCAAAATGGGGGTAGAGGAGTGTAGTTTGGACAACGTGGACAGAGGAGCAGAATCTGGTGAAGGTATAGAGTCTGACAGAGGTGGAATAAAGTTGGGGGGCAAATCATAATCTACTGGCCCTCTCCTAAGTGATATATTTAGACATGCTGCTGCCGAAGGTCCAATGAATAGCATGCACCTCAATACTTTACTCCACCCCTTCTCCAGGCTGCACCCTATTCACTCTTGCTCTTGAAAGCATGTTATTTTGAATGTCAGGCAGCCATTCTGTTCTCAAGCTATGTCTGTGCTTTAAACTAGAAAATAAATAAAATTGCAGGCCAACACAGTCGTTGAATTATTACTTAGGTTAAATTCAGAGGATGAAAAGTCAGGAATACCAAACAAAAATACTTGTTGTGGTGCATTAATCTGTATGCTAGCTTTTCTGGTAATATATGCATGAAAACTAAGATGTACAACCATTCCATATTCTGCCGTGAGATTTGCCCTTTTATTTATGTTTGTTTTTTTAAGCAGCGAGCACTCTGCATACAAGCATATAAAACATGTCTGTGTTATTTAATTGATTGTGTAATATGAATGCTAAATACAAATTGGGTAAGTTTACATACGCTGGGGCTCATTACAAGTTTGCTGGTATCCTGTCAGTAAATCTGCCAAGGACTGACAAACTGAAATACTGATACCGGCATTCAGTTTGGCGGTATTACCGCCAGATTAGGAGTGTAGGCATCAGTTGTAAATCCCCATTCCATGGAGTCCTATTGCATTACATGCAGGATTCTGCTGCTATTACCAGTGATAGTTGCCAGTAAGGTGTTGTAGGAGGATTTTGGGTTATATTTAGTATCTCATGGTATTTTGTGGTATTTCTTGGCAATATATTATATATAAATTGGGGTATTTTTATAGTGGTTAGACTAATTTCAGAACACTGCCTGATAATTATTTCACCAGGGGCACTAACGGTAAACAAATAATGGACTTAGCATACTCTGAATAATTGTCTCTCCAGTGATATGTTATCTACAATATCACTAGTATGCCCTTTGGCTGTGTTTCAAAATACATTAAACATGCAAATGGTAATATTCATTCACAAGAACATTATGTATATATATCTGTTAAAAATAAAAAAAATCTTCTTTTTTTAGAATGTTTTTACTCTTATCATTCCATATTCTGATCACCTTTATCTTGTATCTTCTTTTAATTGGTGATCTCCTCTTTGTTTTTTGTTTTTAGAATTCTTTCATTTTTTATCTTTAAAAAATCCTGAACAACCATAGGTATATAGAACTATACCAGCAGTCTGATGAAAGAATCAGAAAAAAACAGTTTGTAAAATAATAAAAATATTCTTTAACAATCCATTTAAAAATGATTCAGGAAACCGTTGTTGGTGAAATGAACTTCCATTCTCTGTTTATGGAACTTCTTTTGGGGTGATCATCTTCAACCCCTTCTTCGGTCCAGGTGGCTTTCCAGTCGACTCCATTCTAGTGGCATCCTCCAGGGATCCAGCACTCCAAGGATCCAGCGCACTCCAAAGATCCAGAGCACTGACGGGGAAAACAATTATGTGTCTAGAGTAAAAAGAAAAGACAACGTAAGAATCAAGTACACCAAACCGTTTACGTTTCCCTTCTCACTGGGATATCTGAAATCAACTTATGTTATACACAAATGCAAATTATGCATAAAATACCAAATAACATATCATGCAGCCAAGATATCCTTTAAGGACCAACTGAAAATAACATAAACTAAGCACACTAATACCACATGGTATTTTTCAGGCAATAGTCTTAAACACAACACTCTTTTCTCTTAGTTATTTATTAACATTTTTATTCAATAACTTGACATATTCTTCCCCTTTTATCTCTTCAAATCTCATTACACCTATCCATTTGCTATGTTTATTGTATCTAATAGGAAATCTCTCTATCTTTCTTTTGTTTTACTTCCTGCTCGTCTCAACTCGCTCTAGTCTTTTCACTTCATGTTTCGGGCAAAAGGGCTTAATTTGATTAACATGGACAAACTGTTCCACTGTTAATTATTCCTCCTTTATAGCAATTCTGTAGACCACAGGTGACACCTTATCTACAATTCTATACGACCCTTGCCCTGGTGCAAGAAATATAGAGTTTTATGCTTATTTTTTCCAAAGTTTAATTTGAATACCTGGTCTCCTATTTCATATTCTCTCACAGATTTCTTCTTATCGTAATATGTCTTTGCGGCCTTGTCCAAATTTTGCTGCAAAAATGCAAATGCATATTGTAATTGCTTTCTCAGTTCTTCCACATATTCATGAATTGTGGACACATTTGCAAGAACCTGTTTGTTTGTTCTGTATAGTAAGTGTTGTGGCAAAACCATTTTTCTTCCCGTCAAGAATTCATGGGGGCTGAGATTTGTTGATTTTGAGGGTGTCAACCTGATAGATATTAGTACCAATGGAAGCCGCAAATCCCAACTAGATCCTGCTTCAGCTACAAATATTTTCAACATATCAACTATCGATCTGTTCCACTGTTCCACGCCCCCTGAAGAGGAGGGCAGGTAAGAAAGGTGTAGCTTCCTCTTCACACCCAAGATTTGCCAAATTGTTTTCATTAATGCACTAGTGAAATGACTTCCACGGTCAGATTCTATTCTTTGAGGTAAACCAAATCTTGAAATTATGATTTACAAGTAAAATGGCCGCCGTTTGCACACTGCAGTCTGGAGATGGAATGCACTCCACCCATTTAGACACTAGACAAATGACTGTCAGCATGTCCCTGTTTCCCCTTGATGATATCCTCACAGGCCCTACATAATCGACTGGTAAATCAGACCATGGGAGTGTCAAACGACTTTCATTAGTGGTGCTCTATGAGCCGGTGTCACAGGTTTAAACTGTTCACACCTCTGGTGTAGCGCTCAACATCTTGAGATGGGTGTGGTCAATAGGAATAATCTTTTAACATTTCCAAAGTCTTCTGTGAACCTCTGTGTCCTGCAGTTATGGAACTCTGGGCTTGATGGAAAATCAATTCTTGAAATGACAAAGGCACTACCCATTGGATTTGGCCTGTCACAGATTCTCTAATCACCAGTCCATCTTGTAACCTAATTCTCTTTTTGTTTTGTTATAACACTCCCAATTCATCTTTCCCTTTGCAGTCCTCTTCAGTCAGATGATTGTGTTCTGCATCTAGCAAATGGTTGTAGAATAGGCCTAGAATAAGATCCTCCTTTTGTGTTTTAATCAAGTCTTGATCTGGAGTATCAAAACTCCATTGCACCACAGCTGTAGCTGTTCAACTGTTTTCTGAGTTTTGGAGTGTGTTATCGCAGCCACCTGTATTACACCAAACAGGTGTTTAATAGAAAATAACTCCCTCATTATAGCTCCAATTTTGGCTAATTGATCTGCCTTATCATTTCCTTCCTTATACTGACTTGGCGTTTTCAAATGACCACATATTTTCCTCCAATCTATTATCAGGTCATTTTCTGACACAAGTTTTTCTATATCCCGAATCATCTTGCCATGTTTAAGTGGCTTCTTGTTATATGTAAGCATCCATTTCACCTTCCAGCCAGGTAAATACTCCACAAAACTAGTTCACATATAATCAGAATCAGTGAGTTAAACTATTTATCTGAGTCTATTTTCTACTGCCGTAGATATTGCCTCATAAATAGAGGCCATTTCTGCCACTTGTCTACTTTTGGGCCTTATCCTCATGCTTACTCTTGGAATGCTGTCAAATTTAAAACATACATGTCCTATTCCTGCTGCAGGTTCTTTTTCAGTATCATTTTCTACATGGCATGCACATTCATCTACATATAAAGTTGGTAAATCCTTACATGTTTCTTTGTTGAAGGCTGCGTGTGGGGATTGTTCAAATTCATTCAAACGTGTCTTTAGCTCTGCGTCATCAGGCCCACACAGCTGCACAGTCATGTAATTGTGCTAGACTTTGAGCAACTGGGCTTTTTTTATTTTTTTATATCTTACTTCTACTGGAAATCCCTGAAGTGCTAATGTGCAGGAAGTTATTTTTGACTGGGCCAAACTCCTTGATCGGATTCTCTAACTTGTCAAAAATTGCAGAGGCTTGTTATTTATTTCAACAATCACCCTCTCCCCTTGAATTATAGGATGGAAATATTGTAATGCCCAGACTGTGGTCAGAAGCGCTTTTTCATATTAACTCAATTGGATCTCTACCTGTGACAATGCTTTGCTAGCACATGCAATGGTTTTATTATTTATGTCATGTTTTTGATATAACACTGCTGACATCCATTGATCTGTGAATCCTATTTCTACAAAGAAATCCTGATTTTTCATTGGGTATTCCAAACATGGTGCTTTCATTAGACACCCTTTTAGCATTGCCACTTCCTTACTTTGTTCCTTTTCCCATTTCCAGTGTACTCCCTACTTCAGTAATCTTGTCAAAGGTTGTGAGATCTACATCATTTTCAATAAATGCTCTGTTGTAATTTGTCGTTCCTAACAAACTCTTGAAACCTTTCAAATTAGTGGGATCCTTTAGTTTATGAATAGCTTCCACTTTTTTTCTTTTGTGGGTTTAACCCGTGCACTTTCACTTCATGACCTAGAGGTTTACTCTTTTACAGCACCACTGTGCTTTCTGTAAAGATACTTTTGCCCCAGTCTATTGTAGCTGACTGAGTACATCTCTAATCTCATTCAAGTGGCTTTTCAGATCTCCATTTTTGATTAACACATCATCCACATTAAATATTGTTCCTCTTTCAGCAGCATCCGGAGGTGCCTTACTCAGGAATATCCCAAACTCACTTCCACTATTGACATAACCAAAAGGGGTCCAGGACCATGCATATTGTGATTTTTCAAACTAAAATGCAAAGGCATTTTGAATATCTTCAGTTAGTGGCACACACCAGTATCCAGCTGTAAGGTCTAAAGTTGTAAATACCTTTGACCCGCAAACTTGTGCAAGACCGTGATCAATGAATGGAAGAGGCCACCTTGAAACAGGTACTTTTTTGTTTTGTTTTCATAGAACTGCACACAAGTGCCATTGGCCACTGGGTTATAGCACACCTAATATATGAGTATTTCATGTACTATGAATGGGCCTAATGATGGCTTTAGATGCTACATTTTTGATTATTTTAGGCAGTGATTCCAAGAACACCAGGGGTAGCCTATATTGTCACACAAATACTGGCTCTCTACCATGTCCTTCTGGTAGTGTGGCCACATGCAAATCAGTCAACCCGCATTCATATGCATCATTGGCTAAAACCTGTTTGTACTTCATGAATATTCTCCTCAAATATTTTTTTGCTTCTTCATTTTTGCAAATAGCTGCAACTAGAATTTGCTCCTCTGCCATTTTAGAAAACTCTGGGAAATCCTCCAAAGGAGGAGCCTCTGTACATTCCTCTAATCCTGTGGCAGTGTCTCTTTGGAGAGTCGCTACGCTGAAATATTTTGGAATATTGACCTCCATTTCAATATGCTGTTTTTCTCTTTTAGATTCACCTAATTTGTATAGTATTCAGTCATCCTGGTGGCAGCATACTATTTTATGTGGCTCATAAGGTTATACAGACTGAACTTTAGGTTTTTACTCCAATGACTCTGGTAATTCACCCCGTGCAGTCACATAGCTCTCAGGGATGTTCCCGATCACTGGGTTACTGAAATCGGCAGTATAGTAAGATTTATGTATTCCCATTCCAAACACTGAATTCTCTTCCAAATGAATGTCTTGACACCCTTTATTGTCCACCAGGATTAGAATGGGTCCACCCCCAATCTCTATCAGAGGTGTATTTTCACATTCTAACCCTTGCTGCTTTATGGCTTCATTTAGCAATACAAATGCATCCAAATATTTTATCTGTTGTCGCTTCCCATATTTTAATGCTACTGTAAATTGTTTGGGAAATGCAGGAATAGTAACATCCTTTTTCACTTGAAGCTCAATTGCATATAGGGTCATTTGGGCACAATGGTAAGCTTGTCTTTTGTCTTCAAATTCAGGTGCGGCTCCACCTAACCTTGACCAGACATTTTGATTTTGAAAATCTAATACCATACACATTCTATGCATGATGTCATTTCCCAAATCAAACTTGTTTTGGTCCCGCTCACGATCCACACGTTGTGATGAATACTCTTAGAGCCAATGGTAATCTATAACATGCATCTTTCTACAATGTGTTGTCCCAACTCGGGCTCATCAATGCCAAAGATGTGTTGGTTCAAGCTCCAATGTAGCTTCAATCATTTCAGAATGCCCATTTACATGGATACGGATCCATGGATGCCGTTCTCCCATGTGTATTTCAGAGATTCTTGAAATTTGTTTTTCTTGATTTAACTTAATCTTTGGTTTGCATTTTTCTTCATTTAGATTAAAACACATTGGGCCTCATTCCGACCCAGGCGGTAAGTTACCGCCTGGGTCGTACCTTTACCACCATGGCGTAAACTATGTTTACGCCATGGTGGTTGGCGGACTTACTGCCCCATTCCGAGGTTGGCGGGGCGGTAAGTCCCCAAACCCCATTTACCCTTCCCCATTCCCATTTTTGCCCCATAGGGCATAATGGGAGTGGGGAAGGCGTTAATTACGCCACCGTAAATTACGGTGGCGTAATTAACAACAAGGTCCCTTAGTGCCATGGATTTTAACACCTGCTAAAAGCAGGTGTTAAATCCTCCATGGCGCTAAGGGACCTCGGAATCAGGCGGTAAGGGTGGGCGCTGTTTACGCTGCCGTAAACCCCTTACCGCCTGGGTCGGAATGAGGCCCATTGTGTTTTCATCTATTTCTGTTTGCTAGTTTTTTCTTGGGATCCAAATAAATCTCCAAAGACTGTTTCTCCTTTTCTCCTCGCATTTCATCCTGACACATG
This sequence comes from Ambystoma mexicanum, assembly GCF_040938575.1. NCBI lineage: Eukaryota > Metazoa > Chordata > Amphibia > Caudata > Ambystomatidae > Ambystoma > Ambystoma mexicanum. The sequence goes on along the minus strand of NC_090932.1, from coordinate 483,573,993 downwards.
AGAATGACAGTGACACTAGGCACACAGCCATTCTGAAGATATACTTCCACTGAATTTTATGATTTAGCAACAGTGTGGCATTATTTTACACTGTTGCTTTTGGTCATTATTTTCTTTGATCGCAATGGCTTTTTAGCTAAGGTCCACGATACTCCATTTACCCCAACAATGAGGGGAGATAACCTCTTCAGGCAATTTTTCCCTATAAGAAAGGGTATTTCATTAGTGGGTGTAACATCGCTTCCTGCCTCATCCAATGCTTCCATAGCTTTATGTAAACCACAGTGACACCTTTGATACATATTTTTTCCCCATTGACATTGTGCATGGGACCTTCATTTTGCCTCCCCTTTACATGATTCTGTGGGTATCTCCCTTCATTGATACATTTCCCCAGTTCTTTTGATATTATGGTTGCTTGGGCACCTGTGTCAATCATTGCAAATGCATTACATTTTTCTGCAATAGTGATAGGAGCATAGTACCTATTTTCAACTTCTTCTAGAACACAGACAAAACGTGCATTTTTGCTAATTTCAGCACTTACTTTTCTTAGCTCTTTGTTACTCTTTGCCAGGCAAATGGGCATATGAAATGACATCTTACCCTCCCTTTTGCCCACTACATTTTGAATTTCTGTGTCTATTCTCCGGGGCTCATAACCCATTTGGAGTGTAGCCACTGACTGCCCCTCTGACTTGGGACCACTAGTGTTCACACCCCAATTTCTCATTGTACCTTCCCGATTGCCTGGGTACTCTCTACTTACTTCCACATTCCAAACTGTTGTTTGGGTATTTTCGCAAGTGTCACATGACAGCATGTCAGTTTCTGGCATGTGACACTTACCTGCATTTTGTACAGAGCCTGTCATTTCTGTCCCTCGGAATATCCGTGGTTCAAAATACTCCTCAGGTAACTGACCTGCACCCGCCTTTTGGGCAAGTGTTTCCTCTGTATGGGTATCAACAGTATTTTGATGATCAATTAAGGATAATTTATCTGTTGAACCTTTTTTGTGTTTCACTTTCACATTGGATGTTCTTATTAAATCTGCTTCTCTGTTCTTTGGGATTTTCTTGTTCATTTTCCCTTTTTTGTTCTTCATCTTCACACACCTGAATGGTCTGGTTCAACTATAAATTGAACCACACTCTCTGTTTGCATGTGTAGAACTTCCCTGTCTCACGTTCATTCATTTGTTTTTTCTCATTGTTAAATCAGCAAGCATTTCAGTATTTTCATTCAAGGGCAATTCATGGTTATCTGCATTTTCATCAGTGTAAAGGTGATTAGCTAGTCACTTGTTGTTGCTACGCAAAAGATCACACCTGTGGCCTTCTGCACCTACACTTCGCTGTTGTTTTTGGACTGCACATCATTTTCCTATCTGTTCAGACAACATTTTGACATGGGCCTCTACGCATTGAAACCTGTCCATGTCTCTGAATTCCTCTCTTTATGGTCTTTGTCGGTAGAGATTGAACTCACCCTGATTAGGCCTATTCTGATATCTCTCAGGAGATTGATTTCTATTTGTGTTACCTCTGAATTCACATCATGTAGGAAGTGGAGTACGTGGAGCATCGTTTGACCATGGTCAACCAGTGGTGGGGACTGATTATGTTGTCGAGATACATCATTTGTATTTTGTCATTCATTTGGTAGGAATTCTTCCCTATGCTAGTTTCCATTTTCAATGAATCTATCCACATATTTTAATCTTTCTTGGTGGCCATATGCCATTGTATTAGGGTCAAATACACTCTGAGCCCCTACTCTCTGGTATGGGCCATTGTACATTTGATTTTGATTGTTATTTAGGCCTGGCATATCACGATGAAATCCTACTCTGCAAGAGCTACCAAGATATCTAGGACTAATGTAAGAACTTCCATCGCTGGGATCAATGGATTGGAACGTAGGAGTTTGGGGTGATGTCCTCTGTGGAGGCACACACTATGATTAGGTGTCATGTTGTTCTTTGCCTGAGGTTAGGCTGATTCTAACAGCATGTTTACAGATTTTACCTCCGAGATCACTGGTGTGGATTCCTTAAAGTTTGGTTTGACCTCCCTATTCTTGGGCCCCTCCTCTTTTTGACGGTCTCTAAATAGTCTTTCATGCAACAATCGCCTCCCGTTTTGAATGTTTTAATCAAAGTCTTGATAGAATTTTAAATTTGTGTAGGTCTAGATGGTGCATTCTAGTATGTGTCATTTTGTCACAAATTCCTATTCTCTTTTGGGCAAGAATGTGTTTGAATACATTGGGTTAAAACTAGGTCTGGCCAAAGAGACACCTGCTGGTACAGTTCCTTGGCTAGGGCTGTGATTGAGTTCAGCTCCAGGGAATATATTACCATATCGCTTTCCTGAGATTTGAGATTAAACATTTGCTATTCAAGGCTCTTGCGCTGTCCATGAAGCTGTTCTTCTTCATGACAGAGAATAGAAATCTCAACCCTATTGATTATTGCTTGCAATTCATTGATTTGTGTCTGAGAATGATTAAGTGCTTTGGCTTTTTTTTTCTTCTAGTAATTTAAATATCTCCTGTTCCATAGCATGGAGTTCATTATTTGTCTCCCTGTTATCTTCTCTAAGGTTTGCATTTCGGAAACTGCAGCATACTTATCTTGCCTTGTATCATCCAACATTGTTTTTAAGTGGGTTCATTCTTGCTCACTCTCATTAAGCTGTTTCTCTCTGTGAGTTAATTGAGTGGCAAGATCACTACATTTGGCTTGCAATTATGTGCTTGCCTACTTCTGTTTTAATTCTGCATTAACTGATTCAACTGATCACAATCATTGTCCGAGCTGTGTTGTAATTTTGCCAATGCCTTTCTCTTACATCTTTATGGATCTGTCTAGCAGAAACCAAAGTTTTGCACAGTCTGATGATGCAGTTTTTTCTCCTCTGTGCATTCTTTCACACTGAACATACCAAGGAGACACACCTGCACAATACTTCCTTCATCAAAAATGCCTCTTTTTCCACCTCTGTGGTAATCCTGTTTCTCCATATTGTCACATTTTCTGAGGACCAAGTTGCATGGGCATAAAGCTTTGCCTCGAGGTAATCTGACAGTTCACAAAACTCAGCCTGAATCAGGGACATGGCAGCACTATTGCCAATGACACTATAATAAGAGTCAAGTGAACACACAGCACTGCATTTGCTCACAGCACTAATTCAATCAATCAGTGCAAAATATGGTTATGATTTAGGTGCAATTATTTTACCTTTTCCGGGCCGACACACAAAATCTGTGTGCCCACTTGACTCTTGACAGTCCTTAGAAGAGACGCAGTCTCGAGCGACCTTTTCTGTGAATGGCCCTGGATCATTGCTAAACTGAGTCAGGGAATATCACCAACAGACCTAAATAATTATGCTGTTAATTGAGGGGCATGTGAAGTGGATGTTTGATACTATGCAGCATAGGTTAAGCAATTCAGTTCATTTTTAGGTGCTACATTAGTAATAAGAATGTAAACGTCCATGTAAAACTGTGTTTATATGTCTACAAGTTTTGCCGCAATTCAAAGTGTAGTTCTTCTGCCAGTTTTGTTGCAAAGTCAAGGGTGAAGACAGGCAGAGCGCTGCACTTTATCACAGATAATTTTAAAATAATTTTACCAAAATATACTGCCAAGAGCTAAGAAAATAGCACCATACCTAAATACTACAAAATACCACAAGACTAAATATAACCCCAATCTTCTACGGCTTCTGGCTTACCTCCAGCCCTGAACTGGAGGTAATTTATATGCCTCACTGGAAAACTTGGCCGGAGCGGAAACATGTTACTATAGGTTGATACTGGCACGTTAATTCCTCACCGGCCAACTCAATAGGGCCCACTATCTTTTAAAAAAGAGACTTTAATACGTGCACTGATTGACACACGTGAATCTCAGCACACATCTCTGGATTAATTTATGTAGATAGATTCAGACTTTTAAACACCCAGGGACAATTAAATGAGTAGATCCTTACTAAGCCTATCAAAGAGAAATATATGTACTTAAACAAACACGAAACACATGGATTTAACCAGGAGAAATCTTGCACATACACAGGATAGTAAGCATGACACTCTCCTAAAAACATCTGGAGCAATTGTGTGCATGTGCGCTAATGCACACGCATGGACACACACATTTTCAAAATAACTTTATAAAGAAACAAACCCATTAATGAGATGTGTCATATCAGACAGTCTTTGTGCAAATTGGACTTTTGTGTGAGCTTGTTAACATCTCTGATCCCTCTACCACTCCATTCCCCTGTAAATTCCCTCCTTAACTTGTTCTGTGTATTTATTACAAATAGACTTTGCAACTGTGAACGTAGAGCTTAGTCTCTTCTAAGCCTCTATTGCCAGAGAAAGTTGACTCACCGGACAGCCATACCTTCTCCCTTATACCGGCACAGTCATGTTTTAAATATAATTCAGGTGTTTATATTGAGTACATTGTCGGATTCCTCTGACTTCTAAGCACAATATTAAAAGCTCTTAATATTAACCAACTTAATTGACTTTGTTAATAGCACAGGTCAACATGGTACTGTGCTCTGCTTTGTTAAACACACCATGTGGGTTGTTGCGGTGCTGACAGACTGCAAAACAGACTGTTTTGTAGTGTTTACCATACTAAGCACTCCATGCACAGTTCACCGGTGGCATAGAGGGCTCTCCTTTCGCTCCTGGTGCTTGTATTCAGTGTCAAATTGCTGCATCTGTTGGATGCGCTGCAAATGTTTTCTTCTTGCTGCTACCCATTTTGAGCACGTAATAGATGTATCTCTACTGCTGGTTCCCGCTCAAGCTGGATATTACATTACATGACACAGCAACATCATGACTTTCGTCATAAAAATCCCATTTCAGCAGGCCAATTCTGAGAAATAAATACTGAATGCACATAAAATATGCTCCCCCAAGTCTTAAATAGTTAAAGGAATGGTTTGCCCAAAACAAACAAATTTTTTGCAAAAAAAGATGGGCAATAATAAATAAAATCGATTGCCACTTTTTTTTTTAAGTCCCTATGTAAAACTTTGAGAAAATTAAACTCAACATTTTAAAAAGGAAGCACATGGGGGCATCCATTTTGTGAAATGGATGCCCGCCTGTGCTTGCTTTTGCCGCACTAATGAAGCAAAAGCCAGCCAGCTGTAGTAAACAAAAGCTACTACTGGGTGGCTTTTCTTTCATTGGTGCCAGGACTCAGAGGACGCAGACCGGAGACTACAGGCAGAAAAGCTCCAGCTGCATCTCGGTAAGTGCTATTTATTTTTAAAAAATATATTTTTGGGGAGACAGACATCTGTATGACACCTTGCCTACCATCTTGTAAGAATTTAGTTTCTCTCAGTGTGAGAAATTAAGATTATAGTACCATAGCAATATTTTTTGCTAAATTAATGATTTAATAGACCACCCCTTCCTCACCACTGCAAGCATTTTGGGGTATTTATAGCTCTCTTCTGTTGGTGTTCAGCTTATTTGAAGATCTCTTATGCAGGTGTCTGATTTTACACTAGCTCCATTTAATGCCTACAAACTTCTCAATAGTGCAGGTCACAGAGCTGCATTGGGGTTTGGAACATTTGCTGTGGCTAGTCACTCCTGATGCGATAAAGCCTGCATATTTTTGGAAGAGATAATGCTTGCCAAGTGCAAGAGGTATTGCCGAGGGCTCTAACCTCTCTCACTGGCTTTTCAAACAATAACTGGCACTTCTTGTCCACCGCATTGCTGCTCTCTGCCCCAACTTTCAGTGCTATGTGGATGACACTCAACTCGTTTTCAGGCTCCCTTCCGCCACCTCTTCTCCTTCTTTCATCTCTGACTGTCTGTCCACCACCCAGGAGTGGTGTGCCGCCAATGATCTCTGCCTTAATGCCAGTAAGACAGAGATTCTCCTCATCGCCTAACCTGCTCCTCCTTTCGTGTAACTCTCTGGCTGGCCTCTCTTGGCCCTCTTCCTGCTCCCACCTTTGAGGCTCAAAACCTCAGGGTCACCCTTGACTCCACACTTTCCTTTTCTCCTCACATCTCTGACGTCTCTAAGAAGTCACACTAACAGCTATACCTCCTCAGAGTTATTCTTCCTTTCCTCTTCTTCCCCCAGAAGCTCACTGGGCCTCATTACGACCCAGGCGGTAAGTTACCGCCTGGGCCGTGACTTTACCACCATGGCGTAAACTACGTTTATGCCATGGTGGTTGGCAGACTTACCGCCCCATTCCGACTTTGGCGGGGCGGTAAGCAGGTGTTAAATCCGCCATGGCGCTAAGGGACCTCGTACTCAGGCGGTAAGGGTCGGCGCTGTTTACGCTGCCGTAAACCCCTTACCGCCTGGGTCGTAATGAGGCCCACTGTCTCCAAAGGTCTGGTTCTCCATAGGCTGGGCTAATGCAACAGCCTCTTTCTAAATATCTGCCCCTGCAACCCACCCAAAACAGGGCAGCAAGACTTGTCCTTGGCCTCAAGCCCAGGGATCATATCTCTTCATGTCTGAAATCTCTGCACTGGCTCCCAGTGGCGGTGAGGATTAAGTTCAAAACCCTCAGCATTGTCTGCAAGGCCTTTTGGTGGTTGGGGCCTTAATACCTTCAACTCTCTCTTCCTAAATATTTTCCTTCTCAAGCTCTTCACTCATCCGCCTCCAACTCCCTCAGGGTTAGCCACTTCTCCAAGCAGCGAGTTGGTGGTAGATCACTTTCTTCTGCCGGAGCATCCCTCTGGAACAGCCTCCATGCCACTCTGAAACTTTAGGAGAACCATCTCTGGTTCCGGAAGCACCTCAAGACCTTCCTCTTTGCTTTTGCTTTCTCTCCTATTCTTCCCTGCTGATCTCCTGGATGAATCTGAAACTGCACTGGTCACCTGGTTACCATCTGATCTCGGGCCCAGGTTCCTTCCCCACCAGTTGCACACCTGCACTGCCCCCCTGGCAACCCTTGCACTTGGGGACTGTTTCTGTATCCTTACAGCCCCTACTAGCACTTGACACCTGATGTCTGCACTTACCCTTGCACTTGCCACCAGCTGGCCACAGTTTATTTATTATTTATTTTATTGATTCTCTTTATTTATTTTACTGATTCCTATATACTGCACTGCCCCGTCCCCTTTCAACTGCACTTTTCCCCATCCCACCTCCCCTGCACTTGTGCAATCTCAATGTCACCTGGCCTAGTAGGATCGCTGTCTCTGTCTTCCCTCTGTTTCCCCTCCCTTACCTTGTCGCGCCTTGAAACACATGTGTATAGACGCGTTATAAATGCCATATGATATCACATCATATTTCCTCCTACCTCTCGTCTCATAGTATGTGTGTAAAGTAAAAACTGCAGAAATTCAGTTGCCAACAATTTTCATACCAACTCCAACGTACCTGCAAAAGGGGCCTTTGGATTTCTTTGCACAGAGGATATCTTGTTTTATGAATCAACTTAGCACTAAAATGTGTGGATCTCCAAAAAGAGGGCATGTCGCCCAAAAATATCAAAACATCTTCCTTCTTCAAAGCATATAGACAGTATTTCTGGTACATCCTTCATGGAGGTGAATGCAAGGGGCAGTGGAAGTGATGCACACACCATAATACGTGTCATCACATGACCCTTGATCGTTATGACATCACTAGGATTGACATTGTGTGACTTTAGACCATAGTACATCACAAATATGAAACAACAGTACCGCAGTAAGTGTAAGATGAATACAATAATACATAGTAGTAAATACGACAAAAGACTATTTTAGTTTCCAACCATACATTCAATAGAGTGCTTAGTAAGTTATGAATGCAGTGATGATATTCGTGGTATGTTAAGTAGAGCTGTGACAGGCTAGTAGAAATGGCTTTTTTTTATCAGTACAGCCACATATGCCATTTAATGCCATTGCATCCAATTTTAAAATTCACTTGAAAGAGATAGTCATAATATGCTAGATGCTGAATACACTCTCATGTGCTTAAATAATGGCATATTACAACAGACTAAGTCACAAACAATATGTACAGTCACCATATGCAAGGTAGAGCACCACACGCCAAAGTGGTGTTATCATATGCCAAGTGCATCCTCAATCCCCTAAGTACTGCCATTTTATGCACAGCAAAGGCAGGTATGGCAGGTATAGTCAGTATATGCAATGTATAGACTTACATGTCCAGGTGTCTCCATCCTCTGCCAGGTGAAGTCTCATTTGCTCAGGGACAGACTTATGCTACTTAGCCAAGCATACTCTCTCCTCTCCCCCCCAGTGGTAGATTTCAAACCAAGAGTTATGTTGTCAAGACATCAAAGATGGCCAGGAATGCAGGAGGTGCGAAGGTGAGGCAGATGAGGGGGCAGGGGAGCTTAGAGTGGAAATATGAAGTGTGTGACAATGTAACATTTTTATAGATACATCGTGCAGCTTGCTAGTTGACAAACTAAATCACTTTTAGGTGATCTCAGTTTGAGAAGTTAGGGAAAATAAAACCCTATATGGATATACGGTTTGCCCAGGATTACCCAACTTGGCCAAGTGGGTAAACCCTCATTTGAGATTATGTGTCCTTAATTCACAATCTGCAACTTACCATGTATGCTGCTTGTCCTATCATTGCATTTTTACTTCAACATACTGTTGTCAGTCAGAATCAAGAGACCAAACAAGGAGGCATTATTCACACAATACTGTATGCTTCTCTTTAAAGAATGAAGACCTGGTCTTGACCTAAGCATTTGTAACTTATTCCTTACTCTATGCAAAAGAAAGTCGAAAGAGGTGCTTGTCAGGATGTCGAGATGGCTAAAGATAAATGCAGTCCTCTCTCCCGTATCCTATTCGAACCTGGTTTCTTTCCTTGTTTCTTAAAAAAAATAAAAAGACTTTAGGGACACTGCCCAACAAAGGGTGCTGCAGAATTCTGACTCCCACCCTTGTGCCTCTTTACCATAGGCCCTTGCCTAAGTGAACAGTCCAAAGTGTGCAGTTCTTGTAATGCTGGATTGTCTTTCTTTGTCTCGCTCTCAAATCAGTCTCTTTCTCACCACTCCGGGGATCTACTGCTTTTCACTCCCCATCCTGGAGTTTCTTCCTTCTTTGCCTCTCTAGGGCTCTGCTTTTTCTCTTTCCCCACTCCTGGGTTTCTCTGTGTTCTCCCCTCTCAGTTTTTTTTCTCACTCTTTATCCCCACTCTAGGGTTTCTCTGCATTTTCACCTCTCCAGGACATTTCTTATTCTTTCCTCCAGTCTGGAGATTTACTGATTTCTCCCCTGTCTGTTGCTTTTTTTACTCTTTCTCCCCCTTCTTGGCCATCTCGGTATGCTTCCCTCTCCGGGGACTTGTCTGTATTCTTCCCACTGCGGGACATCTCCCTGTCCTTTTGCCCAAAATTGGGGCTTCCCGGTCCAGTGGAGCCATTTACATGAGTCCTTCACTTGACTCCTTGTTGGCCAGTCTCTGTTGTGCTTGCTCAATGCAGGGAATTGGGGATGGCTCCTTCAGACTCTTTCTTGGTCCTCTGAGGTGCACATGGCATCATCCTGGTTGCCACACCGTGTGGCTACAGTTGTTCTCATGCCGGGCCTTGTCGCCCTCTCCAGTGCGGCTCTCTGAGCACAATGCAACATTTGGCATTCTCTCTCAGCAAGTGTCTCCATGCCCAATTCCATGCCCAATGTGCGCAGCAGCGATATTGACCCGGGGGGCTGAATGGAAACGTCTTCCTGATTGTTTCTTATCTAATGTTGTCACAATTTATTGGACGGTCACACTCAACTAGGGGAGTTCCCTTCCCCCACCAATCAAGTTGGTGCACAACAAAGCGCTTTACAGATTCAACTTTAGTGAGGCCTCCAACCTATACAGTATCATTTAGCAAATACCCTCTTTACCACCAATGAGCTAGGAACCAGGCCAGTGTATAGTAAGGCTATATTTTTATTTAAGGTTTTACAAAGAATGATAGAACAATCACCAAAACATCAGCCACCAATGCTCTGGCACTAAACAATGTCAACATTTCAAACTGCTTGCATTTCAAATGGACTATCAGATACTACAAAAGACAGGTAAAGTTTAGAGATGGGCAGTCATCAGTTTACATCATATTTATTGCAATTGAACCCATAGAAACATGTAAAAGACATTGTGATTGCTTACTCTGTGACCATGCTCTTTTCTCCCAGCAACCCCTACCATCCAGACATCAAGTAGTTATAACCGCTTTGGTGTGAAGTCAAGGTAGTGTCAGTGCATTGGGAAAATCATTTTGGATTTTTATTTGAAAAGTAAGGTTTGGTAATTTACCCTCTGGGAAAAAACCTTTTTCAACACACAGTAAAGTGAAATCAAGGTTTTGAGGATTCTGGCTTGAGAATAAACCAGAATAAATTGGAAATTTAGTTTTGCACCACTCTTTTAAGGGAAATGTAATTCTTTGGGATTCTTGTTGGGCATGAATGGGGGAAATCGTTTTAACACACTCTACATTTACTTGAAAGGCAGAGTTTTAGGGTTACTTCTTTTTGGGATTAAGGACACCCCCTTTTGTACAGAAGTCAGGGGTTTCAGAAAAATAGTCACTCAAGTACTTATTTTCTATACAAGCTCTAACACACTGGGCATGCACTTTGTTCGTTTCGAACTCTAGCAACACGTATCCCGTGTTTTTTCTACATGGGAATTAATTGATTTAACTTTAATTAAATGAGATACAGGTCTACACAGTTTCATCACCTCTACCACAATTCGTTGAAAAGGATTAAGGCAGGTAGTTCCCAACACAATTCAATTTAAATAGATAGGGTGGTTTTCTATGGGAGAACTCATTTGAGTTATATTTAATGACATGTGAAAAGGGTCTCCTAGTTCCACCCCCTACACGCTATGCAAGATGGTTATTAAGACTGGCAGATTCCCCCACACTTTGTTGGCATTTAGAGTAATATACTTACATGAGAGGCTTTGGTTATGGGGCATCTAGGGAAACAGCATGGCTCCTATGAGGACAGTGTTATGAAAGATTTAATTTATGTGCAAATTTCCCTCCATTTATCGACCCCCCAAAATTCTTGCTTTTGTTTCGCTATACTAACCTGACCTTTTCAAGTGGAGCCCAGCCTTCAGCTGAGCTCCCCTAGGCTTTTGATCACTTGTAATGTGGAAACTGACATGTCCTTCTGATTGTCAATACTGGGAAACTATATTTCCCTTAGTCTTTGACTGTGTTGCTTTTTCTTGGTAACATTTTAACGGTGCACAATTTACCTTCCAGTACTGTGCACTCAGGTCTCTTCTTGCTTTAAGGCCCTAGACATCCTTGAAGGATTTTTTGGTGACTGTATGATTGTGCCCGGGACGAACTGGTGGCAGCAGTTACTTTCATAATGTTTTGCTTCTTTTTACTGACTCGAACCGTGTTTACCGCATTTGGGTCAAGTCTGTGGCCAGGTCTGAAAATGGTAGAGCCACAAAGTATTTTGTTCTGTCTAATGGCCAATCTCTTTCGCGGCTTCTGCCTGTCATGTGTCTGTGCCCAGAAAGTGGGCTGGGATGGTTTGTTTGTTGTTTGTTTGTTTCTTTATTTCTAATGCACACCAAACCCGGAGGTAACAGGGCGCAGCAATACGAAGATGCAATGGCTGGTCCCAATGCACACTACTGGTGCTAGGATGACTGGATTGCCTTAATGACTGAGACCACTATGGACCATGATTGATCTGCATCTGGGATGCCTTTAAGAGAGCAGATCTTCGAATGGAAGTACACCATTTTGGCACCAAGCTAATCTTGTATAAGAGAAGGGGCTCTGCATCCATTCCAGGTTGATCACCTGTGTTCTCACCAAACTACAGAAGGACCCAACCCTCCTACATGAAAAAATGACTTGTGAAACCACCAGAGATGCTTTGCAAGGTTTTGGCGCCCAAGGTTTTGGCACTTTTCGGCCACTGCTGTCCCGTTGGACCCTGCTTTGCTTTTCGATCATGAAGGCCTGCCAAGGAGCTTTGCCCATTTGGAGTAGTGAAAACAACTACACTCAGTGCCCTCTGCTTACCCACGGAACAAGCCCCTTTGGAAGTGTTCCTGGGCCATCCAGCGAACTGTCCAGCTCTACCTCTTTAGTCTTGAGTGTAAACCAGAGACTTAAAACATCATTCGGTCGTGGTCCCATGCATTCTACTGCTAAATTTCACAGGCCTAGCTTCTTTGGGTTCTGAATTAGGAAAATGCGTAATGCTGCCTGCATCCACGATTCCTGTGTCACTACCTTGTGGTGATTGTTGCTATAGATCCCTTACTTTTTTGCTGTCCTGTGGCCTGAAGCCTGCTGCACCAGAATTGTCTGCATACCTCCTTTGGAAGCTAAGAAAAGGTAACTGTCCCATCACGGACCATCATTCTCCACCGTAGCTGATGAGAGCCGGAGCGTTGCAAAACTGCAGAACTTGAACCTACTAGCAACTGTGACTAAACTGGCAAAGTTTTGACTGGACTGTGCCGAGGGTCGATGAGTACTTGAATCACGTACCAGTGACCCTAGGCACAACCAATCGCTTTTACGCAACAGTATCCCATAAAGGTATCCAAACTTGGCTGTGTTAGCCTGCGCTCCCTAGCTATTCTCACCATTTCAACACTGCTTTGCCACCAAGGGCAGGGCCTATTCAAATAGGGGGAACCAGTTCTTCATCTCCTCAAGCCCCTTCCTGACTTGCTACAGCCCTCCAAAAAAGACCTACTTTTGCTTCTCCTGTGCGATCATGCATTTTTACGCACAACTGTACTGTTGAGAACAAGGCTTCACTCTACTTCGAGTTGAACGCCAATGTTAGGGAACAACTCTGAAAAATTACCTAATGCCATCTATGTGTTAACTCACACCTCTCTTTTCAGGTTGTGGCTGTGTTTTTCCACTTTATAGCATTAGGAAACATAATGCATATGTGTTGTATAGTTTAAGGATTTGTGTGATAACTGTTTTCTTCTTGATAAAGTCACCTGTGTCTATTTGGTCCAGCAGACAATAAATGTCTAGATATTTTTCATATACACTTGTCTAAGAGTATTTTGTGGTTTGTTGCATATACACTTGTCTAACAGTAATTTGTGGTTTGTTGCTGTGTGTGCTCATTGTTGGCTTCCGATCACTCTGTTAGGCAACGTTTGTATACAGTACCCTTTGGGACCACTACACACAACTAGGACTAAAGGTGGAAGCAAAACAATCCTTTGGTATAAGTCTGTACTACACAGTTTTGGTAGCAGAGCTGAGCAGCCAGGCTTATCTCAAGAGGGGAATGTGAGCAGTAATAATGTTACTCAGAGTTCTACAATCACACATGCTCAAATAAACTCTTACACTCAAGGTGTCTTTGATAAATACTTATTAATTTATTAATCTGTCAGTTACAAAACATTCATCAGAAGGATGCAATTATGTATCACACACAAATACACTTCAACACTATTTCAGAAATGCTTTTCAATAGGTGTAAAAGCCAAATATTATTAGAACATGAAAGGTTAAAGTTATTCTTAGGCAGTGCAAATATTTAGAGTTCACCAGAAGAGTCAATCCAATTCAATAGGCTAGCCCAAAATCAATGGCCTAAAGTCTTGGATAGGATCAAGCAGTTATGGTAGATAAATGGAAAAGTCGCTGCAAAAGTTCTTAGGAATAGTTTGTAGCAAGAAGAATCATATGTTGGACCACAAGATAATTAGGCCTGTGAGTTGGGAAAGTTTCAAGCACTTTCACAGCACAAGGTAAGTACTCTCAGTCTGATTTTACAGTACCTTTACAAATGAAGAAAAACATGCAGCTGATGAACTCTGTTCCTGGCAGTTCTTGCAGATCTCGCTGTTCCTGGGCCTCAGCCATGGGGACAAGAGGGAGGACATCGGGGGACTCCTGCACTTTACTGAGACTGGTCAAAAAGCTGGCAACTGGCAAATCTTCAATACCGGTAGCTGTAATCAAGCACACAAGCTGGTGTCCCTCTCCCTTGTTATTCGGTTTTCCTGCAGCACTCTGAGGAAAATACAACCAGCTCCGAGATTGGTATCCAGGTGGCTTAATGTCGAGTTGATTGGTCCCACCAACTCAAATGGAGAAGTCATCCTTGCAGGGCTTCTCTGTCGTGGTGAACTTGATGATTTGGACCTGCAGCAGGGCTTCACCGGGCAAACCAATGGTCCAGGAGTTGCAGCAGCCGTACTCTTCCAGCTTGTCTTCGGTTCTTTCATTCCAGTGGTCGACTCTGCCTTCCAAGCCAAGAGACTTGCCATTTATTCAGTTCTTTCCCATTCATTCCATCCTAGCTGTAACTGACCCAGTAGGGTGGCTGTCCTTGCCAGACAGTCAGCAAGCCAATCACCACAGAGTGAATTTGGGTCTCCTAGGAGACTAAGCACAGGGAGTTTCCGGCACTTCCCTCACGTCCTACACACCCCAGACACTCGGGCACCAGAGGCAGTTGTCATGGTCATGAAGTCAGGGGCACAAACATGCAGGGATTGCATGCACAGGAGACCTGGGTGGACACTGTACTGGTGCCTTTGGCGCCAGCTCATGAACAAAAGTAAACAAGAACATCCATTTAACACCAAAAAGCTTTTATTATGGACATAGCACTTCCGATACATTAACCTTGAACATTCCATCCATTAAGCAGCCCCAAGTATATTCTTGGGTGTGGCTGCTAATGGATTGTCTTCTCACATGCTCACTCTCTAGGAGTGGCGGGGTGTGGCTGGTAAGCTGGCCCTAATGGGCGTGCCCACAATCTCAGCTTTATAAACTGCCCCGATCCTCAAGACAGACGCTTCGCGTTATTCTGCACTTGCAAGCAGCGTCACGCTCACCATCGCCTGAGGTCAGACTTACCTTTGAAGATGCTGCTCAAATCTACACAAAACTGGATTTAAGAGGAGCATATCATCTTGTAAGAGTAAAAGAGGGAGATGAGTGGAAAACGGCCTTGCACACAAAGTACGGCCTCTTTGAATTCCAGGTCATGCCCTTCGGCTGTGCAATGCCCCCTCGGCATTCCAGTTCTTTATTAATGATGTACTCCATGAACTACTGGACGTTTGTGCTCTTGTTTACATTGACAACATTCTTATCTACTCAAATTCCATGGAAGAACATTTAGGCCATGTCCGGGCAGTCTTAGAGAAGCTTCAACAATACCAATTGTATGCCAAGTTGGAAAAATGTTTTCCATGTAACCAAGGTCGAGTTTCTCGGTTTCATGCTCACACCACAAGGCGTACATATGGATACATATGGAAGGTGGATGCAATCCTCCAATTGCCCTCACCAACGTCCATCAAAGGAGTGCAAAGCATGCACGGATTCGCCAACTTTTACCATTGGTTTATACCTGGGTTTTCACAAATTGTACATCCAATTACCTCCTTGTTAAACAAAACTCAAAAGTTCCATTGGTCGACAGAAGCTGAAGAAGCCTTCCAGAAGTTGAAACTAGCATTCACTACAGCACCAGTCCTTAGACACCCACAACCAGACCTACCTTACATAGTTTAGACAGATGCTTCAAAAATAGCCATGGGAGCAGTATTGTCACAATGAGACCCTGAAACAGAACAACTACACCCTTTCGCATTCTGGTCCTGCAAATTTTCAGCCCCTGAGTTGAACTATGCAATCACAGATAAGGAATTACTGCTGATTAAAGCAGCATTAAAGGTCTGGAGACATTAACTTCTTGGGGTGAGAAATACGGTCACAGTCATCACGGACCACCGTAACTTGCAATACATGAAAACAGCCAAAGCACAATCCTCACGTCAACTTCATTGGGCTCTCTTTTCCGTGGAATACGATTTTATTATCACTTATAGACCTGGAGTAGGCAATGGGAAAGCAGACGCTCTATCACGCATGAGTGAAGAAAAGAGGCTTTTACAGCATTCGACCTCGTGGCCATAATTCCTGAGGAAAGGATTGAAACCTGAACAGCTGCCACCACGTGTGTGGATGACCAAAGAACCAGTTTGCAATCCCTGATGGATCAATCAACACAATAGGAATGGCTGTTAAAAGGTGACCAGTACACCATTGAAGACAATCTACCATATTTCCAAGGACAATTATATGTCCTAGACCAAGAACTGCAAAAGCAAATCATCACAAAAGACCACAATTCATTATTGGAAGGACACACAGGAATAGACAAAACTCAGGCTAAGGTAAAACAAAACTACTGGTGGCCAACTTGGTGAAAATACATTGCCCAATTTATTAAAACCTGCTGTGTCTGTGCACAACAAAAGTCTCAGAAACAGGACCCTGCTGGCTTACTTTATCTCCTAAAAGCACCGCCAGAGCCTTGGCATACCATGTCGATGGACTTCAGCATGGATCTTCCACCCTGCAATGGATACAACACCATACTAGTTGTCTTGGATTTATTCTCCAAAATGGCCCATTTCATCCCTCTAAAGGGACTCCCAACTGCGTCAACTCTCGCTTCTGTGTTCCTAGAGCAAATTGTTTCATTGCATGGATTTCCATCAATATTAGTATTTGATCGTGGAACTCAATTTGTTTCTGCCTTTTGGGGAAAGTGTTGTACAATTGCCAAAATTGATCTCCGGTTGTCCACAAGCCATCACCCTCAAACTGATGGGCAAACTGAACGAACCAACCAAACTTTAGAGCAATATCTCAGGTGTATGTTGCAACAGTCCAAGGATTCTTGGAAAAATATACTCTGGATAGCTGAGTATGCATACAACAACTCAGTTCACACAATCACAGGGCAAACTGCATTCTACACTGTGCACAGAAGACATCAGAGGACATCAATATTTGATCCACCCGATACCCTGGAAATGCCAGCGATAAAAACTTGCATAAAACCATCGCTCAGATTCTTAAGGCGGCGACAGAGCGTCTGACGAAGGCTAAGGAAAGACTAAAACTGTTTGCTGATTGACATCGTAAGAAAGCTCCCGCCTACCAGATTGGAGAAAAAGTGTGGTTAGCATCCAAATATATTCCCCTGAAGGGGCCAAAAGCTTTCCCCCCAAGATACCTGGGCCCCTATACTATAAAGTCCATAATCAATCCTGTCGTCATGAAATTTAACTTACCATCTCACATGAAAATTCACCGCATATTTCATGTCTCTCTCCTCAAACCCATGAAATCCAATACACGGCTTAGTTCTCTGCCAGAGCCCAAAGTACTAGATGGAGAACCAGAATATGATGTCAAATCCATCCTGGACTCCAAGGTGGTTTGATCAAAATTGTATTACCTAATTGACTGGAGAGGTTGCGGACCTCAAGACCGACTTTGGGAATCCAGTGAACATGTCCATGCTCTGCGTTTAATCAGACAGTTCCATCACAAGAATACCACCAAACCAGGACCGGGAGGAGAACCACCCTTGAGAGGGGCCTTGAGAGGGAGTGCTGTCATGGTCATGAAGTCAGGGGCACAGGCATGCAGGGGTTGCATGCACAGGAGACCCAGGTAGACATTGTCCTTGTGCCTTTGGTCCCAGGCTCATGAACAAAAGTAAACAAGAACATCCATTTAACACCCAAAAGCTTGTATTATGGACATAGCACTTCAGATGCAGTAACCTTGAACATTCCACCCATTAAGCAGACCCAAGTGTATTCTTCGGTGTGGCTGCTAACGAATTGGCTTCGCACGTGTTCACGCTCTAGGAGTGGCAGGGTGTGGCTGGTAAGCCAGCCCTAATGGGCGTGCACACAATCTCAGCTATATAAGCTGCCCCGATCCTCAAGACAGACCCTTCGCATTATTCTGCACTTGCAAGCGGCGTAACGCTCACCGTCGCCTGAGGTCAGACTTACCTTTGAAGATCCTGCTTCCTGGACATCCTGCTTCCTGGCAGCATACTTACCAATTGGGGGAAGCTGTTCTTATCTGTACATCTTTTCGGCGAACCAAGTATTCATTTTGACACTTGCTGGAATGCCGAAATCTTCATCTTGGCACCGCAGCATGACATGCTCCATCGTTGACAGCAGTGCCTGCAAAGAAAAACAGAAGACAAGGTTACACATCGAAAAAACAGTCAGTTTAAGGTTGCGCTTCACTATACTTTGCGCTTTTCCGTAAATCATCACTTACCTGCTGTCAAACATTGCGGTAGCATCCATCTTCCATCAGGCTGCGTCTCACGACTCACAGATGCATTTAGGCTGCATTTCCATCTAAGGGAAGAAAACAGAAGAGAGACATTATTGCGGACATGAATAGGGGCAACATATAAAGACATTAAACAGAATGAACCGCAGAACAATAGCTCACGAAAGACTTACAAATCATAAGGAGAAGCATAGTCGCATCTGGACTGGACTAATCCTTATTAGGGATCAGTGAAGGAACTAGATCCCATTCGACGCACACCCGGCAGAATTAGCAGGATGGAGAGCTTATCTTCCATAATTCACAGCTGAGCTTTATGGGCCGGCATATGCTCACAGAAACTGTACTTTGGGGTGGAGGGTTTGAGAGGTACAACAATCACAGATTGGCCCACTCACACACTGTTATCTCCACACAGGAGCAGTATCACCATGTACCACTGCTCACAGCTTTTATACTGAGGGAGAGGCCTGAAGGGGGTGATTGAAGATCGGGGCGCGTCCACAGAGACTAGGTGAGTGTAACAGCGGTCTTCACTCCTGAAGCCCGCCAAAGGCAAAGGAACAAAGGGACCAAACCTAGTAGGGCCCACAGAGACGGACTCTAGAAGGACCTTACCAAAATGAAATGGCGAAAAAAGAAGACCAGGACCTGTTTAAACAAAGGAGGCTCAGACACCATCTTGAAAAACATGGCTCCCACAATTTAACGCTACCGGTGCTCGCGGTCGGGAAAAATCATGGTAGTACATTGTAAAACCACTGCCACCAGCCATTCTGAGAGGAAAGGGTAGCATTTGACTGCTAGATGAATATCTAGACACAGGGGATACTAAGTAACCCCTCCAGCACTCTATTTTAGGATAGGGTGTGTTGGGTATACACATTTAAAAAGACTAGTAAAGTCAATTTTACTTCACTTACACAGGGAAACAGTAGTTTATCCCAGAGAAGGTAGCACTGAGGGTGCTTTGTGACACAAATGAAAAGATGATGCCTATGGAGTTGGTTAGACTCCATAACCAAAGAAAACACAGCGGTAAAACACACGAGAGAGTGGGAAAAAGGGTCACACTCTCTCCACGTAAAAAAAAAATGAAGTCCTCAAAATCCAGCAAAGTTGCTGGCGGTCTCTAAGGTGAAGGGAATTAGCAAATTTTTGAGAATTCTCCCTAACAGACTCTCACCCCTCCTGAGACTTAGTCTTGACTGCCTGCCAACCTACCTAGGTTGGTCTGGCTTGTCCAGAAGGTTCCCCTGTTTCACTAAACCAAGGGTGGCCTCCTAAACCTCTGCCCACCAGGTCAGGGTTTAGAAACCCATGTTAAAAGACAGCACAGATCTGTTCAAAGGCTTCGGTCAAGGATAGTCGCCAGTACCCAGTCCTGCTCTGGCTCCTTGAATGGCAAGCACAGCTAGCTTCTAGATTTGCCAGTCTCTGTCTCCCAGGCAAGGTTTAAGGCCTTTTCAGGTAAGCAGCTTTTCTCCTGGCAAAGTTTACCATGATGGCCTTGCTAGATCTAATCGTCTCTCTTCTAGTTTTTCCGGGTAAGAGTCCAGAAGTAGACTACCTCCAGGAATAGAGTGGAAAAAGTCAGGTTGGTCGCTCTCAAATTGACAACTGATCTCTTATAGGGCAGATGACACTCACAAAGTATAATAATTCCCAAAATACAGATTGTCTAGCTCTCTCACATGGTCTTTAATATATCGATAACATTTCCAAATAATCAGGTCCTCTTTTTGTGCAGTAATCAAATCTGCCTCTGCCTTTTCTTTACTCCACTGGGCAGTTGAGAGTTCATTATCGGCATGGGATTAGGACCTGATGACAGCAGTGACCTGGATTTCCCCCATCAGGCATTTGGTTTCCATGAGATCCCCGTGAATGGCTCCGGTTTTTGCCAACTGGTCAGCCAAGTCATTTCTAGCTTTGTCTGTTCCCTCTATTTTGCAGTGACCTCTGATCTTTTTCCAATAGATTGTCATCTCATTAGAGGATACCAGATCAACAATTGAATGTAATAATTCCCCACGCTTTAATGGTTTATGGTTTGCACAGAGCATGCCTCTAATTTTCCAGTTCATCAGGTGTTCCACAAACCCATTTCTGACATAGGGCCTCATTACAAGTCTGGCGGTAACCCTGACGGTGCTGCTGACAAGGTTGCCACCAGACTTGCAATATTTACTGACGCCTGGCTTGCCAGAACCACTGGCGGATTACCACCCCAGCATTCCGGGACGTCAGGTGCCGGAAAATGTTAATCCCCATTCTCATTTGAATCCCATATGACTCAATGGGAATGGTGACCACAGAAGCACTGGCACCGTTAATAACGGTGCTGGAGCTTCCGTGAAACTCTGCGGGCGGGTATCGTTCTGCCCGCAATGTCTGACCCTGACGGGCGGGACGGCACATTCCTGCAAACTCGTAGTGTGCAGGTCCGGTAACAATGGTGCTGGTTGGCTTACCAGCACCGTTGTTAACGGAACGACACACTTGTAATGAGGCCCAAAATCTGCATGAGTTATTGGAGTTGGTAGTGCACGGCTTGATGTATCGTCATCAACTCTGCCACCTGACTACTTCGGGGACTTATTTTGTAACCAGCTGAGTGTTTGGGGGTATCACTCATTCAGCCATTCCCAATGCTAGACATTTAATTCCTTTTCTCCATTATTTTCAACATGGTAGGAGCACCCATCCACGTAAACAGTTGGTATCCCCTGACACGAGTCTTCCTCATAGACTTTGTGCACGGAAGTACGATACTCCTCTTTATGCTCTTTGGTCCTTTGACTTTCGTCCTTGAGACAGTTCTCTTCAGCACGGTCATGCAAGTCAGCCAATACTTGCACTAGAGGACTCTTCTTGTTTTGGCTATATCTGACCTCCACAGGAAAGCCTTACAAGGACAGAATCCAAGAAGTAATTCTGGAATTACTTATGTTCCCTGTTCATATTCGGTCCATTTGTAAGTATTGTAAAGGTTGGTGAGGAGTCTCCACTATGATGTGCTCCCCCTGGATGAATGGGCGGTACTTCTTCAATGCCCACACCATTGCCAGGAGTGCTATTTCACAATCGATTCATTTTTCTTCCACAGAGGACAAAGTCTTGCTCACGTATGAGATTACTTTCTTGTTCTTGTCGTACTTTTGGTACAATACTGCTGTTAAGCAAGAATCCGAGAACCCTGTCTCCAAGAAGATCTCCTTGTTTTTTTATGGGGTAAGCCAAACAAGGGGCTTTGGAAAGTCTTCTCTTTAGTTGTTTTATTGCCTCTGATTATTCCGTACCCCACTCCCACGTGACTGCAGCCTTTAATAAATGGACTAAGGGTTGAGTGACCTCTGCATAGTCCTCAATGAACTTCCAACAATAATTAATGAGTCCAAGAAGGCTTCTTAATTCTCGCAGAGAGGTACAGTCTTTTAATTTCAATAATGCTTCCACCTTTTATGCCTGGGGACTGAGAGCCTCAGGGGTGATTTGCCTAAGTTGTTCACGTGGGCCTTACACCACTGTGCCTTCTGAAAGGACAGTTTTGCTCCAGCTTCCTGCAACTCGGTCAGAACATAGCATTTTTCTGCTATATGTTCCTCCACAGTTGAGCTCTTGATTAAGACATCATCTATATAGGCCAGGTTTACTGTTTCATGCAAATCAGGCATGGCCTTATGTAGGAAGATGTTAAATTCTGTGTTGGAGTTTATGTATCCAAAGGGGGTTCAGGTCGACGTGTATTGCTGCTCCCAAAGATAAATTTAAGCTTGCACTGGTCTTCCATATTCATGGATACTGTCCAGTAACCCTTGGTCAGGTCAATGGCAGTATACACATTTGACCCATGGATCTGGGCCTGTCACTGATTGATGTAGGGAAGGGGCCATCTCAACTCCCTTAGATCTGCACAAAGTATCCACTGGCCATTGGGTTTGAGTATCCCCAGTACCGGGTTGTTAAAGGTACTGTGGATTGGACAAATTATCTTAGTTTTTCATAATCTCTGTGAGTTATTCCATGGACATGGAAGGTAACCGGTATTGCTTCATGTGGGTATGGTGGTTGAATATATCTCTGTGCGTCCACAGTCATATTAATTCACAGAAAAGATATTCGGAAAATCTAGAGGCACCTTTTTCAGCTTCTGTTTTACCTCCTGGGTCTCACAGCCATCAGTGAGATTGATTTGTTCTTCGACCAGCAGCTTAAATCCTGAAAAGACCTCAGGCTTGGCAATTATGGCAGTATCCTCCAGATGGCTGGAGAGATCTCTTGCGTTGGTGTTGGCCTGGACTTGAGGTTGCAAGGATGGTTGGTAGTCACTGTTGACTCGTAACACAAGCTCATCCTTCCTGATGTCACAGATCACCTCTTCCACACCATAAGGGCAGGAAGAGTACACCTAGAAACTTCTCCCTTTTCTGGTGAAAATCTTTCCAGGTGGGATGCCGTCTTTAAAATTGTAGAAGTCATTTGGAATTGGTCCAATTATCTCATTACCTAAATCCTGCTCCACAGTCCTATGCAACCACAAATCCTGCCTGACACATGTTATTTAGAACTGTACCAGAGCTGCACAATAGGCAGTCAGCCTGCCCAGCATGGTCCACCACCAACAGAGACCGAGACCATGAGGCCCCTCAACAGCCACTAGTCTAACTAACTAGAATAACAAAAGGATACATCCATGAGACAAAAGGGGGCACCCTTGTTGTACCCCTTAGACAAAGCACAAACAGTACACAACCCCCCACCCCTCACATAACACAAATGCGATGCTTTAGATTAAGCCTGGCTGGCAGGAAAATTTTGTCTAAAACCAAAGTATCCAGCAGAAAATACAAGGGCCACCACATAAGACAAAAAGAGTTGTTTCACTTAAAAGATGCCTTTCTGTTTTTTGAGGTGAGGCCAGCTGGGTAGGTGATGCAGAAAGAGCTCTTAAGAAAAGGGATAGGGATGATGTCCAAGGCCAGGTGAATGAGCCAAGGTAGAACGGCAAGCAGTACGAGATAGAGGGCTAAGGAAAATGCATGTGTTGTGCAGCATACAGGATAGAAAGGAAATGCAGCTGTGTCACAACACGTAGATTGTAAAAGGGCTAAATGGGCAATATCATGTCAAAAGACAATACATTAGGGATTAGAGCAAGGGTACAAGGGCAATACCATGTGAAAATTCACAGGAGAATGGAGGTGGCATATAGGGGAAATAACTCCTTTAATGTGCACATGGATTGAAGAATTACATAGAGAAATGAATTAATGTTTGCTGTGCAGAATATCAGGGATTCAGGTTAGCCATTCTATCTTGTAAAATAATCAGTGTAGCATTATAAAATTAATAAGAAATAAAAAGCCCACATAGTCAACATACATTACATTTTAGACTACACAATACTGGTAAGCCTTAGCGCTGGTCTAAGAACTGTGCCATTCTCATCAAAGAATCTATGTGGCTACAAGTGAAAGGTCATGTCATTAAGACATAATACTGTGAGGTGCCACCAGGGCACTGAGCGTGGTATTAACATTGTGAGGAATCTGAACAATCGCATGGTGAGTGTTCGTTCACCTGGGCTTTTTGACATTTTAATTACATGGAATGATGGTAGACCAATCTCAGCAAAATATTTGGGGCTAATCCACACTCATTTCTTATGCTCACACCACAACAAATAGATTGACGAGTGTACTCTGGATGGGCAGAGCCTACTGGCAGAATCCATGCTGTCATATTTAGTTGGAATGTTACAGCCAGGAGTGCACAATGTAATTTCCACAAAGTGGGAGAGCCAACCTTCCCCCTGCTATGGTCCGCTTGATTAAATAACAAATGCTCCATGTATCCACCCTGCTCTTTTGTTAGGCCCTGCAGCTGTTGGCAGTGCTTAACAAACCAACAGAGGGCACTTCCAGCAGGCCCACATGGGGTCTAGCTGAAGAGGTTAGCAAAGGAGACAGGACACCCAACAACCTTTCATATGTGTATGTATCAACCTAAGGCCAGCTCCCGCCCTCTGTATCAATGACAGTGAGCTATCATGTCTGGAACTGTGTGTTTACAGTAGGCCACCCCCATAGGGGGAGCCCAATCATAAGATACGAGAATGTGGCTTGCTGGAACCATAGAGTCTGGTCTTGCTGCAGCTTCAAGGGAGACCTGCCACTTTAACAGGTACCACACCGGGATTACCATTAACCAGAGAAACTCTTTGAAAACCACAGACAGGAAGATCAGTGGGACTTAGTGCCACAAGGGTGTCAGCCAGAACTCTTTCTGCACAGAGAAGGTTTCTGACATTTTAGTTCTGGGCACACCTTGTTCCTGTTTTCACTGCCTTAACTTTCCTGTTGCAAAGCACTCTGGTTATGCCCTCACACATACAGGAGATTGTCTGTAGGGACCCCAGAATTGGTTCAATAAGGTAGGCTTATCCTACACCAATCACTGTGGCTTACCTGACTTTAAAAGAGGGTTAAGCCCCTCTTTTGGAAGATCATATAAAGGCTTCACGGGAAAAGGGAAGATGAACTGATCCAATCACTGTGGTCGACTTGGCTTTCAAAGAGGACTGAGCCCCTCTTGTTGAAGATCATCTGAAGGCTTCATAGGAAGCATAAAGAAGAACTCATTCTTGGACTCTGAGACATAAATTCCTGACCCTGAGGCCCTTTGCAGGCCAGGCTGCATTCCTTCGTCCAGCTTTGCGTGTCAAACTGCCATGCCACCTGAAACCTGCAGCTGTGTCCTATCTTGAACTCTGTCACAGAAGCCTGCAAAGTGCCCTGAAGCTGCCTTGACACTGTCGAGCACCAAGAACATCTACAGCAAAAGGTACATTGTGGCTCTGTCCCCCTAATCCTTCTCAGAATGGCCTAGAGACATAAAATGACCTGTTGCTCCCTTTCTTCTGAAGCTAAGAAGCCTTACACTGTTGTGGTTATTAACCATACAACCTACCCTCCTGTCAGGATCCATAGTGCACCCCTTTTCCTTCTTTGAAACTGTCTGTTCTAAGCATTCCTGTACAGGGTGCCTGTTGTATTTCGTAGTGTTGCTAGAAAATTCTATCGTGAAATAAATAAACTAGATATTGTTGATACAACCTTCACTGGACACTCCCTTTTATCATTGGTTAATAATTGTATTTTCGCTGTGTTGCAACTAACCAAAGATCCACGACCTTTAGGAGATAAGCTTGCCATTCCATCCACGTAGTCAGAATTGGACACAGCAGTTAATAATTGCTTGTTATCCCAATCTGTTTGAATTCAATCTTGTGTACTAGATGTGTGGGGCTGATTGTTTAGAAATCAATATTCACCCCTGGACCACTGGTGCCACGGAAGTTGATTTGTCACAAACATTATGGTTTATTATAGAAAGAAGTTAGACCACACAATGTTCACAACAGTACTTGTTGACACGCCAAATGAAGGTAGGCCTAAGTGCTGAACTAATCACTGAAATGCTCGTGTTTTAAATATGGCATTATACCAGAAGGAAATATCAGCACCCAATCTTCACAAATGATGCATATTAGCATATTTTATGAGAAGCAAAGTGCAGCTCACTGTTCACAACAAAATAAATGTAAGTGCGTTGTTTGCGTGCAGGGCTGAGCACTTGGTAGAAAATGCAGATATGGATGTCTCAACATATGCTACTGTAGTGGGCAAGAAAAGAGTATGTGTGATTGAGTGCTGGACAGAGCACTGCACCACTGGCTAGCGCCAGTTAACTTTCAATACTTATTAGTAAATATAGAAGGCAGAGTGTTGCTAAGTGCTGATCAAAGCATTGCATATTTGCGGCACATCACAGCAGCCTGCAGTGCGCATAGCTCTCATCTCACACGCTTTTGGGCAGATGTCATCTGCCTTGTAAAGGGCTGACTCTCCCGCCAAGCCTCCTGCATGCCCATAGCCATTCATTCCAATGGGCGTCACACCCGCCAAAAACAAAATCGTGTGATTTCACCCGCCTTTGCGACACAAATGGTTGAGAGCTACGTGTGCGTAACAGGGAAGGCTAAGAATTTACGAGCAGTGCATCAATCGGAGTCAGTTGCAGTTGTGCTTCGTTGGCAATCAGGTGAATGGGGGGTGTGGCAGGGACATAATTTCACCAAAATGCCAGGGGTAACGGAAGTGACATCACACGCCACTTGACCTCTGATGACATCACAGGACGTGATGTTATTTGACGCGCCACGAAGTAACATCACGGGAAGCAATGGAACACGACCTTTCACCCCTTGACAACATAGAAATTGCATCGTATAGCAATTGTTTATAAGTACACTATGAAAAATATGGTTACGATATAACTGTAATGTGAAATACATTTCATACTAGAATGGATCACCATATGTATTGTTAATATCAGTTTGCATATGCCCATATTAACAAATTACTGTGAATGCAAGCAGACATTCAAGGCAAAATGATAATGATGTGTTATTATACAGTTTATATAGAACAAATATACATACAATATCAACCAAACTGTGTTGGTACTCATTTATCAACCTCAGAAGGATGAAAGGCTGAGTTGGCCTTGCCGGGACTAGAACCTGCATCTCCCACACACATCACAGCAGCGAGCCCTCAATCCACTGAGCTATCTTACCAGTTATAGCTATTTTACCAGCTATAGTAAAATGAGCAATTGCATGTCTGAATGTTCTCAAAGACAGAAAGCAAATTATAGTCTGTCGTGGATACCATTAAACTGGTAAGGAGATTTAACAGCAGGCCAGTTCATGTGCAGGTCTGGTGCAAAGTTGGCCACATGTCAAGCCTGCCAGGATCTACATTTCAGGCTCCAGAGGTTGGCAACATACATAACATTGGGAGGGTTCATAAATGTTTATTAAAGAATTTAGAGTAGTGCAGGGAAAGCAGCACACTCACATGGCATCCCATACTTTGGGCACTCGTTACCTCCTACAGGAAAGATAGACACATTACAACAAAACATTAATTCATTAATTGGAGCACAATGAAATCAAGGGCCACTTGATGTGCTATGGTCAAACATTTCTACACTGTACACAAGCTTTTACGCATAAGGATTTTGTCAAGTGACAGAGGACACCGAGATGCAATGTCTTGTGATGATCGTAACAGAGATAACAGCAGAAAAAACATGCTATATCTACACCTTGCGAAAAGCAAAATACATAGGGCCTGATCACGACTTTGGCGGTAACCCTTAAATCCGGCGGTAGCACTAATACCGCCGGATTTAAGGGTCCACCGAATCAGGGCTTTGGCGGATTTCGCCCCAGCTCTGAGCTGGGGGGAAATCTGCCGAAAATTTGCGCTATTACCGCCGGCGGGAAATCCGCCGGCGGTAAGAGCGAGAAAATTCCCCATTGAGCCCAATGGGGAATGGGACATTCCCGAATGGGTTCAATGGGGAATGGGGAATTACTTTACCGCTGAACTCGTGATTCGGCGCTATTAGCGCCGGGGAGTTCGGCGGTAACGCCCAAGTCGTGATCAGGCCCACAGTCCGAAATGCATGCTTATTTTGCTCTAAATGCTTTTTGGAAGTTTTTGTCTGCATTGTGAATTTGAGGTGTTTAAGAACATACTAAATCTGTGACTCACTCCCTGAAGTGTGCCTGAAATAATGATTCTAACAATAATTGTATAGAATTTCAGAAAGACAAATTATTTGTTTTTCCTTTTCTTTCTTTTTTAGTATCACTGCTCATAGTGCTACACTTTTTTAAAGAGGGCTAAACAAGAAAGCCAGCCGGAGCCCAAGAGCCTCAATTAAAAACTTTTTTTTAAAAAGAGTTTTTTTTAGGGGTACGAAGGGAGACCACCGGGGTCGCAGATGTAACCCCCAAATGATGTCCCTTGGGTGTGGCATATGGGCGGTGGCTAAGCAGGCTAACATGTCCGTGGTGAGTTGGTGCACAAACTAGAAAGCAGGTTGCGGGTGCAGTCTCTGGAGGAATGGAAGTAGGAGATACAAATTGCAGTGAGACGGAAGCCGGATTTGAAGCAGGTACACTCAGGTTGGACTGCATTTACAATGATCACAATGGGAGGTGAATGTATGACTCAAAGACAGGGGAAGCAACACAAAGCAGCAGGTAGAAGCAGGGAAGTAATTTCACCAATATGCCAGGGGTAGCGGACATGACATGACATCACCCTTGATCTCTGACAACATCACAAGTGATGTCATTTGACCCCCACCCAGAAGTGACATGGCAAGCGATAGAACATGACCTTTCACCCCATGTAATGAGTCCAGCAATTATTGTATAGAATTCCAGAAAGACAAATTATGTGTTATTCCTATTCTTTCTTATTTAGGGTCACTTCTCAAGTTACACTTGTGGAACTCCCGAGGCCTCAACATAAATTCCAGCCTCTCCAGAAACAAAGAGCCACATGGCACTGCCCACATCACAGGAGCTTCAAATAAAAAAACAAGAAAATGAAATCTTTTTTTATTTGATTATTTTAGAGGTAGCAAGGGAGACCACAGGGATAGCAAGGAAAACCTCAGGGGTCGCCGACCAACAAATTATGTCCCTGGGTAGAAGTCAGAACACTAGAAGAGATTGAGGAGCCGGGATGGGGAGGCACAGTTGGACAAAGAGGATGCAGGGCAGTGAGGTCATAATATATCTGAAGCATAAAGAGGGTGAGGCAGGTCAGTACTAGGAAGGGAGACAGGCAATGCAAGATGTGCGAGTGGCAGGGGAGTGGGAAGTGGGTTTTTGTCAGAGTATCTCAAAGCAGAGTGTACAGAGGAGGGGAACACAGAGCAGAAAGAAGGAGATCTCTTGAACATGAATACAAGTGCAACAAAGGAAGGCAATATGCAAGGACATGCAAGTAAAAGAGCATCAGATAAAAAGGAAGAGAAATTGCCTCAGAGAGATGATGTAGATGGAAGACAGAAGATAGATCCACACGACTGAAAGGAGAGAGAGCAAAGAAAGAAGCTATGAGTACAAAGTACTGTGAAGGACATTGGAAAAAAGACCATTGTAGGTGTGAACTGGAAGCGGAGTACCCTTGGAGGAGGCAGTCTCAGTTTAAAGTTGGATCCATGCTTTGTAAAAAAAAAAACTTTCCTTGTTTTCAACATATATTTTAAATACCCCTTATTCCTCAAATCAAGGAGTCCGTAAATAATTACAACAGCTCGATGCTTAAAAATGTCTTATCTGCAAAATACAACCAGACATCTCAGTGTATTGCCCTACTTGACTTCACATCACAGCATTGTTTTACACAAGCATCTTCTGAATAAAATGTTCAAGTGCACATGCATTTTTTTAAATGCATTTATTGTGGCTTACGGTACAAAATGTACTTTTAACAGAAAACACTAGCATAATATAAAAGAAATTCATCACAGTTTAACATCATATAAAATAGAATAGAATCAAAGCTGGACATAATTAATAAACCATCTATGAACCTTAAGATTATAAACAAAAAATCCACAGCACAGGCCTTTAAAAACTTAAAATACCAATGGACAAACTCAGCTCATTACAATTTAAAATCCTTCTCCAAAGATCTTCTTCTGTAGGCATAAAATTCAAGGATAAAGTTTGGGTACGCAAAGTCCACAGGCTCGGGCAGTGCACACACAAATGCTTCAAAGTTTCCATATGTGTGTGACAATGACGACACAGTCTCTGCTGCCGTGGAATGTTATTTCGTCGGCCCACAGTTTCTTGTGTTAGCACCAAGTGTGACCTGAATCATAAGATTTGAAACCTAAAATGCCTTGAAGTATGCTTTTTCACACATGGAGCAGGCGTATTAAATCTTTTAGCTGTCCAGACAAAGTGATCACCAAAACATTTATATTGGACTAAGGATTCTCTTAGTTTGGCCCTCACGTGTCTAAACAATTTTGTCTTAGCCAATATTGGTGTGAATGCCAGCACTTCTAGCGATATACCTATTTGTTCTATTATATTTGCATACCCAGAGACCCAATCTACCAAAACCTTCCATCCGCCTTTATTCCATATGGAGTTCAAACACTCATAAATTGACGCGGCCGGTGGGTACAACATACTTGTAAACAACTGTAGCTTCCCCCAGTCAATGATAGTTTCGATAGGCAGCTGTCCTAATTCATAGCGTAACCCCACTAATGGATCTCACTGTGGTAACCGAAGGAGCTCTCGCCAGATTAAGCCTTCTAATTTAAACCAATCCATTCTTCTACTCCTAGTTTGAGCTCCATATATCAATTTCAGGATCATTTGCTGTATATACAATTTTTAAACCGGGAGAATCGAAAATCTCCCGAATTTAGCGTCAAATAGGCATAACTTAACAAGTGCTCCCAAGAAATTAACCTTGAGTTCTGCCACAAGCTCAGGCCCATCTAAGTTGTCATAAATAGGAGAACCTAGATACACAAACATAGAGACCACCTTAAGGCTACCAGTTTTTAGTTTCCAGGGAGTCATTTTAAATTTTCTTCCACCACCTTTCAACACCAATACCTTTAATTTCGATGTATTTAATGACAATTCCAAGCTTTCCAAAAACTCTTCTACAGCAGCCAAGGATCTTTGGAGGCCTATAGCAGTTAGATCACATATAACAATTAGTCAGCATACATTAAGTATTGTATCACCAGGGTTCCCAGCCTTGGCGGGTTTGTTCTAACTTTTTTCCAAATGGCCCGATATACCCAATAAGTAGAAACAATAAAGAAAAAGGGCCAACTCACACCCCTGACGTAAACCCCTATTGGTCTGGATCCATGTTGAATACCCACCAAAGGCATCCAGCCTGACCCTGATTCTTGTACCTGTATGCAGAGCCTCAAGTATACCCACCAACACGGATGGACAACCACGTTCATATAACTTTTTCCATAGCAAGGCCCTGTTTACATGATCAAAGGCCTTGCTAATGTCCAAAAAGGCTAAGAAGACTGGTCTAGCTTGCGCTTTAGCTGGATATGTGAGTAAATCCAACACAAAACTATTTAAGGCATTGCCCATACCTTGCCGAAACCCCGCCTGATAATTATCCAGGGAATTAGATCTGCATGCACATTTTTGTAGCTCTTTAAGGAGCATTTTTGCAAACATTTTATTTGAGGCATCCAAAAGTGATATAGGCCTCTAAAATGAAGGTGATGACCTGTCACCACCTTTAAAAATCCAAATTATGGTAGCAGCAGACCAAGTATCGGGAGCACTTTATTAACGAGAAAACTGGAAAATAAGTCTGATAATACTTTTCACCAGACATCCAGATTATCTTTAAATGTCAGATTTGAAAGGCCATCAGGGCCCGGGCTTATTAGAATGTGTGCTCCGTTTTATCAGATAAATGATGTCCTCCAGATCCCAGTTAAGTGCCCCCCTCCACCTGGCCTTTGACCAAACTAATCAACTTTTGGCCCCCGATTTCATATAAAGTTGAGAAAAATGCTTCACCCAGATTTTCTCAGAAATTGAATGGGACTGCAAAAAACATTCTCTCCCTTCTGGCTTTATTAACTGCCAGCATCTGCCTGTGTTGATCCCTACTATACAAGCCAGCATCATTTCAGCATCATTAATGTACAGCACAAATTGCCTCCCCTTCACCCAATTTCTGTAGTCTTGTCTTAATCTACATACCTCCTCCTACCTCCTCCATACAATCAGCTATTGAGGCCTTCTTTAGCTTCCTCACTTCTCTATGCAGTTGTTTCTTAGAAGCCTGTCTCTCCAAATCAAAGGCATGAGAACGACCCCATCTGTTCACCCCTTGCTTTAGTAGTCTGTCCATAGTTAAACTACCCACAACCTCCTGTATTATTAAAGAGAAGCCTACCGTAGAACATAGAAAAGCCCTTCTTTCTATGGACAGGCTTGCAATCTTCCCAAGGAAGGCTTTAGCCATTTTTGGTGCCCATCTAACCTCAGTGTTTCTAGGGTTTATTTCCACTGCTAGTTGCATGACATCCTCCTTTTTCAAAGACGGAATAATGTTAAACACCAACGAAAAATGATCACTCAAAGTCAAAGGGTTTATTACCAAAGATCCCCCCCGAATGCCAAATCCTGTAAAACAAATACATAATCTAGTGTTTTTTTCCAGGGCCCATTGTGCCACGAGACATTTGGGGGGATGTCTCCTTGAGCGTTATTGTTCACAGAGTCTTCCGTTCGCACAGGAGTTTGACCTACTTCATCTTCTGGGTAAACTGATATATTGCTCAAGTCGAAATAAGGGCTGTGCCCCTCCTGGTCCTTTAGCACAGCTACCACCGCCTCAGCAAGTGCTTTACTATGCTCCTATCGACTTGCAATTGATTATCCACCTCAATTCTTAATTTTCTCAAGAAATTTCGTGAATCCTTATTGTTTTGTTGAAGGGGTAATTTACAGTTATTTAGTTTTCTTCCTTAAGGGAAAGACTTTAGCACTACTTTGACCACAGTGAGCACTATTACCCTGGTGATTACACTTAGGACTACTACTTGTTACCGCATGCCCCCACTCCTGAGGCACACCCAAACTCAACATTGAGGGTAAAGGGCCCACAAGCAGATCTATATTTACCGTAGCATTAGCGACTTTGCCCGGTGTCCCCGGGTCTGCAGAGGGAACCTCCCCGTTTTGCGCATCCACCCCTTCCCCAGAAGTAACATCAGCCCGTGTTCTATCCCTTTTAGAGGGCAAGGTGTTGTAAATTGATACTGCCATTATGTAGCACTCCAATAAATGGACTTTATTCAGCAGTTCCTTAACTGATTTTCTTAGGTCCCGAATTTCAAAGTTGAGTGTTTATTAGCCTCTGTCCATTGAATCTAGGATTCGAGTCAGGATAGGAAAGTACAGTTCATCCACAGTTGCAAGGTGATCCTCTTGTTCCCCCCACCTTACTGCCTTCAACCAGCCTGGGCTTTGGTTGGGGAAGGAGTACCTCAGGCTCAACCTGAGGTACTCCTTCCCCAACCAAAGCCCCCTTGGAGATCTCTCCCAACCAGTCGTAACCCTGTAAATCCGCTCCAGTAGGCAATTGTGCTAATGTGACAAACATGTGCGGTGGGATATTCCTCAAGCATTGATCAAGCCTTATTTTAGTAAGGCCTATCTCCCATGTAGGAGTCTTGGGGATAGATCGTTCATTAGATTTAGAATCCAGCGATAGCCGTACTCACTTTGCTAATTCATGCAAAATTGCCGGCGCCAGTATCGAATCATCTGAAACCAGATCCCCCTCCTGATTGGCTGCTTCTACCACCATAGATTTAATATTTCCCCCAATATTTGAGATAACATAGTTTATATCACCCAAGACCCCGGCCATTGTTTTCTCTTGCTTTACTGTCCCAAAAGCTGCATGATCTAAGAGCTCCCTGTCTGACAGGGAGTTCTGGGCACTAGCCTTAGGAATACCTGATGACGTTCTCTCTTCTGCCGATAACAGCGACAGACCTGGGGTGGGTAATGTACTTGTTGGTTGTGGCGTCACCCCACATCTTCCTAGAGACCAGGGATTTGAAACACCCACGTTTCCTGGCTGAAACAGAGCCACTTCTGGTAGGCAACCCATACTTCTTAGTGTAACTCCCATAATAACAACCTCACTCCTCTGACTGTTGTAACCCAGGGTATACCGGGCCCGCACAAATTCAATGTTTTGAGGGAGGAAGTCAACAAACCCCGTAAGGTCATTCCTCCCATCACAAGGCTCCACCACAGTATGCCCTAAGTGCACTTTATTAGTCACTTTCCAGGTACAAACTCGGAAGGAACAATAAAAAACACTATTTTTCCACAATTTCGTTCAGGTTAATAAGAGGCTGGAGCAGTTGTAAAAACAAGTTTTAAAACACATAAACCTAAAACCATGCATAAACAATGTTCAAATAGACACAGGTTTTAGAAGAGGAAGTTAACGTCTGTAGTGCATCCAATGGAGAAGGGCCCTTTTAGATTATAAAAATAGCAACCACAGACTTTGTTGTATTAAGACTTTTGCACTGGGATGTGCCCCCCTGGACCGGACAGCCTCTTGTGATGAATGCTGTGACCCCAGGCAACAAATTCCCAAATTTAGGCTATGTGCATGCCGTTAAGTAATGCATACCACAGCAAGAAAGCACCAAAATGTTCCTGGCACTCCAGGGAGCTCCACGGCCAGAGCCTGCAGTCACCCCCTAGTCAGGAGAACCTTCAATATATTGGGCCTCATCACGACTTGGGCGGTAACGGTATTAGCCCTACCGCCGAACTCCCGGGCGCTAATAGCGCCGGATCACGAGTTTGGCGGTAATGTCAATCCCCATTCCCCATTGAGCCCATTCGGGAATACCCAGTTCCCCATTGGGCTCAATGGGGAAATTTTGCGCTAATACTGCCGGCGGTAATAGCGCAACTTTTCGGCAGATTTCCCCCGAGCTCAGAGCTGGGGAGAAATATGCCGAAGTCCTGCTTTGGCGGACCCTTAAATCCGGCAGTAATAGCGCTACCGCTGGATTTAAGGGTTACCGCCGAAGTCTTGATGAGGCCCATAATCAGGAGGAAAGGTCCGCTGTGCCCTTTACTTTCTAATACTAAGATGTGCAGTCAACACTATGAGGGCCTTGCAGCCTCCTGATACACTCAAGAGGAAAGGCCCACAAATCACTTGTACCAGGTCCAATAACAATGCAAAACGGACCCACTGAGGCTCTTCCAATCCAGCTTGCCCCAAGATACACAAATCAACAGTCACCAGTTGGATAAACGTTGACAGTAGATACTGCCA
This sequence comes from Ambystoma mexicanum, assembly GCF_040938575.1. Taxonomy (NCBI): domain Eukaryota; kingdom Metazoa; phylum Chordata; class Amphibia; order Caudata; family Ambystomatidae; genus Ambystoma; species Ambystoma mexicanum. The sequence goes on along the minus strand of NC_090932.1, from coordinate 483,539,045 downwards.
GACTGCCCCAAGTGATGTGCAGGTAACCAGAATAATAAATAAATGCTGTTGTTGTTCCTTAACGGCCAATGTCAAGTCAACGCAGCAAGCAATACTGCCGCGTGTCGGCGTCAATGATATTTGTCGCAATAATCCTTGACAAACCTTTTCAAATCAGCAAACAGTCATTAATGCAAAAGTCTTCAGGAGTGAAATAGACCGCAGCTTACCTCAGTACTTATATGAGTTGGGTTACCACACACGCACACAGCGACCGGCAGCCTAAATAAGCACCAAACAATCAGGCTCCTGCAGCGCACACTGTTATGATCAAGAGTAAGGGTAACTGTTAAGCTCTGTTTACCATCGTGCCCCAACAGCTTTCAGGGGGCATGCAAAACGAGGCAGTTTAGCCTCTTTGGCCAACAGTGAAGTAAGACGGGGCGAGCACACAGGGGTAATTACCTCCAACTGTTCAAGACTGGACGCTCTTTCCCTAGGCCCGAAAGCCCGGCCGTGCTCGACTGCAGAGATAACAGGAGCCGCAGCAGCTGGTCCAAGAAGGCTAACTTAGCCGCACACACAAAGCACCTGTAAATGACTCACTTGATTTTTTCGCCGACCTCTGCCGAACACTGCCAAACACTTCAGGAGACTTCTGCTGCGCTTCCGCTTTAGATTAAAGATTTATAGGCTCCCAGATAGCAGCCGGTTGTTGTGGGTAATTCAATTAAAGGGATACAGCAGCAGGAGAAACTCACCAGTACCACCAAACACTTCAGGACACTTCCTCTGAGCTTCAGCTTTAGATGAAAGTTTTAAAGGCTCACAGATAGCAGCAGGTTGTTGTGGGTAATTCAATTAAAGGGATACAGCAGCATGAGAAACTCGCCAGTACCTCCAAACACCTCAGGACACTTGTACTGCGCTTTTGCTTTAGATGAAAGTTTTATAGGCTCCCGGATAGCAGCAGGTTGTTGTGTTAATTCAATTAAAGGGATACAGCAGCAGGAAAAACTTGAAAGTACCGCCAAACACTTCAGGACACTTCCTCTGCGCATCCGCTTTAGATGAAAGTTTTAAAGGCTCACAGATAGCAGCAGGTTGTACTGAGTAATTCAATTAAAGGGATAAAGCAGCAGGAGAAACTCGTAAGTACCTCCAAACACTTCAGGACACTACCGCTGCGATTCTGCTTTAGATTAAAGTTTTATAGGCTCCTAGATAGCAGCAGATTATTGTGGTTAATTCAATTAAAGGGATACAGCAGCAGGTAAACTCGCCAGTACCGCCAAACACTTCAGGACACTTCCTCTGCGCTTCTGCTTTAGATGAAAGTTTTAAAGGCTCCCAGAAAGCAGCAGGTTTTACTGGGTAATTCAATTAAAGGTATACAGTAGCAGGAGAAACTCGAGGTACCGTCAAACACTTCAGGACACTTCGGCTGCGCTTCTGCTTTAGATGACATTTTTAAAGGCTCCCAGATAGCAGCAGGTTGTTCTGGGTAATTCAATTAAAGTGATACAGCAGCAGGATAAACTCGCCAGTACCGCCAAACACAAATCAACAGTCACCAGTTGGATAAACGTTGACAGTAGATACTGCCAGACTGCCCCAAGTGATGTGCAGGTAACCAGAATAATAAATAAATGCTGTTGTTGTTCCTTAACGGCCAATGTCAAGTCAACGCAGCAAGCAATACTGCCGCGTGTCGGCGTCAATGATATTTGTCGCAATAATCCTTGACAAACCTTTTCAAATCAGCAAACAGTCATTAATGCAAAAGTCTTCAGGAGTGAAATAGACCGCAGCTTACCTCAGTACTTATATGAGTTGGGTTACCACACACGCACACAGCGACCGGCAGCCTAAATAAGCACCAAACAATCAGGCTCCTGCAGGGCACACTGTTATGATCAAGAGTAAGGGTAACTGTTAAGCTCTGTTTACCATCGTGCCCCAACAGCTTTCAGGGGGCATGCAAAACGAGGCAGTTTAGCCTCTTTGGCCAACAGTGAAGCAAGACGGGGCGAGCACACAGGGGTAATTACCTCCAACTGTTCAAGACTGGACGCTCTTTCCCTAGGCCCGAAAGCCCGGCCGTGCTCGACTGCAGAGATAACAGGAGCCGCAGCAGCTGGTCCAAGAAGGCTAACTTAGCCGCACACACAAAGCACCTGTAAATGACTCACTTGATTTTTTCGCCGACCTCTGCCGAACACTGCCAAACACTTCAGGAGACTTCTGCTGCGCTTCCGCTTTAGATTAAAGATTTATAGGCTCCCAGATAGCAGCAGGTTGTTGTGGGTAATTCAATTAAAGGGATACAGCAGCAGGAGAAACTCGCCAGTACCTCCAAACACTTCAGGACACTACCGCTGCGATTCTGCTTTAGATGAAAGTTTTATAGGCTCCTAGATAGCAGCAGATTATTGTGGTTAATTCAATTAAAGGGATACAGCAGCAGGTAAACTCGCCAGTACCGCCAAACACTTCAGGACACTTCCTCTGCGCTTCTGCTTTAGATGAAAGTTTTAAAGGCTCCCAGAAAGCAGCAGGTTTTACTGGGTAATTCAATTAAAGGTATACAGTAGCAGGAGAAACTCGAGGTACCGTCAAACACTTCAGGACACTTCGGCTGCGCTTCTGCTTTAGATGACATTTTTAAAGGCTCCCAGATAGCAGCAGGTTGTTCTGGGTAATTCAATTAAAGTGATACAGCAGCAGGATAAACTCGCCAGTACCGCCAAACACTTCAGGACACTTCCTATGCGCTTCTGCCTTAGATTAAAGTTTTAAAGGCTCCCAGATAGAAGCAGGTTGTTCTGGGTAATTCAATGAAAGGGATACAGCAGCAGGAGAAACTCACCAGTACCGCCAAATACTTCAGGACATTTCTGCTGCACTTCCGCTATAGATGAAAGTTATATAGGCTCCCAGATAGCAGCGGGTTGCTGTGGGTAATTCAATTAAAGGGATACAGCAGCAGGAGAAACTTACCAGTACTACCAAATACTTCAGGACATTTCTGCTGCACTTCCGGTTTAGATAAAAGTTTTAAAGGCTCCCAGAAAGCAGCGGGTTGTTGTGGGTAATTCATTTAAAGTGATACAGCAGCAGGAGAAATTTGCCAGTACCGCCAAGCATTTCAGGACACTTCTGATGGGCTTCTGCTTTAGATGAAAGTTTTAAAGGTTCCCAGATAGCAGCAGGTTGTTCTGGGTAATTCAATTAAAGTGATACAGCAGCAGGAGAAACTTTCCAGTACCACCAAACACTTCAGGACACTTCCCCTGCACTTTCACTTTAGATGAAAGATTTAAAGGCTCCCAGATAGCAGCGGGTTGTTGTGGGTAATTCAATTAAAGGGATACAGCAGCATGAGAAACTCGCCAGTACCTCCAAACACCTCAGGACACTTGTACTGCGCTTTTGCTTTAGATGAAAGTTTTATAGGCTCCCGGATAGCAGCAGGTTGTTGTGTTAATTCAATTAAAGGGATACAGCAGCAGGAAAAACTTGAAAGTACCGCCAAACACTTCAGGACACTTCCTCTGCGCATCCGCTTTAGATGAAAGTTTTAAAGGCTCACAGATAGCAGCAGGTTGTACTGAGTAATTCAATTAAAGGGATAAAGCAGCAGGAGAAACTCGTAAGTACTGCCAAACACTTCAGGACACTTCGGCTGTGCTTCTGCTTTAGATGAAAGTTTTAAAGGCTCCCAGTTAGCAGCAGGTTGTTCTGGGTAATTCAATTAAAGTGATAGAGCAGCAGGATAAACTCGACAGTACCGCCAAACACTTCAGGACACTTCCTCTGGGCTTCTGCTTTAGATGAAAGTTTTAAAGGCTCCCAGATAGAAGAAGGTTGTACTGGGTAATTCAATTAAAGGTATGCAGCAGCAGGAGCAACTCGTAAGTACCGCCAAACACTTCAGGACACTTCGGCTGTGCTTCTGCTTTCGATTAACGTTTTAAAGGCTCCCAGATAGCAGCAGGTTGTTCTGGGTAATTCAATTAAAGTGATACAGCAGCAGGATAAACTCGTCACTACCGCCAAACACTTCAGGACACTTCCTATGCGCTTCTGCTTTAGATGAAAGTTTTAAAGGCTCCCAGATAGCAGCAGGTTGTTTTGGGTAATTCAATGAAAGGGATACAGCAGCAGGAGAAACTCACAAGTACCGCCAAATACTTCAGGACATTTCTACTGCACTTCCGCTTTAGATGAAAGTTATATAGGCTCCCAGATAGCAGCAGGTTGTTGTGGGTAATTCAATTAAAAGGATACAGCAGCAGGAGAAACTCACCAGTACCGCCAAACACTTCAGGACACTTCCTCTGTGCTTCCGCTTTAGATTAAAGTTTTAACGGCTTCCAGATAGCAGCAGGTTGTTGTGGGTAATACAATTAAAGGGATACAGAAGCAAGAGAAACTTGCCAGTACCGCCAAACATTTCAGGACACTTCTTCTGCGCTTCCGCTTTAGATGAAAGTTTTAAAGGCTCCCAGATAGCAGAAGCTTGTTCTGCGTAATTCAATTAAAGGGATACAGAAGCAAGAGAAACTCGCCACTACCGCCAAACACTTCAGGACACTTTGGCTGTGCTTCTGCTTTAGATGAAAGTTTTAAAGGCTCCCAGATAGCAGAAGGTTGTTCTGGGTAATTCAATTAAAGGGATACAGCATCAGGAGAAACTCGCAAGTACCACCAAACACTTCAGGACACTGCCTCTGCGCTTCCGCTTTAGATGAAAGTTTTAAAGGCTCACAGATAGCAGCAGGTTGTTGTGGGTAATTCAATTAAAGGGATACAGAAACAGGAGAAACTCACCAGTACCGCCAAACACTTCAGGACATTTCAGCTGCACTTCCGCTTTAGATGAAAGTTAAATAGGCTCCCAGATAGCAGCAGGTTGATGTGGGTAATTCAATTAAAGGGATACAGCAGCAGGAGAAACTCGCCAGTACCAACAAAAACTTCAGGACACTTCCTCTGTGCTTCCGCTTTAGATTAAAGTTTTAAAGGCTCCCAGATAGCAGCAGGTTGTTGTGGGTAATTCAATTAAAGGGATACAGAAGCAAGAGAAACTTGCCAGTACCGCCAAACATTTCAGGACACTTCTTCTGCGCTTCTGCTTTAAATGAAAGTTTTAAATGCTCACAAATAGCAGCAGGTTATTCTGGGTAATTCAGTTAAAGTGATACAGCAGCAGGAAAAACTCGCCAGTACCGCCAAACACTTCAGGACACGTCCTCTGCGCTTCCGCTTCAGATGAAAGTTTTAAAGGCTCCCAGATAGCAGCAGGTTGTTCTAGGTAATTCAATTAAAGGGATACAGCATCAGGAGAAACACACAAGTACCGCCAAACACTTCAGGACACTTCCTCTGCGCTTCCACTTTAGATTAAAGTTTTAAAGGCTCACAGATAGCAGCAGGTTGTTCTGGGTAATTCAATTAAAGGGATACAGCAGCAGGAGAAACTCACCAGTACCGCCAAATACTTCAGGACATTTCTACTGCACTTCCGCTTTAGTTGAAAGTTATATAGGCTCCCAGATAGCAGCAGGTTGTTGTGGGTAATTCAATTAAAAGGCTACAGCAGCAGGAGAAACTCACCAGTACCGCCAAACACTTCAGGACACTTCCTCTGTGCTTCCGCTTTAGATTAAAGTTTTAACGGCTTCCAGATAGCAGCAGGTTGTTGTGGGTAATACAATTAAAGGGATACAGAAGCAAGAGAAACTTGCCAGTACCGCCAAACATTTCAGGACACTTCTTCTGCGCTTCCGCTTTAGATGAAAGTTTTAAAGGCTCCCAGATAGCAGAAGCTTGTTCTGCGTAATTCAATTAAAGGGATACAGAAGCAAGAGAAACTCGCCAGTACCGCCAAACACTTCAGGAAACTTTGGCTGTGCTTCTGCTTTAGATGAAAGTTTTAAAGGCTCCCAGATAGCAGAAGGTTGTTCTGGGTAATTCAATTAAAGGGATACAGCATCAGGAGAAACTCGCAAGTACCACCAAACACTTCAGGACACTGCCTCTGCGCTTCCGCTTTAGATGAAAGTTTTAAAGGCTCACAGATAGCAGCAGGTTGTTGTGGGTAATTCAATTAAAGGGATACAGAAACAGGAGAAACTCACCAGTACCGCCAAACACTTCAGGACATTTCAGCTGCACTTCCGCTTTAGATGAAAGTTAAATAGGCTCCCAGATAGCAGCAGGTTGATGTGGGTAATTCAATTAAAGGGATACAGCAGCAGGAGAAACTCGCCAGTACCAACAAAAACTTCAGGACACTTCCTCTGTGCTTCCGCTTTAGATTAAAGTTTTAAAGGCTCCCAGATAGCAGCAGGTTGTTGTGGGTAATTCAATTAAAGGGATACAGAAGCAAGAGAAACTTGCCAGTACCGCCAAACATTTCAGGACACTTCTTCTGCGCTTCTGCTTTAAATGAAAGTTTTAAATGCTCACAAATAGCAGCAGGTTATTCTGGGTAATTCAGTTAAAGTGATACAGCAGCAGGAAAAACTCGCCAGTACCGCCAAACACTTCAGGACACGTCCTCTGCGCTTCCGCTTCAGATGAAAGTTTTAAAGGCTCCTAGATAGCAGCAGGTTGTTCTAGGTAATTCAATTAAAGGGATACAGCATCAGGAGAAACACACAAGTACCGCCAAACACTTCAGGACACTTCCTCTGCGCTTCCACTTTAGATTAAAGTTTTAAAGGCTCACAGATAGCAGCAGGTTGTTCTGGGTAATTCAATTAAAGGGATACAGCAGCAGGAGAAACTCGCCAGAACCACCAAACACTTCAGGACACTTCCAGTGCGCTTCTGCTTTAAATGAAAGTTTTAAAGATTCCAGATAGCAGCAAGTTGTTCTGGGTAATTCAATAAAAGTGATACAGCATCATGAGAAACTCGCCAGTACCGCCAAACACTTCAGGACACTTCCTCTGCGCTTCCGCTTTAGATGACAGTTTTAAAGGCTCCCAGATAGCAGCAGGTTGTTGTGGGTAATTCAATTAAAGGGATACAGCATCAGGAGAAACTCACAAGTACCGCCAAACACTTCAGGACACTTCCTCTGCCCTTCCACTTTAGATGACAGTTTTAAAGGCTCCCAGATAGCAGCAGGTTGTTCTGGGTAATTCAATTAAAGGGATACAGCAGCAGTAGAAACTCGCCAGTACCGCCAAGCACTTCAGGACACTTCTGCTGCGCTTCCGCTATAGATGAAAGTTTTATAGGCTCTCAGATAGCAGCAGTTTGTTGTGGGTAATTCAATTAAAGGGATACAGCAGCAGGAGAAACTCACCAGTACCGCCAAACACTTCAGGACACTTCCTCTGAGCTTCAGCTTTAGATGAAAGTTTTAAAGGCTCACAGATGGCAGCAGGTTGTTGTGGGTAATTCAATTAAAGGGATACAGCAGCAGGAGAAACTCGCCAGAACTGCCAAACACTTCAGGATACTTCTGGTCCGCTTCCGCTTTAGATTAAAGTTTTATAGGCTCCCAGATAGCAGCAGGTTGTTGTGGGTAATTCAATTAAATGGATAGAGCAGCAGGAGAAACTTGCCAGTACCGCCAAACACTTCAGGACACTTCCTCTGTGCTTCTGCTTTAGATGACAGTTTTAAAGGCTCCCAAATAGCAGCAGGTTGTTGTGGGTAATTCAATGAAAGGGATACAGCAGCAGGAGAAACTCGCCAGAACCACCAAACACTTCAGGACACTTCCGGTGCGCTTCCGCTTTAGATGAAAGTTTTATAGGCTCCCAGATAGGAGCAGGTTGTTGTGGGTAATTCAATTAAAGGGATACAGCATCAGGAGAAACTCGCAAGTACCGCCAAACACTTCAGGACATTTCCTCTGCCCTTCTGCTTTAGATGACAGTTTTAAAGGCTCCCAGATAGCAGCAGGTTGTTCTGGGTAATTCAATTAAAGGGATACAGCAGCAGTAGAAACTCGCCAGTACCGCCAAGCACTTCAGGACACTTCTGCTGCGCTTCCGCTATAGATGAAAGTTTTATAGGCTCTCAGATAGCAGCAGTTTGTTGTGGGTAATTCAATTAAAGGGATACAGCAGCAGGAGAAACTCACCAGTACCGCCAAACACTTCAGGACACTTCCTCTGAGCTTCAGCTTTAGATGAAAGTTTTAAAGGCTCACAGATAGCAGCAGGTTGTTGTGGGTAATTCAATTAAAGGGATACAGCAGCTAGAGAAACTCGCCAGAACCGCCAAACACTTCAGGATACTTCTGGTCCGCTTCCGCTTTAGATTAAAGTTTTATAGGCTCCCAGATAGCAGCAGGTTGTTGTGGGTAATTCAATAAAAGGGATACAGCATCAGGATAAACTCGCAAGTACCGCCAAACACTTCAGGACATTTCTTCTGCGCTTCTACTTTAGATGAAAGTTTTAAGGGCTCACAGATAGCAGCAGGTTGTTGTGGGTAATTCAATTAAAGGGATACCCCAGCAAGAGAAACTCACCAGTACCGCCAAACACTTCAGGACATTTCTGCTGCACTTCCGCTTTAGATGAAAGTTATATAGGCTCCCAGATAGCAGCAGGTTGTTGTGGGTAATTCAATTAAAAGGGATAAAGCAGCAGGAGAAACTCACCAGTACCGCCCAACACTTCAGGGCACTTCCTCTGAGCTTCAGCTTTAGATGAAAGTTTTAAAGGCTCACAGATAGCAGCAGGTTGTTGTGGGTAATTCAATTAAAGGGATACAGCAGCAGGAGAAACTCGCCAGAACCGCCAAACACTTCAGGATACTTCTGGTCCGCTTCCGCTTCAGATTAAAGTTTTATAGGCTCCCAGATAGCAGCAGGTTGTTGTGCGTAATTCAATTAAAGGGATACAGAAGCAAGAGAAACTTGCCAGTACCGCCAAACATTTCAGGACACTTCTTCTGCGCTTCCGCTTTAGATGAAAGTTTTAAAGGCTCCCAGATAGCAGAAGGTTGTTCTGGGTAATTCAATTAAAGGGATACAGAAGCAAGAGAAACTTGCCAGTACCACCAAACACTTCAGGACACTTTGGCTGTGCTTCTGCTTTAGATGAAAGTTTTAAAGGCTCCCAGATAGCAGAAGGTTGTTCTGGGTAATTCGATTAAAGGGATACAGCATCAGGAGAAACTTGCAAGTACCACCAAACACTTCAGGACACTGCCTCTGCGCTTCCGCTTTAGATGAAAGTTTTAAAGGCTCACAGATAGCAGCAGGTTGTTGTGGGTAATTCAATTAAAGGGAACAGAAACAGGAGAAACTCACCAGTACCGCCAAACACTTCAGGACATTTCAGCTGCACTTCCGCTTTAGATGAAAGTTAAATAGGCTCCCAGATGGCAGCAGGTTGTTGTGGGTAATTCAATTAAAGGGATACAGCAGCAGGAGAAACTCGCCAGTACCACCAAACACTTCAGGACACTTCCTCTGTGCTTCCGCTTTAGATTAAAGTTTTAAAGGCTCCCAGATAGCAGCAGGTTGTTGTGGGTAATTCAATTAAAGGGATACAGAAGCAAGAGAAACTTGCCAGTACCGCCAAATATTTCAGGACACTTCTTCTGCGCTTCTGCTTTAAATGAAAGTTTTAAATGCTCACAAATAGCAGCAGGTTATTCTGGGTAATTCAGTTAAAGTGATACAGCAGCAGGAAAAACTCGCCAGTACCGCCAAACACTTCAGGGCACGTCCTCTGCGCTTCCGCTTCAGATGAAAGTTTTAAAGGCTCCCAGATAGCAGCAGGTTGTTCTAGGTAATTCAATTAAAGGGATACAGCATCAGGAGAAACACACAAGTACCGCTAAACACTTCAGGACACTTCCTCTGCGCTTCCACTTTAGATTAAAGTTTTAAAGGCTCACAGATAGCAGCAGGTTGTTCTGGGTAATTCAATTAAAGGGATACAGCAGCAGGAGAAACTCGCCAGAACCACCAAACACTTCAGGACACTTCCGGTGCGCTTCTGCTTTAAATGAAAGTTTTAAAGGCTCCCAGATAGCAGCAAGTTGTTCTGGGTAATTCAATAAAAGTGATACAGCATCATGGGAAACTCGCCAGTACCGCCAAACACTTCAGGACACTTCCTCTGCGCTTCCGCTTTAGATGACAGTTTTAAAGGCTCCCAGATAGCAGCAGGTTGTTGTGGGTAATTCAATGAAAGGGATACAGCAGCAGGAGAAACTCGCCAGAACCACCAAACACTTCAGGACACTTCCGGTGCGCTTGCGCTTTAGATGAAAGTTTTATAGGCTCCCAGATAGGAGCAGGTTGTTGTGGGTAATTCAATTAAAGGGATCCAGCATCAGGAGAAACTCAAAAGTACCGCCAAACACTTCAGGACACTTCCTCTGCCCTTCCGCTTTAGATGACAGTTTTAAAGGCTCCCAGATAGCAGCAGGTTGTTCTGGGTAATTCAATTAAAGGGATACAGCAGCAGTAGAAACTCGCCAGTACCGCCAAGCACTTCAGGACACCTCTGCTGCGCTTCCGCTATAGATGAAAGTTTTATAGGCTCTCAGATAGCAGCAGTTTGTTGTGGGTAATTCAATTAAAGGGATACAGCAGCAGGAGAAACTCACCAGTACCACCAAACACTTCAGGACACTTCCTCTGAGCTTCAGCTTTAGATGAAAGTTTTAAAGGCTCACAGATAGCAGCAGGTTGTTGTGGGTAATTCAATTAAAGGGATACAGCAGCAGGAGAAATTCGCCAGAACCGCCAAACACTTCAGGATACTTCTGGTCCGCTTCCGCTTTAGATTAAAGTTTTAAAGGCTCCCAGATAGCAGCAGGTTGTCTGGGTAATTCAATGAAAGTGGTACAGCAGCAGGAGAAACTCACCAGTACCGCCAAACACTTCAGGACACTTCCTCTGCGCTTCCGCTTTAGATGACAGTTTTAAAGGCTCCCAGATAGCAGTAGGTTGTTCTGGGTAATTGAATTAAAGGGATACAGCAGCAGGAGAAACTTGGCAGAACCGCTAAACACTTCAGGACACCTCCGGTGCACTTCCGCTTTAGATGAAAGTTTTATAGCCTCCCAGATAGCAGCAGGTTGTTGTGGGTAATTCAATTAAAGGGATACAGCAGCAGGAGAAACTCGCCAGAACCGCCAAACACTTCAGGACACTTCCGGTGCGCTTCCGCTTTAGATGAAAGTTTTATAGGCTCCCAGATAGCAGCAGGTTGTTGTGGGTAATTCAATAAAAGGGATACAGCATCAGGATAAACTCGCAAGTACCGCCAAACACTTCAGGACACTTCTTCTGCGCTTCTGCTTTAGATGAAAGTTTTAAGGGCTCACAGATAGCAGCAGGTTGTTGTGGGTAATTCAATTAAAGGGATACCCCAGCAGGAGAAACTCACCAGTACCGCCAAACACTTCAGGACATTTCTGCTGCACTTCCGCTTTAGATGAAAGTTATATTGGCTCCCAGATAGCAGCAGGTTGTTGTGGGTAATTCAATTAAAAGGGATAAAGCAGCAGGAGAAACTCACCAGTACCGCCAAACACTTCAGGACACTTCCTCTGAGCTTCAGCTTTAGATGAAAGATTTAAAGGCTCACAGATAGCATCAGGTTGTTGTGGGTAATTCAATTAAAGGGATACAGCAGCAGTAGAAACTCGCCAGAACCGCCAAACACTTCAGGATACTTCTGGTCCGCTTCCGCTTCAGATTAAAGTTTTATAGGCTCCCAGATAGCAGCAGGTTGATGTGGGTAATTCAATTAAATGGATAGAGCAGCAGGAAATACTTGCCAGTACCGCCAAACACTTCAGGACACTTCTGCTGCACTTCCGCTTTAGATGAAAGTTTTATGGGCTCTCGGATAGCAGTAGGTTGTTGTGGGTAATTCAATTAAAGGGATACAGCATCAGGATAAATTCGCAAGTACCGCCAAACACTTCAGGACACTTCTTCTGCGCTTCTGCTTTAGATGAAAGTTTTAAGGGCTCACAGATAGCAGCAGGTTTGTTGTGGGTAATTCAATTAAAGGGATAAAGCAGCAGGAGAAACTTGTCAGTACCGCCAAACACTTCAGGACACTTCCTCTGCGCTTCTGCTTTAGATGAAAGTTTTAAAGGCTCCCAGATAGCAGAAGGTTGTTCGGGGTAATTCAATTAAAGTGATACAGCAGCAGGAGAAAATCTCCAGTACCGCCAAACACTTCAGGACACTTCCTCTGCACTTCTGCTATAGATCAAAGTTTTAAAGGCTCCCAGATAGCAGCAGGTTGTTATGGGAAATTCAATTAAAGGGGTACAGCGGCAGGAGGAACTCGCAAGTACCGCCAAACACTTCAGGACACTTCAGCTGCGTTTCCCCTTTAGCTGAAAGTTTTAAAGGCTCCCAGATAGCAGCATGTTGTTCTCGGTAATAGAATTAAAGGGATACAGCAGCAAGAGAAACTAGCAAGTACCGCCAAACATTTCAGGGCACTTCCGCTGTGCTTCTGGTTTAAATGAAAGTTTTAAAGGCTCCCAGATAGCAGCAGGTTATTCTGGGTAATTCAATTAAAGTGATACAGCAGCAAGAGAAACTCGCCAGTACCACCAAACACTTCAGGACACTTCCTCTGCACTTCTGCTTTAGATGAATATTTTAAAGGATCCCAGGTAGCAGCAAGTTGTTCTTGGTAATTCAATAAAATCGATACAGCATCAGGAGAAACTCGCAAGTACCGCCAAACACTTCAGGACACTTCTTCTGCGCTTCCGCTTCAGATGAACGTTTTAAAGGCTCACAGATAGCAGCAGGTTGTCTGGGTAATTCAATGAAAGTGGTACAGCAGCAGGAGAAACTCACCAGTACCGCCAAACACTTCAGGACACTTCCTCTGCGCTTCCGCTTTAGATGACAGTTTTAAAGGCTCCCAGATAGCAGTAGGTTGTTCTGGGTAATTGAATTAAAGGGATACAGCAGCAGGAGAAACTTGGCAGAACCGCCAAACACTTCAGGACACTTCCGGTGCACTTCCGCTTTAGATGAAAGTTTTATAGCCTCCCAGATAGCAGCAGGTTGTTGTGGGTAATTCAATTAAAGGGATACAGCAGCAGGAGAAACTCGCCAGAACCGCCAAACACTTCAGGACACTTCCGGTGCGCTTCCGCTTTAGATGAAAGTTTTATAGGCTCCCAGATAGCAGCAGGTTGTTGTGGGTAATTCAATTAAAGGGATACAGCATCAGGAGAAACTCGCAAGTACCGCCAAACACTTCAGGACACTTCCTCTGGGCTTCCGCTTTAGATGACAGTTTTAAAGGCTCCCAGATAGCAGCGGTTTGTTGTGGGTAATTCAATTAAAGGGATACAGCATCAGGAGAAACTTGCAAGTACCGCCAAATACTTCAGGACACTTCCTCTGCACTTCTGCTTTAGATGAAAGTTTTAAAGGCTCACAGATAGCAGCAGGTTGTTGTGGGTAATTCAATTAAAGGCATACCGCAGCAGGAGAAACTCACCAGTACCGCCAAACACTTCAGGACATTTCTGCTGCACTTCCGCTTTAGATAAAAGTTATATAGGCTCCCAGATAGCAGCAGGTTGTTGTGGGCAATTCAATTAAAGGGATACAGCAGCAGGGGAAACTTGCCAGTACCGCCAAACACTTCAGGACACTTCATCTGCGCTTCCGCTTTAGATGACAGTTTTAAAGGCTCACAGATAGCAGCAGGTTGTTGTGGGTAATTCAATTAAAGGGATACAGCATCAGGAGAAACTCGCAAGTACCGCCAAACACTTCAGGACGCTTCTGCTGCGCTTCCACTTTAGATGAAAGTTTTATAGGCTCTCAGATAGCAGCAGTTTGTTGTGGGTAATTCAATTAAAGGGATACAGCATCAGGAGAAACTTGCAAGTACCGCCAAACACTTCAGGACACTTCCTCTGCACTTCTGCTTTAGATGAAAGTTTTAAAGGCTCACAGATAGCAGCAGGTTGTTATGGGTAATTCATTTAAAGGGATACCGCAGCAGGAGAAACTCACCAGTACCGCCAAACACTTCAGGACATTTCTGCTGCACTTCCGCTTTAGATAAAAGTTATATAGGCTCCCAGATAACAGCAGGTTGTTGTGGGTAATTCAATTAAAGGGATACAGCAGCAGGAGAAACTCGCCAGTACCGCCAAACACTTCAGGACACTTCCTCTGAGCTTCCGCTTTTGATGAAAGTTTTAAAGGCTCACAGATAGCAGCAGGTTGTTGTGGGTAATTCAATTAAATGGATACAGCATCGGAATAAACTCGCAAGTACCGCCAAACACTTCAGGACACTTCCTCTGCGCTTCTGCTTTAGATGAAAGTTTTATGGGCTCTCGGTTAGCAGCAGGTTGTTGTGGGTAATTCAATTAAAGGGATACAGCATCGGAATAAACTCGCAAGTACCGCCAAACACTTCAGGACACTTCCTCTGCGCTTCTGCTTTTGATGAAAGTTTTAAGGGCTCACAGATTGCAGCAGGTTGTTGTGGGTAATTCAATTAAAGGGATACCGCAGCAGGAGAAACTTGCCAGTACCGCCAAACACTTCAGGACATTTCTGCTGCACTTCCGCGTTAGATGAAAGTTACATAGGCTCCCAGATAGCAGCAGGTTGTTGTGGGTAATTCAATTAAAGGGATAAAGCAGCAGGAGAAACTCATCAGTACCGCCAAACACTTCAGGACACTTCCTCTGCGCTTCTGCTTTAGATGAAAGTTTTAAAGGCTCCCAGACAGCAGCAGGTTGTTCAGGGTAATTCAATTAAAGTGATACAGCAGCAGGAGAAACTCTCCAGTACCGCCAAACACTTCAGAACACTTCCTCTGCACTTCTGCTTTAGATCAAAGTTTTAAAGGCTCCCAGATAGCAGCAGGTTATTATGGGTAATTCAATTAAAGGGATACAGCATCAGGAGAAACTTGCAAGTACCGCCAAACACTTCAGGACACTTCCTCTGCACTTCTGCTTTAGATGAAAGTTTTAAAGGCTCACAGATAGCAGCAGGTTGTTATGGGTAATTCATTTAAAGGGATACCGCAGCAGGAGAAACTCACCAGTACCGCCAAACACTTCAGGACATTTCTGCTGCACTTCCGCTTTAGATAAAAGTTATATAGGCTCCCAGATAACAGCAGGTTGTTGTGGGTAATTCAATTAAAGGGATACAGCAGCAGGAGAAACTCGCCAGTACCGCCAAACACTTCAGGACACTTCCTCTGAGCTTCCGCTTTTGATGAAAGTTTTAAAGGCTCACAGATAGCAGCAGGTTGTTGTGGGTAATTCAATTAAATGGATACAGCATCGGAATAAACTCGCAAGTACCGCCAAACACTTCAGGACACTTCCTCTGCGCTTCTGCTTTAGATGAAAGTTTTATGGGCTCTCGGTTAGCAGCAGGTTGTTGTGGGTAATTCAATTAAAGGGATACAGCATCGGAATAAACTCGCAAGTACCGCCAAACACTTCAGGACACTTCCTCTGCACTTCTGCTTTTGATGAAAGTTTTAAGGGCTCACAGATTGCAGCAGGTTGTTGTGGGTAATTCAATTAAAGGGATACCGCAGCAGGAGAAACTTGCCAGTACCGCCAAACACTTCAGGACATTTCTGCTGCACTTCCGCGTTAGATGAAAGTTACATAGGCTCCCAGATAGCAGCAGGTTGTTGTGGGTAATTCAATTAAAGGGATAAAGCAGCAGGAGAAACTCATCAGTACCGCCAAACACTTCAGGACACTTCCTCTGCGCTTCTGCTTTAGATGAAAGTTTTAAAGGCTCCCAGACAGCAGCAGGTTGTTCAGGGTAATTCAATTAAAGTGATACAGCAGCAGGAGAAACTCCCCAGTACCGCCAAACACTTCAGAACACTTCCTCTGCACTTCTGCTTTAGATCAAAGTTTTAAAGGCTCCCAGATAGCAGCAGGTTATTATGGGTAATTCAATTAAAGGGATACAGCATCAGGAGAAACTTGCAAGTACCGCCAAACACTTCAGGACACTTCCTCTGCACTTCTGCTTTAGATGAAAGTTTTAAAGGCTCACAGATAGCAGCAGGTTGTTATGGGTAATTCATTTAAAGGGATACCGCAGCAGGAGAAACTCACCAGTACCGCCAAACACTTCAGGACATTTCTGCTGCACTTCCGCTTTAGATAAAAGTTATATAGGCTCCCAGATAACAGCAGGTTGTTGTGGGTAATTCAATTAAAGGGATACAGCAGCAGGAGAAACTCGCCAGTACCGCCAAACACTTCAGGACACTTCATCTGCGCTTCCGCTTTAGATGACAGTTTTAAAGGCTCACAGATAGCAGCAGGTTGTTGTGGGTAATTCAATTAAAGGGATACAGCATCAGGAGAAACTCGCAAGTACCGCCAAACACTTCAGGACGCTTCTGCTGCGCTTCCACTTTAGATGAAAGTTTTATAGGCTCTCAGATAGCAGCAGTTTGTTGTGGGTAATTCAATTAAAGGGATACAGCATCAGGAGAAACTTGCAAGTACCGCCAAACACTTCAGGACACTTCCTCTGCACTTCTGCTTTAGATGAAAGTTTTAAAGGCTCACAGATAGCAGCAGGTTGTTATGGGTAATTCATTTAAAGGGATACCGCAGCAGGAGAAACTCACCAGTACCGCCAAACACTTCAGGACATTTCTGCTGCACTTCCGCTTTAGATAAAAGTTATATAGGCTCCCAGATAACAGCAGGTTGTTGTGGGTAATTCAATTAAAGGGATACAGCAGCAGGAGAAACTCGCCAGTACCGCCAAACACTTCAGGACACTTCCTCTGAGCTTCCGCTTTTGATGAAAGTTTTAAAGGCTCACAGATAGCAGCAGGTTGTTGTGGGTAATTCAATTAAATGGATACAGCATCGGAATAAACTCGCAAGTACCGCCAAACACTTCAGGACACTTCCTCTGCGCTTCTGCTTTAGATGAAAGTTTTATGGGCTCTCGGTTAGCAGCAGGTTGTTGTGGGTAATTCAATTAAAGGGATACAGCATCGGAATAAACTCGCAAGTACCGCCAAACACTTCAGGACACTTCCTCTGCGCTTCTGCTTTTGATGAAAGTTTTAAGGGCTCACAGATTGCAGCAGGTTGTTGTGGGTAATTCAATTAAAGGGATACCGCAGCAGGAGAAACTTGCCAGTACCGCCAAACACTTCAGGACATTTCTGCTGCACTTCCGCGTTAGATGAAAGTTACATAGGCTCCCAGATAGCAGCAGGTTGTTGTGGGTAATTCAATTAAAGGGATAAAGCAGCAGGAGAAACTCATCAGTACCGCCAAACACTTCAGGACACTTCCTCTGCGCTTCTGCTTTAGATGAAAGTTTTAAAGGCTCCCAGACAGCAGCAGGTTGTTCAGGGTAATTCAATTAAAGTGATACAGCAGCAGGAGAAACTCTCCAGTACCGCCAAACACTTCAGAACACTTCCTCTGCACTTCTGCTTTAGATCAAAGTTTTAAAGGCTCCCAGATAGCAGCAGGTTATTATGGGTAATTCAATTAAAGGGATACAGCATCAGGAGAAACTTGCAAGTACCGCCAAACACTTCAGGACACTTCCTCTGCACTTCTGCTTTAGATGAAAGTTTTAAAGGCTCACAGATAGCAGCAGGTTGTTATGGGTAATTCATTTAAAGGGATACCGCAGCAGGAGAAACTCACCAGTACCGCCAAACACTTCAGGACATTTCTGCTGCACTTCCGCTTTAGATAAAAGTTATATAGGCTCCCAGATAACAGCAGGTTGTTGTGGGTAATTCAATTAAAGGGATACAGCAGCAGGAGAAACTCGCCAGTACCGCCAAACACTTCAGGACACTTCCTCTGAGCTTCCGCTTTTGATGAAAGTTTTAAAGGCTCACAGATAGCAGCAGGTTGTTGTGGGTAATTCAATTAAATGGATACAGCATCGGAATAAACTCGCAAGTACCGCCAAACACTTCAGGACACTTCCTCTGCGCTTCTGCTTTAGGTGAAAGTTTTATGGGCTCTCGGTTAGCAGCAGGTTGTTGTGGGTAATTCAATTAAAGGGATACAGCATCGGAATAAACTCGCAAGTACCGCCAAACACTTCAGGACACTTCCTCTGCGCTTCTGCTTTTGATGAAAGTTTTAAGGGCTCACAGATTGCAGCAGGTTGTTGTGGGTAATTCAATTAAAGGGATACCGCAGCAGGAGAAACTTGCCAGTACCGCCAAACACTTCAGGACATTTCTGCTGCACTTCCGCGTTAGATGAAAGTTACATAGGCTCCCAGATAGCAGCAGGTTGTTGTGGGTAATTCAATTAAAGGGATAAAGCAGCAGGAGAAACTCATCAGTACCGCCAAACACTTCAGGACACTTCCTCTGCGCTTCTGCTTTAGATGAAAGTTTTAAAGGCTCCCAGACAGCAGCAGGTTGTTCAGGGTAATTCAATTAAAGTGATACAGCAGCAGGAGAAACTCCCCAGTACCGCCAAACACTTCAGAACACTTCCTCTGCACTTCTGCTTTAGATCAAAGTTTTAAAGGCTCCCAGATAGCAGCAGGTTATTATGGGTAATTCAATTAAAGGGATACAGCATCAGGAGAAACTTGCAAGTACCGCCAAACACTTCAGGACACTTCCTCTGCACTTCTGCTTTAGATGAAAGTTTTAAAGGCTCACAGATAGCAGCAGGTTGTTATGGGTAATTCATTTAAAGGGATACCGCAGCAGGAGAAACTCACCAGTACCGCCAAACACTTCAGGACATTTCTGCTGCACTTCCGCTTTAGATAAAAGTTATATAGGCTCCCAGATAACAGCAGGTTGTTGTGGGTAATTCAATTAAAGGGATACAGCAGCAGGAGAAACTCGCCAGTACCGCCAAACACTTCAGGACACTTCCTCTGAGCTTCCGCTTTTGATGAAAGTTTTAAAGGCTCACAGATAGCAGCAGGTTGTTGTGGGTAATTCAATTAAATGGATACAGCATCGGAATAAACTCGCAAGTACCGCCAAACACTTCAGGACACTTCCTCTGCGCTTCTGCTTTAGATGAAAGTTTTATGGGCTCTCGGTTAGCAGCAGGTTGTTGTGGGTAATTCAATTAAAGGGATACAGCATCGGAATAAACTCGCAAGTACCGCCAAACACTTCAGGACACTTCCTCTGCGCTTCTGCTTTTGATGAAAGTTTTAAGGGCTCACAGATTGCAGCAGGTTGTTGTGGGTAATTCAATTAAAGGGATACCGCAGCAGGAGAAACTTGCCAGTACCGCCAAACACTTCAGGACATTTCTGCTGCACTTCCGCGTTAGATGAAAGTTACATAGGCTCCCAGATAGCAGCAGGTTGTTGTGGGTAATTCAATTAAAGGGATAAAGCAGCAGGAGAAACTCATCAGTACCGCCAAACACTTCAGGACACTTCCTCTGCGCTTCTGCTTTAGATGAAAGTTTTAAAGGCTCCCAGACAGCAGCAGGTTGTTCAGGGTAATTCAATTAAAGTGATACAGCAGCAGGAGAAACTCTCCAGTACCGCCAAACACTTCAGAACACTTCCTCTGCACTTCTGCTTTAGATCAAAGTTTTAAAGGCTCCCAGATAGCAGCAGGTTATTATGGGTAATTCAATTAAAGGGATACAGCATCAGGAGAAACTTGCAAGTACCGCCAAACACTTCAGGACACTTCCTCTGCACTTCTGCTTTAGATGAAAGTTTTAAAGGCTCACAGATAGCAGCAGGTTGTTATGGGTAATTCATTTAAAGGGATACCGCAGCAGGAGAAACTCACCAGTACCGCCAAACACTTCAGGACATTTCTGCTGCACTTCCGCTTTAGATAAAAGTTATATAGGCTCCCAGATAACAGCAGGTTGTTGTGGGTAATTCAATTAAAGGGATACAGCAGCAGGAGAAACTCGCCAGTACCGCCAAACACTTCAGGACACTTCCTCTGAGCTTCCGCTTTTGATGAAAGTTTTAAAGGCTCACAGATAGCAGCAGGTTGTTGTGGGTAATTCAATTAAATGGATACAGCATCGGAATAAACTCGCAAGTACCGCCAAACACTTCAGGACACTTCCTCTGCGCTTCTGCTTTAGATGAAAGTTTTATGGGCTCTCGGTTAGCAGCAGGTTGTTGTGGGTAATTCAATTAAAGGGATACAGCATCGGAATAAACTCGCAAGTACCGCCAAACACTTCAGGACACTTCCTCTGCGCTTCTGCTTTTGATGAAAGTTTTAAGGGCTCACAGATTGCAGCAGGTTGTTGTGGGTAATTCAATTAAAGGGATACCGCAGCAGGAGAAACTTGCCAGTACCGCCAAACACTTCAGGACATTTCTGCTGCACTTCCGCGTTAGATGAAAGTTACATAGGCTCCCAGATAGCAGCAGGTTGTTGTGGGTAATTCAATTAAAGGGAGAAAGCAGCAGGAGAAACTCATCAGTACCGCCAAACACTTCAGGACACTTCCTCTGCGCTTCTGCTTTAGATGAAAGTTTTAAAGGCTCCCAGACAGCAGCAGGTTGTTCAGGGTAATTCAATTAAAGTGATACAGCAGCAGGAGAAACTCTCCAGTACCGCCAAACACTTCAGAACACTTCCTCTGCACTTCTGCTTTAGATCAAAGTTTTAAAGGCTCCCAGATAGCAGCAGGTTATTATGGGTAATTCAATTAAAGGGATACAGCATCAGGAGAAACTTGCAAGTACCGCCAAACACTTCAGGACACTTCCTCTGCACTTCTGCTTTAGATGAAAGTTTTAAAGGCTCACAGATAGCAGCAGGTTGTTATGGGTAATTCATTTAAAGGGATACCGCAGCAGGAGAAACTCACCAGTACCGCCAAACACTTCAGGACATTTCTGCTGCACTTCCGCTTTAGATAAAAGTTATATAGGCTCCCAGATAACAGCAGGTTGTTGTGGGTAATTCAATTAAAGGGATACAGCAGCAGGAGAAACTCGCCAGTACCGCCAAACACTTCAGGACACTTCCTCTGAGCTTCCGCTTTTGATGAAAGTTTTAAAGGCTCACAGATAGCAGCAGGTTGTTGTGGGTAATTCAATTAAATGGATACAGCATCGGAATAAACTCGCAAGTACCGCCAAACACTTCAGGACACTTCCTCTGCGCTTCTGCTTTAGATGAAAGTTTTATGGGCTCTCGGTTAGCAGCAGGTTGTTGTGGGTAATTCAATTAAAGGGATACAGCATCGGAATAAACCGGCAAGTACCGCCAAACACTTCAGGACACTTCCTCTGCGCTTCTGCTTTTGATGAAAGTTTTAAGGGCTCACAGATTGCAGCAGGTTGTTGTGGGTAATTCAATTAAAGGGATACCGCAGCAGGAGAAACTTGCCAGTACCGCCAAACACTTCAGGACATTTCTGCTGCACTTCCGCGTTAGATGAAAGTTACATAGGCTCCCAGATAGCAGCAGGTTGTTGTGGGTAATTCAATTAAAGGGATAAAGCAGCAGGAGAAACTCATCAGTACCGCCAAACACTTCAGGACACTTCCTCTGCGCTTCTGCTTTAGATGAAAGTTTTAAAGGCTCCCAGACAGCAGCAGGTTGTTCAGGGTAATTCAATTAAAGTGATACAGCAGCAGGAGAAACTCTCCAGTACCGCCAAACACTTCAGAACACTTCCTCTGCACTTCTGCTTTAGATCAAAGTTTTAAAGGCTCCCAGATAGCAGCAGGTTATTATGGGTAATTCAATTAAAGGGATACAGCATCAGGAGAAACTTGCAAGTACCGCCAAACACTTCAGGACACTTCCTCTGCACTTCTGCTTTAGATGAAAGTTTTAAAGGCTCACAGATAGCAGCAGGTTGTTATGGGTAATTCATTTAAAGGGATACCGCAGCAGGAGAAACTCACCAGTACCGCCAAACACTTCAGGACATTTCTGCTGCACTTCCGCTTTAGATAAAAGTTATATAGGCTCCCAGATAACAGCAGGTTGTTGTGGGTAATTCAATTAAAGGGATACAGCAGCAGGAGAAACTCGCCAGTACCGCCAAACACTTCAGGACACTTCCTCTGAGCTTCCGCTTTTGATGAAAGTTTTAAAGGCTCACAGATAGCAGCAGGTTGTTGTGGGTAATTCAATTAAATGGATACAGCATCGGAATAAACTCGCAAGTACCGCCAAACACTTCAGGACACTTCCTCTGCGCTTCTGCTTTAGATGAAAGTTTTATGGGCTCTCGGTTAGCAGCAGGTTGTTGTGGGTAATTCAATTAAAGGGATACAGCATCGGAATAAACTCGCAAGTACCGCCAAACACTTCAGGACACTTCCTCTGCGCTTCTGCTTTTGATGAAAGTTTTAAGGGCTCACAGATTGCAGCAGGTTGTTGTGGGTAATTCAATTAAA
Organism: Ambystoma mexicanum; assembly: GCF_040938575.1. Classification (NCBI taxonomy): domain Eukaryota; kingdom Metazoa; phylum Chordata; class Amphibia; order Caudata; family Ambystomatidae; genus Ambystoma; species Ambystoma mexicanum. The sequence continues at coordinate 483,516,706 of NC_090932.1, read as the reverse complement.
GGGATACCGCAGCAGGAGAAACTTGCCAGTACCGCCAAACACTTCAGGACATTTCTGCTGCACTTCCGCGTTAGATGAAAGTTACATAGGCTCCCAGATAGCAGCAGGTTGTTGTGGGTAATTCAATTAAAGGGATAAATCAGCAGGAGAAACTCATCAGTACCGCCAAACACTTCAGGACACTTCCTCTGCGCTTCTGCTTTAGATGAAAGTTTTAAAGGCTCCCAGACAGCAGCAGGTTGTTCAGGGTAATTCAATTAAAGTGATACAGCAGCAGGAGAAACTCTCCAGTACCGCCAAACACTTCAGAACACTTCCTCTGCACTTCTGCTTTAGATCAAAGTTTTAAAGGCTCCCAGATAGCAGCAGGTTATTATGGGAAATTCAATTAAAGGGGTACAGCGGCAGGAGAAACTCGCAAGTACCGCCAAACACTTCAGGACACTTCAGCTGCCTTTCCCCTTTAGATGAAAGTTTTAAAGGCTCCCAGATAGCAGCATGTTGTTCTGGGTAATACAATTAAAGGGATACAGCAGAAAGAGAAACTAGCAAGTACCACCAAACATTTCAGGGCACTTCCGCTGTGCTTCTGGTTTAAATGAAAGTTTTAAAGGCTCCCAGATAGCAGCAGGTTATTCTGGGTAATTCAATTAAAGTGATACAGCAGCAGGAGAAACTCGCCAGTACCACCAAACACTTCAGGACACTTCCTCTGCACTTCCGCTTTAGATGAAAGTTTTAAAGGCTCACAGATAGCAGCAGGTTGTTCTGGGTAATTCATTTAAAGGTATACAGCAGCAGGAGAAACTCGCCAGTACCGCCAAACACTTCAGGACACTTCCTCTGCGCTTCTGCTTTAGATGACAGTTTTAAAGGCCCCCAGATAGCAGCAGGTTGTTCTGGGTAATTGAATTAAAGGGATACAGCAGCAGGAGAAACTTGCCAGAACCGCCAAACACTTCAGGACACTTCCGGTGCGCTTCCGCTTTAGATGAAAGTTTTATAGGCTCTCAGATAGCAGCAGGTTGTTGTGGGTAATTCCATTAAAGGGATACAGCAGCAGGAGAAACTCGCCAGTACCGCCAAACACTTCAGGACACTTCATCTGTGCTTCCGCTTTAGATGAAAGTTTTAAAGGCTCCCAAATAGCAGCAGGTTGTTCGGGGTAATTCAATTAAAGGGATACAGCAGCAGGAGAAACTTGCAAGTACCGCTAAACACTTAAGGACACTTCTGCTGAGCTTCCACTTTAGATGAAAGTTTTATAGGCTCCCAGATAGCAGCAGGTTGTTGTGGGTAATTCAATTAAAGGGGTTCAGCAGCAGGAGAAACTCGCCAGTACCGCCAAATACTTCAGGACACTTCCTCTGCGCTTAAGCTTTAGATGAAAGTTTTAAAGGTTCCCAGATAGCAGTGGGTTGTTGTGGGTAATTCAATTAAAGGGATACAGCAGCAGGAGAAACTCGCCAGTACCTCGAAACACCTCAGGACACTTCTACTGCGCTTTTGCTTTAGATGAAAGTTTTATAGGCTCCCGGATAGCAGCAGGTTGTTGTGTTAATTCAATTAAAGGGATACAGCAGCAGGAGAAACTTGAAAGTACCCCCAAACATTTCAGGACACTTCCTCTGCGCATCCGCTTTAGATCAAAGTTTTAAAGGCTCACAGATAGCAGCAGGTTGTACTGAGTAATTCAATTAAAGGGATAAAGCAGCAGGAGAAACTCGTAAGTACTGCCAAACACTTCAGGACACTTCGGCTGTGCTTCTGCTTTAGATGAAAGTTTTAAAGGCTCCCAGCTAGAAGCAGGTTGTACTGGGTAATTCAATTAAAGGTATGCAGCAGCAGGAGCAACTCGTAAGGGTTGCCAGTGAATTCGTCGAAAAAAATTGGTCGACCAGACAAATGGTCGAATCAAATTGGTCGAAAACCATTTCGTCGAATTTTTTTTTTTTCTATTTTAACCCTTTTTTTTTTTTTTTTTTGGGGGGGTCCCCCCCCCAACCCCCTTTTTTTCTCTAAAAACCCATTTTTTAACAAAACGAAAACCCAAAAATAAATATATAAATAAAAAAAAAATTTCGACGAAATGGTTTTCGACCAAATTGCGTCGACCAAATTGCAGTCGACCAGTTTTTTTTCGACGAGTTGACTGGACACCACTCATAAGTACCGCCAAACAATTCAGGACACTTCGGCTGCGCTTCTGCTTTCGATGAACGTTTTAAAGGCTCCCAGATAGCAGCAGGTTGTTCTGGGTAATTCAATTAAAGTGATAGAGCAGCAGGATAAACTCGCCAGTACCACCAAACACTTCAGGACACTTCCTATCCGCTTCTGCTTTAGATGAAAGTTTTAAAGGCTCCCAGATAGCAGCAGGTTGTTCTGGGTAATTCAATGAAAGGGATACAGCAGCAGGAGAAGCTCACCAGTACCGCCAAATACTTCAGGACATTTCTGCTGCACTTCTGCTTTAAATGAAAGTTATATAGGCTCCCAGATAGCAGCAGGTTGTTGTGGGTAATTCAATTAAAAGGATACAGCAGCAGGAGAAACTCGCCAGTACCGCCAAACACTTCAAGACACTTCCTCTGCGCTTCCGCTTCAGATGAAAGTTTTAAAGGCTCCCAGATAGCAGCAGGTTGTTCGGGGTAATTCAATTAAAGGGATACAGAAGCAAGAGAAACTCGCCAGTACCGCCAAACACTTCAGGACACTTTGGCTGTGCTTCTGCTTTAGATGAAAGTTTTAAAGGCTCCCAGATAGCAGAAGGTTGTTCTGGGTAATTCAATTAAAGGGGTAAAGCATCAGGAGAAACTGGCAAGTACCACCAAACACTTCAGGACACTGCCTCTGCGCTTCCGCTTTAGATGAAAGTTTTAAAGGCTCCCAGATAGCAGCAGGTTGTTGTGGGTAATTCAATTAAAGGGATACAGAAGCAAGAGAAACTTGCCAGTACTGCCAAACATTTCAGGACACTTCTTCTGCGCTTCTGCTTTAAATGAAAGTTTTAAATGCTCACAAATAGCAGCAGGTTATTCTGGGTAATTCAGTTAAAGTGATACAGCAGCAGGAAACACTTGCCAGTACCGCCAAACACTTCAGGACACGTCCGCTGCGCTTCCGCTTCAGATGAAAGTTTTAAAGGCTCCCAGATAGCAGCAGGTTGTTCTAGGTAATTCAATTAAAGGGATACAGCATCAGGAGAAACACACAAGTACCGCCAAACACTTCAGGACACTTCCTCTGCGCTTCCACTTTAGATTAAAGTTTTAAAGGCTCACAGATAGCAGCAGGTTGTTCTGGGTAATTCAACTAAAGGGATACAGTGTAACGCTCACCTGATTCCCACTGAGGCGCGGGTCTTGGCAGGAAGGTGTCTGTGACTCGAAAAGTGATGTGCAGGACTCGATTGGCTTCTGGGGTCGAACCTCTTCGCACTGTGTGTCGAACTCAAAGAGTGAGGTTTCTGCAGGTGAAAGAATATGGGGGTTAATGGCCTGGGTTGTTGAATGTCCCTCTCTCTCTCTCTCTCTCTTCCCAGCTTTTCTGTAGAGCCCCCCCCAGGTCAACGCGCTCACCTTAGATAGGTGAATGCTGGCCTCTCCATCTGCGTCTGGTGCAGGGTGCCGTTGCCAGTTCCTTCACTGGTGAAACATTGGCCTCTTGAATTCAGAGGATGGTTATCGTCATTATCTGCACGAGCGGTGAGTTTCTGGACACCTTTTGTCTTTATAGTCTTTAAATGCGTGGCACGTTAATATTGAAGACTCTGTATAATGCATTTCCCTTATGTATTGCAGGACTCTTGGGATGGAAGATGGAGTGAAGCGCCTGGAAATTCGTAAGTATGGCAAGCGCTCTAACTGTCTCTTTCCTTGCAGCTTAGTTCGTGTTAAAGAGACGCCGGAGTATTCGCAGGTGTTTTATTGCGACGAGCGTGATGGGCGTGAGTAAATACCTGCTTAATGTCTTTTTCTTTTATCTTTCAGATGTTGGTTTGCAGCGCCGGAGTCAGCGGAATGCTAGTAAGTTTTAACTATATTTTGTCTTCTCAGGCAGCGATGCAGAATGAAGAAATCCGGAATTCACGGCGTGCCGGTAAGTATAACAATGCTTTTGACTTTGCAGGCGAAGGTGCAGCGTGAAGACACGGCCGCTGCTGATGGATCAGGTGAGAAAGCACTATGTGTAGAGTTTGTCTTGCTAACCTGTTGTTTCTTGTCTTTTGCAGGTGCTGATGTTGACTGGATACAGGAATGGTAAGTATAATTCTTGCAGGTTCAGGATCGAAAGAGGAAAGGCTGGAACAGACTCGTTGAGCGTTCTGCTGCAGATGCAGAATAACGCGAAGCACGTTTCATCTGTCGGGTGTGGTTTAAATAGCCTTGGAGTGATGAGGGGTCTTCTTCCACGGCCCCGCCTAGGTAAGAAAAGAGTTCCAGTTTCCAGAAGAGTTCCAGTGCTGTATCCAGGGAGTGGAGCTGCCCCACCCAAGTAAGAAAGTAGTTCCTGTTCACAGAGGGCTTCTAAGTGGCTAGTAAGTAAGCAGCATGGTCTGCTGCAGGTAAGTCCACCCAAGCACTTTCACACCAATTATGAGCCCGGCGCTTCCAGTGCCGGGACCGATGGTTTTGATGAGCCTGGTGCCACCGGCGCTAGGACAGGGTCCAAAAGGTCCCAGTAGGGACCGGCTGGTGCCTAGGATTAGGGTTAGGGGCCTGCTCCCAAGGACGTTGGGCTGGTCCTGGCTCCTTGGGAACAGTGATCATGACAGCACCCCCCCTCAAGGCCCCTCCTAAGCGTGTCTTTTTTTCCGGGGGTTTTGGCTTGTTGGGGTGATTCAGATGGAATTTCTTGACCAGACGAGGTGCGTGGACATATTCTGAGGGTTCCCAAGACCTCTCCTGGGAGCCGTATCCTTTCCAATCAACCAGATAATATAACTTAGATTTGGAGATTTTGGAGTCTAGGATGTTCTTCACTTCGAATTCAAGTTCTCTATCTACTAAAACCGGTTCTGGAAGTTCAGTCAATCGGGTTTCTGGTTGTATTGGTTTTAATAAGGAGACATGGAATACTGGATGTATTTTCATATGCCAATTTGACAGCCACCGGATTAATTATGGCAGATATGAGATAGGGTCCAAGGTATCTCGGGATGAAGGTGCAGGGTCCTTTTAGAGACAGGTGCTTAGTGGAAAACCAGACCTGATCTCCTACAGCGTAGTGAGGGGCCTCTTTACGGTGTCGATCTGCTCCTTTTTTGAATTGAGCTTTAGCTCTTTGCAGATGGGCAGTGGCTTCCTTAAAAGCACGGGTGATTTCTGAGTGCAAGTGATCCACAGCAGGTGCTTCAAATTCTTGGGGAGGATCCAGGTTGGAGGTTCTAGGATGGTGTCCGTATAATAGGAAAAAAGGAGTCTTCCCGGTTCCAGAATGAGTCGAATTGTTGTAAGCGTATTCAGCGATCCAAAGAATATCCTTCCAGGGGTTTTCAGTTTGTTGGAGCATGCAACGTAGATATTGTTCTAGTGTCTGATTTGTCCTTTCGGTTTGTCCGTCAGTTTGGGGATGGTGACTGGTCGAAAGTCTTACATCAATTTGGGCTAGACGACAGCAACTGCGCCAGAATTGGGAGATGAATTGACTTCCCCTATCGGAGACTAAAACCGAGGGAAAACCGTGTAAGCGAACAATGTTTTCCAAGAATTCTCGAGCCAATACTGAGGCTGAAGGTAGACCCTTCCGGAGAATGAAGTGAGCCATCTTGGAGAATAGATCCACGACTACTAAAATGGTAGTATACCCCGAGCATGGAGGTAAGTCCGTGATAAAATCCATGGACAAGGTATGCCATGGACAGGGAGGGATGTCTAGTGGCTGTAATAGGACGGCTGGTTTCTGCTTCTGACTTTTATTCTGGGCACACACACCGCAGGAGATTACAAAGTCTCTAATATCCTTTTTCCATGATGGCCACCAGAAATGTCTTTTAATCTTTTCCATGGTTTTGGTAATGCCAGGGTGACCCTCCATTAGAGAGTCGTGATAACAGGAGATTACTTGTTTTTGTATTTTCTCACAGGGCAAGTGCAATCGTCCTCGGAAATATGGTAGGTCTTGATCCACTGAGGATTCTTTTCCCTTTAATTGCCAGTCCTGCAAATCGGGCGGAGTTAGGATTGATTTAACCGTGGTCTTGATGTCTTCAAAAGATTGAGTGCTGACCAAACCCAAAATCCTTTGTTCTGGGATTATGGGTATTGGTTCTGGATTGGTCAAATGTTCATCTACTCCCATCCGGGAGAGGGCATCTGATTTCCGTTCTTACTGCCTGGTCAATAAGTAATTATAAAGTCAAATTCAGCCAGAAACAGAGCCCAGCGAAGCTGTCTGGAAGACTGAGCTTTGGCCGTCTTTAGATATTTTAAATTGCGGTGATCAGTCATTACGGTGACTGTGTGTCTGGCTCCTAAAAGATAATGCCGCCATGCTTTAAAGGCCGATCTGATAGCTAAAAGTTCCTTGTCTGTAATTGAATAGTTGATCTCGGGAGCCGAAAACTTGCGGGACCAAAAGGCTACAGGGTGTAACTGGTGTGTGACCGGATCTCTTTGTGATAAAACTGCCCCCATAGCAAGACTAGAAGCATCCGTTTCCATGATGTAGGGGAGTTCTGGGCGAGGATGTTTTAGAACAGGTGCAGAAATGAATTTAGCTTTTAAGTCCTGAAAAGCTTGTTCTGCTTCAGAAGACCACTCAAAACGTTTGTTCTTTTTTAACAGAGCGGTGATGGGCTGGACTATCCGAGAAAATTCAGGAATAAATCTGCGGTAAAATTTAGCGAAGCCTAACATGCTTTGAACTCCTTTTACAGAGGTTGGTGATGGCCACTTGATGATTGCATCGACTTTCTTTGAATCCATATGGACTCTGTTAGGTGACAATATGAATCCCAGGAACTCGATTTCAGTTACGTTGAAAACGCATTTTTCAAGCTTAGCAAAAAGATTATGTTGACGCAATCTCTCGAGAACCTTTTTAACGTGTCTCTGGTGTTCCTCTTCGGATGATGAATAGACAAGGATGTCATCAATGTAGACAACAACACACACGTCTATGAGTTCTCTAAGGACATCGTTCATAAAATATTGGAAAGACGCAGGAGCGTTACAAAGTCCAAAGGGCATCACTTGATATTCGAATAGCCCGTACCTGGTGCGGAAGGCCATTTTCCATTCATCGCCCTCTTTTATCCGTACCAAGTGGTAGGCTCCTCTGAGATCCAATTTTGTATATATACATGCGTCTTTGACTTGGCGCTGGAGTTCAGGGATCAAAGGTAACGGGTATCTGTTTTTAACAGTGATTTGATTCAGGGCGCGATAATCTATGCAAGTCCTAAGGTCTCCTTCCTTTTTCGGAACGAAGAACAAAGCCGATGAAGCTGGAGATTTTGAAGGACGAATAAACCCGATAGCTAGGTATTGGTCCAAATATTGTCTGAGGTGAAGATTCTCTGGCTCGGTGAGGGCATAAATCCTGCTGCAAGGAGGAGTTGTTCTGGGTATCAAATCTATTTGACAGTCGTAAGACCTATGAGGAGGCAGGGTGTTAGCTTGATCCTTCTGGAAGACGTCTTGGAATTCCTGGTATTCGGGAGGTAATTTGGGAACCTCCTCCAAAGAGATTGCCGCCAGTGAAACATCAGGCCTAGGATAACAAGTGGTAAAACATTCTGGAAACTGAACCGTCTTTGCTCGCCAATCGATCTGAGGATTGTGCTTCTCTAACCAAGGGATTCCCAGAATGATCTGGAACTGAGGAGCCTTGATCACATCAAACACGATTCTCTCCCGGTGTCCATCTTGACTCACTAGCGTCACTTCTTGGGTGGCATGCGTTACTGGTCCGGAGGCTATCTCCGTGCCATTCACAGTAGTAATGACGTCTTTTACAGCCTTAGGGACAAGGGGTAGATTCATCCTTGATACCATTTCACGGTCCACATAATTACCGATTGCTCCACTGTCGATGTAAGCTTCAATTGCATGCAAACGATCCGGACGTTCAGGACTAATGAGGACCAGGGGTACCACGAAATGCGAGGTCAAGGGACAAATCTTAACGCTCGGCCAGAGGACCTCTACTCTTGCCGGGCTAGGTCGTTTCCCTGCTCAGAATTTGTGGTACAGGTATCCGCGGCTCCTACAACCTTCTTAGCTGGTTTCACTGGACAGTCCCGAAGAAAGTGTCCTGAGTTTCCGCAATAGAGGCATAATTGCAGCTGCCTTCTTCTTTCCCGCTCTTTCTGGGTTAAAGGTCCTTTCATACCCCCTATTTGCATGGGTTCCACCGTGTCAGCTCCCCTAGTAGAGGTTTGTGGTTTAGAAAACACTCGGGTATCAAATTTGGAACAATCTGCCTTCCTGTTCTGTAGTCTGTGGTCCAATTGGACAACTAAGTCAATATAGTCTGAGCATTCTTGTGGAGGATTCAGAACTTGAGCTAACACATCCTTGAGCTCTCCACGCAGGCCTCTGTAGAAAAGCGTTATTCTCTTATCCTCGGGCCATTGAGTTTCCACTATAAGTCTGTTGAATGAGGCTATATAAGTCAAGAGGTCTTGATTACCCTGTCGTAATGAAAGAAGTTCATTGTCCAAGGCCTGCCCTTGTGCATGTCTTGCGAACAGTTTCTCCATGCTGGACTGGAAGGCCTGGAAATCATGTAAAACCGGATCATCCTGGGTGACTAAAGGGATCGACCAATCTGCGGCGCTGCCACTGAGATAAGAAAGCACGAAAGCCACCTTGGTCTGGTCTGTTGGGAAAGCAGCTGGTCGACATAAGAAGTGTAAGCGGCACTGGTTGATGAACACCGCGAATTTCTTTGGATCACCAGAAAAGCGTTCGGGCGGAGCCAAGGGCACATTACCGGGCAGATTGATTTGCACTGGATTTAAAGATGATGCAGAAGGATAACTTCCTCCTGGAACGGGCAAAGGTGTCTGTCCTGCCTGAATTTGTAGCAACTGCCTAGCGAGGTCCTCAGTTCGCTCTTTGGAAATTATCAGTTCTCTTCTCAGAGAGTTTGTTTCCTGACGAGCTGCATGTACTTCTGCTCTTAATTCTCCGAGCAACTGGGCTAGTTGATCAGTGTCTGAGGTTTCCATTGCGCCTGGGTAGGAGTGTTGTGGTGGGCTTCGCGTTCTGTAACGCTCACCTGATTCCCACGGAGGCGCGGGTCTTGGCAGGAAGGTGTCTGTGACTCGAAAAGTGATGTGCAGGACTCGATTGGCTTCTGGGGTCGAACCTCTTCGCACTGTGTGTCGAACTCGAAGAGTGAGGTTTCTGCAGGTGAAAGAATATGGGGGTTAATGGCCTGGGTTGTTGAATGTCCCTCATTCTCTCTCTTCCCAGCTTTTCTGTAGAGCCCCCCCCCAGGTCAACGTGCTTACCTTAGATAGGTGAATGCTGGGCTCTCCATCTGCGTCTGGTGCAGGGTTCCGTTGCCAGTTCCTTCACTGGTGAAACATTGGCCTCTTGAATTCAGAGGATGGTTACCGTCGTTATCCGCACGAGCGGTGAGTTTCTGGACACCTTTTGTCTTTATAGTCTTTAAATGCGTGGCACGTTAATATTGAAGACTCTGTATAATGCATTTCCCTTATGTATTGCAGGACTCTTGGGATGGAAGATGGAGTGAAGCGCCTGGAAATTCGTATTTATGGCAAGCGCTCTAACTGTCTCTTTCCTTGCAGCTTAGTTCGTGTTAAAGAGACGCCGGAGTATTCGCAGGCGTTTTATTGCGACGAGCGTGATGGGCGTGAGTAAATACCTGCTTAATGTCTTTTTCTTTTGTCTTTCAGATGTTAGTTTGCAGCGCCGGAGTCAGCGGAATGCTAGTAAGTTTTAACTAAATTTTGTCTTCTCAGGCGGCGATGCAGAATGAAGAAATCCGGAATTCACGGCGTGCCGGTAAGTATAACAATGCTTTTGACTTTGCAGGCGAAGGTGCAGCGTGAAGACACGGCCGCTGCTGATGGATCAGGTGAGAAAGCACTGTGTGTAGAGTTTGTCTTGCTAACCTGTTGTTTCTTGTCTTTTGCAGGTGCTGATGTTGACTGGATACAGGAATGGTAAGTATAATTCTTGCAGGTTCAGGATCGAAAGAGGAAAGGCTGGAACAGACTCGGTGAGCGTTCTGCTGCAGATGCAGAATAACGCGAAGCACGTTTCATCTATCGGGTGTGGTTTAAATAGCCTTGGAGTGATGAGGCGTCTTCTTCCACGGCCCCGCCTAGGTAAGAAAAGAGTTCCAGTTTCCAGAAGAGTTCCAGTGCTGTATCCAGGGAGTGGAGCTGCCCCACCCAGGTAAGAAAGTAGTTCCTGTTCACAGAGGGCTTCTAAGTGGCTGGTAAGTAAGCAGCATGGTCTGCTGCAGGTAAGTCCACCCAAGCACTTTCACACCAATTATGAGCCCGGCGCTTCCAGTGCCGGGACCGATGGTTTTGATGAGCCTGGTGCAACCGGCACCAGGACAGGGTCCAAAAGGTCCCAGTAGGGACCGGCTGGTGCCTAGGATTAGTGTTAGGGGCCTGCTCCCAAGGACGTTGGGCTGGGCCTGGCTCCTTGGGAACAGTGATCATGACATACAGCAGCAGGAGAAACTCGCGAGTACCGCTAAACACTTCAGACACTTCGGCTGCGCTTCTGCTTTAAATGAAAGTTTTAAAGGCTCCCAGATAGCAGCAAGTTGTTCTGGGTAATTCAATAAAAGTGATACAGCATCATGAGAAACTCGCCAGTACCGCCAAACACTTCAGGACACTTCCTCTGCGGTTCCGCTTTAGATGACAGTTTTAAAGGCTCCCAGATAGCAGCAGGTTGTTGTGGGTAATTCGATGAAGGGATACAGCAGCAGGAGAAACTCGCCAGAACCACCAAACACTTCAGGACACTTCCGGTGCGCTTCCGCTTTAGATGAAAGTTTTATAGGCTCCCAGATAGGAGCAGGTTGTTGTGGGTAATTCAATTAAAGGGATACAGCATCAGGAGAAACTCGCAAGTACGGCCAAACACTTCAGGACACTTCCTCTGCCCTTCCGCTTTAGATGACAGTTTTAAAGGCTCCCAGATAGCAGCAGGTTGTTCTGGGTAATTCAATTAAAGGGATACAGCAGCAGTAGAAACTCGCCAGTAACGCCAAGCACTTCAGGGCACTTCTGCTGCGCTTCCGCTGTAGATGAAAGTTTTATAGGCTCTCAGATAGCTTCAGTTTGTTGTGGGTAATTCAATTAAAGAGATACAGCAGCAAGAGAAACTCACCAGTACCACCAAACACTTCAGGACATTTCTGCTGCACTTCCGCTTTAGATAAAAGCTATATAGGCTCACAGATAGCAGCAGGTTGTTGTGGGTAATTTAATTAAAGGGATACAGCAGCAGGAGAAACTCGCCAGGATACTTCTGGTCCGCTTCCGCTTTAGATGAAAGTTTTATAGGCTCCCAGATAGCAGCAGGTTGTTGTGGGTAATTCAATTAAATGGATACAGCAGCAGGAGAAACTCGCTAGTACTGCCAAACACTTCAGGACACTACTGCTGCGCTTCCGCTTTAGATGAAAGTTTTATGGGCTCTCGGATAGCAGTAGGTTTTGTGGGTAATTCAATTAAAGGGATACAGCATCGGAATACACTCGGAAGTACCGCCAAACACTTCAGGACACTTCCTCTGCGCTTCTGCTTTAGATGAAAGTTTTAAGGGCTCACAGATTACAGCAGGTTGTTGTGGGTAATTCAATTAAAGGTATACCGCAGCAGGAGAAACTCACCAGTACCGCCAAAGTCTTCAGGACATTTCTGCTGCACTTCCGCTTTAGATGAAAGTTATATAGGCTCCCAGATAGCAGCAGGTTGTTGTGGGTAATTCAATTAAAGGGATAAAGCAGCAGGAGTAACTCGTCAGTACCGCCAAACACTTCAGGACACTTCCTCTGCTCTTCTGCTTTAGATGAAAGTTTTAAAGGCTCCCAGAGAGCAGCAGGTTGTTCAGGGTAATTCAATTAAAGTGATACAGCAGCAGGAGAAACTCTCCAGTACCGCCAAACACTTCAGAACACTTCCTCTGCACTTCTGCTTTAGATCAAAGTTTTAAAGGCTCCAAGATAGCAGCAGGTTGTTGTGGGTAATTCAATTAAAGGGAAACAGCATCAGGAGAAACTTGCAAGTACCGCCAAACACTTCAGGACACTTCCTCTGCGCTTCCACTTTAGATGACAGTTTTAAAGGCTCCCAGATAGCAGCAGGTTGTTCTGGGTAATTCAATTAAAGGGATAAAGCAGCAGTAGAAACTCGCCAGTACCGCCAAACACTTTAGGACACTTCTGCTGCGCTTCCGCTTTAGATGAAAGTTGTATAGGCTCTCAGATAGCAGCAGTTTGTTGTGGGTAATTCAATTAAAGGGATACAGCATCAGGAGAAACTTGCAAGTACCGCCAAACACTTCAGGACACTTCCTCTGCACTTCTGCTTTAGATGAAAGTTTTAAAGGCTCACAGATAGCAGCAGGTTGTTGTGGGTAATTCAATTAAAGGGATACCGCAGCAGGAGAAACTCACCAGTACCGCCAAACACTTCAGGACATTTCCGCTGCACTTCCTCTTTAGATAAAAGTTATATAGGCTCCCAGATAGCAGCACGTTGTTGTGGGTAATTCAATTAAAGGGATACAGCAGCAGGCGAAACTCGTCAGTACCGCCATACACTTCAGGACACTTCCTCTGAGCTTCCGCTTTTGATGAAAGTTTTAAAGGCTCACAGATAGCAGCAGGTTGTTGTGGGTAATTCAATTAAAGGGATACAGCAGCAGGGGAAACTCGCCAGAACCGCCAAACACTTCAGGATACTTCTGGTCCGCTTCCGCTTTAGATGAAAGTTTTATAGGCTCCCAGATAGCAGCAGGTTGTTGTGGGTAATTCAATTAAATGGATAGAGCAGCCGGAGAAACTCGCTAGTACTGCCAAACACTTCAGGACACTACTGCTGCGCTTCCGCTTTAGATGAAAGTTTTATGGGCTCTCGGATAGCAGCAGGTTGTTTTGGGTAATTCAATTAAAGGATACAGCATCGTAATAAACTCGCAAGTACCGCCAAACACTTCAGGACACTTCCTCTGCGCTTCTGCTTTAGATGAAAGTTTTAAGGGCTCACAGATTGTAGCAGGTTGTTGTGGGTAATTCAATTAAAGGGATACCACAGCAGGAGAAACTCACCAGTACCGCCAAACACTTCAGGACATTTCTGCTGCACTTCCCCTTTAGATGAAAGTTATATAGGCTCCCAGATAGCAGCAGGTTGTTGTGGGTAATTCAATTAAAGGAATAAAGCAGCAGGAGAAACTCGTCAGTACCGCCAAACACTTCAGGACACTTCCTCTGCGCTTCTGCTTTAGATGAAAGTTTTAAAGGCTCCCAGACAGCAGCAGGTTGTTCAGGGTAATTCAATTAAAGTGATACAGCAGCAGGAGAAACTCTCCAGTACCGCCAAACACTTCAGAACACTTCCTCTGCACTTCTGCTTTAGATCAAAGTTTTAAAGGCTCCCAGATAGCAGCAGGTTGTTATGGGAAATTCAATTAAAGGGGTACAGCAGCATGAGAAACTTCCAAGTACCGCCAAACACTTCAGGGCACTTCAGCTGCGCTTCTGGTTTAAATGAAAGTTTTAAAGGCTCCCAGATAGCAGCAGGTTATTCTGGGTAGTTCAATTAAAGTGATACAACAGCAGGAGAAACTCGCCAGTACCACCAAACACTTCAGGACCCTTCCTCTGCACTTCCGCTTTAGATGAATGTTTTAAAGGATCCCTGGTAGCAGCAGGTTGTTCTGGGTAAATCAATTAAAGGGATACAGCATCAGGAGAAACTCGCAAGTACCGCCAAACACTTCAGGACACTTCCTCTGCGCTTCCGCTTTAGATGAAAGTTTTAAAGGCTCACAGATAGCAGCAGGTTCTTCTGGGTAATTAATTTAAAGGTATACAGCAGCAGGAGAAACTCGCCAGTACCGCCAAACACTTCAGGACTCTTCCTCTGCGTTCCGCTTTAGATGACACTTTTAAAGGCCCCCAGATAGCAGCAGGTTGTTCTGGGTAATTGAATTAAAGGGATACAGCAGCAGGAGAAACTTGCAAGTACCGCCAAACACTTCAGGACACTTCCTCTGCACTTCTGCTTTAGATGAAAGTTTTAAAGGCTCACAGATAGCAGCAGGTTGTTGTGGGTAATTCAATTAAAGGGATACCGCAGCAGGAGAAACTCACCAGTACCGCCAAACACTTCAGGACACTTCCGGTGCGCTTCCGCTTTAGATGAAAGTTTTATAGGCTCTCAGATAGCAGCAGGTTGTTGTGCGTAATTCCATTAAAGGGATACAGCAGCAGGAGAAACTCGCCAGTACCGCCAAACACTTCAGGACACTTCATCTGTGCTTCCGCTTTAGATGAAAGTTTTAAAGGCTCCCAGACAGCAGCATGTTGTTCTGGATAATTCAGTTATAGGGAGGCAGCATCAGGAGAAACTCTCAAGTACCGCCAAACACTTCAGGACACTTCGGCTGTGCTTTTGCTTTAAATTAAAGTTTTAAAGGCTCCCAGATAGCAGCAGATTGTTCTGGGTAATTCAATGAAAGTGATACAGCAGCAGGAGAAACTCGTCAGTACCGCCAAACACTTCAGGACACTTCTGCACATGCATTACAATGTTTCAGTCTCAGATGATGCAGACATTTACTGTGCTGAATACACGGAATGAGGGGCTTTCGAATGCTAATGATCCCTTCCCAGTAAGCTCCAATTCACAATTGTGTCTGCCTCAGTCCAATAATAAAGATAAAACATAAAAAAAACAGATTTGGGGAACGTCCTGGGGCTGTGAATCTCACCTATGGCGTTTAGCATCACCGATGGCTTTTACCATCTCCGTACTTCAAAGCCCTGGTTCGTGCCAAACTGCAGTATGCAACAATAAAAAACAAACTTTTCTTAGCTTTTCAAGGAGGCAGACCTCTATGTTTACACTTTCTAAAACCTCACACTTTTCTGAATTTTTGGGGACGAGGATGAGTAGTGACACAGAGCAGTCTAGGTGTCACTACTGAGGGGGGACTGAAGGGGGAAGGGAGGGTGTGAATAGTGAGGCCTGAGACTACATTGGAGGAGAAACTTGAAAGGAGCTTGACTTTTAATTACTCATTGCAGATGGTTTACGTGATCATAATCCAGCTTCAAGGGCCAGCAAGCCTGGCATCATGGAGGGGGCACGCTCTGTGAATAGGCTGATAAGGTATACCCTTTGCCAAGTCTCCCTGTTCCTAGCCTCCCACAAAAGCCCACCATATCCTGTGAGCCAATACATGGCCTGAGTGTGCACGAACCCACTGCAGAATAGACAACCAAAGGAGAAGATGGAGATTTGTGCAGTTGACATTGCACATTATGTAAACCACTAGCCTTGGGTGGCAATTGTGAGTCGAAGAAGAATGGTGGGGGGAATGCCTTTAGTTCTAGGAGCAGGAGATGGCAAACGGGTCAACAGTCCGGGCACGTCGGAACTGCAAACATCTTGTGTAGGCAGGCACATCCCTGTCGCATGGGCTGAGCGCAGATCAATCCAATGTGAGGTAGACAGTAAGAGGCAAGGCTGGAACTCTGTGCAGTTTCCCTGGCATGTCAACCTCATCTCTAGCCATGTGCCACCATCAGTTCAGGGGGTAGGCACATCGGTGCATGCGTTCTGTTGCAGGAACAGCAGCAGCAGCACCAGTACATGTTTTGGACCATCATGTATGGCAAATAGAGCATCGTCCCATGGTGTTGCTGGTGTGTGGAGCCCAAGAAGTCAAAAAGTAGCATGAAGAGAACATTGGTAAAATTATGCATAACCGTGCACTGGGAGGCCCGGAAGGGCATTTGAATGCAGACAATATTCCTCAAAGTCCTGTGGTAGATGAAAGGAGAATTAAAGCTGACACAGGCGCAAAACTTTTAAAAGATGCATTAAATTGCATCGGACACAGCACCAGGCATTGAATGTTCCTCACTTTACACAGGTGGACTACTCAAACATTCAAAGCACAAATGGCATAAACTATACCGAAATCATGCAAAGTAAGAAAGGGCAATTCAAATTGATCGAATCCCGAAGCGAGAAAGTCAGTGCATTTTAAGGGCCAGATGTCATTTACAGGCATAAAGGAGCATGCTTATAGAGTTAAATAAATCGATGCAAACCTAGAGTTAGTGATCGTGGATCTGGGATTTAGAGAGTGGCTGTGCTTGTGTGTGGAGCCCAAAGCATGATGACAGAATGTCCATACTATGAGTGTGCTGCTCAGTCTGAAAGAGTGACTCCACGGGTTGCTACACGGTTTAGCCAAATAGATTGAGGCTAAAGGGAAAACTACCCGTTTACTGGTGCAATGCAGTCAAGTGCCCTCGAGTAGCTTACAAAGACTCAGTTGGATGGTCAGGGAAGTTTGCATTTCTGACACTACTTTCAGAGCTAAAGTGATCAGCACCATTCATGGTGAGCCCGCAGCAGCCTGACTGCAGAGGGCTTGCACACATATCTTCATCATCTAAAGCATGTAAAGTGTTGTCTTTCAGGTGATGGGCCAGGTGGAACTGATTTGAATGATCGTTTGCGGAATTTATGGATTTCCCTGTCATAATCTTCAGCAATAAGATTCCTGTTAATGCTTACAGAAGTAAACTCTTACATATTGAAGCTTCTCATGTCATCTTAGACAATAGCCCCAGCAACTCAAAGTGCCTTCAAACAGCGATTCCAGTTGCAGCAACTCGCTGCGTGATATGGAGTACAAGATAACCCTCTGGGTTATCTCTTCAAAAGGCTGAAGAAAGAAATATGCTGTTCAATATTTTCCAGGAAAGAAAGAAAGAAAGAAAGAAAGAAAGAAAGAAAGAAAGAAAGAAAGAAAGAAAGAAAGAAAGAAAGAAAGAAAGAAAGAAAGAAAGAAAGAAAGAAAGAAAGAAAGAAAGAAAAAGGAGGGAGGGAGGGAGGGAGGGGGATGGGTATTGACAATGAAACGTGAGTAAGTGCAGTGGCATTTGTCTGCAGATGCCAGGGAATGGGCTACCTAACCATGTTAGGCCATTCTAACATTTGTTGCAACCTCTAATGCTTTTGTTGGCCTTTTTTATCGTTTGTGTTATGTCTTTAACATGCCTGGCTAGCCCATTTTAAGTATTCCTAAATGTGTCTTCTTATTGTTCACCACTCACTAACCTGGTCAACTTTCTACCTTTTGCTATAATGCTCTCATGTGCCCCAGTGTGATTCAGCCCACATAGGATTGTCTCCTGGGGCCCACTGTCCTTGTCTCCCCTGTGCCACACGTTATTGTTCTCCTTCTGAGTATTTACTCTGTGGTGTGCCATTGTGATGTGATCTCCTGGTGCCCAATGCAATTAGTGACCTACCATGTTTTTGCTATCCAATGCCCAATGTCATCAATGTGAGTGGTTCATAGATATCAAAGCTTTACCTCATAGCATTCTGAGATGTTTCAAGGGACCCCACTGGGAATGTATCCTCTTTAGATTACCTGTTGATTATCTCTTTCTTTCCTCCCTGCTTTCCCCACTCTTGTCCAGGAACAGCCACCAACCACTTCCAGAGGCATCAGCACACTCAAGGGTTCCCCTGGACCTATGCTCTCAAATTTCTTACCTAAAGGCCACTTCTAGTGAGATGTCACCCAAGTGCTTCTCATCCTAAAAGTCGCCATGGCAATACCAGATGGGAGAGCTGAGTTGTAAAACAGCCATGCAACAACCTCCCTGCACTAACATTCCCAAACTCTCCTTTAAACATACTATACACATGCATACAAACCCACTCACACATGGCTATTGAATAATATGTATGTGCATATAGACTATTTACAAGGCATCACCTGTGACACACATTCACTTCGAGGTGTCAAGGAAAATGCTCCCAAAATACATCAAACAAAAGAATGCTACACCTCTTCAACCAACTTACTATTAAAGTTATGGCCAAGCTGTCCTAGCACCATGATCATGCAAGGCACCCCTCTGGACACACATTATTCTGTGCTCTCATCACATGAAACATAGAAAAAGGCCTGCATGCAGCGCTCAGGGTACTTCCGGTCTGCATGCATCATACAGTAGAGTCCCTGGAGAACATGCAAATGGAAGTGGTGCATGGTATGAACCCTGATATCATAGCATAAACAGTATTACTCCCACTGCTTCGATAATATGGCCATTGCGGTGTGGAATTGAATTTCGAGTGATGTTGGGTCAACCCTTTCCCACCAGGGATCAACAAGGTCAAGCAACCTCCTGAAGCTCTGGTTTGTGACAAAGGAGTAGGCTAGTAACCGTGTTGCCAACAGTCTACCAAGGATGCCATTGAATAGTCTGTACTGTTTGTGTCTTTTGAGACATTTTGTAAGAATATGAAAATCCCCTGCAATGAGGTGGTGAATTAAAGTAGAGATAAGTTGTCTGGATGAATTGGATCAGCAGGTAAATAGCGTGTTATGGCGGGCTTGTGAATATCTCTCATTCAGCAGGATTCGTTGGTATCATTTTGAAAGATGGTGGTGCAATACTACATATTGCCTACAGTTGAGGGGTGGGAAGTTGCCTCGTTGCCCTTAACGTTTGCCAGGCATGATGAATTTCTTTCATAAGGGCGCACATGGACGATATACCCAACTTGTTTCCCGGCTCCCCTGACAGGGCACTTTTGCTTGTATGGCAGGTGGCCAGATCTGCTTGTTGTTTTTCTGCTAATAGAACTCCACATGTCTCATTATTTTGAGGGCTGAAATACGTCCTAATTCTCATCCTTATTGGGTTCTTCCCAGTGTACTTTGCAGTGGATGCTGTATGCTTGCTATTGGCTGAGGAGCCACTGCAGTTGATGAGATTGGCTGCAAAGCTGTTAACATAAGCATGTGTTTTGTACACAATTTTTGGAAAAGCTGTACAGTGGCACACAGGAAGTGTACAGGCTTGTTTCCTGTGGACACTGCTTTTCGCATGGTATGTCAATGTCTGCACCCATTTGTTATGTCAGATGTTCATATCTCTGGTATAGTCAAAAAAGGAGAATCTGAACATTGATCTAGTATCAGGAGACAGAGAAAAATCGTTGTCATGTTCTTTATTTTCTTCAGTTTCCAAGAAAATTGGAGGTGGGAATTTTTAGGAATGGCCTTTCGTTCATAATCTGTGGATTGCTCTCTTTGTTGCTTAGGGGATGTAATCTCTTTTCACTCTAATACCCATGATGATTGAAGCTCAAGTTCCCTCTCTTCCTCTCACTTCTCTCCCTTCTCCTGCTGAACCCCAGCACCGGTCACTTGATGTAAATATACTGGTGTTGGAAGTGCAATTACATTTATTTCCAGTGCATCACATTCACTTGAGATAGATATACTTGCTCTTTGCAGAAAAAGGGCCCTGCATTTTGATTGATTAGTGTGGCTGCACACACAGCTGTATGCTATGTGGGTTACTCATATTCATACAGCTGTTGCTGTATCAGGTGAGAAGCACCCATCAAATAAATTCCTCCCCCATCGTCTACAATGTCCAGGTGCTGCAATAGATTCAGCAGACATGTTGAATCTGTTCACCTCCCAACTAGGATGAGTAGGCTACCTAAGACTTCTTTTGCCTTCTCCTGCACCTACAAAATGCATGGCAGGTTCTCACTGCTTTGGCATTCTACTATTAAAAGTGCATGACTTTCTCACTGCTTTTTACTACACCTCCACCAATTAAATTCACATGATGTTCTCAGTGCTTTGGACACTTCGCCCGGATTTAAATTTATCTAGAGTTATCGAAATGCAAGTGTTCCAAACATGGCTTTGAATTTCTCCCCACCTATAAAATGAAAATGCACCTAATGCTGTTTTAGCCTTCTCTTCCATCTACTAAATCAATGTGGAGTTCTCAGTGCTTTCACCTTCTCCTCTGCCCAATAAATGCAAGTGTGGCTAACAGTTCTTTTGCCTTCTTCTCCACATACTAAAGGTATGTGTGGTGTTCAAGGTTTCAGAATGCCCCTTGTCCTAATGAATGCATGTGTGGATCTCATTGCTACATCCTTCTTACCAACTAACAATGTTTTGACCTTCAATCATATTTCTATAAATGCATTTAGGGATCTCAGTGTTTTTGTCTTCTCATCTGCCTCTGAGCTCTGCCATAGCTGAAGCTGGAAGCGGCTGACTGCAACAAACAAAGCAGACCAGTCACCTCAAGGAAATATAAACACTGACACACTGAGACGCTGGCATCCCAGGCCTAACGAGAGCCCAACGAATGAGAGGGCAAGTTATTCCCGGGCCATGATGCCAGAATAGAACTGAAGGAGGACATTCAGTGGCAATATGTTACCCAAGTCACTCGAGGTGCATCACTCAAATAAATGAGTTATATGGTGGCTCCAGGAGGTAGGGAGAGGGAACACCAACAGCCCAAGGTGGGCTAGGCGAGACCAATCCCCAGGTGAGGCAGAGCACCTGAAGGCCTAAGGCAGGCTAAAAAAAAAACCCAGAGAAATGTAAGAACACAGAAACCCGTAGCTGGGCTAAGAGAAACTGAACCCCAAGGTGAAGAAGTGAAGTTGAAAGCCCAAGGAGGGCTGCGAGGAACTGATTCGCTGGGTCTGGTAGAAAGCATAGAGGTCCAAGCCAGACTGAGGAATATGAAATCCCAGGTTAGGGTAAGAAACTGGAGCCCAGAGAGAAGGCTAATCAAAATATTTGAGCCACATGAGAAGGCGAACAAACAACAAAGCCAAGCCGGAGAAAGGAATACCAAAACCTGAGGTGGAGTGGACAGCCAGAAGCCCAGACTAGAGCTCCACAAGTAAGAGACATTGAATCTATTGAGATGAACTTTACAATCTAAGAGACATTGGGAATTTGAGCATAAAATGTGCAGCAGGGCAGGAGCTCCAGTGAACATGTCTCATCAAAGCTGGAGCATCAGAAGTCAAGCAGAATGCTTTCTGGGGCCAGGGATCCTGCTACATCGAACTCTCTCTCTGTAAAACACATTCCCTGCTAGAGCCCTGCAATCATCTAGCTCTAACTCTCTGCAGATCAGCCATCTTCCCAAGCAGAGAGAGGGGGTAGAGCTCTCTCCTCCAGAGGTGCCTCCCTCTGGAATGCCCTCCCTGGCCCTCTCAGACTTAAGCCAGATCTCCTTAAGTTCTAGAAGCTTCCAAAGGCCTTCCTTTTCTCTTCTTACGTCCCTCTCCCCCGCACCTGCTAACATCCCTTCTAACTCTTGGTTGACTTCCTGGTTCCTTCAGAGTTTTACAGGGCACCAGGCCCCCCTAGTCTAGTCTATCCTTGCACTTGGTCTCCCCTGACGCCCCTCAACATACACTTGCCCTTCCGTACCCATCACCCAGCACTTGCCTGTCTTGGCCTGAACCCTTGTAGCCCTTCAACCCTTACCTTGCACTTAGCTTGTGGACCTTCCTTCCCCTGCACTCTCTGATTTCCCCTGGCTCTGTCCACCTGGCCTACCCTGGCACTTGCTTTTCTCAAAGGCCCTTCCGCCCTTATTGGCGGAAGGGCCTTAGAGGAAACAACCTAACAAGCAACTGTAGAATAGGGTCCAAACCCTGAGACTTAGGGATAGCATGGGTTTTTGTTTTTGCTGACATAATAAACCTAAGGTTCGAACAAAATGCCTCAGTGTTTTTTTCCCAATTCTGATCTACCACTTGTAATTCCCCACTGCCTTCCAATTGCAGGTATTGTACTCTCGTTTTTGGTATCCTTCTGCACATACACAAATTTCATGTGTTTCTTATCATTGCTGCACTTTCACTAGTTCAGTATTCTTCTTCTATGCCTACAAACAATGTGCCCTGAACCTTCTCCCTAAAGATTCTAGCATAATTCCCTAATTCATTGTAGATAAGATTATCAATGTTAACCTACTCTAACCTATATTATTAAAAAAACCTAAACTGCCCCCTATCTGCAATTCCATCCCCTAACTAGCCAGAACTGATTGTCCTCTTTAATATTTAATTATTAATCAATTTAGTTATAGGAGGAGCAATGCTCTGTTGATCACAAAAGAATATACAATAGATAAGAAATTAAATTTGATGAGAAGTGGTGAGCTTCTTACAATGCCGAGAGTTTGAGGGACATTCTTACAAGGTTGTGACAAGGTTGTGGAGGGGAGTAAATGGAACAATCACTGCAGACAATACATAAGTGGATACTCATTGATTAAAGAAATTGGACAGTGGACATATTTAAGGGCAGGTAGGTGGTATGGCCAGCTGTGCTCAGGATGTGACCATGATGGGTGAAGTGCTAGCGTGGAGGCAGAGGAAGTGAGGGACAGAAGCAGGGTGCAGGCAAGGGAACATTTTAGCTAGCAGGGACATGGGAGGTAGGTTAACAGGGTAGCTCAGAGGTGAGGATGTAGGCTTTTAGTTTGGTTGTGAATAATTCCATGAGGATTCTTTCTCTGATATTTGTGGGAAAAGAAGTCCATGCAAGTGTAGTAAGAAGAGAGAAAGAGCAGAAGTGAAAAGAAGTAGAAGCAGGGCAAGGAGCCACAAGGGTATTTGAGGAGGCAGAGCTGAGATTACGAGGAGGCCTGTAAAGTTTGATCGAGGAAAATTGAGGTATCTTACTAAAAACAGTTGTTCAAATGGGAGATTTGATTGAAGATTTGATTGAATATGATCATTGTGATCAAATCTCTTATTTGAATGGCATTATAGGGTCCCCTTTACCAGTCCCCTTACAGATTTATTTAAAAAAAACAAAAACAAAAAAAGGGACACTGCAGCATCAGATCTGACCCGCATTAGAGGGATGGATTTGATGACACAGGGGTGCAGGAGGAGTGTTGAAGGCAGCGGGGATAAGAAAGGTAAGTAGGGGAAGGGGTGGGGGTATAGATTATGGCATGACGTGGGTTGTTCTGCCAAAGTGTAAACAGATTTTTGCTGAAATTGACTATGGTCAATTTCACCACAAATCTTTAAACTTCGGTCAATAACCCAAATACGAAAATCGATCCAGTGGAGCCTTACCATGGATACATTTGTGAACCAGGAGAATACCTTTAAATCTGGCTCTTTTTTTCATTGTCAGTCATCCAGCCTGGTTACAGTATGAAGAAGTAGGTGTGAAGTGAGGGAGTTCAAAGAGAAACCTGGTAGCAAAGTAAAAGATCTAGTCGAGAGGACAGAATGCAAAGTTGGGGAGACCAAAAAGGATGCTGGCTCAGTAGTTCTGTTTAGAGAAGACAAGTGGGTTTAAGAGATGCTTGGTGGAGTTGAAGGGAAGAGGTGCCTGATTTTCCTAATATTTCGGAGGTTGAGGTGAGGTGCTGTTCCAGTTTTTTGTCGATGAAAGTAGAGAAGATGTGAGAAGGATCATAGATGGGGCTC
Source organism: Ambystoma mexicanum (assembly GCF_040938575.1). Taxonomy (NCBI): domain Eukaryota; kingdom Metazoa; phylum Chordata; class Amphibia; order Caudata; family Ambystomatidae; genus Ambystoma; species Ambystoma mexicanum. The sequence goes on along the minus strand of NC_090932.1, from coordinate 483,493,197 downwards.
AGTTTTCTAGCTGAAGAAGGGTAGAGTGTCAGGTGGGAACTGGATAGGCAGAGGAAGAGATGAGCGAGAGATTTTGACAGGGAGGTAGAGTACTTCTGTTTTGGTACAGTTTAACATCAGAGAGTGCAAAGCCATCAAATATTTAATGATAGAGAGGCAGTTGGAAATATTTATAGAGAGATCAGAGGTTAATTCAGGAAAGGAGAAGAAGATTTGGGTGTTATCCAAAAAGAGTTGTTGCGAGTGAACCTACAGGCTCACAACAGGAAAAGGTGCTTAGACCGTGTGCCATCTCTTTGCCTACACCTATGTGTTGAAACACATCAGGTCCACTATCTAACTGTGATTGGCCTGCATCTACTTGAGAGCCAATTATGAGCTGGCAGGCTGAAGCCAGCCCACATTCAAAGACACACGCTCTAAGGCACCTTTTCCTGTCATGAGCCTGGAGGTTCACTCGTTGCACTGCCCCAGGAGGAGCTGGAGCCACCACCCCCCCCCCCACTGCAAGAGCAGTGTCTTGCCTGGAGGCACACCCTAACTTAAGGTAGGCATTCTGCCCTATCCTGCTTTATTACTAAGCCTGCAGCACATAGTTCATTTTGCATTTATCCCGCCGTAGCCCCGCCACAATTCGTTATTGACATCTGGGTACTGAATGGGAATTTAGTTTTATTTCAATTGGGCCCCATTACACAGTAGTGTAACATCCATCATTAAGCACCACAAGGTTTTTTTCCACTCCAAAATGGCCTCCCGCCATCTCTTTGCCAACACCTATGCGTTGAACCACATCAGGTACACTATCTAACTGTGATTGGCCTACTGCATCTACTTGAGATCCAATTACGAGCCAGCTGGCTGAAGCCGGCCCAAATTCAAAGGCACACGCTCTAAGGCACATTTGCCTGTCGTGAGCCTGCCAGGAGCCGTCGAGCCTAGAGCCACAAGTCCTACACCTTTCTAACAACGTCTTTGGACTACCTGTCGCTGTGTCCATGCTACCCTTAGTAAGTTGCCTATCCGATCCTCAGAATCTCAAGCCTTGATGAATCATTAACTTTTGCTGCCTCTTCATGGCGCCACCCCCAATTACCTGTTCCACCAGTAAACACTGCCGTTTGAGTTCTTAGTGAGACACCTAGTAGTACCGGCCATCTGTTGCACTTGTCAGCGCGCGCCACTCCCACTCCCCAGTGATCAACCGGCACCCCCATCCATGTAACTGAATGGGTCATCACACTGTGTGCATATCATATCACTGCATAAAGTTGCCTGGAATCAACAAGCTGTCAACATATGTTCCCCATGCACCTATGACTAATGTTTAACATTATTTACCTTAGCCCTAACCCACCTACTCGCATCATAGCATCATAGCATAAAGCCTCACTGGTTTTATATACAAAGCGCGCACTCCACTATGGCGAGCCTAGAGTTTTGCATTTGACATGATGATAGAAACTGTATGAAGTGGCCCTCTTTAGACCTGCCATATATCTGCCATATATCTACTACCAGACTTCAACGTGCTGTGCAAATTGCTCCAGTCAAGGCCTATGCTCCGTCTGCATTGCCCTATGCTCTGCCTGCATTACCCTAATTGTTTTTTTAATACAATATTCCGGGCTGGCTAAGCCATATCTCAGCTGATTTACCACCCACCATGCTGCATTAGCCCTAGATGCCCCTCCCTTGCCACTTACTGTACTAGCCTGGCCCCATGCACTGTATTACTCTGTACTAGCCTGACCCTATGTCTACTGCTGATGTTCTGTACTAGATGGGCCCCATACACTGTATTACTCTGTACTAGCTGGACCCTATGTCTACTGCTGATGTTCTGCACTAGCCTGGTCCCATGATTTGCATTACTTTTTACTAGCCTGGCCCCATGCCTACTGCTGACGTTCTGTACTAGCCTGGCCCCATGCCTATTGCTGATGTTCTGTACTAGCCTGGCCCCATGTCTATTGTTGATATGCTGTACTAGCCTGGCCCCATGCCTATTGCTGATATTCTGTACTAGCCTGGCCCCATGCCTATTGCTGATGTTCTGCACTAGCCTGACCCCCACCCACTGCTGCTGTACTGTACTAGCCTGGCCTCTTTCCTACTGCTGATGTTCTGTACTCGCCTGGCCCCATGCCTACTGCTTATGTCTGCACTAGCCTGGCCCCTTGCCTACTGCTACTATTCTAAACTAGCCCAGTTCTATGCCTTACACTTGCTGATACTAGACAAATACCTCCACCAACACCGCTATGACATCTCCTATGTCCAATCAATTCACTTGCTCTCTAGTCATCCTTACCACACTTACGGCTCTATCTACAATAGCAGCCCCCTAATATAGATTACCGACAGTAAGGGACCTGACTAACAAGATGAAAACCTGGCTTTCAACCCAACAGTCGTCAGATCCCACTACCCAGATCTACCCGAGACAGGCTTGCCCTACCTTACTAAGGAATTATAGACTAGGTTCCAGACTGCCCAAGCCACCGCATCCTACAGCTCACAAGGCCACTCCAGGATGAAGCCAACACAAGCCTCCTGCAACTCCTCAAAAACCAAACCTATCCGTAATCAAAAACCTTGCACTAAATCCTCTGAAACCTTAGTCAGCAAGGACCACACTAGTGATACCATAAAAGAAACACATAACCTTAAGGGAGGGCTCATCAATGTTAGATCTCTGATAGCCGACGCTTCTGAAATTGCCGACATCATCACCTGCAACAAACTCGACTTCCTAGAAGTGACCGAAACTTGGCTGCATAAAGCAGCTGGCCCAGCCCTAATGCTAGCCATTCCCACATTCTTCACCATCTTTAGAAAAGACAGATAATCTTCCAAAGGAGGTGGCATAGCTTTCATCTGTAGAGCCGATCTCACCATCAAAGAAATAGATCACATGACTATGCCATCAGTAGAACTACTTTTGCTGAAACTAGGAATCTCCACCTCATGCACTATTACCGTGCCCCTTAACTATAAACCTCCTGGCCCACTAGGAACTTTTGAAGAAGATATAACTACCCTTCTGAATACTAATGCCAAACCTGGGACACAAATGATCCTATTTGGTGATTTCAACTTAGGCATTGACGACCCTAAAGACACTAACGCTGCTATCTTAGCCAATACAATTATGGAAGCTGGCCTCACCATCAGGAACAACGGCCCCACTCACTCCAAAGGCTGCACCCTGGATTGGGTGGCAGATATCAACTACACCTCCCTCATAATTGCCATTGAACCGTGCATATGGACAGATCATTACTTGATCTCGCTTACCATCTCAGACTTACCTCAATCCAAGATAACCAAACTACTGGCACCACCAGCCCTTACCCACTGTAAAAAAAAACATAACAGTCACACATTTCCTCCCTCTGATTCAGCCCATTACTAATCATTCCAACCTGATCACCAACCCTAATGATCTGGTTGACCTGTACAGCAACACTGTCAACTCAGCTATTGACGCCATTGCGCCTTTGAAACTGAGCAAATCTTAACCTATTGCCCATCTTAACACTTGGTTCACACCTAGCCTAAAAGTTCTGCGTAAAGAAAAAAGACAAGCAGAAGCCTGCTGGAAAAAAATCCTTCTCCCCAAAATATAAATCTCCTCACTGCCCTCACTAATAGATACAAGAAACAAATCATACAGGCAAAAAAAGAAACTTTTAATGACAGAATCAAAAAAGCAAAGTCAAACACTAGGGAAATCTTTTCTATTCTCAGAGAATTAGAATCCCCTATCGCACCTGTAGACTCATGCACCAAAGACAAAGCATAGTGCACTAACTTTCAAAATGCCCTATGCAATAAAATGACCATGCTACAAGACAAAATATCAGCCAAAAGAACCTCCCTCCATAATATTGTGCTCTCCACTCAAGAAGCCATCTCACAAGAACTTGCCACTAACCAAACTAAACCACACAACCAATTCAACTTTAGAGCCATCTCCACCGCAGAAGCTAAGAATATCATTACATCTCTTAAACCTTCTCGATGCCTTGGCAATACCTGCCCAGCCCCCATTATCAAAGAAGCTGCACAAGAACTAGCTCCTTTCATCGCCTCCTTTATCAACTCATCCTTTAAATCCTGTTGTGTGCCTACCAACCTCAAAGATGCCTGGATATTACCCCTCTTAAAAAAAGGCTAACCTTGATCCTAGTGTCCCAACAAATTACAGACTCATAACAACAGTTCCGTTTCTCCTTAAAATCTCAGATAAAGCTGCCTATCTAGAGATTCAATCCTACTTGGAGACTAATAACCTACTTGGCACCAGACAATCTGGATTCTGACCGAGACACAGAACCGATACGGCACTCCTTGATCTCAAGAACCAACTAGATGAGCGCAAAGATAAAGGAGACACCTCCATTCTTCTACTCCTAGATCTGTCAGCTGCCTTTGATTGGGTCGATCATAAAGTACTATGTAACCATCTCAAATCGGCTGCCAATTTCTCCACTAAAGCCACTGCATGGATACATTCCTTCTTGGGTAACAGAACCACAAGAGTCTTTTCGCCCACTTCAGCTGCTGACCCAGTAGCCATCACCTGTGGCGTTCCTCAGGGGTCGTGTCTCTCCCCTACTATCTATAACATTTTTTTCAAAGCCACTCTTCAAAATCCTGGATAAACTAGGTGTCTCATATACCAATTATGCTGACGACAACTAGATCCTCATCCCAATCCAAGGAGACTACGACAAAGACACTAACCTCATAAACAAAATATATCAAATCATACAAATCTGGATGGCCACCCCCGATCTATGTTTTATCGACAAACAAACTGAGCTTTTAATCATTGGATCCACTAGCAGGACAGCACATATCTGACCAAAGAAGAGCCGCCAAATGGTTGGCCATCAATGATAGAATCAAACTTAAAACCCTGAATATTACACACAACTGTCTCAATAACAAAGCACCTGCATACCGCAAAGAGGAATTTACTAAGCATACATCCGAACGCCTCATCAGAAAGGCTCAAGCAAATAGTGTCAGAATCCCCAACTTCAATCTGAAAAGAACTGGAGGCTCACACTTCCCACTACTGGCAGCTCAACTATGGAACTCTATCCCTGATTCCCTAAGAGCCACACCCGCCATCCAATCCTTCAAAACGAATGTTAAACTCTGGCTACACTCCAATGAATGCTGACGTATTACCCTTGCCTGGCTTGTATCCACCCAACTAGACACTAGTGTTGAGATTAACACACCCATGCTAGCTCTTCTCTCTGTATTCCTCTGCCAATCCTATATGTTACCAATAACTGTAAATGCAAACCATATATATTTATCTGTAACCCACCTGTAATGCACATATACTCACCGCCACTCTGGTTTCTCTGCTGTCTCAAGTTGCTTATTTAAATACAAATATAACCTCAGTTGTAACGGATACCTCGACTATAAATGTAAGATATTTATGTAACAGCAACCTTAAGCAATGTAAGATATTTATGTAACTGTAACCTAAGTAATTGTAACCTAAGACTTCTCAAGCGCCCAGTTGCCTAACGACCCGGTGCGCTCTACAAATAAATAAACAAACAAACAAACAAACAAATGAGAACCCGAAAGGAGGAGATTAGTGCCCAAAGTGCAGAGATGTAGAGTGTAAATAGAGCCTTGTGGAACACTAACAGTTAGAGGAGTGAGTTGAGAATTAATAAGGTGCAAGGTAGGATTCAATGCAGGCAATGGCTTGATCACAAATCTCAAGAAGAAAGAGATTATTAAGGAGATCACATTGATCAACAGTGTTAAAGGCAGCAGACAGGTAAAGGTGAATAAGGATAGGTTGGAGTGCTTAGCAGAGGCGATGAAGTTGGACACATTTAAGAGAGCACTTTTCGTGTAGTCATAAGAGTGGAAACCTGCTTTTAGCCCATCTCAATGGTTGTGGATGGATAAGAAATTGATAAGATGGTTGAACACAACACTTTTCAGCACTTTAGAATAGTGTAGGTGGAGAGGCACAGGGTGAAAGTTTGCTGGTAGGTTCAGTTCAGTCCCTTTCCTTTTAAGGCAAGTGGACGAGTGGAGAGCTTGGTCAGTAATAAAAGACTAAAGTTCATATTTCTGAGAAGTGGCAGGAGGGAGAACGTTGAAGTTACCTAAGAGAATGAGGTGATGTTTAGTGGAAAGAAAATCAAAGAGTTGCCCAAGATTATCAAAGAATGGTCCAGTGGGACCAGGAGGTTGATAGATGGAGATAATGTGAACTGATTGAGAACATTCTTTTCAAATGACAACATTTCACTGTTCTAAGTTTCTACTTACCTGCCCTGATATAGACGTGAGATTGAACTGTCCTGAACCACTTAACACAAGCCTTGGGGAAAAAACAGGAACGTTTGACTTGGATAAACCCCTGGCCATTCAAGGGGTTGTAGTTTTGCTTGAACTGTCCCACACATGACTATCTGTGAAACATAACAGGTGTATTAAAGGCACTGAATGAAGGCATAACAAGTCCTACAATTTACATTAACAACAGTGGACGGCCTAAATAAGAAATTAAGGTGCATTATGAGGTTTAGAAGACACACAATGGCCCAAGAATGTATTCAAGGAAATGGAAATCATAGAAGGCATTGAAGGTTCTTCGAAGGTTATGGAAAGCATGAGAATACGTAATAGTAATTGGGAGTTGTATTTGTTAAATGTATTTATTTGTTATAATTTTGTTCAGCGCTCACCATATCATGAAGGTCTTGGATCACCTTACAAGTTTCAAAGTTTGAAAAGGTTGGAGATGAAACAGAAGTTACACCATTTTTTCAGGGTAGGATAAAATGATTATAATTGACAAGTGGTAGCAATGTACATGGAGGGGTGGGGTATGTGTGGGGAAACAGGTATGTTTTTAGGCACTTTCTGAAAGTGGTAATGGAGGGTGAAGTGTGGTTGTGGAGAGGTAGGGTGTTCCATGGCATAAGTGTCTATTGGGAAAATGTTTGTTTCTGTGTGTATGCCAGTTAACAGACTGGAATGTGTAGGGGATACTGGCTTGGTTGTATGTTTTTTGTGTGGGTGACTGGTATCAGTTTGTCATGAAGGTAAGATGGGTTTGTGGTGGATGCCTGAGAAAATAATGCAGTGTGCTTTGAAAGCAATTCTTTCAAGTAGGAGGAACCAGTGGAGCTTGGCAAGAGCTGACATGATGTGTGAATTGTTTGTTAGATGGAGGATGAGACTGGCTTCTGTAATTTGTATGGCTTTCAGTGGGGCAGGGCTGCTTCTGGGGAGACCTGTGTGGAGAGCATTGCCATAGTCCAGCTTGGTAAGAACTAGTGCTTGGACTGCAGTGCCAACGTCATCAATGATGAAGCCATTGAATCGATATCCTCCTTTTTGGAGGACAGAAACTCCAAAATCACCTGGGGCGGACATTCCACTAGTTCTAACTCCGTGGATTGCGGTGTCCCACAGGGAGCCAGCTTCTCCCCTCTCCTTTTCAATGTATACATTTGTTGTCTCTGCGCCCTCCTCTCACAGCTGGGGATTTATTTCACTAATTTCGCAGACGACACACAATTGATCATAGAACTTTGTGGAGACCATGCTACAGACAATAGCAGACTATCAGCCATCTACAACACCATAGAGTTCACTGGATGTGCCTGAATGGTTCAAAAACAGAACTCATGACATTTGGATCCATAAAAGCCCTATCTAATCTAGGCCCTGCCTATTCTACATTTAACATTAAAGACTCCAACATCATAGTCACAAACAAAGTTAAAACACTCGGCATGTACCTGCAATCCTCTCTGGGATCGGAGGCACAGGTCTCATACCTTAAAAGAAACTGCCAGTACTATCAGAGACTACTATGGCGTATTAGGCCATTCCTCAACGCCAGAAATAGCGCCACCATTGCTAAAGCCACCACCCTGTCCCGGCTCGATTATGGAAATGTATTGATGTTTGGATCTATCAACAACTGCAATAAACAATGCCAAATTATTCAAAAAAACGCAGTCAGATCCATCACTAGGAAACCCAAGCGTGACCATATTACCCAAGACAGAATAGGCCTTCATTGGCTCGCCATAGAGGAGCGCATTAAATTTAAATCCATGATGTTGGTCCATCGCTGCTTATACGGCTCGGCTCCATCATACCTCAAAAAGGAATTTAACTGGTACGGACCTAGCTCATGTTTAAGATCAGCTAAACAAGGGCTACTCAAATCCAGCCATACCAGAGTAAAAGCCACCGGACTTGAGAGGGCCTTTTCCACCAAGGCAATTGCTCTCTGGAATGAGCTTCCGGCTAATCTTAGGCTGGAAAGTAACTATCTTTCCTTTAGAAAGCAGCTGAAAACATTACTCTTTCGGTAATCTGTTACAAACTCAGCTTCGGACTCATGTTGAGTCCTTCTCTTCTCTGTTTTACGCAGTCCCGTGATCTCTCCACCCTTCGTGTTTCTGTCATGCCCTGATGTTTGCGAGCTGCGGCGCATTATAAATATATAAATAAAAATAAATATATAAATCAAGCGGAAAGGTATGTCTAATGTTTCATAGGAGCTTCAGTTGGAGATTGCATGTTTTGGTGACAGCAGCTGTGTGGTTTTTGAAGGAAAAGTGGGGGTTAATGTTGAAGCCAAGGGATTTGACTAGTGTCCATAGGGGTATGTTTGGGTTGTCCATGGTGAATTTGTTATTCTAGATTTCTTTTCACCTCCCAGGTCTTCTGCACGGCCCTTGCCTCTCATTTCATCAAAAAAACTGAGGACATCCTGTCCACCCTCTCGACCTCTCCTCCCCCTTGTCTCTCCACTACCCTGGCCCCCTGCAGCCGCCTTTCATCCCACTTTCTCATCTTTTCCTCTGTTCTCCCCTGATGAGATTTCCAAACAAGTCTGATCTATGAAAGTCTCGTCAAAGCAGGTTCTTCCCTGTTCATCCAAAACTATCATGGACCACATTAATACCCTTGCTCGTGCTCTGACCAACTTCTACATCTGCTCATTCACCTCTGGAGAACTCTCTTGTAAACCCTCTTCTCAAGAAACCCACAGCCGACCCCTCTTACCGGCTAACTACCGCCCGATCTCTAACACTGCTTTCTTGGGAAAACTCCTGGACAAGGTTGCTGTCTCCCAGTTTAATCTTCACACTAATTCTGTTGGTTGTCTGCATGACCATCAGTCTGGCTTCAGAGCTGCAATAAGTATGGAAACTGCTCTCCTGAACATCCATGAAGACCTTCTCTCCAACCTTGATTCCAATATCCAATCTGTCCTAGTCCTACTCGATCTTTCTTCTGCCTTTGACACTGTCAACCATGTCACCCTGCTCAATCGCCTCTGTGATAACCTGGATATCACTGATCAGGACCTCTTTCCTCTCCGACCAACCTGCCATGGCCCAACTTGGGTCCTTCCTCTATTTTACTTTCTACCTGTGATGTTCCCCAGGGGTCTACCCTCTCTCGCTGACTTTTTAACCTATACCTGGCATTGCTCATCACCTGCATTGTTGCACTCTGCTCAAACTTTCAGTGCTATGAGGATGACACTCCACTTGTTTTCAGGCTCCGCTCTGCCCCCTCTTCTCCTTATCGCATTTAGGACTGTCTGTCTGCAATCCAGGAGTGGTGTGCCATCAACAACCTCTGCCTTAATGCCAGTAGGTCAGAGATCCCCCTCATTGGCTCTCCTGCCCCTTCCTTTCCTGTCACTCTCTGGCCAGCCTCCCTTGGCCCTCTCCCTGTTCCCACTTTCTAGGCTAAGAACCGCTGGGTCATCTTCGACTCCAAACTTTCCTTTTCTCCACACATCTCTGACGTCTCAAAAAGTCTAACTACCAACTACACCTCCTCAGAGTTATTCTTCCTTTCCTCTCCTTCCCCCAGAAACTCACTGTCTCCAGAACTCTGGCTCTCTCTATGCTGGATTATTGCAACAACCTCTTTCTAAATCTGGCTGTAACCACCCACCGCCCTCTGCAGCTCATCCAGAACAGGACTGTGAGACTTGTCCTTGGACTCAGGCCCTGGGATCGTATCTCCCCAGCCCTGTAATCTCTTCATTGGCTCCCAGTGGCAGCAAGGATTAAGGTCAAGACGCTTTGAATTGTCCACAAGACTTTATGGGGCCTGGGTCCACAATACCTTCAACTCTCCCTCTGTAAATACCTTCCTACTCAAGCTCTTCCCTCCTTCACCTCCAACTCTCTCAGGGTCAGTTGCTTCTCCAAGCAATAAGTTGGGGGAAGATACCTTTCCCTGGCTGGTGCCTCCCCCTGGAACAGTCTCCCTTCCTCCCTGAAACTTGAGGAGAATCATCTTCGGTTGCAGAGGCCCTCAAGATCTTTCTCTTTGCTTCTGCCTTCGCTCATCCTCTCCCATACTAATCTGTCTGCTTTGGAACATGGCACCTGGTTACCCTCTGATTGCGGATCCAGATGCCTGCCCGCCCAGCCACACACCCACACTGCCTCCTGGCAACCCTTGCACTTTGGTCTGTATCTGCTACCCTACAGTCTCCTTTCAGCACTTATCAGACACTCATTGTCTACACCTTAATCTTGCACGTATCACCTGCTGGTCTCACTACCTGTTGGTGTTCTATTACGTGTTTAGCACTTTCCACTCCTCCCAGCCCCTTGCTCTTTCCCCCTTCCCTCTCCCCTGCACTTGCACATTTTCAATGTCACTGGGCCTAGTAAGATTGTTGTTTTGTCCTCCCTTGTTTCCCCTCCCTTGCCTCGTCGCGCTCCGAAACACTTGTGTATGGGCGCGATACAAATAAAATATCATATCATATCATAGAGGGTGAGTTTGAGTTTGTGTCTGGGGGCAGATGAAGAGGTTTTCTGATTTTGAAAGGTAGAACTTTAGGTAAGATTGGTTGTTTAAGTGGATGTTAAGGGGCAATGGTACTTTCAGGGAATCCAGTCAGGAGAGCATTACCATAGCTCAGCTTAGAGCTAACTAGTGTTTGGTCTGTGGTGCCATCAGTCATCAGGAGGAAGGATGTGTCTGATCTTAAGTAGAAGGTTAAGTTGTAGATTGCATGTTGTGGTGACAGCAGCTATGGGGAGTTTGAGGGACAAATGGGGTCAATGGTGAAGCCAAGGTATTTGACAGGTGTTGAGAGAAATGTGTGTGTGTTGTCCTTGGTGGGCTCTTTGATCCAGTCTGTGAGCTTGGGTTTGTGTCTGGGGGCAGATGAGGAGGTATTCTGTTTTGGAAGGGTTGATCTTGAGGAAGTAGGTGGACATCCAGGTGGTGATGGTGGAGAGACAGATTTTGAGGATGTGGAGTTAAAAGGGGGATGAGATTTCGAAATATTTTTGGGCGTCATCTGCATATTGAATGTAATGTATGTTGTGTTTGCTGTGGGTCTGCCCAAGGGATTCAACATATAGGTTGAAGAGGAGTGGTGACATGGAAGAGCCTTGCAGTACACCATACTTGGCTGGAGTGGGTTCAGATAAAAAAGGGCACAGGGAGATGATGTGTATCCTGTCAGTAAGGAAGGAGGTGCACCAGTTGAGGATGTTGCCTGAGAAGTTCATCCTATGGGATGGGATGTTGATCAGAATGGCCTTGTCAATGTGTTCAAATGTTGAGGAGCAGTCAAGGAGTGGGAGTAGTATTGTGTGTCCTTTGTGAAGTTGTGGAGGTCATTGAATATGAGAAATGCAGCCGTCTCGGTGCTCTGTCTAGGTTGAAAGCCAGATTTAAAGGGGTTGAGTAGGTTGTCTTTGGTGATGTATAATTGCAGCTGGGTGGTAACATAGCGTTCCATGATTCTGGTGAGGTATGGCAGGATAGTAATACAGTGGTAATTTTTGGTGAGTATGGGGTAGCAAGATGTCTTTTTTGAAGAGGGGTGAGATTTGTACAGTTTTGAGTGCACAGAGGACAGTTCCCTGTGAGATACAGGAATTGATTATGTTGAGCCAATGGGGAGGGACGGTAGTGATGCAATCGGGTGTGTCTTAAGATGGGCGTGCTTCATCCAGGAAGTGAGGAGATTTTCTTTTAGTAGTAAGGGTGATGAGGGTGTCTGGGTCGATGGGGTGGAAGATGTCCCATGTGTTGGAATGTTTGAGAGATTAGGGGTGGGAATGGGAGACCATAGAGAAGGGCTTGTCTGATGTGTTTTTAGGAGTTCAAATAATCCATGAGGAAGTTGAATACTGCAGTGAATTGGGGTGTGGATGGGGCTTGAAATCAAAAAGTCTGGGCTGTGTCCAGCATCTCTCTGGTATGTATTGAGTTGTATAAGGTCATAAATGTTGAGTGGAGTGAGGATACTCTTTAGTATGAGGTTGCTGTCTGTAAGGGGACTGCCAAGGTTGAAGTCAACAAGGTAGATATTGATGGAGCGGGAACTGTGGTTGTTAGTTGGGAAGTCAGTCCAATCAGTGTAGAAGTTTGTATTGTGTGTTGTGGGGTGGCACATTAGGTGGAAAAAGGTGGAGTGTGAGTGTGATGGAGGGAAGCAAGTGAGAGAGCGAGAGTACTTCAAGGTATATGTATGAGGGGTGCTTGTGAATTTGTTGAGGTAATGTACTATGTGAAGTGCAGCGGCCTCAGTGCAATGTCTAGTTTGAAAGCCAGATTGGAAGGGGTTGAGTAGGTTGCTTGTGGTATTGCAGTTGGGTAGTGACTAAGCATTCCATGATTCTACTCCGTTATGGAACGATAGTGGTTGGATAGTAATTTTCAGGCAGTATGGGGTTGAAAGATGTTTTTTATTTGTTTTTAGGAGTGGTGATATTTGTCCTGTTATGAGTGCACAGGTGATAGTATCATGTGAGATACAGGAATTGATGATGTTGAACCTATTGGAAGGAAGTGTGGTGATGCAATCAGATGTGTTTTGAGATGGGTATGCATCATTCAGGAAGTGAGCAGGTTTTGTTTTGTTAGTACATTAGATGTGGATGTCTGTGTCTATTGGGTTGAAGATGTCTCATTTGTTGAAATGCCTGAGAGCTTAGGGGTGGGAATGGGAGACCAGAGAGGAGGACTTGCCCGAGGTTGTATTCTTAGGAGTTGAAGTAGTCCATGAATTGAATACTGCAGTGGATTGGGGTGTGGATGGTGCTTGAAATCAAATGTTCTGGGTTGGAGTCAGCTGTCTGTGGATTAAGTGAAGTCATAGGGAGTGAGTGGAGTGAGGATACTCTTTAGTATGAGGTTGCTGTCTGCATGGGAACTACAGGGGCTGAGGTCATCAAGCTAAATGTTGTATGCAGGGGGAACTGTGGTTGTTAGTTCTGAAGTCAGTCCAGTCACTGTGGAAGTTTGGATTGTGTGTTGTGGGTTGTCAAATGAGGTGGAGAAAGGTGGTGAGTGGGTATGATGGAGGGGAGCAAGTGAGAGAGAGTGATTCAACTGATGTGTATGGGGTTGTGTCTGTGAAGTTGTGGAGGTCATTGACTATATGAAGTGTAGCAGTCACAGTGCTCTGTCTAGGCTGAAAGCCACATTGTAAGGGGTTGAGTAGGTTACTTTTGGAGATGTGTTATTACAGTTGGATAGTGGAAAAAATGTCCATGAGTCTTGTGAGGTATTGCAGGATAGTGATTGAGTTCTCATTTTCAGGGAGTATGGGGTTGAGAGATTTATTTTGAGGCGGGTGAGATTTATCCATTTTTGAGTGCACAGGGTATAGTACCATGTGAGGTACAGAAATGTATGATGTTGAGTCAATGGGGAGGGAGGGCGGTGATGGAATAGGATTTGTCTTGAGATGGGCAGGTTTTGTCACAAAAGTGTACATGTTTTGTTTTGGTAGTAAGGGTGATGAGGTTGTCTGTGTCAATGGGGTAGAAGGTGTTCCACGTGGTGGAATGTTTGAATGCTTGGGGATGGGAGTGGGAGACCAGAGAGGAGGGCTTGCCTGAAGTTGTGCATTCAGCAGTTGAAGTAGTCCATGAGGAGGTTGAATACTGCAGTGGATTGGGTTGTGGATGGTGGTTTGGAGATGGATTTGATATTGTTGAATAGTTTATGTGCACAATTGTGGCAGACTGGAATTATTGGTGGTGATGTGGTGGCTTTGGCAATGCCTATTACTATTTTGCATTTCTTGCTACAGTTTCTGAGTGGTGTTCTGATGTCAGGCCCTTTCTGGTCATCTAGCTTCCTTTTTGATAGAGATGAAGTAGTTGTTGAACCGTTATGGTGGTGGCTGAAGGTATTTTTGTGATTTGAGGAGACAGTTTTGTTGAGTGTCTGAGTGATGATGGTGTTGTAATTGTTGAGGAGAGTGGAGTGTGGTATTAGTGGTACTTGGGCTGTGTCTGTAATGTGTTTGGTTTGTCTGGCTGGGAGTTGAGTGGGAAGTGTGGCATGTGAGTGATCTTGTGTGGTAAAGTCAGCATGAAGGGGATAGCAAAGTGATGTGGACACAACAGCCAGATTGTAATTATCCGTTATACATGACATTTGTTTGTAATAAAAAAAAAATCCAGGTTTGTGTCATCTATCTGTGGGGTAGGTGTTGAGTTCTGGAGGTCATAAGGGTTGAGTGGAGTGAGGATACTATTGTGTATGGGGTTATTGTCTGAAATGGGACTACCAGTTCAGTCAGTGTGGAAGGTGGAATTGTATGTTGAGGGGTAGTAAATGAGGTGGAGAAAGATGGGGTGTGTGTGTGATAGAGGGGAGAAAATGAGAGAGAATGTTTAAAAAGGATGTGTATGGGGGGGTGTGGGGTTTCTAAGTGTAAGTGACTCTTTATATATGATGGAAATTAATTCCACCTCCATGTTTGTGTGGGGCACTCCCTGAGGTGAATGAGATAGTGTGGGGAAAACAAGTCAGGGATAATATGTGTGGTGGGTTTTGAGAGATGTTTCTTTATGGAAGAGCATATCTGGACAGGGTGTGCTGATGATTTCATTGATTTCATGTGTGTGAGTGTTTAAACAGGTGCAGACTGGCAGTTGAGAAGAATGTAGGTGTTTGCCATTAGTTGTTTTACTGAAGTGCTGTGGTGGAGTTTGATTTGAACGTTGGTTGTGTGCTTTGTGTGAGATGTTTTGTGACAAGCGCACTAACTGGGAACAAAGAATGAAAAAGAGAAAAGATGATTGCAAGAACCCTTAGCTCTGTCAACCCCTTGCTCTGGTCACCAGAGCGAGTGGACGCCCTTAAGAACTCATTAAAATTCCCTACATAACATAGAAGTACTTCAGCAAGAAAGAGCTATAAACAGGAAACAGAAATCTTTTGACAGCAAAAACAGTAGAGCTGGACGGAGGACTGCAAAGGGAATGTCAGGCTGCAAAATGGCACCCCTAGTGAGTTACAGGGGAATCTACTGTATCTTCTGCACTTAACTGAACGTGCTTGGGCAGGACGCCCTTAAGTGAGTTTCTCCATAAAACCTGCCCAGGATCACGTGATCAGCCCATATATTGACCATTGTTGGTTCTTGTAGGCCCCTTGCCCTCTGCGGGCAGCATCAGACAGCAAGAATGATTGCCTCTGGTGGTGTTGTGCTGAGCTCTTTGTTCCTCACAGCCCAGTTGAAGCCCCTTTTGATTTAGGAAAGACCCTTTAAAGATGGTGGTATCTGGATCAGTAATCACGTGATCAGCCCGTAAACAGACACTGGTTGGTTCTTGTAGGTCCCATGTCCTGTGCATGCAGCCTCAGCTAAATTCAATGAGTGTCTCTGGTTGTGCTTTTCTGAGCTAAGTGTTCCTAATAGCTCAGTTGAGAAACCTTCTGAGGCTATAGTTTCCTCCAAAGATGGTGGTTTTGTTGTCAGGGGTCATGGGTCATGGATTTCAGGAGGATAGCTCAGGGGCAACGTGCTCGCCTTGGAAACAAGACAACATGGAGCACCATGAGTTCGATCCCCGGGTCCGTGCTTAGAAACCTCTGGGTATTAAGCGCGTTATAAATTATAAATAACCTAACGATTGATTCCGGAATGGTGGCCAAGGTGAAAGCAGCTTGAGTCCTCTGCTCCTGGCCTCCTCCCTGAAGCTGCTTTATTGCTGATATGAATACCAAGAAAAAGATCTTGGAACCTGATAATCCTACTTCAAAGAAACAAAAACAAATTGCAGTAATGGATGAGGACAATCCTAGTGTTCAGGATTTATACAAATTGATGCGCCAGGTGGCCTTGGACATGGCTGAAGTTAAGACAACCATGGCAGAACTGAATGGAAAAGTTTCCCATCTGGATACAAGGGTGGCAGATCTGGAAAAAAAAGCCTCTGAAATGGGATCAGAAATTACTGGGAGCTATAGAGCTTACAAGAATCTGAAAGCTGATGTACAAGAGGGGAAAAATCACCGCCTGGAAATGGATTTGAGACTGCGTGGAAGGAATTTGCGGCTAGTCGGTGTGGCGGAGCATTCAGATCCTAAAGGTGAAAAGTTGCTGCCATTGATTTTGCAGATATTTAAAGAGTGCTATGGTGTGGACACTTTGGAAAGTGAAATTGACCATGTCTATCGTATTGGAAAACTTCCCGGCCTGAAGCCTAGACACATTCTGGTGTCTTTTACTCTGGCAAGAATTAAGGAGTCCTTGTTGGAGGCCTCAAGGGGTAAGGGGTCCGTCAATTTTAAAGGAAAACCTATCTATATGTTTCCTGATTATCCCAAGGTGGTGATGGAGGCGAGGAAGCTCTTTAAAGGGGTGAAAGAGCGTGCAAAATCCCTACAAGTGAAGGCTTTTCTAAATAGATTCAACAATTTGACATTGATCTTGCCTGGAGGCAGCAAGACCACTTCGGATCCCCATGAAGCCTTCTTGTGGCTGGATAAGCTTGGTGTTCATGATAACAACATTGTTGCTGAATAGACACAAAATGGATTGAAAGGGGTGAGTTTGAAACGAAATGTTTCCCTTTAGACCCTTTTTTCTTCTATTCGTTTTTGTATACTTTTTATGGGTTAAAATGGCGCCGATCTACTGCCACAGTTGTTTTTTTTTTCGTTGGATTGGAACTTTCATAACTTTGTATGATGCGAGTGCTGGTGTCTTCATGATGATGTAGGCTTTCCGTGCTGTAGAGTAAAGCACCTTCAGATGCTCCAGTCAGCTGACATGTCGTAATGACGTCTTTCTCCCGACGTCCAAAAGGAGCTGAGTTACTTCCTGGTCCCACTTGCAGCTGGGTTTCCCTCTCTCTCTGGTACTCAGTGTGATCACAGCTGCGGGCTACATTCTATCGGCTCCATGAAAGCTGAAAGCTTTAGGATTGCGGTGGAAGGCCTGACTCTCAACAAATGATTTGTTTCATTGCTCCGGCGTGGGAAAGAATGCGCTTTGGGACTTGGTGCTCGGCTGAATGGACATAACTTACTGAGGCAGCGGTGAGTGATGGTGGGATTGGAGCTGCATTGGGATTTTTCACCTACCTTTAAAGTTGGTGCATGGAACTGGGAATGGATGCTATGGTGCTATTTATGGCACACGTCCTGACCATAACGCATGCTAGGATCTGATGTGTTCCATTTATATCGGCCTGGGCATTGAGCCTTCCGTGGCAGCTGGACACTTTTTTCACAAGGATGTATGTATATACGAAAATGTTAAGGATCAGCTGTGCCACATCCGGTGTCAATGTTTTTGGAGACTGAGGGATTTAAAGTGACGATGAGGCAAAGTTTAACTCTTGGAATGGGGCTGTTGACATTATTACAATCTCTGTTGTTATGGGATAGTTTCCTACAGATTGTGTGTTTTTAAAAAAAAAAAAAAAAACTATTATTCAGTATATTTATCTGGCGGGGCGTCATGTGCATGCTCTTTTTAATGTCTTCGGGCTGGGTTCTCTATTTTCGCTGTTTGTGTCCACTGTTTGGTACATGGTTTTTA
Source organism: Ambystoma mexicanum (assembly GCF_040938575.1). Lineage (NCBI taxonomy): Eukaryota > Metazoa > Chordata > Amphibia > Caudata > Ambystomatidae > Ambystoma > Ambystoma mexicanum. Next base: position 483,475,334 of record NC_090932.1, on the reverse strand, counting down.
TATAGGTCCCCCTTGTTGTCTTTTTTCTCTCTTCTTCAATTAACTAATATGCTGGCTTTTAAGGCTTTATCTGTGTTTGTAATTTGTCATCTGTTGCTGCAGCTGTTTGCAGGTTTCACATGGTTGAGATCTGTTCTTTGATGCTTGTACATCTCACTGAATCGATTGCTACTTTTACTAGATTTTATGGGGTTGGGATTTCCTTAGTTGATTGATTATCTTGGGGGAATTGGGTGCCTTGCCATGAACGTTATTTATTTATGACTTTGATTGTTAACATTAAAGGATTTGGTGGATTCGAGGCTACCTTGGATTTGGGAGGGGTGCTGGAGTGTTGGTTTGGTCTCCTGTGCTTCTTCTGCATTGGCGCCCTTTTTCTGTTGCAGAGGGTTTGGGGTTGTTCTTCTTTTTGTTTGGTTGTCTTTTATTTTTTTTCGTTCTTTGAAATCGCTTGAATTTTATGTCATGTCTACTGCTGGGGGCTCTCAACTTAAGATCTCCTCTTGGAATGTTAATGGGCTGAATAATCCTCTCAAAAGGCAGAAGATTATGAATTGCTTAAAAGATATGCTGTGTGATGTTTACTTTTTGCAGGAAACTCATCTTTTGTTGGAGGATATTGGGGTCTTGCGTAAAAGCTGGATGGGTGAGGTTGCTGCTTCTTGCTATTCCTCTAAGTCCAGGGGGGTGGCAATTCTTTTGCGGAAGGGCTCTCCTGTCAAGATTCTAAAGACCACTTGTGATCGGTAGGGGCGGGCGGTGGCTATGCTGGTGGAAATACAGGGTGTCCTACATGTGCTATGTAATGTTTATGCTCCCTCGGTGGACAGTGGCACTTTTTTTGGGGAGGTGTCACAGATGATGCTTGATTTGGATTCAGCTAATATCATTTTGGGTGGGGATTTCAATCTGGTGATTGATTCATCCATGGATAGCACTGGACGCTCTGCTGTACAGAGGAAGGATGGGCATTTTGGTTCTTTTCGGGCACTGCTTGAGGATTTTGATTTGAAGGATTGCTGGAGGCTACACCACCCAGACACCAAAGAATATACATTCTATTCGGGAGCACATGACACCTATTCGAGGATTGATATGTTTTTTACTGCTGGTGATGCGACTGCCAAACTTTTGAATAGCCGACTTGGCTGTATAGCTGTCACCGACCACGCGCCTATTTTTTTGGGCCTGTCTTTGATTTTTGCGCGATGCAGGACTTTTCAATGGAAGATGAATACTTCTATATTGCATGATGAGTCTATTTTAGAAAAGATTAGAACAGAAGCTGAATGTTTTGTGACTGAGAATTCTTCTGATGTTATTAGTAAGAAAGTCATTTGGGAGGCATTCAAATGTACGATGAGGGGCATTGTTCTGGGTTTATCCTGTGGTAGGAGGAAAAGGTTGTCTAAGGTGCAGAGAGACACTGAAGCTCGTATTGCAGAAGTGATGGGTGATCTGATTCGTGATCCGAATGATATTGACAAACGAATGGAATTTAAGCGGTTGAAGAGGAACTTGAATGATGTTTTGGGCGCAAGAGCTGAGAAGGATTTATATAGAATCAAAAGCGCTTACTTTGAGAAAGGCGAAAAATGTGACAGGTGGCTTGCCTATAGATTAAGGCAACAGATCTCGGAGGGTGCCATTAATTCTATAAAGGGGACAGATGGAGTGGTCACTTTTGACCCTTGCGAGATTAATACTGTTTTTAAAGATTTCTACATGAAGCTGTACGAGGATGAGGCTGGTATTACTGGCAGTGGTGCAGGCTTCTTGGACAGTTTGACTATTCCAAAAGTCTCGGATGATGACATGAATGGTTTGAGTCAGTCAGTTAGTGTCGATGAAATTAGGATTGCTATTGCAAGTCTGAACTCTGGGAAAACACCTGGTCCTGATGGTCTGCCGGCTGAATTCTATAAGGTTCTTCCGGAGGCGGTGTTGGGCCTTCTGAGAGACATGTATGTTGAATCCAGGGAGGTGGGGGTTCTTCCAGAATCTACTAATCATGCCACCATCTCTGTGTTCCTTAAGAAGGGAAAGGATTGTGCTCTACCTTCAAGTTACAGGCCGATAAGTTTAATAAATACCGATAACAAAATCTTGGCCAAGGTTCTTGCGTTACGTATTGAGGACTTGATTCAGAAACTTGTTCACTCAGATCAATCAGGTTTTTATAAAAAACCGTAGGACCTCCAGCAACATTCGGAGTCTTTTGTTGACCATGTCTAAGGCCCAAGATCTGGACGATGATGTGGCTGTGTTTTCCTTGGACGCCGAGAAGGCTTTTGATCGTGTTAATTGGCATTATATGTTTGCTGTGATGAGGTCAATGAATTTGGGTGATGAGTTTATTTCTTGGGTCTCACTTTTATATGCTCACCCTACGGCTAATGTTAAGACGAACGGTTTGTTGTCCGGAACCTTTACTCTATGGTGTGGCACTAGGCAGGGTTGTCCGTTTTCACCTTTATTGTTCGTGTTGGCTATCGAGCCACTTGCAATTGCTCTGCGGAATGATTTGACCTTGGAGGGTGTGCCTTTTAATGGAGTTATACAAAAAACTTGGTTTTATGCGGATGACCTTCTATTGGTTTTGAGAAATTTGGAAGTCTCTTTGCCTTCATTGATGGCTGTTTTGGACCGGTTCCATGCGGCGTCTGGTTATTTGATTAACTGGTTGAAATCGGAGGCTTTGCCTATTACAAGGAGTTGTGTTAAATCCTTGGTGACGGGATTTGGTTTTCAATGGTGCACACACAAAATGAAATATTTGGGGCTTTGGTTAACTCCGATCGTGTATGATATGGTGGAAGCAAATCTGGGGGAGGCTTGTCGTGAACTAAAGTCATCCTTGTTACGATGGTCGGCTTTGCGTTTGTCATTATGGGGCAAGGTGAACGCCTTGAAGATGGTGGCGGCCCCCAAAATAAACTATATTCTGAGTATGCTTCCTATGAAGATTAGCGCGAGTTACTGGAGATCGATTGATGTTTCTATGCAAACCTTCCTTTGGGATGGGAAACCACCTATGCTTAAGTTGTGGAAGCTACAGCTCCCTGCTGACAGAGGGGGTCTTGGGGTCCCCAATTTTAGGGCATATCATCTTGCCTTCTCTTGTCAATTTTTGATTCCTTTTCTGGATGTGTCTCTGGGTGCTTGGGCGGTGGCGGAGGCAAGTGCTTTGGGTCCTCTTGCACCACGAGCGATACTTACGTCGGTTAGCAATAGAGGTCGGACGCTTCCCTTGACTGGATTTTTGCGAGATGTGTGGAGGGACGTTCATGAAATGTGTGGCTCATCTGCTCAGACATCTCCTTCGGCATCGATTTGGTTTAATAAATCCATCACTGAGGCTGGTAGGCCTATTTTTTGGCCGGAGTGGTTTCTTGGTGGTGTTCAATGGATTAGAGACATTTACAGAGACGAGAAATTCATTGATTTTGATCTATTATGTGCTGATTTTGATATTGAGAATGTGTCCATTGCGGATTACAGAAAATTAAAAAGGTGCGTTGGTGAGATTGACGGGTGTGAACTTGAAGTTTTGGAGAGTTTGGCGATGGATTCTCGGTCGGTGGCGAGCAGATTGTATCGCCGGATGGTTGCAAGCTATAAAGATAATGCTGGATTGGTGGAGGAATGGAGTAGGCGTTTGGGTTGCGAGATTACCATTGATATGTGGAATGAGATGTGTGCGAATGTACAGCTTTGTTCGGTCAATCTGTGTGAACGTTCAAGACAAATTAAAGTTCTTAACAGAGTGTTTTGGTGTCCGGAGAAGCTCAAGAAGAGGGGCATGACTGATTCTGACGCGTGTTGGTGCTGTGGTTTGGATGTTGGGACTCTTGAACATATGCTCTGGGATTGTGTCAGGGTACGGGGCTTCTGGCATGAGGTTTGCAGTATGTGCTTGCGGGTCCTGGATCGCACAATTGACCTGGACTTTAAGACGATGGTTTTGGGATGTAGTGAATTACTTGAAGATCTTTCGGTGTCTGAGAAGAAATTTTTGTTTAGGGGAGCTTCAGTGTCTAAAAGACTGATCTTGAGGGGTTGGAAATCCCGGATTCCTCCAACTGTGGAAAGCTGGATTGATGAGATGATTTCCTTGGCAAATAATGAGAGGATAATATATAGGCGATTGAGGAAAATGCAAGTACATGCTAAGGTGTGGGATTCATTCTTAGATCTGTATTAGCAAGTAGACTATATGTAAACATTTATTGGCTTGAGGTTTGTATACATTGCTGGGTGGGTTTTTTTTTTTCTTCCCTTTGTTGTATTTATTGTATTTGCTATGTGATTGTTGTATTCTTGTTGTGGTTAAATTGTAAATAAATATTTAAAAAATAAATAAATAAATAAATAAATAAATAAATAACCTAACATATTATATCATGGGACCAGCCCCGAGATCGTCCCTGGTTGGTTAATTAAAAAGGAGTGCTAAAAGGCATCAGAGATACGTAGGGAAAGGCAGGAACTACAAGGAAAAGAAAGCATTGAAGCTATGGAGGTCTTAACATCCACAGGGCATAACAAGGCATAACATTTAGGGGCCGATTCATAGAATTCGGTGCACAAGTGGCACACGCGGCTGGCGCACAGTGTGCGCGTGCGGTAGTCTGCGCCAGCCGCGTGCGCCGAAACACATTTCCGCGCACAGCGTATTCATGGATTCCAGCCACCAAAACCAGCCGTGGCGCACAGTGGCGCAGCGATCTTGCAGCAGCGCCAGTTACGCCCCCAAGAACGCCTTCCGCGCAGGGAAAAGCCATTAAAATCCCCAATCCAGCGCAAAGGGCTGCGCTAACCCTGTACCAGCACGGCAAGTGGGCTACGTGTATTACAGGGGTTCACGTGAAGTTTCACACGCGATTCCAGCAGGGTACGTGTATTTCAGGGGTGCGCGGGAAGTTCCACACGCGAATAGCCTGGGCGCGTGTATTTCAGGGGTTCGCGGGAAGTTTCACACGCGATTTCAGCAGGGTACGTGTATTTCAGGGGTGCGCGGGAAGTTCCACACGCGAATAGCCTGGGCGCGTGTATTTCAGGGGTGCGCGGGAATTTCCACACGCGAATAGCCTGGGCGCGTGTATTTCAGGGGTTCGCGGGAAGTTTCACACGCGATTTCAGCAGGGTACGTGTATTTCAGGGGTGCGCGGGAAGTTCCACACGCGAATAGCCTGGGCGCGTGTATTTCAGGGGTGCGCGGGAAGTTCCACACGCGAATAGCCTGCGCGCGTGTATTTCAGGGGTGCGCGGGAATTTCCACACGCGAATAGCCTGGGCGCGTGTATTTCAGGGGTTCACGTGAAGTTTCACACGCGATTCCAGCAGGGTACGTGTATTTCAGGGGTGCGCGGGAAGTTCCACACGCGAATAGCCTGGGCGCGTGTATTTCAGGGGTGCGCGGGAAGTTCCACACGCGATTGGCCTGGGTACGTGTGTTTCGGGGTGCGCGGGTAGTTCCACACGCGATTGGCCTGGGTACGTGTGTTTCGGGGTGCGCGGGTAGTTCCACACGCGATTGGCCTGGCCGCGTGTATTTCAGGGGTGCGCGGGAAGTTCCACACGCGAATAGCCTGCGCGCGTGTATTTCAGGGGTGCGCGGGAATTTCCACACGCGAATAGCCTGGGCGCGTGTATTTCAGGGGTTCACGTGAAGTTTCACACGCGATTCCAGCAGGGTACGTGTATTTCAGGGGTGCGCGGGAAGTTCCACACGCGAATAGCCTGGGCGCGTGTATTTCAGGGGTGCGCGGGAAGTTCCACACGCGATTGGCCTGGGTACGTGTGTTTCGGGGTGCGCGGGTAGTTCCACACGCGATTGGCCTGGGTACGTGTGTTTTGGGGTGCGCGGGTAGTTCCACAAGCGATTGGCCTGGGCGCGTGTATTTCAGGGGTGCGCGGGAAGTTCCACACGCGAATAGCCTGCGCGCGTGTATTTCAGGGGTGCGCGGGAATTTCCACACGCGAATAGCCTGGGCGCGTGTATTTCAGGGGTTCACGTGAAGTTTCACACGCAATTCCAGCAGGGTACGTGTATTTCAGGGGTGCGCGGGAACTTCCACACGCGAATAGCCTGGGCGCGTGTATTTCAGGGGTGCGCGGGAAGTTCCACACGCGATTGGCCTGGGTACGTGTGTTTCGGGGTGCTCGGGTAGTTCCACACGCGATTGGCCTGGGTACGTGTGTTTCGGGGTGCGCGGGTAGTTCCACACGCCATTGGCCTGGGTACGTGTGTTCCGGGGTCCCGTGAACTTTCACACGCGATTGGTTGGGATCCACGTGTGTACTGTCATCACGTGCAATGAGGGATACTCCCTCGCACGTCACGTCACAGACACGCTCACGCGCTGAGGGCCTTCTGTCCAATGAAAATGCGTATGCGTGCAGACGCGCTTACGCGCTAAGGGCCTTTCCTCGAATTACACGCTGACGTGCAGAATTTTCACGTGCCAAATCACTCCGTATCAAGCTGGCCACGCGTAAGCACACGGAAGACCACGCTCCTGCCCAGAAGGCCGAACTACTGCCCCCCAGAGCCCCGAGCACGCTCCCACCTGCCATCTGCTGCTGCCTGACTGCCTGCTGCCCACGTGCCCTGCCATTTGCTGCCTGCACATCAGCCAGGGGTGCTGTTGGTGTGACCACCCCTGCTGGAACCAAAGACTCCCGACTGGGATTCCATCGCTCCACAGCCCAGCCCTAGGACCCAGTTGCCCACCCACTCCTGCCTCTGGGGTTGTCATGTCGGGGCAAACTCCATCTGTGACCACTGACAACCCCCGGCCAGAGAGGCAGAGGGGCACCAGCTTCAGTGCCACCGAAGTTGGTGTCCTGGTGGAGCAAGTCCTGGGGCAGTATGATGCCCTCTTCGGAAGTTGCCGCGCCGACAAGGAAGGACGGACTCGGATCTGGACTGACATCGTGACTGCCATCAACGCGGAGGGGGTGGCAGTCCGCGACTTCCAACATGTCAAGAAGCGCTGGGAGGACTTCAGGTCCAGGACCCTGACCAAGGCCCGGCGCCTCTTGAAGGCAGCGGATGCCAAGGGGCGCCGGGGCCACTTGTCGGAAGAACAGATGAGGGTCCTGGAACACATATCCCCAGCGCTCCACGTCCAGGTCCTTGAGAGGCAGACCCGTCTGGAGTCGAGCGGTGAGTGTACATGCATCCTGATTGTGAGCAGTGCGTGTGGTGATTGTTCAGTAGTGTGCAGGTTGCACATCTGTTTGTATGGGGTCGAGTATGGGTGCGGGTGTACAGGGCCGTGGGGCTGACACATGCGAGGGCTGTAATGTGTGAGACATGGATGGTGCCTGTGTGTGTGGGCTTGCATGCCAAATGCAGTTGTGTGGGCACACAAGTTTGTATGAATGTGTATGTGAGTAGACATGTCCGTGATGTCACGCATGTATGTTTTTTTCAGCTGATTGTATCAGCGCTGTGTACATGTGCATGTGTGTGTATTTGACAAGGGTGCAACAGTGATGCAACATGGATGCATGTGACAGCTTTAAGTGGATGCCTGATGGGCAGATGTGACATGGATGCCCGTCTGAACACTGCGACACTTAGCAGAGGTGTACACATGCATGCAAGTGTGGTGGTGTGTGTACATGTGTGGTGCACTTCCTGTGTTGCATGTGATGTCTGGCTCACCTTTGGCTGCTGATGCTGTTGTATGTGTATGGATGGTGTTGGCAGTTGCAACATGGCTGTGGTATGGCTCGTGTGTGCAAGTTGTAATGACATGTGTGTTGGGGATTGTGATGACATGTCAGAGGTTTGCCAATGCCACTCATGTACAACTGTCATGTGTGTATGTGTACATTGTACAGTGCCCTGATGCCTGTGTTTTGTTTCTCCCTGTCTGCAGCGTCAACTGATGAAGAGGGCGGAGAAGGTGCTGTGGAGCACAGCGGCGGGGATCCCACCGCCAGCCGGAGACGCAAGGCCCGGCTCCCCTCCCAGGTTGTCATCTCGTCGGGGAGTGAGGAGTCCGGTGCCGCGTCCCAGGCCGCAGCTGCCGGGGGGAGGTCCAAGAGGCGGAGGTTGCAGTTGGACTCCTCGGCAGCAGAAGGGGCAGCTGGGACCCCACAGGGCCCAACGGGGGAAGATGGCACAGAGTCATCCAGGTTGGTGGGGGGTTTGGTGGAGGAGGAGGCCGTGCAAGCACCGGAGACGGGGTCTGGGGGTGGGGATCCCACTGGTGCTAGTGGTGCAGTGCAGGACCAGGGACAGGAGGCAGCACAGGCCGCCGCGGAGGTGCCTGTGTGCAATCCTGTCCCTGATCCTGTCCCTGCATCATCTTGCACCAGCAGGGATGCCCATGTCCAGACCAGTTTTCAGGCAGGGGATGAGCTGACGTCAACTGGCCTTCCTCTGCCTGCGGACGTGGCTATCCAGGCCCGGGTTGAGCCTGTCCTGGCTGGAGTGGCGTTGCGTCAACGGGCCATGCGAGGTGACCTGCAGTCTTTTCATGAAGAGACTGCACATCATCTCGAATGGCTCGTTGACCACGTCAGCCTGCTGGGACAGGTCACCCAGGCCGGATTCCTCCGTCTGATGGGGCTTGCCACGACCCCCTCCTCAGCTGGACCCCCTACGCGCCAGTCGTCCTCTGTGCCATCTTCCCACCCATCAGTCACCTGGGTGCCCTGTGGAGCTGCCTCTGACGGTGCGGCCAGGCTGGTGGAGGAGGCATCCCTGCCACAGTCGGGAGTCGGACGTCCAGCAGGGGTGGCCACGTCAACGACTGCACCCCAGCCGGCGGAGGATGTGCAGGCAGCAGGAGGCAGTGCAGGGGCAGAGGCACAGCAGCAGCAGCACCATGGTGAGAGCCATGAAGGCTCGGGGCCTTCGACATCGGAGGGGCAGGCATCGGCCGGAGGGCAGGAGGACCCAGGACAAAAAGTGTCTTCCGTGTGGCAGCGGTTGGGCCACGCCATAGATGCGGAGCGGCAGCGGGCGGAAGAGGCACGGCTCTCAATGGTCAGGGCGGAGAACTCCATGCAGAGGGCCCTGAGGCGGGTCGAGTGCCTCGAGGCAATCCGCAGGGCTTTGGAGGTGGACACGTCGACGGCCCTGCGGACCCTCGGGGCCATGGAGGAGGACCGCCTCCGGGACATTGAGGAGGAGTTCGATGATGCCCTGGCCCGGCACATCCAGAAGTGAGCCGTGGAACTAGCCCGCTGCCCTTGTACATAGTTATGTAGGTAGTGTTAAGTTTCATTTTTGTTTTTATTTCATTTGGACCTTTTGGACATTGGCCACATTTTTGTATATAGTTTTTTTTATTAGTTAGTGTAGTTAGTTAGGTTTCCTTTATTTTGTTGGGATGATGGACCCTGGCTTCTTGCATTGTACATAGTTGTGGACTTGTACATACTTTCTTTTTTAACATTATCCATGGATCAATGGCTTATAATTTTTTTTTCACATTGGATTTTGTTTGGTGGACATTGACTTTGTACTACATTACTTTGGATTTCTATATTCTTTAATTTTTTTTTTATTTTGAACGGACATGCTTCTTTTCATTTTTTTCCATTCACATTTCTGTTTCTTCATTTTTGTTTCTATTCATCTTTCCTTTAATACATTATTTATTTGTTGCACTTCAATGTGTGGTGTCTCATTGTTTTCATGCATTTCATGTTATGTGTTTAGAGAATCACTGACACCCATTGGGTGTATGTGAGGGACATGTGTTTGTTTTGGAACTTGCAATTGGTGTTCTGTGATGTAATTGCAGAATATGAGTGGGTGGATGCAATACTCGGGTGGGTGTTTTGCATTTGGGGGCTGACCATAGAGACCAGGGATCTGGACTGTGATGACATGTTGGGTGGGGAACATGAGTTGGACATGGGTGGGGGCCTGCTGGAGGCTGCCCCTGGTGGCTGGGGGTTGGGGGTGGTGGGAGACATGGGTGGGGGCCTGGTGGAGGGTTCCCCTGGATGCTGGGGGGTGGGGGTGCAGGGGGACATGTGTGGGGGCCTGGTGGAGGGTGCCCCTGCACTGCTGGGGGGTGGGGGTGGTGGGAGACATGTGTGGGGGCCTGGTGGAGGGTGCCCTGCACTGCTGGTGGGTGGGGGTGATGGGTGACATGAGTGGGTGCCAGGTGGAGGGTTCCCCTGGATGCTGGGGGGTGGGGGTGCAGGGGGACATGTGTGGGGGCCTGGTGGAGGGTGCCCCTGGATGCTGGGGGGTGGGGGTGGTGGGAGACATGAGTGGGGGCCAGGTGGAGGGTGCCACTGGATGCTAGGGGGTGGGGGTGCAGGGGGACATGAGTGGGGGCCTGGTGGAGGGTGCCCCTGGATGTTGGGGGGTGGGGGTGGTGGGAGACATGAGTGGGGGCCTGGTGGAGGGTGCCCCTGGATGCTAGGGGGTGGGGGTGCAGGGGGACATGAGTGGGGGCCTGTTTGAGGCTGCCCCTGCACTGGTGGGGGGTGGGGGTGGGGGGAGACATGGGTGGGGGCCTGCTGGAGGCTGCCCCTGGTGGCTGGGGGTGCAGGGGGACATGCGTTGGTGGGCAGTAGTGCTAGTTGATATGTGGGTTGGCTGGTGGGCATGGCCATGGTGGATGGGGTGCCTGCAGGACATGTGCTGGGTAGGCCCCTGTGGTGTGAGCCACCTGCAGGGGCCGTGGAGGGTGTAGAGGGTACACCTGGGAGGACCCACACATGCAATTCACGTGTGCTGCTCCCCGCGCACCCCCGGAATACACGTACCCCGCTCAATCGCGTGTGGAACTTCCCGCGCACTCCTGAAATCCACGTACCCGGCCAAATCGCGTGTGGAACTTCCCGCGCACCCCTGAAATCCACGTACCCGGCCAAATCGCGTGTGGAACTTCCCGCGCACCCCTGGAATCCACGTACCCGGCCAAATCGCGTGTGGAACTTCCCGCGCACTCCTGAAATCCACGTACCCGGCCAAATCGCGTGTGGAACTTCCCGCGCACCCCTGGAATCCACGTACCCCGCTCAATCGCGTGTGGAACTTCCCGCGCACCCCTGGAATCCACGTACCCCGCTCAATCGCGTGTGGAACTTCCCGCGCACTCCTGAAATCCACGTACCCGGCCAAATCGCGTGTGGAACTTCCCGCGCACCCCTGAAATCCACGTACCCGGCCAAATCGCGTGTGGAACTTCCCGCGCACCCCTGGAATCCACGTACCCCGCTCAATCGCGTGTGGAACTTCCCGCGCACTCCTGAAATCCACGTACCCGGCCAAATCGCGTGTGGAACTTCCCGCGCACCCCTGAAATCCACATACCCCGCTCAATCGCGTGTGGAACTTCCCGCGCACCCCTGGAATCCACGTACCCCGCTCAATCGCGTGTGGAACTTCCCGCGCACTCCTGAAATCCACGTACCCGGCCAAATCGCGTGTGGAACTTCCCGCGCACCCCTGGAATCCACGTACCCGGCCAAATCGCGTGTGGAACTTCCCGCGCACCCCCGAAATACACGTACCCGGCCAAATCGCGTGTGGAACTTCCCGCGCACCCCTGGAATCCACGTACCCGGCCAAATCACGTGTGGAACTTCCCGCGCACCCCTGGAATCCACGTACCCGGCCAAATCGCGTGTGGAACTTCCTTCGCACCCCCGAAATACACGTACCCGGCCAAATCGCGTGTGGAACTTCCCGCGCACCCCTGGAATCCACGTACCCGGCCAAATCGCGTGTGGAACTTCCCGCGCACCCCCGAAATCCACGTACCCGGCCAAATCGCGTGTGGAACTTCCCGCGCACCCCTGGAATCCACGTACCAGGCCAAATCGCGTGTGGAACTTCCCGCGCACCCCTGGAATCCACGTACCCGGCCAAATCGCGTGTGGAACTTCCCGCGCACCCCCGAAATACACGTACCCGCCCAAATCGCGTGTGGAACTTCCCGCGCACCCCTGGAATCCACGTACCCGGCCAAATCGCGTGTGGAACTTCCCGCGCACCCCCGAAATACACGTACCCGGCCAAATCGCGTGTGGAACTTCCCGCGCACCCCTGGAATCCACGTACCCGGCCAAATCGCGTGTGGAACTTCCCGCGCACCCCTGGAATCCACGTACCCGGCCAAATCGCGTGTGGAACTTCCCGCGCACCCCCGAAATACACGTACCCGGCCAAATCGCGTGTGGAACTTCCCGCGCACCCCTGGAATCCACGTACCCGGCCAAATCGCGTGTGGAACTTCCCGCGCACCCCCGAAATCCATGTACCCGGCCAAATCGCGTGTGGAACTTCCCGCGCACCCCTGGAATCCACGTACCCGGCCAAATCGCGTGTGGAACTTCCCGCGCACCCCTGGAATCCACGTACCCGGCCAAATCGCGTGTGGAACTTCCCGCGCACCCCCGAAATACACGTACCCGCCCAAATCGCGTGTGGAACTTCCCGCGCACCCCTGGAATCCACGTACCCGGCCAAATCGCGTGTGGAACTTCCCGCGCACCCCCGTAATACACGTACCCCGCTCATTCACGTGTGTAACTTCCCGCGCACCCCCGGAATACACGTACCCCGCTCAATCGCGTGTGTCACTTCCCGCACACACCCGGAATACACGTACCCCGCTCAATCGCGTATTTTACTTCCCGCGGCGCCACTTTTTTGATGCGCTGGGACTCTACCGCCTGCCTTCGTGTGGCGGACGTGTTTCAGCTTGTGCGCGGCTTTGGCTGTGCGTGGGTTTGCCCTATTCCATTCCATGAATACGTGTGGTTCGTGTGCGTGTGGGCGTTACCTCTGCTTCCGTGCAGTGCATCCCCAGTTACGCCCTTATTTTCGCGTGTTGTTCCCCATTCCGCGCGTTACGCCCCATGTCCCGCCCACTTTCTGCTGTGTGCGCTGAGGTTGTGCGCTTTCACTGTGCGCGTCGCGCACCGTCGCGCACGCCTTTCGTGATGTTGCAGTGACTTGTGCGCCATGCACGGGTTTGGCGCACATCCCGCGGTGAACACGGGCAGGGACTTCCATGAATCGCACGCGTGCGCGTGCGCCTGTTTTTTTCCTCTTGCGCATGCTTGCGCATGCTTGCGCCTAGATTTTCGGCGCACGTTGGTTCCATGAATCGGCCCCTTAATTGGAACGCATAGAGGGCAAACAAAGGCAACAGTAGTGCCTTCCAGGCGTTGGATGCAAAAACGCCTCATTACGACCCAGGCGGTAAGTTACCGCCTGGGCCGTGACTTTACCACCATGGCGTAAACTACGTTTACGCCATGGTGGTTGGCGGATTTACCGCCCCATTCCAACCTTGGCGGGGCGGTAAATCCCCATTTTCCCATTTACCCTTCCCCATTCCCATTTTGCCCCATAGGGCATAATGGGGGTGGGGAAGGCGTTAATTACGCCACCGTAAATTACGGTGGCGTAATTAACTCCATGGTCCCTTAGCGCCATGGATTTTAACACCTGCTAAAAGCAGGTGTTAAATCCGCCATGGCGCTAAGGGACCTCGTACTCAGGCGGTAAGGGTCGGCGCTGTTTACGCCGCCGTAAAACCCTTACCGCCTGAGTCGTAATGAGGCCCATTGAAGGTATGGAAGGCATAGCAATGCATCAAGGTGCATCAAAAGGTTTAACAACGCATTAAAATGCATAGCAGGAACTGAAGCATCGAAGGTTTTAAAAGGCATAGAAGCCATAGAAGACATTCATACAAGTAGAGGGGCTTAAAACTACCAATCAAGCATAAATGGCAATGTTGCAGTTTCAAGGACATGGAATGGTATGATAGTGTTTACGCTGCACTCCGACACCACACAATGCGGTTCCACTTTTCCTTCTTCAACACTCAGAATACAGTAATCAGTTATTTGTTTAGCCATGAACAGTAAATACAGCACAACTGCAAAATGATAATTGTTGTGTTACCCAGCGATGGCTCCACTTGCATAGGCTGCTACTTCTAAGAAACACCAAAATACAAAATGCAAATCCTTCACTAAATGTTGAATTCAGGTCAGGGCAATAACATGTGAAACGCAGAGGCGTTTAGGCCAGCAGTGAAAATCACAGTGCAGGAGAAGGACAATAATGTACTTCTGGACCTGGACCAGAAGTCATTTTAGTGTGAACTGGAATAATAAAATGCTCAATGACTACATTAAGGCCGATTTGCAAACACTTAACTATGATCTTCTGTCACAAATGTATCCTCTAAATGGAGACTGCATGAAGCTGGCACTATCCAGGATAACATAACGACCAGACTGTCAACTCCAAACATCACCAAACAGAGAAGGTCTAGTCCATTTAGTCTGCTAAACAATTCCATAATAATGGTCCGAGCACTGTTAGCACAACAAGGATGAAGAAGTAATTGACCATTCTCTTGATTCCTGGTGGGAAGATGCAGGGACGTCGGATTAATGCAAGGACGTCGGATTAATGCGTTTGCTGTTTTCATTAGTTCTTTGTCTGGCAATTACTTTGGAAATATGTTTTTGCCCATAAACTTATCAATTTGACAGTTAAAGGAAAACAAGACTGCCTGAAGTCAGTACCATTTTATACATTTGGATTGTAAAATGTTCCTTTAAAATGTCTGTCAACGTCTGTTTTCCTTGCAAATTGTCCTGGATGATTTTAGCGTAAATTACTTTCATCTCATATGAAGTTAACTGGAGCTATAGGAAAACATATTGGTTTGGAAATCATGGCATTCATTGTAATCGTTAATGCAAGAACACTATCCTTTCAATTTAAAACGCAGTGACTATTACTTGTGCAATTACTACTACAAGTACACCAATTCTCACTTAGCCTGTCTGACATGTTACATTACAAACTCAGAACAAGGTTTTATGGCAAGTTCAGACAGATGTGAAACACAAAGCAAGAAATGTGCGCCACAAATAAGAAAGATGCCAACATCACACAAGACATATTACAGAGTAATTTGAATATTGGACAGGTTACCTGGAAATTCATTGTTTTTTTCTGTAGCCTATAACCATGATTTCACACGTTTGATTTCTTTGAACACCCTTATTTCTCAAACAGCCAGCCTCTGATATCATGACCACTGAAGTACAAATCATGTATCACTGCCTGAGGCCATCACCGATTTCCTGTCCCCTCAAGACAAAAATAATTTGCGTCTCTTTGAAAAAAAAAAGTCTGCTCCATGTTCTGCCCCCATAAAAATAAGCCACTATCAACTTAGAGCAATTGTGTGCACGCTCACAAAGCCTCATGGGTGTCTCAGAGGGAAAAAAAAAACAGCAATCTCAGTCAATATTGTTTTTATTCTTTATGAAAAATCGAGCAAGTGTTTTTACTATGCCTCATTTTTTCTCTCAGCCAACTATACTGTCATCGGGAACATTCCTCTGAGAAAACACGTGACTGTAAAACCTTGTAGGGCTTACAATGTGCACCCTCACACAGGACAACACAATCAAATATCACTGTCTTGACTCAATCTCTCTAATTTTCTGTTGCCTAGGGAAAAATAAATTACACCGGGCACAATAGAACACAGTGACCGGGATTGTTGGCTTCTTATGGACAAATAATCATGTTTTACTCTCTAAACCCAGTCACTTTGATGTTTTGTGTCTTCAGTTAAAAATGTAGCTGTCTGTAAAACCTCATTAATGTGATTTCCCTCCCCAGCAGACAACAATCCTGTGCCACTCTATCTCTGTTGCTTTGGGAAAAGATCTCACGTGTCACTTAGACGTTGACATGTTCTCTTCCCCTAGGAAAAAACACACATTGCCGAAAGTAAGATAGAATATTTGTCTGCTATAACAGGAAAACATCACACATTCTTCTGTGAACCTAGTCACTGTGACAAGTTGTCTCCTCTGGAAAACCACAAGTCATTATAACCCAGTCATTGTGATTATCCGCATCCTCTAAAAGAAATCATATGCCACTTTTGGACACAGCACTAGTGATTGTATGTGTCCCTCATGAAAAAAATGTGTGTGACTAAAATTAGGTTAGGGTGATTTTTGGCCCCTTCAAACAACATGAAACATGAATCGCTCTCTGAGCCTGGACACTGTAGTTTTACAATCATCTCAAGGAAAACAGACATTCCAGCAGAATTCAGCCAATTTGTTTTTTTTTTGTTTTGTTTGTTTTCTGAGAGGAAAACTTGCATGTCTGCAAAACTCCTTAGTGTGGCTCTGTTTCACGAGAGAATAACATTACGTTATGTGTCAACTACTGTACACAATCACTGTGATTTTCTGATTAAAACATGTTTGTCTTAATATAACATCATTAGGGGGAAACATGCATCATCACTCTCTTCAACAATACAATGATTTTCCGTTGAATTCGGACAAAAAGCACACTTTTCACCGAGTAAATGTCCTTTTTCTGTTGCCGCAGAAAAAACAAACATCGCCCAGCCTCAGATGTCTTCAGTTGCATCAGGAAATAAATCATATGCCGGAAAAACCAAGTTGGGGTGATTTTCTTTTGTATCAGGAAAATGTCACACACCACTCTCTGGCCTCATTCACTGAGATTTTCTGACTTCTCAGGAGAGGAAAGCAGGAGTGTCTGTAAGATTCATTAAGGGTGTTTTCCCCAAAAATAAATGTCATTTTCTATGAATACAGTCACAATCATCGTCTGTTTGCCCAATAAAAATAAAAAATACCCCTCCCCCCCCCATTAACAATATTCATATATCAGTCCATGAACCACAACTTTTTTCTTAGGAAAAACAGACATATCATTAAAATACTGCCAATGTGATTTGCTGTTTCCTTACGAAAAACGCACACGTTAACAAAAGCCAGTGAATTAGAAAAAGGTTAGACAAAGGTATTGTCACCCTCCAAATACATTAAATGTTAATTTATGTTCCCTCATGCAAAAATATATTTCAGTGAGTCACTATGACCATTATTTTCTCAGGGGAAAAATAAATAAATAAATAACCGTGTCAGTGTTACCAGCTCAGTGTGATTTTAAGCTCTATGTAGAAAAAAATATCCTCTGTTGCTGCCAGAATAAAGCCTCTTTCATTTGCTCTTTCCTCGGGAGTATGTCAGTCAAATCTAGTTTTCTATTTTCATAGAACACATGTTTGACAGTAAGATCTAATGAGTGAAATATTCTGCTCTTGGGTGCACAAATAATGATCTGCCGACCTTTGAACCCTTTCACTGTGATTCGCTATTCCACACATGAAAGCATGAATTACTCACAGGCTGTCATGTTCTGTTTCATCAAGGTTGTCCACAAAACTCTATCAGCGTGATGTTTTGTCAGTTCAAGAACAAATCATGTGTTAGCCTCTGAACAAAGCCTAAGTCATTTTTTTGTTCACTCTGAAAAAACAGGCATGGCAGTAAAAAACAAGTTCACATGACATTCGCTCCCTTTGGAAAAGAAAATCCTACTCTAAACCTACCATAATTCTAGTCTAACGGTACACTAAAACAAATGTATTTTGACAATGAATAACTCTCAAGTAATTCCATTCATTACACTAGCATGAAGACTAACAGCATTCTTCTGCCTTTCTTAACACATTTTCTAGACTGAAGTAAACCTCAAAACCTTGTGTTTTATATAGATATGAGATCAAACTTGCAGAAGTTGCTTTAGCTTCATCCACAAATGTATTGTCAGGTCTAGATGCACCTCAATCTAACTGACAGTTGGGTTTGATCTCAGCCTCAGTTCTGTTGGATCGGAACTTCTGGAAAAGGTGCAAGTCCTTACTGAAAATCCTCTACCACTCCTCTGTGTAGCTGTAAAGACTGTAGGGGGGTCATCTGTATTGCTGCCCTCTATATGGCAGAGTAGAAGCATAGAGAACCCCAGCCAAGATTCTCTATTTTTGGTAGCAATGGTTGAGCAATCAAGGCTTAGCACTCAGGAGGTGATGCGGACTGGTTCTTAAGTGCAGTGTAGTCCCCAAGCCCCCCAATGCAATGTCCACACACTATGTTAGTTGATAACACAGTTCTTTATATAAATACTGTTCAATACATATACACAAACAATAACACACTTTGTACTCTGGTAATTCTAAAATTATAAATGTGTACCATGTATATGTGGTACCACAGTTAACTCTTGACCCCTTTAAAATGCACCAACTGCTGACAGTTTCAACGGCATACAAATCAGATAGGAAAGTGAATCAACAATACACATAAGGAGTAAGACAAGTTGGGTTAAACAATGGCAGAATACTGGATCCCTACCGCCAGACACAAATCTTTATGAGGATCCCCCCAACTGGGCAACCTGTACATAAAGTGTATCAACATGCCCAGTCCATATATGTTTAAAATAGTCTTGTTTCCTTCTAAAATTATTCTACTACCTCAATGTACCTGGTTTAGCAGAGTTCTTCGATGGTTCATCGACAGATCCCTCTTGAGTGCACTCCCTTTAAAGCAGGAGCAATGGGTCGTCGAGATTCCGACGAAGAAATGTGCTGTTGTCGAAGGCAGAGCTTCCACCTTCGCGGTGTTCGTCGACGATCGGTCGTGGATGTCCTGTGACGATGATGCATGCGGTGTTCCTCGATGACAAGAGTTTGCTGCACAAAGCTGATTCATGAAGAACGTAGGTCCAGGAAGGGCCTTGGGTCGTTGGCATTGGCGTTGACGAACAGGACTCGATCACGTCTGGCCTTCGGATATTAGTGGGTCTCTTTGTGGACTTCGGGTGGCAGGAAACCCAGCGGCAGATTCTCCTCGGTTCATCGACGACCAAGACTTTCTCCGCGGGACAAAGCGATCGATGGTGATGGCAAGGGAGTCCTTCATTTCAATGTTCTTAGACAATGGAGCGTTGCAGCTCCAGTCGATGAGATTACAGCGGTCCTCCAAACCTTGGCCAACAGTGATGTTCGTCTGCGGCCTCAACCTCTTGGTGCTTTACTTCAGTGTTTCTCGGCAGACCCCATCTCTGGTTAATAGCTGTTATGGATAGACTACCTGGGTGCCTTGATGTAGATGAGTTGGTGCACAATGTTCCCTCGTAGCTTGGGAAGAGGTCTCCTAAACAGGTATTCTCTTGAATCAGTTCTTGAAGACACAACAGCTTTTGGATTGCATCAAAGGGAAGCAGCAGCAGAGCCTTCTTCTTCCAGCTGGGCTTCAAGGTTAAGCATCAAATTTTGACTTCAGCTTCTGAACAATTCTGGTAAGTAAGAGACCCCCAGATATACTGCTCTGTCTTTCATTCTCACTGCTGAGGTAGGTCAGAAGGGCATTCAGCAGGCAGGCTGCCAAGCAGGCTAAATCTGCCTGCCTCTACTCTCCGCCCTCTGCAAATCATCCAGAACAGGACTGCGAGACTTGTGCTTGGCCTCAAGCCCAGGGACCGTATCTCTCCAGGACTGAAATCTCTGCACTGGCTTCCAGTGGCTGCAAGGATTAAGTTCAAAACCCTCTGCATTGTCCACAAGGCCTTCTGGGGCCTGGGGCCAAAATACCTTCAACTCTCTCTTCCTAAATATCTTCCTTCTCGAGCTCTTCGCTCATCCGCCTCCAACTCCCTCATGGTTAGCCGCTTCTCCAAGCAACGAGTTGGGGGTAGATCTCTCTCTGCGGCAGGGGCCTCCCTCTGGAACAGCCTTCCTCATCCATGAAACTTGAGGAGAACCATCTCTGGTTCCGGAAGCACCACACCCTCCTCTTTGCTTCTGCTTTCTCTCCCCCTCTCCCCTGCTAAATTCCTACTGAATCTGCACTGATTCTGCAACGGGCCACTCTCACCGATCTCAGTCCTTGGCCCAGCTACTCTCACCTTAGGACTGCCTCCCTGGCAACCCCTTGCCTTGCGGGACTGTCTCTGCATCCCTGCAGCCCCCCTTCCCAGCACTTGTCTGCACTTACCTTGCACTTGCCACCAGTGGCCCTCATTACCTATCTTTTTATTCTTCTACCCCTGTACTGCACTTTTCCCTCTCCCTTTTCCCTTGCACTTTTCCCTTCCCCCCTACCCTTGCACTTGCGCAATCTGAATGACACCTGGCCTAGTAGGATCGTTGTCTGTCTTCCCTTTGTTCCCCCCTCCCTGCCTCATCGCGCCTTGAAACACTTGTGTATAGGCACGTTACAAATGCCATATCATATCATAGTGCATTCATGCCTTTCTTCCCCATCCAGACACTCACAACAAGAAATACGGATTGGGCCAAGCACCCAGTCTTTCAGCACAGCACACTGCATTCATACCAGTTTCGGGCAGGGCTGCCTCATTCTTTGTGTCACACACCAGAAACCAGACACCCATAACATGAAATGTATATTGGTCACACACTCCATTCACCCAGGTCCCACCCCAAGGGTGTACCCACAATTTACAGTCATTGGGAAGGTTCCAGCCAGTCTGGCCTGGATTTCCCAACAATACCATATATGGAGCTTCCACCCAACAGCCAGTCAGGGGAAGAGATAGAGTCAGGGCTTCCCAGGACTTTGGGAAAACAAGGTAACAGGCAATAGAATGCACGAGGCCACAGGTGCCATCTTGTCTCTTATCAGGAATCAACTGATTCCAATGGCAGGGCCTGGATATCCCAAAATGGAGGATAATCAGAGTACCTGTCAAATTCAGCATGGAGCTACCACCAGCCCATACCACGCTCTGTAGACCACACACAGGTGACCAAAAACATACACTAGGGGTACAGGGTTGTATCCCCACTCATGGGGCCATAAGGGTGTCCCAAGGGCCTGTTCACCACAACTAAAAAGAGCAAGAGCTGCACTCCCGGGATTCCCACAGGGACTCCTGTGCAGAAAATAACACACCACACACATGAAAAAGGAATACAGGACAAGGACATGGAGGCCCTGCCCCTCCAATTCATTTCCAGCATCACAGTGTCTCCCCCCAGACTGAGGTTAGGGTGATCCAATCTCCCACAAGATTGACACCCTCATCCAGACAGCCCACATACCATCTGGAAAGGCCATCTGTATTATCATGACTCTTCCCTGGTCTATGCTCAATAGTGAAGTCGAGTCCTTGCAGGCTAATGGAACACCTGAGCAGTTTTGGGTTTTATCCCTTCATCTGCATAAACCATTTTAAGGGTTTATGATCTGTTTGGACCTTGAACGTAAACCATGTAAGGCAGGGCGAAAAATGCCTAAGGCTCCAAACTATGGTGAAACATTCCTTTTCAACAGTAGTCCACCTAAGTTCTCTACTTTTAAGTTGCTTACTATTGGATGTTCCCTCCTTTTGTCATCTAACTGGGACAAGACAGCTCCAATTCTGGAGTTACAGGCATCAGTCTGATTGATAAAGAGTTTGCTGTAGTCAGGCACACACAACACAGGTGCCCTACACAGACTTTCCTTCAAGCCAAAAATGGCCCTATGACAGCATTCTGTCCAATTAACCTTCCTCGGTTATTTGGGTGAAGTTGTCAGAGGGGCAGCTATTGTTCCATAGTCTGCCATGAAGTTATGGTAATAGCCAGTGAGGCCCAAAAAAGCTCTCACCTGGGTTTGAGTAGTGGGAGTCTCCCAGTCATGTACATCCCATACTTTACTGGGGAGAGGTTGGATTTGACACCCTCCTACCTCATGACCCAGATTAGTGACTTTCCCGTGAGCTATCTGGCACTTGGTACCTTGATAGTGAGCCTAGCCCTTTTCAAGGCCTAAAACACCTTATCCAAATGAGCCAAACACTCTTCCCAGGTGGAGCTGTCGACAGCAATGTTGTCTAAGTAGGCCACACTAAAGGCCTCCTGCCCCCTAAGTGCATGGTTGACTAATCTTTGGAAAGTGGCAGGTGCATTCATCAAACCAAAAGGCATGACTCTAAATAGTACAGCCCCTCAGGTGTTGAGCAAACAGTCTTTTCCTTGGCATGGTCTATCAGAGTTATTTGGCAATAGCCTGAGGTAAGGTCAAAGGTGCTTTCAAATTTGGCAGCACCTATGGAGTCCACAAGCTCATCAGCCCTGGGCAATGGGTGCACGTCAGTTTTGGTGACCGTGTTGACTCCTCAGTAGTCTACACAGAACCACCAATCCTTGGTACCTTCCTGGGAACTTGCCTTGGGGACAAGGATCACTGGACTGGACCTTGGACTGGTTGAGGGTTCAATTACACCCGGATCCAACATCTTGGTGACCTCAGCCTGGATGTGGTTCTTCACGGTATCTGACATTTCGATAGCACCTGCTTTTGACAGGTACATTGTCATCAGTGCCCATTTTGTGCCTGCACCACTGGGTGAGGCCTAGTATCAGTGAGAACAGAGGAGCATATTGCCCGAGCAAAGCCCTGCAGCCCCTCTGCTGCTCTGGTGTCAGATCTGAATAGAGATGCACCCCCTGCACTGAGCCATCCTGAGGTTGCTATGCAGCAAATCAGGACAAGGCTCACTCTCATTCTCCTCTTGCTCTGAAGTAAGCAGAACACTTGAGACATCCTCTCGCCTGCGGAAAAGCATGAGCCTGTTAACGTAGAATACCTGGGGGCTACCCCAAGGACTCCCATGTCAACCAGATTGTTGACTTCACCCATGTTGGAGATTATCCTAAAGGGTCCAGTCCACTAATCTGCCAAAGCTCTAGGTTTGGTATGCTCCATCACAAGGATCTCCTGTCCTGGAGTCCAATCCACTTGTGATGCTTTAAGGTCATGCCAGTACTTGTTCAATTCCCGGTCTGCCTTAAGAGTCACTGTCGCCCGGCCCATCATCTGTGCCATCCTCTCTCTGAGGCCTAACACATAGTTCCCCACTTGCTTGGCAAGACCTGCAGAGGTGGCTTCCAAACCTTCTCTGATCAAGGCAAGGGCCCCCCTCACAGGATGTCCAAAGAGAAGCTCAAATGGGCTGAGACCAACACCCTCTTGAGGCACTTCTATATTGGTGAACAGCAGGCATGGTAGGAGGAGATCTAATTTCCTCCTTAGTGGTTCTTCCAAAGCATCCAGCATGCCCTTGAGAGTTGTAATAAATCTCTCAACCAGATCATTGGTCTGGGGATGGTAGGAAGTGGAGAACTTATATGTTACCCCGCACTCCTTCCACATCACTTGCATGTAACCCGATATGAAGTTGGATCCTATGTCAGAGACCACCTCTTTAGGGAATCCAACTCTGGTAAAAATGTCCAGGAGAGCCCTGGCTACCACCTTGGCAGTAATGGTCCAAAGGTGTATAGCCTCACGGTACCTGGTGGCATGATCAACAAGGACCAGGATGAACCAATGTCAACCTGATGTGGGAGGGTCAAGGGGAACAACAATGTTGGTGCCAACCCTCTAAAATGGTGTGCCAACCACTGGCAAAGGGTCCAGTGGGTCAAAGGTACGGCTTCCAGTCTTGCCGTACACCTGACAAGTGGGAAAGTTCCGGCAGTGGGACTCCACTTCTACTCCCATCCAGGGCCAGTAGAAATGCGCAGAGAGCCTTTGCTTAGTCTTCTTGGTTCCAAGATGACCAGCTAAGGGCACCTCATGAGCCAACTGCAACAGCAAGGGCCTGTAAACCTGGGGTACCACCAACCTCTTGAGGGCACCAGGTTCAGGCATAGTGGGCTCACTACAAAGGAGGTCACCCTCCCAATATATTTAGAAAGACCTAGACACTTCATCTTGTGCCTGGTCCTGGGCCTGTTTCCTTACACCCTCAAGAGAGTGCCACTCTCTCTGATCCTTACAGAAATCTCCCCTAGAGGGCCCCCCTTCAGCCAGCTGGCATTGAAGGTCAGGGTGATCATCCGGGTTGAGCACTTCTTCCGCAGCAGGGTCTTCTGGCTCCTCACCTTCAGGAGTTGAGTCTTGGGTTACCACTGAACCAGCCCGTCCGGAGACTGGATTCTAGTGGGTGCTGCTGAAGCAGCAGGAAGAGAAGGAGCCCCTTCACAGAGGTGGCCTTTTTTCTCTTACTTCTTGCCTTGGGTCTCACCTTTGGCTTGGTACCTGACTCAGAGTCAGACCTGGTGCGATCTCTGACCTAGTGACTGTACCAGCAGTCAGGGGTAGACCATCAGAGATCATCCCAAACTCCATTAGATCATTCCCCAACAACATGTTAGCAGGTATGCTGTCCTGAACTAGGACGGGAAGCTGCACTGTCGTGTCCGCAAAAGTGATGGTGACTAGGGCAACAGGAGATCATTTGGGAGACCCACCAGCTAACCTGGTATTTCTCAGAGGAGCACCTACATAGTTCTCTGGCAGGAGCAGGGTACTGTCCACCACTGTCATAATTGCCCCAGTGTCTCTGAAACCAGTAGAAGGCTGGCCATTCAGGAGGACACCTCTCAAAAATCTACAGGTGTTTTGTGGGATTGTTGCCAGTACTTCTGTGTACTGGTCCCAGGCCCCAAGGGACACTAGGGAAATCTCTGCAGGAGCACCAAATGTGATTCCTTCTGAGGAGGGGAGGACAGTGGCCTCCACCTCTGGTGTGAAGTAAGGCTAGGTCAGGCTGACAGCCTGGACTAAAAGTGCCTTACCTTTACACTTGGGGTCACCCTTTTCATTGTCCAAAGCCCCATAGTCCCAACAAGTGCCAGGAATACGAGGTACGGTACTGGATCCAATGGGAGCCTGCTTTGCAGCAGAAGGAGCACTAGTCTTACTCCTAACTAGATAAGACATATCCCCACTAGATGTATGGTTCTCAGGAGAGGAAGGTTTAGATTTACTTGACTGTGACTGTTTTTGTGACCCCATCAGACTTCTGAGAGGCCCCCATCCTTGTCCTTTCAACTGGGTTATTTAGGGGACACCCAGTGGGAGACCCACTTGTCAGCCAGACTGGCTAGATTAAAGGGATCAAAAATGTTCTGGTCAGCAACATACTGAGGTAGCTCTGGTGAACAGGCTTCAGAAAAATGCTTAAAAAATCAATTCCACAAGCTATTCCAAATGCTTCAATCCTTTCGTGGATATCAGAACCCTCCACATACACACCAAACAAATATTTCATAAACTTGGTGGCAGGGGACCTGACACTTTCAACTGGTTTGGCTGAAGTCTCCACTTTAGCTTTCTCTAGCTGGATTTTCTGGCATGCAGTGTCCTTGTTTTTAAGTTCAAGATCCCCGTCTTTGAGTTCAAGATCCCTATTTTTGAGGATCACTTGTTGTGCCAACTCTTCCTTCTTACGTTCAGCTTCAGTTTCCAACTTTTTATTGTCAAAGGCCAATTTATCCTTAATAATTAAAGTTGCTAGGAATTCCCTGATGAAACTTTGCTGAATTTTTCAGATAGAGGAAGCAGGAGGGGTGGCACTCCCAGAAACTGATTCAATAACAACCCAAGGGGCAGAGTCCTCAATGGTTGCCCCCCCCCCTTCTTCACCAAGAGCATCACCATCAGCCTGGTCGTCCACCAGGGCAGCTATCAGCTCAGCCCTAGACTTATCTGCAAAGTCTAACTCCCTGGCTTCACAAACACTCTGGAGAACCTCTAAGCTCATTCTAGTAAATTTACCATTTGCAATAGATTCCATTGCTTGTAATGTAGTTTTCTTAGTAAATAACTAAACCTCAATTTCACAAAGTATGGCTATTCTGTAAGTGGCAAGGTTACAAACTGATTCTTAAAACCATTAGCATCCCACTGCTGCTAACAGTTTAAAGACTAAAGGGGGCTTATCTGTACTCCTGCCCTCTGTATATGGCAGAGTAGAAGCAAAGAACAACCAAGTCAAGATTCTCTATTGTTGGTAGCAATGGATGAGAAATCAAGGCTTAGCTCTCAGGGGGTGATGCAGGCTGGTTCTTAAGTATACTGTAGTCCCCAAACCCCCACAAAGGAATGTCCACATACTATGTTAGGTGATAACAGAGTTCTTTATATAAATAAGGTTGAATATATATACACAATCAATAACACATTTTGTACTCTGGCAATTTTAAAATGATTAATATGTTCTATGTCTTTGTGGTACCATAGTTAACTCTTGACAATTTTCAAATTCACCAACTGCTGACAGTTTCAATGGCATACAAATCAGATAGTAAAGCAAATCAACAATAGACATGGGGAGGATGACAAGTTGAGTTAAACAATGGCAGAATACTGGGTTCCTACTACCAGGCACAGTTCTGTATGAGAATCCCCCACCTGGGCAACCTGTAAATAAAGTGTATCAACAAGCCCAGTCCATACATGTTTTAAATAGTCTTGTTTCCTTCTAAACATATTCTACTACCCCAATGTACCTGGTTTAGCAGAGTTCTTCAATGGTTCATTGACGTATCCCTCTTGAGTGGACTCCTTTAAAGCAGGAGCCATCATTGGTTGTCGAGATTCCTACAATCAAATGTTAATGCTGTGGTTGAGGGAGCAGCTTCGACGTTCGTCGACGATTGGTCGTGGACGTCCTGTGAAGATGAAGCATGCAGTGCACCTCGATGATAAGAGTTCATTGCTGCAAAACAGATCGATGAAGAACGCAGGCCCAGCAAGGGCGTTGGGTCATCAGCGTTGGCGTCGACAATCTGGACTTGGCCACGGCTGGCTTTTGGATCTTCGTTGTGGACTTCGGGTGGTGGGAAACCCAACGGCGGATAGTCCTCGGTTCGTTGACGACCTCGACTTTCTACGAAGGGACAAAGCGGAAACAGTGGTGGCAAGGGAGTTCTTGATTCCAATGTTCTTTGGCAATGAAGCATTGCGGCTCCGGTCAACAAGGTTACAACGGCCCTCCGAAACATGGGCGAAGGTGATGGTCATCGACAGCCTCGACGTCATGGTGCTTCATTTTAGTATTTCTCAGCGGACCCTGTCTCTGTTTGACAGATTAACAGTGTAAGGTTTAGTTCCACTTAGTCCATTGCGCTGCTAGATCCAAAGGGAGTTGTTCGAACAGACGCCAAAATATGTTTCAACACTGATATGATTCAATTATCAGACTGAATCATGGGTAGTAGTAGCAGGAAAATTGTATTTGAGTTAGAAATGCCAGGGAAGTCTGCCGACACATGTTTCGACCTTCAACGGTCTTTCTCAAGGCAGGACTCTTTGTTATATAATCAAACCAGTAATGCAAACCAAAATCAAATTATGCACAGCATTATTGAAAACAACATGAATCCAAAACCCCCAAGACACATTATGTGGTCATTATGCATCGCTATGTCAAGAGCATAGATACTGGGAAAAACATACAACACATTATTGAAACCAATTTAAGATTAATACATTACAATGACGCACAAGAGTAATTGTTCAGTTCATGTCATCAATAGCAAAGCATCACATGTCCATGTATTCAAAATCCAAATGCAGAACAAAAATATACACAGAAAAGAAAATATACCAGAGACATCATTAGCTTCATTTGGAGTGATCATCCTCATTTGAAAACAGATCATGCAAGTAATCCTCTGCACAGTCTGTGCCTAATTTGGATGTGCTAAGGTGCCCATTAAGCCATTGGGAATTTTCACTATAATTCCCAAATTACATTAAAAATATATGTGCAGCAATGCTCGCAGCCCAGTGCCTATCGCCTGCCCATTGCATGGTGCACCTGTTCAAAATTCGACACTGAATAGTGCATACAAGCATCCATTGTGTGTGGCATGTGCATTGTAAGTAAAAACTTGCTAAGTAAATCATTTAGTGCAATTCTGTGCAGCAAATACATCGACAGTTATTTACCAAACAGTTTGTGTCATAGTCTCATATCAGGTTGTTCACTCCGAATGATAGGATCAATAATGATCAGGGTTCCGTTGTAACTGTGGCAAATGAATGCAAAGTAATATATAAGCCCATGATATTAAACAATAGTGAGCAATCAGAAAACCTCACAACATGGCGTCATGTTTACCTGATAATGTTTCTGAATGTTGTTAGATAGTGTACGTCTCTAAGGATTATGGGAGCTGTAGTGAAAAAATGTTGTTCAGTTCAGGTGACCAAGGAAAGACTCTTCTCCAGGAGCACACATCTTACCCTTAGCAGGGGGAGGGGAAAAAACCATAACTATGGTTCTCCACTGTAAGACAAAATATCCCCGGTGCTGCAGCCTCTGGAGTCTGGATCTCCACAGATTACATGTAAAAAAAGGTGGGTGAGGCGCGCACTCCAATTCCTGGCCAATATACTACCTGAAGAAAGAAAAAATGTATAACTGGTTTAAATCCCGAAAGTGTCCAATTCACTGGGTTAGATCCCAATTGCTGCCAAAATATTCACAGGGTTGGATCCCTTCTGCTGCATTTCTGCTGTTGTTCTCCTCCTCCTAGCGCTTTCGTGTCCCAACACTCTTCAGGGAGGCTGTGTTGCCTTGCTTTTCAGGTGAATCCAATTAAATTGATAATGCAGTCTCTAAGGATTATTTAACCCAGGTATATATTTTTCCTTTCTTCAGGTAGATTTTGGCCAGGAGGAATTGGAGTGCGCACCTCACCCACCTGTTTTTACTTGTATAACAAATAGTCTTATCTTTAGAAAGACTGTTAAAGGTCGAAACACGTGTCAGCAGACTTCTCTGGCATTTCTAACTCAAATACAATTTTCCTGCTACTACTACCCATGATTCAGTCTGATAATTGACTCATATCAGTGTTGAAACATATTTTGGCGTCTGTACGAACAACTTCCTTTGGATCTAGCAGCGCAATGGACTAAGTGGAACTAAACCTTTCACTGTTAACTTGTACTTTCTTGTCGTAGGCCTGAGGTCCCTACCAGTTCCACTTTTGCAGCAGCTAGTGTTGTCTGTACTAGTAATCTTACCTTGCTCATCCTTGATTTGCTCGAGCGCCTTTGCCCATTGGCATACCTCATTTCCACTGTTCTCCTTGTTTAGTTGCTGCCAGGCAGGGCTGGCTGAGCACACAACTCTATATTGATTTAATCTAATATGGCTGAGTATCTTGTGAACCGAGAGAGAGATAGGTTGGCTTTGTTCTCCCCCAAAGGTACTCCTGGCAATGCTTTTGCAAGCAATAGTGCTAAAACAGAAACTCTTGCTAATAAATTCTTCCGACTAGAGAGATTATCTAAACGCAAAATCAACAAATACTGGGACAAAGTATCCTTGGCCAATTACACTGAACATAGTATGATTCCTAGAGGTCTACGCATTCTAATTTTTCCAGACTTTACTAATGACGAGGACCAGAATCTTGCCCAGCAATGGGAAGAGAATTTGACACTCAGTTCCGAAAAAATGCTTCAATTATTGATCACTCATGCAGAACGCGAACACGCAAGGGTCTCCACACAAATTGACAATTTGAAAAAAGAAATTGAAAACATGAGCAATCCCACAGGTGTTAAAGAAAATAATTATGACAAGAAGCACACTATACTTAAAGACTACCAAGATGAAATTAAAATTAGAAAATTTCGTAAATTCTTTCGTGCCGAGCGAGATTACAACAATGACAGAGTTTACACTTTTCAGGCAAAATATGATAAGGATAATATTGTCCCTATGGTGAAGACACCTACTGCGACACCAGTCTACTCAGAGAAGATTCGGAGGAAAAAAAAAAAACACAACCCAACAGAGGAAGCGGGGGAAATCCAACTCCTGTTTTAGCCCATCGTAGAAGGGGATTTACGGCGGAAATTAAGAGATATAAAAAGGGAAACATTTCCAATTATTGCATCCCTCAAAATAAAGAAGTACGATTCAACATCCCTTTAGGACAAACTATCGCAACACCAACTACATCGTCAGAGGAAGAAGAGGAAGAGGATCAAGGGACAGATTCGGGGCGAAACACAAACGCACGTCAGACACTGTCCAGTCTAAGGAATCTCAAAGCCAAGTCCATCCTGAAAACTTAGTTTATAATTTATCATCTAAAACATTAACCACGGCAGAGTTGTCTGTTTTGAATAAAGGTTTGTCTTTTGCACCCAGTTGTCAGCCTGACATTATTGACTTCCAAATAGATCTTTTTAAATTTATATGCAAGTTGAAACTCAAAACATTCTTTCATATTCAGGTTAAACACTATCAGTTTCGACTTCAGCTTCTGAACAATTCTGGTAAATGAGAGGTCCCCAGATATACTGTTCAGTCTCTCATACACACTGCTGAGCCAGACTCAGGCAGCCAATCATTCAGAAGGGCATTCATCTGGCAGGCAGCCAATCAGGCTCACAGTGTATTCAGGCCATTCTTCTCTATCCAGACACTCACAACAAGGAATGTGGATTAGGGCAAGCACCCAGCCTTTTAGCACAACTCACTCATTCATACCAGTTTCGGGCAGGGCTGTCACATTCATTGTGTCACGCACCAGAAACCAGACAACCATAACATGAAATGTATTTTGGTCACACACTCCATTCACCCAGGTCCCACCCTAAGGGTGTATCCACAACATACAGAAATTGGGAAGGTTCCAGCCAGTCTGACCTGTACTACCTCACAATACCATATATGGAGCTTCCACCCAACAGCCAGTCTGGGGAAGCGACAGAGTCAGGGCTTCCCAGGACTTTGAGAAAACAAGGTAACAGGCAATAGAAAACAAGAGGCCACACGGGCCATCTTGTCTCCCATCAGGAATCAACTGATTCCAATGGCAGGGCCTGGGTATCCCAAAATGGAGGATAATCAGAGCACCTGTCAAATTCAGCATGGAGCTGCCACCAGCCCATACCATGCTCCACGGGCCACACACAAGTGACCAAAACCATACACTAGGTGTACAGGGTTGTACCCCCACCCACGGGTGCCATATGGGTATACCAAGGGTCTGTTCACCACAACCAACAAAAAGGAAGAGCTGCACTGAAAACAGCACAAAACACACATGAAAAGGGAATATAGGACAAGGACATGGAGGCCCTGTCCCTCCAATGCATTTTCATCATCACAGTAGCCTGTTAACACAACAGGCACAGTGATATTAAGAGCCTGGCTGGTGCAAGGGTGGCTGGTATCTGCCATGGCTGTTCACTGCAAGGGATCTGAGGCCTTAAAACCTCATCCAAAACTCTCTTGGAGTCAG
The DNA here is from genome assembly GCF_040938575.1 of Ambystoma mexicanum. Taxonomy (NCBI): domain Eukaryota; kingdom Metazoa; phylum Chordata; class Amphibia; order Caudata; family Ambystomatidae; genus Ambystoma; species Ambystoma mexicanum. Next base: position 483,444,396 of record NC_090932.1, on the reverse strand, counting down.
TCCTGGCACCTTTGGCGCAAGGCTCATAACCATCATGAAGACCAAAATTAGAATGGGACTATTTACTTGGGACTATTTAAGTTGGGGGGAGGAGGGTTCAGCCAACATGGAGGCGCACACATATGCGGTGTAGTTTTTTGGGTGTGGCAGGCCTGGGACTACTTTACCTGAACGACTTTGGGTGTGGCAGGCAACCACACCAAAACAGCAGAACATGCTTTGCGTTATTCTGCTTTGGTCAACATAACGCTCACCGTGTCCAGTTCTTTGATGCCAGCCTACCTGAAACCAAGGCCCTGCAGAGAGCGAAAGAACACTACGAAACTTACCTGGAACGGTATCCTGTCTTCAATCCATCGCCGACTTCAGTTCCACTCACCTGAAGGTACGAACTCCATCATCCGGCACTGCATGCATCCTGGAATACAATAACCTGGAAAGAGGAGAAGGAAAGACAGCATAAGTGTTTACTCATGTTTCCTTCTGAGTGAAGAAAGCCACACAATTCTTAACTGGGTAGTCAATTCCTGGTCAGTATCATTGCTAGAACATTGCAGCGCTCGGCGAGGAACATCGCAACCTGCAAGGAGAGATAAGACACAGGTTAGCAATATAAAAGGCGAAACAGCGCCGTGCATCGCGCATCACTCACCAGACAGCATCGCGCACACCGCACTTTCGCCTACTGTCCCATGCTCATCTTCAAACTGCATGACAACTCCAAAATACCTTTCCATACCTAAAAGGAAAGAAGCAAGACATTATTATTCGAACTAAGAGGAACATAAGAACTGCATATAAAGATTGTAAAGCAGCAAACCAAAGGAGTCGCAGCAGGCCTGGATTCCCACAGAGGGGGCTTGCACCAGTGTAGCAACTTGGTCACTGCTCGCCCCCCACATCTACGTGCCCCTGCCACGAAGAGCAGAACGGAGAATCCACCTTCTACAATATTAAGGTGAGGAGAGGGCCCAATGGGGAGGAAGGAGTTGAGGCCAAGGGAGGTGGGAAAACATAAAGGCAATCTGGTATTGAATCCAGCTCTCCTATATTGCAGACCCATCTTTAACCAGAGGCTTTACCAAGGGACCGGGAGAGGGTTTGAGAGTGCAAATCATCCAACTAGGGCTGGGTGGCGTCCCCATGGATACCAGGTGAGTGTAACAGAATGCAAAGCCTCAATAATATTATCCACCTGGGCGTCATGGAGACTTCAGAGACTGACCAGTTAGTTCAGTTGTTGGGAAAATTATGCGCTGAAGTACATTCAACCAGGCAAGAAACCAATGCTTTTAGGAGGGATTTGATTGTTACTAACCTGTAACTGTACCCCGCGAAATAAGTAGACAATTGCTCCAATCACAGGCAGGACAGACCCCATCGCCTGGTAACATTCCGCCATCACCTGTACCAACTTCTACCAATCCAGTACAAAGAACCCTTCCTGGGGCAGTTCTTTTAGCTCCACCTGAACGATTTACAGGGACCCCAAGAAGTATGCAATGTTAATGAACCAGTGTCATCTGCATTTCCTTTGCAGAACTGGGGTTTTTCCTAACGACCAAGCGCGGGTTGCTTTTGTTTTGTCATATCTGAGCGGCAGTGCTGCGGATTGGTCGGTACCATTGGTAAGTCAGAATGACCCTTCGTTACATGACTTTGGGGGTTTCCAGATGGAAATGGAAAAACTCTTTGCTCATCATACCCAAGGCCAAGCATTAGACAACAAACTTTTGTCACTCCGTCAAGGAAGTCAAGACTTGCTTATATATATAGCAACATTTAACAGACTAGTCGTTGAAGCTGGCTGGCCTGAGGAAAAAAGGACCACACTATTTCATAGGGGTCTACGAGGGGAACTAAAGGATGTCCTTGCTCAAGTGGTTAACCCACCTAAAGACTGTGCAGAATTCATCAACCTTGTGGTGCAATTAGATCACAAATTACAAGACCGAAAAGCAGACCGGATAAGGTTAGACACTCGGGTGTGTATGTCCGGTCAAAGGATAATGTTCCACGTACATTGGAAAACACGGTAGAACCCATGCAAATCGGAGGTGTATGGCCCCCTTTAACTAAAACTGAAAGAGACAAAAGAAGGCAACAGAAATTATGCTTATATTGCGGAAAATCAGGCCACTTCCTCAAAGAATGTCCAGTGAAACCACCAAGGAGAACTGTTGGAGCCACAGAGAAGGAAGATAATAACAAGGAGTTAGAAAACTACCAAGCCCGGCAAGCGTAGAAGTCCGCTTGTCGAGCGAGAAGGATGAGCCACAGACCTCACACTTTGCATTACCAGTAATTTTGATCAATCACCAACAACCGTCTCGGATGCATGCTGTCGAAGCATACATAGATAGCGGAGCAGATGGGAATTATGTAGACCAAGATCTGGCAGCAGAAATGGGGCTTCCCTTATGCTCTAAGTCGACTACTGAAAAAGTTACTACTGTTGATGGGACAGAAATAGCTTCCGGACCAGTAATCCAATGTACAGCAGCTCTAACCTTACTGTGCTAGGATGGACACCGAGAATCTATTGCATTCAATCTTATCAAAGCTCCTCAGTTTCGACTAATCTTGGGGATGCCATGGTTGGTAGCTCACAACCCTCTAATTGATTGGTGTGCCAAGAAGTTGTCCTTTTCCGATGATTGTGCTTGTACCTGTTATTACCAAGAAAAGGGGAATACAGACTTATGTACATCTGCTACTCCCAGTACGACTTCGATTGTACTAGGTGTGACTGGTACTCTACCAAATGAATACCAAGAATTTCAAGACGTGTTCCAGAAAGAACAAGCAAATACTCTACCATCGCACAGGCCCTACGATTGTCAGATCGACCTCATACCTGGTGGGCAAATTCCTTGTGGCCGAATCTATGCACTTACTGAACCAGAAAACCTCCATTTTAAATCTGATCTTGATCAGTACCTGGCAAATGGATTTATCCGCCCGTCTAAATCACTGGCAGCCAGTCCCTTATTCTTCGTACCTAAGAAGGAAGGAGATTTGAGGACTTGCATCGACAATCTCGCTTTAAATCAGATCACAGTAAAAAAACATTATCCACTGCTCCTTATTCCAAATTATTGGATCAAGTCAAAGACGCCTAAATCTATACCAAACTGGACCTTAGGGGGGCATACCATCTTGTTTGAGTGAAGAAAGGAGACAAATGGAAAACCGCCTTTCGTACCAAATTCTGCTTGTATGAATACCAGGTAATGCCTTTTAGACTTTGCAACGCTCCCGCTGCATTCCAGTACTTTATGAATGATGTTTTGCAAGAGTTCATCGACGTTTGCGCCCTGGTTTACATTGATGACATTTTAGTGTATTCTGCTACAAAAGAAGACCATGTCAGGCATGTCCGCTCTGTCCTTACTAAACTCTGCCAACATAAACTGTATGCTAAACTCGAAAAATGCTCTTTTCATGTCACCAAAGTGGAGTTCCTCTGTTTTATCCTCACACCAAAAGGTATCAGAATGGATAGGCACAAGGTGGATGCCAATCTTAACTGGCCTTCACCAACTTCATTTAAAGGAATCCAGAGTATGTTGGGCTTTGCAACCTTGTACCGCCGATTCATCCCAGATTTTTCCCAAATAGTGCATCCAATTGCATCACTATTGAGAAAAAACAATAAAAAGTTCCATTGGACCGAAGAAGCAGAGAAGGCCTTTCAAGAACTTAAGAAAAAAATTCACTTCTGGTACAGTTCTACGGCATCCTCGCCCAGACCTCCCTTATATAGTTAACACAGATGCCTCTAGCATGGCTATGGGAGTTGTTCTCTCACAAAGGGACCCAGGAACTGGCTAGTTACACCCTGTGGCCTTCTGGTCACGGAAATTCTCACCTCCCGAACTCAACTATGCTATCACAGACAAAGAACATTTGGCTATAAAATCAGCTTTCAAGGCATGGCAACACTATCTCCTTGGTGCTAGACATATTGTCACGGTCATAACTGATCATTGAAACCTGCAATACCTAAAAACAGCAAAGGCTCAATCATCCCGTCAACTGCGATGGGCTCTTTTCTTTGCAGAATATGACTATGTGATCACCTACTGGCCAGGAGTCCGAAACGGAAAGGCTGACGCCTTGGCCCGCATGGGTGTTGATGAAAAGGTATACATAACTCCAGATCCAGTAGCCATCATTCCAGAAGACAAACTCCTGGGTCTTACTGTCGTATTAATACAGGGTTAACTCCAAAACAAGATCCAACTCTTAATGGATACCACTTTCTCACAAGAGTGGTGTACTCAAGGAGAACATTACACCATTAAAGACTAGTTACCATATTTTAGGAACCGTATATACTTGCCAAGTAAAGATTTACAAGAACAGGTTATATCAGGTTATCGCAACTCCCTGATTGAAGGTCATCCTGGAATTGCCAAAACTCTAGCTAAAGTAAAACAAAACTATTGGTGGCCCACATGGCGTAAAGACATCATACAATGTATCCAAACTTGCAGTGTGTGAGCACAAAACAAGTCCCAAAAGCGGAAACCAGCTGGTCTTCTCCAACCATTGGAAATTCCTCCCACACCATGGCACACACTGTCCCTTGATTTCATTACAGATCTACCTCCCAGTCAAGGATTCAACACCATCTTAGTAGTTGTAGACTTGTTCTCTAAAATGGCACACTTTATTCCTTTTAAGGGTCTTCCAAATGCATCCAATTTAGCAAAAGTATTCCTGGAGGAAATCGTATGGCTACATAGCTTTCCCCCGGTCTTGATCTCAGATCGAGGTAGTCAGTTTGTATCCAACTTCTGGAGGAAATGCTGGTCAATGGCCCAAATTGACATTCGACTATCCACAAGTCACCATCCTCAAACAGATGGCCAAACAGAAAGAACAAACCAAACCCTCGAGCAATACTTACGTTGCATGTTACAGCAAGTGGAAAGAAATGTTAAGGACTTGTTATGGATAGCTGAATATGTCCATAATAATTATTTACACACCAGCACTGGACAAACCCCTTTCTACACTATATATGGTAGACATCCACGTACTTCAGAATTGGATCTCCCAACCCCTTTGAAAATGCCAGCGGTTAAAACTCTACATCCGACTATTTCCCAGGCCTTCAAAGAAGCAGCAGAACATTTACTCCAAGCCAAGAACAGACAAAAGAAATTTGCTGACCAACATCGTAGTAAAGCCCCCGACTATCAAATTGGAGACAAGGTCTGGGTAGCATCAAAATATGTGCCCATAAAAGGGACTCAGACCTTTCGTCCCCAATATCTGGGACCTTATTCTATTGAATCCATAATAAATCCAGTGGCAGTTAAATTAGCCCTACCACCCACTATGCAGATTCATCCTGTGTTTCACGAATTACTCCTGAAACCGGTACAACCCGGTACTCGGGTTACAACACCACCAAAACCAGTATTAGTTGACGGAGAACCAGAGTTTGAAGTAAAGGATATCCTAGACTCAAAATACACCAGATCCAAAATATACTACTTAGTTGATTGGAAGGGATACAGCCCTCAAGACAGATCATGGGAACATAGTGAATACATCCATGCACCTCGCTTAATTAAAAAGTTCTATCAGAATTACCCAGCCAAACCAGGACAAGGCAGAAGTGCGACCGTGAGAGGGGCCTTGGGGGAGAGTGCTGTCATGACCCTTGCTCCTGGCCCTCAATGGCAAGTCAGCCTTCCAGTTAGGGCCAGGTCAAACGCCTTAAAACCTCATCCAAGACTCTCTTGGAGTCAGTCCTGGCACCTTTGGCACCAGACTTAAACTATCATTAAGACCAACATTAGAATGGGGCTATTTACTTGGGACTATCCAACTTTCTGGGGGGTTCAGCCAACATGGAGGCACACACATAGCTCAGTTACAAGGAACTGAGCTATGCGGTCTAGTCTTTTGGGTGTGGCAGGCCTGGGACTACTTTACCTGGACTACTTTGGATGTGGCAGGTCTGGGACTATTTTACCTGGACTACTTTACCTGAGACTATTTAAACCACACCCAAACAGCAGAACATGCTTTGTGTTATTCTGCTGTGGGCAGCATAACACTCACCGTGTCCAGTTCTTTGATGCCAGCTTACCTGAAACCAAGGACCTGCAGAGAGAGAAAGAACACTACGAAACTTACCTGGAACAGTATCCTGTCTTCAATCCATCGACGACTTCAGTTCCACTCACCTGAAAGTACGAACTCCATCATCTGGCACTGCATGCATCCTGGAATACCATAACCTGGAAAGAGCAGAAAGAAAGACAGCATTAGTAAGTGTTTACTCACGTTTCCTTCCGAAAGAAGAAAGCCACACAATTCTTACCTGGGTAGTCATCTCCTGGTCAATATCATTGCTGGAACATTACGGCGCTCCCCGAGGAACATCGCAACCTGCAAGGAGAGAAAAGACACATGTTAGCAATATAAAAGGCGAAACAGCGCCGTGCATTGTGCATCACTCACCAGACAGCATCTTGCACATCGCGCTTTCGCCTACTTGCCCATGATCATCTTCAAACTTCATGAAAACTCCAAAATACCCTTCCATACCTAAAAGGAAAGAAGCAAGACATTATTATTCGAACTAAGAGGAACATAAGAACTGCTTATAAAGATTGTAAAGCAGCAAACCAACGGAGTCGCAGCAGGCCTGGATTCCCACAGAGGCGGCTTCCACCAGTGTAGTAACTTGGTCACTGCTCGCCCCCCACATCTACGCGCCCCTGCCACGAGGAGCAGAACGGAGAATCCACCTTCTACAATATTAAGGTGAGGAGAGGGCCCAAGGGGGAGGAAGGAGTTGAGGCCAAGGGAGGTGGGAAAACATAAAGGCAATCTGGTATTGAATCCAGCTCTCCTATATTGCAGACCCATCTTTAACCAGAGGCCTTACCAAGGGACCGGGAGAGGGTTTGAGAGAGCAAACCATCCAACTAGGGCTGGGATGCGTCCCCGTGGATACCAGGTGAGCATAACAATAAAGAGATGGAGAAGTGGCAGAGCAATCTTTCTCACAATGGCAATGAAGGGGCCATTGTAGCATTGACACGGGTGGTGGCAACTATGAAAGACATGATGGCTAGAATAGTGAATTACTTAGGTAGGTTGTCAAACCTTCTAAAGCAGGTGTGCATCCACTGACCCAGCACCCCTAATAAAGAAAAGGGGTCAATATGAAGAAGGATCAGCCTAGGGAAACATTATTACCATTGCAGGAGAGTCCACATGGACCCACTAATGGACATGGCGTGGGCGCCAGCTGGGAAAAACTATTATTAGATGTCATACAAACTCAAGCTAACAGGGGGGAACCAGATGGTTGGCAACAATCTTGGCTGTTTAAAATCCTTTTTATCCAGGCCAAGGAAATCCCAGACAGTCTTTGAGACACCAAAGTACCTCACAGCTTCTGCAGAGAATTCCAAACAGGTATTTCAAGTGTTGCCCCCATGAGGTCCTAGTAGCCTTGCAATCCTTTCATTGGCTCACAGTGGATGGAAGAATTAAATTTAAAACCCTCTGCATTGTCAACAAGGCTTTCTGGGGCCTGGGTCCAAAATACCTTCAACTATCCCTCCGTAAATACCTCCCCTCTCGAGCCCTTCACTCCTCTACTTCTAACTCCCTCAGGTTTAGTCGTTTTGCAAAAAAACAAGCTGGCGGGTAGATCTCTGTCTTCTGATGGTGCCTCCCTTTGGAAGAGCATCCCGGCCACCTTGAAACTTGAGGTAAAGCATCTTCGGTTCTGGAAACTTCTCAAGACCTTCCTCTTTGCCTCTGCCTTTGCCCCCCTTCTCCCCTGTTGATCTGTTTCTTCTCTTGGAATTATGCACCTGGCCACCCTCGGTTATTTCGGGCCCAAGTACCTGCTCACCCTGCCACCCTTTTGCACTGCCTCCAGGCCACCATCTGCACTAGGGTCCTGTATCTGTACCCATACAGTCCCCCTCCCACTTTTCTTCTGCACTTATCAGATATAGCTTTCTGATTTACTTTCACCTGCCACTTGCTAGCTGCACTACCATGGTTTAGCGCCCTAATTTATTATTTATTCTATTTAATATTTATGTTTTCTCTCCTCTTCCTCGCACTTTCCATTCCCCCCCTGTCCATGCACTTTTCACCCATTTTCCTATTCCATGCACTTGCGCTTTCTTAAATGTCACTGGGCCTAGTAAGATCCCTGTTTTTCTGATTTTCTCTCTTGTTCCCCTCCCTTTTTGCCTGGTCGCGCTCTGAAACACTTGTGTACGAACACAATATAAAGAAAATATTATTTCATTTAATTTACCTTGACCTAAATAAGCATTTTGTGGTTCTGGTCAATGTGCCTATTTTAGTGGAGGGGAGCTTTGAAAAACACAAAATGCTGGTTAATAAAATTACCCACTGGGTGCGCTCTAAGATTTATTCATGAGGACATTGTGTATTGTAAAATAATTGGCCAAATTAGAGGAGGGAACAACTGCATCCAGGTTTTCCTGAGAGAAGAATGGCTACCACTGGGATTGCTCGGGATTGACACCTGAACCTATTCACCAGAGGGTTGCAATATCTCTATTAAAGCTATAATCCATGGAGCCCGGTATCTGGAAACACGTATGGTATGCTGTACCTCCAGTAGAGACACATCATGGGGAATGCAGGGTCTTGGGTGGTGCCCTTGGGCCCATTTGCTAGGAACCTGGACGACGATACATCAGAAATGGCACCAAACCTAGAAGAGGTTGATTGATTGACACAGGAGCCAGCATTCAATAAAAATACTGTTGTGGAATATAGCAGGCCTTGCCAAACATCGTAATGACACTGAGTGTGTTACATCTTTGCAGCCCTAACACATAGTTCTCTTCCAAGAGACTTGGGCAGTAGAGGAATTGTCGATCCAGTGATATGAGTTTTTTTAAAACAAGCCAAAAAAGGGCCCAAGAGAGAGGCCATCCGGGGGCTTGACTGTGGGGTTAAGGGTTAAGGACAGCACTCAGCTGGGAAGTTAAACAGATATCCACAGGGTCTTTGGATTTCATCCCATTTGAAATGGTGATACCGAATTGGGGCAGGGCTCTTCTATTTAACATCTAAAATAGGCTAAATGATAAGTCAAACACTAATGCAGTGACAGCTCTCTGTGAAGTGATTGATCAGTCGGGACAGCTGTTAAAGGGGAAAATTGCATCATGGCCCTGGGGGAGTTTAACCCTCAATTGGAATTTCCCAAAGCCAAAGTGATTGATGGCCTCTGGGATGACCAGGATGAGTCCTGGGCGATCCCTGGTATAATAGCCAACCCGCCAGTGAGAGCACATGCAGAGTCCCTGGAGATTGCAGGAAGGTTGCATAATGTCAGTTTGAGGTGCTATAATGGGCAGTTTATTGCGTACCAGCCGGTAAAGCACACATATCACAGCCAGAATGGTCGCTCAAGGATAGATTATGCCCTTGTGTCAGTTTCGGATTGGCATCAAGTAGAGGGATTTGCGGTCTTAGAGCGAACAGAAAGTGATCACAGATCAATTGTGCTTCAACAAAAAAATCCCACACATCAGTCTGTTGAAGTGGCTGACAGAGCAGTGGATATATCAACACGTGTTCACAGCAGGCGATCAGTCATGTGGGTGAATATTGACTTGGAGGAACTAGCCCCAATATTATATGATAAAATCACCAAACAGATTGAAATAATATGCGGCACACACATGCGCTCCAGATGTAAATGCATGAGCTTGGTCACTATGCTAGAGGAGGTAGGACATCTTCTAAATGTCCCAACTAAGCAAATAAGAAAAGGCTAAAAGAAGTTGGTGTTAGGAAAGATTTCGTAATTGTAGGTAATTTTCCTTCCATGTGGCAACCCCTAAACTTTTTGCTGTTGTTTTTCACCTTGTTCTTGACTTTGCCAGAGAAGTGCAGCCTTCTGCCGCACTGCTCTGGGCTTTCGCTCCTTTTCTTATGGGGAAACTGACATGCCCTTAAGACAGTCAGTACCGGGGAACGCTGTTTCCCATAGTTTCTTTTATCATGTTGCGGCTTTAGTACAACATGACACAAGAGGGCACTGTAAGCTAAATTACAGCTCTCTTGGGTCTCTAGCCTTCTACAGGCCCTAGATACTCGTTTAGGATTGTATTTGATCGGTGCAAGTAATTCAGGGACGGGAATGGTGGCAGCGATCGTTTCTTTGTATTTTGAGCTCCTTTTGGCGTTCTAAGCGCGTTTTCTGCGCTTAACCCAAAATGGTGGCCTGGCTCCCAAAATGGCCAGACCACGAGGCTCCTTTGTCCTGTCCGCTGACCGTCTTGCTCCCTTCACCTTCCCCAGGTCGAGCCGACCCGGGGCCTTCCTTATTTGGGCATGTACTTTCCGGCGAAACACAGATGCTTTCGCGGGCTTCTACATGTCTTTTGTGTGCCTCCAGGATGTGGGCTGGGATGTCTGGTCCCAATACACATCCTGGGTGCCAGAGAGTCTAGGGTGGTGTGAATGCCTGGGACCACCGTGGTCCGTGATTGGTCCACGTATGGTGTGAGTGTTGATGAGCGGATCTCCCATTGGGTCCCCTCCGTTTTGGCGCAAAGGGAACCGTGGATAAGAGGGGGCTGGAAACACCACTACCATGTCGATCTCCTGAGTTCTCACGAATGAAGGAATACAGGAGCCAAGTATCCTGCAACCAAGAGGCTGTACCGAGGAATCGCTGGTGACCCGCTGAAGGACTCCTCCTCTGCACTGCTGTCGCCTTGTGAAACCCTTTTCACCTTTGATCGAACCAGAAGGCCTGTACTGGTACTTCGACCTTTGGAATAGCGGGAACAGCTATTCTCGGCATCTTCATCATCTCCTGCCAGTAAGCCTTCGGAAGCGTCTCTGGGCCATCCAGCTGACTGACCAGTTTACACGGGAGTCTTGCTCTGTAACCGCCGCCAGGTTGTGTAGTATTTCGAGTCCTTGTCACTCTCACACGCTTCGTACACTTGGCGTTCCCAGGTCGGAAGTGAGTAGTGTACATTTGGCTCAGATACACACGGCCGCTCCGTTGCCCTGCTGTGGTGACAAAACTGTGCAGGTTTCTTCGATTGGGACGTCTTTTTACTCAACACGACGACGAGGCGTTCCCTGCTCTTCTGAACCTGCCAGCTGCTGAAACTGACGCGGAGAAGCCTGGGTCTGCTTGCATCGGGGACCGGTGAGTAGTATAGCTAGGATCTGGTCGCCCTCCTGCAGGAGCCCATTGCTTTTCCCCGCTGTGTAAAACAGCACCCTTTTGCCGTACTCGCACTCTGCTTCTGCCCACTGTGGAGGCTGCGCTTGAGTTGCGGAACTTGTTCTCCTTCATTTGTGCACTGAACTGAACTGCCTGATTTCCTTAGAAGAGACTTTCCTTTTGCCCGTTGGCACCAGCGTGTGCAGGTACTTTTGAGCACAAGGCTCCACTCTTCGCAGGGCTCAGACTTCCATCTAGTTAGGTGCCTCTGAAGGCGAACTGAGTCTAAAGCATTGTATCGCACTGCCTGTTTTCCTTCCCTTGCAGGTGGACTACACATTTTGTGCATATAACGCTGGCGACAGTCGTATTTGTATATATATTGTATTGGTATGGTATGTGTTGGTTTAATATCGTTATATTGTGATTTTCTCGCTACGGTCATTGTTTTAAAGGCCTTGAAATAAATGTGTATATATTTTTGATATAACAACTGTTTGGAGTAGTTTGTAAGTGATCTTGCTTTGTGTGCTCATTGCGGGCTTTCAGTCACCCTCACCCCTCTTGAGACCTAGTCTTGACCGCCGCGATCGCTACCTTGATTGGTCTGGCTCGTCCAGAGGTTACCCTGTTCCAAGTAATTAGGTTGGCCTTCTGAACTTCTGCGCCACCAGGACAGAGTTCAGAAATCCGTCTTAACAAATTGGTGTACAGCGGTGGGATACGACTGAAGGTATCCAGTGTTGCGCACGAACTAAGGCATTTCAGGTTATTCCAACCAGGACACGTAGTGAATTGTTGTAGTATAAATTTAAAAAGGCCATAGTCCTATCTAACAGTATGGAAACAAATACCTTGTTAACTTTAAATGCTTCCAAATCAGAAACATTGAAGAAGATGTGTGCGGAGAGAGGTGTTTCCTCTCAAGGCACGAAATTGGAAATGATCCAAAGAATCATGGCGTGGCAAGAAGCGCAGCTTGACGCTATAACTTCTGAGGACAGTGCAGAAGGTGGTGGGGCTGCTCTCACTGGTAGAACCGACGGTTGTGCCGCTGCACTGATCCATCGCGACCACGAGGACAGGGAGGATGTGATGTCTAATGTTTCCTCTGCCAGTGCTGATGGGGAGGCTATGCTTGAATTCAAGAAGCAAGAGCTGCGGTTTAGGCAGCAGGAGCTTGGATTCAGCATAGCCAAACTAAAAATCGAACAGGCAGAAAAACAAAAAGACAGGGATCACCAGTTGGAACTGGCCAAGCTTCAGGTTGCAAATGGGTCCAAGGGTTCTGGACATGGGTCTGGGGCTTCCTCTCATCCACGGTTTCCGAAAGATCTGCTCAGTGTGTATGAGGAAAGGAATGACATTATGGACTGGCTGAATGCGTTTGAGTATGCATGCGAAGTTCAACAAGTTGACAATGCTGATAAGATTGCATGGTTACTCAGCAGACTGCCCCATTCTGGCTGTAGTGCCATTATGGAAATGTCGAAGGCTGAGCGAGCTGATTTCGCAATGTTAAAGCAAACTCTCATTTTAAAGTTTGGCTAGACTCCGGCCCAATATTTGAAACGTTTCAGAGAGTATAAGAAAAAGGAAGGTGGTACGGGTATCTTATGTCACTGAATCCTTGAAAAACTTAACTGGCTGGGTCGAAGGTTATAAGGTTTCTACCTTCGAAGGCATGATAAATCTTGTCATGCTGGAACACATTTTTGCTTCTTTTTCCCCGGAGCTTAAGCAGCATTTGGCCGATTCAAAGGAGATAGATCCTAAGAAGCTAGCCATTGCAGCAGACTTATGGGTGTCACATCGAGGGTCCCATAAGGACAAAACTCATCCTGGTAAGCAGGAGGAAGGGAAAAAGTCCAAAGATATGGAGGGTGGAGAATCTGCTAAATCTTCTTCCCATAAGGGCCACAAAAAGAAGAATAAGGGTAGGACACAAGAGAACTCACAGGGTAGTGGAGGTCCGCCTCCGAAACAGAACTCTGGTTACAATAAGCCTCCCTATGTAAACAGACCCAATGGATCTTGTTTTGCTTGTGGAGCAACTGACCACGTGAAGGGGGATCCCCGGTGTAAGGTTAGACCTTTGGGGGTCCACTCCGCTAATCTGGCCTTCTCCTCCTACGAGGAAGAAGAGATTACAGGAGCATCCTTCTCCTCAGACTCATTTCCCAGCGGGATAGAGGCTGAGGTAGTTTTAGTTTCACTGGGTTCCTGGGAGCCTAAAGTCGCAGAGGCTTATGCTAGGATTCCGGATAATACCAAGCACTACTTTAAAGACAGTGTGCTGATCAATGGAGTGGATACTCCAGCTCTTAGGGATAGTGGGTGCAGTCGCACTGTAGTGGATTCTACCTTGGTAGACTCAGAGGAAGTTGCCAGAGCTTCTCTGATGCCCACTAAGTTGGCTGACGGCCCCCTCCGTATGTTTCCCGTAATACCTGTAAATCTTACTTTAAATGGTACAGCAGTCAGGATTCCAGTGAGCATTCAGAGAAACGTCCCGGGAAAGGTCTTGTTAGGTAATGATCTCAGAGCTTTAGGGCTCGTAGGAGACACTGCCGAAAGACCCTACACACGGTCTCAAGCACGGGCAGCATTGGCCAAGACCAATACGCCGCCCCAGCCGAAGGGGAAACCCAAGGCGAAAGGAGTCGACAAGTCAAGACGAGGGAAAGAGAATATTCCCCCGAGCTCGCCTACCACTGCGGTGGAGGAAGTTGGTCAATCGCCCGGGCCTGACGAGGAGGTGGTGATGCCTGAAGTATTTGACCCCAACGATCATCCTGAACTAAAAGACTTGTTAGTTGAAGGAGGTCCTGATAGGGACGAATTCAGTAAAGGCCAACGTGAGTGCCCTTCTCTGGAAGGCCTAAGGGGACAGGCTTGCTCCCAGCTTGAGGGTGAACCTCCTGGGACGCATAGGATTTATTGGGAAGGTGGACTCCTGTATAGTGAGCCCACAGAGTCTACAGAAGGAGACCATAGGAGGTTGGTGGTTCCCCTTGCTGTTAGGCCCTTCCTCCTGCAGTTGGCGCATGAAGTTCCCCTTGCTGGTCACCTTGGTATGAAGAGGACCAAGCAAAGGTTATCCATGCACTTCTACTGGCCCAAGATGGGGGTGCAAGTAGAAAGTCACTGCAGGAGTTGTACCTCCTGCCAGTTGTCTGGTAAGGTTGGCGCGACAATCCAGGCTCCGTTGGTACCGCTCCCAGTTGTGGGGGTACCATTTGAAAGGGTAGGGATCGACATCGTTGGTCCCCTTGACCCGCAAACATCCTCGGGAAATAGGTTTATCCTGGTGCTGGTCGACCATGCAACCAGATATCCTGAGGCCATCCCATTGAAACCTGTAACTGCCAAGTCAGTTGCAAAAGCTTTACTCGGCATATTTACTAGGGTTGGCTTCCCTAAAGAAGTTGTGTCGGATCGTGGCAGCAACTTTATGTCGAAGTATATGCAGGCTATGTGGAAAGAATGTGGGGTTACCTACAAGTTCTCTTCTGCATACCACCCCCAGACCAATGGTCTGGTGGAACGTTTCAACAGAATGTTAAAGAGCATGATTGGGGCTCTGGAGGAGCCTCAGAGAAGAAAATGGGATCTTCTTTTACCATGCTTACTGTTTGCCTACCGAGAGGTACCACAGGAGGGTGTTGGCTTCAGCCCCTTCGAACTTCTGTTCGGTCATCCCGTACGGGGACCCTTAGCAATCGTCAAAGAGGGATGGGAGATGCCCAATCCCCCTGTTACTACCAACGTAGTTATGTGCTAGGGCTCAGAAAACGGATGGTACTTCTGATGGGCTTGGCTAGTGATAAATTGAAGGCAGGACAAGCGCTGGTGAAACATTGGTACAACCAGAAAGCTTCCCTCATCAACTTTACACCTGGTCAGCAAGTCCTGATCATGAATCCCATAAGGCCTCAAGCTTTACAGGACAAATGGTCAGCCCCTTACACAGTGGTGGAGCCCCTGGGTGAGGTTAACTATTTAGCGGACCTTGGAAGGCCTGGACAGGCTCCAAAAGTGTTTCACGTGAATAGGCTGAAGGCTTTCGTCCCAAGAGTCGAAATCGCAGCACTGCTACTGGCTTCAGATGTTGAGGAAGAGGAGTCTGAACCTCTCCCCGACCTGTTCCAGAGCGGTCCTTCAGATAGCTCCTTTGAGGGTGTCCGAGTGGCCCCTCACCTGACTTCTGATCAGCAGGCTGAGG
The DNA here is from genome assembly GCF_040938575.1 of Ambystoma mexicanum. NCBI lineage: Eukaryota > Metazoa > Chordata > Amphibia > Caudata > Ambystomatidae > Ambystoma > Ambystoma mexicanum. The sequence goes on along the minus strand of NC_090932.1, from coordinate 483,428,950 downwards.
TGAAAAGTTTGCTTAGGCAGTTTTCCCCCCTGTTTTCACAGTCGCCTAGTTTGACACCTTGGTGCAAACATAACATTGACACAGGAGACAGTGTACCTACCAAAAGTAGGGGATACAGGATGTCAGACAAAGTACGGTCTTATATTAAGACCGAGGTCAACAAGATGTTAGACCTTGGGGTGATTGAACCCTCTAGTAGTCCTTGGTCCAGCCCAGTGGTTTTGGTTCCAAAGGCAGGCACTTCTGAATTGAGGTTCTGCGTGGATTACAGGGCTCTGAATGCTGTCACCAAGACAGATGCACACCCCTTGCCTCGAACAGATGAGCTGGTGGATACTTTGGGTGCCTCCAAGTACCTCAGCACGTTTGACCTCACTGCTGGCTATTGGCAAATAGCTTAAGCAGAGCATGCCAAGGAGAAGACAGCATTTTCTACTCCAGACGGCCTTTACCAATTCCGGGTAATGCCGTTCGGGTTGAAGAATGCACCTGCCACTTTCCAGAGGCTTGTGAATCATGTGTTGATTGGGTTGGACGAATTCTGTCTTGCATATCTGGACGATATAGCAGTTTTCAGTGCCACCTGGGAAGACCATGTGAAAAACCTCGGGATTGTGCTCCAGGCTCTTCAGAAAGCCCACTTGACCATAAAGGCTAGTAAATGCCAGATTGGACAAGGCTCAGTGGTTTACCTTGGACATGAAGTAGGTGGAGGGAGGATACAGCCTCTACCCAGTAAAGTACAAGCAGTACAAGACTGGCCTACCCCCACTACGCAAACCCAAGTGAGAGCCTTCTTAGGACTCACGGGGTATTACCGCAATTTTGTGGCAGACTATGGCACCATAGCTGCCCCTCTGACTGCCCTCACAACTCCGAAGAAACCCAAGAAGGTAACTTGGACCGACGAGTGTGAGAAGGCCTTCAATGGCTTAAAAGACTCCTTGTGCCAGGCCCCTGTCCTCAGGGCCCCTGATTATCAAAGACCTTTTATCGTGCAGACGGACGCCTCTGACACTGGGATAGGAGCTGTACTATCACATGTAGATGAGAAGGGTAAGGAACACCCTATCGGTTTTATTAGTCGCCAGCTTAAGGACAGAGAGCTCAGATGGTCCACGGTAGAGAAAGAATGTTTCTCTGTTGTGTGGGCCCTAAGGAAGCTGAGGCCCTACCTCTATGGGACCCACTTCACTGTGCAAACTGACCATAAGCCGTTAAAGTGGCTAATGAACATGAAGCGGGAGAATCCAAAGTTGCTTAGGTGGTCCATAAGTCTACAAGGCTTCGACTTCACTATTGAGCATAGGCCAGGTGTCCAACATAGCAATGCTGATAGGTTGTCCAGAATGTTTAACCGACCTGAACAAGAGACTCATCCAGGGGTGGATTAGTTCCCCCTGTCCATAGTCTGGGAGGGGCGAGTGTTAGGAAAGATTTCGTAATTGTAGGTAATTTTCCTTCCATGTGGCAACCCCTAAACTTTTTGCTGTTGTTTTTCACCTTGTTCTTGACTTTGCCAGAGAAGTGCAGCCTTCTGCCGCACTCCTCTGGGCTTTCGCTCCTTTTCTTATGGGGAAACTGACATGCCCTAAAGACAGTCAGTACCGGGGAACGCTGTTTCCCATAGTTTCTTTTATCATGTTGCGGCTTTAGTACAACATGACACAAGAGGGCACTGTAAGCTAAGTTACAGCTCTCTTGGGTCTCTAGCCTTCTACAGGCCCTAGATACTCGTTTAGGATTGTATTTGATCGGTGCAAGTAATTCAGGGACGAGAATGGTGGCAGCGATCGTTTCTTTGTATTTTGAGCTCCTTTTGGCGTTCTAAGCGCGTTTTCTGCGCTTAACCCAAAATGGTGGCCTGGCTCCCAAAATGGCCAGACCACGAGGCTCCTTTGTCCTGTCCGCTGACCGTCTTGCTCCCTTCACCTTCCCCAGGTCGAGCCGACCCGGGGCCTTCCTTATTTGGGCATGTACTTTCCGGCGAAACACAGATGCTTTCGCGGGCTTCTACATGTCTTTTGTGTGCCTCCAGGATGTGGGCTGGGATGTCTGGTCCCAATACACATCCTGGGTGCCAGAGAGTCTAGGGTGGTGTGAATGCCTGGGACCACCGTGGTCCGTGATTGGTCCACGTATGGTGTGAGTGTTGATGAGCGGATCTCCCATTGGGTCCCCTCCGTTTTGGCGCAAAGGGAACCGTGGATAAGAGGGGGCTGGAAACACCACTACCATGTCGATCTCCTGAGTTCTCACGAACGAAGGAATACAGGAGCCAAGTATCCTGCAACCAAGAGGCTGGACCGAGGAATCGCTGGTGACCCGCTGAAGGACTCCTCCTCTGCACTGCTGTCGCCTTGTGAAACCCTTTTCACCTTTGATCGAACCAGAAGGCCTGTACTGGTACTTCGACCTTTGGAATAGCGGGAACAGCTATTCTCGGCATCTTCATCATCTCCTGCCAGTAAGCCTTCGGAAGCGTCTCTGGGCCATCCAGCTGACTGACCAGCTTACACGGGAGTCTTGCTCTGTAACCGCCGCCAGGTTGTGTAGTATTTCGAGTCCTTGTCACTCTCACACGCTTCGTACACTTGGCGTTCCCAGGTCGGAAATGAGTAGTGTACATTTGGCTCAGATACACACGGCCGCTCCATTGCCCTGCTGTGGTGACAAAACTGTGCAGGTTTCTTCGATTGGGACGTCTTTTTACTCAACACGACGACGAGGCGTTCCCTGCTCTTCTGAACCTGCCAGCTGCTGAAACTGACGCGGAGAAGCCTGGGTCTGCTTGCATCGGGGACCGGTGAGTAGTATAGCTAGGATCTGGTCGCCCTCCTGCAGGAGCCCATTGCTTTTCCCCGCTGTGTAAAACAGCACCCTTTTGCCGTACTCGCGCTCTGCTTCTGCCCACTGTGGAGGCTGCGCTTGAGTCGCGGAACTTGTTCTCCTTCATTTGTGCACTGAACTGAACTGCCTGATTTCCTTAGAAGAGACTCTCCTTTTGCCCGTTGGCACCAGCGTGTGCAGGTACTTTTGAGCACAAGGCTCCACTCTTCGCAGGGCTCGGACTTCCATCTAGTTAGGTGCCTCTGAAGGCGAACTGAGTCTAAAGCAATGTATCGCACTGCCTGTTTTCCTTCCCTTGCAGGTGGACTACACATTTCGTGCATATAACGCTTGCGACTGTCGTATTTGTATATATATTGTATTGGTATGGTATGTGTTGGTTTAATATCGTTATATTGTGATTTTCTCGCTACTGTCATTGTTTTAAAGGCCTTGAAATAAATGTGTATATATTTTTGATATAACAACTGTTTGGAGTAGTTTGTAAGTGATCTTGCTTTGTGTGCTCATTGCGGGCTTTCAGTCACCCTCAACCCTCTTGAGACCTAGTCTTGACCGCCGCGATCGCTACCTTGATTGGTCTGGCTCGTCCAGAGGTTACCCTGTTCCAAGTAATTAGGTTGGCCTTCTGAACTTCTGCGCCACCAGGACAGAGTTCAGAAATCCGTCTTAACAGTTGGGCATTTGGTTTGACCAGGACTGTCGGGAAGCCTGATTGTATACACGAGGGACACTGCCCCAGTCGATAAGTTCCATCACCATTTTCTTATAAAGAGGTTATGGCTAAAAGGAAAAAGTCCCAGCATATGCAGGATAGATGGGATTCAGTGCTGGAATTTGTCCAAAGCAAAAATCATGTTGGCTTCTGGAGGTTGATTACGGATCAAGAACTTAAGGGTGATGTAAATGCCACCAAATTAATAAATTCGACAAGGTGGCAAAAGCATTCTGAGAGTCTGTATACCCTCCCACATAGCATCGAGCAGGCAACATTGACGGCCACCCTGAGTGATGGCATAGAAATGGAGCGTGATGGTGAAAGTCAACTGCCCATTACAGTGGCAGAAGTGGCAAGGGCAATAAGAGCGCAGAAGGGGGGAAGAACCAGGACCAAATTGGGTACAGGTGGACCTCTATTAGAGCGAGGAGGTCATCTCGGCTCCCGTCCAATATATGGTCTTTAACACCATCTTACAGCAAGAGTGGCTTCCGGCATCCTGGACGTCAGCTCTGATTTTCTCCATATTTAAGAACAGGGATAGGTCAGATCCCAGCATCTACGGCCATATTTCGCTGTTTGATGCAGCAGGGAATACCTTGGCAAAGGTTTTGCCTCAGCATCTAGTAGCATGGGCGGAGGACACACATCATCTAAGCCATCTCCAGGCTGAGTACCAACCCGGGGAAAGGTCCAATCAACCAATGTTTTCAGTTCCACCTAGTGGTCCAAAAACCTCTTAGGATCGCAAATGTTAACACTTACGGGGCATTTGTGGACCTAAAAGCCAGATTTTTATAGCATGCTAAGATATGTTCTTGGGGCTATTTTACAGGCCATGGGCATGCCTGAAAATGTACTGCAGCCGATACAGCTTCTATATAGTACCCACACGGTTGTTGTCCGTTGGGGACTGGGAGGAGAAGTCACCGAGCACTTTCGAGTGGACAGAGGGGTTCCCCAGGGATGCGTCCTTGCTCCAAATTCTTTCTGCCTTTACATCAATTCCGTCATTGATAGGCTAATGGAGGCAAGCACGTACCCCCCAAGAATGGGAAGGGAGTGCATTCCTGGTCTCTTTTTTGCAGATGATGCGGTCCTGTTGTCTACTACACTGATGGGATTGCGCACAGCCATGTCCATATTCGAGGATGAGTACAATAAATTGGGCCTGGAGAATAACGCCTCAAAAACAAAGGCTATGTTTTTCTCCCCTAAAAGAGTTGGGACCAAACCTCTCAAATTGAAGGGAGCCGGCAACATCCTGGAACAGGTGGATTGGTATGACCATCTCGGGATCCGATTCACAAGTGGGGGACGATGGGAGAACCAGGCTGACACTGTGTTGCAGAAAAACAGTGAGGCATTGAAGGCTTATTAAGCAAGGCACGGTAGGGGTGCCATAGGTCTGGCTCTTATTCTGTACCAAGCACAGACCAAGGCATCAGCAATGTATGGGGGCAAGGTCTGGAGCCACGCAGACACATCATCTGTAACAGTTACGGAAAAGACATTTTTGAAAGCAACTTTTTCACTCCCGCAAAGTACCCCAAACAGCTCCACTCGAATGGAGTGTGATTTACCCCCTATAGGTGTAGAAACAGTGATCAGACCAGTTAATTACTGGGTACGGGTCTGGGGAAATCAGGGGCTGGGGAGCTATTGTGAGATATTGCAGCATGTATTTTCAATGGGGGGGCTGTCAGAAGATTGCCTACTTAGCTGTAAAGCAGATCCAGGGTATTTGAACATAATGACGTGGGCATATGCCCATCCTTCATACATACATGTGCTTGCGCTTAGGTTCCCTATCCGTAAGGGAGGACGCAAGAAATTGGGGTGGGAATGGGAGCCTCAACTGTCCACTGTGTGATAATGATGTGTAAACTATTGCTCACTTTCTTCTGATAAGTGAAAACCAGAAGGACCTCCGAGTTAGGTACTTGAAACCCTTGTTTGGGTTATACCACGTCCAAACAGTTATGAATGCGTTGCAGTTTTGTAAGATGACCCCATATTTGAACTCTGTTTATTTTGTTTCCAAGTAGTTCCATAGAACTTGGATAAAAATAAACCTGGTACTGTAATGTAATTCCCTACAGTGCAAGACCAGCCACGATTACATACATGAGTGAATGTTGACCATACGTGTCTAGCAACACAGATGAAAACAAACTTAGACTGCACTGGTAGAGTCATATTGAACAATCAATACCAGGCTTTCTGTACTTTTCATATGTGAGTGGTGTTTTAAAATGACTTAATTACATTTTGTCTAATTTCAGACTAATTTAATGTGTTATTGTGATTTTAACTTTGTACTACGTGTTCCAAATGTATCCATTGGCTGTATTGTACAAAAAGAAGGCTGATGCCGAATAAGGGCTTCAAAGAAGATGAAGATATTCCTTGTGTTATCCAGGCTTTGTCTCAAATTGCGTTCAGGAATCAGATGTTCCAGGGCCACAAACATATATCTACCAGACCTCTTGTTACATCTCCCTCTTGCTCACATATACAATCATCGGAGGGGAGGTAAACTTTCACTTCAGTGCATCCTCACCGATGGGATCCACCACATCATGTGGCACACAGTCATTCGCATTGGAGTGGCGCTTTCAGCATGCAACAAGGTAATCACCCAATGCCTGGATGGAATGCGCTGACCAGAGAGTACAGCAGAATCAGTGAATTCACAATCACTGAATGGTGCAGAAAGGCTGCAGTTTAAGGGTGGCATTGGACCCAGGATGCCTTTCTAAACAGATTGGTTAGGGAAGAAGAGTGAGCTTTAGAAGTCTGCACATCCTCTGCCATGCCAATGAAGTCAGCAATGATGTCATCAACAAGGAAAAGGCACTTCTGAAAATGCATTGCAGCGTCGGGCGCCATGGTAAGATTGCAATGTTCTTTTTCAAATTGAACAAACCCTTAGCACCTGCATGTGATATACTTCGGTGTTAAGGGGTGAACAAGGAGCACAGAAGGGCAAAGGGGCGCAGGCCGAGCAGCACCCAGGCTGCTCGGAACGAGGACTTGTACCATGGAATTCTGCCCATGCTTCCTGATTGGCTATTGCCACATTCAAGAGTGCTATTAAATGTAAAAGTGCTCAGAAATGGATTCAGGAGACTGACTTGAAACAATGAGAAAGGTGCACATACCATAGCATATACTGATCGTATGGATTAGAAGCTATCTGGAAGATACACTTATCCAAACATAGGCTGACATTAGAAGATGGTGAGAGCTTTAAGGTTGGGTTCCCATTAATGAACAAAGACAAAAGTACTGTTTGATATGTAAAATATCAATGCTCACTATTATTTAATATGAATAAACAGTTTAACCTGGTAAAGCATGAGTAAGACTTTGTTGACAAGCATGACAGGTTAGGCACTATGAGATTAAATGAGTTGCCCAGGATAGCACACTGGCCCTCATTACGACCCTGGCGGAATTCGGAAAACGATGGCGGAAATGCAATACCGCCATCGAATAGCGCTCGGTGCGACTATGACCCGTCACCGCAAAGTACGATGCCATTAGCGACACTGCAGTGAACGCCAACGCTAACTGCACCAAGAACGCGCGCGCGCGCCATGCCAAACCGTAAACACCACCATGGCGCAACGGTACGCCAATTCCGACCCCAGCGGACATGTACCTAACGCCATCAAGCATGGCGGAATGCACCATTCCGCCATGGTGAGAAGTACGGCATCGCGAATCAACCGTAAACGGCCCCACTGACTGCCCGTACACCGCTCCCTGCCCACAAAGTACAACTCCCCGTAGGTGCAACGAAGCCACAATGCAACCAGTGAAATGCACAAGTCACCCATGCATGCCAACGAACAAATGGACCTCAAGAGGGGCAAATGGGAGCTGCAGGGCACAGATGGCACGAATACAGAAGCCATCCCAATGGACATGACCACAGTCCCCCACCAAGAAACGCACGCAAACACAGGCACCTGTGACCAGCAATATTCAGAAAATCACAACATTCCACCAGTCCCCAAGGGTCCAAGGGTTTGTTCAATTTGACTGGCTGACCGGCATCTGTCACACAAAACCCAATCCCCCGCCCCTGAGCATGACAACATTCAAACTGTCATATTGGCAGCCCCCATCCCTGACCTCACGGGCTTCGTAGGCAAACGCGCCCAGTACAGGACCACGCAACAAAACTCCGAAGCTGGAACCCAATGCAGATCCCCTCACAATACATCGCTCCCCAAATAGGAATATGCCACATCACTTGCAAAGAAGAACGCTACACGGCCCATATCAGAATAGAATTTTAATGCACATCAATATCACCAAGCCCATACAGCCATCAGGCCATGAACTCCAAAACACATTTCACCATTGTGGGCTGCATCCGCAAGAAATGACCAGCCACTACTCGTGTGACGCCCTGTTCCCTCATGGTACACAGAGCCACATACACGTACGAAAAGGCAACATGGAAGCGCACAGAACCGCAGGGCCGTCCCAATGGGGAGGCACTAGTCCAGCGGAAAGGCCGAAATGTTGCTCCGAGCCACCAGTACTGCGTAAGGGCATGTGGCCCATTGGCGATCGTCCCATAAGATCGTAATGCTGCTCCACTGATTAACACGAAGCAGCAGGTGTCGGGAGTAAAATCCAATTGCAGGAGTGGCATACAGATGGCAGTGGCAAAAGGGGAGGAGATACCTGTCAACCAAAAGAAAAGAAACAGAATAGAATGGCCATCAGAACTACATTCGAACAACTCACTTCAATGATCACACTAGATCCACAGCCATATGCATGCAAGCCCACTCCAAAGGATCATCACCACCCCAAAACCACTTGCGAATCATAACTACCTATATCGAGGTGAAAACACCATCACAAACGAGTGTACCTGTGCATGCGCCTGTGAAAACAGAATCCTTCAGATGGGATTGGTAACGTGCATGGACACAAGTGTCTGAAGGCGCGTCGAGACAGGGAGGGCTCAACAAGGCCAGATAGACGATGGTCCCACTATGGCAGCCCTGCATCACATAGCGCAGGGGGGGCGGACAGATCCCAAGAAGCCCTGTACATGGCAAACACTGTATCAAATCACCTGCCCATGCATCCATTCATCATTCCCTCATCCCGTAATGAAAACGCCTGAATATTTACTCACATAACATTAGAAATATCCATTGAGTCTGTGCGTTATGCAGCCTGCAAAATCCACAGTGCCCCAGCACGTAATTCCAGTCTAGTGAAGTAACATGTATTTGGGAACGTCCTGCCTTATCGTCCACTACGCAATTGCGCATCCCATACTATTCATATCAATCATAGCATTCTCGCCATGGCCCCTGTCCCAAGGACATTGAACAATAGAACGTTATATTTGCAGTCAGACCTGTGCGCATCTCCTCGCCGCTAGCTGAAAACCGAAAGCGCCGCCCTTCGAATTCCTCATTTGCAACATCACGTCGAAGAGGCATCTGTGGCCGTTTGAAAACACTAATTAATCCATCGAGTGCGGCTGTGTGTGAAAATGGCAACTGCCTTCACCCACGAATGGGACGCCCCGCCCGTCGTTGCAACTCGGTACAGTGATGAATGAGGGCCCACCGTTACTCGAGTACTACGTTCCACTGACCCTTCACAACTCTGTTCGCGACTGCACAGATAGTATGTGAAACAATGGGACCACAACAGAATGAACATATCAACCAATGTTACACGGCCATCGGGTACAAATACAAGATTGCAATAGCAAGATGCCATTCCACGAATTGCAGCGTTGTGCGCGGGACGTGCTCGGCCAAAGGGGAGAGCAGTTTGCACAGGTGGAATGAATCACCACAGGTGGAGGCCATTCAGCCTGGAAACACATACATTTCACGCCCAGTCTCCTCCCACAACCACTCCGAAATGCTACCGGCAGGACTCGCGATGTTGGCCCTGGGGGACCTGATAGCACTGCAAGTACTCCAACTCCAAGAAGAAGACGAACACCAACTACAACCGGCCGCACGGAGGAGACGCAGGAGGAGGAGGAGGCCAAGGCAGGGCCAGCAAGGGCCACCAGCACAGCCACTACCACCACGCAGGCAGCCCGCAATCCCACGCCTCCGAGCACATCCGTTCAACCTCACTGATGAGCAGATCCACACCCTCTACCGTTTGGACCGGGACACCATAACCGCCATTGTGGACATGACACAAGCTGACCTTGTCAGCATGATAGATAGCCCAACCGCCATCCCACCCCTACTGAAGGTGGTGTCTGTACTCCACTTCCTGGCCACAGGCACCTACCAGCACACAGTCGGACAGTTGCATGGCATATCACAGCCACTGTTCTCACGGACACTATTGCAAGTGCTCGATGCCCTCCTGAAGCACGCAGACGACTACATCTCTCTACCACGCTCGGAGCAGGAAATTACCAACACAAAAGTGGGATTCCATGCACTTGGCGGCATACCGGGTTGCATTGGTGCCATCGACTGCACCCATGTGGAATTGGTCGTCCCACATGCCATGGAGGCCCAGTACCGCAACCGAAAACAATTTCATTCCCTGAATGTACAAATGGTGTGTGACTCCAACAGGATCATTACACATTGTTGTGCCCGATTCCCTGGATCAACCCATGATTCTATGGTCTTGAGGAACTCTACAATACCACGCTACATGGAGCGACACGCAGGGAACAGATCCTGGCTACTCGGTGAGTCTCATTACATGCATGATAATGTGGGGTATGTGATTCGGCAATGACCTGGCAGGAAGGGGGGGGGGGTGTGCGTACGTAGCAATGGCATTCCACATCATACGTTTCTCGTCCACATACAGGTGATGCCGGGTATCCACTGAAGAGATGGCTCCTCACACCAGTCCGCAACCCACGGGACCAGCATGAGGAGGACTACAACCATGCCCACTCACGTACCCGTGTAGTCATTGAACAGGCATTCGGCCTACTGAAGACCCGTTTCCGGTGCCTCAGCAGGTCTGGCGGGGCACTCCTGTACCGCCATGAGAAGGTTGCAAAGATGGTGATGGCATGTGTCATGCTCCACAACATGTGCGTACGTAGAAATGTGCCCATGCCCCCTGACGCAGAACTGCAAGCACCTGATGATGGTCATGATGAGGGTGGGGATGTGGCAGCACCTCAAGGAGTCTGCGAGGCACCGGAGGGCCGTGACATTCGTCAGCATCTCATTGATGCATGCTTCTAGCACTCACGCCTGGTGGCTGATACATGGACACGGGATGCGTGGCACTGTGTGTGTCTGGTACATGCACAATATGGACTGTACGCCTATAATGGCCTAGTACACAAAGATCAATGTCCACACATCTCATTGGTTGATCGTGCACTTTTTATGGCATATGTGATATCATGTTGTACACCCTATCGACCCGCCACCCAAGTGAGCCCAACACACCCCCTCCACCCTCCCACCTCCCCCCCGAACACCAGTGTCCAAAGATGCTCATCGTCCCTGGGCAGTCGCTATTGCAAGCCCCCTCTGCGGGTATCAGAGGCACCCCTGCCTGTGGAGCGCAGGTTCCTCCCAGATCTACGTTGGGGGCTGCCCTGGACGGAACTTGCAACGGATGATGTCTCTGCCTGCTCACGTCCATGCATGTCCCTAAGGGTTTGCGAGAGCTCAGTGAGCACACGGCGCACTGCGGCAAGTTCGGCACATACGTCTTTGGACGTCGCATGCAGTTCCCCCCTCAGGCTCTCGGTGCTTCTCTCCATTTGGACTCTCAGGCTCTCGGTGCTACTCTCCATTTGGACTCTCAGGCTCTCGGTGCTACTCTCCATTTGGACTCTCAGGCACTCGGTGCTACTCTCCATTTGTGCCCTTAGTGTCTCTGTACTTCTCTCCATTTCTGCCCTAAGTGTCTCAGTTGATGTTTCTATGTCTGCCTTAGTGCCCCCACATTCATCGGCATGGTCCTTGAGGAGCGTGGCCAGTTGCTGCTGTTGCACGATTAACTGGTCGAGGGACTGTTGCCTCTGCTGGGCCATGGCCATTTGCGGGGGTGTCACAGAGGGGCTGTTGTCCTCATGTTGCCTTGCCACAGGGCTTGTGGGGGATGGCCAGTCGTCGTCTTGTGGGTGCCCCTGCGTGGTATCCTCATGGTGTACGGGATGGAACAGACAGGGGGATTGGGACAGGTCATGGATGGATCTGACTTCGACATCCCCGTCTTCTGTGTCGGAGCATGCTGCCATCAATGGGGTGTCACCTATGGTGCTGCTGCCACCGGAGGCAGTGCCTTCTGTGGCATCCGTTGGGGGGACCTGTGGTGGTGGTGTTGTGGCCATGCTGGCTGCTGGGGTGCCTGTTGATGTTCCCTCCTGTGTGCTGCCACTTGATTTGTGCTGCTGCCGTGTCTTGATGCGTGCAGCTGAGGTGGAGGGTCTTTGGCCGTCGGTCTTGGCCCTCTTTGCAGGTGTGCTGGTAGGGGTGTCCTGCAGCTCGTCGTTTGGATCGGACCCTGTGGTGGAGTAAAGGAGGGCGAGGGTTATTGGTGGGTCTGTGGGAATTGGAATGGCAATGTATCACATGCATTGGGGTGGTACCTGAGGGTGATTTGGGTCGGGGCCTTGGAGGTGCTTCCATTTGTGTGTGGAGTGAGGGTGCAGTTGTTTGGCAGCCTGCAGTTAGGGTGTGCCTGCTGCACGTGTAGTGCGTGTTTTAGGGGTTTTTAATTATTTATGTATTTATTGTGGGTTTTAACGTGCGCTATCAGGCCAATGTGTGTGGACGTTCTCCTGGACATGTGTTTCTGTTGCACTATGGGGACACATGGTGCTTCGAATGGATGGACTTTGTGGATTTAGCATTGTTTCATTAGGCCCACCTACCTGAATCTTCGGATGTCTGCACTCCTTTCTCCATCCCTCCGACTCCCTCTATGCTCTCCATTCCGATGGTGGAGGCACAGATTTCTTCCCAGGGGGTCAGCTTGATTGGTGATTCCGACCCTCCCCCGGTGGCTGTGGCAATGTTGCGGTTGGCAGAGAGTATGCTGCGGACGCGTATCCGCAGGTCGTCCCACCGCTTCCTGCATTGCTGTGGGGTGCGGTCCCCACCGCACTTACCCGCTGTGCCACCAGAGCCCATATGGCCTTCTTGTTTGCGAGTGCCGTCCTGGTCATTTGCGTGGAGAAGACGACGGCAGCATTCTCCTGGAGGGTCTCTGTTAGCACGGTGAGTTCCTCACGGGAGAAGTGGACCTGCCGCTTGCGGTCGCACGCTTTCTTCGCTACTTTTCCCATTTTTCTTGGTTTCGCTAGGGTGGATGACGGGTTGGGTTGTGTCTCAGGGTGGTGATTTTAGTGGTTGTGTGGTTTTAGTGGTTTTATAGGTGTACGGCGGGTTGTTTCCCGTTCCGGGCCCGTGTTTTAACTTCCGTTTCCGTATATTTCCGGTCACCGTACTTTACGGTAGGCGCACACTGCGGTGTCCGCTGTGATGGGTGGCGGTATTGCACCTAGGGCGCCGTACGGCGGCGGTGTGGGCCGTTTTGGGGTCATTTCCGCCATCGCGGACTTTGCACTTCCGCCATGCCGTGGTGCTCGTGCCCGATGGGTCGGAATGGGCCGCACTTTGCTCCTTCTTGCAATGGCGGAAACGCTATTTACGCTGTGGCGGTCCGGTCAGTCACTTTCCGCCAGGGTCGTAATGAGGGCCACTGTGTTTAAGAGGTGAAGCTGGGATTTGAGTAAGGTCTGCAATTACTGTACTAAACCATATTTTTTACATTTCATTTCACACAACTACATGCATATTTATGTGTCAATATTTGTCATTCAAGAAAAAAAAATAACTTGTTTTGACGACCTGGCTTGGGTAGTATACAGATCTTAGTTACCCATCATGACAATATTTTAATTTAAAAAGTTATGGAAACATGTAAAAAGAGAATGATTCTAGTTTCATGTCTCCATCATCAATAGAAGTATGCAAGTACCAGAATAATAATCCATGCAAGCCTAAAACATCTCATCTGGTTTTACTACTGTTCTTTAACGTTTTAAAAAGACATAACACACAAGTGTTTGGTTTGTTATTAATGATGGGCAGACAAACATTTGAAATGGTACTACACAGCACACCATTTTTATGTCAATAGGTAGACCCAAACATAAGCTTGCAAGAGGTTTGTTAGATTTGGTCATGTGGAATATTTTTACCCACGCCAATGCGCCACACTGCACCCCTTTGCCAATGGGGAAAGAAAACTGCCAAAAATGGAGGCAATAACCACCGTGCGCGCCAAATCTGAAAAATTGCCCACGGTGCAAAACCACAAAAGAGCTGCACACCTTGCCACACACAGAGGCAAAGTTGGTGTAAAAACAGGAATCACTGCTGTCATCTGTCAACTGTCACATGAATCAATGCCACAGAAGTGGGCTAAAATCCGAAAAATTCACTTAAATACAGCTTCCTAATCAATGGCAATATTCAAAGTGCTGTTTTGCTGCTAAATTCTGTCATTTTCCCCAGTGAATGATTGAAAGGAAAGTGTGCTGAATTCATGGATTCTCCAGGCAGTCAGAGGCATCCAGGTCTCCCTGCCTGGCAGCTGCTTTAGGAAATTAGCTGTCAAACCCATTTAAAGGTGTTTCTTTTTCTGGAAAAAATTGCAAAATCCGCTATTTAAAGCATGTTTGTGAAGGGCTAATTCTTTTAAAGTGTTTAAATCCTTTATAAACTGTGCTTGTATTTTATATGTGAAATCAAAAGACTTTGGGGTAATTCATATAAATCAGCGCACTAGTGGCGCACGTGGCTGGCGCACAGAGGGAGCGTGTGCTAGTCTGCACCAGCCGCGTGCTCCAAAACCCGTTTCAGCGCACAGCGTATTCATGGATACATACATCCATAACCAGCCGTGGTGCAGAGTGGCGCAGCGCCCCTGCTGCAGCGCGAGTTATGCCCCCAACACTACCCTGTGCGCCAAAAACATCGCACAAATCCCCTACATGGTGCAAAGGCCGGTGGACCAGCATACAGCCCCCCAACCAAGAAAACGCATGTAAAACTCCCCGTGCACCCCTCGGAAATACGCGTACCCCGCTCGCGCCAGTGAAAACTTGTGTAAAACTCCACACGCATCACTCGGAATGCACATACCATGCTCGCGCTAGCAAAAATGCATGTAAAACTTCCTGCACACCCCTCAGAATAAGCGTACCCCGCTCACGCCAGCGAAAATGCGTGTAAAACTCCCTGTGCACCCCTCGGAATATGCGTACCCTGCACACGCCAGCGAAAACACATGTAGTATTCCCCGCGCATCACTTGGAATATGCATACCACGCTTGCGCCAGCAAAAAAGTATGTAAAACTCCCTGCGCACCCCTCGGAATACGCGTACCCCAATGCATCAGGTAAAATGGCTGGAAAAATTCCCCCTGTCATGGAAGCTGACTTTGGGGCATGGAGAGGGTGAATGGGCTGCCTGTGGGGCAAGGGGCGGGTGGATGTGCTGTCTGCGCGTATTCCGGGGTTGCGCGGGGAGTTTCACACGTGTTTTCGCTGGCGCAAGTGGGGTACGCGTATTCTGAGCGGTGCATGGGGAGTTTTACACACGTTTTTGCCCTCTGCCTCTCTGCTGGGGGTTGCCACTGGTGCCAGATGGTGTTGCATCAGACATGGCAACCCCCGAGGCAGGTGTGGGTGGGCAACTGGGTCCTGGGGCTGGGCTGTGGCGTGATGGAACACCAGTCAGGAGTCTTTTGTTCCAGCAGGGGTGGTCACAGCAACTGGACCCCTGCAGATGGCAGATGTGCAGGCACCAAATGGCAGGGCACAGTGGCAGCAGGCAGGCAGGCAGCAGCAGATGGCTCGTGGGAGGCTGCTCGGGGCTCTGGGGGGCAGTAATATGGCCTTCTGGGCAGGAGCGTTGTCCGTGTGTTGTCGCGTGGCCAGCTTAATACGGAGTGATTTGGCATGTGAAAAACAGCACGTTTGCATGAATTCCGAGGAAAGGCCTTTAGCGCATAAACGCGTATGTGACATAACACGCGCGGGCGGATACCTCAGCACGGGTGCATCCGCACGTGCAAAAAAATCATGTCTGCGTGTGAATGCATGTCATTCGAGGAAAGGGTCTTAGCGCATAAGTGAAGTTAAGCGTGCGGGTGTTGCCTTCAGCACGGGTTAAAGTGAGCGCAGGCCAGCAGACCACTGTATGTGCTGTTCGTGGAGACCGACGCATGTGTTTACTCTGCTGGAATCACACGCGATTACTTCACAGCGTCTGAAGTCCGTACCTCGTCTTTTGGCTGGGTGTTGCCTCTGAGCACAAGTGCGTGTGTTTTTGATTTTTTTTTCCACACAAGGCAGGCGATGAGTCGCGTACGCTATTTTTCCCACTGTTGTTCCCCCTGAGCATTGTGTACTGTTTTCAAGGTCATAGTAGCCTGTGTGTTCCACGCATATGTGGTTTTTGTGTCCCTTGGTGCCACACCATACTGCTGGAGGTCAAATCCACGGACGTGGGCTACCAGGGTCGTGTGCATGTTTTTTGTTTTTTTAATTTCTTGTTCTTATATTTTGTCAATTTATTTTTTTGGGGGTGCCTGAGCGGTGCATGTCCTGTCATTTCTCCCCAGGGGTCACATACAGCCTTGCAGGGGCACTGGAGTACCTATTCCATCAAGAAACCTGCCCCCTTTGAGCCAATTGCCCAGGACAATTGTTGAGTGAACCTCCTTAGCCTATTTTCCATCAGTGCCATGGTTGGCAGGCCACCAAAGGCTAAGTGCAGCAAAGCTGGGCATCTCCCAGGGCTGGGCGTGGTCGGGCACGTGGGCGTGGAGACCAGGGAGGACGGGGGAGTCTAGAGTGGCTGCAAGGGGGGAAGAGGCAGGGGTGCCCCTCTGGTGCTGGATGCCCAGCCACGTGCTGGTGCAGACATGCCACCACCCCCTTTTGCTCCTGGTGATGCAGCTGTTGCATCACAACCTCGCGCCCGTATCACCCAACAGCAATTTACATCTGCTGTCACGGGCCCACTGGTGGTGGTAGCTGCAGGTGCAGCTGTGGGCACCTCCACCG
The DNA here is from genome assembly GCF_040938575.1 of Ambystoma mexicanum. Classification (NCBI taxonomy): domain Eukaryota; kingdom Metazoa; phylum Chordata; class Amphibia; order Caudata; family Ambystomatidae; genus Ambystoma; species Ambystoma mexicanum. The sequence goes on along the minus strand of NC_090932.1, from coordinate 483,412,300 downwards.
GACTCTGGGTCAGGCAGCGCATGTTGCGTTGCATGACGAGGACTCCCAGGACGATTTCCATCTTGTCCGGAGGTTGGGGTCACGTGTGCCCACTGTAGCTGTGACTGTGGCACACGTATCTGGGGCAGTTATGACATCTCCTGCCCCAAGCAGCCAGGTGGTGGTAACTGCATGTGCAGATGCTGGGCAACACCACCTGGCAGTGAGTTAGACCCAAGCCAGACCTTCTGTCCTCATACCAACAACCACTGCCTTGGTCCAGTCCACCAGCGCCACTACCCCCACTGATCAGGGCCACATTGCCCACTCAGGGACAGTACCACCAGCCAAAAGGAGGAAGCCTGCTCCGGCACAAGAGGGTTGGACCCCAGACACGGCTCCAGCCTCCGGCACGTCAAGGAAGAAGCCTTTCTGCAAGCAGGAACTGGACTTCCTTGTGGACTAGGTGTCGGAACACCAACGTGATATGCTTGTGGGCCCACAGTGCCATACAACGCATCTTCCAGCATTGGGTCCACTGGCAGCATGTTGCAGATGGTGTGACAGCCATGGGATTCCAGGTGCGCACGGCTCAGGACTGCTACAAGCATTGGAATTACCTTTGACGCAGTGCAAAATAAAAGCGTGCCTCCAATTATTCCATGTCTCTGGTGACTGGTGGTGGCCCACCACCAGAGGAGGATGAACTCACTCAGCATGAGGCGATCGCTTCAGATTTCATCCCAGAAGAACAAATCCATGGAGTGGGAGAAAGGATGGATTATGATGCATCATCTGGTGAATATTGATGCGTGTGACTCAATGACATATGTGTTTGTCATGTGTGTCCCTCCCAGCTACAACTTGGCTCCTTCCTTTCTTCAATCTCCCTCTCTACCTGTGGTGTGCACCAGGGGTCTGACCTCTTGGCCTGACTATACAAACAGTACCTGGCATCTCTCGCCTACTGCATTTTCATTTTCTGCTACCACTTCCAGTGCTATGCTTATGACAACCAACTCATTCCCAGGCTGCCCTTGGGCAACTGTTCTCCCTCCCTTATTTCTGATAGCCTCATTGCCATTTGTGTACTGCAAACAATCTCTGTGTAAATACCAGGAAGACGGACATCCTCCTCATCAGTTCACCTTCCCCATCCTTTCCCCTCACTCTATGGCCAGCCCCACTTGGCCATCCTCTTACCTCCACCTGCAAGGTCAACAACCTTGGGGTCACCTTTGACTCAACACATTCCTTTTCCACACACGTTTCTGATGTATCTTGAGAAAGATTAACCTCTTCACATCCTCTGGGGTACTTTGCCTTTCCTATCACTGTCTCTCATGCTAGGTTTTACTCAAGGTTGGAGTACTGTGACAGGCTCTTCAAATATTCCACGAGCCTCCACAATCCACCCTCTACCACTAAATCAGTACAGGCCTGCAAGACTTGTCCTTGGCCTCATGCCCTTGGATCCTACCTTTGCAGCTCTGTAATCCCTTCATTGCCTATCAGAGGATGCAAGGATGATATTTCAGACCCTCTGCATTGTGCACAATGATTTCTTGGGACTGGGTGTGAAATAGCTGCAACAATCCCTCTGCAAATTCATCCACTCTTGAGTCCTTTGCTCCTCCACCTCACACTCCCTCCAGGTCAGTTCTTAATTGAATAGAGTAGCTGGGGGCAGATCTGTGTGTACAGCTGGGTACTCTCTTTGTAACAGCCAACTCGGCATGTTGAAACTTGAGGAGAAACATCTCTGCTTCCGGTAGCAACTCAATACCTTCCTATTAGCTCCTGCATTAGCCCCTCTTCTCCCCAGCTGAACAGTTTCCTCTGTCGACACTGTGCCCCTGCACACACTCTGTCCTTTGTGCCCAGGAACCTGCTCACCCTGCCTCCCTGCTGCACTGCCTCATGCCTCCAATTGCAATGGGTCCTGTGCTTGTACTGATACAGTCCCCCACTTTCTTCTGCACTCATCAGATTTTCCCTATACAAATTGTCTTGGACTTGCCAATTGCTGGCTGCACTGCCACCTTTTGAATGCCTATGCTATCATTGTACTTCATTTTCCTTCTTTGGTCTCCTTTGTTTGGCACATTCCCCTTCTCCTTCCAGGGTCTTCAGCCCTTTATCCCTTCTCCATGCAGTTGCGTGTTCTCAATGTCACTGTGCCTAGTATGATAGTTGTTTTGATTTCCTTTTCTCCCTTGTCCCACTCCCTTAGCTTGTTTGCGCTTTGAGGCACAGAGTTTGTCTAATCTTGATGAGATGTTTTATAATGTCATTTACATCCTTTGTCCTTGGTGCAGTGTGTCTCACTCTGACTGTGCTGATGGCAGTGGGTCCCCATGCACATGTGTGCACAATCATGTTCCATGTGCATTCCATGTATGCCCCTAGGTGTCCTTGACCACCTGCTCATTGAAGTATGTGTCCAGAACGATCCAAGTGTCATCCCATTTGGTGAGCCATATCATGCTCACTGTAGGTCTGTGTGTCATCACGCATGACTTCAGGCTGTCCACATCTGTATCATGCACATGGCTCCCCTGTTATAGGCCCACTGCCTCTTTTCAAATGGTGTTGTCTTCTACATGGATGGGTGTACCATTGATGGTTCCTCATTTGTTCTCCATCATGTCCACTTCTCATCGGCTGTAGTTACATTGAATGATGAAATGCAATAGATGCATGCCTACACTGTCTGGCAATGCACAGTCCTATGTGGAACCTGTCATTGCCATGCAGTGCCTCCCTGTTTTGCCCAGAGGGTAGGCGTTTCAGGGAAACCATGCTACATGGTGCATGCCATTTGCACATGATGGCTGCAATTGCTGTTACACTGCTGTCATGTTTGGAGATTATCATCACTACGTACATGTTGAAGTTGTAAGTTGAGGGGCTACACATGCACTGCACCACACGTACCCACTCCTGTGTCAAGTTAAGCCCTTCAACATGCAAACACAATGTTGCTGTGTGACGTTGACCTGATATGTATGTACCCATGTCCCTCCTTTCACTGTATGGAAAGGCACTAGCGTAGGTGCCTCCCGTGACACATGTACTGTGCATAGTTGATGGTAGTTGAGTGCTGCACATGAAAATGCATGTTACATGTATCATGGTGTGTTTGGTTAGATTTCTAGCTGTGGCTATATGTGTGTTCACACATGCTTATACTAGGTGCCATCTCTTTGTTGCCATCTCTCATTTCGGCATTGGATATCTGCCTGCTAGAGGTTGTGTGTGATGCAGGTGATGTGCAACATGCAATACATGTGTTGCCTTCACATTTTGCACACATCCTTTACTGCTTCTGGGACACCCTTGCATTGCAATGCCACTGGATGCATGTTGGGGTTTGAGTTTCTTGTGACATGGCTGTTTCTTTATTTGGCTGTCAGTGTTGTGAACTGTATGTGTGTGGTACATGCTACTACCATGCGTGTCCTTGTTTCCTTTCTTTATGTTGCAGGTGATGACGCACTGGCGCCAGAGGATGAAGATGTCATCCCAGACACGGTGGTCAGTTCACATGACCAACCAGGCACCAGTGGTTGTCGTGGGGTGGCAACCCACGAGAACCCACAGGTGCTCCAGGCCATCGTGTCGAGAGCTTACTCTGAGTCAGACTTACACTTATCCAAACATAGGCTGACATTAGAAGATGGTGAGAGCTTTAAGGTTGGGTTCCCATTAATGAACAAAGACAAAAGTACTGTTTGATATGTAAAATATCAATGCTCACTATTATTTAATATGAATAAACAGTTTAACCTGGTAAAGGATGAGTAAGACTTTGATGACAAGCATGACAGGTTAGGCACTATGAGATTACATGAGTTGCCCAGGATAGCACACTGTGTTTAAGAGGTGAAGCTGGGATTTGAGTAAAGTCTGCAATTACTGTACTAAACCATATTTTTTACATTTCATTTCACACAACTACATGCATATTTATGTGTCAATATTTGTCATTCAAGAAAAAAAAATAACTTGTTTTGACGACCTGGCTTGGGTAGTATACAGATCTTAGTTACCCATCATGACAATATTTTAATTTAAAAAGTTATGGAAACATGTAAAAAGAGAATGATTCTAGTTTCATGTCTCCATCATCAATAGAAGTATGCAAGTACCAGAAGAATAATCCATGCAAGCCTAAAACATTTCATCTGGTTTTACTACTGTTCTTTAACGTTTTAAAAAGACATAACACACAAGTGTGTGGTTTGTTATTAATGATGGGCAGACAAACATTTGAAATGGTACTACACAGCACACCATTTTTATGTCAATAGGTAGACCCAAACATAAGCTTGCAAGAGGTTTGTTAGATTTGGTCATGTGGAATATTTTTACCCACGCCAATGCGCCACACTGCACTCTTTGCCAATGGGGAAAGAAAACTGCCAAAAATGGAGGCGATAACCACTGTGCGCGCCAATTCTGAAAAATTGCCCACGGTGCAAAACCACAAAAGAGCTGCACACCCTGCCACACACAGAGGCAAAGTTGGTGTAAAAACAGGAATTACTGCTGTCATCTGTCAACTGTCACATGAATCAATGCCACAGAAGTGGGCTAAAGTCCGAAAATTCACTTAAATACAGCTTCCTGATCAATGGCAATATTCAAAGTGCTGTTTTGGCGCTAAATTCTGTCATTTTCCCCAGTGAATTATTGAAAAGAAAGTGTGTTGAATTTATGGATTCTCCAGGCAGTCAGAGGCATCCAGGCCTCCCTGCCTGGCAGCTGCTTTAGGAAATTAGCTGTCAAACCCATTTAAAGGTGTTTCTTTTTCTGGAAAAAATTGCAAAATCCGCTATTTAAAGCATGTTTGTGAAGGGCTAATTCTTTTAAAGTGTTTAAATCCTTTATAAACTGTGCTTGTATTTTATATGTGAAATCAAAAGACTTTGGGGTAATTCATATAAATCAGCGCACTAGTGGCGCACGTGGCTGGCGCACAGAGGGAGCGTGTGCTAGTCTGCACCAGCCGCGTGCTCCAAAACCCGTTTCAGCGCACAGCGTATTCATGGATACATACATCCATAACCAGCCGTGGTGCAGAGTGGTGCAGCGCCCCTGCTGCAGCGCGAGTTACGCCCCCAACACTACCCCGTGTGCCAAAAACATCGCACAAATCCCCTACATGGTGCAAAGGCCGGTGGACCAGCATACAGCCCCCCAACCAAGAAAACGCATGTAAAAATACCCGCACACCCCTCGGAATACGTGTACCCCGCTCGCGCCAGCGAAAACACATGTAAAACTCCCCGTGCACCCCTCGGAAATACGCGTACCCTGCTCGCGCCAGTGAAAACTTGTGTAAAACTCCACACGCATCACTCGGAATGCACGTACCATGCTCGCGCTAGCAAAAATGCATGTAAAACTTCCTGCACACCCCTCAGAATAAGCGTACCCCGCTCACGCCAGCGAAAATGCGTGTAAAACTCCCTGTGCACCCCTCGGAATATGCGTACCCTGCACACGCCAGCGAAAACACATGTAGAACTCCCCGCGCACCCCTTGGAATATGCATACCACGCTTGCGCCAGCAAAAAAGTATGTAAAACTCCCTGTGCACCCCTCGGAATACGCGTACCCCAATGCATCAGGTAAAATGGCTGGAAAAAGTCCCCCCGGTCGTGGAGGCTGACTTTGGGGCATGGAGAGGGTGGATGGGCTGCCTGTGGGGCATGGGGAGGGTGGATGTGCTGTCTGCACGTATTCGGGGGTTGCACGGGGAGTTTCACACGTGTTTTCGCTGGCGCAAGTGGGGTACGTGTATTCTGAGCGGTGCATGGGGAGTTTTACACATGTTTTCGCCCTCTGCCTCTCTGCTGGGGGTTGCCACTGGTGCCAGATGGTGTTGCGTCAGACATGGCAACCCCCGAGGCAGGTGTGGTGGGCAACTGGGTTCTGGGGCTGGGCTGTGGCGTGATGGAACACCAGTCAGGAGTCTTTTGTTCCAGCAGGGGTGGTCACAGCAACTGGACCCCTGCAGATGGCAGATGTGCAGGCACCAAATGGCAGGGCCCAGTGGCAGCAGGCAGGCAGGCAGCAGCAGATGGCTCGTGGGAGGCTGCTGGGGACTCTGGGGGGCAGTAATATGGCCTTCTGGGCAGGAGCGTTGTCCGTGTGTTGTCGCGTGGCCAGCTTGATACGGAGTGATTTGGCATGTGAAAAACAGCACGTTTGCATGAATTCCGAGGAAAGGCCTTTAGCGCATAAACGTGTATGTGACATAACACGCGCGGGCGGATACCTCAGCACGGGTGCATCCGCACGTGCAAAAAAATCATGTCTGCGAGTGAATGCATGTCATTCGAGGAAAGGGTCTTAGCACATAAGTGAAGTTAAGCGCGCGGGTGTTGCCTTCAGCACGGGTTAAAGTGAGCGCGGGCCAGCAGACCACTGTATGTGCTGTTCGTGGAGACCGACGCATGTGTTTACTCTGCTGGAATCACACGCGATTACTTCACAGCGCCTGAAGTCCGTACCTCTTCTTTTGGAGGGGTGTTGCCTATGAGCACAAGTGCGTGTGTTTTTGATTTTTTTTTCCACACAAGGCAGGCGGTGAGTCGCGTACGCTATTTTTCCCACTGTTGTTCTCCCTGTGCATTGTGTACCGTTTTCAAGGTCATAGTAGCCTGTGTGTTCCACGCATATGTGTTTTTTGTGTCCCTGGGTGCCACACCATACTGCTGGAGGTCAAATCCACGCACGTGGGCTACCGGGGTCGTGTGCTTGTTTTTTTTATTTTTTTATTTCTTGTTCTTATATTTTGTCAATTTATTTTTTTGGGGGGGTGCCTGAGCGGTGCATGCCTTGTCATTTCTCCCCAGGGGTCACATACAGCCTTGCAGGGGCACTGGGGTACCTATTCCATCAAGAAACCTGCCCCCTTTGAGCCAATTGCCCAGGACAATTGTTGAGTGAACCTCCTTAGCCTATTTTCCATCAGTGCCATGGTTGGCAGGCCACCAAAGGCTAAGTGCAGCAAAGCTGGGCATCCTCCCAGGGCTGGGCGTGGTCAGGCACGTGGCCGTGGAGACCAGGGAGGACGGGGAAGTCTAGAGTGGCTGCAACGGGGGAAGAGGCAGGGGTGCCCCTCTGGTGCTGGATGCCCAGCCACGTGCTGGTGCAGACATGCCACCACCCCCTTTTGCTCCTGGTGATGCAGCTGTTGCACCACAACCTGGCGCCTGTATCACCCAACAGCAATTTACATCTGCTGTCACGGGCCCACTGGTGGTGGTAGCTGCAGGTGCAGCTGTGGGCACCTCCACCGGGCTCTGGGTCAGGCAGCGCATGCTGCGTTGCATGACGAGGACTCCCAGGACGATTTCCATCTTGTCCGGAGGTTGGGGTCACGTGTGCCCACTGTAGCTGTGACTGTGGCACACATATCTGGGGCAGTTATGACATCTCCAGCCCCAAGCAGCCAGGTGGTGGTAACTGCATGTGCAGATGCTGGGCAACACCACCTGGCAGTGAGTCAGACCCAAGCTAGACCTTCTGTCCTCATACCAACAACCACTGCCTTGGTCCAGTCCACCAGCGCCACTACCCCCACTGATCAGGGCCACATTGCCCACTCAGGGTCAGTACCACCAGCCAAAAGGAGGAAGCCTGCTCCTGCACAAGAGGCTTGGACCCCAGACACGGCTCCAGCCTCCGCACGTCAAGGAAGAAGCCTTTCTGCAAGCAGGAACTGGACTTCCTTGTGGACTATGTGTCGGAACACCAACGTGATATGCTTGTGGGCCCACAGTGCCATACAACGCATCTTCCAGCATTGGGTCCACTGGCAGCATGTTGCAGATGGTGTGACAGCCATGGGATTCCAGGTGCGCACGGCTCAGGACTGCTACAAGCATTTGAATTACCTTCGACACAGTGCAAAATAAAAGCGTGCCTCCAATTATTCCATGTCTCTGGTGACTGGTGGTGGCCCACCACCAGAGGAGGATGAACTCACTCAGCATGAGGCGATCGCTTCAGAGTTCATCCCAGAAGAACAAATCCATGGAGTGGGAGAAAGGATGGATTATGATGCATCATCTGGTGAATATTGATGCGTTTGACTCAATGACATGTGTGTTTGTCATGTGTGTCCCTCCCAGCTACAACTTGGCTCCTTCCTTTCTTCAATCTCCCTCTCTACCTGTGGTGTGCACCAGGGGTCTGACCTCTTGCCCTGACTATACAAACAGTACCTGGCATCTCTCGCCTACTGCATTTTCATTTTCTGCTACCACTTCCAGTGCTATGCTTATGACAACCAACTCATTCCCAGGCTGCCCTTGGGCAACTGTTCTCCCTCCCTTATTTCTGATAGCCTCATTGCCATTTGTGTACTGCAAACAATTTCTGTGTAAATGCCAGCAAGACGGACATCCTCCTCATCGGTTCACCTTCCCCATCCTTTCCCCTCACTCTCTGGCCAGCCCCACTTGGCCATCCTCTTACCTCCACCTGCAAGGTCAACAACCTTGGGGTCACCTTTGACTCAACACATTCCTTTTCCACACACGTTTCTGATGTATCCTGAGAAAGATTAACCTCTTCACATCCTTTGGGGTACTTTGCCTTTCCTATCACTGTCTCTCATGCTAGGTTTTACTCAAGGTTGGAGTACTGTGACAGGCTCTTCAAATATTCCACCTGCCTCCACAATCCACCCTCTACCACTAATCCAGTACAGGACTGCAAGACTTGTCCTTGGCCTCATGCCTTGGATCCTACCTTTGCAGCTCTGTACTCCCTTCATTGCCTATCAGAGGATGCAAGGATGATACTTCAGACCCTCTGCATTGTGCACAATGATTTCTTGGGACTGGGTGTGAAATAGCTGCAACAATCCCTCTGCAAATTAATCCACTCTTGAGTCCTTTGCTCCTCCATCTCACACTCCCTCCAGGTCAGTTCTTAATTGAATAGAGTAGCTGGGGGCAGATCTGTGTGTGCAGCTGGGTAATCTCTTTGTAACAGCCAACTCGGCATGTTGAAACTTGAGGAGAAACATCTCTGCTTCCGGTAGCAACTCAAGACCTTCCTATTAGCTCCTGCATTAGCCCCTCTTCTCCCCAGCTGAACAGTTTCCTCTGTCGACACTGTGCCCCTGCACACACTCTGTCCTTTGTGCCCAGGAACCTGCTCACCCTGCCTCCCTGCTGCACTGCCTCATGCCTCCAATTGCAATGGGTCCTGTGCTTGTACTGATACAGTCCCCCGCTTTCTTCTGCACTCATCAGATTTGCCCTATACAAATTCTCTTGGACTTGCCAATTGCTGGCTGCACTGCCACCTTTTGAATGCCTATGCTATCATTGTACTTCATTTTCCTTCTTTGGTCTCCTTTGTTTGGCACATTCCCCTTCTCCTCCTTCCAGGGTCTTCAGCCCTTTATCCCTTCTCCATGTAGTTGTGTGTTCTCAATGTCACTGTGCCTATTATGATAGTTGTTTTGATTTCCTTTTCTCCCTTGTCCCACTCCCTTAGCTTGTTTGCGCTTTGAGGCACAGAGTTTGTCTAATCTTGAAGAGATGTTATATCATGTCATTTACATCCTTTGTCCTTGGTGCAGTGTGTCTCACTCTGACTGTGCTGATGGCAGTGGGTCCCCATGCACATGTGTGCACAATCATGTTCCACGTGCATTCCATGTATGCCCCTAGGTGTCCTTGACCACCTGCTCATTGAAGTATGTGTCCAGAACGATCCAAGTGTCATCCTATTTGGTGAGCCATATCATGCTCACTGTAGTTCTGTGTGTCATCACGCATGACTTCAGGCTGTCCACATCTGTATCATGCACATGGCTCCCCTGTTATAGGCCCACTGCCTCTTTTCAAATGGTGTTGTCTTCTACATGGATGGGTGTACCATTGATGGTTCCTCATTTGTTCTCTATCATGTCCACTTCTCATCGGCTGTAGTTACATTGAATGATGAAATGCAATAGATGCATGCCTACACTGTCTGGCAATGCACAGTCCTATGTGGAACATGTCATTGCCATGCAGTGCCTCCCTGTTTTGCCCAGAGGGTAGGCGTTTCAAGGAAACCATGCTACATGGTGCATGCCATTTGCACATGATGGCTGCAATTGCTGCTACACTGCTGTCATGTTTGGAGATTAGCATCACTACGTACATGTTGAAGTTGTAAGTTGAGGGGCTACACATGCACTGCATCACACGCACCCACTCCTGTGTCAAGTTAAGCCCTTCAACATGCAAACACAATGTTGCTGTGTGACGTTGACCTGATATGTATGTACCCATGTCCCTCCTTTCACTGTATGAAAAGGCACTAGCGTAGGTGCCTCCCGTGACACATGTACTGTGCATAGTTGATGGTAGTTGAGTGCTGCACATGATAATGCATGTTACATGTATCATGGTGTGTTTGGTTAGATTTCTAGCTGTGGCTATTTGTGTGTTCACACATGCTTATACTAGGTGCCATCTCTTTGTTGCCATCTCTCATTTCGGCATTGGATATCTGCCTGCTAGAGGTTGTGTGTGTTGCAGGTGATGTGCAACATGCAATACATGTGTTTCCTTCACATTTTGCACACATCCTTTACTGCTTCTGGGATACCCTTGCATTGCAATGCCACTGGATGCATGTTGGGGTTTGAGTTTCTTGTGACATGGCTGTTTCTTTATTTGGCTGTCAGTGTTGTGAACTGTATGTGTGTGGTACATGCTACTACCATGCGTGTCCTTGTTTCTTTTCTTTATGTTGCAGGTGATGACGCACTGGCGCCAGAGGCTGAAGATGTCATCCCAGACACGGTGGTCAGTTCACATGACCAACCAGGCACCAGTGGTTGCCGTTGGGTGGCAACCCACGAGAACCCACAGGTGCTCCAGGCCATCGTGTCCAGAGCTTACTCTGAGTCAGACTCTGATGTATCCTCTGACCACTATGTTGAGCCGGATCTGCATCATGACGTGTCGTCGCCGGTAAGTGATCCTGTGTTGGATGATCTTCTGTCCGCGACACCTGCAATAGGGGTCCAGGCAGGGTTGGAATGTCCTCCTGTGGTGGTTACGGGTGCACGGTCACACTCAACACCAGTTGGCCATGTTCCTTGGACATCAGGTCGACGGAGGGATGCAGTCCTACAGCTGTGGGTGGCACCAACCCAGCAAGGACCACGGCTCCTTGGGCCCAACAGGTGTGGTGTCCGGCAACATGGTGGCCGTGTGCCACTGGGGTCAACTGAGTGGGAGCATTCCATGATTGCCATAGCACAGCAACAGGGGGGAGCAGTTGAGATGATTGCTCAAGGTTTGGAAAGTGTTCCCATTCCATCCTCCCCTCAGTAAGGCAAATGGTGCTCCAGCAGCTGGATACGCAGTCCACGTGCCGCTCACTCAGGCTGGGCACGTCGGCGTCTGACAGGGCGCGCTGGGCTGAAATGGTGGCTCTGCGTCAAGCACTTAATGCTCAAGCAGAGCACACCGTGAGGCCCTGAGGGTAGAACACCAATCCCTCCGATCTACTCTGGCTGCGCTCATGATGGACGAGAGTAGGCAGGCAGAAGACAGGATGGTGCAGCTTGAAAGAACCATCACAGCTCAACTCCATTCAAGCCAGGAGTCGCTCAATTTGTCATGTGAAGCCTTGCAGGCAGAACTCCGTCTCACACGTCAGTCCTTGCAGGAGGAAGCACGTGTGACACGTGAAGTAATGCATGCTGACCTCAGTCTCCTTGCCAACCAGGACCTGGCTTACCAGACCTGCATGCTTGCTGCCATTGAGGGGCAAGGAGTGGCTAGGCATGGTGAGTCAACTGAGCCATGTCCATCTTCTGATTTCCATCTAGATAGTGACAATGACAACATATCTCCCACATAGGTCGGGCCGTGCAGGCACTGAGACCAGTGAGGTATTTTTTTTTTTAATCTCAACATCTACACATGTGGGTGTTGAGGTGCCCCATGTACCTCCCCCCTCCTGGGTGCTCTCCCCACCCCCTGGGTCATATATGGCCATTTTTGATTTTTTTTTCCTGCAATTTCTTTTTTCCAGCAGTTCTTTTTTTGTTCTGCAAAAACATCTTTTTTATACAAATGTTATAGTTTCTGTTAAGTATGTTTTTTTTAATTTTCTTTTCAATTATTTTTTTAAAATAACTTTTTATGAATTATTTTTTTAATTTATTTTTATGAATTATTCATTTCATATTTTTTATTTCAAAACAATATTTAATTTGATTTTTATTGTCTGCAGATTTTGTATTCATTGCATTTTCTTTTGCCTAGTGTGCATACATGTGACAGTGTGGTGCTTTGTGGCATTGGCAGGCATCCACTGTGTGTTCCAGCTGGGCCCATTCAGGCTTGTCTTGTGTATGTGTTTTGCTTGGGGTCCTGACACATATGCTACTCTGCTTCCCCTTTCCATGAGCTCACAAGGATGGCTCGGTGTAACAGCATATCACACATGGACATTGGTCTTCCATCATATCTGTGGCCAGCCTGCAGTCCTACTTGTGTATACACCCCTAGTGGGTATTCCGGATGGTTTCTCCAATGCATGTCTGCAATTCACTTTGGTGAGTATTATGTTGACTGTGCATTTCATCATGTTGCTTCTGATAGTTGTTATGTATTGACTGTCTATGTTCATGCACTTCCTGCTGTAGGTGGTGCCATGCACCCTTTGGCTGTGTACGACACACTGATGGTGGGAGGGGTCCATGTGCTGACAATGTTGAATTGGGACACTTTCCCCACAGTGATTTTGATATGTCATATGAAGGTTGCATGCTGAGTTACCCATGTCTTAAGTTGATTGTCATGTTTGTATCTTGGACCCCCTCCCATTGGTTGCACTTGTCCTTTGTGACAATCTGGCCAACCAGGATGCTGGAACCTGCCACCACTACCAAAAACCCACAATGGAGGCCCTGTCTAGCCCTATCTACCAGCCTTCTGGGTCCCTTGATTGACCCCTGTCTCCCCTGCCCATGCCAATCTCCCGCTGTCTCCCCCCTTCAACATCACATCCCCTACACTTCTGCACCGTCTGGTTTCCCTCAGCCCCCTGTGTGTGCTTTCTTTCCCCATCTCCCCTTTATGCATTTTGACCTTGGCCCCCTCCTCCCTTCTTTCCTCCATCTCCCTCTCCACCACACTTTACCCTCCTCCATGTCCTCTGTCTGTCATTTTCCACCACTACCACAATTGCCATCAGCCATGGTGCTACATAACCGCTTGTTCTTTGCAGACATTTGCCCTTCTGCCTCTGTCCATCCGCCCCCCACCTTCACCTTTTTTAGTATTATTTTGCCACTTACTTTTATCATTAGTCCCTCCACCACTGATTGCAGGTTGGCTGTTCCCCCATTCCCTTCTGTGTTTCTTCTCCCCCTCCCCAGCAATATCTTGATTCTTTGTCGACCTACCACAGTTTGTCACTTGTTTTGTTACTCTCCTCACCTCTTCCCTCCTCTTCCCTCACTCCCCTCCTTATGTGACTCCTGCACTGCAACTATTGCCGTCAGGCATAGCAATGTTGATGCTAGTTTTGTTTTCCAACATTCCCTCCCTACACTCTCCCTTATTGTTCCAGGCACTTGTAATATCTACTTCGATTTGATAGTTCATTTTCACATTGTGGACTGTTTGAAGGACATGTAGGAATGTACTGTTCTTCTCCCTTGTTGACTCCCTCATTGATCCGCTTCGATGAACTTTGTGTGTAGGTCGTATTATGAATTTCAATGATTCAGTGAAGGGTCACTGTCTGCCATTGTCGATGTGGGGTACTCTGCACATGATATGTTCTGCTGCTCAATGACTGATACAATGTTGTGCTTTATTTTAAGGTGTCAGGGAATGGGTGTGGTTTAACACACAGGTGGGTCCTTGAAAGCAATGTTCACATGTGCTGTGTACAGGACACTGGGACTCACTTCATTTCACATACATGTATTCGATGCATGTCCCTACTGACAAATACACTTAGGCAACGCCCCCTCCCCATCTACATAGACACCATGCACACACATGCACCCAGATTGCCTTCTCAGGCATGCTGTGTCCCGACAATCCATGTTCACTTCTGAGTCATTGATCGTGTACATGCATGACAGGGTACTATTTGGTTGAATGCCCTTTTTTCAATTGATGCTCAAGGGGTTTCCCCAATGCAGTGCACCCTCACTGTGCCACCCAGTGAGCGGTCTTTCAAATGCCAATTTTCAATTGTCCAATGTGCATGGCAACAGGTATTCTGACTTTTGTAGCTTGCACCACTGGTGGCATGCATTTGTGCCACCATTTTCATGGTGTGAGGTTTTGGTAAGTCATTTCTTCAGATTCCATGTCAGGTATAATTGTCTGGTGCCTATTTACATTTCTCACGTGGCACTTCATGACTATTTTGTCATGTGTTGTGCATGAGGTTTGATGTTTTGCCGTTGCATACCATGGTATGGTGTGGCAGACAGGGTTCAGGGGTGTTGGGAGGGTTTGGGCGGCATACCAGTACTTTCATGCCCTGTTTAGCAAGGGGGTGGGAAGCACCTTGCATGTGTTCCCTTTGGTCACATGGGATTGATTTTGTTTAATTAGCTAGGGATGCACACAATGTGGCAATTCCGTGGACACATTCTCAGAGTGGTAAGGTAGTGACAGTTAACTGTCCCTTTCTCATCATCGATTGTGACCTGGTATGTGCCAGGCCTGTGTGCACTCCGCAGGGGTTGGAGTTTAGGTGAAAAATGTGGCCACAAGCTGGGTACGGGCTGCCTCGCCACATGCCCTTTCCCCTGCCATGCACAGTGGCCGTGCATGTGGTTGGGGATGTGGGGGCACCACAAGAAAACACTGGGAGGTAGAGGGAAAACTTGGAGTCACAGGCAAACCCTCGCGTAAAGGGTGGAACCCTTGAAATATACAAACTGGCCCGTGAATCACAAAATACCGCTCTCTTAGAATGGATAGGGGATACTAGCCCATGTACTCGTCTGTCAATATATTAGTCAATAATGCAAAATACCAGAGTTAGAAAATCTAAAACCATTCCATATTTTAATTTGAAATTTCATACACATATTTCATATAATTTGAATACACCAGTAAATTGGAGAATACTCTCATTGGATAAATCAATAGAGTACTAAATACAGAGAAAACAAGGACATAAGCAGAAAAAATCACCCCACAATAATGATGCAACGTAATTCCACAAATGCAACCCATAAATGGGCGCCTAGGTGATCGAGTGGCTTATACACAGTGATAATACGTGATCAAAATTCACTTACTAACTATTCCACTAATCACCATTCGTACCATACACTCTTATGCATAAAATATGCTTCATTCATTCACATACACACAAATCAGACATAATTAAAAAAACACACCCAACATGTTTCTTTCCTCCAACAAGTTATTCTGGGAAATTCATCAGGGGAAGACTAAAAAAACAGAATCATTGCATATTAACAGTAATTAGTTTCTGTTAAACTTGAAAATTCTCTTCAAAGTCCAGGTACTTTGATAAACTGCAACTCCAATCTTTGTATTCGGGGAGTTACACGTGGAAGACTTCACGGGATGGTATCCCCTATAAGAGAGAGGTAAACAAACAATATAACAATTACGTTTGTGAATGTATCAAATACAGTTAACTTGGCACCTTAAATACATGATTATTATCGTACCAGGTCCATTAGAGCTCATCAATAGCTCAATTTAAAGGTTTCAACTAAGACATACTGCTGCAAATGTCCTCCTCCATTGACGTCAAAAAATGCTGTATTAGTATTACAAATCCCAGACACGATCAGTAGCTGAACAAAAATATGTTCAAAATATCCAAAATCACATACGTTCGAATCCCTGTGACCCAGGCCATGTAGAAGAACTGAGACGCGTTGTGAGATCATCAGCAGACATATTCCGTGCAAGAAAGAACTAAGCACAGGGCAGGTGGATATCAAAATTAAAATTAAAAGGGCCTATCGGCAGGGCCCTATTTCATTCAAGTTAACATTATTTATGGTATTACCCTCCCTCTAAGGTCTGAGTCTTAAAAAATCATCATCCTTAGATGGAAAGATCAATTTCCCTTTAACTGTTAAGCAGAGAATGTATTGTAAAATATGCTAAAATTAACTCACCAAAATATGAGGCAAGTTACCCACACCACATCGAAGTAGTCGTCGTTGAAAGATGCAACGTTAGTAATACATATCAGCCTCTCCGGATAATATATTCTGGGTCTACAGCGAATGACATAAACACCGGTTGAGGATACTACTCTCCCCGTTCCCCGGATGTGGGGGCACCACCAGGTCCACCAGTACGTCATGCCGTGTTGCAACGTTGTGCAGGACACATGCTGCCACAATGATCCTGCACACTACTGGGGGTGCATATAGTAGCTGTACACCAGAGCGGTCAAGGGAGCGTAAGCGTGACTTGTGCACTCCGAATGTGCGCCCGACTATGGCCCTGGTTGCAAAATGGGCTGCGTTGTATTTTACCTGGGGTGGTGTGGTGGGGTCCCGTATTGGCATCATCATGTAGGTGCTCAGAGGGTAGGCACTGTCCCCTGGTAAGGTGATAATGGTTGTCATTAGTTGGGCTTGTGTATTTGTCTGTGTGTGACATGCATGCATGTACACAGGCATTTGTACTCACCTAGGAGCCATGTGTCGCCGTGCTTCCCAGCTTCCAGGGCCCGGCTCAGGGCGGACATTATGAATATGAAACTATCATGGGTGGACCCAGGATAGTTTGCATAGACAGAGGTGATGATTCCCTTGGCATTGCATACCTCCTGCACGTTGATGGAATGCCAGTGCTTGTGATGTGCTCAGTGGCCCTAGGTGGACGTAGGGCCACATGAGTTCAATCTATGGCACCGAGCATGTTGGGGAAGTGTGCCACCCTGTAGAAGTCCAGGACCGCGGCCTGCCTTTCTGCAGGTGTTCTGGGCATGTATATGTACCTGCAGACTTAGGGGCACGCAGTGATGATTGCCAACACCTCGTGTAGGCAGCGTGACTGCGTGGGCTGTGAGACCCCCCCCACTATGGCAGTTGTCCACTGAAATGAACCAGTGGTCAAAAAATGCAGTACATGTAGCACCTTCTCCAAGGGGCTCAATGCTTGGGAGCACAGGGTGGGTGATGTGAGTTCATCCTCCCACACCCTGACCAGCTCTAGGATGATATGAGGTGGAAACCTATACCTTCCATAGACCTGGTTATTAGGTATCCCAAAAAGGCTGGTCCTGGGCAAAAAAATGCAGGGCCTGGCTATTCTCCTCCTTATGTGGTGTCCCACGATCACTGCAGCGAGGAAAAGGGACATTCATTGTAGCTGTATATGCTTGTTTGTTGTTTGCGCGCACTTTTATGCTGCGCGGGGGCGCTTCTGCCTGCTTTCATGTGGCAACGTAATTGTGCGTGTGCGTGTGTTTTGATGTGCGTGGGTTTTCCCTATTTGAATCCGTGAATACGTGTAGTTTGCATGCGTGTGGCCGTTCTGTGTACTTCCCAGCAGTACTTCCCCTGTTACACCCTTATTTTCACACGTTGTTCCCCATTCTGCGTGTTCCGCCCCATGTTCCGCCCCTTTTTTGGGTTGTGCGCTAACGTTGTGTGCTTTCGGGGGGCGTGGCTAACTAGCCATGGAATAGGACGTGTCTCCTTGCGCCGCTCCAGCCGATCCGACAACGATCCTTGAAACTACGCTTTAAATTGACCCAGGTGTTCCAGAAATGAAAGATTGGGTGTCGGAACCAACGCACTGCAATAATCCTTCCTGGTGAGTGCGTTGAACCCGGCATTCAGGAGAAAATAGGAAGTAAAGGGGGCGGCCGTGTGGAAACATTGTCGCCAAGATGGCAAACAACAAAGGGACTGTGCCCGCAGCCTCGGAGGAGACCGAGGGAAGTTGAGCTGCAGGGCAGAGCAGGAGCGGTGAGCCACTGCAGAACACGCAACGCCTCGCCTTTGCGACTTGCTACTGCTGCTTCCATGTGGCTACAATGAGACGGCATTCCGGAGCCTGAGCGGGTGAGCTGATTGATATAGAGGCAACAGTTGCCGTGTAATGAAGAGAGGCGGCTGGTGCCTACGCGGCTCCCTGCCACTCGCGAAGGATACTGTTAAAGGTCTGTGTGTGTAATGCCGGCCGCGAGCGGTTTATGGATGATTGCAGCGGAGCCCTGGCTGAATAAGGAACAAAATAAATGATCACGAAGCACCCGCGAGCGTAAGGCGAATAGGTGCTGGAAACAAGCTAGGTATAAACAAAGGATGGTGGCGAACTGCACGGGATAAATAACAATAAACATCCTTGGTGTGCAGTGGAGCACAAAATTCTAACTTATATGCAGCCCTATTGCAATGATAGTTGGGTGCTGTGTCCCTATGGAAAGCTGAGTCACCTAAGTACCTGGAGTGCACCAGACGCCTGCTTTTCATTGTAAGGGGGCCCAGGAACTATATTACAACAGTGGGCAGGGAAAGACCGGTAGTGCACCCAAGCACTGCCAGGTAAAACGGATATTCGGGTGTACTGCCAGTTCGGTAGCAAGAGCAGTCCATGTGCTGGCATCTCCTGGATATTTGCTGGATGCTATGATAGTTACAAGACAGGTGGCAGGCATTGAAGCACATGGGCAGCATTGAACATATCTACTGGCAGCGCAGAAGGAGGAGCACCCAGCGATCCAAGGAAATAAGCAAAGGGGGGCTGACTACGGCAGCCAGAGAAGATACATGGGAGGACACGACCCACTCGGGGGTTTTGGAAACGTAGGCAAGCCTGTATGACACAGGAGGGACCGCAACAGAAATAAGCAGTGGCATCAAGAGCACAAGGAGCCCAAAGATGGGTGGTCATGCTGGTGGTAGGAAGTAGTCTCCAAGAAGCAGTAATTAGAAACGTGGGAGGACACAGCCCACCCGAAGACATATCTTAACAAACACAAACTTATACAGGGGCTCCTCAAGGAGGACAACTGCCCTGAGCCTGTAGTGACACACTGGTGTTACATCACGACAGAGAAGTAGGATTGATACACCACAGACCAAGTAACCTCAGACACTTAACTGAGATTGCAAGATGGCGGGGCAAGGAACCGTTAGTAAGAGCAAAAACAAACAATCCACGATGGAAGCATTTGCCAAGATGCAGCAGTCTCATGCCGCAACAACGCACAGCGGCACGTCAGCACCGGTGGAGAGCACCCTAGCGGCTGAAAACCACCAGATACTAGCGGCTATAACGAAGCTGAGAGACTCGTGGGGGATAGCAATGGCGGACCTGCAAACTTCCTAGGAGGCTAAAATAGACACAGTAGGCATAGAAGTCACCCTGGTGCGACAAGATGTTAGGACGCTGGCAGAGAGAACGAGCAGCCTGGAAAGTGTGGTGAAAACCAACACAGACACTAGCACCAGCAATACAAAGGATGTTCATATATTGAAGCAACAGGTGGCCAATCTGGAGAACCGTGCCGAGGAAGCTGAAGGGAGGGCAAGAAGGAACAATATCCGTGTGGTCGGACTGCCGGAGGGGGAGGAATGCCAAGACCCTACAGACTATGTGGAGAACTTGATCCTGCAAGAAATTGGAGCTGACAAACTCTCGCAGGGATTCATGGTGGAGCGAGCACATAGAGCCCTCATGAGGAAACCGACGCCTGAGGCCCCTCCTCGTGTGTTAATTGCAAAGATACTGAACTATACAGATTGCGAGAAGATTTTGGAATACTTTCGTAAAGGGGGAACGATCAAAAGGGCCTCGAACACCATCACGGCGTATCCTGACTACACAATGTTGGTCCAGAGGCAACGGTACAGCTATGTGGCAATCAAGAGGAGGTTACACATGGCCGGAATCAAATACATGCTTTTGTACCCCGCCAAACTGAAAGTGTTGCACAAAAGCAGAATGTTCTTTTTTGACACCCCAGAGGAAGCAGCGGCATAGCTGGATCTACAGGGTTGCCCGGAACGAGATGCGGAGAAGGCCCATGAGGAGCACGATAAGTGATTGGGATATTATATGCACATTGAAATGACGCAGAGTGGGTACCCCAGTAGAGACTATGATAGTGATAAGATAAAGGGGTGCAAACGAGTAATGCTGATATTTGGTAGGATGTTTGTGACTTTGTTGAACTTAAAGGACTGGAATATAGAAGATTGAATATATAAGTAAATTGAGTAGCAATGTGTGGTTGAATTGAAGCGAATAGGAGCGGCAGGTCGAAGGCACCCTATCTCCGAGTAGTAGTAGTAGTAGTCGTAGGATATCCATTAGGGCGACCTCACCCTGCTGAGCTGCGAGTACAGGCTATTGCTAGAAAGAGCTAGATGCAGGGATGCCTGAGATCCAGGGATGGAGCTGGGCAACAGTTGGGGGGATGATGTTGGGGATGGGAAGGGAGGTGGGAGGGGGGGATTGGGGAATGTGGTGTGTTTTGGTTAAGGGGAGCTTTAACCAGGGAACGAGCCTATATAGAATGGGATGGAACTTAGATTTGGACTGCCTCAGTGGGGGGCGGACTGGAACTCTAATAGGCCATGGGGGACCTTAAAATAATTACCTGGAATGTTAGGGGGCTCAATAGTTATTTAAAGAGGTAGAAGGTAATGCTGAACCTGCGTAGGCAAAAGATAGACATTGCACTGCTGCAGGAGACTCACCTGACACGGGAGAAGCTGGATATGATTGCTAAAAAATGGAAGGGAGTTGTGGTGGTCTCATCATATTCTGCTTATGCCAGGGGAGTGCTTATCTGGGTGGTGCTGCATGCCCCATTTCAGCGGCTGCAGGAGATAGCTGAAGCGGAAGGCAGGATGGGTATATTAAGAGGATTGGTGGAAAATAGTGAGATAAGCATTGTAAATACGCACGCCCCGAACCAGAATACAGCGGCGTACATTAGAACATTGTGTACTAATCTGAGCATGTGTATGGGAAGCGCGGTGATTTGGGGAGGGGACTTTAACTGTGTGCTTAACCCAAGGGTAGATAGATCGGATGGGAAGATGGACAGACCCGCCCCAGCTGCTAAAGCGCTGCAGGCATTGCTGGGTGACTTTGGTTTAGAAGATGCATGGAGGATGAGACACCCCCAAGAAAGGCAATATTCACATTATTCTGCCCCGCAGCAGTTACACACGAGGCTGGACAATGTCTTTACTACACCTGAGGTAATAACAGAGATTACACAAATTGAGTATAAAGCAAGGGTCCTTTCGGATCCCTCGCCCCTGATCCTCGGATGGCAATACTGCCCCCCGAGAGCAAGGATTCCGACATGGCGCCTATGAGCGGAGGCACCGAGAGACCCCTTTTTTAGGGATGATATAAGGGAGGACATTATAAACTATTTTGAGACGAATACTGGTAGTGTGGACTCGGCAGGAACGCTGTGGAAAGCCTTTAAGGTTGTGATGAGAGGGGTAGCCATAGCAAAATCCAAAGGTCTGCAAGATGGGATTCTAGCTGACCTACGGGAGATGGAAGAGAAACTGGAAAAGGCATTGAGAGGTGGAAGTGGCACTAAGGAGGAAATGGAACTGATATTCAGGCTGCAGCAGACATGTGTGGAGTACTGGGATAGATTGTGTAATCTCAACTATAAAAAAAATGTAGAGAGACAGTATGCGGGAGGGGATAAACCAGGAAGGCTCTTGGCGTGGCTGTATAAAAGCAAACTCCCTAGATCCACTATTAGAACAATAACGATGGAAGACAGCAGTGTAGCCGACACCCAAGAGGGAGTCAACCAGGAGTTTATTATAGGTCATTATATGGAGACGATGGTAATAGTAGTCGCACAACGGTAATTGAAACATTGGAGGATATAGGATTGCCAAAGATAAGTGCGGAGGAAAGAGAGGAGCTAGACGCACCGATTACCTTGGAGGAGCTCGGGGAAGTGGTGAGACAGTTGCCCACTAGTAAGACCCCTGGGCCGGATGGATTCCCAAGTGAATTTTATAAAGTATATAAAGAAGAGGTGCCCCCCCCCCTGTTATAAATGCTAAATGAAGTGTTTGAGTTGGGAAGATTGCCAGAGTCACTTAGAGAAGCGATTATAATACCACTTCCCAAACCTAACAAGCCTGGGCATAGCTGCGGCTCCTATAGACCCTTGTTGATGTTGAATCAAGACAGCAAGATATTGACGGCTGTTTTGGCAAACAGACTGAAGAGGGTTATTGGTAAACTGATACACCCCGATCAGACGGGTTATGTCCCAAACAGGAACATATCTAACAATCACAGACGACTCCAAAGAGTTATTGAGTTTTGGTGTGAAAACCAAGGTGAAATGGCAATTGTGTCCTTGGATGCAATAAAGGCCTTCGATTCGGTCAAGTGGCCATGGCTGCTAGTGGCCCTGGAGTGCTATGGGTTGGATCCTGGATATATACGGTGGGCGAAAATGCTATATAGTGAGCCGCTGGCTAGAGTCAAAACAGGATCAGCGATTTCAGAAAGATGGCAGCTTTGTAGGGGTAAGCAAAAACAAAGAGGTGATGGCTGGAAGGTTTAGACTGAATCTTGACCACTGGCATTGCTCGGGGCAACCCTCCAGACCATCGTTCTTCGCCTGCCAAGCCATTACAGAAGGGGAAAGACCATATGCAAATCAGGCTTGGCCCCACCCCAAAAGGGGAAGTCCAGCCCGAACTGCTAGGTCACATCCCTTCTGCACGAGACCACAAGCATCCCCAAACATGTTTCACCCTTGTTGGGGATCATCAGTGAGGAGTAGCTTGGGTCTCTAGGCCCAGCAGGCACGGGACCCACGTCTGGGCATACCCGTCCCACTCGGGGTGACAAAGCAAAAACAAAGAGGTGATGGCTGGAAGGTTTAGACTGAATCTTGACCACTGGCATTGCTCGGGGCAACCCTCCAGACCATCGTTCTTCGCCTGCCAAGCCATTACAGAAGGGGAAAGACCATATGCAAATCAGGCTTGGCCCCACCCCAAAAGGGGAAGTCCAGCCCGAACTGCTAGGTCACATCCCTTCTGCACGAGACCACAAGCATCCCCAAACATGTTTCACCCTTGTTGGGGATCATCAGTGAGGAGTAGCTTGGGTCTCTAGGCCCAGCAGGCACGGGACCCACGTCTGGGCATACCCGTCCCACTCGGGGTGACAAAGCAAAAACAAAGAGGTGATGGCTGGAAGGTTTAGACTGAATCTTGACCACTGGCATTGCTCGGGGCAACCCTCCAGACCATCGTTCTTCGCCTGCCATGCAAATCAGGCTTGGCCCCACCCCAAAAGGGGAAGTCCAGCCCGAACTGCTAGGTCACATCCCTTCTGCACGAGACCACAAGCATCCCCAAACATGTTTCACCCTTGTTGGGGATCATCAGTGAGGAGTAGCTTGGGTCTCTAGGCCCAGCAGGCACGGGACCCACGTCTGGGCATACCCGTCCCACTCGGGGTGACAAAGCAAAAACAAAGAGGTGATGGCTGGAAGGTTTAGACTGAATCTTGACCACTGGCATTGCTCGGGGCAACCCTCCAGACCATCGTTCTTCGCCTGCCAAGCCATTACAGAAGGGGTAAGACCATATGCAAATCAGGCTTGGCCCCACCCCAAAAGGGGAAGTCCAGCCCGAACTGCTAGGTCACATCCCTTCTGCACGAGACCACAAGCATCCCCAAACATGTTTCACCCTTGTTGGGGATCATCAGTGAGGAGTAGCTTGGGTCTCTAGGCCCAGCAGGCACGGGACCCACGTCTGGGCATACCCGTCCCACTCGGGGTGACAAAGCAAAAACAAAGAGGTGATGGCTGGAAGGTTTAGACTGAATCTTGACCACTGGCATTGCTCGGGGCAACCCTCCAGACCATCGTTCTTCGCCTGCCAAGCCATTACAGAAGGGGTAAGACCATATGCAAATCAGGCTTGGCCCCACCCCAAAAGGGGAAGTCCAGCCCGAACTGCTAGGTCACATCCCTTCTGCACGAGACCACAAGCATCCCCAAACATGTTTCACCCTTGTTGGGGATCATCAGTGAGGAGTAGCTTGGGTCTCTAGGCCCAGCAGGCACGGGACCCACGTCTGGGCATACCCGTCCCACTCGGGGTGACAAAGCAAAAACAAAGAGGTGATGGCTGGAAGGTTTAGACTGAATCTTGACCACTGGCATTGCTCGGGGCAACCCTCCAGACCATCGTTCTTCGCCTGCCAAGCCATTACAGAAGGGGAAAGACCATATGCAAATCAGGCTTGGCCCCACCCCAAAAGGGGAAGTCCAGCCCGAACTGCTAGGTCACATCCCTTCTGCACGAGACCACAAGCATCCCCAAACATGTTTCACCCTTGTTGGGGATCATCAGTGAGGAGTAGCTTGGGTCTCTAGGCCCAGCAGGCACGGGACCCACGTCTGGGCATACCCGTCCCACTCGGGGTGACAAAGCAAAAACAAAGAGGTGATGGCTGGAAGGTTTAGACTGAATCTTGACCACTGGCATTGCTCGGGGCAACCCTCCAGACCATCGTTCTTCGCCTGCCAAGCCATTACAGAAGGGGAAAGACCATATGCAAATCAGGCTTGGCCCCACCCCAAAAGGGGAAGTCCAGCCCGAACTGCTAGGTCACATCCCTTCTGCACGAGACCACAAGCATCCCCAAACATGTTTCACCCTTGTTGGGGATCATCAGTGAGGAGTAGCTTGGGTCTCTAGGCCCAGCAGGCACGGGACCCACGTCTGGGCATACCCGTCCCACTCGGGGTGACAAAGCAAAAACAAAGAGGTGATGGCTGGAAGGTTTAGACTGAATCTTGACCACTGGCATTGCTCGGGGCAACCCTCCAGACCATCGTTCTTCGCCTGCCAAGCCATTACAGAAGGGGAAAGACCATATGCAAATCAGGCTTGGCCCCACCCCAAAAGGGGAAGTCCAGCCCGAACTGCTAGGTCACATCCCTTCTGCACGAGACCACAAGCATCCCCAAACATGTTTCACCCTTGTTGGGGATCATCAGTGAGGAGTAGCTTGGGTCTCTAGGCCCAGCAGGCACGGGACCCACGTCTGGGCATACCCGTCCCACTCGGGGTGACAAAGCAAAAACAAAGAGGTGATGGCTGGAAGGTTTAGACTGAATCTTGACCACTGGCATTGCTCGGGGCAACCCTCCAGACCATCGTTCTTCGCCTGCCAAGCCATTACAGAAGGGGAAAGACCATATGCAAATCAGGCTTGGCCCCACCCCAAAAGGGGAAGTCCAGCCCGAACTGCTAGGTCACATCCCTTCTGCACGAGACCACAAGCATCCCCAAACATGTTTCACCCTTGTTGGGGATCATCAGTGAGGAGTAGCTTGGGTCTCTAGGCCCAGCAGGCACGGGACCCACGTCTGGGCATACCCGTCCCACTCGGGGTGACAAAGCAAAAACAAAGAGGTGATGGCTGGAAGGTTTAGACTGAATCTTGACCACTGGCATTGCTCGGGGCAACCCTCCAGACCATCGTTCTTCGCCTGCCAAGCCATTACAGAAGGGGAAAGACCATATGCAAATCAGGCTTGGCCCCACCCCAAAAGGGGAAGTCCAGCCCGAACTGCTAGGTCACATCCCTTCTGCACGAGACCACAAGCATCCCCAAACATGTTTCACCCTTGTTGGGGATCATCAGTGAGGAGTAGCTTGGGTCTCTAGGCCCAGCAGGCACGGGACCCACGTCTGGGCATACCCGTCCCACTCGGGGTGACAAAGCAAAAACAAAGAGGTGATGGCTGGAAGGTTTAGACTGAATCTTGACCACTGGCATTGCTCGGGGCAACCCTCCAGACCATCGTTCTTCGCCTGCCAAGCCATTACAGAAGGGGAAAGACCATATGCAAATCAGGCTTGGCCCCACCCCAAAAGGGGAAGTCCAGCCCGAACTGCTAGGTCACATCCCTTCTGCACGAGACCACAAGCATCCCCAAACATGTTTCACCCTTGTTGGGGATCATCAGTGAGGAGTAGCTTGGGTCTCTAGGCCCAGCAGGCACGGGACCCACGTCTGGGCATACCCGTCCCACTCGGGGTGACAAAGCAAAAACAAAGAGGTGATGGCTGGAAGGTTTAGACTGAATCTTGACCACTGGCATTGCTCGGGGCAACCCTCCAGACCATCGTTCTTCGCCTGCCAAGCCATTACAGAAGGGGAAAGACCATATGCAAATCAGGCTTGGCCCCACCCCAAAAGGGGAAGTCCAGCCCGAACTGCTAGGTCACATCCCTTCTGCACGAGACCACAAGCATCCCCAAACATGTTTCACCCTTGTTGGGGATCATCAGTGAGGAGTAGCTTGGGTCTCTAGGCCCAGCAGGCACGGGACCCACGTCTGGGCATACCCGTCCCACTCGGGGTGACAAAGCAAAAACAAAGAGGTGATGGCTGGAAGGTTTAGACTGAATCTTGACCACTGGCATTGCTCGGGGCAACCCTCCAGACCATCGTTCTTCGCCTGCCAAGCCATTACAGAAGGGGAAAGACCATATGCAAATCAGGCTTGGCCCCACCCCAAAAGGGGAAGTCCAGCCCGAACTGCTAGGTCACATCCCTTCTGCACGAGACCACAAGCATCCCTAAACATGTTTCACCCTTGTTGGGGATCATCAGTGAGGAGTAGCTTGGGTCTCTAGGCCCAGCAGGCACGGGACCCACGTCTGGGCATACCCGTCCCACTCGTGGTGACAAAGCAAAAACAAAGAGGTGATGGCTGGAAGGTTTAGACTGAATCTTGACCACTGGCATTGCTCGGGGCAACCCTCCAGACCATCGTTCTTCGCCTGCCAAGCCATTACAGAAGGGGAAAGACCATATGCAAATCAGGCTTGGCCCCACCACAAAAGGGGAAGTCCAGCCCGAACTGCTAGGTCACATCCCTTCTGCACAAGACCACAAGCATCCCCAAACATGTTTCACCCTTGTTGGGGATCATCAGTGAGGAGTAGCTTGGGTCTCTAGGCCCAGCAGGCACGGGACCCACGTCTGGGCATACCCGTCCCACTCGGGGTGACAAAGCAAAAACAAAGAGGTGATGGCTGGAAGGTTTAGACTGAATCTTGACCACTGGCATTGCTCGGGAAAACCCTCCAGACCATCGTTCTTCGCCTGCCAAGCCATTACAGAAGGGGAAAGACCATATGCAAATCAGGCTTGGCCCCACCCCAAAAGGGGAAGTCCAGCCCGAACTGCTAGGTCACATCCCTTCTGCACGAGACCACAAGCATCCCCAAACATGTTTCACCCTTGTTGGGGATCATCAGTGAGGAGTAGCTTGGGTCTCTAGGCCCAGCAGGCACGGGACCCACGTCTGGGCATACCCGTCCCACTCAGGGTGACAAAGCAAAAACAAAGAGGTGATGGCTGGAAGGTTTAGACTGAATCTTGACCACTGGCATTGCTCGGGGCAACCCTCCAGACCATCGTTCTTCGCCTGCCAAGCCATTACAGAAGGGGAAAGACCATATGCAAATCAGGCTTGGCCCCACCCCAAAAGGGGAAGTCCAGCCCGAACTGCTAGGTCACATCCCTTCTGCACGAGACCACAAGCATCCCCAAACATGTTTCACCCTTGTTGGGGATCATCAGTGAGGAGTAGCTTGGGTCTCTAGGCCCAGCAGGCACGGGACCCACGTCTGGGCATACCCGTCCCACTCGGGGTGACAAAGCAAAAACAAAGAGGTGATGGCTGGAAGGTTTAGACTGAATCTTGACCACTGGCATTGCTCGGGGCAACCCTCCAGACCATCGTTCTTCGCCTGCCATGCAAATCAGGCTTGGCCCCACCCCAAAAGGGGAAGTCCAGCCCGAACTGCTAGGTCACATCCCTTCTGCACGAGACCACAAGCATCCCCAAACATGTTTCACCCTTGTTGGGGATCATCAGTGAGGAGTAGCTTGGGTCTCTAGGCCCAGCAGGCACGGGACCCACGTCTGGGCATACCCGTCCCACTCGGGGTGACAAAGCAAAAACAAAGAGGTGATGGCTGGAAGGTTTAGACTGAATCTTGACCACTGGCATTGCTCGGGGCAACCCTCCAGACCATCGTTCTTCGCCTGCCAAGCCATTACAGAAGGGGAAAGACCATATGCAAATCAGGCTTGGCCCCACCCCAAAAGGGGAAGTCCAGCCCGAACTGCTAGGTCACATCCCTTCTGCACGAGACCACAAGCATCCCCAAACATGTTTCACCCTTGTTGGGGATCATCAGTGAGGAGTAGCTTGGGTCTCTAGGCCCAGCAGGCACGGGACCCACGTCTGGGCATACCCGTCCCACTCGGGGTGACAAAGCAAAAACAAAGAGGTGATGGCTGGAAGGTTTAGACTGAATCTTGACCACTGGCATTGCTCGGGGCAACCCTCCAGACCATCGTTCTTCGCCTGCCAAGCCATTACAGAAGGGGAAAGACCATATGCCAATCAGGCTTGGCCCCACCCCAAAAGGGGAAGTCCAGCCCGAACTGCTAGGTCACATCCCTTCTGCACGAGACCACAAGCATCCCCAAACATGTTTCACCCTTGTTGGGGATCATCAGTGAGGAGTAGCTTGGGTCTCTAGGCCCAGCAGGCACGGGACCCACGTCTGGGCATACCCGTCCCACTCGGGGTGACAAAGCAAAAACAAAGAGGTGATGGCTGGAAGGTTTAGACTGAATCTTGACCACTGGCATTGCTCGGGGCAACCCTCCAGACCATCGTTCTTCGCCTGCCAAGCCATTACAGAAGGGGAAAGACCATA
The DNA here is from genome assembly GCF_040938575.1 of Ambystoma mexicanum. Lineage (NCBI taxonomy): Eukaryota > Metazoa > Chordata > Amphibia > Caudata > Ambystomatidae > Ambystoma > Ambystoma mexicanum. Next base: position 483,383,526 of record NC_090932.1, on the reverse strand, counting down.
TGCAAATCAGGCTTGGCCCCACCCCAAAAGGGGAAGTCCAGCCCGAACTGCTAGGTCACATCCCTTCTGCACGAGACCACAAGCATCCCCAAACATGTTTCACCCTTGTTGGGGATCATCAGTGAGGAGTAGCTTGGGTCTCTAGGCCCAGCAGGCACGAGACCCACGTCTGGGCATACCCGTCCCACTCGGGGTGACAAAGCAAAAACAAAGAGGTGATGGCTGGAAGGTTTAGACTGAATCTTGACCACTGGCATTGCTCGGGGCAACCCTCCAGACCATCGTTCTTCGCCTGCCAAGCCATTACAGAAGGGGAAAGACCATATGCAAATCAGGCTTGGCTCCACCCCAAAAGGGGAAGTCCAGCCCGAACTGCTAGGTCACATCCCTTCTGCACGAGACCACAAGCATCCCCAAACATGTTTCACCCTTGTTGGGGATCATCAGTGAGGAGTAGCTTGGGTCTCTAGGCCCAGCAGGCACGGGACCCACGTCTGGGCATACCCGTCCCACTCGGGGTGACAAAGCAAAAACAAAGAGGTGATGGCTGGAAGGTTTAGACTGAATCTTGACCACTGGCATTGCTCGGGGCAACCCTCCAGACCATCGTTCTTCGACTGCCAAGCCATTACAGAAGGGGAAAGACCATATGCAAATCAGGCTTGGCCCCACCCCAAAAGGGGAAGTCCAGCCCGAACTGCTAGGTCACATCCCTTCTGCACGAGACCACAAGCATCCCCAAACAAGTTTCACCCTTGTTGGGGATCATCAGTGAGGAGTAGCTTGGGTCTCTAGGCCCAGCAGGCACGGGACCCACGTCTGGGCATACCCGTCCCACTCGGGGTGACAAAGCAAAAACAAAGAGGTGATGGCTGGAAGGTTTAGACTGAATCTTGACCACTGGCATTGCTCGGGGCAACCCTCCAGACCATCGTTCTTCGCCTGCCAAGCCATTACAGAAGGGGAAAGACCATATGCAAATCAGGCTTGGCCCCACCCCAAAAGGGGAAGTCCAGCCCAAACTGCTGGGTCACATCCCTTCTGCACGAGACCACAAGCATCCCCAAACATGTTTCACCCTTGTTGGGGATCATCAGTGAGGAGTAGCTTGGGTCTCTAGGCCCAGCAGGCACGGGACCCACGTCTGGGCATACCCGTCCCACTCGGGGTGACAAAGCAAAAACAAAGAGGTGATGGCTGGAAGGTTTAGACTGAATCTTGACCACTGGCATTGCTCGGGGCAACCCTCCAGACCATCGTTCTTCGCCTGCCAAGCCATTACAGAAGGGGAAAGACCATATGCAAATCAGGCTTGGCCCCACCCCAAAAGGGGAAGTCCAGCCCGAACTGCTAGGTCACATCCCTTCTGCACGAGACCACAAGCATCCCCAAACATGTTTCACCCTTGTTGGGGATCATCAGTGAGGAGTAGCTTGGGTCTCTAGGCCCAGCAGGCACGGGACCCACGTCTGGGCATACCCGTCCCACTCGGGGTGACAAAGCAAAAACAAAGAGGTGATGGCTGGAAGGTTTAGACTGAATCTTGACCACTGGCATTGCTCGGGGCAACCCTCCAGACCATCGTTCTTCGCCTGCCAAGCCATTACAGAAGGGGAAAGACCATATGCAAATCAGGCTTGGCCCCACCCCAAAAGGGGAAGTCCAGCCCGAACTGCTAGGTCACATCCCTTCTGCACGAGACCACAAGCATCCCCAAACATGTTTCACCCTTGTTGGGGATCATCAGTGAGGAGTAGCTTGGGTCTCTAGGCCCAGCAGGCACGGGACCCACGTCTGGGCATACCCGTCCCACTCGGGGTGACAAAGCAAAAACAAAGAGGTGATGGCTGGAAGGTTTAGACTGAATCTTGACCACTAGCATTGCTCGGGGCAACCCTCCAGACCATCGTTCTTCGCCTGCCAAGCCATTACAGAAGGGGAAAGACCATATGCAAATCAGGCTTGGCCCCACCCCAAAAGGGGAAGTCCAGCCCGAACTGCTAGGTCACATCCCTTCTGCACGAGACCACAAGCATCCCCAAACATGTTTCACCCTTGTTGGGGATCATTAGTGAGGAGTAGCTTGGGTCTCTAGGCCCAGCAGGCACGGGACCCACGTCTGGGCATACCCGTCCCACTCGGGGTGACAAAGCAAAAACAAAGAGGTGATGGCTGGAAGGTTTAGACTGAATCTTGACCACTGGCATTGCTCGGGGCAACCCTCCAGACCATCGTTCTTCGCCTGCCAAGCCATTACAGAAGGGGAAAGACCATATGCAAATCAGGCTTGGCCCCACCCCAAAAGGGGAAGTCCAGCCCGAACTGCTAGGTCACATCCCTTCTGCACGAGACCACAAGCATCCCCAAACATGTTTCACCCTTGTTGGGGATCATCAGTGAGGAGTAGCTTGGGTCTCTAGGCCCAGCAGGCACGGGACCCACGTCTGGGCATACCCGTCCCACTCGGGGTGACAAAGCAAAAACAAAGAGGTGATGGCTGGAAGGTTTAGACTGAATCTTGACCACTGGCATTGCTCGGGGCAACCCTCCAGACCATCGTTCTTCGCCTGCCAAGCCATTACAGAAGGGGAAAGACCATATGCAAATCAGGCTTGGCCCCACCCCAAAAGGGGAAGTCCAGCCCGAACTGCTAGGTCACATCCCTTCTGCACGAGACCACAAGCATCCCCAAACATGTTTCACCCTTGTTGGGGATCATCAGTGAGGAGTAGCTTGGGTCTCTAGGCCCAGCAGGCACGGGACCCACGTCTGGGCATACCCGTCCCACTCGGGGTGACAAAGCAAAAACAAAGAGGTGATGGCTGGAAGGTTTAGACTGAATCTTGACCACTGGCATTGCTCGGGGCAACCCTCCAGACCATCGTTCTTCGCCTGCCAAGCCATTACAGAAGGGGAAAGACCATATGCAAATCAGGCTTGGCCCCACCCCAAAAGGGGAAGTCCAGCCCGAACTGCTAGGTCACATCCCTTCTGCACGAGACCACAAGCATCCCCAAACATGTTTCACCCTTGTTGGGGATCATCAGTGAGGAGTAGCTTGGGTCTCTAGGCCCAGCAGGCACGGGACCCACGTCTGGGCATACCCGTCCCACTCGGGGTGACAAAGCAAAAACAAAGAGGTGATGGCTGCAAGGTTTAGACTGAATCTTGACCACTGGCATTGCTCGGGGCAACCCTCCAGACCATTGTTCTTCGCCTGCCAAGCCATTACAGAAGGGGAAAGACCATATGCAAATCAGGCTTGGCCCCACCCCAAAAGGGGAAGTCCAGCCCGAACTGCTAGGTCACATCCCTTCTGCACGAGACCACAAGCATCCCCAAACATGTTTCACCCTTGTTGGGGATCATCAGTGAGGAGTAGCTTGGGTCTCTAGGCCCAGCAGGCACGGGACCCACGTCTGGGCATACCCGTCCCACTCGGGGTGACAAAGCAAAAACAAAGAGGTGATGGCTGGAAGGTTTAGACTGAATCTTGACCACTGGCATTGCTCGGGGCAACCCTCCAGACCATCGTTCTTCGCCTGCCAAGCCATTACAGAAGGGGAAAGACCATATGCAAATCAGGCTTGGCCCCACCCCAAAAGGGGAAGTCCAGCCCGAACTGCTAGGTCACATCCCTTCTGCACGAGACCACAAGCATCCCCTTTGGGGGTGGGACCAAGCCTGATTTGCATATGGTTTTTCCCCTTTTGTAATGGCTTGGCAGGCGAAGAACGATGGTCTGGAGGGTTGCCCAGAGCAATGCCAGAGGTCAAGATTTATTCTAAACCTTCCAGCCATCAACTCTTTTGTTTTGCTATTGTCACCCCGAGTGGGAAGGGTATGCCCAGACGTGGGTCCCTTGCCTGCTGGGCCTAGAGACCCAAGCTACTCCTCACTGATGACGCCCAACAAGGCTGAAACATGTCTGGGGATGCTTGTGGTCTCGTGCAAAAGGGATGTGACCTAGCAGTTCGGGCTGGACTACCCCTTTGGGGGTGGGACCAAGCCTGATTTGCATATGGTTTTTCCCCTTTTGTAATGGCTTGGCAGGCGAAGAACGATGGTCTGGAGGGTTGCCCAGAGCAATGCCAGAGGTCAAGATTTATTCTAAACCTTCCAGCCATCAACTCTTTTGTTTTGCTATTGTCACCCCGAGTGGGAAGGGTATGCCCAGACGTGGGTCCCTTGCCTGCTGGGCCTAGAGAACCAAGCTACTCCTCACTGATGACGCCCAACAAGGCTGAAACATGTCTGGGGATGCTTGTGGTCTCGTGCAAAAGGGATGTGACCTAGCAGTTCGGGCTGGACTACCCCTTTGGGGGTGGGACCAAGCCTGATTTGCATATGGTTTTTCCCCTTTTGTAATGGCTTGGCAGGCGAAGAACGATGGTCTGGAGGGTTGCCCAGAGCAATGCCAGAGGTCAAGATTTATTCTAAACCTTCTAGCCATCAACTCTTTTGTTTTGCTATTGTCACCCCGAGTGGGAAGGGTATGCCCAGACGTGGGTCCCTTGCCTGCTGGGCCTAGAGACCCAAGCTACTCCTCACTGATGACGCCCAACAAGGCTGAAACATGTCTGGGGATGCTTGTGGTCTCGTGCAAAAGGGATGTGACCTAGCAGTTCGGGCTGGACTACCCCTTTGGGGGTGGGACCAAGCCTGATTTGCATATGGTTTTTCCCCTTTTGTAATGGCTTGGCAGGCGAAGAACGATGGTCTGGAGGGTTGCCCAGAGCAATGCCAGAGGTCAAGATTTATTCTAAACCTTCCAGCCATCAACTCTTTTGTTTTGCTATTGTCACCCCGAGTGGGAAGGGTATGCCCAGACGTGGGTCCCTTGCCTGCTGGGCCTAGAGACCCAAGCTACTCCTCACTGATGACGCCCAACAAGGCTGAAACATGTCTGGGGATGCTTGTGGTCTCGTGCAAAAGGGATGTGACCTAGCAGTTCGGGCTGGACTACCCCTTTGGGGGTGGGACCAAGCCTGATTTGCATATGGTTTTTCCCCTTTTGTAATGGCTTGGCAGGCGAAGAACGATGGTCTGGAGGGTTGCCCAGAGCAATGCCAGAGGTCAAGATTTATTCTAAACCTTCCAGCCATCAACTCTTTTGTTTTGCTATTGTCACCCCGAGTGGGAAGGGTATGCCCAGACGTGGGTCCCTTGCCTGCTGCGCCTAGAGACCCAAGCTACTCCTCACTGATGACGCCCAACAAGGCTGAAACATGTCTGGGGATGCTTGTGGTCTCGTGTAAAAGGGATGTGACCTAGCAGTTCGGGCTGGACTACCCCTTTGGGGGTGGGACCAAGCCTGATTTGCATATGGTTTTTCCCCTTTTGTAATGGCTTGGCAGGCGAAGAACGATGGTCTGGAGGGTTACCCAGAGCAATGCCAGAGGTCAAGATTTATTCTAAACCTTCCAGCCATCAACTCTTTTGTTTTGCTATTGTCACCCCGAGTGGGAAGGGTATGCCCAGACGTGGGTCCCTTGCCTGCTGGGCCTAGAGACCCAAGCTACTCCTCACTGATGACGCCCAACAAGGCTGAAACATGTCTGGGGATGCTTGTGGTCTCGTGCAAAAGGGATGTGACCTAGCAGTTCGGGCTGGACTACCCCTTTGGGGGTGGGACCAAGCCTGATTTGCATATGGTTTTTCCCCTTTTGTAATGGCTTGGCAGGCGAAGAACGATGGTCTGGAGGGTTGCCCAGAGCAATGCCAGAGGTCAAGATTTATTCTAAACCTTCCAGCCATCAACTCTTTTGTTTTGCTATTGTCACCCCGATTGGGAAGGGTATGCCCAGACGTGGGTCCCTTGCCTGCTGGGCCTAGAGACCCAAGCTACTCCTCACTGATGACGCCCAACAAGGCTGAAACATGTCTGGGGATGCTTGTGGTCTCGTGCAAAAGGGATGTGACCTAGCAGTTCGGGCTGGACTACCCCTTTGGGGGTGGGACCAAGCCTGATTTGCATATGGTTTTTCCCCTTTTGTAATGGCTTGGCAGGCGAAGAACGATGGTCTGGAGGGTTGCCCAGAGCAATGCCAGAGGTCAAGATTTATTCTAAACCTTCCAGCCATCAACTCTTTTGTTTTGCTATTGTCACCCCGAGTGGGAAGGGTATGCCCAGACGTGGGTCCCTTGCCTGCTGGGCCTAGAGACCCAAGCTACTCCTCACTGATGACGCCCAACAAGGCTGAAACATGTCTGGGGATGCTTGTGGTCTCGTGCAAAAGGGATGTGACCTAGCAGTTCGGGCTGGACTACCCCTTTGGGGGTGGGACCAAGCCTGATTTGCATATGGTTTTTCCCCTTTTGTAATGGCTTGGCAGGCGAAGAACGATGGTCTGGAGGGTTGCCCAGAGCAATGCCAGAGGTCAAGATTTATTCTAAACCTTCCAGCCATCAACTCTTTTGTTTTGCTATTGTCACCCCGAGTGGGAAGGGTATGCCCAGACGTGGGTCCCTTGCCTGCTGGGCCTAGAGACCCAAGCTACTCCTCACTGATGACACCCAACAAGGCTGAAACATGTCTGGGGATGCTTGTGGTCTCGTGCAAAAGGGATGTGACCTAGCAGTTCGGGCTGGACTACCCCTTTGGGGGTGGGACCAAGCCTGATTTGCATATGGTTTTTCCCCTTTTGTAATGGCTTGGCAGGCGAAGAACGATGGTCTGGAGGGTTGCCCAGAGCAATGCCAGAGGTCAAGATTTATTCTAAACCTTCCAGCCATCAACTCTTTTGTTTTGCTATTGTCACCCCGAGTGGGAAGGGTATGCCCAGACGTGGGTCCCTTGCCTGCTGGGCCTAGAGACCCAAGCTACTCCTCACTGATGACGCCCAACAAGGCTGAAACATGTCTGGGGATGCTTGTGGTCTCGTGCAAAAGGGATGTGACCTAGCAGTTTGGGCTGGACTACCCCTTTGGGGGTGGGACCAAGCCTGATTTGCATATGGTTTTTCCCCTTTTGTAATGGCTTGGCAGGCGAAGAACGATGGTCTGGAGGGTTGCCCAGAGCAATGCCAGAGGTCAAGATTTATTCTAAACCTTCCAGCCATCAACTCTTTTGTTTTGCTATTGTCACCCCGAGTGGGAAGGGTATGCCCAGACGTGGGTCCCTTGCCTGCTGGTCCTAGAGACCCAAGCTACTCCTCACTGATGACGCCCAACAAGGCTGAAACATGTCTGGGGATGCTTGTGGTCTCGTGCAAAAGGGATGTGACCTAGCAGTTCGGGCTGGACTACCCCTTTGGGGGTGGGACCAAGCCTGATTTGCATATGGTTTTTCCCCTTTTGTAATGGCTTGGCAGGCGAAGAACGATGGTCTGGAGCGTTGCCCAGAGCAATGCCAGAGGTCAAGATTTATTCTAAACCTTCCAGCCATCAACTCTTTTGTTTTGCTATTGTCACCCCGAGTGGGAAGGGTATGCCCAGACGTGGGTCCCTTGCCTGCTGGGCCTAGAGACCCAAGCTACTCCTCACTGATGACGCCCAACAAGGCTGAAACATGTCTGGGGATGCTTGTGGTCTCGTGCAAAAGGGATGTGACCTAGCAGTTCGGGCTGGACTACCCCTTTGGGGGTGGGACCAAGCCTGATTTGCATATGGTTTTTCCCCTTTTGTAATGGCTTGGCAGGCGAAGAACGATGGTCTGGAGGGTTGCCCAGAGCAATGCCAGAGGTCAAGATTTATTCTAAACCTTCCAGCCATCAACTCTTTTGTTTTGCTATTGTCACCCCGAGTGGGAAGGGTATGCCCAGACGTGGGTCCCTTGACTGCTGGGCCTAGAGACCCAAGCTACTCCTCACTGATGACGCCCAACAAGGCTGAAACATGTCTGGGGATGCTTGTGGTCTCGTGCAAAAGGGATGTGACCTAGCAGTTCGGGCTGGACTACCCCTTTGGGGGTGGGACCAAGCCTGATTTGCATATGGTTTTTCCCCTTTTGTAATGGCTTGGCAGGCGAAGAACGATGGTCTGGAGGGTTGCCCAGAGCAATGCCAGAGGTCAAGATTTATTCTAAACCTTCCAGCCATCAACTCTTTTGTTTTGCTATTGTCACCCCGAGTGGGAAGGGTATGCCCAGACGTGGGTCCCTTGCCTGCTGGGCCTAGAGACCCAAGCTACTCCTCACTGATGACGCCCAACAAGGCTGAAACATGTCTGGGGATGCTTGTGGTCTCGTGCAAAAGGGATGTGACCTAGCAGTTCGGGCTGGACTACCCCTTTGGGGGTGGGACCAAGCCTGATTTGCATATGGTTTTTCCCCTTTTGTAATGGCTTGGCAGGCGAAGAACGATGGTCTGGAGGGTTGCCCAGAGCAATGCCAGAGGTCAAGATTTATTCTAAACCTTCCAGCCATCAACTCTTTTGTTTTGCTATTGTCACCCCGAGTGGGAAGGGTATGCCCAGACGTGGGTCCCTTGCCTGCTGGGCCTAGAGACCCAAGCTACTCCTCACTGATGACGCCCAACAAGGCTGAAACATGTCTTGGGATGCTTGTGGTCTCGTGCAAAAGGGATGTGACCTAGCAGTTCGGGCTGGACTACCCCTTTGGGGGTGGGACCAAGCCTGATTTGCATATGGTTTTTCCCCTTTTGTAATGGCTTGGCAGGCGAAGAACGATGGTCTGGAGGGTTGCCCAGAGCAATGCCAGAGGTCAAGATTTATTCTAAACCTTCCAGCCATCAACTCTTTTGTTTTGCTATTGTCACCCCGAGTGGGAAGGGTATGCCCAGACGTGGGTCCCTTGCCTGCTGGGCCTAGAGACCCAAGCTACTCCTCACTGATGACGCCCAACAAGGCTGAAACATGTCTGGGGATGCTTGTGGTCTCGTGCAAAAGGGATGTGACCTAGCAGTTCGGGCTGGACTACCCCTTTGGGGGTGGGACCAAGCATGATTTGCATATGGTTTTTCCCCTTTTGTAATGGCTTGGCAGGCGAAGAACGATGGTCTGGAGGGTTGCCCAGAGCAATGCCAGAGGTCAAGATTTATTCTAAACCTTCCAGCCATCAACTCTTTTGTTTTGCTATTGTCACCCCGAGTGGGAAGGGTATGCCCAGACGTGGGTCCCTTGCCTGCTGGGCCTAGAGACCCAAGCTACTCCTCACTGATGACGCCCAACAAGGCTGAAACATGTCTGGGGATGCTTGTGGTCTCGTGCAAAAGGGATGTGACCTAGCAGTTCGGGCTGGACTACCCCTTTGGGGGTGGGACCAAGCCTGATTTGCATATGGTTTTTCCCCTTTTGTAATGGCTTGGCAGGCGAAGAACGATGGTCTGGAGGGTTGCCCAGAGCAATGCCAGAGGTCAAGATTTATTCTAAACCTTCCAGCCATCAACTCTTTTGTTTAGCTTTGTAGGGGTACCAGACAAGGATGTCCGTGGTCTCCAATGCTTTATATACTGGCCCTGGAACCCCTAGTAATATACCTGAGACAACAATTTGATATTATGGGCATTGAGGTGAGAGGGGAGCGACATCTGATCTCCCTATACGCAGATGATATGCTGCTGTACTTGCGGCACCCGGAAGAAAACCTCCAATATATTTTAGAAGTGATGGAGAGATATGCAGGGTTGTCTGGTATAGCGGTGAAACCTCAGAAGTCTAGCATGTTCCCATTGGGTGGATACAAAGGGATTCTATTGGAGCAGAAACCAGTGTTACAGATACCATGGGCAGTTAGTACATTTCGGTATTTAGGGATTGACATATACCACACAGTGGAAGAGAAGCATAGGCGCAACACGGAGGTGGCCATTACAAAAATTGAAAATAGCATGCGATTCTGGGTGAAGTTGCCCTTAGCAATGATGGGACGCGGGGCAATGCTGAAGATGGTGGTCCTGCCTAGGCTCCTGCATTGTTTTGGGAATATACCACACCTAATACCCAAGAAGTTCTTCACCAAAGTGAACAGTATGTGCAGGGATTTCCTGTGGCATGACACGCGAAACAGAGTGGCGCTATGGAAGCTATAGAATGTTTAAGAGAGAGGGGGGATAAAACTGCCTAACTATGAGGTTTATTATGTAGAGAGCCAACTACAGTATGTTGCCAAATGGCTCTCTGATGAAGGACCTCCGAATCCAGGCTATTTGGACAGGATTGTGCCCCATTTTACTTGAAAGAGATGATGTGGCTCTCCAAGGCGGAAATGAAAGGGTGTCCCAAGATGATGATACTGGGATGAAAATGTGGCGAAGGGCATGTCAGATAATGGAGCACCCGTCTCCATGCTCTCCACAGGTACCACTAGTTGCATTAATAGGGGGAGAAGAACAACTAAGGATGGTAATCAGGAAACACTGGGAACCGGTTGGGCTGGCGACAATGGGAGATATCTGACGAGAGGGATCTATAATAGACTTTGAGGGGCTGAGGGAGGAAACTGGGTTACACACGGGCCAGTATATTACGTATTTTAGAATGGTGCAGAAAATTAAGAGAATGTGGCCCGAAGTTATATTGGAGGAAGAACCAGATGCTTCCATAGATATAATATACGACATAGCGGAGGGGGGACATGAGATATCTAGAATTTACGAGATGATGGTGTCTAAGGTAGGGAAGGAGGTCACACAATTGAGACTAAATTGGGAAGCGGAAGTGGGAGCCCCGATGAAAGACTGGTTGTGGGAACGGGTTCAGGGGTACCACAAGAAGGTATCGAGGAACGCGAGATTAAAACAGATACAACTATATATTACACATAGGGAGTATATGACACCCCAGAGGATATCGAGGTTTAAAAATGCAGGACAGCAAGCATGCCCTAAATGTGATGAGGAGGAAGCGGGTATGGTGCATATGTTTTGGTCATGCCCGGTCATCGAATGCTTCTGGAGCGAACTGGCGCTGAAACTAGCGGAGAAGGGGGTCAAGATTGTAGTGGATACAGTGTGGGCCTGTTTGTTGGGGGGGTGCCCAAGATCACAGAAACTGAAGCATGTGAATAGACTGAGGGATCTGGCATATGTGCTTGCAAAGAGAAGAATTGCTATGGGGTGGAAGACATGCCATAGACCGCGAGTGGAGGTGTGGTGGAAGGATTTGCAGCAATGGGCGAAGGCAGAAACCATGGTATGGCAAGAAGCGAGCAGTGCTGGGGGGAGGAGGAGACAGAGACCCTGATGGCCTGGAAAGTATTGATAGCGGAGTGGTTTGGGTCTGTACGAGACCCGGCGGAACCCATGGAAGGGGAGACCCTACCACAAGATGCAAGAACGGGATGTGAAAAGCAATAGGATCGGAACGGGGGTGGGATAGGGGAAGCAGTGTTTAGAAGTAAGCAATGTACAATGGAACTGTTGATGTATGCAGTGCCTGTTTGGTTTGTATTGTTTGTTGGAAATTAATAAAATTGTTTTAAAAAAAAAAACATTGTGCGCTTTCGCTGTGCGTGTTCGGTATGTTGCAGTGACGTGTGCACCCGTGTGCCCCACACGCGGATTTGGCGCACATCCTCGGAAATACACGCGCATGGCCTTCCATGAATCACACACATGCAATTCGCATGTGTGCACCGGCTTTTTCACGCTTGTGCCACTAATTTCGGTGCACATTTATTCCATGAATTACCCCCTTTAAGTTAAAGGAACCAGTCTGGAGCGAATCAACTATTTAATTCTGATCTGACAGCCCATCCTGGGAAGATTCACATTTCAGCTTAACACTCAGTTGCTACAGGAATGCTTACATGATGTTAATGGTTCCCACATATTGAGAACAAAGAAAGCTTCAGACATTTGTCTCCTGGCCGACCCAAGAACAAAGGACAGGTTGGGCATTGACCTCTGCAAGGAGGGAAGGATGTGGAGGAGGTTTCTCAGTGAATTTCAAAGGACTGGACAGCTGCTACCTGGAGACTTTGATGTGAAATACTTATTTGGGATTAAAGTTTAAAACTCTTTAACTGAGCAACCTAAAGAGGGATACATCTGAAATTTGGTAGACATTAAATTAATTTCAGCCTTGTGATTTGAAGACATTGATGAAACTTGTACCATTTAAGAAACCAAAGTTATGAAACATTTCTGATTGTGGCAAAACTATTAATGTTGCACACTTACGATTGTATGTACATGATCCACTGATAAGCGCCCAGAGAGGTATCAAATTAGAAATGATTAATCCAAACGATTATGTGTAAAATTGATAGAAATCCGTAGAATGACCAAGACAGCTCTCACGAAGATGTGTAGTGAATGTAAATGTAGACCATCAAATATGAAATATATGTGTCCAATTTTATTAGGGTACATAATGTTAGACGTGTACATGTGTGCAAGAGTTATGTTTTGGTAAAAATCATGGTGGGAGTTCCTAAATCCTGTCATAAAATGACAGCTCTGTTCAGATGCCAACCAAAACAAAGCACATGCCTGTAGCCACTCACAACCATGGGGGTGTGTTTTTGAAGTTATGCCCACGCCATAAACTTTGTAATGGATAAATGTAGGAGTTGCATTACACATAGACAGACGGCTACCAGAACACACTACTTCCAGAACCCATCCAGATGTGCGCTCAGCACCTTATTCCAGAACTCTTCATCTTGTAACTCTTCATCTTGTATCTGACTCCAGAATTCTTTGAAGATCCAGATTTCTTTGTAGAATCCAGACTTAGCATTGCTGAACTATTGCTAGCTTGACCCAATTGCAAACCTCCAGAACTTAAAAGAATAATTCTGATTCAGCTTGGCTTGCTACCATTAAGGCTTGCCCGCTGAAACTTGCATCCGGTCATCTGCCGTGTCCAGTAACCAGAAGGGGCCCATCCTAATCCAGCCTGAGGCACAGTCCAAAATTTACCAGAACCGTACCACTGATCCAAATCCCTCCAGAGGTGCCCTGCTGCCGGTAGACCTGATCCACCCAATGACCAGAACTGACGGTCCAATTTACTTATGTTATGTTATGTTAAATGATTTGTATTGCGCACCTGTTACCCGAAGGCTGATGGGCGCAGACTGACAAACACAAAACAGATCACGAATACAGCAGAATAGTTATCTAAACCGAGTCACCATTGGGGGGTTTAGGCAAAGGGCAGTGTTTTCAGTTTCTTTTTAAAGAGTTCTGTTGAAGCCAGCGTTCTTAAAACCGTGGGAAGGGCATTCCATGCAATGGGTGCTGCAACTTCAAATGACCCCTGCCTTGTTTTGTTATTCTTATGCCTAGGTACACTGAGTTTATTAGAATTGTCAGATCTGAGAGACCTACCCTTATCATTCACGACTATGGCCTCCTTCAGATATGATGGCATTTTACCAACAATGCATTTTTGGGTGATGAGCAGAAGCCTAAAATGAATTCTCTTTCCAACCGGCAGCCAATGAAGACTCCTTCTGGCATTTGATACATGATCTCTTTTACTTAAACCCTTAACTATTCTCACGGCCCCATTTTGAATTACCTGAAGACGATGAATCTCTGTCTGAGGGGTACCCACCAAGAAACTACATCCATAGTCTAATTTGGAGCCAATGATGGCTCTCGCCAAGATTTCAGCGTTTTTTCAGAAATAAATGGACGGAGATGATGGAAAAGTTTAAGAAAGTAGGAGGGTGAGAGACAAGACTATTCACCTGAGCCTTCATATTATGGTGTGTATCCAAACATACGCCCAGGGTCTTAACTTTGGACAAGGTTTTGATAATACAATTGTCCAGATTGATGTTCTTGTATTCTGCTCCTAACTTATCCAATTTGCTTGGCGAGCCTACCAAAAGAAGTTTGGTTTTAGCACTATTTAGGGCCATGCCGTTGGATACCATCCAGTCTTGTATTTTCAGATAAGTTGCATTAATGAAAGCTATGTCCTTTTGGTAAGTTCCTGAGATGGGAAGGATGCATTGTGTGTCATCTGCGTAGTTGGCAAACACGATCCCTTCCTCCTCCAACATCTGAAAGAAGGGGATCATGAAGATGTTATAGAAACACGGAGACACGCATGCTCCCTGAGGGACTCCAAACAGTAGTAGCATTGGATCTGCTTCTGCCAATTCGCTGGCAACTCTAATTTACCTATCCTTTAGAAAGGATAATATCCAAATGATAGCCTCTTCCGAAAAGGACGTGTTTTCTCTTAACCTGGTGGACAGTATTGAATGGTCCACCAGGTCAAAAGCCGCCAAAAGATCCAAGATCATCAGTAAGGCAATCTGGCCCTTATCCATACCCTGAATGAGATGGGATTTAAGGGCTAGGAGTGCTGTTTCTGTGCCATGATTGGCACGGAATCCTGATTGGTACTTATACAGAATTTGATTCTGTTCCATGAATGAGGAGATCTGGTAATATTCCACCCGATCTAGAATTTTAAGAAGAAAGGCATTGTTGGATATAGGCCTATAATTCGATGGGGTAAGCGGGCATAGGTTTGGCTTTTTTAGTAGAGGTGAAATCCAAGAATTTTTCAGATTAGCAGGCACTACCTTCAACTCAAATGAGGCATTGACAAATTTTGTAAGAGCTGGTATTAAGGTGGGTAGGCACTCCTTAATTATAATGGCAGAACAAGGATCGCCTTTACAACTGGTGCTCTTAAGTTGACTAATAGTTTTTGCCAGTTCCTCTTCAGATGTGGGTAGAAATCTGAATACTGGTTGATCTTTATTTTTTGCTGGGGAGTGTATAATCTTCTCCTGCTGGTCTGATATGTTCAGAGTGTGTTTTTTTTAATCTCTATGGTTTCTCTAATCTTATCTAGTTTATTTGACATGGCTGACTGAATTTCTGTACACCAGGCCATATTCTTAATGATTGGGTCTGGTGTAGGTCCTGGCACATGTGTTTTTTCCTTTAGTATTTGAAATAGTTCCTTACAGTCTGATTTAGCATTAATGATCCTCTCATTTAGTATCTCCTTTTTGGCTCTTAAAACCTCTTTTTTGAAGTTGACAGCACTACTTTTGTACATTTTCAAATTACTAACAGATTTATCTTTTCTCCAAGTGTGATAAAGTTTATTTTTCTTAGTTTTTAATTCTGATAGCTCCTTGGAGAACCAATTGTTATTATGATTGGTTCTCTTCATTTTATTTTTGATAGGAGCAAGCTTATCAGTTACTATTTTAATTGAGTTTATGAGCCTATCTGACATGGCGTCTTCTAGTTTGCCTATGTCGGTGTTCAAGGATTGGGCCCAGGGATGCACTGTCTCTTTATTCAATTTTTTTCGATTCCTACTGGTAACGGATGTTTTTGAATAGGAAGGTTTAGTCCTAAAGAATTGCATCCTAGACTGAAAACCAATACTAAAATGGTCCGACCATGGACAAGGTTGTATATCTACGTTGGTTAAAGGACTGTAAGTATAATAGGAAGAACAGTGACCCATAATATATTTGCATTGTATTATCCCTATCTCAACCCATCCCATCTTTAATTCAGAACCATAGTATTGTTAGAATCCGTCTTGCGCTGCTTTTCTCACCTGTGTTACAAAACCATAACTCCTTAGTGATTTTGATTAATTAAAGTAATTCCCAAACAGAACGGAAACTAGAGTATCACACATGAAGAGTTATGAGCGGCCGTGAATAACTGATTCCTGTGTGGCATTCTCTTTTTCATAGTCATTAATATAGTATAAGAAAATCTATCTGTCATTTTTAAAATCGAATTGCTGTTTTCATTTTCACGCCTATTTTGCAAAAACACCTCTCACTAAAACCTCTTCAATTTTAAAGATAGAAACGAAATTTCAACTCTCACTGATAACTAAGACCGTTAGCTACATCCACAACTAAAAACCATATCGTGGGACAGTGTATTTGACCCATTTCTCCCCCATATATCGCATAATAAAAGTTTGCCGCAAATTTGCAATTTTAGCCAAAGTTACATGTGTCTTTTTCTCATTTCAAAGCGATTCTTCTATCCCATTCTGATCTAAAGTGTGTACTGTTGTTGATATTATAGCTCACGTGTGTTAGGACCTGTTAGAGTTGCTTTCCTTAGAAATTTTCTCCATTTAAACATTTTTGCCCACTTTTGCATTATTTTCTCACCTGTCAGTTTAAAAGTGTCATTTGCCAAAACAGTTTTCCTCTCTTGTTTGGGGAGGGAAGATTGCCTATAAACTCTAGAACTTGTCTTTCATTCCTGAATACCTGTTGATTACTCACATTGGTGTAGGATTGCTCATTTGTACTTCAGTACTTTGCAGGGGGAATCTTAACCAAAACGCTATCTGTGCACAAAACAAAGTTGTTCTATTTCCTGTGTGTTCTATTCTGCATCAGTATAAGTGAATTCAATTGCTTTGCTTATTTCTGAATTGTATTGTCACCGTTAGGTGATTGCTACCCCATATATATCTATAGTAAACTTATGTGTGATTTGAATATTAAATAAATAAATAAATATTTACCTTTACAAACTAGCCTGATTCCTGGTTCAGTGTGACCTGGGGGGTATTTTGAGACGGCTGTGATATGAGTGGTAAATCATTCAGAATATTGAACTTATAGACAAAAATAAAAAAGGGTTTCATCTCGCGCTACATGCTAGACGTGACCTGGGTAAGTGCCTGATTGAAATCCCTTACAGCTTGGGGGCTCGTGCCGTGATTTTGAATTTGAAATACCACCCGTGACAGTCTAACACAGCATACTAGCCTGCAGGGTACAGACACCTTGCTGGGTTGGCGTACTGTGCTACACTGTAAAATTACCTCTCAAAATAAATAATCCAAAAAAAATCAGGCCTGTTTGCAAAGGTAAATTAACCCTGAAATAAGTCAGAAGGAAATTGATATTTCTGAAAATGGCGATCCCAGTAGAGATTAATATTGCTAGGTAACACTTCCTGCACAAACGGTTTGTCAGGGGTGAGTGGCCTGAACAGGATGAACAGGTATGGCTACAGGAAATAAAACAACAAGTCACTGCAATAGACCTAGATAATGGCAGGACAAGGGTCCATTACACCAAGCACTTAGCAAACTGTACATGGCCCCAAAAATAAAAGAGGAGCAGTGTAAAATTGCCAAAATTGTGGCCTGTCTGTACCTCCACATAGGAATAATACAGGAAAAGCATGCAGGCAAAGAAGCAAGGGCCAAGAGCCAAGAATCAGAAACAGAGGCTAGGCAGTATATGACCAAACTGAAGGAAGATCTGGCTCTCTTACAGCAAAAGAATGCAGAGCAAAATACCCAAGTACAGACACTGCAAAAAGAGTGTCAGGAAATGTTTGACTCTTTACAACAGAGTCAACAGAAGCTGGAACAGCATTTAACTTTTAACAGAGCCTGCGAAGAGCAGGTAGTCACCCTACAAAACCACCTAGAATCCTTGAAAGAGCAAAATAATAAATTAATTATTAAAGACATCCACTCTCAAGAGGAATTTGATGAGGAGCGCCAGAAATCTAGTGCATTTAAGAAACAGAGGGACGACCTGGCTGAACAGAGGGGCACTCTAAGTCAGGAGAGGGACGCCTTAGGCCAGGAAGTCAGCCAATTAAAAACTAAGTTAGAGGAAAGAAAGGTGGACCTTCAGGAGTTTGGTGAAGTTAAAACTGAATATGAGAAGCTACTAGAGCCCACCAGGCAGGTGGAGGATGCTCTGGAGAAGAACATTTAGACCAATAATGACAAAACTCAGGAGGGGAGTCTCCTGCAGCAAAAATTGGCCCAGTATTTCCAATCCAGGCAGGAATCACAGAGAGACAATGAGGCTCTCTGTGAAAAGAATGACAGGCTCCACAAACAGATAGCAATGCAACAGCAATTAATTGAGACCAGTAAGGCCTTAATAGAGGAGCAAACAAGTCCGATTTTGGCATGTCACCAGGGAATGGTGGCTGAAAGCGATGAGGTAAGAAGGGACAGAGAAACCCCCTGAACATAACATCAGGACTCCTGTCATCAGGGACATTAACCCCTTCAGTACCATGGACTCTGCCGCCCTCATGTCCACTGGCTCATATGAACCAAGGGCCACAGGGATGGTAGACTTCAGCAGAATGGGAAACATGGGACTTACAGAGCAGCACCTCCCAGAAATGGATGGGCGGGCATCCCTGTAAAGATTCCCAAATGTTAGGGCTAGCCTCTCTGATCAGAAAGACTCCAGTGAGGGGAGAATCAGGGAATTGAATCTTCAAAAATACTGTCTACCAAAGGATCAGTCTGTAAAATCTGGTGGGGAACTCCATGAAACTAGGCCCACAAAGAGTATCCTAAAGACCGCTTCCCAGCTAGGGCAGTGGGGTGGGGGGAGGGGGTTACTCAGCCAATCCTGGGAGCAAGGGAGAGTCAGAAGACTCTTTTGAGTGCCACAGGTCTCATGAAATGAGGCCCCCACATTCTGCAAGCCATTTCCAAACTCTCAGAATTAGGGAGAGACTAGAGGATCAGATAGCCACCTTCTATAGCAGTGCCTCTGAGTCAGAGGATGAGTGGACAAGGGTGACTAAGAGTAAAAAGGCCAACAACATTAAGAGGGCACTACTGAAAGATCCCCTGAAACAGATCAGGGTCATTAGGAGCGTCATAACTCCCTATCATAAAAATGCCAATTATTCAGTTTGGGAGCACCTCGAGTTATACGAGCAAATGATGGATACTTTCCATTTGAAAGAAAGCCAGAGTTGGATTAAATATGTCAAATGGTCATTTTTCCCTGAATACCCCAGCTTCTTTGCTGGGCTGCAGGATCAGAACCGCTCAAGTTGGTCCACCTACAGGGCAGCCATCTTAAAATAATATTCTGTACATAGGAACCCCCAAGAGGCCTGCAAGGCGGCCTACAATCTGCAATGTGGGGAAGACCAGGCCCCACAAGAATTTGTGCAAGAATTAAAACGTGCCTT
Source organism: Ambystoma mexicanum (assembly GCF_040938575.1). Classification (NCBI taxonomy): domain Eukaryota; kingdom Metazoa; phylum Chordata; class Amphibia; order Caudata; family Ambystomatidae; genus Ambystoma; species Ambystoma mexicanum. Next base: position 483,364,690 of record NC_090932.1, on the reverse strand, counting down.
TGCGCAGACCACCAGGCGGGTGCGCACAGACAGTAGGGAGTTCATTAATACCTTCTTTCATGCACTCCCTAAATACATCATGACCCAGCTGGTGAGGGAATTTCATGAGAAGAGATCACTAGACTGGGTCATTGAACAGGCAACTCGCATTTATGAAGTACAGAAACTGGTAGAGAATAAAAATACAAACAAAAACCCCAAACCAGCCAACACCCTGCTGCTGCTAAGGTGGCAGAGGTGAAGGTTGCCCCCATTTTAGATCTGGAGATGGGGGGCCTAAAAATATTCCTGTGTAAAATCCTTCCTACCAAAGACACAGAAGGCCCTTGTTCCAATCCTAAACAGGTAGTCAGGGAGGTAATCCGACAAATGGGACCCCTAACTCACCTGATTACATAAGCCCCTGTACAAGGGCAACAGACTCATCCCGGGGTATGTGTGGACTTCCCCAGCCCAAGGTGGGGGGGAGCGGGGAGAATCCAACCAGGTATCTGCCAACTCCGGAAACTTCCCTCCTAACTTTCCCCAGGAGGGCAGTAATCCCTCAAATGCCGGGTTGAGCTTCTTTCCCCGGTACCTGCCAAACCTCAACCCCCAAAACAACCCTTCTTTCTTTTCACACTTTCCTGAGCCCAGACAGCCCTATCCGGGAGAGGGGAGGCCAAGGGTGTAGGGTTACCAGAACTATCCCAACCAAGGGTATTATGGGAGAAGAGACAGTTACCCTTCCTGTGATCCACCTAGGAAGGAACAGAGACCCCCATACTAGCCAGAGTGGGTGTCCCAACTGGAGCGCCAGGTCCAGAACTTGTCACAGGATCTGGGTCTCATGTTGAGGGCTCAGCAGAACCCTCATATGAGCATGGTGACTCAGAACCCCTCACACCAAGGGTCTGGTACTCCAGAGCAATGACGGGGAGAGAACCCCGACAATCCACCGGTTCCAAGGAAGGAGGCACAGGGGAAAGGGGGGTGTAAAGCCTTAGATAAGCTTCCTTCCCCACCTGTGAAAAGGCCCTAGAAACTCAGGAACCAGAACCAGAATCTCCTGCCCCCGAAAGTCTGGAACCTAAGGAACAGAGGGCGGGTAGGAGAAATAAAGGGCCTAAAAAACCCATTTTGTGGAGGAGGTTAGAGTCTTTCAATTTGAAGGAGAGGGGTCCTCAGAGGATTCTGGGAAAAGGATCTTCTCCTTCAGGGATGGGGGAACTCCTACCAAAGAAAAATGGGTCCCGAGAGATTCTAATCAAGACTGGGTAAATGTGGGGACTGAGTTAAAACTGCCCATCATTGAACTCCAAAATGACAAGCCAGAAAATCACCTTGCCCAAACCAATTCTGATGACTACCTCCAAAAAGGGGGTGCAGCCCAGAATCAGAACCAGGGAAGCCCAAAACTTCCCCAATATCCAACTGTCCTTTTTTTCTTACAGATCCCCAAGCTCCCACACAGGATCATGCCCAAACCTACTCTGGAGACTGCCTCCAAAAAAGGGGGGGCGGCCCAGAACCAGAGAAAGAAGATTCTCTAGCTCCCAATGCCATTCCGGGGACTGTCTCCAAAAAGGGGGGACAGCCCCGAATCAAAAAAGGAGGAGCCAGAGACTCCTTGAATCACTGATTGTGTAATTTCCTGCTGAGATTCCCAAACCACCCAACTTCATTCTGGGGACCGCCTCCTAGATGGGGGGGGCAGCCCAGAACCAGCACAAGTGGAACCCCAAACGTCACCAACCACTTCTATGGACTGCCTCCAGAAAGGGGGGAAGCACAGAACCAGAACAAGGGGTGCCCGGAACTCCCCAAATGGCGGTGTGTCAAAATTCTTTGCCAGATTCCCCTACTCCAACACCGTCTCTTGACCCAACTACCCCGGTGTCAGAATCAGAAATTGCCCATCCAGTTTACCAAGAACACTCATTACCTTTGCCCATTGGAGGAGAAGGAAGGTAGATTCTACGCCTCCATCCAAGTGCAAGGACAATGTGCAATTTCAGCACTGGTGGACACTGGATCCCAAGCAACTTTGCTGTCAAAGAGGATCTTTGAGCAGCTAAATTCAGGAAGGGGGGAAAGATACCAAATTCCTCTCACCCGTCTTCCAGGACAGCTCCAGAACTTTGACGGAAAGGAAATTCCTGTTGAAGGGTCTGCAGAGCTGGAAATTAAAATTGGGCGACACAAAATGAAGCACCCGGTCCTAGTCGTGGTGCCAAAGGGAACCCAGTGTCTATTAGGGAATGACATCCTCCGTAGGCTGTCTCACCTAATAGATTGTGCGAATAAGGTACTCTGGACCCAGACTCACAGGCCCAATTAAATTAAAACAAAGTGTCAACCATGTTAGTCTAAATGGCACATGCCACATGGTTGAACAAAAACAGGACCAAATTAGGTTCTACCTTCAAAACAATGACATACCCGACGTCATTGTCATATCTGTGGGACAACAAACGGGTGATGAGAACTCCTCTCCATTTCTGAAAAACAGCCTCCCTTCCAGTCTCAAGTGGCATTCCACCCTGGAAGGTGATACATTGACATTTTATACTAATGTACAATCAGAAAATCCCAGGTCCATAGCCAAAATTGATATCAAACCAACACAAAACTTAGCTGGCATTCTGAAGAAGGGTGAACAGCTCTTCCTCCTGTTAAGACGGATTTCTGAACTCTGTACTGGCGGCGCAGAAGTTCAGAAGGCCAACCTAATTACTTGGAACAGGGTAACCTCTGGACAAGCCAGACCAATCAGGGTAGTGATCGCGGCGGTCAAGACTAGGTCTCAAGAGGGGTGAGGGTGACTGAAAGCCCGCAATGAGCACACAAAGCAAGGACACTTACAAACTACTCCAAACAGGTGTTATATTAAAAATATATACACATTTATTCCAAGGCCTTTAAAACAATGACCGTAGCGAGAAATCATAATACAACTCTAGTAAACCAACACATACCATACCAATACAATATATATACAAATACAAACAAGTCTATAGCGTTAGATGCACGAAATGTGTAGTCCACCTAAAAGGGAAGGAAAACAGGCAGTGCGAAATAATGCCTAGACCCAGTCCGCCTTCAGAGGCACCTAACTAAAAGGAAGTCCGAGCCCTACGAAGAGTGGAGCCTTATGCTCAAAAGTACCTGCACACGCTGGTGCCAACGGGCAAAAAGGGGAGTCTCTTCGAGGGAATCAGGCAGTTCAGTTTAGTGCAGAAATGAAGAAGAACAGAGTTCCGCGACTCAAGCGCAGCCTCCACTGTGGGCAGAAGCAGAGCGCGAGTATGGAAAGGCGTGCTGTTTTGACACAGCGGGGAAAAGCTATGGGCTCCTGCAGGAGGGCGACCAGTTCCTAGCTATGCTACTCACCGGTCCCCGATGCAAGCATACCCAGGCTTCTCCGCGTCAGTTTCAGTCGCTGGCAGGTTCAGGAGAGCAGGGGACGTCTTGCCGTCGTGTAGATTCTGCAGCAGCAGAGTTGAGTTAAAGATGTCCCAAACGAAGTGAACCCGCACAGTTTGTTACCACAGCAGGGCAACGGAGCGGCCGTGTGTATCTCAGTCAAATGTACACTACTCACTTCAGACCTGGGAACGCCAAGTGTACGAATCATGTGAGAGTGACAAGGACTAGAAATACTACACAACCTGGCGGCGGTTACAGAGCAAGACTCCTGTGTAGGCTGGTCAGTCTGCTGGATGGCCCAGAGACGCTTCCGAAGGCTTACGAACAGGAGATGGTGAAGATGCCGAGAATAGCTGTTCCCGCTATTCCAAGGGTCGAAGTACCAGTACAGGCCTTCTGGTTCGATCGGAGGTAAAAAGGGTTTCACAAGGCGACAGCAGTGCAGAGGAGCAGTCCTTCAGCGGGTCACCAGCGATTCCTCGGTTCAGCCTCGTGGTTGCAGGATACTTAGCTCCTGTATTCCTTCGTTCGTGAGAACTCAGGAGATCGACATGGTAGTGGTGTTTCCAGCCCTCTCTTATCCACGGTTCCCTTCGCGCCAAAACGGGGGGGACCCAATGGGAGATCCGCTCATCAACAATCACACCATACGTGGACCTATCATGGACCACGGTGGTCCCAGGCATTCACACTACCCTAGACTCTCTGCCACCCAGGATGTGTATTGGGACCAGACATCCCAGCCCACATCCTGGAGGCACACACAAGGCCTGTAGAAGCCCGCGAAAGCATCTGTGTTTCGCGGGAAAGTACATGCCCAAATAAGGAAGGCCCCGGGTCGGCTCGACCTGGGGAAGGTGAAGGGAGCAAGACGGTCAGCAGACAGGACAAAGGAGCCTCGTGGTCTGGCCATTTTGGGAGCCAGGCCACCATTTTGGGCTAAGCGCGAGAAACGCGCTTAAAACGCCAAAAGGAGCTCAAAACACAAGAAACGATCGCTGCCACCATTCCCGTCCGTGATTCACTTGCACCGATCAGTTACAATCCAAAAAGAGTATCTAGGTCCTGTAGAGGGCTACAGACCCAAGAGAGCAGTAACTTAGCTTACAGTGCCCTCTTGTGTCATGTTGCACGAAAGCCGCAACATGATAAAAGAAACTACGGAAAACAGCGTTTCCCGGTACTGACTGTCTTAAGGGCATTTCAGTTTCCCCGTAAGAATGGAGCGAAAGCCCAGAGGAGTGCGGCAGAAGGCTGCACTTCTCTGGCAAAGTCGAGATCAAGGTGAAAAACAACAGCAAAAAGTTTAGGGGTTGCCACATGGAAGGAAAATTACCCACAATTACGAAATCTTTCCTAACACTCGCCCTTCCCAGACTATGGACAGGGGGAACTAATCCACCCCTGGATGAGTCTCTTGTTCAGGTCGGATAAACATTCTGGGCAACCCATCAGCATTGCTATGTTGGACACCTGGCCTATGCTCAATAGTGAAGTCGAAGCCTTGTAGACTTATGGACCACCTAAGCAACTTTGGATTCCCCCCCTTCATGTTCATTAGCCACTTTAAGGGCTTATGGGCAGTTTGCACAGTGAAGTGGGTCCCATAGAGGTAGGGCCTCAGCTTCCGTAGGGCCCACACAACAGAAAAACATTCTTTCTCCACTGTGGACCATCTGAGCTCTCTGTCCTTAAGCTGGTGACTAATAAAACCAATAGGGTGTTCCTTACCCTTCTCATCTACTTGCGATAGTATAGCTCCTATCCCAGTGTCAGAGGCGTCCGTCTGCACGATAAAAGGTCTTTGATAATCAGGCGCCCTGAGGACAGGGTCCTGGCACAAGGAGTATTTTAAGCCGTTGAAGGCCTTCTCACACTCGTCGGTCCAAGTTACCTTCTTGGGTTTCTTCTGAGTGGTGAGGGCAATCAGAGGGGCAGCTATGGTGCCATAGTCTGCCACGAAGTTGCGGTAATACCCCGTGAGTCCTAAGAAGGCTCTCACTTGGGTCTGTGTAGTGGGGGTAGGCCAGTCTTGTACTGCTTGTACTTTACTGGGAAGAGGCTGTATCCTCCCTCCACCTACTTCATGTCCAAGGTAAACCACTGAGCCTTGTCCAATCTGGCATTTACTAGCCTTTATGGTCAAGTGTGCTTTCTGAAGAGCCTGGAGCACAATCCCGAGGTGTTTCACATGGTCTTCCAGGTGGCACTGAAAACTGCTATATCATCCAGATATGCAAGACAGAATTTGTCCAACCCATTCAACACATGATTCACAAGCCTCTGGAAAGTGGCAGGTGCATTCTTCAACCCGAATGGCATTACCCTGAATTGGTAAAGGCCGTTTGGAGTAGAAAACGCTGTCTTCTCCTTGGCATGTTCTGCTAAAGCTATTTGCCAATAGCCAGCAGTGAGGTCAAACGTGCTGAGGTACTTGGAGGCACCCAAAGTATCCACCAGCTCATCTGTTCGAGGCAAGGGGTGTGCATCTGTCTTGGTGACAGCATTCAGAGCCCTGTAATCCACGCAGAACCTCAATTCAGAAGTGCCTGCCTTTGGAACCAAAACCACAGGGCTGGACCAAGGACTACTAGAGGGTTCAATCACCCCAAGGTCTAACATCTTGTTGACCTCGGTCTTAATATAAGACTGTACTTTGTCTGACATCCTGTATCCCCTACTTTTGGTAGGCACACTGTCTCCTGTGTCTATGTTATGTTTGCACCAAGGTGTCAAACCAGGCGACTGTGAAAACAGGGGGGAAAACTGCCTAAGCAAACTTTTCACCTCAGCCTGCTGATCAGAAGTCAGGTGAGGGGCCACTCGGACACCCTCAAAGGAGCTATCTGAAGGACCGCTTTGGAAAAGGTCGGGGAGAGGTTCAGACTCCTCTTCCTCAATGTCTGAAGCCAGTAGCAGTGCTGCGATTTCGACTCTTGGGACGAAAGCCTTCAGCCTATTTACGTGAAACACTTTTGGAGCCTGTCCAGGCCTTCCAAGGTCCACTAAATAGTTAACCTCACCCAGGGGCTCCACCACTGTGTAAGGGCCTGGCCATTTGTCCTGTAAAGCTCGAGGCCTTATAGGATTCATGATCAGGACTTGCTGACCAGGTGTAAAGTTGATGAGGGAAGCTTTCTGGTCGTACCAATGTTTCACCAGCGCTTGTCCAGCCTTCAATTTATCACTAGCCAAGCCCATCAGAAGTACCATCCGTTTTCTGAGCCCCAGCACATAATCTACTACGTTGGTAGTAACAGGGGGAGTGGGCATCTCCCATCCCTCTTTGACTATGGCTAAGGGTCCCTGTACAGGATGACCGAACAGAAGTTCGAAGGGGCTGAAGCCAACACCCTCCTGTGGTACCTCTCGGTAGGCAAACAGTAAGCATGGTAAAAGAAGATCCCATTTTCTTCTCTGAGGTTCTTCCAGAGCCCCAATCATGCTCTTTAACGTTCTGTTGAAACGTTCCACCAGACCATTGGTCTGGGGGTGGTATGCAGAAGAGAACTTGTAGGTGGCCCCACATTCTTTCCACATAGCCTGCATATACTTCGACATAAAGTTGCTGCCACGATCTGACACAACTTCTTTAGGGAAGCCAACCCTAGTAAATATGCCAAGTAACGCTTTTGCAACTGACTTGGCAGTTACAGTTTTCAATGGGATGGCCTCAGGATATCTGGTTGCATGGTCGACCAGCACCAGGATAAACCTATTGCCTGAGGATGTTTGCGGGTCAAGGGGACCAACGATGTCGATCCCTACCCTTTCGAATGGTACTCCCACAACTGGGAGTGGTACCAATGGAGCTTGGATTGTCGAGCCAACCTTACCAGATAACTGGCAGGAGGCACAACTCCTGCAGTGACTTTCTACTTGCACCCCCATCTTGGGCCAGTAGAAGTGCATGGATAACCTTTGCTTGGTCCTCTTAATACCAAGGTGACCAGCAAGGGGCACTTCATGCGCCAACTGCAAGAGGAAGGGCCTAACAGCAAGGGGAACCACCAACCTCCTATGGTCTCCTTCTGTAGACTCTGTGGGCTCACTATACAGGAGTCCACCTTCCCAATAAATCTGATGCGTCCCAGGAGGTTCACCCCCAAGCTGGGAGCAGGCCTGTCTCCTTAGGCCTTCCAGAGATGGGCACTCACATTGGCCTTTACTGAATTCGTCCCTATCAGGACCACCTTCTACTAACAAGTCTTTTAGTTCAGGATGGTCGTTGGGGTCAAATACTTCAGGCATCGCCACCTCCTCATCAGGCCCGGGCGATTGACCAACTTCCTCCACCGCAGTGGTAGGCGAGCTCGGGGGAATATTCTCTTTCCCTCGACTTGACTTGTTTACTCATTTCGCCTTGGGTTTCCCCTTCGGCTGGGGCGGCGTATTGGTCTTGGTCAATGCTGCCCGTGCTTGAGACCGTGTGTAGGGTCTTTCGGCAGTGTCTCCTACGAGCCCTAAAGCTCTGAGATCATTACCTAACAAGACCTTTCCTGGGACGTTTCTCTGAATGCTCACTGGAATCCTGACTGCTGTACCATTTAAAGTAAGATTTACAGGTATTACTAGGAACATACGGAGTGGGCCGTCAGCCAACTTAGTGGGCATCAGAGTAGCTCTGGCAACTTCCTCTGAGTCTACCAAGGTAGAATCCACTACAGTTCGACTGCACCCACTATCCCTAAGAGCTGGAGTATCTACTCCATTGATCAGCACACTGTCTTTAAAGTAGTGCTTGGTATTATCTGGAATCCTAGCATAAGCCTCTGCGACTTTAGGCTCCCAGGAACCCAGGGAAACTAAAACTACCTCAGCTTCTATCCCACTGGGAAATGAGTCTGAGGAGAAGGATGCTCCTGTAATCTCTTCTTCCTCGTAGGAGGAGAAGGCCAGATTAGCGGAGTGGACCCCCAAAGGTCTAACCTTACACCGGGGATCCCCCTTCACGTGGTCAGTTGCTCCACAAGCAAAACAAGATCCATTGGGTCTGTTTACATAGGGAGGCTTATTGTAACCAGAGTTCTATTTCAGAGGCTGACCTCCACTACCCTGTGAGTTCTCTTGTGTCGTACCCTTATTTTTCTTTTTGTGGCCCTTTTGAGAAGAAGATTTATCAGATTCTCCACCCTCCTTATCTTTGGACTTTTTCCCTTCCTCCTGCTTACCAGGATGAGTTTTGTCCTTATGGGACACTCAATGTGACACCCATAAGTCGGCTGCAATGGCCAGCTTCTTAGGATCTATCTCCTTCGAATCGGCCAAATGCTGCTTAAGCTCTTGGGAAGAAGATGCAAAAATGTGTTCCAACATAACAAGATTTATCATGCCTTCAAAGGTAGAAACCTTATAACCTTCGACCCAGCCAGTTAAGTTTTTTAAGGATTCAGTTACATAAGATACCCAAGTACCACCTTTTTTTTTTCTTATACTCTCGGAATCGTTTTAAATATTGGGCCGGAGTCTTTCCAAACTTTAAAATGAGAGTTTGCTTTAAAATTGCGAAATCAGCTCGCTCAGCCTTTGACATTTCCATAATGGCACTACAGCCAGAATGGGGCAGTCTGCTGAGTAACCAGGCAATCTTATCAGCATTGTCAACTTGTTGAACTTCGCATGCATACTCAAAAGCATTCAGCCAGTCCATAATGTCATTCCTTTCCTCATACACACTGAGCAGATCTTTCGGAAACCGTGGATGAGAGGAGGCCCCAGACCCATGTCCAGGACCCTTGGACCCATTTGCAACCTGAAGCTTGGCCAGTTCCAACTGGTGATCCCTGTCTTTCTGTTTTTCTGCCTGTTCGATTTTTAGCTTGACCCTCTTGAACTCAAGCTCTTCCTGTAGTTTGGCCATATTGAACTCAAGCTCCTTCTGCCTAAACAGCAGCTCTTGCTTCTTGAATTCAAGCATGGCCTCCCCATCGACACTGGCAGAGGAAACATTAGACATCACATCCTCCCTGTCCTCGTGGTCGCGGTGGATCAGTGCAGCGGCAGAACCGTCGGTTCTACCAGTGAGAGCAGCCCCACCTCCTTCCGCACTGTCCTCAGAAGTTATAGCGTCAAGCTGCGCTTCTTGCCACGCCACGATTCTTTGGATTATATCCAATTTCGTGCCTTGAGAGGAAACACCTCTCTTTGCACACATCTTTTTCAATGTTTCTGATTTGGAAGCATTTAAAGTTAACAAGGTATTTGTTTCCATACTGTTAGATAGGACTATGGCCTTTTTAAAGTTAAACTATAACAATTCACTACGTGTCTTGGTAGGAATAACTTGAAATGCCTTGGTTCGTGCGCAACACTGGATACCTTCAGTCGTATCCCACCGCTGTAAACCAATTTGTTAAGACGGATTTCTGAACTCTGTCCTGGCGGCGCAGAAGTTCAGAAGGCCAACCTAATTACTTGGAACAGGGTAACCTCTGGACAAGTCAGACCAATCAGGGTAGCGATCGCGGCGGTCAAGACTAGGTCTCAAGAGGGGTGAGGGTGACTGAAAGCCCGCAATGAGCACACAAAGCAAGGACACTTACAAACTACTCCAAACAGGTGTTATATTAAAAATATATACACATTTATTCCAAGGCCTTTAAAACAATGACCGTAGCGAGAAATCATAATACAACTCTAGTAAACCAACACATACCATACCAATACAATATATATACAAATACAAACAAGTCTATAGCGTTAGATGCACGAAATGTGTAGTCCACCTAAAAGGGAAGGAAAACACGCATTGCGAAATAATGCTTAGACCCAGTCCGCCTTCAGAGGCACCTAACTAAAAGGAAGTCCGAGCCCTACGAAGAGTGGAGCCTTGTGCTCAAAAGTACCTGCACACGCTGGTGCCAACGGGCAAAAAGGGGAGTCTCTTCGAGGGAATCAGGCAGTTCAGTTTAGTGCAGAAATGAAGAAGAACAGAGTTCCGCGACTCAAGCGCAGCCTCCACTGTGGGCAGAAGCAGAGCACGAGTATGGAAAGGCGTGCTGTTTTGACACAGCGGGGAAAAGCTATGGGCTCCTGCAGGAGGGCGACCAGTTCCTAGCTATGCTACTGTAGTGATACACAAAATTGCAAATTAGCCAATCAGGTCTTTAGATGACAGCATTAGCCGCTGAAAGCCAATAGTTTATTCAAAGTATGTGCCAAAAATGCTGACAGTAGTCTGTTGTAGCACTTCCATTATGCAGTAGTGAGCTACTAGGAATATGCAGGCCTAGTAGGGGTGGTAGGTCACATTATGCATTGTAAATAAACAGGCAGGGCGAAGGCCCTAGCTCTGTAGCTAATAGACATTATTAGAGTGTTTGGAACATTATGGCACCTATATAGCGCTTAGATAGCCAGTCTTAAGCGCTATGAACACTAAGCTGTGAGTGCATGCCTTTTAGAGCTTGCTCACATGGGGTTAATTCATCTCGGCTTCTCTTAGAATATTCTGCCTTTCTAACGGTAGCCCTGCATGGCTTCGTAAACAAATCCTCTTTATCTGAGAAGGCACTGATAAGACATTCCTGAGCTTTCGCGCAGATGGGCTCCAAGCAGGGAGGGGCACAGAAAAGGAGCACAGTGGAAATTCACAGTGTTGGGTTTTTTCATGAGCAAGCCTATATTTTGCACAGGGAAAGTTCTGGAACTGTGCGTCATGGACTGACAGCACGAGATTATAAAAATGCATGCCCACATGACTCAGGTGGGAGATCGATCTGTGGACTTGGTTCGAGCAAGATCAAGTGTCCGGAATATATGGCTCTGTCGGCACCCTGCAGCGCTGTCCTCTGAGCGGGGCTTGTTACAGCTAGCTTTTGAGGGCCAGGGTCTCCCAGTGCTGATTGAAGGGGCGTAAGACTGTGTTTCTCTATGTTTTTCTAAGTTCTATGTTTCTCTATATTTTGCATTTCTCTAAGTTTTGTGCTTTGTAATCTTCTCTAACTTGAATGCCAAGATGTTGCTGAAATTCACTGTTTAGAATAAAATACTAAAACTTATTGAAGGTGTCATTTGTCACTAACATGAGTTCACTGCTCGGCACAATAGAACCTGTATTTTGGGCTGAATTGGGTAATTTGTGCTCCCAAGGGCTGGTCCCGAGGAAGATTTGCCCAATATCAAGACATTTGGTGGCAGCTTGGGATTTGTGCAGAGCAGTGCCTTGCTGTGAAGTGACAAATTGTGTGAGAGAACACAGTGCAGAGTGATGAGCAGGCTGTCGCATTTCCTTGGTGGTCTCACTGCAGCTCTGAGACACAAAAGACAGCAACGTTGTGTCGGCTTGCCGTGGCCGATAGCTTGTGTGGTTAAGCCTCCATTCAGTAAATCAGTCCTGGCTGAATTATTTCTTGGGAATGGAGCAAGGGAGCACAAGGCGATAAACAAGCGGGAAATGGCTATGTTTAAAGCGCTCCGATGAATGGTCAAGAAAGATTTATGTTCAATTAGGAAAGAATTTTATCATGCAGTTTCCCCAAGTTTAAAGTTGTAATTTGAAATGCAAAGTGAGACAGAGTTCTCAACTCTATTCTGTCATGAGGGCAGGAAAATAGTTGCGAGGATTTGACATGCAAATTGTGAATAGTAATTCTAACCATTGATTCAGCCCCAGTGTGCTAGCGAGTGGGGGGCTGTAATGTACGGAGGTGAAGGTTCGCTTTTTAAATGTATGCTTTTGAAGTGCTCACATTCCTGAAGATAACGTGGGAATGAGCCGTGTTTAGGAGAAAGAGTAACATCTATGTTGAGAGCCTAAAGGGTTTGTTTTTCTTTTGGCAACTGTAAATTCCATGTGCTGGTGGTGCATTCTGTTTTAAGGAAACACACTAAAATGGCTACATTGCATTTTAGCTGTGCCATGCTTACAATGGGTAAGAGACTCACTTAAAAAAGAAAGTGAGTGAATGGTATTTGGATTTTCGATTTTTGTGTATTGATTTGGAATTGCAGAATCAGTTTGCAATGGTTTGGGAGGAAAAGACAATTTATATTTTTCTAAATTGCCCCTAAATTGCCCCTGGAGTATTTTTTGACTGTTCCCACGCTATGCCATGGATTTGCACTGTTGCGTTATAAGTGATGTATGTTTTGGAAATAGTGACCTGTTGACTGCGGTACATGGTGAAAAATGTTGTTGACACATTAACAGCCCACAAACAATATAGAGTGTGGGTTGCTCTTGCAGAAAAAAAAAAACGTGCAGGGAGCTGCACTACACATGGCATGTTTTAAATGCCCTGAAATAAGTGTTTATATTCTGGCAATGGTACAACAGAATGAAAAATCTGTGTGTGATAAGACAGCACAAAGATTTAGTGGGTTGCGGGTTCTTTTTAAAGATCGCACATTGCATTGGAGTGAGTTTGTGAAGCCAAACTACAAGGTTACGAGGAAAAAAAAAAGAAAAAAATGTATGCCTTTAAATGGAACATTGATCAGTTCAAAACAGGCTAAAAGACGCTTTGACATTTTGGCAAAATTACATGGAGTAGAATCTGATGACAAGAAAGTGCCTCTTTTGAAAATAAGAGTCTTGCTGTGTGTGCAGAGCTTGTGCCTTGAAGATAACTTGCACTGTCTTGGGCGAGGTGCGCGAAGAAAAAAAAAACTGTTGGAGGAAGGCAGAAAAAGCAGAATACTGCGCTCCTGTTCAGTGAAATGGTGTTTACAGAAGCTGGCAGATATGGGAGCTTTTCTGAGTTGCTGAAGCAGTGCAGGAAATAGTTAATTTGAATGAACTGTCTGAAACGAGTGCCTTCCATTGAAGCCGCCACAGTTTAAGAGTTATAGGCAAAGAGATAAGTTTGCTGCGTGCTCATGGCGCTGCCATGTGCACATGAAAGATAAACAATGACATTCCTGCATTCCATCCCCTGTGAGAGACACCGTCAGTGTGAGCAAAAACTGAGGAGGGGGGGTGCACAGACAGAATGCTGAAACAGAACTGAAGGCAATAATTGCTGTGAGTGAGAAATTGAAAAAGAGTGCAATCTACCTTACATGCTGATGTATGCATGCTTGCTGACACCGGCATGCAATAACAGAGCTGATCAGAAGTAAAGAATTAGCCCAGTATCAACACTGGAAGGAAAACAAATGCTGCATGCAGGATGGCAGACAGGCACACCACACCTGAACATTTGGGGAACCTGTGCATCTGTGAATGGGCTAAGAAAAGACAGCTGCCCATTTCAAGAGACATTGCCGTGCAAGCTGCATCCCCATGCGCCATGTGATGTGATGTGAAGTAAAGCGACATTGCCGTGCAAGCTGCATTCCAGTGCTCCATGTGATGTGAACTGAAGTAAAGCGCTGTGCACTGGAGAAGAAACCTCTAGGCGCTTTGAGAAGTAAAAATACACAGCTGGCAAAAATGCAAGCTACATTGCCAGGGCTGGAGTAACTGACAAAGGGCCTCATTACGACCCAGGCAGTAAGTTACCGCCTGGGTCGTACCTTTACCACCATGGCGTAAACTACATTTGCGCCATGGTGGTTGGCGGACTTACCGCCCCATTCCGAGGTTGGCGGGGCGGTAAATCCCCAATCCCCATTTACCCTTCCCCATTCCCATTTTTGCCCCATAGGGCATAATGGGAGTGGGGAAGGCGTTAATTACGCCACCGTAAATTACGGTGGCGTAATTAACAACAAGGTCCCTTAGCGCCATGGATTTTAACACCTGCTAAAAGCAGGTGTTAAATCCTCCATGGCGCTAAGGGACCTCGGAATCAGGCGGTAAGGGTCGGCTCTGTTTACGCCATCGTAAACCCCTTACCGCCTGGGTCCTAATGAGGCCCAAAGACATTATGGCATTCCAGTTTGTAGCAAACTGACAAAGGTAGCCGTTTTGCAAGAGAACATGCAGAGCGGGGCTTTGGAGTATAACATGAACACTGCACATTAGCCATGATCCAGAAGCCTCACGGCTTAGTGCAAGAATGAATGATTTGTTGAAGTAACAAAAGGAACTGATTCAGACTATCGCGCTCAAAGGGGTGGCCCAAGAAATCAGCAGACACCCTTTGGGAAAATGACAAGTGGAAAACCAGAGGCTTGAAAGACACTAGCTGTATGGAGAAAAAATAAACAAAGCTGCTTGTGCAACTAACTGCAGGCCGTATTGGACTGAAGGACTTTACCTTTGAAAAATGGAGTGATGCCAACAGGGCAACCTAAATCAAGATCATGAAACACTGGAAGCAAGTTGGTGCCTGGCATTCGTGATCGCTTTGGTGAAAAAGAAAAGCATTGATCCATTGAGAAGTGCGACCTGGGTACTTATTATATGGCTTTTGTAAAATCACAGATCAGTCTGAAGTACCATTGACCAACTAGGATCGCATTGCACAAATGAGTTTGTGATTAGGCAATTACACCCCGTATGGTTGAGTGCAAATAAGCCCCCAGTAACATGCAGAAGGGTGACAAATAATTGTGGTAGCAATGATAAAGTGTGTAGTTACCTGATGAGACTTCTGAAGGCGGGGGTGGTGTTAAGGGAAGGGGTGGATAACGCTGATATTGAAGTTTTGATGACATCCTAACATGAAGAACAATGACTTTGTACTTTTGATGAAATCCTAACATTTCTGTTTGTATTTTGCCTAGGCAAAAAACCAAGACAGTTGCGTGCCATGATTGGGGTAGATGTGTGCAATTTGCGGGTGACACTGATCAGTCAAGCAGACGCATTCTCAGAGAAAGCGAGTCACTGCGAGATGATATGTGAACTTTGAACCTGTCCTGTCCTGCACCGCACTCAATGCTGCTAACATGCATGACGTATGAGGACACTTGTTCTGCAACCTGTGAGAAGGTGTCCAACAGAGTAATAACTTTTGCTGAACTGGCACGGTGCAGACTTGGCTAGTTATCAAATATTTGATGCTGCACATTCAAATGATTCAGTTGCTGGAAATAACCTGTTTGATATGTTTTGCCTTTCTTGTTTAAAGGACTGTGGACAATGAGTTGTGGATTGTAACATCATGCACCACAAACAGATGTGTGACACAGCACTTGAATGCTAACACATTGAAAAATGTTTTTTTAAATGCACTTTTTGAGATGAATCTGAAAAAACGAAATGTTTTGCTCTTCCAACTGAATTGCTTTAACCAGAGATGCTTTGCTTTGAAGAAGAAAAAAAAAACTTCTACGTTGCACGTAGGCAGGAAAATTATTCATGAATTGTGTGGGCAGCAGGATTATGCAAGCAGGAGCGTAATTTATTTTGAGATAAAATGAGTGCGCACACCAAAGTCAGCTGTGCGTTGGTTAAGGTTCTTAATTTGTAGTAATGCTGCCAAGTGTGTGAGCTCTAATTTGAGATGGTAACCTTTGAAACACTGGATACTTTTACAGCCAGCCTTAAGGCGGGTAAATGAAACCATGACGGACTTGATATTTGATTTTATGACAGTGTGTGACACGGTTTTTGTTAAACCAACCAGTTCCATGTTTTTGTGGGGACAGCTATCTCCAGCACACTAATGCAAAGAGTCATCTTTTGATTGTAGACATTTAGAATAATTCCTTGGAAAAGCGCTACAAATGAGTATCCACATGGAATTGCTAGCGTACTGGCCTGGCACATTGTCGGGCATCTTTGGTCACTGACTCATATGACTGGTGCCTATGAAATCCTAGGCCCAAATGTTTCAGTGAATGGATCCAACAATTTGTTTTATTTGTTTAATGTGATGTTTTTTCTGACCAAGAACTGCAGCAAGTGTTCTCGGTAAGATTTTATGGACTATAACTTGACTAAATGCATTTCACACAATGGTGTGATGAAACAGCCACTGCCGGATGGTAGTATGGTGTTTGTAGCTAAAACTAATATTGTATATGGTAGGCATCCTACTTGGAGAAGGGTATTCTCCAAGTCACACAAGGTAGAAACTGTGAACATGTTAGATTTTCCAGTAGTAAGGCAACATTTAAATTGTAGGCTGGTAATGCACACCTCTATTATTACAGTGATACACTTAGACATAGATTTATCATGAGGCAATGTTTACTTAGTACTACCAAGCTGCTACAAATGGAGTCCATTTCTATGGCCCATCACCAGAGTGCACGTAGCTAGGGAGCTTGATTCATTAATTGCGGGAGCAGCGGGGGTAACAGGAGCTTTAAACGATTTTGACATAGAAACTGTGCACAATAAGCTAGCCACTATGGGTTCTGATGCCAGCTCTGCTACAAAACCTCTGGCCTAGTGGGTCCCATTGATATGCCCAACACTGCTACAAGTATTGGCAACCACTGGAGATGGCAGAATTTTAGGTATGAAGACATTTTTTCTGCCATAGGGCAGGTCAACAAGACTGCTAAATACACACGATGCATTTTATGGCAAACATTGTTAAATCAGCAGGTGTTGGCTTTTTGCTCCGAGTGGGGGCGACCATCCTGAACCCACTGGCACACAGAGCTACAGTTACCAGCAAACATATGGATCAAATTGCTTGCTTTTGATTGCATGAATAACACATGCCATGCTTTAATGCAAATTAGTAGAATTGTTTTTTATTTAGATAACCTGGTGTCCATGGGTTCACCTTGCTCATGAAATTAGATGGTTTTTGGTTGGGTTCCACATACATGGGGGAAGTGTCTAATCACACAGCCCATAGTCACGTTTGAATGCCCTGGGATCAGGGGGAGGGTAGGCCCTTAGAGTGAAAGGCTGCCAGGTTTAGAATTGGTAACCATACATAAATGCAATAGTGCATTGTAGATTAGACTACACCGGATTGCCTTGACATTCTAACTGCGTGCTGCTTTTTAACTGACAATCAGTTATACAATAATTATTTAGGTATTTTTGTGTAGGCCAGGTTTTGGCTAGAGTAAATGTCCATGTTCACTTTGTGTAGGTCTTTTTTTTTTGTGTAGGCCAGGTTTTGGCAAGGGTATATGTCACTGTTCACTTTGTGTACATTTTTGTTTAGGTAGTGTTTTTACTAACCTTGAATGCCACGCTGACTAACCGCTAGAAGATAGTTTGCTTAAACCTCTTGCAAAGCCCCAAGTTCTTTATCACTGCACTACATACTATGTTGATGGGTATTAGTCAGCATTGTCGCACACACTTTGAATAGGGGTGGAGTGTAGTGATACACAAAATTGCAAATTAGCGAATCAGGTCTTTAGATGACAGCATTAGCCGCTGAAAGCCAATAGTTTATTCAAAATATGTGCCAAAAATGCTGACAGTAGTCTGTTGTAGCACTTCCATTATGCAGTAGTGAGCTACAAGGAATATGCTTGCCTAGTAGGGGTGGTAGGTCACATTATGAGTTGTAAATAAACAGGCAGGGCGAAGGCCCCAGCTCTGTAGCTAATAGACATTATTGGAGTGTTTGGAACATTATGGCACCTATATAGCGCTTAGATAGCCAGTCTTAAGCGCTATGAACACTAAGCTATGAGTGCATGCCTTTTAGAGCTTCTCTTAGAATATTCTGCCTTTCTAACGGTAGCCCTGCATGGCTTCGTAAACAAATCCTCTTTCTCTGAGAAGGCACTGATAAGACATTCCTGAGCTTTCGCGCAGATGGGCTCCAAGCAGGGAGGGGCACAGAAAAGGAGCACAGTGGAAATTCACAGAGTTGGGTTTTTCCATGAGCAAGCCTATATTTTGCACAGGGAAAGTTCTGGAACTGTGCGTCATGGACTGACAGCACGAGATTATAAAAATGCATGCCCACATGACTCAGGTGGGAGATCGATCTGTGGACTTGGTTCGAGCAAGATCAAGTGTCCGGAATTTATGGCTCTGTCGGCACCCTGCAGCGCTGTCCTCTGAGCGGGGCTTGTTACAGCTAGCTTATGAGGGCCAGGGTCTCCCAGTGCTGATTGAAGGGGCGTAAGACTGTGTTTCTTTATGTTTTTCTAAGTTCTATGTTTCTCTATATTTTGCATTTCTCTAAGTTTTGTGCTTTGTAATCTTCTCTAACTTGAATCCAAAGATGTTGCTGAAATTCACTGTTTAGAATAAAATACTAAAACTTATTGAAGGTGTCATTTGTCACTAGCATGAGTTCACTGCTCGGCACAATAGAACCTGTATTTTGGGCTGAATTGGGTAATTTTTGCTCCCAAGGGCTGGTCCCAAGGAAGATTTGCCCAATATCAAGACAGCTACTCACCGGTCCCCGATGCAAGCAGACCCAGGCTTCTCCGCGTCAGTTTCAGTCGCTGGCAGGTTCAGGAGAGCAGGGGACGTCTCGTCGTCGTGTAGATTCTGCAGCAGCCGAGTTGAGTTAAAGATGTCTCAAACGAAGTGAACCCGCACAGTTTGTTACCGCAGCAGGGCAACGGAGCGGCCGTGTGTATCTCAGTCAAATGTACACTACTCACTTCAGACCTGGGAACGCCAAGTGTACGAATCGTGTGAGAGTGACAAGGACTAGAAATACTACACAACCTGGCAGCAGTTACAGAGCAAGACTCCTGTATAGGCTAGTCAGTCTGCTGGATGGCCCAGAGACGCTTCCGAAGGCTTACGAACAGGAGATGGTGAAGATGCCGAGAATAGATGTTCCCGCTATTCCAAGGGTCGAAGTACCAGTACAGGCCTTCTGGTTCGATCGGAGGTAAAAAGGGTTTCACAAGGCGACAGCAGTGCAGAGGAGCAGTCCTTCAGCGGGTCACCAGTGATTCCTCGGTTCAGCCTCGTGGTTGCAGGATACTTGGCTCCTGTATTCCTTCGTTCGTGAGAACTCAGGAGATCGACATGGTAGTGGTGTTTCCAGCCCCCTCTTATCCACGGTTCCCTTCGCGCCAAAACGGAGGGGACCCAATGGGAGATCAGCTCATCAACACTCACACCATACGTGGACCTATCACGGACCACGGTGGTCCCAGGCATTCACACCACCCTAACTCTCTGGCACCCAGGATGTGTATTGGGACCACACATCCCAGCCCACATCCTGGAGGCACACACAAGGCCTGTAGAAGCCCGCGAAAGCATCTGTGTTTCGCGGGAAAGTACATGCCCAAATAAGGAAGGCCCCGGGTCGGCTCGACCTGGGGAAGGTGAAGGGAGCAAGACGGTCAGCGGACAGGACAAAGGAGCCTTGTGGTCTGGCCATTTTGGGAGCCAGGCCACCATTTTGGGCTAAGCGCGAGAAACACGCTTAAAACGCCAAAAGGAGCTCAAAACACAAGAAACGATCACTGCCACCATTCCCGTCCGTGATTCACTTGCACCGATCAGTTACAATCCAAAAAGAGTATCTAGGGCCTGTAGAAGGCTAGAGACCCAAGAGAGCAGTAACTTAGCTTACAGTGCCCTCTTGTGTCATGTTGCACGAAAGCCGCAACATGATAAAAGAAACTACGGAAAACAGCGTTTCTCGGTACTGACTGTCTTAAGGGCATGTCAGTTTCCCCGTAAGAATGGAGCGAAAGCCCAGAGGAGTGCGGCAGAAGGCTGTACTTCTCTGGCAAAGTCGAGATCAAGGTGAAAAACAACAGCAAAAAGTTTAGGGGTTGCCACATGGAAGGAAAATTACCCACAATTACGAAATCTTTCCTAACACCTCCTGATTCAGTTAAATGACGGGAAGGAGTCTGTCCTCACCAAAGTTGACTTGAATAGCGAAGAAAGCTTCATCAGCGAAGTAATATAAAAAAAACTCCCAAGAGACCAGACCCTACCCGACATAGAGTCAGTGCAGCAATGGGCATGGGGCCTGGAAACGCCCCGCTCCAAACATCCTCAGCTTAGCAGTTGCATGATCAAAATTTCTAGAGATACCAAAAGCATAGCACATACTTGTTGGGTTGTGCAAGGTGTTCCTTTCACCTTTCATATGAACAGTGACCTCCTCAACCAACTGGAGATCAATTTGGACCCCAGTTATTGCCAAGCCCGGTCCCAACTGGAGAGTAAAGCTCAGGGTCCTGGCAAACCTAAAGAAAGCCTTCCGGTCAGCACTAGTGCTACGGTAGGAAATGGAATTTCAGAAATGGAGGAGAGGTCACCATCCAGGCCTCACTTACACAATCCACCTTCTGAGAGGTAACTTGCTGGCTGAAAGACAAGTGGATTTCCCTCCACATAAACCAGCTAAAGAGTTGCCATGCCAGGCATACTTTGCGGCAAATAGAGGAGACTACCAGAAACCCAGAAGGGGAAAATCCAGAGACCTAAAAAGAATTATTAAAGGTTCATTGAATACGTACAAGGAAAGAGTGTTAAGACCAGTAGTAAACATAGGCTGGGAATATTGTAAATTGTATTCAATGCATGCATCTGCCCCACTACACCCTCGGGGAGAAGAAGTGGGGAAATTTCCATAACCATGCTATGTTCTGTTTTCTAGCACTGGAACTAATAACCACCTAATCACCAAGGAGGACTCCTCGGGGCCCGGAAAAAAAGAACCAAGAGCCCGGAGTGTCGTTCTACACTTCAAACCAGAACCAGCAAGGAGAGCGTGTGGCATCTATCGCTGATAGGAGAAGCAACTGGATTTTTTCACATGGACCGAAAGAAAAATAATACCAAGTGCCCAACTCCCCCCACGACCGGACATCATGATGGAGTCAGGGGGGGATATATGTGGACTATTTTACCCACGCCAATGCACCAC
This sequence comes from Ambystoma mexicanum, assembly GCF_040938575.1. Taxonomy (NCBI): domain Eukaryota; kingdom Metazoa; phylum Chordata; class Amphibia; order Caudata; family Ambystomatidae; genus Ambystoma; species Ambystoma mexicanum. The sequence continues at coordinate 483,343,664 of NC_090932.1, read as the reverse complement.
GCTGCACCCCTTTGCCAATGGTGAAAGAAAACTGGCAAAAATTGAGGCGATAACCACCGTGCGTGCCAAATCAGAAAAATTGTGCATGGTGCATAAACCACAAAAGAGCTGCACACCCTGCCACACACACAGGCAAAGTTGGTGTAAACACAGGAATCACTGCTGTCATCTGTCATCTGTCAATTGTCACATGAATCAATGCCACAGAAGTGGGCTAAAATCCAAAAATGCCCTTAAATACAGCTTCCTGATCAATGGCAATCTTCAAAGTGCTGTTTTGGCGCTAAATTCAGTAATTTTCCACAGTGAATTATTGAAAGGAAAGTGTGCTGAAAACATGGATTCTCCAAGCAGTCAGAGGAATCCAGGCCTCCCTGCCCGGCAGCTGCTTAAGGAAATTAGCTGTCAAACCCATTTAAAGGTGTTTCTTTTTCTAGAAGAAATTGCAAAATCCACTATTTAAAGCATGTTTGTGAAGGGCTAGTTCTTTTAAAATGTTTAAATCCTTTATAAACTTTGCTTGTATTTTATATGTGAAATGAAAAGACTTTAAGTTAAAGGAACCAGTATGGAGCGAATCAACTATTTAATTCTGATCTGACACCGCAGCCTGGGAAGATTCACATTTCAGCTTAACACTCAGTTGCTACAGGAAGGCTTAAGTGATGTTAATGGTTCCCCCATTATGAGAACAAAGAAAGCCTTAGACATTTGTCTCCTGGCCAACCCAAGAACAAAGGACAGGTTGAGCATTGACCTCTGCAAGGAGGGACAGGATGTGGAGGAGGCTTCTCTGTGAACCTCAAAGGTCTGGACAGCTGCTGCCTGGAAACTTTGATGTGAAATCCTTATTTGTGATTAAAGTTTAAAACTCTTTAACTGAGCAACCTAAAGAGGGATAAATCTGAAATTTGGTAGACATTAAATTAATTTCAGCCTTGTGATGTGAAGACATTGATGAAACTTGTACCATTTAAGAAACCAAAGTTATGAAACATTTCTGATTGTGGCAAAACTATTAGTGTTGCAAACTTACGATTGTATGTACATGATCCACTGATAAGCGCCCAGAGAGGTAACAAATTAGAAATGATTAATCCAAACGGTTATGGGTAAAATTGAAAAAAATCCATAGAATGACCAAGACAGCTCTCACAAAGATGCAAAGTGAATGTAAATGTAGACAATAAAATATGAAATATATGTGTCCAATTTTATTAAGGTAAATAATGTTAGAAGTGTACATGTGTGCAAGTGTTATGTTTTGGTAAACATCAAGGTGGTAGTTCCTAAATCCTGTCATAAAATGACAGCTCTGTTCAGACTGCCAACAAAAACAAAGCACATACCTGTAGCCACTCACAACCATGGGGGTGTGTTTTTGAAGTTCTGCCCATGCCATCAACTTTGTAATGGATACATATAGGAGTTGCACTTCACATAGACAGACTGCTTCCAGAACACACTGCTTCCAGAACCCATCCAGATGTCCGCTCAGCACCTTATTCCAGAATTCTTCATCTTGTAGCTGACTCCAGAATTCTTTGAAGATCCAGATTTCTTTGTAGAATCCAGACTTAGCACTGCTGAACTATTGCTAGCTTGACCCAATTGCAAACCTCCAGAACTTAAAAGAATAATTCTGATTCAGCTTGGCTTGCTACCATTAAGGCTTGCCCGCTGAAACTTGCATCCTGTCATCTGCTGTGTCCAGTAACCAGAAGGGGCCCATCCTAATCCAGGCTGAGGCGCAGACCAAAATTGGCCAGAACCGCGCCGCTGATCCTAATCCCTCCAGAGGTACCCTGCTGCCGGTAGACCTGATCCACCCAATGACCAAAGCTGACAGTCCAAATTACTTATAAAGGACTGTAAGTATAATAGGAAGAATAGTGACCCATAATATATTTGCATTGTTTTATCCCTATCTCAACGCATCCCATCTTTAATTCAGAACCATAGTATTTTTAGAATCCTTCTTGCACTGATTTTCTCACCTGTGTTACAAACCCATAACTCCTTGGTGATTTTGATTAATTAAAGTAATTCCCAAACAGAATATCACACATGAAGAGTTATGAGTAGTTGTGAATAATTGATTCCTGTGTGGCATTCTCTTTTTCATAGTCAGTAATATAGTATAAGAAAACCAATCTGTCATTTTTAAAATCGAATAGCCGTTTTCATTTTTGCGCCTATTTTGCAAAATCGCCTCTCACTAAAACCTCTATAACCTCTTCAATTTTAAAGATAGTAACAGAATTTCAACTCTCACTAATACCTAAGAGCCTTAGCTACATCTGCAACTAACCGCATCGGGGAACAGTGTATTTGACCCGTTTATCTCCTATATTGCATAGTAGAATTTTGCCCCAAATTTGCAATTTTAGCCAAAGTTACGTGTCTTTTTCCCATTTCAAAGTGCTTCTTCTATCCCATTCTGATCTAAAGTGTGTACTGTTGTTGATATTATAGCTCATGTGCATTAGGACCTGTTAGAGTTGCTTTCCTTAGAACTTTTCTCCATTTAAACATTTTTGCAAACTTTTGTATTATTTTACAAAGGCATTCTCACCTGTAGTTTAAAGGTTTCATTTGCCAAAACAGTTTTCCTCTCTTGTTTGGGGAGGGAAGATTGCCTATAAACTCTAGAATGTGTCTTTCATTCCTGAATACCTGCTGATTACTCACATTGGTGTAGGATTGCTCATTTGTACTTCAGTACTTTGCAGGGGAATCTTAACCTAAACGCTATCTGTGCACAAAACAAAGCTGTTCTTTTTCCTGCGTGTTCTATTCTGCATCAGTATAAGTGAATTCAATTGCTTTACTTATTTCTGAATTGTATTGTCACTGTTAGGTGATTGCTGCCCCATATATGTCTATAGTAAACTTATGTGTGATTTGAATATTAAATAAATAAATAAATGCATCTTTACCTTTACTAACTAGCCTGATTCCTGGTTCAGGGTGATCTGGGGGGGGGTATTTTGAGACAGGTCTGATATGAGTGGTATATCATTCAGAATATTGAACTTATAGACAAAAATAAATAAGGGTTTCATTGCGTGCTACATGCTAGGCGAGACCTGGGTGAGTGCCCGATTGAAATCCCTTACAGCCAGCTCTCTTCAATATAGTTCCCCTTACACAAGGAGCATCCCTATTGTGTCATGAGGCATCAACCCACCATCCATTAAAGCGGATATTGTGAGTACTACAGTGGTCACGCCAGTGGGCCAAGCAAAGTCAAGGACATTTTTCCTTCCAGAGCTGTACATGACCCATTAGGTTTGCAGGATGAGGAACTACAGAACTAAATGTGTACATGCTGCCCCTGTAACTCCCTACACACTTAAATGCCTTGGGCAGCGAGAAAGTGGCACTGTGGCACCATCACAGGTGTCAAGAATGAGGAAGAACTACTGCTTCCTGTTTCCTTTTGCATGGTGTGCGGGGGGTGGAGGGCCAACATGTTGGTGTGTGAGGTGCTGTTTGAAGTCCGGGACAGCAGGTAACACATAAACAAAGTTTCAGTATGTATGCATGCATGTGAGGGTTTGTGTCTGTAAGTACATTTGTGAAAGATATTAGTCAGCGTGTGTATTGTAGAGCGTGCATTTTTTATGGGTACATGTGTAAATGTGTGTACTTTCATGCATGGCAGGCCTGGGCATGAGCCTGTGATGGGTGGAAGGGCTACGGTGGTTTAGTGGCATCCAACATGGATATATTTCTCAGAGTGGCATACATTTTTCCGGCATTGTGTGCAAATCCACCATTATGACTTTTCTTGCATGTGGATGTGGGGTGGGGGTTAGATTGGTGCAGGGGGCATGGGCATGTTTCTTTCAGAAAGCGGGCATTATAGAATCGCACCGAATTATGAGAAAAGCTAACATGATAAGCATTCTTATTTGGGGTAGGGAGTGTATTGGAGCAGATAGTATGGATGGGTTTTTTAACAGGGGTGTGACATTTATTACTGACATTATTGGTAAAGACATCATGATGAATGTTCTTACATGGGCTTATTAGCTTACATTGTTGCATCCAGTATGGGCATGTTTTCTTACTGTGGCACGTCTTTTTCTACTAGCGTTATAACCAAAGCCAAATTGATAAGTACTCTCAACCCTGACATCCCCACGAATTACAGACCCATTACCACCGTCCCATTCCTACTAAAAATCTTGGATAGAGTGGCTTATTTACAAATCCAGGACTACCTTGAGGCCAATCACCTACTAGGAACTCGCCAATCTGGCTTTAGACCACAACACGGGACAGAAACGGCCCTTGTTGATCTCAAATGCCAGATAGACGAACTCAAAGACAAAAACAAGGCTGCCATCCTTCTACTCCTTGACCTCTCCGCTGCCTTTGACCTGGTCGACCATAAAATCCTGTGCAACCATTTATCTCTGGCAGCACACTTCTCCCACTCTGCAGTCACATGGATCCAAACTTTCCTGGACAACAGAACCATGCGGGTCTTCTCCCCCCTAGCAGCGGCTGACCCCATCCCCATCACCTGCGGTGTCCCACAAGGATCCTGTGTCTCACCTACCCTTTACAATATTTTCACCAAGCCCTTATTCGACAAGCTGGACAATCTGGGTGTCACCTATACTAACTACGCAGATGACACCCAGATACTCCTCACCTTATCAGGCAACTACAACAAGGACGCCAAATGGATCAATGAAGTCTTTTCCATCATTCAGGCATGGATGGCCACACATGGCCTATGCCTGAATGATGACAAGACTGAATTGCTTCTTGTCGGCTCACCGAACACTATCAGTAAACTCTGTCCCGGCTACACTAGCTTCACTATTGACGGTAACACCATACCCATTGCCAAGAGCGTAAAAACCCTCGGCTTCTACCTAGACACGAACATCAACCTAGCTAAACAAATCAACATGACCGCCTCAGCCACTGCCTACACCGGTAAACTTATCAGGGCCTGCAGACCACTGATCTCCCCTAGCAACTGTCTCATCCTAGCCAGAGCACTCATTCAATCTAAACTGGATTACTGTAATAGCCTCTATGTAGGTGCCAACAAAACAGTAATCAATAAATTGCAAGTTTTACAAAATAACGCACTCCGTGCCGCCCTCAATATTCCTAGAAGGGAACACATCTCCGCCACCAGAACTGCCTGCAAATGGTTGTCCATCCAACAGAAAATTGATTTGAAAACCATATGCCTTACTTACAAAGCCCTCAATCATCTTGCCCCACCCTACCTCTCGAACAAATTTACACTAAGACAGAACACTAGAACCACCAGATCGTCCAACTCACTACAACTAACAGTTCCCAAATACTCCCTCAAAAGAGCCGGAGGATCCAGCTTCCCAACCTTGGCATCACAACTCTGGAATTCCATCCCACTGGATATTAAATCCACACCTACTTTCCAACCTTTCAGAACCAAGGTCATTTCCTGGTTAACCAACAAATAACTGTCCTACCACATATGTATGCACTCCGAATGTCCAATTTTATGTATATTGTTTGAATACTCTTATCTATGCCCTATCAACACTGTACTATTGTCTTTTACCTGTAACCTGATGTTCAAAGCGCATATATACCCCCGGGTCAAGAGCGCTATATAAATAAATAAACAAACAAACAAACTCGTATGTGGCCATTCTGGCCTACATTGGTGCAACCAGACTTGGCTTCTTTTCTAGCAATTTCATTCATTTCATAATGGCAGCCAGTATTAGTATGTTGTCTTATAGTGGCATGGGATCATTTACTAGCATTATGAGAACATCCAGTATGTGGATGAGAGTTCTTATGTGGCCATACTGACCAACATTGATGCATCCAGTCTTGATATGTTTTGTTTTTAGAGTGTAATGACATTTGTTTCCATTATTTCATTTGTTGCTGGCATTAGGTGGCAAAACCGCAGGAGTAAGTTCTCATATTGGGATTCTGGCAAAAAACTGGCATATCCAGCACTGACATGCTTTCTTATTATATTATCACTGGCATTATCGGCAAGGCAGACATGAGTATGCTTTTAGATGGGAATACTGGCCTATAATGGTACAAGTAGCATGAACATGCATGGGCCCATCTAGCAAGATTTCATTTCTTCTTATGCAGGCATATAATGTGGGCAAAGTCAGAATGAAAATGTATTGGGAAATGTTCCTGTACAATGTTGGTGGGCTGGCATCTACTGCATTTTGTTCATGTGTTGCCCAACAAATCAATTCCAAACTGGGTGGCTTTTTACCCAATTGTTGTCAGACAGTGTGCTGTAAAATGCACCATTTTATCCCATTATCTTAAACAATTTAATTGGGTGAGAACCATCCTCAACCACCCCTGTTTGGCTCAGACTCCTTCTCTACGATCGATCACTCCTGCCTATTCATGGAAAGCATCTGCACCCCTCCAATTGATACATTCACCAACCACCACTGCCTTTCACTAAAATGGCCTACATGGAAAGAAAGAGTTGCCAATAAGCTAAACAATGCACACAGAATGTGAGAAGTCAGGCCTTTTCACTGAAGCCCATATAATACTATATAGTGAGATAAGTTGATTTGTCCAGAATCATTGCATTGTGTATTGGCAAAGTCAGATTATGAGCCTCAAGACTTTAGTTGCAAAGTTTCAAAAGTGTCTACCTAATCAACTGCCACAATTAAGAGCCCGATTCATGGAACTATTTGCATGGAAAATCGAGGAATTGCATGACAATATGCGCGCAGATCCCTGTTTGGCGATTCATGGAACCGAATGTGCGCGTCTTTTCTGGGACTTGCAAGGCTAATATGCATGTCTGGCACGGTTTATAGTCATAATATCGAAAAAATAATGTCGAATTACAAAAATGTCGAATTCAAAAATGTCGAATTCAAAAATGTCGAAAACACATACATATAATAGAAAAAATCATTATTTCGAAAATAAAATGTCGAAAAAAAATCGAAAAACCAATGTTAAAATAACTATGTATAATGTCACACATACTAACGTTTTTTATTGAGGGGGTCCCCCCCCCAAACCCCCCATCCCAAAACCCTACCCCAACCCTCCACTCCTCCCCATCCCCCCCAACACCCCCCATGGATATACCTTTAACCATTTAAAAAAATTATGTTTTATAAACTATAATTAATTAATTATTTATTTAAACATTAATTCGAAAAAAAATCGACATTTTTGTAATTCGACATTTTTATTTTCGACTAAATGTTTTCGACATTTTGACTTTCGACATTATTGTATTCGACATTATGACTGGATACCGTCTGGCACGTCTCTGCGATTGGATGATTGCTTTGCATGAGACTCCAAGCAGAGTGTGGGTCGGGCCTATGCAGCGAACCAAATAGGGGGCAGAACATGCAGAATGAGGAAGAGCACGTGAAAATGTGGGCGTGTTGAAGGACAGCCAAGCAATCACACGCCCATACCAGCGCAAATACAACCGTATTCATGGATTTGAAAAAAAGCACATGCAAACCCCTGGACCCATACACCACATGATAGCAGGCATAAACTTCAACGTGCCTAGGAACACATGCCTATAAAGCACACAATACACACCAAACGAACGTCTACATCCACAATGAATCCAGCAATAGTCAGAGCCATTGTGCACAGACACTGCAGCAGGAGGAGGATGCCCAGGGCCCAGATCTTCACAACACACCCTATGATTTTTGGGATGTGGATGACCAGGTTTATGGCAGGTACAGGTCCCCCTCCCCATATAATCCTAGACCTTATCAGGGAGTGGGAAGATGTCCTAAAATCACCCACCATCTGCTCTCATACCATTAGCCCCTACAGAAAGTGCTGACTGCACTCCATTTCCTTGCCACTGGGTACTTCCAGCAAACTAGTGCAACAATTGGTGGGATATCGCAGGCCACACAATCACGCTGTCTACACCAGGTGCTGTAATGCATAACAACACGTGCATGTGTTCGCAGACCCATATATATGTACCCCGAACACTGGCGGAAAGGCAGACAGTGAATCAGGATTTCTATGCAGTGGCACGCTTCCCCCGTGTACTAGGTGCAATAGACTGCACACATTTACGCTACAGCCACCCTAATTGATTGAGCACATCTGCCAGAACCCGAAGCACTGGCACTCCATCAATGTGCAGTTAGTGTGTGATGCCAAGGGAAGCATTATGGAAGTGTCTGCTAATTTCCCAGGCAGCACACATGACAGCTTTATCTTCCGCATGTCACCACTGGGCCCTGGTATCTGGAAAACATGGCAGTGCATGGCTTATTAGTGAGTATGAATGGTCATGCACATGCATGCACATCACACACTGAACAATGGACCGTGCCAATAAATGACAATGACAACCATGTACACATGTATAGGGGACAGTGCCTATCCGCTGACAACCTTCATGATGACACCCATCAGGAACCCCACAACACCAGCTGAGGTGAGATGTAATACTGCACATGTAGCCACTAGGGGTATAGTGTAGTGCATATTCCGAGTGCTAAAGCCATGGTTCCGCTCCCGTCACCCCTCTGGTGGGGTGTTGCTATATGCACCACCGTAGTCTGAAGAATCATGTTGGCTACATGTGTCCTGCACAATTTTGCCACACGGCGTGGTGTGCCAGTGGACATGCAAGTGGGATACCGCCCACACCGACAGGCATCACCCATGCCCATGGCTCGTCAAAGGGCATGTGGAGAGGCTGCCCACACACAGCTGGTGCAATCATAATTCACATAAATATCAACCCCTCTAGAGAACACACACTGAAGCCACCTTCCAGGGGCCATTCAATGATGAATTGGGGCATACCCTCCATGCCCACAACACCACCCTGAACATTTCCCCCTGGGAGGGCCAAATTGTGTGTCTATTAGACATAAAACAACATGCACAGACAGAGGCCCCAGATAAGACTTGTAAGCGGGAGTATACCACTACCACTTTACAAAGTATTGAGTGAAATAATTCTGGAGGCTGAACAACTGTACAAATGCCAAATATACAAGAACAAGTAAAAATATGATGCAACAGAAAAAATGCATCAACCAGGCAACAATCAACTCTTAGCACCTAGCCATTCATGGACACCAAAGCAACATGTCCACCAATTTCTATAAGCCAAACAAAATCTGATTGAACACCTTTGGGAACATGTGCACTACAGGCACACATATCCATGTTGCTGTGAGTGTGTAATAAGGGTGCAAGATTCCACATGTGACATACATATCAGGAATAGGGAGACATTGCACCACATGTCAAAATAACCACTGAATAAGAGCCAATTTGTAAGTGAGCAAAAGTAGTTGACACACCCCAAGGGACACATTCACAAAAGCGTCAAATAATGGTGCAAATACACATAAAAACAGCCTGTGAATCATGCTCCTAATAGTACAAAATGGATGTTAACAAACTCATGCAAGGACAGCCCTGAACTCACAATGCGTGTTACACACCAATAAACAGGTTCAGTGGCCAACCCATTCCCTGACAAACACTATGCTCACAATATATAGTCACATCAAAGCAGTCATGATGAATCAGAAAAAAAAGGTGCACTGCAAGAGAAATGCACATCTTACCTCATCCCATGTGAGCCTGCAGCAGCTGGACTATGCAGTCCATCAAACCTCCCCTCTGTCGGCCTGGAAACCACCAAACACATGTTGTGTTTCCTGTGCACGCATGTAGCAGCAACTTCCCCCACAATTCCTGCATCCATCATTCCATGCCAAATTCATCTGTAGATAAATACAAAGCAATGTGAGCACAGGCACCACATCCTTGCTCCCAAACATACAGCAACATGTGCCCCCCCTGAGTGACATGCAACCAATGCATACAATGCAAGGACAGCCCTGCCACCCATCACCATGTGTCCTGGCACACATGCAGCCACATCTGCCCACCTCATACCAATGCAACAAGAATAACCCACACAACGACACCATACCCACACACAACACCTACACTTCCCCCCTGAGTGCCATGTAGTTAAGATCATGCTACAATTACCCATCATCAGGCTGATGGTACCTTTCCAACACATGCATCTGGCCACAGTCACTATGACACTGAAAGTACCACCAAAAAGAGACCATTGAGGTGATGGAAACCCAGGATCACCCTGGAAGTACTCCCAATGCCATGATATGGCATTCCCTCATTAACGTGGCACTGGGACATTGCAGTAAACACTGGCAGGGGAGCCGATGATGTGTAGTCCAAGGTGATGTGATTCCAAAATAAAACCAATTTCACAAAAGACAGGAGCATGCAGACGCCAGCAATTCACCAAGCCAGCTGTCAGACTGGCAGGCAGGGCACTGAAGCAACTGGCATGAAACACACAAGCAGACATGAGAAGCCAATGAGAAACAGTGGTCAAGGACAAAGACGCACAAAAGGGAGCAGGCAACAGGGAAGTGTAAGGGAAGGCAGACTCCACTGGCACAGGAATGCATTTTTGAAAATGTGCTTAGAACTGAAGGTAGCAATTACATGCACTCAGCAACTGTCAACAGTCGTCTGGAAATGTGATTATGTACCATGCCCGGTACATGTTCACCATGGCAAACAACAACCCCTGGACAATGGTGAGTGCCTTGTGCTTGTTGAGAATGTGTCATCCGACAAATAGCCAGCAATGCTGTCATGTGTGTGGACTTGTCTTCGGACAGCACCCCTTGAATGGTGAAGGACTAAGATTGGACTGCCGGCGTGGGTGGACATGACTTTTCAAAAATCATTGCCTGGGATGCCATGTGGCTGGGTAGACACATGTAAAAAGCGCAAGGAAACACTCACCACCACAACAATCACTATGTGTCACAGCACACAAACAGCTGGGTCTGCCACCCTCATGTCAACTCACCAACAAAGGTCCTACAGTGACAGCCCCCCTCACAAATATGACCTCACAACCAGTGCCAACATGATTGTCTTGAGAAAACAGCATGCATAGAACACCAGCCTACTAACACCATGTGTCACATGCACCCACTTAGCTGGACCCGTTAACCTCAATACAAGCAAAACAAAAGTGACCCCACACAGTAACAGACTCCCTGCCCCAAACAACAAGACATGCGACACCGCACGTGCCCTTCACTTACCTGCACAGAGTTCCACCTGGCTTGCATGCACTGCATCACAACTGGAAAGACATTTTAAAACCCCAAATACAAGCATTGCAACAACATAAAGATATTGGACATCCACAAGAATTCATGCAGGCAACCTAAAAATAGGCATGAACCACACAGTGTGAAGGATGACAGAGTGCAAGAGGGAGACAGGACACAGAGTGAGTATTGCCTAGCAGTAGAGTACAGTGCGAGAGAGAGAGAGAGAGAGAGAGAGAGAGAGAGAGAGAGAGAGAGAGAGAGAGAGAGAGAGAGAGAGGGAGGGATAGGTGAAAAGCTCTGCAAGAAGGAGAGCGGCAGGAGCAGAGATGAGCATGGACATGTATGACATCACAGTGGGTGAGGGCAGAGAGAATGTGTCCAAGCGAGGAAGGCAGAGACATGAACACCTTTGCAAGAAGCAGCCTGGTCCGATGCCCTGGAAGGAACAGAAATGGAAAAGTACCACATGGAGTGGGCTATGAATGACAAAGATGGGTGATGGAAAAGGGCAGACTGGCAAAGAATGTACACATGTGAAAGGTCAATCATCAGCTGTACGTCAGACAAACCACCGGCAATACCCACCATGGCATGCAAATCTGTAAAAGAGCCATGTATGCCACATGCCTGCAAAGATGTGCCTACAACAACATACCCATATCCTACACCAACCAACATTAACCCCTATTGAACACCACTGCAAATGGACCTCAAGACAACATGCAGCTGTTCACTCACCCCCCACAAGACTACAAACACTGAGTGAGACTGTATCAGTAAGTGTGCATGGATCCCAGGGTGCACTCACAATTCACACAGGGAGAACAAATGAAGAAAAGCTGTGGGGAGTGGATGATGTTACGCATGCATGGGCACACAATGTGCACTCACAATGTGCACTCACAATGTGCACTCACTGACAGTGCTGGACGAGATGAACAAGGAATGCAAACCAAGAAACACATAGCACACCCTGCTGTAGATAACCAACAGAAGCAAACACTGTGCAAATAGTGATCTCATTGGGCAAAACAGAAGCAGTCAGTCAAGGGTACACATGTGCATTTCTGTCCAACCCTACATGCAGCAAGTCTGACAAACCTGGCCTGTGGAGTCAATGTACAGCAATGGCCAGAATCGTGTCACCCGAGGCTAAGTCATGAAGCAGTGCAGTGGAGGATGAGCATACCTGACACTCAACGTGTGTCGTCCATGTGGAACAGTGGCAGGGCGGGGCAGGTCATGTAAGTGGACAAGGGAGTGGATGGGGAAGTGGCACAGGTTGAAGAGTAGTGTGCACAGGGAGTACATCTGCAGTGCCCGGTCGGATAGATGGTTCCAGGGGGAGTATAAGAGTGTCAGTAATGTGAAATGATCTTGGTCAGTGAGGCAAGTGTTGGAGAACCAAAATACACAAAGTGCATATGCCCAGAGAATGCATGCCCTCAATTAGTAGAAATGTCTAGAATTAATGAAATCTTGCCAATTGCTAAAGTGTAACAAGTGCTTCCCAATCACTTCCATGAATTGCATCAATTGTGTAAGTGCCTCCAGCAAAACAGTGCACCTGCATCGAAGTGTAACTGCACATACCCACACATGTATGGACACACACACACATCTGGACAGACATTCACAGTGACTCAAGGTTTTCCCCCACCTACTAAAAATGTGTCATGCATGCAAAGACCATGGCGACCCATAATACTGACACAACATGAGAGACAGTGCACATGCTCACCTGCAGACAGAGCTGGCATGATGTGATTCCCTCATTACCTCCACTGGGACCTGAACCTCTAAATATGGGAAAGGAAGGCCAGTGCCTGGCAGAGGGCATGGGGACTGTAGGAGGTTTTGTCTTTTGGGGCAAATTCTGGATTTGGCAGTATTGTCTTACCGTAGTAATTTGGCAGTAAACTGGTGGTAAGCTGGCCTTACCATTAGAGATAGTTCAGTATTACCCTATGTTGGTGATAATATGTCAGTCAAACAAGTTTATTCGGATTATGAAAAATCCATTAAACGACCAGAAAGAACACGATTGATCACAAATAAAGTTACAATTCATAAAACTCATCCTAATAATAAAATCACAGGCATTCGTAACCTTAATAACCTGCCACAAACATTGATCAAATAATTACATGAATGATTAAGACCCATGAAAACACTGGCAATATCAGTTAGATAAGAAAGTTGAGCTTTAAATCCCTATTAAAAAATTTTCAGAGTGCTAACTAGCATCTCCCTGCATTAATAATAGACCCTTTCTAAAGAACATCGCTCTCTTCAAAAACATAAGCAGTGCCCACGCTGTGTAGGACGTGTCGGCACTCAATAGAAACACGAGAGCTGCCCTGTGCGAACGTATCGCTGTCTTCTTAAGGGCAGGAATCAAGGTCGCTCTACGAATGCCGGCATAACCAGTACAAAAAAACAACAAATGGGCTAGATCCTCGAGATGATGACCACAGATTGGGCAGCCTGCAGAATCAGGGAAGCCTTTCCATTTGTAGGTATTCCCTTGTAACCTTAGGGAATCAAACCGTGCCCTGGTAATCAGCCACCTATCCTTTTTATGAGGGCTCCAAGTCAGATAGGGTTGTATTCCTGTGAGCCTGCTAATACTGGTGTGGAATTGACCAGATCTGTGGCCATACTCCTCCAGAGTTCTTTTCCTCGCATTAATCTCCCCCAATGCTATTTTATATTTCACCCCCTCACTCTTTGTAATTACTGTGGCGGGTGGGAAGAGGGATCTTAAATTAGCTGCCCCCAGAGTTTTCCAGACATATACAAGCCATGGGATTTTTTCCATCCATCTCTGCCCAGCACAGCATGAATAATGGAATGGCAGAGAGAGGCATGTTCATTGGCCCATAACCGGACCCAAAAAAGAAGTGGAGCCATTGCCCACTGATCCTCCCAGAACTCCACGCCCAGTTCTCTGTGTACAGCTATTCCAGAGACGCTGGGCGGGAGTCCCAGCAGGTTTTTGAAAAATGTTGTCTCCTTCCTTTGTATCTCGGCTGCATTCTGGAAACCCCAAATGGATGCACCATACATACTGGTGGCTACGGTTTGTACTCCGTAGATCTTGGTAATCACATCCAGTGGTTGTCCCTTACACTTGGTCATAAATCTAAAAAATGCCCCCTAGTTGTTGGCTCATCTTGGCTGATTGTTTAGCCACATGGGCTACACCGGTTAATGCTTCTGAGAAACTAATTCCCAGATAATCAAAAGCCTTAACTCTAGGTATGATTTCCCCAACACAAAGCATTGGCTTCATGGGGGCAGAACGTTTTCTGCCCACACAAGCCATAACTGCTGATTTCTTTGTGTTTATTTTTAAACCCAGGTTATTCATAAATATTGCATAAGCATTGATCAGGGCCTGTGGAGCCCTAGGTGTTCTTGCTAAAAGGACTGTATCGTCAGCATAGGCCAGTACCGGGTAGCCCCTACCCCCCAGAACCAGGAAGTCTGCCAGAGTATCAATAAGGTCCTGGGAAAGGCCGTTAATATAAAGACAAAGACAGATGGGGGCCAACACACAGCCTTGTCTTACTCCACACCCCACCTGAAAGCAGGCTGTGCAATGTCCCCCTGGACCACTGCGAACACATGCCTGGTTGTCTGTGTGCAGATCAACCAGCGCCTTCAAAATATCCCCAGGGCAACCCAAGGACCCAAGCACAGCCCAGAGTTTAACTCTGTCCACTTTATCAAAGGCTGTGCTCAGGTCCATGAAGGCCAGGTAAACTGCCTCACCCCGGATAAATACTGAGTTGGCCACTAAGAGGTATAAGTTGAGGCTTTGTTCCATTGTGCCCACACCAGGGCGAAACCCAAATTGGATGTCAGAAAGGATGGACTGTTCACATATCCAGGTTTCAATTCGGGCCAACAGAATTCTTCCAAAGATTTTAAAGGAGGAATCCAACAATGATATTGGCCTATACGCACCTGGATTTGACATGTCCCCCTTCTTGAAAATTGGGAAAATTATCGCCTTTTTCCAGGAGGGGGGATACTTCCCCGATCGAAGGCATGCATTAAACACCACCGTTAAGAGTGGGGCCCATAAGTCAACAGGATCTTGAAATAAATCAGAGGGGATCATATCAGGGCCCGGGGCTCTATTATGCGCTTGAAGCCTAATGGCCTTTTCAGTCTCCTCCACCTCAAATTTCAGGCATGGCCCAGCATAGTCATGGTACACCTGTATACTTGTTGACCCAAACAAGCTCCTAAAATGAGTTAACCAGGCTTCTTCTTCCACATGGGTACCACTGCCCACGTTGGACCAACAACTCTCCGGCCCATTTTTTACAAAGGCCCAAAAGGCCTTCTGGTCCCCCCTCATTGCAGCACTCAGAAAACCTTCCCACGCTAACCCTTCCAACTCCAGTTTCCTCCTCTTTATCTCAAGGCTATACGCCTTCCTGGCTGTGGCAATCACAGATCTGCTGCTCAAAACATCCTTGAGTGTCCGCAGCAGGGATTTCTTCGCCCTTTTACATGCCTCATCAAACCACCCTCTCTTCGGTGTCTTCCCCGTGGCCCTTGCAACTATGGTGAATTTGGTTGTGAGAGCGTCTGTCAGTTCTACAAATTTCTCAACTACACTCTCTGCATGTAAGTGGTCACCCAAAATGTCCATCACAAGGGGCTCGTTCTCACCAATTGTTTTATAATGCAGCTCCTCCTCTTGGATTTTCCCCCATTTTATTCTTCTTGAGCCCGTAGGCACTCCCAGCAATGGGCTGGGGGCTATATGCTTAGAGGCTCCTTCTCCCAGCAAGCCCTTGAGTGACAGGCAAAAAGGATGATGATCACTATTGAGGTCTGCTGATACCTCAAAGCTTGCAGCATGTTCCCAAAGGTTCACTGAAATACAAAAATAGTCTATGGTAGAGCTGCCTTGATGGCTATTAAAGGTCACTTCCCCAGGAATATCTGGAGCTAAGCGGCCATTTACTATACGAAAGCCCCATTCCAACAGCCAAAGGCCAAACTGTAGGCCTTTTTGACAGGTTCTCTCATCCCTCATACACCTGGGTGGGATATTCTCCACCATATCTTCATAAGGGTCCAAAATGTCCCTTTCTACCCCCCCACCCATTTTGAGGTTGAAGTCCCCCCCACACATAAGAGATGACTTTGTTCCTGCCCTTATGCAGTAGGTCCTCTATAAAACTCTTGGCCTTAGTTAATCGATCAAGATCAGATATATGGGGGCTGTTATAGAAGTTGATAATACATATTTCTTTCCCTTTTTCCGCTATTAATAGCACCACCTGCAAAAAATCCAGCCCTGTCGGAATCACCTCAAACCTGCATTCTATGGATGCCTTGATCAAAATACACAAGCCACCATAATATCTGCCTCTCAGCTTTTTCTTTGCAGGGACACCAAAGGAAACAAAACCATCAAGATGTGGGGGTTCAATAGCCCAGGTTTCTTGGAGTAGAATCACTGAGTTTGATTGCATAAGCTCACTAACTGGCCCCAAGTTCATCTTCCTAGTTGACCCCGCAATGTTCCACGAGAGTAGACGTAGCTCCGAGCTCTTACTTAGAGCACCTCCCTCAGATGCAGATGGCATTCGTAGGGCTGCACTGACCTCAGTCACAGCCTCTTGTCAAACTACATCCTCACAGGACGTTAGAATTTCATAGGGATTGTCTATTGGCACGGAGACCATATCATTTCTCTCCAGAGCATTACGTTGTCTCTTATTCGTGGGGATGGTACTCCAGCCGGCCAACAGTGGGTTGGTTTGGCCCGGCCGAGCTGAGGCAGTGTTCCTCTCAACAGGACCCCTGCCAGTCCTATTGTCCATGGACTGGTTATGCACCACCTGCCCCATGCTCTGAATATAGAAGTAATCCAGGGGAAAAAGTTTACTCACCAATTTATTACCATTGGGCTTGAGACCCCGGACCAAATTTGTGTTCAGAAGATAGTCAGTTATTTGTGGGTCAGAAAAGGTTACCACCACACAGTCCCCATTCAGGCACTATTCCCCAACCAACCCACTCGCCTTGCCATACGGATAATTTTAGGGTCAATCTTGGGCCCCATCAGGTTCGAATTTATCCAGTGGGATGCCTTGTTTATCAGGGAAAGTGTTGATTCAAAACTCCCCGAGGGAAGCCCAGGTAATCCGGTAATGACCCCCACAAAGGGGACTGCTTCTGGTGGTAAATTTAGGGTTGTAGCGTTTCCCTGTCCATTCCCTGACCCCAGTGCAGAAGCACTTTCAATCTGGTTACTACCCGATGTATCTCTTCCCGACCCCCTCGTACCCTCTTGTTCGACAGGAACCACCTCTGGTTCCCCTATGGCAGCAGCAACAGCTTGTCTGTCTAGTATATCAGAGGCCTTGTCACCAGAGGAAACACCGCCAGTTAGGGATATAATTGTGGGGCACTGACATTGCCTATCAACTGCTCCCCTTTCCTCAACAATACTGACTAAATCACACAGTTTGAGGGAGACTACCCTAATTGAGTCATCCATAATTGCAAGAGTATTTAAAACACCCTCTTTTAACCCTCTCAAGGAGGTCAGCAACTGTTGCAGGGGTCTCAGTTTTTTATCTAATAGTGCCTCAAGCCATTCTTTAACCCCCTCACAGTCTACGGAGCTATCCAAACTTGCGGCTTCCCTAACCTCATACGCTAGGGTATTAGTTCCGAGCACCCCCTCCCTGGGATGTTGGTTAGGCAGTGGCGCCTGATCTACCCCCCCTCCATTATTGACCCCGAGTGCCGCCCCCCCAGCCAACACGGGGCCAGGACAGATATCTATTGCCCCCACACACTCGTTTCCCGGTCCCTCTGCCCGGGGGGCAACCTCTCTTGTGGCTGCCCCTGCTGCATTCATGCAGTTTACTATTTTATTGGCCATAACATCCATGTAGGAATCCAGGGATCTTTGTGATGTATTTGGGGATAATTTCGCTTCTTTGGGGACAGTATTGGGGGACATTTTTTGCCCGTTTCCCTACAACCCCCTCTTCCACCCCGTCCCCTGCTTTCCTCTTCCCCATATGGGGGTTCTGGGGCTATGCTCACGGCCCAGAAACCCAAACTCCAACCGGTCGACTTGACCAAAATAGCTGAATGCAATATGGGGTCAAAGTCACAGCGCACAGAGCATGGCAGAAAACTCACAGTAGGTACTTAATGAATTTATGCCCTGTACTGTCAATGCGATGACCCGGATCGCGCTGGGTTGTTGTACCTTTTAGAGGGTAAGGGGGTAAGGGGGAGAGTGGTGAGGAGAGGAAGAGAGAGAAAACAAACTCACGCCCTCTCACTCTGAGGAGGGGTATGACACCAGGTTAGGAGGAGAAGGAAGAGAGGAGGAGAGGAGGAAAAATCTTGCGACCCCCTCGCAGCCTCCTTGCTAGGGAGAGAGAAAATTAAAACGCAGATAAGAATACTAGATAAAAAGGTAAAAGATTTCCACCTGTTACAACAACAAAAAAACAAGAAAAATAAAATCAGTAAAAAAATACATCAAATAAGCATTTGTGACATATGTTCTTAAATATTAAAACTAAAACTTTAAGATCCAGTATCCATTGTCCCTTAAGCCTTGTGTGGGCAAAGTCAGACAGTATACACAGTATGGCAGTAAACCTGTAGTCTTAGAGTCCTTGAGTCCATTAGCCGGATCTGCAGAGGAGGCACATTGAATAACGCACTCCAGAAACCCAGACCCAAAACAACACAAGTGTCACTGAGGCTGGAGGGTGGGGGAACGATCGACAGCTTAAGGAGCTGCCAGAGTCTGTCTCTCCCCCCCGCCCTCCAGCAAACCTTTGCTAGCAGGGATGTACAAAAAACGGCAACTCGGCAGCCCCAAGCGAAACTGGAGAAGCAGACGTACCCAACGCAACTGCTATGCCGGAAGACAGGCGTTAAGGTTCCACAGCTACTCGCACCTCCCTTGCATAACAGTTCGCAAGCTTACCCGCTGCGAAGACACACGCGGCTTCCAGATGAACACAAACAGTAAAACAGTAAATAATGCGCACAGCCCACTCGTCACCTTGTACTCCTGTACTCCTGACGCGAAGGACATAAAGGACTCAGCTGGACTCCGCGCGCTCCGCGCTTCCCGGGGTATTTGTGTAAGAGTCTCCTCCTCCAACCTCCAGTAGAAAGGATTAACCCCTTGTGGTAACACACGAACACAGAGCTCCTGAGGACGTAAAGGACTCAGCTGGACTCCGTGCGCTCCGTGCTTCCCGGGGTATTTGTGTAAGAGTCTCCTCCTCCAACCTCCAGTAGAAAGGATTAACCCCTTGTGGTAACACACGAACACAGAGCTCCTGAGGACGTAAAGGACTCAGCTGGACTCCGCGCGCTCCGCGCTTCCCGGGGTATTTGTGTAAGAGTCTCCTCCTCCAACCTCCAGTAGAAAGGATTAACCCCTTGTGGTAACACACGAACACAGAGCTCCTGAGGACGTAGAGGACTCAGCTGGACTCCGCGCGCTCCGCGCTTCCCGGGGTATTTGTGTAAGAGTCTCCTCCTCCAACCTCCAGTAGAAAGGATTAACCCCTTGTGGTAACACACGAACATAGAGCTCCTGAGGACGTAAAGGTGATAATATAGTGTTAGCTTATATTGGCGGTAATTTTAATGTTATCTTATTTTTGGTGGTATTTCTAGAATTACCTTATTTTTGTGGTATAGTGGTGAACATGTTTTTTATACTACCGCCCCATCGTAGAACAAACTCTTCCACATTACAATTGTGACCCACCTTTGGCTGACTGCAGGTACATTGTGAACCTAGCACCTTTAGGCAACAAAGTGAGGTTATTCAGAATGCCACTTATTGCATGTAACTCGTGTTACTGACTTATTTACATTCAGTAACTTATGTGTTCTGGGGCACCGCCTTCTCATCACAGCATGCAGAGAAAAGTGCATCCACACACACACATAACCTTCTGTCTTGCTTATTTGTATATATATAACCTTGTCCTAAACTTGTCCCATGTGGTAAATGAGGTAGAAAAATTCTTTACCACATTGGTATGACACTAGGATTACCCACTGACTTTTTCCCCTAATACAGTAAACATGGGAGACATAAAAACAAAGTTGTTATAATATTGGTCTTTGTTATACACAATCCAGATTATTACAATTACACATATGCTTACCAACAGCGAGCATAACCTCGTCTTCTAGAAAATGAACACAGAAGAGAAAACAAGTACATGGCAAAATGGAAGAAATAAAAACAGTGTATGCAATTTTCTGAAACACATGCAGCAAAAAGATATAAAAATAAAACACCTTGCAAAATGAACTCAGAGTATATCACTTTCTTACCCAGTGCAGACATGCAGAGAGAAACATTACATTTTTCTTTTAAACCTATCTCACTACACTGACTTTCAATAAGTGTAATGCATCTCATACATTCTCACACTCATCATCTTTGAGACCTGACTCACCAAAATGTGTGAAGTCTGAATCTTTTTGCTGCCAGGGCTTTATCTATGGGAACCTCCTTCACACAGCTCACGGGTGCAGCTTTCGGAATTTCTTCCACTTCAATGCCAGCAGCCCAACAACTCTTTGCACTGCCTGCCAGGTATCTTCAACACTGCATTCCCAGAGCCCACGTCCAGGAAGGGACCAACAGCATTAGAACACCTGGAAGGACTGACTTTTCTACCCAGCTCAGCTGATTAAAAAAACTATGGCTGTCTGTCAAACTCAGATACGCCTCCACTGACATCATCACTGCCACCTTTTGATTTCTACCAATCATATTTCAAGAATGTCATAGCAATGAAACTTCAATTAACAAGCAACTGTTTCCCATTTATTTCCTGCCGTGCACATATTTCTCCTCTCCATGGAAGAATACTAAATGGAATGAATCTCACTGTGTTTAATGAACTGCATTATGGGGGTAATTCATAGAATTCAGCGCACAAGTGGTGAACGCGGCTGGCGCACAGTGTGCACGTGTGGCAGCCTGCACCAGCCACATGCGCCAAAATCCATTTCCGCGCACAGCGTATTCATGGATTTTAAGATCCATAACCAGCCGTGGCGCAGAGTGGCGCAGCACCCTGCAGCAGCGCCAGTTACGCCCCAACCCCTCCCCGTGCGCTATGAACAGTGCACAAATCCCGTACATGGCGCACAGGCCAGCGGACCAGCATACAGCCCCCCAACCAACAAAATGTCTGTAAAACTCTCCACGGACAACTCCGAATACACGTACCCCGCTGCGCAGGGAGAAACACACGCGATAGGCCCTCTGCGAGCGGGGTACGTGTATTTTGGGTGTGCGCAGGAAGTCTTAAATGCGATTGGCCTTGTACGAGCGTGGTACATGTATTTCGGGGGGTGCGGGAAGTTTCACACACGATTGGCCTTGTGAGAGCGGGGTACGTGTCTTTCGGGGGTGCGCGGGAAGTCTTACATGCGATTGGCCTTTTGCAAGTAGAGTACATGTATTTCGGGGGTGCGCGGGAAGTTTTACACACGATTGGCCTTGTGCGAGCGGGGTACATTTTCCCCCCCTCCCCCTGCTAAGGGTAAGATGTGTGCTCCTGGAGGGGAGTCTTTCCTTGGTCACCTGAACTGAACAAAAACAATTTTCACTACAGCTTCCATAATCCTTAGAGACTGCATTAGCAATTTAATTGGATTCACCTGAAAAGCAAGGCAGCACAGCCTCCCTGAAGAGTGTTGGGACACGAAAGCGCTAGGAGGAGGAGAACAGCAGCAGAAATGCAGCAGAAGGGATCCCAAATCCTTTCTCCCTGTGAATATTTTGGCAGCAATTGGGATCTAACCCAGTGATTTGGACACTTTTGGGATTTAACACAGTTATATATTTTTTCTTTCTTCAGGTAGTATATTGGCCAGGAATTGGAGTGCGCGCCTCACCCACCTTTTTTTACATGTAACTAACTATATACAATGGCGGCGGGCAAGTCCTGCCACTCACTCTGTGATGTTGTGGGCCAGGGCATCATCGAACTCCATGTCTATTTCCTGTAGGCGGGACTGTGTCCTGGCCCCAAGGTCTCGCAGGGATGCACTCATGGCCTGTTCCAACTCCCTGCGAGTTGCCTCGAGGCACTCAGCCCGCCTCACCGCCCAACGCATTGAGAACTCTGCCCTGACCATGGTGAGCCGCACCTCTTCCACCAGCCGCCGCTCCGCATCTATCCGCTGGCCCATCCGCAGCCAAACGGAAGACACTCTCATTCCAGGGTTCTCCTGCCCTCTGGCCGATACCTGCCCCTCTGATGTTGATGGCCCTGAGCCATATCGCTCCCACCTAGAGCCTGCTGCTGCTGCTGTCCATGTGCCCTGTCCGATGATGCCTGCACATCCTCCATCTGCTGGTCTCCAGTTGTTGGGGTGTCCACCCCTGCTGGGCCACCGACTCCCGACTGTGGCAGGGATGGGATCTCCACCAAGCTGGCTGTGTTGGTCAGACCAGGTCCACAGGGGGCCCTGGTGGAATCTGGGCCGGAAGACAGCAGAGAGAACGGCTGGCGCATAGATTCCACAGAGGAGGAAAGGTCCGCCAGAGTGCACGACACATATAGGAACCCACCGACCATGGCCCCTCCCAACTGTGCCACGTTGCCATCCAGCTCTTCGTGATGGCGTGCGTGGTCCCCCCCAGGAAGCATGCATGTCATCACAAATTACACGCGTGCGCAACACGACACCAATCAGGACGGAGCCCATACGGTCATGGGACTCCTCGTCCGCAGGTAGTGTTGAGCCAGATGACGTGGGCCTCCCCCCTACCTGCGGATGGGCCTGGAATGGGGCATCCCTGCTGGTGCATGGTGGTGCAGTCACAGGGTCAGTGCCAGCAACATGCACAGGCCCTTCCACAGCGACCTGTGCTGCCTCCTGACCCTGGCTCTGGACTGCACCACTTGCACCAGTGGTACTACTCCCACCAGGCCCCATGTGCGGCTCAGTAGTGGCCTCCTCCTCCTCTGTGGAGACCACCAACCTGGATGTCTCTGCACCGTCTTCCGCCATTGCAAGCCCCTGTGGGGGCTCACCCAGCCCTTCCGCTACAGCCGTAGTGGCAGACGCGGCACCAGTCCCCTCCCTCCCGGATGATGGTAATTCCTGGGAGGGTGTCTGGGCCTTGCGTCGCCGCCCGGTGGAGGCATCCCCGCCGCTTAGCTCCACAGCGCCGTCTACGCCCTCTTCTTCACTTGACGCTGCATAGAGGGAGACATAGAATACAAGCATCAGGGTACTGTACAATTGTCCCCTAGACAGAAAGCAATAACACATGAGTGGCACTGTCAAACGTCACTTCCATCCTGTCCCTCCACAACACATGGGTCAATGCAGGCAACACACATGCAGAAACAGGCACGGAGCATGCAATCAACATCAGCATCCATGTACAAGGGCCTCTATTAACATAAATGTTGCCTTAAAACTCACATGCATCATGGCTCATACTGATCCCATGCAACACATGACCGGAGGGTCATGCATCATGGCTCGTACACCACAGACACAGTGGACACAATGGTGACCAGACTGCATGAGTGAATCTACACATCGTCACGGACATGTGTCATGCATCCATAGCGTTTCAAAGTCACACACACACTTCTCAGACACACAGACATGCACACCATACATGTACATGAGAGTAGCACCCATCTCTCACCCCCCACCCATGTCCAAGAACAGTTACTGGCATGCATTCATGTGTGCATTCCCCATGCAGCTCCCCATGTCTCATTGGAACACATGCACCATCCATGTGGTTCACGCATTACTGGTCTCACATGCATTACCATGATGTCCCGGCGCACACACATCCATACATGGCCTATGTTACACATACAGGCAAGTAGCTGACTACCAGCACACTGCAACAAGCCCTGTTTCACACAACAATGCATGGCCACTTACCGCTCGACTCCAGACGGGTCTTCCTCCGAAGGATCTGGGCGTGGAGCGCGGGGCTTATGCATTCCAAGACCCTCATCTGGATGTTGCTCAGGTGGACCCGGCACCCCTCTGCATCCTCTGCCTTCACGAGGCACCGGGCCTTGTTGAGAGTCCTGGACCTGAGGACCTCCAAGCGCTTCCGGACATGCTTGAGGTCGCGGGTTGCCACCCCCTCCGCGTTGATGGCAAACATGACGTCCTCCCAGATCCTCTCCCATCCTTCCTTGTCGGCGCGCGATGGTATGAAGAGGGCATCATAATGCCCCAGGACATGCTCCACCAGGACACCAACTTCCTTCTCACTGAAGCTGGTGGCCCTCTGCCTCTCTGGCTGGGGGTCGCAAGTGGTCTCGGATGGTGTTTGCCCTGACATGGCGACCCCCGAGGCAGGTGTGGGTGGGCAACTGGGTCCTGGGGCTGGGCTGTGGAGCAATGGTATCACAGTCGGTAGTCTTCTGTTCCAGCAGGGGTGGACACAGCAACTGGTCCCCTGCAGATGGCTGACGTGCAGGCACCAAATAGCACGGCATGTGGGGTGCAGGCAGGCAGCAGCAGATGGCAGGTGGGAGCTAGCTCGGGGCTCTTGGGGGCAGGAAAATTGCCTTTTGTGCAGGAGCATGGTCTTCCGTGTGTCCTCGCGTGGCCAGCTTGATACGGAGTGATTTGGCATGTGAAAAAAGTGCACATCAGTGCGTAATTCGAGGAAAGGCCCTTAGCTCATGAGCGCGTCTGTGACGTTATGCACGCGGACGTTTCCCTCGTGATGGGTGCTTAGTGATTCAGCACATGAAAAAACAGCAGTCCACGTGTTAATGCATGTAATCCGAAGAAAGGGTCTAAGCGCGTATGTGTTGTGACGCGCACAGGCATTTCCCTCAGCACGTGTTAAAGGTGAGCGGGTCCCGGCAGTTCGCTGTACGTGCCTTTCGTGGAGACCGACGTGTGTGTTGCTACTTCGTGTTGTTTCACGCACCATCACTACTTGACAGCTATCAAGGACGTATCTCTTATTTTGGCGGGGGTATTGGCTATGCATGTTTTTCATTATCACGCTAGTCTGACGGTGAGTCGCGCATGCTATTTTTCCCACTGTGGGTGCCCCTGTGTATCGCGTACCCGTTTTCGAGGTCATAGTAGCCTGCGTGTCCCACGCATATGTGTTTTATGTGTCCCTGGGTGCCACCGCGTACTGCCGGAGGTTAATTCCACACATGTGGGCTACCGGGGAGTGTGCACAGTTTTACTGCAGTTTTGGGGTGCCTGAGCATTGCGTGACCCGTCAATTCATCACCGGGGTCATATACAGCCTTGCAGGTGCAGGGGTGCTTATAACATCTTGTATCCCACCCCCTTCACCCCAATTGCCCAGGACAATTGTGGTGTACACCTCCCATTGGCACTTCTCCAACTGTGCCGGCACTACTCCATCTGTGCCATGGTTGGGAGGCCACCAAAGGTGAGGTGCGCCTCAGCTGGGCGTACTCCTCGTGGCGGGTGTGGTCAGGGACGTGGCCGGGGTGACCAGGGAGTAGGGGGACTCCAGGGTGTCCAGGGTGGTCGCAGAGGGGGAAGAGGCAGGGGTGCGCCACTTCAGCACAATGATGCGCCTTGTGTTGGTGCAGTCATGCCACCGCCCCTGCGGCTCCGGTAGATGCAGTTCTTGCATCTGGCACTGGCGCCCGTGTGACCCGGCAGTCCATTTCATCGACTGCCATGGGCCCAAGGGTAATGGTAGCTGCAGGTGCAGCTGTGGACACCACCACCCAGGCTCAGGGTCTGCCAGCGCAGGCTGTGTTTTGGCACTTGAAGAGTCCCTGGAAGATTTCAAGCAGGTCAGGAGGAACATCGTAGGTGCACGCAGGGCTGTCTTGACCGAGACACGTGTCCCTGGGGCAGCAATGTCATCTGCTGCCCCGACCAGCCGGGTGTTGGCAAGTTCAGGGGCAGATGCAGCCAACAACACCCCGTTTGTGAGTCTACCAACCAGGACAGTCACGGTCAATGACCCTGGCACAGCGGATGTTGCTGCGCAGGGTCCATTCCAGGGCACCCAGCAGCCACTGATGCAATTCAGGCCTTCGGTCGCCCTTCAACCTGCCACTCCCTTGGTTCAATCCACCGGTCCCACTGGCCATACTGATAAGGGCGGTATTCGCCAGCCAGGGTCCGCGCCACCATCCAAGAGGAGGAAGGTTGCATCTGCAGCACAGGCTGGGACCCGAGACACAGCCACGGCCTCCTGCAAGTCAAGGAAGAAGCCTTTCTGCAAGCAGGAACTGGACTCCCTTGTGGACTACGTGCAGGCCCACAGACGTGACATGCTAGTGGGGCCAAATTGTCAAACTACGGCTGCCCATCGGAATACCCACTGGAAGCATGTCGCGGATAATGTGAGTGCATTCAGCCATGAGGTGCGCACAGCTGCCGAGAGCAAGAAGTGTTGGAATGACCTCAAACGCAGTGCTAAGGCCAAGCGTGCCTCTAATTACAGCATGACTCTGGTGACTGGCGGTGGGCCACCACCTGAGGAGGATGACTTCACTCCGCACGAGGCACTCGTTGCGGAGTTCATACCACAAGAATTGGTCGAAGGAGCTGGAGAGATGCAGGACTTTGATGCCCAGTCCAGTGAGTATTGTTGCGTGTATGTCCAGCCCTTGTGTGTTTTGCCTGTGTCATGTGTTGTGCTTGACTGCCACCACATGCTATGTGTACATGGTTCTCATGTGCTAGTCATGCAATGCTTCACTGACACATGCTTGCTGTGCAGGGTGGTGGACATGTAGAGCAGACGGGGACTGTCCTCATCACCACACTTGCACCCTACTCACATGTTAGTCACCCAGATGCCCCTCTGGTCCATGTTCCTGCTCTCTGGCCCTTCTGCATGTAGCCAGGGGTGGTTTTCCTCTAAGCACTGGGACTATGTCATTGCATGACTGACGTGCATGTGTCCTCTGCCTGCATGTGGGTACTCCATGTAGGCATGCCCCCTTGCCCATCCACCCCCCCCTGCACCCCAATTACACCATTGCACTGTTGTTGGCGTACTGCAATGGCCTGTTCAAGCCTCCTGTGTACATGCTAACTTTCATCAGCCAACCTACCAGACACATGCAGTGGGGTACATCCTCTGCCCTTCATGCAGGGTGTACCACTTGGACTGTGCAGATGGCAGATGCTCTGCTGGGACATGAGTGCCCATTCATGCTCCATGTGCATTCCATGCATGCCCCTATGTGTCCTTGCCTGTATGATCATTTTAGTACGTGTCTTGTATGAGCAACATTTCATGGGATTTCTGCAACCATGCAAGGCATCCCTGCATTTTCACTGAGGGGGGGGGGGTTGCTTGTAGCCATGCAACCCATTGCATGCACATTGCACGTGATGCCTGAACTGGCCCTTCCACTGGCTTCACAATTTTTGATACACATCATGAAGTACTTGTTCATGTAGATAGTGAGTAACGTACACATGTTCTGCACTGCATCAACCCGCTTCTGAGCCATGTAACACCGTTCTACATGCCTACTCACTGATGCAATGTCAAATTGACCAGGCATGCATGGCAGGTTCTCTTTTGTGTGTGACATGTCTGCTTCATGTGTTGGCTGTTTGTGTGATGTCTATGTGTATGTGTGTCATGTGCTTCTAACATGTGTACTAATGTTTTTTTCTCTCCACTTTTCAGATGATGACGCAATGGAGCCAGAAGATGGTGTTGTCATGCCAGGCACAGGGATGTTATCACAACCACAACCCAGCACAAGTGGGGGTCGTGGGGTGGTAGACCACGAGAACCCACGTGTGCTTCAGACCATCTTGTCTTTGGCTGGCAATGAGCCCAGCCCAGATGACCACTCTAACAGCCATGTCGAGTTGGATGTGCATCAGGGCCATACGTCAGGGGTGAGTGATTCTGATTTGGACACTCCTCTGTCCACGACACCTGCACTGAGGGGCCAGACAGTGGTGGGACCTGCGCCTGTGGTGGATCAGGACGCAGGGTCACCCTCCACACCAGTCGCTGATGTGCCTGGGCCATCACGTAGATGGGGGCATGTAGTCGTGCAGCCGCGGGCGGTGCCAACCCAACGAGGACAGCCGGTCCTTGGGTCCCGCAGGTGTCAAGTCCAGCAACACAGTGGCCGTGCGTCACTGAGGTATACTGAGTGGGAGCAAGACATGACTGCCAATTCAGAACGTCAGGGGGCAGCACTTGATAACATTGCTGAGAGTATGGAACGTGTGGCCCAATCTGTGCTCCCCCCTGCTAGGCAGGTTCTTCTCCAGCGGCAGGCAGCGCAGTCCATGGCCCGCTCGGTCAGGCTGGGCATGGCGGCCTCAGACAGGGCACGCCAGGCTGAAATGTTGTCTCTGCATCAAGCAATTGCTGCTCACGCAGAGGCACACATGAAGGCCATGGAGGGTTAGTATGCTTCCCTCCGATTCACTCTGGGAGTCCTCTTGATGTCCCAGAGGGAGCAGTCAGAGGAGAGGTTTCAGCAGCTTGAGCGTACCATCTCGGCTGAGCTACGTGCTTGCCGGGAGACACATCAGTTGTCCAGCCATACCACGCAGGAAGAACTCCGTGTTACATGTGTTACCTTGCAAGAGGAAGCACGTGTATCACGGGAGGTTCTGCATGCAGACCTGCGTGTCATTGCCGCACAGAACCAGGCTCACCTGTCCAGCAGACTTGCTGCCGACGATGGGCAAGCTGTGCCTAGGCGTGGTCAGGCTCCTGTGCCACGTCGTCCTTTACAGGATGAGGCAGACTCGGACGACAAATTATCTTCCACACAGGTCGTGGTGTGCAGGCGTTGAGCCCATGGAGGTTTTTTTTTTGTCTCAACATCATCGCATGTGGGTGTTGAGGTGCACCCTGTACCTCCCCCCTCCTGGGTGCCTCCCCCCTAGGTTGTATGTGGACATTTTTGATTTTTCTTTTAGTTTAGTTAGTTAATATTGACTATTTGATAGTTATTTTAATTAGGTTATGTAGGTTGTTCATTGTTAGTTTCATTAGTTAATATAGTTAAATATTGTTTGTCTATTGTGCATTCATGTGACAGTGTGGTGCTTTGTGGCTTTTGAAGGCATCCACTGTCTGTTCCAGCTGGGCCCTTCAAGCTTGTTTCGTGTATGCGTTTGCAGCTTGGGGTCCTGACTCACATAGGCCACTCCTGCTTCCCTTCTCCATGGGCTCGCTAGGATGGTTCAGTGTAACAAAATATTACACACGGACTTTGGACTTTCCTCGTAACTGTTGCCTGTCTGCTGCTGTACTACTTGTGTTAACACCGCTAGTGGGGATTTGTTGCGTTTTATCCACCCCATGTCTGTGATCAATTTGGGTGAGTACATGATTGATGTCTCCATTAATGGATGTGGATTGTGATGTATGTTCTTTTCTTGCCTGTATATGTGCTTGATGCACTTCATGCTGTAGACAGTAGCCTGCACCCTTGGCCTGTCAAAGTGACACTGATGGTGGGAGGAGTTTGGATGTAGGTCTGTGACCTGGACCAGTGACAACCAGCATGAAGACACACACAGGGAAATTTCATGTCTTATTAATTTATTTCATGCCCTTTCTGCAGGAAGATGAGCCTCCAGACTACCCTTGCCAGCAGACACAGGGACGACTAATCCAGAGAACTGGGCACATTCGGTGGTGCAGACGTGTGGATGTGTGCGCAAGCAGAGGCACAGACGTCCAACAGAAGCAGACGTGTTTCCAGGATCTCCAGCCAAGGTGAGCAGCACAAGGGCTGACACCGCAGCCAACCTTCCACCAGGCCACTTGCACATGCATGCTAAGTAGCACCAGTGCTGGGGAGCTTTGCCAGGCATTGTTGGAGAAGCACACAGTACAGCTGGCATGCGTTGAGGGCCAAATGCCAAGTGGCTTTACAAGTTGTCAGGGGGACATGCAGGGGCCATTAAACATATTCTGGAGTACCCCCTGCTCCATTGAAGCATAGTTATTAGGGTTGTAGCATTCCTAGCCAGATACTGATACAACGCACAGGGACTCCCAGCGAGGCACAGACTTGTGGGCAGTGCATGTCATTTGCATGTACTAATTGGCAGGTGCACTACCTATTGAAAAATGCGGCTGCCAGAACACAACTTGTACTGAAGTTGCACCTTGCTATACCCATCTAGCAGCTCACCCAGGGACCATTGTATCATGTGTGATTCTTGAACCATTGGTCTTCCATTTCCCTCACGATCACATGCGCCTGCCTTACTGCATTGACAGTGTATGAACAATCGGTGGGCCAAGCTAACGTATAGGTACAAAGAAGTAGAAAGGGGTGTTTGTTTGTGGAGAAGTCACTTACTTTGGGGCATGGATGGGGTTGTGTGTGTGTGTTGTCATCACACATTCAGATTAGTAACTCACGCTCTCTTTGCAGCATTGAAGTGCTCCTGTTACCGGACCTGAGAGTGCGCAGGCAGGAGGCCAGCGCTCACCCCAGAGATAAGTCTCTCTTTGGCTTGCATTTGACTATATTGGTACAATGTGCATGAT
Source organism: Ambystoma mexicanum (assembly GCF_040938575.1). NCBI lineage: Eukaryota > Metazoa > Chordata > Amphibia > Caudata > Ambystomatidae > Ambystoma > Ambystoma mexicanum. Next base: position 483,312,956 of record NC_090932.1, on the reverse strand, counting down.
GAACATGTTTTCTCAAATTGAGTATGTGTTTTTGTGAATAGTTGTATTTTGCCTACATTCCCTTGTAAATCCACATCCACTCTCCTGCCCCTCTTTCCGGTTCTCCTGATTACCAATTCCTGTCCATGCTACATATCCCTGACCTTCCTTCCCCGCTGGGGTCTCAGAGGCCTCTGTAAGTTTGACCTTGCAGGCGCACAGACTACAGAGGGGGTGATTGGTTCGTGCCACTCCTGCACCTGGACACCAGAGCTGTGACAGTACCCATCAGTTGTTGCATCATCATTGTATGTTATGTACCATAGATGGAACCCATCCTTTTGGACCATTGTTCAAATGTGCTACCTTGGTTGGTCTATCATTGTGCTTGTACATATGCTTTGACATTTCCTGCTATTTCAAGTCATCTACTGGAGACTCTTCCTGGGTTTTTTGGTGCATACAGGCTTTTTCCCTGGTTTGGGGGTTTGGCTACTTGGAGTTCTCTGTGATTTGGTATTTTTACCAGTCAAGGTGGCTTCTGAGGGGGCTGGACCCTATTTACACGCAAGCTGGAACATGGAGACCAAGGGGTAGGGTGATCCTGAAGCCAGGTAGACTTGAAGGAAGAAGGCTACATGGACCAGACACAGTTGTTCAGAAGGTCAAGGTGATGTGTATGGGAGGGCCTTTTGTTGTTGGATAGTTGGCTTGGCCTAGAGTGTCTTTGTCACTCTGACATTGTAATTGTGGGGTACTATGTACATGATGTGCTGTGCTGGTCAATGCCTGTTCCTGTGTTGTGTTTAATTTTCAGGTGTCAGGGGACTGGTGTGGTTTTACATGCTGGGGTGTTCACATGGCCAATGTTCACATGTGATGTGTACAGGACACTGAGGGTCACTTGATTTCACATGCATATATTGAGTGCATGTCCCTAATGACACACACAGTTGCACAATGATCCACCACACATACAACCACCCTTCCATGGCCACAGGTGCACACAGATTGCATTCTCAGGACCACTGTGTCCATGCAGCACATAATCTATTACCATTTGGGTATCCTGTACATGCGTCATTTGGTTGTAGATTTGATTAGTCTTTTTCATGTGATGCTCAAGGTGTATCTGCAACACAATGGCTGCTCAAAGTGCTGTGTGCTGAGCAGTGTGTTGCAGGAGACACACACCACACACAGGTTCGGGAGAAGGGATTTTGGCTTGCCCAATGTGCATGTGAACAGGCATTCAGTGTTGTGTTCATGGCAGGACTGGTGGATAGCATTTGTGTATGGCTTGGTATGTGTGGGAGGCTGTTGGTCAGTCATTTCATCTGATTCCATGTCAGGCGTCATTGTCTCGGGACACTTTCCATTTATCACATGTCACTTCGTATCTTATTGGTCCTGTGTTGGGCTTTTGCTATTGCATGCCATGTCATGGTGTGGCAGACAAGGGTGATGTGGGTTGGGAGGGTTTGGGTGACATACCAGGGATTGTCATGGCCTGTTTTGGGGTGGGGGGGTGTGATACACACCTTGCATGTGTTCCTTTTTTGGTCACACCGGATTGGTTATGTTTAAGTAGCTAGGGATGCACACAATGTAGCACTTCTGTGGCAACATTCTCAGTGTGGTAAGGTTGTGACAGTTGACTGTCTCTTTGTCATCATCGATTGTCATCTGGTATGTGCCAGCCCTGTGTGCACTCCGCAGGGGTGGGAGTTTAGGTGAAGAATGTGGCCACAAGCTGGGTCCGGGCTGCTTCGCCACGTGCCCTGTCCCCTCCCATGGGTAACGCCTGTGCCTGTGGTTGGGTATGTGGGGGCACCACCATGTCCACCGGTACCTCCCGCCGTGTTGCAACATTGTGCAGGACACATGCTGCCACATGATCCTGCACACTACTGGGGGTGCATATAGTAGCTGCCCACCAGAGCGGTCAAGGGAGCGGAAGCGTGACTTGAGCACTCCGAATGTGCGCTCCACTATGCCCCTGGTTGCAATATGGGCATCATTGTATCTTACCTGTGGTGGGGTGGTGGGGTTCCGGATTTGCATCATCATGTGGTTGCTCAGAGGGTAGGCAATGTCCCCTGGGGAGGTGATAATAGTTGTGATTATTAGGGTTTTGGTATTTGTCTGTGAGTGACATGCATGCATGTGCACAGGCATTTGTACTCACCTAGGAGCCATGTGTCACCATGCTGCCCAGCTTCCAGGGCCCGGCATTCTGTATATGAAACTGTCATGGATGGAGCCAGGGTAGTTTGAATAGACAAAGGTGATGATTCCTTAAGCATCGCATACAACCTGCATGTTGATGGAATGCCAGTGCTTGCGGTTCCGATAGATGTGCTCCGTGGCCCTAGGTGGACGTAGGGCCACATGGGTGCAATCTATGGCACCGAGCACTTTGGGGAAGTGTGCCACCCTGTAAAAGTCCTGGACCACGGACTGCCTTTCTGCGGGTGTTCTGGGCATGTATATGTGCCTGCGGACTGAGGGGCGTGCAGTGATGATTGCCAACACCTGGTGTAGGCAGCGTGACTGCGTGGCCTGTGTGACCCCCCCCCCCACTATGGCAGTTGTCCGCTGAAATGACCCAGTGGCCAAAATATGCAGGACATTGAGCACCTTCTCCAAGGGACTCAATGCTTGGGAGCACAGGGTGGGTGATCTAAGGTCATCTTCCCACTCCCTTGACGAGGTCTAGGATGATATGAGGTGGAAACCTATACCTGCCATAGACGTGGTCATCAGCCATCCCAAAAAGGCTGGTCCGTGTAAATAAAATGCAGGCCCTGGCTATTCTCCTCCTCCTGCGGTGTCCCACGATCAGTGCTGCGACAAATGGGGCATTCATCGTAGCTGTATATACGTGTTTGTTGTTTGCGCGCACTTTTATACTGTGCGCAGGGACGCTTCCACCTGCCTTCATGTGGCGGACGTGTTGACGCCTATGCGCGTCTTTTGCTATGCGTGGGTTTCCCGTATTCGAATCCATGTATACGGGTTGTTTGCGTGCATGTTGGCGTTCTGTGTATTTCCCTGCAGTACTTCCCCCTGTTATGCCTTCTTTTTCATGTGTTGTTCCCCATTCCGCGTGTTACGCCCCGTTTCCCGCCCCCTTTTTGGTGTGTGCGGGGACGTTGTGCACTTTCCCTGTGCGCGTCGTGCACAGCGTTCTAGATGTTGCAATGACGTGTGCGCCCGTGTGCGCCACACACAGGTTTGGCGCACATCCCGAGGAAAACACGCGCAGCGACATCTATGAATCGCACATGTGCGCGTGCGCCTGTTTTTTCACGCTTGTGCCAGCTTGCGCCTGCTTGCACCATTATTTTCGGTGCACATTTATTCCATGAATCAGCCCCTAAATGTTAGAGGAACAGTTAATGGGTTAGTGGGACAAATTAGTATATGATTAGTTAATTATATATTTCCAATGCACTTCCACACAGAGAAAATCACTCCATCTGTACATATGCTCATTTTTTGCATTTTAAAATGACAGCATATTGTGCTAAATGTTTCTGAAACTAAACCCATTTTGCTGGTTTGGCTAACTGCTTTTCCAAAAAGTAATGCTTACTGGCTTGTTGCTAAAAAGTTGCCCCTAGCACCCATTTCAAACTTACTAAATGTACATACTAACCAATGAAACCCCCACTTTTTCTTCCATTTGAATCTGTACAAACGTGCTTTTATTTGCACAAATATGTCATTCATGAATATATCCCTACAGGACTAGGGACATGAAAGGGTGCAGGGTTGACCTCCCATGGAGTGCTGTAACAGGATGAATCGTGATCAGTCTAACAACATGGGACATTGCATTTCAACAGCCATAGTTCTCAATCATACACATAGCACATGATTACATATGGCCATTGTTAACTGCACATAATATCCTCTCAACCTCAAGCAGCCATGTCAGTTGACACCACTGTGCATGGATGCATGTGCACAACTGCATTCATCGTGCCATTGAGAGATCAACTGCACATTTCATTGGAAAAGATGAAATAGAATAAACAAAGAATTCCTCATTGGAAAGGGCAAGATCCTGGCCAGGGGGATTGAAAACCATTCAGAAAATGTCCATGCTGAATCAAGGGGCCAAAGAAAACATGAAATAAAGACGACACCAGTCATGTACAAAAGAAAAGAAAAATGTTCATCCTGGACAGGGGACGGGGGTGGTCACCCTGGAAGGTGAAGGGTGAGGGTGCATGTGAATATTCACATGTTTGGGAAAAAAAAAAGAAGAAATCTGTGGACTGGCAACGATGGACCAGGAGCTTGGTCTATGCTGACACCCCCATCCTGCGGTCGATCTGCAGGTGGCAGTGGTGTTGGAGGCCTACGACACAGTGCCGAGACCTGGTGCTCACTGGCCATGGCCAGTCGCAACACGGTCAAATGCACCAGCACAGTGAGGTCTCCATGCATGTCCTGAGGGATGGTTGCAGTTTCTGTATGCGTGCTCACGCATGATGCATTGAGTTGCTCGGAGAGTGTCTGCCTGAACGCAACTACCTCTCTGTGAATCAGTGTTCTTTTGGCGGCAAGTTTGTCATGAATTGCATTCTTCATGGCCTGCATCTCAAGCCTCAGGGCATCTCTCTGTGTCTGAGCATCTGAATGCAGGGGCCTCTGTAGACACTTCAGATCAGCCTGTCAGCCCTTGATGTTGGCCTCCAAGTGCAGTCTGTGGGAGCGACATTAGGATCATAAGACCTGCAGCTGTTGCTCTAAATGGGCCAGTGGTGGGGTGATGGTCTTTGCCATCTTATCCAAACCCTCTAACATGTTGTCCAACACATTTCTGTGTCATATGGCGGCATGCAACATCTGCTGCTTCCACTCTGTGTCCCCAGCCTGGACACATCCACCATGTGTGCAAGGCCCATGGCAGCCTGATGCAAGGGACCACAGCTGTTGCTCTGGTGGCCACGTTTTTGGCTGCAGCTCTACAACCCTCCCTTAGATATCAGCCCCAGGACCTAGTGCCAATTCATAGGAGGGTGGCCTTGCAGCCTTAACCACTGCAGATGGGGAGTAACCACTGACTGGTCTTTTGAAGCCAGTTGCACCACCTCAGACTAATGGGCCCCATCTCATCCGCCCATTGGGGCACTCACCTTGCCCTCTTTGAGGCATAAACATCCGGTTCAGCATCAAAGCCAGCTGAGTCTGAGGAGTCTGAAGAGTCAGAGAGTCTGCAGCACGACAGAGGAGGGTCTGGAGCACCAGTCAGTTTTCATGGTGCACCACTGACTCTCATTCCTCCTCCACTGCATCTGGTGCATCCTCACCTGCACATGGAGAGAGAAAGACATATTGATCCATGTGCAACAAAACACAAATGTACATGTACATCAAAGGGCACTCACACAACAAATGGCAACAGGTGCATGGCATTTTCTGACCAGTGCCCCCATCTCCTAGTCATTTCCATGCCGTCAGTGGAGACGTTAACATACAGAAGTCGTATAAATGCACAATGGTGGGCCATGCAACTGGCATGTCAGCACACATACCAGGGAAAGGAACAGCACATGTGATATTGTAATGCTGAAGGACATCAAATGGCAACAGTCATCCACCCATATCCACAGACACCACCACAGTCAACCAGCAGCAACCACCAAAGTAAGTATGGCATGGGTGGGGAGTAGAGCAATTACTCTACTCCGGAAAACTCAGCCATTCAACTTTACCTTACCTCTAAATTGTGAATGTTGGTGATGCTTCACCTACTTAGAATCGTAGACATTAGCCTGCGCCAGACCCAGATGGGATTGTGAATGTTAGCTATGCTTCACCTACTTAGAATTGTGGACATTAGCCTGCGCCAGACCCAGATGGGATTGTGAATGTTAGCTATGCCTCTCCTACTTAGAATTGTGGACATTAGCCTGAGTCAGACCCAGGTGGGATTATGAATGTTAGCAATGCTTCACCTACTTAGAATTGTGGATATTAGCCTGTGCCAGACCCAGATGGTATTGTGAATGTTAGCTATGGCTCTCCTGCTTAGAATTGTGGACATTAGCCTGAGCCAGACCCAGATGGGATTGTGAATGTTAGCTTTGTCTCTCCTGCTTAGAATTGTGCACATTAGCCTGAGCCAGACCCAGATGGGATTATGAAGGTTAGCAATGCGTCATCTCCTTAGAATTGTGGATATTAGCCTGTGCCAGACCCAGATGGTATTGTGAATGTTAGCTATGGCTCTCCTGCTTAAAATTGTGGACATTAGCCTGAGCCAGACCCAGATGGGATTGTGAATGTTAGATATGGCTCGCCTGCTTAGAATTGTGCACATTAGCCTGAGCCAGACCCAGATGGGATTATGAAGGTTAGCAATGTGTCATCTACTTAGAATTGTGGATATTAGCCTGTGCCAAGCCAGATGGTATTGTGAATGTTAGCTATGGCTCTCCTGCTTAGAATTGTGGACATTAGCCTGAGCCAGACCCAGATGGGATTGTGAATGTTAGCTATGTCTCTCCTGTTTAGAATTGTGCACATTAGCCTGTGCCAGACCCAGGAGGGTTTGTGAATGTTAGCTATGCTTCACCTACTTAGAATTGTGGACATTAGTCTGCACCAGACCCAGATGGGATTGTGAATGTTAGCTATGCCTCTCCTGCTTTGAAGTGTGGACATTAGCCTAAACCAGACCCAGATGGGATTATGAATGTTAGCAATGCTTCACCTACTTAGAATTGTGGACATTAACCTGCGCCAGACCCAGATAGGATTGTGAATGTTAGCTATGCCTCTGCTACTTAGAATTGTGGACATTAGCCTGAGCCATACCCAGATGGGATTGTGAATGTTAGCAATTCTTCCCCTATTTAGAATTATTGACATTAGCCTGCGCCAGACCCAGATGGGACTGTGAATGTTAGCTATGCCTCTCCTGCTTAGAAGTGTGGACATTAGCCTGATCCAGATCCAGATGGGATTATCAATGCTAGCAATGCTTCCCCTACTTAGAATTGTGGACATTAGCCTGCACCAGACCCAGATGGGATTGTGAATGTTAGCTATGCCTCTCCTGATTAGAATTGTGGACATTAGCCTACACCAGACCCACACAGATTTGTGAATATTAGCAATGCTTCACCTGCTTAGAATTGTGGACATTAGCCTGCGCCAGACCCAGATGGGATTGTGAATGTTGGCTGTGCCTCTCCTGCTTAGAATTGTGAACATTAGCCTTCACCAGATCTAGATGGGATTGTGAATGTTAGCAATGCTTCACCTACTTACAATTGTGGACATTAGGGGGGCCCTGTTGTGCTTGGAGGAACATGGCTTCTTTCTGAGTGAGCTCCGTCCTGGGGACTACATTCTTATAAATACCTGCGGCCACATGATGTCGGCCGAGGGATTGAGGCTGGTGACTTTTTGCTGGGACCGCCCCTCCACCCATCATCCAACTTTGGGACCATAACTCGGTCCGGAGCCAGAGATTTTGCTGTATCTGCCAGGACCGGGAAGCAGCGTTGATCCGTCCCAGGCCCTGGCTCAAGTGGTTCTGCCCCTCTGCATGAAGAAACTCTGCGGACGAGGGGCCTGCAGAGGGGGGGGGGGCGCTGCAGTGACGTACATCTTGCTTCCCCCATGTACTGCTACGGGGTAATCGTCGGCGCATTCCTGCAGTCAATGCCGGGTGGACCCGTTTGCTGCCACCCTGCTCTACCGCCATCCAGGGCTCAAGGAGAGCTGCTGCGGATTCTGCCATTCGCCGGAGAGCACAGCTGGTACCTGGGGCCGCCAGAGCAGATCTCCAACCAACTCCTGGTGTCCTCCCCGCCGACACGAGCACCGACGCCTCTCCCTGCCTGCCCTTCCTCGGTGGCGTTTGCCCGGCGGCTGCTGCTCCGGGCCAGCCTGAGCTTGGGACGTGACCCTGCACCCTTCGCTAGGGCGGGAGCCTTCTCCTACTCTTCATGGTAGGTCCGTCGTTAGTGGCTGCCCATGGAGCCGCTCTCCTGGGCTGTTCACGGCATCGCTGGGTGGGCTGCCGAATAAACGCTCTGCCCCCCCGGGTTACTCCACTCACTTTCTATACCTTTGATTGTCATCGCGCCCTCGGGGGTACGAGGGAGGACATAAGCCATCTGAAGGCGCTCGAGACTAGCAAAGACAAGCCCTGCTGTGCTGGATGCTTTCACCAGCCCTTTGTTCCATTAAAGACACAGATCTCCATTGAGCTCCCCCACGGCTCCGACGCGGATGGGACCAATGCTTTGTACTTTTACCTCGCCTACCACACATTGTAACTGGGGTCCTTCATACACACTGAATCTCTGCCAATCTTACTCCAGCACTTCCTAGTGCACACCTACAGCTGATACTGCACAGCTCACTGATTTCACTCTGCAAGATCTTTATACAAGATCTGATATACATGATGACTGAAATGGTGCATGCTCATATGGAGTGATTATCTACACATACTACAGCACTCTTTCAGTTGGTCTCACTGTGGTCTCCTCCCAAGGCCAAACTCCATCGATAATATCCCACCCGGCTACTGTTCTCTAGTGCGCCTGCAGACCTGGGAGGCACTCAACACCTTCGTCCCTGTTCTCCCCCTCTTGGGATTGTAGTTCTGGACTGCATGTGAGACTACTGGATACTGTACCTCCGACTTGTGACTTGCGCTACACCAAGCAGTGAAACTGTGCCCGCAGCTGCCTATTACAGGTACACCATCAGTTCACATGCTCTTCCTCAACCAATGTCTGCCTACCACCTGGGTTGGTCTGCTTGACTTACCACATTTGCTTGGTCCAGACGCGGAGCCTAATCAGGGTGGGTGGCTGTGCCCTGATCAGTCTGTTTTGCCATCAAAGTTGGACTCCCCTAGAATCATGGCAAAGGAGAAGGCAAGATACAGAGTTCTATCAATATGTTCACTAAAGCTCCAACCAAACCTGCTGCCGACACCTCGGAACCAGAATCATCCCCATCGGGTCCTCCTGAGTCCACCGATTCTCAATCAATGATGGATTTTATGCGTGCAGGGTTCACCACTTTACATTCCAAACTGGATGACATGAATGTTACCATCTCCTCAATTAAAGCCCCATGGAAAAGACTGACAACTGAGTCACTGAGGTCAAAATGAGAGTGGGTGCAGCAGAGAACGATTTGGCTACTCTCCGAGCTGAGGTCTCCACACTTTCCAGGCAGATCTTTGAGGTTGCCAAAAAAAACGAGGACCTCAAATCGCGCTCCAGGCGCAACAATATTCGTATCATCAGATTCCCAGAGGATAGGATCGACGGACCATGGAGGACTTTGTTGAACGTACCCTGCAGATGCTCCTTGACTCTCCAAAACTCTCTCCACAATTTGTGATTGAGGAGGCCCATCATGCTGTTACGACCAAACCGAAGCCTGGTGCGCCACTGCAGCCTATTTTAGCACGAGTTTTAAATTACCATGACCGTGATGCCCTGCTCAAGGCTGCAAGGGTGAAAGGAGACCTCTTCCTGGGATCCTCCAGGATCCACCTGTACCCGGATTTCTCGGTGGCGGTCCAACAGGAGCGTAAATCCTTTCTTGCAGCCAAAAGGCGGCTGTTTGACCTTGGGGCCAAATACTTGATGCTATATATATCCAAGCTCAGAGTCGAACACTCCAACCAAGTTTTCTTCTTTACCCTCCCTGAGGAGGCCTCCAAGTTTATAGACGAACACTTCCTGGGCTGATTTCTTCTAAGCGAACGACCATGCTCCGTACCACGATGATTGACATGGGTAACACAGTGGCCCCACTGCTGCCCCCCGCCCCCTTGGCGAGGGGGACCCTTGGAACAGCCCCGTACTGCCCAGATGGCCGTACCCTGTTACAGTTGGATTACATTGTTTCGCCTCTCCACTTATTGGTTTCACCACTAATGTTGTATACTGCATTGTTCTGTCCATCCCCATTTGATTGCACCATCAGTCCCATGTGGAGTACCTTCCTTAAAATGGAATACTGGGCCCATTTGTTTTTCTGATCCCCAAGTGCCCAGATGTCGGGAGTACCTTGTACTGGCTTCATGTTGTCTGTGCACTACTATTTGCCTCTAGATTTTCTGCATTATTACACCTGGACAGCTTGTTTTTCGGGTATCACTAATACAAAGTGCCACTTTGATCCTTATCTTGTCCCCTGGAGCGGAAGCATCACCACCCAACTAGTGCACAACCCCCCAGGCGCTGATGCCACTGTTCTTATTTCTGTTTTTGTTTTTGTTAATTGGGTGTTGGGTTTTCACCCCTCTAATTGGGAGAGGGATGTGGGCGGGGAGGGGTGGGGGGGCTATAACAAAAAATTCTTGACATACAGGATCGAAGGAGAGTATGTGCTCATAATATGGTGTACACTTTCCATTCATAGACATTTGACTGAATATCCACTATTTCCCATGACTCTCGGCTTCCCTGATGGCTGATCATGATTTAGGGCCTCATCACGAGTTTGGCTGTAACCCTTAAATCCGGCAGTAGCGCTGTTACTGCTGGATTTAAGGGTCCGCCAAATCAGGGCTTCGGCGGATTTCTGCCCAGCTCTGAGGAGGGGGGAAATCTGCCGAAATTTCATGCTCATACCGCCGGCGGATTTCCCGCCGGCGGTATGAGCGTGAAATTTCCCCATTGAGCCCAATAGGGAATGGGGCATTCCCGAATGGGCTCAATGAGGAATGGGGAATTCCAAATCCGCCAAACCCATGATCCAGCGCTAATAGCGCTGGTGGGTTTGGCGGTAGGGCAGATAGCGCCACCGCTATTAGCGCCGGCGCTACTGCCCAACTCGTGATGAGGCCCTTAGTCTGCATGAGCTGGAATGTGAGAGGGCTTGGAACTACAAGAAGATGCAGAATTTGCAGTTATATGTGGATCGCCACAGCGTCAAAATCCTTTTTCTTCAAGAAACACACGCTAGATCTGAGGGGTGCATCAGGTTCGCCAAGAATTGGGGTCCCCAGAGGTGCCACACGAGTTACTCCACCCTGAATAGGGGTTTCATGATTATGATTCATAGTAGCATTAAGTTTCAGCATATCATTTCTCACATACACCCACTGGGACGATACGTCTTGCTGTATGGGCGACTACAGGACAAAGAGGTTGTTCTTCTCAATGTGTATGGGCCCAATACTGATGACCCTGAATTCTACACACACCTGATTTCCCTACTTGCTGGATTTCCTCTTGTCCCAATGCTCTGGGGTGGGGATCTCAATACAATCCTTGATATTGACTGGGATAGGTCTGGGTCTTGGCCTCGCCAAATCTCCTGCGCAGCTAAAGTGATTTTGACCACTCTATCTCAGCTATTACTATTGGATGCATGGAGACTCATACACCCTGATTCCCGTATGTATTCCTTCTATTCCTCGGTGCATGATTTGCATTCCAGGATAGATAGATGGCTCACTTCTGACATACTTATTAGGAAGATCACACATATGTCAACCCTGACCCGGACATACTCAGATCATTCCCCGGTGATGATTTCCATCGATTGGGACTCCACCCGTGGTGGGACCCATTCGTGGAGGATGAAACCACAGTCCTTATCGGACCTAGCATTCAACGCGGACATGCCATCAGCCATAGATGAATATTTTACACTTAATACCGGGTCGGTGCGCATGCAGGCTACCCACTGCGAATCTTTTAAAGCCTACATTAGGGACATTGCCATCTCTAAAGAATCCGGGATCCTCAGGGCGATCCAGAGAGACATATCAAAGAGTGAAACTGTGCTCTCCTCCCCCAAGACCCAATATGATGCAACACGGTCCCCTGAGCTTCTTTCTAATATCAGTACAGAATTAGACACATTCTGAATGCACGCTGAACGGGAGAGGAAATTCATAGACATTCCTGGTCTCACTAGAAGATATGCCGAAGGTGAGCGGCCTGGCCGTGTTTTAGCCAGAATGCTCCACCAGGAAACGGGCTCTGCTAATATCCCAGCTGTAGAGAAATCTGATGGTTCTTTGGCCCTTCTTCCGCAGGACATCAACGCTGAGGTTTTGGCTTTTTACGAGTCGTTATACTCCATTGTTGATGTCGCTCTGACCTCTGAAGTGGACGCTTTCTTAGATATTCTTCCCATATCCGTCCTTTCCACCGACACTCGTAACGATCTTGATGCACCATTTACGGCTGAGGAAATATCCAACGCTATCGATTCCCTGGCCTCAGCTAAAGCCCTGGGTCTGACGGTCTTTCGATCGTTTTTTATAAGTAATACAAATCGCGGCTAGTCCCCCAACTTCTGTCACTCTGAGAGGAGTCCAGCGAAGTGGGTATAGTACCACCCTCTCTTCGTGAGGCCATTATAACGGTCCTATCTAAACCAGGCAAGCCCCCCACCCAATGCCATTGTTATCGCCCCCTTTCCCTCATTAACTGCGACATTAAGATCTACGATAAGATCCTAGCCCTGCGACTGACCCCATACATGTCCCACATTATTCTTCCATATCAGTCGGGATTCATCCCGGGGAGATCTACTTGCCTCAACCTGCGCCGACTATTTAACATCATTGGCAGAATTGACTCAACACTCAGGCAGTAGTGGTGGCCCTTGACATGCGGAAAGCTTTTGATTCAGTTTCATGGGATTATCTCTGGCAGGTGCTTGTTAAATATAATTTCGGAACCGGTTTTCTATCATGGGTTAAATTATTATACTCAGAACCGATGGCCAGGGTCCGTACCGAGGACAGATGTTCACTGCCCTTTCACATCGCCAGGGGCATGAGACAGGGTTGTCCTTTCTTCCCCCTGACCTTTGCCATCATCCTTGAGCCTCTAGCAGACAGGATACGGCAGGTTGACTTGCACCGGGGTCTGAGACTGCTGGGTACACCCAACATTATCTCCTTATATGCAGATGACTCCTTATTGTTTGTTCGCTCATTGGAATACAATCTCGCCCCAATCTTGTCCACTTCGTTGTCCACTTTGGACAGATATCTGGTCTCAAGGTAAATTGCTCCAAGTCTACACTTTTTCCCTCACCAACGCTACCCTTCCTCCACCCGACCTCTTGTGGGTTGCCTGGGCCCAATCTGAATTTACCTACCTCGGGGTAACCGTCGTCCGGCACTCCGAGTTAGTATTTGAGTCCAACTTCCAAAATTACTTGATTTCACTCACTAGGAAATGTTCTGGGTGGGCAAAGCTTGCAATCTCTCTAGCTGGCAGGGTTGGTAACCTAAAAATGATTGTGCTGCCTCAAATCCTCTACCACTTTCTCAACCTTCCCCTCTGGCCAGGTAGGGAATTTTTCCAATCTCTCAACTGCACTGTTAAAACTTTCCTATGGCACTCCGGGGCAGTTCGCCTCAAACTAGACACACTAGCCACCCCAAAGGATAGTGGCGACTTGGGGGCTCCCAACTTTGAGAAATATTGGCTGGTTGCCCAGGCGCAATTCGCGTCGCACTGGTTTAATACTACGAATCCTCCTCCACATGTTCAGCTGGAACAGCGGGCGGTTAGTGGTCAAGAGATTCGCTCCCTGGTTCTCTCTCCTCCTAATCCTAGTTGCAGTCCCCTAGGTCCAGTGGGAACCATGTTCCTGGCTTTATCTTAAATCTGGGCGCTGACTAACGTGTCTCACCCGTTTCATGGGTGTCTACCTCTCTGGAATTTACTCTCGGGTGCCCCTCCATTCCACCCCCTTTAGTGCACCTCTGGGTGGAATCAGGACTCAAATCCGTCTGTGATGTTTTTGATCAAGGAAGTTTCTTGGAATGGGCGAACTTGCCTGCGGCCATGCATCTGAGGTCACCTATCTGGCTTCAATACTCAGGCCTCTGTTGGTTCCTCAAGAGGAGCTACCCGAGCTTCTCCGCTATACCCCCTGATGATCCTATCCTTACTGAACTCATGACCACTAGTACTTCTAGAGGGATGGTTTCCAGGCTTTACGCTCTACTACGATCCAAATCCACTCCACCATTTGATAAACTTAAATGCTCCTGCGCAGAGGACCTGGGGATCGACATCACTGATCGAGTCTGGAAACGTATGTGTGCTCGTACCCACAAGGTATCATTTAATTCTCATTTCAAACTGGTTCAATTCAAAATTTTACACAGGTTCCACTACACTCCAATCAGGTTACACTACATATCTCCAGATCACTCCCCCAGGTGCCCCAGGTGTGGCTTCAATGAGACAACCTACATCCACATGCTCTGGCCCTGCCCATCCTTTGCCCAATTGTGGGGGGAGGTTTGTTCTACAATGTCTGATATCCTGGATCACGTTACCACCCGTCCCCACCGGGATGCTTATTTCATGACTTCCCTAGCCTTGGTCGAGACTCTAGTAGATTGGCGGGACTTTGCATGCTTCTCGCAACTCGATGTACTCTACTATGCTGGCCCAGGCCCCGCGCACCCACACATGCACAATGGCTTGCCACCGTGACGTGGGCCTCTGACACAGAGGAGGCCTGGGTGACCCAGCTACCCCCGATGTCCAAACCCAGAAATTCTGGTTCCTGTTCTGCTCCTATATCTCCTCTATTTCAGCCACGGATTTCGAGGGTTCGTCATGGTTTGATTCTCCCACCAACAGCTCTGCTTGAATTATGTATTAATGGCTGTTTCCTTAAATGATCTATGTGTGAACAATCACAATGTTTGCTCTACATGATTGTCGTTGCTGTGCACCAAATGTCTGTATGATCACTGAGATTGCCGAGCTCGGCTACATGCTTGTTCTTCTCTGTAATGTCAAGTGCTATAAATAAACTTTAAAAAAACGAATTGTGGACATTAGCCTACCCCAAACCCACACAGAATTGTGAATATTAACAATGCTTCACCTGCTTAGAATTGTGGACATTAGCCTGTGCCAGACCAAGATAGGATTGTGAATGTTAGATATGCCTCTCCTACTTAGAATTGTGAACATTAGCCTGACTAAGTAGACAAAGCAGAAAAATTGACTGAGTGAACTGAATGAATGGGGCGTAATGAATGAGTGGAAGATGCTGTAACCGCCCACTCGTTGTATCACAGTACACCTGTTCCCTATGTTGTTGCCATATATCTGTATCCCCTATATATGCTATCTATCTGTATCCCCATATATATCTGTATCCCTTATATATCTGTATCCACCCTGTCGCTATATATCTGTATGTCACTATGTATGTCCCCACCGTCCTGCTCGCGTGCCTGGTCTCAGGCCCTTTACTGATAACCACCATATCGCACCACTATGCTTACTCTCTACTATACACCATCATTCAACTAGAACAGAGCTATACCCCTGATAATTCCACCTAGCTGTTCACTTACGAACATGACCCCATGAACACCTCATCACCCTAATAAAACACAGCTAGCTGAGCACATTCCGGCTAGCTGTTCGCATAGGTGTTCCTCAGGCATACTGCAAGCCAGAACCCAGTCTGGGTGTCCACCCACCACCTGAAGACATCGAACTGATTTCCTCACCACCACCTATCGCTAGGAAGCAGCTATCATCCAACAACTACATCAGCTGCACACATATCCAGTGCACCCAGGCACCATACAACACTATCTCTCTCTACTGACTTGAACTACGGATCCCGAAGGCGTTCAACCTACCAGTGCTTTGAGGTCATAACAATGATATATAAGGCGCTATATAAATGCCAAGTAACATAACATAACATAACATAACATGACACACAAAACAGGATTGGGACAGCAAACTGGATGTATTGAGGTCCTGTGCGAAGGTAAGGGGGAGTGACAATGCCTGTGAGTAGGTGCAGCTGAAAGTAGAATCAAAAAATAGGACTCCTGGTGTGGAACCTAATCTACCCAGGAGGGTTAACTAGGAAAACAAAGATACAAATGAATAGGTCCAAGGATGCTAGGCTCAGAACAACACCTCCACATGTATTATCAAACTCTGCATTGCTAAGGAAGGAATCACTCTTCAATAGTATGTTGTAGAGATAGATCTAATTTTTTTATATTAAAGTTGTGTGCAAAAAGACATAAATCCAACATTTAGAGAAATTAAGACATCAAAATGGTTTGCTAAAACAGAACAATCAGACAAAAAAATATTTACAACACACAGTGCCAAAAAAACATTTTTTGGGACAATCTCCAAATTGTGTGTGTGTAACAAACCCGACTCTTATTAGGATTTGCCAAGAAATTCACATATTGCAGTGTACATATTCAAGTCAACATTTGTGGAAAACACATAGAACAATGGTGGGTACACAAAATTATTTTTCTTGCGTAAACAGCATTAATGTGCTGTAGTTTTGGGGGGAGTAGTGCGTCTACACCAGGTGTTTCAGCCGTTTCTAGGTGGGCTAGGTGTGCCTCATCTTTAACACGCCCTTCATCAGGACGGAGTTCTGTGTAGATTGACGTCTGTACTGCAGGGGAAGGAGACTACAGTCAGGGGGGTGTCTGAGCCAAAATTATTTAGTTTGAGTGAATCACGTGTGGTTGATGTAAAATCAAAAAGCACATAGCTTACCTATGGGTTAATAGATTTCACAGGTGCTAAATTTGAGATCTGCTAGCCGCATTGGGCTGGTCTCTGTATGGTCCTGTTGCAAATAACAGAGAACGAGAGAAGCAAAGGGAGGTTGAAGCTAAACATGTCCCCATTTAAAAAGGCATGAAAAAAAGTTTTTTATTATATGCAGGGAAAAAAATCTTAACTCTCGCTGGAGGTCGAAAAATGCTGATCCAGGGTGGTATCAGTGGGAAACAGACACGGCTTGCACAGCTAAAAAATATATATGGCTCAAGGTGAGTGTGGTTACCTAGTAACAACTGTCTCATATATATAGCAGTAAGTGCAGGGTTTATTTTAAAGTACCTGTGAGGGTTGCAGCATGGGCAGCCTGTCTGCCAAAAAAGTACGAGCTGGAGCTCCTCAGGCTGCTGTGTCACAGTTGAGACTACAGGGGCCTGACTGCAAAGCGTTGGTAACGCTGTTGCTAGGTCCCTGTAGGTATTTATATGTCAGCCATCTTGAAATGGCCCTAGGATCGAGTGAGAAACAAAATGATGAATTCTGCTCCATCCTGGGGGCACAAAAAAAGCTTAATCAATTATGGGTGTGATTAGTGTCAACGCGTGTCTAAAAAGTTAATTTAGACAATATATTTGACAAACGGTTGTCATGGCAACCGTAAGCATTGTGGGGTGGCATTGGTTTTTTATACTCTGAGACAACATAGCTAATGGCCCCATGAGGTTGTGAGTACCGAAAATACTTCATTTCAATATGTTGTGGCATGGATCACAAAATGTTTGTGTCTCAGGAATCTCAGCAGAGAAAAACCATAATTAAGTAGGTGGACAGTTTGTATTGTATTACTAACAGCCCGAGAGGGTGAGAATTAGGGCGTGTCGCCTGGAAACTTAATACATAGTTTATAATGACAGAAAACATTTGGAATTAACAAAGAAAGTATAGTTTTTCATGTAGGTGATTTCATACATTGACCAAAAAAAAAAAAAAAAAAAAACACACAGTGTCATAATGTCTACTGACTTCTGCATTTCATGAAATGAAAAATGATCATAGTGTTAAGAAGTTCATAGCTCATACTCAATCATTGGGCACATGTCATTACAGGAAAGACTTCCATTCAACTGACACATTTAGACCAGCCTGAACAGAGTTAAGTCTGTGGACCCACCGTTGTTCTAATTGGGTCAGCGTTTTGGAGGACAAACCATCTTAGATCAGTATCACTATGGTTCTTACTGATAAAATGCTCTACTAGGGGCTTGTCTGCTACCTTGTTCCTGATACAGGAACAATGTTCAGAGACGCGCATTTTGATGGCACGTGTGGTTTTTCCTATGTAGAGGAGTTTGCAAGGGCATTGTATTACATATATGACACCCTTCGTGTTGCAGTTTGTAAAATCTTTCATTGTCAATTTAACTTGTGCATGTTCGAAAGATTTCTTTTGTAGGGTCAAAGGGCATGCCACACATTGACCACATTTGTGATGTTCAACTATCGGAGGTAAATCCCATAGTGTGTTCTGTGTTTGTGGGGGTGGCTCGATGAAGGTGTGTACTAGAGCGTCTCTTAGATTTCTGTTTTTCTTAAAAGCAAAACATGGCACATTGTGCAGAGTGCCGGGGTGTTTCACCAAAAGCCAGTTCTTCTTGATGGTTTTCTGGATCAATAGGCTCAAGGGTCCAAAAGTGGTGACACATACCAGTCTTCCCAAATCTTTTTTCGGTTTGTTTTCCAAACAGATTTCTCTAGGTGTATGTTTGGCTCTCTTTTTGGCTTGGTTGATGGCCTTTTTTGGATAGCCTCTCTCTGCAAGTCATTGGGTTAGTCCTTCCGCATGTTGATGGAATTTTGCCAGGTCTGAACAATTTCTTCGTATATGCAAAAATTGTCCGTAAGGTAAATTGTACTTTAATCCCATCGGATGATAACTTTGGAAGTGCAACAAAGTGTTGCGGTCTGTGGGTTTTCGAAACAACTCAGTTTTTAGTCGATCCCCGGTCTTGTAGATATGCAGATCCAAGAAATCTATTTGGTGGTGGTCCCAATGCATGGTACAATTAATGTGAGTATTTCTTAAGTTGATCCAACTGTGGAACTGTTGTAGTTCCAAAGGTGTCCCCTGCCATATAATAATCACGTTGTCAATGTATCTCTTCCATAATGAGATGTTTCCTAGGAAGGGGTTGTCTGGCGTGAAGACATGGTTCTTTTCGTAGCGGGCCATATATAGATTGGCAATGTCCGGGGCGAAAGTAGCGCCCATACTCACACCTTTAGTTTGTTTGTAGATTTGGTTCTGAAACAGGAAGAGTTTTTCAGACATTGCCAATCTAGTGCACTCAAGGATGAAATTTGTGGGGGTAGAATCTAAGTCTTCTCTGGTGTTCAGGATGTCACGAATGGCTTCTAGACCTTCTTGTTGTGGTATCGATGTATATAGAGCCTCGACATCCATAGTGACAAGGAGGCTATCGGTGGTGAGGATGATGTTGTCAAGTAAGTTAATAGTGTGTGTGGTATCCTTTAGGTAGGAGGGCATTTTGATTACAAAAGGTTTTAGAAAATAGTCTGTGTAAAGGGACAAAGGTTCCAGGAGGGATTCACACGCCGATACAATCGGTCTACCGGGCGGTTTTTCTGAATTTTTATGCATCTTAGGGATTATATAGAAGGCTGGGATGCGTGGGTTGGTTTTGTTCAAGAACATCTTCTCATCTTCACATATCCAACCTTGCGTGAGGGCGTGTTGAGTGAGGCTTGCAATTTCGTCTTGGAGGACCTTGGTAGGGTTGTATTCCAAAGGTAGGTAAGTTTCTCGATCACCCAGTAGTCGTAGGCACTCAATGTTGTAATCAGAGGTATCCCAAACGACTATGCCGCCCCCTTTGTCTGCGGGCTTGATTGTGATTGATCTGTCGGTTTCCAAATTTCTCATAGCAATCATTTCTTCTTTGTCAAGGTTATAGCTGTAGAAGTTGTCTTTTTTAAAACCAGCTAGTATGGTCTTGGTGACTATCTTCTCAAAAGTTATGATCTCGACGGGAGTCGAGCCAGGTGGAGGATAGAACTTGGATTGTTCTTTTAAACCTGGAGTGTTGTCTGACTTATTCTGTGGTTGTTGTTGTCCAGTGTCTCTGCACGAAGGTAAGTAAACTTCAAAAAAATGTTTCAAACGTACATTTCTGAAGAATTTCCGCAGTTCTAATTCAATCTCGAAAGGTCGTGCCTTTTGGGCAGGGACGAAGGATAAACCCTTGGCGAGGAGCCTTAATTCTGGTGGGGTCATAAAGCGGGTGGATAAGATGAAGACTGGTATCCCTGGTTGTGTCCTTGGTTTTGGTACCACTGGCGTGTTCTCATTCGCTGTCCTGGTTGCGTCGGTCGTCTCCTGGGTCTTCCTCTTTGTCCGCCCCTGGGAAAAAAAGGTTGTGGTTGCTGTTGCACTGTAGATCCCGGTAGGCGTGAGGTACTTCCACTCCCACTGGAGGAGGTCCCTGCGAAATTGACTGATCTATTTCTCCGATTGTAGTTTTGGCTTGCTTGTAAATCTGTGTAGCATGTAGGTCTGAGAAAAGGATAGGTTTTTTCTTCTGAATAGTTCGCTAGGTCTTTTTTGAACTTGTCCACCTTCCTGTCCAGTGTCAGATTTTTGAACTTGGTGATTTCCAACTCCAATTTATCCAGCTTATCCTTAGCATCCTGAATGGATTTGTCTTCGAGAAACTTTTTTTCCAAATCGATTAATTCAGCGCCTTGTTTTTCACATTCCTCTTTAGCCGTGTCTATAACCTGAATCAACCAATTGCGGCTGCATTTATTTCCAACCCCACTAAAGTTTTTCGTGAACTTAGGGTTATCTGTAAATACCCTGGGGATGTTCTGTACCTGGAGGCCTTCGGGTATTATGCCGGCCCTCAAGTATTCGAGCATGAACTTGCCATGTAGCTCTGTTCGAATTATTCTTTTTTTCTTTTGATTGAGTATTTCTAATTGGTCCTCAGTCAAACCTCTAGTGAGCACACCCTCCTCGTTTCGTAGTGTGGAGGTGGTCCCTAGAAGTTGTTTAAAATAGTCATCGGTATACGAGACTACGTTGACGGTATCCATAGATGACAGATCGAAATTTATTTTACTATAGCTAGATTTTGACCTTGTTATGGGTCGGTCGATGCCCACAGCCACGGGCTGTACAGACTAGAATCAAAAAATAGGGCTCCTGGTGTGGAACCTATTCTACCCAGGAGGGTTAACTAGGAAAACAAAAGATACAAATGAATTAGTCCAAGGATGCTAGGCTCAGAACAACACCTCCACATGTATTATCAAACTCTGCATTGCTAAGGAAGGAATCACTCTTCAATAGTATGTTGTAGAGATAGATCTCATTTTTTTATATTAAAGTTGTGTGCAAAAAGACATAAATCCAACATTTAGAGAAATTAAGACATCAAAATGGTTTGCTAAAACAGAACAATCAGACAAAAAAATATTTACAACACACAGTGCCAAAAAAACATTTTTTGGGACAATCTCCAAATTGTGTGTGTGTAACAAACTCGACTCTTATTAGGATTTGGCAAATCCTAACAAACTCGACTCTTATTAGGATTTGGCAAATCCTAATAAGAGTCGGGTTTGTTACACACACACAATTTGGAGATTGTCCCAAAAAATGTTTTTTTGGCACTGTCTGTTGTAAATATTTTTTTGTCTGATTGTTCTGTTTTAGCAAACCATTTTGATGTCTTAATTTCTCTAAATGTTGGATTTATGTCTTTTTGCACACAACTTTAATATAAAAAAAATTAGATCTATCTCTACAACATACTATTGAAGAGCGATTCCTTCCTTAGCAATGCAGAGTTTGATAATACATGTGGAGGTGTTGTTCTGAGCCTAGCATCCTTGGACCTATTCATTTGTATCTTTTGTTTTCCTAGTTAACCCTCCTGGATAGAATAGGTTCCACACCAGGAGCCCTATTTTTTGATTTTAGTCTGTACAGCCCGTGGCTGTGGGCATCGACCGACCCATAACAAGGTCAAAATCTAGCTATAGTAAAATAAATTTCCATCTGTCATCTATGGATAACGTCAACGTAGTCTCGTATACCGATGACTATTTTAAACAACTTCTAGGGACCACCTCCACACTACGAAACGAGGAGGGTGTGCTCACTAGAGGTTTGACTGAGGACCAATTAGAATACTCAATCAAAAGAAAAAAAGAATAATTCGAACAGAGCTACATGGCAAGTTCATGCTCAAATACTTGAGGGCCGGCATAATACCCGAAGCCTCCAGGTACGGAACATCCCCAGGGTATTTACAGATAACCCTAAGTTCACGAAAAACTTTAGTGGGGTTGGAAATAAATGCAGCCGCGATTGGTTGATTCTGGTTATAGACATGGCTAAAGAGGAATGTGAAAAACAAGGCGCTGAATTAATTGATTTGGAAAAAAAGTTTCTCGAAGACAAATCCATTCAGGATGCTAAGGATAAGCTGGATAAATTGGAGTTGGAAATCACCAAGTTCAAAAATCTGACACTGGACAGGAAGGTGGACAAGTTCAAAAAAGACCTAGCGAACTATTCAGAAGAAAAAACCTATCCTTTTCTCAGACCTACATACTACACAGATTTACAAGCAGGCCAAAACTACAATCGGAGAAATAGATCAGTCAATTTCGCAGGGACCTCCTCTAGTGGGAGTGGAAGTACCTCAAGCCTACCGGGATCTACAGTGCAACAGCAACCACAACCTTTTTTTCCCAGGGGCGGACAAAGAGGAAGACCCAGGAGACGACCGACGCAACCAGGACAGCGAATGAGAACGCGCCAGTGGTACCAAAACCAAGGACACAACCAGGGATACCAGTCTTCATCTTATCCACCCGCTTTATGACCCCACCAGAATTAAGGCTCCTCGCCAAGGGTTTATCCTTCGTCCCTGCCTAAAAGGCACGACATTTCGAGATTGAATTAGAACTGCGGAAATTCTTCAGAAATGTACGTTTGAAACATTTTTTTGAAGTTTACTTACCTTCGTGCAGAGACACTGGACAACAACAACCACAGAATAAGTCAGACAACACTACAGGTTTAAAAGAACAATCCAAGTTCTATCCTCCGCCTGGCGAGATCATAACTTTTGAGAAGATAGTCACCAAGACCATATTAGCTGGTTTTAAAAAAGACAACTTCTACAGCGATAACCTTGACAAAGAAGAAAGGATTGCTATGAGAAATTTGGAAACCGACAGATCAATCACAATCAAGCCCGCAGACAAAGGTGGCGGCATAGTCGTTTGGGATACCTCTGATTACAACATTGAGTGCCTACGACTACTGGGCGATCGAGAAGCTTACCTACCTTTGGAATACAACCCTACCAAGGTCCTCCAAGACGAAATTGCAAGCCTCACTCAACACGCCCTCACGCAAGGTTGGATATGTGAAGATGAGAAGATGTTCTTGAACAAAACCAACCCACGCATCCCAGCCTTCTATATCATCCCTAAGATGCATAAAAATTCAGAAAAACCGCCCGGTAGACCGAGTGTATCGGCGTGTGAATCCCTCCTGGAAACTTTGTCCCTTTACACAGACTATTTTCTAAAACCTTTTGTAATCAAAATGCCCTCCTACCTAAAGGATACCACACACACTATTAACTTACTTGACGACATCATCCTCACCACCAATAGCCTCCTTGTCACAATGGATGTCGAGGCTCTATATACATCGATACCACAACAAGAAGGTCTAGAAGCCATTCGTGACATCCTGAACACCAGAGAAGACTTAGATTCTACCCCCACAAATTTCATCCTTGAGTGCACTAGATTGGCAAAGTCTGAAAATGTCTTCCTGTTCCAGAACCAAATCTACAAACTAACTAAAGGTGTGAGTATGGGCGCTACTTTCGCCCCGGACATTGCCAATCTATATATGGCCGGCTACGAAAAGAACCATGTCTTCACGCCAGACAACCCCTTCCTAGGAAACATCTCATTATGGAAGAGATAAATTGACGACGTGATTATTATATGGCAGGGGACACCTTTGGAACTACAACAGTTCCACAGTTGGATCAACTTAAGAAATACTCACATTAATTTTACCATGCATTGGGACCACCACCAAATAGATTTCTTGGATCTGCATATCTACAAGACCGGGGATCGACTAAAAACTGAGTTGTTTCGAAAACCCACGGACCGCAACACTTTGTTGCACTTCCAAAGTTATCATCCGATGGGATTAAAGTAAAATTTACCTTACGGACAATTTTTGCATATACGAAGAAATTGTTCAGACCTGGCAAAATTCCATCAACATGCGGAAGGACTAACCCAACGACTTGCAGAAAGAGGCTATCCAAAAAAGGCCATCAACCAAGCCAAAAAGAGAGCCAAACATACACCTAGAGAAATCTGTTTGGAAAACAAACCGAAAAAAGATTTGGGAAGACTGGTATGTGTCACCACTTTTGGACCCTTGAGCCTATTGATCCAGAAAACCATCAAGAAGAACTGGCATTTGGTGAAACACCCCGGCACTCTGCACAATGTGCCATGTTTTGCTTTCAAGAAAAACAGAAATTTAAGAGACGCTCTAGTACACACCTTCATAGAGCCACCCCCACAAACAAAGAACACACTATGGGATTTACCTCCGATAGTTGGACATCACAAATGTGGTCAATGTGTGGCATGCCCTTTGACCCTACAAAAGAAATCTTTCGAACATGCACATGTTAAATGGACAATGAAAGATTTTACAAACTGCAACACGAAGGGTGTCATATATGTAATACAATGCCCTTGCAAACTCCTCTACATAGGAAAAACCACACGTGCCATCAAAATGCGCATCTCTGAACATCGTTCCTGTATCAGGAACAAGGTAGCAGACAAGCCCCTAGTAGAGCATTTTATCAGTAAGAACCATAGTGATACTGATCTAAGATGGTTTGTCCTCCAAAAAGTGAACCCAGCAAAGCGTGGGGGGGATCTGAACAAAACGCTGACCCAATTAAAACAACGGTGGGTCCACAGACTTAACTCCGTTCAGGCTGGTTTAAATGTGTCAGTTGAATGCAAGTCTTTCCTGTAATGACATGTGCCCAATGATTGAGTATGAGCTATGAACTTCTTAACACTATGATCATTTTTCATTTCATGAAATGCAGAAGTCAGTAGACATTATGACACTGTGTGTTTTTTTTTTAAATTTTTTTTTTGGTCAATGTATGAAATCACCTACATGAAAAACTATACTTTCTTTGTTAATTCCAAATGTTTTCTGTCATTATGAAACTATGTATTAAGTTTCCAGGCGACACACCCTAATTCTCACCCTCCCGGGCTGTTAGTAATACAATAAAAACTGTCCACCTACTTAATTATGTTTTTTCTCTGCTGAGATTCCTGAGACACATAAACATTTTGTGATCCATGCCACAACATATTGAAATGAAGTATTTTCGGTAATCACAACCTCATGGGGCCATTAGCTATGTTGTCTCAGAGTATAAAAAACCAATGCCACCCCGCAATGCTTACGGTTGCCATGACAACCGTTTGTCAACAATATTGTCTAAATTAACTTTTTAGACACGCGTTGACACTAATCACACCCATAATTGATTGAGCTTTTTTTGTGCCCCCCGGATGGAGCAGAATCCATCATTTTGTTTCTCACTCGATCCTAGGGCCATTCCAAGATGGCTGACATATAAATACCTACAGGGACCTAGCAACAGCGTTACCAACGCTTTGCAGTCAGGCCCCTGCAGTCTCAACTGTGACACAGCAGCCTGAGGAGCTCCAGCTCGTACTTTTTTGGCAGATAGGCTGCCCATGCTGCAACCCTCACAGGTACTTTAAAATAAACCCTGCACTTACTGCTATATATATGAGACAGTTGTTACTAGGTAACCACACTCACCTTGAGCCATATATATTTTTTAGCTGTGCAAGCCGTGTCTTTTTCCCACTGATACCACCCTGGATCAGCATTTTTCGACCTCCAGCGAGAGTTAAGATTTTTTTCCCTGCATATAATAAAAAACTTTTTTTCATGCCTTTTTAAACGGGGACATGTTTAGCTTCAACCTCCCTTTGCTTCTCTCGTTTTCTGTTATTTGCAACAGGACCATACAGAGACCAGCCCATGCGGCTAGCAGATCTCAAATTTAGCACCTGTGAAATCTATTAACCCATAGGTAAGCTATGTGCTTTTTGATTTTACATCAACCACACGTGATTCACTCAAACTAAATAATTTTGGCTCAGACACCCCCCTGACTGTAGTCTCCTTCCCCTGCAGCACAGACGTCAATCTACACAGAACTCCGTCCTGATGAAGGCCGTGTTAAAGATGAGGCACACCTAGCCCACCTAGAAACGGCTGAAACACCTGGTGTAGACGCACTACTCCCCCCAAAACTACAGCACATTAATGCTGTTTACGCAAGAAAAATAATTTTGTGTACCCACCATTGTTCTATGTGTTTTCCACAAATGTTGACTTGAATATGTACACTGCAATATGTGATAAGAGTCGGGTTTGTTACACACAAACAATTTGGAGATTGTCCCAAAAAATGTTTTTTTGGCACTGTGTGTTGAAAATATTTTTTTGTCTGGTTGTTCTGTTTTAGCAAACCATTTTGATGTTTTAATTTCTCTAAATGTTGGATTTATGTCTTTTTGCACACAACTTTAATATAAAAAAATGAGATCTATCTCAACAACATACTATTGAAGAGTGATTCCTTCCTTAGCAATGCAGAGTTTGATAATACATGTGGAGGTGTTGTTCTGAGCCTAGCCTCCTTGGACCTATTCATTTGCAACTGAAAGTAGGCCTTCTAGGCAAGGGCTATGAAGAAAAGAGAGAAGTAGAGATGAATCACAGTTGACAACAAGGTACATTTACAAACAAGAGAATGAGGGAGGGGCCAATGGCATGGGGCCCGAGTGTGGGAGGGAAAGAAAGAGCAGGGGTCACAAAGAGTAGGCTGTCTGTGTTAATGTCATTGGGCCTCATTAGGACCCAGGCGGTAAGGGGTTTACGGCGGCGTAAACAGCGCCGACCCTTACCGCCTGATTCCGAGGTCCCTTAGCGCCATGGAGGTTTTAACACCTGCTTTTAGCAGGTGTTAAAATCCATGGCGCTAAGGGACCTTGTTGTTAATTACGCCACCGTAATTTACGGTGGCGTAATTAACGCCTTCCCCACTCCCATTATGCCCTATGGGGCAAAAATGGGAATGGGGAAGGGTAAATGGGGATTGGGGACTTACCGCCCCGCCAAGGTCGGAATGGGGCGGTAAGTCGGCCAACCACCATGGCGGAGTTGGCAACTTAGCGCCATGGACCATGGTGCTAATAGCGCCATGGTCCTCCGCCAAGGTCCTAATGAGGCCCATTGAGTTAGAGACTGGTACCAGTACACCATGCCTGCATCACAGACAGGGTGTACTTTATGATAGAGAATGAGGGGGAGCCAAGGAGTGAGGCTTATTTGAGGGCTGTGTGACATCTGGATTACAATGCCACGTCCCTGCCCTTTTGCTCATGCCCTAGCCATGGGGTTTGCTGTGTATGTGAAAATGTGTATGTGCAAATGTGTAGCGCATACAACATATCATAACACACAGTATTTGGACATAGTGAAGAAGGGCTAAGGGCCATGAGTGGCATGTCTGTGCAACAATCAATGACATCAGCAATGACTCCAGCATGGGTGTTCGTGATTGAAATCCAGTCCCTGTATATGCACATTGTCCCACAATGCTGGGTGACAAGTTTGTGGCCGAGCATGCTCAGACTGTGAACCAGCCCTGCCTCAGATGCATGTCATATTACACATGTTGCAACAAAGCCATCATGCCACATATGGGTGTGGGATGGAGCTGGCATGTCTGACCTTACCAGACAGATGACACAGGTGTGGGGAATTGTGCATGTATCCAGTTCACAGACAGGCCAATGTCTGTGCAACTGCACAGAACAGTGATGGAAGTGACAAAGCATGTCCCTGTCAAGTCTCAACTGACATACACATACAGGCCTTTAGTCGCCAGACAGGTTCCTTAAAATGTAATTTACATGAGATGTTTGAACAACTACCATGCACATTATTAGAATGGAATGCAGCCATGCACACTCATTGCCATTCATGATCTTCATGTATAGCCACATGTGCTGTCTTCAGCCATGTCATTTTTTATGTTGCAAAGATGCCAACATCTGCATGATAACACAACAACAGCCATTGTTCATTATAACCCCTTACTACATCAATAAGCACAAGCAACTGCAGAATGCCTGTAACTCGGGCTGTGGTTTTTGGGCCCTCATGCACCTTCACTTAGGGCACACCACATGGCGTAGTGACAGACAGCTCAGATGTGCATCATGACAAGGCATCACATGGGGGCAGGTGAGAAATGTAACATGCAACTCAGCATGACATGATGTAATAGTTCTGTAAAACAGTGCAAAGTGACATGCCACATGAATTTAGCACACAACAGTGCATGTTGGTGTCTCACGGTGCCCATGTAGAAGGAAAGTACCCTGTGGATGATGTTTAATGTCACACAGATATGTGCCACACATGCCCACCACACAGGGTACTCCCAGTATGATTGCCATGAGACATGAGTCTGTATGTCAGAAAACATGCAGTACCCAGGGATGTCTTACAACTGCAGCCTGATGCGCAACAGCCCAAAAAGGTGGTTCATGCATGACAGGCAAAACAAACGTTGCACAGTGACAGCCACTCACCAGATGTGTCCTCATAATTCCCCAGGCCTCCCACGCCCTGCACCTGCTGATGGAAGATTAATTGGCTCATGGTGTGTCAGCTACTCCTCCTCTGGTGGCCCCCTCCAGTTGCCATTACAGAGGCTAGGTTGACACTCAGCCTGTGCTTGGTGCGATTGGTGAGATCATTCCAGCGCTTCACATCCCATTCAGCAGTGTGTATCTTCACTGCTAAAGCGTTGATCTGGTCTGTGATATGTTGCCAATGCACCATACGTTGTGCAAGTGTATAGGTGCTCCCTACATACAGGCCCATGTCATGATGGTGATCTGTGACATAGTCAATGAGGATCTGGAGCTCCTCATCAGTGAAGTTATTCTTCCTCTGCAGGCCAGTGTCCTGTGCCATGTCTTGGGGTTGAGCACCTTCCTGCCCTGAGTGGCATGGGGTGTTGGTGCTGCCCCTGTCTTGCTTGTTTCACCTAAGCGTCCAGGTGCTGAGCCACCTGTGGTCTGGGGCCTGTCATATCCTCGTAGGGCTGAGGCAGATGTCTCCACACCACATCTCTGACCCCCTGGGGCTGGGGCAGATGTCTCCACACCACATGCCTGATCCCATGGAGCTGGGGAAGAAGTGCCATCACCATGCCCCCACCCCAAACCTGTCTGCTCCCTTTCCCTCTTGGGGCATTTCCTCATATGTCACAGGTTTAAGGGATGAATGGTAGGCACACCAAGTTATTGTCATGGGCAATATGAGTGATGGAACAGTAGTTGATGTGTGACGTAGATTTGTGATCCAGCAGGGATCAAGTGTACCCCAAAAGGGAAACAATATGATACGTGATACCCAGAGGCAATCACACTCAGGGACCAAAGAATTGCATACGAGATACCAGGAAACTTTCTGAAAAGTCAAAAAAGTGGCATGTGACATGCAGAGGCTCTCAAATACTCAAATATTGTGTGTGCAACACCCTGAAAGCTTCCGGAAAGTACAAAAAGTGGTATGTGATACACAGAGGCATCCCGAGATGGACAAATTGTATATGAGACAAACCGTAGTCCTAAAGAAAAGCACAAAAACATGTGTGGATGCACAGATGCAACCCCCCCCAAAAAGTATGCGCCACGCAGTCCCTGAAGTGAAGCATTGTGTAGCACAACAATAAACGTCTGCAAAATTCTTCAGAATCATAATCTTCACATGCTTAACCATTGATGTGCATTGCGTGCCTTATATAACCCCTTCATTGCTGTGGATCATCTAGGCATACCACATAGCTGCACTGTGTCACCACGCACCTGACATACCTTACACATGAAGGGCTGTTACTCTGCTATCGGCTGCTGTGGATGCAAGATGCACACCACAGTTCCTCCTGCCTACTACTGAAGATTTGCCTCCTCTGGCCCTGCTTTGTCTCCCTCACTCCTATACTGCTGCTGCCGGATTGAGAGTAAGGGCCTGCCTGCAACCAGCACTGTCTTGGTGTGCCAGCTGTCCCACTTTTGCCTGGAATCCTTTGTTGGGCCTGCAACCACCTTTTCTGTACTTGCCAGGACTTCCACCTCTGCCAATACCACCAAATCTCTACAGCACATACCCAGGAAGACCATACCTTGTTGCGGGGGTACCATGTTTGCCCCATCCACATCTTCTGAGGAGTGCAGCACCCCCATGTCGAGGCAGAGGGCTGCCAACTTCACCAACGCCGAAGTTGGCATCCTAGTGGATCTGGTCCTGTGTGCCTATGATGCCCTCTTCAACCCAGTTACGCAGCTGGGCAACAAAGCAAGTTTGATAATCTGGGATGCGACCACGGCTGCCATTAACATGGAGGGGGTGGCAGTCCACCCCAGCAACACGGTCTGGAAATGTTGGAATGACTACAAGACCTATAGCCATACCAAGATGGTGGCAGCCCTCGACACGGAATCCACTGTGGAGGTGTACTATACTGTCTGTCACTGGTTCACCCAGATGGAGCTGTGGGTACTTGAGAGGTTCTATTCAGACCTCCACTCCCAGATCTTGGCCTGGAGAAGTCATCTGAATGGCGCTGGTGATTACCCATGTGGGACAATGCTGTACAGTATATGTGTGGCATGCATGTTTGGAGATGCCACATCATGTTTGTGGCTTGTGTGTGTTTTGGGATGTAGCTGATTGCTGCCTCATGCCAAGGCTGGGTATTTCTGGCATCAGACATTGTATACTGACATTTGTGTGAGTATTGGAAGATTGAGTATGTATGGTTTGTTGTACTTGGGCACGTGCAGTTTGTGCGCATGAAGCAAGTGCTTGATCATGAGAGATGTGGACATGCTATGTTATGGGCATGTAAGTGACGTGCATGATGTACGAGTCCATGTGTGTCACACCTGATGTGCAATTTGTTCACCGACATGTGTGCCGGTAATTGTTGCTTGCTTGCAGGTCATGCTGTTGCATGTGCACATTGGTGAGTTTGTTTGAGTGGGAAAGTTCCCTGGTAATGTTCACATGCATATGGCTGCATCTCATTCTTGTGTTTGTTGTTCATTGGTATGGGAGTGTTGCCTGTTATTGGTGAGGCGTTTGTGGCCAATGTAGAATGTTGTTTTTGGACATGTTCATGTGTCATGACTGTGATTGTGCCTTTGTTAGGAAAGATTCCTCTTTACTGCACCTTTCCTTCCATATTTATGGAACCCCTAAACTTTTTGCTTTTATTTATAAATCTGACCTGTACTTATTGCAGTACAGTGAAGCCTTAAGCTTCACTGCACTGGCCTTTGCTCATATGTTATGGGGAAACTGATATGTCCTTCAGGCTATCAGTACTGGGAAACATTGTTTCCCTTAGTCAAGTTACTATGTCACTACTTTTGGTTAATTTTGTATCACTTGTGGTAACTTTTTATCATAGTGCAATGCAGCTTACACTGCAGTACACTGGGGTACATTTTTGTTTTGCCCTAGACTAACACTCAGAGGATGTTTGGTTACTCTAGGTGTGCCAAAAGGATAGGCTGGTGGCAGCAGTGACTTTTCCTTCTCTTTTTGGGGAATTTAATTTTAGCTTTACTGTGTTTACTGTGTTTTGCTACTTACTCTGGCTACTTCTCAAACATGGCTAAGCCACTAGATATTTCGCCTGTTCTTTTGCCATCTTCTTCTTTAGCCTTATTCCTGGCTTCAGAGGCCAGGAAAATCCTTATAAGGACTTCCAGTGCCCAGGAAAGCAGAAGCTTTTGACAGGCTACTGGAGGGCCGTGTGTGTTTGCTGGCAGGATGTGGGCTGGACAGTCTGACTCCAATCCACATACTGGTTTCAGTGTGTCTGAGTGGTATGCATGAATGTTCCCGCCAGTGGTCCTGATTAGACCACTGCTAGGGTTTGTTTGTGGACTAGTCCTTCCATTGGCTAGTGGTAGTTTCAGCTCTTACCTAGATTTTATGATAAGAAGAGGACCCCTGCATCCATTCTTCAGAGATCCTGGAGAAACCTGAAGGAGCCAAGTATCATATCCAGCTGTGAGACCCATGAAGAGACCTAAGACCCGACTGAAGGAGGCCTGGCAACTAACTTCTGCTGCTGTCCTGGCAGAGCCGTGTCTTGCTCTTGAAATTTAGTAGTCCCATGAAGGGGCTACGACCCTTGGATTGGAGGGATGATCCATTTCCGATGTCTGCCTGGTGCCCTGCCAAAGGAAGCCTTCAGAAGTGCCCTGGAACCGTTCTGTGGCTGACCAGTTTCATTTTTGGGCTACCATGCTGCTGGCCTCACTGTTCTGAGTTTCGGCCTGAAACTTGGTGGACCCTCAGCTGGCCCTTCAAGACTACCTCCTGCGAAATTCCGGCATCCTAGCACAAAGGAGACCTGAGATAGAAGGGAAAGACTGTACACAGCTACTGAATCCGTTTGCATCACCGTGCGCAGTGTGCACCATCCGGAACTGCTTAACTGACCCAAGCCCAGTCAGGATTTTGGCGGGAAAAGGAACATTGGACATCCTTCCTTTGTTCTATCAAGTATGGGGAAGATTCTGTGTAAGGGGGGTAAGTTACAGAGTTTCTAACCTACCCCTATACACCCATTATAAGTCAATGAGCTTTTAATAAACCTTAATTCTAACACTTTTGGCTTTGCCATAAATTGCCTATGCAAGACATATAACTGTTGGGGCTACTTTAGGGCATGAGTCTAACTTGAATCATAACACTCAGAACCCTTCACTGGACCCCAGACACCCTACCTGCATTTTTCTTGCATCCTAAATTCTGTGGAACTGTATCCTGAACTATAGGGCATAAGGCCCCAGGCAACTTGGGCTGGACAATTTTAGCTAGGGATTGTCTCTGTGGGCCTTTTTATGCATAATACTTGTCTAACCTTTAATTTCCAGGAGTTCTGATTGGTATTATGCCTTATAACAAGTGAATGTTTATATGCATTTAGTTTGATAATGTTGTGTGATACTTCTACATGATTATAGTCATGTTCTTATAGTGTATTTTGGCCATAATTAAATAACTGTATTTGTATACATCCTGTCTAACTGTAATCTTTGATTTAAATTGTTTGACCTCATTGTGGACCCTATACAATCCCACCCCCTCTGAAGAACCTAGCCTAGACAGCCTGTCACTGCTACCTAAACTGGTTTGGCTACAGCTTCCCAGACGTGTTCCAGGTCACAATATAGGTTGGCCTTCTATACATCTGTTCACCAGGCCAGAGTATAGAAAATCAGTCCTAACAAATTGGTGTACAGCGGTCGGAAGACCCTCTCCACATAACATCTGGATGTTTTGTGAAAAGGATCTGTATTGGGTACCACAGTGTAGATCACTGGTGGTTTGTCCAGATAATACTTACGCAAGACCGTATCGTTTTTAATTGCCTTGTAGCTACAAGTCACCTAATATAATGAATATCATGGAAACCATCACTTTCACCACTTTGTTCGCCTCAAAAGTGGAGCAATTGAGAAAGTTGTGTGTTGAGAGAGGCCTAACAGTCTCTGGCACAACAGCTGAGTTAGTTGTTAAAATGCTGGACTTTGAGAGAAACAAATGTGTGCCTAATAGTGTTCTGATAGTGTAGCTGGGGCTGGACCCAGCACTAGTAATGTAATTGCTGACACTACAGTGGCTACTGTTGAGGATGAGGAGGAGGAAAGTGCATCATCTGGACTTCTGTCTGTGTACTCCTCAAATGCTGAGTCATTGTTCAATTTGAAAATAGACACACTTAGGCTAAAAGAGAAAGAGCTTGAGTTTGAAATGGACAGCTTGGAAATTGAGAGGGCTAAAAGGCAGAAAGACAGGGATCACCAGCTAGAGCTTGCCAAGATTCAGGATTCAAAAGGTTTTGCCAGAGGATCTGGAGATGGTTCTGGGTCCTCTTCACATCCTAGGTTTCCTAAAGATCTCTTGAGTATGTATGAAGAGAGAATGATAAAATGAACTGGCTTGTAACTTTTGAATATGCATGTGAGGTACAAGGAGTGAGCAATGCTGACAGGATTGCATGGTTGATCAGCAGACTACCTCATTCTGGCTGCAGTGCCATTATGGAAATGTCAAAGTCTGATAGATTAGACTTGGTAAAACTGAAGCAATATCTGATCCACAAGTTTGAGAAGACTCCTGACCAATACTTGAGGAGGTTTAGAGAATACAAAAAAAGGAATATATGACTTATGCACGTGGTGTTGCTGACTCTTTGAAGAACTTGTGTGTCTGGATACAAGGCTTTCAGGGCATGATTAATTTGGTTATGCTTGAACATATTTTTGCCTCTTGTTCCCCAATGCTGAAGCAGCATTTGGCTGACTCAAAGGAGTTAAATCTAAAGAGGCTAGCCATTGCTGCTGATTTATGGGTTTCACATAGAGTGTCCCATAAGGGTAACCCTGATTCAGGTAAGCAGGAGGAGGAAACGGAGAAGAAAGAGAAAGAGGGTGGTGGTACTGATAAAACTATGTCCAAGAAGGCCCACAAAAGGTTTAATGAGGGGAAGTCATCAGAATTAGGTCAGGGTATTAGGACCAACCCTCCCAAGCATGTGATTGGTTACACTAAGCCTCCCTCTGTGTCAAGTGCCAGTGGGACTTGTTACACTTGTGGAACAAGTGACCACAGGAAAGGGGACCCCAAATATAAGGGTAAGGCATTGGGGGTCCACTCGGCCAGTCTGGCCTTCTCTCACTATGAGGAAGACGAGATGATAGGGGTTCCCTTCCCTTTAGACTGCATTCCCTCAAAGGAAGAGTCTGAAGGTAGTCTAGATCCTTGGAAACTAGTAGAGCATTAGCTCCCATCCCAGTCCTGTTGCATATTAATGATTCTTGTGAGGATAGTTTAGGATGTGTAAATACTTCAACTGTAAGGAACACTGGGTCCAATCCTATTGGTGTAGCTTCCTTCATGGTAAACCCACATGTTCTTGCCAGAGTTCCTGTGTGGAATACTCTGTTGGCTGGTAGGCCATCTCTTAATGTTCCAGTAGCACCTTTCATTCAAGCTGTGAATAGAGACATGGCCATTGCAACTGTCAATATGAGGGGAATGGTTCCTAGAAGAGTGCTGGGTGAGTTGAGCCTTCAAGAATTAGGTCCTGATAGGCCCTCATCAGACCCTTCAAGTACTAGGTCTCAAAATCAGGCTCTCTTAGCCAAGCCTAAGAGAAAGCCTAGGCCTAAGGGGAAACCCATGGCCACTGGAGTCAGTAACAGAGGCAGAGGGAAGGAGAACATTCCCCTTGCATAACCTTCAACTAATATTGAGGTAGTTGGAATTGTCCCCATTCCTAGTTTGGAAGTGGGACACCCAGAAAACTTTGAATCCTATGGGCCTCCTCAGCTGTATAGTATACAAGTAGAGAAGAGTCCTAGGAGACCAAGACAGTTTGTGTGTGACTTTTCCCTGGTGATGCATCCTCATGTCAGGATATCACCTGTGTGGTCAAACACACATTCCTGCTGGCCCATGATGGGTTTCCCAGAAGAAAACCACGGTAGGAGTCTCACTCTCTATCACCAGCTTGACAGGGGTGAAACAAGAATTCAATTACTACAGAGTTGACTTTTAGGAGTAAACTCCTTGCTACCAGAGACAAGGCCTATGTTTATTAGCCCTTTGACTCTGGAGACCTCAGGCAATAGGTTGCAAGTGGTGATTGCTGATCACCATCCCATAGGGCCTTGTGCCAACCCACAGGGAATGACTGCCAAGTCAGTCATTGACACTTTACTGAATGACAGCTACAGAGGTAGCTCCCCTGCTGTGCTCAGTAGTGGTCAGACCCAGTGGAGGGATGGTGAAGTGACCTGTCAAGTGTCACTGAGCTGTCATCCACAGGATTGTCTGAGGGAGAGATCTGTCAATCTCTCAGGAGTTTAATTGGAGCTCTCAGTGAGCCTCAGAGAAAAAGGTGGGACCTTCTCCTGTCAAACCTATTCTGTAAATCCTTGACTACCTGTCAGGGGTCTGGTCCTTGTCATGTTTCACATCTTGGCAAGGTAAACTATTTTCAAGGTTTTGGGAAACCTGGATATGTTTCCATACAGTTTCCTGGAAACAGTATGGAGGATTTTATCTTGAGAGATAACATTGGCGCCCTGCTTATGGCTATAGAGTGGGAGCCAGAGAAATATGTGTGTCTCCCTACACTGTGTTGTCAAAGCAGCCCTTCTAATGGCTCCAATGAGGATGGCCTAGTGTCTCCTCACCTGACCCCACATCAGCAAGGGGAGCTGGAGTGTATTCTGAGGCAATTTCCTCCGATGATGTCACTGACACCCTTTATAGTAGGATGGTGTAAACCAGACTGTATTCTGTGAGTAAGAGAACACACCAAGATTGGGTATTGTGGTGGCCCAGAACCAAGAGAAAGTTCTGACAGTGAGTGTGTTGGAACAAATAATTTCTGAGCATTCTAGCTGTCAAGAGTTCAGTTCTGCGTAACAGGAGGGATAAATAGGTAAAGCCAGTTTTGGATTCTGTATGTACACTAGAGCTCTGTGCTCTGTCGCCAAGTCAGAAGCACACTCTTCACTAAGAGGTAATACCTTAGTGGATCAGCTCTGTACTGAAAGGTACAGTTGTTGTTATGTTCTCTCTGCAGTGTATGGCAATATTTCCCTTGAAGTCTGTGCTGAGGAAGAGACAGCAGTTTCAGCCTTTTCAGAGCCCTACTTCAGTGTATGGACTTCTGGATTGATGGCTGCAACTGACACCTGTCAACTGAGCTTAGCCCCTGCTTTGAATGGGAAAATGGATCACAGCAATACAAGTCTGGATGACATGGCAGATTCAACCTCCACTTGGAAGGAACTGGGTCTGACTCAAGAGACTGGGTGTCAAGACCTGCATCAGGCCAACGTGTCCAGGAAGACAGCTAAGTGTCATACTGAACAGGAGCCATTTGCCTTTCTCATACATGAAGTTGGTGTATGCGGGGACAAGATGCAACCTCTTGTCAGTGAAGTACTCCATGTACAAAACTGGGCAACCCCCACTACCCAAGGACAAGTGAGGACATTCCTGGGCCTCAATGGAAAGTACAGGAGCCAAGTTTGTTTGTTTATTAATGTCTAATGCGCACCAGACCCAAAGGTAACAGGGTGCAGCCATAAGGAGATGCAAAGCTTGCATAGTTACAGGTATGATTACAATGAGGCATATATAATTACAGGTGAGTTACAATAAAACATATAAGCAGGTATACAGGTTAGAACAGATTAAGGATGACAGCCAATATAAATATAGTTGTCCCTCTGACTGCCCTCACTACTCATAGGGGACCTAAAGAGTTCTTATGGACTCCTGAGTGTGAGAAGGCCTTCACTGGCCTGAAAGAATCCATAGATCAGGCCCCTGGTTTAAGGACACCTGATTGGAAGAGACCTTTCTTAGTGCAGACAGATGCCTATGACACTGGGATAGTTGGAAAACGTTCACAGCTTAATGACAAAGGTGAGGAACATCTTATATGTCTAATCAACTACCAGTTTAGGTGTGGAGTACTCAGTTGGCCCCAGGTGGAGAAGAGTTGTTTTTCCATTGTATGGTGCCATAGGAAGTTGAGGTCCTACCTCCATGAGACTCACTTCACTGTGCATCCCCCGTAACCCTTTTGAAGTGGTTGATGGATATTAAGGGAGAGAATCCAAAGTGGCTCAGGTGGTTCATGAGTCTGCAGGCCTTGATCTTCACTATTGGGCATAGGCTAGATCCCAAATGTTGCAATTTTGATGGGCTGTCCAACAGGGATAACTGACTGGAACAGAGGACCCATCCAGGGGTGGATTAGTTCCCCCTGTCCCTTAGTCTGGGGTGGGGGGAGGGGGTGTGTGTTAGGAAATATTCCTCTTTACTGCACCTTTCCTTCCATCTTTATGGAACCCCTAAATGTTTTGCTTTTATTTTTGAATCTTACATACTTTTTGCAGTACAGTGAATCCTTAAGCTTCATTGCACTGGCATTTGATCAAATGTTAAGGGGAAACTGATATGTCCTTCAGGCTATCAGTACTGGGACATATTGTTTCCCTTAGTCAAGTTACTATGTTACTACTTTTGGTTACTTTTGTATCACTTGTGGTAATTTCTGATCATTGTACAATGCAGATTACACTGCAATACAATGGGGTGCATTTTTGTTTTGACCTAGACTAATACTCAGAGGATTTTTGGTTACTCTATGTGTGCTAAAAGGATAGGCAGGTGGCAACAGTGACTTTCCCCCCAAAAAAATCATGTTAGCTTTACCATATTTAATGTGTTTGGCTACTAACTGTGGCTACTGGTCAAACATGGACGTGCCACGAGATGTTTTGCCTGTTCATTTTCCATCTTATTCTATAGCCTTCTTCCTGGCCTCAGAGGCCAGGAAAATCCTTATAAGGACTTCCAGTGCCCAGGAAAGCAGAAGCTTTTGGCGGGTTACTGGAGGGCTGTGTGTGTTTGCTGGCAGGATATGGGCTAGGTTAATCTGACTCCAATCCACATATGGGTTTCAGTGTGTCTGAGTGGTATGCATGAATTTTCACACCAGTGGTCCTGATTAGGCCACTGCTGGGGTGTGCATGTGGGCTAGTCCTTCTATTGGCTAAAGGGAGTTTCAGCTCTTACCTGGCTTTTAGGATAAGATAATGACCTCTGCACCCATTCTTCAGAGATCCTGGAGAAACCTGAAGAAGCCAAGTATCCTATCCAGCTGTGGGACCCGTGAAGAGACCTGAGACCCGACTGAAGGAGGCCTGGCAAGCAACTTCTGCTGCGGTCCTGGAAGAGCCTTGTCTTGCTCTTGATTTTTATTAGTCCTGCAAAGGTGCTACAACGCTTGGAGTGGAGGCACTAGCCATTCCCGACATCTGCTCGGTGCCCTGCCAAAGGACGATTCCGTAGTGCCCTGGCTGACCGTCATTGTTTTTCAGCTACCGTGCTGCCAGTGTCAGCGTACTGAGTTTTGGCCAGAAACTTGGTGGTTCGGCAACTGGCCCTGCAACACGACCTTCTGGGAAATGTTGGCATCCTAGCACAAAGGGTACCAGAGATAGAAAGGAAATTCCGACTGCGGTTATTAAATCCATTTGCATCGCTATATGCAGTGTGCACTGTCCGAAAACTGTTTACCCGACCCGAATTCCGTCGTGAGAGGGGTGCTGCGTCACGTTTTTCTGCATTCTTTGACCGATAGTCCTTGCACCAGCAAAATACACCAACCAGAGTTCAGCTCAAACCTTCAACCCCTGGAAATCGAGGACGGCAGATTTTGGCGGGAGCAACGTCAGACATCCTTCCTTTGTTCTACCACATCTGGGGATTACCTGCAGAGGTAGGATGTAGGGGGGGAGGAGCTGTTTCGAGGGGGGGAGAGGAAGCAGAATCGAAGAACCAAGCAAAACAGGCAACACCTGTATGCGAGAAGGGGGAGCACAACGGCTCATCACAGGGGGACCAAATAGGAATTGCCCTTTTCTTCATCTGCCGTTCACTTTGGACGCCCAGGGGAGAGATGCCCTTGATCTAAGAGTCAAGAGCAGAAAGGGAGAGGCAGGGCTAGGAAGGTGGGCGGGGCTTAGGACAGGTGACCTAGATCCAAATGCAGCTGCTCCCCATCTGAAAGGAAAAGAGGCTGGAGGGCTGCTTAAGTAGGGAAAAAGAGTGGCAACCAGGAAGGCACCAGGTGGACGGGCTTAAGCCAAAAGAGCAGATAAAACGGGAAGGCACCAGGTGGGCGGGGCTTAGGGCAAGTGACCTAGATCCACTTGTACCTGCTCCCCAACTGCAGAGGAAAAGAGACTGGAGGGCTGCATAAGTAGGGAAAAAAAGCAGCAACCGGGAAGGCACCAGGGGGGTGGGGCTTAGGCTAAAAGAGCGGCAAACCAGGAAGGCACCAGGTGGGCAGGGCTTAGGCCAGGGGACCTAGATCCACTTGCACCTGATCCCCATCTGCAAAGTAAAAGAGGCTGAAGGGCTGCTTAGGCAGGGAAAAAGAGTGGCAACCAGGAAGGCACCAGGTGGGCGGGGCTTAGGCCAAAAGAGCGGCAAACCAGAAAGGCACCAGCTGGGGGGGGGGCTTAGGCTAGGTAACTGAGAACATTAGAACCTGCTCCACATCTGCAAAGGAAAAGAGGCTGGAGGGCTGCTTAAGTAGGGAAAAAGAGCAGAAACCAGGATGGCACCAGGTGGGTGGAGCTTAGGTCAGGTGACCTAGATCCACTTGCACCTGCTCCCCATCGGCAAACGAAAAGAGTCTGGAGGGCTGCTTGAGTAGGGAAAACGATCAGCAACCAGAAAGGCACCAGGCGGGTGGGGCTTAGGTCAAAAGAGCATCAAACCAGGAAGGCACCAGGTGGGCGGGGCTTAGGCCTGGTGACCTAGATCCAGTTGCACCTGCTCCTCATCTGCAAATGAAAAGAGGCTGGAGGGCTGCTTAAGTAGGGAAACAGACCGGCAACCAGGAAGGCACCAGGTGGGCAGTGCTTAGGCCAAAAGAGCAGCAAATAAGTAAGGCACCAGGTGGGTGGGGCTTAGGCCAAGGTGACCTAGATCCACTTGCATCTGATTCCCATCTGCAAAGGAAAAGTGGCTGGAGGGCTGCATAAGTAGAGAAAAAGTGCTGCAAACAGGAAGGCACCTGGTGGTGGGGGCTTCGGGCAAATTAGCGGCAAAGCAGGAAGGCACCAGGTGGGTGGCGCTTAGGCCAGTTGACCTAGATCCACTTGCACCTGCTCCCCATCTGCAAAGGAAAAGAGGCTCGAGGGCTGCTTAAGTAGTGAAAAAGAGCGGCAACCAGGAATGCACCAGGAGGGCGGGCTTTGGCACAAAGGAGCAACAGGCAACCGGGAAGACAAAAGGTGGGCGGGGCGTAGGCCAGTGACCTAGATCCACTTGCACCAGCTTGCAATCTGCAAAGGAAAAGAGGTTGGGGGCCTCCTTAATTAGGGAAAAATAGCTGCAACTAGGAAGGCACCAGGTGGGCGCGGCTTAGGCCAAAAGAGTGGCAAACCAGGAAGGCAATGGGTGAGTGGGTCTTAGGACAGGTGACATAGATCCACTTGCTCCTGCTCCCCATCTGCAAAGGAAAAGAGGCTGGAGGGCTGCTTAAGTAGGGAAAAAGACTGGCAACCAGGAAGGCACCAGGTGGGCAGGGCCTAGGGCAGATGACCTAAATCCACTTGCATCTGCTCCCTATCTGCAAAGGAAAAGAGGCTGGAGGGCTGTATAAGTAGGGAAATAGAATGACAACCAGGAAAGCCCCAGGTCGATAGTGCTTAGGCCAAAAGGGCTGCAAACCAGGAAAGCACCAGGTGGGCGCGGCTCAGGACAGGTAACCTAGATCCACTTGCACCTGCTCCCCATCTGCAAAGTAAAAGAGGCTGAAGGGCTGCTTAGGTAGGGAAAAAGAGTGACAAACAGGAAGGCACCCGGTGGGCGGGGCTTAGGCCAAAAGAGCGGCAAACCAGGAAGGCACCATGTGGGGGGGCTTAGGCCAGGTAACCGAGATTCACTACAACCTGCTCCACATCTGCACAGGAAAAGAAGCTGGAGGGCTGCTTATGTAGGGAAACATAGCAGCAACCAGGAAGGCACCAATGGGGCGGGGCTTAGGCCAAAAGAGCAGCAGACCAGGAAGGAAACAGGAGGGTGGAGTTTAGTTCAGGTGACCTAGATCCACTTGTACCTGCTCCCCATCTGCAAAGGAAAAGAAGCTGGTTGGCTGCTTAAGTAGGGAAACAGAGTGACAACCAGGAAGGCACCAGGTGGGCAGTGCTTAGGCCAAAAGAGCAGCAAACCAGTAAGGCACCAGGTGGGCGGGGCTTAGGCCAGGTGATCTAGATCCACTTGCACCCGATTCCCATCTGCAAAGGAAAAGAGGCTGGAGGACTGCATAAGTAGAGAAAAAGTGCTGCAAACAGGACGGCACCTGGTGGTGGGGGCTTCGGGCAAATTAGCGGCAAAGCAGGAAGGCACCAGGTGGGTGTCGCTTAGGCCAGTTGACCTAGATCCACTTGCACCTGCTCCCCATCTGCAAAGGAAAAGAGGCTGGAGGGCTGCTTAAGTAGTGAAAAAGAGCAGCAACCAGGAATGCACCAGGAGGGCGGGCTTTGGCACAAAGGAGCAACAGGCAACCGGGAAGGCAAAAGGTGTGTGGGGCGTAGGCCAGTGACCTAGATCCACTTGCACCTGCTTGCCATCTGCAAAGGAAAAGAGGGTGGGGGCCTCCTTAATTAGGGAAAAATAGCTGCAACCAGGAAGGCACCAGGTGGGCGGGGCTTAGGCCAAAAGAGTGGCAAACCAGGAAGGCAATGGGTGAGTGGGGCTTAGGATAGGTGACATAGATCCCCTTGCAGCTGCTCCCCATCTGTAAAGGAAAAGAGGCTGGAGGGCTGCTTAAGTAGGGAAAAAGAGTGTCAACCAGGAAGGCACCAGGTGGGCGGGGCTTAGCCTAAAATAGAGGTAAAACAGGAAGGCACCAGGTGGGCAGGGCCTAGGGCAGATGACCTAAATCCACTTGCATCTGCTCCCTATCTGCAAAGGAAAAGAGGCTGGAGGGCTGTATAAGGAGGGAAATTGAATGACAACCAAGAAAGCACCAGGTGAATAGGTCTTAGGCCAAAAGAGCTGCAAACCAGGAAGGCACCAGGTGGGCGCGGCTCAGGCCAGGTAACCTAGATCCGCTTGCACCTGCTCCCCATCTGCAAAGTAAAAGAGGCTGAAGGGCTGCTTAGGTAGGGAAAAAGAGTGGCAACCAGGAAGGCACCAGGTGGGCGGACTTAGGCCAAAAGAGCGGCAAACCAGGAAGGCACCATGTGGGGGGGGCTTAGGCCAGGTAAACGAGATTCACTAGAACGTGCTCCACATCTGCAAAGGAAAAGAGGCTGGAGGGCTGCTTATGTAGGGAAAAAGAGCAGCAACCAGGAAGGCACCAATGGGGCGGGGCTTAGGCCAAAAGAGCGGCAGACCATGAAGGAAACAGGAGGGTGGAGCTTAGTTCAGGTGACCTAGATCCACTTGTACCTGCTCCCCATCTGCAAAGGAAAAGAGGCTGGAGGGCTGCTTAAGTAGGGAAACAGAGAGGCAACCAGGGAGGCATCAGGTGGACGGGGCTTAAGCCAAAAGAGCAGCAAACCAGTAAGGCACCAGGTTGGTGGGGCTTAGGCCAAACGTGCAGCAAATCAGGAAGGCACCAGGTGGGCGGGGCTTAGGCCTGGTGACCTAGATCCAGTTGCACCTGCTCCCCATCTGCAAATGAAAAGAGGCTGGAGGGCTGCTTAAGTAGGGAAAACGAGCAGCAACCAGAAAGGCACCAGGTGGGCGGGGCTTAGGTCAAAAGAGCATCAAACCAGGAAGGCAACAGGTGGGCAGGGCTTAGGCTTGGTGACCTAGATCCAGTTGCACCTGCTCCCCATCTGCAAATTAAAAGAGGCTTGAGGTCTTTTTAAGGAGGGAAACAAAGCGGCAACAAGGAAGGCACCAGGTGGCAGTGCTCAGGCCAAAAGAGCAGCAAACCAGTAAGGCACCAGGTGGGTGGGGCTTAGGCCAGGTGACCTAGATCCACTTGCACCTGGTTCTCATTTGTAAAGGAAAAGAGGCTGGAGAGCTGCATAAGTAGAGAGAAAATGCTGAAAACAGGAAGGCACCTGGTGGTGGGGGCTTTGGGCAAATTAGCGGCAAAGCAGGAAGGCACCAGGTGGGTGGCGCTTAGGCCAGTTGACCTAGATCCACTTGCACCTGCTCCCCATCTGCAAAGGAAAAGAAGCTGGAGGGCTGCTTAAGTAGTGAAAAATAGCGGCAACCAGGAATGCACCAGGAGGGTGGGCTTTAGCCAAAGGAGCAACAGGCAATCGGGAAGGCACCAGGTGGGCGGGGCTTAGGCCAGTGACCTAGATCCACTTGAACTTGCTCACCATCTGCAAAGGAAAAGAGCCTGGGGGCCTGCTTAATTAGGGAAAAAAAGCTGCAAACAGGAAGGCACCAGGTGTGCAGGGCTTAGCCTAAAAGAGAGGCAAACCAGGAAGGCAGCAGGTGAGCAGGGCTTAGCCCGGATGACCTAAATCCACTTGCATCTGCTCCCTATCTGCAAAGGAAAAGAGGCTGGAGGGCTGCATAAGTAGGGAAACAGAATGACAACCAGGAAGGCACCAGGTGGATAGTGCTTAGGCCAAAAGAGCTGCAAACCAGGAAGGCACCAGGTGGGTGCGGCTCAGGCCAGGTAACCTAGATCCACTTGCACCTGCTCCCCATATGCTTAGGAAAAGAGGCTGATGGCTGCATAAGTAGGGAAAAAAGGTGGCAACCAGGAAGGCACCAGGTGACCAGGCCTTAGGCCAGGTGACCAAGATCCACTTGTACCAGCTCCCCATCTGCAAAGGAAAAGAGGCTGGAGGGCTGCTTAAGTATGGAAAAAGAGCTGCAAACCAGGAGGGCAGTAGGTGGGCGGTGCTTAGGACAAAAGTGTGGCAACCAGGAAGGCACCAGTT
This sequence comes from Ambystoma mexicanum, assembly GCF_040938575.1. NCBI lineage: Eukaryota > Metazoa > Chordata > Amphibia > Caudata > Ambystomatidae > Ambystoma > Ambystoma mexicanum. Next base: position 483,268,650 of record NC_090932.1, on the reverse strand, counting down.
GGGTGGGGGTTAGGCCAGGTGATCTAGATCCACTTGCACCTGCTCCCCATCTGCAAATGAAAAGATGCTGGAGGGCTGCTTAAGAAGGGAAAAAGAGCAGCAACCAGGAAGCACCAGGTAGGCATGGCTCAGGCCAAAATTGTGGCAACCAGGAAGGCACCAGGTGGGCGGGGCTTAGGCTAAAAGAGCGGCAAACCAGGAAAGCAACAGGTGGGCGGGGCTGAGTCCAGATGACCTAGATGCACTTGTTCCCTATCTGCAAAGGAAAAGATGCGTGAGGGATGAATAAGTAGGGAAAAAAGATTGGCAACCATGAAGGCACAAGGTGGGTGGGGCTTAGACCAAAAGAGCTGCAAACCAAGAAGGCACCAGATAGGCAGGGATTAGGCCAGGTGACCTAGATCCACTTGTACCTGCTCCGCAACTGCAAAGGAAAAGAGACTGGAGGGCTGCATAAGTAGGGAAAAAAAGCAGCAACCAGGAAGGCACCAGGTGGGCGGGGCTTAGGCTAAAAGAGCGGCACACCAGGAAGGCACCAGGTGGGCAGGGCTTAGGCCAGGGGACCTAGATCCACTTGCACCTGATCCCCATCTGCAAAGTAAAAGAGGCTGAAGGGCTGCTTAGGTAGGGAAAAAGAGCGGCAAACCAGAAAGGCACCAGGTGGGGGGGGACTTAGGCTAGGTAACCGAGATTCATTAGAACCTGCTCCACATCTGCAAAGAAAAAAAAAGGCTGGAGGGCTACTTAAGTAGGGAAAAAGAGCAGCAACCAGGAAGGCACCAGGTGGGTGGAGCTTAGGTCAGGTGACCTAGATCCACGTGCACCTGCTCCCCATCTGCAAAGGAAAAGAGGCTGGAGGGCTGCTTAAGTAGGGAAACAGAGTGGCAACCAGGAAGGCATCAGGTGGACGGGACTTAGGCCAAAAGAGCAGAAAACCAGTAAGGCACCAGGTGGGTGGGGCTTAGGCCAAAAAAGCAGCAAATCAGGAATGCAGCAGGAGGGAGGGGATTAGACCGTGTGACCTAGATCCACTTGCACCTGCTCCCCATTTGCAAATGAAAAGAGTCTGGAGGGCTGCTTAAGTAGGGAAAACAAGCAGCAACCAGAAAGGCACCAGGCGGGTGGGGCTTAGGTCAAAAGAGCAGCATCAAACCAGGAAGGCACCAGGTGGGCGAGGCTTAGGCCTGGTGACCTAGATCCAGTTTCACCTGCTCCTCATCTGCAAATGAAAAGAGGCTGGAGAGCTGCTTAAGTAGGGAAACAGACCGGCAACCAGGAAGGCACCAGGTGGGCAGTGCTTACGCCAAAAGAGTAGCAAACCAGTAAGGCACCAGGTGGGTGGGGCTTAGGCCAGGTGAGCTAGATCCACTTGCATCTGATTCCCATCTGCAAAGGAAAAGTGGCTGGAGGGCTGCATAAGTAGAGAAAAAGTGCTGCAAACAGGAAGGCACCTGGTGGTGGGGGCTTCGGGCAAATTAGCGGCAAAGCAGGAAGGCACCAGATGGGTGGCGCTTAGGACAGTTGACCTAGATCCACTTGCACCTGCTCCCCATCTGCAAAGGAAAAGAGGCTGGAGGGCTGCTTAAGTAGTGAAAAAGAGTGGCAACCAGGAATGCACCAGGAGGGCGGGCTTTGGCACAAAGGAGCAACAGTCAACCGGGAAGGCAAAAGGTGGGCGGGGCGTAGGCCAGTGACCTAGATCCACTTTCACCTGCTCGCCATCTGCAAAGGAAAAGAGGTTGGGGGCCTCCTTAATTAGGGAAAAATAGCTGCAACCAGGAAGGCACCAGGTGGGCGGGGTTTAGGCCAAAAGAGTGGCAAACCAGGAAGGCAATGGGTGAGTGGGGCTTAGGACAGGTGGCATAGATCCCCTTGCACCTGCTCCCCATCTGCAAAGGAAAAGAGGCTGGAGGGCTGCTTAAGTAGTGAAAAAGAGCGGCAACCAGGAATGCACCAGGAGGGCGGGCTTTGGCACAAAGGAGCAACAGGCAACCGGGAAGGCAAAAGGTGGGCGGGGCGTAGGCCAGTGACCTAGATCCACTTTTACCTGCTCGCCATCTGCAAAGGAAAAGAGGTTGGGGGCCTCCTTAATTAGGGAAAAATAGCTGCAACCAGGAAGGCACCAGGTGGGCTGGGTTTAGGCCAAAAGAGTGGCAAACCAGGAAGGCAATGGGTGAGTGGGGCTTAGGACAGGTGGCATAGATCCCCTTGCACCTGCTCCCCATCTGCAAAGGAAAAGAGGCTGGAGGGCTGCTTAGGTAGTGAAAAAGAGCGGCAACCAGGAATGCACCAGGAGGGCGGGCTTTGGCACAAAGGAGCAACAGGCAACCGGGAAGGCAAAAGGTGGGCGGGGCGTAGGCCAGTGACCTAGATCCACTTGCACCTGCTCGCAATCTGCAAAGGAAAAGAGGTTGGGGGCCTCCTTAATTAGGGAAAAATAGCTGCAACCAGGAAGGCACCAGGTGGGCGCGGCTTAGGCCAAAAGAGTGGCAAACCAGGAAGGCAATCGGTGAACGGGGCTCAGGGCTGGTGACATAGATCCACTTGCACCTGCTCCCCATCTTCAAAGGAAAATAGGCTGGAGGGCTGCTTAAATAGGGAAATAAGAGTGGCAACCAGGAAGGCACCAGGTGGGCAGGGCCTAGGGCAGATGACCTAAATCCACTTGCATCTGCTCCCTATCTGCAAAGGAAAGAGGCTGGAGGGCTGTATAAGTAGAAAAATAGAATGACAACCAGGATAGCCCCAGGTGGATAGTGCTTAGGCCAAAAGGGCTGCAAACCAGGAAGGCACCAGGTGGGCGCGGCTCAGGACAGGTAGCCTAGATCTACTTGCACCTGCTCCCCATCTGCAAAAGTAAAAGAGGCTGAAGGGCTGCTTAGGTAGGGAAAAAGAGTGGCAAACAGGAAGGCACCAGGTGGGCGGGGCTTAGGCCAAAAGAGCAGCAGAACAGTAAGGCACCAGGTGGGTGGGGCTTAGGCCAGGTGACCTAGATCCACTTGCACCCGATTCCCATCTGCAAAGGAAAAGAGGCTGGAGGGCTGCATAAGTAGAGAAAAAGTGCTGCAAACAGGAAGGCACCTGGTGGTGGGGGCTTTGATGCAAATTAGCGGCAAAGCAGGAAGGCACCAGGTGGCTGGCGCTTAGGCCAGTTGACCTAGATCCACTTGCACCTGCTCCCCATCTGCAAAGGAAAAGAGGCTGGAGGGCTGCTTAAGTAGTGAAAAAGAGCGGCATCCAGGAATGCACCAGGAGGGCGGGCTTTGGCACAAAGGAGCAACAGGCAACTGGGAAGGCAAAAGGTGGGTGGGGCGTAGGCCAGTGACCTAGATCCACTTTCACCTGCTCGCCATCTGCAAAGGAAAAGAGGTTGGGGGCCTCCTTAATTAGGGAAAAATAGCTGCAACCAGGAAGGCAACAGGTGGGCGGGGCTTAGGCCAAAAGTGTGGCAAACCAGGAAGGCAATGGGTGAGTGGGGCTTAGGACAGGTGGCATAGATCCCCTTGCACCTGCTCCCCATCTGCAAAGGAAAAGAGGCTGGAGGGCTGCTTAAGTAGGGAAAAAGAGTGGCAACCAGGAAGGCACCAGGTGGGCGGGGCTTAGCCTAAAATAGCGGTAAACCAGGAAGGCACCAGGTGGGCAGGGCCTAGAGCAGATTACCTAAATCCACTTGCATCTGCTCCCTATCTACAAAGGAAAAGAGCCTGGAGGGCTGTATAAGTAGGGAAATAGAATGACAACCAGGAAAGCACCAGGTGGATAGGTCTTAGGCCAAAAGAGCTGCAAACCAGGAAGGCACCAGGTGGGCGCGGCTCAGGCCAGGTAACCTAGATCCACTTGCACCTGCTCACCATCTGCAAAGTAAAAGAGGCTGAAGGGTTGCTTAGGTAGGAATGAAGAGTGGCAACCAGGAAGGCACCAGGTGGGCGGGGCTTAGGCCAAAAGAGCGGCAAACCAGGAAGGCACCATGTGGGGGGGGCTTAGGCCAGGTAACCGAGATTCAATAGAACGTGCTCCACATATGCAAAGGAAAAGAGGCTGGAGGGCTGCTTATGTAGGGAAAAAGAGCAGCAACCAGGAAGGCACCAATGGGGCAGGGCTTAGGCCAAAAGAGCGGCAGACCAGGAAGGAAACAGGAGGGTGGAGCTTAGTTCAGTTGACCTAGATCCACTTGTACCTGCTCCCCATCTGCAAAGGAAAAGAGGCTGGAGGGCTGCATAAGTAGAGAAAAAGTGCTGCAAACAGGAAGGCACCTGGTGGTGGGGGCTTCGGGCAAATTAGCGGCAAAGCAGGAAGGCACCAGGTGGGTGGCGCTTAGGCCAGTTGACCTAGATCCACTTGCACCTGCTCCCCATCTGCAAAGGAAAAGAGGCTCGAGGGCTGCTTAAGTAGTGAAAAAGAGCGGTAACCAGGAATGCACCAGGAGGGCGGGCTTTGGCACAAAGGAGCAACAGGCAAGCGGGAAGACAAAAGGTGGGCGGGGCGTAGGCCAGTGACCTAGATCCACTTGCACCAGCTTGCAATCTGCAAAGGAAAAGAGGTTGGGGGCCTCCTTAATTAGGGAAAAATAGCTGCAACTAGGAAGGCACCAGGTGGGCGCGGCTTAGGCCAAAAGAGTGGCAAACCAGGAAGGCAATGGGTGAGTGGGTCTTAGGACAGGTGACATAGATCCACTTGCTCCTGCTCCCCATCTGCAAAGGAAAAGAGGCTGGAGGGCTGCTTAAGTAGGGAAAAAGACTGGCAACCAGGAAGGCATCAGGTGGGCAGGGCCTAGGGCAGATGACCTAAATCCACTTGCATCTGCTCCCTATCTGCAAAGGAAAAGAGGCTGGAGGGCTGTATAAGTAGGGAAATAGAATGACAACCAGGAAATCCCCAGGTCGATAGTGCTTAGGCCAAAAGGGCTGCAAACCAGGAAAGCACCAGGTGGGCGCGGCTCAGGACAGGTAACCTAGATCCACTTGCACCTGCTCCCCATCTGCAAAGTAAAAGAGGCTGAAGGGCTGCTTAGGTAGGGAAAAAGAGTGGCAAACAGGAAGGCACCCGGTGGGCGGGGCTTAGGCCAAAAGAGCGGCAAACCAGGAAGGCACCATGTGGGGGGGCTTAGGCCAGGTAACCGAGATTCACTACAACCTGCTCCACATCTGCACAGGAAAAGAAGCTGGAGGGCTGCTTATGTAGGGAAACATAGCAGCAACCAGGAAGGCACCAATGGGGCAGGGCTTAGGCCAAAAGAGCAGCAGACCAGGAAGGAAACAGGAGGGTGGAGTTTAGTTCAGGTGACCTAGATCCACTTGTACCTGCTCCCCATCTGCAAAGGAAAAGAAGCTGGTGGGCTGCTTAAGTAGGGAAACAGAGTGACAACCAGGAAGGAACCAGGTGGGCAGTGCTTAGGCCAAAAGAGCAGCAAACCAGTAAGGCACCAGGTGGGCGGGGCTTAGGCCAGGCTATCTAGATCCACTTGCACCCGATTCCCATCTGCAAAGGAAAAGAGGCTGGAGGACTGCATAAGTAGAGAAAAAGTGCTGCAAACAGGACGGCACCTGGTGGTGGGGGCTTCGGGCAAATTAGCGGCAAAGCAGGAAGGCACCAGGTGGGTGTCGCTTAGGCCAGTTGACCTAGATCCACTTGCACCTGCTCCCCATCTGCAAAGGAAAAGAGGCTGGAGGGCTGCTTAAGTAGTGAAAAAGAGCAGCAACCAGGAATGCACCAGGAGGGCGGGCTTTGGCACAAAGGAGCAACAGGCAACCGGGAAGGCAAAAGGTGTGCGGGGCGTAGGCCAGTGACCTAGATCCACTTGCACCTGCTTGCCATCTGCAAAGGAAAAGAGGGTGGGGGCCTCCTTAATTAGGGAAAAATAGCTGCAACCATTAAGGCACCAGGTGGGCGGGGCTTAGGCCAAAAGAGTGGCAAACCAGGAAGGCAATGGGTGAGTGGGGCTTAGGATAGGTGACATAGATCCCCTTGCACCTGCTCCCCATCTGTAAAGGAAAAGAGGCTGGAGGGCTGCTTAAGTAGGGAAAAAGACTGGCAACCAGGAAGGCACCAGGTGGGCAGGGCCTAGGGCAGATGACCTAAACCCACTTGCATCTGCTCCCTATCTGCAAAGGAAAAGAGGCTGGAGGGCTGTATAAGGAGGGAAATTGAATGACAACCAAGAAAGCACCAGGTGAATAGGTCTTAGGCCAAAAGAGCTGCAAACCAGGAAGGCACCAGGTGGGCGCGGCTCAGGCCAGGTAACCTAGATCCACTTGCACCTGCTCCCCATCTGCAAAGTAAAAGAGGCTGAAGGGCTGCTTAGGTAGGGAAAAAGAGTGGCAACCAGGAAGGCACCAGGTGGGCGGACTTAGGCCAAAAGAGCGGCAAACCAGGAAGGCACCATGTGGGGGGGCTTAGGCCAGGTAACCGAGATTCACTAGAACGTGCTCCACATCTGCAAAGGAAAAGAGGCTGGAGGGCTGCTTATGTAGGGAAAAAGAGCAGCAACCAGGAAGGCACCAATGGGGCGGGGCTTAGGCCAAAAGAGCGGCAGACCATGAAGGAAACAGGAGGGTGGAGCTTAGTTCAGGTGACCTAGATCCACTTGTACCTGCTCCCCATCTGCAAAGGAAAAGAGGCTGGAGGGCTGCTTAAGTAGGGAAACAGAGAGGCAACCAGGGAGGCATCAGGTGGACGGGGCTTAGGCCAAAAGAGCAGCAAACCAGTAAGGCACCAGGTGGGTGGGGCTTAGGCCAAACGTGCAGCAAATCAGGAAGGCACCAGGTGGGCGGGGCTTAGGCCTGGTGACCTAGATCCAGTTGCACCTGCTCCCCATCTGCAAATGAAAATAGGCTGGAGGGCTGCTTAAGTAGGGAAAACGAGCAGCAACCAGAAAGGCACCAGGTGGGCGGGGCTTAGGTCAAAAGAGCATCAAACCAGGAAGGCAACAGGTGGGCAGGGCTTAGGCTTGGTGACCTAGATCCAGTTGCACCTGCTCCCCATCTGCAAATTAAAAGAGGCTTGAGGTCTTTTTAAGGAGGGAAACAAAGCGGCAACAAGGAAGGCACCAGGTGGGCAGTGCTCAGGCCAAAAGAGCAGCAAACCAGTAAGGCACCAGGTGGGTGGGGCTTAGGCCAGGTGACCTAGATCCACTTGCCCCTGGTTCTCATTTGTAAAGGAAAAGAGGCTGGAGAACTGCATAAGTAGAGAGAAAGTGCTGAAAACAGGAAGGCACCTGGTGGTGGGGGCTTCGGGCAAATTAGCGGCAAAGCAGGAAGGCACCAGGTGGGTGGCGCTTAGGCCAGTTGACCTAGATCCACTTGCACCTGCTCCCCATCTGCAAAGGAAAAGAAGCTGGAGGGCTGCTTAAGTAGTGAAAAATAGTGGCAACCAGGAATGCACCAGGAGGGTGGGCTTTAGCCAAAGGAGCAACAGGCAATCGGGAAGGCACCAGGTGGGCGGGGCTTAGGCCAGTGACCTAGATCCACTTGAACTTGCTCACCATCTGCAAAGGAAAAGAGCCTGGGGGCCTGCTTAATTAGGGAAACAAAGCTGCAAACAGGAAGGCACCAGGTGTGCAGGGCTTAGCCTAAAAGAGAGGCAAACCAGGAAGGCAGCAGGTGAGCAGGGCTCAGCCAGATGACCTAAATGCACTTGCATCTGCTCCCTATCTGCAAAGGAAAAGAGGCTGGAGGGCTGCATAAGTAGGGAAACAGAATGACAACCAGGAAGGCACCAGGTGGATAGTGCTTAGGCCAAAAGAGCTGCAAACCAAGAAGGCACCAGGTGGGTGCGGCTCAGGCCAGGTAACCTAGATCCACTTGCACCTGCTCCCCATATGCTTAGGAAAAGAGGCTGGATGGCTGCATAAGTAGGGAAAAAAGGTGGCAACCAGGAAGGCACCAGGTGACCAGGCCTTAGGCCAGGTGACCAAGATCCACTTGTACCAGCTCCCCATCTGCAAAGGAAAAGAGGCTGGAGGGCTGCTTAAGTATGGAAAAAGAGCTGCAAACCAGGAGGGCAGTAGGTGGGCGGTGCTTAGGACAAAAGTGTGGCAACCAGGAAGGCATCAGTTGGGTGGGGGTTAGGCCAGGTGATCTAGATCCACTTGCACCTGCTCCCCATCTGCAAATGAAAAGATGCTGGAGGGCTGCTTAAGAAGGGAAAAAGAGCAGCAACCAGGAAGCACCAGGTAGGCATGGCTCAGGCCAAAATTGTGGCAACCAGGAAGGCACCAGGTGGGCGGGGCTTAGGCTAAAAGAGCGGCAAACCAGGAAAGCAACAGGTGGGCGGGGCTGAGTCCAGATGACCTAGATGCACTTGTTCCCTATCTACAAAGGAAAAGATGCGTGAGGGATGAATAAGTAGGGAAAAAAGATTGGCAACCATGAAGGCACAAGGTGGGTGGGGCTTAGACCGAAAGAGCTGCAAACCAGGAAGGCACCAGGTGGGCAGGGCTTAGGCCAGGGGACCTAGATCCACTTGCACCTGATCCCCATCTGCAAAGTAAAAGAGGCTGAAGGGCTGCTTAGGTAGGGAAAAAGAGCGGCAAACCAGAAAGGCACCAGGTGGGGGGGGACTTAGGCTAGGTAACCGAGATTCATTAGAACCTGCTCCACATCTGCAAAGAAAAAAAAAGGCTGGAGGGCTACTTAAGTAGGGAAAAAGAGCAGCAACCAGGAAGGCACCAGGTGGGTGGAGCTTAGGTCAGGTGACCTAGATCCACTTGCACCTGTTCCCCATCTGCAAAGGAAAAGAGGCTGGAGGGCTGCTTAAGTAGGGAAACAGAGTGGCAACCAGGAAGGCATCAGGTGGACGGGACTTAGGCCAAAAGAGCAGCAAACCAGTAAGGCACCAGGTGGGTGGGGCTTAGGCCAAAAAAGCAGCAAATCAGGAAGGCAGCAGGAGGGAGGGGATTAGACCGTGTGACCTAGATCCACTTGCACCTGCTCCCCATTTGCAAATGAAAAGAGTCTGGAGGGCTGCTTAAGTAGGAAAAACGAGCAGCAACCAGAAAGGCACCAGGCGAATGGGGCTTAGGTCAAAAGAGCAGCATCAAACCAGGAAGGCACCAGGTGGGCGAGGCTTAGGCCTGGTGACCTAGATCCAGTTTCACCTGCTCCTCATCTGCAAATGAAAAGAGGCTGGAGGGCTGCTTAAGTAGGGAAACAGACCGGCAACCAGGAAGGCACCAGGTGGGCAGTGCTTACGCCAAAAGAGTAGCAAACCAGTAAGGCACCAGGTGGGTGGGGCTTAGGCCAGGTGAGCTAGATCCACTTGCATCTGATTCCCATCTGCAAAGGAAAAGTGGCTGGAGGGCTGCATAAGTAGAGAAAAAGTGCTGCAAACAGGAAGGCACCTGGTGGTGGGGGCTTCGGGCAAATTAGCGGCAAAGCAGGAAGGCACCAGATGGGTGGCGCTTAGGCCAGTTGACCTAGATCCACTTGCACCTGCTCCCCATCTGCAAAGGAAAAGAGGCTGGAGGGCTGCTTAAGTAGTGAAAAAGAGCGGCAACCAGGAATGCACCAGGAGGGCGGGCTTTGGCACAAAGGAGCAACAGGCAACCGGGAAGGCAAAAGGTGGGCGGGGCGTAGGCCAGTGACCTAGATCCACTTTCACCTGCTCGCCATCTGCAAAGGAAAAGAGGTTGGGGGCCTCCTTAATTAGGGAAAAATAGCTGCAACCAGGAAGGCACCAGGTGGGCGGGGTTTAGGCCAAAAGAGTGGCAAACCAGGAAGGCAATGGGTGAGTGGGGCTTAGGACAGGTGGCATAGATCCCCTTGCACCTGCTCCCCATCTGCAAAGGAAAAGAGGCTGGAGGGCTGCTTAAGTAGTGAAAAAGAGCGGCAACCAGGAATGCACCAGGAGGGCGGGCTTTGGCACATAGGAGCAACAGGCAACCGGGAAGGCAAAAGGTGGGCGGGGCGTAGGCCAGTGACCTAGATCCACTTTCACCTGCTCGCCATCTGCAAAGGAAAAGAGGTTGGGGGCCTCCTTAATTAGGGAAAAATAGCTGCAACCAGGAAGGCACCAGGTGGGCTGGGTTTAGGCCAAAAGAGTGGCAAACCAGGAAGGCAATGGGTGAGTGGGGCTTAGGACAGGTGGCATAGATCCCCTTGCACCTGCTCCCCATCTGCAAAGGAAAAGAGGCTGGAGGGCTGCTTAAGTAATGAAAAAGAGCGGCAACCAGGAATGCACCAGGAGGGCGGGCTTTGGCACAAAGGAGCAACAGGCAACCGGGAAGGCAAAAGGTGGGCGGGGCGTAGGCCAGTGACCTAGATCCACTTGCACCTGCTCGCAATCTGCAAAGGAAAAGAGGTTGGGGGCCTCCTTAATTAGGGAAAAATAGCTGCAACCAGGAAGGCACCAGGTGGGCGCGGCTTAGGCCAAAAGAGTGGCAAACCAGGAAGGCAATGGGTGAACGGGGCTCAGGGCTGGTGACATAGATCCACTTGCACCTGCTCCCCATCTTCAAAGGAAAATAGGCTGGAGGGCTGCTTAAATAGGGAAATAAGAGTGGCAACCAGGAAGGCACCAGGTGGGCAGGGCCTAGGGCAGATGACCTAAATCCACTTGCATCTGCTCCCTATCTGCAAAGGAAAGAGGCTGGAGGGCTGTATAAGTAGAAAAATAGAATGACAACCAGGATAGCCCCAGGTGGATAGTGCTTAGGCCAAAAGGGCTGCAAACCAGGAAGGCACCAGGTGGGTGCGGCTCAGGACAGGTAACCTAGATCTACTTGCACCTGCTCCCCATCTGCAAAGTAAAAGAGGCTGAAGGGCTGCTTAGGTAGGGAAAAAGAGTGGCAAACAGGAAGGCACCAGGTGGGCGGGGCTTAGGCCAAAAGAGCAGCAGACCAGTAAGGCACCAGGTGGGTGGGGCTTAGGCCAGGTGACCTAGATCCACTTGCACCCGATTCCCATCTGCAAAGGAAAAGAGGCTGGAGGGCTGCATAAGTAGAGAAAAAGTGCTGCAAACAGGAAGGCACCTGGTGGTGGGGGCTTTGATGCAAATTAGCGGCAAAGCAGGAAGGCACCAGGTGGCTGGCGCTTAGGCCAGTTGACCTAGATCCACTTGCACCTGCTCCCCATCTGCAAAGGAAAAGAGGCTGGAGGGCTGCTTAAGTAGTGAAAAAGAGCGGCAACCAGGAATGCACCAGGAGGGCGGGCTTTGGCACAAAGGAGCAACAGGCAACTGGGAAGGCAAAAGGTGGGCGGGGCGTAGGCCAGTGACCTAGATCCACTTTCACCTGCTCCCCATCTGCAAAGGAAAAGAGGCTGGAGGGCTGCTTAAGTAGGGAAAAAAAGTGGCAACCAGGAAGGCACCAGGTGGGCGGGGCTTAGCCTAAAATAGCGGTAAACCAGGAAGGCACCAGGTGGGCAGGGCCTAGAGCAGATTACCTAAATCCACTTGCATCTGCTCCCTATCTGCAAAGGAAAAGAGGCTGGAGGGCTGTATAAGTAGGGAAATAGAATGACAACCAGGAAAGCACCAGGTGGATAGGTCTTAGGCCAAAAGAGCTGCAAACCAGGAAGGCACCAGGTGGGCGCGGCTCAGGCCAGGTAACCTAGATCCACTTGCACCTGCTCCCCATCTGCAAAGTAAAAGAGGCTGAAGGGTTGCTTAGGTAGGAATGAAGAGTGGCAACCAGGAAGGCACCAGGTGGGCGGGGCTTAGGCCAAAAGAGCGGCAAACCAGGAAGGCGCCATGTGGGGGGGGCTTAGGCCAGGTAACCGAGATTCAATAGAACGTGCTCCACATATGCAAAGGAAAAGAGGCTGGAGGGCTGCTTATGTAGGGAAAAAGAGCAGCAACCAGGAAGGCACCAATGGGGCAGGGCTTAGGCCAAAAGAGCGGCAGACCAGGAAGGAAACAGGAGGGTGGCGCTTAGTTCAGTTGACCTAGATCCACTTGTACCTGCTCCCCATCTCCAAAGGAAAAGAGGCTGGAGGGCTGCTTAAGTAGGGAAACAGAGAGGCAACCAGGGAGGCATCAGGTGGACGGGGCTTAGGCCAAAAGAGCAGCAAACCAGTAAGGCACCAGGTGGGTGGGGCTTAGGCCGAACATGCAGCAAATCAGGAAGGCACCAGGTGGCCGGGGCTTAGGCCTGGTGACCTAGATCCAGTTGCACCTGCTCCCGAAATGCAAATGAAAAGAGGCTGGAGGGCTGCTTAAGTAGTGAAAACGAGCAGCAACCAGAAAGGCACCAGGTGGGCGGGGCTTAGGCCACTGACCTAGATCCACTTGAACCTGCTCACCATCTCCAAAGGAAAAGAGGCTGGGGGCCTCCTTAATTAGGGAAAAAAAGCTGTAACCAGGAAGGCACCAGGTGTGCGGGGCTTAGGCCAAAAGAGCAGCAAACCAGGAAAGCACCAGGTGGATGGGGCTTAGGGCAGGTGACATAGATCCTCTTGCTTCTGCTCCGCATCTCCAAAGGAAAAGAGGCTGGAGGGCTGCTTAAGTAGGGAAATAGAGTGGCAACCAGGAAGGCACCAGGTGGGCGGGGCTTAGCCTAAAAGAGCGGCAAACCAGGAAGGCACCAGGTGAGCAGGGCTTAGGCCAGATGACCTAAATCCACTTGCAGCTGCTGCCTATCTGCAAAGGAAAAGAGGCTGGAGGGCTGCATAAGTAGGGAAATAGAATGACAACCAGGAAAGCACCAGGTGGATAGGTCTTAGGCCAAAAGAGCTGCAAACCAGGAAGGAACCAGGTGGGCGCGGCTCAGGCCAGGTAACCTAGATCCACTTGCACCTGCTCCCCATCTGCAAAGTAAAAGAGGCTGAAGGGTTGCTTAGGTAGGAATGAAGAGTGGCAAACAGGAAGGCTCCAGGTGGGCGGGGCTTAGGCCAAAAGAGCGGCAAACCAGGAAGGCACCATGTGGGGGGGGGCTTAGGCCAGGTAACCGAGATTCAATAGAACGTGCTCCACATATGCAAAGGAAAAGAGGCTGGAGGGCTGCTTATGTAGGGAAAAAGAGCAGCAACCAGGAAGGCACCAATGGGGCGGGGCTTAGGCCAAAAGAGCGGCAGACCAGGAAGGAAACAGGAGGGTGGAGCTTAGTTCAGTTGACCTAGATCCACTTGTACCTGCTCCCCATCTGCAAAGGAAAAGAGCCTGGAGGGCTGCTTAAGTAGGGAAACAGAGAGGCAACCAGGGAGGCATCAGGTGGACGGGGCTTAGGCCAAAAGAGCAGCAAACCAGTAAGGCACCAGGTGGGTGGGGCTTAGGCCAAACATGCAGCAAATCAGGAAGGCACCAGGTGGCCGGGGCTTAGGCCTGGTGACCTAGATCCAGTTGCACCTGCTCCCGAAATGCAAATGAAAAGAGGCTGGAGGGCTGCTTAAGTAGGGAAAACGAGCAGCAACCAGAAAGGCACCAGGTGGGCGGGGCTTAGGCCACTGACCTAGATCCACTTGAACCTGCTCACCATCTCCAAAGGAAAAGAGGCTGGGGGCCTCCTTAATTAGGGAAAAAAAGCTGCAACCAGGAAGGCACCAGGTTTGCGGGGCTTAGGCCAAAAGAGCAGCAAACCAGGAAAGCACCAGGTGGGAGGGGCTTAGGGCAGGTGACATAGATCCTCTTGCTTCTGCTCCCCATCTCCAAAGGAAAAGAGGCTGGAGGGCTGCTTAAGTAGGGAAAAAGAGTGGCAACCAGGAAGGCACCAGGTGGGCGGGGCTTAGCCTAAAAGAGCGGCAAACCAGGAAGGCACCAGGTGAGCAGGGCTTAGGCCAGATGACCTAAATCCACTTGCAGCTGCTGCCTATCTGCAAAGGAAAAGAGGCTGAAGGGCTGCATAAGTAGGGAAACAGAATGACAACCAGGAAGGAACCAGGTGGATAGTGCTTAGGCCAAAAGAGCTGCAAACCAGGAAGGCACCAGTGGGTGCGGCTCAGGCCAGGTAACCTAGATCCACTTGCACCTGCTCCCCATATGCTTAGGAAAAGAGGCTGGATGGCTGCATAAGTAGGGAAAAAAGGTGGCAACCAGGAAGGCACCAGGTTACCAGGCCTTAGGCCAGGTGACCAAGATCCACTTGCACCAGCTCCCCATCTGCAAAGGAAAAAAGTCTGGAGGGCTGCTTAAGTATGGAAAAAGAGCTGCAAACCAGGAGGGCAGTAGGTGGGTGGTGCTTAGGACAAAAGTGTGGCAACTAGGAAGGCACCAGTTGGGTGGGGGTTAGGCCAGGTGACCTAGATCCACTTGCACCTGCTTCCCATCTGCAAATGAAAAGATGCTGGAGGGCTGCTTAAGAAGGGAAAAAGAGCAGCAACCAGGAAGCACCAGGTAGGCATGGCTCAGGCCAAAATTGTGGCAACCAGGAAGGCACCAGGTGGGCGGGGCTTAGGCCAAAAGAGCGGCAAACAGGAAGGCACCAGGTGGGCGGGGCTGAGTCCAGATGACCTAGATGCACTTGTTCCCTATCTGCAAAGGAAAAGATGCGTGAGGGATGAATAAGTAGGGAAAAAAGATTGGCAACCATGAAAGCACAAGGTGGGTGGGGCTTAGACCAAAAGAGCTGCAAACCAGGAAGGCACCAGGTAGGCAGGGATTAGGCCAGGTGACCTAGATGCACTTGCACCTGCTCCCCATCTGCAAAGGAAAAGAGGCTGGAGGGCTGCTTAAGTAGGGAAAAAGAGCAGCAACCAGGAAGGCACCAGGTGGGCGGGACTTAGGTCAAAAGAGTGTTAAACCAGGCAGGCACCAGGTGGGTAGGGTTTAGGCCAGGTGACCTAGATCCAGTTGCACCTACTCCCCAACTGCAAAGGGACAGAGGCTGACAGGCTACTTAAGTAGGGAAACAGAGCATCAACCTGGAAGGCACCAGGAAGGCAGTGCTTAGGCAAAAAGAGTAAAAAATCAGGAAGGCACCAGGTGGGTGGGGCTTAGGCCAGGTGTCCTAGATCCACTTGCACCCGGTTCCCATTGCCAAAGGAAAAGAGGCTGGAGGGCTGCATAAGTAGGGAAAAAGAGCTGCAAACAGGAAGGCACCAGGAGGGTGGGGCTTAGGCCAAACATGCAGCAAATCAGGAAGGCACCAGGTGGCCGGGGCATAGGCCTGGTGACCTAGATCCAGTTGCACCTGCTCCCGAAATGCAAATGAAAAGAGGCTGGAGGGCTGCTTAAGTAGGGAAAACGAGCAGCAACCAGAAAGGCACCAGGTGGGCGGGGCTTAGGCCACTGACCTAGATCCACTTGAACCTGCTCACCATCTCCAAAGGAAAAGAGGCTGGGGGCCTCCTTAAGTAGGGAAAAAAAGCTGCAACCAGGAAGGCACCAGGTGTGCGGGGCTTAGGCCAAAAGAGCAGCAAACCAGGAAGGCACCAGGTGGGTGGGGCTTAGGGCAGGTGACATAGATCCTCTTGCTTCTGCTCCCCATCTCCAAAGGAAAAGAGGCTGGAGGGCTGCTTAAGTAGGGAAAAAGAGTGGCAACCAGGAAGGCACCAGGTGGGCGGGGCTTAGCCTAAAAGAGCGGCAAACCAGGAAGGCACCAGGTGAGCAGGGCTTAGGCCAGATGACCTAAATCCACTTGCAGCTGCTGCCTATCTGCAAAGGAAAAGAGGCTGGAGGGCTGCATAAGTAGGGAAACAGAATGACAACCAGGAAGGCACCAGGTGGATAGTGCTTAGGCCAAAAGAGCTGCAAACCAGGAAGGCACCAGTGGGTGCGGCTCAGGCCAGGTAACCTAGATCCACTTGCACCTGCTCCCCATATGCTTAGGAAAAGAGGCTGGATGGCTGCATAAGTAGGGAAAAAAGGTGGCAACCAGGAAGGCACCAGGTGACCAGGCCTTAGGCCAGGTGACCAAGATCCACTTGCACCAGCTCCCCATCTGCAAAGGAAAAAAGTCTGGAGGGCTGCTTAAGTATGGAAAAAGAGCTGCAAACCAGGAGGCAGTAGGTGGGTGGTGCTTAGGACAAAAGTGTGGCAACTAGGAAGGCACCAGTTGGGTGGGGGTTAGGCCAGGTGACCTAGATCCACTTGCACCTGCTCCCCATCTGCAAATGAAAAGATGCTGGAGGGATGCTTAAGAAGGGAAAAAGAGCAGCAACCAGGAAGCACCAGGTAGGCATGGCTCAGGCCAAAATTGTGGCAACCAGGAAGGCACCAGGTGGGCGGGGCTTAGGCCAAAAGAGCGGCAAACCAGGAAGGCACCAGGTGGGCGGGGCTGAGTCCAGATGACCTAGATGCACTTGTTCCCTATCTGCAAAGGAAAAGATGCGTGAGGGATGAATAAGTAGGGAAAAAAGATTGGCAACCATGAAGGCACAAGGTGGGTGGGGCTTAGACCAAAAGAGCTGCAAACCAGGAAGGCACCAGGTAGGCAGGGATTAGGCCAGGTGACCTAGATGCACTTGCACCTGCTCCTCATCTGCAAAGGAAAAGAGGCTGGAGGGCTGCTTAAGTAGGGAAAAAGAGCAGCAACCAGGAAGGCACCAGGTGGGCGGGACTTAGGTCAAAAGAGTGTTAAACCAGGCAGGCACCAGGTGGGTAGGGTTTAGGCCAGGTGACCTAGATCCAGTTGCACCTACTCCCCAACTGCAAAGGGACAGAGGCTGACAGGCTACTTAAGTAGGGAAACAGAGCATCAACCTGGAAGGCACCAGGAAGGCAGTGCTTAGGCAAAAAGAGCAAAAAATCAGGAAGGCACCAGGTGGGTGGGGCTTAGGCCAGGTGTCCTAGATCCACTTGCACCCGGTTCCCATTGCCAAAGGAAAAGAGGCTGGAGGGCTGCATAAGTAGGGAAAAAGAGCTGCAAACAGGAAGGCACCAGGTGGGCGGGGCTTAAGTCACGTGACCTAAATCTACTTGCATCTGCTCATCATCTGCAAAGGAACAGAGGCTGGAGGGCTGCTTAATTAGGGAAAAAGGGCGGCAACCAGGAATGCACCAGGAGGGCGGGGCTTAGGCCAGGTGACCTAGATCCACTTGCACCTGCTCCCCATCTGCAAAGGAAAAGAGGCTGGAGGGCTACTTAAGTATGAAAAAAGAGTTGAAACCAGGAAGGCACCAGGAGGGCGGGGTTTAGGCCAGGTGACCTAGATCCACTTGCACCTGCTACAAATCTGCAAAGGAAAAGAGGCTGGAGGGCTGCTTAAGTAGTGAAGAAAGGTGGCAACCAGGAAGGCACCAGGTGGCCGGGCCTTAGGCCAGGTGACCAAGATCCACTTGCACCAACTCCCCTTCTGCAAAGGAAATGAGGCTGGAGGGCTGCTTAATTAGGGAAAAAGAGCAGCAAACCAGGAAGGCAACTAGGTGGGCGGGGCGTAGGCCAGTGACCTAGATCCACTTTCACCTGCTCGCCATCTGCAAAGGAAAAGAGGTTGGGGGCCTCCTTAATTAGGGAAAAATAGCTGCAACCAGGAAGGCACCAGGTGGGCGGGGCTTAGGCCAAAAGAGTGGCAAACCAGGAAGGCAATGGGTGAGTGGGGCTTAGGACAGGTGGCATAGATCCCCTTGCACCTGCTCCCCATCCGCAAAGGAAAAGAGGCTGGAGGGCTGCTTAAGTAGGGAAAAAGAGTGGCAACCAGGAAGGCACCAGGTGGGCGGGGCTTAGCCTAAAATAGCGGTAAACCAGGAAGGCACCAGGTGGGCAGGGCCTAGGGCAGATTACCTAAATCCACTTGCATCTGCTCCCTATCTGCAAAGGAAAAGAGGCTGGAGGGCTGTATAAGTAGGGAAATAAAATGACAACCAGGAAAGCACCAGGTGGATAGGTCTTAGGCCAAAAGAGCTGCAAACCAGGAAGGCACCAGGTGGGCGCGGCTCACGCCAGGTAACCTAGATCCACTTGCACCTGCTCCCCATCTGCAAAGTAAAAGAGGCTGAAGGGTTGCTTAGGTAGGAATAAAGAGTGGCAACCAGGCAGGCACCAGGTGGGCGGGGCTTAGGCCAAAAGAGCGGCAAACCAGGAAGGCACCATGTGGGGGGGGGGCTTAGGCCAGGTAACCGAGATTCAATAGAACGTGCTCCACATATGCAAAGGAAAAGAGGCTGGAGGGCTGCTTATGTAGGGAAAAAGAGCAGCAACCAGAAAGGCACCAATGGGGCGGGGCTTAGGCCAAAAGAGCGGCAGACCAGGAAGGAAACAGGAGGGTGGAGCTTAGTTCAGTTGACCTAGGTCCACTTGTACCTGCTCCCAATCTGCAAAGGAAAAGAGGCTGGAGGGCTGCTTAAGTAGGGAAACAGAGGGGCAACCAGGGAGGCATCAGGTGGACGGGGCTTAGGCCAAAAGAGCAGCAAACCAGTAAGGCACCAGGTGGGTGGGGCTTAGGCCAAACATGCAGCAAATCAGGAAGGCACCAGGTGGCCGGGGCTTAGGCCTGGTGACCTAGATCCAGTTGCACCTGCTCCCGAAATGCAAATGAAAAGAGGCTGGAGGGCTGCTTAAGTAGGGAAAACGAGCAGCAACCAGAAAGGCACCAGGTGGGTGGGGCTTAGGTCAAAAGAGCATCAAACCAGGAAGGAAACAGGTGGGCGGGGCTTATGCCTGGTGACCTAGATCCAGTTGCACCTGCTCCCCATCTGCAAATGAAAAGAGGCTGGAGGTCTTTTTAAGTAGGGAAACAAAGAGGCAACCAGGAAGGCACCAGGTGGGCAGTGCTTAGGCCAAAAGAGCAGCAAACCAGTAAGGCACCAGGTGTGTGGGGCTTAGGCCAAGTAACCTAGATCCACTTGCACCTGGTTCTCATCTGTAAAGGAAAAGAGGCTGGAGAGCTGCATAAGTAGAGAGAAAGTGCTGCAAACAGGAAGGCACCTGGTGGTGGGGGCTTCGGGCAAATTAGCAGCAAAGCAAGAAGGCACCAGGTGGGTGGCGCTTAGGCCAGTTGACCTAGATCCACTTGCACCTGCTCCCCATCTGCAAAGGAAAAGAAGCTGGAGGGCTGCTTAAGTAGTGAAAAATAGCGGCAACCAGGAATGCACCAGGAGGGAGGGCTTTGGCCAAAGGAGCAACAATCAATCGGGAAGGCACCAGGTGGGCGGGGCTTAGGCCACTGACCTAGATCCACTTGAACCTGCTCACCATCTCCAAAGGAAAAGAGGCTGAGGGCCTGCTTAATTAGGGAAAAAAAAGCTGCAACCAGGAAGGCACCAGGTGTGCGGGGCTTAGGCCAAAAGAGCAGCAAACCAGGAAGGCACCAGGTGGGTGGGGCTTAGGGCAGGTGACATAGATCCTCTTGCTTCTGCTCCCCATCTCCAAAGGAAAAGAGGCTGGAGGGCTGCTTAAGTAGGGAAAAAGAGTGGCAACCAGGAAGGCACCAGGTGGGCGGGGCTTAGCCTAAAAAGCGGCAAACCAGGAAGGCACCAGGTGAGCAGGGCTTAGGCCAGATGACCTAAATCCACTTGCAGCTGCTGCCTATCTGCAAAGGAAAATACCCTGGAGGGCTGCATAAGTAGGGAAACAGAATGACAACCAGGAAGGCACCAGGTGGATAGTGCTTAGGCCAAAAGAGCTGCAAACCAGGAAGGCACCAGTGGGTGCGGCTCAGGCCAGGTAACCTAGATCCACTTGCACCTGCTCCCCATATGCTTAGGAAAAGAGGCTGGATGGCTGCATAAGTAGGGAAAAAAGGTGGCAACCAGGAAGGCACAAGGTGACCAGGCCTTAGGCCAGGTGACCAAGATCCACTTGCACCAGCTCCCCATCTGCAAAGGAAAAGAGGCTGGAGGGCTGCTTAAGTATGGAAAAAGAGCTGCAAACCAGGAGGGCAGTAGGTGGGCGGTGCTTAGGACAAAAGTGTGGCAACTAGGAAGGCACCAGTTTGGTGGGGGTTAGGCCAGGTGACCTAGATCCACTTGCACCTGCTCCCCATCTGCAAATGAAAAGATGCTGGAGGGCTGCTTAAGAAGGGAAAAAGAGCAGCAACCAGGAAGCACCAGGTAGGCATGGCTCATGCCAAAATTGTGGCAACCAGGAAGGCACCAGGTGGGCGGGGCTTAGGCCAAAAGAGCGGCAAACCAGGAAGGCACTAGGTGGGCGGGGCTGAGCCCAGATGACCTAGATGCACTTGTTCCCTATCTGCAAAGGAAAAGATGCATGAGGGATGAATAAGTAGGGAAAAAAGATTGGCAACCATGAAGGCACAAGGTGGGTGGGGCTTAGACCAAAAGAGCTGCAAACCAGGAAGGCACCAGGTAGGCAGGGATTAGGCCAGGTGACCTAGATGCACTTGCACCTGCTCCCCATCTGCAAAGGAAAAGAGGCTGGAGGGCTACTTAAGTATGAAAAAAGAGTTGAAACCAGGAAGGCACCAGGCGGACAGAAGTTATGCCAAAAGAGAGGCAAACCAGGATGGCACCAGGTGGGCAAGGCTTAGGCAAGGTGACCTAGACCAACTTGCACCTGCTCTGCAACTGCAAATGAAAAGAGGCTGGAGGGCTGCATAAATAGGGAAAAAAAACATCCACCAGGAAGCCACCAGGTGGGCGGGGCTTAGGCCAGAAGAGGGGCAAACCAGGGTGGCACCAGGTGGCAGGGCTAAGGCCAGGTGACCCAGAACCACTTGCACCTGATCCCCACCTGCAAAGGAAAATAGGCTGAAGGGCTGCTTAGGTAGAGAAAAAGAGTGGCAACCAGGAAGGCAACAGGTGGTCGTGGCTTTCGCCAAAAGAGTGGCAAACCATGAAGTCACCAGTTGGGGGGACTTTGGCCAGGTGACTGAGATCCACTACAACCTGTCCCCATCTGTAAAGGAAAAGAGGCTGGAGGGCTGCTTAAGTAGGTAAAAAGAGCGGCAACCAGGAAGGAACCAGGTGGCCGGGGCTTAGGCCAAAAGAGCGGCAAACCAGGAAGGCACCAGGTGGGTGAGGCTTAGGTCAGCTCACCTAGATCCACTTGCACCTGCTACAAATCTGCAAAGGAAAAGAGGCTGGAGGGCTGCCTAAGTAGTGAAGAAAGGTGGCAACCAGGAAGGCACCAGGTGGCCGGGCCTTAGGCCAGGTGACCAAGATCCACTTGCACCAACTCCCCTTCTGCAAAGGAAATGAGGCTGGAGGGCTGCTTAATTAGGGAAAAAGAGCAGCAAACCAGGAAGGCACTAGGTGGGCGGTGCTTAGGACACAAGTGTGGAAATCAGGAAGGCACCAGGTGGCCGGGGCTTAGGCCAGGTGACCTAGATCTACTTGCACCTGCTCCCCATCTGCAAATGAAAAGATGCTGGAGGGCTGCTTAAAACGGGAAAAAGAGCAGCAACCAGGAAGGTACCAGGTGGGTGGGGCTGAGGCCAGATGACCTTGATGCACTTGCTCCCTATCTGCAAAGGAAAAGATGTGTGAGTGATGCATAAGTAGGAAAAAGATTGGCAACCATGAAGGCACCAGGTGGGTGGTGCTTAGACCAAAATAGCGGCAAACCAGTAAGGCACCAGGTAGGCAAGGATTAGGCCAGGTGTCCGAGATGCACTTACACCTGCTCCTCATCTGCAAAGGAAAAGAGGTTGGAGGACTGCTTAAGTAGGGAAAAATAGCAGCAACCAGGAATGCACCAGGTGGGCGGGGCTTAGGTGAAAAGAGCAGCAAACCAGGAAGGCACCAGGTGGGCAGGGCTTAGCCCTGGTAACCTAGATCCAGTTGCACCTGCTCCCCATCTGCAAAGGGAAAGAGGCTGACAGGCTGCTTCTGTAGGGAAACAGAGCATCAACCAGGAAGGCACCAGGAAGGCAGTGCTTAGGCAAAAAAGAGCAGAAAACCAGGAAGGCACCAGGTGGGTGGGGCTTAGGCCAGGTGATCTAGATCCACTTGCACCTGGTTCCCATCTGCAAAAGAAAAGAGGCTGGAGTGCTGCATAAGTAGGCAAAAAGAGCTGCAAACAGGAAGGCACCAGGTGGGAGGGGCTTAGGCCAGGTGACCTAGATCCACTTGCACCTGCTCCCCATCTGCAAAGGAAAAGAGGCTGGAGGGCTGCTTAATTAAGGAAAAAAAGCTGCAACCATAAATGCACCAGGTGGGCGGGGGTTAGGCCAAAAGAGCAGCAAACCAGGAAGGCACCAGGTGGGCGGGGTTGAGGCCAGGTGACCTAGATCCACTTGCACCTGCTCCCCATCTGCAAAGGAAAAGAGCGTGGAGGGCTTCTTAAGTTGGGAAAAAGAGTTGCAAACATAAAGGCACCTGGTTGGGGGGGGGTGGACTAGGCCAAATTAGCGGCAAAGCAGGAAGGCACCAGGTGGGCGGCACTTAGGCCAATTGACCTAGATCCACCTGCTCCCCATCTGCAAAGGAAAAGAGGCTGGAGGGCTGCTTAAGTAGTGAAAAAGAGCGTCAACCAGGAATGCACCTAGTGGGAAGGGCTTTGACCAAAGGAGTGGCAGGCAACCAGGAAGGTACCAGGTGGGCGGGGCTTAGGCCAGGTGACCTAGATCCACTTGCACCAACTCCCCATCTGCAAAGGAAAAGATGCTGCAGGGTTGTTTATTTAGGAAAAAAAGCTGCAACCAGGAAGGCACCAGGTGGGCGGGGCTTAGGCCAAAATAGTGACAAACCAAGAAGGCACCAGGTGGGCGGGCTTAGGCCAGGTGACCTAGATCCACTTGCACCTGCTCCCCCTCTGCAAAGGAAAAGAGGCTGGTGGACTTCTTAAGTAGGGAAAAAAGAGCTCCAACCAGGAAGGCACCAGGTGAGCAGGGCTTACCCCAAAAGTGCGGCAAACCAGGAAGGCACCAGGTGGGCAGGGCTTAGGCCAGATGACCTAATTCCACTTGCGCCTGCTCCCTATCTGAAAAGCAAAAGAGGCTGGAGGGGTGCATAAGTAGGGAAACAGATTGGCAACCAGGAAAACACCAGGTGGACGGTGCTTAGGCCAAAAGAGCTGCAAACCAGGAAGGCACCAGGTGGGTAGGGCTTAGGCCAGGTAACCTAGATCCACTTGCACCTGCTCCCCATCTGTTTAGGAAAAGAGGCTGGATGGCTCCATAAGTAGGCAAAAAAGGTGGAAACCAGGAAGGCACCAGGTGACCAGGCCTTAGGCCAGGTGACCAAGATCCACTTGCACCAGCTCCCCATCTGCAAAGGAAAAGAGGCTGGAGGGCTGCTTAAGTATGGAAAAAGAGCTGCAAACCAGGAGGGCAGTAGGTGGGCGGTGCTTAGGACAAAAGTGTGGCAACTAGGAAGGCACCAGTTGGGTGGGGGTTAGGCCAGGTGACCTAGATCCACTTGCACCTGCTCCCCATCTGCAAATGAAAAGATGCTGGAGGGCTGCTTAAGAAGGGAAAAAGAGCAGCAACCAGGAAGCACCAGGTAGGCATGGCTCAGGCCAAAATTGTGGCAACCAGGAAAGCACCCGGTGTGCGGGGCTTAGGCCAAAAGAGCGGCAAACAAGGAAGGCACCAGGTGGGCGGGGCTGAGTCCAGATGACCTAGATGCACTTGTTCCCTATCTGCAAAGGAAAAGATGCGTGAGGGATGAATAAGTAGGGAAAAAAGATTGGCAACCATGAAGGCACAAGGTGGGTGGGGCTTAGACCAAAAGCGCTGCAAACCAGGAAGGCACCAGGTAGGCAGGGATTAGGCCAGGTGACCTAGATGCACTTGCACCTGCTCCCCATCTGCAAAGGAAAAGAGGCTGGAGGACTGCTTACGTAGGGAAAAAGAGCAGCAACCAGGAAGGCACCAGGTGGGCGGGACTTAGGTCAAAAGAGTGTTAAACCAGGCAGGCACCAGGTGGGTAGGGTTTAGGCCAGGTGACCTAGATCCAGTTGCACCTACTCACCAACTGCAAAGGGACAGAGGCTGACAGGCTACTTAAGTAGGGAAACAGAGCATCAACCTGGAAGGCACCAGGAAGGCAGTGCTTAGGCAAAAAGAGCAAAAAATCAGGAAGGCACCAGGTGGGTGGGGCTTAGGGCAGGTGTCCTAGATCCACTTGCACCCGGTTCCCATTGCCAAAGGAAAAGAGGCTGGAGGGCTGCATAAGTAGGGAAAAAGAGCTGCAAACAGGAAGGCACCAGGTGGGCGGGGCTTAAGTCACGTGACCTAAATCTACTTGCATCTGCTCATCATCTGCAAAGGAACAGAGGCTAGAGGGCTGCTTAATAAGGGAAAAAGGGCGGCAACCAGGAATGCACCAGGAGGGCGGGGCTTAGGCCAGGTGACCTAGATCCACTTGCACCTGCTCCCCATCTGCAAAGGAAAAGAGGCTGGAGGGCTGCTTAAGTAGGTAAAAAGAGCGGCAACCAGGAAGGAACCAGGTGGCCGGGGCTTAGGCCAAAAGAGCGGCAAACCAGGAAGGCACCAGGTGGGTGAGGCTTAGGTCAGCTCACCTAGATCCACTTGCACCTGCTACAAATCTGCAAAGGAAAAGAGGCTGGAGGGCTGCCTAAGTAGTGAAGAAAGGTGGCAACCAGGAAGGCACCAGGTGGCCGGGCCTTAGGCCAGGTGACCAAGATCCACTTGCACCAACTCCCCTTCTGCAAAGGAAATGAGGCTGGAGGGCTGCTTAATTAGGGAAAAAGAGCAGCAAACCAGGAAGGCACTAGGTGGGCGGTGCTTAGGACACAAGTGTGGAAATCAGGAAGGCACCAGGTGGCCGGGGTTTAGGCCAGGTGACCTAGATCTACTTGCACCTGCTCCCCATCTGCAAATGAAAAGATGCTGGAGGGCTGCTTAAAACGGGAAAAAGAGCAGCAACCAGGAAGGTACCAGGTGGGTGGGGCTGAGGCCAGATGACCTTGATGCACTTGCTCCCTATCTGCAAAGGAAAAGATGTGTGAGTGATGCATAAGTAGGAAAAAGATTGGCAACCATGAAGGCACCAGGTGGGTGGTGCTTAGACCAAAATAGCGGCAAACCAGTAAGGCACCAGGTAGGCAAGGATTAGGCCAGGTGTCCGAGATGCACTTACACCTGCTCCTCATCTGCAAAGGAAAAGAGGTTGGAGGACTGCTTAAGTAGGGAAAAATAGCAGCAACCAGGAATGCACCAGGTGGGCGGGGCTTAGGTGAAAAGAGCGGCAAACCAGGAAGGCACCAGGTGGGCAGGGCTTAGCCCTGGTAACCTAGATCCAGTTGCACCTGCTCCCCATCTGCAAAGGGAAAGAGGCTGACAGGCTGCTTCTGTAGGGAAACAGAGCATCAACCAGGAAGGCTCCAGGAAGGCAGTGCTTAGGCAAAAAAGAGCAGAAAACCAGGAAGGCACCAGGTGGGTGGGGCTTAGGCCAGGTGATCTAGATCCACTTACACCTGGTTCCCATCTGCAAAAGAAAAGAGGCTGGAGTGCTGCATAAGTAGGCAAAAAGAGCTGCAAACAGGAAGGCACCAGGTGGGAGGGGCTTAGGCCAGGTGACCTAGATCCACTTGCACCTGCTCCCCATCTGCAAAGGAAAAGAGGCTGGAGGGCTGCTTAATTAAGGAAAAAAAGCTGCAACCATAAATGCACCAGGTGGGCGGGAGTTAGGCCAAAAGAGCAGCAAACCAGGAAGGCACCAGGTGGGCGGGGTTTAGGCCAGGTGACCTAGATCCACTTGCACCTGCTCCCCATCTGCAAAGGAAAAGAGCGTGGAGGGCTTCTTAAATTGGGAAAAAGAGTTGCAAACATAAAGGCACCTGGTTGGGGGGGGGTGGACTAGGCCAAATTAGCGGCAAAGCAGGAAGGCACCAGGTGGGCGGCACTTAGGCCAATTGACCTAGATCCACTTGAAAATGCTCCCCATCTGCAAAGGAAAAGAGGCTGGAGGGCTGCTTAAGTAGTGAAAAAGAGCGTCAACCAGGAATGCACCTAGTGGGAAGGGCTTTGACCAAAGGAGTGGCAGGCAACCAGGAAGGTACCAGGTGGGCGGGGCTTAGGCCAGGTGACCTAGATCCACTTGCACCAACTCCCCATCTGCAAAGGAAAAGATGCTGCAGGGTTGTTTATTTAGGAAAAAAAGCTGCAACCAGGAAGGCACCAGGTGGGCGGGGCTTAGGCCAAAATAGTGACAAACCAAGAAGGCACCAGGTGGGCGGGCTTAGGCCAGGTGACCTAGATCCACTTGCACCTGCTCCCCCTCTGCAAAGGAAAAGAGGCTGGTGGACTTCTTAAGTAGGGAAAAAAGAGCTCCAACCAGGAAGGCACCAGGTGAGCAGGGCTTACCCCAAAAGTGCGGCAAACCAGGAAGGCACCAGGTGGGCAGGGCTTAGGCCAGATGACCTAATTCCACTTGCGCCTGCTCCCTATCTGAAAAGCAAAAGAGGCTGGAGGGGTGCATAAGTAGGGAAACAGATTGGCAACCAGGAAAACACCAGGTGGACGGTGCTTAGGCCAAAAGAGCTGCAAACCAGGAAGGCACCAGGTGGGTAGGGCTTAGGCCAGGTAACCTAGATCCACTTGCACCTGCTCCCCATCTGTTTAGGAAAAGAGGCTGGATGGCTCCATAAGTAGGCAAAAAAGGTGGAAACCAGGAAGGCACCAGGTGACCAGGCCTTAGGCCAGGTGACCAAGATCCACTTGCACCAGCTCCCCATCTGCAAAGGAAAAGAGGCTGGAGGGCTGCTTAAGTATGGAAAAAGAGCTGCAAACCAGGAGGGCAGTAGGTGGGCGGTGCTTAGGACAAAAGTGTGGCAACTAGGAAGGCACCAGTTGGGTGGGGGTTAGGCCAGGTGACCTAGATCCACTTGCACCTGCTCCCCATCTGCAAATGAAAAGATGCTGGAGGGCTGCTTAAGAAGGGAAAAAGAGCAGCAACCAGGAAGCACCAGGTAGGCATGGCTCAGGCCAAAATTGTGGCAACCAGGAAAGCACCCGGTGTGCGGGGCTTAGGCCAAAAGAGCGGCAAACAAGGAAGGCACCAGATGGGCGGGGCTGAGTCCAGATGACCTAGATGCACTTGTTCCCTATCTGCAAAGGAAAAGATGCGTGAGGGATGAATAAGTAGGGAAAAAAGATTGGCAACCATGAAGGCACAATGTGGGTGGGGCTTAGACCAAAAGCGCTGCAAACCAGGAAGGCACCAGGTAGGCAGGGATTAGGCCAGGTGACCTAGATGCACTTGCACCTGCTCCCCATCTGCAAAGGAAAAGAGGCTGGAGGGCTGCTTAAGTAGGGAAAAAGAGCAGCAACCAGGAAGGCACCAGGTGGGCGGGACTTAGGTCAAAAGAGTGTTAAACCAGGCAGGCACCAGGTGGGTAGGGTTTAGGCCAGGTGACCTAGATCCAGTTGCACCTACTCACCAACTGCAAAGGGACAGAGGCTGACAGGCTACTTAAGTAGGGAAACAGAGCATCAACCTGGAAGGCACCAGGAAGGCAGTGCTTAGGCAAAAAGAGCAAAAAATCAGGAAGGCACCAGGTGGGTGGGGCTTAGGGCAGGTGTCCTAGATCCACTTGCACCCGGTTCCCATTGCCAAAGGAAAAGAGGCTGGAGGGCTGCATAAGTAGGGAAAAAGAGCTGCAAACAGGAAGGCACCAGGTGGGCGGGGCTTAAGTCACGTGACCTAAATCTACTTGCATCTGCTCATCATCTGCAAAGGAACAGAGGCTAGAGGGCTGCTTAATAAGGGAAAAAGGGCGGCAACCAGGAATGCACCAGGAGGGCGGGTCTTAGGCCAGGTGACCTAGATCCACTTGCACCTGCTCCCCATCTGCAAAGGAAAAGAGGCTGGAGGGCTACTTAAGTATGAAAAAAGAGTTGAAACCAAGAAGGCACCAGGCGGACAGAAGTTATGCCAAAAGAGAGGCAAACCAGGATGGCACCAGGTGGGCAAGGCTTAGGCAAGGTGACCTAGACCAACTTGCACCTGCTCCGCAACTGCAAATGAAAAGAGGCTGGAGGGCTGCATAAATAGGGAAAAAAAACATCCACCAGGAAGCCACCAGGTGGGCGGGGCTTAGGCCAGAAGAGGGGCAAACCAGGAAGGCACCAGGTGGGTGAGGCTTAGGTCAGCTCACCTAGATCCACTTGCACCTGCTACAAATCTGCAAAGGAAAAGAGGCTGGAGGGCTGCTTAAGTAGTGAAGAAAGGTGGCAACCAGGAAGGCACCAGGTGGCCGGGCCTTAGGGCAGGTGACCAAGATCCACTTGCAACAACTCCCCTTCTGCAAAGGAAATGAGGCTGGAGGGCTGCTTAATTAGGGAAAAAGAGCAGCAAACCAGGAAGGCACTAGGTGGGCGGTGCTTAGGACAAAAGTGTGGAAATCAGGAAGGCACCAGGTGGCCGGGGCTTAGGCCAGGTGACCTAGATCTACTTGCACCTGCTCCCCATCTGCAAATGAAAAGATGCTGGAGGGCTGCTTAAGACGGGAAAAAGAGCAGCAACCTGGTAGGTACCAGGTGGGTGGGGCTGAGGCCAGATGACCTTGATGCACTTGCTCCCTATCTGCAAAGGAAAAGATGTGTGAGTGATGCATAAGTAGGAAAAAGATTGGCAACCATGAAGGCACCAGGTGGGTGGAGCTTAGACCAAAATAGCGGCAAACCAGTAAGACACCAGGTAGGCAAGGATTAGGCCGACCGAGATGCACTTACACCTGCTCCACATCTGCAAAGGATAAGAGGTTGGAGGACTGCTTAAGTATGGAAAAATAGCAGCAACCAGGAATGCACCAGGTGGGCGGGGCTTAGGTGAAAAGAGCGGCAAACCAGGAAGGCACCAGGTGGGCAGGGCTTAGCCCTGGTAACCTAGATCCAGTTGCACCTGCTCCCCATTTGCAAAAGGAAAGAGGCTGACAGGCTGCTTATGTAGGGAAACAGAGCATCAACGAGGAAGGCACCAGGAAGGCAGTGCTTAGGCAAAAAAGAGCAGAAAACCAGGAAGGCACCAGGTGGGTGGGGCTTAGGCCAGGTGATCTAGATCCACTTGCACCTGGTTCCCATCTGCAAAAGAAAAGAGGCTGGAGTGCTGCTTAAGTAGGCAAAAAGAGCTGCAAACAGGAAGGCACCAGGTGGGAGGGGCATAGGCCAAATTAGCGGCAAACCAGGAAGGCACCAGGTGGGTGACGCTTAGGCCAGGTGACCTAGATCCACTTGCACCTGCTCATCATCTGCAAAGGAACAGAGGCTAGAGGGCTGCTTAAGTAGGGAAAATACGCGGCAACCAGGAATGCAGCAGGTGGGGGGGCTTAAGCCAAAGGAGCGGCAAGCAGGAAGGCACCAGGTGGACAGGGCTTAGTCCAGGTGACCTAGATCCACGTGCACCTGCTCCCCATCTGCAAAGGAAAAGATGCTGGACATCTGCTTAAGAAGGGAAAAAGAACAGCAACCAGGAAGGCACTAGGTGGGAGGGGCTCAGGCCAAGAGAGTGGCAACCAAAGAAGGCACCAGGTGGGTGGGTCTTAGGCCAGGTGACCAAAGATGCACTTGCACCTGAACCACATCTGCACAGGAAAAGAGGCTGGAGGGCTGCTTAAGTAGGGAAACAGAGCAGCAAACAGGAAGGCACCAGGTGGGCAGTGCTTAGGCCAAATGAGCTGCAAACCAGGAAGGCACCAGGTGGGCGGGGATTAGGCCTGGTGACCTAGATCCAGTTGCACCTGCTCCCCATCTGCAAAGGAAAAGAGGCTGGAGGGCTGCATAAGTGGGTAAAAAGAGCTGCAAACAGGAAGGCACCATGTGGGTGGGTCTTAGGCCAAATTAGTGGCAAACCAGTTAGGCACCAGGTGGGTGGCGCTTAGGTTAGGTGAACTAGATCCACTTGCTCCTGCTCCCGATTTGCAAAGGAATAGAGGCTGGAGGGCTGCTTAAGTAGGTAAACAGAGTGGCAACCAGGAAGGTACCAGGTGGGCAGTGCTTAGGCCAAAAGAGCAGCAAACCAGTAAGGCACCAGGTGGGTGGGGCTTAGGCCAGGTGACCTAGATCCACTTGCAACTGGTTCCCATTTGCAAAGGAAAAGAGGCTGGAGTGCTGCATAAGTAGAGAAAAAGTGCTGCAAACAGGAGGGCACCTGGTGGTGGGGGCTTCGGGCAAATTAGCGGCAAAGCAGGAAGGCACCAGGTGGGTGGCGCCTAGGCCAGTTGACCTAGATCCACTTGCACCTGCTCCCCATCTGCAAAGGAAAAGAGGCTGGAGGGCTGCTTAAGTAGGGAAAAAGAGTGGCAACCAGGAAGGCACCAGGTGGGCAGGGTTTAGCCTAAAAGTGTGGCAAACCAGGAAGGCGACAGGTGGGCAGGGCTTAGGCCAGATGACCTAAATCCACTTGCATCTGCTCCCTATCTGCAAAGGAAAAGAGTTTGAAGGGCTGCATAAGTAGGGAAACAGAATGACAACCAGGAAGGCACCAGGTGGATAATGCTTATTTCAAAAGTGCTGCAAACCAGGAAGGCACCAAGTGGGAGCGGCTCAGCCAGGTAACCTAGATCCACTTGCACCTGCTCCCCAGCTGCTTAGGAAAAGAGGCTGGATGGCTGCATAAGTAGGGAAAAACGGTGGCAACCAGGAAGGCCCAGGTGGCCGGGCGTTAAGCCACGTGACCAAGATCCCTTGCACCAGCTCCCCATCTGCAAAGGAAAAGAGGCTGGAGGGCTGCTTAAGTAGGGAAAAGAGCTACAAACCAGGAAAGACCTAGGTGGGCCTTGCTTAGGCCAAAGGTGTGGCAATCAGGAAGCCACCTTTTGGGCGGGGGTTAGGCCAGGTGACCTAGATCCACTTGCACCTTCTCTCCATCTTTAAATTAAAAGAGGCTGGAGGGCTGCTTAAGTAGGGAAAAAGAGCTCCAAACCAGGAAGGCACTAGGTGGGCGGTGCTTAGGCCAAAAGAGCAGCAACCAGGAAGGCAACAGGTGGGCGGGGCTCAGGCCAAAATTGTGGCAAACAGGAAGGCACCAGTTGGGAGGGGCTTAGGCCAAAAGAACGGCAAACTAGGAAGGCACCAGGTGGGCAGGGCTGAGGCCATATGACCTAGATGCACTTGCTCCCTATCTGCAAAG
Organism: Ambystoma mexicanum; assembly: GCF_040938575.1. Classification (NCBI taxonomy): domain Eukaryota; kingdom Metazoa; phylum Chordata; class Amphibia; order Caudata; family Ambystomatidae; genus Ambystoma; species Ambystoma mexicanum. The sequence goes on along the minus strand of NC_090932.1, from coordinate 483,237,849 downwards.
GAAAAGATGCGTGAGGGATGCATGAGTAGGGAAAAAAATTGGGAACCATGAAGGAACCAGGTGGACGGGGCTTAGACCAAAAGAGCTGCAAACCAGGAAGGCACCAGGTAGGCAGAGATTAGGCCAGGAGACTAGATGCACTTGCACCTGGTCTCCATCTGCAAAGGAAAAGAGGCTGGAGGGCTGCTTAAGTAGGGAAAAAGAGGAGCAACCCGGAAGGCACCAGGTGGGCGGGACTTAGGTCAAAAGGGCGGCAAACCAGGAAGGCACCAGGTGGGTAGGGCTTAGGCCAGGTGACCTAGATCCAGTTGCATGTGCTCCCCAACTGCAAAGGAAAAGAGGTTGAAGGGCTGCTTAAGTAGGGAAACAGAGCATCAACCTGGAAGGCACCAGGACGCAGTGCTTAGGCAAAAAGAGCAAAAAAGCAGGAAGGCACCAGGTGGGCGGGACTTAGGCCAAATTAGTGACAAACCAGGAAGGCACCAGGTGGGTGACGCTTAGACCAGGTGACCTAGATCCACTTGCACCTGCTCATCATCTGCAAAGGAACAGAGCCTGGAGGGCTGCTTAAGAAGGGAAAACGGGTGGTAACCAGGAATGCACCAGGTGGGCGGGGCTTAGGCCAAAGGAGCAGCAACCAGGAATGCACCAGGTGGGTGGGGCTTAGGCCAGGTGACCTAGATCCACTTGCACCTGCTCCCCATCTGCAAAGGAAAAGAGGCCGAAGGGCTACTTAAGTAGGGAAAAAGTGTTGCAACCAGAAAGGCACCAGGTGGACAGAAGTTAGGCCTAACGAGTGGCAAACCAGGATGGCACCAGGTGGGGAGGGCTTAGGCAAGGTGACCGAGATCCACTTGCAGCTGCTCCCCAACTGCAGAGGAAAAGAGGCTGGAGGGCTTCTTAAGTAGGGAAAACGAGCAGCAACCAGAAAGTCACCAGGTGGGTGGGGCTTAGGCCTGGTGACCTAGATCCAGTTGCACCTGCTCCCCATCCGCAAATGAAAAGAGGCTGGAGGGCAGCTTAAGTAGGGAAACAGAGCGGCAACCAGGAAGGCACCAGGTGGGCAGTGTTTAGGCCAAAAGTGCAGCAAACCAGGAAGGCACCAGATGGGTGGCGCTTAGGCCAGTTGACCTAGACCCACTTGCACTTGCTCCCCATCTGCAAAGGAAAAGAGGCTGGAGGGTTGCTTAAGTAGTGAAAAAGAGTGGCAACCAGGAAGGCACCAGGTGGGCGGGGCTTAGGCCAAAAGAGCGGCAAACCAGGAAGGCACCATGTGGGGGGGGCTTAGGCCAGGTAACCGAGATTCACTAGAACGTGCTCCACATCTGCAAAGGAAAAGAGGCTGGAGGGCTGCTTATGTAGGGAAAAAGAGCAGCAACCAGGAAGGCACCAATGGGGCGGGGACTAGGCCAAAAGAGTGGCAGACCAGGAAGGAAACAGGAGGGTGGAGCTTAGTTCAGGTTACCTAGATCCACTTGTACCTGCTCCCCATCTGCAAAGGAAAAGAGGCTGGATGGCTGCTTAAGTAGGGAAACAGAGTGGCAACCAGGAAGGCATCAGGTGGACGGGGCTTAGGCCAAAATAGCAGCAAACCAGTAAGGCACCAGGTGAGTGGGGCTTAGGCCAAACGTGCAGCAAACCAGGAAGGCACCAGATGGGTGGCGCTTAGGCCAGTTGACCTAGACCCACTTGCACCTGCTCCCCATCTGCAAAGGAAAAGAGGCTGGAGGGCTGCTTAAGTAGTGAAAAAGAGCGGCAACCAGGAATGCACCAGGAGGGCAGGCTTTGGCACAAAGGAGCGACAGGCAACCAGGAAGGCAAAAGATGGGCGGCGTGTAGGCCAGTGACCTAGATCCACTTGCACCTGCTCACCATCTGCAAAGGAAAAGAGGTTGGGGGCCTCCTTAATTAGGGAAAAATAGCTGCAACCAGGAAGGCACCAGGTGGGCGGGGCTTAGGCCAAAAGAGTGGCAAACCAGGAAGGCAATGGGTGAGTGGGGCTTAGGACAGTTGACATAGATCCCCTTGCACCTGCTCCCCATCTGCAAAGGAAAAGAGGCTGGAGGGCTGCTTAAGTAGGGAAAAAGAGTGGCAACCAGGAAGGCACCAGGTGGGCGGGGCTTAGCCTAAAAGAGTGGTAAACCAGGAAGGCACCAGGTGGGCAGGGCCTAGGGCAGAAGACCTAAATCCACTTGCATCTGCTCCCTATCTGCAAAGGAAAAGAGGCTGGAGGGCTGTATAAGTAGGGAAATAGAATGACAACCAGGAAAGCACCAGGTGGATAGGTCTTAGGCTAAAAGAGCTGCAAACCAGGAAGGCACCAGGTGGGCGCGGCTCAGGCCAGTTAACCTAGATCCACTTGCACCTGCTCCCCATCTGCAAAGTAAAAGAGGCTGAAGGGCTGCTTAGGTAGGGAAAAAGAGTGGCAACCAGGTGGGTGGGGCTTAGGCCAAAAGAGCGGCAAACCAGGAAGGCACCATGAGGGGGGGGCATAGGCCAGGTAACCGAGATTCACTAGAACGTGCTCCACATCTGCAAATGAAAAGAGGCTGGAGGGCTGCTTATGTAGGGAAAAAGAGCAGCAACCAGGAAGGCACCAATGGGGTGGGGATTAGGCCTAAAGAGAGGCAGACCAGGAAGGAAACAGGAGGGTGGAGCTTAGTTCAGGTGACCTAGATCCACTTGTAACTGCTCCCCATCTGCAAAGGAAAAGAGGCTGGAGGGCTGCTTAAGTAGGGAAACAGAGTGGCAACCAGGAAGGCATCAGGTGGACGGGGCTTAGGCCAAAAGAGCAGCAAACCAGTAAGGCACCAGGTGGGCGGGGCTTAGGCCTGGTGACATAGATCCAGTTGCACCTGCTCCCCATCTGCAAATGAAAAGAGGCTGGAGGGCTGCTTAAGCAGGGAAAAAGAGCAGCAACCAGAAAGGCACCAGGTGGGCGGGGCTTAGGCCAGGTGACCTAGATCCACTTGCACCTGGTTCTCATCTGCAAAGGAAAAGAGGCTGGAGAGCTGCATAAGTAGATAGAAAGTGCTGCAAACAGGAAGTCACCTGGTGGTGGGGGCTTCGGGCAAATTAGCGGCAAAGCAGGAAGGCACCAGGTGGGTGGCGCTTAGGCCAGTTGACCTAGATCCACTTGCACCTGCTCCCCATCTGCAAAGGAAAAGAAGCTGGAGGGCTGCTTAAGTAGTGAAAAATAGCGGCAACAAGGAATGCACCAGGACGGTGGGCTTTGGCCAAAGGAGCAACAGGCAACCGGGAAGGCACCAGGTGGGCGGGGCTTAGGCCAGTGACCAAGATCCACTTGAACCTGCTCACCATCTGCAAAGGAAAAGAGGCTGGGGGCCTGCTTAATTAGGGAAAAAAAGCTGCAACCATGAAGGCACCAAGTGTGCGGGGCTTAGGCCAAAAGAGCAGCAAACCGGGAAGGCACCAGGTGGGTGGGGCTTAGGACAGGTGACATAGATCCTCTTGCTTCTGCTCCCCATCTGCAAAGGAAAAGAGGCTGGAGGGCTGCTTAAGTAGGGAAAAAGACTGGCAACCAGGAAGGCACCAGGTGGGCGGGGCTTAGCCTAAAAGAGCGGCAAACCAGGAAGGCACCAGGTGAGCAGGGTTTAGGCCAGAGGACCTAATTCCACTTGCACCTGCTCCCTATCTGCAAAGGAAAAGAGGCTGGAGGGCTGCATAAGTATGGAAACAGATTGACAACCAGGAAAACACCAGGTGAACGGTGCTTAGGCCAAAAGAGCTGCAAACCAGGAAGGCACCAGGTGGGTAAGGCTTAGGCCAAAAGAGCAGCAAACCGGGAAGGCACCAGGTGGGTGGGGCTTAGGCCAAAAGAGCAGCAAACCGGGAAGGCACCAGGTGGGTGGGGCTTAGGACAGGTGACATAGATCCACTTGCACCTGCTCCCCATCTGCAAAGTAAAAGAGGCTGAAGGGCTGCTTAGGTAGGGAAAAAGAGTGGCAACCAGGAAGGCACCAGGTGGGTGGGGCTTTGGCCAAAAGAGCGGCAAACCAGGAAGGCACCATGTGGGGGGGGCTTAGGCCAGGTAACCGAGATTCACTAGAACGTGCTCCACATCTGCAAAGGAAAAGAGGCTGGAGGGCTGCTTAAGTAGGGAAAAAGGGCGGCAACCAGGAAGGCACCAGGTGGGCGGAGCTTAGGCCAGGTGACCTAGATCCACTTGCACCTGCTCCCCATCTGCAAAGGAAAAGAGGCTGGAGGGCTACTTAAGTATGAAAAAAGAGTTGCAACCAGGAAGGCACCAGGCAGACAGAAGTTAGGCCAAAAGAGAGGCAAACCAGGATGGCACCAGGAGGGCAGGGCTTAGGCAAGGTGACCTAGACCAACTTGCACCTGCTCCGCAACTGCAAATGAAAAGAGGCTGGAGGGCTGCATAAGTGGGGAAAAAAAACATCCACCAGGAAGCCACCAGGTGGGTGGGGCTTAGGCCAGAAGAGGGGCAAACCAGGGTGGCACCAGGTGGCAGGGCTAAGGCCAGGTGACCCAGAACCACTTGCACCTGATCCCCATCTGCAAAAGGAAAGAGGCTGAAGGGCTGCTTAAGTAGGGAAAAAAGGTGGCAACCAGGAAGGCACTAGGTGGGCGGGGCTTTTGCTAAAAGAGCGGCAACCAGGAAGGCACCAGGTGGGTGAGGCTTAGGTCAGCTCACCTAGATCCACTTGCACCTGCTACAAATCTGCAAAGGAAAAGAGGCTGGAGGGCTGCTTAAGTAGTGAAAAAAGGTGGCAACAAGGAAGGCACCAGGTGGCCGGGCCTTAGGCCAGGTGACCAAGATCTACTTGCACCAACTCCCCTTCTGCAAAGGAAATGAGGCTGGAGGGCTGCTTAAGTAGGGAAAAAGAGCAGCAAACCAGGAAGGCACTAGGTGGGCGGTGCTTAGGACAAAAGTGTGTCAATCAGGAAGGCACCAGGTATCCGGGGCTTAGGCCAGGTGACCTAGATCTACTTGCTCCTGCTCCCCATCTGCAAATGAAAAGATGCTGGAGGGCTGCTTAAAACGGGAAAAAGAGCAGCAAACAAGCAGGAAGGCACCAGGTGGGAGGGGCTTAGGCCAAATTAGCGGCAAACCATGAAGGCACCAGGTGGGTGGAGCTTAGACCAAAATAGCGGCAAACCAGTAAGGCACCAGGTAGGCAAGGATTAGGCCAGGTGACCTAGATGCACTTACACGTGCTCCCCATCTGCAAAGGAAAAGGTTGGAGGACTGTTTAAGTAGGCAAAAATAGCAGCAACCAGAAATGCACCAGGTGGGCGGGACTAAGGTGAAAAGAGCGGCAAACCAGGAAGGCACCAGGTGAGCAGGGCTTAGCCCTGGTAACCTAGATCCAGTTGCACCTGCTCCCCATCTGCAAAGGGAAAGAGGCTGACAGGCTGCTTATGTAGGGAAACAGAGCATCAACCTGGAAGGCACCAGGAAGGCAGTGCTTAGGCAAAAAAGAGAAGAAAACCTGGAAGGCACCAGGTGGGTGAAGCTTAGGCCAGGTGACCTAGATCCACTTGCTCCTGGTTCCCATCTGCAAAAGAAAAGAGGCTAGAGGGCTGCATAAGTAGGCAAAAAGAGCTGCAAACAGGAAGGCACCAGGTGGGAGGGGCTTAGTCCAAATTAGCGGCAAACCAGGAAGGCACCAGGTGGGTGACGCTTAGGCCAGGTGACCTAGATCCACATGCACCTGCTCCCCATCTGCAAAGGAAAAGAGGCTGGAGGGCTGCTTAATTAAGGAAAAAAAGCTGCAACCATAAATGCACCAGGTGGACGGGGCTTAGGCCAAAAGAGCAGCAAACCAGGAAGGCACCAGGTGGGTGGGGCTTAGGCCAGGTGACCTAGATCCACTTGCACCTGGTTCCCATTTGCAAAGGAAAAGAGGCTGGAGAGCTGCATAAGTAGAGAAAAAGTGCTGCAAACAGGAAGGCACCTGGTGGTGTGGCTTCGGGCAAATTAGCGGCAAAGCAGGAAGGCACCAGGTGGGTGGAGCTTAGGTCAGTTGACCTAGATCCACTTGCACCTGCTCCCCATCTGCAAAGGAAAAGAGGCTGGAGGGCTGCTTAAGTAGTGAAAAAGAGTGGCAAACAGGAATGCACCAGGAGGGCGGGCTATGGCCAAAGGAGCAACAGGCAACCGGGAAGGTGCCAGGTGGGCAGGGCTTAGGCCAGTGACCTAGATCCACTTGCACCTGCTCGCCATCTGCAAAGGAAAAGAAGCTGGGGGCCTACTTAATTAGGGGATAAAAGCTGCAAACAGGAAGGCACCAGGTGGGCGGGGCTTAGGCCAAAAGAGTGGCAAAGCAGGAAGGCACCAGGTGGGTGGAGCTTAGGTCAGTTGACCTAGATCCACTTGCACCTGCTCCCCATCTGCTTAGGAAAAGAGGCTGGATGGCTGTATAAGTAGGGAAAAAAGGTCGCAACCAGGAAGGCACCAGGTGGATGGGCCTTAGGCCAGGTGACCAAGATCCACTTGCACCAGTTCCCCATCTGCAAAGGAAAAGAGGCTGGACGGCTGCTTAAGTAGGGAAAAAGAGCTACAAACCAGGAAAGCATTAGGTGGGCCTTGCTTAGGCCAAAAGTGTGGCAATCAGGAAGGCACCAGTTGGGCGGGGGTTAGGCCAAGTGACCTAGATCCACTTGCACCTTCTCCCCATCTTTAAATTAAAAGAGGCTGGAGGGCTGCTTAAGTAGGGAAAAAGAGCTCCAAACCAGGAAGGCACTAGGTGGGCGGTGCTTAGGCCAAAAGAGCAGCAACCAGGAAGTCAACAGGTGGGCGGGGCTCAGGCCAAAATTGTGGCAAACAGGAAGGCACCAGTTGGGAGGGGCTTAGGCCAAAAGAATGGCAAATTAGGAAGGCACCAGGTGGGCGGGGCTTAGGACAGGTGACATAGATCCACTTGCATCCGCTCCCCATCTGTAAAGGAAAAGAGGCCGGAGGGCTGCTTAAGTAGGGAAAAAGAGTGGCAACCAGGAAGGCACCAGGTGGGCAGGGTTTAGCCTAAAAGAGCGGCAAACCAGGAAGGCGACAGGTGGGCAGAACTTAGGCCAGATGACTTAAATCCACTTGCATCTGCTCCCTATCTGCAAAGGAAAAGAGGCTGAAGGGCTGCATAAGTAGGGAAACAGAATGACAACCAGGAAGGCACCAGGTGGATAGTGCTTATGTCAAAAGAGCTGCAAACCTGGAAGGCACTAAGTGGGAGCGGCTCAGGCCAGGTAACCTAGATCCACTTGCACCTGCTCCCCATCTGCTTAGGAAAAGAGGCTGGATGGCTGTATAAGTAGGGAAAAAAGGTGGCAACCAGGAAGGCACCAGGTGGATGGGCCTTAGGCCAGGTGACCAAGATCCACTTGCACCAGATCCCCATCTGCAAAGGAAAAGAGGCTGGACGGCTGCTTAATTAGGGAAAAAGAGCTACAAACCAGGAAAGCATTAGGTGGGCCTTGCTTAGGCCAAAAGTGTGGCAATCAGGAAGGCACCAGTTGGGTGGGGGTTAGGCCAGGTGACCTAGATCCACTTGCACCTTCTCCCCATCTTTAAATTAAAAGAGGCTGGAGGGCTGCTTAAGTAGGGAAAAAGAGCTCCAAACCAGGAAGGCACTAGGTGGGCGGTGCTTAGGCCAAAAGAGCAGCAACCAGGAAGGCAACAGGTGGGCGGGGCTCAGGCCAAAATTGTGGCAAACACGAAGGCACCAGTTGGGAGGGGCTTAGGCCAAAAGAATGGCAAATTAGGAAGGCACCAGGTGGGCAGGGCTGAGGCCAGATGACCTAGATGCACTTGCTCCCTATATGCAAAGGAAAAGATGCGTGAGGGATGCATGAGTAGGGAAAACAATTGGCAACCATGAAGGAACCAGGTGGGCGGGGCTTAGACCAAAAGAGCTGCAAACCAGGAAGGCACCAGGTAGACAGGGATTAGGCCAGGAGACCTAGATGCACTTGCAACTGGTCCCCATCTGCAAATGAAAAGATGCTGGAGGGCTGCTTAAGTAGGGAAATAGAGTGGCAAACAAGAAGGCACTAGTTGGGCGGGGCTTAGGGCAGGTGATCCTGATCCACTTGCACATGATCCCCATCTGCAAAGGAAAAGAGGCCGAAGGGCTGCTTAGGTAGGGGAAAAGAGTGGCAACCAGGAAGGCAACAGGTGGGCGGGGCTTAGGCCAAGTGACCTAGATCCACGTACACCTGCTCCCCATTTGCAAAATAAAAGATGCTGGAGGGCTGCTTAAGTAGGGAAATAGAGTGGCAAACAGGAAGGCACTAGTTGGGCGGGGCTTAGGCAAAAAAGTGGCAAACCTGGAAGGCACCAGTTACGCGGGGGTAAGGCCAGATGACCTAGATGCACTTGCTCCGTATCAGTAAAGGAAAAGATGCATGACAGATGCATAAGTAGGGAAAAAGATTGGCAACCATTAGCGGCAAAGCAGGAAGGCACCAGGTGGGTGGCACTTAGGCCAATTGACATAGATCCACTTGAACCTGCTCCCCATCTGCAAAGGAAAAGAGGCTGGAGGGCTGCTTAAGTAGTGAAAAAGAGCGGCAACCAGGAAGCCAACAGGTGGGCGGGGCATAGGCCAAGTGACCTAGATCCACTTGCACCTGCTCCCCATCTGCAAATGAAAAGATGCTGGAGGGCTGCTTAAATAGGGAAATAGAGTGGCAAACAGGAAGGCACTAGTTGGGTGGGGCTTAGGCAAAAAAAGTGGCAAACCTGGAAGGCACCAGTTAGGCGGGGGTAAGGCCAGATGACCTAGAGGCACTTGCTCCCTATTAGTAAAGGAAAAGATGCATGAGGGATGCATAAGTAGGGAAAAATATTGGCAACCATTAGCAGAAAAGCAGGAAGGCACCAGTTGGGTGGCACTTAGGACCAATTGACATAGATCCACTTGAACCTGCTCCCCATCTGCAAAGGAAAAGAGGCTGGAGGGCTGCTTAAGTAGTGAAAAAGAGCGGCAACCAGGAATGCACCAGGTGAGCAGGGCTTTGGCCAAAGGAGTGGCAAGCAACCAAGAAGGCCCCAGGTGGCCGGGGCTTAGGCCAGGTGACCTAGATCCACTTTCACCTGCTCCCTATCTGCAAAGGAAAAGAGGCTGGAGGGCTGTATAAGTAGGGAAACAGATTGACAACCAGGAAGGCACAAGGTGAAAGGTGCTTAGGCCAAAAGAGCTGCAAACCAGGAAGGCACCAGGTGGGTAGGGCTTAGGCCAGGTAACCTAGATCCACTTGAACCTGCTCCCCATCTGCTTAGGAAAAGTGGCAGGGTGGCTGCATAAGTAGGGAAAAGGTGGCAACCAGGAAGGCACCAGGTGGCCGGGCCTTAGGCCAGGTGACCAAGATCCAGTTGCACCAGCTCCCCATTTGCAAAGGAAAAGAGGCTGGAGGGCTGCTTAAGTAGGGAAAAGGAGTGGCAACCCAAGAAGGCACTAGGTGGGAGGTGCTTAGGCCAAAAGTGTGGCAACCAGGAAGGCACCAGGTGGGCGGGGCTTAGGCCAGGTGACCTAGATCCACTTGCATCTGCTCCGCAACTGCAAATGAAAAGATGCTGGATGGCTGCTTAAGAAGGGAAAAAGAACAGCAACCAGGAAGGCACCAGGTGGGAGGGGCTTAGGCCAAAAGTGTGGCAACCAAGAAGGCACCAGGTGGGCGGGGCTTAGGCCAGGTGACCATAGATGCACTTGCACTTGTTCCACATCTGCAAAGGAAAAGAGGCTGAAGTGCTGCTTAAGTATGGAAAAAGAGCAGCAACCAGGAAGGCACCAGGTGGGCAGTGCTTAGGCCAAAAGAGCTACAAACCAGGAAGGCACCAGGTGGCCGGGGCTTAGGCCCGGTGACCTAGATCCAGTTGCAAATGCTCACCATCTGCAAAGGAAAAGATGCGTGAGGGATGCATGAGTAGGGAAAACAATTGGCAACCATGAAGAAACCAGGTGGGCGGGGCTTAGACCAAAAGAGCTGCAAACCAGGAAGGCACCAGTTAGGCAGGGATTAGGCCAGGAGACCTAGTTGCACTTGCACCAGGTCCCCATCTGCAAAGGAAAAGAGGCTGGAGGGCTGCTTAAGTAGGGAAAAAGAGCAGCAATCAGGAAGGCACCAGGTGGGCGGGACTTAGGTCAAAAGGGCGGCAAACCAGGAAGGCACCAGGTGGATGGGCCTTAGGCCAGGTGACCAAGATCCACTTGCACCAGCTCCCCATCTGCAAAGGAAAAGAGGCTGGACGGCTGCTTAAGTAGGGAAACAGAGCATCAACCTGGAAGGAACCAGGAAGGCAGTGCTTAGGCAAAAAGAGCAAAAAATCATGAAGGCACCAGGTGGGTGACGCTTAGACCAGGTGACATAGATTCACTTGCACCTGCTCATCATCTGCAAAGGAACAGAGGCTGGAGGGCTGCTTAAGAAGGGAAAAAGGGCGGTAACCAGGAATGCACCAGGTGGGCGGGGCTTAGGCCAAAGGAGCGGCAACCAGGAATGTACCAGGTGAGTGGGGCTTAGGCCAGGTGAACTAGATCCACTTGCACCTGCTCCCCATCTACAAAGGAAAAGAGACTGGAGGGCTACTTAAGTAGGGAAAAAGAGTTGCAACCAGGAAGGCACCAGGTGGACAGAAGTTAGGCCAAACGAGCGGCAAACCAGGATGGCACCAGGTGGGCAGGGCTTAGGCAAGGTGACCTAGATCCACTTGCAGCTGCTCCCCAACTGCAGAGGAAAAGAGGCTGGAGGACTGCTTAAGTAGGGAAAACGAGCAGCAACCAGAAAGTCACCAGGTGGGCGGGGCTTAGGCCTGGTGACCTAGATCCAGTTGCACCTGCTCCCCATCCGCAAATGAAAAGAGGCTGGAGCTTAAGTAGGGAAACAGAGCGGCAACCAGGAAGGCACCAGGTTGGCAGTGCTTAGGCCAAAAGAGCAGCAAACCAGGAAGGCACCAAGTGGGTGGCGCTTAGGCCAGTTGACCTAGACCTACTTGCACCTGCTCCCCATCTGCAAAGGAAAAGAGGCTGGAGGGCAGCTTAAGTAGTGAAAAAGAGCAGCAACCAGGAATGCACCAGGAGGGCGCGCTTTGGCCAAAGGAGCAACAGGCAACCAGGAAGGCACCAGGTGGGCGGGGCTTAGGCCAAAAAAGCAGCAAACCTGGAAGGCACCAGTTGGGCGGGGCTAAGGCCAGATGACCTAGATCCACTTGCACCTGGTTCTCATCTGCAAAGGAAAAGAGGCTGGAGAGCTGCATAAGTAGATAGAAAGTGCTGCAAACAGGAAGTCACCTGGTGGTGGGGGCTTCGGGCAAATTAGCGGCAAAGCAGGAAGGCACCAGGTGGGTGGCGCTTAGGCCAGTTGACCTAGATCCACTTGCACCTGCTCCCCATCTGCAAAGGAAAAGAAGCTGGAGGGCTGCTTAAGTAGTGAAAAATAGCGGCAACAAGGAATGCACCAGGACGGTGGGCTTTGGCCAAAGGAGCAACAGGCAACCGGGAAGGCACCAGGTGGGCGGGGCTTAGGCCAGTGACCAAGATCCACTTGAACCTGCTCACCATCTGCAAAGGAAAAGAGGCTGGGGGCCTGCTTAATTAGGGAAAAAAAGCTGCAACCATGAAGGCACCAAGTGTGCGGGGCTTAGGCCAGAAGAGCAGCAAACCGGGAAGGCACCAGGTGGGTGGGGCTTAGGACAGGTGACATAGATCCTCTTGCTTCTGCTCCCCATCTGCAAAGGAAAAGAGGCTGGAGGGCTGCTTAAGTAGGGAAAAAGACTGGCAACCAGGAAGGCACCAGGTGGGCGGGGCTTAGCCTAAAAGAGCGGCAAACCAGGAAGGCACCAGGTGAGCAGGGTTTAGGCCAGAGGACCTAATTCCACTTGCACCTGCTCCCTATCTGCAAAGGAAAAGAGGCTGGAGGGCTGCATAAGTATGGAAACAGATTGACAACCAGGAAAACACCAGGTGAACGGTGCTTAGGCCAAAAGAGCTGCAAACCAGGAAGGCACCAGGTGGGTAAGGCTTAGGCCAAAAGAGCAGCAAACCGGAAAGGCACCAGGTGGGTGGGGCTTAGGCCAAAAGAGCAGCAAACCGGGAAGGCACCAGGTGGGTGGGGCTTAGGACAGGTGACATAGATCCACTTGCACCTGCTCCCCATCTGCAAAGTAAAAGAGGCTGAAGGGCTGCTTAGGTAGGGAAAAAGAGTGGCAACCAGGAAGGCACCAGGTGGGTGGGGCTTTGGCCAAAAGAGCGGCAAACCAGGAAGGCACCATGTGGGGGGGGCTTAGGCCAGGTAACCGAGATTCACTAGAACGTGCTCCACATCTGCAAAGGAAAAGAGGCTGGAGGGCTGCTTAAGTAGGGAAAAAGGGCGGCAACCAGGAAGGCACCAGGTGGGCGGAGCTTAGGCCAGGTGACCTAGATCCACTTGCACCTGCTCCCCATCTGCAAAGGAAAAGAGGCTGGAGGGCTACTTAAGTATGAAAAAAGAGTTGCAACCAGGAAGGCACCAGGTGGACAGAAGTTAGGCCAAAAGAGAGGCAAACCAGGATGGCATCAGGTGGGCAGGGCTTAGGCAAGGTGACCTAGACCAACTTGCACCTTCTACGCAACTGCAAATGAAAAGAGGCTGGAGGGCTGCATAAGTAGGGAAAAAAAACATACACAAGGAAGCCACCAGGTGGGCGGGGCTTAGGCCAGAAGAGGGGCAAACCAGGGTGGCACCAGGTGGCAGGGTTAAGGCCAGGTGACCCAGAACCACTTGCACCTGATCCCTATCTGCAAAGGAAAAGAGGCTGAAGGGCTGCTTAGGTAGAGAAAAAGAGTGGCAACCAGGAAGGCAACAGGTGGTCGGGGCTTTCACCAAAAGAGTGGCAAACCAGGAAGGCACCAGTTGGGGGGACTTTGGCCAGGTGACTGAGATCCACTAGAACCTGTCCCCGTCTGCAAAGTAAAAGAGGCTGGAGGGCTGCTTAAGTAGGGAAAAAGTGCGGCAAACAGGAAGCCACCAGGTGGGCGGGGCTTAGGCCAAAAGAGCGGCAAACCAGGAAGGCACCAGGTGGGTGAGGCTTAGGTCAGCTCACCTAGATCCACTTGCACCTGCTCCCCATCTGCAAAGGAAAAGAGGCTGGAGGGCTACTTAAGTATGAAAAAAGAGTTGCAACCAGGAAGGCACCAGGCAGACAGAAGTTAGGCCAAAAGAGAGGCAAACCAGGATGGCACCAGGAGGGCAGGGCTTAGGCAAGGTGACCTAGACCAACTTGCACCTGCTCCGCAACTGCAAATGAAAAGAGGCTGGAGGGCTGCATAAGTGGGGAAAAAAAACATCCACCAGGAAGCCACCAGGTGGGTGGGGCTTAGGCCAGAAGAGGGGCAAACCAGGGTGGCACCAGGTGGCAGGGCTAAGGCCAGGTGACCCAGAACCACTTGCACCTGATCCCCATCTGCAAAAGGAAAGAGGCTGAAGGGCTGCTTAAGTAGGGAAAAAAGGTGGCAACCAGGAAGGCACTAGGTGGGCGGGGCTTTTGCTAAAAGAGCGGCAACCAGGAAGGCACCAGGTGGGTGAGGCTTAGGTCAGCTCACCTAGATCCACTTGCACCTGCTACAAATCTGCAAAGGAAAAGAGGCTGGAGGGCTGCTTAAGTAGTGAAAAAAGGTGGCAACAAGGAAGGCATCAGGTGGCCGGGCCTTAGGCCAGGTGACCAAGATCTACTTGCACCAACTCCCCTTCTGCAAAGGAAATGAGGCTGGAGGGCTGCTTAAGTAGGGAAAAAGAGCAGCAAACCAGGAAGGCACTAGGTGGGCGGTGCTTAGGACAAAAGTGTGTCAATCAGGAAGGCACCAGGTATCCGGGGCTTAGGCCAGGTGACCTAGATCTACTTGCTCCTGCTCCCCATCTGCAAATGAAAAGATGCTGGAGGGCTGCTTAAAACGGGAAAAAGAGCAGCAAACAAGCAGGAAGGCACCAGGTGGGAGGGGCTTAGGCCAAATTAGCGGCAAACCATGAAGGCACCAGGTGGGTGGAGCTTAGACCAAAATAGCGGCAAACCAGTAAGGCACCAGGTAGGCAAGGATTAGGCCAGGTGACCTAGATGCACTTACACGTGCTCCCCATCTGCAAAGGAAAAGAGGTTGGAGGACTGTTTAAGTAGGCAAAAATAGCAGCAACCAGAAATGCACCAGGTGGGCGGGACTAAGGTGAAAAGAGCGGCAAACCAGGAAGGCACCAGGTGAGCAGGGCTTAGCCCTGGTAACCTAGATCCAGTTGCACCTGCTCCCCATCTGCAAAGGGAAAGAGGCTGACAGGCTGCTTATGTAGGGAAACAGAGCATCAACCTGGAAGGCACCAGGAAGGCAGTGCTTAGGCAAAAAAGAGAAGAAAACCTGGAAGGCACCAGGTGGGTGAAGCTTAGGCCAGGTGACCTAGATCCACTTGCTCCTGGTTCCCATCTGCAAAAGAAAAGAGGCTAGAGGGCTGCATAAGTAGGCAAAAAGAGCTGCAAACAGGAAGGCACCAGGTGGGAGGGGCTTAGTCCAAATTAGCGGCAAACCAGGAAGGCACCAGGTGGGTGACGCTTAGGCCAGGTGACCTAGATCCACATGCACCTGCTCCCCATCTGCAAAGGAAAAGAGGCTGGAGGGCTGCTTAATTAAGGAAAAAAAGCTGCAACCATAAATGCACCAGGTGGACGGGGCTTAGGCCAAAAGAGCAGCAAACCAGGAAGGCACCAGGTGGGTGGGGCTTAGGCCAGGTGACCTAGATCCACTTGCACCTGGTTCCCATTTGCAAAGGAAAAGAGGCTGGAGAGCTGCATAAGTAGAGAAAAAGTGCTGCAAACAGGAAGGCACCTGGTGGTGGGGCTTCGGGCAAATTAGCGGCAAAGCAGGAAGGCACCAGGTGGGTGGAGCTTAGGTCAGTTGACCTAGATCCACTTGCACCTTCTCCCCATCTGCAAAGGAAAAGAGGCTGGAGGGCTGCTTAAGTAGTGAAAAAGAGTGGCAAACAGGAATGCACCAGGAGGGCGGGCTATGGCCAAAGGAGCAACAGGCAACCGGGAAGGTGCCAGGTGGGCAGGGCTTAGGCCAGTGACCTAGATCCACTTGCACCTGCTCGCCATCTGCAAAGGAAAAGAAGCTGGGGGCCTACTTAATTAGGGGATAAAAGCTGCAAACAGGAAGGCACCAGGTGGGCGGGGCTTAGGCCAAAAGAGTGGCAAAGCAGGAAGGCACCAGGTGGGTGGAGCTTAGGTCAGTTGACCTAGATCCACTTGCACCTGCTCCCCATCTGCTTAGGAAAAGAGGCTGGATGGCTGTATAAGTAGGGAAAAAAGGTCGCAACCAGGAAGGCACCAGGTGGATGGGCCTTAGGCCAGGTGACCAAGATCCACTTGCACCAGTTCCCCATCTGCAAAGGAAAAGAGGCTGGACGGCTGCTTAAGTAGGGAAAAAGAGCTACAAACCAGGAAAGCATTAGGTGGGCCTTGCTTAGGCCAAAAGTGTGGCAATCAGGAAGGCACCAGTTGGGCGGGGGTTAGGCCAAGTGACCTAGATCCACTTGCACCTTCTCCCCATCTTTAAATTAAAAGAGGCTGGAGGGCTGCTTAAGTAGGGAAAAAGAGCTCCAAACCAGGAAGGCACTAGGTGGGCGGTGCTTAGGCCAAAAGAGCAGCAACCAGGAAGTCAACAGGTGGGCGGGGCTCAGGCCAAAATTGTGGCAAACAGGAAGGCACCAGTTGGGAGGGGCTTAGGCCAAAAGAATGGCAAATTAGGAAGGCACCAGGTGGGCGGGGCTTAGGACAGGTGACATAGATCCACTTGCATCCGCTCCCCATCTGTAAAGGAAAAGAGGCCGGAGGGCTGCTTAAGTAGGGAAAAAGAGTGGCAACCAGGAAGGCACCAGGTGGGCAGGGTTTAGCCTAAAAGAGCGGCAAACCAGGAAGGCGACAGGTGGGCAGAACTTAGGCCAGATGACTTAAATCCACTTGCATCTGCTCCCTATCTGCAAAGGAAAAGAGGCTGAAGGGCTGCATAAGTAGGGAAACAGAATGACAACCAGGAAGGCACCAGGTGGATACTGCTTATGTCAAAAGAGCTGCAAACCTGGAAGGCACTAAGTGGGAGCGGCTCAGGCCAGGTAACCTAGATCCACTTGCACCTGCTCCCCATCTGCTTAGGAAAAGAGGCTGGATGGCTGTATAAGTAGGGAAAAAAGGTGGCAACCAGGAAGGCACCAGGTGGATGGGCCTTAGGCCAGGTGACCAAGATCCACTTGCACCAGATCCCCATCTGCAAAGGAAAAGAGGCTGGACGGCTGCTTAATTAGGGAAAAAGAGCTACAAACCAGGAAAGCATTAGGTGGGCCTTGCTTAGGCCAAAAGTGTGGCAATCAGGAAGGCACCAGTTGGGTGGGGGTTAGGCCAGGTGACCTAGATCCACTTGCACCTTCTCCCCATCTTTAAATTAAAAGAGGCTGGAGGGCTGCTTAAGTAGGGAAAAAGAGCTCCAAACCAGGAAGGCACTAGGTGGGCGGTGCTTAGGCCAAAAGAGCAGCAACCAGGAAGGCAACAGGTGGGCGGGGCTCAGGCCAAAATTGTGGCAAACACGAAGGCACCAGTTGGGAGGGGCTTAGGCCAAAAGAATGGCAAATTAGGAAGGCACCAGGTGGGCAGGGCTGAGGCCAGATGACCTAGATGCACTTGCTCCCTATATGCAAAGGAAAAGATGCGTGAGGGATGCATGAGTAGGGAAAACAATTGGCAACCATGAAGGAACCAGGTGGGCGGGGCTTAGACCAAAAGAGCTGCAAACCAGGAAGGCACCAGGTAGACAGGGATTAGGCCAGGAGACCTAGATGCACTTGCAACTGGTCCCCATCTGCAAATGAAAAGATGCTGGAGGGCTGCTTAAGTAGGGAAATAGAGTGGCAAACAAGAAGGCACTAGTTGGGCGGGGCTTAGGGCAGGTGATCCTGATCCACTTGCACATGATCCCCATCTGCAAAGGAAAAGAGGCCGAAGGGCTGCTTAGGTAGGGGAAAAGAGTGGCAACCAGGAAGGCAACAGGTGGGCGGGGCTTAGGCCAAGTGACCTAGATCCACGTGCACCTGCTCCCCATTTGCAAAATAAAAGATGCTGGAGGGCTGCTTAAGTAGGGAAATAGAGTGGCAAACAGGAAGGCACTAGTTGGGCGGGGCTTAGGCAAAAAAGTGGCAAACCTGGAAGGCACCAGTTACGCGGGGGTAAGGCCAGATGACCTAGATGCACTTGCTCCGTATCAGTAAAGGAAAAGATGCATGATAGATGCATAAGTAGGGAAAAAGATTGGCAACCATTAGCGGCAAAGCAGGAAGGCACCAGGTGGGTGGCACTTAGGCCAATTGACATAGATCCACTTGAACCTGCTCCCCATCTGCAAAGGAAAAGAGGCTGGAGGGCTGCTTAAGTAGTGAAAAAGAGCGGCAACCAGGAAGCCAACAGGTGGGCGGGGCATAGGCCAAGTGACCTAGATCCACTTGCACCTGCTCCCCATCTGCAAATGAAAAGATGCTGGAGGGCTGCTTAAATAGGGAAATAGAGTGGCAAACAGGAAGGCACTAGTTGGGTGGGGCTTAGGCAAAAAAAGTGGCAAACCTGGAAGGCACCATTTAGGCGGGGGTAAGGCCAGATGACCTAGAGGCACTTGCTCCCTATTAGTAAAGGAAAAGATGCATGAGGGATGCATAAGTAGGGAAAAATATTGGCAACCATTAGCAGAAAAGCAGGAAGGCACCAGTTGGGTGGCACTTAGGACCAATTGACATAGATCCACTTGAACCTGCTCCCCATCTGCAAAGGAAAAGAGGCTGGAGGGCTGCTTAAGTAGTGAAAAAGAGCGGCAACCAGGAATGCACCAGGTGAGCAGGGCTTTGGCCAAAGGAGTGGCAAGCAACCAAGAAGGCCCCAGGTGGCCGGGGCTTAGGCCAGGTGACCTAGATCCACTTTCACCTGCTCCCTATCTGCAAAGGAAAAGAGGCTGGAGGGCTGTATAAGTAGGGAAACAGATTGACAACCAGGAAGGCACCAGGTGAAAGGTGCTTAGGCCAAAAGAGCTGCAAACCAGGAAGGCACCAGGTGGGTAGGGCTTAGGCCAGGTAACCTAGATCCACTTGAACCTGCTCCCCATCTGCTTAGGAAAAGTGGCAGGGTGGCTGCATAAGTAGGGAAAAAGGTGGCAACCAGGAAGGCACCAGGTGGCCGGGCCTTAGGCCAGGTGACCAAGATCCAGTTGCACCAGCTCCCCATTTGCAAAGGAAAAGAGGCTGGAGGGCTGCTTAAGTAGGGAAAAGGAGTGGCAACCCAAGAAGGCACTAGGTGGGAGGTGCTTAGGCCAAAAGTGTGGCAACCAGGAAGGCACCAGGTGGGCGGGGCTTAGGCCAGGTGACCTAGATCCACTTGCATCTGCTCCGCAACTGCAAATGAAAAGATGCTGGATGGCTGCTTAAGAAGGGAAAAAGAACAGCAACCAGGAAGGCACCAGGTGGGAGGGGCTTAGGCCAAAAGTGTGGCAACCAAGAAGGCACCAGGTGGGCGGGGCTTAGGCCAGGTGACCATAGATGCACTTGCACTTGTTCCACATCTGCAAAGGAAAAGAGGCTGAAGTGCTGCTTAAGTATGGAAAAAGAGCAGCAACCAGGAAGGCACCAGGTGGGCAGTGCTTAGGCCAAAAGAGCTACAAACCAGGAAGGCACCAGGTGGCCGGGGCTTAGGCCCGGTGACCTAGATCCAGTTGCACCTGCTCCCCATCTGCAAAGGAAAAGATGCGTGAGGGATGCATGAGTAGGGAAAACAATTGGCAACCATGAAGAAACCAGGTGGGCGGGGCTTAGACCAAAAGAGCTGCAAACCAGGAAGGCACCAGTTAGGCAGGGATTAGGCCAGGAGACCTAGTTGCACTTGCACCAGGTCCCCATCTGCAAAGGAAAAGAGGCTGGAGGGCTGCTTAAGTAGGGAAAAAGAGCAGCAATCAGGAAGGCACCAGGTGGGCGGGACTTAGGTCAAAAGGGCGGCAAACCAGGAAGGCACCAGGTGGATGGGCCTTAGGCCAGGTGACCAAGATCCACTTGCACCAGCTCCCCATCTGCAAAGGAAAAGAGGCTGGACGGCTGCTTAAGTAGGGAAACAGAGCATCAACCTGGAAGGAACCAGGAAGGCAGTGCTTAGGCAAAAAGAGCAAAAAATCATGAAGGCACCAGGTGGGTGACGCTTAGACCAGGTGACATAGATTCACTTGCACCTGCTCATCATCTGCAAAGGAACAGAGGCTGGAGGGCTGCTTAAGAAGGGAAAAAGGGCGGTAACCAGGAATGCACCAGGTGGGCGGGGCTTAGGCCAAAGGAGCGGCAACCAGGAATGCACCAGTTGAGTGGGGCTTAGGCCAGGTGAACTAGATCCACTTGCACCTGCTCCCCATCTACAAAGGAAAAGAGGCTGGAGGGCTACTTAAGTAGGGAAAAAGAGTTGCAACCAGGAAGGCACCAGGTGGACAGAAGTTAGGCCAAACGAGCGGCAAACCAGGATGGCACAAGGTGGACAGGGCTTAGGCAAGGTGACCTAGATCCACTTGCAGCTGCTCCCCAACTGCAGAGGAAAAGAGGCTGGAGGACTGCTTAAGTAGGGAAAACGAGCAGCAACCAGAAAGTCACCAGGTGGGCGGGGCTTAGGCCTGGTGACCTAGATCCAGTTGCACCTGCTCCCCATCCGCAAATGAAAAGAGGCTGGAGCTTAAGTAGGGAAACAGAGCGGCAACCAGGAAGGCACCAGGTTGGCAGTGTTTAGGCCAAAAGAGCAGCAAACCAGGAAGGCACCAAGTGGGTGGCGCTTAGGCCAGTTGACCTAGACCTACTTGCATCTGCTCCCCATCTGCAAAGGAAAAGAGGCTGGAGGGCAGCTTAAGTAGTGAAAAAGAGCAGCAACCAGGAATGCACCAGGAGGGCGCGCTTTGGCCAAAGGAGCAACAGGCAACCAGGAAGGCACCAGGTGGGCGGGGCTTAGGCCAAAAAAGCAGCAAACCTGGAAGGCACCAGTTGGGCGGGGCTAAGGCCAGATGACCTAGATGCACTTGCTCCCTTTCAGTAAAGGAAGAGATGCATGAGGGATGCATAAGCAGGGAAAAAGATTGGCAACAATTAGCGGCAAAGCAGGAAGGCACCAGGTGGGTGGCACTTAGGCCAATTGACATAGATCCACTTGAACCTGCTCCCCATCTGCAAAGGAAAAGAGGCTGGAGATCTGCTTAACTAGTGAAAAAGAGCGGCAACAAGGAATGCACCAGGTGGGCAGGGCTGTGGCCAAAGGAGTGGCAAGCAACCAGGAAGGCACCAGGTGGGCGGGGCTTAGGCCAAATAGTGACAAACCAAGAAGGAACCGGGTGGGCGGGGCTTAGGCCAGGTGACCTAGATCCACTTGCACCTGCTCCCCATCTGCAACGGAAAAGAGGTTGGAGGGCTGCTTAAGTAGGGAAAAGAGAGTGCCAACCAGGAAGGCACCAGTTGGGCAGGGCTTAGCCCAAAAGTGCAGAAAACTAAGAAGGCACCAGGTGGGCAGGGCTTAGGCCAGATGCCCTAATTCCACTTGCACCTGCTCCCTATCTGCAAAGGAAAAGAGGCTGGAGGGCTGCATAAGTAGGGAAACAGATTGACAACCAGGAAAACACCAGGTGAACGGTGCTTAGGCCAAAAGAGCTGCAAACCATGAAGGCACCAGGTGGGTAGGGCTTAGGCCAGGTAACCTAGATCCACTTGCACCTGCTCCCCATCTGCTTAGGAAGAGAGGCTGGATGGCTGCATAAGTAGGGAAACAAAGTGGCAAACAGGAAGGCACCAGGTGGCCGGGCCTTAGGCCAGGTGACCAAGATCCACTTGCACCAGCTCCCTATCTGCAAAGGAAAGAGGCTGGAGGGCCGCTTATGTAGGGAAAAGGAGTGGCAACCCAAGACGGCACTAGGTGGGAGGTACTTAGGCCAAAAGTGTGGCAACCAAGAAGGCACCAGGTGGGCGGGGCTCAGACCATGTGACCTAGATTCACTTGCATCTGCTCTCCATCTGCAAATGAAAAGATGCTGGAGGGCTACTTAAGTAGGGAAATAGAGTGGCAAACAGGAAGGCACCAGTTGGGCGGGGCTTACGCCAAAAGAGCGGCAAGCCAGGAAGGCACCAGCTTGGCCTGGCTGAGACCAAAATAGCTGCAAACCAGGAAGGCACCAGGTGGGCACGGGTTAGTCCAGCTGACCATAGATGCACTTCCACCTGTTCCACATCTGCAAAGGAAAAGAGGATGGAGGGCTGCTTAAGTACGGAAAAACAGCAGCAACCAGGAAGGCACCAGGTGGGCAGTGCTTAGGCCAAAAGAGCTGCAAACCTCGAATGCACCAGGTGGCCGGGGCTTAGGCCCGGTGACCTAGATCCAGTTGCACCTGCTCCCCATCTGCAAAGGAAAAGAGGCTGGAGGGCTGCATAAGTGGGTAAAAAGAGCTGCAAACAGGAAGGCACCAGGTGGGTGTGGCTAAGGCCAAATTAGTGGCAAACCAGTTAGGCACCAGGTGGGCGTCGCTTAGGCCAGGTAACCTAGATCCACTTGCACCTGCTCCCCATCTACAAAGGAATAGAGGCTGGAGGGCTACTTAAATAGGGAAAAAGAGCGGCAACCAGGAATGCACCAGGTGGGCGGGGCTTAGGCCAAAGGAGCGGCAACCAGAAAGCCACCAGGTGGGCGGGGCTTAGGCCAGGTGACCTAGATCCACTTGCACCTGCTCTCCATCTGCAAATGAAAAGATGCTGGAGGGCTACTTAAGTACGGAAATAGAGTGGAAAACAGGAAGGCACCAGGCGGGCAGGCTGAGATCAAAATAGCGGCAAACAAGGAAGGCACCAGGTGGGCACAGATTAGGCCAGGTGACCAAGATGCACTTGCACCTGCTCCACATCTGCAAATGAAAAGATGCTGGAGGGCTTCTTAAGTAGGGAAATAGAGTGGCAAACAGGAAGGCACTAGTTGGGCGGGGCTTA
This sequence comes from Ambystoma mexicanum, assembly GCF_040938575.1. Taxonomy (NCBI): domain Eukaryota; kingdom Metazoa; phylum Chordata; class Amphibia; order Caudata; family Ambystomatidae; genus Ambystoma; species Ambystoma mexicanum. Next base: position 483,215,835 of record NC_090932.1, on the reverse strand, counting down.
GGACAGGAGACGTGATCCAATTGCACATGATCCCCATCTGCAAAAGAATAGAGGCCGAAGGGCTGCTTAGGTAGGGAAAAAGAGTGGCAACCAGGAAGGCAACAGGTGGGCGGGGCTTAGGCCAAGTGACCTAGATCCACGTGCACCTGCTCCCCATCTGCAAAATAAAAGATGTTGGAGGGCTGCTTAAGTAGGGAAATAGAGTGGCAAACAGGAAGGCACTAGTTGGGCGGGGTTTAGGCAAAAAAAGTGGCAAACCTGGAAGGCACCAGTTAGGCGGGGGTAAGGCCAGATGACCTAGATGCACTTGCTCCGTATCAGTAAAGGAAAAGATGCATGACGGATGCATAAGTAGGGAAAAAGATTGGCAACCATTAGCGGCAAAGCAGGAAGGCACCAGGTGGTTGGCACTTAGGCCAATTGACATAGATCCACTTGAAACTGCTACCCATCTGCAAAGGAAAAGAGGATGGAGGGCTGCTTAAGTAGTGAAAAAGAGCGGAAACGAGGAATGCACCAGGTGGGCGGGGCTTAGGCCAGAAGAGCGGCAAACCAGGCAGGCACCGGGTGGGCAGGGCTTAGGCCAGGTGACCAAGATCCACTTGCACATGATTCCCATCTGCAAAGGAAAAGAGGCTGAATGGCTGCTTAGGTAAGGAAAGAGAGTGCCAACCAGGAAGGCACCAGTTGGGCAGGGCTTAGCCCAAAAGTGCAGAAAACTAGGAAGGCACCAGGTGGGCAGGGCTTAGGCCAGATGACCTAATTCCACTTGCACCTGCTCCCTATCTGCAAAGGAAAAGAGGCTGGAGGGCTGCATAAGTAGGAAAACAGATTGACAACCAGGAAAACACCAGGGGAACGGTGCTTAGGCCAAACGTGCTGCAAACCATGAAGGCACCAGGTGTGTAGGGCTTAGGCCAGGTAACCTAGTTCCACTTGCACCTGCTCCCCATCTGCTTAGGAAGAGAGGCTGGATGGCTGCATAAGTAGGGAAACAAAGTGGCAAACAGGAAGGCACCAGGTGGCCGGGCCTTAGGCCAGGTGACCAAGATCCACTTGCACCAGCTCCCTATCTGCAAAGGAAAGAGGCTGAAGGGCCGCTTATGTAGGGAAAATGAGTGGCAACCCAAGACAGCACTAGGTGGGAGGTACTTAGGCCAAAAGTGTGGCAACCAAGAAGGCACCAGGTGGGCAGGGCTTAGACCATGTGACCTAGATCCACTTGCACCTGCTCTCCATCTGCAAATGAAAAGATGCTGGAGGGCTACTTAAGTAGGGAAATAGAGTGGCAAACAGGAAGGCACCAGTTGGGCAGGGCTTACGCCAAAAGAGCGGCAAACCAGGAAGGCACCAGCTTGGCCTGGCTGAGACCAAAATAGCTGCAAACCAGGAAGGCACCAGGCGGGCACGGGTTAGGGCAGCTGACCATAGATGCACTTCCACCTGTTCCACATCTGCAAAAGAAAAGATGCTGGAGGGATGTTTAAGTAAGGAAAAACAGCAGCAACCAGGAAGGCACCAGGTGGGCAGTGCTTAGGCCAAAAGAGCTGCAAACCAGGAAGGCACCAGGTGGCTGGGGCTTAGGCCTGGTGACCTAGATCCAGTTGCACCTGCTCCCCATCTGCAAAGGAAAAGAGGCTGGAGGGCTGCATAAGTGGGTAAAAAGAGCTGCAAACAGGAAGGCACCAGGTGGGTGTGGCTAAGGCCAAATTAGTGGCAAACCAGTTAGGCACCAGGTGGGCGGCGCTTAGGCCAGGTGACCTAGATCCACTTGCACCTGCTCCCCATCTACAAAGGAATAGAGGATGGAGGGCTACTTAAGTAGGGAAAAAGAGAGGCAACCAGGAATGCACCAGGTGGGCGGGGCTTAGGCCAAAGGAGCGGCAACCAGAAAGCCACCAGGTGGGCGGGGCTTAGGCCAGGTGACCTAGATCCACTTGCACCTGCTCTCCATCTGCAAATGAAAAGATGCTGGAGGGCTACTTAAGTAGGGAAATAGAGTGGAAAACAGGAAGGCACCAGGCGGGTGGGGCTTAGGCCAAATGAGCGGCAAACCAGGAAGGCACCAGGTGGGCAGGCTGAGATCAAAATAGCGGCAAACAAGGAAGGCACCAGGTGGGCACAGATTAGGCCAGGTGACCAAGATACACTTGCACCTGCTCCACATCTGCAAATGAAAAGATGCTGGAGGGCTTCTTAAGTAGGGAAATAGAGTGGCAAACAGGAAGGCACTAGTTGGGCGGGGCTAAGGACAGGAGAACCCGATCCACTTGCACATGATCCCCATCTGCAAAGGAAAAGAGGCCGAAGGGCTGCTTAGGTAGGGAAAAAGAGTGGCAACCAGGAAGGCAACTGGTGGGCGGGGCTTAGGCCAAGTGACCTAGATCCACGTGCACCTGCTCCCCATCTGCAAAAAATAGATGCTGGAGGGCTTCTTAACTAGGGAAATAGAGTGGCAAACAGGAAGGCACTAGTTGGGCGGGGTTTAGGCAAAAAAAGTGGCAAACCTGGGAGGCACCAGTTAGGCGGGGGTAAGGCCAGATGACCTAGATGCACTTGCTCCATATCAGTAAATGAAAAGATGCATGACGGATGCATAAGTAGGGAAAAAGATTGGCAACCATTAGCGGCAAAGCAGGAAGGCACCAGGTGGGTGGCACTTAGGCCAATTGACATAGATCCACTTGAACCTGCTCCCCATCTGCAAAGGAAAAGAGGCTGGAGGGCTGCTTAAGTAGTGAAAAAGAGCGGCAACCAGGAATGCACCAGGTGGGCGGGGCTTAGGCCAGAAGAGCGGCAAACCAGGCAGGCACCCGGTGGGCAGGGCTTAGGCCAGGTGACCTAGATCCACTTGCACATGATTCCCATCTGCAAAGGAAAAGAGGCTGAAGGGCTGCTTATGTAGGGAAAAAGAGTGGCAACCAGGAAGGCAAAAGGTGGGCGGGGTTTAGGCCAAGTGACCTAGATCCACTTGCACCTGCTCCCCATCTGCAAATGAAAAGAGGCTGGAGGGATGCTTAAGTAGTGAAAAAGAGCAGCAACCAGGAATGCACCAGGTGAGCAGGGCTTTGGCCAAAGGAGTGGCAAGCAACCAAGAAGGCACCAGGTGGCCGGGGCTTAGGCCAGGTGACCTAGATCCACTTGCACCTGCTCCCTATCTGCAAAGGAAAAGAGGCTGGAGGGCTGTATAAGTAGGGAAACAGTTTGACAACCAGGAAAACACCAGGTGAATGGTGCTTAGGCCAAAAGAGCTGCAAACCAGGAAGGCACCGGGTGGGTAGGGCTTAGGCCAGGTAACCTAGATCCACTTGCACCTGCTCCCCATCTGCTTAGGAAAAGAGGATGGGTGGCTGCATAAGTAGGGAAAAAGGTGGCAACCAGGAAGGCAACAGGTGGCCAGGCCTTAGGCCAGGTGACCAAGATCCAGTTGCACCAGCTCCCCATTTGCAAAGGAAAAGAGGCTGGAGGGCTGCTTAAGTAGGGAAAAGGAGTGGCAACCCAAGAAGGCACTAGGTGGGAGGTGCTTAGGCCAAAAGTGTGGCAACCAGAAAGGCACCAGGTGGGCGGGGCTTAGGCCAGGTGACCTAGATCCACTTGCACCTGCTCCCCATCTGCATCGGAAAAGAGGCTGGCGGGCTGCTTAAGTAGGGAAAAGAGAGTGCCAACCAGGAAGGCACCAGTTGGGAAGGGCTTAGCCCAAAAGTGCGGAAAACTAGGAAGGAACCAGGTGGGCAGGGCTTAGGCCAGATGACCTAATTCCACTTGCACCTGCTCTCTATCTGCAAACGAAAAGAGGCTGGAGGGCTGCATAAGTAGGGAAACAGTTTGACAACCAGGAAAACACCAGGTGAACGGTGCTTAGGCCAAAAGAGCTGCAAACCATGAAGGCACCAGGTGGGTAGGGCTTAGGCCAGGTAACCTAGATCCACTTGCACCTGCTCCCCATCTGCTTAGGAAGAGAGGCTGGATGGCTGCATAAGTAGGCAAACAAAGTGGCAAACAGGAAGGCACCAGGTGGCCGGGCCTTAGGCCAGGTGACCAAGATCCACTTGCACCAGCTCCCTATCTGCAAAGGAAAAAGAGGCTGGAGGCCGCTTATGTAGGGAAAAGGAGTGGCAACCCAAGAAGGCACTAGGTGGGAGGTACTTAGGCCAAAAGTGTGGCAACCAAGAAGGCACCAGGTGGGCGGGGCTTAGACCATGTGACCTAGATCCACTTGCACCTGCTCACCATCTGCAAATGAAAAGATGCTGGAGGGCTACTTAAGTAGGGAAATAGAGTGGCAAACAGGAAGGCACCAGTTGGGCGGGGCTTAGGCCAGGTGATCATAGATGCACTTGCACCTGTTCCACATCTGCAAAGGAAAAGATGCGTGAGGGATGCATGAGTAGGGAAAACAATTGCCAACCATGAAGGAACCAAGTGGGCAGGGCTTAGACCAAAAGAGCTGCAAACCAGGAAGGCACCAGGTAGGCAGGGATTAGGCCAGGAGACATAGATGTACTTGCACCAGGTCCCCATCTGCAAAGGAAAAGAGGCTGGAGGGCAGCTAAGTAGGGAAACAGAGCGGCAACCAGGAAGGCACCAGGTTGGCAGTGCTTAGGCCAAAAGAGCAGCAAACCAGGAAGGCACCAGGTGGGTAGCGCTTAGGCCAGTTGACCTAGACCTACTTGCACCTGCTCCCCATCTGCAAAGGAAAAGAGGCTGGAGGGCAGCTTAAGTAGTGAAAAAGAGCAGCAACCAGGAAGGCACCAGGTGGACAGAAGTTAGGCCAAACGAGCGGCAAACCAGGATGGCACCAGGTGGGCAGGGCTTAGGCAAGGTGACCTAGATCCACTTGCAGCTGCTTCCCAACTGCAGAGGAAAAGAGGCTGGAGGACTGCTTAAGTAGGGAAAACGAGCAGCAACCAGAACGTCACCAGGTGGGCGGGGCTTAGGCCTGGTGACCTAGATCCAGTTGCACCTGCTCCCCATCCGCAAATGAAAAGAGGCTGGAGGGCAGCTAAGTAGGGAAACAGAGCGGCAACCAGGAAGGCACCAGGTTGGCAGTGCTTAGGCCAAAAGAGCAGCAAACCAGGAAGGCACCAGGTGGGTAGCGCTTAGGCCAGTTGACCTAGACCTACTTGCACCTGCTCCCCATCTGCAAAGGAAAAGAGGCTGGAGGGCAGCTTAAGTAGTGAAAAAGAGCAGCAACCAGGAATGCACCAGGAGGGCGCGCTTTGGCCAAAGGTGCAACAGGCAACCAGGAAGGCACCAGGTGGGCGGGGCTTAGGCCAAAAAAGAAGCAAACCTGGAAGGCACCAGTTGGGCGGGGCTAAGGCCAGATGACCTAGATGCACTTGCTCCCTATCAGTAAAGGAAGAGATGCATGAGGGATGCATAAGTAGGGAAAAAGATTGGCAACAATTAGCGGCAAAGCAGGAAGGCACCAGGTGGGTGGCACTTAGGCCAATTGACATAGATCCACTTGAACCTGCTCCCCATCTGCAAAAGAAAAGAGGCTGGAGATCTGCTTAAGTAGTGAAAAAGAGCGGCAACCAGGAATGCACCAGGTGGGCAGGGCTGTGGCCAAAGGAGTGGCAAGCAACCAGGAAGGCACCAGGTGGGCGGGGCTTAGGCCAAAATAGTGACAAACCAAGAAGGAACCGGGTGGGCGGGGCTTAGGCCAGGTGACCTAGATCCACTTGCACCTGCTCCCCATCTGCAACGGAAAAGAGGTTGGAGGGCTGCTTAAGTAGGGAAAAGAGAGTGCCAACCAGGAAGGCACCAGTTGGGCAGGGCTTAGCCCAAAAGTGCAGGAAACTAGGAAGGCACCAGGTGGGCAGGGCTTAGGCCAGATGACCTAATTCCACTTGCACCTGCTCCCTATCTGCAAAGGAAAAGAGGCTGGAGGGCTGCATAAGTAGGGAAACAGATTGACAACCAGGAAAACACCAGGTGAATGGTGCTTAGGCCAAAAGAGCTGCAAACCATGAAGGCACCAGGTGGGTAGGGCTTAGGCCAGGTAACCTAGATCCACTTGCACCTGCTCCCCAGCTGCTTAGGAAGAGAGGCCGGATGGCTGCATAAGTAGGGAAACAAAGTGGCAAACAGGAAGGCACCAGGTGGCCGGGCCTTAGGCCAGGTGACCAAGATCCACTTGCACCAGCTCCCTATCTGCAAAGGAAAGAGGCTGGAGGGCCGCTTATGTAGGGAAAAGGAGTGGCAACCCAAGAAGGCACTAGGTGGGAGGTACTTAGGCCAAAAGTGTGGCAACCAAGAAGGCACCAGGTGGGCAGGGCTTAGACCATGTGACCTAGATCCACTTGCACCTGCTTTCCATCTGCAAATGAAAAGATGCTGGAGGGCTACTTAAGTAGGGAAATAGAGTGGCAAACAGGAAGGCACCAGTTGGGCGGGGCTTACGCCAAAAGAGCGGCAAACCAGGAAGGCACCAGGTGGGCACGGGTTAGGCCAGCTGACCATAGATGCACTTCCACCTGTTCCACATCTGCAAAGGAAAAGAGGCTGGAGGGCTGCTTAAGTACGGAAAAACAGCAGCAACCAGGAAGGCACCAGGTGGGCAGTGCTTAGGCCAAAAGAGCTGCAAACCAGGAAGGCACCAGGTGGCCGGGGCTTAGGCCCGGTGACCTAGATCCAGTTGCACCTGCTCCCCATCTGCAAAGGAAAAGAGGATGGAGGGCTGCATAAGTGGGTAAAGAGAGCTGCAAACAGGAAGGCACCAGTTGGGTGTGGCTAAGGCCAAATTAGTGGCAAACCAGTTAGGCACCAGGTGGGCGGCGCTTAGGCCAGGTGACCTAGATCCACTTGCACCTGCTCCCCATCTACAAAGGAATAGAGGCTGGAGGGCTACTTCAGTAGGGAAAAAGAGCAGCTACCAGGAATGCACCAGGTGGGTGGGACTTAGGCCAAAGGAGCGGCAACCCGAAAGCCACCAGGTGGGCGGGGCTTAGGCCAGGTGACCTAGATCCACTTGCACCTGCTCTCCATCTGCAAATGAAAAGATGCTGGAGGGCTACTTAAGTACGGAAATAGAGTGGAAAACAGGAAGGCACCAGGCGGGCAGGCTGAGATGAAAATAGCGGCAAACAAGGAAGGCACCAGGTGGGCACAGATTAGGCCAGGTGACCAAGATCCACTTGCACCTGCTCCACATCTGCAAATGAAAAGATGCTGGAGGGCTTCTTAAGTAGGGAAATAGAGTGGCAAACAGGAAGGCACTAGTTGGGCGGGGTTTAGTACAGGTGACCCTGATCCACTTGCACATGATCCCCATCTGCAAAGGAAAAGAGGCCCAAAGGCTGCTTAGGTAGGGAAAAAGAGTGGCAACCAGGAAGGCAACAGGTGGGGGGGGCTTAGGCCAAGTGACCTAGATCCACGTGCACCTGCTCCCCATCTGCAAAATAAAAGATGCTGGAGGGCTGCTTAAGTAGGGAAATAGAGTGGCAAACAGGAAGGCACTAGTTGGGCGGGGCTTAGGCAAAAAAAGTGGCAAACCTGGAAGGCACCAGTTAGGCGGGGGTAAAGCCAGATGACCTAGATGCACTTGCTCTGTATCAGTAAAGGAAAAGATGCATGACGGATGCATAAGTAGGGAAAAAGATTGGCAACCATTAGCGGCAAAGCAGGAAGGCACCAGGTGCGTGGCACTTAGGCCAATTGACATAGATCCACTTCAACCTGCTCCCCATCTGCAAAGGAAAAGAGGCTGGAGGGCTGCTTAAGTAGTGAAAAAGAGCGGAAACCAGGAATGCACCAGGTGGGCGGGGCTTAGGCCAGAAGAGCGGCAAACCAGGCAGGCACCCGGTGGGCAGGGCTTAGGCCAGGTGACCTAGATCCACTTGCACATGATTCCCATCTGCAAAGGAAAAGAGGCTGAAGGGCTGCTTTGATAGGGAAAAAGAGTGTCAACCAGGAAGGAAAAAGGTGGGCGGGGCTTAGGTCAAGTGACCTAGATCCACTTGCACCTGCTCCCCATCTGCAAATGAAAAGATGCTGGAGGGCTGCTTAAATAGGGAAATAGAGTGGCAAACAGGAAGGCACTAGTTGGGTGGGGCTTAGGCAAAAAAAGTGGCAAACCTGGAAGTCACCAGTTAGGCGGGGGTAAGACCAGATGACCTAGATGCACTTGCTCCCTATCAGTAAAGGAAAAGATGCATGAGGGATGCATAAGTAGGGAAAAAGATTGGCAACCATTAGCGGAAAAGCAGGAAGGCACCAGGTGGGTGGCACTTAGGACCAATTGACATAGATCCACTTGAACCTGCTCCCCATCTGCAAAGGAAAAGAGGCTGGAGGGCTGCTTAAGTAGTGAAAAAGAGCGGCAACCAGGAATGCACCAGGTGAGCAGGGCTTTGGCCAAAGGAGTGGCAAGCAACCAAGAAGGCACCAGGTGGCCGGGGCTTAGGCCAGGTGACCTAGATCCACTTGCACCTGCTCCCTACCTGCAAAGGAAAAGAGGCTGGAGGGCTGTATAAGTAGGGAAACAGATTGACAACCAGGAAAACACCAGGTGAATGGTGCTTAGGCCAAAAGAGCTGCAAACCAGGAAGGCACCAGGTGGGTAGGCCTTAGGCCAGGTGACCTAGATCCACTTGCACCTGCTCCCCATCTGCAACGGAAGAGAGGCTGGAGGGCTGCTTAAGTAGGGAAAAGAGAGTGCCAACCAGGAAGGCACCAGTTGGGCAGGGCTTAGCCCAAAAGTGCGGAAAACTAGGAAGCACCAGGTGGGCAGGGCTTAGGCCAGATGACCTAATTCCACTTGCACCTTCTCTCTATCTGCAAAGGAAAAGAGGCTGGAGGGCTGCATAAGTAGGGAAACAGATTGACAACCAGGAAAACACCAGGTGAACGGTGCTTAGGCCAAAAGAGCTGCAAACCATGAAGGCACCAGGTGGGTAGGGCTTAGGCCAGGTAACCTAGATCCACTTGCACCTGCTCCCCATCTGCTTAGGAAGAGAGGCTGGATGGCTGCATAAGTAGGGAAACAAAGTGGCAAACAGGAAGGCACCAGGTGGCCGGGCCTTAGGCCAGGTGACCAAGATCCACTTGCACCAGCTCCCTATCTGCAAAGGAAAAAGAGGCTGGAGGGCAGCTTATGTAGGGAAAAGGAGTGGCAACCCAAGAAGGCACTAGGTGGGAGGTACTTAGGCCAAAAGTGTGGCAACCAAGAAGGCACCAGGTGGGCGGGGCTTAGACCATGTGACCTAGATCCACTTGCACCTGCTCACCATCTGCAAATGAAAAGATGCTGGAGGGCTACTTAAGTAGGGAAATAGAGTGGTAAACAGGAAGGCACCAGTTGGGCTGGGCTTACGACAAAAGAGCAGCAAACCAGGAAGGCACCAGCTTGGCCTGGCTGAGACCAAAATAGCGGCAAACCAGGAAGGCACCAGGTGGGCACAGGTTAGGCCAGGTGACCATAGATGCACTTCCACCTGTTCCACATCTGCAAAGGAAAAGAGGCTGGAGGGCTGCTTAAGTACGGAAAAACAGCAGCAACCAGGAAGGCACTAGGTGGGCAGTGCTTAGGCCAAAAGAACAGCAAACCTGGAAGGCACCAGGTGGCCGGGGCTTAGGCCCAGTGACCTAAATCCAGTTGCACCTGCTCCCCATCTGCAAAGGAAAAGAGGCTGGAGGGCTGCATAAGTGGGTAAAAAGAGCTGCAAACAGGAAGGCACCAGGTGGGTGTGGCTAAAGCCAAATTAGTGGCAAACCAGTTAGGCACCAGGTGGGGGGCGCTTAGGCCAGGTGACCTAGATCCACTTGCACCTGCTCCCCTTCTGCAAATGAAAAGATGCTGGAGGGCTGCTTAAGTAGGGAAATAGAGTGGAAAACAGGAAGGCACCAGGCGGGCGGGGCTTAGGCCAAATGAGCGGCAAAGCAGGAAGGCACCAGGTGGGCACAGATTAGGCCAGGAGACCAAGATACACTTGCACCTGCTCCACATCTGCAAATGAAAAGATGCTGGAGGGCTGCTTAAGTAGGGAAATAGAGTGGCAAACAGGAAGGCACTAGTTGGGCGGGGCTTAGGCAAAAAAGTGGCAAACCTGGAAGGCACCAGTTAGCCAGGGGTAAGGCCAGATGACCTAGATGCACTTGCTCCGTATCAGTAAAGGAAAAGATGCATGACGGATGCATAAGTAGGGAAAAAGATTGGCAACCATTAGCGGCAAAGCAGGAAGGCACCAGGTGGGTGGCACTTAGGCCAATTGACATAGATCCACTTGAACCTGCTCCCCATCTGCAAAGGAAAAGAGGCTGGAGGGCTGCTTAAGTAGTGAAAAAGAGCGGCAACCAGGAATGTGCCAGGTGGGCGGGGCTTAGGCCAGAAGAGCGGCAAACCAGGCAGGGACCCGGAGGGCAGGGCTTAGGCCAGGTGACCTAGATCCACTTGCACATGATTCCCATCTGCAAAGGAAAAGAGGCTGAAGGGCTGCTTAAGTAGGGAAAAAGAGTGGCAACCAGGAAACCAACAGGTGGGCGGGGCTTAGGCCAAGTGACCTAGATCCACTTGCACCTGCTCCCCATCAGCAAATGAAAAGATGCTGGAGGGCTGCTTAAATAGGGAAATAGAGTGGCAAACAGGAAGGCACTAGTTGGGTGGGGCTTAGGCAAAAAAAGTGACAAACCTGGAAGGCACCAGTTAGGCGGGGGTAAGGCCAGATGACCTAAATGCACTTGCCCCCTATCAGTTAAGGAAAAGATGCATGAGGGATGCATAAGAAGGGAAAAAGTTTGGCAACCATTAGCGGAAAAGCAGGAAGGCACCAGGTGAGTGGCACTTAGGACCAATTGACATAGATCCACTTTAACCTGCTCCCCATCTGCAAAGGAAAAGAGGCTGGAGGGCTGCTTAAGTAGTGAAAACGAGCGGCAACCAGGAATGCACCAGGTGAGCAGGGCTTTGGCCAAAGGAGTGGCAAGCAACCAAGAAGGCACCAGGTGGCCGGGGCTTAGGCCAGGTGACCTAGATCCACTTGCACCTGCTCCCTATCTGCAAAGGAAAAGAGGCTGGAGGGCTGTATAAGTAGGGAAACAGATTGACAACCAGGAAAACACCCGGTGAACGGTGCTTAGGCCAAAAGAGCTGCAAACCAGGAAGGCACCAGGTGGGTAGGGCTCAGGCCAGCTAACCTAGATCCACTTGCACATGCTCCCCATCTGCTTAGGAAAAGAGGCTGGGTGGCTGCATAAGTAGGGAAAAAGGTGGCAACCAGGAAGGCACCAGGTGGCCGGGCCTTAGGCCAGGTGACCAAGATCCAGTTGCACCAGCTCCCCATTTGCAAAGGAAAAGAGGCTGGAGGGCTGCTTAAGTAGGGAAAAGGAGTGGCAACCCAAGAAGGCCCAAGGTGGGAGGTGCTTAGGCCAAAAGTGTGGCAACCAGGAAGGCACCAGGTGGCTGGGGCTTAGGCCTGGTGACCTAGATCCACTTGCACCTGTTCCACATCTGCAAAGAAAAAGAGGCTGGAGGGCTGCTTAAGTATGGAAAAAGAGCAGCAACCAGGAAGGCACCAGGTGGGCAGTGCTTAAGCCAAAAGAGCTACAAACCAGGAAGGCACCAGGTGGCCGGGGCTTAGGCCCAGTGACCTAGATCCAGTTGCACCTGCTCCCCATCTGCAAAGGAAAAGAGGCTGCATAAGTGGGTAAAAAGAGCTGCAAACAGTAAGTCACCAGGTGGGTGGGGCTTAGGCCAAATTATTGGCAAACCAGTTAGGCACCAGGTGAGCGGCGCTTAGGCCAGGTGACCTAGATCGTCTTGCACCTGCTCCCCATCTACAAAGTAAAAGAGGCTGGAGGGCTATTTAAGTAGGGGAAAAAGAGTTGCAAACAGAAAGGCACCTGGTGGACAGAAGTTAGGCCTAAAGAGCGTCAAACCAGTATGGCACCAGGTGGGCAGGGCTTAGGCAAGGTGACCTAAATCCACTTGCACCTGCTCCCCAACTGCAGAGGAAAAGAGGCTGGAGGGCTGCATACAAATAGGGAAAAAAGCATCCACCAGGAAGGCACCAGGTGGGCGAGGCTTAGGCCAGAAGAGCGGCAACCAGGAATGCACCAGGTGAGCAGGGCTTTGGCCAAAGGAGTGGCAAGCAACCAAGAAGGCACCAGGTGGCCGGGGCTTAGGCCAGCTGACCTAGATCCACTTGCACCTGCTCCCTACCTGCAAAGGAAAAGAGGCTGGAGGGCTGTATAAGTAGGGAAACAGATTGACAACCAGGAAAACACCAGGTGAATGGTGCTTAGGCCAAAAGAGCTGCAAACCAGGAAGGCACCAGGTGGGTAGGCCTTAGGCCAGGTGACCTAGATCCACTTGCACCTGCTCCCCATCTGCAACGGAAGAGAGGCTGGAGGGCTGCTTAAGTAGGGAAAAGAGAGTGCCAACCAGGAAGGCACCAGTTGGGCAGGGCTTAGCCCAAAAGTGCGGAAAACTAGGAAGCACCAGGTGGGCAGGGCTTAGGCCAGATGACCTAATTCCACTTGCACCTTCTCTCTATCTGCAAAGGAAAAGAGGCTGGAGGGCTGCATAAGTAGGGAAACAGATTGACAACCAGCAAAACACCAGGTGAACGGTGCTTAGGCCAAAAGAGCTGCAAACCATGAAGGCACCAGGTGGGTAGGGCTTAGGCCAGGTAACCTAGATCCACTTGCACCTGCTCCCCATCTGTTTAGGAAAAGAGGCTGGATGGCTGCATAAGTAGTGAAAAAGAGCGGCAACCAGGAATGTGCCAGGTGGGCGGGGCTTAGGCCAGAAGAGCGGCAAACCAGGCAGGCACCCGGAGGGCAGGGCTTAGGCCAGGTGACCTAGATCCACTTGCACATGATTCCCATCTGCAAAGGAAAAGAGGCTGAAGGGCTGCTTAAGTAGGGAAAAAGAGTGGCAACCAGGAAACCAACAGGTGGGCGGGGCTTAGGCCAAGTGACCTAGATCCACTTGCACCTGCTCCCCATCAGCAAATGAAAAGATGCTGGAGGGCTGCTTAAATAGGGAAATAGAGTGGCAAACAGGAAGGCACTAGTTGGGTGGGGCTTAGGCAAAAAAAGTGACAAACCTGGAAGGCACCAGTTAGGCGGGGGTAAGGCCAGATGACCTAAATGCACTTGCCCCCTATCAGTTAAGGAAAAGATGCATGAGGGATGCATAAGAAGGGAAAAAGTTTGGCAACCATTAGCGGAAAAGCAGGAAGGCACCAGGTGAGTGGCACTTAGGACCAATTGACATAGATCCACTTTAACCTGCTCCCCATCTGCAAAGGAAAAGAGGCTGGAGGGCTGCTTAAGTAGTGAAAACGAGCGGCAACCAGGAATGCACCAGGTGAGCAGGGCTTTGGCCAAAGGAGTGGCAAGCAACCAAGAAGGCACCAGGTGGCCGGGGCTTAGGCCAGGTGACCTAGATCCACTTGCACCTGCTCCCTATCTGCAAAGGAAAAGAGGCTGGAGGGCTGTATAAGTAGGGAAACAGATTGACAACCAGGAAAACACCTGGTGAACGGTGCTTAGGCCAAAAGAGCTGCAAACCAGGAAGGCACCAGGTGGGTAGGGCTCAGGCCAGCTAACCTAGATCCACTTGCACATGCTCCCCATCTGCTTAGGAAAAGAGGCTGGGTGGCTGCATAAGTAGGGAAAAAGGTGGCAACCAGGAAGGCACCAGGTGGCCGGGCCTTAGGCCAGGTGACCAAGATCCAGTTGCACCAGCTCCCCATTTGCAAAGGAAAAGAGGCTGGAGGGCTGCTTAAGTAGGGAAAAGGAGTGGCAACCCAAGAAGGCCCAAGGTGGGAGGTGCTTAGGCCAAAAGTGTGGCAACCAGGAAGGCACCAGGTGGCTGGGGCTTAGGCCTGGTGACCTAGATCCACTTGCACCTGTTCCACATCTGCAAAGGAAAAGAGGCTGGAGGGCTGCTTAAGTATGGAAAAAGAGCAGCAACCAGGAAGGCACCAGGTGGGCAGTGCTTAAGCCAAAAGAGCTACAAACCAGGAAGGCACCAGGTGGCCGAGGCTTAGGCCCAGTGACCTAGATCCAGTTGCACCTGCTCCCCATCTGCAAATGAAAAGAGGCTGCATAAGTGGGTAAAAAGAGCTGCAAACAGTAAGGCACCAGGTGGGTGGGGCTTAGGCCAAATTATTGGCAAACCAGTATGGCACCAGGTGGGCAGGGCTTAGGCAAGGTGACCTAAATCCACTTGCACCTGCTCCCCAACTGCAGAGGAAAAGAGGCTGGAGGGCTGCATACAAATAGGGAAAAAAGCATCCACCAGGAAGGCACCAGGTGGGCGAGGCTTAGGCCAGAAGAGCGGCAACCAGGAATGCACCAGGTGAGCAGGGCTTTGGCCAAAGGAGTGGCAAGCAACCAAGAAGGCACCAGGTGGCCGGGGCTTAGGCCAGCTGACCTAGATCCACTTGCACCTGCTCCCTACCTGCAAAGGAAAAGAGGCTGGAGGGCTGTATAAGTAGGGAAACAGATTGACAACCAGGAAAACACCAGGTGAATGGTGCTTAGGCCAAAAGAGCTGCAAACCAGGAAGGCACCAGGTGGGTAGGCCTTAGGCCAGGTGACCTAGATCCACTTGCACCTGCTCCCCATCTGCAACGGAAGAGAGGCTGGAGGGCTGCTTAAGTAGGGAAAAGAGAGTGCCAACCAGGAAGGCACCAGTTGGGCAGGGCTTAGCCCAAAAGTGCGGAAAACTAGGAAGCACCAGGTGGGCAGGGCTTAGGCCAGATGACCTAATTCCACTTGCACCTTCTCTCTATCTGCAAAGGAAAAGAGGCTGGAGGGCTGCATAAGTAGGGAAACAGATTGACAACCAGCAAAACACCAGGTGAACGGTGCTTAGGCCAAAAGAGCTGCAAACCATGAAGGCACCAGGTGGGTAGGGCTTAGGCCAGGTAACCTAGATCCACTTGCACCTGCTCCCCATCTGTCTAGGAAAAGAGGCTGGATGGCTGCATAAGTAGTGAAAAAGAGCGGCAACCAGGAATGTGCCAGGTGGGCGGGGCTTAGGCCAGAAGAGCGGCAAACCAGGCAGGCACCCGGAGGGCAGGGCTTAGGCCAGGTGACCTAGATCCACTTGCACATGATTCCCATCTGCAAAGGAAAAGAGGCTGAAGGGCTGCTTAAGTAGGGAAAAAGAGTGGCAACCAGGAAACCAACAGGTGGGCGGGGCTTAGGCCAAGTGACCTAGATCCACTTGCACCTGCTCCCCATCAGCAAATGAAAAGATGCTGGAGGGCTGCTTAAATAGGGAAATAGAGTGGCAAACAGGAAGGCACTAGTTGGGTGGGGCTTAGGCAAAAAAAGTGACAAACCTGGAAGGCACCAGTTAGGCGGGGGTAAGGCCAGATGACCTAAATGCACTTGCCCCCTATCAGTTAAGGAAAAGATGCATGAGGGATGCATAAGAAGGGAAAAAGTTTGGCAACCATTAGCGGAAAAGCAGGAAGGCACCAGGTGAGTGGCACTTAGGACCAATTGACATAGATCCACTTTAACCTGCTCCCCATCTGCAAAGGAAAAGAGGCTGGAGGGCTGCTTAAGTAGTGAAAACGAGCGGCAACCAGGAATGCACCAGGTGAGCAGGGCTTTGGCCAAAGGAGTGGCAAGCAACCAAGAAGGCACCAGGTGGCCGGGGCTTAGGCCAGGTGACCTAGATCCACTTGCACCTGCTCCCTATCTGCAAAGGAAAAGAGGCTGGAGGGCTGTATAAGTAGGGAAACAGATTGACAACCAGGAAAACACCTGGTGAACGGTGCTTAGGCCAAAAGAGCTGCAAACCAGGAAGGCACCAGGTGGGTAGGGCTCAGGCCAGCTAACCTAGATCCACTTGCACATGCTCCCCATCTGCTTAGGAAAAGAGGCTGGGTGGCTGCATAAGTAGGGAAAAAGGTGGCAACCAGGAAGGCACCAGGTGGCCGGGCCTTAGGCCAGGTGACCAAGATCCAGTTGCACCAGCTCCCCATTTGCAAAGGAAAAGAGGCTGGAGGGCTGCTTAAGTAGGGAAAAGGAGTGGCAACCCAAGAAGGCCCAAGGTGGGAGGTGCTTAGGCCAAAAGTGTGGCAACCAGGAAGGCACCAGGTGGCTGGGGCTTAGGCCTGGTGACCTAGATCCACTTGCACCTGTTCCACATCTGCAAAGGAAAAGAGGCTGGAGGGCTGCTTAAGTATGGAAAAAGAGCAGCAACCAGGAAGGCACCAGGTGGGCAGTGCTTAAGCCAAAAGAGCTACAAACCAGGAAGGCACCAGGTGGCCGAGGCTTAGGCCCAGTGACCTAGATCCAGTTGCACCTGCTCCCCATCTGCAAATGAAAAGAGGCTGCATAAGTGGGTAAAAAGAGCTGCAAACAGTAAGGCACCAGGTGGGTGGGGCTTAGGCCAAATTATTGGCAAACCAGTATGGCACCAGGTGGGCAGGGCTTAGGCAAGGTGACCTAAATCCACTTGCACCTGCTCCCCAACTGCAGAGGAAAAGAGGCTGGAGGGCTGCATACAAATAGGGAAAAAAGCATCCACCAGGAAGGCACCAGGTGGGCGAGGCTTAGGCCAGAAGAGCGGCAACCAGGAATGCACCAGGTGAGCAGGGCTTTGGCCAAAGGAGTGGCAAGCAACCAAGAAGGCACCAGGTGGCCGGGGCTTAGGCCAGCTGACCTAGATCCACTTGCACCTGCTCCCTACCTGCAAAGGAAAAGAGGCTGGAGGGCTGTATAAGTAGGGAAACAGATTGACAACCAGGAAAACACCAGGTGAATGGTGCTTAGGCCAAAAGAGCTGCAAACCAGGAAGGCACCAGGTGGGTAGGCCTTAGGCCAGGTGACCTAGATCCACTTGCACCTGCTCCCCATCTGCAACGGAAGAGAGGCTGGAGGGCTGCTTAAGTAGGGAAAAGAGAGTGCCAACCAGGAAGGCACCAGTTGGGCAGGGCTTAGCCCAAAAGTGCGGAAAACTAGGAAGCACCAGGTGGGCAGGGCTTAGGCCAGATGACCTAATTCCACTTGCACCTTCTCTCTATCTGCAAAGGAAAAGAGGCTGGAGGGCTGCATAAGTAGGGAAACAGATTGACAACCAGGAAAACACCAGGTGAACGGTGCTTAGGCCAAAAGAGCTGCAAACCATGAAGGCACCAGGTGGGTAGGGCTTAGGCCAGGTAACCTAGATCCACTTGCACCTGCTCCCCATCTGTTTAGGAAAAGAGGCTGGATGGCTGCATAAGTAGCGAAACAAAGTGGCAAACAGGAAGGCACCAGGTGGCCGGGCCTTAGGCCAGGTGACCAAGATCCACTTGCACCAGCTCCCTATCTGCAAAGGAAAAAGAGGCTGGAGGGCAGCTTATGTAGGGAAAAGGAGTGGCAACCCAAGAAGGCACTAGGTGGGAGGTACTTAGGCCAAAAGTGTGGCAACCAAGAAGGCACCAGGTGGGCGGGGCTTAGACCATGTGACCTAGATCCACTTGCACCTGCTCACCATCTGCAAATGAAAAGATGCTGGAGGGCTACTTAAGTAGGGAAATAGAGTGGTAAACAGGAAGGCACCAGTTGGGCGGGGCTTACGACAAAAGAGCAGCAAACCAGGAAGGCACCAGCTTGGCCTGGCTGAGACCAAAATAGCGGCAAACCAGGAAGGCACCCGGTGGGCACAGGTTAGGCCAGGTGACCATAGATGCACTTCCACCTTTTCCACATCTGCAAAGGAAAAGAGGCTGGAGGGCTGCTTAAGTACGGAAAAACAGAAGCAACCAGGAAGGCACTAGGTGGGCAGTGCTTAGGCCAAAAGAACAGCAAACCTGGAAGGCACCAGGTGGCCGGGGCTTAGGCCCAGTGACCTAAATCCAGTTGCACCTGCTCCCCATCTGCAAAGGAAAAGAGGATGGAGGGCTGCATAAGTGGGTAAAAAGAGCTGCAAACAGGAAGGCACCAGGTGGGTGTGGCTAAAGCCAAATTAGTGGCAAACCAGTTAGGCACCAGGTGGGCGGCGCTTAGGCCAGGTGACCTAGATCCACTTGCACCTGCTCCCCTTCTGCAAATGAAAAGATGCTGGAGGGCTGCTTAAGTAGGGAAATAGAGTGGAAAACAGGAAGGCATCAGGCGGGCGGGGCTTAGGCCAAATGACTGGCAAAGCAGGAAGGCACCAGGTGGGCACAGATTAGGCCAGGAGACCAAGATACACTTGCACCTGCTCCACATCTGCAAATGAAAAGATGCTGGAGGGCTGCTTAAGTAGGGAAATAGAGTGGCAAACAGGAAGGCACTAGTTGGGCGGGGCTTAGGGCAGGTGACCCTGATCCACTTGACATGATCCCCATCTGCAAAGGAAAAGAGGCCGAAGGGCTGCTTATGTAGGGAAAAAGAGTGGCAACCAGGAAAGCAACAGGTGGGCGGGGCTTAGGCCAGATGACCTAATTCCACTTGCACCTTCTCTCTATCTGCAAAGGAGAAGAGGCTGGAGGGCTGCATAAGTAGGGAAACAGATTGACAACCAGCAAAACACCAGGTGAACGGTGCTTAGGCCAAAAGAGCTGCAAACCATGAAGGCACCAGGTGGGTAGGGCTTAGGCCAGGTAACCTAGATCCACTTGCACCTGCTCCCCATCTGTTTAGGAAAAGAGGCTGGATGGCTGCATAAGTAGCGAAACAAAGTGGCAAACAGGAAGGCACCAGGTGGCCGGGCCTTAGGCCAGGTGACCA
Organism: Ambystoma mexicanum; assembly: GCF_040938575.1. NCBI lineage: Eukaryota > Metazoa > Chordata > Amphibia > Caudata > Ambystomatidae > Ambystoma > Ambystoma mexicanum. The sequence continues at coordinate 483,197,169 of NC_090932.1, read as the reverse complement.
AGATCCACTTGCACCAGCTCCCTATCTGCAAAGGAAAAAGAGGCTGGAGGGCAGCTTATGTAGGGAAAAGGAGTGGCAACCCAAGAAGGCACTAGGTGGGAGGTACTTAGGCCAAAAGTGTGGCAACCAAGAAGGCACCAGGTGGGCGGGGCTTAGACCATGTGACCTAGATCCACTTGCACCTGCTCACCATCTGCAAATGAAAAGATGCTGGAGGGCTACTTAAGTAGGGAAATAGAGTGGTAAACAGGAAGGCACCAGTTGGGCGGGGCTTACAACAAAAGAGCAGCAAACCAGGAAGGCACCAGCTTGGCCTGGCTGAGACCAAAATAGCGGCAAACCAGGAAGGCACCAGGTGGGCACAGGTTAGGCCAGGTGACCATAGATGCACTTCCACCTGTTCCACATCTGCAAAGGAAAAGAGGCTGGAGGGCTGCTTAAGTACGGAAAAACAGCAGCAACCAGGAAGGCACTAGGTGGGCAGTGCTTAGGCCAAAAGAACAGCAAACCTGGAAGGCACCAGGTGGCCGGGGCTTAGGCCCAGTGACCTAAATCCAGTTGCACCTGCTCCCCATCTGCAAAGGAAAAGAGGATGGAGGGCTGCATAAGTGGGTAAAAAGAGCTGCAAACAGGAAGGCACCAGGTGGGTGTGGCTAAAGCCAAATTAGTGGCAAACCAGTTAGGCACCAGGTGGGCGGCGCTTAGGCCAGGTGACCTAGATCCACTTGCACCTGCTCCCCTTCTGCAAATGAAAAGATGCTGGAGGGCTGCTTAAGTAGGGAAATAGAGTGGAAAACAGGAAGGCATCAGGCGGGCGGTGCTTAGGCCAAATGAGCGGCAAAGCAGGAAGGCACCAGGTGGGCACAGATTAGGCCAGGAGACCAAGATACACTTGCACCTGCTCCACATCTGCAATTGAAAAGATGCTGGAGGGCTGCTTAAGTAGGGAAATAGAGTGGCAAACAGGAAGGCACAAGTTGGGCGGGGCTTAGGGCAGGTGACCCTGATCCACTTGCACATGATCCCCATCTGCAAAGGAAAAGAGGCCGAAGGGCTGCTTATGTAGGGAAAAAGAGTGGCAACCAGGAAAGCAACAGGTGGGCGGGGCTTAGGCCAGATGACCTAATTCCACTTGCACCTTCTCTCTATCTGCAAAGGAAAAGAGGCTGGAGGGCTGCATAAGTAGGGAAACAGATTGACAACCAGCAAAACACCAGGTGAACGGTGCTTAGGCCAAAAGAGCTGCAAACCATGAAGGCACCAGGTGGGTAGGGCTTAGGCCAGGTAACCTAGATCCACTTGCACCTGCTCCCCATCTGTTTAGGAAAAGAGGCTGGATGGCTGCATAAGTAGCGAAACAAAGTGGCAAACAGGAAGGCACCAGGTGGCCGGGCCTTAGGCCAGGTGACCAAGATCCACTTGCACCAGCTCCCTATCTGCAAAGGAAAAAGAGGCTGGAGGGCAGCTTATGTAGGGAAAAGGAGTGGCAACCCAAGAAGGCACTAGGTGGGAGGTACTTAGGCCAAAAGTGTGGCAACCAAGAAGGCACCAGGTGGGCGGGGCTTAGACCATGTGACCTAGATCCACTTGCACCTGCTCACCATCTGCAAATGAAAAGATGCTGGAGGGCTACTTAAGTAGGGAAATAGAGTGGTAAACAGGAAGGCACCAGTTGGGCGGGGCTTACGACAAAAGAGCAGCAAACCAGGAAGGCACCAGCTTGGCCTGGCTGAGACCAAAATAGCGGCAAACCAGGAAGGCACCAGGTGGGCACAGGTTAGGCCAGGTGACCATAGATGCACTTCCACCTGTTCCACATCTGCAAAGGAAAAGAGGCTGGAGGGCTGCTTAAGTACGGAAAAACAGCAGCAACCAGGAAGGCACTAGGTGGGCAGTGCTTAGGCCAAAAGAACAGCAAACCTGGAAGGCACCAGGTGGCCGGGGCTTAGGCCCAGTGACCTAAATCCAGTTGCACCTGCTCCCCATCTGCAAAGGAAAAGAGGATGGAGGGCTGCATAAGTGGGTAAAAAGAGCTGCAAACAGGAAGGCACCAGGTGGGTGTGGCTAAAGCCAAATTAGTGGCAAACCAGTTAGGCACCAGGTGGGCGGCGCTTAGGCCAGGTGACCTAGATCCACTTGCACCTGCTCCCCTTCTGCAAATGAAAAGATGCTGGAGGGCTGCTTAAGTAGGGAAATAGAGTGGAAAACAGGAAGGCATCAGGCGGGCGGGGCTTAGGCCAAATGAGCGGCAAAGCAGGAAGGCACCAGGTGGGCACAGATTAGGCCAGGAGACCAAGATACACTTGCACCTGCTCCACATCTGCAAATGAAAAGATGCTGGAGGGCTGCTTAAGTAGGGAAATAGAGTGGCAAACAGGAACGCACTAGTTGGGCGGGGCTTAGGGCAGGTGACCCTGATCCACTTGCACATGATCCCCATCTGCAAAGGAAAAGAGGCCGAAGGGCTGCTTATGTAGGGAAAAAGAGTGGCAACCAGGAAAGCAACAGGTGGGCGGGGCTTAGGCCAAGTGACCTAGATCCACGTGCACCTGCTCCCCATCTGCAAAATAAATGATGCTGGAGGGCTGCTTAAGTAGGGAAATAGAGTGGCAAACAGGAAGGCACTAGTTGGGCGGGGCTTAGGCAAAAAAGTGGCAAACCTGGAAGGCACCAGTTAGGCAGGGGTAAGGCCAGATGACCTAGATGCACTTGCTCCGTATCAGTAAAGGAAAAGATGCATGACGGATGCATAAGTAGGGAAAAAGATTGGCAACCATTATCGGCAAAGCAGGAAGGCACCAGGTGGGTGGCACTTAGGCCAATTGACATAGATCCACTTGAACCTGCTCCCCATCTGCAAAGGAAAAGAGGCTGAAGGGCTGCTTAAGTAGGGAAAAAGAGTGGCAACCAGGAAAGCAACAGGTGGGCGGGGCTTAGGCCAAGTGACCTAGATCCACTTGCACCTGCTCCCCATCAGCAAATGAAAAGATGCTGGAGGGCTGCTTAAATAGGGAAATAGAGTGGCAAACAGGAAGGCACTAGTTGGGTGGGGCTTAGGCAAAAAAAGTGACAAACCTGGAAGGCACCAGTTAGGCGGGGGTAAGGCCAGATGACCTAAATGCACTTGCCCCCTATCAGTTAAGGAAAAGATGCATGAGGGATGCATAAGAAGGGAAAAAGATTGGCAACCATTAGCGGAAAAGCAGGAAGGCACCAGGTGGGTGGCACTTAGGACCAATTGACATAGATCCACTTTAACCTGCTCCCCATCTGCAAAGGAAAAGAGGCTGGAGGGCTGCTTAAGTAGTGAAAAAGAGCGGCAACCAGGAATGCACCAGGTGAGCAGGGCTTTGGCCAAAGGAGTGGCAAGCAACCAAGAAGGCACCAGGTGGCCGGGGCTTAGGCCAGGTGACCTAGATCCACTTGCACCTGCTCCCTATCTGCAAAGGAAAAGAGGCTGGAGGGCTGTATAAGTAGGGAAACAGATTGACAACCAGGAAAACACCAGGTGAACGGTGCTTAGGCCAAAAGAGCTGCAAACCAGGAAGGCACCAGGTGGGTAGGGCTCAGGCCAGCTAACCTAGATCCACTTGCACCTGCTCCCCATCTGCTTAGGAAAAGAGGCTGGGTGGCTGCATAAGTAGGGAAAAAGGTGGCAACCCAAGAAGGCCCTAGGTGGGAGGTGCTTAGGCCAAAAGTGTGGCAACCAGGAAGGCACCAGGTGGCTGGGGCTTAGGCCTGGTGACCTAGATCCACTTGCATCTGCTCCGCAACTGCAAATGAAAAGATGCTGGATGGCTGCTTAAGAAGGGAAAAAGAACAGCAACCAGGAAGGCACCAGGTGGGAGGGGCATAGGCCAAAAGTGTGGCAACCAAGAAGGCACCAGGTGGGCGGGGCTTAGGCCAGGTGACCATAGATGCACTTGCACCTGTTCCACATCTGCAAAGGAAAAGAGGCTGGAGGGCTGCTTAAGTATGGAAAAAGAGCAGCAACCAGGAAGGCACCAGGTGGGCAGTGCTTAAGCCAAAAGAGCTACAAACCAGGAAGGCACCAGGTGGCCGGGGCTTAGGCCCAGTGACCTAGATCCAGTTGCACCTGCTCCCCATCTGCAAAGGAAAAGAGGCTGGAGGGCTGCATAAGTGGGTAAAAAGAGCTGCAAACAGTAAGGCACCAGGTGGGTGGGGCTTAGGCCAAATTATTGGCAAACCAGTTAGGCACCAGGTGAGCGGCGCTTAGGCCAGGTGACCTAGATCGTCTTGCACCTGCTCCCCATCTACAAAGTAAAAGAGGCTGGAGGGCTATTTAAGTAGGGAAAAAGAGTTGCAAACAGAAAGGCACCTGGTGGACAGAAGTTAGGCCTAAAGAGCGTCAAACCAGTATGGCACCAGGTGGGCAGGGCTTAGGCAAGGTGACCTAAATCCACTTGCACCTGCTCCCCAACTGCAGAGGAAAAGAGGCTGGAGGGCTGCATACAAATAGGGAAAAAAGCATCCACCAGGAAGGCACCAGGTGGGCGAGGCTTAGGCCAGAAGAGCGGCAAACCAGGCAGGGACCCGGTGGGCAGGGCTTAGGCCAGGTGACCTATATACACTTGCACATGATCGCCATCTGCAAAGGAAAAGAGGCCGAAGGGCTGCTTAGGTAGGGAAAAAGAGTGGCAACCAGGAAGGCAACAGGTAGGCGGGGCTTAGGCCAAGTGACCTAGATCCACTTGCACCCGCTCCCCATCTGCAAATGAAAAGATGCTGGAGGGCTGCTTAAGTATGGAAAAAGAGCAGCAACCAGGAAGGCACCAGGTGGCCGGGGCTTAGGCCCGGTGACCTAGATCCAGTTGCACCTGCTCCCCATCTGCAAAGGAAAAGAGGCTGGAGGGCTGCATAAGTGGGTAAAAAGAGCTGCAAACAGGAAGGCACCAGGTGGGTGTGGCTAAGGCCAAATTAGTGGCAAACCAGTTAGGCACCAGCTGGGCGGCGCTTAGGCCAGGTGACCTAGATCCACTTGCACCTGCTCCCCATCTACAAAGGAATAGAGGCTGGAGGGCTACTTAAGTAGGGAAAAAGAAAGGCAAGCAGGAATGCACCAGGTGGGCGCGGCTTAGGCCAAAGGAGCGGCAACCAGAAAGCCACCAGGTGGGCGGGGCTTAGGCCAGGTGACCTAGATCCACTTGCACCTGCTCCCCTTCTGCAAATGAAAAGATGCTGGAGGGCTGCTTAAGTAGGGAAATAGAGTGGAAAACAGGAAGGCACCAGGCGGGCGGGGCTTAGGCCAAATGAGCGGCAAACCAGGAAGGCACCAGGTGGGCGGGGCTGAGACCAAAATAGCGGCAAACAAGGAAGGCACCAGGTGGGCACAGATTAGGCCAGGTGACCAAGATGCACTTGCACCTGCTCCACATCTGCAAATGAAAAGATGCTGGAGGGCTGCTTAAGTAGGGAAATAGAGTGGCAAACAGGAAGGCACTAGTTGGGCGGGGCTTAGGGCAGGTGACGCTGATCCACTTGCACATGATCCCCATCTGCAAAGGAAAAGAGGCCGAAGGGCTGCTTAGATAAGGAAAAAGAGTGGCAACCAGGAAGGCAACAGGTGGGCGGGGCTTTGGCCAAGAGACCTAGATCCACGTGCACCTGCTCCCCATCTGCAAAATAAAAGATGCTGGAGGGCTGCTTAAGTAGGGAAATAGAGTAGCAAACAGGAAGGCACTAGTTGGGCGGGGCTTAGGCAAAAAAAGTGGCAAACCTGGAAGGCACCAGTTAGGCGGGGGTGAGGCCAGATGACCTAGATGCACTTGCTCCGTATCAGTAAAGGAAAAGATGCATGATGGATGCATAAGTAGGGAAAAAGATTGGCAACCAATAGCGGCAAAGCAGGAAGGCACCAGGTGGGTGGCACCTAGGCCAATTGACATAGATCCACTTGAACCTGCTCCCCACCTGCAAAGGAAAAGAGGCTGGAGGGCTGCTTAAGTAGTGAAAAAGAGCGGCAACCAGGAATGCACCAGGTGGGCGGGGCTTAGGCCAGAAGAGCGGCAAACCAGGCAGGCACCCGGTGGGCAGGGCTTAGGCCAGGTGACCTAGATCCACTTGCACATGATTCCCATCTGCAAAGGAAAAGAGGCTGACGGGCTGCTTAGGTAGGGAAAAAGAGTGGCAACCAGGAAGGCAACAGGTGGGCGGGGCTTAGGCCAGGTGACCTAGATCCATTTGCACCTGCTCCCCATCTGCAAATAAAAAGATGCTGGAGGGATGCTTAAATAGGGAAATAGAGGGGCAAACAGGAAGGCACTAGTTGGGTGGGGCTTAGGCAAAAAAAGTGGCAAACCTGGAAGGCACCAGTTAGGCGGGGGTATGGCCAGATGACCTAGATGCACTTGCTCCCTATCAGTAAAGGAAAAGATGCATGAGGGATGCATAAGTACGGAAAAAGCTTGGCAACCATTAGCGGAAAAGCAGGAAGGCACCAGGTGGGTGGCACTTAGGACCAATTGACATAGATCCACTTGAACCTGCTCCCCATCTGCAAAGGAAAAGAGGCTGGAGGGTTGCTTAAGTAGTGAAAAAGAGTGGCAACCAGGAATGCACCAGGTGAGCAGGGCTTTGGCCAAAGGAGTGGCAAGCAACCAAGAAGGCACCAGGTGGGCGGGGCTTAGGCCAAAATAGTGACAAACCAAGAAGGCACCAGGTGGCCGGGGCTTAGGCCAGGTGACCTAGATCCACTTGCACCTGCTCCCTATCTGCAAAGGAAAAGAGGCTGGAGGGCTGCATAAGTAGGGAAACAGATTGACAACCAGGAAAACACCAGGTGAACGGTGCTTAGGCCAAAAGAGCTGCAAACCAGGAAGGCACCAGGTGGGTAGGGCTTAGGCAAGGTAACCTAGATCCACTTGCACCTGCTCCCCATCTGCTTAGGAAAAGAGGCTGGGTGGCTGCATAAGTAGGGAAAAACGATGGCAACCAGGAAGGCACCAGGTGGCCGGGCCTTAGGCCAGGTGACCAAGATCCAGTTGCACCAGCTCCCCATTTGCAAAGGAAAAGAGGCTGGACGGCTGCTTAAGTAGGGAAAAGGAGTGGCAACCCAAGAAGGCACTAGGTGGGAGGTGCTTAGGCCAAAAGTGTGGCAACCAGGAAGGCACCAGGTGGGCCGGGCTTAGGCCAGGTGACCTAGATCCACTTGCATCTGCTCCGCAACTGCAAATGAAAAGATGCTGGATCGCTGCTTAAGAAAGGAAAAAGAACAGCAACCAGGAAGGCACCAGGTGGGAGGGGCTTAGGCCAAAAGTGTGGCAACCAAGAAGGCACCAGGTGGGCGGGGCTTAGGCCAGGTGACCTAGATCCACTTGCACCTGCTCCCCATCTGCAAATGAAAAGATGCTGGAGGGCTACTTAAGAAGGGAAATAGAGTGGCAAACAGGAAGGCACCAGTTGGGCGGGGCTTAGGCCAGGTGACCATAGATGCACTTGCACCTGTTCCACATCTGCAAAGGAAAAGAGGCTGGAGGGCTGCTTAAGTATGGAAAAAGAGCAGCAACCAGGAAGGAACCAGGTGGGCAGGGCTTAGGCCAAAAGAGCTACAAACCAGGAAGGCACCAGGTAGCCGGGGCTTAGGCCCGGTGACCTAAATCCAGTTGCGCCTGCTACCCATCTGCAAAGGAAAAGAGGCTGGAGGACTGCATAAGTGGGTAAAAAGAGCTGCAAACAGGAAGGCACCAGGTGGGTGGGGCTTAGGCCAAATTATTGGCAAACCAGTTAGGCACTAGGTGAGCGGCGCTTAGGCCAGGTGACCTAGATCAACTTGCACCTGCTCCCCATCTACAAAGTAAAAGAGGCTGGAGGGCTATTTAAGTAGGGAAAAAGAGTTGCAAACAGAAAGGCACCTGGTGGACAGAAGTTAGGCCTAAAGAGTGGCAAACCAGTATGGCACCAGGTGGGCAGGGCTTAGGCAAGGTGACCTAGATCCACTTGCACCTGCTCCCCAACTGCAGAGGAAAAGAGGCTGGAGGGTTGCATAAGTAGGGAATAAAGCATCCACCAGGAAGGCACCAGGTGGGCGGCGCTTAGGCCAGAAGAGCTGCACACCAGGCAGGGACCCGGTGTGCAGGGCATAGGCCAGGTGACCTATATACACTTGCACATGATCCCCATCTGCAAAGGAAAAGAGGCCGAAGGGCTGCTTAGGTAGGGAAAAAGAGTGGCAACCAGGAAGGCACAGGTAGGCGGGGCTTAGGCCAAGTGACCTAGATCCACTTGCACCCTCTCCCCATCTGCAAACGAAAAGATGCTGGAGGGCAGCTTAAGTATGGAAAAAGAGCAGCAACCAGGAAGGCACCAGGTGGGCAGTGCTTAGGCCAAAAGAGCTGCAAACCAGGAAGGAACCAGATGGCCGGGGCTTAGGCCCGGTGACCTAGATCCAGTTGCACCTGCTACCCATCTGCAAAGGAAAAGAGGCTGGAGGGCTGCAGAAGTGGGTAAAAAGAGCTGCAAACTGGAAGGCACCAGGTGGGTGGGGCTTAGGCCAAATTATTGGCAAACCAGTTAGGCACCAGGTGAGCGCCGCTTAGGCCAGGTGACCTAGATCCACTTGCACCTGCTCCCAATCTGCAAATGAAAAGATGCTGGAGGGCTTCTTAAGTAGCGAAATAGAGTGGCAAACAGGAAGGCACTAGTTGGGTGGGGTTTAGGCCAAAAAAGCGGCAAACCTGGAAGACACCAGTTGGGCGGGGCTAAGGCCAGATGACCTAGATGCACTTGCTCCCTATCAGTAAAGGAAAAGATGCATGAGGGATGCATAAGTAGGGAAAAAGATTGGCAACAATTAGCGGCAAAGCAGGAAGGCACCAGGTGGGTGGCACTTAGGCCAATTGACATAGATCCACTTGAACCTGCTCCCCATCTGCAACGGAAAAGAGGCTGGAGGGCTGCTTAAGTAGGGAAAAGAGAGTGCCAACCAGGAAGGCACCAGTTGGGCAGGGCTTAGCCCAAAAGTGCGGAAAACTAGGAAGGCACCAGGTGGGCAGGGCTTAGGCCAGATGACCTAATTCCATTTGCACCTGCTCCCTATCTGCAAAGGAAAAGAGGCTGGAGGGCTGCATAAGTAGGGAAACAGATTGACAACCAGGAAAACACCAGGTGAACGGTGCTTAGGCCATAAGAGCTGCAAACCATGAAGGCACCAGGTGGGTAGGGCTTAGGCCAGGTAACCTAGATCCACTTGCACCTGCTCCCCATCTGCTTAGGAAGAGAGGCTGGATGGCTGCATAAGTAGGGATAAATGTGGCAAACAGGAAGGCACCAGGTGGCCAAGCCTTAGGCCAGGTGACCAAGATCCACTTGCACCTGCTCCCCATCTGCAAATGAAAAGATGCTGAAGGGCTACTTAAGTAGGGAAATAGAGTGGCAAACAGGAAGGCACCAGTTGGGCGGGGCTTACGCCAAAAGAGCTGCAAACCAGGAAGGCACCAGGTGGCCGGGGCTTAGGCCCGGTGACCTAGATCCAGTTGCACCTGCTCCCCAGCTGCAAAGGTAAAGAGGCTGGAGGGCTGCATAAGTGGGTAAAAAGAGCTGCAAACAGGAAGGCACCAAGTGGGTGTGACTAAGGCCAAATTAGTGCAAACCAGTTAGGCACCAGGTGGGCGGCACTTAGGCCAGGTGACCTAGATCCACTTGCACCAGCTCCCCATCTACAAAGGAATAGAGGCTGGAGTGCTACTTAAGTAGGGAAAAAGAGCGGCAACCAGGAATGCAGCAGGTGGGCGGGGGTTAGGCCAAAGGAGTGGCAACCAGAAAGCCACCAGGAGGGTGGGGCTGAGACCAAAATAGCGGCAAACAAGGAAGGCACCAGGTGGGCACAGATTAGGCCAGGTGACCAAGATGCACTTGCACCTGCTCCACATCTGCAAATGAAAAGATGCTGGAGGGCTTCTTAAGTAGGGAAATAGAGAGGCAAACAGGAAGGCACTAGTTGGGCGGGGCTTAGGGCAGGTGACCCTGATCCACTTGCACATGATCCCCATCTGCAAAGGAAAAGAGGCCGAAGGGCTGCTTAGGTAGGAAAAAAGAGTGGCAACCAGGAAGGCAACACGTGGGCGGGGCTTAGGCCAAGTGACCTAGATCCACGTGTACCTGCTCCCCATCTGCAAAATAAAAGATGCTGGAGGGCTGCTTAAGTAGGGAAATAGAGTGGCAAACAGGAAGGCACTAGTTGGGCGGGGCTTAGGAAAAAAAAAGTGGCAAACCTGGAAGGCACCATTTAGGAAGGGGTAAGGCCTGATGACCTAGAGGCACTTGCTCCGTATCAGTAAAGGAAAAGATGCATGACGGATGCATAAGTAGGGAAAAAGTTTGGCAACCATTAGCGGCAAAGCAGGAAGGCACCAGGTGTGTGCACTTAGGCCAATTGACATAGATCCATTTGAACCTGCTCCCCATCTGCAAAGGAAAAGAGGCTGGAGGGCTGCTTAAGTAGTGAAAAAGAGCGGCAACCAGGAATGCACCAGGTGGGCGGGGCTTAGGCCAGAAGAGCGGCAAACCAAGCAGGCACCCGGTGGGCAGGGCTTAGGCCAGGTGACCTAGATCCACTTGCACATGATTCCCATCTGCAAAGGAAAAGAGGCTGAAGGGCTGCTTAGGTAGGGAAAAAGAGTGGCAACCAGGAAGGCAACAGGTTGGCGGGGCTTATGCCAAGTGACCTAGATACACTTGCATCTGCTCCGCAACTGCAAATGAAAAGATGCTGGATGGCTGCTTAAGAAGGGAAAAAGAACAGCAACCAGAAAGGCACCAGGTGGGAGGGGCTTAGGCCAAAAGTGTGGACCTAGATCCACTTGCACCTGCTCCCCATCTGCAAAGGAGAAGAGGCTGGAGGGCTGCTTAAGTACAGAAAAACAGCAGCAACCAGGAAGGCACCAGGTGGGCAGTGCTTAGGCCAAAGGAGCTGCAAACCAGGAAGGCACCTGGTGGCCTGAGCTTAGGCCCGGTGACCTAGATCCAGTTGCACCTCCTCCCCATCTGCAAAGGAAAAGAGGCTGGAGGGCTGCATAAGTGGGTAAAAAGAGCTGCAAACAGGAAGGCACCAGGTGGGTGGGGCTAAGGCCAAATTAGTGGCAAACCAGTTAGGCACCAGGTGGGCGGCGCTTAGGCCAGGTGACCTTGATCCACTTGCACCTGCTCCCCATCTACAAAGGAATAGAGGCTGGAGGGCTTCTAAAGTAGAGAAAAAGAGCGGCAACCAGGAATGCACCAGGTGGGCGGTGTTTAGGCCAAAAAAGCAGCAAACCTGGAAGACACCAGTTGGGCGGGGCTAAGGCCAGATGACCTAGATGCACTTGCTCCCTATCAGTAAAGGAAAAGATGCATGAGGGATGCATAAGTAGGGAAAAAGATTGGCAACAATTAGCGGCAAAGCAGGAAGGCACCAGGTGGGTGGCACTTAGGCCAATTGACATAGATCCACTTGAACCTGCTCCCCATCTGCAAAGGAAAAGAGGCTGGAGAGCTGCTTAAGTAGTGAAAATGAGCGGCAACCAGGAATGCACCAGGTGGGCAGGGCGTTGGCAATGGGAGTGGCAAGCAACCAGGAAGGCACCAGGTGGGCGGGGCTTAGGCCAAAATAGTGACAAACCAAGAAGGCACCAGGTGGGCGGGGCTTAGGCCAGGTGACCTAGATCCACTTTCACCTGCTCCCCATCTGCAACGGAAAAGAGGCTGGAGGGCTGCTTAAGTAGGGAAAAGAGAGTGCCAACCAGGAAGGCACCAGTTGGGCAGGGCTTAGCCCAAAAGTGCGGAAAACTAGGAAGGCACCAGGTGGGCAGGGCTTAGGCCCGATGACCTAATTCCATTCGCACCTGCTCCCTATCTGCAAAGTAAAAGAGGCTGGAGGGCTGCATAAGTAGGGAAACAGATTGACAACCAGGAAAACACCAGGTGAGCGGTGCTTAGGCCATAAGAGCTGCAAACCATGAAGGCACCAGGTGGGTAGGGCTTAGGCCAGTTAACCTAGATCCACTTGCACCTGCTCCCCATCTGCTTAGGAAGAGAGGCTGGATGGCTGCATAAGTAGGGATAAATGTGGCAAACAGGAAGGCACCAGGTGGCCAAGCCTTAGGCCAGGTGACCAAGATCCACTTGCACCAGCTCCCCATCTGCAAAGGAGAAGAGGCTGGAGGGCCGCTTATGTAGGGAAAACCCAAGAAGGCACTAGGTGGCAGGTACTTAGGCCAAAAGTGTGGCAACCAAGAAGGCACCAGGTGGGCGGGGCTTAGACCATGTGACCTAGATCCACTTGCACCTGCTCCCCATCTGCAAATGAAAAGATGCTGAAGGGCTACTTAAGTAGGGAAATAGAGTGGCAAACAGGAAGGCACCAGTTGGGCGGGGTTTACGCCAAAAGAGCTGCAAACCAGGAAGGCACCAGGTGGCCGGGGCTTAGGCCCGGTGACCTAGATCCAGTTGCACCTGCTCCCCATCTGCAAAGGTAAAGAGGCTGGAGGGCTGCATAAGTGGGTAAAAAGAGCTGCAAACAGGAAGGCACCAGGTGGGTGTGACTAAGGCCAAATTAGTGCAAACCAGTTAGGCACCAGGTGGGCGGCACTTAGGCCCGGTGACCTAGATCCACTTGCACCAGCTCCTCATCTACAAAGGAATAGAGGCTGGAGTGCTACTTAAGTAGGGAAAAAGAGCGGCAACCAGGAATGCAGCAGGTGGGCGGGGGTTAGGCCAAAGGAGCGGCAACCAGAAAGCCACCAGGAGGGTGGGGCTGAGACCAAAATAGCGGCAAACAAGGAAGGCACCAGGTGGGCACAGATTAGGCCAGGTGACCAAGATGCACTTGCACCTGCTCCACATCTGCAAATGAAAAGATGCTGGAGGGCTTCTTAAGTAGGGAAATAGAGTGGCAAACAGGAAGGCACTAGTTGGGCGGGGCTTAGGGCAGGTGACCCTGATCCACTCGCACATGATCCCCATCTGCAAAGGAAAAGAGGCCGAAGGGCTGCTTAGGTAGGAAAAAAGAGTGGCAACCAGGAAGGCAACAGGTGGGCGGGGCTTAGGCCAAGTGACCTAGATCCACGTGCACCTGCTCCCCATCTGCAAAATAAAAGATGCTGGAGGGCTGCTTAAGTAGGGAAATAGAGTGGCAAACAGGAAGGCACTAGTTGGGCGGGGCTTAGGCAAAAAAAGTGGCAAACCTGGAAGGCACCAGTTAGGCAGGGGTAAGGCCTGATGACCTAGAGGCACTTGCTCCGTATCAGTAAAGGAAAAGATGCATGACGGATGCATAAGTAGGGAAAAAGTTTGGCAACCATTAGCGGCAAAGCAGGAAGGCACCAGGTGTCTGGCACTTAGGCCAATTGACATAGATCCATTTGAACCTGCTCCCCATCTGCAAAGGAAAAGAGGCTGGAGGGCTGCTTAAGTAGTGAAAAAGAGCGGCAACCAGGAATGCACCAGGTGGGCGGGGCTTAGGCCAGAAGAGCGGCAAACCAAGCAGGCACCCGGTGGGCAGGGCTTAGGCCAGGTGACCTAGATCCACTTGCACATGATTCCCATCTGCAAAGGAAAAGAGGCTGAAGGGCTGCTTAGGTAGGGAAAAAGAGTGGCAACCAGGAAGGCAACAGGTTGGCGGGGCTTATGCCAAGTGACCTAGATACACTTGCATCTGCTCCGCAACTGCAAATGAAAAGATGCTGGATGGCTGCTTAAGAAGGGAAAAAGAACAGCAACCAGAAAGGCACCAGATGGGAGGGGCTTAGGCCAAAAGTGTGGACCTAGATCCACTTGCACCTGCTCCCCATCTGCAAAGGAGAAGAGGCTGGAGGGCTGCTTAAGTACGGAAAAACAGCAGCAACCAGGAAGGCACCAGGTGGGCAGTGCTTAGGCCAAAGGAGCTGCAAACCAGGAAGGCACCTGGTGGCCTGAGCTTAGGCCCGGTGAAATAGATCCAGTTGCACCTGCTCCCCATCTGCAAAGGAAAAGAGGCTGGAGGGCTGCATAAGTGGGTAAAAAGAGCTGCAAACAGGAAGGCACCAGGTGGGTGGGGCTAAGGCCAAATTAGTGGCAAACCAGTTAGGCACCAGGTGGGCGGCGCTTAGGCCAGGTGACCTTGATTCACTTGCACCTGCTCCCCATCTACAAAGGAATAGAAGCTGGAGGGCTTCTAAAGTAGAGAAAAAGAGCGGCAACCAGGAATGCACCAGGTGGGCGGGGCTTAGGCCAAAGGAGCGGCAACCAGAAAGCCACCAGGTGGGCGGGGCTTAGGCCAGTTGACCTAGATCCACTTGTACCTGCTCCCCCTTCTGCAAATGAAAAGATGCTGGAGGGCTGCTTAAGTAGGGAAATAGAGTGGAAAACAGGAAGGCACCAGATGGGAGGGGCTTAGGCCAAATCAGCGGCAAACCAGGAAGGCACCAGGTGGGCACAGATTAGGCCAGGTGACCAAGATGCACTTGCACCTGCTCCACATCTGCAAATGAAAAGATGCTGGAGGGATGCTTAAGTAGGGAAATAGAGTGGCAAACAGGAAGGCACTAGTTGGGCGGGGCTTAGGGCAGGTGACCCTGATCCACTTGCACATGATCCCCATCTGCAAAGGAAAAGAGGCTGGAGGGCTGCTTAAGTAGTGAAAAAGGGCGGCAACCAGGAATGCACCAGGTGAGCATTGCTTTGGCCAAAGGAGTGGCAAGCAACCAAGAAGGCACCAGGTGGGCGAGGCTTAGGCCAGATGACCTAGATCCACTTGCACCTGCTCCCTATCTGCAAAGGAATAGAGGCTGGAGGGCTGCATAAGTAGGGAAACAGATTGACAACCAGGAAAACATGAGGTGAACGGTGCTTAGGCCAAAAGAGCTGCAAACCAGGAAGGCACCAGGTGGGTAGGGCTTAGGCCAGGTAACCTAGATCCACTTGCACCTGCTCCCCATCTGCTTAGGAATAGAGGCTGGGTGACTGCATAAGTAGGGGAAAAAGGTGGCAACCAGGAAGGCACCAGGTGGTGGGGCTTAGGCCAGGTGACCTAGATCCACTTGCACCTGCTCCCCATCTGCAAATGAAAAGATGCTGGAGGGCTACTTAAGTAGGGAAATAGAGTGGCAAACAGGAAGGAACCAGTTGGGTGGGGCTTAGGCCAGGTGACCATAGATTCACTTGCACCTGTTCCACATCTGCAAAGGAAAAGATGCTGGAGGGCTGCTTAAGTATGAAAAAGAGCAGCAACCAGGAAGGCACCAGGTGGGCAGTGCTTAGGCCAAAAGAGCTACAAACCAGGAAGGCACCAGGTGGCCGGGGCTTAGGCCCGGTGACCTAGATCCAGTTGCACCTGCTCCCCATTTGCAAAGGAAAAGAGGCTGGACGGCTGCATAAGTGGGTAAATAGAGCTGCAAACAGGAAGGCACCAGGTGGGTGGGGCTTAGGCCAAATTATTGGCAAACCAGTTAGGCACCAGGTGAGCGGCGCTTAAGCCAGGCGACCTAGATCAACTTGCACCTGCTCCCCATCTACAAAGTAAAAGAGGCTGGAGGGCTATTTAAGTAGGGAAAAAAAGTTGCAAACAGAAAGGCACCTGGTGGACAGAAGTTAGGCCTAAAGAGCGGCAAAACAGTATGGCACCAGGTGGTCAGGGCTTAGGCAAGGTGACCTAGATCCACTTGCACCTGCTCCCCAACTGCAGAGGAAAAGAGGCTGGAGGGCTGCATAAGTAGGGAAAAAAGGATCCACCAGGAAGGCACCAGGTGGGCAGGGCTTAGGCCAGAAGAGCGGCAAACCAGGCAGGGACCCGGTGGGCAGGGCTTAGGCCAGGTGACCTATATACACTTGCACGTGATCCCCATCTGCAAAGGAAAAGAGGCCGAAGGGCTGCTTAGGTAGGGAAAAAGAGTGGCAACCAGGAAGGCAACAGGTAGGCGGGGTTTAGGCCAAGTGACCTAGATCCACTGGCACCCGCTCCCCATCTGCAAATGAAAAGATGCTGGAGGGCTGCTTAAGTATGGAAAAAGAGCAGCAACCAGGAAGGCACCAGGTGGGCAGTGCTTAGGCCAAAAGAGCTGCAAACCAGGAAGGAACCAGGTGGCCGGGGCTTAAGCCCGGTGACCTAGATCCAGTTGCACCTGCTACCCATCTGCAAAGGAAAAGAGGCTGGAGGGCTGCATAAGTGGGTAAAAAGAGCTGCAAACAGGAAGGCACCAGGTGGGTGGGAATTAGGCCAAATTATTGGCAAACCAGTAAGGCACCAGGTGAGTGGCGCTTAGGCCAGGTGACCTAGATCCACTTGCACCTGCTCCCAATCTGCAAATGAAAAGATGCTGGAGGGCTGCTTAAGTAGGGAAATAGAGTGGAAAACAGGAAGACACCAGTTGGGCGGGGCTAAGGCCAGATGACCTAGATGCACTTGCTCCCTATCAGTAAAGGAAGAGATGCATGAGGGATGCATAATTCGGGAAAAAGATTGGCAACAATTAGCGGCAAAGCAGGAAGGCACCAGGTGGGTGGCACTTAGGCCAATTGACATAGATCCACTTGAACCTGCTCCCCATCTGCAAAGGAAAAGAGGCTGGAGAGCTGCTTAAGTAGTGAAAAAGAGCGGCAACCAGGAAAGCACCAGGTGGGCAGGGCTTTGGCCATAGGAGTGGCAAGCCACCAGGAAGGCACCAGGTGGGCGGGGCTTAGGCCAAAATATGGACAAACCAAGAAGGCACCAGGTGGGCGGGGCTTAGGCCAGGTGACCTAGATCCACTTGCACCTGCTCCCCATCTGCAACGGAAAAGAGGCTGGAGGGCTGCTTAAGAAGGGAAAAGAGTGCAAACCAGGAAGGCACCAGGTGGGTGGGGCTAAGGCCAAATTAGTGGCAAACCAGTTAGGCACCAGGTGGGCGGCGCTTAGGCCAGGTGACCTTGATTCACTTGCACCTGCTCCCCATCTACAAAGGAATAGAAGCTGGAGGGCTTCTAAAGTAGAGAAAAAGAGCGGCAACCAGGAATGCACCAGGTGGGCGGGGCTTAGGCCAAAGGAGCGGCAACCAGAAAGCCACCAGGTGGGCGGGGCTTAGGCCAGTTGACCTAGATCCACTTGTACCTGCTCCCCCTTCTGCAAATGAAAAGATGCTGGAGGGCTGCTTAAGTAGGGAAATAGAGTGGAAAACAGGAAGGCACCAGATGGGAGGGGCTTAGGCCAAATCAGCGGCAAACCAGGAAGGCACCAGGTGGGCACAGATTAGGCCAGGTGACCAAGATGCACTTGCACCTGCTCCACATCTGCAAATGAAAAGATGCTGGAGGGATGCTTAAGTAGGGAAATAGAGTGGCAAACAGGAAGGCACTAGTTGGGCGGGGCTTAGGGCAGGTGACCCTGATCCACTTGCACATGATCCCCATCTGCAAAGGAAAAGAGGCTGGAGGGCTGCTTAAGTAGTGAAAAAGGGCGGCAACCAGGAATGCACCAGGTGAGCATTGCTTTGGCCAAAGGAGTGGCAAGCAACCAAGAAGGCACCAGGTGGGCGAGGCTTAGGCCAGATGACCTAGATCCACTTGCACCTGCTCCCTATCTGCAAAGGAATAGAGGCTGGAGGGCTGCATAAGTAGGGAAACAGATTGACAACCAGGAAAACATGAGGTGAACGGTGCTTAGGCCAAAAGAGCTGCAAACCAGGAAGGCACCAGGTGGGTAGGGCTTAGGCCAGGTAACCTAGATCCACTTGCACCTGCTCCCCATCTGCTTAGGAATAGAGGCTGGGTGACTGCATAAGTAGGGGAAAAAGGTGGCAACCAGGAAGGCACCAGGTGGTGGGGCTTAGGCCAGGTGACCTAGATCCACTTGCACCTGCTCCCCATCTGCAAATGAAAAGATGCTGGAGGGCTACTTAAGTAGGGAAATAGAGTGGCAAACAGGAAGGAACCAGTTGGGTGGGGCTTAGGCCAGGTGACCATAGATTCACTTGCACCTGTTCCACATCTGCAAAGGAAAAGATGCTGGAGGGCTGCTTAAGTATGAAAAAGAGCAGCAACCAGGAAGGCACCAGGTGGGCAGTGCTTAGGCCAAAAGAGCTACAAACCAGGAAGGCACCAGGTGGCCGGGGCTTAGGCCCGGTGACCTAGATCCAGTTGCACCTGCTCCCCATTTGCAAAGGAAAAGAGGCTGGACGGCTGCATAAGTGGGTAAATAGAGCTGCAAACAGGAAGGCACCAGGTGGGTGGGGCTTAGGCCAAATTATTGGCAAACCAGTTAGGCACCAGGTGAGCGGCGCTTAAGCCAGGCGACCTAGATCAACTTGCACCTGCTCCCCATCTACAAAGTAAAAGAGGCTGGAGGGCTATTTAAGTAGGGAAAAAAAGTTGCAAACAGAAAGGCACCTGGTGGACAGAAGTTAGGCCTAAAGAGCGGCAAAACAGTATGGCACCAGGTGGTCAGGGCTTAGGCAAGGTGACCTAGATCCACTTGCACCTGCTCCCCAACTGCAGAGGAAAAGAGGCTGGAGGGCTGCATAAGTAGGGAAAAAAGGATCCACCAGGAAGGCACCAGGTGGGCAGGGCTTAGGCCAGAAGAGCGGCAAACCAGGCAGGGACCCGGTGGGCAGGGCTTAGGCCAGGTGACCTATATACACTTGCACGTGATCCCCATCTGCAAAGGAAAAGAGGCCGAAGGGCTGCTTAGGTAGGGAAAAAGAGTGGCAACCAGGAAGGCAACAGGTAGGCGGGGTTTAGGCCAAGTGACCTAGATCCACTGGCACCCGCTCCCCATCTGCAAATGAAAAGATGCTGGAGGGCTGCTTAAGTATGGAAAAAGAGCAGCAACCAGGAAGGCACCAGGTGGGCAGTGCTTAGGCCAAAAGAGCTGCAAACCAGGAAGGAACCAGGTGGCCGGGGCTTAAGCCCGGTGACCTAGATCCAGTTGCACCTGCTACCCATCTGCAAAGGAAAAGAGGCTGGAGGGCTGCATAAGTGGGTAAAAAGAGCTGCAAACAGGAAGGCACCAGGTGGGTGGGAATTAGGCCAAATTATTGGCAAACCAGTAAGGCACCAGGTGAGTGGCGCTTAGGCCAGGTGACCTAGATCCACTTGCACCTGCTCCCAATCTGCAAATGAAAAGATGCTGGAGGGCTGCTTAAGTAGGGAAATAGAGTGGAAAACAGGAAGACACCAGTTGGGCGGGGCTAAGGCCAGATGACCTAGATGCACTTGCTCCCTATCAGTAAAGGAAGAGATGCATGAGGGATGCATAATTCGGGAAAAAGATTGGCAACAATTAGCGGCAAAGCAGGAAGGCACCAGGTGGGTGGCACTTAGGCCAATTGACATAGATCCACTTGAACCTGCTCCCCATCTGCAAAGGAAAAGAGGCTGGAGAGCTGCTTAAGTAGTGAAAAAGAGCGGCAACCAGGAAAGCACCAGGTGGGCAGGGCTTTGGCCATAGGAGTGGCAAGCCACCAGGAAGGCACCAGGTGGGCGGGGCTTAGGCCAAAATATGGACAAACCAAGAAGGCACCAGGTGGGCGGGGCTTAGGCCAGGTGACCTAGATCCACTTGCACCTGCTCCCCATCTGCAACGGAAAAGAGGCTGGAGGGCTGCTTAAGAAGGGAAAAGAGTGCAAACCAGGAAGGAACCAGGTGGCCGGGGCTTAGGCCCGGTGACCTAGATCCAGTTGCACCTGCTACCCATCTTCAAAGGAAAAGAGGCGGGAGGGCTGGATAGGTGGGTAGAAAGAGCTGCAAACAGGAAGCCACCAGGAGGGCGGGGCTGAGACCAAAATAGCGGCAAACAAGGAAGGCACCAGGTGGGCACAGATTAGGCCAAGTGACCAAGATGCACTTCCACCTGCTCCACATCTGCAAATGAAAAGATGCTGGAGGGCTGCTTAAGTAGGGAAATGGAGTGGCAAACAGGAAGGCACTAGTTGGGCGAGGCTTAGGGCAGGTGACCCTGATCCACTTGCACATGATCCCCATCTGCAAAGGAAAAGAGGCCGAAGGGCTGCTTAGGTAGGAAAAAAGAGTGGCAACCAGGAAGGTAACAGGTGGGCGGGGCTTAGGCCAAGTGAACTAGATCCACGTGCACCTGCTCCCCATCTGCAAAATAAAAGATGCTGGAGGGCTGCTTAAGTAGGGAAATAGAGTGGCAAACAGGAAGGCACTAGTTGGGCGGGGTTTAGGCACAAAAAGTGGCAAACCTGGAAGGCACCAGTTAGGCGGGGGTAAGGCCAGATGACCTAGATGCACTTGCTCCGTATCAGTAAAGGAAAAGATGCATGACGGATGCATAGGTAGGGAAAAAGATTGGCCACCATTAGCGGCAAAGCAGGAAGGCACCAGGTTTGTGGCACTTACGCCAATTGACATAGATCCACTTGAACCTGCTCCCCATCTGCAAAGGAAAAGAGGCTGGAGGGCTGCTTAAGTAGTGAAAAAGAGCGGCAACCAGGAATGCACCAGGTGGGCAAGGCTTAGGCCAGAAGAGCGGCAAACCAGGCAGGCACCTGGTGGGCAGGGCTTAGGCCAGGTGACCTAGATCCACTTGCACATGATTCCCATCTGCAAAGGAAAAGAGGCTGAAGGGCTACTTAGGTAGGGAAAAAGAGTGACAACCAGGAAGGCAACAGGTGGGCGGGGCTTATGCCAAGTGACCTAGATCCACTTGCATCTGCTCCGCAACTGCAAATGAAAAGATGCTGGATGGCTGCTTAAGAAGGGAAAAAGAACTGCAACCAGAAAGGCACCAGGTGGGAGGGGCTTAGGCCAAAAGTGTGGCAACCAAGAAGGCACCAGGTGGGCGGGGATTAGACCATGTGACCTAGATCCACTTTCACCTGCTCCCCATCTGCAAATGAAAAGATGCTGAAGGGCTGCTTAAGTAGGGAAATAGAGTGGCAAACAGGAAGGCACCAGTTGGGCGGGGCTTACGCCAAAAGAGCGGCAAACCAGGAAGGCACCAGCTTGGCCTGGCTGAGACCAAAATAGCGGCAAACCATGAAGGCACCAGGTGGGCACGGGTTGGGCCAGGTGACCATAGATGCACTTGCACCTGTTCCACATCTGCAAAGGAGAAGAGGCTGGAGGGCTGCTTAAGTACGGAAAAACAGCAGCAACCAGGAAGGCACCAGGTGGGCAGTGCTTAGGCCAAAAGAGCTACAAACCAGGAAGGCACCAGGTGGCCAGGGCTTAGGCCCGGTGACCTAGATCCAGTTGCACCTGCTCCCCATCTGCAAAGGAAAAGAGGCTGGACGGCTGCATAAGAGGGTAAAAAGAGCTGCAAACAGGAAGGCACCAGGTGGGTGGGGCTTAGGCCAAATTATTGGCAATCCAGTTAGGCACCAGGTGAGCGGCGCTTAGGCCAGGCGACCTAGATCAACTTGCACCTGCTCCCCATCTACAAAGTAAAGGAGGCTGGAGGGCTATTTAAGTAGGGAAAAAAAGTTGCAAACAGAAAGGCAGCTGGTGGACAGAAGTTAGGCCTAAAGAGCGGCAAAACAGTATGGCACCAGGTGGTCAGGGCTTAGGCAAGGTGACCTAGATCCACTTGCACCGGCTCCCCAACTGCAGAGGAAAAGAGGCTGGAGGGCTGCATAAGTAGGGAAAAAAGGATCCACCAGGAAGGCACCAGGTGGGCGGGGCTTAGGCCGGAAGAGCGGCAAACCAGGCAGGGACCCGGTGGGCAGGGCTTAGGCCAGGTGACCTATATACACTTGCACGTGATCCCCATCTGCAAAGGAAAAGAGGCAGAAGGGCTGCTTAGGTAGGGAAAAAGAGTGGCAACCAGGAAGGCAACAGGTAGGCGGGGCTTAGGCCAAGTGACCTAGATCCACTTGCACCCGCTCCCCATCTGCAAATGAAAAGATGCTGGAGGGCTGCTTAAGTATGGAAAAAGAGCAGCAACCAGGAAGGCACCAGGTGGGCAGTGCTTAGGCCAAAAGAGCTGCAAACCATGAAGGAACCAGGTGGCCGGGGCTTAGGCCCGGTGATCTAGATCCAGTTGCACCTGCTACCCATCTGCAAAGGAAAAGAGGCTGGAGGGCTGCATAAGTGGGTAAAAAGAGCTGCAAACAGGAAGGCACCAGGTGGGTGGGAATTAGGCCAAATTATTGGCAAACCAGTAAGGCACCAGGTGAGTGGCGCTTAGGCCAGGTGACCTAGATCCACTTGCACCTGCTCCCAATCTGCAAATGAAAAGATGCTGGAGGGCTGCTTAAGTAGGGAAATACAGTGGCAAACAGGAAGGCACTAGTTGGACGGAGCTTAGGCCAAAAAAGCGGCAAACCTGGAAGACACCAGTTGGGCGGGGCTAAGGCCAGATGACCTAGATGCACTTGCTCCCTATCAGTAAAGGAAGAGATGCATGAGGGATGCATAATTCGGGAAAAAGATTGGCAACCATTAGCGGCAAAGCAGGAAGGCACCAGGTGGGTGGCACTTAGGCCAATTGACATAGATCCACTTGAACCTGCTCCCCATCTGCAAAGGAAAAAAGGCTGGAGAGCTGCTTAAGTAGTGAAAAAGAGCGGCAACCAGGAATGCACCAGGTGGGCAGGGCTTTGGCCATAGGAGTTGCAAGCAACCAGGAAGGCACCAGGTGGGCGGGGCTTAGGCCAAAATAGTGACAAACCAAGAAGGCACCAGGTGGGCGGGGCTTAGGCCAGGTGACCTAGATCCACTTGCACCTGCTCCCCATCTGCAACGGAAAAGAGGCTGGAGGGCTCCTTAAGTAGGGAAAAGAGAGTGCAAACCAGGAAGGAACCAGGTGGCCGGTGCTTAGGCCCGGTGACCTAGATCCAGTTGCACCTGCTACCCATCTGCAAAGGAAAAGAGGCTGGAGGGCTGCATAAGTGGGTAAAAAGAGCTGCAAACAGGAAGCCACCAGGAGGGCGGGGCTGAGACCAAAATAGCGGCAAACAAGGAAGGCACCAGGTGGGCACAGATTAGGCCAAGTGACCAAGATGCACTTGCACCTGCTCCACATCTGCAAATGAAAAGATGCTGGAGGGCTGCTTAAGTAGGGAAATGGAGTGGCAAACAGAAAGGCACTAGTTGGGCGGGGCTTAGGGCAGGTGACCCTTATCCACTTGCACATGATCCCCATCTGCAAAGGAAAAGAGGCCGAAGGGCTGCTTAGGTAGGAAAAAAGAGTGGCAACCAGGAAGGCAACAGGTGGGCGGGGCTTAGGCCAAGTGACCTAGATCCACGTGCACCTGCTCCCCATCTGCAAAATAAAAGATGCTGGAGGGCTGCTTAAGTAGGGAAATAGAGTGGCAAACAGGAAGGCACTAGTTGGGCGGGGCTTAGGCAAAAAAAGTGGCAAACCTGGAAGGCACCAGTTAGGCGGGGGTAAGGCCAGATGACCTAGATGCACTTGCTCCGTATCAGTAAAGGAAAAGATGCATGACGGATGCATAAGTAGGGAAAAAGATTGGCCACCATTAGCGGCAAAGCAGGAAGGCACCAGGTGGGTGGCACTTAGGCCAATTGACATAGATCCACTTGAACCTGCTCCCCATCTGCAAAGGAAAAGAGGCTGGGGGGCTGCTTAAGTTGTGAAAAAGAGCGGCAACCAGGAATGCACCAGGTGGGCGGGGCTTAGGCCAGAATAGCGGCAAACCAGGCAGGCACCCGGTGGGCAGGGCTTAGGCCAGGTGACCTTGATCCACTTGCACCTGCTCGCTATCTACAAAGGAATAGAGGCTGGAGGGCTACTTAAGTAGGGAAAAAGAGCGGCAACCAGGAATGCACCAGGTGGGCGGGGCTTAGGCCAAAGGTGCGGCAACCAGAAAGCCACCAGGTGGGCGGGGCTTAGGCCAGGTGACCTAGATCCACTTGCACCTGCTCCCCTTCTGCAAATGAAAAGATGATGGAGGGCTGCTTAAGTAGGGAAATAGAGTGGCAAACAGGAAGGCACTAGTTGGGCGGGGCTTAGGACAGGTGACCCTGATCCGCTTGCACATGATACCCATCTGCAAAGGAAAAGAGGCCAAAGGGCTGCTTAGGTAGGGAAAAAGAGTGGCAACCAGGAAGGCAACAGGTGGGCGGGGCTTAGGCCAAGTGACCTAGATCCACGTGCACCTGCTCCCCATCTGCAAAATAAAAGATGCTGGAGGGCTGCTTAAGTAGGGAAATAGAGTGGCAAACAGGAAGGCACTAGTTGGGCGGGGCTTAGGCAAAAAAAGTGGTAAACCTGGAAGGCACCAGTTAGGCGGGGGTAAGGCCAGATGACCTAGATGCACTTGCTCCGTATCAGTAAAGGAAAAGATGCATGACGGATGCATAAGTAGGGAAAAAGATTGGCAACCATTAGCGGCAAAGCAGGAAGGCACCAGGTGGGTGGCACTTAGGCCAATTGACATAGATCCACTTGAACCTGCTCCCCATCTGCAAAGGAAAAGAGGCTGGAGGGCTGCTTAAGTAGTGAAAAAGAGCAGCAACCAGGAATGCACCAGGTGAGCAGGGCTTTGGCCAAAGGAGTGGCAAGCAACCAAGAAGGCACCAGGTGGGCGGGGCTTAGGCCAAAATAGTGACAAACCAAGAAGGCACCAGGTGGCCGGGGCTTAGGCCAGGTGACCTAGATCCACTTGCACCCGCTCCCTATCTGCTTAGGAATAGAGGCTGGGTGGCTGCATAAGTAGGGAAAAAAGGTGGCAACCAGGAAGGCACCAGGTGGGTGGGGCTTAGGCCAGGTGACCTAGATCCACTTGCACCTGCTCCCCATCTGCAAATGAAAAGATGCTGGAGAGCTACTTAAGTATGGAAAAAGAGCAGCAACCAGGAAGGCACCAGGTGGACAGTGCTTAGGCCAAAAGAGCTACAAACCAGGAAGGCACCAGGTGGCCGGGGCTTAGGCCCGGTGACCTAGATCCAGTTGCACCTGCTCCCCATTTGCAAAGTAAAAGAGGCTGGAGGGCTATTTAAGTAGGGAAAAAGAGTTGCAAACAGAAAGGCACCTGGTGGACAGAAGTTAGGCCTAAAGAGCGGCAAAACAGTATGGCACCAGGTGGGCAGGGCTTAGGCAAGGTGACCTAGATCCACTTGCACCTGCTCCCCAACTGCAGAGGAAAAGAGGCTGGAGGGCTGCATAAGTAGGGAAAAAAGGATCCACCAGGAAGGCACCAGGTGGGCGGGGCTTAGGCCAGAAGAGCGGCAAACCAGGCAGGGACCCGGTGGGCAGGGCTTAGGCCAGGTGACCAAATACACTTGCACATGATCCCCATCTGCAAAGGAAAAGAGGCCGAAGGGCTGCTTAGGAAGGGAAAAAGAGTGGCAACCAGGAAAGCAACAGGTAGGCGGGGCTTAGGCCAAGTGACCTAGATCCACTTGCACCCGCTCCCCATCTGCAAATGAAAAGATGCTGGAGGGCTGCTTAAGTATGGAAAAGGAGCAGCAACCAGGAAGGCACCAGGTGGGCAGTGCTTAGGCCAAAAGAGCTACAAACCAGGAAGGAACCAGGTGGCCACGGCTTAGGCCCGGTGACCTAGATCCAGTTGCACCTGCTACCCATCTGCAAAGGAAAAGAGGCTGGAGGGCTGCATAAGTGGGTAAAAAGAGCTGCAAACAGGAAGGCACCAGGTGGGTGGGGCTTAGGCCAAATTATTGGCAAACCAGTAAGGCATCAGGTGAGTGGCGCTTAGGCCAGGTGACCTAGATCCACTTACACCTGCTCCCAATCTGCAAATGAAAAGATGCTGGAGGGCTTCTTAAGTAGGGAAATAGAGTGGCAAACAGGAAGGCACTAGTTCGGCGGGGCTTAGGGCAGGTGACCCTGATCCACTTGCACATGATCCCCATCTGCAAAGGAAAAGAGGCCGAAGGGCTGCTTAGGTAGGAAAAAAGAGTGGCAACCAGGAAGGCAACAGGTGGGCGGGGCTTAGGCCAAGTGACCTAGATCCACGTGCACCTGCTCCCCATCTGCAAAATAAAAGATGCTGGAGGGCTGCTTAAGTAGGGAAATAGAGTGGCAACCAGGAAGGCACCAGGTGGGCAGTGCTTAGGCCAAAAGAGCTACAAACCAGGAAGGCACCAGGTGGCCAGGGCTTAGGCCCGGTGACCTAGATCCAGTTGCACCTGCTCCCCATCTGCAAAGGAAAAGAGGCTGGACGGCTGCATAAGTGGGTAAAAAGAGCTGCAAACAGGAAGGCACCAGGTGGGTGGGGCTTAGGCCAAATTATTGGCAAACCAGTTAGGCACCAGGTGAGCGGCGCTTAGGACAGGCGACCTAGATCAACTTGCACCTGCTCCCCATCTACAAAGTAAAGGAGGCTGGAGGGCTATTTAAGTAGGGAAAAAAAGTTGCAAACAGAAAGGCAGCTGGTGGACAGAAGTTAGGCCTAAAGAGCGGCAAAACAGTATGGCACCAGGTGGTCAGGGCTTAGGCAAGGTGACCTAGATCCACTTGCACCTGCTCCCCAACTGCAGAGGAAAAGAGGCTGGAGGGCTGCATAAGCAGGGAAAAAAGGATCCACCAGGAAGGCACCAGGTGGGCGGGGCTTAGGCCGGAAGAGCGGCAAACCAGGCAGGGACCCGGTGGGCAGGGCTTAGGCCAGGTGACCTATATACACTTGCACGTGATCCCCATCTGCAAAGGAAAAGAGGCAGAAGGGCTGCTTAGGTAGGGAAAAAGAGTGGCAACCAGGAAGGCAACAGGTAGGCGGGGCTTAGGCCAAGTGACCTAGATCCACTTGCACCCGCTCCCCATCTGCAAATGAAAAGATGCTGGAGGGCTGCTTAAGTATGGAAAAAGAGCAGCAACCAGGAAGGCACCAGGTGGGCAGTGCTTAGGCCAAAAGAGCTGCAAACCATGAAGGAACCAGGTGGCCGGGGCTTAGGCCCGGTGATCTAGATCCAGTTGCACCTGCTACCCATCTGCAAAGGAAAAGAGGCTGGAGGGCTGCATAAGTGGGTAAAAAGAGCTGCAAACAGGAAGGCACCAGGTGGGTGGGAATTAGGCCAAATTATTGGCAAACCAGTAAGGCACCAGGTGAGTGGCGCTTAGGCCAGGTGACCTAGATCCACTTGCACCTGCTCCCAATCTGCAAATGAAAAGATGCTGGAGGGCTGCTTAAGTAGGGAAATACAGTGGCAAACAGGAAGGCACTAGTTGGACGGAGCTTAGGCCAAAAAAGCGGCAAACCTGGAAGACACCAGTTGGGCGGGGCTAAGGCCAGATGACCTAGATGCACTTGCTCCCTATCAGTAAAGGAAGAGATGCATGAGGGATGCATAATTCGGGAAAAAGATTGGCAACAATTAGCGGCAAAGCAGGAAGGCACCAGGTGGGTGGCACTTAGGCCAATTGAGATAGATCCACTTGAACCTGCTCCCCATCTGCAAAGGAAAAAAGGCTGGAGAGCTGCTTAAGTAGTGAAAAAGAGCGGCAACCAGGAATGCACCAGGTGGGCAGGGCTTTGGCCATAGGAGTTGCAAGCAACCAGGAAGGCACCAGGTGGGCGGGGCTTAGGCCAAAATAGTGACAAACCAAGAAGGCACCAGGTGGGCGGGGCTTAGGCCAGGTGACCTAGATCCACTTGCACCTGCTCCCCATCTGCAACGGAAAAGAGGCTGGAGGGCTCCTTAAGTAGGGAAAAGAGAGTGCAAACCAGGAAGGAACCAGGTGGCCGGTGCTTAGGCCCGGTGACCTAGATCCAGTTGCACCTGCTACCCATCTGCAAAGGAAAAGAGGCTGGAGGGCTGCATAAGTGGGTAAAAAGAGCTGCAAACAGGAAGCCACCAGGAGGGCGGGGCTGAGACCAAAATAGCGGCAAACAAGGAAGGCACCAGGTGGGCACAGATTAGGCCAAGTGACCAAGATGCACTTGCACCTGCTCCACATCTGCAAATGAAAAGATGCTGGAGGGCTGCTTAAGTAGGGAAATGGAGTGGCAAACAGAAAGGCACTAGTTGGGCGGGGCTTAGGGCAGGTGACCCTTATCCACTTGCACATGATCCCCATCTGCAAAGGAAAAGAGGCCGAAGGGCTGCTTAGGTAGGAAAAAAGAGTGGCAACCAGGAAGGCAACAGGTGGGCGGGGCTTAGGCCAAGTGACCTAGATCCACGTGCACCTGCTCCCCATCTGCAAAATAAAAGATGCTGGAGGGCTGCTTAAGTAGGGAAATAGAGTGGCAAACAGGAAGGCACTAGTTGGGCGGGGCTTAGGCAAAAAAAGTGGCAAACCTGGAAGGCACCAGTTAGGCGGGGGTAAGGCCAGATGACCTAGATGCACTTGCTCCGTATCAGTAAAGGAAAAGATGCATGACGGATGCATAAGTAGGGAAAAAGATTGGCCACCATTAGCGGCAAAGCAGGAAGGCACCAGGTGGGTGGCACTTAGGCCAATTGACATAGATCCACTTGAACCTGCTCCCCATCTGCAAAGGAAAAGAGGCTGGGGGGCTGCTTAAGTTGTGAAAAAGAGCGGCAACCAGGAATGCACCAGGTGGGCGGGGCTTAGGCCAGAAGAGCGGCAAACCAGGCAGGCACCCGGTGGGCAGGGCTTAGGCCAGGTGACCTTGATCCACTTGCACCTGCTCCCCATCTACAAAGGAATAGAGGCTGGAGGGCTACTTAAGTAGGGAAAAAGAGCGGCAACCAGGAATGCACCAGGTGGGCGGGGCTTAGGCCAAAGGAGCGGCAACCAGAAAGCCACCAGGTGGGCGGGGCTTAGGCCAGGTGACCTAGATCCACTTGCACCTGCTCCCCTTCTGCAAATGAAAAGATGATGGAGGGCTGCTTAAGTAGGGAAATAGAGTGGCAAACAGGAAGGCACTAGTTGGGCGGGGCTTAGGACAGGTGACCCTGATCCGCTTGCACATGATACCCATCTGCAAAGGAAAAGAGGCCAAAGGGCTGCTTAGGTAGGGAAAAAGAGTGGCAACCAGGAAGGCAACAGGTGGGCGGGGCTTAGGCCAAGTGACCTAGATCCACGTGCACCTGCTCCCCATCTGCAAAATAAAAGATGCTGGAGGGCTGCTTAAGTAGGGAAATAGAGTGGCAAACAGGAAGGCACTAGTTGGGCGGGGCTTAGGCAAAAAAAGTGGTAAACCTGGAAGGCACCAGTTAGGCGGGGGTAAGGCCAGATGACCTAGATGCACTTGCTCCGTATCAGTAAAGGAAAAGAGGCATGACGGATGCATAAGTAGGGAAAAAGATTGGCAACCATTAGCGGCAAAGCAGGAAGGCACCAGGTGGGTGGCACTTAGGCCAATTGACATAGATCCACTTGAACCTGCTCCCCATCTGCAAAGGAAAAGAGGCTGGAGGGCTGCTTAAGTAGTGAAAAAGAGCAGCAACCAGGAATGCACCAGGTGAGCAGGGCTTTGGCCAAAGGAGTGGCAAGCAACCAAGAAGGCACCAGGTGGGCGGGGCTTAGGCCAAAATAGTGACAAACCAAGAAGGCACCAGGTGGCCGGGGCTTAGGCCAGGTGACCTAGATCCACTTGCACCCGCTCCCTATCTGCTTAGGAATAGAGGCTGGGTGGCTGCATAAGTAGGGAAAAAAGGTGGCAACCAGGAAGGCACCAGGTGGGTGGGGCTTAGGCCAGGTGACCTAGATCCACTTGCACCTGCTCCCCATCTGCAAATGAAAAGATGCTGGAGATCTACTTAAGTATGGAAAAAGAGCAGCAACCAGGAAGGCACCAGGTGGACAGTGCTTAGGCCAAAAGAGCTACAAACCAGGAAGGCACCAGGTGGCCGGGGCTTAGGCCCGGTGACCTAGATCCAGTTGCACCTGCTCCCCATTTGCAAAGTAAAAGAGGCTGGAGGGCTATTTAAGTAGGGAAAAAGAGTTGCAAACAGAAAGGCACCTGGTGGACAGAAGTTAGGCCTAAAGAGCGGCAAAACAGTATGGCACGGGTGGGCAGGGCTTAGGCAAGGTGACCTAGATCCACTTGCACCTGCTCCCCAACTGCAGAGGAAAAGAGGCTGGAGGGCTGCATAAGTAGGGAAAAAAGGATCCACCAGGAAGGCACCAGGTGGGCGGGGCTTAGGCCAGAAGAGCGGCAAACCAGGCAGGGACCCGGTGGGCAGGGCTTAGGCCAGGTGACCAAATACACTTGCACATGATCCCCATCTGCAAAGGAAAAGAGGCCGAAGGGCTGCTTAGGAAGGGAAAAAGAGTGGCAACCAGGAAGGCAACAGGTAGGCGGGGCTTAGGCCAAGTGACCTAGATCCACTTG
Organism: Ambystoma mexicanum; assembly: GCF_040938575.1. Lineage (NCBI taxonomy): Eukaryota > Metazoa > Chordata > Amphibia > Caudata > Ambystomatidae > Ambystoma > Ambystoma mexicanum. The sequence goes on along the minus strand of NC_090932.1, from coordinate 483,167,045 downwards.
CACCCGCTCCCCATCTGCAAATGAAAAGATGCTGGAGGGCTGCTTAAGTATGGAAAAGGAGCAGCAACCAGGAAGGCACCAGGTGGGCAGTGCTTAGGCCAAAAGAGCTACAAACCAGGAAGGAACCAGGTGGCCACGGCTTAGGCCCGGTGACCTAGATCCAGTTGCACCTGCTACCCATCTGCAAAGGAAAAGAGGCTGGAGGGCTGCATAAGTGGGTAAAAAGAGCTGCAAACAGGAAGGCACCAGGTGGGTGGGGCTTAGGCCAAATTATTGGCAAACCAGTAAGGCATCAGGTGAGTGGCGCTTAGGCCAGGTGACCTAGATCCACTTACACCTGCTCCCAATCTGCAAATGAAAAGATGCTGGAGGGCTTCTTAAGTAGGGAAATAGAGTGGCAAACAGGAAGGCACTAGTTCGGCGGGGCTTAGGGCAGGTGACCCTGATCCACTTGCACATGATCCCCATCTGCAAAGGAAAAGAGGCCGAAGGGCTGCTTAGGTAGGAAAAAAGAGTGGCAACCAGGAAGGCAACAGGTGGGCGGGGCTTAGGCCAAGTGACCTAGATCCACGTGCACCTGCTCCCCATCTGCAAAATAAAAGATGCTGGAGGGCTGCTTAAGTAGGGAAATAGAGTGGCAAACAGGAAGGCACTAGTTGGGCGGGGCTTAGGCAAAATAAGTGGCAAACCTGGAAGGCACCAGTTAGGCAGGGGTAAGGCCTGATGACATAGAGGCACTTGCTCCGTATCAGTAAAGGAAAAGATGCATGACGGATGCATAAGTAGGGAAAAAGTTTGGCAACCATTAGCGGCAAAGCAGGAAGGCAACAGGTGGGTGGCACTTAGGCCAATTGACATAGATCCACTTGAACCTGCTCCCTATCTGCAAACGAAAAGAGGCTGGAGGGCTGCTTAAGTAGTGAAAAAGAGCGGCAACCAGGAATGCACCAGGTGGGCGGGGCTTAGGCCAGAAGAGCGGCAAACCAGCCAGGCACCCGGTGGGCAGGGCTTAGGCCAGGTGAACTAGATCCACTTGCACATGATTCCCATCTGCAAAGGAAAAGAGGCTGAAGGGCTGCTTAGGTAGGGAAAAAGAGTGGCAACCAGGAAGGCAACAGGTTGGCGGGGCTTATGCCAAGTGACCTAGATACACTTGCATCTGCTCCGCAACTGCAAATGAAAAGATGCTGGATGGCTGCTTAAGAAGGGAAAAAGAACAGCAACCAGAAAGGCACCAGGTGGGAGGGGCTTAGGCCAAAAGTGTGGACCTAGATCCACTTGCACCTGCTCCCCATCTGCAAATGAAAAGATGCTGAAGGGCTACTTAAGTAGGGAAATAGAGTGGCAAACAGGAAGAGACCAGTTGGGCGGGGCTTACGCCAAAAGAGCGGCAAACCAGGAAGGCACCAGCTTTGCCTGGCTGAGACCAAAATAGCAGCAAACCATGAAGGCACCAGATGGGCACGGGTTGGGCCAGGTGACCATAGATGCACTTGCACCTGTTCCACATCTGCAAAGGAGAAGAGGCTGGAGGGCTGCTTAAGTACGGAAAAACAGCAGCAACCAGGAAGGCACCAGGTGGGCAGTGCTTAGGCCAAAAGAGCTGCAAACCAGGAAGGCACCAGGTGGCCGGGGCTTTGGCCCGGTGACCTAGATCCAATTGCACCTGCTCCCCATCTGCAAAGGAAAAGAGGCTGGAGGGCTGCATGAGTGGGTAAAAAGAGCTGCAAACAGGAAGGCACCAGGTGGGTGTGGCTAAGGCCAAATTAGTGGCAAACCAGTTAGGCACCAGGTGGGCGGCGCTTAGGCCAGGTGACCTTGATCCACTTGCACCTGCTCCCCATCTACAAAGGAATAGAGGCTGGAGGGCTACTAAAGTAGGGAAAAAGAGCGGCAACCAGGAATGCACCATGTGGGCGGGGCTTAGGCAAAAGGAGCAGCAACCAGAAAGCCACCAGGTGGGCGGGGCTTAGGCCAGGTGACCTAGATCCACTTGCACCTGCTCCCCTTCTGCAAATGAAAAGATGCTGGAGGGCTGCTTAAGTAGGGAAATAGAGTGGAAAACAGGAAGGCACCAGATGGGAGGGGCTTACGCCAAATCAGCGGCAAACCAGGAAGGCACCAGGTGGGCGGGGCTGAGACCAAAATAGCGGCAAACAAGGAATGCACCAGGTGGGCACAGATTAGGCCAGGTGACCAAGATGCACTTGCACCTGCTCCACATCTGCAAATGAAAAGATTCTGGAGGGCTGCTTAAGTAGGGAAATAGAGTGGCAAACAGGAAGGCATTAGTTGGGCAGGGCTTAGGGCAGGTGACCCTGATCCACTTGCACATGATCCCCATCTGCAAAGGAAAAGAGGCTGGAGGGCTGCTTAAGTAGTGAAAAAGAGCGGCAACCAGAAATGCACCAGGTGGGCAGGGCTTAGGCCAGGTGACCTAGATCCACTTGCACCTGCTCCCCTTCTGCAAATGAAAAGATGCTGGAGGGCTGCTTAAGTAGGGAAATAGAGTGGCAAACAGGAAGGCACTAGTTGGGCGGGGCTTAGGACAGGTGACCCTGATCCACTTGCACATGATCCCCATCTGCAAAGGAAAAGAGGCCAAAGGGCTGCTTAGGTAGGGAAAAAGAGTGGCAACCAGGAAGGCAACAGGTGGGCGGGGCTTAGGCCAAGTGACCTAGATCCACGTGCACCTGCTCCCCATCTGCAAAATAAAAGATGCTGGAGGGCTGCTTAAGTAGGGAAATAGAGTGGCAAACAGGAAGACACTAGTTGGGCGGGGCTTAGGCAAAAAAAGTGGTAAACCTGGAAGGCACCAGTTAGGCGGGGGTAAGGCCAGATGACCTAGATGCACTTGCTCCGTATCAGTAAAGGAAAAGATGCATGACGGATGCATAAGTAGGGAAAAAGATTGGCAACCATTAGCGGCAAAGCAGGAAGGCACCAGGTGGGTGGCACTTAGGCCAATTGACATAGATCCACTTGAACCTGCTCCCCATCTGCAAAGGAAAAGAGGCTGGAGGGCTGCTTAAGTAGTGAAAAAGAGCAGCAACCAGGAATGCACCAGGTGAGCAGGGCTTTGGCCAAAGGAGTGGCAAGCAACCAAGAAGGCACCAGGTGGGCGGGGCTTAGGCCAAAATAGTGACAAACCAAGAAGGCACCAGGTGGCCGGGGCTTAGGCCAGGTGACCTAGATCCACTTGCACCCGCTCCCTATCTGCTTAGGAATAGAGGCTGGGTGGCTGCATAAGTAGGGAAAAAAGGTGGCAACCAGGAAGGCACCAGGTGGGTGGGGCTTAGGCCAGGTGACCTAGATCCACTTGCACCTGCTCCCCATCTGCAAATGAAAAGATGCTGGAGAGCTACTTAAGTATGGAAAAAGAGCAGCAACCAGGAAGGCACCAGGTGGACAGTGCTTAGGCCAAAAGAGCTACAAACCAGGAAGGCACCAGGTGGCCGGGGCTTAGGCCCGGTGACCTAGATCCAGTTGCACCTGCTCCCCATTTGCAAAGTAAAAGAGGCTGGAGGGCTATTTAAGTAGGGAAAAAGAGTTGCAAACAGAAAGGCACCTGGTGGACAGAAGTTAGGCCTAAAGAGCGGCAAAACAGTATGGCACCAGGTGGGCAGGGCTTAGGCAAGGTGACCTAGATCCACTTGCACCTGCTCCCCAACTGCAGAGGAAAAGAGGCTGGAGGGCTGCATAAGTAGGGAAAAAAGGATCCACCAGGAAGGCACCAGGTGGGCGGGGCTTAGGCCAGAAGAGCGGCAAACCAGGCAGGGACCCGGTGGGCAGGGCTTAGGCCAGGTGACCAAATACACTTGCACATGATCCCCATCTGCAAAGGAAAAGAGGCTGAAGGGCTGCTTAGGAAGGGAAAAAGAGTGGCAACCAGGAATGCAACAGGTAGGCGGGGCTTAGGCCAAGTGACCTAGATCCACTTGCACCCGCTCCCCATCTGCAAATGAAAAGATGCTGGAGGGCTGCTTAAGTATGGAAAAGGAGCAGCAACCAGGAAGGCACCAGGTGGGCAGTGCTTAGGCCAAAAGAGCTACAAACCAGGAAGGAACCAGGTGGCCACGGCTTAGGCCCGGTGACCTAGATCCAGTTGCACCTGCTACCCATCTGCAAAGGAAAAGAGGCTGGAGGGCTGCATAAGTGGGTAAAAAGAGCTGCAAACAGGAAGGCACCAGGTGGGTGGGGCTTAGGCCAAATTATTGGCAAACCAGTAAGGCATCAGGTGAGTGGCGCTTAGGCCAGGTGACCTAGATCCACTTACACCTGCTCCCAATCTGCAAATGAAAAGATGCCGGAGGGCTTCTTAAGTAGGGAAATAGAGTGGCAAACAGGAAGGCACTAGTTCGGCGGGGCTTAGGGCAGGTGACCCTGATCCACTTGCACATGATCCCCATCTGCAAAGGAAAAGAGGCCGAAGGGCTGCTTAGGTAGGAAAAAAGAGTGGCAACCAGGAAGGCAACAGGTGGGCGGGGCTTAGGCCAAGTGACCTAGATCCACGTGCACCTGCTCCCCATCTGCAAAATAAAAGATGCTGGAGGGCTGCTTAAGTAGGGAAATAGAGTGGCAAACAGGAAGGCACTAGTTGGGCGGGGCTTAGGCAAAATAAGTGGCAAACCTGGAAGGCACCAGTTAGGCAGGGGTAAGGCCTGATGACATAGAGGCACTTGCTCCGTATCAGTAAAGGAAAAGATGCATGACGGATGCATAAGTAGGGAAAAAGTTTGGCAACCATTAGCGGCAAAGCAGGAAGGCAACAGGTGGGTGGCACTTAGGCCAATTGACATAGATCCACTTGAACCTGCTCCCTATCTGCAAACGAAAAGAGGCTGGAGGGCTGCTTAAGTAGTGAAAAAGAGCGGCAACCAGGAATGCACCAGGTGGGCGGGGCTTAGGCCAGAAGAGCGGCAAACCAGCCAGGCACCCGGTGGGCAGGGCTTAGGCCAGGTGAACTAGATCCACTTGCACATGATTCCCATCTGCAAAGGAAAAGAGGCTGAAGGGCTGCTTAGGTAGGGAAAAAGAGTGGCAACCAGGAAGGCAACAGGTTGGCGGGGCTTATGCCAAGTGACCTAGATACACTTGCATCTGCTCCGCAACTGCAAATGAAAAGATGCTGGATGGCTGCTTAAGAAGGGAAAAAGAACAGCAACCAGAAAGGCACCAGGTGGGAGGGGCTTAGGCCAAAAGTGTGGACCTAGATCCACTTGCACCTGCTCCCCATCTGCAAATGAAAAGATGCTGAAGGGCTACTTAAGTAGGGAAATAGAGTGGCAAACAGGAAGAGACCAGTTGGGCGGGGCTTACGCCAAAAGAGCGGCAAACCAGGAAGGCACCAGCTTTGCCTGGCTGAGACCAAAATAGCAGCAAACCATGAAGGCACCAGATGGGCACGGGTTGGGCCAGGTGACCATAGATGCACTTGCACCTGTTCCACATCTGCAAAGGAGAAGAGGCTGGAGGGCTGCTTAAGTACGGAAAAACAGCAGCAACCAGGAAGGCACCAGGTGGGCAGTGCTTAGGCCAAAAGAGCTGCAAACCAGGAAGGCACCAGGTGGCCGGGGCTTTGGCCCGGTGACCTAGATCCAATTGCACCTGCTCCCCATCTGCAAAGGAAAAGAGGCTGGAGGGCTGCATGAGTGGGTAAAAAGAGCTGCAAACAGGAAGGCACCAGGTGGGTGTGGCTAAGGCCAAATTAGTGGCAAACCAGTTAGGCACCAGGTGGGCGGCGCTTAGGCCAGGTGACCTTGATCCACTTGCACCTGCTCCCCATCTACAAAGGAATAGAGGCTGGAGGGCTACTAAAGTAGGGAAAAAGAGCGGCAACCAGGAATGCACCATGTGGGCGGGGCTTAGGCAAAAGGAGCAGCAACCAGAAAGCCACCAGGTGGGCGGGGCTTAGGCCAGGTGACCTAGATCCACTTGCACCTGCTCCCCTTCTGCAAATGAAAAGATGCTGGAGGGCTGCTTAAGTAGGGAAATAGAGTGGAAAACAGGAAGGCACCAGATGGGAGGGGCTTACGCCAAATCAGCGGCAAACCAGGAAGGCACCAGGTGGGCGGGGCTGAGACCAAAATAGCGGCAAACAAGGAATGCACCAGGTGGGCACAGATTAGGCCAGGTGACCAAGATGCACTTGCACCTGCTCCACATCTGCAAATGAAAAGATTCTGGAGGGCTGCTTAAGTAGGGAAATAGAGTGGCAAACAGGAAGGCATTAGTTGGGCAGGGCTTAGGGCAGGTGACCCTGATCCACTTGCACATGATCCCCATCTGCAAAGGAAAAGAGGCTGGAGGGCTGCTTAAGTAGTGAAAAAGAGCGGCAACCAGAAATGCACCAGGTGGGCAGGGCTTAGGCCAGGTGACCTAGATCCACTTGCACCTGCTCCCCTTCTGCAAATGAAAAGATGCTGGAGGGCTGCTTAAGTAGGGAAATAGAGTGGCAAACAGGAAGGCACTAGTTGGGCGGGGCTTAGGACAGGTGACCCTGATCCACTTGCACATGATCCCCATCTGCAAAGGAAAAGAGGCCAAAGGGCTGCTTAGGTAGGGAAAAAGAGTGGCAACCAGGAAGGCAACAGGTGGGCGGGGCTTAGGCCAAGTGACCTAGATCCACATGCACCTGCTCCCCATCTGCAAAATAAAAGATGCTGGAGGGCTGCTTAAGTAGGGAAATAGAGTGGCAAACAGGAAGGCACTAGTTGGGCGGGGCTTAGGCAAAAAAAGTGGCAAACCTGGAAGGCACCAGTTAGGCGGGGGTAAGGCCAGATGACCTAGATGCACTTGCTCCGTATCAGTAAACGAAAAGATGCATGACGGATGCATAAGTAGGGAAAAAGATTGGCAACCATTAGCGGCAAAGCAGGAAGGCACCAGGTGGGTGGCACTTAGGCCAATTGACATAGATCCACTTGAACCTGCTCCCCATCTGCAAAGGAAAAGAGGCTGGAGGGCTGCTTAAGTAGTGAAAAAGAGCAGCAACCAGGAATGCACCAGGTGAGCAGGGCTTTGGCCAAAGGAGTGGCAAGCAACCAAGAAGGCACCAGGTGGGCGGGGCTTAGGCCAAAATAGTGCCAAACCAAGAAGGCACCAGGTGGCCGGGGCTTAGGCCACGTGACTTAGATCCACTTGCACGCGCTCCCCATCTGCTTAGGAATAGAGGCTGGGTGGCTGCATAAGTAGGGAAAAAAGGTGGCAACCAGGAAGGCACCAGGTGGGTGGGGCTTAGGCCAGGTGACCTAGATCCACTTGCACCTGCTCCCCATCTGCAAATGAAAAGATGCTGGAGGGCTACTTAAGTAGGGAAATAGAGTGGCAAACAGGAAGTCACCAGTTGGGTGGGGCTTAGGCCAGGTGACCATAGATGCATTTGCACCTGTTCCACATCTGCAAAGGAAAAGATGCTGGAGGGCTGCTTAAGTATGGAAAAAGAGCAGCAACCAGGAAGGCACCAGGTGGACAGTGCTTAGGCCAAAAGAGCTACAAACCAGGAAGGCACCAGGTGGCCGGGGCTTAGGCCCGGTGACCTAGATCCAGTTGCACCTGCTCCCCATCTGCAAAGGAAAAGAGGCTGGAGGGCTGCATAAGTGGGTAAAAAGAGCTGCATACAGGAAGGCACCAGGTGGGTGGGGCTTAGGCCAAATTATTGGCAAACCAGTTAGGCACCAGGTGAGCGGCGCTTAGGCCAGGTGACCTAGATCGACTTGCACCTGCTCCCCATCTACAAAGTAAAAGAGGCTGGAGGGCTATTTAAGTAGGGAAAAAGAGTTGCAAACAGAAAGGCACCTGGTGGACAGAAGTTAGGCCTAAAGAGCGGCAAAACAGTATGGCACCAGGTGAGCAGGGCTTAGGCAAGGTGACCTAGATCCACTTGCACCTGCTCCCCAACTGAAGAGGAAAAAAGGCTGGAGGGCTGCATAAGTAGGGAAAAAAGGATCCACCAGGAAGGCACCAGGTGGGCGGGGCTTAGGCCAGAAGAGCAGCAAACCAGGAAGGGACCCGGTGGGCAGGGCTTAGGCCAGGTGACCAAATACACTTGCACATGATCCCCATCTGCAAAGGAAAAGAGGCCGAAGGGCTGCTTAGGTAGGGAAAAAGAGTGGCAACCAGGAAGGCAACAGGTAGGCGGGGCTTAGGCCAAGTGACCTAGATCCACTTGCACCCGCTCCCCATCTGCAAATGAAAAGATGCTGGAGGGCTGCTTAAGTATGGAAAAAGAGCAGCAACCAGGAAGGCACCAGGTGGGCAGTGCTTAGGCCAAAAGAGCTGCAAACCAGGAAGGAACCAGGTGGCCGCGGCTTAGGCCCGGTGACCTAGATCCAGTTGCACCTGCTACCCATCTGCAAAGGAAAAGAGGCTGGAGGGCTGCATAAGTGGGTAAAAAGAGCTGCAAACAGGAAGGCACCAGGTGGGTGGGGCTTAGGCCAAATTATTGGCAAACCAGTAAGGCATCAGGTGAGTGGCGCTTAGGCCAGGTGACCTAGATCCACTTACACCTGCTCCCAATCTGCAAATGAAAAGATGCTGGAGGGCTTCTTAAGTAGGGAAATAGAGTGGCAAACAGGAAGGCACTAGTTCGGCGGGGCTTAGGGCAGGTGACCCTGATCCACTTGCACATGATCCCCATCTGCAAAGGAAAAGAGGCCGAAGGGCTGCTTAGGTAGGAAAAAAGAGTGGCAACCAGGAAGGCAACAGGTGGGCGGGGCTTAGGCCAAGTGACCTAGATCCACGTGCACCTGCTCCCAATCTGCAAATGAAAATATGCTGGAGGGCTGCTTAAGTAGGGAAATAGAGTGGCAAACAGGAAGGCACTAGTTGAACGGGGCTTAGGCCAAAAATGAGGCAAACCTGGAAGACACCAGTTGGGCGGGGCTAAGGCCAGATGACCTAGATGCACTTGCTCCGTATCAGTAAAGGAAAAGATGCATGACGGATGCATAAGTAGGGAAAAAGATTGGCAACCATTAGCGGCAAAGCAGGAAGGCACCAGGTGGGTGGCACTTAGGCCAATTGACATAGATCCACTTGAACCTGCTCCCCATCTGCAAAGGAAAAGAGGCTGGAGGGCTGCTTAAGTAGTGAAAAAGAGCAGCAACCAGGAATGCACCAGGTGAGCAGGGCTTTGGCCAAAGGAGTGGCAAGCAACCAAGAAGGCACCAGGTGGGCGGGGCTCAGGCCAAAATAGTGACAAACCAAGAAGGCACCAGGTGGCCGGGGCTTAGGCCAGGTGACCTAGATCCACTTGCACCCGCTCCCTATCTGCTTAGGAATAGAGGCTGGGTGGCTGCATAAGTAGGGAAAAAAGGTGGCAACCAGGAAGGCACCAGGTGGGTGGGGCTTAGGCCAGGTGACCTAGATCCACTTGCACCTGCTCCCCATCTGCAAATGAAAAGATGCTGGAGAGCTACTTAAGTATGGAAAAAGAGCAGCAACCAGGAAGGCACCAGGTGGACAGTGCTTAGGCCAAAAGAGCTACAAATCAGGAAGGCACCAGGTGGCCGGGGCTTAGGCCCGGTGACCTAGATCCAGTTGCACCTGCTCCCCATTTGCAAAGTAAAAGAGGCTGGAGGGCTATTTAAGTAGGGAAAAAGAGTTGCAAACAGAAAGGCACCTGGTGGACAGAAGTTAGGCCTAAAGAGCGGCAAAACAGTATGGCACCAGGTGGGCAGGGCTTAGGCAAGGTGACCTAGATCCACTTGCACCTGCTCCCCAACTGCAGAGGAAAAGAGGCTGGAGGGCTGCATAAGTAGGGAAAAAAGGATCCACCTGGAAGGCACCAGGTGGGCGGGGCTTAGGCCAGAAGAGCGGCAAACCAGGCAGGGACCCGGTGGGCAGGGCTTAGGCCAGGTGACCAAATACACTTGCACATGATCCCCATCTGCAAAGGAAAAGAGGCCGAAGGGCTGCTTAGGAAGGGAAAAAGAGTGGCAACCAGGAAGGCAACAGGTAGGCGGGGCTTAGGCCAAGTGACCTAGATCCACTTGCACCCGCTCCCCATCTGCAAATGAAAAGATGCTGGAGGGCTGCTTAAGTATGGAAAAGGAGCAGCAACCAGGAAGGCACCAGGTGGGCAGTGCTTAGGCCAAAAGAGCTACAAACCAGGAAGGAACCAGGTGGCCACGGCTTAGGCCCGGTGACCTAGATCCAGTTGCACCTGCTACCCATCTGCAAAGGAAAAGAGGCTGGAGGGCTGCATAAGTGGGTAAAAAGAGCTGCAAACAGGAAGGCACCAGGTGGGTGGGGCTTAGGCCAAATTATTGGCAAACCAGTAAGACATCAGGTGAGTGGCGCTTAGGCCAGGTGACCTAGATCCACTTACACCTGCTCCCAATCTGCAAATGAAAAGATGCTGGAGGGCTTCTTAAGTAGGGAAATAGAGTGGCAAACAGGAAGGCACTAGTTCGGCGGGGCTTAGGGCAGGTGACCCTGATCCACTTGCACATGATCCCCATCTGCAAAGGAAAAGAGGCCGAAGGGCTGCTTAGGTAGGAAAAAAGAGTGGCAACCAGGAAGGCAACAGGTGGGCGGGGCTTAGGCCAAGTGACCTAGATCCACGTGCACCTGCTCCCCATCTGCAAAATAAAAGATGCTGGAGGGCTGCTTAAGTAGGGAAATAGAGTGGCAAACAGGAAGGCACTAGTTGGGCGGGGCTTAGGCAAAATAAGTGGCAAACCTGGAAGGCACCAGTTAGGCAGGGGTAAGGCCTGATGACATAGAGGCACTTGCTCCGTATCAGTAAAGGAAAAGATGCATGACGGATGCATAAGTAGGGAAAAAGTTTGGCAACCATTAGCGGCAAAGCAGGAAGGCAACAGGTGGGTGGCACTTAGGCCAATTGACATAGATCCACTTGAACCTGCTCCCTATCTGCAAACGAAAAGAGGCTGGAGGGCTGCTTAAGTAGTGAAAAAGAGCGGCAACCAGGAATGCACCAGGTGGGCGGGGCTTAGGCCAGAAGAGCGGCAAACCAGCCAGGCACCCGGTGGGCAGGGCTTAGGCCAGGTGAACTAGATCCACTTGCACATGATTCCCATCTGCAAAGGAAAAGAGGCTGAAGGGCTGCTTAGGTAGGGAAAAAGAGTGGCAACCAGGAAGGCAACAGGTTGGCGGGGCTTATGCCAAGTGACCTAGATACACTTGCATCTGCTCCGCAACTGCAAATGAAAAGATGCTGGATGGCTGCTTAAGAAGGGAAAAAGAACAGCAACCAGAAAGGCACCAGGTGGGAGGGGCTTAGGCCAAAAGTGTGGACCTAGATCCACTTGCACCTGCTCCCCATCTGCAAATGAAAAGATGCTGAAGGGCTACTTAAGTAGGGAAATAGAGTGGCAAACAGGAAGAGACCAGTTGGGCGGGGCTTACGCCAAAAGAGCGGCAAACCAGGAAGGCACCAGCTTTGCCTGGCTGAGACCAAAATAGCAGCAAACCATGAAGGCACCAGATGGGCACGGGTTGGGCCAGGTGACCATAGATGCACTTGCACCTGTTCCACATCTGCAAAGGAGAAGAGGCTGGAGGGCTGCTTAAGTACGGAAAAACAGCAGCAACCAGGAAGGCACCAGGTGGGCAGTGCTTAGGCCAAAAGAGCTGCAAACCAGGAAGGCACCAGGTGGCCGGGGCTTTGGCCCGGTGACCTAGATCCAATTGCACCTGCTCCCCATCTGCAAAGGAAAAGAGGCTGGAGGGCTGCATGAGTGGGTAAAAAGAGCTGCAAACAGGAAGGCACCAGGTGGGTGTGGCTAAGGCCAAATTAGTGGCAAACCAGTTAGGCACCAGGTGGGCGGCGCTTAGGCCAGGTGACCTTGATCCACTTGCACCTGCTCCCCATCTACAAAGGAATAGAGGCTGGAGGGCTACTAAAGTAGGGAAAAAGAGCGGCAACCAGGAATGCACCATGTGGGCGGGGCTTAGGCAAAAGGAGCAGCAACCAGAAAGCCACCAGGTGGGCGGGGCTTAGGCCAGGTGACCTAGATCCACTTGCACCTGCTCCCCTTCTGCAAATGAAAAGATGCTGGAGGGCTGCTTAAGTAGGGAAATAGAGTGGAAAACAGGAAGGCACCAGATGGGAGGGGCTTACGCCAAATCAGCGGCAAACCAGGAAGGCACCAGGTGGGCGGGGCTGAGACCAAAATAGCGGCAAACAAGGAATGCACCAGGTGGGCACAGATTAGGCCAGGTGACCAAGATGCACTTGCACCTGCTCCACATCTGCAAATGAAAAGATTCTGGAGGGCTGCTTAAGTAGGGAAATAGAGTGGCAAACAGGAAGGCATTAGTTGGGCAGGGCTTAGGGCAGGTGACCCTGATCCACTTGCACATGATCCCCATCTGCAAAGGAAAAGAGGCTAGAGGGCTGCTTAAGTAGTGAAAAAGAGCGGCAACCAGAAATGCACCAGGTGGGCAGGGCTTAGGCCAGGTGACCTAGATCCACTTGCACCTGCTCCCCTTCTGCAAATGAAAAGATGCTGGAGGGCTGCTTAAGTAGGGAAATAGAGTGGCAAACAGGAAGGCACTAGTTGGGCGGGGCTTAGGACAGGTGACCCTGATCCACTTGCACATGATCCCCATCTGCAAAGGAAAAGAGGCCAAAGGGCTTCTTAGGTAGGGAAAAAGAGTGGCAACCAGGAAGGCACCAGGTGGGCGGGGCTTAGGCCAAAATAGTGCCAAACCAAGAAGGCACCAGGTGGCCGGGGCTTAGGCCACGTGACTTAGATCCACTTGCACGCGCTCCCCATCTGCTTAGGAATAGAGGCTGGGTGGCTGCATAAGTAGGGAAAAAAGGTGGCAACCAGGAAGGCACCAGGTGGGTGGGGCTTAGGCCAGGTGACCTAGATCCACTTGCACCTGCTCCCCATCTGCAAATGAAAAGATGCTGGAGGGCTACTTAAGTAGGGAAATAGAGTGGCAAACAGGAAGTCACCAGTTGGGTGGGGCTTAGGCCAGGTGACCATAGATGCATTTGCACCTGTTCCACATCTGCAAAGGAAAAGATGCTGGAGGGCTGCTTAAGTATGGAAAAAGAGCAGCAACCAGGAAGGCACCAGGTGGACAGTGCTTAGGCCAAAAGAGCTACAAACCAGGAAGGCACCAGGTGGCCGGGGCTTAGGCCCGGTGACCTAGATCCAGTTGCACCTGCTCCCCATCTGCAAAGGAAAAGAGGCTGGAGGGCTGCATAAGTGGGTAAAAAGAGCTGCATACAGGAAGGCACCAGGTGGGTGGGGCTTAGGCCAAATTATTGGCAAACCAGTTAGGCACCAGGTGAGCGGCGCTTAGGCCAGGTGACCTAGATCGACTTGCACCTGCTCCCCATCTACAAAGTAAAAGAGGCTGGAGGGCTATTTAAGTAGGGAAAAAGAGTTGCAAACAGAAAGGCACCTGGTGGACAGAAGTTAGGCCTAAAGAGCGGCAAAACAGTATGGCACCAGGTGAGCAGGGCTTAGGCAAGGTGACCTAGATCCACTTGCACCTGCTCCCCAACTGAAGAGGAAAAAAGGCTGGAGGGCTGCATAAGTAGGGAAAAAAGGATCCACCAGGAAGGCACCAGGTGGGCGGGGCTTAGGCCAGAAGAGCAGCAAACCAGGAAGGGACCCGGTGGGCAGGGCTTAGGCCAGGTGACCAAATACACTTGCACATGATCCCCATCTGCAAAGGAAAAGAGGCCGAAGGGCTGCTTAGGTAGGGAAAAAGAGTGGCAACCAGGAAGGCAACAGGTAGGCGGGGCTTAGGCCAAGTGACCTAGATCCACTTGCACCCGCTCCCCATCTGCAAATGAAAAGATGCTGGAGGGCTGCTTAAGTATGGAAAAAGAGCAGCAACCAGGAAGGCACCAGGTGGGCAGTGCTTAGGCCAAAAGAGCTGCAAACCAGGAAGGAACCAGGTGGCCGCGGCTTAGGCCCGGTGACCTAGATCCAGTTGCACCTGCTACCCATCTGCAAAGGAAAAGAGGCTGGAGGGCTGCATAAGTGGGTAAAAAGAGCTGCAAACAGGAAGGCACCAGGTGGGTGGGGCTTAGGCCAAATTATTGGCAAACCAGTAAGGCATCAGGTGAGTGGCGCTTAGGCCAGGTGACCTAGATCCACTTACACCTGCTCCCAATCTGCAAATGAAAAGATGCTGGAGGGCTTCTTAAGTAGGGAAATAGAGTGGCAAACAGGAAGGCACTAGTTCGGCGGGGCTTAGGGCAGGTGACCCTGATCCACTTGCACATGATCCCCATCTGCAAAGGAAAAGAGGCCGAAGGGCTGCTTAGGTAGGAAAAAAGAGTGGCAACCAGGAAGGCAACAGGTGGGCGGGGCTTAGGCCAAGTGACCTAGATCCACGTGCACCTGCTCCCAATCTGCAAATGAAAATATGCTGGAGGGCTGCTTAAGTAGGGAAATAGAGTGGCAAACAGGAAGGCACTAGTTGAACGGGGCTTAGGCCAAAAATGAGGCAAACCTGGAAGACACCAGTTGGGCGCGGCTAAGGCCAGATGACCTAGATGCACTTGCTCCCTATCAGTAAAGGAAGAGATGCATGAGGGATGCATAAGTAGGGAAAAAGATTGGCAACAATTAGCGGCAAAGCAGGAAGGCACCAGGTGGGTGGCACTTAGGCCAATTGACATAGATCCACTTGCACCTGCTCCCCATCTGCAAAGGAAAAGAGGCTGGAGAGATGCTTAAGTAGATAAAAAGAGCGGCAACCAGGAATGCACCAGGTGGGCAGGGCTTTGGCCATATGAGTGGCAAGCAACCAGGAAGGCACCAGGTGGGCGGGGCTTAGGCCAAAATAGTGACAAACAAAGAAGGGACCAGGTGGGCGGGGCTTAGGCCAGGTGACCTAGATCCACTTGCACCTGCTCCCCATCTGCAATGGAAAAGAGGCTGGAGGGCTGCTTAAGTAGGGAAAAGAGAGTGCAAACCAGGAAGGAACCAGGTGGCCGGGGCTTAGGCCCGGTGACCTAGATCCAGTTGCACCTGCTACCCATCTGCAAAGGAAAAGAGGCTGGAGGGATGCATAAGTGGGTAAAAAGAGCTGCAAACAGGAAGGCACCAGGTGGGTGGGGCTTAGGCCAAATTATTGGCAAACCAGTAAGGCACCAGGTGAGCGGCGCTTAGGCCAGGTGACCTAGATCCACTTGCACCTGCTCCCAATCTGCAAATGAAAAGATGCTGGAGGGCTGCTTAAGTAGGGAAATAGAGTGGCAAACAGGAAGGCACTAGTTGGATGTGGCTTAGGCCAAAAAAGCGGCAAATCTGGAAGACACCAGTTGGGCGGGGCTAAGGTCAGATGACCTAGATGCACTTGCTCCCTATCAGTAAAGGAAGAGATGCATGAGGGATGCATAAGTAGGGAAAAAGATTGGCAACAATTAGCGGCAAAGCAGGAAGGCACCAGGTGGGTGGCACTTTGGCCAATTGACATAGATCCACTTGAATCTGCTCCCCATCTGCAAAGGAAAAGAGGCTGGAGAGCTGCTTAAGTAGTGAAAAAGAGCGGCAACCAGGAATGCACCAGGTGGGCAGGGCTTTGGCCATAGGAGTGGCAAGCAACCAGGAAGGCACCAGGTGGGCGAGGCTAAGGCCAAAATAGTGACAAACCAAGAAGGCACCAGGTGGGCGGGGCTTAGGGCAGGTGACCTAGATCCACTTGCACCTGCTCCCCATCTACAAAGGAATAGAGGCTGGAGGGCTACTTAAGTAGGGAAAAAGAGCGGCAACCAGGAATGCACCAGGTGGGCGGGGCTTAGACCAAAGGAGCGGCAACCAGAAAGCCACCAGGTGGGCGGGGCTTAGGCCAGGTGACCTAGATCCACTTGCACCTGCTCCCCTTCTGCAAATGAAAATATGCTGGAGGGCTGCTTAAGTAGGGAAATAGAGTGGAAAACAGGAAGGCACCAAGCGGGCGGGGCTTAGGCCAAATAAGCGGCAAATCAGGAAGGCACCAGGTGGGCACAGATTAGGGCAGGTGACCAAGATGCACTTGCACCTGCTCCACATCTGCAAATGAAAATATGCTGGAGAGCTGCTTAAGTAGGGAAATAGAGTGGCAAACAGGAAGGCACTAGTTGGGCGGGGCTTAGGGCAGGTGACCCTGATCCACTTGCACATGATCCCCATCTGCAAAGGAAAAGAGGCCGAAGGGCTGCTTAGGTAGGGAAAAAGAGTGGCAACCAGGAAGGCAACAGGTGGGCGGGGCTTAGGCCAAGTGACCTAGATCCACGTGCACCTGCTACCCATCTGCAAAGGAAAAGAGGCTGGAGGGCTGCATAAGTGGGTAAAAAGAGCTGCAAACAGGAAGGCACCAGGTGGGTGGGGCTTAGGCCAAATTATTGGCAAACCAGTTAGGCACCAGGTGAGCGGCGCTTAGGCCAGGTGACCTAGATCCACTTGCACCTGCTCCCAATCTGCAAATGAAAAGATGCTGGAGGGCTGCTTAAGTAGGGAAATAGAGTGGCAAACAGGAAGGCACTAGTTGGGCTGGGATTAGGCCAAAAAAGCGGCAAACCTGGAAGACACCAGTTGGGCGGGGCTAAGGCCAGATGACCTAGATGCACTTGCTCCCTATCAGTAAAGGAAGAGATGCATGAGGGATGCATAAGTAGGGAAAAAGATTGGCAACAATTAGCGGCAAAGCAGGAAGGCACCAGGTGGGTGGCACTTAGGCCAATTGACATAGATCCACTTGAACCTGCTCCCCATCTGCAAAGGAAAAGAGGCTGGAGAGCTGCTTAAGTAGTGAAAAAGAGCGGCAACCAGGAATGCACATGGTGGGCAGGGCTTTGGCCATAGGAGTGGCAAGCAACCAGGAAGGCACCAGGTGGGCGGGGCTTAGGCCAAAATTGTGACAAACCAAGAAGGCACCAGGTGGGCGGGGCTTAGGCAAGGTGACCTAGATCTACTTGCACCTGCTACCCATCTGCAACGAAAAAGAGGCTGGAGGGCTGCTTAAGTAGGGAAAAGAGAGTGCAAACCAGGGAGGAACCAGGTGGCCGGGGCTTAGGCCCGGTGACCTAGATCCAGTTGCACCTGCTACCCATCTGCAAAGGAAAAGAGGCTGGAGGGCTGCTTAAGTAGGGAAAAGAGAGTGCCAACCAGGAAGGCACCAGTTGGGCAGGGCTTAGCCCAAAAGTGCAGAAAACAATGAAGGCACCAGGTGGGCAGGGCTTAGGTCAGATCACCTAATTCCATTTGCACCTGCTCCCTATCTGCAAAGGAAAAGAGGCTGGAGGGCTGCATAAGTAGGGAAACAGATTGACAACTTGGAAAACACCAGGTGAACGGTGCTTAGGCCATAAGAGCTGCAAACCATGAAGGCACCAGGTGGGTAGGGCTTAGGCCAGGTAACCTAGATCCACTTGCACCTGCTCCCCATCTGCTTAGGTAGAGAGGCTGGATGGCTGCATAAGTAGGGAAAAAATGTGGCAAACAGGAAAGCACCAGGTGGCCGGGCCTTAGGCCAGGTGACCAAGATCCACTTGCACCAGCTCCCCATCTGCAAAGGAGAAGAGGCTGGAGGGCCGCTTATGTAGGGAAAAGGAGTGGCAACCCAAGAAGGCACTAGGTGGCAGGTACTTAGGCCAAAAGTGTGGCAACCAAGAAGGCACCAGGTGGGCAGGGCTTAGACCATGTGACCTAGATCCACTTGCACCTGCTCCCCATCTGCAAATGAAAAGATGCTGAAGGGCTACTTAAGTAGGGAAATAGAGTGGCAAACAGGAAGGCACCAGGTGGCCGGGGCTTTGGCCCGGTCACCTAGATCCAGTTGCACCTGCTCCCCATCTGCAAAGGAAAAGAGGCTGGAGGGCCGCTTATGTAGGGAAAAGGAGTGGCAACCCAAGAAGGCACTAGGTGCCAGGTACTTAGGCCAAAAGTGTGGCAACCAAGAAGGCACCAGGTGGGCGGGGATTAGACCATGTGACCTAGATCCACTTGCACCTGCTCCCCATCTGCAAATGAAAAGATGCTGAAGGGCTACTTAAGTAGGGAAATAGAGTGGCAAACAGGAAGGCACCAGTTGGGCGGGGCTTATGCCAGAAGAGCGGCAAACCAGGAAGGCACCAGATGGGCACGGGTTGGGCCAGGTGACCATAGATGCACTTGCACCTGTTCCACATCTGCAAAGGAAAAGAGGCTGGAGGGCTGCTTAAGTACGGAAAAACAGCAGCAACCAGGAAGGCACCAGGTGGGCAGTGCTTAGGCCAAAAGAGCTGCAAACCAGGAAGGCACCAGGTGGCCGGGGCTTTGGCCCGGTCACCTAGATCCAGTTGCACCTGCTCCCCATCTGCAAAGGAAAAGAGGCTGGAGGGCTGCATAAGTGGGTAAAAAGAGCTGCAAACAGGAAGGCACCAGGTGGGTGGGGATAAGGCCAAATTAGTGGCAAACCAGTTAGGCACCAGGTGGGCGGCGCTTAGGTCAGGTGACCTAGATCCACTTGCACCTGCTCCCCTTCTACAAAGGAATAAAGGCTGGAGGGCTACTTATGAAGGGAAAAAGAGCGGCAACCAGAAATGCACCAGGTAGGCAGGGTTTAGGCCAAAGGAGCGGCAACCAGGAAGCCACTAGGTGGGCGGGGCTTAGGCCAGGTGACCTAGATCCACTTGCACCTGCTCCCCATCTGCATATGAATAGATGCTGAAGGGCTGCTTAAGTAGGGAAATAGAGTGGCAAACAGGAAGGCACTAGTTGGGCGGGGCTTAAGGCAGGTGACCCTGATCCACTTGCACATGATCCCCATCTGCAAAGGAAAAGAGGCCGAAGGGCTGCTTAGGTAGTGAAAAAGAGTGGCAACCAGGAAGGCAACAGGTGGGCGGGGCTTAGGCCAAGTGACCTAGATCCACGTGCACCTGCTACCCATCTGCAAAGGAAAAGAGGCTGGAGGGCTGCATAAGTGGGTAAAAAGAGATGCAAACAGGAAGGCACCAGGTGGGTGGGGCTTAGGCCAAATTATTGGCAAACCAGTTAGGCACCAGGTGAGCAGCGCTTAGGCCAGGTGACCTAGATCCACTTGCACCTGCTCCCAATCTGCAAATGAAAAGATGCTGGAGGGCTGCTTAAGTAGGGAAATAGAGTGGCAAACAGGAAGGCACTAGTTGGGCTGGGCTTAGGCCAAAAAAGCGGCAAACCTGGAAGACACCAGTTGGGCGGGGCTAAGGCCAGATGACCTAGATGCACTTGCTCCCTATCAGTAAAGGAAGAGATGCATGAGGGATGCATAAGTAGGGGAAAAGATTGGCAACAATTAGCGGCAAAGCAGGAAGGCACCAGGTGGGGGGCACTTAGGCCAATTGACATAGATCCACTTGAACCTGCTCCCCATTTGCAAAGGAAAAGAGGCTGGAGAGCTGCTTAAGTAGTGAAAAAGAGCGGCAACCAGGAATGCACATGGTGGGCAGGGCTTTGGCCATAGGAGTGGCAAGCAACCAGGAAGGCACCAGGTGGGCGGGGCTTAGGCCAAAATAGTGACAAACCAAGAAGGCACCAGGTGGGCGGGGCTTAGGCAAGGTGACCTAGATCTACTTGCACCTGCTACCCATCTGCAACGAAAAAGAGGCTGGAGGGCTGCTTAAGTAGGGAAAAGAGAGTGCAAACCAGGAAGGAACCAGGTGGCCGGGGCTTAGGCCCGGTGACCTAGATCCAGTTGCACCTGCTACCCATCTGCAAAGGAAAAGAGGCTGGAGGGCTGCTTAAGTAGGGAAAAGAGAGTGCCAACCAGGAAGGCACCAGTTGGGCAGGGCTTAGCCCAAAAGTGCAGAAAACAATGAAGGCACCAGGTGGGCAGGGCTTAGGTCAGATCACCTAATTCCATTTGCACCTGCTCCCTATCTGCAAAGGAAAAGAGGCTGGAGGGCTGCATAAGTAGGGAAACAGATTGACAACTTGGAAAACACCAGGTGAACGGTGCTTAGGCCATAAGAGCTGCAAACCATGAAGGCACCAGGTGGGTAGGGCTTAGGCCAGGTAACCTAGATCCACTTGCACCTGCTCCCCATCTGCTTAGGTAGAGAGGCTGGATGGCTGCATAAGTAGGGAAAAAATGTGGCAAACAGGAAAGCACCAGGTGGCCGGGCCTTAGGCCAGGTGACCAAGATCCACTTGCACCAGCTCCCCATCTGCAAAGGAGAAGAGGCTGGAGGGCCGCTTATGTAGGGAAAAGGAGTGGCAACCCAAGAAGGCACTAGGTGGCAGGTACTTAGGCCAAAAGTGTGGCAACCAAGAAGGCACCAGGTGGGCAGGGCTTAGACCATGTGACCTAGATCCACTTGCACCTGCTCCCCATCTGCAAATGAAAAGATGCTGAAGGGCTACTTAAGTAGGGAAATAGAGTGGCAAACAGGAAGGCACCAGGTGGCCGGGGCTTTGGCCCGGTCACCTAGATCCAGTTGCACCTGCTCCCCATCTGCAAAGGAAAAGAGGCTGGAGGGCTGCATAAGTGGGTAAAAAAGCTGCAAACAGGAAGGCACCAGGTGGGTGGGGCTAAGGCCAAATTAGTGGCAAACCAGTTAGGCACCAGGTGGGCGGCGCTTAGGTCAGGTGACCTAGATCCACTTGCACCTGCTCCCCTTCTACAAAGGAATAGAGGCTGGAGGGCTACTTATGTAGGGAAAAAGAGCGGCAACCAGGAATGCACCAGGTAGGCAGGGTTTAGGCCAAAGGAGCGGCAACCAGGAAGCCACTAGGTGGGCGGGGCTTAGGCCAGGTGACCTAGATCCACTTGCACCTGCTCCCCATCTGCATATGAATAGATGCTGGAGGGCTGCTTAAGTAGGGAAATAGAGTGGCTAACAGGAAGGCAACAGGCGGGCAGGGCTTAAGCCAAAAGAGCGGCAAACCAGGAAGGCACCAGGTGGGCGGGGCTGAGACCAAAATAGCGGCAAACAAGGAAGGCTCCAGGTGGGCACAGACTAGGCCAGGTGACCAAGATGCACTTGCACTTGCTACACATCTGCAAAGGAAAAGAGGCTGGAGGGTTTTTTAAGTAGGGAAGAAGAGCAGCAACCAGGATTGCACCAGGTGGGCACTGCTTAGGCCTGGTGACCTTGATCCAGTTGCAACTGCTCCCCATCTGCAAAGGAAAAGAGGCTGGAGGGCTGCATAAGTAGGGAAAAAGAGCTGCAAACAGTAAGGCACCAAGTGGTAGGGGATTAGGTGAAATTAGTTGCAAACCAGGAAGGCACCAGGTGGGCGGTGCTTATGCCAAAAGAGCGGCAAACCAGGAAGGCACCAGGTGGGCGGGGCTTAGGCCAGGTGACCTAGAGCCACTTGCACCTGCTCCCCATCGGCAAAGGAAAAGAGGCTGGAAGGTTACTTAATTAGCGAAAAATAGCTGTAACCAGGACGGCACCAGCTGGGCGGGGCTTAGGCCAAAATAGTGACAAACCAGGAAGGAACAGGTGGGTGGGTCTTAGGCCAGGTGACCTAGATCCACTTGCACCTGCTTCCCATCTGCAAAGGAAAAAAGGCTGGAGGGCTACGTAAGTAGGGAAAAAAGAGTGCCAACCAGGAAGGCAGCAGGTGGACGGGGCTTAGCCCAAAAGTGTGGCAAACCAGGAAGGCACCAGGTGGGCAGGGCTTAGGCCAGATTATCTAATTCCACTTGCATCTGCTCCCTATCTTCAAAGGAAAACAGGCTGGAGGGCTGCAAAAGTAGGGAAACAGAATGACAACCAGGAAAAAACCAGGTGGACGGTGCTTAGGCCAAAAGAGCTGCAAACCAGGAAGGCCCAGGTGGGTAGGGCTTAGACCAGGTAACCTAGATCCACTTGCACCTGCTCCCCATCTGCAAACGAAAAGAGGTTGGATGGCTGATTAAGTAGGGAAAAAGAGCGGCAAGCCAGGAAGGCACTAGGTGGGAGGTGCTTAGGCCAAAAGTGTGGCAACCAGGAAGGCACCAGGTTGGTGGGGCTTAGGCCAGGTGTCCTAGATCCACTTGCACCTGCTCCCCATCTGCAAATGAAAAGATGCTGGAGTGCTGCTTAAGAAGGGGAAAAAGAACAGCAACCAGGAAGGCACCAGGTGGGAGGGGCTTAGGCCAAAAGTGTGGCAATCAAGAAGGCACCAGGTGGGCGGGGTTTAGGCCAGGTGACCAAGATCCACTTGCACCTGCTCTCCATCTGCAAATGAAAAGATGCTGGAGGGCTGCCTAAGTAGGGAAATAGAGTGGCAAACAGGAAGGCACCAGTTGGGCGGGGTTTCGACCAAAAGAGCAGCAAACCAGGAAGGCACCAGGTGGGCGGGGCTGAGACCAAAATAGCGGCAAACCAGGATGGCACCAGGTGGGCACGGATTAGGCCAGGTGACCAAGATGCACTTGGACCTGCTCCACATCTACAAAGGAAAAGATGCTGGAGGGCTGCCTAAGTAGGGAAAAAGAGAAGCAATCAGGAAGGCTCCAATTGGGCGAGGCTTAGCCCAAAAGTGTGGCAAACCAGGAAGGCACCAGATGGGCGGGGCTTAGGCCAGGTAAACTAGATCCACTTGCACCTGCTCGATCATCTGCAAAGGAAAAGAGGCTGGAGGGCTGCTTAAGTGGGGAGAAAAGAGTGGCAACTAGGAAGGCACCAGTGTGTTTTGGACATTATTAAATAACTGTATTTTTCTACATCCTGTCTAAGTTTAATCTGTGATTCTCATTGTGTGACCTCATTGTGGACCCTTTACAAGCTCACCCCTTCTGAAGAACTTAACGTAGACTGCTGTAACTTCTACCTAAACTTGTTTGGCTACAGCTTCCCAGATTTGTTTGTCACAATATAGGCTGGCCTTCTATACATCCACTATGCCAGAGTATAGAAAATCAGTCTTAACAGCCTCCACACTAGACTCATGCAGCATTTGCATTGCAGTTTGCGTGGTCATGTGCATGGTTGGTACATGCTGCTTGATTAGTCATGTTTACTTTGTGCATGGCACACATCCATTGACTGTGGTTACTGATGTCAAAGCTTTTTTGTCTAATTTTCAATTGTTGCTGCAACTCGTGAAGAGGGCAGAGGCATTGCTGTGGATTATAGGGGCAGGGACAGAACCACTAGAGTTAAGCGCACACCACAGCCAGCCTGACTTGACTCCACATCATCTGAAGGTAAGTTGGCTGGGGAAGCACAGGTTCCATCAAGGTTCCATCAAGCGGAGGTGCTGGATGTACGTCCTAGGAGGCTGTTGTGGTGGAGGACTCCTCATTGGCTGTGGAAAAGGGTGCAGAAACATAGCAGCCATCCCAGAGGAAAGTAATCTGGAGTCATCTAGGGAGATGGAGGAGGTGGTGTAGGAGGGATAAAGTTGAAGGCCAGCACACATGGTTGTTTGGGAGAATCCAGGATGGTTTTCAGGCAGTACCCCTGGGCTAGGGACAGGACGATGTGCAGTGCTCTGTGGAGGGAACTGACCAACGTCCTGTCCATGCTCCATCTGATGCAGCAATGACCACCATCGTAATTGCCTCCACTCAGACTGTGTCCCCCCTTGGGGCCACGGGGATCACCCCTGAGATGACGCACGCTCTGCTGGCTGGGATTGCATGATGGTGGCCTCAATTTGTGATGATGTGAGAACTTTGTGTTCCGAGCACTCACAGCATCACAAATCGATGGCCGACTACCTTGGAAAGCTGGCATGTGCACTGCTCTCGGGTGGTATCAGTTGCCGCCTCCTCCATTGTCTCCACTGTACCCCTGTTGTCCACCGGGCCATCCTTGCCACTTTCTATCACAGCCCTTCTACTTCACTCTCACCCACTCCACCCTTGACTGGTGGTCATCACATCCCTGCCTCAGGTGAAAGTCCCAGCATGTGCAGAGGTGGTGGTCAGGCACCTACACAGGGACAGGTATCAGTGGGAAAGCTGGCACATCAGGACAGTGCTGGTGCTGTGCCCCCCCCATGTTACAACATCCAGAAGGTGGGGGTACTTGCACAGTGTATGGTTGGCCAGGCAGCAGCAGTATATGAGTGGACTGGGGCAAACCTAGCAGGGCTCAACATCGATGAGGCGAGCGGATCAGCAACAATCACCTGTCAGGAAGAGCGCTGGCACTTTTGCTATTTGGTGTGTGTCCGCATAGACTTTAGAATGCAGCTGATGGTGGAGAGGCAGCGGTCAAGGATGGCAGTGGTTGCTAAGGCAAGTGCAGAGGTGATGGAAGCAAGGGCACAGCGGGGGTCGCCATACCAGAGGAGTCTTGCAGGGATATGCAGGAGGAATTGTGGAGGTTGAGGGAGAACCTGCAAGCTGTCCAGAAATGGACAGTGGCCTGCCAACAAGTGGAGTATGAGTAATGTGACTCTGGCCTGGACGATGTCATGGGGGACTATTGAGAGCTCTGCCCATGTATATAGTTCATTGCATTGATTTCTTTAAAAAAATATGTATTCCATTTTAACAATTGGACATTTCCCACTTCCGCATAGTTTCTAGTGTACACATTTCTAATACAATGTCATCTTTGTTCATCACACAGTTGTTGTAGTCTGTTTGTTCATGTGCTTCATTTTGTTTGGTTTAATTTCCATGTGCCTTTGTTCGGTGACTGTCACATGGGTTGGGGGCCTAACTGTGGGTGTGTGCCATTCACTCATCAATTGTGGGGTTTGAGGAGGTTACCTCCCAATCAATGACCATCCACCAACACACATCATGTACCAGTCAGTGGGTACTCTCATGTGATGCTGCACATCTGCCACTGAAATACTTCATCACATGTGAGTTAGTTTATATCTGGCTGTACAAATTATCCATCTGCTTGCCTCACACACTGTCAGACTTCGTTTGCATCACCCCTACACATGGCTCTTCAACTTGGATTAGTTGCAGGGCCTTTGAATGCTATGCTTTCCTACCTAAGTGCCTTCCTTCAGTGATTGGTACTTGCTACTTGTGTGTTCTGAATACTCACAAGGCATAGTAGGTTCATCCATCCCCTTCTTCCTCCTCTGCTCATATTATTGTGTTGTCATTGTATTTCCCACCCTCCATCCCTGTGTGTGGGTGCTTTGAAACAGTATATTCTTATTGTATAAGTGGCCTAACAAGCAAACAATAAATACATAAATAAATACATGTGACTCTGTCCTATCAGTGAGGTCTTGGAATTGTGACCTCTTCGGTCATTCACCTACGGCACTTTTAGCCATTGCAATGGCACATGGGCACAATGATACTTCACATTCAATTCAGTGGCTTTACTGTGTCACATGTAGATGGTGCATTCTCTGTGTGTAGCTAGTGCTACATTCTACTGACCTGTTGCTGTGCCACTGATTGTTATGTACCAGGGGATCCTGTGATGAGCTATACACATGTATTTTGCATCAGTGCCCCCAGTTATCATGTCTATGTGTGGGTATGTGGCCAGTGTGGTTCATGTTGGTGGCCGGCCAGTGGGTATGAGTTAATTTGTTGTTCAACATTGGACTGGTAGGGGGGTTATGTGGTAGGGCCATGGTTGGATGTTGTCAGAGTTGAGGGGGGCTGGTGGATGATGTCAGTACTTGAGGGGGATGCCTGGGGGGTGGTGGAGGGCACTGAGGGGAACAGGGTGTATTGTCTTTGTGCTGCCTGGGGTGTCGTCAGAGGTGAGGGCACTGGTTGGTGGTGTCAGTACTTGAGGGGGCTGCCTGGGGGTGGCGGCGGAAGTCAGGTGGTTGAGGGGAAGGGGGTGTACTGTCAGGGGGTGCTTGGGGTATCATCAAAGGTGAGGGGGGCTGGTGGGTGGTGTCAGGACTTGAGGGGGCCGCCTGGGGTAGTGTCGGAGGTGAGGGGGGCTGGTGGGTGGTGTGTGGATCTTAGCGGGATGCCTGGGGTGTGTCGGAGGTGAGGCTCTCACATCTCCCCTCGAAGGGAGGAATTTCACCCAACTGGTCCTCTCGCCTACCCACGAAAAATGAAGAAACCTTGACTGGTTACTCCTCTGTAACACTTCCCTCCAGTTACTTCCATTTATACCCTTCCCTGCTCAGACCCTTCAATTATCTGCCTCACTATCACCACCTCTACCATAACCACACCTACAATCGGGGACACTCTGTATCACCGCCAGACAAACCCATAAACTTACAGTTGAGCTACTGATCCCCTCAATCCTGAATTCTCTGGAATTAGTGCCCGACAATACCATCCCCGAAGTCATCCTAGTGGCGTACAACGGTGCACTGCTCATCATACTTGAAAAAACACACTCCCCTCAAAGCTACCTCTCACAAAATAAGAAACCCCCTGAACTGGTATACCGGTGATCTCGTCTCCCTTCACAAAAAGAAACACGCACTTGAACATACCTGTAGAAAAAGCTTAATCCCTATCGACAAAGCTGCCTTCCAGCGTTCAGTGGACACTTACATAACAGCCATCAATGCCACCAAAGCCAAGATTTGCAACACCAGAAGCACTGAAGCAAGCTCCAACGTGAAAGAGCTTTTCAAAATTCTTAGAGCGCTCGAAACACTGGCCCCCATCTCACAAGTGTGCTAAAAACAACTCATGGTGTTCGCTCATCCAATCAGCCCTTGATATCAAAACACTGAAGCTAAGGGATAAAGTCATTCTCAAAAAGTCCCAGCTACCACCCGTACCACTCAACCCCCAGTTAAGCACCACCTTGACCGCTACCAATCTTCCACAGTTCAAGTTCTCTTCTATTTCCCCCTCTGAAGTCCTCACCATTATACAGCATCTGAAAGATTCCAACTCTGTCGTGTACCCTGCCCTGCTCATATTGTCAAAATGTGTGCAAAACCCTTGGCCCCAAACATAGCCAGCTTTATTAACGTATCATTTCAATAAAATTCAATTCCTCAAGCTATTAAAGAAGCTTGGGTCATGTCCCTTCTGCAGAAACCTACTATAGATTCCACCAACCCAACCAACTATCGTCCGATCACCACAGTCCCATATCTTCTCAAAATCTTGGACCACATTGCATACTCACAACTTCAAGTCCACCTTGAAACCAACAATCTATTAGGAACCCATCAATCATGCTTCAGGTCCAGACACAGAACAGAATCCATCCTCCTTGAACTTAATATCCAGCTTGACTATATCAGAGATAATGGTGAGCTTGCAATTCTTCTACTACTTGACCTCTCTGCAGCCTTTGATTTGGTGGATCACAAAATTCTCTGCAAACACCTCACCACAACCTTCAACCTCTCCCCAGAAGCTACCTTGTGGCTCCAATTCTTTCCATCTGGCCGAACCACTAGGTGCCTTGCTCGCTCCGAAGCAGCTGACGCCATCCCGGACACCCACAGCATCTCACAAGGCTCTTGTCTCTCCCCCACCCTGAACAAAATGTACACCAAGCCCCCCTTCAACCATGTGGACAGCCTCAACATATCATACACTAACTTGGCCAATGACACACAGGTCCTCCTTGAAATCTCTGGTAATTAGGAGCTAGATTCCGCCAAGATTAACCGTGCTTTCACCATCATACAGGTGTGGAGGGTCAGCCATCATCTCTGTCTCCCCACACCGCTTCCAACACCTCAGCCATCAAGTCATTCTGCATCGACAAAAACACTATCCCTGTCTCAGGACCAATGTTCCCTCTAAGCCGTGCGCATGTGCGCTTGCCCAACTTCCTTCTGGGTGCCACCCACAAGAATTTCAGCAGCGCACACAGCCAATTCCCACCTATTCAAAAAGATCTAATAATGCACAAGGCACAACATGTACCTAATATTTGCTTTCTCTCAAAATGAAGATAAATTATATGAACTAGTATGGATATTCTGGTCTAGCTTATTTACATTGGCCTAATATGCAAGCTTGACCTTAAATAATCCCAAACACTAAAAGTAGAATACATCCACAATAGGTTAAAAACTAATATGAAAAAACTGCTGCATGAACAGAAGATATAATTAGGAGATGTCTGCACACATTAACCAAATGATTTCCCCTCCCTACCCATGACTCCTATACTTGATTCTACCACACATATACCTTATGACTCAAACTTCCACACCAGGCCTCATTCAGATATATTACCAGACAACCTTGTCTCTGCCTACCTTGGCTCTGCAAATGGTTACCAGACTTGTACCTACATCCACCTGTTTAATGTTTCTAATATGAATGACGTTTAAGCACAAGAATTTCTGTTACTCATGGCGCCTTAGCAAAGCGTAACCCAGACTATGGGCCTCATCACGAGTTGGGCTGTAACGCCGGCGGTATTACCGCCGGCTGTATTAGCCCTACCACCAAATCCCCCAGCGCTAATAGCGCCGGATCACGGGTTTGGCGGTAATGGAATTCCCCATTCCCAACTGAGCCCATTCGGGAATGCCCCATTCCCCATTGGGCTCAATGGGGAATTTTCGTGCTCTTACCACCAGCAGATTGCCCGCTAGCTGTAATAGTGCACATTTTTGGCGGATTTCCCCCCAGCTCAGAGCTGGGGAGAAATCCACCGAAGCCCTGATTTGGCGGACCCTTAAATCCGGCAGTAATAGCGCGACCTCCAGATTTAAGGGTTACCGCCAAACTCGTGATGAGGCCCAATTTAGCCCAACTGTCAGCTCAAATATCAGATACTGGGTGTAAGTAACCAGGCTACTTGAATGTGTAACCTCATCCCATGATTCCTATTCTTTGTACATATGTCACAGAAGCACTTTGATGTGGTCCCCTTGCAAGTTAATGCATTCTAAAACTTAAATATTAATTTTCCCTTTCAGGCTTTTGAGTAGGCAAATGTCATGTCTACTTTATAAGCAGAGTGCTTGCAATATCCTTTACCTAGCATGCAAAGGGTAATAGGTATGGACTATGCCTGCCATTATTTATTTATAGTATTAGGGCAACAGATATTCAGATTACAAGAATGCTTTTAACACAATCTGTGAGTGTTTTCTGAAGGATAGGATACTCTAGGAACAGTCTAGGAAACCGTACCTTCGGTTTCTTTCTCTGCTCAGCTGCTGAGGGCTTTTCAATGTAATAATGTGTTTGCGTTTATTGCCTCTAGCATCCCCATGTATCTTGTCCAACTGATGACAGCGAATTTCATAAGTGGGGTCCCTAGTCAAAGAAGAAAGCACTGAATCTGTTGTACCTATGAAAATTGCTGCTATTGACTTAAAAGGCAAATATATGTGATTTTCTTCAACAGTGCTCCAGATAAAACCTCTGTAAGACTGTAGTCGAATTGTGTCTAGGCTGTGGTGAGAAAGACTGGTCAAAATTGTAAGCTGTTTTATGTATCCTGTCATATCACTTCCTATGTCAGGGTTACGAG
The DNA here is from genome assembly GCF_040938575.1 of Ambystoma mexicanum. Taxonomy (NCBI): domain Eukaryota; kingdom Metazoa; phylum Chordata; class Amphibia; order Caudata; family Ambystomatidae; genus Ambystoma; species Ambystoma mexicanum. Next base: position 483,137,809 of record NC_090932.1, on the reverse strand, counting down.
GAGGGCTCTGATATGATGTTACTCCCTACTCCTACTCAAATGATTTTTCAGTGAGTAAGAAAGTAATTAGCTTTGCCAGTAGGGATATTTCATGTTTATTCAAATATGTTCTTTCCTCTTAAAATTCCTCTTGAGATTGCGCAGTAGTATTACTTGAGTTTCTACCAATGCCACTCTCTGCGGGTCACTGATTTTAATACATATCAGTGGAACATTGTGGGTAGAAGTAGGGTGTAGGTTCCTATATGTTCATGGTTTCCTGTTTTTGTTGGGCACAATGTACTGTTTTGAGGGAGTAACAATGGATCGTGTATATGCCTCTTAGCTGTACGGCTGGTTTTAAGCAAACGTCACAACTCACAGGACCACGTAATGTGGATAGCATGCAGAGGCCCAGGAATTTTGATCATCGTATTCTGTGGTGCAGTTATTCAAATGCAATTATCGTCCTTACACACATTTTGAGGCATGTTCTCAAGGCCCTTAAATTACTTCATTAAAGTGGCACATGAATTCCTATTTGCATGTTTTCTGACACATTCCTTTTAGTTGCCATCATCAATAATAAGTGATATTTGCTTTTTTGTGATAAACATGAATATATTCTTCAAATGATTTTACACATGTTCTGCATTGTCTCTAAGCAGTGTTGACAAATGAATAGCCACAGCAAAACCTATTGTCTATCCCGACTATACAAAGCTTTTTTGTACATACACATTTTTTTCTCTGCACATGTGTAATTCTGGTAAGGAACTGGGACATATCTTGAAGTCTTGGACTGGTTGATGAGCTCTCCATATAACCACATACATTTTGTTTTCTTTTTTAAGCCTATATGTTTGGAAAAAGTGTTTCAAGATTGACTTTTACACTGACTCGTAAAGAATTGTAGTGGTTTGGAAGGAGAAATTCTGTTCCAAACTCTTTGGAGATGGTAGCTCATCAACTGTGCATGCTCACAAAGTAGCTCACCTTGTAATTTAGTTGTGCACATGGAAAATAAGTTGCACATGAAAGCTAAGCATTTCTGCACTTAGAGAAAAATAATTAGAGGGAACATTGCTCAGGACACGTTAAAACCCTTGGCATTTACCTTGATGCAGAACTAAACATGCAGAAACATGTCAAAACAATCGCTTCCTCCGCCGCCTATTCCACCAAACTTATCAATCTCTCCAGAAAATTCCTTACACCGCACAACTGCCTCACCCAAGCCAGAGATGTCATAGATAGCAAACTGGTTTACTGTAGCAGCAATACAACCACCAAATAGAGACATGAAGCTATTTTAATGACGTAGTGACCGGGCTCCTAAGCACAAATTCGGGACAATCCTTTACCTAAGGGTCACACCATGTCACTAGTTATCTCCTCTTGTCTTTCCCTCGTCAACAAACAACTCAGTACTTGTAACAAATAGGTACTAAGTCACAATCACACTTTGTACAACACAATTTTAATTCCATATAAATCACAATACATTATTCAATTCATTAAAACATTGTTTTAAAATTGCAAAAATTCATAAAAAACTTTTTACAACATTCTCATAAAACAATTCCCATATATAAAACAACCTGTGTTATGCTCACCCCTGTGTCAACCTGCCTATACAAAACTCAATGATGTGTAGTGTTAGGGTGAACACTCTACCTCAAGAGACCAAATGGTCGGTAGCTACTTGGTTCACTTTTACTAAAGGATACCACTTTAAACGTAATTGATCTGTTTACTGTATTCCTACCCCCTCCAGTGCTACCCTGGGGTGGATACCAGTCCGATATATCAGAAAAATGTATATATTGTCACTAAATCACAATAACTTTAGTTGCCCAACATGTTTCGTTCCTCACTCATTTATTCGACCAAGTGTTAAAGAACTTCATCAGGGGGACCATCTGTACCCTTAAACAATATCTCTTCACCTATGGTAGATCCCTCATTTTCAAAACGCTTTACTGTGCATGATTAACTCAGCATCACACAATTCTTGACCTAGGGAAACACAATCGAGGAAAGATAACCAGAAATAACAGTCAGTACCTTCAGAATTACTGTAAATCTACTCAGTCTGCTCCTAAGTTAGCTAAACTAAGGCTTACCGTGTCACTTTTTTCAAAGGTTCATCGAACAACGGTTCCTGTAGGGGAGTATCCAAACAACAATGTCGGACTGCTCAAATCCTGCAAAACACAAGACAATCCAAACGACTAAAAATGGTGCGTAATTTCCAAATGAGACAATGTCTCTACTATTTCCAATCTCGCAGTGCATATTATACTCCAAATGTACAGATCTAATTACATTAGTTCAAACCACCTTTTTACTCCTTCTCCAGTCTCATGGAGCAACAATCAGTAATACCATCTCTTTAGTATATTCATAGTTGTTACTTAAGATGTCATTCCATTCCAATCCTATCTGACACGGTCACTATGTTATAGCACCCGTGTCTGATCAACTGTCCTTATAGCAGGTCAAAATACTCTCAAGTACCAACTCGCCGGTGTACTCATTACCTGCTATCAGGTGATCCCATCATTCTTCAAGGTAGAAATTTAAGCGCTCGTGGACCTGACTCTCTCGTCGCTAACATCACATGGGGTAGTTCTCCATATCAGTAGTAGCGTTATAGAATCAACTACTGTAGCAGCATCCTAGCATGCACTTCAACCAAAAACCTCAATAAACTCAAATTGTTACAAAACAATGCACACAGACCAGTTTGGGGCCTGAAATGCTCTGATCACATCTCACAAATCCAATGGGAGGCACACTGGCTCCCCATCAAAGTGTGTATCAAATGTATACTACTTACTATCACCTATCATTGCCTACACAACACCGACCCCTACCGCATGAATCACATCTCCAAGAAACACAACACTCGCAACCTCTGCTTCTCCTCTACGTCGGCGTTGGTCATACCCAGATTTGCCAGAAAGGGAGCTGGGGGCTCCTGTTTCACTACCATCACTGCCACTCACTGGAATGCCGTTCCACAGCATATGCAAGATGAACCTGCTTACCTGCTCTTCAGCAAGAAAGTAAAAACATCCCTGTTTAACAAATATGTGTAACCCTTACCAGACCTGTAACTGCCTGTATATCCTATATGAACCAGCCATAAGAATGTCATTATTATGCTGCCTATAACTATGTGTAACCCATGCTGTACTGTTCACTTACACCGTGATACCTCTGGGTCTCGGCGCTATACAAATACAATAAATACATAAATAAATAAACAAATAAAAGGGGTGTGGATGGGTGGTGTCTGCACTTGAGTGGGATGCCTGGCGTAGCATTGGAGGTGAGGGGGGCTGGTGGGTGAAGTCAGTACTTGAGGGGGCTACTTTGGGTAGTGGAAGAGGTGAAGGGGGATGGTCGGTGGTGTCAGGACTTGAGGGGCTGCCTGCAGTAGAGTCAGAGGTGAGGGGGGCTGGTGGGTGGTGTCAGTACTTGAGGGGGCTACTTGGGGTAGAGGAAGAGTTGAGGGGGATGGTCGGTGTTGTCAAGACTTGAGGGGCTGCCTGGGGGAGTGTCGGAGGTGAGGTGGGCTGGTGGGTAGCGTCAGTACTTGAGGGGGCCACGTGGGGGTGGTGGCGAAGGCGAGGGGGACTGATGGTTTGTGTCAGTAGTTGAGGTGGATGCTTGGGGTAGTGTCGGAGGTGAGAGGGGCTGGTGTCAGGACTCAAGGGGGCTAACTGGGGTATTTTCAGATGTGAGGGGTGCTGGTGTGTGGTGTGTGGACTTGAGGGTGCTGTCTGGGGCAGTGCCAGATGTAAGGGGCGGGCTGGAGGGTGGTGTCAGTACTTAAAGTGGATTGCTGGGGTAGTGTCAGTGGTTAGGGGGGTGGTGGGTGGTGTCAGGACTTGGGGGCACTGCTCGGGTAGTATCAGAGGTGAGGGGGGCAAGTGGGCAGTGTGTGGACCTGAGGGGGATTCCTGGACTGGTGTCGGAGGTGTGGGTGGCTGGTGGGTGGTATCAGTACCTATGTGGTCTTTGTGGTGTAGTGTCGGAGGTGAGGTGGTCTGGTGGGTGGAGTCAGTACTTTAGGGGCTGCCTGAGGGTGGTGTCAGATGTGAGACGGGCTGGTGGGTGGTGTCAGTACTTGAGTGGGCTGCCTGGGGTAGTGTCGGAGGTGAGAGGGGCTGGTGGGTGGTGGCAGTACTAGAGGGGGCAGCCTGGGGGCAGAGGTGAGGGGGGCTTATGTGTGGTGTCAGTTCTTAAGGTGGATTCCTGTGGTAGTGTCAGGGGTGAGGGGGCTGGTGGGTGGTGTCAGGACTTGAGGGCACTGCTGTGGTTGTATCATAGGTGAGGAGGGCTAGTGGGTGGTGTGCTGACCTGAGGGGGATGCCTGGGCTGGTGTTGGTGGTGTGGGTGGCTGGTGGGTGGTATCAGTACTAGTATGAGCTTCCTGGTGTATTTGTCAGAGGTGAGGGGGGCTGGTGGGTGGAGTCAGTACTTGAGGGGGCTGCCTGAGGTGGTGTCAGAGGCGAGTGGGCTAGTGGGTGGTGTGTCGACATGAGGGGGATGCTTGGGCTGGTCTTGGTGGTGTGGTTGACTGGTGTGTGGTATCAGTACTAGTGTGGGCTTCCTGGTGTAGTTGTCAGAGGTGAGGGGGGCTGGTGGGTGGAGTCAATACTTGAGGGGGCTGCCTGAGGGTGGTGTCAAAGGTGAGTGGGGCTGGTGGGTTATGAGAGGACCTGAGGAGGATGCCTGGATTAGTGTTAGAGGTTAGGAGGGCTGATGGGTGGAGTTAGTATTGAGGGGGCTGCCTGAGGGTCGTGCCGGAGGTGGCGGGGGCTGGTGGGTTATGTGTGGACCTGAGGGGGTTGCATGGGGTAGTGTAGGACGTAAGGGTGGCTGGTGGGTGGTGTCAGTACTTGAGAGGGCTGCCTAGTGGCGGTGGAAGAGGTGGGGGGCTGGTGGATGGTGTCAGTACTTGAAGTGGATGCCTGGGGTAGTGTCGGAGGTGAGGGGGGCTGGTGGGTGGTGTGTGTACCTGAGGGGGATGCCTGGGGATGTTGTTGGAGGTGAAGGGGGTTGGTGGGTGGTGTCAGGGCTTAAGGGGGCTGCCTGGTGTAGTGTTGGAGGTGGCGGCGCTGGTGGGTGGTGTCAGTATTTGTGGGGGCTACCTGGGGTGGTGGCAAAGGTGATTGGGGCTGGTGGGTGATGTGAGCAGTTGAGTTGTATGCCTGGGGTAGTGTTGGAGGTGAAGGGGGCTGGTGGGTGGTGTCAGGATTTGAGGGGGCTGCCTGGGGCAGTGTCAGAGGTGAGGGCGGTTGATGGGTGGTATGTGGACCTGAAGGGGATGCCTGGGGGTTGTATTGGAGGTGAGAGGGACTGGTGGGTGTTGTCAGTACTTGAGGGAGCTGCCTGGGGGTGGTGGTAGAAGTGAGGTGGGCTGGTCGTTGGTGTCAGTATTTGTGGTGGATGCCTGGGGTAGTGTCGGAGGTGAGGGGGGCTGGTGGGTGGTGTCAGGACTTGAGAGGCTGCATATAAAAAAATCAGGATGAGAGATCCTACAAGCAGCTGCGTGGTTCTGAACATATAAGTTTATTTCAAAACACAAAGTTTTTTTTAAAGACAAATTCTTGATTATTTTACAAAACCTTCGATAAGCACGAAAGTGACAACGGACAGGTGTGATTATATACAGTGGAAATACAGGTAAGTATAAACCTCTATAATGTTGAGGTAAAAGCTCCACAGAAGGGCACAGTCACACATGACAGTAGGGTAGACCTACAGTTGAACAGAGTGCACCCAGGACGGAAAATGGTCCCGGGCGTGATTAACACAAAAGTGTACACAACATTATCTACAGAACATACACAAAAGAGGTTTACACAGTTGTGCCACAGGAGATCGACACAGGAGTGTTTCGGCAATGGAGGGCTGGATTGTAGCCTGTCTGAGTGTTGGTCTTCATCAGGATGGACACAGGATGTAGTACTGTCCGTAATATCTTCAGTGTCAGTACTTGAGGGGGCTGCCTGGGGTGGTGGCAGAGGTGAGGTGGGCTGGTGGGTGGTGTCAGTACTTGAGCTGGATGTCTGGGGGAGTGTTGGATGTGAGGGGGTTATGGGTGATGTCAGGGATTGAGGGCATTGCCTAGCATAGTGTCGGAGGTGGGGGGTCTTGTGGGTGGAGCCAGTACTTGAGGGGGTTGCTGACAGTGGTGTCAGAGGTGAGAGGGGATGGTGGGTTATGTGTCGACCTGAGCGCAATGCCTTGGCTAGTGTTGGAGGTGAGCAGGGCTGCAGGGTGGTGTCAGTACTTGAGGTGGAAGGTTGGGGTAGTATCAGAGGTGAGGGGGGCTGGTGGGTGAAGCTGCCTGAGGGTGGTGTTGGAAGTGAGGGGGGCTGGTGGGTTATGTGTGAACCTGAGGTGGATGCCTGTGCTAGTGTTGGAGGTGGGGGGCTGGTGGGTGTTGTCAGTACTTGAGAGGGCTGCCTGGGGGTGGTGGCAGAGGTGAGGGGGGCTGGTAGTTGGTGTCAGTACTTGAAGTGGTTGCCTGGGGTAGAGTCAGAGATGAGGGGGGCTGGTGGGTGGTGTCAGGACTTGAGGGGCTGTCTGGGCTAGTGTCCGAGGTGAGGGAGTCTGGTGGATAGTGTATGGAACTAAGGAGGATGACTGGGGTGTATTCCGAGGTCAGGTGGGCTGTTGGGTAGTGTGGTGAACGTACTTGAGTGGGCTGCCTAGGGTAGTGTCAGAGGTATGGGGGGGGCTGGTTGGTGATGTCAGTACTTGAGGTGTGTGTGGTGGGAGTAGGGGGAATGGTCGCAGGGGCGCAGCAGTTACTTAAGTTGGACCTTGTGCAGAGTAGCTGAGATGCAGCCATTACTTATGTGGGACTTCACACAGAGTAGCTGGGGTGCAGCCGTTACTTACGAGGAACCTTGCGCATAGTAGCTGGGGTGCTGGATTTTGTGTCAGAGGTGGTCATGGAGCTTTGCAGAAGGTTGGTCTATGACTATGCTTCTAGTTTGCGTTGGGGCATGTTATGGGCGTTCCTCACGCAGCTCTATTCCCTTTGCGGTTTGGTTGAAATGCACGTTTGAATCAATGAATACACGGAACATGCAGATTTCCTTTGCAGAGTCATTCTAGATGTGCAGGATTTGCAGCTAAATGCACCCAATTCCATAAATGTTACTGTATTGGCTTAAACTTGGCCATAACACTTTATCAGTGGTGGCTCATCCACAATGGGGAGGGGGGTGCAAACCCACCAGTAGCCTTGCCCATTATGGAGGAGCCGAGCCAGGCCGGTTTAAACACAGAGCGCTCCCTTAGCTGCTTTCTGCAATTGAGGAATTTTTCCGGTGATGGCTTAAAATTGTGGGATGCAACTTCAGCCCCAGAGTGACAGAAGTTAAAAGGCCATGCAAGGCACTTATTGTGAGAGAAATTTGTGAAATACAGATTGACTACCCCTCTCTTTTAGTCTTGTATGGATCCCAGGTCAGGATTCAGGGCAACCTGTGTATTACATTGACTAGGTAATCGCTTAGTTGAGAGAAATTATGCAACAACTGCAATTTATTACAAAATATCTATCTTTTTAATAGTCATAAAAATATCTTAAAAAACATTTCAGACATGATTATCAATCATACCATTCATTCGTCATACATATATTCTAACAGGGGAGTTCTAAAACTGAGGAAAAAACTTGTGCATAACAGTTGTTCAATGTATGCAATTTAGACATTGGAAAAAGACATTAGATTTTCCTTAGGGAGACTGCTTAGAATATATGTATAATATATGTTAGAATATATGTATGACGAATGAATGGTATGATTGATAATCATGTCTGAAATGTTTTTTAAGATATTTTTATGACTATTAAAAAGATAGATATTTTGTAATAAATTGCAGTTGTTGCGCAATTTCTCTCAACTAAGCGATTACCTAGTCAATGTAATACACAGGTTGCCCTGAATCCTGACCTGGGATCCATACAAGACTAAAAGAGAGGGGTAGTCAATCTGTATTTCACAAATTTCCTTCACAGATCGTCCCTTCCATCAGATTAGACCCCCCGTCAACAAAAAATAGGGATTACCCTTTATTCAAACCTACTTATTGTGAGAGTAAAGCAGGCTGATGGATGAGATCCATTGGAACATTCAGTCCTGTTCATAACATTGTTTTCCAACATGGGTCTAGTGAATGAACGAAAATGGGCCTCTCTCTACTTCACCAAAATGGAAAGGCACTCAGCTGAAGGAGAGGAGAGTTTGCCTTAGAACTGAAAACTGCTGAATGTGCCCAATGCATTTCAAAAGACATGTGTTTCTGCAAATCTTTACTCCATAGACCGATGTGAGGAACTCATGGCGACGAATAAGACAGACACAAGTGATCACAGTTCAAGGGTGTTTATTGAATAATGTCAGTGGTATGTGGGTTGGAAAACCACCTAATCTAAACCTAAATCTAAGATGGGGACAGATGTCGACCATCAAATGATAATGAGGCAGTCTTAGTGGTGTCAAGTCAAATAAAAAGGCTTATTCTAAAAAAAAAAGTTTCCAATTCCTTACACTAATTACAAAAGGTGAGGGGGTTAAGTTTCAAGAAAGAAAGGAATGTTCTCAAATGATATGTGAGGAGGCGGTATCCTGGGTCTCCCTTGCCATGTTTTGAGCCCGGGGTAAGGTGGAATGGGGAATTGGTGGAGCACAGTACATTCTCAGGCTTCTTTAGCATGAGGCAACAGTTCCAATGGCAGTTCTCAGGACCATCGTTGGCCAAGTCTTGTTTCCTTAGAAAGTCTCTTGCCTTCGGGATTGACGTGTTCAGATAACCAAAAACAAAAGTTTCTTTAACAAATTAAAGTTTGCTCCCAATATTCGCTGGCTGATGGTTTACCCTGGGTCCCCTTCTTCTGGCCTGACACTTGTCAATCGTACTCCAAAGTTCAAATCCGGTGATGGCCTCCCCCCTGGGTCTTTTCGACTGACGCTTCTCAAATGTAATCCAGAAATCTTAATGTCTTTGTCAAGCAATTCAGCGGATCTCCCTTTTGTGGGTTCACTTTAACGCTCTGTTTCTCTGGACCTTTTGAAAACTTTCTACTGGTTTCAAATGTTTGCGGGATTCACGTCCCCTATCTTCATTCACCATTCGGGACACACTTCCTTTGTTTTTAGCCAACTTACAGATCAAAGCCTTTCGATTATACAGGGCTTTCGCTCGACCCTCACATATGACCACTTTGAGTTCCTTTGGTAGCCTTCCCATGGCCCTCTTGTTATGGAAGTTTCTCTCATATGTGGCTTGATCAGAGTCTCTCAAATTAGCACCCTTGTGGTGCTGCTTTCCCTCTGCTGCTGGTCTCCCCTTCCCATTCTTAACAGTTCATTCAAAGTTCAGTAAGGCTTTGTTTCAAAGCTTGCCACTTCAGCGATTGTCACTTAACTCTTATTGGTTCTCCCTTCAACTCACTGGCTGTGATGAAGTGCTTGGCTTCTGGGCTTCTCTGAAGTCAAGGCCGGCCCCACAAGTGCTGGAGTCCCCTCTTCTCTGTATTAACAGCAGAGGCTTGCCCTGTGTACCGTTGATATCTGCAGCAGGACACTTGTGCCATTGTTCGCTGTATTAAATTCTCCTCCATGAAGGTTCCGCAGTCTTGGGTCAAAAAGGGCAAGGTCACTCTTCTCGCCTCCCTCTCGTTTCTCGCCACCTTTCTCCTTCTCTTGAACTGCTGTGTAGTAGCCATCTCAACATACTGTCTGCTGTGTTCGCCTTTCTCATACTGTGCGCTCTGACTCCACCTTTTATCCCTGTAGGTGAGGGAAAGGGTCATCAGATGTGTGTGATTCTGATCAATTGCCTTACTTTGCCTGACCCTGGTATTGGGACATGTCAGGTAAGCATCTCCAGTGTTAGTGCGTTGTCTGTTGTGTTGAGCAAAAGTGTTTGTGGTGGAAAAGGGGGGTCGTTTTTTGGAATGTCCAAAGAGAGGATGAGGAAAATGTGCTAAAGGAAGGGGTTACCTAGTCTCGCCCGTCCGTGTCCCACTCCCACTCCCTGGGGACCCCTCATCCAGGGGATCCTCCCTCACTGGTCCACCCCCAGGAAGTGGATGCAATAGCGATGGTCGTGTCCTGGCCACCTGGATGACAGATATCCGGGGACTAGCCAGGCAGACATCTTCAGGTCTCTCACACTGGGAAAAGGCAGCACAATTTGGCTGAAAAAGACAGATAGCAGCATGTTACATTGAAGTTATGCAATACAAGACTGTGATCTGAAAATCTAAGTGAAGCCAAGTGACATTTCATTGACACAAACAAAAATACTTACTGTCCAACAAAGAAACCGACATTAAATGGAAAGGATTATTTGGAGTTTTAAAATGGATATCGGTTTCCCAGGTTAATCTGTGGCCTATGTGTGAACAATACAGAAGGGACTCATGTATTTTCAACTATTATATTAATGAAATACCTTACACATGGACAAAAGGTGCAGAGACAGTCTTTCAGGACTGTCAGGTCCCCAATAAACTGCCTCTCAGAGAATCCTAATGGAGACTGTGTATAAACACAAAACATAGATAAGCAAATGTCCAAGTCATGTGACTTTGGAAAATATTAAACTGTTAGGAGATGATCTGAATGTGAAACAGCAGGCTTCTATATTAATGTCTTGCCATTCAAATAATATGCTACAACGGGGATCATTCAGGACTCATTTTGAAGATCACCATAATTTCTATGTAAATATTAATATATGCAATGTGTGTAATTTGTGTTAGAGATGAAAATTAGTTTGTGACACTCCTATAAATCAGAGAAATCCGAAACTTGGCGAGCTGATAGAAAGTAAAATTACTGTGTGTTTTATGAAGTTTGATGTTGATAACTATTTCAGCTCATGAATAAACTACGGGAAATGATGGATCCCCTCAGGAAGGTTGTGTCTCGATCAAATTAGTACCCACAGATCCATCATAACTCATAGAATCCAAAAATATATACTTTGGTAAAGCTATCTGAAAATTGAAAAAAGTTGTCATGTTGTGACTTTCTGAGAAAACAAACATGTCACTTGTCATTTTAAAATGATGCATTTCTCTCCTGCCCTCATTATCCATAATCCCGACCTCCTAAACCTCTCCCTATTGGCTGGCAGGTGCCAGATTGATGGGAGGGAAAGGAAAATGAATGTCCAAAGCGTGGGAATATTCAGAATGTGGATGCGTCATGAGTACTGTATAATAGCAATTTCCTATCTACAAAGGGACAATGAGGGAAAACCAGGGGAAAAAAAGGAAAAACAACATTTATAGAGCCAAGCCCAGAGAGATAGAGAGACAAAAGGACAGAAGGACAAAAGGACAGAAGGACAAAAGGACAGAGAGCGAAAAGGAGACCCCTAGACACTTGCTGGTGACTTCTGCTTAGAAAACCCGGGAGACATATCTGAGAAAGGACCGTGGTTGGTGAGACCTTGCTGTTAATAGAGACCGGAGGTGTGAGCTGCCTACCTGTTACCAAAAGAGTTTCCTAATTCTGGCAGGCCTCCTGAGCTAAGAACAGAGTTCTCCTAAGTAGGTTGATGTCTCCCAAAGCCATGCATTGTGTGGGGAAATACCTGAATTAATCCTTTCCAATTAATTGCGGGTGGGGAGAGAAACTGTGTAGACCCTTAACATATTTAAGTAAAATTAATGTAATGAATTAACCTATAGAAAAGATTACGGCATACATCTTGTTAACATTCTAAATTAACACATCTTGTTCCGACTGTTTTATACCAAATACAGCTAATAAAATAATTGGGCAAGCCTATTTTTATGTTACCCCTGTTTTCCTTACAGAAGAGGGGTGGCCTTGATTCCAAAATAAGAATCCCAAAGCCCTGCATTCCCTTTGAATGTAGTGTGTTTGCAAACAAAATGTCCCTTTTATTACAAAACCAGAATCCCAAAGCCCTGCATTTCATTTGAATGTGTGTTACAAAACAAATGTTCCCATTGAGTTAATTTCCCAAACGTTACCTTGCAAAATAAAAGCCAAACAAAATTCCCAATATATTCCTACTCCCTGTGCCGTGCCTTCAAAACCAAAGAAGTCACATATAGCTGATGCACTGGGGAGGGGTGCTGAGAGAAAAGAGCATTGCGATAAATAAACCTATGACTGTGTGTTTATAAATATTTCCTATGTGTTAATGTGCAGAGAGATACCACATTTGTTCTGATTTGAAATGTAATCTGTGTTGTTGTTGCAATTGAAAGTTTATTAATAAATGCATGTAAGTCTATAAATGCAAGTAAATTCTATATTTGAATATTGTGCTGTGCAACAGAGTTGGTGGCTGGTGATTGTGGTGAAGCTATTATCAATTGTGTATATTTAAATACAAATATATTATTATTTCTATACTACAGCTTGCTTCCTTGATTATTGGTGACACAGGGGGTACAAGCAGACTTGTAAAATACAGGTTGGAAACATGACCAAGTTTGAATTTGCTAAGTGCTTTGTTGTGCAAGAACTTGATTGGGGGTCCGAGGGACTACCCGAGCTGAGGGTGACCGTCCAATAAAATTTGAAAAATTGGGGGCTTGTGCCGGGAATCGTTTGAGATTTATGACTTTTGACTTTTGCACTTGCAGCAGACAAGTCATTTGGTTTAATGACATTGCAGTGGATAAAAAGTTGTGTTAGCATTGTTAAGGTGCCACTCAGACTTGAACCCTGGATTCTAGGGTGGTGTATAGGGAAAAACATAAGATTGAACAATATTGATTTTAACTTGTCATTGTGAGTGGAAACTAAGCAGGAACAGGGTGAGATTTTGCCCCTGCATAGAGAGTATATAGGCTTGCAGAACACATTTTGAAATAAACTCCATATAAATCAATGTTGCCAGGAAGCACCTCCTATCCCAATTATTATTAAAGGTGAATGGTTGGAGGAAGAACATGAAATGTGGCAAGCAAGAATGATACAGGAGTTTAGCTCTGTAAACACTAACATGTGGCAGGATACTGGTCTGTTTCATCAACCTCTAACAGACTTTTATATGACACAACCTACTAGAGATGATCCGACTAAAATGGCTTAGCTCACAGCTTATATGTACTTTCATTTGTTGGTAGCGGAAGAACAACATCAGCAAAACAAAGCACAACAGATTTAAAACAAGAGAGCATCATTGAGCAGTTCAAAAATGAGTTAAAAACACAACAACAAGAAAATGCAGAGCGTGAAATGACATTTCCTGCACTGCAAGATGAGCACAAAGAGTGTGCAGAAAATCTGAGTGCAGTGCAACACAAGCTAATTGACCAGGCTGCTTGTAATAGAGTCTTTTTGGAGGACATTATCACATTCCAATCACAAATAAGACAATTGAAAACTGAAAATAGTCAATTAATTATCAAAGGGATTGAGTTCCAAGGTGATTTTGATTGAGTTCAGATGCACTAGGATCTGAACACCTTGAAACAACAGAAAAATCATTTAAGGAAGGAGAAAGACCTATTGAACCAAGAGAATAATGTTCTTTCTCAGGTGAGCCTCAGTTAAAGATGGATGCAGAGAAAAGTGACTCAGGTTCTCAGGAACTGACTGACACTAGGTGAGAAAATGCAGAATTAGTGGAGCATGTGAGGAAAGCAGAGGCTGACCTATTGCAGGCAGCACAGTACAGAAATGCGCAAGAGGAAGAGATAAGTCTTTTGAAAATAGGGACCGAGAAAAACAGGTATGAGAGGTTGGCAGATGAAATAGAAAGATGCAAACAGGCTTTGAGGCACCCTGATAAGTCAAGGTATGGAAAAGTGCCCTCCGATCATAGAGTGGAGATCTCTCTACCAGGGACCTCAAGCCAATTAACCACTTCATATGCCCAGAGTGCAGCTGACCACATGAATAACAGTTATCAAGAACAGGGACACATGAGACAACTGGACTTACCCAGGCCTAGTCAAACTGAGCTAGAAAGCCAGTCATTATCTGACATCAATGAGTCCTCACCGTTACCCAGCAGAAGGGTAGGTGGCCGGATCAGTGGGTCCTGGGAAATCAAAAATACCCTAGCGAATACTTCTTAACATGAGAATTCTTATGATGAAAAGATCAGGGAGTTGTACTGGCAGAAAATGAAACTACAAAGGGACCACTTAGTCCACTTTGCAGTAAGAGAAGAGCCAGACTTTCAGCCTAGAAAGAGCATCTTGAAAATCTCCACACATTCAGGGAGATGGGGGAATTTCCCCACCATACATGGAAGGAGGAATGAGGAGGATAAGTAGTCTACTGTGCAAAAAAAGGGGATTACAAGGGAAATGACCTAAAAGTTCACAGCAGCACAAGAGAGAAGAGTCCAAACTCTGTAATCTGGGAGGCTTTCCCAGTCTCATTGAGGTAGGGAGTGCCTAGAGGTCAGACAATGGACCACAAACAGGAGCAGCTGTGAGTCCGAGTGTGAGTGGACTCAGGTGCAGCGGAAAAGGAAGTCTGCCAAACAGAAGAAAGGTCTTGTGAAAGACCCAATTCGACAGATAAAGGGCATAAAGAACTTAATGACTCACTACCAAAAGAATGCAAAATATTCTGTATGGGAGCATTTAGAGCATTATGAACCAATGATGACATCATTTGGAATAAAAAATGATGGGAATTGTATGGAGTTTGTCAAATGGACATTCTCCCCTGAATACTCCAGCTTTGCAGGGCTGGCGGAGCAAGATCACTATAGGTGGCCATCTTGATAACAGATTCTACTCACAGAAACCCACAGTAAGCCTGCAAGGTAGCATACAACCTGCAGTTTGAGGAGGACCACGTGCCTAGAGACTTTGTGCAGAATTTGGAACAAGTTTTTGCCCAGACTGCTAGGCAGGTGAACACCAATATTAGCGAGTTCACCGTAACATATGTTCTTGCACTCCCTAAATATATAATGACTCAATTAATGAGAGACTTTCTTGATCGTAGGACCCTAGATTGGGTGATTGAACAGGCCACCAGAAACTATGAGGCCCAAAAGCACTCCAAAATAAAAGAAACTAGAAATCCTCCAAACCATTCAATACAACTGATGCTGTGAAGGTGGCATAGGTGAACAATACCCCTCCACTGGATTTGGAGATGGGGGGGGACTAAAAATACTCCTTCTGCCAACAGGCAGAATGAAAGGCAGAGGAGACAGTCTGATCCAGCCCAATCAAATGGGAGTCAGGTAGGATACCCGACAAATGACCCTTCTGACCCTGTCCTATATGTAAGCACGAGATACAAAGGTACAGGACCCATACCTGGATATGTATATACTCCCCCGGCATAAGAGGGGGGGTCCAATTAGGTAAATATCATCCCAGGAAACTTCCCTTCAAATGTCCTTCCCGAGGGAAGTAATACTCCACTTTCCAACCTGAACTTCCTCCACAGGTACTCCTCGAACCATAATTTCCAGAATAATTCTCCTCTCTCTCCCCGCTTTTAGGGCAATAGATTCCTGAACCGGGGTGAAGGAAGACCTAGGTTGTAAAATTATGAGGGAAACTTCCAATATCCAAGCTACTTTGGGAGAAGGAACTGTTACTCTTTCCGGGAACAGAAAAGGTATGAATCAAGGCATCCCTACCAACCAGAAAAGGTTGCATAACTGGAGAGAAAGGTCCAACAAATAACCCAAGACCTGTGTCGCATGCTGAGGGCTCAGTGAAACCCTCAACTGGAACCTGCTGCCCAGAATAACCCAACACCTGCGTCTGATACCCCGGGGGGGTGGAGGGGTGACTGGAAGACATTTCTGATAACCAACATGATCATGAGGAGGAGGCCCAGGTGGAGGGGAGATGTACAGCCCTAGAGGAAGTTTCCTTTCCCACTGGAACAAAACCCCTGGAAGCCTCTGAGTCTGAATATGAATATGCTACACCGAACAGCTGGAACCTAAAGAAACGAGGGTAAGTAGGAAAAGTCAAAAGAGAACCCACTTTGTGGAGGAACTCAGGATCAACCCCTTTGAAAGAGAACAATCCGTGGAGGTTTCAGGTAAGGACATCTCTGCTTTCAGGGATGGAGGGATGCCTCCCAAAGAGACATGGGTCCCAAAAGACCCTGATTTTGACTGGGTAAGTATGGAAACAGACCCAGAGTTTATACCCCAACAATGCCAACCAGATGGCCTAAAATCACAGAGGTATCCTCCAACCAAACAGGTTCTGGGAACTCACTCCAGGAAAAGGGGAAAAACAAAGAATTAGGGGATAAAGAGGATTCCCCAACTCCATGTTTGTCTGGATGCCATTTTTTGTTAAAGATTCCCAAGCTCTGACACCAAAAACCATCCAAGATCACACAGTGTTGGAGATCAATATAAAATGTTGACCACCAAGCTGTCACATAAAGAAGATTTTCTTTGCCCCCAGGAGGAGGAAGAAAGAAGATGTTATGCTCCGGTCAAGGTACAGGGTCAGTGTACATTATCAGCTTTGGTGGACACTGGATCCCAAGCCACCCTGATGTTCAAAAAGGCCTTCGGCCAACTAAATTCAGGAAGGGGGAGAGTCACCAAATTCCCCTCACACATCTTCCCGGACAGCTCCAAAACGTCAATGGGAATGATATTTCCATTTAAGGGACCGCAGATCTAGAAATAACAATTGTGTAACTCTGGGTAAAGACCCACTGATAGTTATGACTCGAGAATGCACACCTTGCCCATTGGGGAATAGCCTCCTTCAGAGGTTATCATCCCTTATTGACTGTTTGAACAAGGGCTTCTGGACCCAGGCCTACCGGCCGATCAAACTGAAACAAAGCACAAATTATGTGAGTTTGAATGGCACATGCCATGTGATTGAACAAAGTTCCGAAAAAGTGGAATTTCATTTCCAGAACAATCAGGTCCCAGACTTCACTGTCATCTCTATAGGAGAACAAATTGGTGATGTGGACTCTGCTCAATTCTTGAAAATCAACCTTCCTCCCAGTTTTAAGCAGCATTTGACACTGGAAGGGAATACTCTGAAATGTTATACTAGTCCAAATAAGAAGAAAACCTGGGTCCCATAAGAAAGGATGATGAAAACCGGCTAAAAGTCTGACTGACATTCAGAAAAAGGATGAGCAGTTGTTTTTCCCAATTCAGATAAAGGAGGGGGAAGAGCCTGTTCTTGCCAGAGAACACCTGAATAATGGAAGACACTTCATCAGCGAAGCATTATTCAAGAAACTCCCAAAAGGTCAGAACATTCTACATTTAAGTTGATTGATAAATGGGAATTAGGTCTGGAAACCCCAGATTCCAAATATCGTCTGCCTAGCAGTTGTATGCTAAAAATGTCCATTGGTGACAAAACCATAGAACATAATTGTTGGGTCATGAGAGATGTCGCTTCTTCTTTTTATTTAGGTAGTGAGATTCTCAGCTGATGCACAATCAATTTGCACCTGATTAATTATAAAGCCTGGTCATGACGGAGGGTAACCCCATGCACTTTGACAACAACGAAAAAGCATTCCGGTCAGCTCAATTGCTGCCTTATATGGTTGAAGTTCAAGTGAGAGAAAAGGTCACCATCCCCGGACAGGTGCGACAATGAACAATTCCACTCAAAATTAAGCCAGGACAGAACCTCAAAAATCAGGATGCCTATATACATTTGAATTATTATCTCTAACATCAATGTTTGTATTTACATTCAACAGCCCTAGTCAACCTAGAACACGACACCGTTTGAATATTGTTGAATAACAGAGACCCTCAAAGTATCACTTTGGGCACAGACAAATTATTTGGAATTGGGGGTGATGCCAAACATTATTCTATTGATTTAGGTAATGAAATGATTGGACCAATCCCGAATGACTGCTTCAGTATCAACAGCAGTATCCCTTCAGAAAAGATTTTCACCAAGCAAAGGGCAATTTTGTGGTGTACTCTTCCTGACCATATGGGGTAGAAGAGGTGTCCTGTGACATCAGGAAGGAAAAGATGGTATTCTAAGTCACCAATGACTATCTTGCATCCCTGGAACCTTCAGTCCAGGTCAACACCATACCAAGAGATCTCTCCACCACTGGAGGATACCGCCAAAATCGATAAGCTCAAAGTCTTCCGAGGCTTTAAGCAGATGGTCGAAGTACGGAACAATCTTGATGATGCCTGTGAGATCAAGGAGCAAAGGAGCAAAGACAGAAGCTAAAACAGGTGTTTCTAGATTACCAGAATATCTTTTCAGTGGACTCATATGACTGTGGACGCACAGATATACATTTAACCACCATGCCCACGGACCCCAAGATGGCTCCAGTTTTTGGGAAACAATAGTGGCTACCTCACGCATCCACGAAGTCACTCATAGAGAGTATTAAAAATCTAGAATCCCGTGGTATAATTCGGCCAATCCACAGTACCTTTAACAACCCTGTACTGGAGAGACTCAAACCGAACGTCCGATGGAGACTATGTGAAGACCTGAGAGAGTTGAACAAACATGTCCACATGTCAAGATGGCCACATCCCTATATCAATCAAGGGCTGGCACAGATCCAAGTGTCAAAAGTGTACACAGCCATTGATTCTACCAATGGCTACTGCGCTGTAACCGTGAGTAGGGAAGACAAATGCAAGTTTGCCTTTACATTCAGGGGGCAGCAATACATGTGGACACAAAACCCCTTTGGATACATAAACTCCAGCAATTACTTCAACATCTTTCTGCATAAGACCATGCCCAGTTTCGGCAAAAGGGGAAACCAGGCCTATGTAGGTGATGTCTTAATCAAGAGCTCAACAGTGGAGGAACACATAGCAGAAGTACGCTATGTTCTAACCCAGTTGCAGAAAGCCAGAGCAAAACTGTCCTTCTAGAAAGTACAGTGGTGTAAGACTGCGTGAACTTCTTAGGGCATGAGATCACCCATGAGGGTCTTAGTGACCATGCAAAAAAGGTGGAAGCCTTATTGAAGTTGAAAGACCCTACTACTCTGCAAGAATTAAAAAGCCTTCTTGGACTCACTAATTATAGTAGAATGTTCATTGAAGACTACGCAGGGGTCACTCGACCATTGGTCCATTTATCAAAGGCAGGAGTCAAGTGGGAGTGTTGTCCGGAACAAGCCGAGGCAGTTAAATAACTGAGAAGAAGCCTTTCCCAATCTGCTTGTTTGCTTTACCCCATTGTGAATAAGTAGTTCTTCTTGAAAATAGGCTGTTCAGATACCTGCATAACAGTGGAATCATATCAAAAGCACAACAAGGTCAATAAAGTAATATCATATGCAAGCAAAACTTTGTCCTCTGTGGAGGACAAATAAAATGATTGTGAAAAGGCACTCCAGGCAATGATGATGGCATTCTAAAATTACAGCCCGTTCACCCAGGGAGAGCACATTATTGTGGAGACTACTCACCAGCCCTTGCAATGCTTACAAAGTGACCGAATCCAAGCAGGGAATGTAAATAATTCCCAAATTACTTCCTGAATTCTGTCCATGAAAGGCTTTTCTGTGGAGGTCATATATGTCCAAAACAAGAAGAGTCCTCTCATGCAAGGATTGGATGACTTGCATAAATGTGCTCAAGAAAAAAACTGTCTTGAGGACGAAAGTCTAAAGACCAATGGCAAAATGGAGGCATACCTTACTTCCCTGCACAAAGTCTATGAAGAAGGTATGGGTCAGGGGATACCCACAGTTTATGTGGATGGGTGCTTCTACCACATTGACAATAACAGTGAAACAGTATTAGTGGCTGGCATTGGGGATGCCTGAGTGAATGTTACCCAAGAGCCTTCTCCTGGTTTCAAAATAGATCCCCAAAGTAGTCAGTTGGCAGAGCTGATGGCCATACATCAAGCCATCCTCACTGTAGCACACCACCAACTCAAAGAACTGGTCATAATCACTGACTATGTCAGGAATGGGTTAGTGGAACACCTGGTTAACTGGAGAAATCGAGGCATGCTGTGTGTGAACAATAAACCGCTAAAGCATGGGAAATTAATCTAATCAATTGATGATCTGGTAATCTCTAATCCGATGACCGTCTATTGGAAAAAGATCAGCGGTCACTCCAAAATAGAGGGACCAGATAAAACTGGAAATGACCTGGCTGATCAGCTGGCTAAAACCGGAGCCCTTCATGGGGATTTCATAGAAACTGAAACCCTGTTGGGTGAAATCCAAGTCACTGTAGTCACCAGGTCTCAAACCCATGTCAACAATGAACTCTCAATTGCCCAGAGGAGTAAAGAAACTCCAGATGCAGATTTGATTACTGCACAAAAAGAGGTCCCGATTATTTGTAAATGTTATCAACATGATGAAGACCCCATGAATTTTCCTCTGACAGAATCTGATTATATCGGGAAAGAGGATCTCCGGATTTTGATGTAGTTTTCAAAAATGTACCAAATCCAAGACGGTTTGTTGTTACGGAGATCCCTATCTGGATGTGACCAGTGGGTGGTACCTACCTCATTCCAAAGCCTGATGTTGAGTCACGCCCATGACATGGCTACTGCAGGTCATAGGGGGTTTCATATGACATTAGAAATCTTGCACAAGGTTACATACTGGCCACACATGGGTCAGGACCTCGACATCCACTTAAAGGGACGACTTGTGTGATCTCAATTTCAGCCACGTTCTCTCACACAAAGGGCTCCACTACAGAATAGGGGAATGACACTGCCTTTGTCAGATTTGTAAGTCGATATCAACGGCCAGTGATTGGCTCCTCTAGAGGAAACAAATACATGCTGACGTTAACATGCTTGTTTAACAAGTGGGGTACTTTGTTGATTGTATGCTGTTATGAAATCTAATAAATGAAAAATGTTTAAATAAAGAATGTCTTCTGGCCCCGAATTGTAAGGTGGAGAAAGCTGCCGCACTAATGATAAACCACATCTTCTCTCGTTTTGGCCTCCCATAAAGGACTGAGTGAGACAGAGGAAGTCATTTTACCAGAGATGATGACTAATATGTGGGAGATTCTAGGGGCAAAAAGAAAATTCCACATTGCCTGCCACCCAGCCTTGAGCCGGGGGGTTGAGAGGTAAAATAAGACAATTGTGGACATTTGTAGCGGACTCTGGACGTAATTGGGACATCCGATTAACGCTTGTGCTGATGTCTGTTAGTTCCACAGTATCTTCTACAACAAAAATGCCTCCATTTCAGATCATTACTGGACAAAAGATGGTGCTAGCTCAGCATCTGCTCTGCCGAACTCAAGAACAGACACTGATAAATGCGTCCGCTACTCATGAGTACATTGAAAATGTAAGGAACACCTTCAGTACACTTTTGCGTATGCGCAGCACAACCGAGAAAAGTAAGCAGAAGGAATGAAAACCTACTGTGACCTAAAGACCACCAAGAAGCAGTATGAAGGCCTACATGTACAATTTTCAGAGGAATCAAACCAAGTAGCGAAAGTTCCTTCCCTCTTGGTGCGGTGCTTTTGAAATTGTAGATACAATTTCCCCTGTTGACAATGAGATCTGCATCACTGAAGGAGAAAATACGGAAGAGAAATGGGTCCATATCAATCAGTTATAGAGCTGTCACCCCGAACAAGTTTACGACCAAGTGAGGTGCCCATTGATGATAGAGCTCAGGAATCATGTGTAGAATGAAAGGAAATATTGGAAGCCCAGATAGAGAAGATCACATATGTAAGGCGAGTAAAATAATGAATTCTCTTCAGGGTAAAAAATAATAATGTTTGTCTGGAAAACGTTCCTGTAAGTCAAATACATGTCAATGTGTGGTTTCGATGTATAAGTATGTGACGTTGTTGGTTTTCAAATTGCATGCCCATTTACTGGGGAAATGGGTACTATATAATATACTTAACCTCTCTTTTACTCCTCTCTGCAGACTCAATAACTCCTTTAACTTCACATTCTGGGGGTAGGAGGTCCCAAAGGGAGGGGTTCCATGACCATACCCCAAATTCCAAATAGAGGGATGCAGGCTATGGCGCCACTCCCTTAGGAGGGGAAAAGGAGCAGACAGGCTCCAATGAATGAATAAATAAATAAATAAATAAAAGAGACAGAAGTAAAACCCCACTCTCCCTTGCTCTTTCCTACAAATTGCCCGAGTCAAAGATCCAATGTGTGTGAGGGGATCTGCGCAGTGCAAATTCAGCCCCAGAGTGACAGAAGTGACCCTGTTGTGAGAGTAAAGCTGGCTGATGGGTGAGACCCATTGGAACATGCAGGCCAGTTCAAAACATTGTTTTCCAACATGGGGCCTGGTGAATGAATGAAAATGTGCCTCCCTCAACTTTATCAACATGGAAGGGCACTCAGCTGAAGAAGAGAGTGCATTAGAACTGAAAACTGCTCAATGTGCACAATGCATTCGAAAAGACACGTGTTGTTGCAAATCTTCACTCTGCGGAAAGGGAAAAGACACAATTTGGCTGAGAAAGACGGATAGCAGCGTGTTACATTGAAGTTATGCAATACAAGACTGTGATCTGGAAATCTAAGTGAATCCAAGTGACATTTCATTGACACAAATAAAAATACTTACTGTCCAACAAAGAAACCAATATTAAATGGAAAAGCTTATTTGGAGTTTTAAAATGGACATCTGTTATGCATGTTAAACTGCAGCCTATGTGTGAACAATACACAAGGGACTTGTGTCTTTTTGACTATTATATAAATGAAATACCTTACACATGAACAGAAAGCCCAGAGGCAATTCATAATGTTACGTGTCTTTGTTGTTCTTTCACCACACCTATGAACTCTTCATATGGTCTCTGCGCTCTCTCCTTTCTCTTCCTCTCCCTTAATGGTGGCACACAGTGGGAGGCCCTCCTGACTTCCTTCCACTCCTCGAAGGTCATCATTAATGTTTACCTGAATGGCACCGTCTTGGTCCAAGGCCCTCAGGCCAACCTCCTCCTCTTTGATAGATGCATCCAGCTCCTTATCAATCTCCTTTCCTATCCCGCTGTCCCTTCTCTCCCTTCTTCAGCTTCCTTGCCTCCCCCGCTGCCACTTCTTTGCTACCCTCGTCCTCCTCTTTGGCTGCCTTGCCCTCTCCTCCTACCTCCTCTGTCCACTCTCAGCTCCTTCTACACCTCACCAGAAAGTACCTCTGATTTGTACCCATCCCTGGAAGTCTTTCAAGGATGGCTACCTTCACTACCTTGCCACTCTTAACTCTCGTTCAGCTGTCAAACACTCCTCTGCCATCTGCCGTCTCCTGGAAGAACCTGATCTTGATGTCCTTGGTCTCACTGAGACATGGTTCACGGTCAGCTCTGTCACAAACTTTGAAACTCTCCTCCCTGATGGCTACAAGATCCTCTCTCTGCCAGATGCAACCGTTCCGCTGGGTGTGTAGCCTTGATCTTCCTGGAGTGTATTCCTGCCTATATTATTCCTATGCAGGCCTACTCCTGCTTCGAATGCCTGGTCTGTATGCTTTCTCTCTCCTGGCCACTCTCACACAGTGTCCACTATCTACCGGACACCTGGTGATATTACTCCCTTCCTCTCCGAGTGGGCAGACCTCTATTCCTCCCTCCTGGCCTCAACTACTCAACTCTTTCTCCTTGGAGACTTCAACATCACCTGGAAGCTTCCTGTACTGCCACAGGACTCTTTCACAACCTTTGCAAATCTCTCTCTCTCAATTCTTCTGTCTGACCAAACTCACTATGCAGGGCACATCTTGATGTTTTGATCTCCTCAAACGTCCCGCTCTCTAACCGTCTCAACACTCATCTCTCCTGGGGTGACCACTTTCTCTTCTGCTCTCATCTCTCTCTCTCTACCCCCCAGCCAAGCCAACCCCCACACTGCCACCCACCTTCTCGGTCACTCTTGATCTACTTGCCCCTGTCATGAGGATCCGCATGAAGCCTAAAATAAAGTGCAAGTCCTGGTACGACTCAGACCTTGTCAGCCTTAAACACAAGTGTAGGGTGGCTGAGCGGAAATGGTTGGCATCTTGTACATCCTCTGACAAACTTGCCTGCTGGCTCCAAAGGCAATACTGACTCTCTGCCCTCACTAAGAAAAGAGCTCACATCCAAGCCTGCATCTCTGCGGCATCTAACAACTCGGCTGAACTCTTTAAAATCTGCAAGGAGCTGGCCAATCCTGCTGCACTCTCAACCTCTCCTGTCACTTTCCAGGCCCTCTGTATGGCCCTGGCTTTTCATTTCATCTGTAGAACCCATGACATCGTGTCCACCCTCTCGTCCTCACATGCTTCTCCTTCCACTCTCTCCTCTTCCTCTGGCTCCCCTGCGGTCACCCCCCTCCCTTCTCTGCCTTTCCTCTCTTCACCCCTGACAAGGTTTCTCGACAAGTTTGATCTATGAAACCCGCGTCAAAACAGGTTCTTCCCTGTTCTACCAAAATCATCAAGGACCAAACTGTCACCCTCTCTCAAGCCTTGGCTAACTTCTGCAACCACTGTTTCGCCACTGGAACCTTCCCTTCCCCCCTGAAACACTCTCCTGTGCACCATATTTTCAAGAAACCCGCTGCCAAACAGTCTTGTCTGGCTAACTATCACCCGATCTCCATCACTTCTTTCCCGTACAAACTCCTGGAAAAGCTGGCCATCTCCCAGCTTAATCTTCACATGAAAACTGCTCTCCTGAACATCCGTGAAGATCTGCTCTCTAACCTCGATGCTAATCTCCCTTCTGTCCTCATCTTACTTGATGTCTCTTCTGCCTTTGATACAGTCAACCGTGCCATCCTGCTCAACCGGCTCTGTGATAACCTCGGTATCACTAATCATGCTCTGGCCTGACTGACCTCTTTCCTCTCTGACTGATTCTCCCATTTCCAACTTGGGCCCTTCCTCTCCTCTATCCCTCTCCCTACATGTGGTGTTCCCCAGGGGTCTAACCTTTCTCCCTGTTTGTTCAACCAACACCTGGCACCTCTCGCCCACTGCATTGCTGCTCTCTGCTCCAACTTTCAGTGCTATGCGGATGACACTCAGCTCACTTTCGGGCTCCCCTCTGTCACCTCTTCTACTTCTCCCATCCCGGATTGTTTGTCTGCAATCCAGGAGTGATGTGCCGTCACTGATCTCTGCCTGAATGCCAGTAAGATGGAAATCCTCCACATCGGCACACCTGCTCCTTATTTTCCTGCCACTCTTTGATGTGCCTCCCTTTGCCCTCTTCCTGCTCTCACCTGTGAGGCTAAGAACCTTGGAGTCATCTTTGACTCCACACTCTACTTCTCTCCTCCCATCTTTGACGTCTCTAAGAAGTCAAACTACCAACTGCACCTCCTCAGAGGTATTCTTCCTTTCCTCTCCAACCCTCAGAAGCTCTCTGTCTCCAGAGCTCTGGTTCTCTCTAGGCTTGACTACTGCAACAGCCTCCTTTGAAATCTGCCTGCCTCTACTCTACACCCTCTACAACGCTTCCAGAACAGGATTGCAAGACTTGTGCATTGCCTCAAGCCCAGGTATCAAATCTCTCCAGACCTGAAAATTCTCCAGTGGCTCCTAGTGGCTGCAAGGATCCAATTCAAGACCTTTTGCATTGCCACAAGGTCTTCTAGGACCTGGGACCGCAATACCTCCAGCTCTCTCTTCAGAAATATCTTCCTACTTGAGCTCTTCACTCCTCCACCTCCAACTCCTTGAGGGTCAGGCACTTCTCCAAGCAATGAGTCGGGGGCAGATCTCTCTCCTCGGATGGCGCCTCCCTCTGGAACAGTCTCCCTGCCTCTCTGAAACTGGAGCAGAACCATCTCAGTTTCCGGAATCATCTCAATACTTTCCACTTTGCTTCTGCCTTATCTCTTTTTCAGGCTTGAGAGGATAGCTCAGCAGCAACGTGTTCACCATGGAAGCAAGACGACACGGAGCACCACAGGTTCGATCCCCGTGTCCGCGCTTAGAAACCTCTGGGTATTAAGTACGTTATAAATAACCTATCATATCATATATCATGTCTTGCTCTTCCCTACTGATCTCCTGTCTGATACTGCACTGGTCACCTGGCTACCCTTTAAACTTCGGGCCCATCTGTGCCCGCCCATTTGCACACCTACACTGCCTCCTGGCATCCCTTGTACGTGGGTCTGTATCTGCAACAACAGCTATCTAGAGCTATAGAGTCCTCTTTTTAGGGGCTGTGTGGGTGAGGACAAATATATGCAAAATACACAATATCCCACAAAACAGCTTCCTTCCTTTATGTTGCTAGTGAGTTCTCAAATGCCTCTCGAGATGGCACACCCTTTTACCAAAAATGAGGGCAAGTAACCATTGCCCTCATTTATGGTAAAAGGATGTGACATGAGTATCTCGAGAGGCATTTGAGAACTCACTAGCAACAGAAAGGAAGGAAGCTGTATCTGCAACAATACAGTCCCTTACCTACACTTATCAGACACTTGTCTGCACTTAACCCTTGCAGCCCCACCTCCTGGCCACACTACTTGTTTTTGATCCTGTATTCTGCACTTGCCCTTTCTACCCTTCCCCTGTCAATGTTCCCCTCCCCTCTCCCTTGCACTCATGTGATCTCAATGTCACTAGGCCTAGTAAGATTGCTGTCTTTGTCTCTCTTTGTTTCCCCTCCCTTGCCTTGTTTCACCTTGAAACACTTGTGTATAGGCACGTTATAAATGTCATATCATATCATATCATATCATGTAAAACATATCTTTGTTTTTTTTAAATTATATTTTTCTCAGAATTATGTATGTAGCTCGCTGCTGCAGATTCCCCCACTGAACTGCCAGGCTGTGTATCTGAATTTCTGACCTCTGAGACCTTTGACTGAGTCCCACCCGGAAAACAGCTCTGTTTCAGTTTAATCCAAAGAAATACAACAGTTTTTAGATCAAAATTGTGGAAGGTTCGGATAAGGCAGCCAACAGAACTGATTTTTAGGACTGTCAGGACCCCAATAAACTGCTTCTGAGAGAAACCTATTGCAACTTGAAAGACTTGCATAAACAGGCAACGTATATAAGCAGATGTCCAAGTCATTGACTTTGGCCAAAATGAAACTGTTAGGGGGTAATCTGAATGTGAAACTGGAGGCTTCTTTATTAATATCTTACCATTCATAAACATTGGGACATCTTTTCATTAATAATAGGAGAACTATGCACCGTAATGGGCTCATTCAGGACGCATTTCGAAGATCACCAAAAGCATGTCAGTTATATGTATATATTAACAATAGGCAATGTGTGTAATTTGACATAGAGATGAAAATGTGTTTGAGACACTCCTATAAATCAGATAAATCCAAAGTTTTGTGAGCTGATTGAAAGTAAAATGAATGTCCGTTTTGTGAAGTTTGATGTTGATAACTATTTCAGCTCATGAATAAACCACGAAAAATGATGGCTCTCCCAGGAAAGTCGTGCCGCAATCAAATTAGTGTTCCCAGATCTGTAATAAATTGTAGAATCCAAAAATATATACTTTGTTGTAGCTAACTGAAAATTGCAGAAAGTTGTCATAGTGTGACCTTCTGAGAAAACAAATATGTAACTTAATGTAATTCTGAAATGATGCATTTTTCTCCTACCCTCATTATCCATAATCCAGACCTACTAAACCCCTTGGCCAATAGGGGCCTGATTGGTGGAAGGGAAAGGAAAATGCATGTCCAATCCAAAGTGTGGGAATATTCATAATGTGGATATGTGATGAGTACTATATAATAATATATCCTATCTTCAAAGGGACAGCAAAGAAAAACCAGGGTAAAGAAGGAAGACCAAAAGTGAGAGAGGCAAACCCAGAGAGAGAGAGACAAAAATACAGAAGGACAAAAGGACATAGAGAGAAAAAGAGACCCCTATACACTTGCTGGGGACTTCTGCTGAAACAACTGGGAGCCCTATCTGAGAGCGGTCCGTGTTTGGTGGGACTTTGCAGTAATTAGAGGCCAGAGGTGTGAGCTGCCTACCTGTTACCAAAGAGGGTCCTAATTCTGGCTGGCCTCCTGAGCTAAGAACAGAGTTCTCCTAAGTAAGTAGATATCTCCAAAAGCCATCCATTGTGTGCGGAACTACATGCATTAATCCTTTCCATTTAACTGTGGATAGGCAACGAAAACTGTGTTGATCCTTAGCAAATTTAAATACAATTAATTCAATTAATTCCCCATTAGAAAAGATCACGGAATGATTCTTATTAAGATTCAATATTAACAAATCTCATTCCCAGTGTTTTATAGCCTCTGTAGCCGAGCAAATAATTGGGTTACCCCATTTTCATGTAACCCCTGATTTCCTTACAGAAGAGAGCTGGACTTGATTCCAAAATAAGAATCCCAAAGCCCTGCACTCCCTTTGAATGTAGTGTGCTTCAAAAAAAATATTCCCTTTTATTGCAAAACCAAAATACCAAAACCCTGCATTTCATTTGAATGTGTGTTACAAAACGTATTTTCCCATTGAGATCATTTCCCAAACCTTACCTTTCAAAATAAAAGCCAAACAAAATTCCTAATATATCCCCTCTCCCTGAACCTTGCCTTCAAAACCAAAGTGGTTGAATATAACTGAGGCCTGGGTGAGGGGGGCTGAAAGAAAAGAGCCTTGTGATAAATAAACCCAATACTGTGAGTTTTTAAAGTGTTCCTATATGTTAATGTGCAGAGAGATCCCACATGGGCTCTGATTTGAAATTCAAAGGGCCTCATTACAAGTTTGGAGGTAGCCTTGACAGTAAAACCGGCAGACTGCAGCCAAACTTGCAATATTTTCAGCGCCAGCGAATGGGCAATTACCAGGTCATTCTGGCCCGCCCATTCGCGGGCACCGGAAAAAAGATGCTCCCCATTCACATTCGGCCTCAAAGGGCTGAATGGGAATGGGGAGGTCGAATACACAGGCACCATTTATAACAGTGCCTGTGCATCCGACAATCTGTGCTCGCTGGTGCCTTTCTGTCCCGCAGGTTAGACCTGGCGGGCAGAAAGGCATCCACGAGCACAACTTGTAGTTTGCGGTCTGGGAACTACAGTTCCAGCAAGCTTACCAGTAACTTAGTTTCCGGACCGGCAAACTCATAATGAGGCCCAATGTGTTGCTTTTGAAGTTTATTAAGAAATGCATGTCAGTCTATAAATACAAGTAAATTCCATATGTGATTATTGTGTTGTGCCACAGAGTTGTTGGCTGGTGATTGTGGTGAAGCTATTAGCAATTGTGTACATTTAAATAAAAATATATTATTATTTGTATACACCAGCCTGGGTCCTGGCATATTGGTGACACAGGGGGTACACTCAGAGTGGTTTTATATAGGTTGGAAACCTGACCAAGTTTGAATCTGCTATTTACTTTGTTGTGCGATACCTTGATTGGGGAAGTAAGGAACTCCCTGAGTTGAGGGTGACCGTCCAATAAGCCATGAAAATGTATTAAAGGGAATCGTAGCTTCCTTTTGACAGTTCCTATTTCCCAGTGTGCATTTTCAATGGACCATGCAAGGTCAGGGCTTTTTGCTTTCCCAATCTTGCATGGCCCTTTGGGGATGCAAGCAGAGTAACTTCATCTTCGAGTGTACATGGGGGCACTCCCATTCCTCACTAATGTTTAGAGGGTCTGGGGCAGAGACATAGTAGCACTCTGGCTCATGTGTGCATGTGAAGGAACAAGGAAGTGATGGTGTTATCTGGTGTAGTTATGATGCTGTATCGCACAATAGGTGTCGCTGTCACCAAAGTATTGAAATGCAAGTACAACAATCTCTGAGAGAGAGCAAAAAGAGGAAAGACTGAGCCTTGCTTGCCAGAATGTGGTAATCTGATTGATGTAGAGGTGGATCCAAGTACCCCCAATCAGCGCTCCACCCTCATGATGCTTATATGTTGGGAGCAGCCCATTGAGAAAGCCGTATATGCACTCCTGACAATATAATGGGCATTTGAATGAAATCCCAGAAGAATTGAAAACAAGCAGAAGAGAAAGATTGATGATATCATGCAAAGCAGAGCTGATGTATCCAGAGAAGAGACACGAGGCTGAAGAATGTAAGCATCCTATGAAGATCTAAGGAGGAGGTGTTAAGGTTGAGCAACATTTCGGGCTAGAGATGAAGATGCTCATGCTACACAAACAATGAAGAAAACGTTAAATCATTTTAAAATTGTACAGATGCAGTAACGCAAGTACACAAAGTGTTTTTAAAGGCTGTCTACTTAGGGAATAGATTGCGGCAATATGACAATGTATATGCATAAGAATGTATAGACTATGGGTGTTCCACAATGCACTTTAGCAGAGTTTGGCCCCAGTAACTAGACAAGCTTTTTCAGTGTGGTGCAGTTGGAACATGACTTAATACCAGAGGTAGATTCAAGAACAGCTTGGCTGGCCCAGTACCCCGATGTCAAGTCCATCATGAGCTTAACAGTTCATTCAGTAGCTACAAAACATGTCAAAAGAATAAACTCCTGTTTGAGGTGAGGAGCAAGAACATAGAAGACATCAGGGGCTCATAATTAAATAGCATTTCAAATACTGAAAAGCTCTGAAACATGGTCTCTAGTCACGTGAATGGATGGAAATAGATACTGTGTTGAGCTGTATCGAAACCAAGAGACAGAGTATGCCTCTACTCCCTTTTATTCTCAGGCACAGAGAACATTTCCAAGGCCAGTGTTCAAAGGACTAATTGATTGGCAGACCGCAAGAGCGATGATAGATGACAGGCTAATGAGGTGGGATGCTATGGTTATGACGAGTCAACCAGCACCTGGTTGCCAGCCTGCGTGCTGCTAGCATGTGTGGAATAGTACAGAGGGGTGCAAGGATATTGATATTGATATTTTATTTCAATCGCGCTCGTACACAAGTGTTTCAGAGCATGACAAGGCAAGGGATGGGAACAGGGGAGAACAAAATCAACAATCTTACTAGGCCCAGTGACATTGAGAACGCGCAAGTGCATGGGAGATGGGGAGGGGAAAAGTGCAAGGAAGGGAGGAGAAGTGGACAGTGCAGAGTAAAGGAGAAACAAACAAACAAATAAATAAATAAATAAATAAATTATTGAGTGAAGAAATGAATAAATAAATAAATAAATAAATAAATACATACATAAATAAATAAAGGCAACAAACTATGGTAGTGCAACCGGAAATCGGCTAGTGCTGGGGTTGAAGCAGCAGACAGGGTAGGTCTGATAAGTGCAGGAAGAAAAAGGGGGGGCTGTATGGGTACAGATACAGACCCCAGTGCAAGGGGTGGCCCAGAGGCAGTGTGGGAGTGTGGCAGGGTGAGCAGGTACCTGGGCCCGTAGGACAGAGGGTGGCCAGGTGCACGGTGCCAAGAGAGAACAGATCAGCAAGGAAGTGGGGGAGCAAAGGCAGAAGCAAAGAGGACGGTCTTGAGGTGCTTCCGGAACCAGAGATGGTTCTCCTCAAATTTTAGAGTGGCAGGGAGGCTGTTCCAGAGGGAGGCCCCAGCCGAAGACAGAAATCTACCCCCTGTTCGTTTCTTTGAAAACAACTGACCCTGAGGGAGTTAGAGGTAGAGGAGCAAAGAGCTTGAGAGGGGCGGTATTTGCGGAGGGATAGCTGAAGGTATTTTGGACCCAGTCCCCAGAAAGCCTTGTGAGAAATGCAGAGGGTTTTGAATTTAATCCTTGCATCCACTGGGAGCCAATGGAGAGATTTCAGAGCTGGAGAGGTACGATCACAGGGCTTGAGGCCAAGGGCAAGTCTCGCAGTCCTGTTCTGAATTAGTTGCAGAGGGCAAGTAGAGGCAGGTAGATTTAGAAAGAGGCTGTTACAGTAGTCCAACCTAGAGAGAACCAGAGCTTGGGAGACCATGAGCTTCTGGGGAAGGAGAGGAAATGGAAGAGTAAGGATGCCAACCAATTGTAGAGGGACACGTAATATGGAGCCCTATAGATTGTATAACCAATGGGATGTTGTGGATTTGATGACGTTCATAGTGACTTGCACTAGAGGAGGGCTTAGTTGCACCACCTGATGTTAGAGACCCAATCACCTTCCCAACAAGTATGGAACATATACCTAGATGTTCCTGTTAAGCCAATCACTTTCCCAAGTAGGTTTTTGTAGTTTGCCACATAGTTTTTACTATAAATGTTGTATTTTTTATGAAATTCGTTGAGTGAGAAGATCAAGCGGATGTTCGTTGATGTTCGTTGTAACTCCCTGTTTTAGATCATTGATTTTAAAACAGACGTACTTTGCCGACTTGCTGAGTCAATCTGTTTATTGATGTTTAAGTGCATTCTGCATCTCATCCCTCTCAAAATATTGCTACCTCATCTTAAAGGGCCTAGTGTTGAGTACACAGGTTCACGTGGTAGCAGAAAGGTGATAGATATTAAAAGACCCATCGTTTAGTAGGCTTTTAAGGGTCTCGAAATATCGAGTGTCTTCCACCATTTAGCTGGAGGGACGTGAAGCTCCCTGTAGATAGCGGCCATTAGTAAAAACTCTTGCAAGTCACTGAAGACAGGTGGGATGGGTCCCTCGTTTCACGGAATCCCCTCCCGATTTCTACAGGCAGTTGAGCAGACTGAAGGCTGAAGCAGCTGGTTGAGGAGGAGGCGATCTCGAGGGTCAGAAGCTGAAACAAGAATGGAGAGTAGACTGAGAAAGAGAGCAAACAATGAAGGGCATTGAGTGGGGAAAGTGATAAAGGGATCACTGGGAAAGAGAACCGTGGGGTTGGTAGAGGTATGCTTAGTTTAACATCAAAGAGCATCACAGTTTAAGGTATACAGACTAGTAGCGATCTTTATGATAAGTCTAGAACCCTACCTAAAGGATCTTTAGAAGGAAGTTGTCCTAGAGTCCATGTGGACGTACCTAAGCTACGGACGATCAATGATTGTCAAAGAGGACAATTCATACTCCGATCACAGTCATTATTAGGGGCAGGAATAAGTCACGAGAAGCGGTGACAGAGATTTATGTTGGCCAGCTAGTCTGTCAGTTTTTCTGTTTGTTTGAATATTGTATGTGTTATACATGGTGAGGAAGTGAAGAATCGAAAATGAATAGATTGTGGTAAAAGGCTGAAAATTGATTATTTATTTATTTAATCAACTGATAATGTTCAGTGAATAAGTAGATTGAAGTAAAGTGAAACAGAGGTTTGGAGCTGCGACGATTGGTGCACGCTTGTATTGTATTATTTTTCTGAAAAGTATTTATTTGTATAAAGTAACGATAAGTATTGACAGTCAATTGTGACTAGTCGGCTTGGGAGGATAGCTCAGCTGCAACGTGCTTGCCTTGGAAGCAAGCCGACACGGAGTACCACAGGTTCGATACCCAGGTCCGTGCTTAGAATCCTCTGGGTATTAAGTGCGTTATAAATAACCTACCATATCATATCATATAATGATGGAGGATGTTACTCTGCTTATACACTTGTGCAGACAGCTGCCAAAACATGCAACCAAGCTTAAACAGTACAGTGCAGAATAACAGTGCAGAATGGGTTAAGAGCACGGCAGATAACATGTTCATGCCATGGCCACAAGAGGGATCCCTGTTCAAAGGAGTTTTGCAACACATGATGACATATTTGCATGCAGCGTACACGAGCTAGAAGCCAGAAAAGAGTTTAGCTAGCTTAGAGCTTTTGAAGATGTACCAGGAGGAAAGAGAAGACCTGCCTCCTGAGGACTGGATACTTAACCTGTGTAAAGATGGGCGTGAAGAGCCTTCTGCTCCCCCACCACGCTTGAAGTAAATGACGAAAGTACGAAAGATGAAGGATTATATCCTTTAAGAGAGATAGGACAGTGACAGGGTATAGCACCCGACACATAAATTGCCTGCATTTAGCAGTGATGAGAGTCCCGAAAAGACTCCAGAAAGAGATGCGATCCCTAAAGTCCCACCGGACAAGGAGAAAGGTGAACGACCAGGTATGTACCTAGACATAGAGAGAGAAAAAAAGAAATGGAAAGGAGAGAATGATAAAGCTGATGAAGTAGCACTCACACAGAATGAATGGATGGGTGGTCAGATATTGCTAATACCTGATAGAAAGAGCATTGAGGAAGTAAGGCAATAGAAAGATCAGGATGAGCAACATAAGAAAGACAAGAACGAGATAAACGATTGAAGGCCGACAGAGCTAAAAGAAAGAGTAGACAAAGATGGGAACAACTGTATCAAGATGAACAGTTGAGGAAGCAGGAGAGAGGAGAGGATCAAGGAAAGTATGGCGAAAGACAAAGAGAAGTTGAAGAACGGGACAGGCTAGAAAAAAGAAGAGAATAAGAGGAAGAACAGAAATTAAGAGATACAAGAATGCAAAGATGCAGAGATGAAGAAATCCACAGAGAAAATGAGAGAAGAGAGGTGAAAAGACAGGAAGAGGAAAGGGCCAGAGAGGAAGCAAAGAAACTAAGAGGGTTTGAAAAGGAAATGGAACACAAGAGAAGGCAAAGGGCATGTGACATAGATCGCATAGAGAAATTTTAATGGACTTAATCCAATAGTGGCATGGGAAGACATAGAGGAGTTCTTTCCAATGCAAGAACCAATGGCAGGACCCTCTAGGGTAGATTTAGAAAATCATTTTGATATATGAGCTATTGGAGATAGGAATGAAAGGGCCTATAAGGCGATGAGGACAGAAAGTGAATCGAAAAATAAAGGGAAAGACAATCAATTTGAGGGAACTCAGTCACAAGGCAAAGAAACAGGATTGTTTAATCTCGAGCATAGAGCTTTGTCTTTGGACAAACTAACGTTTAACAGAGATAAGAAAGAGGAAGCACACTAGTTGGGGACAAGAGATGTCAGACGAAGACAGAGTAACCTTCTGTGGGGAAGAGGGTGCTAGTGCATGTGGACCTGAGGGGTGTTCTCCGAGAGAAAGGGAAGTAAGATGGTCGGATCTAGACCTATCTAAATCGAGGTCGCCAGAGCCCCTTGCATGGCCAGACTGACTTAAAGGGCAATCCCATAGTGTGAGGGGGGCTTACCACCTTATGTGAGCAGGCTAAGATCACTACCTGGAAGAAGACAGTGCAGAACCATTGTCCCTGCTATGGACAGGCAGACAATGGGAGATGAGTTTGATTTTGGGATTTCACAGTTCCCGTTATTAGAAAAAAGAGGAGCCAGGCCACCGTATATACCGTGGCCTCAGATGGATTAGGATAATTTAAGGTGTAAACTGCTGAGTTTAACTTTGGTGCTGGAAAATGGATCTATGAATTAGAAAAAATGACACGAGGAAATATGATAGCCATAAGGGGCATTAAGGGTCTTCTAGCAGCTATCCTTGGGGAGAGGGCTGATGACATTTGGTCGAAAGCAGGATACGCGAGTGTCATTGCACATAACACAGCACACAATGGAGCGCTGTTTAATAATTGTAGAGCGGCAATCTGGAAAGTACTTTGAGTACAATGTCGTGATACGTCAGTCATGGGAGCGATAATGGCACAAAAGATGCAGGAAGGGAAGGATCTGCTTGTTTACATTCAGAATTTCCAAGAGCAGTGGTCTTTGGAAACGCAGGAGCCATGGTCTATACCTGCATTCTATCATATATTATTTTATGGACTACCAGACAAGGTACAAGACAGCTTAAGAAGCTAGTGGGTATGGAGGTGAAACCATGGCTAGAAATACAGCTGACCATTGTGCATCATTGCCAATTGTTGCAGGAGAAAAATCTAAAGAGAGACGATGGTAGAAAGCTCAAGGAAGCTAAGCTAGTACATAAGAAGCTATCAAAGTATGCTATAGAAGGGGCGATGTTAACTAGTGGAGAAGGAACAGGATTGCGGCAAACAGTAAGCATGCCGCAGGCGAACAACCAGAGGCACTTCGATCAAGGAGGGAATGGATTCATACCAAGAGGTAGCGGCCGTTTCCATGGAAGAGGAGGCTTTCAGAATAATCAAGGGAACTTTCAGAATAACCAAGGTGAGATTCAGACTATCCCGAATGATAATCAAGGCATGCAGGGAGGGCAAATTAGAAGACTCCCTCCTGTATGTTAGACATGTGGAATGACAGGGCACATAGCGCAAACATGTGGGAGCATAGGGTATGTACAGAATGGGCAGTTCACAGGAAGGGGGGCTACTTCTTCACCTGCATATAGCTCACAAAGTAGGGATGGGTTTGCCCAAGATCAGACAATGTTTTAAGCACAAGCGCTGAGAATGCAAACGGCTTTGCAACCACAGCAAGCACCAATGAATTCACCACAAGGGCAGTCACAGCACGCACCTATGCAGATACAGAAGAGTGCAAACACAGGACAGTTATTGACTCTTAGGATAGGGGGTGTCACTGTTGAGGGTGGGAATCCTTTCACGGGCACAGGAATAAGTATATACCCACAATAGGACAGCTGACTGGGTGACTTAACTTGACTTGATGTGTTCAGTACTATCAGGGACTCCAAATCCTCAAGAACAACCGAATGTTGACGTCACTATAGAAGGCAAATCCTTTTCTTTTTTAGTAGACATGGGTGCAACTCGCTCATGTTTACGAGAGGCAACATTTTCATTATCGGTTAATGCCATGAATGCTCAAGGATTATCAAGAGCTACAAGTAGAGTTCCTTTTATTGAAAAATTGCCAGTCTCTGTAGGAGAATGTGATATGTCTGTTCCATTGTTGTATTCACGATAGACACCAGTTAATATAGTGGGCCGAGATTTAATTATGAAACTAAATATGACGATTTCTTTCACTGGTGAAGGCATAGTGTGATCAACGCCAGGAATACATTTTTTAAACGTAGGCAAACTTATCATGGCATTTACAGGGCAAATAGCCATACGAGGGGTACCACTAGAACCAGAAGTATTTCACTATGGGGTTTGCATTTTGTTAACATGCTTGCCTGGTATCGTGGGTAAGACTATGAGAATACCTGATGAATTTCTTTTTAGGCCAGAGATTACCATGGACGAAGAGAGGTGACTGATTTTTCCCTTAGAATTGCAAGCAGCTATGGTATGAGGAGAATCGGCCATGGTCATAGGTTTTGATGATGACGGCAGATCATGGAGCACAGTGATTGCTATTGGAGAGGGTTATAGATTGATGTCACTCATGAGGACATATTTAGAGAGGATCCATAAAACCATGAAGTGGTGTTTGTAATGGGCATTACATTTTGGGTTAGGGCAGAAAGACGTGAGGTTCAACAGAAAATGATGATAGTGCGACGGCGTCCTTCATTTTTTGATGAAGATATGGCGAAAGTGCCAGTTGCTTTATGGACCACGGGCCCCTATGACGTAGGTCTATTAAAGGGGGTTGGAGAAGTTAAGATTAAACTAAATTTGACCTCGAGCAAGGCAGTATCCCATGTCTTGAGAGGCAGACAAGGGTATTTTTAAAACGATATCCGCCATGATGGATCAAGGCATTTTAGTGACTTCAGAGTCACCATGCAATACCGCAGTGTACCCTATCAAAAAATCTAAGGGGGGGTTGTGGCGTTTGATTCAAGATAT
Organism: Ambystoma mexicanum; assembly: GCF_040938575.1. Taxonomy (NCBI): domain Eukaryota; kingdom Metazoa; phylum Chordata; class Amphibia; order Caudata; family Ambystomatidae; genus Ambystoma; species Ambystoma mexicanum. Next base: position 483,100,340 of record NC_090932.1, on the reverse strand, counting down.
GTGCGCAATTAATCAGATTATAGAGGTTGGGTTTCCTTTAGTTCCCAAACCGGTGAAGATCTTATGTAGTATCCCTGTTGAGGCGTGATTTTTCAGTGTGATTGACTTGAAAAATGTTTTTCTCAAACCTCTTGCATAAAGATTCTCAGGATCTGACGCCCTTTACATTTCGTCAGACTAAGTTGAAAAGCACAAGGCTGCCTCAAGGATATTGTGAGTCTCCATCGATTTTCAATAGAGTCCTACGGATGGACTTAAGCAATAGTGATTTGCCAAGTGTCGTGTTATAATACGCAGATGATATTTTAGTCTGCAGCACATCAGAAGAAGAGTGCAGACGCGACTCAGTTCAGCTAATGATTATACTGGCCGAAAAGGGATAACAAATGGACAAAGAAAAATTACAGTATTGCCAAGAAGAAGTGTTATACATAGGACAGATATTCTCACATGAGGGAAAGAAAGTTACACCTGAACGGGGTGAGGCTCTTTTGAAAACAGTAAAACCGCACACAATAAAGCAAATTAAACTGTTTTTAGGACTGTGCAATTATGTCAGAGCATGGGTATTTGATTATAGTTCTTACACAAGACCATTGTTGCAAGCCCCGAAAAAGGCACAACTAAGTCAGGAAAAGATTGTATGGACATGGAGGAAAGGTTTTATGAGTTAAAAAAGCTAATTTGTACAGATGCAGTTCTAGAGATTCCCAATTATTCTGAGGAAATATATTTATTTTCGCACACGTATAGTACAGTCATGACAGCAGAACTCATACAGAGGACTACGTTGGGGTACAACCCTCTAGCATATTGCAGTGGGATTTTGGACTCAGTAATGAAGGGTCACTTCTGGTGCAAACAATCGTTGGCAGCCGCTGCATTTGCTAATGAGAAGTCTAACAGCATAGTAATGGGGTGTTCCATGACGTTATTTGTTTAACATGCTTTGGTTGCTGTTTTGGAGAAGCCTGGAAGGTACACTGACATCTCAAAGAGCTTCTGCTTATGAGGTGGTTATATCAAATCCAGCAATTAAAATAGTCTGATGTAAAATGGTGAACCCAGCCACGTTTGTAGCAGAACCACAGCATAGGACGCGCAGGCACATAACTGCTCGAATTATGAAGAATTTTATGATGAGATTCAAGGGTGAAAGAAAATGCTCTAGCAGTGGGGGAAATTCTCTTTATTGATGGTTCTTCAAAGATCGATCAAACTATGGGCATAGATACTCAGGTGACGGTGTGGTAAAATACAGGGCTAACAGAGAATTCAAAGTAATGACAAGTGTACGACTACCGTCTTACTTCTCAGCACAGGCTGTAGAATTAGTTGTGTGATTGTTGCACTCGAGAAACACGCAGATCAGGAAGAATGGTGTAAAGTGACTACGCCTACATAACATCACCAGTACACGCAGGGCTAGCACGTTGGAAAAGGAGAGGCTACCTCAGAGCGGACGGCGCTCCAGTACAGCATGCCGCCTTATTGGACAGACTTATTAAAGCACTTTAACTCCCAGTAGCCATCTCAGTAGTTAAGTGCACAGCTCACACTAAAAGAGCAGATTTTATCTTGCGTAGAAACCTAGCCGCAGACAAAGAAACAAAAAGAGTTGCATATTCACCTGATATTACGAGCTTTGATACGCCTGATGCGAAAGAACAAATGGTGGTGATGATGATTGTGAATGAAAGCTTTAACCATTTGTCAAAAACGCAATTGATGAAAGTTCAAGGTGGAGCCCACAGGATGAAAAAGACCTGTGGACATGGAGGGGGTGTTCTTTATCCCCTTCCGAGGCACTGTGGCAAAAGAAAAGTACTGTTAAACCAGTGATGGCTGTAGCTTTGTTAAGGGTGGCATTTGAACAGCTACACTACCCTGCATATGTCAAAAGTGAAAGCCTCGAAGCAACTATTGCAGAGGACTAGTTTGCCCCAAATTTGTTAGAACACGTTGCTTTTTATGTAGTAAATTGCATCGTATGTCAAAAGTTTACTGCTGGGTACACATTGTGAACAGTTAGAGGAGTTATCCCTTGACCAAATGGTCCTTTTCAGCATTTACATATTGATTATTTTGATATGCTGCAGGTCTGTAATGGATATAGGTATATGATAAGTGGAGGTGTGCCCCTTCTGTAGGTGGATTGAGGCCGGTCCATGCACATACCCAGGTGCCACTTGCGCTGTAATGTTTTTAGTCTCAGAAGTATTTCCTAGGTGAGGAATATGTGCGGTATTGAGATCAGATAATGGCCCACATTTTGTGAATGAAGTTTTTGAAAATATATGTTTATTTTTGAGTATTAAGCATAAGTCTTCTTCTGCTTTTCACCTGCAAGCAAATGGGATATGTGAGAGACTCAAAGTTCTGCTCAAAGAGAGGATAGCCAAACTAAAGTTAACATTGAAAAAAGGATGGCTGCATTGCCTGCCTCTTGCATTATATGCATTGAGGAATCAACCAGACTCTGACCATCACCTCACACCCCATGAACTAGTAATGGGGAGGTGAATGAGAACGCCTCTCACTCCTCCATCGAGGACTATAAGTGATGTCCAGACAACACCAGAATTGTTAGGAGATGAGCTACGTGCCTACTTAACATGTATGACCACAAGTATCTCTGTCATTTCAGAACAAGTCATGCAAATGGGGTGTCGGTCTCAGAACACTGCTGAAGACCATACAGCAACCAGATTTGAAAATAATACCTGTACCCAGACTCCTCCCAGGTGACACAGTTTTAATTAGGAAATTCACAAGAAAGTGGCACGAGCCAAGTTTAACGGCACCTTCGTAGTGGAGGACGTTACCCCATCAGCAGTGACGGCACTAGGGAGATGTGCATGGATACACCTGGAATACATTAAAGTCTACGCTGGAGAGAGCACCACAGCCCCACCCAATTCGGAAGCAAGCCACAGAGAAGAAGTTCAGCACGTGCAAACTAGATTGATGACGAGGAAGAAAGATGCAGAGACTGTCAAGTAGACAGAGGGAAAGTATGCACATTGGACTGTGGTTCTTTCAAGACACTCTTTGTAGCTGCTAAACAAGAAGTGAAAAAGCTATTGTTCTTGAGCCACAGGAGTTTGCTGAATGTGGGCTGTGAAGCATTGAGATCCATAAGAAAAAAAAAAAAAAGCCAAATCTCAAATTCCTTTTTGACAACTGGAAGAGGGAGCAGTTCATCGATTCCTTTCTCATGAGTTTCTCTTTGGGGGCACCCATGGTGGTGTCTAATGGCAAGATTCATTGGATATTCTTTGCTTTAATTCTCTTCTTTCTTCGTGCATATCCTGCACTGGTTGGGAGAACTAGTGACATACACGTGTTTCTGAAAGATCCTAAAAATGGTCCTATTGTAAGGAGACTGCTCACAGCTATCATAGAGCAGATCCTCCAGCTACCTGAGTTCTGTACAGAAAGTACAGATGCTCCTCTCGGATGAAGATGCTCACAAACTACTTGGATTGATCTTTTATTTTCTACTTCACAAACATCCTTATCTTGTTGGATGACGTACTAACACTTGTGTATTTCTGAGGGATCCCAGCAATCACCTGCAGTAAATAGGTTGATACATGAGATTCACAAGGAGATTCGTCTACTACCTGAGCACATGAGAAACTTGCCTGATTAAAGTTGTTTTTTTTTCCTTCCTTAAAAGTAATTACAGGCAGAGATGGGTAACACTGACATCAATAATAATAATGTGGCAAACAATGAGGGAACACAGCAACGTGCAAGAAGTCACTGTTGCTGGGGATGGATGTACTGGTACATAATTTACACATGTATTATATTTATCGCCACTCTTTTGGTTCTCACGATGCACACTGTTTATTATGTTGGTCCAAAGAGAGAAGTGGTTCCTGTGTATCTTTCTATGCAGAAGGAAGGTACAGATTTGGCAATTGTGCGAAAGCCAAGGCCCTTTGTGATCGTTCCTGCGCCAGTAGCACATGTAGAGACACCACTGTTACTGACAAGTGTTCCTATGATTCCCCCAGTAAGAAAGAACTATGCGGACATACTTCATGAGATGATTATAAAAGCTGATGAGTCAAGAAGGAGACCTAAGAGAAATACAAGGGAGGATGATCATGACTTGAATGATTATCTAGATAGCACAGCACATTTGGGGAATAACATGTGGTATCAGCGCATCAAAGAGGTAGGAAGGAGAACCTCAGAGGAAGAATGCTATGTGTGTGCACTCCTGCTTTATAGTATGGGTAAGTCTAAGATTTTCACAGCTGTTGAAGTAGATGTCAGACAGCACATTGTCTACCTCACATTGCACTCTGCGGAGCAAGAGGTCAGTTCATGGGCCAAACAGCATCTTTGGCGTGGGCAACAGAATGAACAGCTCCAGATGAAGATGATTATGTTCAAGACACAAAGACAAGAGCCAGGGCACACACCAGAAATCATGTGATAAGATATAAACAATCTGGAGTGAAAGGAGCTGAAATTAGATGGGAAGTAATGAGAGGACTTGAGAGTCTGGGAACATCTTCAGAAGAAATTTGAAGTTGGAAGAACAGAGGCCAAATGCAGATTTGGATATCAGTACTTTCTCCAGACGGATGGAAGGAGTGGTTATTTATGGAGGGTGGGTAGTAATTGGTTGCTATAAACCAACCATTGACCTTGTGGAGAATGAATTCAAACCTTTATGGCCAAGGCTTGCTAAACTACTGACGTGGGTGGAAGACAAAGGAGGACCCTTACAGATAGTGCCCCTGGACAGTGCAAAGCTGTGTTTCAGAAACAATGGCACAAGAAAAGTTGGAGAGAATCAAAATTGTGGTTGAGTCTTTGATGTACCAGGAATGAAGGACGGGACAGAAGTGATAATGGATCACTACTGGGCCAGTGGATCCCAAGCTTATAAGAAGCTACTCGGAAATTGTGGAGGACGATGTTCTATAGTAAATGTCCATTTTACGGCATTGATGATTCCTAAAAGTGACCTGAAATTTGGTGACTTTCCAAAGGCAGATGCGCACCTGAGGAAAAAGAGATCTGCTGAGCTGATAAATTGAAAGAAGAGAGGTAATTATTTCTCAGCTAAGTCAATAGAAGCTTTTAATTCCATTACATATGAACACAGATGATTCAGTAAGACCTCATCGATATTCACGATAATTTTAATTCCAAGGATACAGACAGAAGCAAATACCAAGTGGTTACAGATAACCAGATGGGAATTGTTTCAAACGATTTACACTATTATAAAGAGTTTCATTGCTATCAATGTAGAGTAGAACTGAGAGCCATATGACTGAGGACTCTTCTGAATAGATACGTCCTGGACATGAGTACAGCTACGGATGGAGGTGTTTGTGCCAAAATCAGAGAAACATGTTGCACATTCATACCTTCTCATGATGGCGAGAATGTTACCCTGACAGATGCTATAACGTTGCTGACGAAGTTACATGTGCAGATGTGGACATGTAAGACGTGGAAGACATTGCTGATGACAGCAGGTTTGAATCAGCTTTCTCATGGGTTCCACAATGGTTGGCGGACATGTTCACGTTCCTTGAAGCCCTGATAGTGATGGTTTTGCTTGGATTTTGTATGATCAGGATAATAATCTCACAATGTGAGAAGACTACAAAGAAGGCAGTAGGAATGAAGATCATGATTGATGTTGAATCAAGATAGAAGACTAAGGAACTGACAGATTAAGTTATTAGAGACTGCGTGACGGCCAGCATTCATGCACCTGATGGAACAAAGTTCCTGTACCTGAAGAACCACAAGAAGTAAGTGGGGAGATAGATCTACTGCAGTCTCAATCAATGTTCCCTCTAATTATTTTTCTCTAAGTGCCAAAATGCTTAGGTTTCATGTGCAACTTATTTTCCATGTGCGCAACAAAATTATAAGGTGAGCTACTTTGTGAGCATGCACAGTTGATGAGCTACCATCTCCAAAGAGTTTGGAACAGAATTTCTCCTTCCAAACCACTACAATTCTTTACGAGTCAGTGTAAAAGTCAATCTTGAAACACTTTTTCCAAACATATAGGCTTAAAAAAGAAAACAAAATGTATGTGGTTAAATGGAGAGCTCATCAACCAGTCCAAGACTTCAAGATATGTCCCAGTTCCTTACCAGAAAGACACATGTGCAGAGAAAAAAATGTGTATCTACATAAAAGCTTTGTATAGTCGGGATAGACAATAGGTTTTGATGTGGCTATTCATTTGTCGACACTGCTTAGAGACAATGCAAAAAATGTGTTAAATCATTTGAAGAAAATACTCATGTTTATTACAAAAAAGCAAATATCACTTATCACTGATGATGGCAACTAAAAGGAATGTGTCAGAAAACATGCAAATAGGAATTCATGTGCCACTTTAATGAAGTAATTTAAGGGCCATGTGAACATGCCTCAAAATGTGTGTAAGGATGATAATTGCATTTGAATAACTGCACCACAGAATACGATGATCAGAATTCTTGGGCCTCTGCTTGCTATCCACATTACGTGGTCCTGTGAGTTGTGACATTTGCCTAAAACCAGCCGTACAGCTAAGAGGCATATACACGATCCATTGGTACTCCTTCAAAACAGGACAATGTGCCCAACACAAACGGGAAACCATGAACATATAGGAACCTACCCCCTACTTCTACCCACAATGTTCCACTGATATGTATTAAAATCAGTGACCCGCAGAGCAGTGGCATTGGTAGAAACTCAAATAATACTACTGCCCAATCTCAAGAGGAATTTTAAGAGGAAAGAACATATTTTAATAAACATGAAATATCCCTACTGGCAAAGCTAATTACTTTCTTACTCCCTGAAAAATCATTTGAGTAGGAGTAGGGAGTAACATCATATCAGAGCCCTCCTTGTAACCCTGACATAGGAAGTGATATCTGTAACACAAGCGTGTTCCCGGCCAGACTAAATTTATGGTATTATTTAAATAGCTGTCAGTACATATTCCACTGATAGTTTAAACAGAACAAAGCAGACAATTATTCATGTGTATTTTTATACCTCATCAATCAGAAAATCCTAAAACATGGTACAAAAATATGCAAACAGTTGTTTTTTTGGTGTTTTCTTATTTATAGTAGAAAAAAAACGTTTTGCCCAAAGATAGGCTACACATATGAACAATAGTTACACAAATGGACAAAAAGGGAACAAAATCATACACAAATACATAAGTGATATGACAGGATACATAAAACAGTTTACAATTTTGAACAGTCTTTCTCACCACAGCCTAGACACAATTCGACTACAGTCTTACAGAGGTTTTATCTGGAGCACTGTTGAAGAAAATCACATATATTTGCCTTTTAAGTCAATAGCAGCAATTGTCATAGGTACAACAGATTCAGTGCTTTCTTCTTTAACTAGGGACCCCTCTTATGAAATTCGCTGTCATCAGTTGGACAAGATACATGGGGATGCTAGAGGCAATAAAAGCCAACACATTATTACATTGAAAAGCCCTCAGCAGCTGAGCAGAGAAAGAAACCGAAGGTACGGTTTCCTAGACTGTTCCTAGAGTATCCTATCCTTCAGAAAACACTCACAGATTGTGTTAAAAGCATTCTTGTAATCTGAATATCTGTTGCCCTAATACTATAAATAAATAATGGCAGGCATAGTCCATACCCATTACCCCTTGCAGGCTAGGTAAAGGATATTGCAAGCACTCTGCTTATAAAGTAGACATGACATTTGCCTACTCAAAATCCTTAGAGGGAAAATTAATATTTAAGTTTTAGAATGCTTTAACTTGCATGGGGACCGCATCAAAGTGCTTCTGTGACATATGTACAAAGAATAGGACTCATGGGATGAGGTTACACATTCAAGTAGCCTGGTTACTTACACCCAGTATCTAATATTTGAGCTGACAATTGGGCTACATAGTCTGGGTTACGCTTTGCTAAGGCGCCATGAGTAACAAAAATTCTTGTGCTTAAACATCATTCATATTCGAAACATTAAACAGGTGGATGTAGGTACAAGTCTGGTAACCATTTGCAGAGCCAAGGTAGGCAGAGACAAGGTTGTCTGGTAATATATCTGAATGAGGCCTGGTGTGGAAGTTTGTGTCATAAGCTATATGTGTGGTAGAGTCAAGTATAGGAGTCATGGGTGTGGAAATCGAGATAATATTGTGACCCCAATCGCATTGTTTAAATGTATGTTGGCCTACGCCAAGCTGTCTAAAGAATATTATGAACATAGGTTCCGCGGCAAGGTCTTGACCTTAATGTATAGTGAAAGCTGCCATCTTGGATTTAGCCGCCATTTTAGGTACTCTTGCCGTGTGAAAGTCACCTCGAATCACAAAATGGAGGCCGAATGACATTTCGAGTAAGACTTCGGCTATGGTGACCTCCGCACACGTGAATGAATAATATGTCCGCAGGCTACCTGTTAGGGTCATGAACTAAGACCCTGTCCTCTGTTTAACCTAGGTGTAAATATGTAACTGTATCAGCGGAACCGATCTAATATATGGAAATTGCATGTTCGACCTGGCTACGAACCCTAGCCGTTGTTCCAAGAATGGTTAACTTACAAGAGGGCTGGCCAATGCAGTACAAAATGTATAAAAACCCGAGCATCCCGATGATCGGTCTCTCCCACTTTCAGTGCGAACCTAACGTTGAAGGTTCGTCTGTTAGTCAGAGGGCCGAATAGCTATTCGCATGTCAATTGACTTTGGTAACTTTGTAACTTTGAAATAAAGCGCTTTGTATGTCCTTTGCAACCTGTGTTGGTGTGTTTCCTTTTGGGCTTCCCGGCCTCATGTCAATTTCTTTGGTTCCACAGTTGGCGCCCGAATAGGGACCCTCAAGATTGATGCCGGATCATTGAAGGTTGACGCAGACTATCGAATCGGGATCGGACGGTGTGATTCTGCGGGCCCGACCGATCGAGACGCGATACCTCGGCAGCGCTGCACGATCCGATCCTTGGGCGATAGTCGTGCGGTCTGACACGGCATCTTGACGAGGGTCCAATTCCGAGGCGGGCAGATTTGCCGAAACCACCGAACGCAGGTAAAATTTGTTAGTTGAAGTCCTTTGTAAACCGTACGGTCCTCCTTAGGTTTGGTCAGGTGCAGTCGTGACCCGGCTCTTAATTTAACCCTGACAATTTGAATTTGGAGTATTGTATCTGCAGACACAATGATTGACCAGGTAACACCAATTCTTTGAGAAATGCCTGGGAAATTGTCTAGCTGCTTTAGGGCTCTGTTCCGCAGCGATCGACAATCTTTGGAATTTGGCCGTCCGGCACCACAGGAGGGGTCGCCGGCGTGTACTATGTACTGTAAGTATGGCATTGGTAGTAATGTATTTAATGACATTTGGCACAGACAGACCAGAAATGCCTCCGAATTTCAGTGGCCAATCAATGGTAGTTTTGAGATCCCCCGTATTGAATACTTAGAATCGATCTTGCTTAAAAAGAAGGCTAGGCCAGCAGCCATTGATGTGTTACAAAATTGGAAAAAGGAAGCATTACAGCAGCTTAAAAGTAGGGATAAACATGCACAACGTCATAAAACGAATGCCGAAAAGGCATTGTTGTATGACAAGGAAAAACGATTAGATGAAACCCAGAAGATGGATAGAGCTTTCTCGCTCGAGGTCCAGAAAATTTACCCCTTTAAAGATTTCCATGTTTACGAGGAGTTTATTGAGAAAATATTAAACGAACGGAGGCCTGATTCTTCAGCGCCACCTCCGTATGCTCCCGTTGTGGGCACCTTGCCCGTTCCTGCTATTGCTCCTATCGTTATTCCTACTCCTCCTGCGCAGCCTACTGCCCCTAGTTCTTTGGTTGTCGCTCCTCTGTCTATTTCGTCTATTACATTACCTCTTTCCCCTGCACCCTTGTTAGGTTCACCTACACCTCCGATTCTGGGGAGTCCCGTGTTCACTAAATCAGATCCCGGTGCAGGGTCGAAAAATTGTGACTCGTAGTACTGTTCCTGCGGGCAGGAAACAGGAACTATTTGCTTGGGCTAAACATTGCATGGAAAAAGGTGATCAAACTGATGTACTTTCAACATTATCTAATTTGCACGATTTTCCCGAGAAAAACGTTTTTATTAAAGGACTGGGGATTCATTTAGGTGTAATGTGGGGTAGATTGCAGATTTCGGATCTCCCACAAGGGGTGAGAGATCTGAATGCCTTGGTACTTTCGAGGGATACAGAGCAGAAAGTATATGGACATGTTGACAGATTGTTTGAGTTTAGGAGGGATTTTGAAAGGTTACAAAACGAGGATGATGAGGACGACAGGATGTATGCACAGAAACGGTTCCTTTCGTGCCGAAGTTCAGAACCTGAGGAAGTACGAATTTGTACCAAAGACGCGATTCGATGGATCTCGGATTCATCGATACCGCCAGATGAGGTGTATGACACATATAGTCAATACACGGTAGAGATGCAAAGGAAGGTAATCCAAGTGATGGTACAGCACTTACAGGAGGAATGTATAAAGAAGAAGGTTGGTTGCCCCATAGAGTTATTGGGTATTTGTAAAAGAGCTTTTTCGCCCGACACTTCTACAGCTGCTTTAGCGCTCGATCTGGCCTTATTGCTCAGTAAGCGGTCGGAGGTCCCTATATCTCAGTTGCCTATGAGGGAGGTCCCTCCGACCCTTGTCCCGAAATTAGAAATCCCCGCCAACGCGGCGACTGGTGCTGCCGCGGTGGATATCCCTGCACATTACGTATCACAGTTTGTTCACGTCCCGTTCTCTCGACAGGAAGTGAACACGATTAGACAATTAGTCCCTGATATCAGGAAGACACAGAGTCGGGGAAGAGGTTGTTTGCGGACAAATTTGTGCGTGGATTGTTGCCCGACATCCAGTCACAAATTATGTCCTCAGAGAGCGCTTGGCAGGCAAAATCTCAGTTAGAGGTCTTGCATATGGCTCAGTATTACGAGAATCGGGTTAATAATGAAAAAGAGAAAATCGAAAAAAGAAGGGGTGACCTAAAGACTAAGGTATTGTTGCAGCAAATTGTCAGAGACCCCAGAGGAGGTACGACACAGACTAGAGGTCAGTACATTCCAAGAGGAAATACTCCTCCAAATTCTATAAATATTAATCAGTGTGCTTATTGCCGCCAGGAAGGTCACTGGCGAGCATAGTGCCCTGCCCTTCGTCAGAGGTCAGGAGGCACATTTGGAGGTATGGGTAGGCGACCAAGGGGCCGCCCCGGAGCAGGGGGCCCTGATAGGGGTCAGCTTCTACAAGATCCCCAGCAACCTTTTTCACGGGAAAATCAGACTCTGAGTATGGACTCGAGAAATATATTTGATCACCCTTTCGCCGTCTATCTTTTTGAGGAACTTCCCTTTGATGAAGTTCTGCCTTATTAGGATTGCCCGAAGCAGCGTTTGGAACCTTTACCTATTCCCGTTATTCGGAAGGGCCCCTATGTTGAATTATTGGTGGGGAATAGGAAACATCAGTTCTTGATCGACACTGGAGCACAAAAGTGCTCCATCGACCATTCGAGGGTTCCAAACATCCCACTGTCAGGGCAAACAAACGTCTCTATAGGGTTCTCTGGCATACCAACTGTTTGTCCGGTTTCTGCACCGGTATCCGTTTCTTTGGGTCCTTTTACAGACCAGTGCCCTTTTCTTTTTACTTCAAACTGTGGAGAAAATTTGCTGGGGTTGAATTTGTTGAAGAAACTGAATGCAGTGATTCATTGTTCCCCTGACGGAATAAGATTAACAGTTTCACCACAGCAACCCTTTAACTCCCAATACTTGACCCGACCTCTACCTTCCGAATTTGACATTGTCCCAGAATGTTTGTGGGCGATAGACGATAATGATGTCGGGATATTGCACATCGATCCTGTTATATTGTTGTTTGTTCATTTAGCTGAAAATGGTCACAAAGCTTCACTTAAGTAATTTCAATATTGTTGTCAGGAGGTTGCCTATCTAGGCTACCTCCTGTCAAAGGAGGGGAGAAGATTGACACCTGAACGAATAAAACACATTTCTGGCATGTCTGTCCCAAAAACACAGAAGGAAGTCAGAGCCCTGATAGGGATGGCGTCCTACTGTAGACTGTGGATCCTGAACTTTGCCCTAGTGGTAAAACCGATGTTGGCTTTGACGAAGAAGGGCATTTCTCTGCCATCGCCATGGGAATCGGAACATCAACGATCATTTGAGCTTCTCAAAGCCGCGCTGTGTTCAGCACCGGTTCTGGGTACACCAAATTACGATAAGGCCTTTGTGTTGTTTGTGCATGAATGTAATGGATGTGCTTTGTCTGTGTTAACACAGGAACATGGAGGGAAGAATAGGCCGTGCGGCTATTATTCCTCCGCCCTCGATCCTGTTGCATGCGCTTTGCCGCGATGTCTGCGCGCTGTTGCTGCTGCCGCTGCGTCTGTAAAACAGAGTGAGGGGATGGTCCTAGGCCACGATTTAATTTTGATGGTACCTCACTCTGTCGATATTCTATTGAATAAAACTCATACACAACACCTTACTTCTGCCCGGTTGACCAGGTACGAATTAGTTTTATTTGCTCCTCATATCCAAATTAAAAGGTGTTGTGTTCTCAATCCGGCTGAACTTTTGCCTCTCCCGCAAACTACTGCTTGCGGCGATGACGGATCACATGACTGCCTGTACGCCACCGAACAAGAAACAAAGGGCAGAATAGACCTTTCAGATACTCCTTTGGAGAATGCGGAAGGGGAGCTGTTTTGTGATGGCTCCTGTTTTAAACTTCCGAATGGCACATCTACAGCTGCTTATGCAGTTACTACTTTGAATAAGATTGTAGAAACTAAAAGGATTCCGCATAACTCCGCGCAGGCCGCAGAGATTATAGCGTTGACCCGCGCTTGTGAGCTCTCCCAAGGGCATAGAGTTAACATTTATACGGATAGTCAGTACGCCTTTGGGGTGGCTCACAACTTCGGAAAACTGTGGTCGGAAAGAGGGTTTCTGACCTCACATGGGACCAAGATTCAGCATGGCCCCTTAATAGTACAACTACTCTCAGCACTCTCACTCCCTGAACAACTAGTGATCATGAAATGTGCAGCACATCGGAAGGTCATAGACGATGTGGGCAAGGGAAATGCTTTTGCAGATTCGATAGCTAGACAAACAGCCACAAACCTTAGCACAGACATGTATACCTCGAGGGAAGTGAGAGATGGTTGTATAATAGATGAAGGCAATGGGTCTGTGCGAGATATTCAGACTGATGCCTCTGTTGAAGAATCTAGGAAATGGGCTGAAGGCATGGGGAAATTGGATGACGAAGGGTGTTGGGTGGACGCATCTGACGGGAAATGGTTGCTTCCTGATTCTTATGTATTAGCAATGGTCACAATGGCACACGGTCCAACACATGTGTGTGCCCAGCAAATTGCGGAGATATTACTTTGAAACCATTCACCTTGATTTTATTGAAATGGAGCGATGTAATAATTTGAAATATGTTCTTGTTATCATTTGTGCTTTTAGCAAATGGGTCGAGGCTTTCCCCGTCAAAGATGCTACCGCCATGACCACCGCAAAGATCTTGGTAAAAGACTATTTTCCTCGATTTGGGCTCCCGAGGATAATTTGGTCGGACAACGGCCCCCACTTCATCGCAGCTGTAATATTGCAAATATGTGTTGCCTTAGGGATTGAGAAACGTTTTCATTCAGCTAGGCACCCTCAAAGTGCGGGGTTGGTAGAAAGACACAACGGTATTTTAAAAAACAAACTTGCAAAAACATGTGCCGACACTAAATTAAAATGGCCAGATGCTTTACCCATTGTATTGTTAGCTATGCGCACCACACCCCAGACTAGAACTGGGCTTTCTCCATTCGAGGTAGTAATGGGAAGGCCTGCTAATATTTGGGGTCTCCCTAAACCTAAAGCCCTGAGGGATGTGGAGAATGTATTGTTCGTAGATTATTGTAATCAATTGACTAAAAACCTGTATTTCATTTACCACCAGGTGAATGCCGCCTTACCTGTACGGTTTACGGGCCCAGGACACAATATATTGCCCGGCAGCTGGATCCTGGTAAAGGCCTACGAAAGGTCTTCCTGTCTCGCGCCTCGCTGGCGGGGACCCTACCAGGTTTTATTGGTCACCAGGACGGCAGTGCGGGTGGCAGGAAAGAAGAACTGGGTACATGCAACGCATGTGAAGAAGATCCCTCACCCGACGCCACACGTTACAGAAGAAACAGAACCCCTTGCTGATGCTACGATCTCTGATCTCGGAGTAGCAGGCAGCGTTGTGAGTGCGTCGGAGAAGTTCTCTGAGCCTGAGGAGCTTGGGGAGCCGTCCATTTTGTCTCCGCACTCCCTTGATCAATCACTTCCGGAAAACCTTGTTTCGAGCTCTGCGACTTCCGTCGCTACTGATACGACGCTCCCCTCAGGGAGCGACGATACTTTGCTTTCGGATTCAATAAACTTGGGTACCATCCGGTACAACCTTCGACCATGCAAATAAAATCGCCGCACGAGTATCGTGCATCTGGAAGAAAAAGGAGTGATCGAAATACTATTGTCTTTCCTTTTTTTGGAACAAAGGAAAACGTGGGTTCTGTTGGCTAGGGTTGGGAAGGACTAAGAAGTCGCGCGGCCGAAGTGCCGCCAGCAACGAACATTGGGGTCGTCGATCGGGATAACCATGATGCCTGCCGCCTTCACCGTTGCTCCTCGTATTGAACTATTAGATAAGGAGGTGACCAATTTGAACAATGGACAATGTGCCTGGGCCCTGAAAACGTACTGTTGTGTTCTTGTTTTGATTATTGTTAGTTTTGCAACTGCTGCCGTGGGACTTTGGTACTTTGAAGAAATTTATCCTTTGAAGCCTCTGTTACCGAACAAAATTGTACCAACTGTTTTGACTCCCTCTGTACACCTTCACACTCTGTCCCCTAGGGACTCTCGGCATAGACAAAAATATTATAATAACACTTTGATGATAGTGATGAATGCTACGCATGCTATTTTTAATAGAAGTAATTGTTGGGTCTGCACTCACTTACCACAACATGGGAACAAGGGACTGGGATGGTATATACATCCCTTACCTCTAACAACCTCTTGCTATGTCTCTCTTAGAGCACTCTTTTTTGGCCGATGGAATGATAGCATCTCAGGGAACTTCGATGGGACTAATTTGAATGAATTTGAAAAACGTGAATTGACTCCCCTGGGATGCTCACTTTTCGCAAATAGGAGTAGACCTAATATCGCTTCTATTAGGCTGTCTGATAAACTTTCTTTTCCTTTTCAAAAACTAGTTTCTTTCAAGATGGCTCCGATAGGCAATAAGGATGCCATGCCTCCTTCTTATTCTGTAAATCATAGTCCTGATTCTGTCCCTTTCTGTGTACAAAGAAACGGCACTAGGCCAATGGGAGATTTCGAGCCTTGTATAAATATTGTAAATTTGACTGGGGAAAATAGGCCTTTGTATGTAGGGGGACCGGTTTATTTTGTGTGTGGTAGTTTAGCTTTTCCCTGGCTGCCCAAGGATCGGCAGGGGACTTGTTATTTAGGGATATTGTTACCAGGTATATTTATAGCCAGTACCTAAGAGGTATCTAAGGCTCGCCCGCGACGGGATAATGATGGAGATACCCCTGGAAAAGTATTCGGGGATATAGCCAAATCAGTAGTCCCCTTCTGGGGACAAATAGCAAATTCAGAAAACATTAGGGGATTAGCGAGGGTATTGGAGAAAACGATCAACCGGACCACGGACATACTTTACAATATGACCTTAGAGCAAAAGGCGATAAGATTGGTAGCACTTCAAAATCGAATGGCATTAGATGTCATTTTAGCTGAACGAGGTGGAGTATGTAAATTAGTGGGGTCCGCTTGCTGTGTTTTCGTACCAGATTCTTCATCAACAATATTTAAAGCAATTCAGAATTTACATACTCTTAGTTCTGAAGTCCATATCCCTGTAGGAGACTGGAGCCTTAGTACTTGGTTTTGGGATTATCTACGATCTTGGGGGTGGAAGGTGCTTTCTGTTATTATAGGTATTTTAGGGACTCTGTTATTTCTTTGCTGCTGTTTTCAATGCCTCCCGAGTATATGCGGAATGATAGGGGGATGTTGTGCCCAAGTTATGAGCGCAATAGGGCGTAGAATATATACCCCGAAGACAGCATCTAAAGAATTCATGTTGCAAGAAGTTCTTATGAACAACTTTATGGCTATTGACATTTCAGACAAGGATGCGGAACCTATGAATGATAATGCCTTCAAGTATTTTTAAGAGTATTAGGAAATAATGTTTTAGCACTTGGCATAGGCCAAAAGGAGGGTCTGTGGAAATCGAGATAATATTGTGACCCCAATCGCATTGTTTAAATGTATGTTGGCCTACGCCAAGATGTCTAAAGAATATTATGAACATAGGTTCCGCGGCAAGGTCTTGACCTTAATGTATCGTGAAAGCTGCCATCTTGGATTTAGCCGCCATTTTAGGTACTCTTGCCGTGTGAAAGTCACCTCGAATCACAAAATGGAGGCCGAATGACATTTCGAGTAAGACTTCGGCTATGGTGACCTCCGCACACGTGAATGAATAATATGTCCGCAGGCTACCTGTTAGGGTCATGAACTAAGACCCTGTCCTCTGTTTAACCTAGGTGTAAATATGTAACTGTATCAGCGGAACCGATCTAATATATGGAAATTGCATGTTCGACCTGGCTACGAACCCTAGCCGTTGTTCCAAGAATGGTTAACTTACAAGAGGGCTGGCCAATGCAGTACAAAATGTATAAAAACCCGAGCATGCCGATGATCGGTCTCTCCCACTTTCAGTGCGAACCTAACGTTGAAGGTTCGTGTGTTAGTCAGAGGGCCGAATAGCTATTTGCATGTCAATTGACTTTGGTAACTTTGTAACTTTGAAATAAAGCGCTTTGTATGTCCTTTGTAACCTGTGTTGGTGTGTTTCCTTTTGGGCTTCCTGGCCTCATGTCAATTTCTTTGTTTCCACAATGGGTAGGGAGGGGAAATCATTTGGTTAATGTGTGCAGACATCTCCTAATTAAATCTTCTGTTCATGCAGTAGCTTTTTCATATTAGTTTTTAACCTATGCTGGATGTATTCTACTTTTAGGGTTTGGGATTGTTTAAGGTCAAGCTTGCATATTAGGGCAATGTAAATAAGCTAGACCAGAATATCAATACTAGTTCATATAATTTATCTTAATTTTGCGAGAAAACAAATATTAGGTACATGCTGTGCCTTGTGCATTACTACATCTTTTTGAATAGGTGTGAATTGGCTGTGTGCGCTGCTGAAATTCTTCTGAGCGGGACCCAGAAGGAAGTTGGGCAAACGCACATGCGCACGGCTTAGAGGGAACATTAGTCCTAATGGACAATGCATGCTTATGTCCTGGAATAAAGAGGAGCATGTGAAATCAGCAGGATGCCTGAAAGAAGTCATAAAGATATGGGTCCCAAAGAAGCATTTCTCCAGACAAGGATGTCTAGATGTGAAGGATGATGGGAGAGCGGTCGATGAATCGCCCAGATGGGGGAGTGTAGAGGTGGAGACAAGTACCCCCACTCAAAGCTCTGCCAACATGATGCCTATATATTGGGAGCCAGAGTGTGAGACACGTGCAGTACCAGTGAGAGTACCTATACTGAAAAGAATCTGGGAACTAAGGTACCCATTGAGAAAGCCGCATATGCACCCCCGACAATATGATGGCCATTTGCATTAAATCCCAGAAGAAGTGTGAAAAATGAGCAAAAGAGAAGAATTGATGACGTCATGCTAAGCAGACCTGACGTACCCACAGAAGAGACATGAGGCTGAAGACTGTGAGCATTCTATGAAGGTCTAAGGAGCAGGTGTTAAAGATGAGCGACATTTTGGGCTCAAGATGAAGATGCTCATGCTACAGAAACGATGAAGAAAACGTCAAGTCATTTTACAATTGTACAGACGTAGTAGCGAAAGTAGCCAAAGTATTCTTAAAGCCTGGCTATGTAGTGAATAGATTGCGTCCGTACTTGTGAGCTGCACAAAGTCCTCTTTTTAGGGACTGGGTGGGTGAGGACGGTTAAACACCAAAGCTACAAATTCCCACAAACCAAATTCCTATCCTCTTTGCTAAGATTGAGTATTCACAGATTCAAACGCATTATGTCATGTTCACCCCCTATTCAAAAAGCAGCGATTAACCATGTGATTTATCAAAAATATACATATTTTAATTTTTTCCAAAAACATTACACTTAACAATCATATTCTAAAAAATGTTTTGAACAAAGACACCATCTAGAATTCATTCCTATGCTTGTATGTGTATTATCTACCTGGAACAACAATTCATATACCAGACCCCTTCTATACCACACTGCAGGGTATATATCTTAACACTCAGTGGTGTGATTAATGCCCCTCCTGATTTCTACGGGCAATGAGGCTGTGCCAACACTATAACCATGTGTTTCTAGAACCAGCATAAATCTCAATTTCAGCACAAACATATGCATGAATTCATCCCTAGTATATATTCTGCTGGTTCTGTCTTCAGGGCACTTAAATCTTTCTTGTATTCTTCCAGTTGTCACGCATAACGTTACGTGCTACCAGCCATAGTTCCAATATCTCTAAAAAATACAAAATAAAACATAAACAGTCTAAAACACATGGTTGTGCTGATAGATCTTGGCTGTTAGCATCAAAATCTTCCCTGTGGGTACAGTTTCTTCAGATCCGAAGGAACTGTCCAAATGGTAGATTCTGTCGTAAAGACTGGGGATGGAAACTCTCAAATAACAGAAGTGTATTCTTATCTGTAATTTTTCTGAACAGGATCGTACCAAACTTATTGTTTATATCTTTAAAGATCTCAAGATCTAGAAACGGGATCTTACTCGTATCTGAGTTCATGGTAAACTTAATACACTGGTTCTGTTTATTGACCCAAGTGAGAAAGGATTCAAGCTCTAATGCAGTGCCTCCCCATAACATAAACACATCATCGATGTAACATACCCATAATTTCATAAGATGTTGAAGGGAAGAGAGTACATTTCTGTGAAATTTTTTTTGTGTGAAATGTTGTTGTGATAAAAATACTGGATAACAAATGTAGACAATGGTACCCAGAGAAAGAATGGGATATGCTAAGTATTGAAAAAATGCATGTTAAGAAATGAAAAGCTAGTGGTGTACAAAGGGATCACAATGCAATATATCCCTCTGCTGATATTAGAGAATAGAGATGAAGTTGGTACAGATTCAATGTAGGAAATGTTATGTTTTAAATTACACAACCATGTGTTTTAGACTGTTTATGTTTTATTTTGTATTTTTTAGAGATATTGGAACTATGGCTGGTAGCACATAACGTTATGCGTGACAACTGGAAGAATACAAGAAAGATTTAAGTGCCCTGAAGACAGAACCAGCAGAATATATACTAGGGATGAATTCATGCATATGTTTGTGTTGGAATTGAGATTTATGCTGGTTCTAGAAACACATGGTTATAGTGTTGGCACAGCCTCATTGCCCGTAGAAACCAGGAGGGGCATTAATCACACCACTGAAGGTTAAGATATATACCCTGCAGTGTGGTATAGAAGGGGTCTGTTATATGAATTGTTGTTCCAGGTAGATAATACATATACAAGCATAGGAATGAATTCTAGATGGTGTCTTTGTTCAAAACATTTTTTAGAATATGATTGTTAAGTGTAATGTTTTTGGAAAAAATTAAAATATGTATATTTTTGATAAATCACATGGTTAACCGCTCCTTTTTGAATAGGGGGTGAACATGACATAATGCGTTTGAATCTGTGAATACTCACTCTTAGCAAAGAGGATAAGAAGCTGGTTTGTGGGAATTTGTAGCTTTAGTGAATAGATTGCGGCAATGCGCCAATGTATACACATAAGAATGTATAGACTATTTATGATCCACAATGCACTTTAGCAGATTTTGGCCCCAGTAACTAGACAGGCTTTTTCAGTGTGGCACAGTTGGAAAATAACTTAATACCGAAGGTAGATTCAAGAAGAGCTTGGCTGGCCCAGTACCAGGAAGTCAATGGCCCTCATTACAACTCAGGCGTTAAGGGTTAACGCCACCGTTAACCCTTAACGCCTGATTCCCACCTTAACGCCTGCTTTTTGCAGGCGTTAAGTTCCATGGTGCTAAGGCACCTTGGTGCTAATTACGGCACCGTAATTTACGGTGCCGTAATTAGCGCCTTCCCCACTCCCATTATGCCCTATGGGGCAAAAATGGGAATGGGGAAGGGAAAATGGCAAATGGGGATTTACCGCCCCACTCACCTTGTAATGGGGCGGTAAATCCGCCATCCACCATGGTGTAAACGGAGTTTACACCATGGTGGTAAAGTTGGTGCACTTAGCACCAAGGTTGTAATGAGGCCCAATGCCACCGTGAGCTTGGATGTTCATTCAGTAACTACAAAACTTGTGAAAAGAACAAACTCCTGTTTGAAGTGAGGAGCAAGAACATTGAAGACGTCAGAGGTTCATCATTTAATAGTATTTCAAATACCGAAAAGCTCTGAAACATATGGTCTCTAGTCACGTGGATGGAAGAAAATAGATACTGAGTTGAGCTGTATCGAAACCAAGAGACAGAGTATGCCTCTACTCCCTTTTATTCTCAGGCACAGAGAACATTTCCAAGGACAATGTTCAAAGGGCTAATTGACTGGCAGACGGCAAGAGTGATGATAGATGCCAGGCTAATGGGGTGGGAAGCTATGGTTATGACAAGCACACCAGCACCTGGGTGCTAGCCTGCATGCTGCTAGCATGTGTGGATTGGTACAGAGGAGTGCAAAGGTGCCAACCAATTGTAGAGGGACACGTAATAGGGAGGCCTATCATTTGTATAACCAATGGGACGTTGTGTATTTGATGACGTTCATAGTGACTTGCACTAGAGGAGGGCTTAGCTGCCCCACCTGATGTTAGAGACCCAATTGCCTTCCCAACAAGTATGGAACAAATACCTAGATGTTCCCGTTAAGTCAATCACTTTCCCAAGTTGTTTTTTGTAGTTTGCCACGTAGATTGACATCAATGATGACAAGTGTTTACTATAAATGTTGTATTTTTTATTACATTCGTTGAGTGAGAAGATCGAGCGGATATTCGTTGATGTTTGTTGTAACTCCGTGTTTTAGATCATTGATATTAAAACAGATGTACTTTGCCAACTTCCTGAGTCAGTCTGTTTATTAATGTTTGAGTATATTCTGCATCTCCATCCATCTCAAAGTATTGCTGCTTCGTCTTAAAGGGGGGTACACGGGTTCACTGCCATATGAACACAGATATCTAACATGTGCTTAACATATTGAGATATCATTTGAACATTTGTGGCACTCACATTTGTAAATAGGCATGTCTAAGATGGTTATTGCACATGATGAAAATATTGCCCACAGAAAGGTGAACACGCCACACGACTTGTGCTACAATTAATGCACAAACTGTATGCATTATAGAGATCACAGAACGCATTACAGGATTAACTGATCATATTGGAACGCACCTGTCAACATATGTCTGGCCACAGCTCAGTGCCTCTATACAGTATCTTAACATGTGTTATTTACCCCAGGACACGTGCCCCTTTTTCCCACTGATAAAGACTTCTTGCACCATACTCAGCATCCTTAGCAAAATGAGGTGAAGACTGAAACATATATGGAATATCGTTTAGTGTGGCTTTGTCTATGCCTATCCTATAAGAATGAGGTTATATGATATCATGGGATAGGTCGTGTTTGCTCTGTGCTGCCATCTCACATTTTCTCACATGTAGCCTGGTTTCCAGAACACTGCCATGGTTTAGTGCTGATGGGCGAGCAGCAAAAGAAAGGTTTGGCATCAGTCTTTACAGTCAGCACTAGAACGTTTGGACAGGTTTTTTAATTGAACTGACAACAGAGCAGGATTAACACTTATTTGTAAATGGTGCTGGCAGCTACTGGGTGATCACTGCCTCTGTAGGTGGAGACCACTTGATGCATTTGGAGTTAAAGTCACGCGCTTTTATAGATGCATTCAACAGCAGCTGCACAGCCTGACTGCACAATACATATTAACCGTTCTGCAGATGTATTGTGGGAGCTGGTAGGGGGTGGAATAAGTGGCCTGTTCCCCTTGCCAATCGATGCAACAGTGCATCCCAACACGTCTTTCCTCAGCCTAAGAGGAAGGGAGGGGATCACATTCTTGGTACATTCGATGTTTTAGAATCACATGCGACAGTGGGGGCTTCTCAGCCTCTCAATGAGCTTTGACAGATGCTATTAAAGTATCTCGCAGGCACATACATATGTACGAGGGATTGCGTTGCGTTGAACCTCCGAGAGACTCTGACACTCCTCCCACCCCCAGAGCCCCCATCGTCTCTCCCTGGCACGCGGTCTGACAGCCGTGACGGGCGCTGACCCGGAACACTAGCGCGCGCTCATCTTGATACGGCAGGGGTCGTCTTGATATGCAGAGGTTGGGGGTGCTAAGAGGGAGAGAGCTAATGCATTATGTTTTTAATCTAAAATTGTAGGCGCGGTGACATTGAAGAAATATCAAGAGGATCTGTGCAGACAGATATACTCGGGAGCGTGTTTACCCCATCGCCACTGTGAAGATGAAGCACCGCAGCTCCAGCTGAACTCTCCACATGGAACTCCAATTATTCAGGAGAGGCCTATACACTGGACACCCAGGGCTAGTAGTTCAGCATTTCTAATTATTCAGAAGAGGCCTAAAACGTGGACCCTGCCCCCAGGGCATGTGCAACAGCACTCCAATTCTATGAGGGTGAAATGACATGTCGGCTAGTGGGGCAGTGCGTTGATGGCGAGGAGAGGCTCGAGATTGGTACTGCAAACTCCAAATATTGCCTCATTGCAAGGATTGGGGGCTGGGCATTGGTAAACAGTGGTCGAAGGGTGGTAGAAGTGAACCAAAAAAAGTAGTGGAACCGTGGTCTCGGCCGGGGATAAGGTAGGCAGAAGCATAGTGCAACATGTGACAAGGTATTGCAATAGTATTATTGACTAGTAATTAATGCTCCAATTACAACTTCATACTTGCACAGGGACATGGAAGGGAAAAATCCTCTGTATAGAATGGTGACTAGAAGTAGCAGAACACCGCCCCTGATTATTCCTGCTCACTTTGATCACTGGTCGGAAACAGTAATAATCCAGCAAAACTCGTTACAACTGTCTGTGTTCCCTCCACACACTTCAAATGATATCAAGCCCCAAGAGCAGCCCCATTGCTCCTCTCCTGCCAACCAACCTCTCACATATAATTCTGATGTGTAGCAACCTGAAGAGGCCAGGCAGCCTCTTTCTGTTGTCACACATTCATAATTACAGAATGCTGATGTTTATTGTCAGGCGACCCTCATTATGAGTGTGGGAAGTGGGGCAGAAACAGGAGAAAAAAAGTAATTAAGTCAGTTCTGACAGTCTCGTCACAACTGGAAGAAGCAGCGCAGATGCTGTTCAAGTGGATTGCATGAGTTTCTGGTTGTTCCACTTTAATGATCTAAATTATACTAAAACACTCTTAATTAAACAGATATATTAGCGGAGGTACAGCAGGGCTGTTACCAATGGGTCGAACTATTAGATTAAGTCTAGAAGGCAGGATTGTAAACCGCTTTACTCTTCTTTTGCTACAGCACACCGTTTAGCTAGTATAGCACATCTAACGGCTGCAGATGTGACATGCTGGTCGAGGCATCCATTTTGAGCCACAATACCTGCATATCCGAACACGAGTTAACATTGGCTAATTGTACGATATTGGGAATTTCCATGCCATCTTTTTGTTTGGTTGTTTGTTGTATTTATATAGCGCTAAAAGGGGGGCCCCGGGGGGGAACGCGAAGCGTTTCCCCCCGGGGAGTTTTTGGCGCAGCACACGGCCAGCGAGTGGCCGTGGGAGGCAGAGCGCCTCCCTGGGTATTTAAGGGGCTCAGGGAAGGTTCGGGAGCCAGGCGACGGTTAGGACTTGAAGATTGTTGTCAGTCCGGGTCGCCTGCTCCCGAGCCTTCCCTGAGATAGCCAGGCCTAGTGTGTGGGCGAGTATAGTGCAGGTGAGGTAGGGTAGGGTTTAGTGGGATTAGGAGGTTAGGGTTTTAGATATTAAAAAAAAAAAAAAAAAAATATAAGAGGAATAATTTTATTTACATTCAGGGGTGCCGTAAATAAGACACCCCTGTTTCTTACCTGCGTGTTGGGGCGGGTCGCGGTCGGGAGCGTTTTTTGTGTGTTTCGGGGGCCGGGCGGGCGTCTCTGCACGGCTTGGGGGTGGGTGGAGGAATTTGTATTTTCCTTTTCTTTGCGTTGGGGGGGAGCGGGATTTCTCGCGGGCTTGTCTGGTCTTCGGGACCCCGCGTGCGGCTGTGGTGCGGGCCGTCGGCTTCTTCGCCTGGAGCGGCGCGCGTTGCGTTCTCCTAAGCGAGAGGCACGGTCTTTCTTAAAGGGACCGTGTCTTATTTTTAATGCGGGTGCTTTAAGGTTGTGTATAAGGCAGGGGGCAGTGTGAATAATTTTGTATCTAAGTAGATTTTATCTGGGGGTTTTTATTTTTGGTTCAAATTTTATACGGTGGTTCTTTTTGCTAGGGGGTGCTATTTAAGGCAATTGTTATTAGGGGTTTATTAAAAAAAAATAATTTGTTTTTTAGGGTAATAATTATTTATTATCCTTATATAGTATTATAAGGTATTTTTACTTCTTTATTAGTTCTTTATAGCAATTTATTTTATTGGGGTTGCCAGCTTACAAGGACATTCCAAGGGTAGGTTCTGGCTCGGGGGCTTAGCTAGTTAGCTTCATAGGGCGGAATATTAGTGCACTCTAAGAGGAGTAGTGCACTATGGTGGGACAGGGAGCTAGTGAGAAGGGTATGGTTGATGCTAGGGCTTTGAGGGAGGCCCTTGAAATTATTAGCTCGGCGTCTAAGGCCCAGCTGGAGGGGGCGGTGGGGGAGGTCACGGGTGAGAGGGAGGTAGGGGGGGGCAGGCCGCAGCGTAGAGCCGCGGCTGATGGGGCTCTCGCGGCAGTGGTGGCTTGCACCCCCGCGGCGGGGAGAGCGGAGGTATGGGAATCCAGGGGAAGGAGGTTGAGAAGGGAGATAGACAGGAGGGCGTCTAAGGGAGAGATGATTTCGGGTCGGAGCCAGTGAGGGAGGGAGTGATTAATAGCCCTAGGGAAGATAGGAGTGCGCAGATGGAGAGGGTTCTTGGGAACCCAAGTGGGGCGAGTGAGGGGGTGCAGAGGGGGATGGCAGGGCAGAGGGGAGGAGGGGGTAAATACTTGCAGAAGAGTACAGGAGGGAGAAGGAGGGAGAGGTCCCCATCAATTGAGGAGGTTAGAGTGGGGCGCGGAACGGCCCCCATGTGTAGGAGGATTGAGGGTGGAGGGCGCTGCGCAGCCCCCGCTGGTCAGAGGGAGGTTGAGGGTTTTAGTACGGCCCGCCTCGATCAGCACAAGGAGAGCCTAGAGGGAGCAGCACGGCCCCTAGCAATGAGGATTACAGGGTGGAGGACGGAACACCTCGCCCGAGAGAAGAGGACCAGGCAGGGGTCCCCCCGGCCCCACCGAGAAGACGTCAAAGGAGTGATGGGGCGTACACCCCGGGCTCGCAAGAAGAAGATCATCTCAACTCGGGCATGAGCTCGCATCAGCAGTGGTATATAAGGGATGATGAAGTTGGATTGGAGGAATATGTGGGGCAATGGGAGGTAGAAGGTTATAGATTGGCAAGGGAAAGGGGGGAGGAGAAAAGAAGCTTGAGGTGGGATATGGAAAGGCAGGTGCAGGGGGGTTGGGGGTACGGGGTCGGGGAAACTATTGGCTGGGTGAGTCTGTTGACATGTTTTGTCCCCGCAGTAGGAGCCCTCTAAGAAAGGAGATGAGGAGCATTGGGGTGGACGCCAGACCACAGACGGCAGGCATGGAAAGAGGTGAGCAGGAACGGGAATGTTCATCTGCATGGCAGAGAGGTGTCACGAGAAGGGTGACGGGGAATGAAGGGGCGAATATGCATGGGGTAAGGAAAGAAGCTGGTGTGCAGGCCATTGGAGCCGTGGGGGTTGAGAAGAGCATTTGCTCAGTGGAGGTCCAAACGGACAAGGTGATGGAGCCATTGGTGCTCGAAGTGCAAGCTGAAAATAAAAAAGAGGATGAAGTGAAAGGAAAGGAGAAAAAATTGCCGTACATGGGGATAACAAAACCATTGGGGGCACACTTGATGGCAACGACAAGGGGGAAGATTCAGGCTGGGGAATTTGTAGATGTGTTCAAATTGCTGCATAGGGAAGTGAGAGCAAAAGAGGGGTCTAAAGAAGAAGAAAGGGAACTGGCGTCGCGCCCAAGGGTCCCGGTGACTATTGAGAATTGGACGTCAGCATTTGTCATTTATGCCAGTGTTTATTGTGAAAAATGTCCAGAGCGTTGCGTGGCCCTGCTCAAATATATGGATGTTATCAGGAAGGCTTTCACGAGTTTTGGGGGCTTTGCATGGGTAAGGTATGATGAGGAATTCAGAGCGAGATTGGCGGAGGACAGTCAGGTGGTCTGGGGGGAGATAGACATGGATCTCTGGTTGCAATGGATGGCTCCAACGAGGCCTGCCCCGATGCTGCACACGGCGAGCGGGCTGCCCGTACCTTTCCGGCCCTTTCTTGGTCGCCCTGCCCATGAGGGGGCGGGGGAGGAGGTAGGGGGCAATCATCAGCAGCGTGCTGGGGGTATAATAAGGACGGCTGCGCAAAGACCCTGTGTAGGTTCAGGCACGAGTGTAGCAAGTGTGGTGGAAAACACCCTCTCACTCAGTGTTTCCAACAGGGGGTCAGGGGGAGGGGGAGGGGGGCAGGTAGAGGGGTTGTGGGGAAAAGCTTTTACTCCAATTAAAGTAGGGGTGCTCGAAAAATGGTTGCAATTTTATCCGGACAGGGAAGGGGCGAATATTTTGAGTGAGGGTTTCTGTCAGGGGTTCAGATTAGGGTACCGGGGCCCAAGAGTGCGTAGATGGGCTGAAAATTTGAAGTCAACAAGAAAAAATGTTGACGTGGTGAGACATAAATTGACCAAAGAAATAGTGGCAGGAAGGATAGTGGGCCCATTTGATGACCTGCCGGGTGATTTAGTTATATCCCCATTGGGGGTGGTGCCGAAGAAAGCTCCGGGGGAGTTCAGACTGATACATCATTTGTCATGGCCGGAGGGTATGTCAGTTAATGATTTTATTGCCCCGGAAGAGTGTGGGGTTGTGTATGCCAGTGTTGACCAGGCGGTGGAGCTGATAAGGAAGGAAGGGCGAGGGGCCTTCATGGCCAAGTATGATATCAAGGCGGCTTTCAGGTTATTGCCGGTGCACCCGGAGGATTTTTGGTTGTTGGGCTTGCAGTTTGAGGACGGCATATACATAGACAAAGCCTTGCCAATGTGGTGCGCAATTTCCTGTGCTTTGTTTGAGCGGTTCAGCTCTTTCTTACAGTGGGTCTTCTCATTCAGGGTTGGGAGAGTGTGCTGCACTATTTGGATGATTTTCTTTTCATTAGCGGGGCAGAAAGAGTGGAGGATTGTGAAAAAATGCTACAGTCGTTTCAGGAGCTGATGGAGGAGCTGGGGGTGCCCTTAGCGGAAGACAAAACAGAGGGGCCGGCAGTGGTATTGACATTTCTAGGAATTGAGCTGGATTCAGTGGCCATGACCTCACGCTTGCCGCACGACAAGGTGAGCAAATTGGTGGTTTTGTTGGAAAAAGCGGTGGCGGCCAAGAAAATGATGCTGGTTGAAATGCAGAGTTTGGTAGGGCATCTGAGTTTTGCATGCAAGGTGGTGGCCCCAGGGCGGACATTTTGCAGGAACATGGCGAGGGCTATGGCGGGAGCGAAGTGCCCACATCATCGGATAAGAGTGTCAGGGACAGTGAGGGAGGATTGCAGAATTTGGCTGCGCTTTTTCGAGAGTTTCAACGGAGTGTCGATGTGGTTGCAGGGAGACCCGGTGACTTGGGAAGTACAGATATTTTCTGATACAGCAGGAGCGGGAGGTTTCGGAGTTTTCCGGGGAGGAAAGTGGTGTGCGGAGAAATGGCCATTGCGGTGGTTGAAGGAAGGAAGGAGTATAGCATTTCTTGAATTTTTTCCACTACTAGTGGCATTGCAGTTGTGGGGGAAAGATTTGCAAAACAAGAAGGTGAATTTCAATGTTGACAATGAATGCGTAGTTCATGTGGTGAACAGGCAGTCAGCTAAGGATCAGAGGGTGGTGAGACTGATGAGAGAATTTGTTCTGCGCTGCATGGAATGGAATGTGGTGTTTAAGGCAACACATGTGCCGGGGAAGGATAATGGCATCGCTGATGCATTATCTTGTTTTCAATGGCAGAAATTCTGTGGATTGGCTCCAGATGCAGAGCAGGAGGGGCAACAGATTCCGGGGAGGAGCTGTGGAAGATAGGAAGCTGAGAGCGCTTTCATTGGTGGAGGGTTCATTGGCCTCGGCATCTAAGGAGGCATATAGGAGGGCCTGGGAGGATTTTATTAGAGGGAGAGCTTGTAGTTGGAAGGGTAGATGGGACGCAGAAGAGAAGAGGAGAGATGATGTCATGAATTTTCTCCTGAGGTGTATGGACAGGGGCTGGTCAAAGGCAACGATTGCGGGGAAGTTAGCAGGGATTGCTTTCTATGGGAAATGGTTTTGGGGTTTTCAACCAAGTGGGGGGGAAATGGCAAATAGGATGTTGGAAGGATGGGCAAGGGAGAGTAAGAGGGACAAGGATAAGAGGAGGCCGATATCGGCGGAATTGTTGCAGAGGCTGTTCGAGGTGGTGGGGGGAGTTTGCTGGTCGGTATGTGAAGGGGAATTGTTTGTGACTTGTTTTACTTGGTTATTCTTTGGGGCTTTCAGGGTTTCTGAGTTGGTAGGGGGAAGAGGGTAGTAGGAGGACTGCAATGGGAAGATGTTCGAATTACAGAAGAAGGTCTGGACATCAAGATCAGAAGATCCAAGACTGACCAGAAGGGGAGGGGTTCTTGGGTTCTACTGGGTAGGGGGAGTAAGGATTTATGCCCAGTACAGGTAGGAAGGGTGTGGAAGGAGCGTTGTGGGGGTAATACAGGCTTGGTGTTTCAGCATGAGGATGGATCGCCGGTGGCAGCGGCACATGTGCTGGGGGTATTGAGGAAGGCGTTGGTGGCAGTGAGTGAAAAGGCAGAGGATTTTGGGACTCATTCTTTTAGGATGGGCTCAGCATCTGAAGGTAGTAGGTTGGGATTTTCCGAAGACAAAGTGAAAAGCTTGGGGCGTTGGAGGTCTGGGAAATACAAGGGGTACGTCAGGGAGTTTGATAAGGGGAATGTTTGAAGAAAGGAGGGAAATGATTTTGGGACGACTGCTTTTATTGTAATGTTTTTGACTTGTCAGTGATTTTTAATTTCTTTTTCAGATGCTGCGCGAAAGGAAGGGGAGTTGGGACAAGTGTGGATTGTAGGCCATTCAATTGTTAAGTGGGCTGGGAAAGAGGCGGAGAAAAGGGTGCTTGGGAGGCAGCTGGGATGCAGCTATAAGGAGGTGGTGGTGAGATGGCACGGTTTGGGGGGTCTGCGTTGGGATCAGCTGCTTCCTATATTAGCAGGGATGAGGGAACGCTATGGGATTCCAGAGGTGGTGATTATTCACGCAGGAGAGAATGACCTGATGAAGGATACGGGGGTTTCTCTGCGAAGGAAAATGAAGAGGGATTTAGTTTGGATGAGGGAAATGTGGCCTCAAGCAAAAGTGGTTTGGACCAAGTTGTTGCCGCGGAGAGTTTGGAGGGGGGCGAGAAATGAGGGAGCAATAGAGAGGACTAGGAAAGGGATAAACAGGGAAATGGTTAAGTTTTGTGCCTCGGTGGCGGTACAAGTGATGGACCACAAAGAAATAATGTATGAAGGGCTCCTTATTTTTAGAGAGGATGGAGTATACTTGTCCATGTATGGGAATAATCATTACCTGGCAGACTTGAGTTCCTGGCTGGGAGACTGGGTAAGAAGTTGGAGGTAGGAAAGAGGAGGGGGGGGTGGGGCAGAAAGAACTCCTCAGGGGAGGGTTTTTCTGGTGCCGGGGGCATGGCCCCTTTTGATGTGGGGGGAGGGAAGCACAATGGGGAATGACACGGGAAAGGATGGGGTGGCGCTGTTTGCACAAGCAGGTCACCCCGGGGGAACAGGTATTGAGCCTGGAGGGGCATGGCCCCTGGGAGAAAGCGGGACGCCTGGGAAAAGGGCAAGGAGACGGTAGGCTCCAAGGGGTAAGTAGGGAGGAAATAGCTGAGTTATTTATTTAATTGTTGGGAAAAATGAAAATGAAAAAGGAGAATGTTTAATTTTTTAATTGTTTGTTGAAATATTTATTTAGCTTGTTAGGCCATTGGAGCCAGTTAAGCATTTTGAATTGTAAGCTTTGGCCTGTCACATTAAAGCGACCTTTTCCACTTTAAATGAGTCTGGGTTTTTGTGCAGTAAGCCAAAAACCCTTAGGCATCTGAGCGCTGCTTACCCAGGTGTGTGGTTCTCATTTATCAACCTCGGAAGGATGAAAAGCTGAGTTTGGCCAATGCCGGGGTTCGAACCGCATCGACAGGCTCTGCACGGATGTCAAAGGGAGCGCTCTACTCACTGTGCTATCTGATGGGCATCTGTATTTCGGAAAGCACTTGGATACACGGTGCGCAACACGTTTCTAAAGGCTGGTCCAATTATGCTTCTCTATGAAGCGTATTTGCAAAGTTTGACAACTGCATTTACCCAACCCGCTAGGTGCTGGTGGCAGTCTTAGCTAGCAGCATTGTCAGGTGGCAGCTGGTTTCACTGCAGGAGAAGAACCATAGGAGTATAATCCTCCAACCTTTTGCATCACCTTTGGGAGTGCTGAAGGCTGCTGATGTGTTCTGGAGTTGGTAGGTTTTCTATGACGGTGATCATATGGTGATTGGATTGTGTGACATCCCCCATACAAGGATACAGTTGTAAGAGGATTCAATTCAGCACTATAGCTAAGTCAACGCCTAGTCTAGAATACTGAATGAAAACCCTTATTGATATATCTTTATGTCCAGTTCATGCGTTCTGGATGACTACCCCTATATAACACCCCTCTCTTGGAATCCTCCTGACCCCACTGAGCCAAGAAGTAGTTCTGTTTTGCAAGTTTAAAAGGTTTATTTGATAATTTAAACAATAGATATATATATCACACTTTAGAATAAATTAATAATTGAATATCACACTTAATCTGATCAGTACTCAATAATGGATAGTCTGGCACTAGCACACTTCTTTATAATCAATGATGAGTGGTTATAGGATGGATAAGATAGCAACAATACTTTATGGTTTCAAATGGATGCAAGGTGGAATGAAAATGCAGTACAGAAAATACTCAATATGCGTTCAACAAAACAATGTAATCACTTTTCTCTGGCAATCCCCTCCCCCCTTTATGCAATGCAAGGAAATGGGAGGAAAGCACACAGTTCTCAGAAATGCAATCAACTGTAATTCAGTTCACCCCAGCAAGCTTAGACTACAGAAGTTGGAAACACAGGCCCAAAATGCTTTTATATATGCTGGCAATGAAGTGAAAAATATGCTAAAATGCTTTTAATTCCCCCTAGAGGTTCAGGGTGAGTGGTATCTAGTTAATATTAGTCCAGGCTCACTTTAGCAAGGATCTAGGGTGTAACTAGCAGGTTAAACGAATTTTTAGCAACTGAAAGCAAGAAGCTTCTGTTTTCACACGTTGAGAAATTTGCAAATCGCGGTAAATTCACGAGTGCGTTTTCCGCGATTGCGGCAAAAGTATCGGGGGTAGGAATGCGGTTCTAGGTTCGTAGGAAAGCCACGATTCTAAGCTTTCTGGGGAAAATGACAGGTGACAGCTTTACAAATGACAGGTGACAGTTAGGAGACAGTTCTACTTAGATTAAAATAGCTTGAATTATATTATTTTAACTAAGAGATTGGTTCTGCACAGTCTTGCTAGGTACTCACACTATATTCTTGAATTAAATGGGCCTCGCCACGGATCTGGTCAGGTTTTAGACTGGACTTCACAGTGATCTGGGTCAGCTCTCTCTCTCTCTGGATTCTGGAGATTGATGGATTTGAAGTCTGGATCTTTCTGCACAGCTTTCTCTAGAGATTGATGGAGGTAAAGTATGGATTTTCCGGCAGAGCTTCCAGCTGCAAATGGATTTGAAGGTCCCTATCTGTCCTGTCTGTCTGCTTTTATGTGTTTTGAAAATGGGTGTGTGTGCAGCATCACTAGGCTCTACCCCTCTACACTTGCCATTGGCCCAATTCTCCCCACTCCCATGATTGGGGAAGGAACTGTGAGTCAGAGTGATGCTGTAGGTTTTATGGGTCAGAGGATCCTCCCCTGTCAAATTGCACACAATCTATATTTGATAAAAAAAAACATATTTGCAGACGTACATATTGTTTTAAAATCATATGCACCCATCATGCATTACAGGAGGTATACCCTGTCCAAATCTGCTCTTCCTGAGAGCTTGCATTCAGAAATGGCAATATTTTGCACTTTTTAACTGGTTTGCAATACCGGACATTACCCCAAATTTACACACATGTGCGCAAGGAGTATGGACATTAGTTGATGAAGTATCAGATTTTTCACATGCACACATTTTGAGTAATATCCTCTTTTCCGCTAAAACCCCCCTGAACATACCACCGGGTCCTAACACGTCTTAAAACGTGGGCAGAAAAATCACATGAATTATGGTATCATTTCAATAATTTTCACAAGTCCGTACTATGAGTTATTCATCTTTTTAGAGTTATGTTCTGGCCCTAAAGGGGTGTGGTTTCCCCCCAGCACAAGGTTGAATTTCTGGTTTTTCCAGTTCTGCCAAGCCAGCTTGCTCTCACAGGCAGTGCTCCTCCCCTGTCCTTCCAGGAGGAAGCTCCATTTACGACTCCCGCCAATAAAACATTTGCCTGAGTCAGGACAGGGCTTTGTTCAGAGCTCCTGTATTCTGTGGGGGCTCCCCTTAATTCAATTATCAGAGAGATGGCATATCCTTAGTGTGGCCAGCAAAAGGCAGATAGGCCTGGGAACACAGCTGTGACTCAAGTTTCATCTCCTGTCGGGGGTAGCTGGTGGGCAGAATTCAGTTCCTTAAGCCAGGTTTCAGATAAAATGTCACTTTTTGTTACCCAGTTTAAGTCAAGACAATGTTTACATATGCAGCTAGAATGCTGATTCTAAGTTTAAAACTATGACATTTAAACAATTGCAGCCTATGTGACACTCAAAAGTAGGTCACTCAGTCAATTTAAACATTTAGATTTTTAGTGTCTTTCAGTCCAAATTTACTTAAACTGCTGAAATCCACAGCTCAGCCAGTCTTGTTATAAACCTTCAAGTCACTTCAGAATATAACTTTACATTGGATCCACCTCTCAGTAAGTCTTTCTTTGGCTTGCTTTGGGTTCATTTATTCAGTTTTACACAAAAAAAGTAAAATCTGGTGTTGTTTTAAAACGCCGGCTTTCTGATAGTGGTGAGTACTGGTACTGCACCCCTTTTTGGGATTTAAGAAAATGAATTCCCAACAGTTATGGTTTTGCTTTTGGCAATCAGCATTGCCATTCCCCATGGTTTCAGACTACTGTGTGGGTAGTCCAATGGTGGTTTTAGGCAGTGCCCTTCTGTGCCCATAACATCGGCAAAATGGGTGGCAACCTATTCTTCATCCACTTCCCTGTGCATTTTCTGGGAAGCTCTGGCCATCATGATGTTTTCCATGTCAGTACTGCACAGTTTTTGAGGTAGGGCTCGGATGCATGGGTAGAAACATCCCACAAGCCCCCCTCTTGCGATGGCTATTCTGTTTCCTGATGGGACTCGCAAGACCTGGGATGTTTCCTCATCTTCTTCCAATAGATGGCACAGTCCAGCATCTTTTCCTCCATCCGGTATTGATCGATCGGTTCTCCTCGCCGGTCCTGATGGGAATATTGGGCGGTACACGGGCCCGTTGCGTCTCTGCTCCCGGTCTCCGTATCGTCCTCCTTGGCCCGTCTCCCGGTTTTCTTTCTCCTAGGACGACAAAGGAAGAGCGGCAATACCTATTCATAGACGTTTTTCCACCACTGTTGAGATAGTGGGGCAGCATATGCATTTCATCATAACGAAACATTACATTCTTATTTTGAAAAAAAAAAACAGTATAACTAAGAGACAGTTTCATGCAAATCACAATATTTTAGAGACTAGATGTGGTATGTTTTATGGTTGGAACTGAATTAGTCTGAGACAGTACCCGCTAGGATTCCAGAGGATTCCTCCAGTTGTTGCAGAGTGTGCCTGGGATGGCAACATTTCAACTGGTTTATGTGGACCCACTTGTCTTCCCCCGCTGCCAATCCGCCTTTGGGGATGTGGATTTTGTAGGCCACAGGGGAGATCTTGTCGATGATCTCAAAGGGTCCCTTCCATGTAGGCAAGAATTTCCGCTGTTTTGCCTGGTTTCTTTGGAAGTTGTACAGATAGACCCGGTCCCCCACCTGATATTCCTTCCTGGAAGTCTTCAGGTCATAGTGGGTCTTCATGCTATCAGCTGATTTTTCTAGATTCCGCTGAGCATAAGCAAAAGCATGTTGAAGGTGTTTCCTTAAATTCTCCACATACTCATGAGTTGTGGAGGCATTTATCAGTGTCTGCTCTTGGGTCCTGTAGAGCAAATGCTGCGGAAGCACCATCTTGCGCCCAGTCATCAACTCAAATGGTGACATTTTGGTTGCAGATGAAGGGGTAGATCTGATGGCCATTAGGACCAGAGGTAATCGGATATCCCAACTTGGCCCAGAATCTGCCACAAACTTCTTTAATATGCTAACAATGGTTTGGTTATATCTCTCTACTGCCCCAGAAGAAGCTGGCCTGTAAGCAATATGCAACTTCCTTTTGACCCCCAGTATCTCCCACATCTTTGTCATTACTTCACTGGTGAAGTGGCTACCCCTGTCTGACTCAATCCTTTGAGGTAGACCGAAACGGGAAAAGATGTGGTTAATCATCAGGGCAGCTGCTGTTTCTGCCTTACAATTTGGGGCTGGGAGACATTCCACCCACTTGGTAAACAAGCATGTCACAGTCAACATGTACTTATTCCCCCTAGCAGAGCGAATCACGGGGCCTACAAAGTCGATTTGTAAATCTGACCATGGCAGGGTCATCCCCCTCTTTTGGAGAGGCGCACGGTGCGTGAGGGATGATGGCTGAAATTGTGCACACACAAGACAACCCTTCAAATATTGGTTGAGGTCCTGGCCCATGTGTGGCCAGTATGCAACCTCTCTTAAGATTTCCAATGTTGTGTGAAACCCCCTATGACCGGCAGTGGCCGCATCATGGGCGTGACTTAACATCAGGCTTCGGAATGAGGTAGGAACCACCCACTGATCGTGGCCCGCTTTGTATTTCCTTACCAGCAAACCGTCTTGGATTCGGAACATTTTTGGACATTTCATCAACACTCTTAGGTCCTCTTTCCCAATGTAATCGGTATCCGTCAGGGGAAAGTTCTCAGGGTCCTCAAGGTGTTGGTAAATCTTACCAATTATTGGTTCCCCCTTCTGAGCGGTAATCAAATCAGCATCAGGGGTTTCCTTACACCATTGTGCAATTGACAGATCATGGTGAGCATTTGTCTGGGACCTAGTGATAGCAGTGACCTGGATTTCCCCCAACAGGGACTCAATCTCAATTAGATCCCCTTGGATGGCCCCGGTTTTGGCCAGCTGATCAGCTAAGTAATTTCCAGTTTTGTCTGGTCCCTCTTCTTTGGAATGACCCTTGATCTTTTTCCAATAGATGGTCATCTCATTCGAGGTGACCAGATCATCAATGTTTTGGATCAACTTCCCATGTTTCAAGGGTTTGTTATTAGCACATAACATGCCTCTGGTTTTCCAATTAACCAGGTGCTCCACGAACCCGTTCTGTACATAATCCGAGTCTGTGATTATGACCAGTTCGCGGAGTTGATGTTGGACAGCAGTGAGGATGGCCTGATGCACAGCCATCAATTCTGCCACCTGACTACTTCGGGGACCAATTTTGTATCCAGCGGAGGGTTCTGGGGACTCATTCACCCATGCATTCCCTACGCCAGCCACCAGTTCTTTCTCCCCGTCGTTTTCAACATGGTAAGAGCATCCATCCACATATACAGTGGGCATTCCCTCACACTTGTCCTCTTCAAAAACTTTGTGTGGGGAATTAAGGTATGCCTCCATGTTGTCCTTGATTTTTAAACTTTCGTCCTCGAGACAGTTTTCTCTGGCACAATCATGCAAGTCAGCCAGACTTTGCGCGAGGGGACTCTTCTTGTTTTGGCCATATCTGACCTCCACAGGAAAGCCTTGCATTGACAGAATCCAGGAAGTAATTCGGGAATTACTCACATTTCCGGCCCGGATTCTGTCACTCTGGAGATATTGCAGAGGCTGGTGTGGAGTCTCCACTATGATGTGTTCCCCCTGGATAAACAGGCGGTAATTCTTCAATGCCCACACCGTTGCCAGGAGTGCCTTCTCACAATCGTTGAATTTTTCCTCCACAGAGGATAAAGTTTTGCTCGCATAGGAGATTACTTTAATGACCTTGTCATGCTTTTGGTATAATACTGCCGTCAAGCACGTATTAGAGAACCCTGTCTCCAGGAAGAACTCCTTGTTTCTGACAAGGTAAGCTAGGCAAGGAGCTTGTGAGAGGCTTCTTTTGAGTTGTCTTACTGCCTCGGCTTGTTCTGGACCCCATTCCCACTTGACCCCCCCTTCAAGAGATGAATCAGGGGTCTGGTGATCTCTGCGTAGCCCTCAATGAACTTTCTGCTGTAATTAGTCAGTCCAAGGAGGCTCCTTAGTTCCCGCAGAGTTGTGGGGTCCTTCAGTTTCTGAAGTGCTTCCACTTTCTTTTCCTGGGGACAGAGACCCTGAGGAGTAATCTCATGCCCCAAGAAATTAACACGGGTTCTACACCACTGTGCTTTCTGAAAGGAAAGTTTTGCTCCGGCGGCCCTCAACTGGGTCAGAACATAACGGATCTCCGCCATGTGTTCCTCCACAGATGAACTTTTGATGAGGACATCATCTACATAAGCCAGGTTACCCCTCGCACCCAGGTCGGGCATGGCCTTATGTAGGAAAATGTTGAATTCATTGCCGGAGTTGAGGTATCCGAAGGGAGTCCGGGTCCATGTATACTGTTGGCCCCCAAAGGTAAAAGCCAGTTTGTATTGGTCCTCCCTACTGACAGGCACAGTCCAGTAACCATTGGTCAGGTCTATAGCAGTGAATACCTGTGACCCCTGAATCTGGGCCAGCCCTTGGTCAATGTAGGGAAGAGGCCATCGGGAAGTATGGACCCGTTTGTTGAGCTCCCTGAGGTCAGCGCAGAGTCTCCACTGGCCGTTTAGCTTTAATATTCCCAGCACCGGATTATTGAAGGTACTGTGGATGGGACGGATTATTCCCCGGGACTCAAGGTTCTTAATTATTTCAGTAAGGGACTCCATTGATGCGAGAGGCAAGTGATATTGCTTCACAAACACAGGAGTCATGCCAGGGTCCGTGGGGATTGTTGTTGTGTGGATGTCGGTGCGACCACAGTCATATGAGTCTACCGCAAATAGATCTTGGAAATCCAAGAAAACTTGTTTCAACTTTTGCTGTTGTTCCATTGTCACACAGGCATCAGCTAGGTTGACTCTCTCTTCCACCATCTGCCTGAAGCCTGGAAAGACTTCTGGTTTGGCTATCTCCGCGGCCTCCTCCAGCTGGGTGGAGAAGTCCCTGGTCAGAGTGCTGATTTGGACCGGAGGCTTCAGGTGGGAAAGGCAGCCCTCATGGACCTGGAAAATCACCTCATCCCTCCTGAAGTCACAAGTCACATCTTCTTTACCATAAGGGCAAGAAGTGTACACCAGGAAGTTCCCCCCATGCCGGGTAAAAATCCTGTCTGGTGTTGTATGGTCGTTACTGTCACTGTCAAAGCAGTCCTTGGGGATTGGCCCTAACAGTTCATTACCTAAATCTATGGAAAAATGTCGGTCATCAACCGCCATTCCAATAATGGTGCCTGCGGCTAGAGTAATACTCTTTAAGTCGCTGTTATCCACCTCTATTGGAATGGTGTCATGTTCTATGTTGACTAATGGAGTTGGGTTTACCCCTAACCCTTGCAGTTGGAGAGAAGCATTTAGATGTATGTAAGCATCAGGGTTTTGCAGATATTGCCCTCTTTTAACTTTCACTTCCAGGGAGAATTGTCGGGTCCTTTCTGGGATGGTGACTTCCTCTTTAATCTGAATTTCAACTGCATAAGGTAGCAATTGAGCTGACCTAAATGCTTTTTCTGGATCATCAAAGCCCATGGGATTATCCACTAATCGGGACCAAGCTTTGAAGTTTATTAGGTCCAAACTAATGGCAAAGCGATTGAGAATGTCACTGCCTGAGTAAAAGGCGGCAGGGACGTCTCGCACGACCCAACAATTGTGGACTATGCTCTTGTTGCCAATGGAGATTTTGAGCATACACCTGCTTGGCAGGAGATGTTTGGAACTAGGTGCTTCCAGGTCCATTTCCCATTTGTCTATCAATTTGAAGGTGGGAATGGCTGGATCTTTTGGCAGTTGGCGAAACATGGCTTCGCTGATGAAGCTTTTACCATTTTTCACACACACTCGGGCGAGAACAGAGTCCTTCCCATCATTTAACTGGACAGGGATGAACAACTGCTCTCCAATTTGCTGAATATCAGCCAGGCCCTGAGCTGATTTCACATCTTTCTGGACTATAGGAGTGGGAGTTTCTGATTGTGGATTAGTATAGAATCTCAGAGTGTTTCCTTCCAGTGTGGAGTACCACTTTAGACTGGAAGGAAGGTTGATTTTCAGAAATAGAGAGGACCCTCCATCACCAGTCTGTTGTCCTACTGCTATTACTGTCACGTCTGGAATTTGGCTATTCTGGAAGTGAAATTCTACTTGGTCAGATTTTTGTTCAACCATGTGGCAGGTGCTGTTTAAACTAACATGGTTGACACTTTTATTGGTCGGCTAGTCTGGGTCCAGAGGACCTTGTTTACGCAATCTATTAGGAGTGACAACCTTCTCAGGAGGTCATTCCCTAGTAAACAAGGGGTGCCCTCTGGAGTCACAACTATGACCGGGTGTTTCACCTTGTGTCGCCCGATCTTAATGTCCAAGTCTGCAGTCCCCTCAATGGGAATTTCCTTCCCGTCAAAGTTCTGGAGTTGTCCAGGAAGTGAGGTGAGAGGAATTTGGTAATTCCCTCCCCTTCCTGCATTCAGTTCAACAAAGGCCTTTCTGGACAGAAGGGTAGCTTGAGATCCCGTGTCCACCAGTGCCAAAATTGTACCCTGCCCCTGTACTTGTGCCGGGGCATAGTATCTTCCCTCTTTCTCCTCAAGGTGGCACAGATAATGCACATTTTTGGACAACTGGTGGGCTAACTTTCTGGTTTTGGACATCGCTAGAGAAGCGATTTGGGCAGAATTCGGTGGAGAGCCTTGGGAATCTGAAAGAAAAAGTTGGCAACTGGAGATAAGAGCCATTGTGGGTTCCCCTGGCTCCAGTTCCGGGCCCCCCCCTTTTTGGAGGCAGTCACCAGGATGGGTTTGAACCAGGGGATTTTCTTGCTGTTGGTTCTGGGATGAGATGGTGGGCGGCGGTAGCTCAGTCTCCACATCTCCCCAGTCTGGACTTGCATCCCTAGGGACCCATTTTTCTTTGGGAGGAGT
This sequence comes from Ambystoma mexicanum, assembly GCF_040938575.1. Classification (NCBI taxonomy): domain Eukaryota; kingdom Metazoa; phylum Chordata; class Amphibia; order Caudata; family Ambystomatidae; genus Ambystoma; species Ambystoma mexicanum. The sequence continues at coordinate 483,060,372 of NC_090932.1, read as the reverse complement.
TCCCCCCTCTCTGAAGGAGAAGATCCTTTTCCCAGGATCCTCTGAGGATCCCTCTCCCTCAAATTGGAAGATCTGTACCTCCTCCTCAAACTGAGTCTGTTTGGGTCTTTTGTTTCTTCTACCCCCCCTCTGCTCCTTAGGAAGCAGACTTTCAGGGGCAAGAGATTTTGTTTCCGGTTCCTGGGTTTCCAGGGGCTGTTTACAAGTGAGGAAGGAAGCTTCCTCCCAGGCTTTACACCCCCCTTCCCTTTGTGCCTCCTCCCTGGGAACCGGTGAGTTATCGGGGTGCTGCCCCCGTCATTGTTCTGGAGCACCAGGTCCAGAGTTGGGTGCGTTCTGCGACGGCATGCCGATCTGAGGGTTCTGCTGAGCCCTCAGTATGTGACCCAGATCCCGCGCCATGTTTTGAACCTGGCGCTCTAACTGGGAAACCCGCTCAGGCTGATACGGGGCCCTGTTCTCTCCCCTGGGCTGATCCCGGGAAGGGTAGCTATCCCTTCTCTGGTAGTACCCCGGGTTGGGAAGATTTGGGTACCCCTCCACCCTTGGCCTCCCCTCTCCCGGATTAGGTTGTCTGGGCTCAGGGAATTGGGGAAAGAAGGATGGATGATTATGGGGTTGGAAGTTGGGTGGATACCTGGGGAAAAAGTTCTGCCCAGGATTTGGAGAATTTCTGCCCTCCGGTGGGAAGTTAGGAGGGAAGTTCCCTGGGCTAGGTGCTTGGCTGGATCCTCCCCTTGGGCTGGAGGAGTCCACACATAACCCAGGATGGGTCGATTTCCCTTGTAACGGGGACTTACATAGTCAGGAGAGCGAGGGACCCCATTTGTGGGACTACCTCCTTGACTCCCTGTTTGTGACTGGCCCGAGGACCTTCTGGGCCTAGCATTATTAGGTGCAGATATGTTTTTAGGCCCCCCCATCTCCAAATCCAAAACGGGGGTGACCTTTACCTCTGCCACCTTGGCAGCAGCAGGGGTGCTGTTGGCTTTGGGGTTTTTCTGGGCATTACTTTTGCTATCTACCGGTTTCTGCACCTCATAGATCCGGGTCGCCTGTTCAATGACCCAGTCTAAAGATCTTTTCTCGTGAAAATCCCTCACGAGCTGGGTCATTATGTATTTGGGCAAGGCATGGAAAAACGTTTTAATAAATTCTCTGCTATCCGTGCGCACCCTTCTTGTGGTCTGTGCAAAAGCACGCTTTAACTCCTGCACAAATTCTTGTGGGGCCTGGTCCTCCCCACATTGTAAATTGTAGGCTGCCTTGCGAGCCTCTTGAGGATTTCTATGAGTAGAAAAATGTTTCAAGATGGCTGCCTTATAGGTGGACCATCTTAAATGATTTTGGTCCTCCAGCCCCGCAAAGAAACTGTAGTATTCCGGGGAGAAGGTCCACTTTACATATTGAATACAGCTTTGGCTGTCCTTCAAATGGAAAGTCTCCATCATTTGCTCAAACAACTCTAAGTGCTCCCAAACAGAATACTTGGCGTTCTTATGATAAGGCGTGATGACGCTCCTGATTGCCTTAATCTGCTTTAAGGGGTCCTTAAGCAAGGCCCTTTTTGTCTTATTGGCCTTTTTGGTTCGGGTAACCATTGTCCATTCATCTTCTGACTCAGAGGCACTGCTCCCAGAGGTTCCCATCTGTTCTTCCAGGTTTTCCCGGATTCTGCGAGCCTGGGAATGGCTGGCAGAATGTGGGGACCTGGTCTCTTGTGTCCTGTACCGCTCAGAGGAGTCTTCAGATCCCTCCTTGCTGCCAGGATTTGATGGGTACCCCCCCACTGACCTAACTGGGCAGAGGTTTTCAGGATGCCCTTAATGGGCCTACTCTCCTGGGGTTCCCCATCAAATTGCACTGTGCTTGGGTGCCCATACCCGGATGCCCGCCCCTCCATTCCTGGGTGGTACTGGCCTATGAGCCCCATGCTTCTGGCTGGATAGTAATCTGCCATCCCTGTGTCCCTGTGCTCATGTGCCCCAGGGGACATGGGGGTGGCAGAGTCCAGGGACTGAGAGAGATAAAGGCCTCTGGTACTAGGGCTCCTGAGGTTATGCTCAGGAGTTTCCCTTTCCCAGCGAACTTGGTCTCTATCCGCCCCTGCTCCCTGTTGCAATGCAAGAGCCTGCGCCTTCAGTTCCTCAGTTAAGGCCTTACTAGACTCTATCAGTCTCTCCTGCATCGCTACCTGTTGTTGGAGCCTATCATTGTGCTGGCAGAGAGCCTCATTCTCTCTCTGTGTTTCCTGATTGGTCCTGGAGCACTGGGCCAGTCTTTGCTGCAGGAGGGTTACCTCCTGAGCTGTGTCCCTATTGGCCTGCTCCTTTCTTGCCAGAGCATCCTCCACCTTCCTGGTGTGCTCTAACAAGTTGTGGTGTTCTTTTTGGAGGTCACCCAGTCCCTGGTGGGCCAGGTGATTTTCTTCCATTTTTCTTTTTAAGTGGCAGACTTCCTGGCCTAAGGTATCCCTTTCCTGACTAAGAGCCTGCATCTGTGCCGCCAGGTCGTCCCTTTGCCTTTGGAAGGCACCAGCTTTCTGGTGCTCCTGGTCAAACTCTGCCTGGGTATCCAGGTCTTTCAAAATCAGTTTATTGCTCTCTGCCTTCTCCCTATCTAGGTGGCTTTGCAGGGTGACTACCTGCTCAGCACATGCCCTATTGAAGTCTAACTGTTGCTCCAGCTTTTTCTGGCTCTGCAGTAGGGAGTCCAAACCTTCTTGGTACTCCTTCTGCAAGGCCAGAAATCTGGTATCCTGGTCAGCCTTTTCCTTTTGCAGGATGTCCATATCCCTCTTTATTTTAACGATGTGCTGTCTACTCTCATTTTCTGACTCCTGGCTCCCCTGCAGCCTCTGCTCAGAAGAGACCAGGTCAGATTGGACCTTCTCTAACGCCATCTGTCGCTTATTCGCCAGATCTTGGCTTTCAGTACATTTATCCTGCATGTCTCCCATATATAGGTACAGGTACGCCGCTATCCTAACCATCTTGTCTTGTTCATCCTTAGCTTTAGGAGCCATGTATAGTTCACTCAGGGCCACATGTAGGGGACCCTGATCTCTCCATTTATCTGACCCTGTTTCCGTGACCTGTTGCGTGATGGCCTGCAACCAGACCGTCTGGTCCTGGTGAGTCCACTCACCTCTCACAAATAACTTATGTAAGAAGTGCTCTCTGGCTATTTTCATGTCTACTAAGGTCGTCATTCTGGAATTTGAGTTCCTTCCTGACTTATAGAAGTTTGTATTTTATTTTTGCAAAACAGACCTTTTTCTTAGAGTGTTCCTTTGAGGAGTGCTTTACAGCGTAACACAGCATGTGATCCGACCGGATATGTGTATCTGGTCAGCTGGCACGCTGTATTAATCTGCACAAGTGATAAATCTAATCCAAACGTCCGGCACGAGCCCCCAATTTGTAAGAGGATTCAATTCAGCACTATAGCTAAGTCAACGCCTAGTCTAGAATACTGAATGAAAACCCTTATTGATATATCTTTATGTCCAGTTCATGCGTTCTGGATGACTACCCCTATATAACACCCCTCTCTTGGAATCCTCCTGACCCCACTGAGCCAAGAAGTAGTTCTGTTTTGCAAGTTTAAAAGGTTTATTTGATAATTTAAACAATAGATATATATATCACACTTTAGAATAAATTAATAATTGAATATCACACTTAATCTGATCAGTACTCAATAATGGATAGTCTGGCACTAGCACACTTCTTTATAATCAATGATGAGTGGTTATAGGATGGATAAGATAGCAACAATACTTTATGGTTTCAAATGGATGCAAGGTGGAATGAAAATGCAGTACAGAAAATACTCAATATGCGTTCAACAAAACAATGTAATCACTTTTCTCTGGCAATCCCCTCCCCCCTTTATGCAATGCAAGGAAATGGAAGGAAAGCACACAGTTCTCAGAAATGCAATCAACTGTAATTCAGTTCACCCCAGCAAGCTTAGACTACAGAAGTTGGAAACACAGGCCCAAAATGCTTTTATATATGCTGGCAATGAAGTGAAAAATATGCTAAAATGCTTTTAATTCCCCCTAGAGGTTCAGGGTGAGTGGTATCTAGTTAATATTAGTCCAGGCTCACTTTTGCAAGGATCTAGGGTGTAACTAGCAGGTTAAACGAATTTTTAGCAACTGAAAGCAAGAAGCTTCTGTTTTCACACGTTGAGAAATTTGCAAATCGCGGTAAATTCACGAGTGCGTTTTCCGCGATTGCGGCAAAAGTATCGGGGGTAGGAATGCGGTTCTAGGTTCGTAGGAAAGCCACGATTCTAAGCTTTCTGGGGAAAATGACAGGTGACAGCTTTACAAATGACAGGTGACAGTTAGGAGACAGTTCTACTTAGATTAAAATAGCTTGAATTATATTATTTTAACTAAGAGATTGGTTCTGCACAGTCTTGCTAGGTACTCACACTATATTCTTGAATTAAATGGGCCTCGCCACGGATCTGGTCAGGTTTTAGACTGGACTTCACAGTGATCTGGGTCAGCTCTCTCTCTCTCTGGATTCTGGAGATTGATGGATTTGAAGTCTGGATCTTTCTGCACAGCTTTCTCTAGAGATTGATGGAGGTAAAGTATGGATTTTCCGGCAGAGCTTCCAGCTGCAAATGGATTTGAAGGTCCCTATCTGTCCTGTCTGTCTGCTTTTATGTGTTTTGAAAATGGGTGTGTGTGCAGCATCACTAGGCTCTACCCCTCTACACTTGCCATTGGCCCAATTCTCCCCTCTCCCATGATTGGGGAAGGAACTGTGAGTCAGAGTGATGCTGTAGGTTTTATGGGTCAGAGGATCCTCACCTGTCAAATTGCACACAATCTATATTTGATAAAAAAAACATATTTGCAGAGGTACATATTGTTTCAAAATCATATGCACCCATCATGCATTACAGGAGGTATACCCTGTCCAAATCTGCTCTTCCTGAGAGCTTGCATTCAGAAATGGCAATATTTTGCACTTTTTAACTGGTTTGCAATACCGGACATTACCCCAAATTTACACACATGTGCGCAAGGAGTATGTACATTAGTTGATGAAGTGTCAGATTTCTCACATGCACACATTTTGAGTAATATCCTCTTTTCCGCTAAAACCCCCCTGAACATACCACCGGGTCCTAACACGTCTTAAAACGTGGGCAGAAAAATCACAAGAATTATGGTATCATTTAAATAATTTTCACAAGTCCGTACTATGAGTTATTCATCTTTTTAGAGTTATGTCCTGGCCCCAAAGGGGTGTGGTTTCCCCCCAGCACAAGGTTGAATTTCTGGTTTTTCCAGTTCTGCCAAGCCAGCTTGCTCTCACAGGCAGTGCTCCTCCCCTGTCCTTCCAGGAGGAAGCTCCATTTACGACTCCCGCCAATAAAACATTTGCCTGAGTCAGGACAGGGCTTTGTTCAGAGCTCCTGTATTCTGTGGGGGCTCCCCTTAATTCAATTATCAGAGAGATGGCATATCCTTAGTGTGGCCAGCAAAAGGCAGATAGGCCTGGGAACACAGCTGTGACTCAAGTTTCATCTCCTGTCGGGGGTAGCTGGTGGGCAGAATTCGGTCCTTAAGCCAGGTTTCAGATAAAATGTCACTTTTTGTTACCCAGTTTAAGTCAAGACAATGTTTACATATGCAGCTAGAATGCTGATTCTAAGTTTAAAACTATGACATTTAAACAATTGCAGCCTATGTGACACTCAAAAGTAGGTCACTCAGTCAATTTAAACATTTAGATTTTTAGTGTCTTTCAGTCCAAATTTACTTAAACTGCTGAAATCCACAGCTCAGCCAGTCTTGTTATAAACCTTCAAGTCACTTCAGAATATAACTTTACATTGGATCCACCTCTCAGTAAGTCTTTCTTTGGCTTGCTTTGGGTTCATTTATTCAGTTTTACACAAAATAAGTAAAATCTGGTGTTGTTTTAAAACGCCGGCTTTCTGATAGTGGTGAGTACTGGTACTGCACCCCTTTTTGGGATTTAAGAAAATGAATTCCCAACAGTTATGGTTTTGCTTTTGGCAATCAGCATTGCCATTCCCCATGGTTTCAGACTACTGTGTGGGTAGTCCAATGGTGGTTTTAGGCAGTGCCCTTCTGTCCCCATAACATCGGCAAAATGGGTGGCAGCCTATTCTTCATGCACTTTCCTGTGCGTTTTCTGGGAAGTTCTGGCCATCATGATGTTTTCCATGTCAGTACTGCACAGTTTTTGAGGTAGGGCTCGGATGCATGGGTAGAAACATCCCACACAGTATATGATGGAGTGTCTGAATATGGCCATCCTTTCTAGCGAAGTGAACTTTCTGGGAGGCACACATCACCCCCAAGCACACTGGCTCACTAACCTACTCATTACGAGTCAGTCTTTGAGAAATCTGTGAACCTAAAGGGCTTTGCACATTTAAGCCCTTAAACATTCTGAAATCAGAGATGTCATTTCACCAAAATGCCAGGGGTTGCGGAAGTGACATCACACGACCCCTGATGACATCACAGTAAGTGATGTGATTTGACCCCACCGCCAAGTGACATCACAGGAAGTAATGGCAAACAACCTCTGATTTTTTAGATGCACCTAGCACCTCTGTTTCCAGGTGTTCTCATTCCAGCCAGATATAAGAACCGAGGCACAGAGGGAGGCATGATTTGGCCACGATTATGCATAGACGTGGGGTCTATATGAAAAACATACATAATGCAGTATTTCTAACAGGGGAACCAAAATCTGTAATGCAGGCTACAGCTAGTGTATGAAAAATCTATAGATCAATAGACACAGAAGTACGTGTTATCTGTGGCGTTGCTCTGTTAAATAAGCCAAAATAGAACAGACCTAGGGAGGTCTGCACTGCTGTTTAACCAGGGGAAAAATGCTGCACAAGCAAGGCTTGAAAATTAAATAATTGACCAGGATTTAGTATCAGAAAAATTCCCTGGTTATAAATGTATATTTGATTCAGTTACCACTATAATAGAAGAAACATATTGGACTGGTCTGTGTGCACAGAGGGGAGTGCACCTGATAATGATATCTTTGCTGGAGTATAAAACCTGGGAAAGTTTCTTTAAATGTACACAAGACCCCCCCCCCCCCCCATAGTTTTTATTATCTAAGCGTAATGCTGGGTGTAAGAGGATTTACAAAAAAAAAAAAAAAATATTTAATTTAATATCATTGCTGCACACATAAATTAATTGCACCACACGGTTATTTAAAATTGAAAACACCCACAAGTTGCTTCTCACCCAGGGACTCACTGGCCGACTTCAAGGCGCGCACTGCACACTACCCCTTTGTCAGTCCCAGTGGTGCCCAATGGCGTAGCACAACATTTGGCAGCTCCCCTGCAGCCATGCTGTAGGGGCCCCCCCAAGCCCTTTAACAAAGCACAGGGCATGCCACACCCCGGGCCAGACCAGATCACCAAGTGTGCGGAATGTCCACAATGATTATGCCGCTGCAGGGGCATGCACTACTACAAGAGAAAGCAGTAAATATGTTTTTCAATCAAAGCTTAAATCTTTAATGTAACATTGAGAGAAGGGGGCGGTGCTTGGTCCACAAATATACCAGCCACCACTGGTGGCTGTTGAGTTGGTTTTTTTGGAGGTTGTAAATAGTGGCCACAAGTATGTGATTGAGACTGAGCATTTGGGGGGGAGGGGGGTGGTGGCCCAGGGGGATTCTTCTCGCTTCCCAGAGTAAATGTTTTGAATAATGGGTTAAAATGGTGCATTGCAAAGCATACCTTCTGGGAAAATGTGGATAAAAGGCCAACAATGTGGGGTGAAGGCCAACAATCGGTTTTGTGGGGTTTAGGGTAAATCATGATAAAAGTACAAAATATGCAAGTTACCAAACGTGTACAGGGTATTTCCCAATGCATTATCATGCTGGTCCCTGCAATATAAGCCAGTATAAAAAAAACTTTTGTATGCTGGCTGTGCCCATACATTTACATGCAGGCTCCAACAACATTTGCTAGTATTCCTATATAAGTCCATACTTCTGTTTGTTTTAAGCCTTTTTTCTATAGTATCATTACTGGCACCGGCACAAAACTGTCTCTGCCAAGCTATGCCAGTACTCCTATGTAAGTACATACTCCTGATGGTTTGGTCATTAAAAGTGACATGTCACAATAGGAAAACCTGTCCAAACTGGTTCCAATGTAAGGCAGTCTAGACCCATAAGAACACTTATCTTGCTTGATTCATCATAGTTGCTCAGTTAATACAAAGTCATGCTACAGTGAAGAATATACAGGCCGCTATGCCAAAGCATCAATCTAGCAAGGTAACACTACTTATCATGCTTGCTTTTTTTAAAGATGCCCAGTAATAAATGTTATGCCACAGTAAGCAATGGCTAGACTGACAGCACCAAAATGTCAGTCTGGCCAGGGAATGGCACACATGAGCTTGCCATTGCCCAAAAATATTAGTAAAACAGGCAAAGTCAATAAATGATTTGGCAAGAATGCTCCATTGCTCCCCAGTCTCCCAGGGTTATACACACACATGCATCCCTTTTCACCCACCAGTCACTCACCCATACATCTCCTCTCACACTCGCTCACACTGGATTCACCACACAGGCACACACCAAACCCCACCAAGAACATTCAGACGCACACTACCACATGTATGCACATTCACCGACCCGTCACTCACTCACACCTTCTCGTACATTCACTCATTGTATTCTCTACACTGTCACACACCCACCCACCGAGAACATTGAAAAATACGCCATCACATTCATACTCATTCACCCAACAGTCACTTAGTCATACACCTTTTCTTACTTCCACCCATTGCATTTTCTACACAGGTGCCACACACACCCACCCACCCACCCAGAACATTCAAAAACACACCATCACCTTCATACTCATTCACACACCAGTCGCTCACACACACATTCTCTTACATCCACTCATTGCATTCTCTATACAGGCCCACACCCATCCACCCATTACATTCTCTACTCAGGCACACACCCACCCACTCAGAACATTCAAAAACACACATCACATCACTTCTCATTAACCCACCATTCACTCTAACTTTCTATTACACCTGCTCATTGCATTCTCTACACGGTCACACACACACCAACCTACCCAGAATATTCAAAAACATGCATCACATCACATCACTTCTCATTCACTCACCAGTCACTCACATGTTCTCTTGCACCCACTCATTGCATTGTCTATACAGGCACACATCAGAACATTCAAAAACACGCCATCACATTCATACTCATTTACCCACCAGTCAATCAATCATAGACCTTTTCTTTCCTCAACCCATTAGAATTTCTACACAGATGCCACAACCACCCACCCACCCAGAACATTCAAAAACACACCATCACCTTTATACTCATTCACCCACCAGTCACTCAAACACACATTCTCCTACATCCACTGATTGCATTCTCTACACATGCACACACCCACCCACACAGAACATTCAAAAACACACATCACATCACTTCTCATTCACCCACCAGTCACTCACACCTTCTATTACATCCACGCATTGTATTCTCTACACATGCAAACACCCACCCACCCAGAACATTAAAAAACACACATCACATCAATTCTCATTCAACCACCAGTCAGTCACACTCTGCTTACGTCCACGCATTGCATTCTCTACACAGGCACAAACCCACCCACCCAGAACACTGAAAAACACACATCACATCACTTTTTATTCACCCATCCACCAGTCACTCACACCTTCTCTTACATCCACTCATTACATTGTCTTCACATGCGCAGAGCTACCCACACAGAACATTCAAAAACACACATCACATCATTTTCATTCATCCATCATTCACATACATACATTTGACACACACTTCACACATGCAAAACACACGTCATTTTACAAAAAAAAGCTTTCTTACCTTTTTCTTGCAGATTCAGTCCGTCCTTCCAGGGCCCCTCTTCTCCTCCCTGCTGCTCACAAACAGGAACCAGGAAGCTGCAAGAGTGTTCTAGTTCCTGTATGCTACAAGGAAGCCGAGGGAGAATGGGTTGGAGCTGAACGTGGCAGCTCCAACCCCTACCTCCCAGTCCCAGTCTTGATATGATATGATATTTTATTGATATTGCGCTCATACACAAATGTTTCAGGGTGCGAAACCCTGATGGGTGAGGACTGGGCCGGAGCCCCACCAGACTTGGTGTGGCATGTCCGCCCGCACCATGGGAGGGCTCGCTACACCAGGAGCACCTGTTTTTTGGGGGGGCAAAGGGAGTCCCAGGGCTTGCAACTGTGGCCCCCAGGGGTCACAACCTCTGGTAACCCCCAAATGATGTTCCTGTCTGAAATGTCAACAATCAAAGATATTGGAAAACTAATACCTCACAGAGGGCAATACCCCTATTTTCTTTGACACGCGTACAGAAGAGAATTGTTAGCCTTGATCAGATCACTGATTCCATTTGCCAGGTTTAAGGGACTGTTATCTACCAAAACAGGCAATGTGGTGTTTTTTGAGACTTAAATGGAGTTGAGATGAAATAACCTTAAGCGTGGGGGATAAGCCTTAGGAGGAGTGGGCAAGCAAAAAGAGGACACTGGCTATAACAGGCCTGGTGAAAGACAATCCAAGCCTCGTGGATGAGAAAGAATTGGGTCAAGACATCACCAGAGGACAGCGCTATGAACCTTTAACTTTGTTGTTATGTTATACACTACTTGTAAAGTGAGACATGTGCAGACCATATTTTCATTTCTGAGGGAAAAAAACGGAAAAGTGTGAATAGGAAAAATGAGGCAATCTGAAGACCATACCTTCAAATTATACATTCATATTTCTTAATTTAAATGTGATAAATATTGAAACAAAGACCATTACACTGCTTTCAATATATGTATTTGGTTTACATTCTTGAATGCTCGGATTTCTAGATTTTTCAACACTCCAACTATCGCTCTTCATTAAAGATAAAAATACTATTAAAATGGAAATCTAGAAATGTGGCATATTTACAGCCCCTGTCCACCTAACATACATCTACAGTAGGCCCCTTTATCTGTCCTAATGCAGTAAGTAAGGCAGCATGCCCTTTGCTGCAGCACACTTTGTCTATTTCTGTTCGTTGAGCTCTGACCACAGAAGTGGACGTGCATATAAATCTGGATGTGCCCCTTGGGTTGTAAAGTTCATGAGGGAGTGAGCCACACCATAAACCCCTAAGTATCGCGAGCCAAATACAGTGGCCTGTCCTGCTGTAAAATGCACTCCTAGTTGCTTTATGGTAGCCTTTTTACACCATTTCAGGGAGAAAATCATGCCCTCTACATGGAAGTGTCTACCAGCCCCCTATTACTATATATCAGGGCAGGGCACTTGCATTGGAATAGGGCCCTTGCAAAATATGTGTGGGATGCGGATGTGGCCTACAAATCAATGTTCAGAGCACACATTCCTGGGATTTGCAAAAGGCAAGTGAACTCTGAATTGCTGTGGCAGGTGTGAGTAGGATTTCTGCAGCGAATCTGCATCCTTAGCATTTACAGAGGAAGAACTCGGTGAACGTTAAATTGGGTGATCATTACTTATTGGGTGGATGCAATATACGTTTAGTGGATGCTGCCAGGTGATTGGGGTTTGTAGCTTCAAACCTCACCTCAATCACCCTTATTGTTTGGAGATGTTCTTTTGCCTTTTTGAGGATGGTAGACGGTTCCTCTTTAAACCATGCTGAAGAAGCCAACTTCTCCAGATTGTGATACTCTGTCTGGTGTTTTAAGGAACATAATACCTTTCAAGGTGAGATCAGTATTGGTGCTCATCTGGCTTATCTACCTGGAATGTGGTCTCAACTGCTTTTGCCAGCTCTGCTCACCATCCCATTATAGTTGTGTTCTAACGGCTGGGGACCAAGGATGTGTCAGAACCAATCATCAAAGCAAAGGACAGCCAGTGATATGAGACTTTGAAAGCCTTCCAATGATCGATCCTGCAGAAAAATGGTGTATGATGCACTCATCTCCCCTGTAGGGAATCTACAGTGAGCAATTATGGTACCACCACCACCACATCATTGTGTACTATGTTCGGTGGTCTCTGAATACACCTCCAACAGCTGCCAGTACTTCATTGTCATTATTCTGTGGGTATAGTCTATTGAGGACCTCCCAGTGCCGAATTGCAATGGATGTGTAGCTCCAAGGACTTGGAACTCATAACCATGTCAGCCCCAGATTACTTAGGTTGAATGTTCTGCTCAGTGTTGAAATCCAACAGAAACATAATAGAGTTGCACATTTAAAGGCTGGAATCCAACAACAGCCTAAGGTTGGGGTTTGCCACCTGTGGCTCTCCAGATGCTTTGGACTTTGAGACTCATGATCCTTCACCATTGTCTATGCTGGCTAGAGCTGTTGGGAGGTGTATTATAACATATCTGGAGAGCCAAAATTTGCAGAGCCCTGGCCTAAGGGCTCCAAAGGAATGGCACCATCCACATAATTCTACTGAGCGTTTGTCTGAACTTTACTTCTTGTTCACATTTTCCACTTTTGAAAACCTGATTCTCAGAGGGGACCAATAAAAGTAGGACTGCAAAGACCATGTATCCAAGATATTTAGTAACAGAAAAACATGATCTTGTATCTGACTAGACACAGCCATGATGTTCCAAGTCAGCATCATGTTCAATTCCCATCAAACCAATCAGGCATCGCCTAGTTATACCCCTTGTTCCTAAAATTGTTCAGCATTGTGTTGCCTCTAAATTCAGTATTGTATGTTTTTGTTATCCCTGTGATTGCATAAATACATTTAATACTGCAATTGAGACCTTGGACCACTGTGACTTCAGGGTGACCCAGACCCTAATCCTCAATTGCATTTGGACACCTGAGCATAAAGTCTTGTATTTTGACAGTACCTATCCACGTAGATAACCACGTTAATCACATGTAACCTATTCCATTATTTAAAACCTACCTTGACATTCCTTGCATTCACTGTAATGATGTGTTTTCCTGTATCTCAAACCCTCCCACTCCACCATCGGAGATATGTCAGATTCGGGGAAGGTCGCTAACAATAGGTGAGCAATCAACATCTGAGGAAGTATGTTTTTCCAGGGGTGGCTAGTCCATTATAGTTGCTGAGGCACCATCCACTTCTGGGAACCTCTGGGGCGTACAATGTGACAATGCCAACACACCTAGTAAAGGAAGTGTCTTTCACTTTCTGCATAAAGCATGTTTAGTCTATGCATATGTAAATAATCTAAATATCTATAGATTATTTGTAAATGCAAAGATTGGTGTCTCTAATACCCCATGCTTTGGTATGCATCTGCCATGATTGGAGCCATGAACCACCCAGGTCCTTGACCCTTGTGTGTGTATTGATCCTCTTGGCGCCCCCTAGATGCTGGCACGTCAGGCAGCCGCCTGCACTGCCTTATGCAAAGACCGGCCCTGCATGTGCAGTACCATACATGGAATTGAAGAGACTGTGATGCCAGTAGCATGATGTCATGTACATCATTGGGATAAAAGGGTCCTGGAAAATTCCTTCTTTGAAAACAATGTATGTATTTTCACCTCTCCTTCTCATTTTATTTCTCATCCAGGAGATGGGGTTTGAATGTTGACCCCTTCTCCATCCTGCCATGATTCCAGAGATAGGAGAGGGTGAGGTAAAGTCAAGCTTCAGAGCATTGATACTGCTATGTGCTGCCACCCATCATAGAAACCAGTAGTGTCAGGGAAGAGGGGAGAAGGACACCATTAAGACCACAGCCCAAGATACGTTTACAAAAAAGAAAATCTGTAATTTTGTGTGAATGTATGTCTTGATGTGTCAGGCAGATTATTTTAATGATGAGGCTGCACAAGCGTGAATGAGTTCCTGAGAGTGTATGTGTGAAGAGTATATGTGTGCGTGCACGGAATTCAAGCTTCGGCACACAGAGTGTGCACTCCCCTGGGCTTTTTTGAAGTTTTGTAATGAAAATGAATAATGGGAGATCAACCTCCGAAAATGTGTGGGACTAATCCACACCATTTTCCCCTGCTCACTGTACAACAAAGACATAGGAGGTCATTACAAGTTTGGAGGTAGACATGGTGCTAATAGCACCATGGCTGCCTCCAAACCCGTGTCCGGGTCCGTGGTGTCGGAATGGGGACTTACCGGGACATTCCGACCTATGCGGACCCGGTAAGTCCCCATTTAGAAAACCATTTCCCATTCCCATTCTAGCCCCCATAGGGCTCAATGGGAATGGGGAAGGAGCTAATAACAGGCCCGCAAATAGCGGGCCCGTTATTAGCTCCCTGGTCCCTTAACGGGTAGCGCTAAGGGCGGCTGGTAAAACCAGCCGGCCCTAGTGGGACCGGCTAAGGGACTTCGGAATGTGGCGTTAGGGGGTTAATGGCATCAGCATTCTTTCCGGTGCCGTTAACCCCCTACCACCGTACTCATAATGACCCCCATAGTCAAGTATACTCAGGGGGGGCAGCCTACAGGCACAGTCGTCCCTGTCACATTTAGCTGGAATGTGACAGCCACAGGTACATCAAAGCATCTCAGGAAGGGAGAAGGCAACACCTTCCTACGACTATGGCCAGCCTAATTAAAATATCAAAGGCCCCATTGATCTGCCCTCTCTATTGTTTAAGTTCTGCTGGTGATGGCGTATACTGATGAGAGTTAATTGAAACAGGCCTGCAATAGGCCTGAGTGCAGAACTGACAAAAGGGGGCAGGGCACAAACACCTATTTGATATGCAATCTGTCAACTTGAAGCTAGCTCCCTCTCTTCTGTATGAAGGGCAGTGAATGGCATGTCTAGGAAAACTGTTTACAATAGGCACACCTGCCGATAAACCCCCTTTCAGAGGGAAGAAGTATCTGATTTAAGGGAGAATGGAAGTCTGCTCTCATCACATACTTCAAGGGAGACCTGCGCTTTGATCAAGAGTCACAGAGGGCTCAGTTACCCAGAGATACATACAACAGACAGGAAGATGGGTTTGACTTAGGAGTACATGTTGTTCACCAATCACTGTGGCCCATTTGGCTGTATAAGATGGCTGAGCCCCTCACTCAGTAGATCATCTGAAGGATTCACCAGAAGCAGGAAAGAAGAACTCAGCATTGGACCCTAGATGAAGGTAGTGTCTGCCTTACATCTTCCGCCAATGAAGGAAGGCAAGGATTTCCAAGAGGGAAGCAAGATCTCTCCACTAAAAATATCCCAGGAAAAAGAGGGAGATAGCGGAATCACAGGACCTGTCCTGCACCTCCAGAGCCGGTACCCAGCCAGCACACAGCGTGCCATGATAGGTTCTGCCAGCAAGCTTCCTAGGTGAGAAGGGTCAGAGAGTCTCTGAACAAAGGACAAGACTGTTGCCTGCAAACACGTGCCTCAGCTTTAGGTCATCCACCTTAAAGGATGACACAAGCCCTGAGAAGAATCTAGGAGGAATGCCACAACAAGCATCAACCAGCGTCCATCTTTTAAGGACAATTTCGAGACAGTTGAGCCCTCAAACCGTGACCGGCTGCCCCACTGACTGTTGTCACGCTGCAGTCACTAAAGCCGTCTGAGGCACCCCGACCAGCGTTCCAGATCCACTAAACCATCACACAGACAACGATTCTTCACCCCGAGCCACCGAGTAGGCCAGCTGAAGCCATCCAGCCTCACTTGCCAAACTGCCTGCCGCCTGACACCTGCATCTGTCTGCCATCTTGTACTCTGTTGCATGATCTGCAAAGCATCCTGGAACTGACTTGACGCTGTCAAGCATCAAGACCATCTGAAACTCCCGTTACATTTTGGTTCTGTCCCCCTGGTCCTTCTCAGAAGGCCCCTTTTTCCATTCATGACCCCTTGCTCCCTTGGTGATGAAACCAAATAACCTTGAACAATTGAGACTGATTGTTTTACTGACTACCCTCCTGCCAGTATCCAGAGTGCATCCCTTTCCTTTGTGAAACTGTCTGTCCTCTGTGTCACTTTACAGGGTGGGTTGTATTTTGCAGTGTGCTCGAACTGTGTGCTGTATTAATAAATAAAGTAGAGTTTTTATATGACATTGACTGGACAGTCCTTTTTATCATTCGGTAATAATTGTATTTCTACTGTGTTGCAACTACCCAACAATCATGACCTTGCAGAGATAACCCTGCCATTCCGTCCACGTTACCAAACATTGGACAAGGAGCTCTATAATTTACTTGTGTTTCCAATCTGTTTGAATCCCTTCTTGTGTACTAGAGATGTGGGGCTGATTGATGGTTTAGAAACGGATATTCATCCCTGCACCACTGGTGCCTCAGAAGTCGATTTGTCACAGTGTGCATGTGTAAGTGAATTTAAATGTGTGTGCAAGAGTCAGTGTGTGTGTGTTTGTGAGGTATCCAGTGCTCTCATGAAAATTACTCTGTATATGATGATCAATCTCACAGATATTTCCCCCAACTTTCTGAGCTGAGTGGCACAAAATGAAGACTAACCAATAAAGGTAATGGCGAGTCGGCGAGCAAAAATAGGCCACAACCCCCATAAGTCAGTAAAAGAGAATACAAGAGTTAGAAAAAAGAACATGAACCATGCAACCCACAACAAGATGTGTTCATATTACAATTTTCCTGTGTGGAACCCAGGAGATCTCTCACTATAGGGCGGAAGGAACCAAGAGGTTTTTGCAGATCAGTATAATGGTGGTAGAGGCCGCAAACTAATCTAAAACACAGGGGGAAGGAAGGAAGGAAGGAAGGAAGGAAGGAAGGAAGGAAGGAAGGAAGGAAGGAAGGAAGGAAGGAAGGAAGGAAGGAAGGAAGGAAGGAAGGAAGGAAGGAAGGAAGGAAGGAAGGAAGGAAGGAAGGAAGGAAGGAAGGAAGGAAGGAAGGAAGGAAGGAAGGAAGGAAGGAAGGAAGGAAGGAAGGAAGGAAGGAAGGAAGGAAGGAAGGAAGGACAATTTTTACAAGGGCGCAGACTGAAAGTAACAGGGCAGAAGTTTTAGATCCAACAAGCTCACAATGACACAAGGACACCGCAGGACACACGTAATCAGTTTGGTTTCAAAGCAACAACAAAAAAACAAACACAATTCTGACAGTGGATATGAGGATGGTGATCCATGGCAGTGTGAATCACAGTCCCAAGATCTGTTCAGATGAAGCGAAACAAGGCAAACGCCAACACCAGGGGGAATGAAAGGTGTACTATCCATTCACGTGTGGAGGTCAAAGAGCGACAGCACAGTTTACATACAAAATCTGATGGAGCAGAAGCAAACAGAGCCCAATGGACAAGCCAAAGGTCATGATAGCAACCGCGTCCAGTAGACACAATAAATATACGAGGGAGAGGGCGCAGGAGCATTGTAATCAATGAAGAACAGGGAGACCAAGAACAAGAGCAAAACATATAGTGCACGGAGGAAATGAGTTAGCACAAAAGCCAAACATACATGCAACTCAATCAAGAACACAACACTCATTGATGAGCAGCAGGCACTGTGCTTCACTTCTGTATATCATAATTGATACCCACTGTACGTAACAGGGCTTCTGGGATGCGTAGTGTCTTCCAGAAACACTGCAAAGACGTTTGGGCTCTGTACAGGTTTCCCTTGGGATGTCCACAGAGGATGAGTCTTTCATCATAGGAGGGAATACGTTCCACTAAATGATAATCCCGAATCATGAAACATATCGGCTGCTTGACGATAAAGGCATAACTGACATATTTTGGTCTCTGCTAACATGAAGTATTTATCGTTGCAGAACTGACATATATTGGGCAATGCCAGCATGAAAGTGTCCTTACAGTGGTAATACCAGGATATTTTGGGAAGAACCAGGGTGAGAGTTTATTTTACATTGGTAATGGCCAGTGCCAATATTAATATGTATTTATACAATGGCAAAGCTGGCATAGAGAGTGTCACGTTGTATTAAATTCAGAGCATGACATGCATTCCAATTAGATGAGGTCGGAAAGAGTGGGTCCTTGGGAAGCAATCAACACTTGCAGGTGAGGGAGTCATTGCAGTACTGCTTGTGATCCTGGGCATACACCATGTGCACTTAGCTTTAATGTTCCATAACAATGAAAGCGAAAATCGTCTGGAAATATACAGCTACACTCAAAAACTCCTTGTGATTTTTAACAATTAGTATATTTGAGCTTTTTTATTCCATGAAAAGAAAAAAAAGAAAACAATTAACATATCGAGATGGTGATGGACGGGTGTGATTCTGGAAATGGATTGGAGGGACAGGGCCTCCCTGTCCTTGTCCTGTAGTCCTTTTTCATTGTGTTCTGTATTGTTTTCTGCCCAGCAGTCCATGTGGGACGCCTGGCAGTGCAGCTCTTCTTGTTTTTGGTTTGGTGTACAGACTCATGGGATACCCTTATGGCAACCATGGGTGGGGGTACAACCCTGTGCCCCTAGTGTATGTTTTTGGGCAACTGTGGGTGACCCACAGAGCAGGGTATGGGCTGGTGGCAGCTCCATGCTGAATTTGACAGGTGCTCTGAGTATCCTCCATTTTGGGATACCCATGCCCTTCCATTGGAATCAGTTGATTCCTGAAAGAAAACAAGATTGCCCCTGTGGCCTCTTGCTTTCTATTGCCTGTTACCTTGTTTTCCCAAAGTCCTGGGAAGCCCTGACTCTGTCCCTTCCCCCTGACTGGATCTTAGGTGGAAGTTCCATGTATGGTCTTGTTGTGAAGTCCATTCCTGACTGGCTGGAGCCTTCCCAATGACTGTATGTTGTGGGTACACCCTGTGGGTGGGACCTGGGTGAATGGAGTGTGTGACCAATATGCACTTCTTGTTGTGGCTGTCTGGTTTCTGGTATGAGAGACAAAGACTGAGACAGCCCTGCCCGAAACTGGTCTGAATGCAGTGTGTAGTGTTGAATGGCTGGGTACTTGTCCCAATCCACATTCCTTGTTGTGAGTGTCTGTGAGGGAGGAGGATGGCCTGAATGCACTGTGTGCATGATTGGCTGACTGACTGCATGAATGCCCTTCTGTATGATTGGCTGCTGAGTGTGACCCAGCAGTGTGGATGAGAGACAGGATAGTATATCTGGGGACCTCTCACCACTGGACATTGTTCAGAAGCTGTGTCTACACTTGAAGAGTAACTGGAACTGCTGATCCTCGATGCCCAGCTGGAAGAAGAAGACTTGCTGTTGCATTTGCTTCGACCTGATCTGAAAGCTGTCGAATTTGTCGAAGACTGATCTGAGAGAGGACCTGGTAAGGAGCCCTCTTCCGTGCTCTGAGGGACCATCGAGCACTGCCAACCTTCGCCGAAACTCCCTGGAAGTCAGACCCTCGAAAGGCTGCCAACCCGAGACAGGACTGCTGAGGAGAATGAAGTGAAGCACCCAGACTTTGCCGCTGTCGAAGTCCTTTGCCGTCGACCAGGGTTCGCAGGTTTGTGTAACCACTGGAAGCCCATCAAAGTTGTGTTGCCCAGAAGAGGGGACCGCTTGACGCCGTGCCACCGATGACCGGAGCCGCCCACTCCTTTGCCTAAGAACATTTGAATCGAAGGACTACCTTGTCCGCACCGACAACCACTTTATCCTGCCGGAGAGAGTCAAGGCCGCCGACGCACCGAGGAGAATCCGCCGGTGGGTTTCCCACCACCCAGAGACCACAAAGACTTCAACGACTCGATGCCCTTGCTGGGCCACCGTTCTTCCGAATCTCTTTGCGGTCCTGAACAATCAATCGCCGAGGTGCCCCCGCACACCTCATCCTACGCAGGACGTCGCCGACGAGCACTGCCTGGATCGACGCCGTGGTCTCGGCACCCTCGAATTTCTCATCGACACCGTCAACGCCAAGTTCACCTTCTTCGATGCCTCTTGACGATCCGTGACTCCTGCTTGAAAGGGGGTCACTCAAGAAGGATCCGGTGACGCTTCCTCGAAGAACTGTACTCCACCAGGTACATTGGGGGGGTAAAAACATTACAGGAGAGAATAAGACTATTGATCAATATAGGGACTGGGCTTGTGCTATATCTTTATTTTACAGCTTGCCCAGGTGGGGGGATCTCCACACAGAACTGTGTCTAGGTATCTGGGCCAGTATTCTGCCAATTGTGTCAACCATCTTGCTTTCCTTCCTATCTCTATTGCTGGTTTCCTTGTTAATGATCTGTGTGACATTCTAACAGTATAGTTGATGCACTTTAATGAGATCTGATGATATTGGTGGCACCACTTTAGAATTGTATATATTTACCATTGTGGATTTCTGAGTACAAAGTGCGTTATTGTGATAGTGTACATATCTTTGAATATGAATTATATAAAGACTGTGTTTTCAGTAATACAGTGTGTGGACATTCCTTTGTGGGGGCTTGGGGACTACACTGTACTTAAGAACCAGCCTGCATTACCTCCTGAGAAGCTAGGCGTTGATTGCTCGACCACGTATCAATAATAGAGAATCTTGGCTGGGGTCCTCTGTACCTCTCCTCTACCATATAGAGAGCAGAAATACAGACACCCCCCTTGGTCCTTTACAACGGGTTAATTGAAATATATCCTTGTGATTGTACTCTTACAGGTTGGCAGTAAACCCCTGCACAACTGAGAACTCAGAATTGCAGGATCCTATAGAATCCTGTATGCCTCATCATAGTACCATTGGACTATGATGAGACATGAACACATTGATCATCCAAATCTTACAATCAATGTGTATGTGATAAGTAACCTCAGTACAATGGGCCTCATTACGAGTCAGGCGTTAAGGGGTTAACGGCGCCGACCCTTAACGCCTGATTACAAGGTCCCTTAGCGCCATGGTGATTTTAACGCCTGCTTTTTGCAGGCGTTAAAATCCATGGTGCTAAGGGACCATGGTGCTAATTACGCCACCGTAATTTACAGTGGCGTAATTAGCGCCTCCCCCACTCCCATTATGCCCTATGGGGCAAAAATGGGAATGGGAAGGGTAAAATGGGAAATGGGGATGTACCGCCCCACTCACCTTGGAATGGGGCGGTAAATCCGCCATCCACCATGGTGTAAACGTAGTTTACACCATGGTGGTAAGGGTACGACCCAGGCGGTAACTTACCGCCTGGGTCGTAATGAGGCCCAATGACAATTGTAAGAAATGTAGTGCAGATTCCAAAGTTGCATTGAGTTTGTTCCACATATATGGCGTGGCAACGTTAAAAGGTAAACCTTTTTTTGTCGTGAGTGTGGAGCAGATATGGCTGAGAGAAAAATCATACCCTGTACATTTACAAAGTCAGACTTATTGCCTTTTGCAATGCTTGTTTTCGATGGGTCTTGTTTGCGCTTCCGCTCTGCATAGTAGTGCAAGCATGTGCAGACATCTTATATACAGAGAGGGGAATTCTGCAGCAGATTTATAATCTGCGCTTTTTAAGAAGGCATACTTTTCCACAGAGAAATATGTGCTGTGGATTTGCGTTAGGGTCTCGTAGTTTAACACATTCAAAAGAGGGTATGAAAGTTGGCACAAGGGAAAAGGGAGCCAAATAAAACCACCAGACAGCCCGCGAATGAATGTTGCCAAAGAGAAAAGGCTAGCGTGTGCTGTGTGGGAAATGAAAGTATACCAGAAACTCGCCATGGCGTGATTCTCAAAACAAGTAGTGCAATTCCCCTCGGTGTGCCTGAAATAGAAGGCTGCAACATGTCAAATGTCTGCTTCCCCTGCAAATGGGGGTCATGCTGCCAGGGCACTTCCGAGGTCATGTATATTGCATGCGAAAGATGAAACCGAAAATCCCACGAGCCAAAAACGCGGCCACTTGTCTCAAAGGCCATTCTCTGCTAATGAGTCCAACAGCAAGAATGGATTACGCCGCGCTAATGACTATCATAAAATTTTATTGCATATGTAATGTATTCTTTTCTTTTTCTTTGACAAACCCTAGACCTATTCTGTTTTATCGCTCAGCATTGTACAAGTCCAGCACTTTCCATCAACACTTCAAGGTAGATATATCAATGACTTTTAAGCACACCAGTAAAGCCGTAGAGCTGTAGATGACATCATTGGCAATTTAGGTCTCTCCATTTACTCAAAATGCGGGAACATCAATGTCACTGCCAATATCAGCTTTAACAACCCGTGCTCTCTTTCACCGCTCCTTTCTTAATTTGGAGCTAGGCGCTTAGATCCCAGTATCAGGTAAGGTGCCCATGTCACTGACTGTTTCGTTCCCAGAAATTGTCCCCTGACCCAAATATTCAACTTCTTACACTTTTTACACGGATGCATTGGGTGTATGGCAATTTTCATGCTCCGTGAATTCTCACTGTAAAGAGGCAAGCATTCCTTTATATCCCCTCTATTTAATTTGTATTGCTTATAGTTTACCTAGCTCAAGGGCAGTGCAGCCATTTACAACAGGATTGTGCCAGAACTGGGCTTGGCATTGTTTACAATAGTGCAGTACCTTTGGTAGAGGGAGAAGGCGGTTTCTATTCCTCCAGCAGGCGTTGTTGAAAAAGCCAGGTTTTTAGAGTTTTGTGGGACTGGAGGATGGTGGGGGCATTTCGAGCCTCTACCGGGGTTAATTTCCAGATGGGCGGGGCGTGGCAGGAGAAGGACTGCTTGCTAGCCTTCTCTTTCAGGGTTAGCTCTGACTCCAAACGTTTCACTGCTTTGCTATGTGAGCTGCGGGGGCCTCCAGAGAAGTGGTGTTTAGCCACCAATTATGGGGGTCCTCAATTTGAGACTGCTTTGTACCTTGTACATTGCAGTTTTTAATATGAATCTGGCAGGGAGGGGGAATCAGTGAAGCATGTGTCCCGTTGAAGTGATACGGTCGAATTTGCAGGCACCTGTAATGAGGCGGGCTGCAGCGTGGCGTGCCCTCATTTGACTGATGAAGGCTTTGCAATGGTGGCAAAAGTCATCCTTGCAGCACACAATACCTTTCACATATTATTTAGTCCTTCGAGTGAAAATCTTTCACCAGAAGGATGACTATTGACCTCAGAGAAATAGGGCAACACATGAAGGCTCTGCTTGACAGTCCAGTTGTGCAATTCTAAATGTTAATATGAGGCCATTTAATGATTTAGTGCACAGTGAAGCTGGCAGTTTTAAACAGTGTTACCACAATAAAGGGCTGTTGGCCTTTCATTTTCCAAAATGTCTCCCAAATCTCTAGCCAGCCTCTCTGCCCCGATACTGCTCTGTTTGTTATAAAAAGTCACAATTCCAGGTTTGTGAATGCGAGACACTTTCTTTGGTATGTGGCACTGTTTTGTGCCACTGGGCTACCCTGCCACTTTACACACAGGGGCTTATTGTACAACATGCTTCAATTGCATGTAGATAACCGCTGTTAGCACTGTTAGGACCTCTGAATGCAATGTCCCACATTAAGAAAAAAGATGTGTAAAATAAAAGATTTAAAACAGGTAAAATCGCCTTTACTCTTTCATTTTTCATGCTGAGAAAGATGTTAATGCTGCCTTCAAGTTTTGCTTCGCCGGTGGCAGAATGGCCCCGGGATATCTAATCTCCTAATGCTTTGCTTCTGGGGAGGTTCTCTCCCCATATGCTTGTGCTAGCGCAGTCCACTCTAACGTGCTGCGTCGTCTGACCCACGCCCAGTCCTTCCCTGATACACAGGCAGTGGCATCTGGTGTTCTAAGTTCTTGAGAGTTGGCCCAGGCTCATAGATCTTGCTAGCCACACGATGCAGGGCATCCAACCATGAATTTATTAGATTACCTTCACATATTCTACCCATCATTCTTAGCTGAGCTTTTCATCAGTTTTCCAGCACCACATGTTGATGCTTTCTTTACTCTTAGTAATGTCCTAGCACATTGTGAGAGATCATCTTCAGGCCTTGCATTTCTCATGCAGGTGTATTGCCATGCTGCCTGAACACCGTTACACGTTCTCTCTTGAATGATCAACGTATGTACAGACACTCATACAAAGACATCCTCACTGGAACTCCCTTCATAGCAATTCAGGCAATTTTTGTGATCCCTTAGGGCAGCATCTGCAACTAGTAGAATTCCATACAATGTCCTGCACATTAAACCCATTGGTATGATTGTTGTAGATAAGCATTCTCCACTTAGTTTGTGTATCTATAGTACTCTTTTCTGTAATCTAACTAAGGAATCTGTGAAAATAGACGATCTGATATTCTTTAAATAGCCAACTTGGTAAAAAATAAAATAAAATAAAAAAATAAATAATGTTCAAGAATAGCATTCCTCCTTGCATCAAATGTTCCTCTCCAACAACCACTGAAATAAACACAAATACAATCTTCACAGGGATTTACCAAACAAAACACACACCTCTTCTCAACAGATGTCACATTTTAATGATCTCACAAATGACTATTTTGAAACTGATGAAAACCTGATAGTTATATTTTGAAAGTATGAAAAATGCTTATTTCAGAGTCACTAATATTATCCAACAATCTGTTTAATTCAACAACAGTGGCTTTGAAACACTTTTCAATGACATCTTTAATTTGTCAATCATCAGATAAGGCTTTCCTTCTCCGTAAGCGCATGTGGTGCTTTGTTAATATGAATTACAGCATAACAGAGTCAATGGCATCCAGTGTCAGGGTGTGGGCCGCTAATTCCTGCATGGCATTCTCATGGAAAATATATTTATTTATTGGAGAATTCTATACTGTCCTCTTCTTACTCATTTCAGCACCTATTACCCACAATCTAAAATCCAAAGTGGATCAAATAGGAATATTACTAATAATTTTGCATTGATATAGCGCTACAAACCCTCAGGTATCTGGGTATTACCCATATCGAGCTTTGCAGGATGAAAGGCTGAGTTTGGCCCTGCTGGGATTTGTAACTGGGTCAGCAGGCTCAGCACAGATGTCAAAGCTAGCGCTCTACTTGCTGTGCTATCGTACCAGCTACAATTGAATTGGCCGGAGAAGGCCAAAGAAGTTGATCTCAGAAACAAAAACTGCATCAAACTTACAATTGTATAATGCTATGTAGATTCATCCATGCAAATCGATTCACAAACATTTTTATTTAAATGTCTTTTTTTTCAAACAGACATTCTGTATTACAGTCCCGAAACTGGCATGCACGATTATTCAACGTTTGTTTTAGGAATATGTGTTTTCTTAACAATAGCAATTTTCCCATATTTATGCCATTTCCTACTTTAGCTTCACCTCAATCCAACTCCAGGTAGTTCCCTACCTTTAACTCTTCTCCCTTCTTTTGATCTTCTCCAACTTGCTCGTATAATGCTCAAACCTCCTGCAAGAAATCCCCACACGCATCTTTTTAACCTGTCCAACTTCCAACGTCCTCCTCCTCCATCTCGCTAAAATCTTCATTTGCCTCAATCTGACCTTTCCCAACTACTTAAAACAGTATTGCAATCTCCTCATGATCCTTCCTAAACTCCCTCATTATCTTCTTCCCCTCAATCCCCTTGCCATTCCTACACCAACACACTCCTCTGCTCTAGTCTCCTCGCTCCTTCCTCTTCCTGCTCACACACTACTTACATACGCTATCCTTCTTCTGCTACAACAACCCACAAACAACATTGAGCTGTTCTTGCTATAGTCTCCTAGCTCCTCCCTTAAGATGGCCTACTGGCACAGTATTTTGAATCTGTAGATTGTGGTGAGGGCTAGACTCTAATAGTCTAATTTCAGTTGAGTCCCCAGGAGCAGTTCTAGTAAGACATGCTATAAGAGTTGTGGTGGGCATTGTGGATTTTAGAATGCTATCTTGAACATCTCTACCTGCCTGTTGTCTGAACATTTGACCTTTATTCTTAAGGGGTGAGTCTAACTCCAAATATGTTACGTTTGGAGTCTCTGTGCAAGGAAACCTCTGACTGTTTGGTTGCAGGATTGGGGCTGAGCTCAACTTGCCCAATCCAACGCTTTTTTCGAGATCCACAGATCAGACGGCTAGTCTGTGGATTCTGTAACATTCACAACCTGTCATTTTCTCTGTCTGTTGGGCCATGGACATGACATGTAGTCCAAAGATCCTGCAGACCTTAAATGTATCTGCTTGTGCTGTCTGGGAATGCTTTCTGTGTACCTACAGCACTTTCATGTTGACAACATGGTGAGGCAGTCTTAAAGCCACCTGCACCTAATTCCCAACGGGGAGTGCTGGGTTATAACTGCATCTTACCACCCTTGGCTTGTTCATGAGAGAGGATTTCCTCGGCGTAAAGTATAGCCTTGGCGTCTGTAGTCCTCCTACTCTTATCACAAGCCAGAGGGATTCTGGGAGATTTAGTTTCCATATATCTCTCCCCTGCTGTACAATAGGAACTCAGTGCAGTGGCTCAGAGTATCCCCAATATACCTCTTCTGGAACCACCAACCTGTAGTGTATGGGGGTCCCTGGACCCTAGGACCAGCACACTTCTGGCACCCAACCACCAATAGGGCTCTTCAAAACAGTGTATGTACACTTTTATGTGCTTCCCAAATAAAACATAGGAAGTGAAGTGGCTCAGACACTCTATATTAAAAAAAGGGAGCAACATTGAGGGCTGGGCTGAAAACATTCATTCAGTGCTCTTTTTGTATTTTGCAATGTTTTGTTATACCATTGTCAAAAGTGCAATCAATGTTCTACTGTAAATGTGTTTTATAAATCAAATATTGATCTGGAGTTCACAGTCTTTCTACAGCTGGACTCAAACCTGTCCAACACAGCTCAATTATTTTTATTTTTCATAATTCCTGGCCCCATATCGTGCATGATTGATTCGTGCAGTGATGTAATTCCTGTCTGGTAATGTTATACTGACTGGGAAACCCTATGAGATGGTAACATGTGCTAAGCACAAACACATTGTACAGTATTGGACTTGGTTTTATTTGCCACTGGCCTATTTCATCTTGTAAGGTGAGGATTCACAACTTCCCAATGGGTGAGTCCAGTCGGTCTGTGAAGCAAAATAAACGTGCACCTGATTACCCAACCATGATGTCCTGCCTCAACCCTTGTGTTCAATAACTCAAGTTAAATTCAGACGTTAAAGTCCACCGTTAACACGTCCCCCTTCTGCTTGATGACCTTACAGGACCTTTCGGAGGAGTCTGTGTATTTCAAACTATGATCTACTTATCTTGGTACACGTGTGCACTTTCCTGTACAGAAAAACGACAAAATGATTGGGTCAGAAATGAGCACCAAGACGAATGAGCTTTTTGCTTCTTGGTATGCCTTTATAAAAATCCAGATATGGCTCTTAAGACTGAAAAGTCCCTCATGCGTTCTTCTATCGGTTAACATGCCAGGGAAAGCACATACACAGGAGAGGAGAATTAAGCATTAAGAAGCGTAGGTGCTTTATAGTGGTCGGTGGGGCACTGCACTGTATATCAGAAATCTAATGTCTTGCATGATTCCGAATAGGAACATTCCCTTCCACTTTGTTCTACATACTTTTGCATGTGGGAGATCACGGATTACATTCGTCCAAAAGATAATAGAAGAGCTCGCTGCCTTGAGGTTAAATTGACCGTGCTCAGTGAGCTCTTGGTTGGTAACGGTGCGCAGCGCCATAAACCAGACTCCACTGTAGTTTGACACGCATATGGTGTTGCTGGACAGCCCTGAACAATAAGTAATTTGTCTGTTGGTCATTTTCTATGCCAATAACACAAATAAAGGTACTGAATGAGAGGCAGTTTATGGAGAATCAGGGTAACAGATTTTGGTAAATGGTGCACTGTTTGCCTTGTAATAACACATTGCCAGGTTCTCTGGGTGGGAATATAAGATGAAGGGGAAAGAGAATGTTACCTTGTGTGCACTGTTGATGTACAGAGCAGCAACGGTGTGTTTTGGTTAGGCCCTAGGCCCTCACCTGTGATGTGTAACATGAACAAGGAGAAGTAGGTGGTGTCTTTCAAATATTGTATTGAGGTAGGATAGGACTTTTGCATTAGCGAATTGTCCAAAGCATTTGAGCATTTCAGAAGAGAAGACACCTGTCTTGTAAGCCTCAGCCAAAGCATCTATTCAAAGTTAAATATGGGTGGACACCTCATCGTTGGCCAAGGACCCTTAGCATAGACCTCCTTTAAGGAATAAGGAAAATAGCCTAATGATATGGTATGATATGGCATTTATAACGCGCCTGTACACAAGTGTTTCTTGGCGTGACAAGACAAGGAGGGGGAAACAGAGGGAGGACAACACAACGAACGATCTTACTAGGCCTTGTGTCATTGAGCTCATGCAAGTACAGGGAAGAGGAAGGGGAGAAGTGCCAAGGGGGAGGGGCAGAGAAGTGCAGATAATCAAATGTGAAGCCAGCAGGGTGGCTCAGTGCACAGTGCAGGTAATCAGAAAGTTTCAGCCACCAGGTGGCTCATAGGTGCAGAGAGAAGGGACTGTAGGGTTACAGATACAGACCACAAGTGCTAGAGAAGCCAGGAGGCAGTGTGAGGTGCAACTGGACAGGGAGGGACCTGGGCCCAAGTTCAGAGGGTGGCCAGGTGACCAGTGCATGGAGATCATTATCTGTGGAGGCCTAAACCACTTGAACCATATTTGCAACCAGGGTAACCAATAGCACTGCATAATGATAGCCAACGACCAAAAAACATTTATCAGCTGGGTCATATGTGGAGGACTCAAAGAATGACTTTGCTGACTGGTACAGCCAAATATATTTAGGATGATGGAAAAACAAAAGATGTTTTTTTTCTAAAGCACCCAGGCACTACTGTCAGCATTTACCGGCCTGAGTACATGATTTGTGGTAGTGGTTAACCATTACGTATTTTATAATACTGGAAGTTTTATTGCACCACCCAACTATGAGTTTTGGACCGAACAATTATTATTTCTGCTAGCTTTCATGTGACGGAAATTACCGTCATATAAAGCATTGCCACATGCAGTAATTAACATATGCATTTATTCCCACACACTGTAATTACTTGAGTCATAACAGACTCCAAATTGGGAAATAGCTAAAGGGTCCCCATTAATCAGAATCATGCCGAACTTTCAAGCTACTGCATAGTTACTGTGTACAATAACAGTATTATCGTTTGGCAGAATTTCCAGAAGAAATCAGGGCCTGTGGATGATTTTATCTGTCCTCAGGCCAGCTCCAACCTTAGACCCAGAGCCAGCTGCAATAAAGCCCATTTGTAAATTCCAAGTAATGAGCCAATGTGCTACAGCCTTCTTTACTTTATCCCAGAGATCAACTTTCCTTTTGGACCTACTGCCAACATTTTTCATAAACAAGGTGTTCTGCTGGTGATTAACATTTGTCAGCTACTGTCCTGGGCTTTCCTGAAGAAAAGTAATGGGAAAGGTGACCCAGTGACAATGTCAGAGAACTGTGTATTCAGATGGTGCCTTGGCCTAGTAAAGCCCCTTTGGGAAATTCAGAGACAGCACTACTTCACTCCAACTTAAAACTACACATCTATAACCAAGTTGTGGGAGCAGTGGTAATGGCATTGGAGCAGTGGTAATGGAATTGGACCACTTTGAAGGTAAAAAAGTTCACCTAGAATTAGAAAATGTAGACCAATGCACAAGGCACGGATTTCGTGGCCATCACTGGGCACTGGTTAATTGTTGTACTACGTGGCTATGCATTCTTGAAGGGGGGAAATCAGCCCTGGAAATGCCATGTTGCACTAAAATTACCAGCAGCCCCAGAAAGCCATGAGCCCAGCCAAACCAAAACTCCACAGAGGGGAAGAGTATTTCCAGACCCAAACTAGCAATGGCTTGAAGGGAATTCCTCCACTTGTTACCACACAGCAGACCACAGCAAAGGCAAGTGCATATGAGGAATGTTTCAGACTGCCTAAAGACATTATGCTCAACTGTTACAGAGCTGCAAAACAGGTCCTCAACCTACCCAAATGGCCAACAAGCTTGCAAGGTCCTCACACAAACTGAGACTGGAAAGGCATTGTTCACCGTCACTGGACAGGCATTTCAAAACCTAGGTGGAACCACACAGAAAGGGGCTGGGCTTAGTGCTCTTTTTTATGGCTTTTCCCTATTTTACCACCTTCAGGGTGTAAAGAACAGGGATAGATTGGCCCAGGAACCAACAGGGCTGTGGTGAAATGAAAAGGAGGTGGATAAAAGAAGACCGACGAAGCAGGAAGTTGTGAGTTGTTTGGGTGAGGTCATAGGAGACAGGGGATTATTCAGGTGGTGGGCAAGTTGGTGGATTGGTAGGTGAGAGGAAGTGGTAGATGGGAATGTATAAGCATGTATGGGTGGAAAGCAGTAGAAGATTGTAGGGAGTGAATGAGAGTGAGCGAGTGAAAGTGGGTGTGATTGAGAGAAGGGGTGTGTATGGTGTAAAGGCTGCAGGGAGTTTAGTAGTGTCGTATAGAGCAGAATAGCTGTAGTGAGGAGGAGAGAGAAGTAGTAGTCCTGGGAGGGGTGAGTACTAGTGTTGTGGAGTGGGTTGAGCAGTAGTATTGTAGAGAGGAAGGGGTTGTAGCTGGAATGGTGGGACAATTTAGGATATCCAAGCTATGAAGGACAACCAAAGACCCTTCTGGGAAGGGTTGTGAATGTAGCATGAAAACAGTCATTACTCAAAATACAGTTCCAAAAGCCTATGGAAAGATCCTAAAAGGGAGACCAGTTACTAGAGAATTGTACATTGTTGACTAAATGTATTGCCATGTATAGCCAATCCTATGATTAATCAGAAGCATGGTACTACAAATCCTAAAATTATCCTGTTTGTCCCCAGATCCTGTAACTCACCCATCCCCACAAGCAAACCTGTAAATGGTGATAAGTCTAGGTGAATATCTGTGTCAGAACCTCAGGGTTGAGCTGATCAACATATTTAGGATTAGGCAGACTCTGAAGGTGTAATACTATCCACTGGATGCCCTAAATATATTGCACATTCATGTACATGTTAGGCATTTCATGTGCAACTTCATAGGCAAATCAGAACTGTACAACCTTTGGAAGAGATTCGGCAGACCAGTTGGAGCCCTAGACGCTCTGGGTGGGTTTGATGGTTATACAAAAGGCCCAGCTTCCTTCCTGGTTTTCGATGGCTTGTGCTTGGCTTTCAGAGGAGGAACATGCAGGGCCATCTTAAGCACTTTTGGGGCCCTGGGCATGGACATCTTTGGGGCCCCCGCCATCAAACCAAAGTATTAAGGGATCAAGAATATTGGTTGCGCCTCCCAGCTCCCACCTGTCGCGCTCACAACCTATAGGTTGATATGCTGTCTCAGAGCATAATAAGCACGTTTACTCCCTTAAAGTCCCCTTGCCCTCTTAATTCTTGCTTTAATCAGAATGATAAACAAGAAGCATTTGAAGACCAACATTAGCAGTATAAAAAGGGGTTACTGTCCTAGTACATACAGGATACTTTCAATGAATAACATCCAGGAAGGTAGATGTAGATGCAGGGCTGCATGTAAAAGATATATAACCCATAATAGACAGAAAATGCACATTAGCTTCCTCAGAGAATGCAAAAGTGCTCATGCATGGATATAGACCACCCATTGGAAGGAATGAGAACTCTACACATACCGTAGCATGGATAGTGGAGGCAGATTAGAAGCTACCAGGAAGGTGTCTTTATCCAGACAGACTGAGATTAGAAGTGGGATATAGTTTTCAAATAGTGTTGCCATTAGGTATCAAAGGAACACATGCCTGCAGTGTGCGATATACATATGCTCACTATTAACATACTGAAACCATGAATAAGGCTTTTATGAAGATCATACCATGAGAAGGAAATCACTCGGAATGGCTGACAATTTTGAAAGGTTTAGAGACTGGCAATATTAAGAGTTTTGGCAATACAAGTTTAAATGATATGCCCAGGAACACACATTGATTAAGGGGTGAAGCTGGGATTTGTGCCAACTCTGCAATTTCTGCATTTGAACACTTTCTTTTCCAGTTCTCTTACCATAAACTATAACAATCTCATTTTATCAAAAAACAGACTTGGAAAGTACACAAATCACATAACCAAACATGACCATTTTTAAACAAAATAATATATAAGGGTGTTACACAAAATGGGAATGATTCTAGCTTCATTCTCTCCATCATGAAGGGAAGTATATAAGAGCCAGCATACCAATCGATGTGATTCAACACATTTACTCTGGGTTTGTCTTTTGTATTTTAAAGCTTTAAATACTTCCAAAACAATGGCTTGTGACATTTTCATTTATAAACGTGCATAAAAATCTTTGACCTTTACCAAAAAGCAAACCATTTTTTGTGTCAAACAAGCAGACCTTAAAATATGCTTGCCTTAGGCCTTCAACATATGTCCGCTCTTTTCTGTCTACCAACACTTCCACTCAAATGGTCTACATAAGAAGAAAGATCAAGTCATGGGCTAAACCGAACCAGCAGCATGCAAGAAGGAAGCACAGTAATGTAAGATATATTAGATGATTTGACCAGGATCACTGTATCCAGGATACAAACATGAACGCTGCCGTTCCATAGTCTTGAATTTGGATACTTATTCACCTCTTGGACAAACAGTTTATGCCATCGTTGGAGGCACTTGCCTAAGTTTTACAACACCCCATGTGAACAAACCAATTTCTAGACCTTCATCATACAGATGATATGTTAGTTTTTATAGCAACCCCTATCTGGTACAGGTACATTGCTGATAATACCAGATGTTGTTCTGCAAACCCAAGTACATATGCAGGCTGGTTTATACATTTCAGATATAGGAATGGCTCAGTCAGCCTTGCTGGAATGTGATATTTTAATTTTGCATATGAACATATATCTCTGCATTGGGTGCTTCATACACTGAACTAACATCTGAACCATTGTGGCACTCAATTTATCAATATGTATTTCACCATTGCCTATTGCACATGATCCACATAATTCCGACAGGAAGGAAAGAATGCTACAGAGTTGCGCCGTAAGGAACACACAAACTATGTATATCAACCACAGTGAACACAGAAAGCAATACATGATGAATTTCTCAAGGCAGAATGCACTTGCCAAGACAGGCAATGATTTTAGAGCCTCAGCAGCACCCCATAAAATGTCCTGACGTGTGCTTTTTAAGACTGGTGAACAATGGAATCTTAATTCTTCAGATCAGCTAGCCTTCTGGGGCCCCCTCTAAGGTGGGGGCCCTGGGCAAGTGCCCCTTTTGCCCTCCCATAAAAACATCTTTGGGAACAGGGCCAATCCACAGCGGGAGACAGCAGGAGAGCTCGCAATGTAGCAACTGAGAGCACTTTCTGTATGTCATGTACACATCTCATTTACTCTTCATGCCGTTGTTTGTTTTGTGCCAATTCTTGAAGCTCCTGAAAGACTGACTTCCCCTTTAAGAAACAATTTATGATTGCTTGTTTTTTTGACTCCCTTTCCATTATCTTTCTTCCCTCTACCCAAAAAAGATAACAAACAGAATGTTTCTGTGAAACCTTATGTGAAAACGATTTGAGAAAACTTTGTGCCCTCTATTTAAAAAAAGTTCCTTTTCCATCCACATGACACAAACAGACTTGAAAACTCTTTGTTAGAAATACATTTGCAAACGTTTGGGATTTTATTGAACATTTTTGTCTTTAACATTCTTCCTACCACTGGGGGAGGGGAGAAGATGAAAACCTGTTAAACACTTTTTGTCACCCTTATGGAGAACTTTCCCTTGGTGTCCCATTGTTACCATGAGATAAAGAAGGAACACATGTATTTCTTTGGAAGCATATCATCTTCTGATTATGAGAAGGCGGTGGATGTTTGCTCACATAGGGTTGTAGATTTAAAATATTTTGAGATTGAGGCTGAATCCTCCTCCAGAGATACTTATGGGACAACTTGGAGGATAATAAAAGTAGAGAGCTGCCAAGTGACGGGCAGGAACAGTAAGAGGAGGAGGTGGAAAATGTGGCAGTGCAGAAATGTAGCATGCAGTCATTGGGAAGGTTCCTCAATTGATGTTGCAAAATCTAGTGAGAGAGCTTGTCATTCTCATGGAGGATGTTATGTCCTTGGCAGCAGAGTGTGGTGACAAAAGCAATTGAGGAGGAGATGTTGTGGTGAGAGGCTGATGGTAATGGGTAGCAAGGCAATGAGGCAAGTATGGGACACGAAATGGTGGTAATAGAGGGGAAAGAGGTTAAAGAGAAGGAGGCAGACTGGAGGGTCAGCTTGAGGGGGAAATGAAGAGGTAAGAATAGGGCAACGTTAATAGGAAAAGAAGGTGGATATTGTGCAGCAAGTAGGACATGGGAAGGAGGTGGAATATGAAATCAATGCAGGACAGGAGTGGGGATGCAGTGAGGCAGTTAAGGGGCAATTAACCAAGAGGTGGAACAAAAGGCAGATGCAGAGAAGAAGGTAGATGGCAAGGATGCAGATATGAGTTAGGAGGAAGAGGAGGAGAAGCAATGCAATGAAATCAATAGGACCTTACCGTGCTGGTGGATGCCTTAATCTTCCCTGAGTGGGTTCCTTCCTCCCTCATACCCACCCAGACTTACTCTTCCTTTGAGAGCTTGGTCTGCAAATTGGTCAATTCTCCATCCTCCTCTCTGACCACTGCCACTATCTATAGGCCTCCAGGCACTACCACCCTGTTCCTTTCTGAATGGGCTGATTACTGCTCCTCTCTCATCACTACCACCTCCAAGCCCCTTCTCTTGGGTGACTTCAACATCCACTTGGACTACTCTATCACAGCATCCACCTCTTCATTGACATCTGAACCTCGCTTTCCCTCTCCATATCTATATATAGGGCCTTGTGTGTCTCATCCGCTCCTTCGGCGTCAGGTGTTACTCCTATGCCGACGAAACCCAGATACTGATCAGATTAGACTTGGAACAGGCTGAGGTGTCATCATGCTTGCGGGGTAGCCCGACTCAATGGGCTCAAATTGAATGGGGACAAGACTGAGGTGATGGTGGTGGGCTATCCCCCCCGATCCTACACTCTGGGTGTCCTCTTTCTGGCCTCCCTCCCTGGGGCCTTTACCGATTCCAGTTAAGAAAGTGAAAAACTTGGGTGTGGTTTTATCCGCATCCTTGTCTATGGAACAACATGTTTATGCCATCTGTCAGGCTGGCCATTTTCAGTTGAACATTTTGAGAAGAGTATTACCTCTGATCCCGGACTCGTTACACCCTCCTGTGGTTGCCGCTATGGTTTTATCACGTATAGATTATTGCAACTCGCTGTATCTGGCCCAACCCAAGGGCCTGATTAAACGGCTGCAGTGGTTGCAACATTCGGCCACTAGGGTAGCCATAGGCTCCCCTTTTGGAGCGCACATCTCCCCCATATTACGGAACATTCATTGGCTCCCTGTGGCTCAAAAGGTTGAATTTAAGACCTTGTGCATTGTGCACCGGGCCATTCATGGTCAGGGTGCAGAATACCTTCAAGCTAAGTTCATGCATTATTGCCCCACTCGTCATCTGTGCTCAGCCACCTCTGAACAACCGGTTGTTCAAAAGCACAACAGAGACCGGGTTTGCGGCCGTCGCTTTACAAGAACCAATAACATAACTTAACATAACATTCTCCCGTCTGGACCAACCTACACGGCAGGACACACTCTTGATGTCCTCATCCATTCTGATCTTTCACCCTCCCCTCTTCTGATCACACTTTTCTGCTTGTCAGACCACTCTCTCCTACCTTCTTACCTGGGTCCCCTCGGCCCTCTGACTGCGCCTCCTCAAGCCCTGTGTGAGGAATTCAACCATCCGCACAGGGAGAGTGTGATCGCCTGGGCTTTTTGATTTTTGTTTACTTAGAAACGAATGAATGATGGGAGATCAATCTCTGAAAAATATGTGGGGCCATTCCCGCCACATATTTTCCAGACTCACCACACAGCAGAAAAATAGTCATGTACTCTGCGAGGGCACAGCTTACCAGCGCCGCCCTCCCCTGTCATGTGCAGCTGACACCTGACAACTGTGGGTACATCAAAAGCCTCTGGCCGTGGGCAGCCAGATTAGCATTTCAAGATTGGCATCTCCATCGTTACACCTTGCTGGTGGCGGTGAATACTGAAGAATGTTAATTAGCAGGCCTCAGGGAAGGCCTGGGTGCAGGAAATGACAATGGAGAGCATAGACCAACACCTCTTTGTAATGCAATGTGTCAACTTGGTACTATCAACCCTCCCTGGTATGAAAGGGCAGCCCATGTCTTGTCTGGAACCACTCTTTTCAGAGCAGGGAAGTATGTGAATTGTAGGAGATGAAAGTCTGACTGCAACCCCCTACTTCAAAGGAGGCCGTGTTGTGACCAAGGGCTGCATAGGGCTCAGTTAATTAGGGATACACTTTGATGTACAGCAGGCAAGAAGATGGGTGGGACTTAGAAGTATTTGTTGTCATCCTTCCACTGTATGTTGCTAAGCACTCTGATTCCGACCTGAAGCATCACTGAAGATTGTTGGATGGGACCCAGAATTGATTAATTAAAGTGGCTTTAGCCTGCACCAATCACTTTGGCCCATTTGGCTTTAAAAGAGGGCTGAGCCCCTTACTGATCAGATCATCTGAAGACTTTGCAAGGAGTAAGAAGAAGGACTCATTTGGACCTGAGCTGAAGGTACAGTCTGTCTTACATCTTCCACCAGTGAAGGAATGCCAGGAGTTCCAAGAGGGAAGCACGATCCCTCCCCTAAACATCTCCCAGGAAACAGAGGGAGATACTAGATTCAGAGGACCCATCCATCAGCCCTAGAAATGGTACCCAGGCAGCACACAGCATACCCAGCTAGGTTCTGACAGCAAGCTTCCTAAGAGGGAAGTGCCGGAGAGTCTCTGGACAAAGGAAAAGGCCATTGCCTGCTAACACCATACTGAGCTTTGGGCCCTCTGCTTCAAAGCACACAAGCCCTTCGAAGAAGCTAAGAGGAGTGCCACTCAAGCATCATCCAGCATCCATCTTTTTAAGGACAATTTTGAGACAGTTGAGTCCTCGAACTGCATCTGGCTGTACTACTGACTGTTGTCCAACCGCAGTCACCACAGCTGTCCAAGACGCCTCGATCAGCATTCCAGGTCCTCCAACCAGCACAGAGACAATGATTCTTGGCCTGAGTTGCCACACTAGGCAGCCTGCAGACGTCCATCCAGCCTCGCTTGCCGAACTGCCTGCTGCCCGGTAGCTGCAGCTGTCTCCCGCCACTAACTCACAGGCTGCAAAGTGCCCTGGAACTGCCCTGATGCTGTCAAGCACCAAGAATGTCTTCAGTACCAGGTACATTGTAGTTCTGCCAC
Source organism: Ambystoma mexicanum (assembly GCF_040938575.1). Lineage (NCBI taxonomy): Eukaryota > Metazoa > Chordata > Amphibia > Caudata > Ambystomatidae > Ambystoma > Ambystoma mexicanum. Next base: position 483,023,019 of record NC_090932.1, on the reverse strand, counting down.
CCTGGTGCGTCTCTGAAGGCCCCCAGAGACAGTTACGAAGGTTTGCCCCTTTGGTGTTGAAATCAAATAACCTTGAACAGTAAGACTGATTGCTTTACAAACTACCCTCCTGTCATGTCCAGAGTGCATCCCTTCCCCTTGTGAAACTGTCTGTCCTCTGTGTTCCTTTACAGTGTGGGTTGTAATTGTAGTGTGCTAGAACTGTATGTTGTAGTAATAATAAAGTAGATATTTGTATACAACCTTGACTGGACAGTACCTTTTATCATTGGGTAATGATTGCATTTTCGCTGTGTTACAACTAACTAATGATCCATGGCCTTGCAGAGATAAGCCTGCCATTCCGTCCACATTACCAAAATTGGACAAGGAGACCTTATAATTAACTTGTATTCTAAACTGTTCAGATCCCTTCTAGTGTACTAGAGGTGTGGGGTTGATTTATGGTTTAGAAACTGATATTCATCCTTGGACCACTGGTACCCTGGAAGTTGATGCTTCACACCATGCCATTCTTGTTCACAAACATTCATCCAATTAAACGAATGTCAGCTGCTGACTTCACATACACCTTCATCCCCCCTCCACCGCCACCCCTGACTCTACCTCTGACTCTGCTCTCAGCAACCTCCATCTGGCCATTTCAAACACTCTTGACATTGTTGTCCCAGTTAGGAGGATCTGCCTGAAACCCACCTCTAAGTGTAATACCTGGTACAACTCTGAACTTGCAGCCATGGAACACAAGTGCAGAGCTGCGGAACAGAAATGACAACGCTCAGGCTCACCCTCTGACAAACTGGCCTGCCACCTGCTCCAAAGGCAATACAGATTCTCCATATGTTCCAAGAAAAGGGCCCACATCCAGGCACAGGTATCTGGAGCACCCAACAACATGGCTGAACTCTTTAAAATATGCAGGGAACTAGCCAACCCTTTGGCAGTCTCCTTCTCCCCTCTTCCATCATAGACCCTCTGCCAAAGCACTGACCACACATTTCACCACTAAAACTCTGGACATCCTGAGTACCCTTGCTACCCTCTCCCCCAACCCCTCCCTCACCCCCTTACCTACTGTGCCCTCCCACCATCCTCCTTCCTCTCTCTCCTCCTTCTCCACTGTCAAACCTGACAAGGTCATCAGAGTTGTCCACTCTATGAAGGTCTCTTACGAACAGGTTTCCCCTTTCTCCTCCAGAACCATCATGGACAACATTGGCTTTCTTGCCCCTGCTCTTGCTGGTTTCTGCAACCACTATTTTGCTGCTCTTCTGCTACTGGATTGTTCCCCTCCCCCCTCAAGCACTCTCTTATGAGCCTCCTCCTGATAAAACCTTTAGCAGACCCTACATGCTCAGCTAACTACCTCCTTATTTATATCACCCTCTTTCTTGGAAACTCCTAGAGAAGCTGGCCTTCCACCCAGCTTACCCCACACACTGAACTTGTTGGTGGTCTCCACAACCATACATTTGGATTCCAAGCATCCCTAGGCACAGAAACTGCTCTTCTGAACACCCATGAAGAACTGCACGCATCCCTGTATACCAGCTCTCCAGCTGTCCTCATTCTACATAATTTCTCCTCTGCCTTTGACATGTTCAACCACTCTATCCTCATAAAATGGCTCCATGATACCCTGGGTTTCTGAGAGCGGCACTGGATTGGCTGACCTCCTTCCTAACTGACAGTCCATCACAGGTTATTCTGGGCACCTTCTCCTCACTTACCTCCTTCTCCACCTGTGGAGTCCCACATGACTGCAACCTCTCCCCCTGACTCTTTAAAACTTACCTTGCTCCACTGGCACACATCCTTTCCTCCTTCTCTCCCAACTTCCAGTGCTACACAGATGACACTCAACCAACTCTTCTTCAAACTTCCCGCTTACCCTCTTGCTTCTTCCATCATTCCAGACTGCCCATCTGCCATACAGTCCTGGTGCAGTTCCAATGATCTATGCCTCAATGTCAGCAAGACTGAGATCCTTCGTATCGGGACCGCTGCTCCCTCTTTCTTTCCTTCACTCGTTCTTCTGAAGCCAGAAAACCTGGAGTCATCTTTGACTCCTCTCTCTCCTTCCTCCCTCACATCCAGGACATTGCCAAGAAGACCAACTTTCAACTCTTCCGTCTCAAAGGAATTCAATGCTGTCTCACTTTTCCCCATAAACTCATAAGCTCAATGTTACCAGAGCTCTGGTTCTCTCAAGGCTTGACAACTGCAATATCCTTCTCTTGAATCTACCTTCCTAGGAGAGATTTGGAGAAACTGATAGCAGACCAGACTATGTTATGCTCAAGGTTGCAAGCAGCAACATTGTATGAAAAAAGAAAACTTGTATGCGATTGAACTTTACGAAACCAAAATAGGTACCAGATACAAAGTGGTCCAGCACCACGTGGGTGCTCATTCGAAGGTTCCTGTTTGGTATCCAACTGAGCATGTAAGAATTATTGAACTGTGAAATCGAAGTGGTCCTGCAGCGGTTAAGTTGAATCCTGTGCACATTCAAAAGTCTCAGATTCCCTGTGAACTGAAATTTGCCTGAGCCCTGCTGAGGGGGACTAATTGTATAAAAGGGGATCTGAGCCCAGAAGAGCGGGATCCGGGGTGAACCATAAGTCACCCAAGAAAATATTTCTGTGGCACGTGTGAACCAGACTGGGGGATGCCTGCAAACTAAAGTTGGTCTGAAACTGACTGAGGAAAGCTAATTGTATGAAAAATGATTTGAGCCCGGCTGAGGGAGATCCTCCCTACAACCCCTCCAGCTAATCCAGAATAAGGCAGTAAGACTTATCCTTGGCCTCAAGCCCAGGGACTGCATATCTCCTGCCCTAAAACTCTTCACTGGCTCCCGGTTGCTGTACATATTAAATTGAAATCCCTCTGCATCATCCACAAGGCTGTCTGGGGTTGGGGACCTTGCTATCTGCAACTTGCTGTTACTAAATATGCTCCCTCTAGATCTCTATATCCTCTACTGCACACCATGTGACTGCCACAAGTGGTGGGCCGACTTGCAGCGGAGGGTCCAAAACATCCTGGCCACCCATAGGAGGGAATCTGCTGCCACATGTGGGGGTACGGTGGCACCCCTGACCCTCATGCCCGGAGGAGACATGCAGATCCATCTTGCAAATGGTGGGCATTGAGGGAGTTGAGACGGCAGAAGCAGGAGGTGGGACCTAAAGCGATGGTGGTAAGTACAATAAACACCATGTAAATGCAAATTTTTAGTCTAAATACATGCATCCCCAGGCAGAGAAACACCAAATGGGCAAGTGAACAGGCACGACATGTGTCAGTCACAGCAACACACACACATGCCAGGGGTTGTGGGCAGATGTAGCAATGCACAAGCACCATAGCCAAAATGCACTGCCCCACACATAGATACATAACGACAGCCCATGTGTGCCAAGGGAGAACAGGACAGAAATCATAGGCCCACCACACACACAATAACAAGCCATCTTGACAGACCAACAGTGAATGTGCACTTCCACCACCCACAAGTAGAAGCACACATTGGAGCACACAGATCAGAGAAACAGCATGAAAAGAGCAGAACACACACACACAATGTAGAATGAGTGTAAGGCAAGAACACAGGTGTGACTGCCAGAAGACTAACATCATGCTCATCTCTCCCCAACAGGCACATCCTCTGACAGTGATGCACCTGGACCGTTGTTGTCAAGCCCAGCACATGCAGGCAGACCTGGGACGGTCACAACACCACCATCCTGTGCACCAGAATCACCACCACCGCCTGCTCCTGAACCTCCACCACACCCTGCACCAGCATCACCACCACCTGCTGTGCCACCACCACCACCAGCTGTGCCACCACCACCATCAGCTGTGCCACCACCAATACCAGCTGCTGCAAGAAAAACACCTATGGTCACTGGTCCCACCATCCCTCCTGTGACCTCCACACAACCGTGGGCACACCAGCCACAAGGCCATTGTGGCCTGTACAGCACATAGGAAGAGGAGGAGGATGACCACAGCCTCTACTCAACATCCGCTTTCAGAAATGCAGCACTGCACAGCCCCCTCCTCTACCCATTCCCAGCATCTGGGACATGAATATGTGGTGACCAGCAATGTCGGACTGGCATGGGGCTTTGACAACACTTGCCCAGCAGCACCTCAATGATCTGATGCTGCTGTTTGAGTGCATTCAGGCCAGCAGCCACAGGAGAGCGTGGACACAAGATTGTACAACTGCTGCACTTCTCCTCCTGGCACAAAGGGTCCGCAAGGGGAATTAGGAGATCTTAGCCATGTGAGTTCCTCACACACACTGTGCAAGTCACCATTGAGCACATGTGGGCTCAGGGGTCTGACACACCATCGACCATCGCCACCCCAGACAGCACCCAGCAGGGCAGCCCAAGGCACAACTCCCAGCAACTTTCTCAGACACCTAGGCCAGCCAAGAGCCATTTGACGAAGAGGCTGCACAAATGACACTTGTCTTAATACTTTGGTTCACTTTGTAACTGTGGGGTGTTTGGGGTGTTTGGGTCGGAAGTGTGTGGGATGGGCATGTGGGGAGGGGGAGGGTGAATGTGGGAATGGGGGTGTGTGGGAAGGAGGAGTGGGGCACATGGTGTTGGCTTTTTCATTTATTTACAATACATAGTTTACACTTGAAGCAATGAGAGGAGATTCCTTATTTTGGTGCAAGTATTTTTTGTGTCTGCACATCATATCAAATAAGGTGCAAGGGAAGTGCAGAGTGAAAGGGGTACTCAGAAAAAGCAATCTATGAGTTTGTGCTGGGACATGCACCATCCACAGGAATGTCCAGATCTGGGGGCAGAGGTATGTTGCATTTGACAAAGATATTATGCAACATTACATATGCTAGGACTATCTGCCCCACCTGCTCTGGCCTGTACATGAATGCACCCCCAGACTGGTGAGGCATCTGAAACGTGCCTTCAAGAGCTCAATGGTCACCCTGGTCCTCACATGTGCCCTGTTGTATCCACATACTCCTCTGTCTGGGAATTCCTCAGAAGGGTCATCAGCCATGGAAGCAGCAGTTATCCTGAGTCACCTGCGAAGTGTAAGGGCACATGTGTGAGAAATGATGCTCAGCAGTGGTATTGCTTGTAACAGTAGTATCTCAACGGTCAGTCTGTGCATGCATGTCCCATGCCCCAACACGATATAAATCTCACAACCTTAGGTGGCCTAGTCTACAGATTCACTTATTTTGGATGGTGGGGGCATTCTGGTACCTGTAGCTGTACCTGTCCTTTTGTGTTTGGAATGAGCTGGTCAGTGATTGCCAAATCTCTGGTCATATGCTACTCTTGTGGGTTGTGGCCTGTCAACTTCGGTAGACACTGGTTGGTCATGCAAGTTCAGGCTGCTTGTCAGGCAATGCTATCCTGGCACCCCCCAGTCCCCTTTGCCTGTCACCCATGATGCAATGTTTGTGTGCATGTTCATGTACTCACCCAACAACCAGGTCATTTGCCCTCTGTGAGGTGCCATGTAAGCCAACAGGATGCTGTTCCGCAGGACCATGGAGTCGTGGGTTGATACTAGGAACCAGGTACAGCTGTGTGTGGTGGTCAGGTCAGTGTCACAGATCACCTGGACATTTTGGAATGGAACTGCTTCCGTTTCCTGTAGACCTTCTCTGTGGCATGGTGGGCACCGCCCTACGTGCATGCTGTCCAATGCTGCTACCCTATTGGGCATGCCTGCAATGGCATAGAGCCAGGCCTTGGTGTCAGGCTTTGAGCTGTTCCAGGGTGGGTGGGAGGAGAATGTGCTGGCCCACATGGTGCAGGAGGGCCTGCAGTACCTGCACTAGCACACTGGAGAAGGCAGGCTAAGACATGCAATGCATCTGAGCCACAGAGTGCTGAACGTGCCACTGGTCAGGAAGTGAAGGACTGACACCAGTTACAGCAGTGTTGGTATGGCTGTCCTGACCTGCTCCCGCTCCCAATGTCCTCCTGGATGTGGATCAGGAGGCCATGAATGGTCTCCCTGTTTAGGCGGCAATGAGTAATTATCTGGCTGTCTGTGAGGGTCCAGGGTGTGGCCCTTATGCGAGGGATCACTGCACGCCTCCACCTCGCCACCTGCATCACCTGTTACACCATCCTCCTCCTCCTCCTTCTATACCTGGCCTCCAGCACCAGCAGCTAGACATTCACATGAATCAGCTCTGTGTGGCAGCATGGTTGTGCGGGAAAGTGTTCTTGGGAAGGTGTGGTCCTTAAGTATTGTTCTTGTGTGCATTGGGTGCACCTGGGTGGATTGGCACACCTGCAACCTTATTTCCCCCTCCCCTGTGTCAATTTACCAGCTACTCTGAGGTGAAGATACATTCTTCATTGAGGGGCTGAAAGTCTGCTTTATGCTCTGGTGTACCATTCTTAAAGGAGGATTTTCAGTTGAGTGAGAAGCGTATCCGAAAGGCTCTGCATCACCAGATTTTTAGAAGATGGCTAATGTGAGATAGGCGACAAGAGTGATGTACTTGCCGATGCTTACAAAGACAATGTTATAGTTGGGAGCACAGTAGTCATTGCATCGTCTTCCTGTCTCTATTTGTCATGACATATTTGTTTCCGCTCACTTCATAAGTGCACCATAACACAATGTAACTGTGTGCTGTTCTGATTGGGTATTCAGACAGAATATTAGCCACTTTGATCTTGAAACGGGGTCAAAATGGCTCCACGAGATATTCATTGCTATATTTCATTTGAGTTTGATTGAGAGCACAAGCCTCCCAGTTTTGATGCATCCATCTCACCAGAAAAAATCCTGGACCCTTACCATGTTGGATAGGTTGAGTGCCCACAGGTACAACAGTGGTACAACAGTGGCAGTATCGTAGTGCTGCCATCTTGGCTTAAAGAAAGCCTTATCAAGTGTAAGACTGCGGTGTTGCAATAATAAGTGATAGCCCCGCATTGTTCGCTTAGCCTTCAACATGTGCGAAGTAGAATTCTATCCTGCAGTAATGCTGGAGCTTCCTGTAGCATATCTACAATTGGTGCAGCACATTTATTGAATGGTAGGCCTTGTTGCAGGGTGAACGTATCTTCATGGCAACAGCAATCATTTACTTAATAGGCTGACAATTGCTGATGAAACATGCCAGCACAAAATGTGGGCCATAAAGAAGGAATATGTATGTCCTTACCATTTGGTCAGGCAGCATTGATACTAGACCCATTGCTGACAAAGTCTGGCTGAAGGTGTTACTGTTTTAGCAATATCCCACCACAATCTCTCAAATGTCAACTTTCCTGCAGCTTATGTATATAGATCCATGTGTGCACAAAGTGGGGTGGTGAAGACCTTCATGCACCTGCTACCTCATGAATTACTTCAGGATCGGGACTACTGCTGGCTGGCAAAGCATGGAAAAGTTACCCAGCGTGTGGTCATAGGTGTGCCCAAACACTGGGTTGGCTACACTAGGCTATGTAGCCAACACTCTGTCCACTTGTTCACATATCAAAGGTAAAGTGGACTTTCTGACTCTTGGGCGTTCTAGTGACTGTTCCAATGCAAATCTGTCTTTGTCTTAGAACTCCTAGACAGACTAGTGTACAACGTAACATAGGCTGCAGATATCCAATTGGTGTTTGACTTCAGCTTTGAATCTACAGAAGTCAAAATTGTTTAACACACGTCTTCTTCAAGGGTATTATAGGCCTTATGACTTCTAGGTTTGAAAAATGCAAGCCCACTTCATAATACAACCTCTGATATATTTGTCCACATCTATCTGACCTGGCACAAAGAAGATTTACTGTGGGTGTGGAGTTGCAGCTCTTTGTTGCAGCTCGTTGTAAAGAAGAATGTTAGCAGTTTTCTCTGCTGATATTATGGTCTAGAATTGGATTGGTGATTGACTTCTGGTGGGAAAGGTGCCATTCTTGTCTTTACAGTAGTCCTGTGCATTGTGGTGAATTAAGGGGTACCACAAATATGTGGTAAATAAATTGTTACTAGGATCCCCCAGACATCCAGTATTCCTCCAGAGAGTTCTGGTGGTTGGTTATGCGTTGCTGATGTTTGTGCTGCATTAAAATAATTGACACTTTGTTTTTTCTTGGTGGGTTGAGGTGTGTCCTAATAAGATCATCTGGCCTCGCATGTAGTGGGAGCATTTGTGGTCTGGTTTCCCATATTGATGTTTGGCACTTTCAGATCTTATCAGCCTGGCTTGAAAGACATTGTAAACAGGTGGATAGGTAGAGGAGTAGCTTTGTATTTTTCCTCCTATCTCAGTAATTGTGTGATTGCCGTCCTCATCCTTAGGATGTTCGGTTTCCAGAAACATGTGTTGCTGCCAGTCAGACTCAGATGGGTGGTAATATTTACCTAGCACATGATAATCATAATTATTCGCAGACTTACTGAATGACGTTGTTGATGGAGAAAGATAACTTTTTTTGTTTTCCTGCTCCTCTACGATTTATTTTACTTCTTGCATCTCATCATGCTCCACTACACTGTGTATTCATTCTTCCAGCTCATCAGTGAATGCAATCTGTACTAACCTCCCCATCGGTTCAAAGTTCAAGACTGCACCTACTTCTCCAACCACTGTACCTGAGCTTGTACTACTATCTCTTAGACATACGATGCTACTAAAGTCTTCAATTAAATCCACAATTCTGGCATCCCCTATGCACATAGTAGCTGTTGTGGCTGATCTAAAACACCCATTAGAAACATGTTTCCTCATCCTTCTGGCATATTTAAAATCTACAGGTATTTTAGTACCAACATTGAGATGTCTCCTCCCACTACAGCTAATGTCACATTCCATTGTGTAACACAAGATGCCCATTGGGATTCTCTCTTTGCTAGTACCAGTAGCACACTCAGTTACATCCACTGAATGTAATCTCATTGGTCCAAACATATAAAAAACACTGTTCTTCACAACTGTTGTTTTCCTCATCCAAAACAGAGGGTTGACAAACGTAGCAACAACCACTACATTTCTTACATGCAGCCAAATAATTCTAAGAATGTATCTTCACAATTTTACATTTTTCCCATCAGTTAAAAAGGTGTTCACTCTCATTTACAGTCATTGAGTGAAATCTGCTTTGCCCAAACAATTCTATGAAATGTTCTTCCCAACAAGTATTTTGCCTCGTCCATCAAAGTTGCCACACTCTCTTAAAGCCACTGTATGGAATATACTGACTCCAAACAATTCTAAGAATTGTTTTTCTCAATTAGGTATTTTGTTTTGTCCGTCATATAAGGTTGGCATGCTCACTAACATTCAATACATGCAATCTCCTAATTAAATCAAGTCTAAGAATGTTTCTTTTCATCTAATAGTTTTGACTTGTTTTCCACCCACAATTGGCACATTCACTTACATCCAGCCAATGCAATTTATTCCCTTCAAACATTTCTAAGACATTTTCTTTCCAGCTGCAATTTTGTCTGGTCTGTCATGAAAAATAGGCACATTTCATTTCAGCCACCCAATTAAGTTTCCTCCGTCCAAGCAATTCTAAAAGTATTTCAACTTGTAATTTGTCTCAACCGTCACAATTTTGGCACCCTCAGATATAGCTACTTTATGTAATTTCTTACCTCTACTCAACTATATCATTTTTCTCTTCACAATGTTTTCTTATGGAAAAGTTGTCATACTCATTTAAAGTCACTGAATGTAATCTCTGCCTACTTTTGAACAATTCTGGGATGTTCTACTCAATCTTAGTCACTGACAGGAACATTCACAAAAACCTATATCATGCAAGGTGGTCATTGGGATTCTCTCCTCTATTAGTCACAAAGTGATGCCCTATCCTCTTTCAGCTTTCTTCCTCTCCCTCAAAAAAATCGTATTTTAATTTAATGCCAAACCCTTAACTGCAACGTATTATAATTGTCTACCTCATGCTCAACTAAAGCCTATTTTATTTGACCACCTATCCCTCCACTAAATCCAATTTCAATGTTATGTTAAAGTTTCCCTCAATCAAAACTATTTTAATTTTCTACCTCTCCCTCAAATAAATTGTATTTTATGTTTTACTTCTTCCACAACTACATCCTATATTAATGATCTACCTCTTCCCAACTAAATGCAATTGAAATGTTTAATCTCTCCTTAAATATCAAGTAGCAGCCTCTTCCTCTTCGCATAAGACTGAACCTGACTTCAACTGTGCAGGTTTAAATAACATAATACTACCCTGAACACACTCCACCAACTTTGCCGGGATCCCAAAGGAGGTTCGTGAATTTTACACTTGAAAGAGTGATCCAAAATGTAGTTGATTCAGGGTTTGGCAGAATAATCTTTCCCAGGCTTACCAGAAAAAGGCAAGCCCAGAATTCTGGTATGACTATCAATCACCATTCAATACTTACTCCCATTTGGGGCAGGCCAAAAGTGTAAATATTGTCCTGTAGGTACTCCACCAAACACCAGGTGACACCATTAACTCTGACCTGTATCTGCTTTGCCTCAGACTTAAGTTGGTGTCTGAAATGTGACTCCATTCCAACCTGCAACAGGAGAGGGAGAGAGAGAGAAAGAGAGAGAGAGAGAGAAAGAGAGAGAGAGAGAGAGAGAGCGAGAGAGAGAGAAAGCGAGAGAGAGAGAGAAAGCGAGAGAGAGAGAGAGAGAGAGAGAGATCTTCTTTCTCTCAGCTGGCCATACAATTGTATTTTCATGGCAGGTAAGAGGGCTGCCAATGTCCGTCAATATCTGGCACTACTGGGCTCCTTGACAACCTCTTCCATGCAGCACACATTTGAATGGTTCGTATGTACTTAAGTGTATCCGCATTTCAGATCAATGTGCAACAATGTGCATGTTGTTTGGGACAACAGTCTTTGAAACTGCATGCAAACGCAGTGGACTTGCAGCAAAGTCCACGCACTGCAGTTGAAGCTGCATTGGGGAGTGGGTGTCTGGCATTTGGAGGCTCCTTAACACAATACGAGATATAATGTGGCAGCACCCCTTTGGGTCTTAAAAATTACTATAAATCAGAGGGACGGGAAAGGGCAAGTCATTGACCAGCTGTTTCTGTATGCAGCGCAAACCTATTGTTAAACTATCTGATTAATTAATCTTTCAGTCTGTCAGTTAATCAGTGAAATTGATTGACGATATAGTCAATCCTCCAACTATTAAACCAGCTCATCAATGCTGTGTAGAAAGCATAGGCAAACAACTCATAATTGAAAAGCACAGACTAGTTTACCATCCCCTCTTCTTCAGTGAAGCCCCGCCACCCGCCCCACTCAGAAAATGTTAAATTACAATTTGGAATGCTGCAAAGTAAACAGGTGTTCATTTGAGAGAGTAAGTGAGGCATCCTCTCACCCACTCGGCACCTGGATGAATACAAAATAAGAAGGCACGGAAAGACAAAACTACTTCCAGGCTCAAATTCACACCAACAAGGAACACATTCTGTGCAATTACGTCCAATTACTTTGCTGGGAGATGATGCATTTCTGCTCCGGTGGCCCTTACACTTCTCTGAACAGGATGGGAAGGGACAGCTGAGTGAAGGGGAGCAAGCATGGAGCGTGTTTCATCAACAGTGGACCATTTAAAGATGCAGCCACAGTCTGCAGAACCGGTCTGCAGTGTGCAGATGTGACAAGTCGGTATTGCTGGTGCTGGAGGAAGCACTGTCAGAGTGTTTTAGTCAATAGCTAATCAGGTTTCTTCACAGAATACATTCCATTTAATTGCCCACCGATTCATGGTGGCGAAAAGCTCTTGCAACGTAAAATACACCGTCAAAAGCACACCATGAATCTAGGATGCACTACGCAAATTCTATCTCAATGTCCTTTATTATTTTTCCTTTAACAGACGTATTGCATTTGTGTTGAAAAGGGGTGCTATTTGAAAATTGAAGCGCATACTGCTGTACCCACAAACAGAAGCATTTCAGATGTTTTAAAATAAATGCGTTCATATGTGTTATGCTATGTAGGTTATGTTAGCAGGTCTTGATGCAGCACATTTTATGCCATTGGCAAAGCCTGCTAGCACTTCAGGGCCTTCAAGTAAAGAAGGTGTGGCCGTAGGAGCCGAGTTTGCTGTTGGATCAGCTGCTGGACAAGGACTGGGAATTATCGTTGCATCCCTGCAGTTGTGCATGCGCTTTGTGTGAAGCTTGTGTTCGAATTTTTCTGGTGTTGCTGCTCAGCAGGTTAGTACCCGTTGCTCGGAAGAGGGTCAGTACAGGCTGTGTGATGTGGCAAAAGTCAGTGATAGTAGAGGGAGATGTCATTAGTGCTTGGTTTGTGTGGTGCATGTTGTGAGAGGATAGGGAGGCAGATGGAGAGTGCTGTCGAGTCCGTCGCAGATTAAACCTTCACACACCACATAACACGGCATAGGTCACTGGCACCGCACCCATCACCAGTATTAGGTCAGAGCTTGAAGCCCTACCACAAAGCAGTTCATTGAAGTCTAGAATGTCAGCACATAAATTCATTGCACTTTGGGTCATGGCATTAAACAGAGGCAACAGCGATCACGGCGCCGAGAACGCGAGACACACCGCCTACTGAGACGGGAGGCATAACAAGATGTGCACAGATTCGTGCTTTTACATGGAGGGAGAAAGTTACCCTTCAGCCCCAGCGAAATGCAGTGAAGGTATGGATTAACCAAACCACAAATAGGGCGGAGATCTTGTCAACGGACGATTGAACAATAAGGATAAATGGAGTTCTTACAAATTCAGGGGCGGCTCATCAGTGCTTTAAGTGGGCTGGGGCCTGCCGGTCCCACACAACATTGGCAGGACGCATTATCCCGCCGCGGCCACAGCCACGACGGGATATGCGCTCACCATTATGTCGGGCAAGCTGACAGAAGTGCCAGCCAGCCACAGTGATGCTGAGGCTGGCGGCACTTCTGTAAGTCAGTGTAACTTCCGCTGATGACCCCTCATCAGGGTCATCAGAGGAAGTTATGGGCAATGCTGCAGGGCCGCCCAAAGCGAGGCAAGGTAACTGCTGGTACCATCCGGCAAGCATGGGAGAGGGGCAGCTGCCTTCCCCCCAAGCCTGCTCCCCTCTCCCCCACGACACAGAGACACGCAGTCTCCATGCACTACAAAGCACAGGAAGGGTGAGGTGTGAACAACACCTCACCCTTCCACAAAGCAACAGGGTGCCAATCACCCAGAGGAAACCAACAGGAGGCAGGAAGGAGTAAAAAGGCCTGCCCCCCCACTTTGGGGGGCAAGACAGTCGGCTACAGCCGGCCTGGGGGCTGGGCCAGCCCCCACAGCTACACACAAAGACCCAGGGCTACCCCTGGGTCTTATATAAGAGCTGGACAGCTCACAGAAAAATACAAACTGTTTGTGGACCCTGAATGGGGACCCAAACAGTCAGGAGGTTCGTTGTTCACTCAGCGTCCTCCACTCTCTTTCTTCTTTTCCGCAAAGCCCTCCCACCCTAGAAAAGAAGAGAGAAGAATAAGGAAGAGAAATACAGGACACGGTACGGTGATCACAACAAGTCGTGGGACAAGAAGGCGGCATGGGCCAGAGGGGGTAACCTCAGGACCCGGTGCCTAAAAGTATGAAATTATTAGGACATGCGATTATTGTTATTGTTTCCATAACCATATCTGTAACAATAAAATCCTATGGCCTTTTATTGCCAACACTTGACAACTGTGTGATCTAACCTTTCTCTGGGGAGGGAAAGGCTCCCGGTAGCCCACATCCACCGTTGCAAAAAGCACTAAGGTAAGTTGTGTGCATATGGCTCCAGCAGTTACTGTCACTTTCTTTGCTCTCCCCGGGTCACTGACCCTCGCGAACCCGCAGGCTCTGTGATCTAATATGCCGATTAGATCATGGGGCCCACAGGTTCGTAGAGGGCGAAAGGCGCCTCAGGCTCAGAGATCACTGAGCCCGACGCGTCTATCTCCATTGGCAAAGCTTTATAAAAGATACCTTGAATTGTGTACGTTACAAGCCATCTTTTATAAACGTAGAAATATATCTACGTTTATAAAAGACGGCTTGAAACATACACAATTCAAGGCATCTTTTATAAAGCTTTGTCGACGGACAAAGCCACCTTGTGTTTGTCCGTCATCAACGCTTTATAAAAGATGCCTTGAATTGTTTACGTGTCAAGCCATCTTTTAGAAACATAGAAATATGTTACAAATGTCTATGTTTATAAAAGGTGGCTTGAAAAGTACACAAACCATAGTAGTATGCATACAAACATATAAATGCTCACATACATTAATATATTTGTTTGCACATCTTACTATGATTTGTGCACTTTTAGGCCATGCCCACAATGAACGCCATGCCCCCAAACGAGGGCCCCCCCTCAATTTCTTACCCCACTTAAAGCACTGCGGCTCGTCCATAATGGGTGAGGGGGCGTCGACCCATCAGGCTTGGCCCCTCTCACCCATTATGGAGGAGCCAGGCCAGTGAAATACGAGCACTCCCTCATCTATTTTTTTCAGCTGAGGGAGTGCTCTTGACTGTCAAAGGGAAACAATGTTTTACAGTTAACAGTTAAAGTTCCCTAGCTGTGCACGCTCAATGAGCCATGCAAGGTTGTTTGCTCATTGGAAAGGCTGGGGAACTGCTTGTCTGAATGTGCAAGGGGGCGCTCCTGCACCTCCTCGCACATACAGACAGAGCAGGCTGGAGTGGGCCATCTCATCACCCATGCTCAGGCTCCTCTACGCAGGAGCAGAAATCCGGAAGCTTCCTGATTGCTGTTCATGCTATCAGGGGCCAGGGCACTGGTGAGTAAAGACCCGCGGCAGAATGTACGTTTATTTATGTTCTGTTTTATTAATTTAAATTATGTGTATTGATTTGTGCATGCTTGTGTTGTTAGGGGAATGAATGCATGGTGTGTGTATGACAGCGTGATTGCTGTGTGCATGTTTTGTAAGTGTGTGTGTTTGTATGTTTATTTATTATTTAAATATGTGTATGGATGCATGTATGCTTGCATTACGAATGAGTGCATGATGGGTTCTGGTGTTAATGAGACAGAGTGCTTGCTGTAAGTTGTGTAAATGTATGTTTGTATGTTCATGTATTTATTATTTAAATGTTTATCAATGCATACGCTTGTGTTATGAGTGAGTGCATAATGGGTAATTTTGACTGTGAATGAGACAGTGAGTGCTTGCTGTGTGTATGTTGTTTACGTGTGTGTGTGTTTGTTCTGGTCCAAGATGATTTTGGCAGTGGGGGTCGGAGGTTTGTACAACAAATGCATTTTTAAAAATTCCAGCCAAAATCACCTCACTGTCTGAGGTGCTGTAGGGGCATAGAGGACAGGGATGATATTTTCCTAAAGGATATCTATGATAGATATCTATTAAAAAATACCATACCTGCCCCCAGACGCCCCAACACCTTGCATACACACATAATCACTTTGATTGTGTGTGTGTGTTTGGCGCTGTGGGGCCCAGTGGAAAGGCATGGTATTTTTTTTTTCAGGACAACTATGATAGAAGTCCAGTAAAAATCCCATCCTGCTCCCTGGACCCCCAGTGCCTGGCATACACACATAACCACATTGATTGTGTGGGTGTGTGAGGAGCTCGGGATGCAGGGGACAGGCGTGTCATTTGTTTTACTGGGCATCTATAATAGATGTCCAGTAAAAGCCTTACCCCCAGTGCCCCCCACCGCCTTTCATACACACAATCACATTCATCATGTGCATGTGAGGCACTGGGGTCCAGGGGGCAGGCATGACATTTTCCAAAGGGTATGTCCAGGAAAGAATGCCTGTCCAGTCCGCTGGGATTCCTAGCGCCTCACATGCATTGTTAAGCCTGCCCCCTAAACCCCCCAGCCCCTCACACGTACACAGAATTGATTATCTGTGCATGTGAGGCAGTGGAGGGCAATGAGGGAAGGAATTCCATTTATTAATGGGCAGCTTAGAGATTCCCAGTAAAAAATACCATGACTGGGTCCCCCAGCAATTAATGTGTGCCCATGAGGTGCTCGATCTCAAAGGGTGGGAATGGCAGTTTTTCCTTGGCATCTATGCCCAATGAAAAATGCCATGAATGTACCATGAGACCCCAGCTCCTCACACCCATCAGCCGCCTGGGTCTTCCAGCGCCTCGCAATCAAACATAATCACATTCATCATTAATGGGATTATTTATTTAATTTAATTATTTTTACATTTGTTACAGTGCACAAAACCCTTGGGTATCTGGGTGCTAGTTACGTTAAGGTAAAAAAAAAAAGAAGAAGGGAGGGGGGCGGGGATATGCAGTAGTGGGATGGAGAGTCTTAGGAGGAGCAAAGTTAGTTGAATGGCCGAGTCTTTAAGTTTCTGCGGAAGGTCCAGTAGGCCTGTTCTTCTCAAGTGCTGGTGATAGATTATTTCAGAGTTTGGCTGCCACGACAGAGAAGCTCTTGCCCCTTACAGAGAGGCGATTGAATTTGGGGCTCTTCAGGAAGTGCGAGTTTGATGATCTAAGAGGTTGGGCAGGGGGGTATTTCTCCACACAGCGTGAGAGGTAGGTCAGGGAAGTGTTGGAGAGACATTGGTGGACCAGGGACAATGTTTTATTTAATACTTTCCCGAATGGGCAGCCAGTGTGCATCTCTCCTGGCTTTGGAGATATGGTCAGAGGATGGAGATAGCAATGGCTGCGCGGAGAGCATTGTTCTGAATCGTCTGGGGTTTGTTCAGGTTGCATTTAGAAGTGCTGGTAAATCGGGTGTTACAGTAGTCGAGCTTGGCTCTTGTGATAGCTCTTGTAATAGTTAGGTGGTTAGGAGTGGAGAGGAAGGGTCTGCTGCCATGGAGCAGTTTGGCTATGTAAGCCACCGCTAAGGCGATTGATTTCACCTGACGTGAGAGGTTGAGGTTGGCATCCAGGAATACAGCAAGAGTTTTGGCAGCAGCAGAGGTGATGATATGGTTACCATCAATGATGAACTCCTTGTATGTTGGGTCAATGTTGCGAAGTGTGGAGTTGGAGCAGACAATGAGGATTTTGGTTTTGTTTTCGTTGAGGCAGAGTAGGTGAGAAGCCACCCAATGCTGTATGACCTCATATTCAGAGTTAATGATGACTGAGTCCTGGGCGTATGAGCCCGAGAGGGGTATAAGGAGCTACGTGTCATCAGCGTAGTTTTTGTAAAATGTGCCTACTAGGTCAAGGTGTTCGAAGAGGGTTTTTGTATAAATGTTGTAGAGGGCTTGGGAGAGGCAGGAACCTTTAGGGACTCCAAAGGGGACAGGAGTAGGTTCAGCGGAAATGTCATCAATGAAAACATGTGAGTATCTGTCAGCTAGGAAGGACATAATCCAATTGGTGACTGATGGAGAGAAGTTTGCTGTTGAGGCAAGTTGAGAGCAGAGGATTTGGTGGTCTACCAAATAAAATGCTGCAGGGAGGTCTAGCATCATCAGGAGAGCAGGTTTGTGTTACGCTCACCTGACTCCCACGGAGGCGCTGGCCTGGTTCGCGCTGCTGTGACCTCTTCTAAGGTGATGCGCAGGGTTCGGAAGATGGACTGGACCGGGCCCCCAAATCTGGCTTGCCTGGCTCGCAGAAGTATCCTTCTGTAGGCGAAAATAGGGGATTAACTGTCTGCAGGGTTATGCAATCGGCCTCCCACTTTCCCCTCTCACCCTCCTCGAAACCCTTCTGTGATTTCTCGTAGCGTCTCACCTTAGGGTCTGGAAGGACGAGCTCTTCATCCTGCTTCTGATTTCCAGGTTTTCTGGGTAGCAGGTTTGTGTACAATCTGGGAAGGTTATTCTCTTAGCTCGCCAATCAATTCGAGGATTATGTGTCTCTAAACAAGGGATTCCAAGAATAACCTGAAACTGTGGAGCCTTGATTACATCAAACACAACACCTTCCCGATGGCCTTCGGGACCAATAAGAGTCACCTCAGTAGTGGAATGTGTTACCGGTCCAGAGGCAATTTCAGTTCCATCAACTGTGGTGATGACATCTTTGCTGGTTTTAGGACGGAGAGGGAGGTTAATCCTAGAGACCAATTCACGATCCACATAGTTTCCAATAGCCCCACTATCGATGTATGCCTTTATTGCATGCAACCGCTTAGGCTGTTCTGGATCTACGAGAACCATTGGCACAATGAAATGCGAGGTCTGAGAGTTAGTTTTCAAGCTCGGCAAGCGGACCCCTACACTTGTCAGGCGAAGTCGTTTCCCGAAACAGAGTTTTCATGGTTTATATCAGCGGCTCCTACCGCCTTTCGGGGCGGTTTTTTTTTCCGGGCAATCTCGTAGAAAGTGTCCAGAATTCCCACAATAAAGACATAATTTTAACTGCCGCCTCCTTTCACGTTCCTTTTGAGTTAAGGGTCCTTTAACCCTTCCAATTTGCATAGGCTCAGAGACATCAACTCCCTTGGGATTAGCATGGGTCTTGACCAACACCCGGGTCTCAAACTTGGACCGATCTGCTTTTCTGTTTTGAAGTCTGTGATCCAATTGGAGCACTAAGTCTATATACTCTGTGCATTCTTGGGGCGGATTTACAACTTGGGCCAAGACATCTTTAAGTTCTCCGCGAAGGCCTCGATAAAACAACGTAACTCTTTTATCCTCTGGCCATCCCGTTTCCACAATTAGTCTATTAAAGGTTGCAATATAGGAGAGGAGGTCCTGATTGCCCTGTCGCAGGGATAGAAGTTCGTCATCCAGAGCCTGCCCCTGAGAGTGTCGAGCAAATAACCTTTCCATGCTTGCTTGAAACCTTTGAAAATCACGGAGAATCGGGTCATCTTGAGTAACCAGTGGAACTGACCAATCGGCAGCGCAGCCGCTGAGATATGACAATACAAAGGCTACCTTGGTCTGATCATTAGGGAAGGCCCCAGGTCTGCATAGGAAGTGCAAACGACACTGATTCATGAATACGGCAAATCGTTTGGGGTCCCCAGCAAAGCGTTCGGGTGGGGCCAGCAGCATGTTTCCAGGTAGATTAATCTGCACAGGGTTACTGGAAACCACAGGAGCGGGGTTCCCTCCGGAACTGGGTAGAGGAGTTTGCCCAGCTTGACCTTGCAAAAGCTGTCTGGCCCGGTCATCAGTTCTTTCCTTTGATATTATTAATTCCCTCCGGGGGGCATTAGTCTCTTGACGAGCGGCATGTACTTTGGCCCGTAATTCCCCCAGTAATTGGGCCAACTGATCAGTCTCAGAACTTTCCATAGCGCCTGGGTGGGAATTTGTAGGAAGGCTTCACGTTCTGTTACGCTCACCTGACTCCCACGGAGGCGCTGGCATGGTTCGCGCTGCTGTGACCTCTTCTAAGGTGATGGGCAGGGTTCGGAAGACGGACTGGACTGGGCCCCCAAATCTGGCTTGCCTGGCTCGCAGAAGTATCCTTCTGTAGGCGAAAATAGGGGATTAACTGTCTGCGGGGTTATGCAATCGGCCTCCCACTTTCCCCTCTCACCCTCCTCGAAACCCTTCTGTGATTTCTCGTAGCATCTCACCTTAGGGTCTGGAAGGACGAGCTCTCCATCCTGCTTCTGATGCAGGGGGGCGTTGGTATCCATTTACTTCACTGGATTTTCGGATTGGTGAGAATCAAACTTGCTTGGCTTCCAGGTAAGTTTTTTGATAAGAGGTTCCCCTTGTGTCCATGCATTAATGTACTAATGCTAGTGTCTTTTTCCCCATAGGGGCCGGGGTACGGAATGCCGGGGAACAGGCACCGACCCAAGATGAGAGGTGAAATCCTTGTAGAAATCAGGTAAGTCTTTAATGAGCGTTTTTTGGTAATGTCTTTTCATTCGCTCATTAACGCTGATATCTCTTTTTCCCCTTAGGGGCCGGGGTCCGGAAATGCCAGGATGCAGCGCGGACCCGAAATGAAGAGGGAATGAATCAACAGGTAAGTCTTAACATGGAGATTTAGCTTTCCTTATTCCCTTCTCTCTCTCACCTTTTGTTCTGGTCTTTTTCTCCCTAGGCGCTGGGGCGTGACTGCGAATCCGGATGATCGCTGCTGAACATTGAGGCGCCCTGTAAAGGTGAGTGGAATGCGGCGCTGCAGCGATCGACGCGATGAGCTTTTAAATTAAAGTCTTCCTTTTCAGGATTGTCGGCAAGATGTCTCCGGGATGCGGATTTAGCAGGTAAGGACTTTTCCTTCTTCTGTTCTCTTCTTCTCTTGCTTTGCAGGTGATCCAGGATGCTGGCAGATGTGGCAGGAATCAGGATGCAGGAGCAGACATGGTGAGCGTCCAGCTGCTAGAAGCAGAACAACGCGAAGCACGTGTGGCTGTTCGGGTGGGGTTTAAATAGCCTTGGAAGAAGTTCCAGGTATGTATCCTTCCTCCAATCAGGTATGTATCCTTCCCTGACCACGCCCAGATGGTAAATTAGTCCCACAGGTAAAGTAGTTCCTTTCAGGCCTCAAGGAGGCCGGGATCCTGCAGCATGGTCTGCATCAGGTAAGTGCACCCAAGCACTCCCATAATGACCCTGGCACCTATGGCGCCAGGACTGATGTCTTTTATGAGCCTGGCGCCATAGGCGCCAGGACACTGTCCAAAGGGCCCCTATATGGGGTTGCTGGGTCCTTCCTTCGGGACTGGATGTCCGCTTTCGGGGACGCAGGGCTTGAACCGGCTCCCCGGGAGCGGGCATCATGACAGTTTGCCAGTGTCTTTGATGGCATTGATTTGGATTTTCAAATCAAGTAGGGCAGTTTTCGTCCTGTGTTTGGGCCAGAATCCTGATTGACGTATGCCCAAGATGTTGTTTTCCTTAAGGTACTGTTGAACCTGGATATAAGCAACACTATCCAAGATCTCCAAGATATATGGTACCATAGTAATGGGTCAGTAGTTTGTTGGAATGGAAGGGTCGAGGGAGGGTTTCTTGAGGAGCGGTAGGACCAAAGCTTCCTTCAAGAAAGTTGCCACCGAGTTGGTGGAGGAGGATGCATTGGTGATGACTGTGAAGAAGAGAATAAGTGACTTTGCACAGTCTTTGATGATTGGAGCTGGGCAAGTGTCACCTTTGCAGAATGACAGTTTGAGGCTCTTGATGAATTGCTGACGTCCATGTCTGAGACAGGTTGGAAGTTGAATGTGGTGCCGGTCTGGGTCGGTAAGGAGCTGGGTGATGTGGGCGACGGTAGTTTGGTTAGCATAGCAAGTTGCTTGGAGAGGATCTTTCCTTTGGGGGAGGTGAGGTTTCCAATGAGGGCGTCTTGGAGTTTTTCACACCAGGTACTTCTGCTGTCAGGTCTGTCTGGGGGGAGGTCTCTAGCTCCTTGAGAATTGTGAAAGGTTCCAGCGAGTTGGATGAGGTGTTACTGGTTCTGGCTTTGAGGCTGTTGTCGTTGGCAGCCTGGATTTCTCTTCTATAGTTTTTGTCAAGGGAGGAGAAGAGGGCTTTGGAGGCAGGGGATTTTTTTTATTCTCCTTTTTAGCTCAGCATAGCAATTATTGGAACAGAGTTCAAGGGGTTCAGGAGTAAACCAGGCGTTTTTGTTTTAGTGAGTGTATGATGTTTCTAAGTTTGAGAGAAGCAAGCATGTTGACTTCTTGTGTAAAATGTTGCTTGTAGAGGTCGACCACTGCTGCTGGGTCTGTTACTGAGGATGGGGGTGTGCTAGCGTGGCAAGTAGCGGTTTGAGGTTGGTAGGGTTGAGGTTTTTTGTGCATCGGGCATACATTCAGGTTTGGCAGGGTGAGCTGGTCTGGGGCGTTCTGAATGGGGTATTTTGAAGACAATGGTGTGATGGTCCAAGCATAGGCAGGTGGCGGTGATAAGGGTGGGAATGTTACAAATGAGTTCCTATAAGCAGTCTAGGGTGTGGCCTTGGTCATGGGTGGGCTTGAGAGAACATTTCATAAAGCCAGCATGGTTACGTGCTGTGGCTACACTGATGGCAAATGAGGCTACTGGGTCGTTGAGGCCTAGGTTGAGGTCCCCAAGGATGACAACTTTGTGAGTTGGGCTTGATGGGCGATACGATGCATTGCATTAAGTTATCTATGAACGTAAGGCTGCGGCAAAGTGGGCAGTAGATAAGCAGGACAGTAATAGAATCAGTCAGAGACATGGAGATCTTGGCGAGTAGGGCTTTGCAGGTGGGCAAGATGTCGGCTTGAGTGACTCTAATAGCGAGGGAGTTTTTAAAGATGAGGGTGACACTGTCTCCTATTTTAGAGGCTCTGTCACATTTTAGGATGGCAAAGCCAGGGGGGGCGGAAATGTAGAGGGCTGGACTTGTAGAGGGATAGAGCCAGGTTTCATTGAGGACAAGCAAGTTGAGGATGTTGGAGGGTATAAGATCTAGGATTCCAGCTGTGTGTGTCGGGAATGATCTTGAATTAATTAGAGTACAGTTGATGGCTTTGCAAATGGGTCTGGTGGGCGTGTTTGCAGAATTTGCATTGGCTGGGTATTGCAGAGGGGGAGGTGAGGGATGAACTGGCTGTGGAATCTGCGGAACCTATTCCTTGTGAGAATGATGACCGAGTTGGGGTTTTCGGTTAGTGTGCAGCCTGGTGTGCGAGCCTGCAGTGGGCTGAGTGACTGAAGAGCGTGGTGTGGGAGGCACGCAGTCAGCTGAGTGAGTATACTGAGGAGGCTGTTCCTTGAAATGATTGGCGGGGGCATAGCGATGGCCGAGTCAAGAAATTTGAGTTGCCTGGGGCCTGGACTATGGGTCTGCTGTGGGTGGAGTGATTGAGGAGCGTGGTGTGGGACACACACAGTGGGTGGAGTGCATAGCCTGAGGAGGCTATGCCTTGTAAGGATTGGCGGGGGCGTGGCAATGGCAGAGTTGAGTATTTCATATTGCGTGGAGCCTGGTCTGTGGGTCTGTGGTGGGCGGAGTGGTTGAGGAGCATGGTGTGGAACACAGGCAGTAAGATGAGTGCATAGCCTAAGGAGGCTGTTCCTCATAAGGATCGAGAGGGACATAGTGATGGCAGAGCCAAGAGTGTTGAACTGATAGTGGAGTAGGTGGGGTGGTCTTGGAGTGCATTGATAAGCAGCGACATGCAGCGACATGCTGAGGGGTGAGGCACCATGATGCTTACCTGCGGTCCATGTAGAGTGGGAGTTCTTGTGGGTGACTGGGCTTGCATGGAGGGTGCTCTAGTGGTTCTTGCATTGCCAGCGGAGGCCTCAGATCTGTTTGGAGTTGTTACATGTCCAAGGTTATGGGGTTCAGCCAAGAATGTGAAATGAGGTGCATAGCGGACGAGTTCAGTGGCACCATTGTGCAGTGCCTAATACCGGTGGTGCTCAACACAACACCCTTGTCCTGCACAGGCTTTGCCACTGAGGGTTCGGCATGCAGGTTTTAGCGAAGCAGAGTCAGACGTCGATGTGTAGCGCTTAGTGGACGTGGATCGTGCAGCGAGCTCTGAGGAACTGCAGCACTCAACACCCCACCCTTTGCCTGCACTGACTTTGGCACGTGGGCTTTGCTGCAGAGAGTTTGGCACGCAGGTTTTAGCAAAGTGGATTTAGAAATTGATGCTTAGTTCGTAGTGGATGTGGAACAAGCTGCGTGCTCTGCGGACCTGCAGCACTCAACACCGTGACCTTGACCTGCGCATGCTGTCTGACTGCAAGGTGCTGGCACACCATGGAGCAGTATGGCACTTTGAACTGCACATGGTTGATAAAGCAAGCATGATAAATGTTATTATGTAGCTAGACTTGCATTTTAATGCAGTCGGTCTATCCATTTCATTGTGGTATGACATTTTATATTAGGAAGCTTTAATAATGCAAGCATGTTGAGTGGTATTATTCTTTCTGAGGCATACCATTTTGTATTGAGAATCTTCGATAAAGCAAGCATGATAAGTGTTCATATGTAGCTAGACTGACATTTCAATAGAGCCATTCTAGCCATTTCTTATTGTGGCATGACATTTTGTATTAGGAATCTTTGGTAAAAAAAAAAAAGAAAAACATACGTGTTATTATGTAGCTAGACTGGCATTTCAATTGGGCCAGTCTAGTCAGTTTTTATTGTGGTATGGAATTTTGTATTGGCAAACTTTGATAAAGCAAGCATGATAAGTGTTATTACGAACAAAGACAGGCATTTTGTCTGCGACACGTCTAGCCATTTCTTACTGAGGTATGACATTTTGTAGTAGGCATCTTTGGTAAAAGAAGCATAAGTACATTTTTTATTGGTAATCTTTGATATAGCAACCATGATAAGTGTTATTATGTATGTAGCTCGACTGGCATTTTAGTACAGTCTGCTTGGACATGTTTTCGTACTTTGGCATGCATTTTTACTGGTAACGCCACCTGGAGTATGTTCTTATATGGGGATACTGACATATATTGGCAGAACACAAATGGACATGTGTTCTTATAGTATTATTACTGGAATTATGGACAAAGCAAACATGAGTATGTTCTTATTTGGAAATAATAAGGTATAATGGTGAAGTCAGCATGGAAATGTATGGACAAAGCCAGTTTGAAAATGTTTTATACTGGTACATATTGTGGGAAAGGCATCATGAAAATGTGTTGAAGAACTGCTCCTGTGCACTGTTAGTGACTTAAATCTATTAGATTTTTTTCATAAGTTACCCTACAAAACCCAATTGCAAACTGTTTGCTTTTTACCTAATTTTTCTAAAAACTGTGCTCTAAAATGCACAATCCCCCCCACCCCCGTTTTTTTTTAAATATTTCATCCTAAACCCCCCTTGAGTGGTACGGACTCTCTCAATATATCTGTGACAAATATGTACGCCCCTCAAGTTAAAAAATTCACCAGCTGCCACTGCCTGCGATATTCATCACTATGTGACCTGAAGCAGTATGCAGAACTATCAAATCCGACGGTCCTGATGAAGGTGACGGAAATAAGTTAAAGTCACTAAAACTGGTTTACCACTCTTCTTATAGGATATCCTTCATTAACACTAAGGGATGCCTGTTGATAATCCTATGATTAGTTGGTTTCCAGACGAATTGCCTATGGGCACACAACACTCATAAATGTGTGTGAAGAATTTTTCAGCTACACACTCAGCGGAGGGTAGAATAAAAGTTGCCAAAATCCCTACCCGAATGTAGTTAATACACTAGGGAAATCTCCAACCTAAGAGTGACTTCATCATTTGAGACAATGGGCCTGATTCACAGCGCGTTTTCCAATGGGATTGTGACATTAGAACACGATTCTGTGAATCAGGCCCAGTAGTATCACCAGTGTTTTGCTCCAGCACGTGGGGGCACAGCTGGAGCAGTTTTTAAAGTGACAATACGTTAAAGAGGCTCCTGCTCTACATCAAAAATAGCCATTAGAAGCAATACGTGTATGGTAACTTTTCGATCTATCCCATTTTAGATAGGCGGCCAACCCCTTCCCAAATGAGGGATGTTTAGTTCTTCCTGAGGGACAGCCAATTTAGCAATGAGCAGGTCGAGTAACTCTTGAGACTTGTTCACTGTTGTGTGGTATATTAAAGAGAGTGCAATCACTCTTTTGGGGAACAGCTGCATCTATATTAAACATGTAATCTAAAGTCTGTGACACTAAAGGAGGTTCAGGACTGATTTCAGGTGAGTGGCAAGCTTTGTCCCTTTCTGATTTTTTCCCTGTATAGGAACGTTGACATCATACCCTCCCCCCCCGCAACCCCACACTGCATTCAGAACTTTGAAACCATTTTAGGTCTTTAAGTGCTATATAAAATAGAACACTGAACATAGGAAGTCGAAAAATAATAGGGGACAGTGCAGACCTGGGAATTTCACAAGTTGGGTGGGGTAGCCCAGTCCAGTGATGATTCCTGATTAGGGGGTTTATTTAAGATAAAGCAGATGGTTCTTTCCGGGGGTGTTTGCTTTGAGAAGGAGAATGAGGACGCACAGCCTCATTCCGCCTCATCCAGATGCTGTAGTTGTCAATGTATGAGGCCAGGCACAGCAATTGACAGAGGGCCCTCTTATTGAGGAGTGCACTGGGTCTCCACCTTGCTCTGCAGTTCATCCATCCGTGACCGTACATATAGCTGCTACTTAGCCAGCCACTAGTACCACGGTTTCTTCGGCCATGAGCTAGGACACACATTAGGGGTTTTCCAGCCACAAAGGATGTATGTGGAGCTCAGAATTATCTTTTTTCTTTTTTTTTACAGCCTAACAATGCAGATACAAACGGCTTAAACTCGCATGCATGTGATCTCAATATTGCTGCATGCACAGTTCTCAAGAGACATCATTCCATCTTATAGGCCAGGGGTTTCCAAGTCTTGCTCCGCAAGAGCCCCTGTCACCACATGTTTGAATACTAACCAATAATTATTTGTATAGCACCCATTTAGATTCGAGCAGATTATTAATATCCTGAAAACATGAATTGGAGTTGGCTGCTTTAAAAACAGACTTCCATACCTTTTTTGAGTGCAATGATAGGCAACTCTGATTCCTCAAAAGTTGGTTTTGTAGAAGTTCAAAATAGTAGAATACCAATTGAAGAGAGGGGTTCACACCTGTGGATTTAATACCAACATGATTTTTGAAATGTTTGTGCTGTTTAATTCACTTGTTTTACCCTTGTGTGTAATATATGGGATAAACTACCCCCAGACTGTACTTTTAAAGGATATTGCAGGCCATCAAGGAGTTTTGTGACCAAATAGAGGAACACGGCCAAAAGCTGAGTTCCTTTATAAGGTCACAGAGCTTCAAGGTGACTTGCAATACCCTTTTTTTGTAGGGAAGGGGGTATTTTAGTCGTTATAATACATGGCCACACACAGTCAGTCCCTTTTAATTACTCTTATTATATAATGCACACGATATTCCATTTGCTGATTCATATAATCAACATATCATCTGTTTGGATGTAAAACAAGTACACATACTGCTCCTAAACTGTTTCATAAAAAAAAGTTTCAAGCAGTTCAATAAAAAGTATCTAAACATGTTTTATGTTGTGCTTAAAAATAGAATAACATGCAGAGTCTTTCTCACATGTGTTAAAGTCCCCCAGTGCACACATTAAACATGAACATTCTACCACAAACAGTTCTTTGTCAATTAATGTCTGTAAAGTGACACAACAAACTATTCTGCAAGCAAGGAATTTAAATGCTTTTCACAGCTTTAATTAAGTGCCGCAGTGCCATTGTGAAGTCGGTAGAGAAGCGTAATACCGGATTAGAGAGCTGTTGTGGTGTAATTTTCTTATTACAGATCAGTTGTGATGGCAACACTAGCCTGTAATAAGAACATTATTTCCAGGCTGTTATGCAGAGATTGCAGGCTGCCTTACATAGACATAACGGAACCGCATTATTTTCCTTATTGATGTTGTGGCCCTGTTGGAATGTCCCCAGCATGGGTGACAATGTCATCCTATCGCCACTCAGAAACATGTTTCTGTCCCGTTCCAGGAATTAATGACTAGAACATAACTTCTTGTGAAAGATTCTGCCTACACTTTGTGTTCCTCAAGGACATTTGTATTTTTTGGTAGTGGTCAGCACGCTGCTGGGAAACTAAGAACTAAAATGAGGGTCTTTACCAAAATACGCTCTGTCATATGTTCATCAGGAGGCCGCCTTTATGTAACCATGCACACTGGAGCTTGCCATCTGTAATAGGCTAACAATACAAGCCTGTGTGTGCTGGACTTAGAGGGTTAAAAGGAATAGAATGGAGGTAATATTATTCCTACTAACCATCAGCTGGCTTGTGCTATTTGCAAAAGCAGGAAGGTCCCGGGGAACGAACAGAACCTTGTTACCAAACACTGTCAATTAGAGAAATCGATACTAATAATATATTATGGAATCTGGGATGGTAAAAATAAGGTTCTATAATGACCTTTCTAATGTTCATGTGATTCTGAAATATTGATGATAATAAAACAAACTTTTTGAATGTAGGATTTAAACATTTGTCAGACACACAGCTTGGTTAGAATAGTGGTTGTTGCATATACAAGTGGCGTCTGTGTGTATGGATCTTCAAAGATGTTTTGGCGTTCGAGATCTGACACAGCGTACCCCTAGAAGGATATCCCTTTTGGGGGTAACAGGACTGGGCTCTTAAGAATGATATCTGTGGGCGTGTGCAATAATCTGCTCCAGGAAGGTCTGAAGAAGGCTTGAAGGCAAACCGAGGGAAAGAGCTTCATTCCCTGAGCAGGACTGACTAGATATCCCCTCATGATGCTAAGGCTTGTGGACAAGTGGAGACTTCCACCGATGAGAGAGGAGTCGTTCTGTCATCCGATGACCTTAGCCATACTGGATAAAGGATGCACCAGATATTGTGGCCTACTAGCCTAGAAGAAAATGAAGTCACAGCGTGAAAACAATCTGGGTGGACATTAGTTAAGAATGATTGTTTATGCCGTTTACACTTTAAATTACCCTAGTGGGGAGGGGAGGATTTAAAGAAGGTCGGCTGTTGAATCACCATTGCAATTATCATGGATTTCAGTCTGTGACAAGTACTTTGCCTGATCGGTTGTGTTGAAAGGGCTGCTTGACTGCTTTGGAAGGAAAACACAGGACACAATATTTCGCCATGGCTGGTGCTTACTAGTAAGGTAACTGTGGAGGTCATAAGGTGGTGCCCTACCTGATTTCCCAGTACTGAGTGAAAACATATTGTTCACTGTACCGAAATTAATAAAGGTCATTTTAGAAAGACCGCTCTGAGACCACTCATAGCAATCTTTCTGAAGTGGCCTCTGAGGCCCATGGATGCACACGAGTGTGCAGAGGTCCTGACAGGAGCAGCCAGAGGAGGAACAAGTACGTTTTTAATATGTGTGTGTATTTATTGATATTTTATTTCTATCACGCTCGTACACAAGTGTTTCAGAGCGCAACAAGGCAAGGGAGGGGAACAGGGGAGAACAAAACAGCGATCTTACTAGGCCCAGTGACATTGAGAACGCGCGAGTGCATGGGAGAGGGGGAGGGAAAAAGTGCATGGAAGGGGGTAGAGGTGGAAAGTGCGAAGCAGAGGAGAAACATATAAATAACAATAAATAAATAATAAAGGCAGCAAACAGTGCTAATGCAGCGAGCAATTTGCAAGTGCTAGGTTTAAGGCAGCAGACAGGGTAGGTCTGATAAGTGCAGGAAGAAAAAGGGGGGGGCTGTATGGGTACAGATACAGACCCCAGTGCAAGGGGTGGCCCAGAGGCAGAGCAGGAGGGTGGCAGGATGAGCAGGTACCTGGGCCCAAAAGACATAGGGTGGCCAGGTGCACGGTGCCAAGAGAGAACAGATCAGCAGGGGAGAGGGGGAGCGAAGGCAGAAGAAAAGAGGAAGGTCTTGAGGTGCTTCCGGAACTGAAGATGGTTCTCCTCAGGTTTTAGAGTGGCAGGGAGGCTGTTCCAGAGGGAGGCCCCAGCCGAAGACAGAGATCTACCCCAGCTCGATTCTTAGAAAAACGACTGACACTGAGTGAGTTGGAGGTAGAGGAGCGAAGAGCTCGAGAGGGGAGGTATTTGCGGAGGGATAGCTGAAGGTATTTTGGACCCAGGCCCCAGAAAGCCATGAGGACAATGCAGAGGGTTTTGAATTTAATCCTTGCATCCACTGGGAGCCAGTGGAGAGATTTCAGAGCTGCAGAGATACGATCCCAGGGCTTGGGGCCAAGGACAAGTCTTGCAGTCCTGTTCTGGATTAGTTGCAGAGGGCGGAGAGTAGAGGCAGGCAGATTTGGAAAGAGGCTGTTACAATAGTCCAAGCTAGAGAGAACCAGAGCTTGAGATACCATAAACTTCTGGGGGAAGGAGGGGAAAGGCAGAGTACCTCTGAGGAGGTGCAGTCGGAAATGTGACTTTTTAGAGACCTCAGAGATGTGGGCAGAGAAGGAAAGGGTGGAGTCAAAGATGAGCCCGAGGTTCTTAGCCACGCAGGTGGCGGTAGGAGGAGGGCCAAGGGAGGCCAGCCAGAGAGTGAGGGGAAAGGATGGTAAAGGTGTGTCGAAGAGGAGGATCTCCGTCTTTCTGGCATTCAGACAAAGATCATTGGCGGCACACCAATCTTGAATGGCAGTTAGGCAATCAGAGATGAGAGGGGGAGAGGAGGTGGCAGAGGGCAGCTTGAAAATGAGTTGAGTGTCGTCAGCGTAGCACTGGAAATTTGAGGAGGAAGTAGGGGCTGTGATGAGGAAGAGTGAGGAGGGGTAGTAGGGGACTGTGACAAGGTAGAGTAATGTTGGGGAAGTGGTGGAGTGTGATGTGGAAGAGTGAGGTGGGGTAGTGTTGGACTGTGGTGAGGAAGAGTGCGGTGGGGTGGAGGGTGACTATGAGGAGGAAGAGTGAGGAGGGAGTAATAGGAACTTTGATGAGGAAGAGGGAAGTGGAGTAATGGGGACTGTAACAAGGAAGAGTAAGGTAGTGTATTGGGACTCTGTAATGAGGAAGAGTGAGGTGCTGTTTTGGCAGGCTATGACTGGAAGAGTGAGGTGGGGTAGTGGTGGATTGTGATGAGGTAAAGTGAGGTGTTGTTAGTGGCCGACTGTGAAGGAGAAGAATGAGGTGCAGGATGGTGGTGAGGAAGAGTGAGGTGGGATAGTTGGGGACTGTGACAAGGAAGGGTGAAGTGGGTGGAGGGCTAATTTGAGAAGGAAGAGTGGGGTACGAGTAATATGAGACTGTGACAAGGAAGAGTGAGTTGGGAGTAATCAGGACTGTGATGAGGAAGAGTAAGGAAGTGTATTGGGACACTGCATTGAGGAAGAGTGAGCTGGAGTAGTAGTAGACTATCACCAGGAAGAGTGTGGTGGGGGTAGGTGCAGACTCTAATGAGGAGAGCTGGTGGAGCTAGTAGGGTCTGTGACAAAGAAGAGCAGGATAGGAGTAATGGCAGACTGTGATAAGGGAGAGCGAGTTGGAAGTAAGGGGGCTGTGACAAAGAAGAGTGAGGCGGGGTAGTGGTGGACTGTGACAAAGAAAAGTGAGGTGGGGTTAGTTTGGTACTGTGACAAGGAATAGTGAAGTGGTAAAGTTGGGGACTGTGATGAGTAAGAGTGAGGTGGTGATTGAGATAAGTGAGGTGGTGGACCGTGGTGAGGAAGAGTGAGGAGGGTAGTTGGGGACTGTGATGAGGAAGGGTGATGTGGGGTGGAGGGAGAATATCAGGAGGAATAGTGAGGTGGCAATAAAGGGGCTGTAACAAGGAAGAGTGAGGTGGTAGTAATGGGGGAATGTGACAAAGAAAAGTGGGATAGGAGTAATGGGAGACTGTGACCAGGAAGAGTGAGGTAGGGTTAGTGTGATATGTGATAAGGAAGAGTGAAGTGATATAGTTGGGGACTGTGATGAGTAAGAGTTAGGTGGGTTAGTGGGGGTCTATGATGAGAAGGGTGAGGTGAGGGTAGTGGCGAACTGAGGTGAGCAAGAGTGAGGTGGGGTAGTTGGGGACTGTGACAAGGAAGAGTGAGATGGAGTAATGGGGGACTGTGAGGAGGAAGTGTGTGCTGGAGGTAGTGGGGAGGAGGAAGAGTAAAGTCCAGGAAAGAGTGAGTAATAGTAAAAACAGACTTTGAAGTGATAGTGTGAGCTGGGGGTAGTGGAGGTCTGTGGGGGAAGACTAAGGTTGACGTAAAGGGGACTGTGATGAGGAAGAGTGAGTTGGGGGGAAGTGACGGATTGTGATGAGGAAGTGGCAGTGGGGGTAATGGGATTGTGACAAGGAAGAGTGAGGTAGGGTGTTGGGGCCTGTAACAGTAAAGTGTGGGTTAACGTAAGATTTATGTTGGGTAGTCGGATGAGGAAAAGGGATATAGGGTAAAAGTATTACTATTGGATACTGCACTGAGGAAGGATTGCTAATTAGATACCATGACGAGGAAGAGGGAAGTTGGGAATTGAGTGGTCTTGCCTGAGGACATATGGGGAAGATCTAGATCTTCAATGTTAAATCACGTGATCTGGTTATCCAATCCACACAAAGTCTAATGTAAACATACATCTATATTACCACGTTTCAGTTACACACTGATTATGCCTATACAAGCTTTTCAAAGAAATACAGTTTCCCCAAACACTAATATCCCTCCAATACCACCCCAACACATTTTAGGTTAATGTAGGGAGCAATCCCTGTATTTCTTTTATATTAAAAACACGATTGCTTCCCAAATTAACGTAAAATTCTCCTCTTCTCCTGAATAGCAATCAATGTGATTGCTACCTCTCAACATCTAATAGTTTTGAAGTAGTTACTGTTTTCTTTTGCCATTGGAGAGTCAGATCTAGAGCTCAGCAAAACACTTGAAAATATAAATCTACACTATCCCCAAACCTTTAAAAATCATCCTTTCTTAAACTGCCCAAATGCTGCAAAGCCTCAAACCCGCCTCTCTCGCACCACTTATCTTCTTTTAGCAGAGTTTCTAAAAACAAAATCAAATCTTGAATCTCAAACTGCCTAACGGTGGATTTTCAGAAATTAAGAGTTGTAGGATCAGCAGTACATCATGACCGATATAATTAACTATTTGGGTACAATGCCACCCTGTTCAATGCCAAAGTAAAAACAAATATAACTATTTGACGGATTTACGTCAAACCAACAAAGGATTTCCTTTGGGCTCTTTGTGCCCAACTTGTTTCTTATTTGGTGAAAATCCATCCAGCAGTTTTGACTGAATCTTGCATCACAAATTGGATATTTTCCCAATGGGAAAATGTATGGAAAAGTGAAAAGCACACCTTGTTTTGATCCTTTATATCTTTGGATCTGTAACATAGGTTTTCACAAAGTTTGCCAGTTTTGGAGTGCTCGGACCACAAATTGTGCCCTTAAAATTTTACGCTGATCTGTTTTATAGCTCATAACTTACTAGGCATAGAATGTTCACATTCCTATGAATGATAGGTTTAATCTTAACTATTCAGCAACTGATACATTTGCTAACAGAACATGTTTTACCAAAGAAAATAAGTAAAATACAAAAGGGAAAAAAGCTGTCAATCTTTACAAAAATAATAAACACATCCAGTCAACATAGCAATGTAATAGGATAACCGATGAAGATAAGAATGCATACTAAATAGTGATAATTTGCAATAAATCAGTATGACATGAGAAGTGATTGAGATAGCAGACTACATAAGTATTGCAAACTAATTGCAGCCAACCATATATGCCATCAAATCTTGCCACCTTACTTTTTAGTATTATGTACTATTAGTGTAAAAATGATGCTGCCACGCTTTCTGTGCCAGTTTACTTCTATAGGTTTATTCACTGGTTCATTAAAGTACAGCCATAGGAAGTGTCCAGTATGCAACACATGTTTCAGCCGGTGGCCTTCTTAAAAGCTGGACTATAAGCAAATGAACCCATATAAACATAGAACAACACTATATGCGTTGTTGTAGTTTGAGAAAAGAGACAGAGATTGGAGTATGGTTAATCAGCGCTATTGTATGCAGGACCAGGCCAAGTTGATTATTTTGTAGAACGTTGGAATACAAAGTAATGATTATGAATGGTAGCACTTTTACAAATTCAATCAATATATCAGGAGCAATACCAGAATAAGTGGTGTATCCCATTAACTATTTCTTTTCTGACTATATCTATACTTGGAAACAATTACATGCAATAACTGATGATGGCTCATTGCTCACAATGTCAACATTTTATTTACTTATGATTCTTTATTTTTCTTGTTTCTTTGTTGTTCTCACCAAGTAACCCAACTTATCCTACCCTGATCCAACCCCTCCAATCTCTGTCTCTATGCTCAAACTACAACAACACATATTGTATTCTCTATGTGTATATGGGGTCATTTGCTCTGTGTTTAATTCAATTATACCTTAGAACGACATTCTATGTTCACTTATAGTCCAGCTTTGACGAAGGCCACCGACCGAAACACGTGTTGCATGCCTGGTACCCATTTCATGTGTTAAAAATATATTTGGCCATGCACACTGACCATGGCTGAAGGCCTTGTTTAATGACAATTATTGGTGTCATGTTATTAGTGATGTCATCAGAGATGTGATCTGTGATGTCATCATTGTGGTCATAGGATGCGCAACAGGGGGCATGAAGTTAAGGTGGCTTTAGCTGAATTTCAGACATTTTGTTGTGTTATGTTCTCACCTTAAAGTTTTTCTAGAATTTCAAAGGTGTTTTTACAATGTATTGCTCATCTTTTCCTTCAATATCTGTATGTGAAATGCACATATGTAGAGACACAGAGTTGCATATTTTTATTATTATTATTTGTAGCTGCAGCTACAGCATCAGCCAATGAATTGAAGGATTATTTGTGCTTGGCTAACACGTACAACAACTGGAGTGCTTTTATTCACACCTAAACTACTGCCCCTGTTAACATTGTAACCGCAGCCAGAAGCAAACAATTGGGAGATTTCAATTACTGAAACTGCATAAAATAAATGACAATAGATATTGTAATTTATTATTGCAGTCTGTGTTCAATTATATCTATTTTTGTAACTTATAAGATGACCCTTAAAGAGCCATTTTGGGGGATAGAAAGAAGGAAGGAAAACACATAAGGATGAAACATCTAACAAAGGGAATTAAAATAAAAAGCAACATATATTTTATTTTTAATTTTTATTTTTATTTATTTTTTAGAAAAAAAGGTGGGGAGAATTGCCACTTAAAAAAAAGAATGAAGAATGACAGGTAATCTGGTGTTCAGCAATCAACCTCTGCCATTCCTCAAATGTGGCACCTTCCTGGACTAACCATTCTTGACATCAGCCCTCATTACAATTGTGCCGGTCCGTTAACAACTGTTGTTGCCAGACCGGCACACTACGAGCCTGCAGGTGGGTGCCGTCCCTCCCGCTAGGCCAGACCTGGCAGGCAGAACGGCACCCGCTCTCAGAATGTCTGGGAAGCACCAGCACCGTTATTAATGGTGCCAGTGCTTCGCTCATCCCCATTACCATTGAGTCCTATGTGACTCAATGGGAATGGGGATTTACATTTTTCCGGCGCCTGACTTCCAGGAACACCAGGGTTTTACCGGCAAGGCTACCGCCGGACTCGTAATGAGGCCCAATGTCTTTAAGACGAATCAAAAAATCTGTTGTATTCTTGATATACGTTAGATATTGTTGATAGATATTGTTGTATTATGGGTTGTAAAATGGTATCAATGTAGACCCCATTAGTTGTAGTATGCTATTTGTTGCTGCCAATATGGGACATCCTTAACCAATGGCTTGTGAATCTTTGGGAGTAAGTAAAAATGTGGAGTTTTGGGATGTTCTTGTATAAGGAATTTATGAATTTTCTCATTTATCCCACTGTTTTCCAGAGCCATGCCAAGTATCTGTCTTAGATTGTCTGCAATGTCTCCTGTTGGATCTGTCAGTAGATGTTGATATATATTGCCAACTCTAAGCTGCCTTGCACATTCTTCATTGTAATCTTCAGTGTTAAGTATGATGAGGGACCCTCCCTTTTCTGCAGGGTGAATTACTATGTTGTCATCTCAATGAAGATTTCTAATGATACCCAATTCATCAGCAATGAGATTCTTGTGCTTTGGTGGTTTAAAGGACATTGGGCCTCATTACGACCTCGGCCGTAGCCATACCGCTATTGGCGGAATGGCTGCCGCCGAAATCGCGTCCGGGTTCCCAGAATGAGGAATTACCGGGCCATTGCGAGTTCGGAGGGCCCAGTAATTCCTCCCTCCAAGGAACCGGACCTTCCCCATTCCCATTTCAGCCCCCATAGGGCTGAATGGGAATGGGAGAGGGAGCAAACAAAAGGCCAATTACGAGTGGCCCGTTGTTTGCTCCCTCTTCCCCTCGCGGGACCCGGTAAGCACGCCTGGTTTTACCAGGCGTGCTTAACATGTCCCGCGAGGGGACCTTGTAATGTGGCGGAATGGGTTTAATGGGTCTGCATCCTTTTGCGACACCCGTTAACCCGTTCCGCCAGGGTCTTAATGAGGCCCATTGTGTGTAAGTCTCTTAAATCGCATGAAAGACATCTATAGTTCCGTGTGGAAGTGGTGTAAAGAATTTTCTTTTAGGTTTGAACTCTTATGTATTCTGTGGAATATTCTTCTGTTGTGGGGGTGTTGAGCCAAG
The DNA here is from genome assembly GCF_040938575.1 of Ambystoma mexicanum. Classification (NCBI taxonomy): domain Eukaryota; kingdom Metazoa; phylum Chordata; class Amphibia; order Caudata; family Ambystomatidae; genus Ambystoma; species Ambystoma mexicanum. The sequence continues at coordinate 482,986,895 of NC_090932.1, read as the reverse complement.
TAAAGTTTATCACCATTTCAACAATCATAGGTAAATGTCCAGGAAATCACAATGAAAGTGTAAACACATGAGTTAAAAACAGCAAACATCATACTTAAAAACAATGGACCTCATTCCGAGTGTGGCTGGTATCCTGACAGTGGAGCCACCAGGATACCAGCATTTGGTACTAATCTTTAACAGCACTCGGTCCGGCAGCACTGCCGCCGAATTACGAGTGCCGGTGGGACGGTGTAAATCCCCATGAATGGAGTCCCATAGAACTCCATGAGGGATTTGCCATCATTACCGCCACTGGCAATGCTGTTGGCATTAATGAGGGCTTTGTTTGCCGGTAGGGCCCCTGGTTTACCTCCAGTATTTAGCTGAAGGTGACACAGGTGCTGCACTGGCCTAGTTAGGCAGTCCGGTAAAGTGTCAGTATACACGAATACCAGCACTTTTTACCCTCCCCCCCCCCGACTCGGAATGTGGCCCAATATCTTGAATTGATTCACAAAAACATACACAACTACAATACGATGAATAAGTACTAATTTTACCACACTAATCAATAAAGTTTCAAACGTGCACCGTAGCATCGCATCATCTGAGTGCCTGCTGTGTAGTATTCATTGCAAGCTTTTTGTGGGCTGAATTCAATAGTGTTGTAAACTAGCAAACCTCAGGATTTAGCAAGCCTTATCACTATCAACTAATGAGGAAAAAGGTAGCAATAACGTGACACTACTAGGTTTAATATTGCCTTGTCATCCATGCTTTGTGTAGGAATGTTGCTACCAAATAAACCAATGCTTCATCACCTGTTCTTTAGCATAAGGTTAATGCTTCTAATGTACCTCATTACCGCAAGTCAATAAACAGTGTTCTGAAATACATTTTTCTCAGGCTTGTATCTACAGTGCCAATTCGCATGAAGTGTGATTCATCTTCCCTAGTTTGTTCATAGTGATAACATTTGACAGATACTTGAGGGTCCCAGCTATTTGACCTTGCAAATCTGGAATTTACGTAGTCTAGATACTGAAGGGAAATGGTGTGCTACTGATTTCAAAAGAGACACTGTACAATATACAATGTAAACATCTGGTATGTGCCTAGTGCAGTACTAAGTCTTCTGATGGCTTTCCAAGGAGACCAAAATGTAATATATTTTGTTAACAGAAAGGTGGCAAGCAATACATTTACAGTATGTTTCATAGCCTACTTCCAGTTTTTCTGGCCCAGTAGTTACTCAGTAGGCTTGAGTCCTGTATCCTTGATATGTCCTCTATTTCAAAGATTGCTTCTTTTATCACATGTTTGATGCCTTAGTCAACAAATCCAGAGTAGCCCAAAATTCCATCTGATTATTTTCAGAGCATAAATTGTTCACATGTTGGCACCATAGCACACTGTTCCTTCTTCTTGAGCTAGTATAGCTTTCTGGGAATTTCTGTAGTTCCCAGCTCCAACGAGCTTCAAACGTTTTCCCAATACAGCAAAGGTCTTATGTTGGCCATAGTACCGATGTTGTGTAGGTTAAGCTCCATGAGCCAGGGGATTTTGTGGGTACTCATTGATTTATCTTTTTCCATAATTTTACCATTCTACTTTGTATAATATTTATTGTTGTGTTTCTCCTCTTTCTTTTGTAATATCTTGAAAGGTTGATTTGTTTCAACCAAATCAATAAAAAAATAAAATAAAAAAAAAATAATGTTCATTTAGCTTGGAAAGTCCCAGCACCATACAAATAAATCAAATTCAAATTCATAAAGTATAAAGGAATGTTGTCTCCTCTTCAAACATATCAGAAAGCAGCAGTAGTACCTAACTTAGTGTGCAATAGAGAAGGCATGGACTCTTGAATAGGGGTGACACTTGTGGAACCAAAGGCTAACCCAATATATTTTACCTTGGAAGTGGGATGAATACCTCCATACAAGTGAAACTCAAAAGCGCCATGGAAAGAACCGACAAGATTCTCCAATTTCTCAAGAGAAGTTTGAGTATGTATTTTGTCCTCTAGAGCACTATCAAATGATGAAGAACATGTTCATATGTGTGGATTATGGAATAAGTTACCTGTAACTCCGGTTCTTCAGCAATGGTAACTTTCAGAGATTGATATGCTTTGAATATGCCCTTTGTGAGGCTGGAAATCCTCAGTAACAAAGAGGAGCAGTTTAACCTTAAATTCAAAACTTTCAGTCACCTTTCTGCTCTATCATAGTCATTTTGAGTCATACTGCTCACAGCCAATTGGAACACCTTCCTGAGCTCCTCCCCTGTCAGCCATCTTCAGATTTAGCAGCGCACGTGAGTGGCAGTAAGAGCCAAAAGACGAGCCATACAGGGTAAGTGAGAGGGCTGCATGTGAATCTATGAAAGATACCAAATTCTGGAGAACTGGAGTTACAGGTAAGTAATGTATTCCTTCTCCAGCATTGGATCTTTCATAGATTCAGATGCTGTGAATAAATTGCAAAGCAGTAGTACAACAATACCCATGGGTGGAGGCAAGCTCTCAGCATAACGTACCACTGGAGACTTACCCACCTTATGCAAAAAGGTTCTGCAGAACTGAATGGCTGACTCTAGGCTCTTCTGCAGAATGTCTGTTGACACAGTAGAACCTGGTGAACGTATGCACCGATCTCCAGGTGGATGCATCACAGATGTCAGGCAGCTGAATTCTTGAGAGAAAAGCAGTGGTTGCAGCTCCTGTTCTGGTAGAGTGAGTTTGCCGGCATTCTGATGGCAGAATGTGATTTAGGCAGCAACCCATCTTGCAATGGGAAATCTGAGAGAGCCTTCCCAGGCCCAGAAGGTCCTAATGAAACAAATAGTTGATCCGTTACTTGCCACATAGTACATGAGGGTGCGTACCACATCCAGCATGTGCATTGTTAGCTCTACCGGAGACGTTGGTGTGCCAAAGAATACAGGCAAAACCACCTGCTGATTGTGATGGAAAGCAGACGGCACCTTTGCCACAAATCTTGGGTTAGTACGTAGAACAGCCTTGTCCTTGTGAAACATCAAATAAGGTGGTTTTATGGAAAACGCCTGAATTTCACCTGCTGCTTTGCAGTTCCCACTCATGGCAAGAGTGTAACTCCCTGCTGAGGGAGTCCGCTAGAGTGTTCTGAATCCCCAGTAGATGAAGGAAAATTAGAAACATGCCCTGCTGTACAGCCCAATGCCACAGGTATTGTGCCTCCCTGAAAAGCTGTGAGGACCTTGCTCCTCCTTGCTTGCAGACTTAAAAGATTGACATTTTGTTTGTTGGTGTAAATCTGTACCACCCTCTCCATACAGCAACCTGAATGGGGTGACCTGCACCAGATGTTCCCTCACTGACCACCAGCGAAGGCTCCATATGAAAACCTGTGTTAGAGAAATGTGGTTGTGCCAGGACCCTGAGGCTCGGACCTAGCGGGCATCCAGGAATACTGTTACCGGTCTCATGTGTTACCAGCAGTTGATGATCAACAGGATACATGATGACATCATACCCAGCAGGGATTTGTAGTTGCAGACTGGCGTTACCTGAGCGCCATTGAGACAGTGCACCTTGTGTAGAAGGGATGGTATCCTTTCATCTGGGGGTCTTGCATGCAGGATTTGGGTGTCGAGTCTTGCTCCGAAATAGAGTGCCTGTTGCGTTTGAACCAGGCACAACTTTGAAAAGTTAATGGAGAAACCCAGTTGCTGTAGACACTGGATGGTGGTGGTGGTGGTAGTGTTGGTTTCTGCCAGCGGTAGGAGGTGGCTCTTACTAACCACTTGTCTAGTTACAGATAGATATAAATGCCCCTCTTCTGCAGGTGAGCCACCACTGGTGAAAGGCATTTGGTAAACACCCACAGAGTAGACGGCAGTCCAAATGGAAGTACTTTGAACAGATAATGTACTCCTGCCACCACGAAGCGTATGTAGTGCTGGTGTGAGAGGTGAAGAGGGATGTGAAGGTAGGCGTCTGTGAGGTTGATGGACACCAAGAAATCTCCTTGTTGTAGCTGGAACAACACCTGCTGCCGCTTGACCATCCAGAATGTTTGTGCCTTTAGAAACTTCTTGTTTCTAAATCTAATTTGGGCCTCCAAACCCCTGACTTGTTTTGCAGTGACTTTTTCCTTTCCAGGAAGTAGTGGGAGTATACTCCTGTTCTTAGCTTGTCCTTGAGAACTTTCTCTACTGTGCCCTTCTACTGCAGAGGTCACACCTCCTGAAGCAAGAGGTGTCACAACTTCTCTGGTTTGTGCACAGGAGGAATGTCTAGTGGAATGTCCATGAACTCCAGCGAGTGGCCCTGTTGGAGGAGAGATAGCATCCATTTGTTGGCCATAATTTGTATCCATTCTTCAACGAACCTTGACAGTCGTCCTCCCACTGAGGTGCTGAAGTGGGAGGACCTGGCCCTCGGCTGGTCATCCTTGTTTGTCAGACTGGTCCATAGATTAGGAGGAGCCATGGCATCACTGCAAACACCTCTAGGACTGGGGCATTTTCCTTTACTGGTCCCCTGATGAGTATGGGGTCTTATAGGAGGAGGAAGACTGCTAAGTGGTGTGGTTATCCCAGAAAGTCCTTCCATCGCACCCTTTTCCTGAATGAAAGGATGGGTGCCTCTGCTGTAGTGCGCCCAAGAAGCGAGCAGTTCTTGTGTCTATTTTTATGGACTGTAAGGCCTCCTCCACCTTCTTCCCAAAAGGGGCAGATTCATCAAAGGACTTATCCATGACCCTGGACTGGACATCGGGTCAAAAATATGTAGCCCTGAGCCAACTCTGCCTACATAGGACTGCTCAATTTCCAGGCTGGTGAAAACCAGTGTTGGCAAAGTCTACAGAGACTGTAATGCATGGTCTGATGCCAACGTGCCTTCATGGAAGATGTCCAAGACCTCCTGCTTGTGGTCGTATGGCAGGAACTCCAGCAAGGGACCCAACCTCTACCACAGATCGCAATTGTAATGTGCAAGCAACGTCATTGTATTAGCTGCCCTGATAGTCGTGGCTGCAGTGGTAATGATCTTCTTACTGAAGGCGTCAAAGTGTTTGCCTTCCTTGTCTGTTGGGACAGAGCAGAATGACAATGGTTAGCTAATGTTTTAATGGCAGCCACCAAGAAAAGAGAGTCTGGTGTGGGTTGGGTGCAGAGGCAGGTGGCAATGCTCTCTGGGGCTCTGTACATTTTGTTGAATAGTCTTTTTTAGCCGGGGCAATTTTGGGATGCGCCAAGGTGATCAGTCCATACTCCTAGACATCTTGCAACAGCGCGATAGGCATGACAGATCTGCTGTGCTTCTCTCAGCGCTGCTAAAGCACACTCTCCTTTTGATGCTCCTCCAGCTAAAGGCCGAACATCATGGCCACCCTGGACATGAGAACGTGGAAGGCCCCTACTTCATCAGGGGGTGAGTCCCCGAGTGGAACGTCACCTAGTTCCCCATCAGCTGTGATTAAATCATCAAATTCATCATTGTGGGTCGTGTGTGTGGAGACCCCATCATCGGATCTGTGTCTGTCCCAGTAACAGACAGCATCTGAGGTACTGATTGGTGCTTACCCCTTCTGGGGGGAAAAGGGATGTCATCCATTTCACTGGAAGGCCTGGGGTCATCTGTGTGAGGTCGCTTGATTGATTCAGAAACAGGGCAGGGTGCAGGCAACGGTTGTTGCAACGCTGCTACCAGAGTGGTTAGAGTAAATAAAATGTATCAATTGTCCAAGTAGGGGTGAGTGGGCACAGCTTGTATATATCAAAACAATTAATTTTGAAACAACTTCTGTAGTTTCTAGTTCAGTTATTTGGTCCTGTCTCCAGATCCTGGCCCATTAAACCATGGGGTGATTTGAAATGTTTGCCAACTGTTGATCTGTATTAGGTGTCCCAGACAGCTGGAAGGACCTAAGTGGAGATTCATTCTATTTTCACTTCACTTAATGTCAATCCTCCTCATTACAGGGCCTGCGGTAGCAGCTGTGTAGTTATGGTTAAGTTGCTCATCTCTTAGGAAGAGCACTTTTTGGGAGGCGTATAACTTTGTTCCCCTTGGACGAATCCTCACCAAACTTTATAACAAAAAGTATATGGACCACTCTGTATTTTTTTGGCAGTTTAGTGATGTTTCGTCAAAGAGGGGCAAAGGTATGGGTGGTCCCAATTTTTTTTTTCCATAGACTGAATGGAAAACATTTTTTGCTCACGCCTCCAGGTCTAACCGATGGACGGATTTGCACCATATTTGTGGCAGGGGCAGCGACTTGGTCCAGAAAGTATGCTTTTGTAAATATGGTGAAAATCCATTCACTAGTTCTTTTTAAAAACAGGCAAATTGTACATGCCAAAAAATTAGTGATATCTTGCTCCTCTCCACTGACCCATTTCCCGGTTCTCTCCGCGGACCGGATTCTGATTGGCTCAGGTGACCGCGTGATGCCCGCGGACATACGATGTGCCTCTGATTGGCTGGATGGAAGCGTGATGAGCATCATATTTTTCCAAAACATCTGCAATGTTGTATCCGTGGATATTCACGTATAGTGCGGCAGAGAACAGGGCTGAAAAACATGTTTTGGGGCATCTGGTGGTGGGAAGAGGGGCTGCAAAGGGTGGGGGATTGAAAGATATATGTGTTTAGGTGGAAGAAGAGTGTGGTGTGTTTGCTGTGTCCGCGGACACCGCAGCAGTTCGAGGGTAGGTCCACAGGTGAGCAGCTTATGTGGTGACTGAAGGCAGGATTCATTAGAGTAGTGGAGTGGAATGTAGATGATATGAGGACGTTTGTATAGGCTGTATTATGCTGTGGTGTTTGTGGCCAGCTACTAGAGTACAGGGACGTCATTTCACCAAAATGCCAGGGGTAGCGGAAGTGACATCACACGAACCTTGACCCCCTGATGACATCATAGGAAGTGATGTCATTTGACCCCACCCCAAAGTGATATCGCGGGAAGCGATGGAACACGACCTTTCCCCCGTTGACAAAACAGGAAGTGGCATCACATAGCATTGTACACTAGGAAAAATATGGTTACGATATCACTACAATGTGATGTACATTTCATACAAGAATGGATCGCCATATGTATCGCTAAGATCAGTGTGTATAGGCCCATATTACCAAATTACTGTGAATGCGAGCAGACGTCCATGACCAAATGATAATGATGTGTTATTATATAGCACTTACGCTTAAATGCTTTACATAGAAGAAATATACACCCAATATCACCCAACCTGTGTTGGTACCCCTTTATCGACCTCAGAAGGATAAAAGGCTGAGTTGAGGCATTTAAGAACAGACTAAATCAGTGACTCATCACCTGAAGTGTGCCTGAAATAAACCTTTAATGAGTCTAGCAATTATTGTATAGAATTCCGGAAAGACACATTTTTGGCATTCCTATTCTTTCTTATTTAGGGTCAGTGCTGAAAGTGTTAGGTTAGACTTGTGGCACTCCTGTTCTTATTTTTCTTCTTTTTTTTAAGGGGCCTTAACAAGAAAGCTAGCCACCCAAGAATTAAAGAGCCACATGGTGCTGGCCACAGGCCAGGAGCTTGCATTGCATTGCAAAAAAAAAAAAAAACAATATATGTCTTTTTTTTTTTTAGAGGTCGCAAGGGAGACCACAGAGGTCGCAAGGGAGATCTCAGAGGTCGCACTTGCGACCTCTGGCGTCCCCCAAATGACGTCACTGCTAGAGTATTGTGGCCTTGCACTGAAGAATCTGCCGACTGGTTGAAATACTGTAATAGTATGTGTAGAGAAGTGTACAGGGCTGTAGGCAGGTTAGGGAAGGGGAATGGAATGTGAATGGTTGTAAGTACAATGCAGTAGTTTGTGTGTAGGTCCTCAGGCAAATAGCTTATGTGGTGACTTCAGGCAGGCTTCTTTAAGGGTAGGGGAGTAGAATGTAGGTGATATGAGGATGTTTGTATAGGCTGTATTATGCTGTGGTGTTTGTGGCCAGCTAGTAGACTCTTGTGGCCTTGCACCCAAGAGTCAGCCTATTAGTTGAAGTACTGTAATAGTATGTGTAGAGAAGTGTACACGGATGCAGGTGGCTGACTTATTGGATCCAAGAGTGTGCTCACTAGTTGTACGTTGTGCAATACTATGTGTACAGAAGTAGACAGGGCCTCAGGTGGTTGGCTTATGTGTATGGTTTGTGGCAGTGTATAGATTGATGGGTGCATGGTTGTATTATGTTGTGGTGATTGTGACCAGCTACTAGACTCTGTGTGTATAATTGGAAGTGGCAATGTACCCAAGAGTCTGTCCACTGGAGGTAAGTAGTGTAATAGTATCAGTACAAAACTGGACAGGGGTTGTGCCATGTGATTTTTTGGAGAGTCTTGAGAGTCTTTGGTGTATGATACTGTATGCAGTGGGAGGTAATTGTGGCCATCTACTATAGTTTTGGGTGCATGGCCGGAGGTGATGCACTCAAGAGTCCAAGAGTGTGCCCACTCCTTGAAGTACTGTAATGGTATGTTTTGAAAAGTAGACAAGGCCTCAGGTGGCTGGGTTATTGGACTCAAGAGTGTGCTGACTGGTTGCATGTAAGGGAATTCTATGTGTATAGAAGTGGACAGGGCTTTAGGTGGCTGGCTTATTTGTGGGGGTTGCGGCCAGTGTAAGATTGTTGGGTGCATGGCTGTGTTATGCTGTGGTGATTGTGACCAGCTACTAGAGTCTTGGGTGCATGGCCGTAGGTGATGCACTAAAGAGTGCAATAGTGTGCCCACTGGTTGAAGTACTGTAATGGTATGTGTAGAAAAGTGGACAGGGCCTGAGGCGGTTGGCTTACTGGACTCAAGAGTCTGCTGACTGATTGCACGTAATGGAGTACTATGTGTACAGAAGTGGACAGGGCCGCAGGCGGATGCCTTATGTGTTTGGGTTGTGGGCACTGAGCAGGTTCTTGGGTAGGTTACTGTATTATGTTGTTTTGGTTGTGGGCAGTTCGTAGAGTCTTGGGTGCATAGGCCATGCATGGCTATTGGCTGGAAGTACTGTAATAGTATGTCAACTGAGGTGGTTAAGGCCTCAGGCGGCTGTGTTATGTGGGTGGGTTGTGGTAAGTGGGTACATGTTTGCATGCATGGCTGTATTATGCTGCAGTGGTTGTGGCCAGGGCCTAGACTCTTGGGTGCATTGCCATAGGCCCTAGGCCATAGGCCATGCACCCAATTGTCTAGACCCTGGCCACAACCACCACAGCATAATACAGCTATGCACTGAACGTTTTGACAGTGGCATATGGATTGCATAAATATGGGTTTAAAATGCAATTTGCAGATTACAAAGAAGTATGGCACTAATAATAGTATACTCACTGTATGTACTTTTGAGGCCCTGTGCACCTTTTTTGGATGCACTGCAGAATACTGTTGCAGCGGCAATAGCAGATTTCACTAATGTGGTATGTGGAAATGCAGGGGAAATTGTTGTTTCATTGTCTGTGAGAAAATAAAACATCACATATTAATGTAGGTACTTTGTAATGTTCTATTGCATTGCAGACATTTGTGTACTTTGTGGACCCTCATAATTAGTACTTCAGAAGTACTATGCTTGAAACAAGTGTACTGTGCAACGTGCTCAGTTTCAGTGTTTGCTCACATAATCATTGGGTCTGTGGAAAAAAAAAATCAATGTAGGATAAAAAAAAAACCTCTTTGTTAATTTGTTGTTATGTGGAACACTCCGTTTCAGTGATGTCTGCACTGCTTACAGTGAAGTTTAGGGTTCATATCTATGTGGTATTCTGGTTATAGGCACTGTTGCCTTAGGAGGAATTCAAATGGTGTATCATTTTCCTTTTGGTAGTGGTGGTACTATGGATTCAGTTAGATAACAGTTGCTATATTCTGTTTATTGGTTTTCTCGGTTTAGTCTTGATGTTGATGTGTTAAGTACTGTGATATTGGACAATAATATTGCAGGATTGTGGAGATAGTTAGATACATGTTGGTGTATTCTAACTGTTGGCAGATTGAACGTTGTTGAGGGTATGTTTGTAGCAGTGTGATGGCTGAAGGTTTATTTTGGCAGTTTGACCACTGGAAGCAATATTGTAGTATTGCGGGTGCAGTAATATACTAGTTGGTGTATTGTAACTGTTTACAGGTTCCCATATGTGATGGTGGGTATTGAGCAGTAACTTAGTGAGTACATTTTGGTTTCAAGAATATTAAGTAGGCATTTTCAAGATTACCTGGTAATCCCTGTTTCAGAATAATAGAAGTATCATTGTATTCAAACCATCCATATTTCTTTTTAATGTACGCAATATAGTGACCTGCACTGGTTGTGACGCCTGTGTGGTAGATTATGCCTACTGTTAGGAAGGTTTTCTTGCGAAGTGATACTTGTCTGTATGTGAAGTTAGTAAGGTTGCAGATGTTTTTGGTGCCATCTGCATTGTATCGTAAAAGCATTACTATTACATATTGGCTATGGTGGAACGATTGTCGGAATTGCAAGTAGTACATAATATTCCATGGTTTGCATTTTGTACCAGCTGTTGAAATGGAATGGATTCACAATTAGGTATAGACACATAAACAAAGTGCTTATTAGGGACTTGTTCCTGGACGACATGGTTGCAGAGAGTGCATGTATGTTTCCACATGTATGAAATCTGGAATATTTAATTTATAGGTATGTTTTTGCATTCCAGTACTTGCAGTAAGGACATTCGAAATTCTTGTCAATCTTCTTGTGTGTTTATAGTGAATCTCACCATTCCAGCTTAGTAGTCCAATTCCTGCCTTATTACTGAGACACTGTAAGGATTGTTTGTTGCATTTCTGTGAAGGAATAGCATTTGCAAACACAACTGGTCTGCACCATTTAAGTAAATGTTTTCAACAATTGGTGTCAATTGGAATAGAATATTCATTGCTACATTTGCATAGCAATTTACACCAGTTGTATTGGAAAACTTGAATGGACCAGACAATTCTGTATCTGACTCATTTGTTGGAAGATCATGTGGTTTCTTTGAAGAGGTAGTTCTCTTTGTTTGTGTGCAGTTGGGTATGCATTTGCCTTTTCAGTACATACTTATGTGGTTGTGGTAATTGATGGAGTAGCAGCTGTTTTCAATTTCTTTGTTGGTACTGTTGGGAGATCATGTATAAATTGTGTTTGGTTTAGTTTTCTTTTACAAAGTTTACCTTTTTTGAGGAACAGGGAACATTTTGAGATGGGGTATGTAGAGTGCTCGTAGTCTGTTGTGCTCTACAATGCATGGAATGTCAGCTTTACTTGCATCAACATTGACTAGAAATAGTCCTTCAAGTATACGTAGGCATGACAGTCCTACATAACTCATTCCTTCTTCAAAGACTGTGCTGCCAATGTCAATCAATGCTTGATCTATGGTTAGACTTTATGATTTATGAATAGTGACTGCGTATGCTAGAGACAGAGAAAACTGTTCTCTGCTTACATGCATGTCTTTGAAAAGAAGTAATTGGGCTGTTGAACGTGCTATCCTTTTAACTTCTGAAAGTTTGTCAAAGTGAATATTGACAAACTGAATGCTGTTGTCACATGGGTATGTCTGGAAGCCAACAACTGTGCCAAGTGATCCATTAACAAAACCTTGTTCCACGTCAACGTTATGCTTTAGCATTACTCTACTGTTTAAACAGAATGTTAACATTTTCTCCAAACCAGCTATGTTAGAGATAGAGTTCTTTAAGGTATTTAGTTGTGCTGTGGCATGTTAACACACAGGTACTGTCATACAGTGAACGCCCAGTTTGTCTATGGAGTAAATTTGCACTAGTGGTTGCATTTCTTTATTCAACATTGGTTCATTGAATTGTGCACAGCTTGCTAGGGCTGGCATTAAGGACATACAGTTTACATATTTGTGTGCTAATTGTTCCATGACATCAGTAGTACATGTGTTATGCCAGTATAGCTCATGGTTGTGTCTGCTATGTAAGATAGACTGTGCTTCCTTAGAAAGCACACCAATGTGAAGGCTTTTCAAAATTATGGCATAGAGGAGGTCTGCAGACTGACACTGGACTTGGGAGTATTAGCATTGTTGGTATGTGGGTGCTGTGCTGCAGTGATAACTGTGTCTTATGGGTCTGTGATTTTGAAATATTTGAAATGTTTTTCACTATTTGTTTTGGAAATTGATTAGAAGTTATAGTAGAGTGAGACAAAGGGCAGAAAGATGTAGAGATTGGAAAGGAGAATATTACTGTGTATTGAAGTTTGTTAAGTTTCTCACACATAAATGCTTGCTGCATGGATGCAGAGTTGTTTTCAGCTGTTGAAGTTATGTATTCCAATGTAGAGATAGCACTGTTTTCAATGGATACATGTATTCTTTTGTTTTCTTCCCAATTGTGCATTTTGTGAATTGTGCAATGTATTTGTTTAGCATGCTCTCCTAATATACATGCAGTTTCCCTTTTTTGTGTGCATTCTGGGCATTTGAGATAGGATCTGGCACTTGCATGTGCTGTGGAAATGTTCCTAGTGTGGTTTTCTATAAAAAATAAAATCACAGGCAGTGGTGCTGAAATTGAAATATGTGGTTTGCAGCTGTTATGCTATTGGGAAGTACAAGAAAACTGTGAAAGCAAGCAGCATTGTAAGTAGCTGTCAGTTCATGTGAGGAGAAGGTACAAATAACAGTCTGATTATTTATTCAGGGTAAGTGGCAGGTACCCCGTTTACATGCATGCACTATATGTACTTGCTATGCTTTGGTAACATACATGCTGTTTTAATTTTCTATGTGCATTAAATAAAATATGCATACCTGTATTTTCTGTTGCTGAATGTAAATGATGATGAATCCGAAATAGAAATCTTGCAGCGTTTTACAGTAGTTTTCAATGCAGCTGCTTGGGAATCATAGATAACCTGTTCTCTGAGTGTTCAACAGTACATCTACAGTGTTTTACTTAGTTGCTAGAGTTAGATGTAGAGATCTTAGATTTGATAGGTGAATGGTTGTGGGACTGCTTATCAATGAGAGAGTGCTGTAAAGTGTGAAGTGAAAAGGGAAGAAGGGCTACCCCTGTGTTACGAGATCTCTGGACACCACGGTAGTCCGCAGATCACATGTGCTGCATCCGGGGCTTGTCAGCATGCTTGGCTTGGAAATGGGAGTATACTATGGGGATTATCCAATCGGGTGTTAAGGGTGTGCTTTACAGGAAGAGATTGGTATACTTTTGTTTCATTGCTTTGTTGGTTGTATGTTGAAGATGGCAGGATTTTGTGTCTGGGTAGTTGGAGATAGTTTTGTTGCTGATTTGGAGAAATATGCAAAATCAAGAGGTGTTTCAACAGATTCTGGATTCCAGGCATGGAGGTTTTCTGGTGGAGTGAGCCTGGACGTCATTTGGAGACACTTGTTTCTCTTTGTAAAAAACTGTCTATTGTTGGTAGTCCATATATCCTGTCGGTGCCTGTGAAGGAGAGTATTTGGGGTACATTAGTGCCCCAAGTTTGATTTCTGTGTTGCAGTCCTTTGTGGAGAGACTATTGCAAATATTTCCATGTGCAAAAGTGATGTTTTCTGAAATGTTACCAAGAGCACAATGGAACCAACCAAAGGTGTTTAACCTGCAGCAACATTTTGCAAGGCCTCTTGTGAATAAAGGCATGTGTGTAGTTTTGCAGCAGGTGAATATGTTTGGTTTCTCCAATGAAAATATTCACTCCCTTAGCGTGCAGTATTTTAGGGCCGATGGAGTTTTGTCCATTCTGGGGAATTATTGTTTGTTTCTGGAATCTGAGCGATGCTGTTGAGAGAGTGATATAAGGTGAAAAGGAAGATAAAAAACTAAAAACAAAAAAAGATACAAAATAAAGTTTTTTTAAGCAACTTTAAAAAAAGGCTCTTTTAAGAGCCACCACAAGAGGAAATCTCCTACCCTGGTTGAAATGTATTTCCCCACCTCTGTGCATTGTGCGATATGTCCACGGACACTGCAGTAGTTTGCGGATGGCACATGCCACATTCGGGGCATTTGAGGATGGCAGGCATGGAAATGGGACTGTGGAGGCCAGGGGATTGGTCAATCAGTTTTCATGGGTATGATGTGTAAGGAGAGACTGTGGCAGATGTTCTGTTTGGTGAGAGGAGTGCAGATGGCTATGGCTATGGCTGTGTCTTTCAGGAGGCAGAGTGTATGGATTTTGGGGGACTCCTGGATACATTGGTTTGAGGTGCATGCAAAGCATTGTGGATTGTCTGCACATCTTGGATTCTCTCATGTGGATGTGCACTGGTATGGAGTGCATGGAATGAGGTGGCTGGATTTACTTCCACTTTGTGTCACTTTGGTGATGCAGCATCATCCAAACATTAGTATTGTTCATTGTGGAGGGAACAGTTTAGGACATGTTGTCGGAATCTCATTGCAGTTTGTGATGAAGGAGGCATTTGGAAAAGTCATGGACATGTTTCCAAACTTCTGAGTAATTTTCTCTCGCATTGCCCAGAGACAGATGTGGCTGCGCTCTTCTTCATTTGTTCCACAAATGGAGAAAGCAAGCCACAATGTCAAAAAGGCTGTTTGAGCCTTTTTGAGAGATGTTGGCATGTCCTCCTTCTACAATGAAAATATTACAGAGATGGAGTCCATCTTACTAATGCTGCAATCAGCTTTTTTTGTGAAATATCCAAAATGCATTGCAGTCCTTTTTGCAACTAAAGCAAGCATTTTCACAGTTGGTATGTGGGCACTTGAAACCTTTCACAAAGAACAGAGAAACCCCAAAAAGGATCTTTTCAGAGCCACCACTTTCTCCCGGAAAAGAATGAATGTTTTTGATAGCGCCACCCCCATACATTGTTAGAAGTCTGCAGACTACAGCGCTGTCCGTGGACTTTTTGGAATGCCCAGCGCCCTGCACCATTTCATTGGCACTTCTATTTCTAAACTGTGAAAGGTGACTCTGAAAAGAGCCTTTTTTGTTGAGTTTTTAGTTTTGTGGACTTTTTTGGGATTTTTGTAAACACGACACACAAGGGAGGGAAGGGTAGAGAGGGGAGGGAATGGGCACCAACCACAGGGATAAGAAAGGGCAGATGGAGAGAGGAAGATGTTAGGCACACCTCATGGAGGTAGTGGGAACTTTCTTTCATAGTCCCGGACCACAGCCTCGAAACCACTCCGGTACTGCTCACCCCAGCAGAGTACTGTGTCACAGTAATATGCACAAAGCAGTGACCTTTGAAAGGTAAGGATCCACTGCAGTGTGTATGGCCTGAGAGGCTGCTTGAGGAATCCTCTGTCCCACAGAACTGTCCCTTGTGGTGACAGGAGCAGATGTTGAGGATGCTGCACTAGAACTCAACCTAGTACACTGTTTGAAGGGACGACCCTCCAAACTGCTGCTTTGTGATTGGATCTTAGTTGTCACTACATGGAGGTAGTCCCATAACTGTACAGCCCAAATTTGCCGTGACTGATACCATGTGGCACACATTGCAGCAAACCTTGGCCACACTAGCCTTGAGATTACCATCTACTGTGGTAAAAAGCCTCCACACCCAAGACTCACACTGCAAGCTGGTATTGAGGACTTCCATTAACTCATCCTCTTCTTCCTCTTGTTCCTCCTCTGCATCATCACACCTGTTCCCCTCTCCAGGCCCTTGAGGAGGTAGTGGTGGTGGTGGAGGTGGTGGGGGTCCTGCTGAGGCAGAGGTAGCAGGAGAGGTAGCAATGGATGGCATAATCCAAATAGAAGTTATCTGCCAAACAGCAAGCAGTAACCTGCAGCAGTGCTCAGTAGTCCTGGTCACCAGAAAGTAGCCAAAAGCAATTCCTGCAAGGAGATAAAATCAATTAAGGAAGGAGCAAAAGCAATTCCAGCAAGGAGCCAAAAGCAATTTATTAAAGAGCCAAAAGCACAAATCTGGAGCAGTGCTCTGTCCTGGTCATCCAAAACAGAATGAGGAGCAGTACTGGGGTGTGGTCTTTTATAGGGGTGCTGGGGAGTGCTTTGTGTACAGTTGTGTGCTCTGCGGACACTTCAAAACCCAAGGTGGACTAAAATAGTTCCAGAAAGTTTCCAGATGGTCAGGGGCATGGTGTGGGGACCTCTGCAAGGGTGACGTTTCACAGTAAAAACCCCTTGGATTGTTCAAAAAGCACTTTTTTGGTATCAAGGGCCCAGACACCATCCGCAAATAAGAACCAACTCTTAGCATGGGTTCAGTCACATGGTGATGTCATGGACCTTTGCGAATGAGACGTCTGTTCGCAGGACACCTATAGTGTGGGATACATTGTGCACATGCGCATAGGTGACCTACTGACAGTGTTGGGCTCCCTGAACTAATTAAAAGTGTGACACATGTGCGGTGGGAAGTTCTGAACAGGCAAAGGGTTTATTGGATTCAGGGGACGAGATGCGCATTGGCCCAGGTGTCCGCCGGACAGGGTTGTGGTCCTCAAATGAATTAAACATATGTCACAACTTTGCGGACATGCCAGACAGGTTTGTTGTCCATAGCACACAGGAAATGAGATGGGCATGCGCGCATGTGTCCGCCGGACATAACTTGGGTCCTCAAACTAAAGTATGTATTTGTTTTGCGAACATGCTGGATAGGCCATATGTTCGTAGGACTCGGGGGAAGAGATGCGCATGCCCCTAGTGTCTGCTGGACATGGTTGCGGTCCCCGAACTAAGTAAAGGTACATCACAACTTTGCCGACATATGAACAGGAGGGGAGTCCTACGGACACCTCCATTTTTAATGCAGACCTTCTGAACCAGATGAGTGTCCACAGGACACCACCATTTCGATTAATTGCAGACATCCCAGACAATAACGCGCTGCACAGACCCATAAAAGGGCTTTTTTTAATAAAACAACACATCCAGAGCAATATTACACACATAGCACTTTATTACAAACATATATACATAACATTAGGAAAGAGAAGGGGTAGCAGAAATGGAAATACATACAGGGGAATTAGGGTTTTCCACAGATAGGGCTGAAAGGGGAGGAAGGTCTCATTGTAACATATTTGTTTACAGGGAATTTGTGGGGATGGTTGGCTGGGATAGGGGGAAGGGGTGCAGGTTTCGGTGGGCAGTGGTATTTTATTCCATGATATGTCCCTCTACAAAATCTTTTAATTCATCAAAAGTGTTCAGCAATTGGTCCATTTTTGCATCCAGGCTGTCTAGTTTATTTTGTACAGTGTTTGTTTCATTTTCTATATGCTCATGCACTTGTAGAGGAGCTGCTGCTTCTGGGGCATTTCCTTCATTTTCTGTATGTACTGTTAAAGAAAAAAATATCTGTCAGGTATATGTGAAGCAATGTGTATTAAGAGTCTTACTTTTCAAACTGTGTTGTGTACCTATGGAGTTACTCTCTTCACTCATTTTATCCCGAGGGAAATTCTCTTCAAGCCATTCCAGGTTGCTTGCCATTTCTTAGTGATAAAAGAAAATCATTTATTCTAGTATTGTAAACTGAACAAACTGAACAAACTGAGCAGTTATAGGAAAAAAATTAGTATACTTACCATTAAGTAATACAGTTGTGCTGTCAGTTGTTTGAAGTTGACCCACTAATAGTTTGTATGAAAAGCAGCACTGAGTTAATATTGTTGGAAGCATAGCTTACTTTTCGTGCTTGTGCATTCCCTTATGTTGCATACCCTATGCACTTGCTTTGTTGGTTACATAAGTACATAGTTTGTACACCTATTGCATTTTTCCCTCTAATTCACTTATGTGTTGGTCTTTAAAGATGTTCAGTTTCTTTGCTGTATGCAACCATAATGTGAAACAACCCTGGGAAGTGTGGTTGCTACCCGAGGCCCGCAAATGGTTGCACGGTCCGTGGACCCTGTAGTTATCAGCATGGGGCCAAGGGGCTTTGTATGTTGTATGGTACATTGTTTTAGGGACGTTGTGGTTAAGTTGTGCTACTAAAAACCTACCAAATTCAGTGAAAAAAGATTGCTAAAGGGACGTTATGATTAAGTTGCGCTACTAAAAATCGATCAAATTCAGTGAAAAAACATTGTTAAAGTGACGTTATGTTTACTTTGCACTAATAAAAACCTATTCATATTATGGTTACAAGTAAAACCGAAAACCCCCAATAAATGTGCCAGTTATGGTAAGCTAAGCAACCATACCTCACGCCACCACCGTGCACTGCTAAGACTAACATCCATGACATCAAAGATGACTGATGTCATTGATGACATTTCGATATTGAAGGTGAAGAGTAGCCACCACACTTCAATGTGGACTTAGAAGATATAGGGCCTCATTCCGAGTTGGGTGCAAAGGGATTACCGGCACTGGTAAGGACACCGGTGCCGGTAAACCCTTTGCACCCAAATCCAAGGTCCCTTAGCGGGTCCCTCCTTTAACGCCTGGTCTGACCAGGCGTTGTGGACGGGACCCGTTAAGGGACTTTGGAGCAAATAACAGTACCACAAATTGCGGTACTGTTATTAGCTACTTCCCCATTCCCATTGAGCCCTATGGGGGCTGAAATGGGAATGGGGAATGTTTTTTTCAATGGGGACTTACCGGTCCCTCTAAGGTTGGAATGGACCGGTAATTCCCCATTGAACCAACCCGGAGGAGGTACTGGTATGGAAGGCAGCCATGGAGCTAATTGCTCCATGGCTACCGCCATACTCGGAATGAGGCCCATAGTCTCCCTGGGGCAATCGAAAAGGCCTGCGCTCTCCTCCTCCACTGGCACCCTGTGGGCTCTGACCTTTGGTGAAGAACGGTCCTTGTGCAAGGATCTGGGCTTGTCGCTGGATGTGTCTATATGCCTCTTCTTGCAGCCAGCCTGGACTTCATACGACTAAGACCTCTTACTAGAGTTGGTTCACTGGGTCGTCCTGCCCCAACCTAATGAGGCATGACTCCATACTGGAGCAGAGTTACAGGGCCGCAGGCATCCTCGAGCCATGTGGCAAGATGGCGGTGATGATCCCTCAGCGTCTTGTTGGAGAACGACTGGCAGATTTTGCAGTCCTGATTGACATGGTGAGGAAGACGACATTAGAGGCAGTCATTGTGGAGATCCTCCACATAGACATTTTTCAGTCTACAGTGGGCACAGGCCTTGAACAGGCTCTTCCTTGTGGAGTCCACTATGAGCTAGGCCCAACTGTGCAGACAAAGCTCCATCAAAGATTACTGGCGGTGCGAACGGTCCATGGAGCTAGCACTGTCGCCACCAATGCGGTCGTCGAGTAGACATTGAAAATATATATTTTTGTGGAGAAGATGTTAAAATCCAAATGTATTCATGGAAATGTTGAAGAGATGATATTTGAGGACTCCCCTATGCGTCAAATAAATCTGGAGATGGCCAATGGGTAGGACTAAGGGAAGTGTTCCTATTGACTGTGAGCAGTATGACGCAAAATTACTATGATAGAGCAGAAAAGTGGCTGGACGTTTTCAGTTAAAATTTAAACTGCTGCTTTTTGTTACAGAGGATTTCCAGCCTGACGACGGGGAATATTCCCAACATGTGAATCTGCGAAAGATCCAATGCTAGAGAATCTCTGTTTCTACCAGAAAACTAATTTTGCTGAATTAAAATAAGGAGTTGGAACATGTCTTTGTAAAGTTAGACTTATTATTATTATTATTATTATTATTATTATTATTATTATTATTATTATTATTATTATTATTATTATTATTATTATTATTATTTATTAGTATTATTATTTCAGCATGCATCCACTAAACTGTAAGATAAACATTTAGTAATGGTTAAACATATGTGTGCACAATTGACAGCATGATCTCTGAAATATAATGTTGACCTTTGGGAATCTTCTGGGACAGATTGATCACTTAGAACAGAGCCTAACACATATCAAATATACTTATTCGTGTTATAAAAACAAACCAATTACACTGTGGAAGTATAT
Source organism: Ambystoma mexicanum (assembly GCF_040938575.1). NCBI lineage: Eukaryota > Metazoa > Chordata > Amphibia > Caudata > Ambystomatidae > Ambystoma > Ambystoma mexicanum. The sequence goes on along the minus strand of NC_090932.1, from coordinate 482,966,960 downwards.
TTTCTATAAAACCCGCCTGATAGTAAATGTTGGCCTAAGCACATTCACATCACACTGTAATATAGCATTGAATGAACCTTAAACAGTCTGGCTACGCCACCATTTTGAGTTGCTCACCATTTTCATCACCTCCTGCTTTCTGTTCCCTGTTCAGAACTTGTGTTTTCAGCTTCAACAGAGCAAGATGATTTTTGTGCTGCTTTATGATGTTAACTTAGATAATAATGTTGAAGCTGCTAAGGTGGATTGTTTAAAGTAGGAAGAGAAAGAGGATCCAGATTGGGAGCGCTCCCGTCCCCTGCACACTATGTAACATTGTCAAAAAGACATTCAATTGTTCAAAGTCGAATTTCATACACAAAATACATTCAATTGCAATCAATAGAGATCTCAATTTAGAAAAAGTAGAAGCATTTAATTAAAGAAAACAAAACATACATGTTTTCTTACTATGATTAACTGTGAGTATAACGGGATTACATGCAAAAAAAAAGGTGGGGGAAGGGGAAAAGGGAAAAGAAAAGTGTCCGTAATTTCAATATGCTTGGCTGACGCATTTCCAGGCACTTTCCTCTTCTTCTTGAGCCTAATAGCACTAGGACAATACCGGACATGTATGGAAAAATGGTCAAGTATGGGGTAAAGGGAGGGAAAAATAAGGTAGATCCCATAAGTATGCTTTACAGTTATATGTGACAAACATTATTAAACACATGGTGAAGGACTACTCTCAGTGGTGCTAAAAAAGTACCAAAAAATGCAGAAAAACTTTGGTGATTGTTATGTAACATATTATACATTCAATTAACAGTCCTGATGGTGTCTGATTACATATTATTGTTCAATACTCAAGTGTTTTGCATATTACACCTTGTTGAGGATTGTTATAAGGGGACCCGGTGGGCACCAATTTAGTCGAGCAATAGTTGACTCAGTTCCCTAAAGAGCACGGCAATAGTGCAATCCATTTAGTGAGTGATAGTAAATATGGCGTTGAAGATAAAATACGTTTTTTAATGCAACATAGATAGACAGTGACTCATCAGGCTACTGGTAGCGTGGTAAAAAAGTAGTTGTTCTTACTCACATATTGTAAAGAGTAGGTGAAGGTGCCTACTTTGTAGCTAAAAATAAATGAATCCTTGCGATTGTAGAAAAAACAGTAAAAATGTATCCAACTTGATACTAGCTTGATCTGTAGGTTAAAGGACAAAGGAAAGAAACCGTGTCACAAGGTCCGTGAGAACCAACTGGTGAGTATGATATGTTAGAGGGTGATGCCTAAACAAGGCTAATAAAGTAAGACTCACTCTTGTGGCTGTCAAGCGGTCAGATCAGTGTGGCGAAGACTACAGGCTGGGAATTCCGTGAATAACGTTACTTGAAGACATAGTTGCAAGCAAACCCTAAAAAGAGAAGTAAGCAGGTATATGCTATTTAATGTCAAAATAGGTGTGAAATGGCTGAATGATAGTTCTATTAAATTTCAAACAGACATGAAATTGCAGAGGGATAGTGAATTCTATAACCCTGTAAATTACCTGGTGCCAGCTAAATTCCACTCGTCTCATGCATCGGCGCCGAGCGTCTAGGTAGCTGTGCTGCTGACAATCTAGCGAACATTACACATTTTCATTTTCCTTTTCTTCAACATTACAGACACGGCTCTAGACCTGCTGTACTACAGCGTTAGACCTACCCGCATCACAGCGAACTCCATTTTCTACTTAAGATTGACTTCTCCGAATTTCAGCAACACAGCTACCTAGACGCTCAGCGCCATTATGGAAGGGTTGAACACTAGTGAAGAATTAGGGATTTCATGAAGTGGCACCACCATAATAGGTCCCAAGTCCTGCATGATGTTGATGTCACAACCAAAGACAATGACATGATAGATCATAGCCATTTTAAATATCCAAGCTCTTCCTCTAGTAACTAATAAAGTAATATTATTATCTCCCCCAGCACAACTTTGACGAATCACATGATAGGCAGAGGAATTATGAATAACAAGAAATCTAACATGGTGTTGTTCCACCATAGGGACAATCAAAGTGAGGACACTTCCATAGACAAGGGATTTCACGCAATATAATTTGGGGTAAACAGCTATACACAAGAATGAATTGAAAACTATTTAACAATAAAAGTAAATGCCTCCGACTGAGAATGAGTTGTTCTTTGTTTGTCACATCTGCTGCGCCTTTCTCAGAGAATTTATTATTTCTTCTCCCGTGCACAATGTGGGACGTTTCCAGCTGTAATAACAAATGAATTATGTGCTAAAAGCCATATACTTCTAGTGATTTACCAACGATGAAGGGAAGTGGGGCTTTACTTAACACAAGTAGTATGGTTAGACTAAGGATTGCATTTACAGACAGATGAGACTAATACTCCACATTCATGTGCTTTTCTAGCTAGAGATCACATGGCACATGATCAAGATGTTTAAGCTAAGGATATTTATGCACGTGCACCACGTTGCCCTAAATGTATCAGAAGACAGTTAGGGCATGAGACTCTCTACCATACATCTATCAGCAAGTTGACGGTGTTAAGTATATTATGACTAGGCATATAAAAATGGTATGTTGTGAAATATACCGTCTGAATATGGTGATACAGCATATGTCTATGGTATGTTACAGATTATGATTCGAAATTACACAGACAATTTAGTTACTATGAAGACTTCTTTGAAGCACCCATATAATAACACATTTCTGAAAAGTGAAGTGTCGACAATTTGACAGTTTTTTAAATGTATCATTACTTCAGTCTGTAAATGTGTGAGTTCAGCTTATTTACCAATTACTGACTACACTTTGTAACCATTCCTTTACATTGCTTGCAAGCTCTTTGAAAATAATATTGGGCCTTAGTGTTCTCCAACTAAGGTGTGAATCACCTTCCGTCTCTGGAGGCAGTTCATATCATAGGGGTGAAGAATAATGCAAGCCAAATCAGGAACTAAGGAGCTTTTCACAATCCTGAAGGAACTTGAGAACCCCATCCCAGTTCCTGATAACTGCGACAAAAATAAAACATGGTGTTCCAACATCCAGAAGGCCCTAAGCGATAAAATGGCCACACTCCAAGTCAAAATTGCCACAAACAAATAAACATACCTGCAACAACTACCCAAACTAACAATTTACCTACCAACGCCACACTAGAACATAACTTTAACTTCACTGAAGTCTCCATACTGGAGGTGGAAAAAATAATCCTATCTCTGAAACCATCCAATTGTCGAGGTGACAACTGCCCATCTCAATTAATAAAAGACGCTGCCAGAGACCTATCCCTGTTCATCACTAAACTCATGAACTCCTCATTCTCCTCAGGCACCATACCAAGCAACCTCAAGGAATCTTGGGTCCTGCCACTCCTTAAGAAGCTAACACTAGACCCGGCGATGCCAACAAATTGTAGGCCCATCACCACGGTGCCCTGTCTACTAAAGATTCTAGATAGAGAGGCCTATATACAGATCCAAACATTCTTGGAGCTGCACCATCTCTTAGGTACGAGACCATCTGGTTTCAGACCACAACACAGTACTGAAACAGCACTCATTGATCTCAAAGCCCAGGTCAAGGAGTTGAGAGACCAAGAAAAAACTGGCCTTCTCCTCCTCTTGGATCTCTCAGCAGCATTCGACCTGGTGGATCACAAAGTGCTCTGCAACCATCTAAAATCAGCAGCGCACTTCTCGCTGCAAGCCATAGCATGGATCAAAACATTCTTAAGTGAGAGAATAAAATGAGGGTCTTCTCTACCTCAGCAGCTCCTGACTCTGTACCCATCACATGTGGTGTGCCCCAGGGATCATGTGTCTTCCCACCATGTATAATATTTTTACTAAGGCCCTGTTTGATGATTTAGACCATCTGGGCGTCATCTACACTAACTATGCAGATGACACCCAGATTCTCATCCCACATTCTGGGGGATTACAAACAGGATTTGGCCTTGGTGAATAAGATATACGTCATCATCCAGGCATGGATGGCCCATCACGGACTATGCCTAAATGATGACAAAACGGAACTCATCATACTGGGGACTACACACAACATCCAGAAACTTAGTCAAGACTACACAACTTTTGTTATAGATGGCCACATAATCAAAGTTGCCAAGGAGGTAAAATACACAGGTTTTTACCTCGACGCTAGCCTAACTTTAGCAAAACAAGTGAACACTAGGGCCTCATCCACTGCCTATACTTGTAAGCTAATCCGGTCAGCTAAACCCTCCCTCTCTACAACTAGTTGCACCATGTTTGCATGAGCACTCGTGCTGTCCAGACTGGATTATTGCAATGCTCTCGGTGCAAACAAATATATTACACAGAAAATCCAAATACTGCAAAACAATGCCCTTAGAGCGGCACTAGGAATCTCCAAAAGAGAACATATCTCAATAATATTCAGAAAAACTAACTGGCTATCCACGACCAACAAAATCAAACTGAAAACTGCATCCCTAACATTCAAATGCCTCAATAACCTAGAACCCAGCTACCTTTCTGAGGCGTTCAAAAGAAGAATCACATACAGACCCACAATAACTGCCTATTCGAACTGCCTCACAGTTCCCCCATTCAGAATGACTACTAACGAATGGAACAGTTTTCCTGTCAAAGCTGCTCAACTGTGGAACTCCCACCCGCCTCCTTTAAGACTTGTCCATACATACTCACGCTTCAGATTAAATGCATCAACTGCCTCAAAGGAAACGAGCTATAGGTAAGCCTAACGACTAACTGTCCAGTAGCTAAACCGACCGCTCCACTGTATCTATCTGCTATGTAAATGCATCACCTGCTATATTGCCATTGATCTGTACATTTTGTGATTATGTGACCTTGTAACTTGTAAGCCTAAAGTATTCTTGTCATCGCGCCCTGATACCTTCGGGTCCGGAACGCGCTACAAATAAAGAAGCAAACAATTAATACAGAGGCGGACCACCTTCGCACAAGTTTTGCATTCTCTAAAGCATCAGTTCATTTCATGCATGACCTTCCCTTTTCTTGTAGGCTTGGGTCCTCAATATTGATCTGCTTTGTGGGTTCATCTTCAACAAAATCTACAATTACTGCTCCTTATTCCGAGCTGTGGGTGTCTGGAGGGTGGATATGCTAAATATAGATTGGCCTCAGGGACAGCTTTATGCCCTTCCACCCATACCTCTGATCGCCAGGATTTTACAAACATCAGACATAGCAGAACACAGTAATCCTAGTGACTCCTCTTTGACCCAAGAGGGTATGGTGTCCCTTCTTGATTGATCGTCAATGTCAGGAAGTCTGGAACATCCTGGGTTAGCCTTGCTCTCTATAGGTGAGGCAGGGGTCTGAGACACTCTGGATACAATGAGAAGTCTGGCAATTGTAAGGAATAGGCTAAACGTTCAGGGCCTCTTAGGTTTGGTGGTGGATACTATGCTTCACTCCAAATGTTTTTCCACCTTGAAAGCCTATGAGAGGCATTTGGGTTAGTTCTAAAGTGGTGTGTGTGATTAAATAGTTCCTCTCTTCTCTGTAGTTTGATGGTTGTGCTTCAGTTCCTCCAAGATTGGCTTCATAAATAGAGTTGGCAGTGTCTACCCTCCATGCTTAGTGGTTGGCCATTAAGCCTCTCAAAGGGTGTAAGGAGGATAACATTGAAGTAGAAGAACTGGTGGAAATTTCCTTATCAGTTTTTCCTCCTGTTGACCTCTCCCTTTCAAGGGTTTGCCTCATTGGGATTTACCTTTAGTTCTAAAATGTCTCCAGGGTCCCACATATTAGCCTATTGGTATTATTGATATCAAACACCTCACTCTCAGGGCTTGTGGCCAGCTGCCTGCAAGATGCCCACTTGAAGTGTGACCCCTAAGCCTCAGTCAAAGTAAAGACACAAGAGTAACATGTGAGGGATCACAGGAGTGATCATCTTATTTTTTAGTTTTTTTTTTAATTACAAACTTTTCAAAAACATTTTTTTTTACAAATCCGTCTTTACAGTTCCTTTCGTAAAATAAATCATCAAGAGAAAAGAAAGAAAGAGAAACAGGCAAACCTCTGGAACATATCTCAGTTAAAATAGAATTCTCACAAATTATTAGACATATACTCATCTGCCAGACCTTAAAACATAGGAGGTGTATTAGAAGCTAGTCCACAGTACTTCCTAAGTAATCACTTTTGTCATCTCTCTGTTATTTTGCAAATTTCTCACAATGATATACAAGAACGCCGTCAATGCGAATATCAGTTTATTGTTTTTGCCCGCGTGCATCATCGTCCAACACTCTACCACAGTGCGAGTGGGATATTTATTAATCTCCTGTCCAATACAGTTACTTCTGTCCTCACTCATTTTAGGGCAGATCACCACCAGATGTTTTAGTCATTCTTCTGGACCGTTACAAAAACAACATGATTTGTCTCGCCAGCTTTTCTCCCATTTCTGATATTCAGTTTCCTTTGTTTCCGATGCGTTTAATCTAAATTTTAAGAAGACTAGTTGTCTTCTTTTGCACAAGAATTGCCTCATATACTTGGGCAAATCATTTAACTTCTTTGCTTCAGATGGTGCATTTTTCATTCTTGCATGAATCATTCTATTGTCGTAAATTTTGATCCAGTCATGTTCCAGTAATATTTTTTTTTTACAGATGATGTGCTCATCTCGTACCTCATACAGGCAGTTGGAAAGCCCTTTGGCAGTTTGAGGATCCTTATCCATATCACTTGGTCAAATCTCGACCGTAGTTCATGGTCGCACCCCAACATGGTCTCTAATCCATAGGTCAAAGCAGGGATGATTTTGTTCCGAAACAAACACACAACTGGAATTAGGGAAAATTTCCCATATTTGGCGTGGAGTTTGTCAGCTTGTGCTGCTAGTTGCTTACATTTGAAAGACAATTTTTTAACCATGGGATCGTCATTTATGCTTGCATACATAGTGATGCCCAAATATTTAGTTTCTGTAACAACTTTCAAAACATCATTACCCAAACTTCATTTAAACTTTTGACTGTTTTTTTGCTTATGAGATCCTTGAAGGTTTTGTAAAAAATTAAGATCTCCGATTTCTGTATGTTAATTACCAATTTGTTATGTTTTATAAACCCCTCAAAAGCTGCTATCTTCCTTTGCAAACCAACTGGGGTTAGATCTAAAATCACGATTTCATCTGCGTATATGATCATGTTGACATGCTCTCCATTGATTTTCGGTGGAAAGGAATTTAGGACTACATCAACATCCGAAAGGAAGAAATTAAACAGAGTGGCTCCTAAAGGGCAGCCCTGTTTAACACCACAATTAGTCATTATCGGTGCATTTACACCTCCAGAGTGTTCTAAACGCAATTGCACAGAGGTTTCAGTGTAGAGGGACTTTATTGCCGAGAGGAGACTAGTTGGACATCCTTTGCTTGCCATTTTTCCCCATAACAATTCTCTGTTGACTCCATGGAAGGCATGACCAAACAGATAAATGCAATATATACAGCTGTTTCTTTTCTTGATCGCCTCCATTTTCAAAATATTCAGAATGAACAGGTTAAGACTACAGCCTACACCTTTTACAAAGCCTGTTTGCCTCGCATCCACCACACCAGCTTTTTTAATCCACGTTGTTAATTGGTTTAACAGCTGAGTGGCGAAGATCTTCCCTACCACGTCCAGTAAGGCAATAGGTCTGTGGTTATAAAGTTCCAATCTTGAGCCCTTTTTAAAGATGGGAACAATGATGGCTCTCTTCCAAGTCTTTGGTATTTTTCCCTTGTTTATAACCATCCTAAAGAGCTTATAACAAAAATCAGTCCATTCCTCTGGCTTTTGCTTTAGGATGAGATTTGTTAGGCCATCCGGCCCTAGGGCACGAGACAAACTTAGATTCTTGATGTTCTTACAGATATCTTCTCTCTCTATGGTTAAATTCCATGAGGAGTCATTATTTTCCTCACAGAACTTTGGCACATTCTGCTTTTGAAAGAGGGCAGTGTAATGGGTAATCCACGTGTCCTCTGTTAATAGATTGCACAGACTCACATTCTGCGGTCTTTCATGTATGTTTATTGCTGCCTGATCTTCTTTTTACCAGTGTGCGGCTCCAACGGTGTAGAGCGTGTTGGTGTGAAAGATTTGAGCAGGGCCCTGCTACAGCACCTGTCTCAGCAGACAGCTCAGAGGCAGCAGCCCTAAGGTAGCATGGTGCTGAAGTAGAGAGCATGACCCTCCAGGCGAGGGCACACAAAAGTGAAGAGCCTGGGAGCAAGGCCAGTGATCTGGGTGGCTCGAAATGTCAGCTGAAGTCAAGCAGCAACATCCAGAGTAGCAGGAGCCACAAAAGTCAATTTCATTATGGAAGCAAGTCAAGCTAGTAGGCAGGTCCCCTTTCTGCTGTAGTGGCAGCCAGCAGAGTACAGTGTGCAATAATGGCAGCCATATCGGAATGATGACTATTACATATAAATGAATGAAATCATCTCAGTGTTTGCCACATTCCAGTGATTTCAGTGAATGCATTGCTTGCTAGAAGCACTACCAACAAATATTTACAGTGGCCCCTTGCAGATCATCCCAAAACAGCATATAAAATAAAATCCCATCACTTCTAAGGAGGTAAGACTACCCACCAACTGCTCTTCAAGTTCAAGAGATGCCACTAACGTTGGAAAGAGAAAGCTATTAAGACTTAAGCCCAGTCATGCTTACCGGGTCTGTGGCTCCAACAGTGTAGAGTTGTTGTGTGGAAGATCTGTGTAGGGACCCTCTCTAGCCCCTGTCTCAGTGGAAAGCTCTGAGTCAGCAGCCCAAAGGCGGTGTGGTGCTGAAGTGGGGAGCCTTATCCTCCCCACGAGGGCACGGCACATTGCAGTAAGCAGCCTGGGAGTGAGGCGAGTGATCTGCATGGCTGGAAATGCCAGCTGAAGCTGAGAAGCAACAACCAGAGCAGCAGGAGACAAAGAAGTCAATTTCATTATATAAACGAGTCATGCTAGTTGACAGCCAGTAGAATACAGTTTGCAATAGCAGCATCTACATTGGAATGGAGACTATTAAATATACATGAATACAATCATCTTGGTTATTGCAGCCATTTCATTGAATGCCTTGCATGCTTGGAGCGCTACCAACGAATATTAACAGTGCACTCTTTCAAACCACCCCATAACAGCATCAACAAAAATCCCTGAACTTCGAGGGAGCCAAGAATAACCCACCAACTGTTATTAAAAGTCAAGAAATGCTGCAAACATTGTAAAGAGAAAGCAATCAAGACTTAGTACAGTCCCAGCCGAGCTATCCCTTATTCAGCTAACTAAATCGGTGGTGGATAAATGTACGCAAGAGATACATTTGCAAGAAATATGCCACATCACTGGGTTAGGAGGTAAATCAGTTTAATGTCCGATTCTGTGACATTGAAGAAAGAATATAATTACTGGAGGATATGATGAAAGGGGTAGAACATCTCCAGGGAAAACTCTGTGATCAAGAGAAGTGGGTCAGGGAACTAGAAGACAGGAACAGGCACAACAATTCGAGAACATTCAGAGTACCTGATGCGGCAAAGGGACGGATCCTAAGACATGGCTTGAAAAATAGATCCCATCAATCTGGCAACTCTCCTTCTCTGCCGCATTGGAAATACAGACGGATAATCGAGTTGATCCCTGAACAAAGCAACAATGAACCATACCCAAGCTGCTTATGGCATGCTTCCTGTGCTACACCCATTGAAGGGGCCCCTGAGGGACCCTTGGATGTGGAAACAAGGCACAGTCACCACACACAAATAGATACGCCAGACACGATGTTCTGTTCCCAAAATCTAGGGTTTATTACAATACAAAATAGTCCCAGTTGGCCAAGTGGTCCCACGCCCCGCGACGTGTGTCTAACAGACCTCGGGGGATGAAAGAGAGTGTGAGACGTACATCAGTTACATATATACAAACGGAGCATCTTACAATCAGTAATCACACATTTGATGCTGCCCCAATTCATTTCCCTTTGAATTAGAGGCGATGATTGGCCATCGTGACAAATATGACACCTTAGACCACCATATTTAGTAACAGTTTGCAATCTCCAATTTTACAGACACCATTCTTTGTTTGCGAGAACACAGTGTTTCTGTTTTTCATGGGCAAGCTGCGCGTAGGAGACTGGCACATACCAGGCCTCACTATCTCTAAGTTTTGATTCTCGCTCTAGAAGTCAGCCCGCTCTCCGGGGCCTCACTGGGCTCAGAAAGGGGGGCCGTAAAGAAGATCATAATTCAACTCTTTAAATGCTAGTTTCGTACATTGCTATTCTTTCAGGAGACTCGCTGGCATTCGTATACTGATTAAATGCCTTTTTCCCTGTCTTCAAGGATACGTGAGGAAGGGAATCAGGCATTCCTGTCTGGCTCTCCAGTGTAATGTTTCAACATGTTTCTTAGCCTTGGACCATTGAAGCGAAATAATATCTACAGCAAAGCAGTTTTACATGAGGCAAAGTGGCAATGTTAGAGAGAGCAGAGAGAGAAAACAAAATGGCGATTCTGGTCATCTTAAAATGGCTTCACTCTAGTTAAACTAATAGCTACGTAATAACTAATGACTAATGAATATATATTCTTACATTGTAAATGAGGCGGTTGGTCTTCGGCCAACCAATTATCATTTATTTCGGGACCCTCAAGTGGTGCTTAGTTTTTTTGGACTGACGAACCCTCCTCTTTGCCGTAAGCCAAATGTCTCATCCATACATTGCATTCTCCTCTGACCAAGTATTTGGATTAGATTTGGAATCTGATTCAAATTCGGACTCATGAACACTTGTTGTCTCCTCGTTATTATTATCAATATCAATTGCCATGAATTCTTTAATGGTTTCAGACTCATTACTATGGCGAGTGCTTGGTTTAGTAATATTTTTTCGTTTCATCATTTGTACACACTTTTCGCTGATTTCAGTAGATATTATTGGGAGACAATGTATGCAACAACAACATGTCACGAATATTCCTAGGATTGCTACTAGGATTGCAAATAGTTTCCATCCCCAGGATCGCAACACTTCCCAGAACCAAGAGCTTATGTTCAATTGCCAACTGCCTTCAGTGGGATGAAGATCGGAACTTAACACATGCAATTTTCTTATCAACTCAAACATCGTGGGGGAGGAGTCACTTACAAATACGCAGCACGCTGATCCCACGATTTTGCAAACACTGCCGCGATCAACTAAGATTATATCAAGGGCCATTCTATTTTGTATTGACATTAATCTAATTCCTTTTTCTTCAAGAGTCATATTATATAATATATCAGTGGTCCCATTTATCATTTCTTCTAATATCCTAGACAGTCGTTTTATGTTATAAGAGTTTATCACCTGGCCCCAAAACGGTATGAATGATTTTACTATGTCCTCTACAATCAACCTGCCTTCAATATTACGGCGAGGTTGTGACCTAGTCAATTTGGTTATGTCTGATGTTTTTAAAAGAAACACCCCAGGAAACAGAAATCGCAAATAACACGTACCTCCCCAGTTCCTAGGTAACCAAGGATATGCTTTTTCTCCACATATGAAATACACAGGATCTCCCACATATATTGGTTCCACTTCTTTATCAAGGAATGCTATATTCCTGCATCTGGTAAATGTTCCTACCTGGAAAGAACCCTTTTTCTTTAGACAGAATGGGACAGAATGAGGGAGAATGAGGGTTGTAATTCACTGTATATGAAGGGGGTTTGCATCCTTATTCCCATGTGGGTTCATGTGGAACGTGATCACAGAAGTTTTATAAGGTACAGACAATCTATCCTGTGGCATTATTGCTGCTGTAATTAATCGTCTTTTTTGGAACATGGAGCAACCCACCGGTTTCATAATCACTTCCTCTAATTCATTCATATTTGTTTTTTCTAGTTGACCTGTTTCACTTTTGTTCCATTTCCCATAATATAGGGCACTCAGAGAAGCATAACATGCAGAAGTTAAGGGCAGGGGCTGTACATACCATCCTATTCCCTGACCACCATGCTGCGGCAGGTGGGCACAAACCCATCAATTATTTTTTTTAGGATTGAGTGTGTCATATTCATTATTAACAGCAATGTTTTGTTCCCATATCCTTCCCTATGTCTCTCTTCCATTGGGAACAAGGTATAGGAAATCACATGGACTGGGCTTTCCGTTGTGGAAATGTTCATCATGGGCAAAAGTACTTCAAGAGGGTGCATTTCCTCTAGATACTATGGTCAACAGTGGGGCTAATATACTCATTATGCACATTACTATGGTTAGACCCAGCATACAATTCTTTTTACCATGTCCTTTTTTCCCCGTATTATGTACTACGGTTAACTCACTATCAGCATTGGTGTAAGAGGAGGTATTTGCTGGTTCCGACATTCTTCTCTCGTCCTTCTTCTTCCGCTGTGCTCGTCGTGAATATTGTTTGCTCTCGTGCTTTTCCGGATGTTGAAATAGTTCAATCAATGTCTACAATCTTTTTATGCCAGTTTTCTGTCTGCCCGGATTGCCCATTCATCTGGCAAGGCCTTCGTGTATTTTGCACATCGCTCTATAATTTCAGAGCAGCTTCCTTTGTACCACGTGCGCCCTGCTTGTTCACTCGGGTTCCTGACACATGGATTTAGCACCGAGGAGTTGCGTTTTGTGAGCTGTCTAATTTGCACAACTCTTACGCCACCCTCCTCTAGGCCTCAGGTTCCCACTTCATCCGAAAATAGGAAACAGAGGCAAGAAATTCACCAAGAGATGAAAAATGTGATCACTCCTTCTTTCTGCTCTGCAGGTTGTACCGATTTGCTCCTGGTACCGTGTGATCAACAAATAGTGCGGGTGCACTTCCGGTCTCGAGCTTGGAGTCAGCCTGGGGCACAATGGCAGATGATGATGGGTGCTCTAGCGACAATGCAGGCTGTGGCGCAATAGAAGATGGTGAGCGCCACAGAGGTATGCGCTTGATGTCGGCCAGCAGAAATGCAGAATCTGCTGGACAACGTTGAGGCACTCTTTGCTCTTCCATTTTTATGGCAATCTCATTAGGCTTTGTTTCAGGATCAGGGAGTTTCTGTGGCAAGGGACTGGCAATGGCATTTTTCGTTTCTGGAACTGCTGCTATCTCTTTCTGGTCTTTGTCCCGATCAGTTGACGTGTCGAATGGCGATGGGACTTTCTTGGCGTGCGTGGCATGATTTCACGCCTTGCGTCCATCCACGCGTAATGCTGTCTGCGTGGTTAAAAGTACCTGGTAGGGCCCACGCCACCTGTGTGCTAGCAATGTTTTCCGCTCATAGTTCCTGATGAGCACCCAGGTTCCTGGCTCCTATGCATGTCCTCGGCCAGTATACCGCACCGGTAATGCCTCCTGCACCTGCTGATGAATCAAACGCAGTTTTTTTACTAACAAATTACAATAAATGCTGAGTACAGGGTATTCTACCTCGCACATTTTCTTAGGCTGAGATGCGCTCCACACATTCGCCGGTCTCCCCATTATAATCTCATAGGGGGAGAGCCCAGTTCTGGCCTGCACTGACGTTTGCATGCACAGTAACGTTATTGGTAATGCATCTACCCAGCTTAATTTGCTACCTGCACAGATCTTACTGATTTTGGATTTCAAAATTCCATTATGGCGTCCCATAAGACTGGCCAAACTCAGATGTCTCGAACAATGGAATCGCTTATCAATCTGCAATCCTGCACAAATCTGCATTATCACTGCACCTACAAAGTGCGGACCATTGTCCGACCATATGACACGGGGCAGACCAAAGCGAGAGAAATACTCTTTTAGCATTACTTTTGCCGTGCTCATGGCTGTGCAATCTTTCAAGGGATATGCTTTTTCCACATTTGCTAAATGCACATATGATCACCAGAACGTATTTCAGATTTTGGCATCCCTCCATTTCTATGAAGTCAAAGTGAATCACTTTGAATGGCATAGAGGGAGGTCCAAAACATCCTGTTGGAGTCACTGTTCCTTTTCCCACATTATGCTGTAGGCACGTGATGCAGTTTTGCACAAGCCTCTCAGCATTCTTTTTTATGAGTGGGTTTTCCCAAACTGTGGCTAAATGTTGGACTATTTTCTTCGCACAGATGTGTGTGGGACTATGAGCCATTGTAACCATTGTGTTTACATACGCATTTGGCAACATCCAATTCCCATTTTTTTTATCCACTCAGCAACCCTCCGAATCCAGTTCTGCAGAGCCCTTGACCTATCCCTGTATTTCGTCGGCGGTAGCTTCCGCCTTCATTTCTTTAACAGTCACAATTCCATTTTCTATCATGCAGGGCACTTCCTCCGATTGTACTGTCAACATTTGTGTATTCAAATCAGTAGCAGTCTGTTTCGCAATCTTGTCTGCAAATGCGTTTCCTTCTCCCACTTTACATGTTACTTTTTTATGCACGTCGCATTTCACTATTGCCAGGTGCTTTGGACACGTAAGTGCAGACAGTAATCACACAATCAGAGGGCCGTGTTGAATTCTAGCCCCATGGGATGTTAAGAAACCTCTCTCGGCCCATAATTGGCCAAAATTATGAACTACGCAAAACGCGTACTGGCTATCAGTATAGATATTTACGCCCAAGTTCTCCGAAATTTCACAAGCTCTTGTTAAAGCAATTATCTCTGCTGCTTGGGCAGAGCTATAAGGAATTCTATTACTCTCCACAACACTTTTTAATGTTGTAACAGCATATGCAGCAGTTCATGTGCCGCCAGGTAGTTTAAAACAGGAGCCGTCACAAAACAGTTCCCCATCTGGTTCTTTTAGTGGTGTGTCACTTAAATCAATTCTCCCTTTTGTTTCTTCCTCAGTAACCATTAAGCAATCATGGGGAGGCAATTCAATCCCACCACTGTTTTCCCCGTGCATTGGCATTAATTCTGATGGATTCAAAACGCTACACCTCATAATTTGGATGTTGGGCGCGAACAATACAATTCCATATCTAGTCAATCTAGCAGAGGTGAGGTGTTGCTTCTGTGTTCTATTGAGTAGAACATCTATGGCATGTGGCACCATCAAAATTAAGGTGTGCCCCAAAACCATCCCTTCTGTTTGTTTCACTGACGCAGCAGCCGCTGCAACAGCTCGCAAACATCGTGGTAGTGCGCGCACTACAGGGTCCAGCGCAGGAGAAAAATAGCCGTACGGCCTATTTCTTCCACCTTGTTCCTGTGTTAAGACAGACATCACGCATCCTTCATTCTCATGCACAAATAGCCTAAAAACCTTTTCATAATTCGGTGTGCCCAAAACTGGAGCAGAACTCAAAATGGTTTTTAGCGAATCAAATGCTTTTTGACATTCTTCATTCCACTGCAAAGGCATCACAACATCCTTCTTGGTTAATTCCACCATTGGTTTCACAATCAAAGCGAAGTTCATAACCCATTGACGACAATAAGAAGCCATCCCTATTATCGCTCTCACACCTTTCTGTGTTGTTGGAATAGGCATGCCAGAAATACTCTTTATTCTCTCTGGTGTTAATCTTCTCCCTTCCTTTGAGAGTAGGTAACCCAAATAAGCTACTTCTTTCTGACAGTACTGGAATTTCTTTAGGCTTGCTTTATGGCCATATGTGCTAGATGAGTCAATAATAGAACAGTACCTTCTTTACATATCTCCTTCGTGTCAGCAGCGATTAGTAAATCGTCAATGTATTGTAACAATACACAGTCTGCTGGTAATTCTAACATGTGCAACTGCTCTTTCAATGCTCTAATGTATATGCTCGGACTTTCAGTATAGCCTTGTGGAATGCGTGTGAATGTGAATGATCGTCCTCCTAAAGTGAAGGCAAATAAATACCTGTTTTCTTTGTTTACTGGAATGCTGAAGAAAGCGTTTTTCAAATCAATAACACTAAAGTATTCTGCTGAAGCAGTAATCATTGTCAAGATCGTAGTGACGTCTGGCACTAACAGGAATTGGGGATCTACCACTTTGTTCAGTGCACGGAGATCAATTATGAAATGGTACGGTACCTCATTACCCCCTTTCTTGTACACAGGAAGAACGGGGCTGTTACATACACTACCTGTAATCTCTTCAATCACTCCCAATTTCACCAAATCAGAAACAATACTTTTCAATCCTTTTTCTCCTTCTGCTGAAATGTTATACTGCGGAATCCGCGGTAGTGTTATTCCTTATTTCAATGTAATTTCTACTGGCTATATTTTCAAACATCCCACATCATTGTCATTCACGGCCCAAATGCAAGTTGGCACTGTACTAAATTCCCCTGTTAAGGGTCCCGCCATAAATTCAGAAGTCGGCATAGTCTGGGGAGAAATAGTCAAAAATACCCCATTTGGTGTACAATGGATAACTGCGCTTAGTTTTTTCAATAGTTTCAATCCTAAAAGATTCTCCCCACGATGCTCTGTTATAAGAAACGGCCACTGATTTGGACTCAGGGTTTATTACTGGGGTACCTGCGAACCCTACTGAGATATTTTGTCACCATGACAGAGATATGTCTGGAACCAAGTGATGATCTATCGAGCACTTTTGTGCCCCCGTATCTACGAGGAATCTATGCTCATCATTCCTGATTTTCATCTCTACGTAGGGTCCTTTCTGGTTCACGGGAATTGACACTGGTTCCGACCCCTGTCCTGGGCTGTCCTATTGGGGTAACAACACATCATCCGATGTGTAGTCACCACTGTTATTATAGTATGCACCTGTCTGGCTATCAAAAATGTTCCCCCCTCTCCCTCTATTTCCCATTGTGCACCTTGCTGATTTTGACTCTGAATAGTTTGATTCGGAGCATGGCTTTGATTCTGTGCACCATTCCCTTGATCATTCTGATGCTGCTGCATATGATTTCTTTTGTTACCATTTGTTCCCATGTGCCCTCTGTGAGGCCTTCTCTGACTATATCCGCCTCTATTTTGCAAATGCGGACATTGTGCTTGCCAGTGTCCTTCCTCTCTGCAGTATGCACATTGATTTAATCCCAAAGGCCCTCCATTCATATTCGAATTTCCCCTACTTTGTCAATTTCCCCTTCCCCTGTGGTGTCCTGCTATCTGCTGGAGTAACACCCGTGTTTTCAAGTTTGTTCTATCCTTTGCTTTTCTTTCCTTCTCGGTATTTACCAGTTCTCATAATATTGGGCCATATGTAATTCTTCTCCTAGCGTTTTTGCTTGCCATGCACTTTCTGAAGTCATTGTCAAATTTTGAATCATGAGTATTAATCCCCTTACATATTTATCCACAAATAGCCTTTTCCCTGCCTCCGTACTCACATCCTGTCCACTGAAGATTTTCCTGTTTTCTGGTTTGCTTATGATAAGTTTCACAAAACATTATCGCTCCCATACCATACTTTATGTACATATCATAAGCCAGCGTTCCTCCCGTAGGTGCTTCCTGGCCAGTTTCCAAAGATTGTTCACCGCAGTGGAAAAATCCTGCTAAGGTGGACAATACCCCAGGCATGTTTTAACCTTACCCTTGGCTAATCAAACTTACTCTGGGTGTTTGATTTTGCAAAATCAACTCTCAACCAATATCAGGATTACTTACGAATCACGGCACAAGTCACCTGATCAATCAATTTGTCTTTTCAAGACACAATTTGTCCGTATACTGACGCAACCAATGACGTTGTGTCTGCGTATCTCGGCTCTGCCTCATTTCGGGACCCTCGCCTCCTTGTTCACTGGCCAGGGACGTCGATCAGGGATCAGCGGTGTGCAGATCTGCAAAGGAGTCTCTCATTGCTTTCGCAGGGGCGCCCCGAAAACCTCTTGATCCCGGCTCGATCGCTCCCGTCCTTGCCATTCTTACCGCCTTCCTTATTTTGCAACATACACGATGGAACAAGTGGGGGAGGGTCCCTATTCAGGCGCCATATTGAAGGGGCCCCTGAGGCACCCTCGGATGTGGAAACAATGCACAGTCACCACACACGAATAGATACGCCAGACGCGAGGTTCTGTTCCCAAAATCTAGGGTTTATTGCAATCCAAAATAGTCCCAGTTGGCCAAGTGGTCCCACGCCCCGCGACGTGTGTCTAACAGATCTTGGGGGATGCAAGAGAGTGTGAGACGTACATCAGTTACATATATACAAACGAAGCATCTTACAATCAGTAATGACACATTTGATGCATCCCCCAATTCATTTCCCTTTGTATTAGAGGCAATGATTGACCATCATGACAAATATGACACCTTAGACCACCATGTTTAGTAACAGTTTGCAATCTCCAATTTTACAGACACCATTCTTTGTTTGCGAGAACACAGCGTTTCTGTTTTTCATGGGCAAGCTGCGCGTAGGAGACTAGCACATACCAGGCCTCACTATCTCTAAGTTTCGATTCTCGCTCTAGAAGTCAGCCCGCTCTCCGGGGCCTCACTGGGCTCAGAAAGGGGGGCCGTAAAGAAGATCATAATTCAACTCTTTAAATGCTAGTTTCAAACATTGCTATTCTTTCAGGAGACTCGCTGGCATTCGTATACTGATTAAATGCCTTGCTCCCTGTCTTCAAGGATACGTGAGGGAGGGAATTGGGCATTCCTGTCTGCCTCTCCAGTGTAATGTTTCAACATGTTTCTTAGCCTTCGACCATTGAAGCGAAATAATATCTACAGCAAAGCAGTTTTACATGAGGCAAAGTGGCAACGTTAGAGAGAGCAGAGAGAGAGGAAACAAAATGGCGATTCTGGTCATCTTAAAATGGCTTCACTCTAGTTAAACTAATAGCTACGTAATAACTAATGGCTAATGAATATATATTCTTACACTGTAAATGAGGCGGTTGGTCTTCGGCCAACCAATTATCATTTATTTCTGAACCCTCAAGGGGTGCTTAGTTTTTCTGGACTGACACCATGTGACCAAGGCAATGAAGGCTGTGAAGAAGCACTCTGGCAAAATCGCCTATGATGGTCAGACAATCTACATTGCCCAGGACAACTCGAGACACACTATGGAGAGCAGAAAACAGTTCCTGGACTGCTGCCCTAAGCTACATCATATGGAGTTTCGCTGTGGCCTATTGGCACCAGCAATAATGCAGATTACTTGCCCCAACGGCTGTCGAAATACTTAGATGAGTCTGAAGATCTATATAGGTTCTTGGAAACATACTCTAAAGAACCCATGGAAACATCCACCCCAGACAAAGAAAGTCAGGAAACCTTAACGGCTTGGCGACATACAAGGTGGAACAAATCTGCCTCTGAGACGAGCCTAGATGATAGACTTGCCCGGTTCCAGTACCAGAACACCTATGACCACAAAGAACAATCTGACTCTTTGTACACCGCCTCCTCAATTTATGGGCATGGCCTGGGGACAGACTAATCTAAATCCCCATTAAAGCCCAAAGGCCCCTTCCTATCACAAACTGAAGCCAGGTGACTAGCATTGGGTAGGAGTCAAATGCCCTACTCTTTTGTGACCCGCACTCACACAACATTGTTGTCAGTTTTGATACTGATTCCTCACTCATTGATAATAAGGACTGGATTTATTGAGCTGGGGCTGGGGAGGCCATTGTGCCATTGCCCACTCCCTTTCTCAGACTTCTGCAGTCTTGATCCCCAAGAGACATGATTTTGGCATCAGACCTGGAGAACTCCTGGACTCATGAATGCAGCTATCGCTCCAGGGTGTAACCCATGAAGGCGCTCCCTCCCCACATCACAAATAAGACTCAGAATAATGGACACATCCCAGTAGGGAATGAAACCAAGAGGTTGGTTGTGAGAGGCAACCAAGTTTTCATATAAGATTCAGCATCCAGAGAACTCTGCTGCTTTGACAGCGCTCCAGCAAACAATACAGATACAATACTTGTTAAAGGGTTACAGAATCATTCGTGATGATGTCTATGCAGCCTACAAGTTACATTCTGATTGGTTAAGGAATGGGTTCGAGTAGGGTGCTGTAGAGGCCAGCTCCACGAGATTGGTTGGTGGCTTGGCGGGATGTCGGACATCAAGTGGTTCACCTGGGCTGGTCCGTGTGAGGTGAAGGTCAATGTCGGGTCCGGGAAAGGTGGCTGGTTCTGGATAACTAATCTACACACTATCACAAGACATACAGTAAATAATGACCATTACTACACCTTTGATATTTACGAGAGGCCTATAAATTGTACATGTGTATTCATATTATCTTGCTTCAGATCATTGGCGAGGTGAAGGGCGTGGGGGTCTTGCCCTCCAGATAATATGTGGCGGGCAGGGCAGATAGCTGTCGGGTCTGGCATATCAGAGAGGGAGGGGATGGAGTGACACATGTTGGTTTAGGTCAGAATATACCATGACAGGAGTTTGGTTTTATTGGGGGCACTCTAGGGTGGTCAGCAAGGAAGGGTCACAATTCTGCTCCATCAAAAAGAATAGCTTTGGAGGGGCACAGGGTTGAAAAGGCAGTCATTTTCCAATGGCAGCGATGAGAGGTGCAGGAGCAGGTTTGTTGAGATAGATGGGCCACAAGTCATGATTCGGCCCAGTCACACACAGGGCAGTGATCTCAGAGGAAGGATGAAAAGAGTACACTGTTTGCTCGCAACCATTTGTGCTAGAGCATCCATGAGAAATGGACTTGGAAGGCACCGGCGCAGGAGGAAAACGGTAGGGGCTGTCAGTGCACGGTGCTGCTGAGGGCAGAGAAGGCTCCACAGATATCAGAATGCGGCCTAGTCCAAAGATGGAGTCAGGGGTACACAAAATGGAGTCCAAATTATGTCTTGCAATAGCCCCACCTCTATATGTGCCAGGGACTTATCCCCTGAGGCCACAGAATGGCAAGGAAGGTGTTCCTCCACTAGTGCAAGAGCGGGTGGTCCCTTTCGTGTAGAACGTATGGGATGCAAAACAGACCCCCTTCTTCCTTACATTCCCCCCTTTCATTACATTTAAAGTAACAAACTACTGTTTAGTATTATTAGCATTCCTGCAGTGCTCCACCTCCAGCACTGCCTCATCCCAAGAAGGTCCCTTTTATTGGCATTCATGCTCTACAAACACCTCGTAAGTTTTGACCCCTTCTAGCATATTTATCAGGGGTGCATGTCATGTATATGCCCCCATCCCCATCCAGATCCACCCACACTTCCTTATACCATTCTAAATCTTGGGGTTCTTTGATTGTGGTATGATACAAGCTATCCACCCTGTCCTCTGGGTTATTATATACTTCGGTCCCATGGTATTTATGGTTGCTAGATTCATCGGTCTGCATTTGCTCATCGTTCACAGTTTGCACCTTTGTCGGTTTGCCCATTGTCACCATCATCATTGCAGAACTAGGCACAAACACAAAACATCAGTAACAGGAAAACTATAAGTGGAACATATATTTTCATCATAGTTCCGAACCAGGAAGGGACGCAGTCAAAAATGTCATTGAGCCAGTTGTGGGTTGGATCCCCCCTTCTTTCTTCTTTCTTTCACCAAGGTTGTGCACTGCAGATATCACGGGTGATAAAGTTCTGCTGTCAGCGTTGGCAGATAATAATAATAATAATAATAATAATAATAATAATAATAATAATAATAATAATAATAATAATAATAATAATAAGGTACGAATGCACAACATGCACTCCTGATTTTTCGGCAAACACCTCCGTCCATTGCTGTGAGGAGGTCTAGGACGTACCGGTTTTGCATGGTCATCAACCGCAGGGCTCAAAGTTCCACTTTGATCACGTTGAATCCCTCTTCTGTGTCGTTGGCCAGCTGGATTAGCTCCCAGCGTATGATTTGAAGCCATTTGGCATTCGCTCGAGCCTGGATACTTGGCACAAGGGAGGTGAAGAAGGTTTGTATTGGTCAGGAATTTCTACCAGGAGGGTATGTGGGTAGCCCAGGGACCGTATCTCTCCAGGACTGAAATCTCTTCACTGGCTCCCAGTGGCTGCGAGGATTAAGTTCAAAACCCTCTGCATTGTCCACAAGGCCTTCTGGGGCCTGGGACCTAAATACCTTCAACTCTCTCTTCCTAAATATCTTCCTTCACGAGCCCTTCGCTCATCCGTCTCCAACTCTCTCTCCAGGACTGAAATCTCTTCACTGGCTCCCAGTGGCTGCGAGGATTAAGTTCAAAACCCTCTGCATTGTCCACAAGGCCTTCTGGGGCCTGGGACCTAAATACCTTCAACTCTCTCTTCCTAAATATCTTCCTTCACGAGCCCTTCGCTCATCCGTCTCCAACTCCCTCATGGTCAGCCGCTTCTCGAAGCAACGAGCTGGGGGTAGATCTCTCTCCGCAGCAGGGGCCTCCCTCTGGAACAGCCTTCCTGCCTCCCTGAAACTTGAGGAGAACCATCTCTGGTTCCGGAAGCACCTCAAAACCTTCCTCTTCGCTTCTGCCTTCTCTCTCCCTCTCCCCTGCTAATCCTGCTTAACTCCCCACTGAATTCAGCACTAAACCTGCATCTGGACCACTCTCAGCAAACTCGGTCCAGGGCCCAGCCACTCTCCACTTGCACTGCCTCCCTGGCTCCCCCTGCACTGTGGGACTGTCACTGTATCCCTACAGCCCCCTTCCCAGCACTTGCTCTGCACTTACCTCGCACTTGCCACCAGCCGGCCCTTTTTATTTATTATTTATTATTTTTTTTTTTTTACGCTACTTACCTTGTACTGCACTTCCCCCCCACCTCCTCCCCCTGCACTTCCTCCTTTTCCCCTTACCTCTGCACTTGCGCGATCTGAATGACACCTGGCCTAGTAGGATCGTTTGTCTGTCTTCCCCTTGTTTCCCTCCCTCCTTGCCTCGTCGCGCCTTGAAACACTTGTGTATAGGCGCGTTACAAATACCATATCATATCATATCATATCATATCATATCATATCATATCATATGTTATGTTATGTTATGTTACTTTGCATTTATATAGCGCCTTATGTACCATTGGTATGGTCTCAAGGAGCTGGTAGGTTGAACGCCCTCAGGAACCGAAGTTCAAGTCAGTAGAGAATAGAGAGAGTCAAAAGGTGCGTGTGAGTAATGGATATGCGTGCAGCCAGAGTGGCATTCGTGTGATAGCTGCTTCCTAGCGGTAGGTGTGGTGGTTGAGAGCTCAAGAGTATGTGTTCGTTCTGGCAGGTTGTTATCCAGACCGATTCTGGCTGTGTTAGGCCTGAGGAGAACGCCTTGTAACCAGCAGTGTTTAGTTAGGGTGATGAGGAGTGAGAGGCAGATGATGGTATGAGAACAGCTATACCGAATGGTGTCATAGTATCGCTGTGTTCTAGTTGAGTGGTGGTGTAAAGAAGAGAGTAAGCGTGGAGATGTGATATAGTGGTTTACCGTAGGTACTTGAGATTGAGCCCACTCCAATAGTTCCATGTGGTACATCCGTTCCGTGTACTCCGACTGTTTCATGCTTACGACCGTTTCAAGCACTCAAAATCGTTCCTTTCAATGCTCTCTCAAACGATCCATGCACTCCAAACCAATTCCATGTAAGTCACGCCATTCTATGCACTCCAATCTGTTCCATGCACTCCAATCCGTTCCATGCACTCCAATCCGTTTCATTCACTCCAATCTGTACCATGCACTCCGATCCGTACCATGCACTCCAATCCATTCCATGCACTCCAATCCGTTCCATGCACTCCAATCCGTTCCATGCATTCCAGTCCGTTCCATGCACTTCAGTCCGTTCCATATACACCAAGCCAATTTTATGCACTCCAACCATTTTATGCACTAATCCTTTCATTCTTTCTACCCATGTTATCCTTTCTCCATCCACATACGTAATCTTCACACATTCGGTCCACTTCACTGGCTCCGTCCATTTCACACGTTCCATCCACTTCATCCGTTCCACCCACTTCACCGGTTCCACCCACTTCACTGGTTCCAAACACATCACCCATTCTACACCAGTTCATCCGTTCTATCCACATACTTCACCCGTTCCATCCACATACTTCATCCGTTCCTTTCACATATTTCACCCGTTCCTACCACATATTTTACCTGTTCCATCCACATATTTCACCCATATATGTCTGAGAATTTACTGGAGATATAGTTTGATGATCACCTTTTGCCAGACACTCTTTCTTGCAACTTATCTTCTGACATGATGTAGTATGTGGAGGGCTCTTCAGTTGCTTGCTGGGGTGCTGAAGACGTTTCGGTTGGCACCCTTCCCCCTGGACATGGCTTTCTAGGATCACCATCAGGGCCGAATGCAACGTGGCCATGGCGCAAGTACCTCTCCATGACGGTGGGAGGTGCAAGTACACTTGCTTGCCGCATACCCAGTAAGTGTCCATTAATGCTGCTGTGCCATTCTTCATGTTGGGGAGGATGAGCGTTTTATTGCAATGCTTGTTTGAGCCCATGGACACCTTCCCTTCTCCGTGGAAGCAAAGCTTATGCTGTATTTCTCGTTGTATCTTGATTGGTTTTTCAAGGGCTGTCACCCAGGTTAGTTTGGCGATGTGTTGGGACCATATTGGAGTGCATGTTCATTCGACCCATTCAGGCCAAACCTCCAGCGTCCGCCGCTGCGTTTCCGAGTGAGATGCCATCAGTGCTATTCGTGTGGGCCTGGCATTTCACTAAAGCCACTAATGGTTGCTCAGCCAATGCTTCTATAAGTTCATTCAACAATTGTGCATGATGTACAGGAGAACAATCCACTCTCCTGAATCCTCTTCATCGCCATTGTGACAGGCCGGAGTGCACCGTCGGTGTCACGTATGCTGAGTCAAAGTATATTGTCACTGCGCATACTTTGGCTGTGTGTAAAGCTTCAATTAGGTCTATGATTTCTGCTCTCTGTGCTGAAAAATGCGAAGGGAGGCATTTCTGCACTATCACCTCATATTTGTCTCCTTCTATTCTCACCACTCCTGCCCCTACGTGTTTTTCTCCGGTCTCCGAATCAATGGATGCTGATCCATCCACGAAGTACACCTCACCTCCCTTTAGGGCATTTTCCTTGGCTTTTGGAATATCGTCACCTTCCCCGTCATGTGTGGCGCAGTCGCGGGCTTGCATGTCTTCTACTGTGCAGGGTTTTGTGATGAACGTGGCTGGGTTTACAGTCTTACAATGTACAACGTGTATGTTTGGGCTTGAGATGATTATTTCATATGCAGTGGCTCTCTGTGTGGTGAGTGTGGGCTTTGACCTTTCGAGTATGGCATACAAAGAGTGTTCCACAAATAGCATCACTGAACATCCCATTACTATGGTGGCACTTTTATCTATTGCGAAGGCCGCTGCTGCGAGGGCTTGTTCACAAGCAAAGTGCCCTTGCATTACAAAGTCCAATGTGCCGCTGTAATAGGCCAATGGCTTGTGGCCTAGTGACGTTTTTTGTGTGAGTACTGCTGTCATTAGGGTGCCATTGATCATAATTTGGTGTCACTAGGAGGGGTGCTGTTGTGATGATGTCTTGTAATTTAAGGAATTGTGCGATCATCTCCTGTGTCCATTTTATGGGGTCACTATCCTTTTGCGCCTCTTTCAGTGCCTGGAGAAGGGGGCGCGTGTATGCTGCGTAATCCGGTATCCAGACTCGGCAATAGTTGCATATGCCAAGAAATGTTTGCATCTCTTTTACAGTTTTGGGCATGAGTGTTGCACGTATTGCTGCTGCTCTGTGTGGTAGTATTCTCTAACCGTCCTTGGATATTAACTGCCCCAGATACAACACTTCTGCCAGGCAGTTGTGCAAATTTCCCCTGTCTACCTTGTACTCATTTGCTGCTAGTGAATTCAACAGGGTTATTGAATATGCTCTGCACTGCTCTTCACTTTTGCTGCAAAATAAAAAGTCATCTACATATTGAATTATTGTGCTCCTTACATCAATATTGCTGAGGTCTTTGTGCAAAATTCTGTTAAAAATACTAGGGCTCTCGCAATAACCTGGGGGCAATCTGCAATGTTCATATCGTTCCCCCCCCCCCCAGGGTGAATGCTGTTAGGTATTGGGAACTGGGGTCGAGGGGCACTGAAAAAAAAAAATCTTCAGGTCCACCACTGTGAAGCACGTGGCCTCTTTTGAGACTAGTGGGAGGTCCTTCTGTATGATATCATTAAGTGAGCGTAGGTCCTGTATCATCCTCCAAGCCCCGCCCTTTGCTTTTTTGATCGGATAGATAGCCGTGTTGCACAGTGAATTTGATGGTACGATAACGCCCTGGTGTAGTAGTGCATTTATCGTCCCTTTTATACCTTTCTCCGCTTCCTTGGACAGTGCATATTGTTTTACTCTGGGTGGCACTGCGCCTGGTTTTATTTTTATTTTTATCGGTGTAACTTCCTGTATGAGTCCTGCATCGTGTGGCCCTGTTGTCCATAAATTCGGCAGTACTTTTTTCATGTCTTCATCAAAAATTGAAGGTGGTGCACTAACACTAGCCATTAGGGGGTTAGTTACTTCTCTATGTTGAATCATTATGTTGCAGGGCACACACATTTCCATGATTATTTCCCCATCAGTGTCACTGTCAGTGAACAGCTCTTCGTCAGTAAGATCACATAGCGCTATGTTTGGGTCAATACACAACACTGTTCTCCACTCACATCCATGAGTGTCCAGTCCTATTGCCACAATACGTTTAGCTGATACTTGCATCCCATATCGGTCAATCGAGAGGATGGTATCTGGCACAATTTCTGGGCTTGCCACTGGGCGAAAAACAAAATCGGATGGTACTCTCCATTCTTTTCACGTTATTTCAGGCACCACTCTAGCTAGTACCTAATCCCACAAATGAACATGTCAACATCCGTGGGCACTCCTCTTACTGCTACTTCATTTGTCATGGTACTGATCATTAGCATTGCTCTTAGTGGGCATACCCCTGGAGTGGAGCACACTATTCCTCCCATTACAGGCAGCCAATGGGAGATACATCCCATGTGTTTTTTATCTAGTAGATATATTAGTCTGTTTCATATTACCCCCATTCTCCCTCACCCTCACTCCATTTCACCCTGAGATCCACGAGGAGCAAATAACCTATGACAGTCAAACTCACTGGCCCTGTTTTATCACCAAGCCAATGGAACAGGAGGATTACCTCTTACTCAACTGTGCAGGAAGCTCTAGGGGTTGGGTTCCCATTATGTACGAAACTCAAACCACACACCCAATCTTTCACCCATTGAATCAGAAAAGGAATGATCTACATAATCACATGGAATGTTTGGGGTCTGTGATCTCTGACTAAGAGACAAAGGATCCTTACTTATGGAAATTGAATACACACATCACCCTCATCCAGGAAACGCATCTATCAGCAAAAGAGATGGCCTGGATGCGAACACAATGGGTGGGACATATAGCCCTTTCTGAGGCAACTGGGTGCAAGGGAGGGGCCCTATTTCCCCAAAAACCCAACTCAAAAATCCTAGAATCCAAGTCTGAAACTATGGGGTAGTGGGGAGGCACATAATGGCAATACATTCTGCACACCAGTGAAGTTAGGGTAAAATAAACATCACCTTCACTGCTGAGAAGAATCTAGTTTGCACATGGAGAGTATCCAGGGATTTCCTTTTGAGATGCTCTGTGAGCAAAAAATATTGCTGGGGGAAGGCTGCAGCAGCCAGTAAGCTTCTTGCTTATTGGATGCTGCAGCCTTCACCTAGAGTATTTTGCTGACAGTCCTTTGCTCACAGGGCGATTCCAAAGGAGATCCTTGAAAACTGTCTGGGCAAAATACGTTATGCTTACCAGTGAATTTAGTGTTTACATAACGCCACTTTCACTGGTGTGCAGAATGTATTTCCATAACGTGGCTCCGGCAGTATAGTAAACTTTCATATATTGCTTGAGGCAACGTATCCCTAGCAGTATATAATATATGGGCCTCATTACAAGTCTGCTGGTCCTGTAACCACGGTACCAGTAAGCTTGCTGGTACCGTAGTTACTGGACCGGCAAACTACGAGTTCCGCTCGCGGGTGCCTCTTCGCGTACATGGTCGGACCTGGCGGACGGACCAGCACCCTCGAGCAGAGCATGTTGGATGCACTGGCACCGTTCTGAAGGGTGTTGGTGCATCCGGCCTCCCCATTTCCAAATGGGGAGCATTTTTTACTGGGGCCCGGGAATGCGCAAATACCGGGTCCGGCGGGGCCATAATGACCGGGTAATTGCCCATTCCCAGGTGCTGGTGGACCATTCAGAAAATGCGGATGCAGTCAAATCAAAAATGTGTCTAGCAATATATAGTATACTGCTGGAGGCAGGTTATGGAAATTAACTATGTGGCCCTCTGTTCAGCTTCAGCTGAGTATCCGGCCTATTAGTAATTGCACTATTCGGTTTACGTAGGGGTATTAACTACTGTTTAGGTAATACAACAATGTTTTATGTGTTCTTAAATTAAGATACATTTCACCCAGTCATAACACCAGCCAGCACATGTGTCCTTTACCCGATTTTTCAAAATGGCCCATTTCATTTGGGCCGTCCCAATATGTGTACGTACCTGGCACCCATGCAGACAAGATGGATGTACTGAATCAATGCTACGGAAGAGATGCTATTTCAGGACGGGAAGGTGGCTGCAACTTGTGATCACGCTCACGTATTTTTTGTAAAATGGTTTGGAGTGATCGTGGAAAGAACCTAGAATCGCATACATGTCTGTAAAGTGTCACTGAAAGAACGGCACGTTAGTGTTATTTTATTATTATTTTTTTCCCTAACTGAGGCCCCAGCAGTCAGGAGCCAATGAGAATGCATATCCCGCTTGCTGCGCCATAACAGGAACACCGTAGTGCGCTCTCTGCAGCTCGTCTCCCCCTCCTCCTTCAGCAGAACAATCCTCTGAGATCTATGGACCTTGAAAAGCAGCAGCCACAATTTACACACGAAACGCACAGTCACGTCATTTTGCTTTGCCCTGCATTCAAACATGCAGTGTTCAGAACAATTCTAAAGGAGCGGAACGAAACTTTAAGAACAAAACGTTCTGCCCTTTCACAAGAACACAGACGTTTTCCAAGGCACGCGCCATTCCTATGCCTCCCAAGGACACTCGGATTTGAAGAGAGGCACATCAAGAGTTGATGGCTACGAGGCCCGGACATAACATACATAATGCACGCAAAGTAGATGTAGAACAAAGGACTGCTGGCCTTGCTATATATGGTTTCCTTTCTAATGACATAGCATCCGGCTGGGGTTTTCAGCTCAGATGGATAAAGCATCAACATGCAGATTTGTGTTAAGAATAAGCCACAAGGGAACTCAATATTACATGTAAGATAAATTGCCCATTACACAAATGCTTCATAAAAAGATTACTAAAAACGTTCTTTGCTAATAAGCAAAACATATATGCTAAATCAATGGCAGTCCTTTTCGGTACGCTTCCACTCGTAATTTCTACAGGCCGTATAGTGAGCAGGGCTCTAATGTTAATAGAACACGTGCACTGGATAAGGTGGCGGATTGGCATCATTGAATAGGTGCTTTGTTGTTCATTCTCGTATTCCCATCAACTCTGTGCAGAGGGCCAGCTTCATTGTTTTAGAAGGATGATGTGAACTGCATCAACACAGGAATGTAATGCTATATTGCAGGGACTGTATCCCTCATAAGGTGGCATTCGGTCTGCTAGTGAAAAAAGCCACCAAGAAACAGCATGAGAAGAATTGTCCTGGATCCCTAGAGTCCACCCTGTCAGGTCCAGCACTCTTTGTAAGGTCGCCTGTAGCATCTGTTGTCTAGTCTCAGGCTGATGCCAGAAGTTCTATGCTCTGAAACCTTCTGGATATGTAGGACATTGGATTCTGCTATCGGGTTAGGTTTCAGACCTCTAATCTTTGTACCGCCAATCTTCATGAATGTGTGCTGCCATTGTTGGGCCTTGTTGGAGTTAGACCACCTTAGTGATCTAGCACCCTGGTCTGGGCCTTATACCACCATGCTGTGTTAGCGATGACATTGATTTCTGGATTTGATTCTAGATTCCTTGGGCAACTAGTAATGAGCTTTGAGGGCTGGTTTATTTCATGTAGTTTCTGCCAGTTGGGCCTACTGGTTCTGAATTGTTTGTAGTATGTCCAAATGTCTTTTTGGGAGGCCTGCACAGATCATGCAGCAGTTAAGTAACTCCAGATCGGGGCCCTTATCTGCTCCAATTGCTGCTGGGTTTGAAGGTGGGGATGTGTTTTACAATGCACAGCTAGTAATTATTTCTCCTAACCACTGCATTAATAAAGGATCAGGAGGATAGCTCAGTGGCAACATACTTGTCTTGGAAATAAGACAATGCAGAGCAGAACAGATCCCGCACTTAGAGACTGGACTGTGGCATGAAGTGTGATATTGATATAAAAGAAAATAGATATTTTTTAAAATTGATATGAAGTGCAGATAATAGTTTGGCATCTACAATGACTCCAAGTTTCTTAACTGGATGTGCTATGTCTGGGTGTGCCCTTACAAGCCATTTTAAGCCATGTTGATTCACAGTCTTACCCAGGTGGAGTATTTGAGATTTTTTTTTTCTTTTTAAACAAAGACAGGTCTCTTGCATCCAATGTTAGATGAGATGTAGGAAGATGGCATGGAATTATTTACTCATCGATATCATCTAGTCAGAACATCATTGGTGTACCCTCTATACATTATTATTACACATTTGCAGGAGTACTGGTCATGATTGAGGATCTCTGCCAGTGGGTGAATGTGTATATTGAAAGGAAGGAGGCAGGCAAGAATTCTTCAGGTTGTCAGCACGATTAATTGCATGATGAAAAAACAGCTGGAACTCCGCAGACCTGCTTGCATCAATTTTCCCACAATAAATATATCCTATTACCCATGTCCATTCTCATAGCATTGTGATAAGTAATCCTGTGACAGTGGAATTGTAAGCTCCCAGTAGTTCCTGGTGCTCCATTTCTTCTCTCTGCTCCTGATCAAGGGCGGTTGGGCATACTTTTCTGATATCTTCCAGGCATTGGTGGACAGCACATAACGGATGTTAGGGCACCACCCCTCCGATTATGCACATGCTGTCACTGATTATCTGTCATGCAGAGTCAACAGTGCTCTACCTGACCGAACATTGAATTCACAATGTACATAAACAGACCTCAAATGGGTGTGGGGTGCAGTCCAACATGGAGGTGTGCACAGTCTCTTTCGATGCCGGCATTAGGTGATGCTGGAGAATACTGGCGCATAAGGAGTCATGAGGGCATCTATTCGCTTTCTCTATGCTATGTGAGGGCAGCTCCCAGAGAGCGAATTTGTCAATCATTGACAATATCCCTTCTTGACTCGTGTGTGGAATTAGGAGAAGATTCGGGATCCATCCAGAGCAGAGGGACCCAGGTTCTTCCCAAAACAACATGGTTACATGTGTGTTCTCGTAATATGTCTTTGTCGATGTGTGCACGTGTTTGCCCATATTTTCACTTGCCCAGCTCCAGGCAGTGCTCTGACACCCAAATATGTCAAATCCATATCAAAGATAAACAAACAAAACACACTGAAAAGACATGTGTTCCCTTACAAGGGCATGAGCGTAATTTCCACGAGGATGGATTTACGAAACATGACGTTGCATTCCTAATAAAGCAAAGACTACTCAGAAACTGTCACTGTTTGTAGTACCAATAGATGAACTGGCTCTAATCAGATTTAAGCCTATGTAAACCATACGTGTTCAAATTGTTACAAATGATTCAAACCAATTAGAGCAGAATCTCTAAATGGTTAAAAACCTTGAACCTGGAATTTGTACTGCTGATTTAGGTAAGAGTATTTGATGCTTCGACAGGCCTTGAAAAAAAAAAACTGTTTGGTAATGGGGCAGAGAGACAGATCTAGTGCCTCGAATTGGTTAAACCCGATTACACTTGCGTGTGTACTGAATCAGCCATTTTCTGACTCGGCTTGATTCTACTCGCAAGCCATCTCTATGAAGGCTCAAATGGAAGAAGACAAATTGAACCATTTTTTTGACAGTATGAGGCAGCATTCAATTCAAGCACTTAAGGCACAGCAAGGCTCACCTGCCCCTCGCTTGTAGTTGAACCAGGTCAGGTAAAAAGGATGTCAGGCAGTTTCCTCAAGTAAAATCCTTAGCAGTAAGAACTGGTGGGACACCATCACAATGTGTTATGTTAAGGAAAGATGATGTTGCTGTATGCTTATTTTAAGAGACATATTAATAAACTGCATTCCACGTCCCCATGCTGCACTCCCTTTCTGAACTGTGTGCCACCCCGTCTGACTTCCATACTCTTTTCACATGCCTCCCTCTGCACTGCTCTCACTATTGTCTATCCCCATTGCTTTAGTAGCTGTCCCTTCCCCAGGTTCCATGGCTCATATCTCTTGGATGCTGAGACTCCTGAATGCAACAGCACTCTTGCTGTGTGTGTCTGGAGACAGATTGTCGAACCTTTTAGAAATGGCTATGTCATCTACAGAGTTCCCTCTCTGCGCATCCCATAATACTCACATGAAATACGAGTGATTGGGGGGGGGAGGGAGGAGGGTCGTGTAATGCCTAGATTGATAATGAAGCATTAGTGTGGGATGAACGCTGTAGTTGTGTGATAATTAAGCAATAAGCCCTGAGCCGCTGGGGAATTACTGAGTCAGGTACTGCCTAGGGGCCCATACCAAAGGCCCCGGGGCATTACCTGACTCGGTAATGCCGCTGTGGTGCGGGGGTTATTGCTATTAGTACCCCGGCCAGAAAAAAAAATGACAAAAGAATGACCACAAGGGAAGGGAAAACAGAGTCAGTTTTTCCTTTCCATGGTAGCCATCGGGAGCGGACGCGCTGGGGACAGAAGTGTTCCCACCACATTTGCACCCAAAAAAGGACCAAAAAGAAGGTAAGTGGGTTGTGAGGGGAGGGAGGGGATTGTTTGAATGGGGCATGGGGTGGGGACAAAACACTCACCTGAATCCTCGTCGGGGGACCATGGCAGCCTCCAGCCGTGTGGTGGCTGGGGATGGGGATTACTCCGTTCCGAGTTTCCTCAATGGCTGAGGGGCTGCCACACCCCCCTCGCCGGGTATATGAAGGAACTTCAAGAGTCGATGGATTCTGCATTTGGTAGAGCACGGGCGAGGGGCAATTAAATTGCGTGTAACAATCTGATTGTCTCTTGCCGGGTACTAATGCGCAAAAATGGGTGAAGTCATGTACAGAACGTGCCCCTTCCAACTATGTCTCACCAAGTCCTCAGTGCCCCCCCCCTATACACAATTTTAGGATCCCTTAAGATTTGGACATACAATAGCATTCTTCACAGCATGGCTGAGGTTAGCTATGGTTCGCGCATGGGAATGTAATCTGGTGGCCAAATAGGTTAGGACCATGTAACCAATGTGAGTATGCGGATGCATTAAAGAACAATTCGAGAGTTTGTGTGGCATCATCAGGTAAGATGCAGTATTGTGTGGTGGGAAAAGAGGCTGCCACCTGCACCCTGTCCTACATTCACTGTCATGGCTTGCTATTCACATCCAGGACTTTAACACCTTTTAAGAACTTGCAGAGACATACAGCTTCATCAGCAATTGCTCTGATGCTTCCACATTGGGCAAGCCTTCCATGTCTCTGACCAAGCAACATGGTGAACATGTGTAAACGGATTATGGACTTTTGTGATATGATTTTCTGCTTTAAATACTGTTTTGTTCTATTCATTTCGTCCTTCAGAGCCCGCTTAGCCCATCTCTGCAACGCAGTAGGGTGATGAGCAGACTTCTGGATGCTACATAAGCGTCTACATCAGTTCAGCCTTTCGGTCTGCCCTCCCATTTCTTGGTTCATCCAGCCACATTCGGGTGCTCCAAGAAGTCCCCCCGAGCTCGTGTCTATTTATCTGAGCACCAGTCCTGACCTAATGTGGGGAGAAACACTGAGATACCTTTGAGACGGCTGAAGAGATACTACACTGCTGCAACGTGACTGCTGTAGTCTGTCTAAACCCGCAGCTGCTACCCCTGCAGTGGTAGCTGTGAGGCACTGGATCAGAACCTCACACAGAACCAATTCATCACCCTGGATAGTAGCTGCAATGTGTTGGCACCCCAGACCCAACCATTGATATTAAGCAATGCTCTGCATGATAGAACCACGTGGGATCTGGCATTGAACACATATTGAACAAGCATTTGAAAAGCAAATAGTTTGGGATTTTGTGTAGGCATGGGACAGGCACTTGCCAGGCGGCACTGCCATACTGGTGTTAAGTGACCTCTGATAGCAGTTGAGAAAATGGTGTGAGCACCTGGACATCTAACAACAGATCCTGGCAAATGCCTACTACTTATACACAAGATAAAACGGTTGGCTTTGACAATTCTTGTGTTAACAGGACTTCAGTGAAGGACACACATAGTGCTTATATATTGAGTGGCTTAAAGCAGACCTGGTTACCATATTTTTCATTGCACCAGTACCACGTTTACAGCTCCAATTAAGTCATTAACTCTCAGAAGACTGCTTTGCAAAAACAGTGGCAGGCACTTTCAGTTCAAAGTTTCATGGCGAGGCTTGATTAAAGCGAGCTCAAAGAGTTTCCATGAGACATGGTTTTGGGTGCGGAGGGGCAAGAACTGAGTGGGAATGGCCATGGGGATTTGCATGGCCATGGCAGTACATGGGTGGGAAAATAACCAAACACCACCTTCAAGCGTGGTGTCCATCCACATCTGTCATTTCTCCACATCTGTACTCTAATGCAATCGTCAGAACCTATTAGCCCAAACTAAAAATGTAACCAGGCAAAATAAAGTGTAACCCATCATTTTATTTAGAGAGGTTCTTGTCTCCGATGTCACCATCGTTTGGAGGCTTTATCTTCTTGTAAGTTGGGAAAAAAGTCTCTATCCCCCATTTATGTAGTTTTGTGTGCTATGTTTGACTTACCATTTGGATGCATTGCCAAATCTTTCTATATTATATTATATGCTATTTCCCCCAAACTGCTGCACGTAGACCAAGGCCATTTGTTCCAGCAGTTATGCACTGTGGCATTGGGGCTTGGGATGTTCTAGTGTTGGGTTGGGGGTAGAACTGGGGAGCGTGGTTGAATGGGGAAATGACGCCAGGAGGCAGTAAGGAGGGAGGAGGAAGGGAATAAAGGCACATGAATAGTGGTGGGGAAATGTCTACAAATATGCTCTGTTTTGTCATCCTAGAATTTGAAACCATGGATCCTAAGCACCGAGGAGGACCACTCAGGGACCGGAAGGAAAAGCCCAAGGGGCCCGGGGTATCGCTCCATACTCTCATCCAGAACCGGCAAGGAGGACCTGAATGGAGAAGCAGACACATTTTGCAATTCGGACCAGAAAGAAAAAACGGAACATCCCAATCTTGCTACTTCCCCTTGACGAACGGTCCAAAGTCAAATCGCGAGAGGGGGCTTGTAGGATGTTTTAACCCACCAGGCTCTGCCCTGCGGCATCACTGTGTGCTGGTGGCACCAGAATCAGCAAAATGGCAGCAAAGGCCCTATGCGTGCCAAAACCTATGAAAATTGCGTTTTGAAACCGGAAAAGATGGCTGCCAAATCTACTTTGCCTGTTGTTAGTAGTTGAAAGGAGACCTCACTGCTGGAACATGTTGCTGGGCTGCCCACCAAGTAAAAATGAACACTGCAGGAAAGGCAGTGCTTTATTGCAAGAAACCTAGAAATTGCTCGTAAATCCCCTTTTGTTGATTGTTGAAAACACAAAATACCAGTCCAAAACACCACAAAAACATCCAATATCTTTTCTGGGTGTTACCCGTCACTTCATTTAAGGAATCAATATGAACACACAATGTCAGGAAAAGCAGAATCTATCATCAAAATATCCACAGTAAAAAGTGTGCTTGCCTGTGAAAATCTGTCAAAATACGGGCGCAGTACTACCAGCCGCCTGTATGACAGCTGTCAGTAGTTGCATCAGAAGCTTAAACTTGTGCAATTGAAATCAAATGTCTATGAATTAAGTGACCTGTTATCAAAAGTATTATAGGTTGCAACTATTTAATCTCCATGGTTTAGAGACTGGAATTAGAGTTATAGTTGCCTGTTTTAAAATTACAAGTTTATTTTCAACAAAGAAAAATGTAACAGCGTGACTTTTAAAGTAAGCCTGATGCAAGCCAAACTACAAAGCAACTTCCCCCACTGGGCAAGGCTCCTCCCTTCTGATCTCTGGACCAGGAACTTACATTCAGGTGTTGATTAAGAGGGGAGGGGCACTGGGGCTGCTCCTGGGAGAGACAATGGACCTTCCTTGGCTGAAAGAATATGCAGATTGTAAAGTGTCAACAGT
The DNA here is from genome assembly GCF_040938575.1 of Ambystoma mexicanum. NCBI lineage: Eukaryota > Metazoa > Chordata > Amphibia > Caudata > Ambystomatidae > Ambystoma > Ambystoma mexicanum. Next base: position 482,930,603 of record NC_090932.1, on the reverse strand, counting down.
GGCCTCTGCCAGAGGAAGAAGGCAGAGATTGCTGCTGCAGCTGCAAAACCAAGAGGGCGGAGACAGACATTTTTGTTGATTCACCATGCACAGAAAGCATATTTTTAAAAAGACTAATAAAGGACTGTGCAAATTTGTAAAAATTGTAGAATTAGTAGCAGTGTTATGGTATTTTGTTTTGTGCACATTTTAAGAGGTGCCAGAAATCTGTGCGATGTTCAGGGAAGGCACAGTGAAAATTCTGGTTTTGTAGCAATTGTATTTATGTCAAAAGCATGAAACTTCATACGATTATACCCAGATATCATGCACACATATGTACAAAATTATGGACAAATCAGATGTTGCGCCACAGAAAAAAAGTGCAGAAATGTGTCAAATCCAGACCCAAGATACCACCGCAACGAGGATTGGAAGAGGGTTTGCTCCACTAAATATGTGATAAATGTATGTTATTGGTATCAAGATTGTACACATGTAAAGATGTATTATATCAAAAATAGATTTTATGTGCAAAAGGCAAAGGGTAGGATGTTTTGCCTCATAAACAACATAATCATGGTGACACACTGTTTTCTCCTGCAATCAAGGGAGAGAGCAGACGCTAGCCAATAGACTACCTAGGATAATTCAGCATACCCACCCCTTTATCAAACACATAAATAGAGACAGCTGAGGACCTAGAAAAACACACTATTCCACCCACCATCCTGAATTTGGCAAAGCACTTTGAAGGAGATCCATCCATACTCCTTGTTCCAGACTCCTGAAACTTTGCAAGCAGAAAGGCTCAGAGCATAGCTGAGCCGAACTTCCAGAATCCATCCCTCAACTTAAGAGGAATCCAAGAAGCAGTCAGGCTGTGCTGTAACTGCTTGCCTGCCAAAGAATTATCTTCACAACCAGAAGGGCAGATTAAAACCCATCTGATGCCGTGCTGTGCAGACCATAGAGCCATTGCAGATCCAGTCCAGTTGTGCTTTGCAGTGTAGACCAGAGCGCCTTGCTGTCCAGTCCTGCCATGCGGTGTCGAGAGCACCTTGCTGATCGCGCAACCAGACCAGTCCGGTTTGCCCAGCAGTCTGTCCCAGAAAAATCCTTGACCTGAACCAGAATCCTTGACGGTTCCCTTCAAAACATTGGTAGTGAGTATCCATAGTATAGGATTGTCACTACCTATGTACTGTCCATAGTCATCCCTATCCAAATCCATCCTATATTTTATCCGGAACTGTATTGCTAGAAATCCTTTTTGTCTTGCCTGAACTCTCTCTCTTATCATATAGCCCTTCTGTAATAATATTGTTAAAATCACCTTTGCGCATATATATTCATCTGAAGAAGGCAAGCGTCTCGGCGGGCAAAAAACCATTCAGAGACGTCCTGGTATGGTGGCTGTGCTGTCGTGTAGTTTGTTTCTTCCCTAGTGTAAAGAAATATTGTTTGTATTTTAAAAACGCATCCTTGTTTTACATTTTGCCTCTATCTGAAAAAAGGACCTCCACGAAAACGTCCATAACTTATTTATAGTTTATGCTAGAAACAAAATTTAAATCTCTACTTTTAGCTGACATCCTAAGCTTTCCAACAAACCCAAAACAGTTTGGCAAAAATATACAACGTGTAAAACAGCTTTTCATTGCACCTGACCTCAAAATTAAGTTTTCTCATTGCTTATTACTCTTAAATCATTGCTAGTGTTTGTCTGATACCATACAAAGCGGCTCCCATGAGAATTTCAACAATATCAGTGATTTAAACAATTTTTAGTGTTTTACCTATTCCATTCAAAGCCAACTTTAAAACCGTTTTTGATTTTTGACAAGTTGCCAATCAATTCTGTTTTTCTCTGGTGTTTGCTGGGAGGAAATTAGGATTGATATATTTTGTTGTATTGTGCATTCCTGAAACCTGTTCTCTTGCCTTCTATTTCTTTATATTGCATATTGGGGGATTGAAGAGTGTGCAGGAGGAAATAGTAATGGCATTGCCATTTGATTGAACACACACAAAAGGATTATTTCTGTGCTGCATTATTTTTCCCATCATTGTTTCGTGTGATTAAAGAGATTGCTAGTGTGACATCACCCCATTGGTGATCAGTGTATACCCATTCAAATAGTGTGATATATATTGTGAAATCCATAAATAAATATTTTAACTTTGCAAACCTGCCTGATACCTGGTTCAGTGTGACCGGTGGGAATTCAAAGAGAGGGGCGTGATATAGGTGGTACATCGTTCAGAATAAAAGAACTTATAGACACAAATAAATAATTAAGGGTTTCAGTTGTGCATTCCATGCTAGGCATTGACTTAGGTGAAGTGCCGGATTGAAATCACTTACAATGTAATCAATTCCTCTGGCAGAACACCACAGGGTGATTTTTGTTAAAATCTGAAATGATCAAGCGGTGTGTGTGCTGAAATCTATAGTCTGTATTTAATTGAGTAATCCTATTTGTCCTGTTGACCCCGATTTCTTTAGGATGAGGGGTGTATTTGTCCCTAAAAAAAAACAAATGCCAACTTCCCCCAAAATGGCATTTAAGTGTAGGGGGATCTGAAATAGAACATTCTCAAATCATCCCAATGTTTGCTGTACAGCTTCCCCAACACATGCCTTTAAATGGAGGGAGCTCTAAAATCCCAAATTCTTCAATCATCTCAATATTTCTGGTCCGACTTCACCAACACAGACCAAAGTAGGGGTTTAGGTGTGAAAAACCCCACTGCCAAATCATCCCGTGTTTATTTTGAGCAAAGTTTTGGGTGAAAGTGTAATTGCCATATGCATGTGTATAAATCTTTTAACTCAACTGCTAGCCTTTTAAGGAAAATCGAAATTGCACAGCACTATATCTGGAAATTGATTGTGTTCACTTACCAGCGCTAATTATTTCTTGAGGTAAAATCCGTAGAAAGAAAAGTATTGTAATGTGCGGCTTTCCAACCCCATTTGTGTGAGTCATTTGTGTAACAAGAAATTCATTGTGAACCACAAAGAAGGTGGCATGTGCAGTTTATTGTGATTTGTATTACCTATAATTTAAATAAATATAAGTATACTTCCTGTACACCGAGCTGGTTCCTGGTTCATTGTTATCTCAGGAGAAGGGATACAAGGGGTATGATTGAGGCTGAAATGTGGCCAGGATTTGGCTCGCTATTTCTGAGTCATGACAAGTTCATTGTGATGGACCATTCATTTTCGTGTAAGTGCAATAAGGTGGAGGGAAAGTCATAGTTGTTTTGTTAAAGTTCTGTGAGGACTTGAAGCCCGAGTTCCAGTGAGGGTATATATGATAAATTAAGAATGAGTAAGAATTTATTTGGATTTTGTATTGTGAGTGTAAATTAAGTGGGAACAGGGTGATTTTTGCCCATGCACAAAACACATTTTACAAAAATTGCAAAAAGGTCATTTAAAAAAATGAATACAATTGAATTAGATGACACCAGGATACATATCCTTACTAAGTTGTTCATTAACGGTGAGTGGAGAGGCAGATGAAGGGACTTGGCAAGTGAAAAAGTTGCAAGAAGTCACATCAGAAGGACTTGCAATTTAGTGTTAAGGTGGGATATGGCACAAAACATTAGAGGCATTTTTAGTGACCTGAAATGCTCAAGATGAACTGCGTCAAATGGCTCAACTCACAGCGTATCTATACTTCCACTTGCAGTTAGTGGAAGAGCGAGTGCAGAAGAGTGAGGCCTGTGCGCAGAGTCAGACTGAGAATCTAAATGAGGCACATAAAGAACTTAAATGGTTAAAAGAGCAAGCACAGCAGTGCCATAATCTCGAGTTAAAACAAAAAAGCCTCATTGAACAACTAAGCAATGAGTTAAAAACCCAGCAGCAAGAAAGTGCAGAGTGTCAAATACAATTTTCAGCACTGCAAAATGCACATAAAGATTGTGTGGAAAATGTGAGAACGCTTCAAAATAAGGCAAATGATCAGACTATTTATATTAGAGGACTGTTAAATGACATTATGGCCTTTAAGTTGCAAATAAAGGAGCTGAAAAATGAAAACCGCCAGTTAATTATAAAAGGAGTTGATACCCAAAATGACTTTGATCAGATATATCAGCAGGTACATATTCTAAAAAAACAGAAATTCAACTGGTGTAGGAAAAAGACCTATTGAACCAGGAGAACAGTGTCCTTGCACAGGAGGTGCATAAGTAGAGCATTGATGCAGAAAATAGTCAGTCACTTTCTCAGGAATTGACTGGAAATGCGCAAGAAAATGTGGAACTCATTCAGCGTGTGAGGCAAGCGGAGGCTGACCTGTTATAGTCATCGAACTGTAAAAACAAGCAAGAGGTAGATATTGGTATTCTGAAAGCCAACCACTTTGAATTTGAACGCACAAGAGGCAAACACTAGACCCAGCGATACCGACAAATTACAGGCCTATCACTACTGTGCACTTTCTACTAAAGATTCTAGATAGAGTGGCCTATTTATAGATCCAAACATTCTTGGAGATGCACCATCTCCTAGGCACTAGGCAATCTGGATTCAGACCATAACATGTTATTGAAACAGCACTTATCGATCTCAAAGCCCAGGTTCATGAGTTGAGAGACCAAGGAAAAACTGTCTTCCTCCTCCTCTTGGATATCTCAGCAGCATTCGACCTGGTGGATCACAAAGTGCTCTGCAACCATCTAAAATCAGCAGCTCACTTCTCGCCACAAGCCATAGCTTGGATTAAATCATTATTAAGTGAGAGAACAATGAGGGTCTTCTCCACCTTAGCAGCTGCCGACCCTGTGCCCATCACATGTGGTTTGCCCCAGGGATCTTGCATCCTCCCCACCATGTATAACATTTTTACTAAGCCCTGTTTGATGATTTAGACCATCTGGGCATCACCTACACTAACTATGAAGATGACACCCAGATTCTCATCCCACTTCCTGCAGATTACAAACAGGATTTGGCCTTGGTGAACAAGATATACCTCATTATCCAGGCATGGATGGCCCGTCATGGTCTATGTCTGAATGATGACAAAACAAAACTCATTATACTGGGGTCTACACACAACATCAAGAAACTCAGTCAAGACTATACAACCTTTGTCATAGATGGCCACATAATCAAAGTTGCCATGGAGGTAAAAACACTAGATTTTTACCTCGATGCCAGTTTAACTTTAGCAAAACAAGTGAACGCTATGGCCTCATCCAGAGCCTACACTTGTAAGTTAATCCGGTCAGCTAAACCCTACCTCTCTACAACTAGTTGCACCACACTGGCGCGAGCACTTGTGCTCTCCAAACTGGATTACTGCAACACTCTCTAGGTGCGAATAAATACATCACGCAGAAAATCCAAATACTGCAAAACAACGCCCTTAGAGTGGCACTAGGAATCTCCAAAAGAGAACATATCGCAATAACCAGCAGAGAATCTAATTGGCTATCCACGACAAACAAAATGAAACTTAAAACAGCATCCCTAACATTCAAATTTCTCAATAATTTAGCATCCTGCTACCTCTCAGAGAGGTTCAAAAGAAGAATCACATCTAGACCCATGAGAACTGCCTATACAAACTGCCTCGCAGTTCCCCCTTTCCAAATGACTACAATTGTAGGGAACAGCTTCCCGGTCAAAGCTGCTCAATTGTGGAACTCCCTCCCGCCGACCTTAAGACTTGACCGAACATACCCACACTTCAGATCAAACTGCATCAAGTGGCTCAAAGAAAATGAGCCATAGGTGAGCCTACCAACCAACTGACCAATAGCCAAACCAACCTTTCCACTCTATCTATCTGCTATGTAAATGTATTGCCTGCTATATTGTCAGTGATCTGCAAGTTTTTGTCATTAATCTGTACGTTTTTGTGATTGTGTAACCTTGCAACTTGTAAGCCTAAAGTATTCTTATTTTCGCGCTCTGATACCTTTAGGTTGGGCGCACGTTACAAATAAAGAAAAAAAACAAACAAACAAACATGGAAGGCTGCACAAAACAAAAATGAGTCAAGTCAGAATGAATTCAGGGAAATCAAATATTGATTAATGGCCTAGAGTGCAGTGCTCAAGGCCAATCAGGCCCTTGTCACAGAGTTAAAAAGCCAGCTCACTGAGCATCATCAGGAAATGAGGACAGAGAGAAGCAGTTGTTAGAGTTTGGCAAATAAAACTGAAAAACACAAAGAGGCAAAGACCAATCAGGATATGGGAAAGGGCCCTCTGATCCAGGGGTGATGACCTCCCCATCAGGAACCTCATTCCATGTATTCAAAATGTCCTGTGATCCAATTGCAACTGACCTCATGCTTTCCACCTACAAAGCCCAAGGAAACATGACACACCTAGATTTACCCAGGCCTGGTCAAACTGATCCAGAAGGCCAGTTCTTATCTGAGATTGAGGAGTACTCACCTCTACCACACAGAAAGGAAAGTGGGCCAGACCAGAGTGTCTTCAGAAGTAATGAATAATCCAGTGAGTACTTCCAACCATGAAAATGTCCTTGATGAGAAAATGAGGGAGTTGGATTTAAGAAAATGAGATTTCAGAGAGATCACCTAGCTTGCTTCACTGGAGAAGAACATTCAAAGCTTCAGCCCAGGAGGAGCATTCTAAAAGCCATTGTACATTCAGGGAAAGGGGAGTGATTCTCCAGACTCCCTGGATGGAGGGATGAGGACACTGGGTTCTATCCTGTGCCTAGAAGTAACTACGGGGAGAGTGACCCTGAGAGTTCACTTTTGCCCAAGCAAGAGGAGTCCAGACCCCATGGTTCTGGGAGATATTCTCAGTCTCATATAGATAGGGAGCACCTAGAAGTCAGGTAAGGATTACTAGTAGCTGTTCTGAGTCAGAAGGTGAATGGGCTCCGGTGTAGAAGAAGAAACAGACAGGGAAACAGAGCACGGGTTTGTGAAAGACCCAATAAAAGAAATCAAGGCCTTAAAGAACTTCCTGACCCCATACTACAAGAATGCCAAGTATTCTGTATGGGAGCACCAAGAACTTTATTATGTGCAAATGATGGCATCATGCCAGATCAGAAATGATGTGAAATGTACAGCATTTTCTAAATGCACTTTCTCACTTGAGTACTCCAGTTTCTTTGCAGGACTGGAGGATGAGGATGTTTATAAATGGTTCACCAATAAGGCGGCCATTTAAAAAAGATACTCCTCACACAGAAACCCAAAGGAGGCCTGTATGGCTGCATATAATTTGCAATGTGGGGAGGATCAGGCGCTTAGGGAGTTTGTGCAAGTGCTAAATCGTGTATTTGCTGTGACTTCCCAGTGACTGAACACACACAGTAGGGAGTTTTTTACCACCTATATCCATGCGCTTCTCAAGCACATAATTACTCAGCTGGTGCGTGAATATCATGAGCAAATGACCCTGTATTGGCTAATTGAACTGGCAACCATGATCTATCAGGTCCTAAAGCCCACTGAGAGTAAAAACACCCCCAAAAACCACAAACCATCTAGCACCCCTTCTGTTCTGAAGGTGGCAGAAGGTAAACACTACCCCTCCATCGGATCTGGAGACGGGGGTTCTAAAAGTAACCCTACTGCCAACAAGCAACATGGAAGTCAGACAGGATCCCCAACCCAATAAAATGGTAGTCAGGCAGGGGTCCAGAGCAATGGTCCTTCAGACCCTGCCACCTATGTAGGACCTAGGTACAAGGGTACCAAACCAATCCTGGGGTAAGTTTACACTCCCCCTACCCAAGACGGGGAACCAATCAGGTAAGTACTGCCCCAAGATACTTCCCTCAACAGAGTATTATCAATTCACCACCCACTTTGAACTGCTCCCCAGATGTTCCCAGGCTCAAAACTTCCAAAATAATCCTCCTCTCTCTCCCCGGTTCCAGGACAATAGATCGCTGAACTCGGGAGAAGGGAGATTCAGGATGGAAAATGATGGTGGAAGTTCCCAGTTACCAAGCTACTCTGGGAGGAGGGACAGTTACCCTTTTCAGTAGAAGCAGAGGTATGGCACAAGACCTCCCTACCATCCAGATAAGGTCTTGAAGCTGGAACGACATGTCAAGCAACTGACCGATGTCCTGAGGTGCATGTTGAGGGCACAGTCCAACACTCAATCTAATGCTACTTCCCAGAATTCTCCAACACCCAGTGCTGATGCCTTGGGGTGTAATGATGAGAGGAAGCACCCGACAAACCACAGGTTCCTCAGGAGTGGGCCCGGGTGGAGGGGAGATTCCAAGCCGTAGTGGAAACTTCCTCTCTCTCCCAAACAGAACCCCTAAAAACCTCTCAGCCTGAAAGTGGCTCTTTTACCCCCAAAATGTTAGAACACAAGGAGAAAAGGGTAAGTAGGTAAGGCCAAAGAAGAACCACTTTGTGAGGAACTCTGGACCATCCCCTTTTAAAGAGAAGTATCCCTGGAGGATTCCTTCTCTTTCATAAATGGGGGGGGAGGGGTCCCCTACCAAAGAAAAGTGGGTCTCAAAAGTCCCTAAGTGGGACATGGTAAGTACAGAAACTGGCCCAGAACAAGAAACTATTCAAACCCCAAAATGTGTGCCAGATAGAATAGAAACTAAGGTGTCATTTCTGAGAACTGTCACCTGGTAAAGATGGACAGCCAAGGAGCTGGAGAAAAGGAGGATTCCCCAATGTAACTTCCATTGCGAATTGTAACATTTTCTTTACAGATTCCTGATCTCCGACACAGAAAATTGCCCAAGATCACACCGTGTAGAGTTCAATATTAAGAACATGACCACCAGGCTGGCAAATAACTCACACTTTCTTTGCTCCCTGGTAGAGAAAGGTGATTTGATGTGCCAATCAAGGTACAGGTGAGTGTGAATTATCAGCTCTCGTGGATGGTGGACCCCAAGCCACCCTCCTCTCCAATAAGGCCTTTGACAAACTAAACTCAGTACTGAACTCAGGACTGGGGAGGGCAACTAAATTCCCCTCACACCACCTTCCGAAAAACTCCAAAATGTCAACAGGAATGAAATTTCCATCGAAGGGACTGCAGATCTGGAAATAGAAAATGGGTGACATCATCTGAAACATCCGCTGATAGCCGTAACTTCAGAGGGCACACCTTGTTTACTGGGGAACAATCTCTTGATGATGTTATCACCTCTGATTGACTGTGTAAACGAGGTCTTCTGGACCCAGACTAACAAGCTTATGCAATTCAAAATTAGTACCAATTATGTAAGAATGAATTGTACCAGTCATTTAATTGATCAACATTCTGAGAATATAGAATTCCATTTCAAGAATAACCAAGTCTGAGACTTCACTGTAATCTCTGCAGGAGAACAAACTGGTGATGGGAATCCTTAACCATTCTTGAAAATAAATCTTCCTCACAGTTTTAATTGGCAATCCACACTAGAAAGGAACTCCCTAAAACTTGATACCAGTACAAAATCAGAAGAAACCTTAAGTTCGGTGAAACCTGACAATGAAGAACCCACTCAAAGTCGAACAGACATTCAGAAAAAGGGCAAAAAGCTGTTTTTCTCCATTCAGATGAATGATGGGGGGAGCCGGTGCCCGCTAGAGTATGCTTGAAAAACGGAAGGAGCTTAATCAGCGAAGGATTATTCAGGAAAGATGAGACCATTCCCCCATTTAAATTGATTGACAAATGGGATGTATGTCTGGAAACTCCAAACTCCAAACATCTCCTGCCTAGTATTTCCATTGGCAACAAAAGCATAGAGCATAATTGTTGGGTCATGAGAGATGCCCTTTCCAACTTTTATTTAGACAGTGACATTCTAATCAATTTGCAATCAATTTGGACCTAATTAGTCTTAAAGCCTGGTTATGAATGGGTGGGGGATAATCCCATGGGCTTTGACAACACTGAAAAAGCATTTCAGTCAGCTCAATTGCTGCCTTATGTCCTTGAAAAACCAGGTACGAAAAGAGGTTACTATCCCAGGTCAGGTGTGACAATTTACCATTTCCATCAAAATTAAAGCTAGGACAGAACCTCAAGCATCAGGATGCCTATATAAATTTAAATTATCATCTTCAACAACAAGATTTGTATTTAAATAGGAATCCTCCAGTAGATCTAGAACATAACACCATTTGAATATTGGTGGATAACAGCGATCCTCAAAGTATCACTTTCGGCGCAGACACCTTTATTGGAATGGCGGTTGATGCCCACCATTATTCATTTGATTTAGGTAATGAAATCATGGGACTAATCCCAAACAACTGTTTCGACATCAGCAACTGTATTCCGCTAGAACTGGTTTTTACTAGGCATGGGAAAAATATCCTGGTGTACTCTTCCTGCCCCTGCAGAGTGGAAGAGGTGGCCTGTGACGTCAGCAGGGAGGAGGTAGTGTTCAGAGTCAAGGACCACTACCTTGAATCCCTGGAACCTACTGGCCAGGTCAGCACCATCAAAAAAGATCTCCCCACCCAACTGGAGGATTCTGCTGACATTGTCAAGCTTGAGGTCTTTAATGGCTTCAAGCAGATGTTTGAGGAAAAGATCAATCTTGCTAATGCCTGTGATATCGACGAGAAAAGAAAAGGCCTGAAGCAGGTCTTCCTGGAATTCCTAGATATCTTTTCTGTGTACTCCTACAACTGTGGAAACACAACCATTCAATCAACCACCATTCCCATGGTCCCCAAAATGGCTCCAGTATTTGTGAAACAATACCCGTTGCCACTCCCATCCATGGAATCACCAGCAGAGAATATTAAGAATTTGGGATCCCGTGGGATCATTTGGCTGATATACAGTACCTTCAGCAATCCGGATTGGTGGATACCCAAACCAAACAAGCAATGGAGACTATGTGCAGACCTGAGGGAGTTGAACAAATGGGTCCACATGTCAAAATGGCCACCTCCCTACATCGACAAAAAGCTGGTCCAGATCCAAGGGCTACTGAACAGTACCATGAGCAGGGAAGACCAGTACAAGCCGGACTTTACCTTCAGGGGCAGTGTATACGTGGACCCAAACCCCCATTGGATATATCAACTCCAGCAATGAGTTTAATATCTTTCTACATAAGGCCATGCCCGAATTGCACGAAATGGGAAACCTGGCCTATGTAGATGATGTTCTGATCAAGAGCTCAATTGTGAAGAAACATAGAGCAGAAATCTGCTATGTTCTAACACAGTTGCAGAAAGCCAGAGCAAAACTGTCCTTTCAGAAGGCACAAAGGTGTAAGACCTGAGTGAACTTCTTAGGGCACAAGATAAGCCCTGAGGGTCTTAATCACCAGGCGAAGAAGGTGGAAGTCTTAATGAAATTAAATGACCCTATCACTCTGCAAGAATTAAGAAGCCCTCTTGGATTCACTAACTATAGTTACAAGTTAATTGCAGACAATGCAGAAGTCACTCAACCTTTGGTCCATTTAATAAAGGCCGGAGTCAAGTGGGAGTGGTGTGCAGAACAAGCTGATTTCGTTAAACAACTGAAAAGAAGCCTTTCCCAGGCTCCATGTTTGGCTTACCCCATAAAGAACAAGGAGTGGTGGAGACAACTACACTTGACTGAAAGCAAGTCACTGTTGATTGCAGTAATGCGATTTTTAGAGCTTCTGCAGAATCGTCTAAAAACGAGTCCAGTGGTTGCCTAAACAGTGTCCCACACAGTTATATGTCAGGAGACCAACCACTCTGAAAAGACCGATAAAAAAGAATAATTGTTGGGGCGAAGTCAGAGGAAATGATGGTAGAACAATCCTTAAGAAGTAGACCAAATAAGGTGTTACAGTGAAGAATACTTAAGGATGATAGTTGGAATGTTGTGCATGTGTTAAAGACAAAGTTTTTCAAAAGTTTGTATAAACTAAATGAAAATAAATAAAAAAAATAAAAAATAAAAAACAACAAGGAGTTCTTCTTGGAGATGGGCCTCTCAGATACTTTCCTAACAGTGATGTTGTATGAAAAGCACAACAAGGTCAACAAAGTAATATCATATGCAAGCAAGACTTTGTTATCTGTGGAGGAAAAATGAAAAATGCAATAACTGCGAGAAGGTACTCCTGGCAATGGTGTGGGCATTGAAAAACAATTGCCCATTTATCCAGGGGGAGCACATCATTGTCACGACTCCTCACCAGCCCTTGCAATAGCTACAAAGTGACAGAATCTGGGTGGGAACCTCACTTTTCCAGAATTACTTCCCGGATTCTATCCATGCAAGGATTTCTTGTGGAGGTCAGATATGGCCAAAACAAAAGAAGAGTCCCCAAGTGCAAGTGTTGGTGGACTTGCATGATTGTGCTCAAGAAAACAAGGACAACAGTCTAATGACCAATAACAACATGGAGGCATACTTAAAATCCCCACACAAAGTCTACGAAGATGACTCATCGCAGGGGATACTGACATTTTATGTGAATGGCTGTTCCTGCCATGTTGACAACAACAGGGGAAAATAACTGTTGGCTGGCATTGGGAATGCCTGTGTGGATGATACCCCGGAACCCTCTGCTGGTTATAAAATAGGACCTAGATGTAGTCAGGCTGCTGAGTTGATGGCCGTTCTTCAAACCATCCTCACTGCAGTGCACTACCAACTCAATGAACTGGTCATAATCGCTGACTTTGATTATGTCAGGAATGGGTTCGTGGAGCACCTCATTAACTGGAAGAATTGAGGCAAGTTTTGGGCCAACAAAAAACCCCTAAAGCATGCAAAACCAATCCAGTCAATTGACGATTTGGTGATCTCGAATGAGATGACCATCATTGGAAGAAGATAAGAGGTCTTTCCAAGATAGAAGTGGCAGATAATATTTGGATTGACCTGGCTGTCCAGCTGGATAAAACCAGAGCCCTGCAGGCGGAGTTTATAGAAATTAAATCCCTTCTGGGGCACATCCAAATTGCGGCTGTCACCAGGTCACAAACATTTGCGAATAGTGAACTCTAGACAGCCCAGTGGAATAAAGATACCCCAGATCAGATGCAGATCTGATCACTGCACAGAGAGAGGACCAAATCATTGGGAAGTTTTATTGACACATTGAAGACCCTGTGAGCTTTCCACTAACCAAGTCGGATTGTACTGATAAAGAGGATCTCTGGGTGTTGATGAAGTTTTCCAAGATGTTCCTGATCCAAGATGTTTTTTTGGTAAGGAGAGCCCTATCTTGTTGTGACCAGTGGGTGGTACCTACCTCATTCCGATGCCTGATGTTAAATCATGCCCATGATGTGGCCAGTGCCTGTCATAGGGGTTTCACAAAACATTGAACTGGAGTTCCCATCCCTTTAAGATGAGGTAGCAATATCGTTGAGATGGATGGTGGATGCAGAAATTATTGAAACATCAATAATAGGAATGACTCAGGAGTTGGCAAAAGTTGAACTGTTTTAATATAAATTATCTGAAACAGGGAGTACAACGGACATCAGCAGATGTTCCTCATCACGATCTCAATGCATTTAATAAAAAAGCTTGTTTATATAACAAAAAATCATCATAGGTGGCGTTAACCCACCTACTACTAACGTCATCCTACGTGGCAAACTACAAAAACATAGTGGCAAGTGTGATAGGGTCTAACAGGATCATCTAAGTATATAATCCATACTTATCTAGGGCAGTGGAATAATGTGTTTGCTTCTTAATATCAGGTGGGGCAACTAAGCCCTCCCTTCAAACAGGTCACTATAAACGTCACTAAATACACAACGTTCTATTGGCTAAATAACTATCATTGGTTGGCTTCTAATCTTCGTCAGTACCTTCCCACCTATGTATAGCAGTAGGCAGGCTGGGCGTCCAGGTGCTGGAGAGCTCATTTTAAGCATAGCTTCCCACTAATTAGCATATCCAGTCATCATCACCTCAGAGATCTGCTGTCAATTAAGACTTTGTACTTGTCCTTGGGAGAAATCTTTGCTCTGAGAAATTCAGGGGAGTGAGGGCACGCTCTGCCCTCGTACGTAGGTGTGACCATCATGCTTGTGCAACTTCTTCTCCCCACGTGACTGAAGACCACAAAATCGAGCTTCTAGTGTATTAAAATACTCTTTTCTAATAGACCTCTGATGTCTTCTTGTTTTTGTCCATGCCTTTTGAACGGGAGCTCCGTTCTTTCACACAATTCTTATCCAATGTCAGCTCACGTCAGCCTGATATGGCATTGGCTTCTTGGCTCATCCAGCCTCGCCTTTCTGAGATTCGCCTATGATTCACTTGTTTTTCTAACTGCGACATACTGGAAAAATTGCCTTACTTCTTTTGCTCAGCTCTGCTATTGTACCTGGTGGAAACATCCATTCTTTACTGACCTACATATATGTATATATTGGTGCATTCTGTAATCTATTCGCTATAAAGCTAGCCTCAGGAATACTTCATCTGCTTGCGTTTCATTGCATCTGTACACGTTTAAGACAGCTCAACATTTTAATCTATCTCGTCGCATAAGCTTCATCATCTTGATACGAAAATGACACTTATCTTGGATACTTTCTTGATGCCATATAGAATTGCCTATGTTCTCTTGTATCCGGATCTTTTCAATGCATGTCTCTCTTGCTTTATGTGATGTCACCATTCATCTTTGCCATTCATTTGTCTTTTTCTTCTGGAATTTCATTCAAATGACCATCGTATTGTCTTGTATGTAGATATGGCTTTCTCAATGGGAACCTTGTTTCCATGATTCTCCTAGGTACCGGCATTTGCAATGGTACTGCACGTGTCTCACACTCTGGCTCCCAACATATAGGCACTATGGGCGAGTTGGTTGAGGTAGGGGTACTTGGCTCCTTCTCTACAACATTGTACATCTTTTGTGAGGTTGACAACTGTACACACATGGCTAGGACCTCGACACTTACCTAAAGGGGTGTCTTGTGTGTGCTCAATTTCAACCCAGTTCACTCACACAAAGATTTCCTCAACAAAAAAGGAGAATGCCACTTTCCTGGTCAGATTTGCAAGTCAATTTCATTGGGCAGTGATTTGCTCCTTAAGAGGAAAATGTACATGTTGACTGTGACATGCTTGAACACAAAGTGAGAAGAATGTCTTCCAGCCCTGAATTGTAAGACAGCTGCTGCACTAATGATCAACCACATCTTCTCTCATTTTGGCCTCACACAAAGGATTGATCCAGATCAAGGAAGTCACTTTACCAGTGAGGTGATGGCGAAGATGTAGGAGATTCTAGGGGTAAAAAGAAAACTCCACATTGCCTACCACTCTGCCTCAAGCAGGGGGGTGGAGAGATACAACAAGGCAATAGTGAGTATCTCAAAGAAGTTTGTGGCAGACTCTGGACATAGTTGGACATTCTGATTACCATTTGCCCTGATGGGTATTAGGTCTACACCATCTTCTGCAACAAAGATGCCTCCATTTGAGCTCATGACCGGACAGAAAATGTTACATCAGCATCTTCTTTACAGAACTCAGGGGCAGACCCTGAAAAATGCATCCACTACACATGAGAACATTGAAAATTTAAAAAAGCACATCCAGCACACTTTTGCTTGTGCTCAGCACAACTTAGAATAGTCAGCTAAAGCAAAGAAGACCTATTATGCTCTAAAGACCACCAAGAAAGAGTATGAAGTTGGTGACAAGGTTTACCTGTACAATTTTCAAAAGAATCGGAGAAAGGAGCAGATGTTTCTCCCTTCTTGGCTGGTTGCCTTTGAAATTGGGAATACAATTTCACCTGTTGCCTACAAGATCAGCATCCCAAAAGGAGAACAGACAGAAGAAAAATGGGTCCACATCAATCAGTTGAAAAGCTGTCATCCAGACATGGTTTATGACTGATTGAGCAGCCAAATGAAAGTTGAGCAGAGGAACCATCTGAGGAATGAAAAGGAAAGATGAAAAATCAAATGAAAACTAAGATATGTAAATATATATACGGAGAGTGATTTACCTTGTGCTCATTGTAAAGAGAATTGTAAAGAGTAAGAAAATAAATAAGGTTTTGTGACATTTTGAAAATGTTGTGTGTTATAATTGTATGCCGTTGTTGTTTTTGTCCTTCTTCCAGAGAAAGACGGTGTGAAAAAGTACTGAATCTTTTTATTTTTTATTTTATTGTTAGATAACTAACTCCCTTAACTTTCAATCTGGAGGCAGAAGGGGAGTCCAGAGAGGACCCTAGGGGCCCTGGAATGAAAGAATAAATTGGGTGTCAAGAGAGGGGATGCGGTGCTACATACCCCAAACGAGAAACAGAAGGGGAGTCTGGAATATCCAGTCCCTAATGAAGGAAATTGAGCTGGAAGGACTCCAATGCAAAAAAAAATAAACAAAAAAAAAAAAAAAAAAAAAAAATATATATATATATATATATATATATATATGTATATATATATATATATATATATATAAGGGGACTTTGAATTAAACCCAACTCAGCCCTGTTGAAATTAAAGGCCCCAAACCAACAGAACTGAAAGGCCATGTGAAAAAGTCCTGTCTGTCATTTCCAAAGGAAAAGCAGCATTTTGATTCACAAAGGCAGAAGAAATTTAAAGGTCGCTTTCACATGAAAAACTGATTTTTTAAACACTGAGACCAAAATGGCTTTGCATGTGTGTTTGCAAGTTAAAGCAAGACAAGAGAAATATGTTCCACTGCCAACATAAAGCGGTCAGGAAATAAAGGTGCTGGTAGCAGTGCACCGGCACCCTTTCCAGACCTCCAGTATGCCTGCAGGGGCTGTTGCTCCCAGCAGGAATGACCTTCCAGGGGCACTGGCCCCTGCAGGCATGGTATTCATGGAAGCACCAGCACCATTAGAAATGGTGCCAGTGCTTCCATGTCCCCATTCCTCTGGGGCTCCACGGAAACGGTGACGTACACTTTCCCCCACCTGATGTCCCGTTGTAATGTAATGTCTCTTTGGCACTGGGATATCAGGCGGTAGAATGGTGTTACGAGTTTGGCAGCAACCTCCAGCAGCACCAGCCGGTTACCGCTGAACTCGGGATGAGGCCCATGATCTGTGTGTTGAGAAAAAGTAATGTATATTATGCTTCACATGCAGAATACCAGAAAATATTTGAAAAGAAAAGCCCACTTGGTTGCCATGAAATATTCCTGTAGGTCCGAGGTAGACTATGTGGGTGTCTTTCTGCAGTGGAATTCCAGAAAAAGCTAAAACAACAATGTAGTCCATGTGCACATTGGAAAAGTACATAACATTACTGGCTGAGAAATAAATGAAGCATTTTTACTGAAAGTGCCACCCACCAAAAGGTGGTTCAATGTGACATTCAGACCCACTTTTCAGCAGAAAAACAAACAGCAGATAATTAAAAATGTATTTTATTAATGACTGAAAGAAACAGCCCTGCACTTCCAGCGCAAAAGCAAAATAAGCCCTGAAAACACATCATGTGGCATAAAAACAAGGCTGATGTTAGAACATGCAATATGTGAGTTCATTTCAGCCAAGGGCAAATAGTGGGTCTTGGGGCAAACTTCACAAAGAACGTCCCAATGAAAGCCTGGCTGGCATCCCAGATGTTTACAACTTCAATAAAGTGTGGCCCGAAGGGTGTCTAAAACCAAGTTTCCCTAGACCTGCTGTCTCTGAGGGCTGTTCTGAACAGGCAAATGTTTTAGCCAGTGCAATGCTTGGCAGGAATGTGGGGAGGGGATCTCACTGTTGCAAGGCCCCAGTTTTTACGACTGGCAGCTACCAACTTCAAATAATAAAGAGGTTAATAAAAGAAAAAAAAGAACTGGTCACAGGCTTCCCAGGGGTGAAAAATTGCAGAAGAGCTGCTGAAATATACCATCTGACAGCCGCCAGGAAACACTAAATGGAGATTTTGCTGCAATTGCCTCTGGGTGGAGCTGTCTATTGCTGCTGTCTATTGCTGGGGAGGCCTAAAAGCTGACTGTATTGTATGATGAAGAGCTGGGGGCCACCCTTGAGAGTGTAGTGACCAGACCCCTGCCCTAGCCCCAAGAAGGTCCTGAAATTCGTCTGGCTTTCCTGAACTTTAAACAGAGGCTTTCTATGTAAGTACAACTGAGCACCGAGAGACCAATAGGTGGGGGAATCTGTTTACCGTGAATCTTTTCTCTTTATGGTGGGCGGGAGGGGGGCAAAACTGTGCAGATTTTTAGCCTACCTAACTAAAAATATGAATTTATTTAATTCCCCTTGGCAGTACACCATGGGGTGATTTTTGTTCAAATTCAAAATGAACAAAGCTCATTCCTGGTTTGGGCTGAAAACTATAGACTGTAATTTAATTGGGTGATCCTACTTGTCTTGTTGACCCTGACTTTTTATTAAGAGGTGTGTCTTTGTCCCTAAAGTAAAAAAAGCCCTAAACTGACAGCTTCCCCCAACACAGACCTTTAAATGGAGGGGGGGGTCTGAAATCTAAAATTCTCAAATCATCCCAATTTGTGTTGTCCGGCTTCCCCAGCACAAGCCTTTAAGTGGAGCGTGGTCTGAAATCCAAAATTCTTCAATCATGCCAATTTTTCTGTCTGACTACCCCAACACTTACCAAAGTAGGGGGTGGAGGGTTTAAACCCCGCTGCCAACTCACCCTGTGCTTATTTTGGTCAGGTTCTGGCGTGGCTGTCCTCTTTCCTCTCCAATCGACCCTCCCAGGTCCAATTGGAGTCCTTCCTCTATGATATCTTTTTCTCTACCTGTGGTATTCCCCAGGGATCTTACCTCTCTCCCTGGCTGTTCAACCAGTACTTGGCACTTCTTGCCCACTGCATTGCCGCTCTCTGCCCCAACTTTCAGTGCTATGCGGATGATACCCAGCTCATTTTCAGGCTACCCTCGGCCTCCTCTTCTCCTTCCCTCATCTCTGACTGTCTTTCAGCTATCCAGGAATGTTGTGACGCCAATGACCTCTGCCTTAATGCCAGTAAGACTGATATTCTACTCATCGGCACACCCACTCCCTCCTTCCCTGCAGCTCTCTGGCTGGCCTCTCTTGGCTCTCTTCCTGCTCCTACCTGCAAGGCTAAAAACCTTGGGGTCGTCTTCGACTCCACACTCTCTTTCTCTCATCACATATCTGACGTCTCTAAGAAGTCACACTACCAGCTTCACCTCCTCAGAGGTATCCTTCCTTTCCTCTCCTTCCCCCCGAAACTCACTGTCTCCAGAGCCCTGGTTCTCTCGAAGCTGGACTACTGTAACAGCCTCTATCTAAATCTACCTGCCTCCACTCTCCGCCCTTTGCAACTCATCCAGAACAGGACTGCGAGACTTGTCCTTGGCCTCAATCCCAGGGACCGTATCTCTCCAGGACTGAAAACGCTACACTGGCTCCCAGTGGCTGCGAGGATTAAGTTCAAAACCCTCTGCATTGTCCACAAGACCTTCTGGGGCCTCGGGCCAAAATACCTTCAACTCTCTCTTCCTAAATATCTTCCTTCTCGAGCTCTTCGCTCCTCCACCTCCAACTCCCTCAGTGTCAGCCACTTCTCCAAGCAACGAGTTGGGGGTAGATCTCTCTCCGCAGCAGGGGCCTCCCTATGGAACAGCCTTCCTGCCTCTCTGAAACTTGAGGAGAACCATCTCCGGTTCCGGAAGCACCTCAAAACCTTCCTCTTTGACTCCGCTTTCTCTACCCTGTTAATATTACTGTAACTGCAATGAATCTGAAAAGGGGCCACTTATCCCGGTTGTTGGCCCTGCCACTCTCCCCTGCACTGTCTCCCTGGCAACCCCTGCACTTGTGGGACTGTTTCTGTATCCCTACAGCCCCCCCTCCCAGTACTTGGCTGCACTTATCTTGCACTTGCCACAAGCTGGCCCTTATTATTTATCTTGTTTCTAACTAACCTGTACTGCACTTCTCCTCTCCCTTTACCCCTTCCACTTTTCCCTTCCCCTCCACCCTGCACTTGCGTGATCTGAATGACACCTGGCCTAGTAGGATTGTTGTCTGTCTCCCTTTTTTCCCCCCCTGCCTCGTCGCCCTTGTGTATAGGCGCTTTATAAATGCCATATCATATCATAAAGGTGTGGGTGAAATAGTCATTGCCATAAGTATTTGTATCAGTCTCTAAACCCAACTGCTAGCCTTTTAGGCACAGAGGGAAATCAAAATTGCACGGCAATACATCTGTAAATTGATTGTGTTCACTGGCCAGCGCTAATTATTTCTTCAAGTGAAATCCGTAGAAAGAAAAGTGTTCTAATTCGTTTTTTTCCCCACACATTGGTGTGATTTATTTGTGTAACAGGAAGTTAATTCTGGGCCACAATAAAGGTGGTATGTGTAGTTTACTGTGATTTCTATTACCTCAAATTTAAATAAATACAAATATGTTTCCTGTACACCGGCTTGTTTCTTGGCTCATTGGTAGCTCAGGGAGAGGTATGAAAGTGGCATGATATGAGGCTGAAATAGGGCTGAATAAAAGAGCTGACGTTTACTGTGTGACACTTAGCTTGGGGAGGGGAGGAACTCCCTGTGTTGAGTTTGGCCTTTCAATACACCAGTGCCAAAAAAGGGATCTGACACCATACATCGATCTGTGGACATCAGAAGACCGAACAAGGCCATAAAGAGGGAATACTACCTGACATGATACACCTACTAAAAGGTACCAACGTAATTTCTAAAGTTGACCTCAACAAGGGCTATCATCAGCTGGTACTCAGTCCGGAAAGCCATAACATTACGACCTTTGTATCTCACCTTGGCCTGTGCAGGTACAAGCAATTGACTTTTGGCATCTTATCAGCGGCAGTGAAATTTCAGGCGGAAATACACAATATAATCAAACATATTCGTAGCTGCATTAACTATAGTGATGACATTTTGGTCTTTGGCACCAGTGTGGAGAAACATGATGACATGCTATCGAGGGTGCGCATGGCATTGGAGACAATAAACCTCACTCACAATAAGGACAAGTGTGAGTCTAGGAAAGGCACTTTACGTTTCTTTGTGCATATCTTCTCAGAAACGGGCATAACACTGGATCCTGAGAAGGGGCGCAACTAACTGACACACCTCCTCTGACCAATGTTTCGGAACTTCGATCTTTCTTAGGGTTGAAAAGGTATTACACAAGACACTTCAAATACTTTGCAATCATTAGTGAAGACCTGTGGGCGCTCACAATGCTAAATATGCCAATATACTGGTCCAAAGGAGCATTCAATGCCATTCGTGATTGAATATTGGAGACAGAAAACATGGCTTACTTTGATGTTACAAGAGACACAGAACAAACTGTGGGCGCAAGTCCAGTGGGACTCAGTGCCATTTTATCAAAAAAAGCAAACAAAAGCTCACAGCAAAGACACAGCATATCCTATGCTAGTAGAAGCCTGTCTAAGATAACACAATCATACTCACAGGCCGAGAAAAAAAGTTTGATCGTGGTCTGGGCCTATGAGCATTTTCACTTGTTTCTCTATGAGAAGCTGTTTACAATTGTAATAGACCACCAGGCATTACTGTTTCCATATGGAAACCCCCAAGCAAAAATGCCACGTTGCATAGTTTGTGGGATCTTTAACTGCAAGACTATGCTTTTGACATCATCCACCGGCCAGGGAAAGAGGAGAATCTGTCTGATTTCTTGTCTTGTCCCCTGAGGAAAGCCAATTCACCAGAACCTTTGGCAGACAGTTACATGAGATATGTTTTACAAGCAATACCACAAGGGGTGGATCCTGTAAAGATTGATCAGGAGGCAGAAATAATTGTGGTGGTGCAGATCATCATTGAAGGTCTCCAGTTGGGCAGCTGGAAAAGAGTGAAGGATAGGGGTCGACAAGAGTCTGAAGATGTCACAGATGTGGACAACTTGCTGCTGGTGAAGGACAAGCTGGCTAGGTCCGATGAGACACTTTTTCTGGAGAGAAACAAGCTGATAGTACCCACATCCTTGCGGAAAAATGTGGTGGAGCTGGCTCATGAGGGACACCAAGTGACTGTGCCAACAAAGAGAAGCTGCAGCAGAAGGTGTGGTTTCCAAGACTAGATGCGTTGGTTGAGGAGCTACTCAAGGAGTGTCCCACATGCTGCCTTATCACTCCAGCAAAGCATCCGGTACCCCTCCAAATGACAGAGCTGCCAGAAAGGGGTGTGGGAGGAAGTGGCTCTTGACTTCTTCTGACCCATTGAAGGGGGGGAAATATGTGCTTGCCATGATGGATGAATATTCACAGTTCCCGGAAGCACAGATTGTAGAATTCATGGCAGCCCATCATGTCATACAGGTCTTGGACAGGATATTCACAGCATACCGCATTCCCAGAAAGGTGACATCAGATTATGGGCCTCCATTTATAAGTCAAGACTTTAGGACATTCGTGGAGTATATGAGATTCTGTCACAGGAAATGGCCGCAGGTGAATGGGACAATGGAAAGATTCATGCCCAATTTGAAGAGAGCACTCCAGGTATCTCATTTGACAGGATGACCCTGTGAACAGGTTCTATATCAGCTACTAGAAGACTATCAGAGTATGCCACACAGCTCCACAGGAAAATGTCCTGCAGAAGTAATGCTTGACAGACGCATGCACAATCAGATACCACATCACCCCAGTCAGAAACCTATGTGGAAGAAGACACAATGAGGGTTTGTGATGGAGCCACAAAAGAGAAAATGAAAAGGAATGTCAATGTCAGGCGAGATGCAGAGCAATCTCAGTTAGTCCGAGGGGACGTGGTGGTAGGAAAGCAACCTCAGAGCAGCACACACACTGCTATGTTTTACGAGGATCCTTTGATAATAACTGGGAAGAAGCATTTCATGATAACTGCAGAAGGGGGTCACCATCACATGGCTAGAAACTCCTTGCATTTCAGAAAACTACCACCTGGCATTTGGAAGCAGAAGAACACGAGGTGAGAAGGAGAAGACCTATATCCAGCTGACAAATCCGACCAAGGGGATGTCGAAGACTCAGACTGGGCTGACTCAGTTGATCCTGAGGCAATGAACAGATCTGAACAGCAAGAAGTGAGGTATGAAAGACCTCAAAAGGCCAGGATGAGGCGGGGAGACTGATTGAAGAAAGGGGGTAAAGTGACAAACATATTGTTTAATTGGGGGCTACGGGGGTGGCATCTGGTCTTTGAACATTCTAGTGCTGAGTTGGGGATGGGTACAGGGAGCAGGGCAGGAATGGGAAATAAGGTCAGGAGGCAGTAAGGTGGGAGGAGAAAGGGAATAAGACATGTGCAGATATACATCCTGAGTCTGCGTCTTCATTGCTCAGTGAGAGTCTGGTTGTCTCTCCCAGGGTGGGCCCCTGGTTGAGGGACAGTGCTTGCACCTCTGGCACGGAGGTCTGTTTGAGGGAGAGGTGGTGGGGTAGGATGGATTTTAGAAGCATATTTGTGTCCACATCACATCTGGGGGATTTCCAAGGGCACGACTCAGAGTGACCAAGCAATGCGAGTGTTTCACTTCTTGCTCCTTTCTATTTGGTGCAAGACCATGTAAATATCTTGCCCTATCAAAGCCATCACACGTAATTAGCAGTGGGATCAAAATAAACTTGTTCCAGAAGTTTTGAAGTGATGGCTCTCCAGGGAGTGTTCTCATTGGAGCAGGTGTCAGGTGTGCCATAACTAAGACAAAAGAAAAACGTGTGTTTTCAGATTAAACCTGGGTTGATATACCTGGCATGCAGTGTGAAGACCCAATACTGTGACCCCAAGCTAGAATGGGAGCCGGATTATTGTGCCACATCATGCATGGCTCTAGGTTGCTGGCCATCTGGTGGAATGGGTTTTTATTTTTAGCTGATGATCCATGATGCCTGTGTGAATAATAACACACCTCCAATGCTCTGTTTGGGGCAATGGTCATGGGAATAGTCTGCTGAAGGAGTGTGCTGGCCCCATGAATTTGAAGATGTATGATATAGTGGTTGATGTGTTTATCTAACACCTGCAGGCACAGATTTCTGCATTTGAAAAAAAGAGCAATGGCTGTTGCACACACACATTTATGATTCCTTTTAAATTTGCGAAATTCGAGTGCTCTAGACCCACTGTATCCATACAACAACAAGAGGGAAGAGAGGGTCAAATCCAATACACGGAAATGATCAATATCTGTAATTTAATGATTCCATGTAGCCACAAAATGCTGGCTTTGACACATACATGTTAAAAAGATGGATGCCGTGCAAATATCCAAGGAATCACAAAGGATCAACACACAAAAAAAGAGAAAAAGGCATGTGCAAAAGAATGTGAAAATGTGTGAGAACGGAGGGCAAAAGAAGGCAAATGTACAGTGAAATTATAACATACACTTCCTATACTGTTCAATTGGGTTCTGAAACAGATACCCCTCTTGAATCACAACCTAGCGTCATGTCACAAATTCCTAATCAACCACAAAGAGCAAATGCATGTTGTTATCAAACATATCACATTTGTAAACCTCCTTGAAAATAAACAGAAATAAAATCATTTGTAATCACATCACATTGGTAAACCTCCTTGAAAACAAAAAGGAGAACAACAAACAGAAATAAAATCATTTGCAGTCTACTAGGTGAGTGAATATATCATTCTAATTATTGTCTTCCATCCATGTTAATCTTGAGTGCTAAAGTTCCTAGTTTCAACTAATACCGCGCATGCGGCTAGTTTTCCTCACGACTGGTTTCCTGTTTCTACAATAAATTGTAATAGACATGTGTAGCGCCGTCGGGTTTCCCTCAACAGGTACCCCACTTTTTTGTTGCTTCACCAGCACTTTGTGTTGCTTTTCCATCGCTTTTCAATCTAAGCCACCTCTACCATAAGGATATGTATCTGGCCCAGGAAATGAGGCGTTAAGGGCCTGCCTACCTTTTGTTTTTGTGACCCACTGTATCTTGTCATGCACTATCGATTATGCCAGACTACATCGAAACATAAGAGAATAACCTTAACAACTGGCAGTAGTTGGAAACGTTTTTAGAGAGAGGCAATGTAGATGTGAGCATGTGGCCAGGGCTAAGCTCTCCAGCTACAAAGCAATGTTCACTGACACAGGTATAGGGCAGCTTGCCTCTAACGGGCAGGCATACCGTGACCTGCTATCTAACCTCCACACCTGCCCCACTGTAGAGGAGCAAAAAGGGACATGGAAAAGTGTACGGAGAACAGCACCCAGGAGTGTCCTCTCTCCCAATAGTGCTTTCTGTGCCTCTATGAATCCTGAGAGCTAGTGAGTGCACAAAAAAGCATCCCTTTCTGGAGCGTACAGTTTTTCCAGCCTGAAATAACACATGGGTCATGGCTGCTGGGTTACTGCAGGGAAAAACAGTGCTTCTGTCCTGCCTCATATAATAAAGGCAGAATGTGATGCACTATATGGAGTTTGAACTTATATGCAACTTTATACGACTTTGTACTTCCGGGTTAAGGCCAAATTATCAAATTATTATTGTAAGAATGTGTCCATAAATTATAGATACCAGCATAATGGAAGTAATTTGCAGGAGAAATACTGTCATATATTGCAGGCACCAACACCATGAACATAATTTATAATGGCCATTATTACATACAGTGCAGACACAAGCATTAAAAGTAATGTACAGTGGCAAAATAGACATGAATTTTAGACACCAGCACCATGAAAGTTCTTTATAGTGGAAATGATGACAAAGTGTCGGAATGCTACATTCATAAAGTACTTCAGAGTGGGAGCGATGTTATGTAGTGTGGATAGCAGCATCAGGAAAGCCTTGTATATTGGCAATGACGGCATCTTGGTTCTTATTTGTTTTTTACATCACCCAATTAATGCATTTTGTATATTTTGCTCAGTATATCATAGTAGGTGACGACCAAACAAGTAATAATCAAAACAGTATCAAAGCAAAAAGCCAAAGGGTAAGATAACCACAGGTAAAAACATATTAGTATGTCATAAGTAAAAGGTAAGTCCGTCCTTACAAAGGAGGACATGTACAGTAGAAGCCAAATGGTCATAGTTCTCTCTAGAAGAGAAAAGGGTTGGGGAACCAGTAAGTAAAGGAAAAGGTAGAAGAGATATAGTATAACGACACATGGTTGTGACAGACCCTCAAGGAGTGAGTGGGAGGGGTGGTAGCAAATGATTTTAACTGTATTCCGTGAGTGCGCTCATGTTAGGGAGAATTCTCTCTTTAGGCTGTATTTCCTAACCTAGTGAGTTCCCCAGCAGCTTTGCTGGATTTCTGGAGTTTGTTTTTTTCTCCTGCCAAGAGTGAGACTCTTTTTCTCCCACTCTTGGACATGATGTATGGCGTTCCTTTGACTTTTAATGTGTTTTATTGGCTATGGAGTCCTTTACTCCATAGGGTCTCATGTGTTTTTACTATGTGTGTTACACAGCACCCTCCGTGCAGTAACACAGGGGTGTCATAGTGACACCCCGCCATAGACTCCATAACCTGGGACTGACTACTGTCTCTCAGGGCATGTAAAGTCACCATTGGCTTTACTAGTCCCAAATTATTAACAGAAGCCAGTACAAACCATCATATTGTGGACGTACTGGTCGGGGCAATTCGATTGCCCCGGGGTCTGTTAGTCGAGGGGGCACGTCTCTGTCCTCCCTGATCGAGTTTTGGCTGGTGGCAGTGGATACTACTTTTTATGTTCGACCGCAAATATATCCCTAAGGGATTTTCCCATTGTTCGAGGCTACCAACTTTAATTATTTAATTCTCATAGCCTCGAACATACCGCTGGTTTATTTATCTAATATTAATTCGCCGGTTGGTATTGTTTGCTAGGACTCGATTCTAAAATGACGTTTGTGTTCTCTTCTCTGACTCCAACCCAAGTCGAGCCCTTTGTTCCACTTTTTGGCGGGCTTCTCCACAGAAGCCTCCAAAAGTGGTGCCACTCTGTCTGGGTACCACAGGGAGTGTGGGAGGGGGTTTAGGCACCCTGGACTGAGTTACCTTGGTAACTCAAGTCGCACACTTGTGTGATTGGCCCAAGTGGTGAGCCGGCCGGCTCACCACTTAGCATGTTTGATTGACAGCTAGGCTGAGTGAATGGGGGTGTGCTGCATAAAAGCAGGGCTTTGGGGACTGGAACTTCAGAAGTCGCCACAGGACCTGAGAATCCGACGAGGGAGAAGCTGAGCCGACCTACCACGACGACACCACCGGTGGAGCCCTGTGGAACCGACTCACCGCTTCCCGACGACAGAGAAGATCTCCCGGCTGGAGAGGCTTCTTCCCCTGACTGGTGGGCACAACCAGTTTACCTTCTTCTCTTCGCACCCCAGACCGGCTTGTGGTCGGCTTGTGGTCGAATTGCCCGTGCCAAGCACCCCGGCAACCGGATAGCCACTTACCACTGGACCGCGAACAAAAGGACCGCTCTTTTTACCTGAGAAACTCTGCGGCTGGTTTCTTCCCTGTTTCTTCCCTGGCAGTGCAACGGACTCCTGTCTTCCTCCCCGATGAGATCCTCTCTTCCCCCGGACGAAGCACCGACTTGCATCCGCTGCCAGGAACAACTGCCCCCGCTGGAGTATTCTCACCACTTTAAGGTACCGTGTCCGCCAGGCCTCCCTTTCTAAAGATTGCTACAAGGTAATAATAACCCCTTAACCTTCTGGACTGGGCTGGCCGCCTTGACCTTCTATCTGGTCCCTTTCTTTGGTCCAACTCTTTTTGAACCTTTTCAAGACTTGGTGTGCACTGCAACTGTGTGACCTTGGACACATTTCGTTTTGATCCTCTTAAAGTGGATCCGGCCTACTGACTCTAAACTCACAGTGTTACTTTGCCTTCCTCTCTTGTTGTGGTCTGGAAAAAGTGTTGGGATCTGTTTCAAGTTATTCTCTGCTTTTCTCTCCCTTTTAAAACAAATTATTAGAGTGCCATCTACGTTAAGCGATCACCGCTGTCTGAAAATAAGTGGAGCTTTACTTAAGACTTGTCTAATATTCTTCTAAGGGAGTCTATATCTTTTAGTGACCGTGTTTTTGAATTGCTTACTATTAGAGCCTGTGTGTTTTTCTAGATGTGGTTTTAAATAAGTAATTATATCTCTTTTACACCAAGCCCTGGACATTTTGTTTTGATCCTCTTAAAGTGGATCCGGCTTACTGACTCTAAACTCACGGTGTTACTTTGCCTTCCTCTCTTGTTGTGTTCTGGAAAAAGTGTTGGGATCTGTTTCAAGTTATTCTCTGCTTTTCTCTCACTTTTAAAACGAATTATTAGAGTGCCATCTACGTTAAGCGCTCACTGCTGTCTGAAAATAAGTGGTGCTTTACTTAAGACTTGTCTAATATTCTTCTAAGGGAGTGTATATCTTTTAGTGACCGTGTTTTTCAATTGCTTACTATTAGTGCCTGTGTGTTTTTCTAGATGTGGTTTTAAATAAGTAATTATATCTCTTTTACACCAAGCCCTGGTCAGTGTTTACTTGTTCTACTGTGTTCTTTTGACCTATTGTGAATACTCTGTGTACGGCCTAACTCTTCTTGAGGGAAGTCTGACTGCTCAGCCACAGCTACCAAATTAATCTGTGTGGTACAGACTGCTACCAAGTGGGTTTACTGCCAAACACCTGTAGTCTTAAATCTTTTGCAGTGGTCCCAGAGGGAACTGCACAGGTTTCTGCCTAACACTGGTGTACAGCGGTGAGATTTGTATTGAGTATACACTTTAGAGTGCTTTTTGAACACTTTAGGACAACTAACCACAGAGCTTAGCACTAAAAAGCTAATTTTCTAACTATGTCTACTATGGAGAGTTATACCCTAGAATCATTGTCTGCCACAACTGCTGATTGCTTAAAAGTATTGTGTAGATATAAGAATCTCTCTGAGAAGGGCAAGAAAATGGAACTTATAGAAAGGTTGTTAGAAAACCAAAGTCTGGGTGGTACAGAGGAATCTACCCCCCCAGCAAATGTAGAAAACAGTGATGGTATTGATCTGAAACAAAGTCTTGATAATGAGTCAGAAGAGGAAAGTGAACCTAATGAAGTTAGCCACTCTGAGCCTCTGTCTGCCTTACATACTGTACCTACTGGGCCTATACCAGGTCCTGCATGTAACCCTGCTTATTTTGAACTTGAAAAAATGAAGCTTGAATTAGAGTACAAACGTTTTATTGCTCAATCTGAAAGAAACCAAGAGCTAGAGTTCAGAAGAATGAATGCCCAGCTGAGTAGAAGCAAGCTGAGTTAAGACTCAGAGAAATAGAGCTTAATCACGAACTAGAAATGAAAAGGTTGTTTGTGGAAAATGCTTCTCTCTCCTCTGGTTCCTCTAGGAGTTCCAGTCCCAAAAGACCCCGGATGCCTAAGGAATTAGTGGGTATGTATGAACATAGGTTGGATGTGTTGGATTGCTTAAAAATGTTTGAGTATAATCATGGGCTCCAGGACATCACAGGGAATGAGTTACTTCCCTGGCTGTTCTCTAGGCTTCCCCCTGTTGCAACTGATGTGGGGGAGGTGGATAAGAAGGATTATGAATGTGTGAAACTAGCTTTGATAGCTAGATTTGGGAAGACCCCTTCCCAGTACCTTAAGAGGTTTAGGACCCTCAAAAAGCACGATGGTACCCCTTGGGCTACCTGGGTGAGTGACAGTTTGAAAAACTTAGAGGGATGGATTAAGGGTTACAGAGTTAACACTTATGAAGGAATGAAGAATCTTGTAATGTTGGAGTCAATGTATGATGCCTGCTCTCCTGAGCTCAGACAGCACTTGGCTGATTCAAAGGAATTAGATTCCAGGAAGTTAGCTAAGGCTGCTGACTTGTGGGTTGCAACAGGGCCACTCACAAGGATTCTGGGGCTACTCAGAAAAAGGATGAGGGAAAACATCCAAAAAAAGACTCCAAAGAGAATTCTAATAATTCCAATTCCAAAGAGGGCCCCAAACAAAATCAAAAGGGTAAGCCACAAGGGAAACCAAATCAGGCTAGTGTACCTCCTGGTGCCAAACCAGAAGGAGGTCAGAACAAGCCACCATTCCAGAAAGCATTTGGTAAATGCTTTGTTTGTGGCTCTACTGATCTCGTACTGAGTCTCAGCCAGTGTTTCTTTAGTGTCTCTGGGTCTGTGGGAACAACAGAACTTAGATGTCTATAATTCTATCCCAGATAATACTAAAAAGTATTATAAGGACAGTGTCCAGGTGAATGGTCAGGAGACTCCTGCCATTAGGGACACTGCGGCCAGCATAACTGTGGTGGACAAATCGTTTTTTCAGGCTGAGGATGTTGCTAAGGCACCCAAACACCTCACCAAGTTAGCTGGAGGGCCTGTGCAGATGCTTCCCCAATTACCAGTTCTCATCCAGTGTAATGATATGACTGCAAAGACACCTGTCAGCATACAAAGTGAGGTTCCAGGAAGGGTTCTGCTGGGTAATGACTTGAAAACTCTTGGAGTAGTGTCACATACCCTCAGACCTCCTAGTAAAAGGTTACAGGAGTTCACCAGACCTGCAAGGGAGAGAACCATGAGAGGTACTCCCAAGGAGATGATGAAGAAAGAGTTCACTCCTGCTCCACTAGAGATGTCCGCTGCTGTCTCTAAGAAACTAGAAGAAAAAGGGAAACCTAAAACTTCTAAAAACACCTCACAGCCAGCACTCCAGTGCAGCCAACAAGGACCTCCCCTAGGTTGACCAAAGTTACACCAGTAAATCCCCCTCCAGCTGAGGCTGAAAGGGATGTACAACCCTGTGTGGTTGAACTAGACTCTGAAGAAGAGCTAGTGGAAGGCCAGGAACTCATTG
The DNA here is from genome assembly GCF_040938575.1 of Ambystoma mexicanum. Taxonomy (NCBI): domain Eukaryota; kingdom Metazoa; phylum Chordata; class Amphibia; order Caudata; family Ambystomatidae; genus Ambystoma; species Ambystoma mexicanum. Next base: position 482,899,893 of record NC_090932.1, on the reverse strand, counting down.
GAGATCTGGATCCTGTTGACCATCCTGAGCTGCAGTCTTTACTGGCAGAAGGTGGACCCAACAAGGCAGACTTCAGTAAGGGACAGAGAGAATGTCCAACTCTGGAAGGTCTTCGCCACCAGGCAGATGCTCAGGCTGAAGGGCAAGAGCCTGGGAAATATAAGTTACACTGGGAAGATGGCCTCTTCTACAGTGAACCAACCGAGTCTGCACCTGGGGACAACAAACGACTTGTAGTACCCCAAGAGAACAGACCACAGTTCTTGCAGTTAGCCCATGAGATTCCTTTGGCTGGTCACTTGAGTTTCAAGAAGACTAAGGAACGGCTCTCACTCTACTTTTATTGGTCAAAGATGGGGGCTAAAGTAGGCAAACACTGCAGGAGCTGCCACACCTGCCAGACTTCTGGTAAGGTTGGCTCCAAGAATGTGGCACCTTTAGTGCCTCTCCCGGTAGTGGGAGTCCCATTTGAGAGAGTAGGGATTGACATTGTTGGTCCCCTTGATCCTCCAACTTCCTCAGGCAACAGGTTTATACTTGTTGTAGTAGAGCATGCTACTAGATACCCTGAGGCAATTCCTATGAGGACAGTTACAGCTCCGGCTGTGGCAAAGGCCCTCCTTGGTATTTTTACCAGGGTTGGGTTTCCTAAGGTAGTAATCTCTTGCAGGGGTCGAATTTTATGTCCCACTACATGAAAGCCATGTGGAAAACCTGCGGAGTTACTTACAAGTTCTCAACCGCATACCACCCTCAGACAAATGGACTGGTTGAAAGGTTCAACAGAACCATGAAGAGCATGATAGGTGCTTTAGAGGACCCCCTTAAAAGAAAGTGGGACCTTCTACTGCCATGCCATCTCTTTGCTTATAGAGAAGTCCCTCAGGAGGGAGTAGGTTATTCTCCCTTTGAACTTCTTTATGGTCATCCGGTCAGAGGTCCATTGGCCCTGATCAAAGAGGGGTTGGAGGGTGCTCCTTCCCCCAAGCCAGTCAGAGTGACTGACTATGTGATAGGTCTCCGAAGGAGAATGTCACAAATGATGGCAGAAGCAAGTGATAACTTGAAAGCTGGACAAGCATTGGTCAAGCACTGGCATGACCAAAAGGCTAACATGGTCTAGTTTACTCAGGACTAGCTAGTTCTCGTTATGATTCCAACAAGGCAGAGGGCCTTGCAAGACAAATGGCTGGGACCCTTCAAAGTTGTGGGTAAACTTGGAGAGGTCAACTATCTGGTGGACTTGGGCAACCCCAAGGAGGCTCCAACAGTCTTCCACACCAACAGACTAAGGGCCTCATTACACGGATGGCGGTAAGGGTTTACCGGTACCAGTATTTTACTGGTACCGGTAAATCCTTACCACCTTACTACGAGGTCCCTTTGCGGGTTGGGGAATATAACGCCTGTTTTTTGCAGGCGTTACAAATCCAACCCGCAAAGGGACCAGGGAGCTAATTACGGTACCGCAATTTGCGGTACCGTAATTAGCGCCTTCCCCATTTCCATAGAGCCCTATGGGGCGAAAATGGGAATGGGGAAGGGCAATGGTGGAAGGGAGAATTACCGCCCGCCAACCTTGGAATAGGGCGGTAATTCCCCTTTCCACCAAGGCGGTGCCGGTATTTTACCGGCATGAACCATGGCGCTAATAGCGCCATGGTTCACCGCCATCCGTGTAATGAGGCCCTAAAAGCGTATGTCTCCAGACCTGATGGAGGAGCTTTGCTTCTAGCATCATCAGAGGAAGAAGAAGAGAGTGAAGCTCTTCCTGATCTCCTCAGAGGCTTACCTTTTGACGAAAAGATTGAAGGACTAAATCTCTCTTAAAATCTGACACCTGAGCAACAGGAAGAGTGCCAATCTATGTTAAATCAGTTTGCCTCTCTGTTCTCACTTTCACCAGGCTTGACCCCTTGGGGACAGCATGACATACTCGCTGGTGACTGTCTGCCAGTCAAAAGCAGAGGATATCGAATGTCAGAAAATGTAAGAACCCACATCAAAGGTGAGGTCAACAAGATGCTTGATCTCGGGGTAATAGAGCCCTCTACTAGTCCATGGTCTAGCCCAGTTGTGTTAGTACCAAAGGCAGGATCTAAAGAACTTAGATGCTATGTGGATTACAGAGCTCTTAATGCAGTCACTAAGACTGATGCCCACCCTTTGCCAAGGACAGATGAGTTGGTGGATAGACTTGGTGCAGCCAAGTTCCTCAGCACATTTGACTTGACGTCAGGCTATTGGCAAATAGCCCTGAAAGACCATGCCAAGGAGAAAACTGCATTTTCTACTCCAGTTGGCTTATACCAGTTTAAGGTTATGCCTTTTGGATTGAACAATGCACCTGCTACTTTTCAAAGGATGGTAAACCAGGTTCTGAATGGGATGGAGGACTTCTGCATGGCATACTTGGATGACATAGCAGTGTTCAGCAATTCCTGGGAAGAACATGTGGACCGCCTGAGATATGTTTTGCAGGCTCTTGGAAAGGCCAATCTGACCATAAAGGCAAGTAAATGCCAGATTGGACAGAGTAAAGTGGTCTACCTTGGACATGAGGTAGGAGGTGGCAAAATAAGGCCTTTGCCCAGTAAGATTGAAGCTGTGCAAAATTGGACAACACCTACTACTCAGACTCAGGTGAGAGCCTTCTTAGGTCTCACTGGTTATTACAGGAATTTCATTGAGAACTATGGGTCCATAGCTTCTCCAATGAATGTCATCTCATCTCCTAAATTCCCTAAAAAGGTTAAGTGGAATGAGGAATGCAATCAGGCCTTTGAAACCCTGAAAAAGGCTCTTTGCCAAGCCCCAGTACTCGGAGCTCCTGACTACCACCAAGCTTTCATTGTGCAAACAGATGCTTCAAATGGAGGAATAGGTGCAGTCCTCAGTCAACTGGATGGGAAAGGTAGGGAGCACCCCATTTGCTTCATCAGTAGAAAACTGAAGGATCCTGAAACAAGGTGGGCAACCATTGAACGAGAGTGTTTTGCTATTGTGTGGGCTCTGAAGAAGTTTAGGCCATACTTGTATGGTTCTACTTTTGTCATTCAGACTGACCACCAACCCTTGAGATGGTTAATGCAAATGAAAGAGGAGAAGGAAACCCAAAACTATTGAGATGGTCAATCTGCCTGCAAGGGTTTGATTTCACCATTGAGCACAGGTCAGGGTGCCACCACCAAAATGCTGATGGTCTCTATAGGATGTATGTCATCGACTAGAGGTATGAGATTCATCCAGGAGTGGATTAAATCCTCCTGTCCCTTAGTCTGGGGGGGGCGAGTGTTAGGGAGAATTCTCTCTTTAGGCTGAATTTCCTAACCTAGTGAGATCCCCAGCAGCTTTGCTGGATTTCTGGAGTTTGTTTTTTTTCTCCTGCCAAGAGTGAGACTATTTTTCTCCCACTCTTGGACATGATTTATGGTGTTCCTTTGACTGTTAATGTGTTTTATGGGCCATGGAGTCCTTTACTCCATAGGGTCTCATGTGTTTTTACTATGTGTGTTACACAGCACCCTCCGTGCAGTAACACAGGGGTGTCATAGTGACACCCCACCATAGACTCCATACCCTGGGACTGACTACTGTCTCCCAGGGCATGTAAAGTCACCATTGCCTTTACTAGTCCCAAACTATTAACAGAAGCCAGTACAAACCATCATATTGTGGACGTACTGGTCCGGGCAATTTGATTGCCCTGCAGTCTGTTAGTCGAGGGGGCACGTCTCTGTCCTCCCTGATCAAGTTTTGGCTGGTGGCAGTGGATACTACTTTTTATATTCGACCGAAAATATATCCCTATGGGATTTTCCCATTGCTCGAGGCTACCAACTTTAATTATTTAATTCTCATAGCCTCGAACATACCGCCGGTTTATTTATTTAATATTAATTTGCCGGTTGGTATTTTTTGCTAGGGCTCGATTCTAAAATGGCGTTTGTGTTCTCTTCTGTGACTCCAACCCAAGTCGAGCCCTTTGTTCCACTTTTTGGCGGGCTTCTCCACAGAAGCCTCCAAAAGTGGTGCCACTCTGTCTGGGTACCACAGGGGGTGCGGGAGGGGGTTTAGGCACCCTGGACTGAGTTACCTTGGTAACTCAAGTCGCACTCTTGTGTGATTGGCCCAAGTGGTGAGCCGGCCGGCTCACCACTTAGCATATTTGATTGACAGCTAGGCTGAGTGAATGGGGGTGTGCTGCATAAAAGCAGGGCTTTGGGGACTGGAACTTCAGAAGTCGCCACATGACCTGAGAATTCGACGAGGGAGAAGCTGAGCCGACCTACCACGACGACACCACCGGTGGAGCCCTGCGGAACCGACTCACCACTTCCCGAAGACAGAGAAGATCTCCCGGCTGGAGAGGCTTCTTCCCCTGACTGATGGGCACAACCAGTTTACCTTCTTCTCTTCGCACCCCAGACCGGCTTGTGGTCTTATTGGCCGTACCAAGCACCCCGTCAACCGGATAGCCACTTACAACTGGACCGCGAACAAAAGGACCGCTCCTTATACCTGAGAAACTCAGCGGCTGGTTTCTTCCCTGGCAGTGCAACGGACTCCTGTCTTCCTCCCCGACGAGATCCTCTCTTCCCCCGGATGAAGCACCGACTTGCATCCACTGCCAGGAACAACTGCCCCGCTGGAGTATTCTCACCACTTTAAGGTACCGTGTCCGCCAGGCCTCCCTTTCTAAAGATTGCTGCAAGGTAATAATAACCCCACCTTCTGGACTGGGCTGGCCGCCTTGACCTTCTATCTGGTCCCTTTCTTTGATCCAACTCTTTTTGAACCTTTTCAAGACTTTTTGTGCACTGCAACTGTGTGACCTTGGACACATTTCGTTTTGATCCTCTTAAAGTGGATCCGGCCTACTGACTCTAAACTCACAGTGTTACTTTGCCTTCCTCTCTTGTTGTGGTCTGGAAAAAGTGTTGGGATCTGTTTCAAGTTATTCTCTGCTTTTCTCTCCCTTTTAAAACAAATTATTAGAGTGCCATCTACGTTAAGCGATCACCGCTGTCTGAAAATAAGTGGAGCTTTACTTAAGACTTGTCTAATATTCTTCTAAGGGAGTCTATATCTTTTAGTGACCGTGTTTTTGAATTGCTTACTATTAGAGCCTGTGTGTTTTTCTAGATGTGGTTTTAAATAAATAATGATATCTCTTTTACACCAAACCCTGGTCAGTGTTTACTTGTTCTACTGTGTTCTTTTGACCTATTGTGAATACTCTGTATACGGCCTAACTCTTCTTGAGGGAAGTCTGACTGCCCAGCCACAGCTACCAAGTGAATCTGTGTGTTACAGACTGCTACCAAGTGGGTTTACTGCCAAACACCTGTAGTCTTAAATCTTTTGCAGTGGTCCCAGAGGGAACTGCACAGGTTTCTGCCTAACAGCTCACATGAAGGGAGGGTACAGAAAGGGCAGGATTGGTTTGTGGGGACCCAGGGTTTGACTGTATAACGTCCATTGATCCTGCCATACAACTCCAGAAAGCCCCCCTAAATTGCCTGAATTGTGTCTATGCCCCCCCTGCTCTTGTCGATATCCCTATAATTGACTGGGTCAGCGAATCATAGATTCACTTGTCAATACCCAGGCTCATAGTTGTTTTTCAGGCATGTAGGATGATTTTATGTTCTCTGCTTGGTTTTGACAAGTCACATATTTCCTTGTCATCACACAGCATGGACAAGGAGTTCTTCATTGGGTATGGCCATCTCTAATAACAAGGATGCAGAAGACTTCAGGTAAAAGGTCGAGTGACCGTTTTTAAATTCTGTGGAATAGCCAGATGCCAAAAAGGTACATTTGGCAGAAGTGTATGAAATGTTTAGAATAGGCAACACAATGTATTTCTATTATGTCATAGTTTTCTATATTTAAAAGGAACAGTGTTGGGTTCCAAATAACAGGGGTAGGCTAGATTATTGTAGGTGGAGCATCAGGAGGCAAGCAGCGAGCAGCGAGATGTGCCAATGATATCTTAATAGGATCAAGGCACAGTAAAAGAAAATGACCATGGTCCAACACGACCAGAAGGAAGACTTCAAAAGACACAGAGAAGAACGTTCAGCTAAGCAGGAGAAGGCCGAGCACAGGCCAGAGTGCTAAGATAATTAATAATTTTTATGTGCACCAAGGATCCAGAAAAAGCAAGCCTCTAGTTAAATGTGCTAAGAGTGTCAAGGAATGGCCATAGTAGATATTTTTGATTAACAGCACAGAGAAAGGGTCTATCATAGGAAGAAACCTGATCAACCTGCCAGACTTAAAACATGACTTTGCCTCTATTTCGGTTTTCTACAGACAGCAAGAACTCACACCAGTGTTGTCTTCTTCAGCAACGGACGCACAAAGAAGAAAGAAGGAGGCGATGAAAGAAGAATACATCCTTTTTGAAAACTGTTGAATTTGTCACGTTGTTTGTCGTTTAATTTGTTTTATGATAAAGGAAACCCTTTGGTCTGCGAATGTCGATCTTAGGAAAAAATGTGTTCCTTTAAAAGATATGTAGTTTTGAAAGAAAAGAAAACCCATAAGAAAATAAGGGCAGCATCAGAGAGACAGATGTATTTTTTGTATCAATCCAGATCACAAGCCTGGTCCCATCATCAGCCAGCATGTATTTGAATATAAGTTAAAGATGAGCGAAGAGAGGAGCAGTCATTTTGGTATATTAGAAATGAAGAACAATGCGGCAGAGATTGTTTAGATGAAAGGACGTTTGAAAGAAACACACAAGTAGCTTTTTAAGGGTTGGGGTTGAGGAGGAAGTGCTGGCGATAGAAACATGCTTACTTTTCAAAGGAAACTCATTCAGTTTTATATTACAGATGGACGGGAGAGATCTATACACTCAGAGAATTGGTGCCACGCGACCATGCAAACAGAGAGAAAAAGATCAAGGGACCTAGGCAGATACCCATTCACAGACATTTCTGCAGTGTAAATGTAAAAGCAAACATTTTTCCTTCAAAGACTCCCCCATCCTTGTGTCCCCCAGAAGAAGTAAACAAAGGCCCACCCCTAGAAAAATTCTGTGATGAAAGAGACTTAAATCTAAGAGTGGCTGTGTGTGCATGTCAATGAATGTGAAAAGGTGCACACTTAAATGTATGGGTGGCTGCCTGGGTGTGCTTGAATGATGAAAGGGTGCACACCTAAATTTATAGGTGGCTGCCTGTGTGAGTGTATGATGAAAGAGTGCACACTTAATTGTATGGGTGGCTGCATGGGTGTTCCTGTAGGGTGACATGGTGCCCACTTAAATGTATGGGTGGCTGCCTGGGTGTGCTTGCATGGTAAAAGGGTGCACACTTAAATGTATGGGTGGTGGCCTGGCTGTGCCTGCAAGGTGAAAGGCTACACATGTAAATGCATGGGTGGCTGGGTGTGCGTGAGTGTGTTTCGTGAATGGTGTGTGTGCTTACTTGTCCAAGTATCCAAATACTTGGATTTTCAATGCAGGTTTTGGGCTGGGAGACAGATGTATATCACAGGGATAATATATAGGTAAAAGTAGGGCTATAGGTGAAGAATTGAGAGAGATTTGGAAGGCAAAACAAAACCTAAATTTTGGTGGAGGAGGTGCACACCTATTTGTGTGGGGGCATCTAACTACTTTGTGCATTCTAATGATACCTTTCTAGTGCAGCTTCAATGTTACAAGCAGTTAACTCTCTCCTTTAAGTGTGAAAGCACCCACTTATGGACTTCTGTGTGAATAAGAGGTCTTCTGTCCCCTCTCTACCCTTCCATCCACTTTCCTGGCATTCAAGTTCTAAACCCACATCAAGATTTCATTTGCCTAAAGAATTATGTATTTGAATGCAGGTACTAACAGTGAAATGCTTTACGTTAGTAATTGCCAGGAGCAAAACCCAGGTGCCATTTAACATCTGTGTCCTGTTCTGGTCGAGTCAACATAGCCCAACATTTCAGGGGGGTTTGGGGGGATGGCTGAAGCCCAGTCAGCCTAATGGTGTTGCTCCAATACTTGTGTTTAATCCCTTGGTTACATATTGGCAATCTTCATTACTCATAGCCCTATTCTTCCTCCTTCCAGTACTTGTGTATGAGGTACTTTGCCTCATACACAAGTACTGTGATGAGGTAGAGGGGCATGGAGGTAATGCTTGGCTTAGTTACCTGTAATCTTCATCACTCCTTGTCCCCCTCTTCCTCATCCCAGTACTTACCTATGAGGCAAGGAACCTCATACGTAAGCACTGGGACAAGGAAAAGGGGTGTGGAGGTAATTCTGGGCTGAGAATGGTCATCGTTGTCCAGCCTAAGCAGCATGGCATGTGTTATTAGTGGCTAGAGAGGTATTTTGGTGCAGCCAGTCTAGACATTTGTTAGTTTAGCTTAACTTTTTTTTTTTAACTGGTGTAATTACCTGGCTAGATTCGCAGTTGGGTGCTGACAGTCTAGCAGTTTCTTACTACGGCATTGTATATTTTTTTGGGCATCTGTGATTAAATAACCATGATAAATGTTTGCTTCGACAGTCTAGGTATGTCTAAATGTGGCATGGCAAGCTTTACTCTAATATGTTATTACGTGTCTTGACTGGTCTACATTGTGCAGCCAGTTGGACATGTTTTCATTGTGACTTGTGTAAGTGATTTCAATCCGGCACACACCCAAGTCACGCCCAGCATGTAGTGCGCAATTGAAACCCTTATTTATTTGTATCTATAAATTCAATATTCTGAACGATATACCACTCATATCACACCCTTCTCCTGGAACCCCCAAACCCCCAGTCACACAGCACCAGCAATCAGACTAGTTTGCAAAGGTAAATATTTATTTATGTATGTATTTAGAATTTCATCACAATGGGCCTCATTACGAATAGTGCGGAATGGGTTTAACAGCGTCGGTAATGGTGCCGGCGCCGTTAAACCCACTCTGCACTCTTACGAGGTCCCCTCGCGGGACCCTCTCTGGACTTCTGGTTTTTCCACACGTCCATAGCGGGTCCCGCGAGGGGACCAGGGAGCTAACAACGGGCCCGTAATTGACAGGCCCGTTGTTAGCTCCTTCCCCATTCCCATTGAGCCCTATGGGGGCTTGAATGGGAATGGGGAAGGACCAGGCCCGGGTTCCCTGAAGGAGGAAATAATGGGCCTTCCAAAGTCGGACTGGCCTGGTATTTCCCCATTCAGGGAACCCGGACACGATTTTGGAGGCAGCCATGGTGCTAATAGCACCATGGCTACCTCCAAAGTCTTAATGAGGCCCAATATATTTTAATAGGTAACAACAATCACCAATGTGGTGACATAACACTGAATAGTATCTTTAATGCACTAAGAATCAAATAATGATCACAAAAACAAATGCAGCACAGAAAAGAATACTTTGAGTTGGCTTGGTATAGATGGCACTATGGTTAGGGGTTCCCCCTGCAACACCCCTCAACCCCCAATAGGCAATTAAATAGATGTGAGGAGACAGCAGGTAATCAGGAATAGCACAAACAGAATATCAATCCCAGCTTCCCCCTTCAAACACAAGAGAAAAACAGAATTGACTTTTCAGCTGACAGCATGGCTTTGAAATTGTCTTTGGAATGGACTGAGCAAAAACACCAAATGTATTCAAAAATACTTAAATTATTATAAATTCCTATGGGGGCCACTTTGAACAGTTGCACACAATTGCAAACAATGATTTAGTTAAAAGAAAGCAGTTGAAATCTCAAAGTCCAAGTTGGAAGCAGTTTAAAGCTAATTCACACGTGTAAAAACCTTTCAGAATTTCAATTTGCGGCAAACTTTTCCTTACACGATATTCGCTATAATGGGTGAATCGCGCTGCAGTTTTGGGTTTGTTCGATAGCTAAGGATGTTAGGTACAAGTAGTAGTTGAAATGTTGCTTCTATCATAAAAACTGAGGGAGTAATAGAGGTTTTAGTAAAGGTTGTTTTTGTAAAATAGGTGCAAGAATGGAAAACAGAAATTCGGGTTTAGAAATGACAGCTATATAAAGGACTACAAAAAGGAGAATGCCACACAGGAAGGTCATTCACGGCCACTCATAACAATTAATGTGTGATACTCTAGTTTCTGTTTGGTTTGGGAATGACTTTTCTAAATCAATCAATAAGAAGTTCGGGTTTAATAACACAGATGAGACAAGAGCAAAACTATGGTTCTGAATTAAAAATAGGATGGGTTTGAGATTGGGATCAGACAATGCAGATATATTAGGGTAACTTTTCTTCCAATTAATACTCAGAGAATAAGTTATTAAATTGGACTGTCAGTTCTGGTCATGGATTGGATCTGGTCTAGGAAGAGCAGCACATCAGGCACAGGATTGACTCAGCTAGGCCGGTCCCCGGATTTGCACCAAATCTGTCCTCCTTATTTGTGGGTATTTAAATCAGCTGGATAGTGAGTTCCTCATGCAGGCCTTGTGGTAGCAAGCCAGAGAATTTCAGGATACTAGTTCAAAAGGCCTTCTCACACCACAGCGCTTCACTTGGATGCAAGAATATGTTTGAGGATTTAGGCCTTGCAGAAATCAATAGTTCTCTACTGCTTTGCAAGAGTCTTGGCATCTGGATCTGGAAGGATGTTGAAGCTGGATGTAGAATGCTGGATCAGAGTGCTTCGCCGGAATCAGGAAAGTGAGTGGATCAGTGAGTCCCTTTGTGTTGTAAGCTGTCTCTATTTATCCTTTCAAATTACATCACAAAATGGGTGTATGGGCCAGCATAACTAAATTTGCCCCTGTGAGCTGGGATTGGATCAAAACCTCATCTCCGCCTTGCAACTGAGTGATTGGATCAAGGCCGGATGATGTACATTTTATGGTTTGCTTTACAGTTCTTAGAAACCTCCCTTTAGCTACTGGTCTCAAAATCAGATTTCATCCTAAATACCTATTTCTACATTGGTCACCTTTACCCAAATCACACACAAAGAGGACATATTTTATGTAGTAACTGTTCATCAGAATCCCGCAACTGTGGGATCTTGTTTCACCTTTCTACCAAATTTTGTCCTTTTCTCCATGAACACATTTTCCAAATTTTCTGCAAATTACCACAAATGTGCGCGATCAACACAGGGATGTGTGGGTACATTTTCACAATTCTAATATTAATACATTTCACATAAAACCACATATTCCAGCCATTCCTTTCCAGAACATGTTACCCGGTGCTGCTGCCTGTTGAAACATGCAGCCAAAAATTAGACTAACAGATATGTCCTTGGTATATTTTTCATCAATTTGAATCACAAGTTATGAGTCTTTCAAAATTGTTCTTTGTTCATGCTTAACAGCAAATGGTCCACCCATTTGTGTCTCCCTGCAGTCCAGGAACAGGCCCCTCCTTTGGGAGTCCCTGCCAGGAGCAGTTTACAAACCCCTTCACACCTCTGTTTCCTGGGCTGAAAAGTCTGGGCTAACCCACAATTAGTACCTCCCAGTGAGTTTCTGCTGAGAGGATTTTACCTCCCCATGGGAGAAACCTGCTTTTCCAGTTCTTGCAGCTCAGCCAGGCAAGATGTTTCTTAATTAAAATCCAGCAAAACCAAACTTATTGCATCACATCACATAAATACATTACTTTCTTAGATTTCAATCTGTGAGATCAAAACACAACTAAAATCTGTATTCCTTTTAGCAACAATCCTTTTTATGTTTGCTAATCCAGCAGACTTTTAGTTAAATACGTTGAAGTTTCATCAGTGGCTCCTCTGACAGCTGTCATCCACAGGTAGCCCAAGGTACTGCACACAGATTTTGACAGGGGCTGTCAGTTTACAGACAATCCGTTTTTTTCTGAAGAAATGTTTTGCTCTTCACATTTAGGACTTTGTATGTTCGCAATGCTTCATAAGATTACATGAATTTTAGCGCCGAGGAAGATTTTGGATGTTGAGAAGTGTTGTATTATAGGCATTTTGGAGTTTTTAGCATCAAAGCAAATGACATTTGTAGGCACATTTTGGAGTTTTATTTATTTGCAAAGCGCTGCTTCTATCTCTGCACTATGTTACTGGTCCTGGAGCTCACTGGCACATTTTCAGTAGTTTGTGCTCTCTCCCACCACACATGCACCATGGGTGGCAGGTTGTGCATCCATCTTTTTGTTGTGTTGCAGGATGCAATTTTTGTAGGTTTTCGGCACACACGAGAGTTTTGCTGCCATTGTTGCTGCTTCTTGCACCATAACAATCAGAGTGATGCCGCATAGCACAGCAAAGTGGGTCAATACATCCCACACATGGCATTTCTAATAGCAAATTAATTAAAGAATTGCTATTCCTGTGCACTCTTGGTGACTTGCATATGTTGGATTTTTGGATTGGTGTTAACCTACAAAACAATTGCAAATGCTCTGGTCTTTTGGACAATTTTTCTTAGAAAGTGTGCTGTATAATGTATTAAAACACATATTTATATTGTTCTCCTATTGCAGTGTGTTGCGTCCCCCTGCAGCAGCACGTTCTTGTGTATCGCACAAACGTGGTAATCTAGGCCGGCCCAGAATTTGGCGTGACTGTCATATTTTGCTGAGTTGGAGGGTTGGGGGGGGGGCTCAGCATGGCTTCCAGGGGGCCCCTAAAGTTTGTGTTACGCCACGGCTGACATTGTTATTATCTGAATTGTTCTGTGAATGTCAGTTGGAAGATGGGTTGATAGAGAGTGTGTGTAGGTGCACATTCTCAGAATCCTTTGGCAGAGGTTGCCGCAGCACTGTCCACGTATGGGAGAGCAGCTTAGCCGATGTTCGCGGGGAGCCCTGTAAAACGCTGAAGGTGGTGACACTGCTGCTGCATTTCATAAAATGAAAGGAAGCACAAAAAGATAAGGAGAGTGAAGGGAGGTGAGAGAAAATTGAGTAGTTTGTTTGCAGCGTTTGGAGGCACCATGATGGAGAGGCATTAAGAGACCCAGAGCAGGGAATTGCTACAGCTTATGCAGGAGTTCTGGTGCAACAAATGATCAGTCATGTGGGGAGAGATTCCACTGTTCCAAAGGAAGGTGGAGCTGGTCAGAGAACAAGGGGGCTATATCCCCAGAGGTACTGTACTGGAACTGGCAGGAGGAGCAGTTGGTGCAAGCAAACTTTGTTTTTGTGAGGATCTTTCGCCAATTTATGAAGATTTCCATTTCCAGAGAGAGGCTTAAGAACTTCATAGCATTATGTTTTATTTTTGTTCGGTTCGTACTTGGGTAGTTGTTTTAACCCACATGAAAATTTTGGAGTAGTTGTGGTGTGAGGCCTGGCTAATTTCTGCTACTGTTGGTGATCTTTTGAAAACAGTCAGAAATTAATGTCTGTGAAGTTGCAGTTTAGTGTGACCCTGGAAGTCGTGGCCTGCGTGTAGAGAGTTTAACATGCAATTTTTATTTAGTGCTGTTAACGATTTTGATTCACAGGTTGGGCATTTTTGACTATTAGTAAGGATATTTGCCAGATAATAAGAGTAGCTATTGTGTATTTAGTGAATTTTATTTCATTGACTATCTTTCTTTTACAGGTTGGACTTTTTAGTTTAAAGCTAGTTAGGACATGGACCTCCTAAGGTAGCAGGGTAATGTGCAAGTTATTGTGCATGTTCAACAGCGAGGGAGGTTTCTCTGAATGTGTTTAGTGAACTGTGATAACTGTCTTAAATCATTTGTTCTGCAGTTTCTGGTGCCAGTGTCATGGTGAGCTGTGTTTGTGCTTGTTTTTTTTTTTTGTTTTGTTATTGGAGTTTCTGATATTGTGGAATGTGGTTTTTCAGCACAGGCGTCTTGTGGGGTACTTGGAGTACCCTGCTATGCTGGTAATGGTGCACATGTTGTGGTGGGCAGCCAGTGAGTTGCAGTTGGAATGGTTAACATTGTGTTTTGGGCAGTGCTTTGTTTATGGTATAACAAGTGTGTGGTATACTTTGTGTTGGGATATCCACTCCCCGTGTGTGTGTTGGGAGATCCGCTATCCATGCCCTTTTGGGTACAGTGGTATGTTGTAGTGTAGAGGTATTTGGGAGATCAGTTCTCTTTGCTTTCAGGGGCACATTTTGCAAGCTAGCCTGAAGTTGTTTGAAAGTGTGGTTGTGGTATCCTTTGTGCAGTACTTGGTGTGTATACCCTTGGTGGTAGAGGAAAGGAAGTGGTATTTTATGTGGAGTTGTCCCATTAGATGAGGACGGTTTCAGGTTCATGTGGGTGTGTTGTTGGAAGGATTTGTTTGGGAAGTTGAGGGATGTACATGTGTTGGGTTTGCGGGTGTATGTTTGTCTATTGATTCTTGGGTGTGTCTTGTGTTGTTTAAGGAGAAGGATATGTTGTGTATTGTCTTTCCATGCACCCTGCCCTGTATACATGGAATGCTGTGACTGACTCACATGGAATGCTGTGTGTGAGAACGTTATGTTCTGAATGATTCTGTGAATGTCAATTGAGAAGATGGGTTGACTAAGAGAGGATACAGGTGGATGTGTGTCCATGTAAATTACCTGAGATGTCCGAAATGTAATGCTGTACCCAGAGCTGGAACTCAGTAAAGATGTTTCCTGTTTCTACACTGGTGTCAGTGTCCTGCTTGCCCAAGAACCCAACTTAACACTCACCTTCAAAGTTCACCATGCAAACCTACCCTTGACTGCGGTCATTACATATTGTTTTACTTTTGCCGGTTGAACTATATGATGTTCTCTTGGAGAATGTCTGGGCTAACAGCCTGTTACAGGAGAATTCTCAAAGATATGTTTCTCAAGGTAGCTCCCATGATGAGGTTATATATTCTGTTAATAATGTGCATTGTTTGTAGGAGGGCATGTGGCCCTTAATCAATTCTGAGGAACACATGGTGAAAGGTGATTAAATAAGTCACTTCAGTTAATTTAGGGTGGTTAACCTGTGGCGGATTCAAATAGTCCTAATTCACTGGACTGCATGACTGACCTTTTAAACGAGGAACCGGTTGTTGTGCAAGCCCGGAAAGCGGAGAGAATCCTGATTTGAAAAGAGGAGTGTTTCTCAAGTTTGAGGATCAAAGGAAAAGGGGGCGGAAGTTATTATCAGTGATTCAAATAAAGTTTTTCGTATCGTCAGTGAGAATTCTCATTTTGATCTTAGTCATCATATGTTAGAGGATGAGATCTCATGGTGCAAAAGCCAAAACAAGTTAAACATTTTCACAAACAGCGGTTAATGCTTCTACTATTAGGCACTTCAAGAAACCCCATCCCCTTGACAGAAATAAATCACAGGGACCTAAGGATTCATTAAATAAGTGGATGAAATTTGAGACGGTGAATCATGTTTCTCCTCTGGCAGTTAACACTATAAGAGGCCAACCAGGATAAAATAAATAGTGTGAATTTAAATCTGTCATGAAATTTGGAGTAGTCCTCTATTGGCCTGGCTTATAAAACTACAGATTCCTCAAAGGTCTTCGACATGAGTGACTCTCACTCGCTTACTAGCCAGCGGTGGGCCACCTTTTCCGCCTTCTCTACTAAACACAATGTGAATGGTTAAGACAACTTTCCAGTTGGTACTCCTACTCTGAGTGACATTTGGTCCACAGATTATCCACACATTTTCTTTTCCAAATTCGTTCACTTACATTGATTTCTGTCAAGGACATAAACTAAATTGAATTAACACATTTTGCATATTTCCAACTAAATTCAGCTGCTATTTTACGTTGTTAATTTCCGAGGGAGGCTTGTTACAAACACAGGGTTTAGGCATTGGTATTCGTAAGGCTTGTTAGAAAAAGAGTTTAATTGAAACATGTGACAAACACTAATCCTAAAATTCACCTGAAGGTGCTTTTAAAAGTCAGTAGAAGCAAGAGTTTTATAATCCAATGTAAGGTCATTAATTTAACTCACAGACTTGTGCATGTCTCGATTTGGTTGACCACAAGACCCTCTGCCACCACCTTTCAACAGCCGGCAACTTCTCTCCTAATGCCACTGTATGGATTGCATCCTTTCTTAGTGGGAGAGCAATGAAAGTCTTTTCAGACCAAGCCAGCGCACACCCACATCTAATCAAGTGTGAGGTTCCTCAAGGGTCCTGCATCTCACCCACTTTGTACAACCTCTTCACGAGATCGTTATTCAAACACCTCCATCTGATGGGTATCTTATACACCAACTATGCCGATGATACTCAGGTTCTCATTCCCTTGTCAGGTGACTACGAAGCAGACCAAAAAACCCTCAAGTCTATTTACACCACTATCCAGACCTGGATGGCCAAAAACTGGCTCTGCCTCAACAGCGAAAAGACCAAACTTCTTATTGTTGGCTCTCCACCCACAATCAAAAAAACGGGTCCCCAATACAAATCCTTCCTCATATATAGCTCTTGTATTCCCATATCCCAGTCAGTCAAAACACTGGGAGTTTACCTGGATTATTACCTCACCATGACAAGACAGGTGAATGCTATTTCATCAGCCACAGCCTACCACTCAAAACCTATCACTGCTGCCAGGCCATTCCTAACGCAACAACACGCCCTCACCATTGCTCGAGCAATCATAGGGTCTCGCCTAGACCACAGCAACTCACTCCCACTAGGCACCTCAGCAAAAAACATTAAGAATCTCCAAACAGTGCAGAACAATGCCCTCAGAGCTGCCACAGGGATCTCCAAAAGAGACCACATCTCGGCCACCAGAAAATCCGTCCATTGGCTGCCCGTTAAAGAACGCATCCTCTTCAAGGCCCTTGCATTGACCCACAAGTGTCGCCACGACAGAGCACCTCGCTACCTCGCGCAAAGATTCCCTGCGCCCACGTCGAGCAACCCGACGAGATCTAACCAAACCAACCATCTCGAAATTCCCAAAAGCCTCGAGATTAGAGCAGGTGGCTCTAGCTTCCCAGTTCTAGTGGCGACTAATTGGAATCTGCTTCCTCCCTCCATCCGAGGCATCAAATCCCACATGGCTTTCAGTAAAAAACATTAAAAACTCTGCTGTTCGTATAGCCATCTGTTCATCACGCCAACATGCAAGCTCATAACCATTTTTTACTCTGCCTGTTAAAATGTGTAACTCATGAGCTGTGTATCATTGCCTGTAACAATGTAGATCCTACGATCCTATGTTTCTACCCTCACCCTTGTAACTAAGTCACATTCTTACAACAGCGCCGCAATGCCTCTGGGCTGCCAGGCGCTCTACAAATATAAATAAATAAAAATAAAAATGTTTTCCACAATACTCTGATGGGTCTTGGCTACGTTCTGCCTTACAAGTTTCTTTAAAAAAAAGTTGCTAATGATTATGGTCGAGCTTTTAAAGTACTTTGCTATAACTCCAGGGGTCATATCAGTTTTCCTAATAGTAAAGTGTCAGATATTATTTGAGAACATGACCTTATTTTTATACAAGAGGCCTGCCTTTTGGAATGCCCTCAGTTTGAAGGTGTCTCTTTCATTTTCAATAAGGCTACAGAAGGGTTAAATAGCCATCCTTCTGTAGGCATCAGAACCTTCTCAGAAGCACATTACTAGTTATTACAAGGCCTATTCCAATATTGTTGCCTGACTTGCTGGCAAATTAAATGCAATGGTCTGCTTCAACATACAAGGAACACTAATATTTGTGGTTTATAGTTATGTAATTTTATGTTAGTATTTATTGAGTGTGCGGTCTTGGCGCTGTAAGTAGGAGGAGCAGCTAGATCGGCACTGAGTTTATCTAAAATAAGTACGTTTTAACAGCCTTTCTAAAGCCTAGATAGTTAAATGTTTTCTTTATGGGTCACGGGAGGTTATTCCAGAGAGCCGCTGCCGCTATGGAAAAGGCCCGACCGCCAACCCGGGCCCATTTATACCTCGGTACCACTAAATAATCAGCCGAGGCCGATCGAAGATTACGGCTTGGAAGGTACCGGGTAAATTTAGCTTGAAGGTATTCAGTCTACCTCTGAGTGTATGCTTGCCTGAAGATCTGGCTTATGTAACTGAGATTTTTAATGTCTGGTTTGGAAATGGATGGAATGCTAACTTTATCATGCTGATTGACTTTAATGGTGCTTTCCGTGATCTGATTGATAGATCTCATTTGACCCATTCAACAAGAAAAGTGACTCAATTCAACAAACAGGGGACTCTTTGCTAAATTCTCCTACCTGCTTGGGGCTTAGCTCTGCTGAATAGACAGACACCGGGTAACATCCCACGTCCCCAACTTGGTCCAATGACAAATCATATTGCTTTTCAGATTATATTTGTGTTTCAGTGTCTCTTATGCATTTATTTCAACACATTATGAACAGAGCTACAATATCACATATATCATTTAATATTATATTTGTTGTTGAATAGTATTGATTGCCATTTGCAGGCTTCCTCAAGTGCCCTTAAAATCTTTTAAGATGGCCTAAGGTAAATATAACTGTGTTTGAGGAAAGTACCGCTTACAATATTAAGATATGCAACAGTTTTCTATATCATGCTCGTAGTTGACCTGTTTCTCATAGGCAACGTATCTTTTCAACCAAGGTTATTCTTCATATTGCCTATAACGCACCAGTAAAAGTCCTTAAGACCTGACACTTCTCTGCGTGATTTAGATATGAACTGCAGCAACTACTTACAAGTGATAACTTGAACTGGGTTGAATATAAAAGAGGTAAAACAAAAATAACACCAATATAAAAAAAACTCTTACCTCATAACAAATGTGCCACAACCACCAGGTGACAAAATACGCTCCCAATAGAGATTTGTCTGAGTTCTGGGCATTGGTGTCAGAGAATTTTAAAGATCAAAGTTCATTCAGATAAAATCTTGCTTCAGAATGAGTCTAGCCTGTGTATTTGTATGACCTGCACAGATCTGATGGGCTAGTCAAACCATGTCACAGCATTGACAGTCACCCTAGACTTTCACTTGTCTCTTACAAAATACGTTTTCATTAAATTAGAGATAATGAATATCATGAAGATAAAATGCTCACTATAATCTTTCCCTGATGGCCTTCCAAATATAGTATTGAAAGCATTACCAGAGCTTTGGAATTGAGCATTACAAGCATTGTTTACTAACATACTCTTTAGGAGGGGTAGTGGGTCTTGGCCAAGTAATTATCAACCTTTGTCCTGCTTGAGACCACCAGAAAAATATTTAGTTCCTTATTTTCTTCAAAAAGAGTTATACAAATCTATAAAAGAGAATAACATCTTGCCAATACATCAGATTGGACGCCACCCAGGCATGAACACCACAATGCAGGGCTTGCTATTGAGTGTGAGGAAATAGGAAGCCTTACCAAAAAAGACATGTCTATCTATGTTGCCTCACTTCGTTATAGTTTTGCTTTTGACAAGGTTGACGATAACTGATTTTGGTACAAACTCTCGCTCTTGGGGATCCCTAAAATTCTACTAAGTATAGTTAGGCTAATGTAGACTAACCCACTATCTGAATAAGATTGAATGCTGATGGTGACATAATATCAGTGAAGGTTCTAAAGCAAGGGTGAGTTTTGCTCCGCACTATTTAATTTGTATCTGGCGGCTTTTGATTTTTCTATGCAGAAAACTCACAACTTCCCAGTCCACATCAGCCCTTATGGGCAGTTATGAGTCACTGTGATGAATCTCTTTCCGGGCGAACTAGTGGTCCATTGAGGAATATCGGTTTATAAAACATCAACCAGACACACACCTCAAGCACGCCAAAATGGATCTGAACAGATTGGAAACACAAGTCAATTATAAACCTCCTTGTACAATTTTGGTAACGTGGACAGAACGACAGGCTTATCTCTGCAAGGTCGTGGATCGATGGTAAATTACAGCACAGCAAAAATACAATCATTACCCAATGATAAAAGGGACTGTCCAGTCAAGGTTGTATACACATATCTACTTTATTATTATTATCACAACAGACAGTTCTAGAACACTACAAAATACAAACCACGCTGTAAATGAATAGAGAGGATAGACAGTTACAAGAAGGAAAGGGATGCAATCTGGATACTGACAGGAGTTTAGTTGGCAAACTAAAATATTCACAATGTTAAAGGATACTTGGACTCAGCACAAAAGGAGCAATTGGTTGTAAAATGGCATTGGGGGCCTTCAGAGAAGGATCAGGGGGACAGAACCACAATGTAATTTGTGTTTGTAGAAGTTATTTGTGCTCAACAGTGTCAAGTCAGTTTGAGGGCGCTTTGCAGCTTCTTGGACAGAGTTCAAGATGGGAGACAACTGTGGGTATCAGGTGGCAGGCATCTCGGCAAGCGAGGCTGGACAGAAAGCTGCAGGCTGGCCTACACAACAGCTTGGGGTTAGGAATTGTTGTCTCAGTGCTGGTTGGCGGTTCTGAAGCACTGGTCGAAGGGCCTCGGACAGCTTGAGTGACTCCGGAGTGACAACAGACAGCAGTGCAGCCGTTTGCAGTTCCAGGAGCTCGACTGCCTCCAAAATGGCCTCAAAAGTGGATGCTTGTTGATGCTTGTAGGGCACTCCTCCTAGCTTCTTCCCTGGGCTTGTGTCATCATTTAAGGTGGATGGCCCAAAGCTGAGGAGAGTGTTGCAAGCAACATCCTTGTCCAAGGTTTGGTTTAGAGTCTCTCTGGCACTTAACCAACTAGGATGCATATCAAAAAGGTGTTGGGTTTCCTGTCCACTTTGTCAGCCCTGCGACCAGACCTCTCCCAAGCCTGCTTCAATTAACTCTCATCAGTATGCGCTGCCACCAGCAAACTGACAATAGGCAGGGTAGATCCACGGACACTTTCTTATTTAATTAGGCTGGCCATGGCCGGATGAAGGTTTTGCCCTTCGCCTTTTGAGATGCCATCATGTGCTCCTGGGTGTTATATTCCAACTAAGTGTGACAGGGATGACTGCGCCTTTAGGCTGTGTCCCCCCAGAGTACACAGGTCTATGGTTTGTCGTACAGTGAGCATAGGAAAATGTGTGCGGATTAGCTTCACACATTTTCTGAGGCTGATCTCCCATCATTCATTTTCTTAAAAAAATATCAAAAAAACCCAGAAGAGTGCACACTCACTGTGTGGATGGTCGAATTCCTCACAGTCACCTAAGTGAACAATCGTATTATCATGGCTCAAACTTAAATTAGCCTTCATGGATGTTTGGATGAGGTTTGGAACTATTCATTAGCCAGCGGCTTGTTCATGAACTCTTCTAAATCTTTAATAATGCAATTTGTGAGATGTTCATTTAACACCAAGACTTTTAAACAGTATATACATTCTTCTCTTTTTAAAGAAGCCATTTGCTTGTGTCTTAACATCAGCCATTCTTTGTCTCTTACGGCATAGTGTTGAAACACATTCTTTTATGGCATAGTGTTGGTACTAGGGTTATCCTAAAAAAGGTTGACTGTGTGATTGTCTTGATCTGGCATGCATGTGTTTTTGTGACTTTCTGCATGGGTTTTTGTCAGTGTTTGCCTGTCCAGGCTATTAGGGACGGATTGGACGTTCCATCCTTGTTTCCATCGGTCTTCCTAAGAAGGATAAAATATCTTTCCAATTTACAGGCAGATCATTATTGCTTACTGGACCAATTTAGAGGTCCCTGTTGTATGGGAAACAGTTCTTTGATGGTTGACTTTATGAAAAGATTGTCGTTCTTAGATGGCACTTTTTGGTTTTAGATATAAAGATTTGAATGACTTCTACTATACAGCTCCAACACCGAAAGCGATACGTTTTGATTAGGTCAGTATGCATCCATAGTTTGAAGGGAAACACTCGCTTGCAGAATTTAGAAACTTTTCACGAAGTTTACATAATGAAATCATATTAAAGACATGTCCGAATAGACCTAGCTGAGGAGCTTACATGATGCTCAGTTTTACTCTGATGTCGACCAATTAAACGTTTCGAGTATATTTTGTGGAGGTCTCCGTGATTTGAGATAATTACATTTTGGTCGTTTTGTCCTCGGGAGGACAGCTCAGGGGCAACCTGCTCGCCTTGGAAGCAAGATGACACTGGTCCGCGCTTAGATTAAGCACTTTATAAATAATCTATCATATCATATAACAATCCAGTATTTGTTGGAGACCAATGATTTTCCAAAGAGATTTATGTTAGGCAAACACATCCCACTTATTTTAGCAGTATGCATGCACGTTTTGTGCTGATGTTTTTAATGTGTAAATGTTGAAACATGTATTCTTGATTTTTTTTGTCCCTCTTGTGCTGGTGATATTTGTGAAAGATTTGATATAAACGTAGCAGAGTAAAAACAAATCCCCACACTAAGCAAAACTGTGAAACTAGCCTACACATAACAAAGACAAAGCCACATTGTACATATTGTTTCATGCTTCCATGGCAACATTGATTTTTCCCAGAGCACACTAGGCCTGTGCTGCTGGCCTGACTGTGGCACCTGATGGCAACATGCTGGACTGACTTAGATACAGATACGCTACCACGCTCTTACGTGAAGGCAGTCAGTGCATTTACCCATTAGAGGGTCACCGTTCACTAAAGTGGGGAGAATACAGATAAGGCGACCTTTGATGCTAACCGATTGTCTCCATGCAGCATCTATGAGAGGCACAATTGATGAGGAGCACTACAGCAACTTCCTGGCTCAGAACATTGCATCCATTTGTCCTCTGCACGTCCACGATTTACAGATGATAAGAGAAGATGAATGGCACAATCTAGTCCTGTGTTCTCTGACAATGCCTGCACAATGCTAAAAGTGCGCATGACATCTGCAAGCAGATTGCACGAAAAGGGGGACTGGGCGTACACTTCCAGGTTCAGCAGCAAGTAAACACTTTTGTCATTAATGTATTTTCATTCAAAAACAGAAATGCAGTTAACTCAGTGAAGAAGAAATAGAAGCACAAACACAAAGCACAAAAAGGGTACTACTCAAAGTTACCAACTGATATTAGAATATCTACTACACTAATTATCCAGTCGAAATAATTGGAACGTGTCTTCCCTTTGTAGATCTAGGTCTACTACCCACAGCTTTGGGCCACATGATGTAATAACTGAACCAGCAAATCAGAATGTTGAGTGCTTAACACTCACTCTAAATTAACTGTTACTGGCACGTTGATTCGGAAAAGTTTATTTTAGATAATTTTCAAATGAAGTCAGCAGTATGAGTTTGTTGCTCACACCAAATATGATCTAATAGCAATATTATCCCTCACCCTTCTTATGGGTTAACTTGAGTGTGGGCTGATAACACCTGTTAGAGCACCCTGCCAGCCTCGCCTGTAACACCACATGTTTATCATGCAAATGTAGCCTATTTTCAAATACAGGTAAATTAGATGCGAGTACCAACACTATTTGCACATACATGCAATTGGGACCCCTGCAGGTAATTGTAAACATTCACAAGTCAGAGGGTAAAGGAAAGAGTAAAGGATGGCACATTTGCGTGTACTCTTTTGTTTTACTTTCTGCAGGTGAAATGTGTTAAGGGATTCCTATGGCGCCCTGCTGGGAGTGAGCTGGTGCAAAAATGGGGGCAAATTCCATAGGGATCCATTCGTTCCGTACATGCATGAAAATGCCATGCAGGCATGAAACAAAATGCACTGACACAACAGGGGAGGTCAACATGGTGGCCATCTTATCCCCGCTGCGTGCTCTTGCTCTGCCTGGTACTAGAAATGGAGAACTAATTGGCAAATCAAGGTATACAAGCATAACACCTTGCTTTTACGCCCTGATGTATCCCACTGCCCCATTTAAAATGAACCTGTACAACATGCCAACTATAGTACTTAACAATCACTGCCCTTGTGACAAAATGGTTAATGCTCTGGAAGAGTAAAGGGATGAGTAGTGACCTACTCAGCCCTACTATTAAAAGAGCTGTGAACCCATTCATAAAGGTGGATCAAGCACTACCTTCTTTATCTCTTTTGGTAACATGTGGACAGGGCAGGCTATACACTTCAGGATGCATGTGGGGTAGTACAGAAGCAATCCAATAAACAATACTACTATAGTACCGAAACAAAACAATATCCAACCAGTGTTCTATTAAAAAAATAAAATTAAAATAACCTAGCCAAAATGCACACAATATGAAAGAATATCATCTGTTTAGGTGGCATAGTGAGGGTTTTTTCTATTTGTATTCCATAAAGTGATAAAGGTAATTTAATTTAGGAAAGGGAGGTCTGCTATTAAGGCCCTGTTTCATAAATGTTCCTTGCCAAAATTATAATGCGCATATGTGCCCTTTCTGAAAATAATCATGTGTTGTCCTCAGTAAGGCACGTTCAAATGTCACATGTTCCCGCAGGCAGAGGTGGCTTTTTAACTGTCTGAGGCTCTGATCTAAAATATAATAATTGTTTCATCTAGTCAGCCTGGTGACACATAACACTGTAAGTATAATCCATACCTAGTTGTGGCATGGTATTTGCCAGAATCATAAAACTGTACAGCCACAATAATTTGATATGAAACTAGTGTCCGTTCTTTGGCAATAGCCCGCCTTTACAGCTGATGTATTTTGATCCTCCTTTTTCAGGGTACAGGAACCCTCACAAGGAGATCTCCTTGGAGTCAGAGCTTTAAAGGCAGCACTGGCATAACAAAGCCACAGTCACACAAGGGTGCTGACTTCTGGGGTCCCTTTGAAGTCGGCAGATATGGGAAGGGGTGGTGTAGGTGTAGCCACAAGGGACAGGTGGACAGATAGAGGGATTCCACCATCATGTTCTGTTAAGGGCACCTATCACTCCCCCACCTCCATTTCCTGCAGGCAATGCACCCTGGGTGTGTTGTCAGAAGACAGAAGGCATTTTACAATAGCTTGGACTAAACCCTTTATAGCAGGTTTGCTTTGGACCAATTCACTCTTGCACTGTGCCTTTATGAGGAAATAGGCATCCCTCCCTTCCCTGATTCATCTTTGGGCCATCTAGACCAGAAGAAGGATTCACCCGATCCCTGTTCAGGGTCCAGTTTGCTCTAAGGTCTTCTGCCATAAAGGTGAGATAGAGGGCGCCCAAGGAGGAGGCAAGCTTTGACCCCTAACCATCCCCAGGCAACAATGGGGGTGAATTGCTGCGGACTAAGGCCTCTTTGCCGGTTGCACTGCAACAAGTATCCTAGCAACCCAGATGTCCAGAAGTAGCTGGAATCCCATTTTGTGATCCTGGGCCATCTTGAAGCTGGATCAGCCTCACTCGACACTCTTCAAGCCACCGATGGACTCACAGTGTTTTTTTTGTCACACTATGAAACTTTGAAGAGCTTGCTGTACTTCCAGCCACCAAGATGCTGACTGATCCATTAAAGCAGACCTACTTGTTTTGACCCAGTCACAGGCTTGATATAATGAGAGCAACCTCACTCGAATACTGACTCCTCTGTTGGGAGCCATGAACTCAACCATCTTGAAAGCTGACTCGAACCAAGAAGAGCCATCACCTCGTCACAGACTCGACTACCACTTCGAACCACTGGAAGCCATTGTTTAACAACCCTGAACGCCGTCTCAACACATCGGGAGGCTGCACCTTCAAACTGACTCAGCACCAACTGCCAGTGGGATTGCATTGCAGAAATTACTGAGGCATTGGTTCAACCACAGCTAAAGCACCTTAAAGCCCGGCTCCGAGTTGGCAAGCACCAATGAGAAAACATAAAGTTACTTGGTCCACATAGTGACTTTTAATCCCCCACCTCTGCCTTTTTCCTGCTAGAATGTATCATTGAGTATTGACACTGTTGCTTAATTGATTGCCTGATCAACCCCTCCTTATTAACTGATAGTGCCCTTTCACAAAAGTCTGCATCTGTTATGTTATGTTGTGCTATGGTTATTTGTTTAGCGCAACATACACCCAGAGGCATCTCAGCACTGAAATAACTCAGGCATATGGATGGAAAAGAGAGGCCACTGGATCTAAAACATGTATGTCTTATGAGAATGCCTGATTAACAGATGGTTGTATGTGTCAAAGAGCACGCAAGGTTGAGAATTCCAGAGTTGGGCTGCAGCTACAGAAAACATATGACCACCAATGCAGGAGTATTTGAAATGAGGAGTAGGCACCAAAAGAGTATCAACACAATGGAGAGCATGCGTGGGGATGTATGGGTGAAATTATGCCTGCAAATATTCCGCCCCAGACCTATAGAAGGCCCGATGGAAACAAACTAAAGGACACACTGAATGTGCTCTGCTACAGGTAGCCAGTACAGAGGCTGAAGTACAGGTGAAATATGCATACTTCTAGGTCTAAAAGTCACAGCGCCTGAAGCAGAATTCTGCAGCACCTCGGGGAACCGAATGAAATATGCCGGTTGTGCCAGAAAGAAGGAGTTACAATGATCCAGTAAGGACAGAACAAATGAGGAAACCACTGGTCCCTAAACTCGGTAGAAATAAAATAGAGAACGCTCTGCAAAATTATTTGCTGAAAATGACCTCTCTGTCACACTACACTAACCTGATGCTCTGCTGATAAAGATGTTAACATTGTTTAACCAAAGGACCTTCACAACCGGTATAGGGGAAGGAAATGGGCTAAGAAAGGTGGGCCAAAAGAGAGGGATCCAGAGAGCAGCAGCAGAAGACGGGCCAACCACTTACAACTCAGTTTTCTCACCCTTCCGCTTAAGTCAATTGTTGCACATTCATACCCCCATGGCCTCAAGGCATGCTCTCAGTCTAGACGCTGCCTCAGAAAGAAAGAGAAGAAGATCCAAAATTCGGATCCTCCCATCCCCTGCACACTTTCAAGTACTGTACATAACAGTCAAAATTTCATTTCAAAGTTATCCACATTTTGACCTAATAAATAGTCAATCAGGAAAGCATCCATTCAATTTTCATGACAAAGAATAAGATTTAATAACAATCAATATCAAAAAAATAGAAAAAGTTCTATTTTTTTGGCTGGCGCGTTTCGAGGTTAAGACCCCTTTTTCTTGATCCTTATGGACGGCAAAGAATATATCACATAAAAGGACATATCAGTCTTGTATACATTCCAGAGTGACTTGCTATCGAAGATGCCAATCAATTTAACAACAGTATATCTACTGATCAAACATTGATGTAATATATCATTAAGCATGTTTAACCCGACTAGTGATGGAGCCAGCTGGATGTGACCTTATTAGGTTGCTAGAGAGCATTCAGTGAACAGTCTAACAACAATACTAAGAGTAGGTCCCTGCATGTGGATTATAACCCTTATTTAATCCCATACACTGGGTGGAATTCAATAGAACAAGCCAATGTTGCTTACCGGTACTTCCTTCATGCAGTACACAAGATAAGTGGGCAGAGTTATGCCGATGGACAATTCCTGGAGATAGGGAAGAGCCAATGGACATATATCAGATGCCGGTAAAGCCTATGTTCAGTGTCAACCATATTCACAGCCACTAAAACATTACAGACCTTTATTTAGATTTGCCTCTGCATACCTGTGTTCCTTTGGCTGGAATCACTGTCTGCCAACTGAGTTCCATCCCACATGTACTTGAATACATTGCTGTATGTAGTCACCACCTATAGGCAGAAAACGCTTTATAAGTTATTGCACAGTATGTGATGTCAAACATCTATACCTCACAGGCCTATGGCCTACCAAAGATTCACAAGGACCGAATAAACCCTCCATTAAGGCCTATAGTAGCCAGAACTGATAGCATCTTCAACCCTTTGGCTATCTATGTAGACAGATTGCTACATCCCCTGATTCAAGATATACCGACATACCTTAGGGACATCACAGAGTTTCTTAACTGCCTGCAGGACATCTCAGCACTCAGTTCCGAATGCATACTATTCAGCTTAGATGTATGTTGTTTGTACATGTCAATCCCCCATGAGGAGGGATTGGAGGCAACAAAATGGCTTCTGCTAAATTTATGTGGACAAAGAGGAAATCCTCAATTTGTGCTTGATTTATTAAATCTGATTCTATTGAATAACTACTTCAGATTCCAGGGGAGATATTACATACAGGCATCCTATACATCCCTGGGGTCAGCAATGGCCCCGGTGTATGCAAATGAATTTTTGTATACATTTGAAAAGTATTATGTACTTGATCATCCTGAATGGCCACTGAACACACTGATGTGGAAGAGGTTCAGCGACGATATCTTTGGTATCTGGTGTGGACGTAAGGAAGATCTGTCAGCATTCCTTACCTCTCTGAACACAGTATGATATGATATGATATGATATGATAGTTCATTTATATAGCGCCTATACACAATGTGTTTCAAAGTGCTTCAAGGCAAGGACGGGAACATGGGAAAAAACAAGGATGTGAACTTAACTATCGTACTCAGCCTGACGACATTTCAGATAGTGCAAGTGCTAAGACATAGGTAAGGAAGGGAGGGGGCGAGTGGGAAGGAAATGGAAGCAGACAGGCGACTCCCGTACTAGGCCTGACGACATTTCTGGTAGAGCTGGAGGAAAACAAAAGGTGAGGGACCGGGGTGCAGAAAGGGAGGGGAGGAACAAAACAAGTGACCATCGTACTAGGCCTGACGTTTCAGATAGTGCTGGAGAGAGGGGGGGCAACATTAAGGGGATAGGGGAGCGACAGATGAGGTTGCTATCATAGTAGGTCCTGGGACAATTCTGATAGAGTAAGTGCATAGAAGAAAGTAAGGGGAGGAGGGGAGGAGATAGGAAAAGGGAGAGGGGAGGGGAGGAGAGAATAGAGAGTAAGCAGTCAAAAAGAGTGGAGAAGCAAGCAAGGAGAGCAAATACAATTGCAGAAGTCAGTAGTAACACATAATGTTGCAAGCCAGGATACAAGATGAAGATGGAACAGCATGATTCAGGGCCACCATGAGTACAAGATGCAAAGGAAGTCCAGTATGAGAGTTGAGAAAGGGTGACGCACCGTGAATCAATGAAGTCCATAAAAGTAAAATCCAGCATTGGCCACAAGACGGTGATGGTGAAACCAGAATTTATCAGGACAGACTCCTCTGTGCTGGAAGGGGGGGTGCACAAGGGAACAACACGGGGGGACCAGAGAGGGTGGGGATGGCCTGTTGGGACAGAGGGTGTAAACACATGTTGGTGCATGCTTACCTGCTGTCTTAGCAGGGGGTCGGACCCTGGATCCTCCTGGTCCGAATAGGTCCAAACAGCAATAGCCCTTTTCTTTGACTGCCCTTCACTTTGGACGCCTGGGCGAGAGACGCCCTTCATCTAAGAGTTAAGAACAGGAAGGAAGAGGCAGGGCTAAGAAGGCGGGTGGGGCTTAGACCAGGTGACCTAGATCCACTTACACCTGCTCCCCAGATGCAAAGGAAAAGAGGCTGGAGGGCTCCTTAAGTAGGGAAAAGAGCGGCAAGCAGGAAGGAACCAGGTGGGCGGGGCTTGCTAAGAGGTGAAAAGGAGTGGCAACAAGGAAGAGACCAGGTGGGTGGGTCTTAGGCCAGGTGAGCTAGATCCACTTACACCCGCTCCCCAGCTGCAAAGGAAAAGAGGCTTGAGTGCTCCTTAAGTAGGGAAAAGAGCGGCAAGCAGGAAGGCACCAGGTGGGTGGGGCTTGCTAAGAGGTGAAAAGGAGCGGCAACCAGGAAGAGACCAGGTGGGCGGTCTTGGGCCAGGTGACCTAGATCCACTTACACCTGCTCCCCAACTGCAAAGGAAAAGAGGCTGGAGTGCTCCTTAAGTAGGGAAAAGAGCAGCAAGCAGGAAGGCACCAGGTGGGCGGGGCTTGCTAAGTGGTGAAAAGGATCGGCAAGCAGGAAGGCACAAGGTGGGCGGGGCTTAGGCCAGGTGAACTAGATCCACTTACACCTGCTCCCCAGCTGTAAAGGAAAAGAGGCTGAAGGGCTCCTTAAGTAGGGAAAAGAGCAGCAAGCAGGAAGGCACCAGGTGGGCTGGGGTTGCTAAGTGGTGAAAAGGAGCGGCAAGCAGGAAGGCACCAGGTGGGTGGGGTTTAGGCCACTACAGAATCAAGTTCACTCTCGAAATTGGGTCACCATCACTCCACTTTTTGGATGTGAGTCTAGAGATTAAAGATGGAAATATTTTGACGACAGTTTACCATAAACCCACCAATGCAAATAATTTGCTTCATTATACAAGCTTCCATCCCAGAGCAATGCCGAAAAGCTTGCCCTACGGTCAAATTCTCAGGCTAAAAAGATTGCTATCAGACCCAATGGGTCTAGATACCGAATGTTCAGCATTGGTGGATACATTTAATAAAAGAGGAAACCCCAAGGGAGTTCTAAATGAAGCAAAGTCAAGATCTACGGGAATGTCGAAAAATCAATTGTTGATGCCTATAAACCAAACTAAAGAGGTACCATTATTGTTTATCTCTAAATTCTCGAGACAGAGCTTCCACATTAGTAAGATCATCAAAAACATTGGAGTAGTCTTCATAATAACCCCATGATACACAAATTGTTCTCAAAAGCCCCATGATAGCCTTTAAATGACGGAGGAACTTGAGAGATAAATTGATAAGGGCTGAAAGAAAAAACCTCTAGAGAAAAACAACTGCTTTTAAAAACAAAAAAAGAAGTGAACATTCCTATGTCTTTGTTGCACTCATTGCAACAACGTTGTTAAGGGTGACAAAATTCCACATCCACACACTGGAAAAAAAAAGATTAAACTGATGGATTTTGCGACCTGCCTCATCTCAGATGTGATTTACACAATAAAGTGCTCCTGTGGGAAGCTGTATATTGGACAGACGATGAGACCTGCAAAAGAGCATTGGACAGAGCATACATCGAACACAATATGTAATAATCCCAGGTCTCCAGTGGCCAGACACTTCTCTGATCAACATCACACCATAGCACAATTGAATTTCCAAATACTGGAAGTTGTCAAATGCCTGCAGAGAGAGGGTAACTATCAGCCTCTTCTTCTACAAAGGGAGATGTACTGGGTCCACCTATTGGATACTGCTCAGCCAAAGGGTTTAAATGAAGATTGTTCTTTGAACTGTTTCATATATCACTTCTAATTTGTGTGTGATGATCTTAATTGGATCCACCAATTGAGTATCCCCTTACCTACTATGTAAGATATTGACCCATCTGAGGATAATTGGGGTTCTAATGTATCAACCATAGATGTATTTACAATAGAGAATTAATGTTGAAAGGATGTGGCGATGGATTAACAACAATGGTGACAAAATAATAACTGTATAACCTGAATTATGGATGGGCAAAGAGGTATCTGTAATATCTTTAATGGATGATTGAATTTTTAAATGTAAATGTGAAGCTTGGTCCGTAGAACTAATATGGGCTACCTGTAAATATGATTGAACTACACAAATATTTCAAGAATGTGGTATGCATCCAAATAAGAGCATTCATTGAGAATGCAAACCAGTGTAAAATGAGCTATCAAAAGTAAATAGTAACTATATCCACAAGAGATGAACATTTTATGGTGGTATCTGTGTGAGAATAATGTGAGGTATTCCAACTAATTACATGCCAGCTATATTGAAGATCAACCATAGGATTAGTGCAAACAAGATGGGTTGCACTTGTTGAATTAGTTACCAGTGAGATTATGGACATGTTGCCCTGCATTTATGTACAGAACTCCATTCCAAGATGGTGTCTATGCTGTGGAATGTATCTTAGTAAGTGCTTATTCGATGTGTTAGCATGCCTGAGTCAATAAGCAATTCCAAGCCTACAGCGAGTGCTGTTGCCTTGGTGATACACGCCATTAACCACACTACATGGTGTAGCAGTGGCCGCCCGCCGGTAGGAGTAAGTAATTCGATCCTGAGTAGATAGATATTTCTAACATATGTACGAGTGCTGGTCAAGCTGCATAGTCAGGATATTCAACAGCATCTGCCGTAATCTTTTACAGTACTCATTGAAACCGGGTCATCCATGGCTGTAGATTTGAACTCTGCTGTGATTTATATCTGTTGGGGGAATGGATATTACCTATGCAGAATAGACTGGTGGGACACATAGCGATAGGGAAATCCAGCAAGGGGGTGAGTGCTGATTACTTAAATATCACTCATTACTGTCCTTTAATATTTTGCACATCCTATGTCTAACAACTGACTGCAAATAGAGTTATATCACAATTGACTGCCTGTGAGGCGTAGATGTAGGACATCACATACCCTGCAATCACTTATAAGGCGTTTTCTGCCTATAGGTGGTGACTACATACAGCAATTTATTCAAGCACGTGTGGATGAAACTCTGTTGGCAGACAGTGATTCCGCAAAGGACACCGGGTATGCAGATGCAAGTCTAAAGAAAGGTCTGTAATGGTTTACTGACTTTGAATATGGTAGACACTGAACATAGGTTTTAGCGGCAAGCATCTGATATATGTCCATGGGCTCTTCCCTATCTCCCGGAAATGTTTGTCGGCATAACCCTGCCCACTTATCTTGTGTATTGCATGAAGGAAGTACCAGTGAGCAACATTGGCTCGTTCAGTTGAATTTCACCCGGTGTATGGGATTAAATAAGGGTTATACTGCACATGCAGGGACCTAGCCTTAGTATTTTTGTTAGACTTGTAACTGAATGCTCTCTAGCAACCTAATAGGGTCACATCCAGCTGTCTCCATGACTCGTTGGGTTAAACATGCGTAATGGGATATTACTTCTATGTTGTGTCAGTAGATATACTGGTTTTAAATTGATTGGCATCTTAGATAGCAAGTCACTCTGGAATGTATAGAAGACTGAAATGCCCTTTTATGTCGTATTTTCTTTGCAATCCATAATGCTCAAGAAGAAGGGGTCTTAACCTCAAAACGCATCAGCCAAAAAACAGACCTGAGTATTGTAATTTTGATATTGATTGTTATTTAATCTTATTCTTTGTTATGAAAATTGAATACATGCTTTCCTGCTTGACTAATTATTAGGTCACTGATAACTTTGAATTGAAATTTTGAATGTTATGTACAGTACTTGAAAGTTTGCAGGGGACAGGAGGATCCGAATTTAGGATCTTCTTCTTGTCTTTGTATCTTATGGTGGTTTGTTTTGTGCCAGGGCCATAGTTTCTCCCCTGCACCTTAAGGATTCCTTAATATTGTTTAAAATCTTGAATTTTTGAGATTTTAAGAGTGGTGTGCACTAACATTGTTTGGATCAGAAAGAAAGAGGTCCAGCAGAGATAATTACAGCAATAGGCCTGGTGTCCAATCATGGGGGCACATGTAGGCTTATCTGTCACTATTGGGGCCAAAGGGTCTACTGATCAATACATTTTCTATACCGAAGGAATTACCTGGTTGTGTTCTCAATCACTAACAAGGTGCTTCATTTGGTCCATCACTGCTGCACTGTTTCAAAAAAGGTGGTGCTTTTTGGATACATGCCTTTTGACTATTGGTTGTGCATCCACATATTTGCGGATCTACTTGGAATTCAATGTGTGTGGGCACCTATGCGTAGAAAGCAATGCTGTGCTGCCCACTCACGAGCTCTTTGCGACATCCTGACCTTTTTCTACGAGGACAGAAGACACATGGCACCTGCTCGGTCATATCCCAAGGCAACAGTCTGAATGCTTCAGCACGTCTGCAAAAGCTATTGCCACCACGGTTACAAGAAGGCACTCCAGTTTGCTTAGAGTTGGTAGATGGCGAGTGGAAATACCTTTTTTCATTTGGGGTTAACTTTTCCCATGCCACCTGTTGATAGTGGCACTATGGTTAGATGTTCTTTTTACCTGCACCTACCTCAAGATGTTTTCTCACCAAGATGATTTCTTAAACAACACCCTTGCTCCTGTTTTGTATTCATGAGAAGATTATTCCCCTGGATAGCCCCACGGCAATCATAGGCACAAAAGCAATTTCAAGAACAAATATTAGGATGCTCTCAGCCAGTGTTCCCATATCCCTTGCATTAACTACGCCACAACTTCTTTAAATAATTCCAAACACGTGTGTATGTTACCGTTGCCTGCAATAGAGGCACGACCTCCTCCCCGAAGACTGAATTCAATAATGTGCAGCCAGAAACATGGTTGACCTCTTTGTATGAGGTTTCTCAGAAGATTCAGTACTTGTGAATTTTTCTATTAGAAAACACTCTTTAAGTTTGGGATTTTATAGTGGAGACCTGGCAGATGCAGTAGAGGAGTGAAGCCTGGTTCTAATCCCTTGAAGGCTGTCTTTCCCTAACGCACTTTTGCTGCCAGCTCTAACCCCATTGCCGAAGAGTCCTGTACAGTATATCCTTTCTCGTGGCTTTCCGTAGTAGCATCTGTATCACCATAGTGCTCGTGTACCACTCCACGGTGTCCTCGCCCACTGTTTATCTCTTTCCAAGGTTGATTCCATGTTTTTTATAGACGCTCACACATTCTCTGTTTCGCTGATCTGAACAGTACAATGCCAGCCTGAGCAAGTAACAACACTTGGAACAATCGTATGTATGTATGTATTGGAAAGTTTTCACTATAACACAGACCTATCTGCGTTGAGCAGCAGAACTCAGGTGCAACTGAAACATGAGAGCTCTGTTAAGGATAGATTACAGAAACCACGACGAACAGTGGCAGGAACCAAAGGGAAAACATTATTGGGAGACTAATACACTATATTTTGCACTTATCTACTTTTCATTCATATTATATTGAGAGGAAATATATATATATACGTGATCAAGCGCTCGGGGAAGCGCGAAACGCGTCGTTCAGGACACTGCCCTGGCGTCCTGCTTTGTTTTGTTGTGTGTTTTGCCCACCTTTTGTGTACCATTTATTAAACTCGTGTGTTCATTTGACTCGAGTTTATTATTTTTGTATTTTTTTTATTTTGGGACTCCTAGACCTCATGCTTGGAGTGCGTTTTTTCTCCTCCATGTTTTAACGATATATATATATATATATAATTGAGAGGCGAGGGGGAAAAAGCGATTTGCACAACATCAACTATTTTTTAGTTAGGTGCTGAAGGGGCGAATGCAAGGGAGGCCTTCAGGCCACAAAGTAAACAACTTAGTAGATTGTCAGCATTTTGCTTCCTTCACAGGACACGCAGTAGTAACCTGAACTATTTTCCGAAAATCTTAACATTGATGTCTGTAATGTGCTGCCTCATTCTCTGAACACTGATGATGGTAATACGCGTCCTCATGATATAAACATATCACTCTTAACTCAAGATTACTGTGCTATAGTTGTATTATTCTTAAAAGACTGAGGAAATTACAATTCTCGATGATTCCACTAGTCATTTGGATGGTTGACCTTCAAAGGCTGGCTAATGCAGTTGTTTTTGTCTGCTGTCTTTTTTCTCTGATTCAATGCTTCATAGTTTGGCTGATTTGTCCTTTTCTCAAATTTGAAGCATTTGTTTCAGTGTTTTTAAAGTAATAACTCAGCCCTGAAAACATGTAAAAATCCAATTGCCAAGGAGAAAATAGTTCAAAGCCAAAAAAAGACTGATAAGCCCTTGGGGATAGCTGCCATAGCTGCCATAGCTGCATGGACATTGTTTCTGAAGGGTGCAGATTACTCAAAAGGTTGTCACTGGGCAAGGGCCTGGATTAACCACTGTTCTTCCTCTCGGGTTTCCCCAAGAAATTAGCACTGAATGAAAAGGAGATAACCTGATAAATGTTCCTGGGTTTTGATCAACAGCGTGGATGAGATAACTACTGTGAACATCTCACAAATGGAGAGACCTGGAGGAGGGGACTAAGCGGACTGGGGCAGCTGGGGGACTGGGGATCTTGGTGCACAAAGGGTAAAACAATGGTCAATGAAAAACCAAGGAGAAATAACTGTAGTTAATGAAACACATTGACACCGAATCAAGGTCATGGGTGACTTACTGAGCACAAAGCAATGACTGCAGAGCCAAGGCCATGATCAGTGATATCAGGGATACTGTCCAGAACATAGATGTAGAAGAAATGACTGAGCTAATTATGACATGGCAGAATAACAGGAAGGGTACCTTATAATGATACACAACACGGTGGAATAATATCCAAAGTAAATGCAAATGATGTACTGCAAGGTAGACTAATATCAGTTTACTCTGGCATGATGAAGGTGACATTATATACACAGTTCAAGGGGGCACACTGTAAATCAGGTTGAATATTACACAGAGAGAATACATGCAGCCAGCTTAACATACGCGAAAGATATTCTGCATATGCAGGTTACTGAGGCTGTTCACATTAAACCCTGTACATTTCAACGTTAATGGGGACACTGGATCGCCCTTTCCTTTTAAAGCCACACATGATGAGTTAAGGCTTCACACACAGGGTCATCTGTAGGGCACCGTTTTCTTTCTCCATAAAGGTCACTAGGCGTCACTATATTTCATGCGACAAAACTGAGCTTCCAGATACATGTACCCAGAAGCAGCTATAATGGGAATCTAATTAACACTGTAGAATTCAACATGAGCAGGGAAAGAGTAAACCCTCGAATAAAAACCTCTTATGAATCAGTCCAACATGAATACCGATGCACAGCACCTGCAGCCTGTTCGCAATAACTTCTTTTAATTGCACTGCCATCCAGCGCCATTTGGGGATTATCCAAACCACACGTAAGGGGCCATACTGACCGAGTCAAGAGCAAATGTACTTGAACCCCCTTCGGACAGGGGTTCACTTAGGTAGAGTAGGGAAGTCTAGAGCTATGTTAGAATGGAGGCCCTTCCCACAGAGTGGAGAAGGACCTTATCGCCCCCCACCCCTCCAACCTCCAGATTGCGAGAACCTTACTTTGGCCTCTCCTCTTCGGACACTGCAGCAAACACTGTGTGGCAAAGGGCAGATATGGCAATCTCCCTTCTCCTGACAGTAACCAGGTCAGGTGTCAACCCCATCCGTATAGCTTGCCAGAGGGAAAGAGTGCCAGGGGGAAGGACTGTCTGTCAAAAGACATTAAAGTGAGGTAAATACGAGTGTCCTGGGTACCATCACAGTGTTCATGAACGTTAAAATGTGACAGAAGTATGTGTGCACATAAAATAATACACCTGTTTTCCATACACACTTTTACAAGTGACCCTCTTCCCTCAATGCTCTAGGCCAGCAACATTATCCTGACCTACATTGTATGGCCAAGCTCAGCCTGCACCAGCGGCATCATCCAATAGCATTGCCATATTGCCACCGCCAGCACCACTGCATCATGTTGGTGGTGGGTGAGTTGTTAGTGTGGTGCCATTTGGGAAGGTGAGGAGACAGAGGGCTAAGCCTAGCAGGCACATTATGTCTGCATTTCCTTTTATCTTTCAGTTGGGGGTGCCAGATCCCATGGCAGGGGAGCATGCCACGGAAAGGCATGTGCTCACGTGCTATGTTACTCTTTTATAGGTGACTGGACTGGATGACAAAAAGGGGAGACGTGGACAACTGGGAGAGTCCCAAAACACTGCTGGAGTGGTTCCACTGGTTGGTAACTGTGTGCGATATTAGGAGTATGAGAGTGGATGAACTTGGTCGTAGAGCCCAAAAACATGAGGATACAACCAAAATTAACTTTTACATTTGCTATGCACTCCACCATTATCAGAGTAAAATCCAACACTACCTATCCCTGTGACTTTCGATCCATGTGACTGTAGCTGGCTTGCACTTCAGTCTTCATGATTTAATCATCTGACTCTGTTGGTGGTCTTCCAAATGATAAAGCTAATGTTTTCTCTTGCCATAGTCTTCTGCACTGTGATGCTTTTTCATTTGATGAAAGTAAGCCCTCTCACAAGTGTGTCAGAGAGGCAGCTTCTATGGTCTGAGACAATGACCCTGCAGCACTAAATAGTGCCCCACACTGTATTTGTATTTGTATTTTAGTTAATTTATAGGGTGCTTTTGTTAAAGTGCTGAACCATTTTAACATATATGATATATGATATATGATATGGCATTTGTAACGCGCCTATACAAAAGTGTTTCAAGGCGCGACGAGGCAGGGAGGGGGGAACAAGGGGAAGACAGACAACAATCCTACTAGGCCAGGTGTCATTCAGACCGCGCAAGTGCAGGGGTAGGGGGAAGGGAAAAAGTTCAAGGGGAAGGGGGGGAGTGCAGTACAAATAAGTAGAATAGAAATAAAATAATAAATAAATAGGGCCAGCTGGTGGCAAGTGCAAGGTAAGTGCAGACAAGTGCTGGGGGGGGGGCTGTAGTAATACAGAGACAGTCCCGCAGTGCAGGGGTTGCCAGGGAGGCAGTGCAAGTGAAGAGTGACTGGGCCCAGGACCGAGGTCGGTGAGAGTGGGCCAGTTGCAGAATCAGTGCAGTTTTGGTGAAGAATTTAGCAGGGGAGAGGGAGAGAGAAAGCAGAAGTGAAGAGGAAGGTTTTGAGGTGCTTCCGGAACCGGAGATGGTTCTCCTCAAGTTTCAGGGAGGCAGGAAGGCTGTTCCAGAGGGAGGCCCCTGCCGCGGAGAGGGATCTACCCCCAGCTTGTTGCTTCGAGAAGCGGCTCACCCTAAGGGAGTTGGAGACGGATGAGCGTAGGGCTCGGGAAGGAAGATATTTAGGAAGAGAGAGTTGAAGGTATTTAGGCCCCAGGCACCAGAAGGTCCTGTGGACAATGCAGAGGGTTTTGAACTTAATCCTCGCAGCCACTGGGAGCCAGTGTAGAGATTTCAGTCCTGGAGAGATACGGTCCCTGGGCTTGAGGCCAAGGACAAGTCTTGCAGTTCTGTTCTGGATGAGTTGCAGAGGGCGAAGAGTGGAGGCAGGCAGATTAAGATAGAGGCTGTTACAGTAGTCCAGCTTCGAGAGAACCAGGGCTCGGGAGACAGTGAGCTTCTGGGGGAAGGAGAGGAAGGGAAGAATACCTCTGAGGAGGTGCAGCTGGTAATGTGACTTCTTAGAGACGTCAGATATATACAGTGGTACAATCAAATCAAATTAAGTGTACATTCCAGGAAGCAAACAGAAGTAAAGAAGAGATCAAGCTCAGTTATTAGAAAGAGCAGATAAGAGATGAGAAAAGGGATGGATAGGGAGAGGAAGAGAGTTACAGTGCTTGGAGGCAGTTAGGGCAAAGGAACGGAAATGAGAGGATGCACAGGGGGCTGGGGAACAGAAAGCAGGAACCACAATATGGGACTCGGAGCATAAGGCAATATTAGTGAGGAAAGATAGAGAGGGTTGAAACCATGGATACATATGAAATCAATAGAAAGGAAGTGAAAAAGAAGATGATATTCAAAAAGGAAGGGGAGACATAGAGAGCAGGGAAGAGGAAACGGGAGAGCGAGGAAGGAGAGAAAAAAACAGGCAAATAGATGGGTTAGCGACAGAACAGGGGGGGGCAAGTGGGAGTCAGGAAGAGCAAGTAAAAGAACAGAGCAATAATCAATGCAAGAGAAAATCAAAGAAGTGCTAAGAGGTTTGGTGGCATGAAAGGAAAGGTGAGGGTGTGCATGACAAATTTAGAATAGGTCGTAGCAGGAGGAAAAATCCTTGTCAGAAAAATGAAGGAATTAAAAAAGGGGTCGAATGTGACAACCAGGTTAAACGCTGGTGAGGAAAGGGGGAGTAAGGGGAGGAAAAGAAAGGGAGGGAGGACAAAGGGAGAGGAGTGGAGGTATCAGTGAAGAAGAGGAACTTGGCCTTAGATGGATTACAGTGGAGACAGTGAGAAAACATACACAGTTGGAAAGCAGGTGTCGTCCGCATAGAGATGAAATGACAGATTGTAAGAAGCAGTGAGAGCAGACAGGAGAAGAGTGTAGAGTGAGATTAAAAGAGGCCCAAATCAGAGCACTGTGGGACTCCGTAACCTAGAAGTTAGAGGGTCAGAGGTCCTACTAGCCCACATGACAAAGTAGGGACAGTTAGAAAGATATGAACGAAACCATTTGAGGATGGAACCAGAGAATCCCAGAGAAGTGAGAGTAGAGAGAAGAACCGTGTGGTCAACAGTATTGAAAGTTGCAGAAAGATTGTGGAGGATAAGAATAGGGAAGAGCTTAAAGTGGTGATCAGAAAAGTGGGAGTAGGAGACATGGTGAAGTGCAGTCTCGTTTGAGTGAGACAAGACATAAACCAGATTGAAGTGGGGGGTGGGTGAATGAAGATTGAGGTAGGACACCTGTGAATTAGCAGTGTGCTCAAGGAGGCAGAAGAAATATACGGCGGACATTAACAGGGACACAAGGATTAAGTGAGGGTTTTTTCATGATGGGAAGAATGAGAACAATTTTAAATGCAGCAGGAAAGAAATAGTGGGAGAGGGAAGAGTTAATAATGGAAGTCAGAAAGGAAAAGAGGTGAGGGTAAGCTTGAGGAATAAGGACAAAGGGAAGAGGATCCAGTCAGGAAGCAGTGGGAAGGGCACAAATAAGAAGTGCATAGGTGTCAAGATCAGATGGAGTGGAGAGTGATAAGAGGGAATAGTTAGGTGGAATCGGTAGTGAGGGGACATGAGCAGGGGTGGGTTGCAAGGAAGAGCGGAGAAAGACAACTTTAGTGGTAAAGTAGTTTGCAAAGTCAGAGGAAAAAAGTGGGGAGAGGAAAGAGAGCAAGGGGCGAGAATTATATGAAGGAGCTGAAAAGGGCGATGGGGTGGTGGAAGAGAAAAAAAACGTGAGTTCAGAAAAATAGCAGTAAGAAGAGCTATATCATAGGATGAATGAAAGTGCTGACAGTGAAGAGAGGTCAGAGGAATACTGGGGCGTTTGCCATCATCGTTCCGCATTACATCAGTCAGAACGGAGACTGGTGAGGGCAGGGGTGAGTCATGGCTTGGGAGGGCCTCCAAACAGTAGTGAAAGAGCGTGAATGGTGCATGCAAGCACGAGCAGACACACGAGAATAATGTAAGGAGATGACAGCTTCATCAAGAGGAAGAAAAGAGAAAGAAGAGATGGGATAAGGGAGGAAGAGGGAGAAGAAAGAAAGGTAGAAGACACAAAGGAACGAAGATTCTGACAAGAGAAGGAAGGGGATGGAATAGA
Organism: Ambystoma mexicanum; assembly: GCF_040938575.1. Lineage (NCBI taxonomy): Eukaryota > Metazoa > Chordata > Amphibia > Caudata > Ambystomatidae > Ambystoma > Ambystoma mexicanum. The sequence goes on along the minus strand of NC_090932.1, from coordinate 482,858,983 downwards.
AGGAGCTGAAGGTGAAGGAAGGAAAAAGGAAAACGAAAGTCAGAGTTCATCAGAGGAGTGAGCAGGAAAGGTAGAAATGGTCTCACACAAGGGTTGTGAAGAGATGATAAGGTCACAACATGAGCCAGCATGATGAGAGGGAGGGGAATGAGAACCGTTTTAGTGGTAAGAGTCAATGATAGCTAGGAATGGGGATTGAATGGAAGAATGTATTTATTTATCTATTTATTGCATTTTTTGGCAGCCCCCAAACCAGCAAGTATCACAGCGTTGTTAAACTTAGGAGGGAAGGATAGAGGATACAAAAAGGTACATAGGCAAGGTAGTAACAGGTTAGGGTGTGAAATTAATTATACTATACTGAGGAAAACAAAAAGAAGGTCACGGCAGACACAGAATGTGGATATTTCAAACAGAAAGCATCTGTATTTATGTATGCCAATAGTCACTAATCACTAACAAGCAATCAGCACTCTCTAGCAATGAGTGCATTAGCAAACCCAACCCTCCCAGCTGCTCTCTAGCAATGCTCTACTGAACACCATAGCACTGAGAGCTCCATCCCAGCACCCTAGCTCTCCCTCTCCCCTGAACAGAACAGCATTCTGCTGTTATACAGAATAGCATTGTAGCGATGATGCATTTTACAATGATATACATAGAAAGCATTCTGTGGCTACCAGCATTTTATGGCTGTGTGTCTTTATATTTCAATATAGCATAATCGTGTACTGTACAGGGACACAGTGACATGTTCTTCTATATTCTATTCTAAGAACAGCAAAGCATATCGTGTAACTTTCCTGTCTCTCGCATCGAGACAGTCTAACTACAGAAATCTGAAAACATAGTCAAGGCTATTTTCGCAGTGAAGGCTATATCTGACAGTTTGCCAAGAGTCACTTTATTATGAAAACATCTCTTTCACTGTGTTCAGCTACTCTTTCACGCTCAGCAAAAGCCGGATTCATGATGGACAAAACCCACAATAGCGTTTCGAAACACTACAATGTGCGTTTTACAAAATAACAAGCTAAATATATATTTCTACATGGCTCACAGCAAATGTCGATCCATGATAAAACAAAAAAAAAACTATAGTGCTAAACATAGCTTATACTAAATGAATGCATGTATGAATGGTTGAATGGATTAGCCCACACTAATTTATCGTAGAAAAATGCAGATTAACAAGAGAGAGACCCCTATTTCAGTTTATCCGTATTTGTCAAAAAGCCAGGTTTTTAGCAGTTGTCTGAAGGTGAGGTAGCTCTTGGATATGGGGAGGAAGGGCATTCTACAGGGTAGAGGTAATGACAGTAAAGCAAGTGCCTCCAGTTCTTTTCCTCGAGAATCTGGGGATGGTTAATGACAAAGTGGATGAAAAACGTAGGCAAGGGTGTTTGGTTCTTTTCGAGATGCATTGGGCGAGGAAGGAGTGTGCCATGTTGTGGATGCACCTGTGTGTTAGGGAGAAAATCTTAAATTCAATACGTGCTTTGATTGGCAACCAGTGAGTGTCACGTCTGACATGAGAGACGTGGTCCGAGCGCTAAAGGCCCCAGACAGCCGGAGGGCATTGTTTTGGATCAGCTGAAGTTTAACCAGATATTTGGAGGAGGTGCCTGCAAGGATGGCATTGCAATATTCCAATGTGCTGCCTATGATGGCCCTAGTGAGGGTGAGGCAATTGTCTGTGGAAAGGAACTTTCTGATAAGGTTGATGTCTAGTGGTGCAGGCCGCTGAGGTGGCAAGGGCCTTGACGTGTCTTTGCATAGATAATTCTTAATCTTAATGAACACCTAGGGTTTTCACATGGCTTGATATGCTTGTGGGGTTACCATCGATGCAGAAGGATTCAAAGGCGGTGTCTAGCCATTTAAGGTGGTACGGGGAGCATACTATGAGGAGTTTGGTTTTATCATCATTCAGGCAGAGATGATGTTCCGCCATCCAGGCCTGAATAATGCTGTACACCTTATTGATATTAGCGGAATCAGTGGCATGTTTACCAGTTAGTGTTATCAGAATTTGGATGTCATCAGCAAAGTTCCTATAGAGGATTCTCTGAGGTTGTCGAGGTGGTCAAACAAGGGTTTAGTGTACATGTTGTACAAGGTGGGTTAAATGCAGGAGACCTGAGGGACACCATAGGGTAGAGGTAAGGAGTTGGCATCTTCCGAGCCTATGAAGACCCCTGAGGAACATTGGTTGAGAAATGTTTTGATCCGACTGGTGACTTCTCTGGAGAAGTAACATTTGTTGGTGAGGTGTTGGCAGAGAATATCGTGGTCACCAAGATCAAAGGCTGCAGAGAGGTCAAGGAGGAGGAGGATGGCTAGTTCGCCTGCATTGCGGATGCCATCAAGATGGATTTTAAGGTCAAGGAAGGCAGCCTCTGTGATGTGCTTTGGCCTGAATCCGGATTGGTGGGTGCTCAGAAGGTTGTTGTATTCTAGTTAGGCTTGATGTTGGACGTATGTGGTACGGTCGAGGATTTTGAGTAGGTAGGGAATGGAAGTAATGGGGCGGTAGTTGCTAGGGAGGGCGGGATCAAGGGTACATTTATTGATGAGGGGAGTGACCCGGGCTCCCTTAATAGCAGCTGGGACAGAGCACGTTTGAAAGGAGCCATTGATGAAGTTGGAAATGATGGGTGCCAGCAGCTCAGCACACATTTTGATGATGTGTGTGGGGCAAAGGTCACCCTTGGAGTTACAGGGTTTAAGATGTTGGATGATGTTGAGGACATCAGATGGGGAGACAGCGGAGAAATGGAAAGGCAGAGTGATGGTGGGTGGTGGTACTTGGGAGAGGGAGGTGTCGTTGGCGGTAAGCAAAGATTTCTTGAGGATAGTTTTACTTCTTAATTTGCCATTTTGATCAGATAAGGCTGCTTGAACAGAAGTGCACCCGGCCTTGTCCTTGGGAAAGTTGGTGACAGAGGGTGCAGGGTCTTCGAATTCTTTGAAGATTTCAAAGAGCTCTTTAGTGTTTGAGCTGGCTTTGCTAATTCTAGAATTGTAGATTGACGATTTGGTGGAGATGACAACAGCTTTGTATGTTTTGGCTGCAGTGTGGAAGGCTTCTTTGTTGTCGATAGAGGGGCCTTTTCTCCAGAGTTGTTCTAAGGCCTGTTTGTGTTTATGTAGTGAGATCAGTTAGTCGGTGAACCAGTTGTGGTTGCAAGGTTTCTTTTGGATGATCGTTTTGAGGGGTGCATGACAATCGAGTGTGTGGAGTATCAGGGTGTTGTAAACTGTTAGGATGGAGTCAGAGTCATTGTGGGAAGGTTGAATGGTGAAGAAAGATGAGATAGTCTGTTTGAGCAACTCAGCTGTGAGTTTGCATGTTGTCTGGAGGTTATGGAGATGCGTGTGCTGTTGTTACAGTCCTTGGAGTTCTCCAGAGGTAGGTTGAAGAGGATCAGGGAGTGATCGCTCCAGGGAACGGGGTCAATGGCTCGGATTTAGATGGGCAGGTTAAGGTGTGTGACCCAGTCCAAAGTCTGGGCCCTTGATGTGGGTGTGTGAGCTAATGGATTGTCTAAAGTTCATGTCTTGTAGAGAGGTAGATAGGGCTGTGGCTTTGGTGCCAGCTGGATCATTAAGACCAAGGTTGAAGTCTCAGAGGAGTAGTAGTTTAGTTTAGGTTTGATGAATGGAGTAAGGAGGAGGGGGATTCTGTGTCCGGGGAGGGAGCATTGCCAGGTTGACAATAGAGGAGGATGAGGTTGATGGTGGTTTGTGGGTGAGGGTTCTAGTTTGGTGAGTAGGAGTTTGTAGCCTGACAAAGACTCTAAGAGGGAGGATCTGATGGAGATGGAGATGGAGTTGTTGGCAATGATGGCGACTCCACCCCCTGGTTGGGTCATTCTATCGGATCTCAACAAGGAGTATCCACAGGGGAGGGCTTTAGAGAGTGTGAGTCTGGCAGCTTCGGGGAGCCATGTTTCGGTGATGGCGAGTATGTCAAGTTCATGTTCAGATATTAGATCAAAGATATCTTGCACATGCACACAGAGGGAGCGTGCATTGATGATGTTGCAGGAATGTGTGTAGGGTGGTGTGGAGGGGCTTAGTGTGTGAAGGATCCTGTCGTGAGATAGAGGGTTGTGGGGGTGAGTGCTGTCTAGGGGTGATTGTGGGTGGCTTGTGCGTTCACTTAGGCATTGATATCTATTCGGCACATAGCAAGATGCTTTGGTGATAGTGGGAGTGCGTGAGCATAGGCGCTCATGTCTAGGGATGCCTAGGCATGGTATCATTGTGTGGGAGGCAGAGGGATGTGAGTTGTGAAGATTGACAGAAGTGTGAGAGGTGAGCAAGTATCAGCTTGGAGTGGTGTGGTGGCCTGTCTGGCATTCTCTGGAGCTGTGTGGGTTATATGTCAGTGTCTTGTGGCATTTACGTGATGGGGCCAGCAAAGTGCGCAGAGGTGGGAGGAAGGTGGTGCATGGGGGTGTGGGGATGATGTTGTAGGAAAATAGGATGATGGTGAGTTGCCTGGGAGCGGCAGTGTTTTGCAGGGGTGGTATGTGTCTGGGAGGTGAGTATCATTTTTATTCAGTGTATGAACAGGCGATAGTGGGTTCATTGCAGTGGATGGGCAATGCATTGCCAGAGATTGCAGTTTGTGCTGATTCATGAGCTGTGTGTATGGCAAGAGTAGTTGTGGCTAAATGATAAAGAGGTGGGGGATGCTGCCTGCTGAGCTGTGGGGCTCAGTTTTTGAAAGGGGAGGCACTGTGGGGGAGCATTGTTTGTCTGCATTGCCGGCAGACTGTGTGACAGCAGTGTAGGGCTTGAGGTTTGAGGAGGGGCATGGTGGGCCATGCACTCTTTTAGGGGAGAGGGTGGGGTTGGCAGTCGTGTAACGGCTGGTGCTGCTTGTGTTGTCCGTTTGCATGTTTTTTTAATTCCACAAAAATAGGCACGTCTTTGCTTTGCGGCATGTGTGGGTGTTGTGTGGGTGTTGATGGGGAGTGAACATGTGTGCTTGCAGGGAGTTGTGGGGATTGTGGTTCGCCAAGCTTACTATGCATGCAGCAGGAGCTGAGCATAAGTGATCCAGGAGCGTCTGGGAGTGGGCATATGGCATGCAGGCAAGTGAAAACAATGGCTTGCGCTGGCCACTCTGCTCCTTTCACTGGGGCTTTGCACCGGGGCTTTGCGGCATGTGTGAGCATTGCGTGGGTGTGGATAGGGAGTGCGCATGTGCACTCACAGGGATTTATGGGGTTTGGGGTTCCCCAAGCTCAATAAGTGTGCAGCAGGAGCTGAGCATATTAAGGGGAAATGATGAGATGGAGATTAAATTCACCAAAAAGAAAGAAGAATGAGGAGGAACGAAGGAGAACAGATAGCAGAGAGGGCATATGATCAAATAAGTGAGTAGAGGGGGCAGGGACATGGAAAGGTTTAGAGAAGGATGAAAGATGATACTCAAAGGTTTAGAGGGAAGGAAGACCAGACAGTTGTGAGGATGGGGTTAAGGAAGAGTGATAAAGAATCCCAGGGTGGTGAATGTAGGAGAAATGGGAAATAGGGGTATGCAGAGATGTAGGATTAGACATGTCTATTAGGAGTAATCCAGGATTCAGTGAAGCAGAGAACATGTAGAGTAATGCAAAAACTGGGGTCAAGAATAGAGTGGGATTTGTTACATACAAAGCAAGTATTGAGATGAATGATGTTAATAGGGGGAAATAATCATGGGAGACAGTAGTGTATGAGAGGCTATATACATTACTAGCATGCTGAGTGGTAGGAGTGGAAGAGGTGAGCGAAAAAAGGGAATAGGAGTAGGCATGCTAGTAAGAGGAGTGAGCAAGTACATGGAATGAACTTTCAATCCTACGCAGACAAAACCCAGATCTTTATCAGCATAATCAATCTTGACGATGCATTTAGCAGACTGGCTCAGTGTCTGGATGAGTTAAGCAGTTGGATGTCCAGTAATCAACTTCAATTGAATGCAGCCAAAACTGAGTTAATCTTATTTGGACCTAAACATCTTTCATCAACAGTTAATTGATTTCCCATTCCCACACTGTTGGGGAAGAAAATGAAATGTGTCTCTAGGGTTAAGATTTTAGTCTGTATTTGGCAGGATGATCTGGGCATCGAAGGCCAGGTTGGGGCAAAGGTTCAGACGGTGCACTATGTTTTGAGGTGCTTCCAAAGGTGTTACCTTACATCCCCAGGGAGGATTATACTGTGGTGGTAGGCTCCTTAGTCAATGCACACTTGGACTTTTGTAACAGCCAGCCGCTCGGCATCCCGCTTAAACAAATGCAACGTCTTCAAAAATCTAAAAGCAGCAGTAAGAATTATCTTTGGCCTAGGCAGATTCGCACATGTCTCGCCATCACGGCGTGCCTTACACTGGTTGGCAGTTGAAGACCGGATTAGATTCAAGGTGGCTTGTTTATTTTTAAGTACATCAACAGTCTTGCTCCAGTATACCTTAGGGATCTGATTCAACCATTCCAGTCTTCCAGATGCTTACGATCTAGTGACGGGCATCTTCTGGCTATCCCGCGCTCTGTATATATCTCAAGGGGAGACAGACGATTTGCTGTTTTTGAACCAAAACTATGGAATTCTCTCCCACTGGGATTGAGGACTCTTAAATCATTGCCTCAGTTTCACAGGGCACTGAAAACATTTCTGTTTAGATAGGGTCGTAGCTGTTTTCTTTCTTCTCTAAGCTGCTTCACCTTTTGGATCTAGATTATGCCACATACTAATGATTACTCTATCTGCGCCTCTATACAATTCATTCTGTCATGTGCATGTGACAAATGAAAAAATCAAATCAAATCAAAGAAAAGCACAAAAATAGCAAATGGCAATAGAACCTGAGAGGGCACATGATCAACTGCGAACAGGGACAAAACAGGCACGAGATTGAGACTCTTAAATGTGTCACCCTTTGATGTGATTCCCAGGACAGGGATGCCCTGCGGTGTGGATATTTAAGGGGAGGAGAGAGTTCCACATGACCAGTCATGCATCTTGTAGTGTTGGAACGGCAGCATCAGCACAATCACCTTGCCCAGGTAGAAGAAGACAGTGCCAAGAGGCAAGGGAGGGCCAGGTGCCGAGCACCGCACGGATAGTTGGCACCTTGGGAGGTTATCTGTGCTGCTGAAGGATGATTCCTGACATCCTGGAGGGGCAAGGTGGGTTTTCCAGATGAGCTGGCTGGAAGGCGTTCACATGACCAGTCAAACCACTTGCCACATTGGAATGGCAGTGTCAGCAAAGTCACCTTCCCCAGGAAGGGGAGCAAGCACCGGGAAGCAATGGCGGGCTAGGTGTGGGGCACTGCTCTGATGGTGGGTGCCTTGGGCGGCAACCCGTACTGCTGCAGGTGGAGCCATGACATCCTGCCCTTGGCTAGCACTGAATGCTACCCGGGGGCATCTTATGATTCCACAGCTAATTAAACAAGTACCTATGGACACACTAACCACTTGCCAAGGCACAATTGCAGTGGCCGATCATTGTTGCCGAGCTGGCATATTTCGCAAACACAGGCATCACACGTGGTCTCTAGTGGGCCTGCAAAATCCTTGTAGGGCACCCTATGCATACACAAAACCAGACTGGGGAGCAGTCTGTCCCATAGACTCACATTTTTCTACAATATAAACGTTATTTTTGCTGCTTACTTAACTAGGGCCAGAATATGAGTAGAGTGAGTGAACGCTGCTTAATGACCTAATTTACAGCGGTGGAGTCCTGCACTGGGTTGGTGCTCTCTGACCTTTGGCTTTCTTTTTTGTTGCTTTAAAGCAGGTGTGCACAAATAGTTTTGCCTGAGGGCCGAATGTACCTTACAAGCTGTCTCTATGGGGCCATATTGTTTGTGTGGGGTAGCCCGGTGCGACATGTGGTGAATATATGACGATTTATGACAATCTGAGTCATTTTAATTAAGCACGTGAGGGATAAAACAGACATTTTGAGGTGTACTTCTTGTGTTTATTGCTATTTGTGCTTTGAATTCTGCAGTACTCATTATTACCAAGCAAGAAGAAAATCCGATTTGCCCCTGGGCTGCAACATGTTATCAATAGTGTGAGAACAAAATTATCCCACATCCCCAGCAGAAATAATCTAGCAGAACTAGGTTTCCTAAAGGTGAAAACGAGATGTGCAGATGTGGCTGACAAGTGATCTACCCACATTAATGACTACATGAGGATGCTTTGCCTCTGGATCTTAGAAGAGAATGTGGCCTCCAACCCTTTGTACTTTACAAAATTGCAATGGGGTAGACTAGGAGGCGCAGGGCATCATAGGAGACCATGGGCCTCATTACGAGTCACCCGGTATGGAAATAACGGTGGCGGTAAATCCGCCACCACCATTGTTTCCATACCGGGTGATCTCGAGTCCTGCAGGGGGAGGTGTCATTCCCAGCAGGTCATACAAAGGTGGTTTGTACAGGCCATGGAAAGAAAATATAACCAATAGTTTGTTTTACATACTGCTTATTACCATGCTTTACAGCGCTAGTGTTGGTACAATTGTGTCCTAAATTAGAGGAGTGTAAATATTTCCTCTAAGTATATTAGTGTGATGGTGTGTAGCAAGGGAGCCCATACCAATCAAGAGGTGTTGGGGGAATTCCTGCATACCTCCCCAAGAACATTTTTAAAATACAAGCATACACACAGACACACGGATGTTTAAATTAGAGTACCTTCTGCCCTGGTAGTCTAATTTAAACATGCTAATTATCATGCTAATTTAACATGCTGTTAATTTAAGCAGGTCTTGATGTTTCCTCCCAGTGCTACAGCTCCCGTGTAGCACAAACAGGAAACAAAGAACGCTTCCTGGTTTGTGCACATGTGCACAAGAGCTGGAATCCTGATGACGAAGAGCCCATGGTTGGGGATGCAAAACACCCCCGGCTTTACATGGTTCATTGGACAAAATCTAATGAGCTGCAAGACTTATCCTGGGCCTCATTTTGTGTAGGGACCACATCTCTCCAGCCCTAACATCTCTCCACTGGCTCTCGGTTGCTGCGAGGATCTAAGTCAAATCCCTTTGCATGATCCATAAGTCTGTCTGGGACCAGGGACCATGCAATCTACAACTGGTTCTCACCAACTACTCTCCCTCCAGATCTCTGTGCTCCTCTGGTGCCAACTCTCTGTGTGTCAAGCGCTTCTCTAAAAAGCGAGCTGGTGGTCGATCTATTTCCTCGGCTGGCTCCCTACTCTGGAACAGCCTCCCCCTTCCTCTCCGTCTTGAGCCGGATCTCCTCAAATTCCGGAATCTCCTTAAGACTTTCCTTTTCACCTCCTCATTCACCCTCTCCCTCCCCCGCAGTCAAGGAGATTGGTGACCAGGGCCCTTATGTGTCCTTCTGCGTCCTGGCCCTCCCCCAATCGCCTTTAGCCTCTGCCCACTCCAAGCACCTGCCTTTGGGCGCCCAGTGGCCTGTGTTGTCTCACAGGCATGCACTTATTGTAATGGCTGTTGACCACTCTGACCAAGTGGTCTCTGCCACGCACTTAACAGCTGGTTGCAACTCACTTCCTAGCACTTCACTACGTGGAACTTTTAGCATTTACCCCCCTCCCTCGTCCCTTCTCTCTTTTGGTACTTGCATGTTCTGAATGCTCACAATGCCTAGAAGGACTGTCTCTCTCTATCCCTTCATTGTCATTACATCTGCCTTGCGTTCCCATTTTCCCTCCCCTTTGCCCTGTGGGTGCTTTGAAGCACAATTTACTTGATGTATAAGCAGGGGTGGACGTTCCTATAGGGAACTCTGGAGATTTCCCGGTAGGCCTCTACACCCTGGGCCTCTTTTGTGTGGTATTTCCACATTTTCTCATAGGAAAAGGATAGACTTGTTGAAAATGTGTAATATAGGGCCACTTTGAAAATGATTTCCATGGCCTCTTTTGGTCCCCAGTCCACCCCTGTGTATAAGCACCTTACAAATTCACAATAAATACATACATAAATGTGCAGGACTGAGGAATATAACTGTCAAATGGAAACTGCGTCTCCCTTTCACAGTTCAAGCCAGCCGAGGAGCAATTCCTCAGCCGCATAAAGCAGCTAAGTGAGTGCTCAGTGTTTACAATGGGCTGGCTCCTCCATTATGGGTGAGGGTATCTGTAGGTTGGCACAACGTGGCCCATTATGGAGAAGCGCCACTGGTGCACCGTCAAAGAATGTATCCACAGGGTAAGTGTGGCTGGAAATAAAATGCTGTTAACATTGAAGTAATGTACATGCACTGCTCCATTGGTAATACAGAGATGTTGAACATGTTAATAGACTCATAGACATGTGCTACAGAAGAAAGCTGCCAGGGTAGCTCGGCAGGTTGAGTGACTGTTGCTAAGATGTTTTATATTTAAAGCAGACTTTCTGCAATTCCTTATACAAACAAATGCTATAAAATGTGTTCAGCCAAGGGGATGTGTTGGGCTGATAGTCTCCTTATATTCAGGGTGAGGGTGGGGGAATTTCTGCCCACATAGTGAAAATCTAAAGTTGGCACATATGATAACTGCTGTCAGTGCAATAGAAGGATTTATTTGAGATTAAGCAGCCTGACAAGCATATAACTGCTTTAAAAATATATCCTGAGAAAAAGCACAAAGGAAGGGACACAAAAATCACTGGGTATTTGTATGGTAGTCCGACAAAAAAATAAACACATTTCAAAGAAAACTGATGAACATAGGTTCAAGAAGCTTGTTTCAGTTTGGAAATGTCTTTTGTTTTGTTTCTAGACCAATGTAAGCTGCACATTGGGAAAACAAAAGTGTGCCAACCATGTAGGTAGCCTGCTTTTATCAGTGATGGCCCCCAGCGATATTCATTGCCAATTGCTTCACGTGGTGTCAGGCCAGTTCAAAGAACACAGGCTGTTAAAATAGAGCCTGCTAACGTGTGAATGATGGCTGGGCGAAGGGACACCTTTAAGGCCCCTACAAGAGTTCTTTGCCAGAGGTGTGTGGGGCAAGGCATCAATTAGTGGTGCAATTATCCCCTTCTAGGGACACCTATGCCAGCATTGTCTCGGGCTTCACAGACCTTCATAATGAAGTGCAGCCCCCTTTGGTTTCTGTTGCTTGAAGTGGGTCGAACTTCATAATGAATGGCCTGTCCTGTCCTTATGGGGCCGCAAAGCACAATGCTGCGGGCCACACATGGCTCGTGTGCCGTATGTTGTGCAGCCCACCTTTAAAGGTTCTCTTTAGTGCATTTTAGAAGATGACTAACACATGTCCTTGCAAACAACCACCCGCTGTATTTTCTTCAACCTTAAGTGCATGTTGGTTAAAAGTTCCCACCATGATTTTAAATTTCAATTTTGTTTGCCAGGATGCACTCCATATTCGTCTTTGTTACGACAATGTGTGGATCCTGTCATAAGGTTGGAGGAATTTCCTGGGTAGTTGCACTGCTTTTGTATTGCTAGGCATGTTATGCACATTCATTATGTTAGATAGGTATAATTCCAATAGCCATACCAGTAGCAACACCTTGTTAAGTGACATGGTAGGCGGTAGGGGTTTACCGGTACCGGTAAGGGCACCGATACCGGTAAACCCCTACCGCCTTCCTACAAGTTCCCTTTGCGGGACCCGACTTTAACGGCTGGTTTTACGTACCGCAATTTGTGGTACCGTAATTAGCACCTTCCCCATTCCCATTATGCCCTATGGTGGCAAAAATGGGAATGGGGAAGAGCCTTGGTGAATGGGAAAATACCGCCCCCTCTCACCTTGGAGTAGGGCAGTAATTCCGCCATCCACCAAGGCAGACACGGTAAAATACCGGCGGCAACCATGGCGCTAATAGCGCCATGGTTACCGCCTACCATGTAATGAGGCCCATTGTCCAAAATGTGCCATTGTTACTTGTTAAGAAGGCATATCCAGTTGCCAACTCTGACTAGAGAAGTAATCGGTCTCTGTCCTGCACTGTTCTCTCAGACCCTCCATCGCCCCATTACAGTTTTCATCTGGTTGAATGAGCGGCTGTGGCAGGGCTGCAGCATTTGTAATACTTTGGGTAGTATAGGAGTGGGTATGGTGGGTTCAGATTGTCTGGGGTGCAGACCTTCTGTGCCACACGTACCCTCTCATGAAGGGGTTGGGTTTTATGTGTGAATGTGATTGCCCCAAGATGAAGGACATGGTCAGAGCACTGCATGTCTATGGTTTGCCCTAACCTTAGGACAGCTACAACATTACACCCATTATCAGCTGCCACAAAGACCAGTTGTATGAGCCAGCATGGTACAACCCTCTTTACTTTCTCACAAAGATAAACTGTTGTCAATCTGGTCCATACACAAGGTCCATACAGAAGGTCCATACACAAGGTCGCCTGCTGGTGAAGGACATTCTGCAGCAGCTGCCCTACACTCCTTCCATAATATGGTCACACAGGCTTGGTACTCAAATCTGCATGAAATACTGCAGACCTGAGGTTTCTGGGCAGGTATCAATAAGGTCAAGCACTTTCTTTAGCTGTATTTCTGGACCAAGCTGTAGAGAAATAAAGCAGCAGACAATATATTGTCAAGGCTGTGATTGAACAGATAAAGCATTCTATGCCTTCTCTGATATTTGTAGCACTCTTAATATGCATAGCAATTGTGTGCTGGAACATTGATGGGGGAATAAATTGTATGTATTCCTACCATAAATCTTCAGGTAAAAGGATGTTGCAACAGGGCATGATACATCCTGTGACTCTGGAAGGCTCTCTGGGGTAATGGTGTTGGATTTTGGTGGAAATTCATCCAATGACAGTTGTTTGGGATCAGAGGCTGAACTGTAGCATTGTGCCCAGTATGTAAATCATGACATCTTATATGGGCCCACAGGAAGAGGGTCCCAAATTGGTTCCGGCTTCCATCACAAGAACATTATTTTGCATAGAACATACTGGAAAATATGTGGTTGTTGCTTTTATGATGTAAAATAACTTCAAATACCCATATTTGTGTACGGATAAGACAGGCCTTAACCTCTCCTTCTTTGGAATCTGCTTATTGTACTTTTCAGTGGATGTTAGTAGGCTGCTTATCATAGATGTGCTGGTGGTGCTGATGTGACCTGTTTCAACGCTCTACTAACTGCAGCCTAGGTTTTATTGAGTCTTCTTGTAATAGATTGTTCCCTGGTACACATTGAATGTCTGAACCTAGTATCGTGTGCACAGTGCTCACACTTGACACATTATTACGTTTTTGAATGCCTTGACCCTCTTGTTCTGTCTTTTTGTGTCTCTCGCTGTTTGTGGTATCCTCAATGATGATGGTTTTGAGTCCCATTACAAAGTGAGGCGGTAGAGCATAATCGCTGCCATGCTATTCAGTATCATCTGTTTCAAAGGAAATAAGAGGGGGTTGTTTAGAGAAAATACTGTCTGTTCATCATCTCTGGATTGCTCCCTTTGTTGCTGAGTTGATGTCATCTGTTCTTGCTCTTGTGTCTCAGATGGTGGGATCTCAGCTTCCTTTGCCTCCACCTAAACTTCATCCTCTCCCAACTGATGCAAGTGCAATAGCAGTGCATACACATTCCACTGCTTTGCCCTTCGCCTCACCCACTGAATGTACTTGTGGTTCACACTGCTTTTGCCTTTGTCCCTACCTAAAAATGCATGTGGGGTCTGTCAATGTTTGCGTGATGATCTGCTTACAATTTACTCATGTGCCGAACACTGATTTGGCATTCTCTGCATTTATAAAAAATGCATGTCAAAAACACTCATTTAGTTTTCTCCTCTACCTACAAAACCGACGTGTGCCTCACAAAGCTTTGGCCTTCTCCTCGGCCTACAAAGCACATGTGGGCATAACATTGGTTTGCCGGTCTCCTTCACCTAGAAAAACTCACATAGGGTTCTCAGTGTGTTGGTCATTTCCTCGATTTACAAAACAAACTGTTCCTACTCACCTACAAAACCCACATGACGTTCTCACTGTTTCTGTGTTCTCCTACGCCTTCAAAACACATATATGCCTTGCACAGCTTGTCTCTCGCTGATGTCGTGTACTTCCCCTCCACCCACAAATCATATGTTCTATAAACTCCCTCAACACTACTGTAGGTCCTATTATCAATTTGAATGTACTCTTATCTACCCTGTTACTAAACCTAAATTACCCACTAGCTACACAAATTCCATTCCCCGACTAGCCAAAGGTACCCTTTCTATCTCCTGGTTCATCCAACACCAAACACCTAGGGCTTGATTCATGGAATTCTTTGCATTGTTCAAAGGGACTTTGCACTGCTGAAAAGTGACTTTGCACTGCTGACACAAACTCTGATTCATGGAACTTTGCAAAGTGTCATTTTGCACTGACTTTCCAATACAAAAGTACACTTTTCACAGTTCCATGAATCAGGGTTTGTATCGGCAGTGCAAAGTCACTTTTCAGCAGTGCAAAGTCACTTTGAAACATGCAAAATACGCCATAAATCGGGCCCCTAGAGTCCCAAATTTCCTCAATCAAACTCATATTTCGAACCTTAGAAAAACACGTGAATTTCGACTGATCAAACTGGAACAAATGTATAAGTTTGGAGTTTTGCTGGAACTATATCCCCAAGGTCTACACTGGGTACATGATACATGATACAGGCACCTACTATGCAGTACATATTTTGCTTTTAAAGAGCATTTTCTACATTTTGAAAATTATTTTCTTGGTGTAAGCCTTGCCTGGCCCAGAGTGTGAGTTTTTTATGCTTCTTGCTCTATATCAGGTATTTTGATTGACAAACCAATGCCTACAGCCAGAACTAAATACTGCTGTACCTGTCAGGGTGTGCCAGATGCTATTGTCTTGTCAATCTGGATAGATGGGAAATAACTTGAATGACACTAAGGATAACGAAATTCAGCAGCGTGCAGTTGCTTTCAAGAGGTCATATCCTTGTACAGTAAAATAGTGTCCTTTACCTGCCAATGTCATAGCTGGTCAGATAGCACAGCGAGTAGAGTGCTCGCTTTGACATCAGTGCAGAACCTGCTGACACAGGTTTGAATCCCGGCAGGGCCAAACTCAGCCTTTCATCCTTCCGTGGTCGATAAATGAGCAGCACACACTGTGGGAAATAAGCAGCGCTCAGATACCTGAGGGTTCGTAGCGCTATATAAATGCCCAAACAAACAAACATACTGCTTTGTATGCAAGAAGTAGGGATGGATAGGAAGTGTTGCAGAGAGTCATACCAAAAATCATGTTGATGGAAGTCCTCTCTTGGCCCACTCTCTCTTCTGGGCTACTCTAACTCCACCGTTTTCCCATATCTGCTGACTTTAAAATGACTCCAGTGATCAGCACCCTGGTGGACCTGTGGCTGTATTATCTCAGACATGCATTTGAAGCACAAATTCCCAAAGGACCTCTTGAGGAGGTTCCTGTGCCTGCCTAGGGAGGAAGTTGTTGTTTTCCTCCATGAAATAATTTCCTGGCCATTGTCGCACAGGGCTGTGGTGCGACAATGGCGACAATGGCCAGGAACTAATTCACTTCAGCTCTTTCAAAGCCAAGGCCTTGCTCACCAAGCTGACACAATATGATATGCAAATGATGTGACTGTATAATAGTGTGATTCTTGTACCACGCCATAGTGAGACATTATGTTTACAGTGTCATGTGCCACCAAGCTGATGAGTGTACACAACTATTATGTTCACAATTATAGGTGCAGTAGATTAAAAAGCCACCTCTGCCTGTTTATACTTTGCGTTCCAGCAGCTGTCATACATTCACATTACCTTTGAACCTGCTCTTCTCCCACTATAGAGCAGTCGCTATAGCTGTGAGGAGGTAGTCACAGCTAGGCACATGGTACACTATGGCCCTCATTACGACCCTGGCGTTGGACCATGGTGCTAATAGCACCATGGTCCATGCCGGTAACTTACCGACTCCGCCATGGCGGAATGGGGAATTACCGCCCCATTCCGAAGTTGGTGGGCGGTAATTCCCCATGCCGCCATGGCCCTTCCCCATTCCCATTTTTGCCCCATAGGGCTCAATGGGAATGGGGAAGGCGCTAAGTACGGTGCAGCAAATTGCGGCACCGTACTTAGAACCAAGGTCCCTTTGCAGGTTGGTTTTTTAACGCCTGCTAAAAGCAGGGAACTCGTAATCAGGCGTTAAGGGTTTAACGGCGCCGCCACATTTTACGGCGCCGTTAACACCTTAACGCCTGGGTTGTAATGAGGGCCTCTTTTACGGGCATGAAGCATTTTATGAAAATGTGTCTGATTCGCTAAACTCATGTTCAGAGACAGAATTACCCACATGATGTATTACAAGAAATCAAAACAAGGATGAGGCAAATCTATGTGTTTATCTCTTTCTGTGTAGGCGGGGTTTGGGTAGTCAGGCATGCATTTGCTGGGGCCACCTTAGCTGTTGCAGACTGCTGCAAGGCCAGAGCAAAAAACATATCTTCATAGGAGGGGCTGTGCTTTTTACAGGAGCATTTAATAATAAAAAAGGAACTTATTTAAATGTGCAGATATTGTAAACCATCTCTTTTTGAAAGTGTTGCATGTTATTTTTTATTCTAACGTTCACTTGCAGAATACATTGCAATAATCATAAGAACATTACACTTGTCTTTCCGAGCAAGACACATGTTCAGCATTATTTTACGTTAGAACGTTATCATTCCAAGATAGATAGTTGTGTGTGATCCTTTTGTAACCTTTTGAAAATATCCCTATGAGCAGGGGAAAGGGGGCACACAGCACCACTGAGGGATTCAGCTTACTTTACATGAATTATAAAAACATTTTGGGTACATAAAAATGACCACATTACTTTTTTTTGACAACTACTTTTTTAATTAATTGTATATGGTTTTAACGTACCTTTACAATGTTACAACTTTGCAACATATTTGACAAATATGCCTGTGACAAAAAGACTGTATACTTGAATCACAAAAAAACACATAATACACACTGGGCATGGTGATCATTTAATTTTTCACAACACTCCCCCAACATTAAAAGTTTGTAACATAGAAACATAAATACTTCAGACCCCTTCACACTCTGCATGTGTGGGTATAATGGCTGATATCAGTCACTGCATTGGGGTCCAGACAGGAAATGTCCATTGCCAGCATATAATGAAACGCGTCTCTGAGTAAGGTTGGCTGTGCACATGCTCAGTTCCCAAAGCACAAGCACAATATGAGACTTATAGATAATCTTGTCTGTTGATTGCTAACATTCTTATTGATAAATACGTCTTCTGCATTAATGCACAATCATTGTTTCCTGTTGGTTGCCACCAAACTTATTGCATAATAGATATTCTGTTGGTCAATACCAGCCCTATTGCACAATGATGTTTGTTATTGCCTAATCATTCTTTTCAGTTGGCCACTACCAGCTGCTGCATCCACGGGAATGAAGCAAATAAACTCCCAATTGTGATTTTCCTTTGCAACAAGTATAGGGTTAGTGTATCAGCATTGTACTGCCATGCAAGAAAACAATTGACAAAGTATCTCCATCAATAAGAATGATTACCCCAATGGGAACATGATCCCGTTTAAAGGTTTTCTCCTAAACTAACACTTACGGAATTGCTTGTTACGTCAACAAGATAGTGGTTCTCATGAACCTGCGCTATTTGCAATTTCTAAACAATATTCTGTCTCTTGTCTACATATTTCCACATTTCCGAGGCCATGTGCCTTTCTCTAGATTAACAATCCCTGACCCACTTTATGATGTGACACAGTCCATCATCTGGGTCCTGCTGCTTAATACACTGCAAGGCCTTGTGGGGTTTACCACTTCTTAGATGCAAGGCTTGCCTATATACATTTTCTAGTGCCAACAAGCATGGCTTCCTTTATAATGTGTTATTAGACAGTGGCTTACGATTGCCTTTCAAACATATTTGCATTACATCATCTATATGTATATACAAGTGAACATGTGTTTGTGGCGAGATTTGTGGCAAAGCGTTGTTCTTTGTACAATTCCACACTGTTTCACCAATCTTCCCCAGATTATGCATAGTTGCCTGTTCGAAAACTATGGCATTACTGGCAACATGACATTTGGAGACCCCTTTCCCTGGATTTCAGCACCTTCGCACATGAGACAGTGTCCTGAAATCGGCGAAACCTGAATGTGGTCGTAGAAGGACGAGTCCCGACACGAGGACACAGGCCCTAGGATGCGCGGTTTCCATGATATTTGTACCGCAATGCACCGTAATGAACTGCACCATGCCAGGGCGAGGCAAAAGGTGGAAAGAGAGCACAGGAGGTCCCAGAATGGAGCAACACACCAACTCTCGCCTCCCCCGAATGTCTGCTCTTGGGTATGTCAGTCAGCCATACGCACACATTCTCAGTGCAGTTTACTTCAGGGTGCAAACCACATCAAGTGATAAGCGAATCAGAACAGCGACCTACAGGATCAGTAATATCATTTCTGTCTACAGAACCCGTTTGGAGAACGGGTGCTTCTGCAAGTTGTTGATAATGATGATTTATAACAGGGTAATGGTTACTCAAGTTTGGGACAAAGACCAAAGCAGTAAAACTCTGGTTTGTATTGTACTCCTCACTCACCTGACAAAGTAAACCCCACATTCATGCGCTCATCCAGGACCTTATCCTTACCCTGCTCCTTTCTTTCCTTTTTATCCCCCCTGCTAAACATGTTTCTTCTAATCTAACTCCTACTCCTTACTTAATACATTCATCTGCCTATAAAAGTACTTCCATTCTTTTATCAAAACAACATACACATTAGCAAATTAGTAATATACAATGCACATAAACAATTCACACATCAAAGTTTAGAACTACATCACAAAATTAGTGTGCGAAAAACTAGCATGCGAAAAAGAAACCATGTGACTATAGAACACCATTGACAATGTAATTGTATTTGATAGACCTGGTTGGCAACTCAAGGAAATCTCTGGCCCCTCCATACTGGCTGGGTACAAGTGTTCCGCCTACATATTATTTATTCAACTCTTGCTACGTCACAAGAGGGCCTCTGTGTCCCCTTTCTTTTTTTCAAGACAACACACTTCAGTTGGCATCCAGACATTTACATATGTGAATCTTAAATAACAGCATCACTATTTATTGAGTTGAATTCCAATAGCTAGACCATTCAAGCACCTTCACTAATAACATCACTTGTGAGAACTTGGTATATAATTTGAAATGTATGGATCGAATTCTAGGATGATAAGGAATAAATTGGTAGATCAATGACCAGATCCTTATGTAGCTCATTATGCTAAATTGTTTACTTCAATAATAGAAACATTGTAACCTGCAAAAGCTCCTGACCAAGGAACTACCTCCACCTTATGCGTGTTTCCTCTGTATACCATGTGTCATAAAAGTGACACATTTACATTCAAATTGAAAAAAGAAAACATACAAAGAGTGGAGATCAACATCCATATTCAGAATGGAAGTAGCACAATGGAGGAGAAGGCTAGATGCACAGTCTAATCCGTTTGGTCCCATTTTCAGCTAACAAACCAGATTTTAGGTCTTGTACCTTGCATTGTGATATGTGATATATGATATATCATTTATAACACATCTATACACAAGTGCTTCAAGGTGCATTGAACAATGCCAAAGATTCAGAATTCTATAGGATTTCAAGAGTTAATGACATGACTGAAAACAACTTTTCAGCAATGCAAGCTTTATAAAACTAAAAGTTGAACAAGGGTTCTGAAGATAGCTGTCTAAATCATACTCATCTATGTGCACCAGTATAATGTACTTCCCATGTGAACATCACATTATTATGACATGCAAACTAGACAGAAATTCAGCTGGATATGTTCACTTCTTATGATGTAACACATTAAAATACACTATTCATATATATAGTAAAATTAAATTCTGTATAATATAATGTGTTGGTCATTTAAATTGTACCACCATTTTTAAAGAGGGCACAAAAATGATTTAAACAGGAAATCCTAAAAGCACTATATGGTTTTTGAAATCCAACATAGACGTGCAGTTACAGCCAATTGGAATTTGGAGGGTATTCCGATTGAGATTGTGACCCAGTACGTATATCTTGGAATTGTTTTGGATATAGATCTCCAGAGTGTTACCCACTTGAATAACCTTAAGGTCTGTTCTGCCCGAACCTTGTAGGCTATTTGTTCTTTTGCTAGTAAGCGGGGAGGCTATTCACTGGGTACATTGGTCACGCTGTGTTCCATGAAAATTGTCTCTATCTTATGCTATGCTAGTGAGGTGTGGGCCTTGGGATTATTGGGGGTTCTAACCAAGCTTGAAACCAAAATGCTCAGGAGACTTCTGAGACTGCCTCCTTATTTCCCTGCCCAAATGATTGCTCTGGAGTTTGATTTTTGCCCAATACAAGAACGAATCATGTTAGGCTTTCTGATGTTCTATTAGAAGCTAGCTCATGCCCAGAGTAATACCCTCATGGGGATATTGTTTTAAGGTCTTTACTAACAAAGTCCCCTTTATAAAGTCATCTACCATGGGTATGATGCAGCGATTTGTTGATCGGTGGCTTGGGAGCTCTCAGGATGAACACTTGATGTTGGGATTCAACCACTTCAAGAGAACCAGGAGGGCCTCCTTGGAGGTCTTCATTCATGACCAACTGATTATCACCCTGGCTTCCAAGTCTACGGCCAATGTTTCTTTTTCTATACATTCTCAACAGACAGGTGGCACCTTCATATATATATAATTTTATTGGAAATCATATTATGTGGGATTATCTGTGCCGTATCTTCAATGCTATAAAATGCGTGTTACTTGTTAGGTAAGTGGCATCTAATTCCTAAGGGGGGCAGAATTTGTCACTGTTGTGGTGAAGAGGAGGTGGAATCAGTTCAACATCTCCTCTTCTACTGCAGTGCTTTGGATACATTGTGTAGAAGAGCCCTTGGAGCATCAGCGTTTGAGCTTTCTGTTGCCTCCGTTGTTCTTTGGGAGACTTTTATGTTTGGAACCCATGACGAGTTCATTGTCTTTTCACTAAAATGTGAAGAGAGGTTTATTGAATCATTATAATTTTAGAGGAGTGAATGTTCTCAGCTGTTTTAATATTATTGTGGCTCATTCAGTTGGTGAGGTTATCTGATTGATGTGAAATGGTTTCGCTGTAATGTATTAAAAGATATTAATTTGGCTGTTGTGAACCGATGAAAATGGGTGCCTAACCGTAGAGCTCCGAAATATACAATATCCTTTTAACTAAATCCAGCGAGCTGAAGGACCGCAGAACCGAGGGATTACAGCTGGAGATTGGCAAAACATCACCTCTCTCATCGCTCCAAACGTGGAGGCGCACCATAGCCCAGGACACTGTGGTCCGCCACATCAGACTGTTTCCCACGCTGCGGCCGAGAGAACAGCCGCGTGCCAGAGGGAAACAGTCAATCCCGAACGGCGGAGTAGGTGCTGTGTTTGCCTCATAGTAGGGATGGCTGCGAGAGGACTCGCACAGGACATGCAATTCTCCGGGGGATACCTGGGTCGCAGGAGGAACTTCACCCGACATACTTGCCACAATTTGTACCTGCCAGGTACGTGGCTCAATACCCTGCCATATAACCCCCATGGAGCAGAGTGGCTTTCATGTAGAGAGTGCTCCACTACCCAATCTAGGCTGCACAGATTGCAGCAGCCGGCAACAGCAACAAGTGGAGGCCCGCATTGGACACCTGGTGCACCATCATAGCAGATGGTGCAGGGTCAAG
Organism: Ambystoma mexicanum; assembly: GCF_040938575.1. NCBI lineage: Eukaryota > Metazoa > Chordata > Amphibia > Caudata > Ambystomatidae > Ambystoma > Ambystoma mexicanum. The sequence continues at coordinate 482,837,190 of NC_090932.1, read as the reverse complement.
CAGTCATTGAGGAAGGGGAATCCTTTATTCCGGTAAAAGCGTCATGTACAGGGGAATTAGCAATGAGCCGGAGAAGTGAAAGGGACATACACCATAACTGTAAGGGCGCCATCCACACGAGGCCTAAACAGATCCATATCCTCTACATTGGTAAAGTGCAATAACCTGCCAGAAGTACTCCCTATCCTCAAATATGAACCACACAGGTCCAAAAGGAGGTAAAAAGGGGTGCATGGATGCATTCACCAACATGCCACGGCCTGATACTGAAACAAGAAACACAAAAATAATGTCAGCCGCATTATATATTGTGATAGACAAGTATTTCTACCCTGTGAATCTGAACAATCTGTACCTTCTATGCTGTCGTTATCCTCATGGCTACTTGTACATAATATTCGTTGTGTCCAACGTTCCTATTAAACATGAGAACACACTGTCAAAGCCCGTCTATGTGGTGGGTGTCTCTTCTGTGCAGTGTGCATGGAGGTCTGTTACCTGCTTGTTTGTGCTTGGGTTCTGGACCATGTGCATTCGCAATGGAAGCCTGGTCCAGAACGCAAGCTTTGACAGTCTGTTCTCATGTTTTAATACAATATATAACGTGGCTGACATTATTTTTGTGTTTCTTGTTTCTCCTTTTTGACTACTACCATCCGGATCCACTTGGGGTATGTGTTTTACATTTTTCATGCTAATATGATGCATTGTCCTACTTGTTACAATGGTTTAGAAATTTTGAATATGATTTAAAGTACAGCCCTGAAGATGGTCATAGACTGAAATGCATTGGCACATGTACTTATAACAAACTGACCTACGTATTTACTGGTTGCCTCACTATATGAGAGTATAATACAAGACACAGAAAATTAGAAATGTGAATTAAACATTTCTCTCGTGAAACTTTTTATTGATTTTGTGTATTTTTGAAAAAGAATAATACTTTGAAAAGCATCCTACAAGGGCCAACTGTGAGCATCAGTCTTAAATAAGGTGAAGTCACCTTATTTTCCTTTTTTCTTGTTTGTGAGGTCCAGATTCCAAAGGACCTTTTTCAGACTGATAGCTCCAGGACAAAATAACTCTGAACTAATAACAAACAACATATGAAACTGATTACAGTATAAAGGACCGTAGTGCCCACCTATACTTTGTATTTCTTAGACTTGAATTAGATAACACTGAAACATGTCTAAAAACACTTGAAACCAATTATAGTGTAACACACAACAAACACACACTGGCCGACATCAATGCACACCTTCAAAAGTTCAATGAGTTAGCAATCCAAGAACAGCAATATATGTCCATTCAATCAGAGCACGCAGATATGGCGAAGGAAATAGAGCAGGGAACCACCTGGCGCGTCTATTACGAAACAACCACAACCATACCCCTATCACAAGCATCCTGACTGATGGGGGAGTAGCCGTCCACGCGGAAGAGGAAATTAATGCAGAGTTCACTAAATATTACACAAACCTGTACGCGAACCACGATACTCGTTCACAGGAAAACATAAAGACGTACTTCAGTAAGATCAATCTCCCCAGACTTACTCCAGAGGACAACTGGGCCCTTGAACAGGAAATTACTAGTGAAGAGATCGCTCAAGCGATTAAGTCACTGGCAGCGGGCAAAACTCCGGGGCCAGATGGCCTGAGCTCAGAACTGTAAAAAACATATGCCGCAATACTTTCCCCGATATTAACTCATGCATGGGAAGAAGCCGTGAGCTGTGGCTCACTCCCAGATACAATGACAGATGCAGTCATAGCAGTCCTGCTAAAGCCTAGACGCCCTGCCCATGAACGCTCCTCCTACCGCCCACTCTTCCTAATAAACACGGATGCAGAGATATATGCAAAAGTACTTGCTACTAGATCACTGCCCAAAATGACTAACCTAATATACCCCGACCAGTGTGGCTTTATCCCAACGAGGTCCACGGCCTTAAACCTGCCTAGACTGTTTAGTATGATGGTGCAAATTAACCCAAATGTACAAGCTGCGGCTATTTCACTAGACGTTGAGAAAGCGTTCAATTCCGTCTCATGGAGGTACATGTTCAAGGTTCTTAACAAATTCGGCTTCGGCCCATACTTTACACAAAGCGTCAAATTGCTCTATACTTCGCCTAAAGCCAGGGTCCTTACAAACTGGACCCTATCCACTCACTTCACGCTACACAGAGGCACCAGACAGGGCTGTCCCTTCTCCCCCATCCTCTTAGCCCTCATGATTGAACCAGTGGTGGCTGCAATCAGACTGGAACAAGAACTGAGGGGCATAAAGATGGCCAGCTTCTATCAATCCATATCACTATATGCAGATGATGCACTACTGTATATATGAGAACCAGAGAAGAACCTGGTGCCCACACTGGCAGTGATAGAAGACTTCACTGCACTTTCAGGCTACAAAATTAATACTGCCAAGTCCGTAATTTTCCCAATGACACAGGCCACTACCTGCCCCACAGACACATGTGGCCTGAGGTGGGCCCCTACCGATATCAGATACCTTGGAATCCTCGTCTCCAGAGACAAAATGTCACTATATATAGATAACTATAAATCCTCATTGCAAACGATCCACACCAAACTTCAAATCTGGGCCAGACTTCCCATATCCCTTGCGGGTCGAATTGCGGTTCTCAAAATGGTAGTGCTCCCAAAGCTTCTGTATATTTTGAGCAACGTCCCAATATGGCCGGGCAAACCTTTCTTTGAAAACCTACGGTCCATGGCGACCATCTTCTTACGGAATGGGAGAGCCAATAGACTGAGATGGGATAGGCTGGTGGAACCCTACGAAATGGGGGGCTTTGCCACACCCGACTTCGAACTGTATTACCAAGTGGCACAGGCACGTTATGCTAAATATTGGCAGAACCCTGCAGATAAACACCACATGTCCCCATAGAACGACACTCGGTCCGTCCAACGGACTTAAGATCCATTATATTTGCGAAATCTCACAAAGATGACTGCAAATATGATCCAACATCCTGTACAATCGCAGCATGGAGTGCGATCAGTAAGCGGCTCCACATAGATATACCTTATGATTTACAGGCTCCGCTATGGAACTTCCCGGGAATTGAACCAACATATGACACCAGTATACAGAAAGCCATGTTCCCAAATGGCAGATTTGTAACCCTAGAAGACTTTGTGGACACTGTGGGGTGAGGCCAACTTGTTACTTTACAATACCACCATGAAGGCAGCGTTCAAGAAACAATGGCCAACTTACCCAATAGAACCGCCCGAACACACATGTTATCAATCACTACACTCACATACGGGAACAGGTGTCTCCACATTATACAACTTAGTCCAAACCCATACGAAATCCTCAAACACTATGAAGGCCTCCTGGCAAGAAGACATGGGCATATCAATCGAAGAGGGGACATGGGCCAGATACTGCCTCCTTACAAAGAAGGTCTCGCTGAATGCAGGGCTCAGATGGATACAGTTCAAAATACCGAACAAGCTCCACTACACCCCAGTCAAAATGGCGAAATTTCACGACTCTATAACTACATACTGTCCAAAATGTAACAACCCTCGAGCGGATGCATATCACATGTATTGGGCTTGCCCCCTGATAACTGGGTTCTGGCACGATGTAGCGAACATCTTGGAAGATATAACGCAAATCCCAGCGCAGCTCAAGCCCCAGAAATACTTGTTTGGCGACATCGGAAAAGTCCCAGAAAAGACTAGGAGATTGTTCAATATTGAATGTGTAGTGGCTAAGAAATGCATTTTACAGAAATGGAAGCGTTGCCATGCCCCGTGCGCAGAACAATTTCTCACAGCTTTGACATATGTAAACGAATGCGAAGAAACCTATATAGGGCTGGTCCCCCCATCATGCAGACCTAAGAACATTTGGACACCATTCAGGTCATACCTCAAAGCCACCCCACCAGTCACGGAAGACTCAGATAGCGAGTAAACCGTATACAAAGCTTATTATCTTGCATTCCTAATGTGTTAAACCGTTGTTGTTACCATAACATGCATTCCTGGTACATGAACTGGGAGAGGATGTGAATAAGTCACTGTTTAGATATGTACACCTCTTGTTAGAGGGAAGTTGAAGCGAATGTGATGTGATATGCAAACCAAAAATAAAGTTTAAAAAAAAATTGTATAAAATGTATTTGAATGTGCAATAAAGTACGTTATAAATGCAATGAAGTGTGCTCCATGGTTGTAACCGTCAATTGAAATCAAGTTTTTTTTAAAAAAAACGTTAGTAAATTAACTATTTGATACAATAAAAACACACTATGTACAATTTTAATAACTACTGCATCACCTCTGAAAAAGAGTGACATCAAAAATGTTCATAAAATGTAGATCATTTGAAAAGTAGTGGGGTGATCATTAATCATTCACTTGATTAGCAATATTACTCAATGCTTGAATTGTGTAAGGAACCAATAGCATTTGAATATCCAAGGACAGGAGTTCCATAGGAAGAAAGAACACTGCCATTCCTCTCATGTAGACTCTCAAAGTAGAGGTACACATGTGTATGGACTACCGCAACATTATGAAGTCACCTGCCACACACCAGCGAAATTCAGACTTTTGCCATGGAGCTGCATACTGGAACCAGTATTTTTCATGACTATAAAAAATGGATGCATCACGTTTTAATCTTTCAGTTGTCACCGTTGCATGCTTTGCTAGCATAAATTAGTGATCAGAAGAGCTATCTTTACTTTCAGAACATGGAGGTCACAAAGGAAGTGCAATGGGCACCAATAGAGATGTTGGAGTCGCAGCTGGTACCACATTGTCCTGCCACGTGAGGCACTCTGTCAGAATATGTGCAAGCACAAAAGAAAGTTATACGCTAGCTAATTTCATTCAACTGGGGGAGCTAAGTATGAGCATCAACTCTTGCCAGCGATAATGTACTGGGACAATATAAAGGTTCTGATTGTGGAATGTTTGCGTCCACAAATGCATTTGAACTACCTTAGCACCTTGACTGTGATGTCTTTTCTCACAGTTGCTTTGACAAAGTAGGTCACATCTGTTCAAAGGTGCTGAAGTGAAAAAAAGATATTCTATTTCCAAAAGCACACAGGTATGAAAGACTGACAAAAGAGACAATTGTTGCAGTGAAGTTAAGAACTGTATTTTGCATACATCATTGCAATTTCAATGCCTACCACCAAGTTGTTAGAATGCCTCAGTTGTCACTTTCAGGATGTATTATTTGAAAGTCACTAAATTGAAGTATTCAGTTGTTTTGGTAAAAATAATATGATTACCTCTTTACTAATTCAGCCGTTAAATTAAAAGAAAAGAATTGCAATGTGAATCTAAATGTGAATATTTTTATTAGTTTAATTAGTCTTTATGATGTGCTAAATGCTTTGTTCAAGCATCTTCTGCGTGCATTAAAGCAAAGCAGAGTGGTGGATGTGCATAATAGAAAATTACAAATAGCAAGGATTGGAGGAAAGGTGGTAACAGCTCATTTAGTTGTTATAATGGTGAACACAATATTTTTTCAAGTAAAAAAGGTATGAGAAAGTAAACACATATACTAGGAACCTACTGGCTCACGGAGTAGGGTTTTTTGTCTAAATATGTCTGGTCAAAGAAAAAATGTGTTACTAAGAATATATAAAATACGAAAAGACAAGACTAAATTATCAAGTGAAAGACTTGGTTTCCAGACCGATATATTGTGTTTTCCAAAACTCGAATACTGTGTGTTAAAATGTGTACATTATTGTGGTGAAAATATAGTACTGGAGTACTAACCCCATTACTTAAACATTTGTTGTAAAAGAAATTGAGTGTTTGGAGATTTTATTATTTTTGTCTAGTGTTACAAATTGTCTTCTATTTATGTTTTTTTGTGGAGTAATATGAAATTAGATATATATTTTGTTGGTACACATTATTTGAATATTAAAATTAGAAAAAAAAGCGTTGAAACTGATTAAAGTGTTGATTGAAAAGTAAAAGGACCTATTTGCTCCTAACTCTAATGAGAGGTGTGACAATAGAGATGAGTGAATGAAGGGTAAATGTACGGAGGAAATACATGATTCTACAAGGTGCTGTGTTAGATATGGGCATTAACTGCCAGCAAAGGTCCACATCCAGAAAAAGTCTTAAAATACGTTTGGTTACTCATAACATATATAAGTAAAGTATTCTCAAAATTCTATATACATATTATAAAACTGTTTTATGTTTGCTTTACCCTATATGTTTACGTGGTTTCTGGGAGCATGTCACATATGAGCACTGGGTGCACACTCCTGACGCTAATGTATGCAAGGGGGCTGGACGATGAATATTGCACTAAATCTTGTACTGTTGTCCTGCCACTATTGGAATGCTCGGGTCAAAATTGAGAAGAAGGTGAACTGAGTATTTCAGCAATGACCTCAAGGAAATCATTGCATACTCCGCACTCATTTTATTTGTGATCATTTATTTCAATCCGGCCTACAGTCCCTCCCTTCGATGGGGACGTGTTATTATTATACAGAGTCTCCCCCATCAATGAGAGAGTTTATTCTGACACAGAGTCCCCCCTTCAAGGATAAGGTTTCATTTAGACAAATAGTCTCCACTTGATTTAGGAGGTTTGCATCGGACACAGAATCTATATCTATAAGTGTGAAAGTATTTATGATACAGAGACTTCACCTTTAAGGGGGGAGGCTGTATTCTATAGTTGAGAGTCCCCATCATAGAGGAGGATCCATTCTTATACAGTCTGTTTATTCAAGGGGTAGAGAGTATTCTTCTACAGGGCCTCCCCCATCAATGGGGAGAATGTATTCTGATTCAGAGACTCCCCTTGAAGAGGGGTGGGGGCTATTCTGCTACAGGCTTTCCCCCTTTCATGTGGAGAGGTAAATCTACTAGGGAGTCTCTCCTATCAAGGGAGAGAGTCCATTCTGCTACAGAGTCTCCCACTCCACATAGGTAAGTGTATTCTGCCAAAGAGTTTCTCCCATGAAGTGGGAGTTTTTACTCTGCTGCAGAGTTTCTCCCAAATAGGGTGAGGGTTTATTCTGATACTGTCTCCCCTATACAGGCAGAGAGTGTGTTCTGTTACAGGGTTGCCCCCACCATAGAGGAGAGTTTATTCTGGATCAGAGATTTCCTTTCAAGTGGGGGGTGCATTCCGCTACAGAGTCTCACACTCCATGGAGCAGAGGGGATAGTTTATTCTGCTACAGTCGCCTGCATCAAGGGAAAAGTTTATGCTACTGCAGAATCTCCCCCATCAAGGGAGAGAGTGTTTTCTGATACAGAGTCTCCTCCGTAAGGGAGGATTGCATTATGTTATGATGTCTCCCCCTCGATGGAGGAATGGAGGAGCACGTATTCTGATAAAGAGGCTTGCTTTTAAAGGGCAGAGTTTATTCTGCTACAAAGTCTCTCACTCCAGCGAAGTGAGTTTATTCTGATTCAGAGTATGTCTTTCAAAGGAGTGGAATTATTCTTCTAAAGAAGCTTCCTATCAAAAGAGAGTGTGTTTTCTACAGAGTTCCTCCCACCCACCTACATATACTCCCCTCCGTGGAGAAGAGTTTATTCTGCTATACAAGCTTGTTTTCAAGGCAGAGGTTTAATCTGCTACAAAGTCCTCCTCATTAAGAGTGATATGTAATTCTCCTACAGTGTCTCCCCCATAGAGGGGGAGAGTTTCTTCTGCTATAGAGTATCACCCATCTACAAGTTCTGATCTGCATGGAGGAGAGCTTATTTTGATATAATGTCCCCCCTTCAAGGGGATGAGTTAATTTTTGGACAGACATACTACAGAGTCCCCCCATTAAGCAGGGGTGCTATGTTGATACATAGTCTCCCCTTCATCAGGAGAGTGGATCAAGCTACAGGGTCACCCCCTTCAAGGTGTGAAGTTTATTCTGATGCATAGTGTTCCCCATCAAGTGAGAGAGTTTATTCTGCAACAAGTTATCTCTCATTAAAAGAGCAGAGTTTATTCTGCTACAGTATTTGCCCTTACATGGAGGAGAGTGTATTCTGCTTCAGCGATTTAAGGTTGAGAGTTTATTCTGATATAGAATCTCTCGCTCCATGGAGCAGAATAGAATCTGATACAGAGGCTTCCCTTGAAGGAGGCATTGGGGATTATTCTGCTATGGAGTCACCCACATCATGGAGCACAGTTTATTCTGATACATAGCTCTTCTTCAATGGGAGTGTTTATTCTGATACAGAGTATCCACCTTCAAGGGGAGTGTTCTGCTACAGAGTCTTCGCCATCAAGGAGGGGGGGGGGCTTTATTCTGCTACAGATTCACCCATTTAAGGGGAGAGTTTATTCTGCTGCAGAGTATCCACCTTCAAGGGGAGTGTTCATTCTGCTACAGAGTCTTTCCTCAGATGTGGCTGTCAGGTATCACCGTTAGGGCTGAATGCAGCATCGCCAGAGCGCAGGTGCCCCTCCATTACTACGGAAGGTACATGTACGCCTGTTTGCCAAATACCCACTAAGTGTCCATTAACGCTGCTGTTCCTTTTTTCATGTCTGGAATAAGGAGAGTTTTACTACAGTTCTTGTTTGTTCCTAAGGTCACTTTCCCTTCTCCGTGGAAGCACAGTTCATAAGATCTTTCACACTGCACCTTGATTGGTTTCCCGAGAGCTGTTACCCAAGTTACTTTGTCGATGTGCTGAGACCAGATTGGAGCACATGTGCTTCTAATCCATTGTAGCTTCTCGTCTGACAGTCCTTGCAACGCCTCTGCCTTACACGTTACTTGCTCTTCATGCCATTTGTTGTCAGAAAACATTGTTCCTCGGATCACAAAGAAAGGCTTCTTGATGCAGATTACCCCTTGTGGCTTGTTATAGGAGGTTTTCTCATTTTGCTGCATCTGTAAGATAACAGTGTGTGCTTGAAAGGTGTTTTTAATTCTACACAGTGCAAGATGAAGTAGACACTGGGCATCCGCAATAGGTGCCTCCTGTGGTAATAACACTTTGGGGGTCCCTGAGGCATGGGAAATTAAAGAGCACACATAGCAGCTTTCATTGGTAGCCTGCTTTGTCATTGTGCTCATGTCTGCGTATCGTTTGTTGGACTGATGTAGGTGTTGTGGATATTCTACTGTGTCTAACCTAGACCATGATATTCATCATACCTTTTCTGTCTCACCCCCCTTTTCCGCCTCCTGTTCCCCCCTGGACCATTTCAAATTTCTACTAATTCCTGGTATAGGATTGGGAATATTCCAGCTATTACCTCTGCTCCCCTCCCATCACTTTGCTGCCCATCTAGTTTACCATGAGCCTGGGGGGGGTCTGGTTTTCATTATTTACATAGCCTTTGCTTGAGGTAGTGTGTGTGGTTGTATAGAGGTCCTCATATGGCAACGTATATGCATAAGGGTTGGGGTCATTCATCTCATACACTTTAAACTCATTCTCATAGTAGTCAGCTATGGAATAGTTCATCAGTGGGGCTCTAACAGTTTTATGCAGGGTAGTGCGGTTTGTTGGAACATTGTGGGTCCATATTAGCTTAAAACCATCCCATACTAAGTGGGATCCCTCTTGTATTAGTTTTACTCCTCCTGCCCCTCTTTCGTATCAATATATATGAAAGATATTGCCCAGTATAACACTAAGCTACACAATAGAGTAAAGAAAAGAATCGCAGAGAAGCACAACCCGCATTCAAAGGAATACATTCTAGTACTGCTAACATTTCTCCTATCACTGTCTACTGTTGTGTCGCTCGCATTGAGGGCCCTCATTTCTGCCATTTGTGGACCTACAGAGTGAGATAAAATTGGGTTAAGCATGCTCTTTTCAGGGAGAGAGAGAGAGAGACTTTTTTGCAATTTCAGACTTATGTATCATTCTCTTTTATATATACTTATTTCATTGTTCTATTTACACCTTTTCTTTCCATTTATTATACTTCACTCCTCATTTTATATCTCTTTTTTTTCCTGGTCCTGTATTGTTTTTCAGCATCATTATTACATTACTTTTGCATTGCTCCTTCCTCAACATTACTTTCTCCCTCCTCTACAACCCTGTCATATGCTTTTCGCATGTCTGATAAATGTATCCAGTATTTCAAGCCCTTTACTTTCACCACAGTGGGTGTACAGTAAACTAACTCATATGGGCTGTGAAATCTTGGAGCATTCCATCACCGCACAAAGCTGTGCACATATACCGTCTCCCCAGGCACTAGATGTACATTTGGTCTATCTCCTGCCGGAGTTACTGTGTCACTTTCACTTTCAAGTATGAAGGGTGGGGCTATTGCTTTGCTATCATCCTTGCTGCTCTGGTCAATTTCCTTAGGTAAACTCGGAACTCCTCACTCAGTTCTGTGGCTGTTCTGTGTCCATCTGACTTCCTTCTTAGGGGTGATATTGGCATGTGCATGCAGGTCCCTGTCACTATCTCGTGGGGTGACAGGTGGTGGTCTTTGCTTGGTTGGTTTCTTTACTCAAACAGTGTCAACGGTAAGCAGTACACCCAATTTTTCCTTAGGGCGTGGCACAATTTTTACAATCTGCTCTTAAGGGGGCTGTTGATTTTTTCCACACTCCGTTAGCTTGCAGGTGATAAATCGAACATAGTTTGTGTTTTATCCCCGACAGCGCAGCCACCTCTTTGAATAAGTCATTGACAAAATGTGTTCAATTGTCAGATCGTATGACATCACAAATCTCCCACCGGGGAAAGAATTGTGCCATGCATTTCGCATCCAGGTGGGCGCAGGGTCCCGCTTCCACCCAACATGAAAAGGGGCAGACCACCACAATTAAATATTGTGCCCCATTACACCTTTCTCCCATGTTTGCATAATCAATATGCAATTTATGGAATGGCCCAATGGGGCGAGACAGTGTTCCTCTCAATGTTCTCAAAGTAATTCCTGAGTTGTATGTCAGATACGTTGTACATTATATTGCCAATTTTGCCACGTGTTCCTGCAGCCCTGGCACAAACCAGTTTTCCTGTATGTCAGCTGCTATGTGTTGTTTAACAGTGTGTGAAGAAACTGGCACTTGCTGGAATGCTATCTCTAATAATTCCTCAGGCATTACTACTTTTTCTGAACAATTTTGCTGCCAGAGGAGGTCAGTGGGTGACTGGGTACACCCTCTTTTAGTCAAGAGTTCCTGTTCCTCAGGTGGGCCCCTTTTTTGTAACTCAATTATTTGTGAAATTGGCATTGAGTTGTTACCATCATCTTTCTCTTCTTCCACACTTCTCTTTATTACAGATTCCCCTTGTAACTCTCTTTCTAAATATGATGACACTTTGGTGGCAGCATCCACTGCCACGTTTCCCAAGGAGATGACGTCACTATTGTTTGTGTGGGCCTGGCATTTAATAAGGGCCACCATTGTTGGTTCTGTTAATGCTTCTATCAGCTCTTTTAGAAGGTCGGCTTTTGTACCGGGGACCCGTCTGCCCTCCGGAACCCTCTCCTTCCCCATCGTGACAATCCTCCATGTACTGTTGTGGTCATGTAAGCTGAACCTGTGTAGATGGTTACTGCACACCCTTTCAGTGTGTAAGGCTCCAATTAGTGATGTCAATTCTGCTGCTTGCACTGAGAGGTGTGCTGGCAACTGTTTGTGTACTATTATCTCATTTTCCCCTTCTTCCAGCCTCACTACTGCTGCCCCTATGTGTTTTTCTCCTGTTTATGGGTGTATTGAATCTGACCTGTCTACAAAATACACTTCACCTTCCTGCAGGGCATTCTCATTTACTTTGGGCATGTCATCATCCTCCCCCCTGTATGTGGCACAGTCGTGGTTTTGCACATCTTCTATGGTACAGGCCTCAGTAAGGAAGGTAGGTGGGTTTACTGTTTTGCATCGCACTATGTGTATGTTTGTGCTGGACCGAATAATCTCATATGCTGTAGCTCTCTGTGTGATCAGCTGGGAATTTGATCTTTCAAGGATGGCAAACAATGAATGTTCAAAAACAATGTTACTGAACATCCCATTACAATTTTGGTGCTTTTCTCAATCACGAACGCGGCAGCTGCAATAGCCTGTTCGCATGCGAAGTGTCCTTGCATTACCGCATCATGTGTTCCACTGTAGTATGCTAGAGGCTTGTGCCCTAGTGATGTTCTTGGTGTCGGTACTGCTGTCATCAACATTCCAACACAGTGTGAAAATAGGTAGAACTCACGGTCATAATCAATGGCGCTAGAATGGGTGCTGTTGAAATTAGGTCTTTCAGTTTGTTAAAGGCTGTGCTCATTTCTGGAGTCCATACCAGTGTTGTGTTTTCTCGCTGTGCTTCTTTTAGTGCATGCAATAGGGGTTTTGTGTATGCTGCATAGTCTAATATCCAGGCTCGGCAGTAGTTGCACATGCCCAAGAATGTTTGCATTTCCTTCACTTTGTTTGGTTTTTTGACTGTGTGCACTGCTGCTGCTCTGTCTGGTATTATTCTCTTGCCATCTTTTGATATGATCTGACCTGAGTACCACACTTTAGTTAGACAGTACTGTAATTTTTGTTTGTCTACTTTGTACCCCTTGTGGGCCAGCAATGTAAGCAATATTATCAACTCCTGCACTGTTCCTCATTCTCTCTGCAAATTAGCAGGTTGTCCATGTTCTGAATAATAGTGTTGTTTGTGTCAAGGTTCCCAGAGTCTTCGTGTAGTATCCTGTTAAAGATACTTGGACTTTCGCAATATCCCTGGGGCAACCTACAATGCTTGTACCTTTTTTCCCTCCAGGGTGAATGCTGTTTAATATTGTGACTCTGGGTCCAGTGGTACCGAGAAACATGCATTTTTCAAGTCTACCACCGTAAAACATATCGCTGACTGTGGGATGCTGCAAAGAATGGATGCAGGGTTTGGGACAAGTGGAAATTCTTTTTGTATGACATCATTAAGAGGAATTAGATCCTGTACAATCCTCCAAGCCCCACTCTTTGCTTTTTTCATTGGATAACTGCAAGTGTTACAGGGCGAATTTGATGACACAATAATCCTTTGCTCTAATATGGCCTGTATTGTTTCTTTTATCCCTTTATCCCTTCCTCTGCCTCTCTTGATAGTGGGTACTGTTTCACACAGGATAGTATTGCACCTGGTTTTAGCTTTATCTTAACTGGTGTTACCTCCTACAGGAGTCCTACATCATGGGGCCCTCTTGTCCATGAGTATGGAAGGTACTTGTTGCATGGCTTGATCAAAAAATGCTGGTGGTGCACTGACAATGGCCATGAGGGGTGTTGTCACTTGTCTGTGTTGGATCATTATTTCACATGGAATGGAAATTTCCATTATTAGTTCTCCATCAGTGTCATTGTCAGTGAACAGCTCCTCATCTGATAGGTCACACACTGCTACATTGGGGTATATGCACAACACTGTTCATCACTCACACCTATGCATGTCCATTCCAATTACTGTGATTCATTCAGCTGATACCTGCACTGCATGCACATCTATGGATACTACCAACCCGGGCACCACCTCTGGGGCTGCTATGGGGTGAAATAAAAATTCTGATGGCACTCTCCATTCTTGACGTGTTATTTCTGGCACTACTCTTGCCAGCACCTGTATCCCCTGCACGAGCATGCCTGGGTCAATGGGTATCCCACAAACTGTTAGTTCATTGGATTGTGTATGTATTAGCCACATGCCATTCATGGCACATATCTCTGGTTTTGAACACACAATGCCTTTTTCTGTGAAGGAGATGTTCATATTAAGCTGGCTGAGGCGGTCCCTCCCCAATACATTTATAGGCAAATCTTCATAATACAACAGGGGTGCTCGCACTGTTTTCCCCCCTACTGTTACATCCAAATCTTCAGTGTACGGAACCTCAATCACCGCCCCAGAAAATCCCTGCATCTCCATTTTTCAATTTGAAAGTTAAAAACTGCCTTCTTTTAGACACGATTTTTCCACTCCTGAATCAACCATAAAGATGAATTGTTTATTCCCTATCTCTGCCCCCACCAATGGTTCCTCATCTGCGTGGAGTATACTGGACACTCAAGTGCTTTCTGTGGGCTATCCTATGCTGGCTGTCTCGTTTTGTCATCATTGTGAAAAATATTGTCTCTCACCACTGCTGTCCCTCTGAGTGGTACAGGTGCACCATTTGCTGTTGTGGCGAATGGATTGCCACTTGTGGGTGTCATGTGACTTTGTGATGGTGGGTGTTGCTGTGTGCCTTGCAGGGTTGCTCTGTGTTCATATGCATACCAGGCATCTGCTTGTTCTTCGTGTCTATATCCCCCCATAGGCAAGCCATAGGGTCTACCTAGGTGGGGTGGCCATACTGTTGTTCATTTTGGAGAGGCGTCATGGGACGGCTGCGACACTCTCTTGAAAAATGGCCCCATCTACCACAATTGCAACACACTCCTTGCCCCCCTCCTCTGGGCCCCTGACCTCCATACCCCCTCTTGATCCTCTGTACCCACCTCTTCCTCCTCATCCGGCCCTGGCTAGCCATTGTGGCCCTCCGTACTGTTCTTCGCCGGTCCATTGGTCCTGACCATTTGCTGCCCAATTTACTGACATTCATGCCTGTATTGCTATTGGCCCCTCCTCCCCGTCTCCGAGCCATTCTGCTGGCAGGGCAGCAGCTACTGCTGTGGCCTTCACCAATTTCATTTGTACTAATTTGGCTTTGTCTGCCAACCCTTTCTTTTTTTCCCTCTGTTTGATCCTCCTACAGTGCTGTACTACGATGCTCTGTATTTCTGGCCAGCCTTTGGCTTCAATCCAAGCAATTTTATTGAGTGCCTCTGTACTTCTTTTGGGAGGCCTCTCTTCATTATGAAGTAAAAAAGGGAGTTGGATTGATCCCAGGCTGTGCCTGTCCCTGCTCTCTGCACGTCCTGCACCCGAAGAATCTAAGCTGATGCATCTTCATCCTCCCCCATGGTGCACTGCATAACTGACTGCAAATCGTGAGTATCTGGGAATGTACCCTTCAGTGCATCCCATACCCGGGCCCTCACTGTGTTGAATGATGCTCCATCATGGCTGTCACAATCCAATGTTTCCCCAGGGGAACCCCGCCTTCATCCACACCATATTGGCCTGATCACCCACTGCGGAAACCAACAAACTTTTAACATCACCGATTGCTAGGGGTATCCCGGTGGTATTTTTCTCAAATGTGCATATCCACTTACTTGCTCCTCCCAAAAGTGGAGGTACTGTTTTCAACAGACAGATTGGCTATGTCCATTTGTGCCCATGGGACGTAATGCGGCCTCCCCGCCCCCTTGTGTTTCAATGGCATCTGTAACTTGCACATCCCTCTTCCCATACTCACCTTTGCTCCTCTTTTGCCTTTTACCGTCCCCTTTCCTGTCCTATTCCTTAGTCTCCCTTATCATCACTCCTCATCTTCTTTCACACCGGGTGATGAGCCCATGAGCAGTCACGCTCCACCTGATGCCCCACCTGCCACATCACCTGCTCAATTCTCCTCCTCTTCTTCATCTAGATCGCTCCAATATTCTTCCTCCCTTTCAGATTACACACTCTCTTTCCCCGGACTCATATGCTCCTCTCCTTGCTCTAGTTGTATTATTCTGGTGGGGGTGTCATTAATTAAAAATAAAATCTCACCCTTATTCAGTCTTCACCTACTATGTTCATTGGGGTAACGGGCCGCTGCGGTGATGAGGCCTACTCGCCTCTCTGTCAGGGTGTACTCTGCTTACAAATCCCTCTTATTTGTGTTAGTTCTGCTTGTGTCATTGTTAATCGTATCGCTAAGTCCTGTGTTAGCTGACCTATATTCAACAGAGGGGTGCACATTTGGCCGAACAATCCTTTTGGATCGTATGGGGGTGAGGCTGGGGCTGTTGCCGGAGTCACAGGGGGTGTGTTTGGCGTGATACATACACAGGGTCACTGTATTCCTTCTGCAAGTTTCGTTAACATTGGGTATAGTCATACAGATTCTGTTGGCTTCTCCTTACTTGCCCCCTCCTCACTGTTATTCGTTGCCTGGGGAGACGTACCTCGACCCTTACTCTTACTTAGGGGTATTTCTTCAAACAACCACTGTTAGGCAGAATTATACGCAGCACCCTTTGGGAACACCGCACACAATTAAGACTACAAGTGACAGTACAAATTCACCTTTGGTACAAGCCTGTACTGCACTGTTAAAGTGGTAGCAGTAGTGGAGCAGCCAGACTTATCTCAAGAGTAAGTGAGCAGTATCAAATAGTTACACAAAGGACAGCAATTACTATGATTCAGGCAAACACTGACTCAAGGTTTTCAAGTAAAAGAATATACATTTATTTCACTCTTCAGTTGTATAACATTACACCATTATAAGCAGTTTAAAAATGACACTCTCAATACACCACATCACTTTCCTTAAATTCCAGACAAGTTAAGCTCACAAAATGAAGTGGGAGCAAAATGGTACTCCAGCAATTTAAAAAGGTAGGAAAAGACAAAGTTAACAGAAATTGAACCACACCAACAGGTAAGTACTCAGGGCAATAGAACACGAGGAACCACAGTGATAGAATCAGGTAGAAAAGGCTTAGGGCAAAAGTCAATAGGACAAAAGTATTTTGATCAAGATCACACGATTCAGGGTAGTTCACGGTAAGGTTAGTGATACGGATTTCCGACGAGGTTGGGTGGTAGAAAAGTTAGTTTAAAAAGATGAGAAGGACAAGCCCTCGCATTGGAGAAAGATTTCAGACACTTTCCGAAATGAGCAATCAGGTTTGCACAGTACCTTATAACGGAGAGGAAGCTTTAGCTGAGGCGGACGTTCCTAGTAGTTCCTGCAGGCTCACGGTTCCTGAAGCGACTGTCGGACGGACATGAAGTAGGAAGACTGGAGGGTCCTGCACTACCCAGGGAAGAAACCAGCAGCACAGCAAAGCAACAAATAAAAAGTGTGCTCCTTAAAACCCAAGCAAGGTCCGACCTTCCTGGCTATCCGGCCCACTGTAGCTCTGTACAGAGAATTCAACCAGAGGAGGGGTCCTGGCTTTCAGTTTGGGTGAACTGGTTGGTCCCACCAGCTCAAGGTAAGAAGTTTCCTGGAGGATCTTCTCTGTCGGCGGAATCTGATGATTCAGACCTGCAGCAGGGCTTCACCGGGCGGCTCAGTCGTTGAAGGGGTCCTCTTCTGTTAGCTCCTCGTTGGTTCTTGCATTCCAGTGGCTACTCTGCAGCAATTGTTATAGGCACAACACAAATTGTCATTGTCCATGGTTTTTGCAGCTCATCTGGGAGGCAGGGGTGGAGTGGGCACCAAAAGAGGCCCTGGATATAATTTGACACTACGGGGCTCAATGGGAATGGAGAAAAACTATTTTTGATGCCCAGGAAGGGGCAAATACCGGGTCTGGCAAGGCCGTAAAGACCTGGTAATTGCCAAGTTCTGGCCGTCGGAAAAAAATGAATACCGGCGGTAGCCGTGCTTGTATTAGACAGAATTACACTCGTAATGAGGCCCTCTGTCCACCCATGTGTACCCTTGACTTGTGCCTTGAAAATCAACACGGGGCCAGAGCAGAGGGAAACAAGTTCTCCAGTTTCCCATCAAGCAATCTCGCTGTCCACATCCCTAGTTTATGATAATGTTTGGCTTTCAACAATACTCTGTTTTTATATATGAAGGTGACTTGGAAAGTACAAACATTATACTAAAGTACTAAGAAAATGGTATAAGTACTTAAAGAAATATGTTAAGCAAATAGAGTATGATTATGGAAAGTGTTGTGACTTTCACCAAAAACAATGTTTTTTTGTTGTGTCAAATCAAACATATGAATATTAAGGAGACATTTCAAAATACTTCATGGCATGCTTTGTCATGGATGAAGGCATTGGTTTGGGTGGCTAAATGGTGCTTTGGGTATGTTTCCAGAATGTAAGGGAACCTTTTCAGTTCCTTAAACCAGAATGTTAAGAACACTGTGTTTAGAACAATGGCTACTTAAATGAACCATCACATATGAATAGCTTCCACGTTAACTGCTCTGCGAAACAAAGAGCGATAAGTTGTATTTGGAGAGCCCAGTCAGACCTGTCTCAGCATCTGATGGGGCTAGGCTGCCGAGGTGGGAGGAGCGGCTATCTTTCTCTAGAGAGGCACCAGTGGTAGTGAGGTGACAGGCAGCACTGCTACGCTGGGACAAACACGCAGCATGTCTGGATACAGTACAGCCCCACTTGGAAAAACAAGGTGTATTACTTGATGTATAAGTGGCAGCTGATGCTTGCCTGCGGTGCCCCAGGGACCGGTGGATGCTCTGCGATGGAACAGAAGGCAAATGCCTAGAGCCAGTCCAAGACACACTGAACTGGTGTGCTGCTAGAAGAGTGCTTGGCAATTGTAGTTGGAGAAAATTGAGCTGTGGCTATCTCAACAATCAAACTGATGTTAAGGTAAAGAATGTCCCACAACCACAACCAGTGATCCCAAGCACGCCCTTCTCCTGATATCTGCTGATCAGTTAGGCCCCTCCATGGGTGTGCATACAATTATTTCGTGCAACTTACACATTATCCATGGATTAAAGAAGGAGGAATTGTAAACCTCACTTTTCACCGGAGAAAATAATTATTCATTTCCTGGGATCACGCCGTCGAGAACATCACCTGGTGGCGACGAGGGAGCAAAGCCTCCCCTTAAGGAGGCATAAGTATAACTGTGCTTGGGCCCAGCAAAGCTTGTGGTGGGCAAAAGACCGCAAAACCTGGCCTCAAGACTGGGAAAAATAGTGAGGGGCTACTGGAAGTGTTGAACGGGATATTATATTGTGCCTCTTTATTGTATATATTGGCCTAAACCCAGTCACTCTGTGAAGAAATCGCGTTCTAAGGTTCTGACCTTAGATCGATTTAGCGCCATTTTAGGTTCATCCGCCATTTTGATTCTCACTCCAAAGTCACCCTGTGTTCTAAAATGGTGGACACTGTTCTTCTGTTTGTAACATGGGCGTCTTGACCTCTGCATACAAGTTAATGCTTAAACTACCCACAAGCCAAATGTTAGGGTCATGTAATGAGACCTTGTCCTTTGTTGACCTTTAGATCAAGGATTACCTGTACCAACGAAACTGATCGCGAGCATATATTAAGCACAATGCTGTTTAAATACTGAATGTGAACACTTGTTTGACTACATTGTATAAAACATGTACGAAGGCTTAATGTTAAATCCAAAGAATACACTGTTGCCATTGTGACCTATTTGTGAATATACTAGGAATAATCCATATGCCTATAGATGAATAAATTAGAAGCGAACTCGGCATGAATCCCTAGCCCAAGAAATGGTTAACCTGCAAATGGGCTGAACATCATGTTACGAATTGTATAAAAGGGGGGGCGGTGTTGCGCTCGGAGAAGATGGCCGCCTGATGTGCTCCGTTCCATGAGGCACCTTCCTTCCATAATCCTGCCTTGGTGCCTGCTTAAATCTGAACCCGACCACCCATTCTGACTGCTGAGGGTCTCGGGCGTGTGCTGTCTGAGCACTGTCCTTCGGATCGCCCCTGCTGCGGAGCTACAACCTGCTGAAATCGGGCCGGGAGCTGTGGCTGCTCCAGCCCATCTCTCAGTTCTAGTGGAGCGTGCCTGAGATCTGTGGCTTCGGGGCCTGCTGTGGGGGAGGGGTGCTGTGCAGCGCTGTGCTGCCCTCCCCCGCCTGACATGGGACCGTGGCGACTTGCGCTGTGACCTCAGCCCCCTGATTGGGACCTGGGACCCATCACCAGAGTCCAGAGCTGCCCACTCCGCCGCCCCCCCTGGGCAGCGTGCTGCCTCCTGCAACCTCCGAGGACCTCGCCTGGAGACCTGTCCCTTGGACGTCTCCGCTTTAGGCAGCCGTGGTGAGTCGGTCAGGGCACTTCCCCACCCACCTTGCAGTGACAATGATCTGGGCTTGCACCGCCTCTCCCCCGGAGGACTCGAACGACGTCTGGGCCCCCTCGCACCGGCGTTCACAGCGGTGGCCTTCAGTCTCTGCCAGTTATACTGGGCCCATGTCCCCAACGTGAACTGCAGACACTGCTGCGCGGACCGGATCTCCTTGGGCGCTGAGCCCCCTCCTTTCTCGCACCCCCTGGGTGCCGGTGTGCCATACCCAGTGCTTGCTCCCAGCCACGGATCTTGCTACCTTATATACAATAATAGCGGGAGGCCTCCACTGCGGCGTTGTGCCCACTGTTCCCAGTCCCTTCATCCACCAGCGGATCCTCCATTGCTCGACACAGGGAGTGTACCCTCAACCCATTCAATTGCCAGTAGCCTCCACTTCTTCCATCTCGGCTGCGGAACACTGATCCCTCGGCCCTGGTCCCCACCCAGGATTATTGCCGCCGGCTACAATGGTAGGCTCACTCACTGACCACTTGTTCCCACATGCTCCTGCTGGCCGAGGTGGCCTCCCCAGTCCTTGATCTGTCTGTCATCAGCGTCCGGACCCCCTCTGACCTGGTGCCCCAGCCGCCTCCTGGGCCTTAAGCCCACCCTACATTGGCATCACGACAAAGGGAATGGGAAAGAAACAATCCTCAATCAACATGTTTACAAAGACCCCGGTGGGACCGGCGGTGGAGACATCAGGACAGGAACCATCCAATCCATCAATGTCAGAACCGCCTGATTCCCAAAAAATGATGGAATACATCCAGGAGGGGTTCACACACTCCATAGCAAACTGGACGACATGAATGGCATGATATCCACCATCAAGGCGCATATGGAGAGGACCGACGGTCGGGTTGCTGAAATCGAGACAGGAGTGGGCACCACCGAGGATGACTTGGGTTCCCTCCGAGCAGAGGTCTCTACACTCTCTGCCCAAGTCACCGAAGTCGAGAAGAAAAATGAGGACCTTGAATCTTGCTCAAGGCGCAACAACCTCTGCATTATCGGTGTACCGGAGGATGGCATACGGGAACCCATGGAGGACTATATAGAGGGCATGCTACTACAATTGCTGGATTCCCCAAAACTCTCCCCACAATTTGCAATTGAGAGAGCCCACCATGCACTCACGGCAAAGCCCAGACCGGCGCACCACCACGACCTATTATAGCCAGAGTCCTAAATTTCCGCTACCATGACACTCTCCTTAGGGCGGCGAGAGCCAAGGGAGAACTGCTGTTGGGTGCAGACAGAATCCACCTATACCCGGACTTCTCGGTGGCGGTCCAGCAGGAGCGCAAAACCTTTCTGTCGGTGAAGAGGAGGCTGCAAGATCTGCAGGTTAAATATGCCATGCTATATCCAGCCAAATTGAGAATTGAACATGCAAACCGAGTGTACTTTTTCACGATTCCTGAGGAGGCCTCCAGGTTCATTGATGAACATTTCCCTGGCTGAATCACATTCATAACATACATTGTTAATGTTTTGTTCCTTGTTATTTTTGTTCACGAACTGAGACATTTCTTTACTACAACATTGACCAACTATCGAGTGGATGTTGCTGGGGACCGTCCTAGTGCCCATCCACTATTATAATATCCCTTTAATATGTGGTGTTGAACCGACACATTGGTATGATCCGATTGAGAAACCATTCATCCCGAGTTTGTGCAAACTGTTTCTCTATTATGCGACTGTGCCTTGCCTACCCGGAAGGGTCCCCTCCCGGGTGGCACCTGATACCTTCACTAGGTACCATATTTACCTTTACATTGCCTCCCGGATCAGAGCATCACCACCAGGCCAGTTCACAGGCCCCCCAGGCGTTGTTGCCATTGTTTTGGATTTGGTTGTTTGGTTATGGGTTATCATCCCTCTCTTTGGGGGACGGATGTCAGAGGGGGTGGGGGGAATTGGGTTCTATGTTAAAAAAGGCTTGGTATCCACAGACGAGGTAGAGTATAGGGCATCATGGAGCAGACGGTATTGCAGACCTAACTATGCTGTGCACCGATCATGGGGGGCACAGCTCCATCTACTCGTAACTTCCAATGACTACCCCTGGTTCGGTGAGTGAGGACACCTTGACATTCATGAGTTGGAATGTGCGGGGGCTGGGAAACTATAAGAAAATGAGGCTACTATAGCTCCAAGCCGAGCGCCATGGGGTTAAAGTCCAAACTGAGTATTGTGAAAAGTTTTCCAAAACATGGGGCTCTCAAAGGTATTATACTGACTATTCTACCCAAAGCCGTGGGGTGATGACCCTAATTCACAGGAGCCTAACCCCATAGCTACACTGAAAGACCCCCAGGGTAGATATGTACTACTCCATGGTATCCTGCAAAATAAGGAGGTGTTAAACATTTATGTTCCCAACATCGACGATCCCGAATTCTACTCACACCTCACGTCTCTCCTTGATAGTTTCCCGTTGTTACCAATCCTCTGGGGAGGTGATTTCAACACAATATTGGATGTAGACCTGGACAGATTGGGCTCCAGACCCCGTCAGCTTTCCAAAGCTGCTTACACTACACTCTCGTCTCTCCCCCGCCTGGCCCTTGTTGATGCCTGGAGGCTCCTCTATCCCGACTCTCGTGCTTACTCCTTCTACTCCTCGGTACACGATTCCTACTCCTGAATCGACAGATGGCTGGTATCTGATATATTCATATGGAGTGTATCAGGCCTAGCGATCCTACCCAGAACTCTCTCTGACCATTCACCGGTGACTATCACCCTGTGTTGGGGCCCAGACTGTGATTGAGCCAGGTACTGAAGAATGAAGCCACACTCTCTTCTCGACCCTGTTTTCAGCTCCGAGTTAGAGTCGGCAATTGAGGAGTTCTTTGAGATCAACACCAACACTGTGTCCTCGCAAGCCACCCTTTGGGAGTCCTTCAAAGTCTATATCAGAGGTATTGCCCTTTCCAAGGAAAACGGCATCCTTAAAACTCTTCGAAAGGAAATTGCCGTAAGCGAGGCTACGCTGGCCGCACTGGAAGCCCAATGCACGTTACACCAAACCCCTGAAATCTTGGCATCAATCGGTACAGAACTAGATACCTTCCGCTCCCTTGCGGACCTCGAACTGAGGTTTTTGGACAGCCCGGGCCTTGCAAGGAAATACAGCGAGGGCGAACGCCCAAGCCACCTCCTGGCTAGACTTCTCGGCCAAGAGTTTGGCGCCCCACCCATCCCCGGAATAGAAAGACCTGACGGAACCCTGGCCACTTCACCGCAAGATATTAATTCAGAATTTCTCTCCTTTTATGAATCCCTATATGCCCAAGCGGACAGCGCTATGACATCGGAAATTGATGCTTACTTAGATAACCTCCCCCTCTCGATCCTTTCCCCCGAGACCATCGGCTCCCTCGAGAATCCATTCACCCCAGAGGAGTTCTCGGAGGCTGTGGATTCGCTCTCTTTGGGTAAATCGGCAGGATCAGACGGAATTCCCATTGAATTTTACAAACATTTAAAATCAATCCTTCTCCCTCGCCTGATGGCCCTTTGGGAATAGTCAGTGGAAGTGGGCCAGTTCCCCCCCTCGCTCCGTGAAGCCATAATAGCCATGTTACTAAAACCCGGTACACCCCCACTCAATGTGGCTCCTACCATCCACTTTCACTCATCAACTGCGATGTCAATATCTATGGCAAATTACTTGCCTTATGTCTCGTGCCCTACATGCCTCACATCATTCACCCTGATCAAGCGGGATTTATTCCGGGACACTCCACCTCCTTGAATCTGAGGCGCCTCTTCAACATTATAAGCAGGGTGTGCCCAAATGTCCACGCGGTAGCAGCGACACTCGACATGCAAAAAGCTTTCGACTCTGTCTCATGGAAGTATCTTTGGCGGGTACTTGACAAATGTAAATTCGGCCCCACCTTCCTCTCCTGGGTCAGGTTGCTCTACTCCAACCCTGTAGCCAGAATTGGCACTGAAGACCGATGATCCCCCCTCTTTCAAATAACTAGGGGCATGAGACAGGGCTGTCCCTTTTTCCCCCTAATCTTCACTGTAGCGATGGAGCCATTTGCGGACATGCTTCGCCAATGCCATGCACACAAGGGGCCTGCACACCGCCGAATATAGTTTCCCTATATGCCGATGACGCCCTTCTCTTCATCCGCTCCCCTGATACTAATCTGGCCCCGATTTTGGAAGATGTCGTCCTCTTTGGTCGAATCTCCGGTCTCGAAGTGAATTGTTCTAAATCCACTCTGTTTACCCTTACTGCCACCCCTCCCTCTGCTGACACCCTGGGATTCACATGAGTCCATTCCGTCTTTACCTACCTAGGCGTTGTAGTGTCACGTCAAACTGGACGGATCTTTGAAGAAAATTACCAAAAATATCTCACAAATCTTACAGTAAAGTCACTGGGCTGGAGCAAACTTCCACTCACGCTGACGGGCAGGATAAGGAATCCGAAGATGGTAGTACTACCCCAGCTTCTGTACAGGTTCGCCAACATTCCACAGTGGCTGGGTAGCGGGTTCTTTCAGGTGTTGACACGTATCCTCAACACCTTTCTCTGGCACTCGGGCGCAGTCCGGCTCAAACTCAAGACCCTAACTGCCCTGATGGAGGTTGGTGGTTTCGGGGCTTCTGACTTCCTTAAGAACTGGCTGGTGGCACAACTCCAATATACCGCATATTGGTTCAATACATCAGACCCCCCAACCCCATGTCAGGCTCGAGAAGCTATCAGTAAACAACCGTGACATCCGTTCCCTGGTGATTACACCTATGACGATGGTATTTGACTCACTCGACCCGGCGACCTGCTCGTCACTGGCCCTATCCAAAACGTGGCAACTATTGGGCATCACCCATCCCTTTGATGGTAATCTACCACTTTGGAATTTCCTCCCAGAGGTCCCACAAGTGTTCCCTTAATTGTTCACCTGTGGGCTGAGGCGAGATATGAATTGCTCCGGGACATTTTTGAACATGGGCAATTTCATAGAGTGGCCTGACCACCTGCTGTCTCTTAGGTGTAGACCTTCCATTTGGCTTCAATACTCATCCCTCTGGAAAATCCTTAAACACAAATACCCGAGCTTCCCGGCATTACCACCTGATGAGTCTGCAATCACGGAACTCTCCTCACCCTCCCCCATGAGAGGCAAAATCTCCAGACTTTACACCAGATCGCCCCCCACACTTTCCAAACTAAGACATACTTGGGAGGGTGACCTCGGACTGGAAATGACCGATGAACAGTGGGCCCATTTGTGCTCACGCATTCATGGGGTCTCCTTCAACTCCCGCTTCAAACTGATCCAATTCAAGTTGCTTCACAGGTACCACTGCACCTGACCAGACTGCACCGCATTTCGAATGACCTCTCCCCGAGTTGCCCCAGGTGTGGCTGCGACAGTGTCCCCGCCTTACTCAATTCTGGGGTGCATTATGCTCTACCATTTCAGATGTCCTTGATCACCCTACCACCCCATCCCCAATGAAGTGTTTTTTTCATGACTTCCCAGAACTCCACCGAGACTCCAGGAAGCTGGCTGGCCTCTGTATGCTACTAGCAGTACGCTCTATCCTACTTTGTTGGCTCCGGCCTACCACACCTACCCATGCACAGTGGCTCAGGGCGGTCACATGGGCTTCGGACACCGAGGAATCCTGGGCAATACAACAGCCCGCCCACTCCAGACCTAGAGATATCTGGTTAAAGTTCCGCTCGTTCTTGTCTCCTGCGGATGCGGACTCAGACCCTGCATCTCCAGCCCTCTCCTCTCGCCTCTCCCCTTCTACTTCCTGAATAGCCTCCCCTTCAACCCGGCACTCACTTTGTATGTGTCCCCCATGTGTATAAACTGACCTTTGTACTTGCTCTATGTATCTGTAATGCTTGTTTTGCTTTGATTGTACATGCCTTGTTTGTTAATTGCCTGTACCTGTGCTGCCAAGGTAAATAAAAAGAAGTTACAAAAAAAGAATTGTATAAAAGAATGAACATTCTGATGTTCAGTCCCACTCACTTCTCACACCGAATGGGCTGGTATTCGCTGTGCTGTACTGAGGGCCTGATAGCTATCTGATACTCTGTTTCTTTGAAAACTGTTCAGTTGTAGAATAAAGATCTGTGTATCTTTGTAAACCCGCGTTTGGTGTATTTCCTTTTGTGGTACTCAGCCTCGATATTTCCTTTTGCTTTCACAGAAGGGGCAGGGCCAACCATGCAGAGGGCTTTTGTCCTACAGGGATATAAAAGGCATGCCCTGTCGCGGGCAGCACTAGTTACTTTCTACAGCTGACCCTGTGTGCTCGCCAGGACCGCATTATCCTGCCTCCCACCCCACATTGAAGAAATGTTGGCAGATGGAACAACCATTGCAGTCGCAGGGCGGTATTTCAGCAACCAGTTGGACTAAAAAGACTATAAAGGGAGCTTGGTAGTAATCAGGTGGGGTTTTTGCTCCTCCCGGTATAAGCACCCCTCTGAGGCACAGCAGAGAGGGGGCTTGAGGAAAGGAAGAGAGCTCAGCTTCCCCCGGCAAGAACGGCACTCCTCCAATCCAGGATCTCCTGCGAGAGGAGGCGGATCGAGGACATTTTCGGTTGGGGGAGCTTTGATATGATATGATATGGTATTTGTAACGCGCCTATACACAAGTGTTTCAAGGCGCGACGAGGCAGGGAGGGAGGGAAACAAGGGGAAGACAGACAAACGATCCTACTAGGCCAGGTGTCATTCAGATCGGGCAAGTGCAGAGGTAAGGGGAAAAGGAGAAAGTGCAGGGGGAGGAGGTGGGGGGGAAAGTGCAGTACACGGTAAGTAGCGTAATAATAATAAATAATAAATAAAAGGGCCAGCTGGTGGCAAGTGCGAGGTAAGTGCAGAGCAAGTGCTAGGAAGGGGGCTGTAGGGATACAGTGACAGTCCCAAAGTGCAGGGGGCGCCAGGGAGGCAGTGCAAGTTGAGAGTGGCTGGGCCTTGGACCGAGGTCGCTGAGAGGGCCAAGATGCAGGTTTAGTGCAGAATTTAGTGGGGAGTTAAGCAGGTTTAGCAGGGGAGAGGGAGAGAGAAGGCAGAAGCGAAGAGGAAGGTTTTGAGGTGCTTCCGGAACCGGAGATGGTTCTCCTCAAGTTTCAGGGAGGCAGGAAGGCTGTTCCAGAGGGAGGCCCCTGCTGCGGAGAGAGATCTACCCCCAGCTCGTTGCTTCGAGAAGCGGCTGACCATGAGGGAGTTGGAGACGGATGAGCGAAGGGCCCGTGAAGGAAGATATTTAGGAAAAGAGAGTTGAAGGTATTTGGGCCCCAGGCCCCAGAAGGCCTTGTGGACAATGCAGAGGGTTTTGAACTTAATCCTCGCAGCCACTGGGAGCCAGTGAAGAGATTTCAGCCCTGGAGAGATACGGTCCCTGGGCTTGAGGCCAAGGACAAGTCTCGCAGTTCTGTTCTGGATAAGTTGCAGAGGGCGGAGAGTGGAGGCAGGCAGATTAAGATAGAGGCTGTTACAGTAATCCAGCCTTGAGAGAACCAGGGCTCGGGAGACAGTGAGCTTCTGGGGGAAGGAGAGGAAGGGAAGAATACCTCTGAGGAGGTGCAGCTGGTAGTGTGACTTCTTAGAGACGTCAGATATATGAGGAGAGAAGGAGAGTGTGGAGTCGAAGATGACCCCAAGGTTTTTAGCCTTGCAGGTAGGGGCAGGAAGGGGGCCAAGGGAGGCCGGCCAGAGAGCTGCAGGGAAGGAGGGAGTGGGTGTGCCGATGAGTAGAATCTCAGTCTTACTGGCATTAAGGCAGAGGTCATTGGCGGCACACCATTCCTGGATAGCAGACAGACAGTCGGAGATGAGGGAAGAAGAGGAGGCGGCCGAGGGTAGCCTGAAAATGAGCTGGGTATCGTCCGCATAGCACTGGAAGTGGGGGCAGAGAGCGGCGATGCAGTGGGCAAGGAGTGCCAGATACTGGTTGAAAAGCCAGGGAGAGAGGTTGGATCCCTGGGGGACACCACAGGTGGAGAAATAGATGTCGGAGAGGAAGGAGCCCATTTGGACCTGGGATGGTCGACTAGAAAGGAAAGAGGTCAGCCATGCCAGAGCCTGACCAGTGATACCCAGGTTATCACGGAGACGGTTGAGCAGGATGGAATGGTTGACAGTGTCAAAGGCAGAGGAGAGATCGAGCAGAATGAGAACACAGGGAGTGTTGGAATCGAGGTTCAGGAGCAGGTCCTCACGGATGTTCAGGAGAGCAGTTTCCGTGCTTCTGGCCGCTCTGAAGCCGGATTGATGGTCATGAAGGTTACCAACATATTCAGCATGGAGGTTAAGCTGGGAGATGGCCAGTTTCTCCAGGAGCTTACCCAGGAAGGGGGTAATGGAGATTGGGCGATAGTTGGCCGGGCAGGAGGGGTCGGAAGAGGGTTTCTTGAGGAGGGGGTGCACAAGGGAGTGCTTGAGGGGGGATGGGAAGACTCCAGAGGCGAATGAGTGGTTGCAAAAGTCAGCCAGGGCAGGAGCCAGGGAGTCGATGTGGTCCTTGATGGTTTTGGAGGAACAGGGGTGAACCTGTTTAGACGAGGCTTTCATAGATCGGACTTGTCTGGAAACCTCATCAGCAGAAAAAGGTGGAAAAGCAGAGAAGGAGGGCGGAGGGGCGGCTGCAGGAGAGCAAGAGGAAGAGCCGGGAGGAGAGGGAGGGAGGTGAGAGGAGGAGAGCGAGGACAGGATGTCCTGAGTTTTTGAGATGAAGTGCGAGGCCAGTGCAGTGCAAAGGGCCTGGGAGGGGACAGGAGAGGTAGAGACTGCAGCAGGGTTGGCCAGCTCCTTGCAGATTTTAAAGAGTTCGGCCGAGTTGTTAGATGCCTCAGAGATGCGGGCTTGGATGAGGGCTCTCTTCTTGGTGAGAACGGAGAGCCGGTATTGCCTTTGGAGCAGGCGGCAAGCCAGTTTGTCAGAGGATGAACATGAAGCACGCCATTTCCTCTCTGCCACCCTGCACTTGCGTTTTAGGGTGACGAGATCCGAGTCATACCAGGAGTTACATTTGGCTTTGGGCTTCAGGCGGATTCTCATGACGGGGGCAAGGATATCGAGAGTATCAGATATAGAGGAATAAAGCATGGAGAGGGCTGTGTCAGGGTGTGAGTCAGCCGAGGGGGGAGAAGGGGGCGAGAAGGTAGCAGCGAAAGCCTCAACTGACACGCGCTTCATGGGTCGGATGACCGAGAAGGTGGGAGGCAGTGAAGAGGGTGGCTTTGCCTGTGGGTTAGGGAGGGAGAGGTAGGAGGATAGGAGAAAGTGATCGCTCCAGGAGAGAGGAGTGGAGAGAGGGAGGGAGAGGGGAAGGTCAGAAGAGATCAGAGCATCAAGAGTGTGCCCTGCAGAGTGAGTAGGCCCAGACGGGAGAATAGAGAGTGAGAGAGAGTTGCAGAGTTCGCGAAAGAGACCAGTGGGGGGACAGGAGGCATCGAGGTGGATGTTGAAGTCACCGAGAAAGAGGAGTTGGGTGGTTGAGGACAGGAGTGAGGAGGAGAGGTCAGCCCACTCAGAGAGGAAGGAGGAAATTTGACCAGGTGGCCGATAGATAGTGGCCACGGTAAGGGAATGGCTAGGAGAGAGAGAGAGACGGCAGACAAGACATTCAAAAGAGGAGTAGGTCTGCGTAGGAGTGACAGTGGCAGGAATCCACTCAGGGAAGATAAGGGCAACACCACCCCCTGAACGGTTAGGCCTGGGCATGGAGAGGATCTTGTAGCCATCAGGTAGGAGTGTGTCGAAGCTGGTGGCAGAGCTGGCAGTGAACCAAGTCTCAGTGAGACCGAGGACGTCGAGGTCCAGTTCCTCAAGCCTAGCAAATGAAGTGTACTTGGTTGGAAATAAGTGGGAAGCAAGAAATTTGTGATTTAGTCAGCTTGTTGCTGCACAAGAATAACAATGTTACCAAATTATATTTTGTGGTGATGATGAGAATGTACTAGTTTAGAATTAGCTGATTGCTGTGAAATTTAATACACCTGCAGCCTTTTATTCCACAAAGAAAATCATGACTCTGACAATTCTGAATATCACCATAATGAAGGTATTGGATGTATATAAATGATGAGGTATGGTCCAGGAAGTGGTGAAGTGCCGAGGTTATTGAGAACAACATTGTGCCAAGCAAACGTGAACCGGTGCCGAAAAAATATGTACTGATATTTGCATGCACCCACAAATGGTCACCTTTGCACTGGTAATTGCTGTTCTGCACTTTTGGGAGCTTAGTCAGCTCACATGTTGTTGCAAAACTTCCCAATTCTGATGAAATAAAAATCCTGGAACTTGGGCATTGTGGTGCTGCCCCTTTAAGGGTTTTGGCACGCAGCAGAGTGACGTTGCACTCTGCCGCATGCCTTTAAATAAAGGGGGAGTGTCTGCATCGCGCAGTGAACCGGGGAGCCCGAGCCTACAAC
Organism: Ambystoma mexicanum; assembly: GCF_040938575.1. Classification (NCBI taxonomy): domain Eukaryota; kingdom Metazoa; phylum Chordata; class Amphibia; order Caudata; family Ambystomatidae; genus Ambystoma; species Ambystoma mexicanum. Next base: position 482,806,816 of record NC_090932.1, on the reverse strand, counting down.
ACGTCTCTGTGTGAGTCTATGACAGAGGGGGGCTGGGGCCTCACGGAGACTCGCTAGGGTATGGGACACCCCTACAACAGTGGCAAAGAGGCCATTGATAAACCCGGACCTGGCGGTGACAACTACTGTAATTTTTGTACATGAACGAGGGACGGAATCCACTCGTTCTACGTCTGGGGAAGGATGCGGCCCATGCGGCTGCGGCCATTTTGTCCTTACTGACAGAGATGTTTTGCAGCGCTTCGGAGGGGCCCGTGAATGCCATCCATGCATCATTTTTGGAAATTTGAATAGCTGACAACTATTCCTACATGGACATGCCTGGAATTTTGACTTTTCTGCAATTATCAAGGTGAATCTCGTCGAGTGAAGGTGAGGTACTGGGGGATACCGGCTATTCTATGAATCTACCCTAGGCCTCCATGGCTCAATTTTTGGACACTCCTCACTGTACTTTGGAGGCCTTACACCTTCAGTGGCCATTTACCCTGTCTGTTCTTTCTGTTGGCTACTCTGTGCCATGGAACTGTGCTGGTGGGGATTTCTGAAGATCAATGAGGCCTGCAAGGGTTTTGTCCTGTGTGTGTCCTGATGTGGAAGTTCAGAAGATCAATGTGGCCTCTATAGGCCAATCTGGATGGGTGAGTTGCGGCCCCTGTGCAATCCAAGAGGGGTGCTTTTGCGCTTGACCCATGAGTGATCCAGTGAACCAGGACAGAGAGCAGCCAGCAGCACAACAGCAGCCTCAAGGACTGCCCCCACCTCCACATCCAGCAATGGCCCAGATGAGGGTCCTGGCGGCCCTTCCACCCATCCCCGAGTTTGATGTGTCTGTCCCTCCATCCAGCCTGGGGCCTAGGTGGAGGCGATGGGTTGATCGTTTAGACATGTATTTTCGGGCAACAATGGAAACCAGCAATGACAGCAAGCTGGCCACATTACTGTATGCCGGCAGACCTCTGGTGCACAAGATTTTTGATTCCCTCCAGCCTACAGATGGGTCCTATGGCCCAGCAAAGACTGCTTTACACAATTACTTCCTTCCCCTGGCCAACGCGGACTACGAGCGTTTTGTCATGCTGTCCACTCACCAGAAGGAAGATGAGACGCTGGACACTTTCTATGGCCGACTCAGGAGGCTGTGAGTGGCATGTGCATGGGAAAACCCAGACGACATGGTCAGGAACCAGCTCATCCAAGGGTGTTCCTCAAGAAAACTACAGAGACAAGTGCTGAGAGAACTTGGGATCACCCTACCTCGCATCCTAGGGCTGGGTTGCTGCCAGGAGATATTAGAGGTATGCGCATCAAGAATGGTAGCAGGCACTCATCCTATCAAGTCGGAGGAGGTCTGCGCTGTGGGGCGTGGTGACAGGGGTGCCAGGAGTCCGGCTGGAAACTTCTGCAACAGGGGCAGAAAACCGGGAGAAGCATGCCAAAAGTGTGGGTATGACCAGCCCCACCCTGCAGAATGCCCAGCAGCAGGAAGAACACGTTGGCGGTGCGGCCTGGCAGACCACTACGCCCGGGTGTGCAGAGCATCCCTGCCGGTGATGGTGCCCAGGGGCCCAGTACAATCTGGGTTCTTCAGACAGTCTCGTCCTCCCAATGTCGCCCATGTGGACCAAGGGTAGGAGGGCACACAACCTGACAAGGAGGAGGAGGAGGAAGAGGAAAACATCTTCTTCGTGTTGAGCATTGAATCCCTCAAGTCCAAGGGCCAAAGACAGCCGAGGTGCATCGTGGCAGTCAATGACTCTCCCATTCTGGTGCTGGTGCACATGGGGGCATCGGTCAATGTGATGGCCTGAGAGCACTATGATGCCATGAACTGCCCCCCGAAACTCTCAACCCCAAAGGCTAGAATATTCACGTTCGGGGGTTCACATCCTATCCCCCTGGATGGTGCATTTGTAGCTCAGGTGGGGCATGAAGGCCCAAAAATAAAAGCACAATTCTACGTGATGCCCGTCAGCACCAACACCCAACTAAGCTGCATGGTGGATGAAGTCCTCGGACTCGTAAGTTTTGCGTACTCCATGTATGTGGAGGATTAACAAACTCTACTTGATAAGTATGCAAAACTGTTCCAAGAGATTGCATTTATGACCAGCGACCCACTGAGGCTGCACATCGATTAATCTGTGCAGCCCATTGCCCTCAAGCACCGCAGGGTGCCGTTCCACCGGAGGGAGTTGTTAGACAAGGAGTTGGACATCCTGGTAAACCTAAACATCATTGAGAAGGTGGAGGGTCCGACACTCTGGGTGTCCCCGATTGTGGTCGCCAGGAAACACAAGCAACCTGATTCAGTGATAATTTGTGTGGACTCCACAACAAGGCAATCTGGAGGGAGCGACATCTCACACCAATGATAGATGACATTATTACAGAGCTGCAAGGGGCTCGCTTCTTCTCGAAGCTTGATCTCAGGGCTGGATACCATCAAGTCCTCTTGCATCCAGACTCGAGATACATCACAACATTCACGACTCACCGGGGCTTGTACTGGTACAAGCGACTCAGCTTCGGAGTGTTCTCCGTGGCTGAGGTTTTTCAAAACATCATCAGGGGTGCACTGGCAGACACGCAGGGCGTGCTGAACATCAGCAACAACATTGTTGTGTTCGCCAGGTCGGAGGTGGACCACCTGCACAAACTGGCCAAGACATTCGAAAGGCTACAATCCTTGGTTCTAACGCTCCATCACGAGAAATGGGAATTTCTAAAGACAAACATCGAGTTCTTCAACTTCATGTTTAAAGAGGGTGGAGTGTCTCCCGACCCCAGAAAGGTAAAAGATATTAAAGATGCATGACCGCGTGACAATGTTTCTGAAGTCAGAAGCTTCCTCGGCATGGTAACATACTGTGGCCGTCTTAAACCAAAATCATATAGTGCCTCCTTATTATGAATATTGGCCTAAGCCCATTTGCGTTGCGCAGAAAACTGCATTTGCAAAGTTCTGATTTTGGGTTAATTTTGCCACCATTTTAAGACTCATCCACCATTTTGATTTTGACTCATGTGCCATCTTCTAAAATTGTGGACTGGGTTTTCGACTTGCAGTCGAGCCGAACGACCTTTGAGTTTCGTTAATGTTTAGGTTGACCAAGAGCCGAATGTTTAACCGATGGAAAGAAACCTTGTGCTTCATACGAACTGCCATTTAAGTGTTGTCTGTGCTCACAAGCCTGATCCTTGTATAAACACAGAAACAATGAAGAGTAAACTTTGATTGTATGCTTTAGCTGACCTGCATTGTAGTGACTCTTGGAATAAGGCTTACTGTGAATTCAAGAACCAACAGTACCATTGAATTTTCATGGACATGTAAACTTGTTTAATCCTTTGTATAATATTCTAACATCTGTCATGTGAATTAGGCACAAACTTTAGCCCCTAAATTATTACCATGAAGAGAGGCAGGACCACATTGCAAAATTAGAATAAATATGTCTGTGTTTAGATGGCCAGTACTCTCACTCCCCACTGTGTCTGCTGGTACACACTGCAAGATGTTGGGAGCCAGAGAGCTATCTGTTTTGCTTTGTAAACTGTACGGTAATAAAAGCTATTAGTATCTTTTCAGCCCGTGATTGGTGTATTTCATTTGTGGTACTAAGTCTCGATATTTCTTTGGTCTTTCAGCCGCTTCATCAAAAACTTACCGTCCAGGTCCGAGCCACTAAGGGCCCTTACCAAAAAGGATACAGCATGGCAATGTGGACCGTTGGAGCAAGCAGCATTCGTGGACATTAAGAGCGCCCTCAACAAGAAAGACACAATGGCTTTCTTTGACCCAGCCCTCCAGTCCGAGATAATCATGGATGCTAGCCCGTTTGGCCTGGGAGCCGTGCTGACACACGTTGGGCCTGACTCCAACGTCCACCCCGTGGCCTACGCCAGCAATGCCTTGTCTGAGACTGAACAGCGCTACTCTCAGATAGAGTGGGAGGTGCTGGCTGTTCTTTGGGGGTGCAGGCACTTCTGGCTGTATATTCTCGGGAGGCCGGTGACAGTGATTACCGACCATAAGCCCCTGCTGCCTATCCTGGTTGGATCATCATCAAAACCACCAGCGCGGATCGAGAGGTGTATGCTTGCACTTCTGGAGTATGGGGTCTCGCTGGTATATCGGCCTGGCTCCATCTCTCGCCATCCGGGTGGTTGCCACGACAGCAAGGTGGATGCCTGTGCAGAGGAGGCCGATCATCACGTTCAACTGGTGGTCGAGGTGGCAACCCGAAATGCTCTGCCACTGGAGGAACTGGAGGTGGCGGCCATGCAGAATGAGTGCTTCCGCATCCTCAGAGCGGCCATGCAACAAGGGTCCTGGAGGAGCGTGCTGAAGTCATTGGCAGGGCGCACGCTGGAGGCGAAGGTGTTGCTCGAGCAGCTGTGGAGGGTGCAGAAAGAACTGTCATTCTCAGCTAGTTGACTACTATTGAGAGGAGATCGGATTGTGGTCCCGAAGGCCAAAGTCCAAGAGGTGATTGGCCTAGCACATCAAGGCCACCAGGGGGCCGCAAATAACAAGGTCCACCTACGCCTTAAGGAATGGTTCCCAGAGCTCGAGCGACGGGTGGGTGAGTAAGTAGCCTCATTTGTGTGGTGCCAGGCTGCTTCTCCTGCACAGAGGGAGCCCACCATCCAAGCTATGCCCCACGGCACGCGTCCTTGGGAGGTTGTCCATGCAGACTTTGGTTCCACTTCGCAAGGAACTCACTTCCTGGTGGTGGTTGATGAGTACTCCAGGTACCCGGAGGTGGAATTAATCCAGTCGGTGGCCTTCAAACATGTGGTGGTGGCGATGGAGAAAATGTTTGCTGCTCATGGTCTCCCTACAACCCTGTGCTCAGACAATGGGGCCCCTTTCCAAGGAGAGCGATTTGCTGCCCTACTGGACAATTATGGAGTGCAGCATCGGAAGGTCACCCCGCTCTGGCCGAGGGCCAACGGGGAGGCGGAGAGGCTAATGCAAACTTTGAACATAGAGTTCCGAATTACACAAGGACAAGGGCAGTGCCTGGAGAGGACCCTGTATCAGTTCCTGTGGATCTATCAGACAACCACACACACCTCGACGGAGGTGGCCCTGGCGGAAGCTCTGTTCAAGCAGTGCCCGGAGGGGGGCTGCTGCCTGAGGTCAGTAAGAAGGAACCGAGAGTCATCAATTACCAGCAGGTGGAGCAGGACCAACGGCTGAGGATCAAGAAGGAGAATGTGAGGAGAGGCATCCGACCCCAACAACTTGTGCCTGGGGATGAGGTGCTAATTCGAAACAGGCACCCCTGGGGGAAGTTATCGCAGACAAATGAACTGGAGCCGCTAGACGTGATTGCGGTAAAAGGGTCAATGGTGACCGCCTCCAATGGCCGGGCTTCGGTCATGAGGAATGTCAGTTTCTTCAAGAAGCTGGGGAGCCCAGGGCCGAGGCACCGCAGGACCAGGACGTTGCGGACATACCCGATGAGGACGGGGGTGCTGAATCCCTGCTTCAGTCTCCTGTCAGGATGCCGGCTACCAGTGGAACTCCCATCCCTGAGGCGAGCAGGAGGTTCCCCCTGAGGACAGGGCGAAGGAAACCTGTTTGCCTCAGTTATCATGTTTTGGGGCAATGACTGTGTTTGTAGGGTCTGCCAGGCGTGGGGGCGGGAGACCCCTGGGGTGGCTGTGAATAAAGGGGTTCGTTGGGTACAGTTGTGTGGTTTGACATTGTTAACGTGGTTTGAGTTCAGAGTAATTATGCAAGTTCATATTGCTGTTGTCCTCATGAAAAAGGAGGAGTGTGGTGCTGCCCCTTTAAGGGTTTCGGCATGCAGCAGAGTGACGTTGCACTCTGCTGCGTGTGTTTAAATAAAGGGGGCGTGCCCGCATTGCGTAGGTGTTTAAATAAAGGGGGCGTGCCCGCATTGCGCAGTGCGACTGGGGAGCCCAAGCCTACAACACGTCTCTGCATGAGTCTGTGACGGAGGGGGGTCGCTAGGGGTATGGGACACCCCCACAACAGGCATCATTGTCATCACTAAATAATACATGTATTCTGGACCCGTTCTTTAGCAGTGTGGCACCACAGCAAGATGAGCAACGGTATCAAACACACTGCCTCATGATAGGAATCAGACACAGACCAGCATTTGTGTCCCTCTATTTTAGAAGCATTCTGCAGAAGCTTCCGTAATATTAAAGAAGTGTCAGACGCCTTCAGCAGTCCCGCTCCTTGATCATCCTCCTTTCCAGGGATCTACATCATGTGGCTAGTCAGATTTTTGGGACTACGACTCCCATGATCCCTCACCATTGACTATGCAGACTAGTGGCTAATGGGAGTCGTAGTCTAACACATTGAAGAGTCAAAGGTCGCAGATACATGTTGTACTCTATGGTGAGCTTTCTGCAAGAGCCTCTCCCATCTACCATGTTCAGCATTCTGCAAGGGTCCTCCTGGATAATTCCCTCTCTATTCAGTATTCAGCACCAGAGATCGTCAGTCACCACACACTCCTCTCTTGGCATTCTGGAGGCGTCTACAGCATCTTTAAGTTCCAGATGATGCCGGACTCCCCCTTCCTTTCAGTTCATTATTCTGCAAGATTCCCGGGCACCTGCCCCCGGCATTTTGTGAGCGTTAAGTAACGTGTTCAGCTCATGCTATTTTCCATAATCTCCCGCAGACCGAGCACCTGCATGTTTATGGAATGCTTCTGAGTCCTCTCTGTACAAACAAATGACTGTGCTGTGATATAGTCGACACTCTCCGGCGGAGCCTAGAAAGCCATTGAAGGAATGCAAAGTAACTATCCTCTTGCAGTCTCCGTGCAGGGATCACCCTGTTATCATAAATTCAGCGTTTTGGCTGGGATCAAGATTCTGCCCACTATCTGCGTGCTGCATGTGGTGGGTCGCATACATAGCACTCTACTGCCATCTACTGGTTTCTGAAGACACCCGCATCAAAAAAGCTGCAGAATACATTTGGATTCGTGCGGCCGAGATTAAGGTTATTTCTGCGCTACATTATAGTGGGATAACCGTTCAGTTAAAGTAGCCATCTCATATTCAGCTCTAAAGGTCTTTAGATCCAATAACGAAAGTATTTACTTGCCTATTTGGCTGAGCTGAAGTTGCATTCAGTAGCGGTTACTGTAGAAACAATTGTTCCCATTGTAATCAAAGTCAAATTATCTTGATTGTGAGTCGTTAGAAAACCACAGGTGCGTGCAAAGTACACAGTATGGACAGCATTGCAGAAACATTGTGTCCTGAGTTCCTTCCTTCTGTAAGTACTAAGCCAGGCTCCATTAGTAAGATAGCGTTATTCCAATGTACGGTTAAGTCATTTAGTACAGTCCATGTGTAGCTGTATGCAAGGTACAGGCAGTGCTTAATTTGTGGGGGTGGTTGACGGTGCCCAACACCGGCACTCTTTTTTGGGCACCGGAACTAATCATGGGGGGGCCAGCGCTTGTCCAATTGCTTTATTTGTTCTTCCACTTCACTTTGCTTCATTATACATCATTGGGTTCGTTTGTCATTGGGATCTCTCCTGCTTGCAGGTGCAGGCCATGGCTGGCTGGGCCTGGGAGGTGCCAGCAATAACAATGAACAACAAGTTACAAACAACAGCCAATGAAAACTGCCATTCTGTTGTTACTACGCAGTATTTGATACATTCTGTATAGTAACACAGAATGTGCAGTTATCATTGGCTGTTCTTCTGGGCCAGTGAAATTACATGGTGACGTGTTGTTGTTACAGGAGGAAGCGTGGCGCCACCTTCATTTCACGAGTTACTGTGAAGTGAAGGTGTCTAGGCGAGGTGTGTGAGAGAAAGAGCCTGCCCTACTGCACTTCGGCCTACTTGCTTCCTGGGGCCCCCCTCTGCGTGTATTTCATTTGTGCCAGTGTGCGCCTCCCCCCCACCCTGAGGCCCCGACAGGAGAGAAGACCAAGTCTCAGTTGGCAAAGTAGGTAAGTCTGGACCGTAAAACAGCAGCCTGCCCTGAGCCTGTCACAGAGATCAGACAAGGAAGGCCCAGGTCGGGGCCTGGGTGGCGGCGCGGTCCCCTGGAGGTGTCCTGACTGCCCAGGAGTCAGGACCCCACCAGGGGCCCATTTTCACCCGGGCTTCTGTCTGTGTGACCTGTGTGCTGCTGACTGCAGTGCCAGGCCCAGGCCATTTTCTGTGACCACCATGTAGGGCTCCGCCGCTGCGCGGGCCTGTGGATTGTGCCCAAATTAGTACATTTTTTACTTTTTTCTTTTAAAACCTGACCTTCTGTGGGGTCGGTGGCGGGGGCCCCGCCCCACGGAAGGTAGGTTTTAAAAGAAATAAGTATTTTTGAATGGCAGCTGGGGCCATCACTTCAAAATTGATGGGCCCCAGCCGCCCAAGTATATGTTTTTTCTTTTAAAATCTTACCTTCCGTGGGGCCGCTGAGCACCTATTTTTGTCATCAGCATGGGCGCGGTGGTGGTGGCGGGTGGCCCCACCGAAGGTAGGCTAAAGTGATTGAGGCAGATCAGGCAGCAAGTCCCAGGACTGGGCGGGGCACAGGCGGCTGCGTGGTCCTCATCCCTGGTTGAGTCCTGCTGGGTCTGTGACCCCTTTGTATTAGAGTCCGACTGGGGTGGCTGTGGTCGGGTGGCCCTCGTGTCTCGGGGAAGTTGTGAGTAATGAACATGTGATGGGTCACCCCAGGACACCATGTGCAAAGCCTCCCCAGGACACTACGTGCACAACCCCCAGGTCACCATGAGCGCAGCCCCGGGACACTGTGAGCGCAGCCCTCCCACCCACTCTGGACTTCATGAGCACAGCTACAGACCCCTGAAACAAAGTGAGCACAGCCCACCAGAACACTACGTGAAAAGGCAGCCAAGGGGATCACTATTGCACAGCCCCAAGGACACCGCATGCACAGCCCCCCAGGACACCGCATGCACAGCCCCCCAGGTTACCACGTGCACAGCCTCCAAGGTCACCACATGCACAGCCCCCCCAGACACAGCGTACACAGCCCCTCAGGACCTTGGGTGCTCTCAGCCTCCAGGACAACGCATGCACAGCCCCTCAGGACAGCATGTGCACAGACAGCCCTCCAGGACACTGTGCACAGCACAGACCCTCCGGACTGCACAGCGCGTGCTGCTTCGTTTGTGTCAGTTAGCAATCCAGCCCCATATCACCTGAGCAGAGCCACAATATCCTGGAGGGGTGTGTGGGTCCCGAAATCCTTGGCCTAAGTGACATGCGTTTAGCCTCCCTTCACAACGCGGTACAGGGTAAACCACGAGGCCCTGTGCAGGTTTTTACACTTGCATATTTCCTTTTCCATAATTTCGATCCTTCGGGCCTCCGTCCGCCCGTTTGACACCATTTTGATTGCAGGCAGGAGCAGCCATGGTCTTGTCACCTATGCCTCACTCCACTGCACTAACATACTGCACTGCTTCCTTCACCCCTAAAAGCACAACCGGCGAGTACAGGAAAGGATTCGGGCGATGCAGGGGCTGAGTGTTTCGTTTTCATTGAAAAGATAGCACCGGCTCGGACTGGCCTATTGGGCAAAGATACTGTGGGCCAGCTTTTTTGGTCCATGTGGGACACTTTTTTTGTCCCATGTGGGCCAGTTTGATGAGTTACTTCACCATTCGGCTAGTAGTTTGGGCCAGTTGCACTGAAAAAATACTCTTCAAAATGCACAATTTGCCTCACATTTTATCAAAAAGCCTCCTCCGTGGGTACTACTCAATCTGTCACAAAAGGAATGAATTGTCGTTTTCAACTTTGGCCACTTTTTCATTGGTGCCCGACTCGAGACAATTGTATGCCCCAACAACACCATGCTCATGCTTGAAGGAAGGGTGAGGGGGGGGTGCATTTATGAGTTGTGATGACTGATAAGGGCTTGAGAGTAAATTGATTACACAAAACACCTGGATGAGGTGACTGAAGAACAGGCCGAGTGGAGAGTGCTCTTCCTGCAGGTAACCGATTAACAATAGTTGGTGTACTTTAACAGACTGTCAGATGGGGCAGAAGGGGTAGAGACAAATACAGTAAAACAGTGACTGAAACAGAATGCTTTTTTTATTTGCATTTTTAAAGCAATCACACAGCCCGGGGGCATCGAGGCACAGTTACAGGAGGAGCATGTCTTAGTTGCGTATTTATAACGCACTTAATGCCCAGAGGTTTCTAAGTGAGGAGTTGGGGATGGAACCTGTGTTGCTTCGTGTCATCTTGCTTCCACGTCGAGCACATTGCCGCTGAGCTATCCTGAGTCCCGGGACAATGATTGCAACGCTGCAGTGAAAAGGGACCTTTACTTGATGGGAGTACACAATGAATACCTACCTCCAACCCTGGAAAAGATGGCAAGAACAAGATCTGAAAAAGAAAGCTCTTGTATGCACCAGTGAGGACTTTGTCTTATTTGGCACACATAGCCAGAGAGCTAGAGCAATCAGTATAGACCAAACCTAAGTGAGTTTATGACACAACGTATTTCATTGTGCGTCTTAAAGCGATGAAAATAAAGTGGGTAAATAAATATTTTGCCTTTTGCATCTTATAGTTTTCCATCCAGGATGTGGAACATAAAGGTACACTGATATTATTTTGGCCCAACATGCCCCTATAAGGATTTACATGTTGTCATGAAGCTTTTATGCAATTTTTGTATTTTGCAAGTAAACTATAGGACAGTATTGTAGGTCTTGTTGACAACCAAAACTGAAATATTTGTTCCATGTTTAGCATAGAAGAAGGTGGCTGATCTGTTCCCAAATTGGGTTAAAATCCCTGCATTGCTGTTCAGCATAAGTGTGTGATCCCGGGCAAATAATGTAATCTCACCCTGACTTCAACTGCAAAGGGTGTCACTCTACCCCCTTCTTCCCCTCTGCAGTTTTAAAGGCAAGTGCAAGTCAAACATATGTCTGCGGGTGCTGTGATGGAGGTCAGTAAAATATTGTGCAGTGTGTAACGTCCTGTCATGTTAAGTCCACCTTGCCATAGAAACTTTGCCCTGTTAGTAAAATGTCTCACTTGCAATACCTACAGATTTGGCCCACTGTGTCCTAGGCTTTCTTTTTCCTACCGTCAAGTTTGAGTTTATACAAATTAAAGTAGAAAAGTAACGGTGTCACTTCCGATCGCCACCGAGTGGAGAGTGTAAGGGTGTGCAGCTCAGAGCAGAATAACCTGATGCTGTGTTACCAAGTTACAAGTAAGGGAGCACCTGTAAGATACCTCCTGCTAATAAAGCAACTGTGACCTGTACATTCACAACCTGAGTCAGTGTATTATTTCTGGGTGGGTGTTGGGTGAGATTATGGGAAAAGGGAAATGTGTGGAGGGCCGCAGGTTAACCCAAAATGAATTTATAAACCAGATAAACCAAATGCAGGGCCCGTGGAAGGCCGGTGTGGGGTGTTGCGGCTAAGCAGGGGGATAGTCCGAGTGCAAGGAGTAATGTAGCAGACACCATCATAACCGCTACACTCAGCCAGACACACTCGGGCCCATGTACCCCATCCCCCTCCAACAACAGGATGGGGGATCAGGGGTGGGGGACCTCCTCAGACTGGATGGCACAATTAGACAGGAGAAGGGAGGGAGCAAGGAGGTGCAAAAGGGGCGTTGGGGGAGCGGCCTAGAGCATCCCCTATCTCAGTCTTAAAGGCACAGGGAGGTGAGCGAAACCGCCTCATTCTCTGCCAACCAAGAGGTGTTTTCCAACTTTAAAGCATTATACTTTCTCAACCCATGTGTTCCCTTCCCCATCCAACCCACTACTAGCCTGTGCCAGCAGTTGGTGCAGCACCAAACATGTGACATGGAGCAGCAGCAGTGTGATGGGTTGGTGGTGGGCCGATCTAGGCCTAGAACTGAACTGGCATGGGCTGCGAACCCGCACTGTGGGCAGCGCCCCGCACGACATTATGGGGCCAATATTTTTGGGGCACTGGTACTTTTTTTTTTTACAAATTAAGCACTGCAAGAAACCCAAAGCTGATCCTTCCTGTCCGGCAAACTATCGCCCAATTTCCATTACCCCCTTTCTGGGCAAACTCCTGGAAAAGCTGGCCATCTCTCAGCTTAACCTTCATTCAGATTCTGTTGGTTTTCTCTATGGCCACCACTCTAGCTTCAGAGCAGCCAGAAGCACGGAAACTGCTCTCCTCAATATCTGTGAAGATCTGCTCTCCAACCTTGATTCTAACATTCCCTCTGTCCTCATCCTTCTTGATCTCTCTTCTGCCTTCCAGACGGTCAACCACACCATCCTGCTCAACCGTCTCCTGGATAATCTGGGTATCACTGATCAGGCTCTGGCCTGGCTGACCTCTTTCCTCTCTGATTGACCCTCCCAGGTCCTACTGGGGTCTTTCCTATTATCTATCTTCCTCTCCACCTGTGGGATTCCCCAGGGGTCTAACCTCTCACCGTGGCTTTTCAAACAATGCCTGGCAACTCTCCCTCACTGCATTGCCATTTTCTGCTCAAATTTCCAGTGCTACGCTGATGACACTCACATCATTTTCCGGCTGCCCTTGGCCATCTCCTCTCCCTCTCTCATCTCTGACTGCCTAACTGCCATTCAAAATTGGTGTGCCGCCAATGATCTTTGTCTGAATGCCAGCAAGACAGAGATCCTCCTCATCGGCACACCATCTCCATCCTTTTCCCTCACTCTCTGGCCGGCCTCCCTTGGCCCTCCTCCTACCCCTACCTGCGAGGCTAAGAACCTTGGCGTCATCTTTGACTCCACACTTTCCTTCTCGGCCCATATCTCTGATGTCTCTAAAAAGTCAAATTTCCGACTGCACCTCCTAGAGGTATTCTGCCTTTCCTCTCCTTCCCCCAGAGGCTCATGGTATCCCAAGCTCTGGTTCTCTCCAGCTTGGACTATTGTAACAGCCTCTTTCTAAATCTACCTGCCTCTACTCTCTGCCCTCTACAACTTATCCAGAACAGGACTGCGATTCTTGTCCATGGCCTCAAGCCCTGGGCTCGTATCTCTCCAGCTTTGAAATCTCTCCATTGGCTCCCAGTGGATGCAAGGATTAAATTCAAAACCCTCTGCATTGTCCGCAAAGCTTTCTGGGGCCTGGTGTCACAATGCCTGCCCCCGGGAAACCAGGTTTGGCCCAGCTACCCCGGAAGCAGGCATCATGCCATTTAATGCAAGCCCATGAACCCCAATTAGGGGCTATTTGGGTGCAGTCCTGGCGCCTATGGCACCAGGCTCATAAGTTCAGAATCAGTCCTGGTGCCATGGGCGCCAGGCTCATGGTCAAGGACTTACCTGAAGCAGACCATGCTGCTAACTTACCTGAGCAGACCATGCTGCCAGTGACCAGAAGTCAAATGAGGCCTCGGAGGGACTATTTTTCCCTAGGAACTATTTTTTTACTCGGGTGGGGCCGCGGAATGATACTTACCTGGAACTACTTCCAAGGCTTTTTAAACCACGCCCTGACAGCAATCCATGCTTCGCGTTATCCTGCACCTGCAGCGTAACGCTCACCGTGCCTGCAGCAGCTTCCAGTCTTCAGCCACGCCCGCCTGGATGCCGGAGCTCCTGAAAACCTGAAAGAAAGCAGAGGGAAGGTTAGAACCGGAGTTTTTACCTGCAATCCTTACCTGAATCCTGAATCTTCTTGGCTCTGACCTAGAAGGAAGAAATCATCAGACGCGTGCCGCTTCGCATCCTGCAGCGCCGCGCGGGAACTCACCTGAAACAATCCTCCGCATTCCATCGCGCTTTTCAGCATCCAGCAGCCGCTCTCCAACACCTGTGGAAATAAAGACAATAAGGTGAGCAAGGGAGCATTCCCAGACAATAAAGGCAATCCCCAGGACTTACCTGATACCACAGGGGGTACTTACCTCATCTCGGGTCGGCGCGGCCTCCACAGCTTCTCCGCCGTACCCCGGCCCCAAAGGGGAAACAAAAGCAACACAAAAGCGCAAGTAGGGGTAACCAAATTCTGCTACAGACTTACCTGGTTACTGCCTGAGGCCGCAATCACCGGAACCTCCACCGATTCAGCGCCTGCAAAAGGAAAGGGTCACACGTTAGACCAGGTCCTCGTTATTGAACTGAACAGAATCCATAAACACTTACCTGCATCTTACTGGTTGCCACTTGGAACTCTTCTCAAGAACTATTAAGGCAACTTAGGGGATTTGGACAGAGTGAGGGCCAGACGTTTTTGAACTCTTATTCAAACTATTTCCTTACGGAGTCAATACCGTTCTGCAACTCTCCAACATCCCACACCAGTGAAGTAACTGGTCATTTTACCGCCCCTGCGCTTGAGGCAGGATGGAGAGCTCATCTTTCCAAACTATCAGGTGAGAAAGTAGCAAGAGTTCGGAAGTAATTTGTGGGAAGAGATCGCCGGAGTGGGGGAAGGTGGGGTTGGCGCCCAGTCCCCGCAGATGGCTAATTCCCTTTTCTCCATTACAGAAGAATATTCATACGGGCAAAACAAGCTAAACTGGGTGGTCCGGTCCGGTCCATCATTTCGGCGCCCCGTGTGTCGCTGGAAGAGGTAACAACAGCCCAGTTCAGATCGACGCCCCCGTGGACACCAGGTGAGCATAGCAGAACGCAAAGCCTACCCACAAAAGGCCACCTGGGCGTTATGGAGACCTCAGAGATGGATCAGTTAGCCCAATTATTAGGGGAGCTAAGAGCTGAAGTGCACTCCGCCCGCCAGGAAACTAATGCCCTTAGAAGGGAACTGATAGTTTCAAAGGAACGGACAGATGATTTGGCCAGACAGTTATTGCATAACCAGGCGGGGCAAACACCACTACCTGGACTCGGGGTTAGTCCAGCTCCTGTACCATCAAGTAACCCAGTACAAATAAATTTGCCAGGAACTGTTCCATTGGCTCCGCCCGAACATTTTGCCGGAGACCCTAAAAGGTTTGCCGTATTCATAAATCAGTGCCGCTTACACTTTTTATGCATCCCAAGTGATCAAGCCAAGGTAGCCTTTGTACTGTCCTATCTCAGCGGCAGTGCAGCAGATTGGTCCATTCCTCTAGTTAATCAGGATGACCCAATTCTTCGGGATTTCCAGGGGTTTCAAACAAGCATGGAAAGACTTTTTGCCCGACACTCCCAGGGTCAGGCCCTGGATAACAAACTTTTGTCCCTACGACAGGGGAATCAGGATCTTCTTTCTTACATTGCAACCTTTAATAGACTAGTAGTGGAAACCGAATGGCCTGAAGTTAAATGAATCACATTGTTCCACCAAGGACTTCGAGGAGAACTCAAAGATGTCTTGGCCCAAATTGTGAACCCGCCTCAAGATTGTGTGCAATACATCAACCTAGTGGTCCAACTAGATCACAGACTTCAAAATAGGAAGGCTGATCGAGCCAAGTTTGAGAACCGACGTCAGTTCCAAGGGAACAGAAGCCTCAGAACCTACGCAAATCGGTGGGGTAAGAGGACCCTTGACTCAAAAAGAGAGAGAAAGGAGACGGCAAATGCAGCTATGCTTATATCGCGGGAATACTGGTCATTTTCTGAAGAACTGTCCTATAAAACCGCCTAAGAAGGTCGTGGGGGCAGCAGATAAAAACTTTGACACGGGAAATGATCTCGCCCGGCAAGCGTAGAGGTCCGCTTGCCGAGCTTAAAGAAGGACACTCAGACCTGGCATTTCATCATTCCAATGGTCCTCGTAGATCCAGAACAGCCATCTCGGATGCATGTGGTAAAAGCATACGTTGATAGCTGAGCCATAGGAAACTACGTGGACCGTGAATTGGGTTCCAGGATGAACCTACCTCTCACCCAAAAAACCACCTTAGATGTCATCACCACAGTTGATGGAACGGAAATTGCCTCTGGTCCTGTAACTCACTCCACCACAGAGATGACATTGCTGGCGAAGGATGGCCACCGAGAGGCTTTGGTGTTTGATTTAATCAAGGCCCCGCAGTTCCAAGTAATACTGGGGATACCTTGGTTGGAGAAACATAATCCCTGCATTGATTGGCGAGAGAAGAGAATCACCTTCCCAGAATGTGCGCACACCTGTTACCCCAGGAAATCTCAGAACACAGCCCTGGCTTCTGTAACCCCAGCTGCCATGCAATTACCTGCGGAATATCAAGAGTTTCAAGATGTCTTCCAAAAAGAACAGGCAAACATCTTACCTCCGCACAGATCGTATGATTGCCAAATATATCTCATCCCAGGTGCACAACCCCCTTGCAGCAGAATCTATGCCCTTACGGAGCCCGAAAACCTTCACCGATGCCAATACCTGGACCAGTACCTTGCTAATGGTTTTATTCGCCCGTCTAAGTCCCCTGCATCATCCGCTTTGTTCTTCATGCCCAAAAAAGAAGGTGACCTCAGAACATGCATAGACTATCGCGCACTGAACCAGATAACCATTAAAAATCGGTACCCGTTGCCTTTGATCCCAGAATTACTAGACCAAGTGAAAGAAGCTTGCATTTATACTAAACTCGACCTCCGGGGGGGGCATATAATTTGGTACGTGTCAAAGAGGGCGACGAATGGAAAACAGCTTTTCGCACTAAGTACGGACTATTTGAGTACCAGGTGATGCCTTTCGGACTGTGCAATGCACCAGCAGCCTTCCAGTTCTTCATGAACGATGTCCTTAGAGAACTCATCGATGTTTGCGTTGTTGTTTATATTGATGACATCCTAGTATATTCTTCATCAGAATATGATCATATCAAACACGTCCGAGCAGTTTTAGAAAAATTACGCCAGCACAAACTTTATGCCAAATTGGAAAAATGCGTTTTTCACACCACCGAAGTGGAATTCCTAGGATTTATCCTAACCCCGAGAGGAATCAGGATGGATACACGAAAGGTGGATGCAATTCTCAAATGGCCTTCGCCAAGTTCTGTCAAAGGTGTGCAAAGCATGCTCGCCTTTGCCAACTTTTACTGCAGGTTTAGCCCAGACTTTTCGCATATTGTTCATCCCATTACGGTGCTCTTACGAAAGCGCCTTTCAAGAGTTGGAGGCTAAATTCACATCTGCACCAGTCCTAAGGCACCCACGTCCTGAACTCCCGTACATTGTGGAGACTGATGCATCCAGCTTGGCAATGGGAGCCGTCCTCTCTCAAAAGGACCCCGAAACTAACCAGATTCACCCAGTGACCTTTTGGTCAAAAAAATTCTCGATTCCTGAATTAAACTATGCCATTACTGATAAGGAGCTGTTAGCTATCAAGTCCGCCTTCAAGGCTTGGCAGCATTATCTACTCGGAGCCAGACATACCATTACAGTCATCACCGATCACCGAAATTTACAATATCTAAAGACAGCTAAGGCCCAGTCTTCTCTCCAAATCCGTTGGGCACTATTCTTCGCCGAATTTGATTTTGTAATAACCTATCGGCCTGGTTGTAAGAATGGTAAAGCAGACGCCTTATCCCGAATAGGGATGGGAGAAGTAGAAGTGACCCTGGAACCCGTACCTATAATTCCTGAACAGCGAATTCTTGGCATAACATCTGTACAGACGGTGCAAGACATTCAAGGAATTATCCGACAACTCTTTGATCCTCTTGCCTTACAAGACTGGGCTAAGAAAGGCCCAGACTTCTCCGTCACCAATGAGCTACCATATTACCGAGGACATCTATTTCTGCCACAAAAGGAACTACAAGAGCTAGTCGTCTCTCGTTACCATGATACGTTAATGGAGGGGCATCCTGGTATTACAAAAACGGAAGCTAAAATAACGAAACAATTTTAGTGGCCCACCTGGCGAAAGGACATTAAGTCGTTTGTCCTATCTTGTGGCATTTATGCCCAAAACAAGAGTCAAAAAAGAAGAGCAGCTGGTCTATTACAACCTATGGACATCCACCGATTCCTTGGCACACCTTGTCATTAGACTTTATCACGGACTTACCCCCGTGCTATGGTTTCAACACTATCCTAGTTATTGTGGATCTTTTTTCTAAAATTACCCACTTTATTCCATTAAAAGGGATATCTTCAGCTGCAGCCCTGGCCAAGGAGTTCCTTGAAAACATTGTTCGCCTACACAGCTTCCCATCCGTGTTAATTTCCGACCGAGGGAGTCAATTCATCTCACACTTCTGGAGAAAATGTTGCCAACTGGCACAAATAGATGTTAGGCTTTCAACTAGTCACCACCCCCAGACCGATGGTCAAACTGAGAGGACCAATCAGACTCTTGAACAGTACCTGCGTTGTATGCTACATCAGTCTGAGAGCAATTGGAAAGACATCTTATGGATCGCTGAATATGCGTACAATAATTCAGTACACTCAGGAACTGGACACAGCCCCTTTTATACTATATATGGACATCATCCTTGAACCTCGGACTTGGATTTGCCCCAACGTTTGGAGATGCCTGCAGTAGACCATCTCCACACCGTCATTACACAAACCTTCAAGGAAGCAACAGAACATTTACAGAGAGCTAAGGATAAATACAAGAAAAACGCTGATCAACTTAGGAGAGAAGCACCACAATACCAGATAGGAGACCAAGTATGGCTATCTACTAAACACATCCCACTCAAGGGAACACAAACCTTTAATCCTAGATATTTGGGACCCTACTCGATCAAGACCATTATCAACCCAGTGGCCGTCAAGTTGGACCGGCCCGCCCATATGCGAATGCATCCCGTCTTCCATGTCTCTCTCTTGAAACCAGTCAACCAGGAACTAGATTAACCAAACCACCAGATCCCATCCTCATTGACGGGGAACCTGAATTTGAAGTTAAAGACATCTTGGACTCCAAGAGGGTTAGGTCAAAACTCTTTTACCTAATCGATTGGAAAGGATACAAACCCCAAGAAAGGTCCAGGGAAAGTAATGACCATGTGCACGCACCCCAATTGGTGAAGAAATTCCACCGGGAGTTCCCTAACAAACCAAAGCCCAGAGGAAGAACGAATTTAGGAGGGGCCTTGAGGGGGAGTGCTGTCACGATGCCTGCCCCCGGGAAACCAGGTTTGGCCCAGCTACCCCGGAAGCAGGCATCATGCCATTTAATGCAAGCCCATGAACCCCAATTAGGGGCTATTTGGGTGCAGTCCTGGCGCCTATGGCGCCAGGCTCATAAGTTCAGAATCAGTCCTGGCGCCATGGGCGCCAGGCTCATGGTCAAGGACTTACCTGAAGCAGACCATGGTGCTAACTTACCTGAGGCAGACCATGCTGCCAGTGACCAGAAGTCAAATGAGGCCTAGGAGGGACTATTTTTCCCTAGGAACTATTTTTTTACTCGAGTGGGGCCGCGGAAGGATACTTACCTGGAACTACTTCCAAGGCTATTTAAACCACGCCCTGACAGCAATCCATGCTTTGCGTTATTCTGCACCTGCAGCGTAATGCTCACCGTGCCTGCAGCAGCTTCCAATCGTCAGCCACGCCCGCCTCGATGCCAGAGCTCCTGAAAACCTGAAAGAAAGCAGAGGGAAGGTTAGAACCGGAGTTTTTACCTGCAATCCTTACCTGAATCCTAAATCTTCTTGGCTCTGACCTAGAAGGAAGAAATCATCAGACGCGTGCCGCTTCGCATCCTGCAGCACCACGCGGGAACTCACCTGAAGCAATCCTCCGCATCCATCGCGCTTTTCAGCATCCAGCGGCCGCTCTCCAGCACCTGTGGAAATAAAGACAATAAGGTGAGCAAGGGAGCATTCCCAGACAATAAAGGCAATCCCCAGGACTTACCTGATACCACAGGGGGTACTTACCTCATCTCGGGTCGGCACGGCCTCCACAGCTTCTCCGCCGTACCCCGGCCCCAAAGGGGGAACAAAAGCAACACAAAAGCGCAAGTAGGGGAAACCGAATTCCGCTACAGACTTACCTGGTTACTGCCTGAGGCCGCAATCACCGGAACCTCCACCGATTCAGCGCCTGCAAAAGGAAAGGGTCACAGGTTAGACCAGGTCCTCGTTATCGAATTGAACAGAATCCATAAACACTTACCTGCATCTTACTGGTTACCACTTGGAACTCTTCTCAAGAACTATTAAGGCAACCTAGGGAATTTGGACAGAGTGAAGGCCAGACGTTTTTGAACTCTTTTTCAAACTATTTCCTTACGGAGTCAATACCGTTCTGCAACTCTCCAACATCCCACACCAGTGAAGTAACTGGTCATCTACGCGCCCCTGCGCTCGAGGCAGGATGGAGAGCTCATCTTTCCAAACTATCAGGTGAGAACGTAGCAAGAGTTCGGAAGTCATTTGTGGGAAGAGATCGTAGGAGTGGGGGAAGGTGGGGTTGGTGCCCAGTCCCCGCAGGTGGCTAATTCCCTTATCTCCATTACAGAAGAATATTCATACGGGCAAAACAAGCTAAGCTGGGTGGTCCGGTCCAGTCCATCATTTCGGCGCCCCGTGTGTTGCTGGATGAGGTAATAACAGCCCAGTTCAGATCGACGCCCCCGTGGACACTAGGTGAGCGTAACACCTGGGACCAAAATACCTTCAGCTATCCCTCCGCAAATACCTCCCCTCTCGAGCTCTTCACTCCTCTACCTCTAACTCCCTCAGGGTCAGTTGTATTTCAAAGAAACAAGCTGGTGGTAGTGCTCTATATTCGGCTGGGGCCTCCCTCTGGAACAGCCTCCCTGCCACTCTAAAACTTGATGAGAACCATCTCTGGTTCCGTAAGCACCTCAAAACCTTCCTCTTTGCTTCTGCCTTCGCTCCCCTTCTCCCCTGCTGATCTGCTCTCTTGGCACTGTGCACCTGGCCACCCTCTGTCCCCTGGGCCCAGGTACCTGCTCACCCTGCCACCTTCCTGCACTGCCTCCTGGCCACCCCTTGCACTGGGGACTGTATCTGTACTCATACAGCCCCCCCATTGTTCTTCTTTTTCTGCACTTATTCAGACTTATCCAGTCTGCTGCCTTAATCACAGCACCTGCCACTTGCTGGCTGCACTACCACAGTTTGCCTCAATTTTCTATTTATTTTATTTATCTGCGCTCCTCGGCTTCTGCACTTCCCACTCTCCCCCTTCCATGCACTTTTTCCCTTTTCCCTTTCCCATGCACTTGCGCGTTCTCAATGTCACTGGGCCTAGTAAGATCATTTTTATTTTGTGCTGTGTTCTCCCTTTTTCCCCTCCATTGCCTAGTCGCGCTCTAAAACACTTGTGTACGAGCACGAAACAAATAAAATATCATATCATATCATAACCAAAGCAAATCCAAAGGAAACGTAAAAAGTAAAATCCATTAATCCATGGTGAAATCCAAAGAAAAAGTTCCAATAAATTCATTGTCCAACTATGTACAATCAATTGTCAGGGGGTCCATGAGCCCACCGAAAGAACAGAAATCTATGAAAAAAACTACCTAATAAAAAAACTATATACAAATGTGTGGGGCAAAGTCCAAACACCCCAAAATAAAGGAAAACGAAAATAAAACCTAACACTAAAAACTATATACAATGGCGGCAGGCTAGTCCGGCGGCTCACTTTCCCATTTCCTGGGCCAGGGCATCATCGAACTCCTGCTCAATGTCCTGGAGGCGGTCCTCTTCCATTGCCCCGAGGGTTCGCAGGGACGATGCCATGTTGACCTCCAACTCCCTGCAAATCTTGGCCCGCCTCAGTGCCCTCCGCATGGAGTTCTCCGCCCTGACCATTGTGAGCCGTGCCTCTTCCACCCGCCGCCGCTCCGCATCTATGGCCTGGCCCAACCGCTGCCACATGGAAGACACTTCAAGCCTGGGTCCTCCTGCCCTCTGGCCGATGCCTGCCCCTCAGATGTTGAAGGCCCCTAGCCATCATGGCTCCCACCTTGTTGCTGCTGCTGCTGTGCCTGTGCCCTGGCTCTTGCTGCCCGCACGTCCTACTCCGGCTGGGTTGCAGTTGCTGAGGTTGCCACTCCTGCTGGACGTCTGACTTCAGACTGTGGCAGGGATGTGTCCTCCACCAGCCTGGCCACAGGGTCAGAGGCAACTCCACAGGGTACCCAGGTGATACATGGGTGGGAAGATGCCAGGGAGGACGACTGGCGCATAGGGGGTTCAGGTGAGGAGGGGGGTTCAGAATAAGGTCCAGCATACAGAAGAATATAGCCCTGGTGACCCGTCCCAGTAGGTCAAAGCGGTCAACGAGGCATCCGAGATGACGTGCAGTGTCTTCACGAAAACACTGCAGGTCACCTTGATTGCCCCGTTGACGCAACGCCATCCCAGACAGGACAGGCTCAACCCGGTCCCGGATTGCCATGTCCTCAGGGAGAGGAAGGCCAGTTGTTGTGCTCTCATCCCCTCTCTGAAAACGGGTCTGGACGTAGGCATCCCGGCTGGTGCAGGATGATGCAGTAACACGATCGGGGACAGGATTACACACAGGCGCCTCCGTGGCAGCCTGTGCTGCCTCCTGTCCCTGCCCCTGCACTGCACTACTAGTACCAGTGGAATCTCCACCTCCAGACCCTGTGTGTGTCCCTTCCACGGCCTCCTCCTACACCAAACCCCCCACCAACCTGGATGACTCCATGCCATCTTCCTCCGTCAGACCCTGTGGGATCTCAGCTGCCCCTTCTGCTGCCGAGGAGTCCACCTCCGACCTCCGCCTCTTGGACATACCCTCAGCAGCTACGGCCTGGGACGTGGAACCAGACTCCTCACTCCCCGATGAGATGACATCCTGGGAGGGAAGCCGGGCCTTGCGTCTACGGCCGGTGGTGCGATCCCTGCCGCTTTGCGCCACAGCACCCTCTCCGCCCTCTTCATCAGTTGACGCTGCAGACAGGGAGAGATAGAACACAGGCATCAGGGCACTGTACAATGGACCGATACACACATGACAATTTCACATGAGTGGCAGTGTAAAACTACAGACATGGCACCACACTCCCCAACACACATGTCATTTCAACTCACACACAAGAGCAAATCAACAGGAATCTTGCACCAGGAAGCACCGTCCATACACAAACAACAGCACAAGCAGCCGAAGGTGAGCCTGACGTCACATGAAACACAATGAGTTCACAACACATGCACACACACCACCAGAATGACATGCATCTGTACATCTCCACCACTGCAGTGATAATGTCACCATCCATGTCACATCTGGCAATCAGCCTCCTACATGTCAGTGTCACATGCATCCATGTTGCATTACAGTTGCACACTTGTCATATACACACTCATGCACATGTACACAGTGCAGATACATGCAGCAGGAACCCCCATCCATGTGTGACACCACCACCATGCCACAGAACATACACATAATATTCACATGTGCGCACCCACACATGCAATTGGCCAGCATGCTTGCCAACACATACACCATCGATGCGTCTCACACATGAGAGGAATCACATGTGGCTGGTTCACGTCCCTGTACATACGCATCCATACATGGCCCTACAAAGACATATGTTGAACCTGCACACTCTTGGCACACCACAAGACGCACAGCGTCCAATCAGTAGGCATGTATACTTACCGCTCGACTCCAGACGGGTCTACCTCTCAAGGACCTGGACGTGGAGTGCTGGGCGTATTCGTTCCAGGACCCTCATTTGGTGGCCTGACAGGTGGCCCCGGCACCCCTTGGCATCCACTGCCTTCAAGAGGCGCCGGGCCTTGTCGAGGGTCCTAGACCTGAAGTCCTCCCAGCGCTTCCGGACGTGTTGAATGTCACGGACTGCCACCCCCTCCGCGTTGATGGCAGTCACAATGTCCATCCAGATCCTCTTCCGTCCTTCATTGTTGGCGCGCAAACTTCCAAAGAGGGCATCATACTGCCCCAGGACATGCTCCACCAGGACACAACTTCACTGGCACTGAAGCTGGTGGCCCTCTGCCTCTCTGGCTGGGGGTTGCCAGTGGTGCCAGATGGTGTAGACATGGCAACCCCAGAGGCAGGTGTGGGTGGGCAACTGGGTCCTCGGGCTGGGCTGTGTAGCAATGGTATCCCAGTCGGGAGTCTTCAGTTCCAGCAGGGATGGTCACAGCAACTGCACCCCTGGCTGACGTGCAGGCACCAAATAGCAGGGCATGAGAGCAGCAGGCAGGCAGGCAGCAGCAGATGGCAGGTGGGAGCGTGCTCAGGGCTCTGGGGGGCAGGAATATAGCCTTCTGGGCAGGAGCGTGGTCTTCTGTGTGTTTTCGCGTGGCCAGCGTGATACGGAGTGATTTGGCACGTGAAAAAAATGCACATCAGCATGTAATTTGAGGAAAGGCCCTTAGTGCGTAAGTGCGTCTGTGACGTTATGTGCGCGGGCGTTTCCCTCATGACGTGGGCATAGTGGTTCAGCACGTGAAAAAACTGCACGTCCGCGTGTGAATGTGTGTAATCCGAGGAAAGGGCCTACGCACGTAAGTGATGCGACATGCGTGGGCGTTTCCCTCAGCACGGGTTAAAGGTGAGTGGGGCCAGCAGTTCGCTGTACGTACCTTTCCTGGAGACTGATGTGTGTTGCTATTTCGTGTTGTTTCACGTGCCATCACAACTTTACAGCGGATCAGGGACGTATCTCTTCTTTTGGAGGGGTTATTGGCTACGCGTGTTTTTCATCATCACGCTAGTCTGACGGTGAGTCGCGCACACTATTTTTCCCACTGCGGGTGCCCCTGTGTATCGCACCCATTTTCGAGGTCATAGTAGCCTGCGTGTTCCACGTGTACGCGTTTTTCGTGTTACTGGGTGCCACTGCCTACTGCGGGAGGTTAATTCCATGCACGTAGGCTGCAGGGTTGCGTGCACGGTTTTACTGCAGTTTTGGCATGCCTGAGCGTTGCGTTACCCGTCACTATATCACCGGGGTCACATACAGCCTTGCAGGTGCAGGGGGGCTGTTAACATTTTGCATCCCACCCCCTTCACCCCAATTGCCCAGGACAATTGTAGTGTACACCTCCCATTGGCACTCCTCCATCTGTGCCGGCACTACTCCATCTGTGCCATGGTTGGGAGGCCACCAAAGGTGAGGGGCGCCTCAGCTGGGCGTCCTCCTCGTGGCGCGCGTGGTCAGGGACGTGGCCGGGTGACCAGGGCGTAGGGGGACTCCAGGGTGTCCAGGGTGGCCGCAGAGGGGCAAGAGGCAGGGGTGCGCGACTTGAGCATGATGTTGTGCCATGTATCGATGCAGTCATTCCACCACCCCCTGTGGTTACAGGAGATGCAGCTTCTGCATCTGGCACTGGCCCCTGTGTGACCCGGCAGTCCGTTTCATCGACTGCCACGGGCCCAAGGGTAGTGGTAGCTGCAGGTGCAGCTGTGGACACCACCACCCAGGCTCAGGGTCTGCCAGCGCAGGCTGCATTGGCACTTGAAGAGTCTTTGGGAGATTTCCAATAGGGCAGGAGGGAAACTGTAGGTGCACGCAGGGCTGCCCTGACCGAGACACATGTCCCTGGGGCAGTAATGTCATCTTCTGCCCCGACCAGCCGGTTATTGGCAAGTGCAGGGGCAGATGCAGCCAACATCACCCTT
This sequence comes from Ambystoma mexicanum, assembly GCF_040938575.1. Lineage (NCBI taxonomy): Eukaryota > Metazoa > Chordata > Amphibia > Caudata > Ambystomatidae > Ambystoma > Ambystoma mexicanum. The sequence continues at coordinate 482,781,305 of NC_090932.1, read as the reverse complement.
GTTGTGAGTCTGCCAACCAGGACAGTCGCGGTCAATGACCCTGCCACAGTGGATATTGCTGCGCAGGGTCCATTAGAGGGCACCCAGCTGCCACTGACACAAGTCAGGCCTTTGGTCGTCCCTCCACCTGCCACTCCCTTGGCTCAATCCACCGGTGCCACTGGCCATACTGATCAGGGCGACATTTGCCAGCCAGGGTCTGCGCCACAATCCAAGAGGAGGAAGGTTGCACCTGCAGCACAGGCTGGGATCCCACACACAGCCACGACCTCCTGCATGTCGATGAAGAAGTCTTTCTGCAACCAGGAACTGGACTACCTTGTGGACTACGAGCGGGACCACAGCCGTGACATGCTAGTGGGGCCTAATTGTCAGACTACGGCTGCCCACCGTGATACCCACTGGAAGCAAGTTGCGGAACATGTGAGTGCATTCGACCATTAGGTGCGCACGGCGCAAGAGTGAAAAAAAGCATTGGAATGACCTCAAACGCAGCGCTAAGGCTAAGCGTGCCTCAAATTACAACTTGACTCCGGTGACTGGCAGTGGGCCTGCACCTGAGGAGGAAGACCTCACTCCGCATGAGTCACTCTTTGCGGAGTTCATACCACCTGAATCGGTCAAAGGAGTGGGAGAGATGCCAGACTTTGATGCCCAATCCAGTGAGTGTTGCTGTGTGTTTGTAGAGGACATGCGTGTTTTACTTGTGTGATGTGTTGTGCATGTCTGCCAACATGTCATGTGTACATGGTTCTGATGTGCAAGTAATGCAATGCTTCACTGATGCATGCCTGCTCTTCTGGATGGTGGACATGTGGAGCGGACCGGGACTGTCCGCTTAACCACTATTGCACCCTACTCACATGCTGGTCACCAGGATTCCCCTCCAGTCCATGTTCCAGCTCACTGGCCCTTCTGCATGCAGCCTGGGGTGACCTTCCTCTCATCCCAGGGACTATGTCATAGCATGACTGACGTGCATGTGTCCTCTGCATGCATGCGGGTACTCCATGTAGGCATGCTCCCTTGCCCCTCCACCGCCCTCTGCACCCCAATTCCACCTTTCCACTGGTCTGCTTCAATTTTGCCGTTGAGTACTTGCCTGTTCATGCGTACTTGTGTATGTGTTAATGTGAGTAGTACAGTTTTGTGCATTTCCTACTTTGCCGTGTCAATCCTACTCCCCTCTCCAACCCCGCATTCCGGTTATCCAGTATAGCAATGCCTGTCCTGACTGCATATCCCTGACCCTCCTTCCCCACCAGGGTCTCAGAGGCCTGTGTGAGTTTGAACTTGCAGGCACCCAGACCACGGTGGGGGTGGTTGGTTTGTGCCACTCCTGCACCTGACAGTACACATCAGTTTGTGGTGCATCATTCTGTGTTATGTACCACACATGGTACACATCCTGTTGTTTTACTGTGCTACCTTGGTTGTTAGATCATTGTGGTAGTACTTGGGCTTTGTGACGTACTGCTACTTCAAGTCATCTTCTGAGGCTCTTCTGGTTTGTTTTGCTGCCTGCAGGCTTTTTGCTTGGCTTCTGTGTTGGCCTGCTTTGAGTTCTCTTTGATTTGATGTTTTTGCAAGTCAAGGTGGCCTCTGAGGGTGCTGGACACTTTTTACACACAAGGTGGAAGATGGTGACAAAGGGGAAGGGTGACCCTGTGGCCAGGTGAACTTCAAGGATGAAGGCTACATAACCCAGGTGCAGTTGTTCAGTAGGTCATGGTGATTTGTGAGGGAGGGGGGGTATTTTGTTGTTGACAGTTGCCTTGCCCTACAGTGTGATGGGCACCCTGACATTGTAATTGTGGTATCCTATGTACATGATGTATTCTGCTGATCAATGCCTGTTCATGTGTTGTGTTTACCTTTCAGGTGTGAGGGGATAGTTGTGGTTTGACATGCTGGGGTGTACACCTGGTCAGTGTTCACATGTGATGTGTAGAGGACACTGATGGTCACTTGATTGCACATGCATGTATTGAGTGCATGTCCCTACTGACACAAACACTCGCACTATGATCCACAACATGTACAACCACCCTTCCATGTCCACATGCACACTCAGTTTGCATTCTGGGGCCCACTGTGTCCCTGCAGCACATGATATATTACCATTTGTGGATCCTGTACATGCGTAATTTGTTTTTTATGTAGTTTGTCATTTTGATGTGATGCTCAGGGTGTGCGTCACACACAATGGCTGGTCACTATGCTGTGTGCTGAGCAGTGTGTTGCAGGAGATGGACACAGCACACAGAATCTGCAGTGTTGATTTTGAAATGCAATTCATTGTTATGTTACAACTACAACTGTTGGAATGCATTTGGGTATGACTTATTTTGGGTGGGAGGTTGTTGGTCAGTCATTTCATCTGATTCCATGTCAGGCATCATTGTCTGATGCCACTTTCCATTTTTCACATGTCAATGTGTACCTTATTGTTACTGTGTTGGTGTTTTGCTATTGCTTGTCATGTCATGTTGTGGTTTGGGAGGGTTTGGGTGACATACCAGTGATAGTCATGGCCTGTTTTGCAGGTCTGTGTGATTCACACCTTGCATGTGTGCCTTTTATTCACACAGGATTGCTTATGTTTAAGTAGCTAGGGATGCACACAATGTGGCACTTCCATGGCAACATTCACAGGGTGGTAAGGTTGTGACAGTTGGCTGTCTCTTTGCCATCATTGATTGTCACCTGGTATGTGCCAGTCCTGTGTGCACTACGCAGGGGTGGGAGTTTAGGTGAAAAATGTGGCCACAAGCTGGATCTGGGCTGCCTCGCAACGTGCCCTATCCCCTCCCATGGGCAGCGCCTGTGTCTGTGGTTGGGATTGTGGGGGCACCACCATGTCCACCGGTATGCCCGGCCGTGTTGCAACATTGTGCAGGACACATGCTGCCACAATGATCCTGCACACTACTGGGTGTGCATAGAGTAGCTGCCTGCCAGAGGAGTCAAGGAAGCGGAAGCGTGACTTGAGCACTCGGAACGTGCGCTCCACTATGGCCCTGGTTGCAATATGGGCCGGGTTGTATCTTACCTGGGGTGGTGTGGTGGGGTTCCGGATTGGCGTCATTGTGTGGTTGCTCAGAGGGTAGGCACTGTCCCCTGCAGAGGTGATAATGGTTGTGATTATTGGGGTTTGTGTATTTGTGTGTGTGTGACATGCATGCATGTGCACAGGCATTTGTACTCACCTAGGAGCCATGGGTCACCATGGTGCCCAGCTTCCAGGGGCCAGCAGGGCAGACATTCTGTATATGAAACTGTCATGGGTGGAGCCAGGGTAGTTTGCATAGACAGAGGTGATGATTCCCTTTGCATCGCATACCACCTGTACGTTGATGGAATGCCAGTGATTGTGGTTTCGGTAGATGTGCTCAGTGGCCCTAGGTGGACGTAGGGCCACATGGGTGCAATCTATGGAACCGAGCACTTTGGGGAAGTGTTCCACCCTGTAAAAGTCCTGGACAACGGCCTGCCTTTCTGCGGGTGTTCTGGGCATGTATATGTGCCTGCGGACTGAGGGGTGCGCTGTCATGATTGCCAAGACCTGGTGTAGGCAGCGTCACTGCGTGGCCTGTGAGACCCCCCCCACTATGGCAGTAGTCCGCTGAAATGACCCAGTGTCCAAAAAGTGCAGGACATTGAGCACCTTCTCCAAGGGGCTCAATACTTGGGAGCAGAGGGTGTGGATTTAAGGTCATCTTCCCACTCCCTGACCAGGTCTAGGATGATACGAGGTGGAAACCTATACCTGCCATAGACCTGGTCGTCAGGCATCCCAAAAAGGCTTGTCCGGGGTTAAAAAAAGTGGGCCCTGGCTATTCTCCTCCTCCTGCGGTGTCCCACGATCATTGCTGCGAGAAATGGGGCATTCATCGTAGCTGTATATACGTGTTTGTTGTTTGCTCGCACTTGTGTGGTGGACACGTTGATGCCTAGGCGCATCTTTTGCCATGCGCGTGTTTCCCGTATTTGAATCCATGAATACGGGTTGTTCGCGTGTGTGTTCCGTGTAGTTCCCTGCAGTACTTCCCCACTTACGCCTTCTTATTCATGCATTGTTCCCCATTCCGCGTGTTATGTCCTGTGTCCCGCCCCCTTTTTGGTGTGTGCACAGACGTTGTGCGCTTTCCCTGTGCGCGTCGCGCACGGCATTTGGGATGTTGCAATGACGTGTGCGCCCCTGTGTGCCACACACGGGTTTGGAGCACATTTTGGGAAAACCACACGCAGGGACTTCCATGAATCGCACGCGCAAACTTTGCTGTACATCTGACACCATTCTATATTAGACCTACCGCAAACGTTCTTGTGCTGCAAAAATACATTAAATATGCACCCTTTTCACACAATGCCAATTTTCACCCTATTGCTTATAATTTGCCAAACTGAACAATCGTTCCAACAACACAGTTAACATACTTTAGCAATGCACAAACAACACAACTTTATTCACTCTTTTTTCCAATAACTCCTTCTACCTTAATACATGACTACATTTGAAGATTGACAAAGACAGCGATCGAACAAAGAAAACTCTTCACGTCCAACAAAGTAAGTATATTAATATAGCATTCATAACTCTCTTATTGTAAAAACATACTGTACATTAGCCTAAAGTATTATGTTCTACTCAACAATATTGTATTTCAACCTTACTCATTCTATTGCAGCATTCACACACTTTCGAATCCTATCTCAGCATTGTTCTTTATTCCATACACCACAAATTCCTTGTTGCCTAACAACACAACTGTCTCTCATGACCTCCTATGCCACGATTTCATTTATTTAGTCTTCCATTCCCCTATCCACCTCAAGTACTCAATTCCAACCCAACAACTTTCACACTGATTGCATTACAGATTTCTAACATAGATTCCACACATGCACACTCTTTCTCACCCATTTTCAATTACACCCACACAACCCTCGTACCTACACATTAAATCCCACCATTACAGCAACCACTGTTTTCATCAATACATCATACTATTCCTATGTATTAAATAAAACCATCACTGCCTTAGTCATTAACAGCAATACTGCTCAACACATTCTGCTATCCATAGTTTATTACCCATTCCCCATCACATGAATATACTTATTTTATACAACACCACCCGATTTCAAAGTCATATTTAACCAAGCCTGTCACACCTACACAGCTTCTTACTCTTACAAACTTCCTAACCCCACCTATCATCCCACTACACAATCATAAAGCACTCTTTTCATTCATATCTACAATAACACACACACCCATCATTTATATACAATAATACATGCATGAACATTCCACAACTTCGAAACACTCACTTTCTTTGTTCCCAACAGACATAACAGAATGCCTACTAAAAACCAACTCCATAGAAAAAAAGAAAATATAGAACAAGTCACATAGTCCTCCACCTCCAAAACAATCTATTGAAAACAGTATAAGAGAACAGCAAGTAACCTCACTCAATTAAAGTAAACCATCCAGAACTAAAAGAGTAAGCCCTCGCTTGCATTAAATAAAAAGATATACAAATGCAAGCAGACCTAAACATGAACTTAACCCTCCATCTAGCAATTTTAACATAGCCACAGTAAAATATTCCAGAAAATCAATGTTCCAAAATAATTCCACTGCAGAGGTCTTAACAATCTCATAACAAAATCTACAAAGTCACAGTCTACACTTACAAACTACCACAGAAAACAAATCCCCAAAGCTCGGATTGACAACACATGTCTATTAAAGAAAAAGTTGTTTATATTAATTTTACACAGCATAAAAGCACAACTAAATGAATCAATACATTACAAAGGGTGCTTCTAAACATGTGCCATGCCAATACATATACCCTTTCAAACTTCTGTGAAAGTTAATTATTTCACACAAGCAGCACAGGACAATATTTCAATGAAGAGGCTAATGAACAAGAACAAATAAACCCATTTTTCATATACAATAATGGGTGAGGCTAGGAAGTGAAAGGAGACACCAATATGGCAAATGAAACCCTTATGGAAAAAACAACCCCAGCAAACTTTTAACCAATTGTTCCTTTTGTCCAAACAAGCTGCCAATTGTACAAATGGACGTGCAGCTCAATGTGTAACATACGCCAACAATCATTCAGATCTTTACAACAGTTCCTCATATCATGTGTGAAACTAAAAGACAAAGTACGCCTCCACACTGGACTACAATGACATTATTTTAATTAGCTTGCATTTCAGGAACTGCTTGCAAAAAGCACCTTCCATCACCATCAAAATGTTAGCAACATACCACTATGTTATACAAAATCTTGTTCAAAGAGTGTACTATGCAAAAAGCCCTGTTCAAGAACTGCACAAATTAAATAACTTTCTCCTACATGGAACAGCCACAAAACTCCTTCAAGTAATAGAACACATCCAAAGTAAATGTTTTGGAACTGAAGTTGAGTTAAAAATAAAGTAACTTTAGAAAACATTAGCGAAAACCTCACAAACACCAACCTCCTTCAAACGCATACAAAAAAGAAATAGCAAAGTTTCAAAGCACATCTGATGAAATACCAAAGTATGTTTCTGTTGTTGCAGAACTTTTCATAAAAAGAGTGCCAAAACAGTAGATATGACTTACAAAAAAGGAGAATGAGGAATCCCAAAGGTTCCAATTAGCTTTATATCTAACAGCAGAAAATAAATACAAAATTACTGACCCCTCAATAGTTTGAACATACTGCAATACAAAGCTTGACGATAACCAAATGCCATCACATGCTATCACTAATAATGTGGAAATCTTCCCACTTCCAAAAGCTTTCCAACAACTTAGCTTGTATGAGAGTATTATAATCTAAACAGTACACCCATTTCCAGCTATAATTTGCCTTCAACCCAAAACTGCCAATTTCCCTCCATCCGAGTTACTTTTGTGGGAAAGTCGTATATTTGCCGTTAGATCTTAAAGAAAATGTAGAAACTCTAGGAGTACAATGGCAAATCAAAAAATCTTTAATTATACTAGTTAATGGTGTACCAACAAAACAACAAGTCGACTTAAACAAAATTATACAAGCACTTCAATATCAAATGAATACTAGAGATATAAACATAGAAGACAACTTAAGAAAAAAAAACACCCAAATAATTGAGATTCACCACAACTAGCCAATTTGAATGTATGGATCCTGTTACTGCAGCAATCATTTTTAGACCAGTATACAATTCACCCACTACATGCCAAAGAAATCATAGAAGATACTTAGAAACATTTCAAATGTGTCAAGCCAAAGGATCCCCAATGAGCATATAGGGGAAGTAGAGAAGCATATTTTTTTGCTCTACTCTTTCTCATAGGAAAAGGAGGAAGATATGATAAAAGATCCACACAAATTAGTGCATCAGAATATTGCTCTTTGAGATACATTTTCCACCTCCTTTTCGAAAGCGAACTAGAAACATTATGTTATTGAGTAGCACACAAATTAAAAAACAGGCTCTAATTTCTTAAACATGTCAGCTACCCAACTGCTTGAAATGAAAAGATGAAATCCTAGGCCCACCCACATGGTATGTTACTTTAGGTTGTGCAGAATGTGCATGGGATGACTTGCGTGACTACTTATGTACTGCAGACCAATAGACGGAATAGATATAAAAACACCAGGAAAACTGTGTTCTCTTGACCCTGTCATTGTTTCAAGATACTTTCACCATTGCTTCATTGCCATGCTGCACTACACCTGCAATAGAAGTACCACTTCACCTGGAGAAGTGGAACACTAATTTTGGAGAAAAGAATATCTATCCAGAGGAGCACCACACATCCACATTCTTTTGTGGATACAAGATGCTCCCACATTTGGCCATGACAGTGATGCCACTGTTTTACAATGTATTCAAACATACATTACCTGTGACCTCCCTTCAGAAAATACACATAGCGACCTATGTACACAAATCTTACAAAACATAAGTGTGGTAAATACTGTCAATGGTGATATTAAAACAAAGGTAAATAGTTTACCAAATGTCACGTTAGCTTCCCTAGACCAGTTTCCACTAAAGGACAAGTATATAGCTTGATATTTTCTGTTTGACACAGTGTAAAAGTGAAATTCCCAAAAAACACATGCAACATGAAAAGAGACAAAGCATCCAAGTACACCAATGGTTCAAATGTGATCATTGCCCTCTTGTGGAATGCAAATAGAAACATTAGGCTTCATTACAGGTTTGGCAGTAGCCTTGTGGGTAAAACCGGCAGGCTGCCACCAAACTTGCAATTTTTTACGGGGCCCACAAATGGGCAATTACCAGAAAATTAGGGCCCTGCTGAACCCGGTAATTGCCCATTTGTGGGTGCCAGAATAGAATGTTCTCCATTCCCATTTCAGCCCCAGAGGGCTCAATGGGAATGGGGAGGTTGGATGCACCGGCACCATTCAGAATGGTGCCGTGTATCCAATATTCTCTGGTCACGGGTGCCAGTGCAGCGAGGTCAGACCTGTCGGCCGTAATAGCACCTGCAAGCAGAACTCGTAGGTTGCTGGTCCAGGATCTATGGTACCGACAAACTTACCGGTAGTGTAGTTCCCAGACAGGCAAACTTGTAATGAGGCCTATTGAATACATTGCAGACAATTCAACTGCAGTTGAAAGATATGTCATAGACAAAGTTGAGAATACATAGTTAAAAGACATTTAGAATGACATATCATCTGACAAAACACTGTCGTAAAAAATAGTGGTGCTTTGGTATACAGATGCTGTCACATAGAGAATGCAGGCACTACAAAGCTGCAGACCTTTTAACAGGTACACACTTATATGGGGAATCTGAAAACATTGTCTGGATAAACTTTGGTCCAGTTCCATTATGAAAAAGGGTACTAAAATCCTACCAGGAGATAAAAAACAATAGCCACAAATGATCCCAACAGCCAGGACATTAAAAGAAAAATGGTTTATTTGACACATACTACCCAAACCGAAGCACTGCTTTGGAACGAAATTGCCTGTATGGCATAGCCCCAAACTACTCCTACAAAAGCAATGTTATGCCGATGGGACACTGGCAAATATTCAGTCTCAACTGGAGATGGAAGCCTAGTAAAACTTAACAGGCCCAGCCTAATTAATCATATAAAGTTATTGTTTAAAACTGAACAACACAGAGAAATTTATTATATGGCCCTACTACAACTTTTCAAACCTTGGAGAAAAGGTGACCATGCCTCATTTGAAGCTGTATTCAAGGCAATTGAAAACAGTATAACAAATGTCAATTTTAAGTTATACAAACACATTTTGGACAATGAACGCCAAACAAGATGATGAAATTGAAGCTCTACTAAATAAAGACAATCCTGAAGGAAGTCAACTATCTCTTACAGGAAGCCAAGAAATGAGTCGGAGAACCACTCCTTCTAAATGAAGCAAAAGTAGCCATGACTGAGGTAGAAAACACAATGTATCAATATAAACAATCTGAAGAAGACTTGTCAGTGCTCTTATCACAGCTAAATGATGAACAGCTCACAATTTATCTAGAAGTCACTGAAGAAATTGAACATGTACTTACACATGATCTAAAACATGTAACTGTAAAAATGATAAACATCTGCTTCTGTATGTAAGGGGTGAAGCTGCTTCTGGCAAAACATTGCTAATTAAAATAATCAGCACATTTCTATAAGACTTAACAAACAACAACCTCTCAACTATTGTAACAGCCCCCACAGGTCTAGCTACCTACAACATAAGAGGTGCAACTTTACACTGACTACTTCTCCTCCCAGTGAACACCAAAACAAATTGGAATATTACAAAATATCTGTAGAAGCTGCAACTAAAGTACACAGAATACCTAAACAAATTCAAAGACTCCTGATTGATGAAGTAAGCATGGCTTCTGACCTCATGCTCGCTTTAATTAATCTCAGAATGCAAGAAGTCATAAAAACCAACTACAAAGAACTGTTTAGAGGAACACAAGTTATTGTTTTCGGAGACCTCCCACAGTTAACACCAGTAAAAGTTCAACCCATTTTCAAAACATCAGACACAAACAATGCCTTAAAACACTTGGCAGCATTGGGAATTTAAATAGCTTGCAACATTTTTGCTGCAGAGAACTAACTCAAAACATGTGTCGGTCTGCAGATCTAACCTATGCTACCATTTTAAAACACAGGAGAACTGGTCTGCTTACTAAATATCCAAAATCTATCTTTAAAACTAGAGTAATCCATGAGCTGTATGGACAAAAGACATATGACTGATGTCATGGAACAATTAACTCAACAAAATGTAAGACACATTGGCTTAATGCCAATGTTTGCAAGCTGTAGCCAATACAACAATAGAATGTTGAAAAAAGAAATGCAACCCATAGTGCATATCAGCTCCAAAGACAAACTATAAGTGCACTGCTTTACACTCCCTGTGAATCAAATAGCAACCGCACAACTAAATATTTTAGAATCATGTATCTCCTACACAGCTGGATAAGAACATCTGTTAACTCTGTGTCTAAACTGCACAGTAATCCTAAAACATAACCTTGACATAGAACAATGTTTTAATCAATGAAGCCATTGGTAAAATTGATAAAATCCAAACATATCCACATGCCAACAACATTTAGTTTTTCAACACCCTCTTTGACAAACTTACAGAAGTTAAAATAGTAGGTTGGACAATAGCATGTTTCCTTCTTTTCAAAGACATGTATGCACGAAGAAAACAATTCTCTCTATCTCTTGAATAAGCTGTCACTATTCACAAACCATGAGGTTTAACTCTAGAACAGATTGACGTTGGCAGCACTGTTTTCAAAGAAGGTATGAGTTCTGTAGCACTTTCAAGTTTCTGTAGACTCAATGGTCTGTTCCTAGTTAACTTTGATGCAAACAATGTCGATGCTGAAATTCCTTACATCCTAAAATACAACAGACAATGTGCACTTTACACCCCCATCTAGAAATGTACTGTGTAATTCACAAAACAAAAACCTTTAAAAAGCAAAATAATAAAAACAGAAGCTGTACCGGATCTCCATGCAATACCACCAAAAAAACAAAGAACTGCTGCTCCATCAAATAATAAAAAAACACAAAACTCTCTAGTCCAAAACAAAGTACACATCCATGAACAGACAAAGAGACAAATGTGTCTTGTCGAAAAAGAACTGGAGTCCCATTAAATGATACAGAGGCACAACTCTCTGGTCTGTTTACATTCAGCAACACAACTGGAGTAAATTGCTATGCAAATGTAGCAATCAATCTGCTCTTCTAATTGCCACCAACTGTTCACAACATTTAATTAAACGGCTTGGACCAGTTGTGTTTGCAAATTCATGTCCTTCATACAAATACTACTGACAGCACCTAAAGTGTAAGGTGACATTATGTTGGAGAAATCTTCGCTTATGGAAAAATATATTCTGACTACAGAGATAGCTACACAATCAACCATCTAGGGAAACAAAAAACAATTAACACAAATAAATTACTTAGAAGAGTCAAAACTGATTGAACCATCAATAACACCAGAACCCCCACATAAATCTAAGGAGGCATGTTCAAAGGATGGTTCAACTGAAGAAAGAACAGGAAAAGATAATTATTGATAGTTGCAACAATGGCAGTAATCTTGGCCCCCTACATGAAATTACATGAAGATGCCACAGCTACCCTAAAGGATCATTCTAAACTTCTTGCGATGGTACACTTCAAAACAATCTTTATCAAAGGATTAATAACGGCACTACAAAAAATATGCATAACGTTGAACAAAGAATCTCTGACATGCTACGCACCATACTGGAACCTATCATGAAAGAGAAGGGAGGCCGCTGGAAGAACCCACGAAGAGAGTCATTAGGAGGCCTAGGCAATCCTGTATTTCAAACCCTGGAAATAATGAAAGATCAAAAAAACAAAGAGAATATACTTCATGAAGAGTTACCAGAGAGGCCTCATCACTAACTAATCCAACGCAAGGAGTTAGAGGAGCCAGGAGATGTGAACAACAAGCCTAAATCATCTCAAGCGGATGGCCTCAACACTGAAACTGTTACTCTAATGGGGAATGACAGTGCAGAAAAGAACGAGGATAGTACTTCTACGCAACAACCCCCTATGGGCCAAACGCCCCGAGAACAACAGAAATTGGAGCTCTCAAATAAAACTCAGGAAATATGCCCAAGAATTCAGCCTGATAGCGCCCCTGAAGAAGAAGTAAATCAAAACTTTAGAAAAGGGAAAAACTTAAAATCAAAAACCTTGGCAACCCAACCATCTGTAACTGAAAATGTTTCACCTACGTTTGACAAATCTTAACCAAAAAAGTGTGAAATAAAAAAAAAAAATGTTAACCTGGTGCCGGTGAAAGCCATTACGTGGACAAAAGACAAAGTAATTATGTCAGTGGAAAACTAAGAACATCTTGTACACTACAACCGGTTAAATAATCAAAAAAACAATCTTACCAGAGCCCACGGAAATCAAATAAAAGCAAAACATTCTTCAAATGCCTGACTATGCCAAAAGGCACTATCAACACAAATGCCAGCCAAAGTGCCAGTAGACTAAGAAAGGCTAATATGCTGGCAGAAACAACCCAAGAGGACGAGGAGGAACTAACAAGTAATAAATCGGAACCAGACCTTATGGACCTATCCACGTACTCAATTTCGGACGGAGATGATAGTTCCTCTAGTGACTCGGAAGAAGATGCAAATAAACAAGCAAACAACGAGCAGTCAGAGGTTGAAGAAATGGCCAAAAAAATAAACCAGGATGGAAATACAATCTATGAACAAAAGATTAATCAGCGGAAAACAGACAAAAAAAGCCTCATACAGACGACAGCGGAATAGAATCGAAAACTGTTACTAAAAACCCAGAGGAAAAACTAAGGAAAAAATTCAAATTAAACATGGAGGGTGGACTAGGAATCTCGGCGGTAACTCCGGTGTGGGAGCTTGGATTTCCAAAGCAGAAGAGCGCTCTGTATATACCTAAAGACAACAAGTACCTTAAAGAGGTTGGTGATCAAAACAACAGAGACGAAAACATTTTGATAAGCCCATTGAGGCCACCCAAACCACAACCAAATCCTGAAGGGAAAGGGAGGGGACTATTCCTGGAAAGAAAAGTACACACAAACAATAGTCTAATCTTAAACCGGGCCAACGTGCTTAGATTGCTGCACCACTTTGCAGCACTTTGACTAATAAGTTCCAGTGATATATCCCTAATTGAGTTTCAGGATAAAACTTTTATGGATAGAGTATGGGTTTTAACACGTTCCCAAGTCACCCATCAATAATTGTTAACAGAAGAGAGGGCCCTATGGAGTATGGGCTTCAAACTAACAGAAAAAAACAACAAACCAGTGGAACCTGACGTTATAGAGCAGGGAATCGTAACAAAGAAAGCACAATTCCAAGAGGCATATGACTTGCATAAAAATGCCATGAAACAATCCCATGGGATTCAGCCCGTGGATGGAGAACAGGCGAGATGGGAATGGCTGGCTAGGATAGCAGCAGAAAAAATGAATCCCCAATAATGTTTAATGGACCGTCAAAGGGAAACCTGGGTTCTTACAACATGGAACACAAGGGATTTCAACCATTTACTAACAAAAAATGAATTTGCAAAAAATCTGCCCGATGTATTATGCCTGCAAGAAACATGGTTGAGAGAAACTCCTTTGATGGAAGGCTAGGCTGTAAACATTAATCCAGCCATGAAAGGGCTAAAAGGAAGACCAATGGCTGGTCTCCTTATAGCAATAAAAGACAAACTAAATTGGAATGTGATCCACTCTGCTAACCCGTCACCATATATTCAAATCTTAGTGGCAGAAGTACCAAAAGACCCAGGCGACCAACATTCTCAGTGTGTGATTCTTATCAACATATACTGGACGCCTGGAGCAAAAGTAAATAAATCACTCCAAAAGGACATTGTAACCATAATCGACGACCTGAGAGGAAAATGGCAAGATTCCTGGATAATAATGGTAGGTGATCTTAATTGCACATGCTTAGACGAAAACAACAATGCAATTAGAGATGAACCTATAATGGCCACGAAAAACAAAAAAGAGGAATAAACTGGAGGACCGCGGTACAATCCCGGGACTGCATAATCCTAAATCACGTAACGCCAGGAGACATCCCAGGGAAATCAACATGCCGGGGTTTGAAATCTGAATTGACACTCGACTACATTACAGTCTTGTCCAATCTCTCAACTTTTATACAAAAACTAGAAGTAGGAACCACGCAGTCGAGTGATCATAATCCGATTAAACTGACATATCTTAACCTCTCCGTCAAAAGGAAAATGGGAATCTATCCATTTAAATTGGAAATTAACGCTGATAGAAACAGGTTAAGAATGCAACCAGCTAAATTACCGACGTTGAATGGGAATTTGAAGATGATGATAAAGGAGCTTCAGTCACAGACAATCTTGCAGGCAATTGACTACATCCCGCTAATACAAATCTTTCATACTACAAGTAAACAGGGCAGCTCTAAACCAACAATGACAAAGAGACACGTATTTGACAGAGCAGTGGTCATGAAGAAAAGAACTTTAAGGAAACATCTAAAGCAGTTAAAACAATCTAATGAGGAGAACAGAACTACAGAAATACGGAAAATAAAACAAACCTACCATAACTGGATAATTATGCACAAGAAATCAATGTTAAATCATGACTCTCAGGAAATTATATCTACCATCTGTAAAAGAAACACTGCAGAAACGTGAACCCTGATGAATAGGAAGGATACACTGCAAGATGCACAAACCACTAACCCAATCCCGGGAAGTCAATGGCAGTTGTATTACAAACAAAGGCAACTTTCCCTTGAACTCCCGTTAAGTAGACCGGCTCCAGAGAGAACAGATGAAGGCCTGCTTGACATTGACACATTATCATTGGAAGAGATCGTCAGAAAATTGAAGAACTCAAGAGCACCAGGACCTGATGGCCTGACCAACGAGGGACTGAAAAAGGACCCAGTAGAGTGGGAAAAAATCTTGCATCAACTCTACAAATACGTTCTTAAATCAGGAAGTGTACCAACTTCATGGAAGACGAGTGTAGTAGTCCCCATATTCAAAAAGGGCCTAAGAACTAATTCAGAAAATTATAGGCCAATTGCCTTACTGGATGTGGCAGGGAAAACCTTTGCAACATCCTGTTAAGAGCCCTGACAAAATGGGCGAAAAAATTGGGTCACAGAGATGAGTGCCAATCGGCTTTGTAAAGGGACAAGGCACTCCTTTGAACATATTTATCCTAAACCTTCTAAAAGCAAGAACTTTAAGAAACAAGGAGGCAAAATTCTTCGTGGTCTTTGTATACCTATCAAAGGCTTTTGATATGGTGGACAGAGCCGAGTTGTGGAGAAAATAAAAAAAAAATGGAACTGCCCTGAAGTTCTTCTCCAGAATGTAAAAGATCTACACACAAATACTTCAGTCAGAGTGAGGCTAAATCGAGCTGGCCTATTGTCTGAGACTATCCCTATGACTATTGGGTTAAAGCAAGGTTGCCCACTGGCACTGGATCTATATAACCTTTACTCTTCTGACATGGAGAACGCCTTCCTTGATTTAAGAACTTTCCCAGCAAAAATTGCAAATGTGTCAATCAGGAGACTAATTCATGCAGGCAATATAGTCCTAATTGATCAAACCCCAATCGGCCTCCAACACCAACTAAGTGCTCAGGAGAGTTACGTGACAACAAATAAAATAACCATCAACACTGAAAAATCCAGGATCTTAAGATTTGCCTACACGCAGAGGGGGAAAAAATTAAAAAGAGAACAATGGTTTCTAAATGGCAAAAAAATCACAGAAGACTCCACCTTTACATACTTAGGGGTTTGTATTAATAATATAAAAACGAAGCACCTAGATGCACGGATCTGAGAAATAAAGTAAGAAACCTGACGGGTCAAGCAAAGATCTTGTTGCCACGATTCTGTTGATTCTCTTTGAAACCACTGGTAGACTTCTATCGAGCAAAAGTGGTGTCAATCCTTACATACGGAGCACAAACCTCTCTTCTTTTGGATGCCAAAATATGGTCGCTTTTAGAAGGGACATTTTGGCGAACGACTCGGATTGCCAAAATCCTTTCCTATCCAAATAATTTGAAGAGAATTAGCACTGTCTTCATTGAAAGTCATCTCTGAGTGGAAGATCATGTCCTTCTTCCGGAAATTTTCAGAAGCGCCACCAACTGGTGGTTTCTGAGTCCTAAATAAAGCAATGGACAATTGTTCTGAGCCGATACTAACACAATGGACTAAAACATGTCAGGCAATTTCATGTAACCTGAATGAATCAGAAGAATCACTAGTATTCAACCCAGACCAGGTGAAGAAAAAAATGTACACCAGAGATTGGATTGAAACAACAGAGGATCTTTACAAATATCAAGGATACAAAGATGTCTGGGCAGTTCCTCGAAAGTTGAACCGACTACCGAAATATTTCACATTGTTCCCCAATTGGTTTCTGAGAACTGCTTCTTAAGACTTTGTCTTATTCTATGGCCAAGTAGAGCTAAAAACTATAGACAGAGAACTAAAGATGAACCCAAGGAATGTAGATTATGTCAAAACGTAAAGGTGGTCAAATCCCTGAAACACCTGCTGTTGGAATGTCCGATTCTTAGAGAGGAAAGACAGACTTATCTAGGCCATATCTGGCAGGTATATCGGTCCAAAGAAATTGATCTTTGGTGGAGATATTTGCTGAAAGGAGAAAAAATTCATAAACAATTTGGCGGTAGCAAAATTCATGCTGTTTATTTTTGAAAAAATAGAGGGGAAACAGCCAAATATACCTTTACGTTACGGACATGACGAGTGATCGGAAACGACATATATTGCCCCATGGGACACTCTGGTCAAAGAGAAGGAACTAGCTAGAGACTCTGAAGTGATTTAGCTTTCTTTATTCCTCTGTGTTCCTTTCACTTCCTTATTTTTTTAGGAGATTTTATCAGAGACTTTTTATTTGAGAATAATGGTTGCTTTTTACTTTTGTTGTTTTCCTTTTTTTGTTTCTCTTTACCCTTTTCTTTCAGTTATTTATTGACTGTTTTGTAAAATACAACTGTTTGTTGGAATAGCCAAAGGTTTTCCTTTTGTGTAAACTAAAGTGCTAAAAAATTAAAATAAAGTAAGATGTTAGGCAATAATTGGACTTCTGTGCAGGAATGGTAAAATTTACCATAAACACACAGGACAATACGCTCAAATTCCTAATGTACTTACTACAATTACCAAAACCAAAACCATAAATGAAATCTTCCAGATTGAATACACGTGGAAACATACATGCACTCTCTGCCACCATGTTTCACAGGCGCACACCCCTTATGAACGAGTTTTGTATGTATCCATACCAAATTCTGAATGTATTCCAGTTTCATTAGCTTCTGCAGAATGCAAATCATAGCATATTATGCTCTTTTTGGAATTCAGACAATCGCTCTAGCATACATATAAATTCACATGACCAACATGCCACATTAATGCTTCTGGTTCTAAGGTACCATGCAGATGGTACCAAAAATGACTGTACACTCACTAGCTTTACACACAGCCAAGTAACTCTTGGCATGAAAATCTTCACAACAGTAGGCATAATCTCACACACTGGCACCACAACAACTTCAGGCCACTGTAATGCATATGTCAAAAAAGTAGGTGGTTGGTTTGAATGCAACAAAACTTCTGTTACTCCAAAACCTAGATTACCAGCAAATGTAACAAATGCCTACCTAATATTCTTGCAACGCAAATGTACTCACTAAAGTATACTACAATACGCAGTTAGAATATGCCAACAGTATCTAACTACTTTAAACATACCCTTCATTATAACACACTTCAAATATGCTATCACTGTTATACCTGCACAATACATCCATATTACTACAATAATACTTGTAGAATTCAATAGAGTTAACATACTCCAACATGTATCTAACTACTTTACACATACACTTCATTACAAGACACTTTAAACATACTGTCACAGTTACACTTATAAAATACATCCATAGTAGTACAAAAGTAATTTTAAATTCCAATAGAGTTCTAATATGACAATGGGTATCTAACTACTTTTACCATACCCTTCATTACAATACTCTTCAAACATGCTATCAAATTTATACTCACATAATATATCTATACTACCACACACATGTATTCTGTAACATGCATATCATTGAAAACCATGGATTTTTTTCTCCCAATTCCTAATGAATACCACACACAAATGTTGTATAAACATAGTACATACAATGTACTATTTCTGATTGTCAAAATGGGGAATCTATGTGTACAACTGAATTTAATTACAGGTTTTAAAGTATCCAGTTTAACAAATTATACTTTTCTTTTTCTTCACAGAGAAACAACCACATAGTCCAGCCTTCTTACCATGTTGAACTAACTATCCACACCCATTATCATTTACTTTTGGCATACTACTGTAGCCATAATTACTAAGGACAAAGTATTGTAACAATGTGCAGTGTCCACAATTGTGGTACAATTATAAATACCATATTAACTTCAATGGAATATTGTATACGCCCCTAGAGTGCCTATAACTACTACACACATATTAATATGGAAGTGGCCAGTGTTCAGATTCTTGGGGGTTTGGGCGATGGCCATGCCCTAAAGAATCTGGACACCGACCACAACCACAACCATAGAATTGAACCATATCATAAATACACACAATACTCGTTCAAATAACATAACTCACCCAGAACCCCTCCCAATCCCAATAGCTTCCACGGACAAATGTTCACATTCCATGGCTCGGAATATCTCCTGCAGGTAGTAAAAGTGGTTGTGGACTCAGCTGCACCCGCAAAGCCTTTTTCACCTATACAAATGTCTCAATATCAACATTTTCCCACTGCCCCATCATTCCCAGACACACTTTCAGTGAAAACATAACCCCAAATGTATTTTCAATAGTTGTTTCTCACCACGTTGTCCGTGGACAAACGCTGTGGTTCAAGGATCCAATATGGCGACCATTTCAAAAGCTTTGACACAGCTTCCATTTTTGCAAAAAGCAATCACTGTACACGTTTGATGTCTGCAAACACCATGTGGATCCTCGATTGGTCCAGAGGTATCTGCCCACACTGAATTAGGAAATGAGTCTTCTGACCTGATGCCGATATCACTAATTTCTTAGAGCAGGTCCCATTTTCTCCTGAAAGCTAAGCAGGATCAGGCCCGGTTACTGCATGGATGGGAGACAGTCCACAATCCCAGACACTGTGGGGCTGGTTCATGGAATTATTTGTGCCGAAAAACAGGGATTTGTGTGCCATTCTGCCCGCAAATCCCCATTTGTTAAACAGGGATTTGCGGGAAGAATGGCGCACAAATCCCTGTTTTTCGGCGCAAATAATTCCATGAATCAGTCCCTGTGTGTTTACTTAGTTTTAATTATCTCATAACACAGTAAGAAAACACATGGCATCCGCATTCTTTTTTTAAAAAACATGCTACTGTCAGTCCTTGAAAGTATTGCACTGGGAGACAATTTGTTTGCCTTTTGCTGAATGGCATTCTGGTATTTGTAGTTTCATTCAAGATAGGGGGAATAATACCACATTTGAACATGTTTTGCCATAGAACATAGTTCTATAAGGATATATATATTTGAGTGACACTATGGTATGTGTATTTTTCAACTTAACTTTATAAAGTTGAGTATTGTTGAAAGCCAGATATGGGGGTGAGGAGGGGAAAGGATGAAACAGCAAGTAAGTCATGAGTATTTGCCTGTGATGTGGCAAGAGAGTTTGCGATCCTGGCACTTGTGCAGTAAGTTGCCCCTGATCATGGCTACTTTTCATGGCACAAATAAAGGACACATGTGGGTGGACAGTGTAACCTTTTTTCAGAGAGCAGACGTAACCCACTCCCTTGTTTGTTTTTTTAGGTTGGCAAGCTTGCTCAAGTATTTGGCTACCAGGATTTTCATGCTCGCAGTGCAGACGCTTACCCATAAGACCACAAGCACTTTTTTCTTATTGGGGTTTTGTTTTCCGGGGAATATTTCATCACAGATTCAGTGGCATAGCCAGGATTGTCTAACATGTAGGGCTTAACGCTAATGTAGTTGGGCTCACTCCAGTGACATGAACATCAGTAAATGCCCGAACAGTGCTGTTGAGAGGGAATTTAATGATTTTACGTGGGCCTTGCCCGCTCAGGCCCACCCGTGTCTACGCCTCTGGACAGATTGCAGGGTTTAAAAGGTGAGCACCTTTTATACTTTGCCAGCACATTTGTTGGAACATTTCGTCTCTCAGGTTATTTTTCTGCTGCTCATTACTTTTTTAGTCCAATGTTATTTTGCCTCACACTCTTCTAAGGGGAAGGTCAATTGAACTACATTTGTATATTTCACTTTAAGACATATGTTCACTTGCTGTGCATATATTCCAGGGTGCCAGCTTTTGATTTTCACTGTGGGGTAAAAGTACCTAGGCATTTGTTATTCTTGTAGCCAGTCATTTTTTCCCCTTTACGTGCTGCTTAAATGCAGTTAGTTGGAGTTGTGCAATCTATCACAACATTCACCAAGAGACCAGCCATGAAATAAGCAGCTTGAAGCAAGCTGTTTAAACAACGTGTCTGATCCTTGGCAAATAATGTAATCTCACTGCACATTGCCTAAAAGCATTGTGAGTTTTCGAAGCCTGCAATCTTTTATACGTAGGTTTAAAAATAATTATATTTTTACAGTTACACTGACATCAGGGGTGAAGTGTCTCCCATCCACGCAGTAATAGGCACCAGACCTACTTAGCTTCAAAGCGAAGAAGGGGCCAGCCCCCTGAGTTCTTGTTGCCAAATAAATGAGCCCAAGTTACAAGACTACTTACAGCAACATGGCCTCGAGGGGCGGCCTCTTCCTCTCTTTGAAGCTAAGCAGGGTTGGTCCTGGCTAATACATAGATGTAAGACAGTCCACAGCCCCAGATGCCATGTGTTTTCTTTGTTTTAACTATCTCATAACACCTAAGAAAACAAATTATTTCGAAAACCATGCTACTGTTAGTCCTTTAAAGTATTGCACTCAAAGACCATTTGTTTGCCTTTTGCTGAATGACATTCTGGTATGTGTAGTCTCCCAGACAAGATGGTGGGAATAATGCCACAATGTGACACTTTCTGTCTAATATAGGTCTCTAAGGATTCATATGTTTGAGTGACACTATGGTATGTGTACTTTGCAAGTTATCTTTATAAAGCAGAGTATTGTTGAAAGCCAGAAATGGGGGTGAGGAGTGGAAACCATGAGGGCGAATGAGTCATGAGTATTTGCCCATGATGTGGTGAGAAATTTTGCAATCTTGGACACTGGTGCCATTATTCTTTCCTGATTGTGGCTTTTCAGAGCACAAGTAAGGAACACATGTGAGTGGACAGCGTAACTTTGTTTCAGATGGTGGACACAACCCCTTTGTTTTTTTGAGGTTGGCAAGCTTGGTCAGGTATTTGACTGCAAGGATTTTACTCGAGTTGACATGTTCCCAGTGCAGGCGCTTACCCACAAGACCACAATCACTTTTTTTCTATTGGGATTTTATGTTCCAGGGACTATTTCATGACAAATTGCTGGGTTTAGAAGATGAGCAACTTTTATACTTTGCCAGCATATTTATTGGTACATTTCCTATCTCAGTTCATTTTTCTGATGTTCGCTACTTTTACTTAAGTCCAGTGTTATTTTGTCATTCATACTTTCTTCTAAGGGGATGGTCATTTGAACTAGATTTCTATAGTTCACTTACTGTGCTGATATTCATTGTGTGCCAGCTTTTGATTTTTACTAAGGGGGCAAAAGTACCTGGGTTCTTGCAGCCAGTCATTTTGTACCCCTGTGCTGCTTAAATGCGGTTAGTTGGGGTTGTGCGAGGTATTACAACAGTCATCAAGAGACCGGCCATAAATCAAGGTGCTTGTAGCACGCTGCTTAACCAAAGAGTGTGTTCCATGGAAAATAATTAAATCTCACACCACATTGCCTAAATCACTGTGAGTTCTCAATGCCTAAAATATTTTATACATACAAACACCACTGTCAAAACAGGTCAAAATCAGTTTGTTATTGATGCACATCTTTGAGCGATTTTATTGCAAGCGTTTTAAAATATAGAGAGGCTGTGCCCACCGGCCATGGTCGAAGTTCATGGCTACTGGTTTGATAGTGTTCTAAAATGGAGAGTGGCTTGACCGAAGGCCATGGCTAGTGGTTTGGTAGTTTTTGAAAATGTGGCTGTGCCCACCGGCCCTAGCTAAATGCCATGGATAGTTGTCTGGTAGTGTTAAGAAATGGACAGTGGGCAAAGCCAAAGGCAGTGTCCACTGGCCATGGGGTTGTCTAGCAAGGTGCATACAAAAATATGAAATAACAAAACCCTTGAAATTCAAGGAAATAAATGTTAGTTGTGGGGATGTTAATATTGCAATAAACCTTTGCAATTCAAGGAAAATACTTTAGTTGCTGGGAAATTGAGGTGAGAGTTTAATGCACAAAACCCGTGAAATTGCCACCTTACCTTTGTGTCCCCTGTTACACAGCCTAAAACCACAATGATGACATTACTGATGGCATCACTGATAACATCACCATCGACATCACTACTTACATCCTCTATGCCATAAACACAAATCAATGTATACATAAATTGTACACAATTTAAAGATTACTTTTACTTTGTACAGCATGTGTATCTCATTGTGCTGAATACTATTTTTTTTCCAAACATACACCGTTGATTTGTAAACTGACTTCCACCTTGTTGGCTTCCCTGATGATCTTTAGCACATCTCTGGCTGTCTAATTCAAATCGAAATTTGATGAGAATCACCTATGTTTCAACACTATGAATACCAAAACCATGCACCTCGTTAAATCCATCTATTCCTCTCATCGTTTCATCTGCACCTCCCTCACTTGGGCCCTCACCTACTCACGCTTCTCAATCTAAGTATATGGGTGTTGCATTTTATGGTCACCGATCACATTACTCACATGTCCAGGAAATACTGGTGACGTTGCATTTTCAACTACATGCCTGAGATGCCTCGTCGCCTGATGAACATGACACAACAAATTTAAGTGGCACCTGCTGTGGTTCTGTCATGCTTGTATTACTGTAATAGCCTGTACGTGGGGACTCCTAAAAGATACATACAGCCTTGGCACTTAAATGGTTAATGAAGGAGAAAATGTTAGAAGGCTTTGCATGGTTAAATACTGAAATCAGCAAAAAAGGCCTTGGCACTGGGGGGGAAAACCCATGGCAGTTAAAACATTGGCATCGCATTTAACATGCACTTCTCCTTGCACTTGTTCTGTGTAAAGAATATATCTGCTTTAAAGCCCTCTGTATTATGTACTCTGTAATAAAGGCTTGGTATACTTTTGATATGATATTTATAACCAAAGGTTTCTAACCACGAACCCAGGGATCAAACCTGTGTTGCTCCGTGTCGTCTTGTTTCCAAGGCAAGCACGTTGCCCCTGAGCTATCCCTCTGAGACAATTTTTTTATTTATGTATTTATTTATTTATTTGCTTAGTATTATACAGTTAAAATACATCCACGTTTAATACATCTTAACCACATCTTCCATATTAAACATGATAAAAACAATAAAACATTTTTTTTTAAACTGTGTAATCAATTTCCCCAAATTCCAGCCCACCCAAATTTTGTCATCAACAGGGCAATAAGTCAACCATTATGACAATTTTTCTCCAAAATGGTAAGATATATGATATAGACATCCTGGTTTGCAAACATAAATTTGTGCCATAGGGCTTCCCTCGTGGTATCTGTGGAGATGCCCGCTGATCTCAAAGTGGATTGCCTAACGTGTGCAAAAGATGAGCACTCCATTAGGAGATGCTTTACAGTTTCCGTTTGATCTTCACCATAAAGACAACATGATCTGTGCTTCCTAGGTGTGTTCTGCCATGCTCCTGTTATCTAACAGGATTTTACCATGTTAAACTTGATTTTGAGGTAGTGCTGCACCAATGTGTTTCCCACAAAGTGTTTTATATAACTAGGATAATCCACCGTTCCTGAATATACTTGATAAACAAAGCAGAATTACTTTTAAAAGCTAGGTCGATGGTAAGTTGTTCATGGCAATTTTCGGGTATCATGATTTTCATAGTTTTCTTAAATGTGTTGTACCATCCATATGTCAGCTGTTCTTATTATTTCCGCAATACAGCTAGTCAGCATTAAGCCAGCATTATGCATCGAATTAGCCCGGGCAGGTTTGTACCTGCTCCACTTGTCAATTTCCAATATGTTTTGAGACATGACAGATAGAATTTCATAACAATGGGGGTGACATTACTCAGCTGGAATTCAGGGGGTGGGGGGCAAACAAGTAACTTTCTTCAAGAGCCTACGCTCAAACTTGTGATCTTAATTAGTTTGTCAGTGGCACAGATTTCAGCCCCATACAAGATGGTCGGACACGTTGCCACCAGAAAAAGCTGTATCACAGCACCCACTGAGTAACCCCCACCCTTCCCTGCAAGGGGACCACTGGTGCTGCTAATCCTAAGCGGTATGGGTGGTCAAAGTCTAAGGGTGCTTTCCACCAATCAATTTGGAACCAAGATTGATGGCAAGATATTTATATTTGGGAACCACTACCAGGACCACCCCAACCGTCTTCCAACACAGCCTTTTCATCTTTTCCGTGGTGTGCACAGAAATCATTATCTTGGTCTTGTTAAAATGTACTACCAGAGAGTTGGATTCTGTAGAAGTTCTAAAGCAGTAGAGGGTGGCTTGCACCAGCAGTGAGGTCAAGATTAATGAGGACATCTGCAAAGCCCTACCATTGCATGAGTGGGTGTGCCCTAGTTTAGAAGGTATGGACAGTTGGATGCAGATGCCTTCCCCTAAATCCGACAGAGTTTGAACAGGGTCGGGCCTGTATGCAGCGCTGTTTAAGAACCTTGTAGGTGTAAATCTAGCCAGTCGTTCTACCTTGCTGGTCCAAGCAGACTTTAATTCTCGTATTCTCGTGTAACTCGATGATCATTTTTAGGAGGCTAGGTAAATATTCCAGGATTTCAGCTTGGACGATAACTTGGGCCTGTCGACAGTATCGAATGCTGTGCTTAACTCAATAAATGCAGAATACATAGTGTTCTTTCTAATGGTCCAAGCTTGTTGGATGGTGATTACCGGTGCCAGACCACTTAGAGTGGTGATTAGGCCCTTCCGAAACCCTTCATGGTTGAGGAGATTGATGTTTTCAGATTCAGCCCAGCAAGACGCACACAGAGATCTTTGATGGAGCATCCAGCATTGCCAGAAAGCGATAATAGCAGGGGTCTGAACGGCACGCCCTTTTGAATACTGGCACAATGATGCTATCTCGCCAGCGAGAAGGAATAACCTAGGACAGGCAGATGCATTGGAAGAGCCAGTGGAAGAGCCAGTGAAATGACAGGAACCCTAAATCTACCCCGACCTTAATCAGTGAATTGCAAATCCCGTCTGGGCCTGGAGCTCTAGATGACTTACTTGCATTTAGTATTTTGGAAATATCACAGACAATATTTGTTAACGCCCAACACCCTTCACACAGTGTGCACTGAGCTGAGCTCCCATCTTCCTGTCCAAACGATGCTGCAATGTGCATTTAGCTAGCCGCTTCAATGACCCTGTTAATGCTGTTCTCTGTTGGCTCATAAAAATTAACATTTTTCCAGAACCCAGCTGAGTTGTTAGTAGCGGATATAAGAACCAATTCCCACACATAGTTTGTGATGGCCTGTTCCGCTATGTCCACAGTAGGGGACACTTCAAGCAGCCTACGTGTTCTTACGTAGTTGCGTAGCTGGACTAGTGCTAAAAGCCTTGCATCTCTCAGTCTGTTGTTATTCTAAAATAGCTGGTTCTGGTCTATGTTTATGTGTATTGGCCCTAATCGAATTGGGCAGGTTAATTGATTGGGGTAAGTCAGAGCGGCTTTGAAGAGGAAATTATCACTCACTTCCCTCTGTACAACACACATGCCAGTTATCACCGGTGTAAGTCCAGAGTAAAAGATGTTATCTATAATACTGCTTCTCTGATGGCCAACAAGAGTGTACTTGAGGGGGGTGAGTCGGAGGGAAATGCTCTGTTTGCCCTAACAAACCCAGCATAGTACAGCAACCTCGCCCAGCTCATCCCTCACCTACAAAACGTTCCCAAGCCGTCACTCACCACAGGAAATGACATTCTCGAATTCAGATCCCCACAAATCAAGACTGTGGAGTTACCCGGCAAGTTGTTAATCAACACTTCAACACTTTCCAGAGTCCCCTCATGTTCACGATTGTGTGAAGGATCATAAACATTGATGATGGTGGCTTCCCTTACGTTTGGCGTACCTGGCCCTCGGGGAGTAGTGATCCTTCCTGCAACAACATATTCAGTCCGGCTAAGGATTTCCACTTTCCCTCAATCAGAAGATCAAAATTCCTTTGTTCTAAGCTCCTGAGATTGCCAGCTTTCAGACAGACATGTGTTACTTTCAGGAGAATATGCAGGGTGGCATGGCTCTGCTCCATCTGGAACCTCCCTTTGTTTGTTTGTTTGTTTATTATTTGGTATAGCGCAAGACCAAACACGAGGGTAGCTGGGCGCAGAATAAAGTACCAGGAAACATAATCATCTGCACTTCCACAGGAGGGTGAAAGATGTCCTTTACAGGCGATTGCTTGATCTGGACTCCTTGATTGAGGAGGAAGTCTTCTTGATCTGTTCAATCGCCCTGTGTTTGTGTTCTCGCAGATCAGTGTACGCACTTGCTCTTTAGTTGGCACTTATAACTGCACTGTTCTCTGTTGAACTTTATGCCAATGCCATTCTCACCACTTCCCTGCATTTCACTTAATTGATCAGAAAGAATGCATTCTTTTAACAATTATCTGGGTATAAGGAGGCAAAAATAGGAAGGTGAAACATGCAACCTGTGATTAAATCCCCCGCCTGGCAGTTGTTCTAAGGGTTCCATGTCATTTCATTGCCTGCCTGTTCATCCCCAGGCTTTTTAACGTGCACATTCCATCGAAAATGCATTTATTTTTGGGGGAAGTTCACCCGCCAAGCCCCCCTCCCGCAGTTATTTTTTTGCTATTGTCCACCCACCCAAACCCTTATCTGCCCTTTCCACCCCCCATTAAAAAAATTCGATGAGCACATTCGATGGAATGTGCACGTTAAAAAACCTGGGGATGAACAGGCAGGTGATGAAAGGACGTTGTATCGTCCTGAGAAGGGTTGAACGTGGGGGCCAGGTGCCACCACCCAATGCACGAGGCTGGGCCCAGGAACTGTGGGGGGGTAATCCCCTGCCATACACCATTTAGCAAGAGCTCATCACAGGCTGGAAGAACATGGGCCTGCCCATGTCTCTTTTGTCCCAGAGAGAAGATTGATTATGAAGACCAAAGATCTCTCAAGGCATGTATACAACTCCAGAGACATGTTGCTCTGTTAGACCCAAAAGTATTCGATTGTCAGGTTGTATGTTGGCATGGCAGGAAGGCAAGAAACGTTCCGGGAAGGGACTCCCTTAGCAAGGAGCACAAACATCAGAGACCTAAGGCTTAAAGAAGAGAGAAGCCAGCCAGATTCGCAAGATACAGAGAGTTTGCTGGTGCTACAGAGAAATCACCCCCATTGAATATTCCTGTTAGTTGGCGATGGAAGAGCTCTAGGTGTCATGAAAGGATTGCTGTGGTAGCTTTTGTTTACATTGTTTGAACCCAACATTAATAGACGCCTTAATAAATAGCATTTTGAGTTTCCACTCTGCTGCCTGTGTGCTGTTGATCTCGCGTGGCTGTGTCACAAACTATCTGCCTTATAAAGAGAAGGCGTGTTTAGGGGTTCCATCCACCGTTCCTTTAAAAGGAGTCCTGTAGTCTATACAATCTCACTTCAAAATACATTCTTGCAAGCACAATTTATGCACACGAGAATGAGACAGTAGCCAAAGATAACACACCACAGGGCATACAATGCGTGGTAATAAATGCTCCCTGGGCATGTCAAGCTCTTAGACAGGACGTTCACAATTGCAGTCCTACGAGCATATGTGAATAGCTGTGACCACACTGACTGCTTTCTAACACAGAAAAATCGGGGCAAGGCGATTGACACAGTCGCATGTTTGCACATCGGCTGTTTACAGGGACGGCCACCAGTTTGCATGGAAATACACCCACCGAGCCTATGAACAATTCCATCCACTACTCTCCCCTAAGTATTGGCGCAGTGAGCTGCTCACTCTAATGGCAATGGCGTCAGGCTTCAGCCAATCACGCTGCATATTAAAAACCCTGGTCCGCACTCACAAAGGCATGCACCAGAACAAGCGAGGTGATGTCCGTGATTCTGTCAGCTGTGCACCTGCTTTCTTATACCTGAGTCGCAAAACAGTGAAAGGGGACGAAGCTGCAGATGCCTGGAGCGTCTTTGAGATCCTCGCGCGTGAATGGGATTCACGAACATTTGAAGGAGGACGTCCTTGATGTTGAGGACGTAGCAGGTGCGCATCTCAGATGCTCATGTGCATTCCCAGAATTACGACAGTGCCAATGTGTCTGACCCAGGCCCGGTGTTTCAGTTTTAGGCAGTGCTTCCACCTTTCCTGTTGGAAGTTTTGCCCTGCTCTCGTCCAGTATGGTGCAGGATAGATCTATTTGGCCTTCTTCATAGGACGTGTGTCTCTGCTAAGGGCTGCCTGAGCACGAAGGCCGTGCATTGCCCGCGCTACACGCACACTCACACAATGAACAACACGAAGTGGAAAATTGCATACGAATCCCCCATTATTTCGAATGAGAAATCCTTAATGTATTCATCATCTTCTGTGCTTAGAGGGACAGCCAAATTGGACTTTCTTCAGATTCTCCTTTTAAGTCTTCGTGTGGCAGAAGTGATAGGAGATGTTCCCCCAACGCTGTCCTTTGTTGAGCTTTGATGCATGCTTTGCTTAGTTAGGGGGATCATTTTTTTTTCAGGAAAAAAAAAGGACGAGGAAAAACCCAATTTATAATTTTGTTGCCACATTTCTTCACGCAGCTCTGCAGGTGGGCTGCATGTGAAGGCGCGAGACGTATTCAGCAAGATTACTTGGAATTATTAAGGAGCCGTGAAGTGGAACGAGCGCGGATTATGTTCTCTGCGCACACTCTGTTTATGCTCGGGGCCAAGGGGGCTGCCGAGCGGCGGAGGGAGGGGGAGAGAAAGCTGCCTTGCTCTGTGAATCTTACTGCGCCATGTGTGATGGCCCTGCAGAGGTGAGTGCTGGCTACCAAGATTAACCATGCAACTGCTAGGACTCCATGAACACAGTATAACCAGTGGCGTAATACAAAATGTGGGGGTCCCCCTGCGAGCCATGCTGAGGGGGCCCCCCAACTCGGCAACAAATCACGGGTCGCGCCACACTCTGGGCCGGCCTAGATTGTCACGCTTGCGCAATACGCATGAACGTGCTGCTGAAGGGGTATGCCGCACACTGCACTAGGAAAAAGATATAAATATGTGTTTTAATGCAATATACAGCACACTTTCTGAGATAAATTGGCTATAAAGCCAGAGTGTTTGCAATTGTTTTGTAGGGTAACACAATCCAATACATGCAAGTCTCCAACAGTGCACAGGAACATTAATGCTTCCAACTGGCTGCACAATGTAGACCAGTGTAAACACGTGATAACATTATAGTACAGCATGCCAAGCAACATTTAGACATACCTTGACTGGTTGCAGCAAAATTCCAGTCAAAGCAATAACACTCATCAAGAAGAGAGCACACATTAAAGCATGTGTCTCCATGGCCTCGAACAACACGGCCAAACTCTTTAAAATCTGCAAGGAACTGGTCAATCCTGTTGTGGTCTATACCTCTCCTGTTCCCTCCCAGGCCCTCTGTACAGCTCTGGCCTCTCATTTCTCTCCTAAATCTCAGGACATCCTGTCCTCTATGTCCTCTTCCTCTTAGCCATCTCTTCTCTCCTCCTCCTTTTTCCTCTTTCTCTCTGACAACACCTGACGAGGTTTCTAGAGAAGTCCGATCTATGAAAGTGTCATCCAAACAGGTGCTCCACTGCTCCTCCAGAACCATCAAAGCCCATATTGACACCCTCGCTCCAGCCTTGGCCGATTTCTGTAAATACTCTTTTGCCACTGCAATTTTCCCATCTCCCTTTAAGCACTCCCTTGTGCAACCACTCCTCAAGAAGCCATCTGCTGATCCTACCTGCCCGGAAAACTATCGCTCAATCTCCATCACCCCTTTCCTGAGCAAACTCTTGGAAAAGCTTGCCATCTCCCAGCTTAGTCTCCACACTGAATCTGTTGGTTGTCTCCATGACCATCAGTCTGGCTTCAGAGCTGCCAGAGGCATGGAAACTGCTCTCCTTAACACCCGTGCTGCTCTCTAACCTTGATTCCAGCATTCCTTCTGTTCTCATCCTTCATCTTTCCTCTGCTTTCGACAGGGTCAACAACGCCATCCTGATCAATCGACTCTGTGAGAACCTTGGCATCACAGATCAGTCCCTAGAGTGACTGACCTACTTCCACTGGGACCGCCACTCCGCTCCCAGGTCGATCGTGGTCCCATTCTCTCTGCCACCTCTCTCTACCTGTGGCATTCCCCAGGACTCTATCCTCTCACGCTGGTTTTTCAACCTCTACTTAGCCACTTTGGCCTCCCTGACCTCTACCTTCTCCTCTAACTTTCAGTGTTGTGCAGATGACTCAGCTTTCCTTCAGGCTCCCCTCAGCCTCCTCTCCTCTCTTGCTCATTCCTGACTGTCTATCCACGATTCAGGATTGGTGAGCCTCCAACGATCTCTGCCTTAATGCCAGTAAGACAGAGATCCTTCTCATTGGGACCCTTGCCTCTGCGTTTCCTCTCTCACTATAGCAGACCACTTTGGGCCCTCTTCCTTTGCCTTCCTGCGAGGCAAAAAACCTTGGTGTCATCTTCAACGCCACACTCTCTTTCTCTCCTAACATCTCAGACACCACCAAGAAGTCCCACTACCAGCTGCTCCTCCTCAAAGGGACTCTTCCCTTTCTCAATCTCCACCAGAAGCTCACTGTCTCTAGGCTGGACTACTGCAACAGCCACTTTCTCAATCTGTCTTCCTCTAGTCTCCTCTAGTCACAATCAGCTCCTTGGCCCAGAATTACCTCTGTGTCTCTCTTCCTTGTCCCAGAGCTTACGTATGAGGCTCCTTGTCTCAAAGGTAAGTACTGGGATGAGGAACAGTGGGACTAGGAGTGATGAAGATTACAGGTAGCTAAATCAGGCATTACCTCCATGTATCTCTACCTCTTCCCAGTACTTGTGTATGAGGCACTCTGCCTCGTACACATGTGCTGCCTCATACATAAGTACTGGGACGAGGAAGAATAGGGCTAGGAGGAAGCAAGGCATCAAACACAAGTAGTAGCGCAACACCATTAAGTTTACTGGGCTTCAGCACTACCCCCCCTGACATTTTGGGCTAAATTGACTCCACCTGGCTAACCTTTAGAGCAGTTGCCGGACCAAACAGGACACAGATGTTAAACGGCACCTGGTTTTTGCTGTTAACAAGAACCCAGCAATTACCAACATAAAGCATTTCACTGTTAGTACCTGCATTCAAATGCCACATTGTTTAGGCAATTGAAATCGTGAAGTGGGTTTAGTACTTGCATGCCAGGGGAGTGATTGGAAGGGTAGAGAGGGAACAGGAGACTTATAGGAGAGAGTTAACTGCTTGTAACATTGAATCTGCACTAGAATAGTCTCATTAAAATGCGTAAATAATTTTGATGCGCCCACACAAATAAGTTTCCCCCTCCCCACCGCATGTGAAGTTAGCGCCTCTCCCAACATTTGAAGGGTTAGCCCCCCCGAAATGAAGGTTTTGTTGTGCCCCTGTACACAAGCACACACACATTCACCATATACACACCCAGTCATCCATACCTTTAAGTGTGCACCCTTTCACCATGCAGGCACACCCACACAGCCACCCATACATTTAAGTGTGCACACTCTCACCATACACACGCAGGCAGCCAGCTATACATTTGAGTGTGCACCATTTCACCATAGACTCATACACGCACACTTCATGGAGTTGAGAGGGGCCCTATTACTTCAAAAAGAAATTGGGGCTCATTACGGGTCCAGCGGTAACCGTGCCGGTGCTACCGGCGGGTTGCCGCCAGACCCATAAAAAATTACTATGGCCAGACTTCCCGGTGCCACCGTGCTATTTCAAGTCCAGCGGCTGGGAAATCAGGTGCCGGTAATTTCGTTAATCCCCAGACTCCACGGAAATGGGGACACAGAAGCACCTGCACCATTCTTAACGGTGCTGGTGCTTCCGTGACAGGTCTGCCTACCGTGGCTGCTGTGCCTGGCAGGGTCATACCTGTCGGGCACGGCAGCCCGACCAGGCAGACCTGTAATATGCCGGTCCGAAAACAACAGTGCCTGTAAGCTTATCAGCACCTTTGTTTCCGGACCGGCATGGTCAGAATGAGCCCCATTGTTTCTTTTTTAAGTCACTATAACTTAACTAAGAAATTATTTCAATTAAGGACCGAACCATAATCAAAATAATTTCTTTATGATGGCTGAGTGGCTTCAAAAAACAAACTATTTCTTTTTGAAGGCATAGGGCTCCCCCCCACCCATGACATGGAGGCCTCCAGCCTAGGGTCTTCCATGTCATAGAGTACGGGGGCCCTCGGACTTCAAAAAAAAAGTTTCTTTTTGTAGTCACTCTGCATTCATAAAGAAATGATTTCTGTTACAGAAATGTTCTTTATGAATGCAGAGTGAATTTCAAAAGAAACTTTTTTTTTTTAGAAAAAAATATTTTCTTTTTTTTTTTTTTAGAAAAAAATATTTTCTTTTTTTTTTTTAACTGGGGCCCCCTCCCAGGCAAGTGCTGGCAGGGCCCCTGTTACGCCAGTGAGTATAACAGTGAGATGGCAAGACTTGAGAGAAGATGGAGAACTAATAAACTGGTGAAAAACACTTGGCTTGTGTGTGGAGAGGAGTAAGATGAGAACGAGGGTGGCAGAAGATTCTGTTCAGGGCCAGTCATGGAGCCACCATTTTCTATTTTGGGTCATCAGTTTCCTATGTGTCACTGGGACACATCTTTTCCAAATTCAGGGCTTCCCCTTTTAAAGTTACTGATATCAGGTGGTGTTAATGCATTGCCGGATTAAATCCTGTGGAGGCCCCTAGGCAGTCAACATTGCGGGGACCCCCTTGCAAATTATCTCCTGTTGCTGTGCAGCCCCGGAGGCCCCAGGGTACCCATGACTGACAAGTGCAGCTAGCAGGGGTCTCGGGAGCCAGTCACGGACCCACAATCCCTGCAGGGGGCACAGGATACCATCATAGGCCAGTGCACCTTGCAGGGACTACGGGGAACCTGCCCCAAGCACCCCTCGGGGGGCAGGGCCCCAGCACATCCCAGTTCTGCCAGCAGCGCACCCCAGGACCCTAAATCTGCACTACAGCACCCTGATGGATCCACGGGGCCCATCACAACTCCCCACTGCATGGGGGCATTCAGAGCATCAACGCTAATCAGTGCTCCATGCACAGGAGCCCCCACAACAAAACTGGTGACCCGACCCCATCACTGACGCTGACACCCTGCAGGATGGGGACAAGGACGTATTCCCCATGTGGGGTGCCAAGACCACAGCACTGACTTTTGCAGCCTGTGGGAGACACCAAGGGCCAAAATCATGGAATAATTTGCATGGTTCAAAGTGACTTTGCACTGCTGAAAAGTGACTTTGCTCTGCCGACACAAATCCTGTTTTGTGGAGCTGTGCAAGTGTATTTTTGCAGTGCAGAGTCAGTTCAAAGTCATTTTGTAATTCACAAATGACTTTGTACCTACTTTCCATAAATCAGGGAATGTGTGAGCAGTGCAAAGTCACTTTTCAGCAGTGTAAAATCACTTTGCACCACGCAACGAATTACATGAATCGCCCCCCAAGACTAAAAGTTACTGTGGACACAGGCAGGTTTTAGCTGGAGGGAACAACAGCTTTATTTCCCTGTTGGTCGTCAACTACTAAGCAGATGTCCTATAATTATTGTTTTACCTTCTAATACTACACTGTCTCTGCTGTGTTGTCCCCTCTGCAGCCTTTTTCCCAGTAGGTCCTCCCTTTCTCGCCTCACTTTTGCTCATCCTCTGTGGGCCTCTGATGACTTGACTTGCTGGTGGCGGTGCTCCTGCCTGCCTGCCCGTGCGCACCAGCTAGTGTGTGTCTTAGACTCACTGAGTCTGTGCTTGGGCAATGGCTAGTACACACAGGCACGCAAGTAGAAAGTGAAACTGAAAAAAACATTAAATGCAGCAAGTCGGACTTGGCAGGGAGGGTCCATACATGGATGCGAGACAGAGACCAATGATTTTCAACAAAAAATTCTAACATGGCACATGCTGATGATTTTCAACAAAAAATGCTAACATGGCACATGCTTTCAGATTAAATAAAAAATCCAATTTTAATCCAAACTAGTAGGTGTACCCGTGCTTCGCACAGTAATTCCTACTTCATTTCTAGCTGGTAGTCTATTTAATGAACTAAACCAATGCTTCATTGTAGACAATATTGCTAGTCTTTCCTGCAGGAGCTGTTGTGATCAAATTGTCTTTGTTTCCAACTCTGGAGCAAGCCACATAAAGCTGACATTGAGAAAAGCATGAATCCCATAAATGGTTTCCAACTTCTTGCAGTTGGAGCATTGAGATTGTGCAGCAACATTATTGGTGTCCTGATCTACAGCCGTGGCAGCAGCAACCTCAGCATATAAATGCTGTACGTGAAGGGTTGAAGCGTGTAAGCTTGAAGTGGCGTACCAGTATGTGTACTGCTGAAGCATGTCAGCTTTGTACTGTTAAAATGCCATACATTCATCAACCTCTGTGGGAAATGAAGTTTCTGTAATTATGAGAGATTTACCATCATGTGATGTATAATGTCATTGCGGTCAATATTGAAGAGACATTGGGCCTCATCACAAGAATGGAGGTAATGAAAATAGGAAGGCGGAATTGTATTGCTGGCATCGTTAAGGGGTCTGGGCCATTACGACTCGACAACCCGCCAATACTGCCACCGCCTGTACCGTGCCCCTTCATACCGGTTTGTGCGCGTACACGCACCCCTTCGCGGAGGAAATACTGGGAAGCCAGTAATGGGAGGACATCACAAGTTACGCGGGCATGCACTTACCAGCATCCCGAAGGCGGTAAATAGGGCCTGCATGACGGCGGCCATACAGGCATCGCGGACCATCCGTAAATAGCAACCTGCAGTGAAGGCAAATGCCACAGGTGCACACAATCACCACAGGTGGAGTCAATGGAGCCTGTTCCAGTATAAAAGGAGTACACCCACACACCACACCCCTTCCCACACCAAAATGATACCACTAGCTGTTGCAATCATGGGGCTGGAGGACATGCCTTTTCTGCTACAACTACAGCAACAACAGCAACTACAACAACAACTACACCCACAACAACAGGCAGCATAGAGGAGACGCAGGAGGAGAAGGAGGGTGATACAGGCCCAGCAATTACCACCAGTGCAGTCAGTAGTACCTCGTAGGCAGCCACCAATCCCTCGCATCATACCCAGTCCATTCAATCTAACCCCTGAGCAGATCCATACCCTGTACCGATGGACCGGGCCACCATCACCACCATTGTGGACATGATACATGACGACATTGTCAGCTTCATTGAAATACGCACTGCCATCCCCCCGCTACTAAAGGTGGTGTCTGTGCTCCACTTCCTGGCCACAGGCACCTACCAGCACACTGTGGGCCAACTGCATGGTATATCACAACCACTCTTTTCACGCATGCTGACCCAAGTGCTGGATGCCCTCTAGAAGCACGCTAGAACCCACATATCCGTACCACGACTGCCCAGGAGATTGCCAACCCAAAGTAGGCTTCCATGCACTGGCAGGCATGCCCAATTGCATTGATGCCCTCAACGGCACCCATGTCGAATTGGTAGTCCCTCATGCCATAGAGGCAGTGTACCGCAATCGCAAGCAATACTACTCCATCAATGTCCAGATGGTATGTGACTCCAGCAAGATCATCACACATTGTTTTGCCCGATATCCCGGATCGACACATGATGCCATGGTGCTGCGTAACTCCACGCTACCCCGTCACATGGAGCAACATGCTGGACAACGTGCCTGGCTGCTTGGTGAGTTGCCTGACTGGCCCATGGAAGTGCATCGGGGTGGTGATGTGGGGGATGCATACTCCACCTGGGTGGGAATGGGCGGTGAGTGGACAATGCACTCAGAGCTAAACGCTTCTGAACTGAACCTCCCAACCCGAACATGACACATCACTACCACACATTGGACCAAATCCGTACATCAATGACAACATGTAAGACGCACAACCAGGCCACCATGGGTATGTCCAGCGATGCATGACTAAAAATGATTACAACTGTGCCAATGTGGCTAGTGTAATTAGGCACAGAGTAGCATACACTGCAATCATGGGAGACAAGACATTGTTCTGCATCCACTGCACATCTGCATCAGCATGCAAATGAACACCCTGCATCATCTGTACAATACCATCCAGACTAGCAGACCATATTGCAGTACACAATGCACCCAAATAATCTTTGTGCGTAGCACTATTCCATTACCACCGCACTGCTCCTCATCTTGCTCCTGAAACAACCTTCATATATTATTATTCAGTTCCTATAACTTAATCTTTATTTTAAATTGAAATGGTAATCTCTCGATTTGTCCCATTATATGCTTGCGCAAACCTCAAAATTACCTGATTTTAAACTAAATCTTTCGATGCACCCAACATTCAAACGCCACATACCCCTTCACCCCCTTTCGTCCCCCAAACATCGTTTTCCCCCATGTTCATGTTTGGCTTCCCACGCATTTACTGTGTGACTGGGTTGCATCAGGCAAACAATGTAGGCTCCTCATTCATGAAAGGAATGGAGTGAACAGTGAACTGAGCTCAATTCAGGTGCGTGATTTCATTTATGAACGCATCTGCTGTGTGTTGGTCCTTTTGGCCAGTTTACTGAATTATTTAAACATGTTAGCAAATATGAAGAAAAAAAAAACATTCATGAGTTAGACATTGATTCAACCTCAGGCCATAGAGGACCCATGCAGAGGAACACTAGGCTTAAACAGATCATAACAAGTAGGGAGGGAAACGTTTAAATAATTCTGTAATCTGACCCAAGGGACCAACAGGCAGCAGA
This sequence comes from Ambystoma mexicanum, assembly GCF_040938575.1. Classification (NCBI taxonomy): domain Eukaryota; kingdom Metazoa; phylum Chordata; class Amphibia; order Caudata; family Ambystomatidae; genus Ambystoma; species Ambystoma mexicanum. The sequence continues at coordinate 482,743,824 of NC_090932.1, read as the reverse complement.
GAAGGTCAGAAATACAATACTGCACCTCAGGGATATCTCAATGCACCCCACAGAAATAGTAACTATACCATAAAGTGGGGCGACACAATCAGACTGGCAACAGTCATCAAAGTTGGGAACAGGGATGAGTGTGAATGCTCAAAGGCATGAGAGTGCTGATGTAGGTCTTCTGTCATCATGAGATTTCATTCACAGGATGTCTCCACGCTTTTTCTACTTCTTTAAATCTTTGATATGATATGAGGTGGCATAACCCGCCTGTGCACACATGTTCGTTGGGTAGCAAACTTCAACAACTTGGGTAGTGCTTTAGGGTCATCATCTTGAATATAACGTAGTCCATATCATGTGTTTTGGACAGAAGGGTGGAGGATGGTCACATGGAACCTTTTCCTTTGTTCACCCCCGGGATGGTATAAGGAAGGTATCCCAGAGGTGGAGCTCACCCACGGTGTGACAGGAGATGTGCAGCACTACCTCACCAGGGGTTACCACCTGAGCTCTTTTGAAACCTGACATGTGGCATACAGGGATATTCCTCCCGAGGGCCTTATTTGGGTAATAGGGTCAGTATGGGAAAAACCCTAAAGATAACAAGTGCACTGTATATAGAGAACATTCTGCACATGCAGTGTATCACCTATGTGATAGGGATCAATAGACACAGACGCTGAAAACATTATATTTAAAGTCATTTATTTGGAGACTGTTACAGTTTCGAGCAAAATAAAGCAAAACTCTCCTGGAACATTTTCTTCACCTCTTCAATGATATAATCAGCACATCTGTGGTTTGGCATTCCAATTAGACTTGAACATTATTATCAGTGTTCAATTTGAAAATAGGTCAGCTTGCACATGCTGGAAATCAACAAGTGCTGTGCTGCTTTTAGACAGCATGTGGATAATTCTTGCAATTGGTGTGCCAAAGCAGAACTCTATCTTGGCAGCACACATACACATATTCAAAGTGGAGTGCACTCTAACAATAGCAGGCAGGTGCATGGATTATAAGGCCTAGCCTTCTTAAATCAGTACACAGTTTCCCTTTCCATCTGAATTCAATTGCACATACATGCATTGAACCTTAACGGTTGCTTGACTCCTTATTTAATCACAGTGCATTTTGCTTTTACATTGGGATCCTCATTCTAGCAGAAGATAATCCAGCTGGTGGTATGTTAAATTAACCCCCTGTCAATATTGCTACTCTCAATCATTACACATTGGAGACATTCTCACCCAAGTCACTTATTCTTCAGTAGTAACCGGCGAGGGGCAATCAGATTATTACAAACGATCAGATTGGCCCTGCCAGGTCGTTACCTGTCCAGGACAGGACAGACTCACCTGAGATGCTCCGTTTGGAGCGCAGATTCCCACAGAGTTCTTTGACTTTCTCGACCTGCTGCCATGGCAAGGGAGAAGGGACACAGGATACCATCATATGTCCAGGAAATTAATGGAAAGAAACAAAGGTCCTGTGCCCTGAACTCCAGTATACGTTCCATCATCAGTAATTGACACCCTCCCTTAATGAGTACATAGATAGCACTTGCCCTACACAATCATGGTTTGTTTTGTCTCTTTTGAACAAAGCAAGGTCACCCCTCCCCCCCTCACGAGACAGGTGAGTAAAATGTTTGATGCAATAGTTTTCTTTATGGCTCCTTTACAATTGATAGAGGATGACAACCACAACGCCAACTATCACAATTTCTATAATTGTCAGAGCTAGTACCATCTGAGCAGGGTTGTCTCAGTACTGAGAAGAGTGACAAGAGCAGTACTAAGCAGAACATGTTTTGTACTTACGAAGCATGAAAAGCAAATACGTTCCACATCTAGTTACACAGCAGGCCAGTGACCGCTTTATTGGACTAGATAAGACTGCCAGTTGCATGATAGGAGATTATTGTATTTGTCAGGAGGATGCCTAACTCTATCATGATGGTGAACTAGTGCCAACATGAGAGTGTCAGTAGTGACAAACACCATAGCAATGGAACAAGGGCTGTTGGTAACATTGTGGCAACCTTGTCAGATGCGGGAATACACCCATTGAGTGATTGAGCTGTGGTTTACATGACTTCCAGGAAAGGTGGGTAGTAATTTTACTGCCTTCATGGTGGAGGAGACATATCAGTTTACCTGATCAAACCTGATGACATTGTACCAGTTGATGCCCTTCAGATGCTAACACCTTGAGCCGCAATCACAGATGTTGATGAGTCCAGGATGCAGCATAGTATTTTCAAGGGAGTTGCTGCTGCATTTAAAGAAGATGAGATTGCCCTGGATGTGTCCAGGCATTCCATGGGTAATTGTTAACACATTGCCTGAAATAAATGTTAGATATTTCGAGGAGAAGGCCATGAAACACTTGCATGGTAAATAACAAACCATGTAATATGCTTGCTTTGTTCAACGAGGAAGAAGGAAGGCCAACTGGACAGATATGAAACCACTCAGCCTGTAGGTCTTCCACTACCCAAAGCACAGAAGATTTTCTGCTTCAAAGAGTGGATGGAGAAGGATAAATGTCTCCTAATGAACTACTCGTGGGCCTCACAAATGTTGCCATCACACGACAGATACCAGCAACATTCTCTATTTATTAGTGTTGTTTAAACATTTGCGTGGAACCTAACACATGACCTGAGATAACATGATTAAACCTCTCCCGAATATAATGTATTGAAATTGTTAAGAGTTTGAGGTTGTGGAGTATCTTTAACAATTATTATTATTATAGTTTGTAAATATATTTTACAACAATTGAATACAGAATTAAAATTTTGACCTGAGATATAACATTACATTCGATATTTCGGTTTCAAAATGCTTTATTTTCAGTTAACTACCAAGTAGTCTACTTATACCTGTTTAATTATACCATTCTAAGATAGACGCCATTAACACGTGCTATTCACCACTGTAATTTGCACAATTTCCATGTGACTCCTCACATGATGGCGCTATCGCATGATCAGAATTCCTTGATTTTAGAAAAATCCTGGAAGGAAGCAGTTTGGCAGTTTTTCACACCAATTGTTGGGAAACGATTGACATTGACAGGCTGGTAAGATTCAACAATAACTTAATTGAATTGTGGTTCTACTGTTATGCAACAAAGGGATTTTTTGTTAAATGTAGATCCCTTTACTGCAAATGAAACTCAAACGTAATACTGCTTAGCACAAATTATCAGCAAAGCGAATCCACTCAGGTATGATAACTCTCAGATTTAGAGGGTTTTGATTATATGTTGACTATTAAGTTACACAGTGGTTCTTATTATAAAACACCACTCATTATTTTATAAAACATAATGTTGCATCGTGTTATGACCCAGGTACAAATATATCAAAAACCTCACATATTAGGATTTGATTGAGTCTGTTTTACTGAAGATGTCTCTACAAATACATTTAGCACATTGGACATTGAAATATTAGATTGCATTCATTGATTAACATTTTAATGATTAATATTTATTATTTTTTTCAATTTCTTGAACATTAGAGAAGCTCTAATCCTGCTACTCCTGAAGATGGGTAATATTTTACCCAAACCGTGTCAGGTTGACCCAATGCAGGATCTTTTAGGAACCATTGAGAATTTGCTATATATACAATACATATTGTGTTATTTTCAATGAATACATTTTCAGGCCGATTCATGGAATTAATGTGCGCTGAAAATATCGGCACAGCGTGCGGAAACGTGCGATTCGCAGTGAAAGAGCGAAAATCGCAGTGCAAGTGCGAATATCGCAGGGAAACCAGCGCACATCTATTCATGGAAGTCTGTGCGCGAGTAAAATCTGGGATGTGCGCTGAAAAAGTGTGCGGCGCATGCCGGCGCACAGGTCATCTAACGGCGTGCGCTAAGGCCACAGCGAAAGCACACATAGCGCGGCGCACATAACAAAAGTAAGCGGAACATGGGGCGTGACACCCACTTACTGTGAAGTAATAGCCTGTGAACCCCATCGCCTGGAAAACACACGCTCCGCACCCCACGAAAAGCACGTACAGGCCCGTGTGCGATACGTCACAGACGCGCTTATGCGCTGAGGGCCTTTGGTCCAATGAAATCGCATATGCGTGCTGACGCACCTACGCGCTAAGGGACTTTCCTCGAATTACACGCTGACGTGCAAGAATTCCAAGTGCCAAATCACTCCGTATCAAGCTGGCCACGCGAAAACACACAGAAGACCACGCTCCTGCCCAAAAGGCCGAATTACTGCCCCCCAGAGCCCCGACCAGACTCCCATGAGCCATCTGCTGCTACCTGCCTGCCTGCTGCCATCGTGCCCTGCCATTTTGTGCCTGCACATCTGCCATCTGCAGGGGTCCAGTTGCTGTGTCCACCCCTGCTGGAACAGAAGACTCCCGACTGGTATACCATTGCTCCACAGCCCAGCCCCAGGACCCAGTTGCACACCCACGCCTGCCTCGGGGGTCGCCATGTCGGGGCAAACACCATCTGAGACCACTGGCGACCCCCAGCCAGAGGGGCAGAGGGCCACCAGCTTCAGTCAGAAGGAAGTTGGTGTCCTGGTGGAGCTTGTCCTGGGGCATTATGATGCCCTCTTCGGATCATCACGCGCCAACAAGGAAGGACAGGACAGGATCTGGGACGACCTTGTGGTTGCCATCAACGTGGAGGGGGTGGCAACCCGCAACATCAAGCAAGTCAAGAAGCGCTGGGAGGACTTGAGGTCCAGGACCCTCTAAAAGGCCCGGCACCTCGTGGAGGGGGGCCGGGGCCACGTGAGTACCATCCAGCTGAGGGTCCTGGAACGCGTACGCCCAGCGCTCCACGCCCAGATCCTTGAGAGGCAGACCCGTCTGGAGTTGAGCGGTAAGTGGCCAAGCATTGCTGTGTGAGACAGGGCATGTTGCAGTGTGCTGGTTGTCTGATACCTGCCTGTATGTGTGACATAGGTCATGTACGTATGTGTGTGTGCAGGGACATCATGGTCATGCATGTGAGACCAGTAATGTGTGAACCACATGGTTGGTGCATGTGTTTAAATGCAACATGGGGAGCTCTATGCAGAATGGACACATGAGAGCATGCCAGTCTCTGTTCCTGGACATGGGAGGGGGTGAGGGATGGGTGCTGATGCCATGTACATGTATGGTGTCCATGTCTGTGTGTCTGACCTGCGTGTCTGTGACTTGTGAATGTCATGGATGCATGACACATGTCTGTGACAATGTTCAGATTCACTGATGCAGTCTAGTCATCCGTGTATCCACTGTGTATGGGGTGTACGAGGCCAGATGGATGAAACTACAGTGAAGTGTGTGCATGTGATAGGCATGACCCATGATGCATGTGAGTTTCAAACCAACATTGTATGTTTCAAGAGTCCATTGGACATGTATGATAATGTCCATAGCATGCGCCATGCCTGTTACTGAATGTGTTTTGCCTGCACTGACCCATGTGTTGTGGAGGGACATGATGGAAGTGATGTTTGACAGTGCCACTCATCTGCCATTGCTTCCTGTCTAGGGGACCATTGTACAGTACCCTGATGCTTGTGTTCTATGTCTCCCTCTACACAGCGGCAAGTGAAGAAGAGGGCGGAGACGGCGATGTGGAGCAAAGCGGCGGGGATGCACCCACGGCTGCAGCGGAAGGGATGGGTGAGACCCCACAGGGGCTTGCAACGGCACAAGACGGTGTGGAGCCATCCAGGTTGGTGGTTTCCACAGAGGAGGAGGAGGCCGCTACTGAGCTGCACATGGGGCCTCGTGGGGGTGGTACCACTGGTGCAAGTGGTGCAGTCCAGGGGCAGGGGCAGGAGGCAGCACAGGTTGCTGTGGAGGGGCCTGTGCATGTCACTGTCCCTGACACTGTGACTGCACCACCACGCACCAGCAGGGATGCCCCATCCCAGGCCCGTCCGCAGGTAGGAGGGATGTCCATGTCATCTGACACTCCTCTACCTGCGGACGAGGGGACCCCTGGCTGTATGGAGAAGGTCCTGATTGGTGTTGCGTTGCGCACGCCTGACATTCGTGATGACGTGCGTGCTTTCCAGGGGGAGCATGCACGTCATCACGAAGAGCAGCGTGCCAACGTGGCCCAGTCGGGAGCGACCATGGTCGGGGGTTTCGTACATGTGTCGGACACTCTGGCGACCCTCTCCTCCTCTTTGGAGGCTATGCACCAGTCGTTCTCCATGCCGTCTTCCAGCCCAGATGCCACCAGGGCCCCCTGTGGACCTGCCCCGACCAACGCAGCCAGCTTGGTGGGGCTCCCATCCCTGCCACAGTCGGAAGTCGGAGGTCCAGCAGGGGTTTACACACCAGCAACTGGACCCCAGCAGATGGAGGATGTGCCAGCATTGGCACGTGCACGATGGCGTTGGTGGATTCCATCAGCCTGGATGCCGTTGTGCTGGCAGAGGCAGTTGCGTCTGAGGCAGCGGCAGGCTCGACGTGGGAGGCATCATGGCTCGGGGCCATCTACATCAAAGGGGCAGGCATCGGCCGGAGGGCAGGAGAACCCTGGAATGGGAGTGTCTTCCGTGTGGCAGCGATTGGGCCAGCAGATAGGTGCGGAGCGGCGGCGGGATGAGGAGGAACGGCTCACAATGGCCAGGGCGGGGAACTCCATGCGCAAGGCGCTGCGGCAGGCTGAGTGCCTCGAGGGTAGTCGCAGGGAGTTGGAGCTGGACACCGCATTATCCCTGTGAGACCTCGGGGCCAGTGAACATGCCCGCCTCCAAGCCATTGAACAGGAGTTCGATGATGCCCTGGCCCATGACATCAACCAGTGAGCCGTTGGACTTGCCCGCCGCCATTGTATATAGTTCATTAGTGTTACGTTTCCTTTCTTTTTTTCTTCCCTTTGGGGCGCATGGTCTATGCCCCACATTTTTGTATATAGTTGTTTATTCTGTAGGCTTTTTGTAGGTTTCCTTTGGACAGTTGGGCTCAGGGACCCAGGATTTCATCCTTGTAAATAGTTGGAGTGTTCATTTGTCGGCTTTTTCTTTTTTGATTTTTCCATGGAGCAATGGATTTTACTTTTTCATTTCGGTTTGGATTTGCTTTGTTGGAAGGAGACTTTGGAGACATTTTTGATTTCATATATTTTGGATTCTGATTTCCTTTTTTATCATTGTGTGACATTCTGCATTGTTTTCCTTATGTCCATTGTTTGGTATTTGATTTTCTTTCACCACATTTTTTGTTCAATACATTTGTTCCCGTACTTCAATGTGTGGTATTCTCTCATGGGTTCCATGCATGTCACGATGTGGGTGTTCACATTCACTGGCACCCATTGTGTGTGTTTGACGGACATGTGCTGATGTACATACATGCCATTTGGGTTGTTTCATGTAATGGGCATTTCTATGTGGGGTGTATGTTATGCTTGGTTGGTTATTTGGGCAGGGGTGGCGTGCCGTGGGATTTTGGTGGACATGAGGGCCATGATTGTGGGTCATGTTGACATTTTGGGGGGGGGCATGAGTGGGACATGAGTGGGGGCCTGCTGGCAGGTGCCCCTGACTGCTGGGGGGTGGGGGTGCTGGGGGACATGAGTGGGGGCCTTCTGGCAGGTGGCCCTGACTGCTGGGGGGTGGGGGTGCTGGGGGACATGAGTGGGACATGAGTGGGGGCCTGCTGGCAGGTGCCCCTGACTGCTGGGGGGTGGGGGTGCTGGGGGACATGAGTGGGGGCCTGCTGGCAGGTGCCCCTGACTGCTGTGGGGTGGGGGTGCTGGGGGACATGAGTGGGGGCCTGCTGGCAGGTGCCCCTGACTGCTGGGGGGTGGGGGTGCTGGGGGACATGAGTGAGGGTCTGCTGGCAGGTGCCCCTGACTGCTGGGGAGGGTGGGGGTGCTGGGGGACATGAGTGGGGGCCTGCTGGCAGGTGCCCCTGACTGCTGGTGGGTGGGGGTGCTGGGAGACATGAGTTGGTGATCATATTGTAACGTGACATGTGGCTTGGCTGAGGGGCATGCCCATGGTGGATGCAGGGTAGTCCCCTGTGGTGTGGGCTGCCTGCAGGGGCCGTGGAGGGGGTAGAGGGGACACCTGGGAGGACCCACACTGCCAATTCATGTGTAAAACTTCCCGGGCACCCCTGAAATACACGTAACCAGGCCAATCACGTGTGAAACTTCCCGGGCACCGCTGAAATACACGTACCCAGGCCAATCGCGTGTGAAACTACCCGCGAGCCCCTGAAATACACGTACCCCGCTCTCCCAGGCCAATCGCGTGTGAAACTTCCCGCACACCCCTGAAATACAAGTACCCAGGCCAATCGCGTGTAAAACATCCTGTGCACCCCTGAAATACACGTACCCAGGTCAATCGCGTGTAAAACTTCCCACGCACCCCTGAAATACACGTACCCAGGACAATCACATGTAAAACTTCCCGCGCACCCCTGAAATACACGTAACCCGCTCCCCCAGGCCCGATCGCTTGTGAAACTACACGCGCACCCCTGGAATACACGTACCCAGGCCAATCGCGTGTAAAAATTCACGCGAACAACAGTTATACACGTACCCCACTCGCACAGGTCCTTTCGCGTGTGGGAGTTACTGCGAAACCCATAATACAGGATCCCCGCTTGGCGTTTGCTGTTTGGCAGTCCAGTAAACTGGTCCAGGGTTGGCGCAGCCCTTTGTGCTGGATTGGGGATTTTTATGGCTTTTCCTTGCGCGAGGGCGTTCTTGGGGGCGTAACTGGCGCTGCTGCAGGGTCGCTGCGCCACTCTGTGCCACGGCTGCTTTTGGAGGCTAAAATCCATGAATACGCTGTGCGCGGAAATCGATTATAGCGCACGCAGCTGGCGCAGACATTTGCACGGGAACACTGTGCGCCAGCTGCGTGCGCCACTTTTGTGCGAATTTCTATGAATTACCCTGTAAATGTGATTTAAATCTAGCAAAATATTTGTGTACTATATATTTTACCTAAATTTTCTGTACCTTAAAAACATTTTCTTTGAGCTTTATACAGCTAATTTGTTTGTTGAAGAAATAATATTGTAAAACTCTGAAAAATATCAGTATCACTGTTGCCTGTGTGACATTCTTGAGTGACATTCTTGAGTGGAAAAATCATGATGGATAAACTAAAAAGTTTTATAGAGCTATCCCTTTGAGGGCTTTGAATCTGGGTTTCAACAAGTACTGAAAGCTGTAAATCTTTTGGCCCAAAAGTCGATTTCCTCAGAGGACATAACTTCATAGGATCCACTAGAAGGAAAGATGGGTGTGGTGGTTAAAACAAACATTTCTGTCGTGCTATACAAGTTCATATGCAGTATAAGTCCTCGCTCCAATGCACATAAAAGGGAGTACATTAGATTGGGTAACCAATTTGAACTGTTCTATCATCATTACTAAAACGACCCCACAAGCCTGGGCTGATCACTATCTTATTGGCTTTCCATCCACTATAGAGCTTCAAAAGCTGATAAATCTCGAAACAGTACCACCACTCCCAACCAGCAGCAAAAAATAAATTACTGTTGATAAATTGCTTTTACCAGCTCTCTCTGCTAGCACTAATAATCTTGACCCAAACACGCTAGTTGAGACTTTCAATAACACCATGGCCAAGGCCTTGGACACCATCTTCACAGTTAAACTGTGAAAAAGCAAACAAAAGTCCCACCTCAATACATGGTTCACACCCCATCTCAAAGAACTTCGGCTCCAAAAAAGGAAACTCCAAGATATCTGGAGACGCTCACCTACGGCCGAGAATAAAACCCTACTATCTAACCTCGCCTCCAAATACAAGAAAGAAATAATCCAAACCAAAAGGAATACATTCAATGATAGAATCATCAAGGCCAACTCCAATTCCAAGGAGCTCTTCACCATACTTCGAGAAATGGAAAATCATATTGCACCTTCTGACAATGTCCCAAAAAACAAACAATGGTTTACCAGTATCCAAATGCCTTATCAAACAAAATAGTGACTCTGCAGACAGAAATAGCAAACAAAAAAGCATCCCTGCGCCCTACAGAGTCGCTCACTACCCCACCGGCTGATACATTGAGCACTGATAAACCCTTCAGGTTCGCCAATATTTCCATACTGGAAATAGAAAAGGTCATATTATCTCTCAAACCGTCCAACTGCCAGGGCGATAGCTGCCCTGCACAAATAATTAAGGATGCAGCAAGAGATCTAGCACGTTTTATCTCTAAGCTAATCAATGCTTCCTTTAACTCGAGCACTGTCCCTATGAACCTCAAAGAGTCATGGGTGCTACCACTCCTCAAGAAACAGACTCTAGATCTGGCTATCCCCACCAACTATAGACCCATCACTACAGTCCCATTCCTCCTCAAAATTATCGATAGAGTAGCCTACGTCCAAATCCAAAACTATTTGTAGGCCAACCAATTACTAGGATCTCGCCAATCCGGTGTCAGACCAAAACATAGCACTGAAATGGCTTTAATTGACCTTAAGACACAAATCGATGAGTTGAAGGATAAAGGTAAAACAGCTATGCTACTTCTCCTTGACCTATCGGCAGCCTTTGACCTGGTGGACCATGCAGTGTTATGCAAACACCAAGCGTCAGCTGCCCACTTCTCAAGTGAAGTTATAGCCTGTGTACAATCCTTCCTAGCTAACCATGTGATAAGAGTGTTCTCCCCTTCAGCTTCAGCAGACCCAATCCTAATTACCTGTGGTGTCCCACAAGGTTCATGTGTCTCCCCGACAATGTATATCATCTTTACTAAGCCACTCTTTGACAAAATTGACAGGCTGGGTGTCACATATGAAAATTATGCTGATGACACTGTAGGATATTTTGTGTAAATTTGGGGTTTGGTGGTATTTTCTTACTGCCAAAAGATGAGCGGTACCTTGGTAATACCTATCCTTGCGTTTAGATTGGGTTTGGCCTCACATCATTCTAGTGACCATACTTTGCTACATTATATTGGAGATTTTAATAATATGTACTACTGGCAGTATTTTGTGGTAATAGGTTACTTAGTGGTGAGCATAATTTTCCTTCCCTACATTTTAACCCCCTCATACACAAAACCTTCCTTACTATTATAAAACTCCTAGTGATCTATAGAGAATCTTGGATCTACATCCAGGGACACCCAATACTTTTACATAGAGTGCCACCTACAGCCTGTGGCCAGTAACACGGGTTTATTTACACCAGTGATCTATGCCCATAGACATTGCTGGCTCATAGACCTCCAGCAATCTATATTATATTAGATGCTCTCCAACAACATACAAGAAGAGCACACATGCACACACCTGTTTATTACTGCTTATTCTTGTTTATTATTCTATCCTCATGGTCAAAATGACAAATTTATTACCAAAGAGAATAAATCTCCCCTGTGTCAAAATTACTTTCCCAAATGCAATAAAACAGAAACTATACACCATCTGTTTTGATATAATATTTGTATTGCAGATAAATCCAATTCACAATAAAATCTTACCATGTACCTGCATCGTTATCTGTAACAAAAGAAGAGTAAAAATACAGAGACAGCAAAATTCACTTTGTAATATTATAACATGATGAATTAAATGCAGGGGATTTCTTTTGGCTACTCTCCCTAAATGATATTTTTACATCAGTTATTCGTCAAACAACGGCACACAGTAACCTCACTTCAACTGTGTGTGCATGCTTACCAGAAGGATTTGTAGCTCTCTCCCCCACAATACCTTCTTTCACTCGCCTCAGAAGAACAGGCCCAGTCAGCATGAATTGCCTCTGTAATCTTGCTGTTTCAGATGCACAGCGAAACTTCCAAGCCAGTGCCAGTGACACCAAGATCATCTATCTCCCGAGCCCAGCAAACATAACTAACTTCTCTCTGACAGTCTTCCCCTCAGCAGAGTTCTGCACCTACCCCCTTTGCCTACGGATCTGCAGACACCTTGCTCCAATCAGGTTGAAAGGCAGCATCAGCCTTCACTTTTACACAATAGACTCTTTACCCAGGGAGCAACTGTATCTAATATCATTTCCTTGTATGCAGGCTCTTTGCTTTCTGCAAACTGAACACAGAAGAGAGAGAAAACAAATATGCAAGTGCACTTTTAAAAATGAATTTTCTTTTCACCTCATTTTGCACACAGAGATTACATTATAATGTTAAAGAGTTAGTTAGTCACCATTAGTGATTAGCAAGTGTTAATTAAATCAGTCAGTTATATAAATAATGTAGTCTCCTATGCATGAGGTATCCCAGAGAAGAGAAAAAAAAATGGGTGCACTTTTACTCTTTGCAGCTTCACATTGAGCTTTTTTTTTACTGCATTATAAATCCCGTACCTTGCATGCTTCCAGCCGCATACTCACATGTTATACTGGCAACATAAAACGGGCTATATGTGTGTGCCATGTTATTGCAACAAACACAAAATGCCATCACATTCAGTGAAGTGCTGCAAATACTATAAAGCGCTATATATATATCACTACATTATCCCTCCTTTTCCGACAATTTGGCAATGTTCCAAGCCACAATTGGAGGAAATCCAAATTGCTCCTCCTTTTCTTTCCATCATAGCAACTCAATAAAAGGAACATTCACATTTTTCACAATAAATCACTGCTTAACCACCACAAAATCCAAATTCATCTCAAATGAGTCCGTCAGTTCTTATAAAATATTGTACACAATTCTTCCCAATTGAAATGTCCATAGTCCAATGTTCAATGTTTTTGTTTACTTGTCAAACAAACATTTAAGTTCAATAAAAAAATAATAAAATAAAATAAATAATTAAAACAAAGAATTAACATAACTAATTAAAATAATTAAATGAAACAATAAAGTTGTGGGACTCCATCGCCCATGCTTCCAGGATGTATCGAAATGAATCCACCCACAACGCTGCAGGTTCAGTTCAACATTGTTCCATTAATGATGTCCACCTCTGAGACATCCCGACCATCAACTTCACATCATCTGGTTCATCTGGTACATTCTTTCATCCTGGCACTGTTGGATGCTTTCCATAGGAATGATCTCTTTTGGAGTCCCGGTTACTTTGTCTTCACCTCCATCCGAAGGCATTACTTGATCTTCATCCCGTGGACTTCATTACTCAATCCTCTCCCGTGTCCTTTCGGTCCTGTGACCTCCGACCAAAATATTTGTTAATTGTTCTAAATTAAACAGAAAAGAGACAGATTAAGTGCATAGCACAATACCAATTTCACCCTTTTGCCAAAAATAAAATATTTAGTTCAAAATATGTTGCCCTTTTTCTTTGGTCTCTGAAACTAAGCACATGTTAGAGAAAAACAAACATATACACAAAGTACCATTAAACATTAAATATATTTCAAAATTGTAATAAAACAATACCATTTGCTTCAGCCCCCTTTTTTAATGTTTATCACATATGGTATTTTGTATTTACATCTATTCCACTACAAGAATCACATCTATGTTTATTTCTCTGGTATTGTGCACTATAAATAGAACCATGTGTTTTTTTTTAAATGTATTTAGGGACTTTGAGTCATTTCTACTTGCTCAAGCCTCCTTACTTTATGTTTGGGATGACAGGGCTTAATTTGCATAACATGAACAAATTGCTCTGTTACCATTTCACCCTCTGTTCTTAATATTTTATATACCACTGGTGACACCTTTTCTATCATTTGAAAAGGCCCTTGCCAGGCTGCCAGAATGTAGAGTTTTTCTGTTTACCTTTTCCAAAATACAATTTACATACCTGATCGCCAACACTATAGTCTTTCACAGATGTATTTTTATCATAATATGATTTTGCACTGTCAGCAGCCCTTTCCAAATTTCGCTGCACAAAAGCAAATGCATGTTGTAAATGCTTCCTCAGTTATTCCATATATTCATGAACTGTAGATGCGCTTACAAGTGTCTGTTCATGTGTTCTGTACAACAAATGTTGTGGTAACACCATTTTCCTACCTGTCAATACCTCATGAGGGCTGATACCTGTTGCTTTGACAGGAGTTGATCTGATTGCCATCAAAACCAGAGGTAAACGTAAATCCCAGCTGGAACCTGACTCTGCTACAAACTTCTTCAATATATCCACAACAGACCTGTTGCAACATTCAACACCCCCAGAAGAGGCAGGTCTATATGCGATATGCAGTTTTCTTTTCACCCCCAGTATCTGCCACACCTTACTCATTAATGCGCTTGTGAAATGACTTCCTCTATCTGATTCTATGCTTTGTGGTAACCCAAATCTTGAAAATATATGATTCACCAGTAATGGTGCTGCTGTTTGCACACTACAATCTGGTGCAGGAATACACTCTATCCATTTTGACATCAAACAAATCACACTCAAAATATAACGGTTCACCTTGCTTGACCTTTTTACAGGCCCTACATAGTCTATTTGCAAATCTGTCCATGGAAGGGTTAACCCTCTTTTCATCAGTGTAGCTCTATGCATTGGTGAAGCGGGTTTAAATTGGGCACATACTAGACATCCCCTAGTATATAATTCCACATCTTGTGACATATGTGGCCAGTAAGCATAATCTTTCAGTATCTCTGGTGTTTTTTGTGAACCTCTGTGCCCTGCAGTTATTGCATCATGTGCATGGTGTAGCATTAGTCCTCTGAATGAAAGGGGTACCACCCACTGTATCTGTCCTGTTATGAATTCCCTAATCACGAGTCCATCCTGTAATCTGATTTGTTTTTTTTTTATTTTTTAATAGCACCCTCAACTCTTCTTTTACCGTACAATAATTTTCAGTTAAAGGATTGTGTTCAGTATCTATCAAATGATTATAATAGATTCCCAAAATTGGTTTGTCTTTTTGTGCCTTAATCAGGTCTTGATCTGGTGTATCATAACTCCATTGTACTACTAGTTGTTCTACCTCTTTTGGAGCCTTAGAGCGTGTAACTGCATCAATCTGTATTTCACCAAGTAAGTGTTCAATAGGTAGCAACTCTCCCATCACAGCCCCAATTTTGGCTAAATGATCTGCCTTATCATTCACCTCCTTATCTTCTCCTGGAATTTTTAGATGTCCACACATTTTCCTCCAGTATATTGTCAAATCATTCTCTGACACTAATTTGTCTATAGCCTGTATAATTTCTCCATGTTTATGAGGTTTTTTTATTGTACGTAATCATGCCTCTTGCTTTCCAGCCAGGCAAGTATTCCACAAAGCTAATTCGTGCATAATCAGATTCAGTCACCAGGACAATTTCAATACATGTATTATCAACTGCAGTAGTAATTGCTTTATAAATGGCTGCCAAATCCGCTACTTGACTGCTCCTAGCCCCAATTCTCATCCCTGTACTGGGAATGTCTTCACATTTCAACCAGACATTTCCTATTCCTGATACCAATTGTTTGTTACTGTCATTTTCAATGTGAAAAGCACAACCATCAACATATACAGTTGGCAAATCCTTGCATGTCTTTTCATCAAAAGCTTTGTGTGGTGATTGTTCAAACTCCTGTGAACTACATTCCAATTCTACTTCATTTGATACATGTTCAGCTGCACAGTCATGTAAATCTGCCATTCCTTGAGCAACTGGGCTCTTTTTATTTTGGCCATACCTCACTTCAACGGGAAAGCCTGCAATGCTAATGTCCAAGAAGTAATTGTGAACTGTGCTAGGTTGCCTGACCTGATCCTTTCACTCTCTAAAAATTGCAATGGCTAATGACTTGTCTCAATGATTACCTTTTCTCCCTGAACAATGGGGCGGAAATTCTGTAACACCCACACGGTGGCCAAAAGGGCCTTTTCACATTCACTGAATTTAATTTCAACTTGAGAAAATGCCTTACTTGCATAAGCAATGGTTTTATGATTCAAATCATGTTTTTGAGATAACACTGCTGACATACAATGTTCAGAAAAAATGATTTCTATAAAGAAATCCATGTTCTTTATGGGGTATGCTAAGCATGGTGCCTTTATAAGACATTCCTTTAATTTAGCCACTGCCTCAAATTACTCAGGGTGTATTCAGCTTCAGTAGTTTAGTCAATGGTTGAGTAATTTCAGCATAATTTTCAATACATTTCCTGTTATATCCTGTCATTCCTAATATTTTTTTGAACCCTTTCACACATCTAGCGTCTTTTCATTTCTGTATGGCTTCTACCTTCTTCTTGTGTGGGTTTAGTCCATGTTCAGTCACTTCATGGCCTAGAAAATTCACCTTTTTCTTGCGCCATTGTGGTTTCTGTAAAGATACTTTGGCACGTGCCTTTGCAATTGGCCAAGAACATGCCTAATTTCATCAAAATTGCTTTTTAAGCTTTCATTTCTTATCAGGACATCATCAACATAATCTATAGTTCCTCTTTCCGCTGCATAAGGCATAGCCTTTTTCAAAAATATGCCAAATTCACTCCCACTGTTGACGTACCTGAATGGAGTTCTAACCTATGAGAATTGCATCTTATCAAATGAAAATGAAAACAAATTCTGAATATCCTCTGCTAGTGGTACACGCCAATATCCAGATGAGAGATGTAATGTAGTAAGCACCTTTGAGCCATGCCCCTGAGCCAGGCCTTGATCAATGAATGGCAGTGGCCATCTGGACACTGGCACTCTTGTATTTAATTCTTTCAAATCTGCACACAGACGCCATTGCCATTTGGCTTTAACACACCCAAAATTGGTGTGTTGGATGTGCTATGAATAGCCCTGATAATTCCCAGAGACTACACATTTTTAATTATCTCTGCCAATGACTCTAAACATGCCAGTGGTGGCTCACAATACTGGATTTCTACGACACCCTACTGGTAATGTGGCAATATGTAAATTAGTTAGGCCCAAATCATATGCATCTTTAGCAAAGACATCTTTAAATTCCATAAATATTTTCCTCAATTCATTTTTATCTTCATCGCTATCGCATGCATCTGCTGACAAAATCTGCTCCTCTACCATTTTTGAGAATTCTGGGAAATCCTCCAGTGGAGGAATATCTGTGCTTTCTTCCAACTGTGTGGCTGTTTCTCTGTGTAAAGCTGCCACTTTTAAATATTTTGGCATATCAGCTTCTACTTCAATGTGCTGATTTTCTGTTTCATTTTCATTTAAGTCAATACTATATAATCCTCTTGGTGAGAGCACACTGTATCATTTGAATCATAAGGGTACACAGATTGAATTTTAAAGATTCCTTTGGGCTGAGAATCCAGATATTCTGGCAATACACCTCCTGCATCTACATACATTTCAGGGATGTGTCCAATTACCATGTTATTGAAATTGAAGTATAATGTAATTTTTGTATAGCCATACCTAAGGATGAATTTTCCTCTAAATGAAGATCCTGACACCCTTTATTATTCACCATAATTGTTACAGACCATTCACCAGCATCTATCAATGGGATATATTCATAATCCAGGCTTTGCTGTTTTATTGATTCATTCAAGCACACAAATGCATCAGAATCTTTCATTTGCTGTCCATTTTTGCACGTAAGCGTTATTGCAACCTGCTTGGTGAATGCAGGAATAATAGTATCCTTCCTCACCTGTAATTCAATTGTATATGGGACCAGTTGTGCGCAATGATAAGCCTTTCTTTTGTCTTCAAATTCAGGTGCAGGCCCACCTAGCTGTGACCATATGTTTTGATTAAGGAAATCGAACACCATACACATTCTGTGCATGATATCATTGCCCATGTAAAAGTCATTTTGTGTTCCATTCACTATCCATACATTATGATAAATTGTCTTCTGCCCAATATTAATCTTTAGCATGCATCTGCCTGCATTTCGGTTTTCAAAGTCTGGACTGTCCAAACCAGAGACATATTGGTTTTCAATTCTAAAATTTGGGACCTCCTCCCTCTCCATTATTTTCTGCAATAATTTCTCATTAATAAAGCTTCTTCCCTGTTCAAGCGCAAAGGTGGCTTTTATCACTTTAGAATGGTCATTTATACCAATGTGAACCCATGGTTGCTCATCTTCCATGTGTATTTCAGCAGAGTAGTAATGTGTTTTTCTGTGTCTGTTTTAGGAGTAGTATTCTGTTTGCATTTCTTCTCTTCTAAATAGAAGTGAAATGTGTGCTCATCTTTTATATCAGTTTGCCATGTTTTCATAGGGTCTAAATAAATCTGCACAGATTGTCTTTACTTCCCACATTGCATTTTATCTTGACACATCAAGATAACAGTAATGCTAGGTATACAGCTATTCTGGAGGTATACCGTCCACTGCATCATTTGTTTTGGCAACGGTGTGGCATTCATTTATATTGCTGTTTTGTAATTTTATTTTCTTAGGTCTCAAAGTTTTTTTGGTTAGGGACCACAGTACTCCATTCACACCATCTATGAGAGGAGACAATCTTTTCAGGTAATCTGCCCCCATCAGAAATGGAATTTCACAAATAGATATGATCAATACCTCCTGTTTCTGTGTTTTCCTATCTTTATGTCAATTTCGGTAACACCTATAATAGCACCTCCTCACCATTAAAATTATGCACTGGACCTTCACTTTCCCTCAGTGTGATCTGATTCTGTGGAGATCTCCCTTCATTGATACCTTTTACCAATTCTTTGGACATAATTGTGGCCTGTGCGCCGGTGACAATCATTGCAAATGTATTGCATTTCTCTTCTACAGTGATGGGAGCATAATACCTGTCTTCAGCATCCTCTAGTATACATAAACAGTGTTAATTCTTACTGATTTTAGGACTCACCTTTCTCAGGCCTTTTTCACTTTTGGCTAAGCACATTGGTAAATGGAAGGAAATGTTTCCCTCCTTTCTGTCCGTTTCTGTGTGAGAAACTCTAATCATTTCCCTATGTTCAGAGGTTTTTTGGAGTGTGGCCACTGTTCGCCCATCCATTCAGGGATCATCAGAGGTCACACTACAATCCTCCAACTGAACATGTGTAAAAATATTACTTAGTAATTTGACATTTTCTAATTCTGTGCATTTGTGGTTGTTGGTATGGTATCAGTCCTTTTAACTTCTTCAAAAATCTGTGGCTCAAAGAACTATTCGGGTGATTGATCTCTACCCTCCTTTCCTCCTTTTGAGTATTTATTTTTTCTGCCTGCGTTTGGTTAGTGTTTTGATTGCCCAGGGAAGGAGTTCTAGCATCCCCACGTACTCCCTGTTCACTGGTATTCCCGATGCATGAGTTATTTTTCTTAAATCTGTCTCTTTGTTCTTTTGGAATTTCAGGTTTTCCTTTTTCATTTGTACAAATCTCCAATGTATGATTTAGCTCTAGGTTAAACCGAACTTCTTTTTTAGAAGTATTTGCACTTTCTGACACATGTTCATTTGCCAGTACTTTCATTTTTAAATCATTAGACATTTCAGAGTCATTATGCAAAATCACATCAGGGAAATCTGTTTCCTCAACATTGCAGATATCATTACTACTTAGTCACTTATCAGAAACCGCCCGGTGAGTGCTATGGCCTTCTGCCCCCTCCTTTGATGACTGCTTTTGTGCTGTACAGAGCTTTCCTATTTGCTCAGCCAACATTTTCACTTGGGCTTTGAGACGCTGGAATCTCTCCATTTCTCTAGAATCCTCTCTTTGTGGCCTAGATCGATATTGGTTGTTTTCCCCCGATTTAATCTATTTTGATACCTCGCAGGAGAATGATTTCTGTTGGGATTGCTTCTGAACTCTTGATTCATATGTGGAGGGGCGCGGGATGTACCCATCCTTTGATTGTAGTCCCCTGGTGGTGGTGATTCATTGTATTGACGTGGAGCATAATTCATATTCTGCCTCATGTCTTGTCTCTTATTTTGTGGGTACTGTCCCCTATGCTGATTCCCATTTTCAGTAAATTGATCCACATATTGGGGTTTATCCTGAATGCCATATATCATGGTGTTAGGGTCAAATCTGCTTTGTGTCCCCAATGTCAGGTAGGCACTATTATTTCTTTGATCCTGACTTTGTCTCTGGTTATTGTTCATACCTGACATATCCGGCTGATATCCTGCCCGGGGTCTGTCTCCAAAGTACCTAGGGCTAATGTAGCTCTCCCTATTACTAGGATCATGTGATTGAAACATTGGTGCCAGAAGTGACGACCTCTGTTGATTACCCATTTGTTCAGGTGCCAAATTATTTTTACTTGGACTTTGAGCAGACTCAAGGGACATGTTCGCTGAGCTGATCTCCATCACTGTTGCTGAGGGTTCTTTGGATTTTGGTCTAGTGTCTTTCATTTTATCATTTTCTCTACCTGGACAATAAAGTACTTCTTATAGTTTTGTATTTTGGTGTACAATCCATTCAAGGGACTTGTCACGGTCAAATTCACGGACTAACTGTGATAGGATGTCTTTCTGTATCCCATAGAAGTAGGCAGTTTTAAACTCATTGGAATTGGGGTCAAAAGATACATCAAAGCGAGAAAAAGATGTTTTTAAGTCTTGCAAAAACTGGCGAGGTGACGTGTTAGGCCCAGCCGTAATTGTGTATGCAACCTTTTTTGCCTCTTGCAATGATTGGAAAGGAACTGGACTACCTTGTGGACTACGTGCTGGATCACAGCCGTGACATGCTAGTGGGTCCTAATTGTCAGACTATGGCTGCCCACCGTGATACCCACTGGAAGCAAGTTGCGGAACATGTGAGTGCATTCGGCCATGAGGTGCGCATGGCACAAGAGTGCAAAATGCGTTGGAATGACCTCAAACGCAGCGCTAAGGCTAAGTGTGCCTCAAATTACAACTTGACCCTGGTGACTGGCAGTGGGCCTGCACCTGAGGAGGAAGACCTCACTCCGCATGAGTCACTCGTTGCAGAGTTCATAACATCTGAATCGGTCGAAGGAGTGGGAGAGATGCCGGACTTTGATGCCCAGTCCAGTGAGTGTTGCTGCGTGTTTGTTGTGGTCATGTCTGTTTTACTTGTGTGATGTGTTGTGCATGACTGCCACTACATGTCATGTGTACACGGTTCTGATGTGCAAGTAATGCAATGCTTCCCTGATGCATGTCTGCTCTTCTGGATGGTGGACATGTGGAGCGGACGGGGACTGTCTGCATCACCACTATTGCACCCTACTCACATGCTGGTCACCAGGATGCCCCTCAAGTCCATGTTCCAACTCACCGGCCCTTCTGCATGTAGCATGGGGTGACCTTCCTCTCAGCCCAGGGACTATGTCATAGCATGACTGATGTGCATGTGTCCTCTGCCTGCATGCGGGTACTCCATGTAGGCATGCTCCCTTGCCCCTCCACCCCACCCCCTGCACCACAATTCCACCTTAGCACTGGTATGCTTCAATTTTGCCGTTGAGTACTTCCCTGTTAATGCGTCCTATGTACATGCTAACTTCCAGCAGCCAATCTGCCAGACATATGCTGTGTGGTACATCCTTTGTACTTGATGCAGGGTGTCTCACTTGGACTGTGCAGAGGTCAAATGCCCTGCAGGGACATGAGTGCCCATTAATGCTCCATGTGTATTCCACTCATGCCCCTATGTCTCCTTGACTGGATGATCATTGTAGTACGAGTCTAGGGGGACCTACATTGCATGGCATTTCATCAGACTTCCCATGTCCACTGTGGTTCAGTCCTGCATCGCACACATGTTTAGGGTTTGACAGTCTGTGTGGGTCACAGGCCTCAGCCTGTTTAATGGCCAATGACTCTGTCCAACTGGTGTAGTGTCTTCTTCACACGTGGGTGTACTCCGGAGGTTTCATCATGTGTCCTGCTTACTGTCCCATCATCATTTGCTGTGTTGTCACTTGACTCACATGATGCAAACGATGCTAGTCTACACTGTGTATCAATACACAGGTCTATGGTCAGCCTTTTGATACCATGCTAGCCATCCCTGCATTTGCACTTGGTGGGAGGGGTGGTTTGCTTGTAGCCATGCTAGCCATTGAATTCACATTGTACGTGATGGCTGAAGTTGACCTTGCACTGCCTTCACATTTTCAGATACACATCATGAAGTACTTGTACATGTAGACAGTGAGTAACGTACAAACTTGCTGCACTGCATCGACCCACTTCTGTGCAAAATGACACCATTTTACATGCCTAATCACAGAAGCAGTGTCAAGTTGACCCAGCATGCATGGCAGGTTCTCTATTGTGTGTGACATGTCTTCTTGATGTGTTTGTTGTCTGTGTGATGTCTGAGTGTGTGTGTGTTGTGTGCTTCTAACATGTGTAGTGACCTTTTTTCTCTCTACTTTTCAGATGATGACGCAATGGAGCCAGAGGATGGTGTTGTCATGCCAGGCACAGGGTTGTTATCACTACAGCAACCCGGCACAAGTGGGGGTCGTGGGGTGATACGCCACGAAAACCCACATGTGCTACAGTCCATCTTGTCTCTGGCTGGCAATGAGTCCAGCCCTGATGACCACTCTGACGTCCATGTCGAGTTGGATGAGCATCAGGTCCATATGTCAGGGGTGAGTGATTCTGATGTGGGCACTCCTCTGTCCGTGACACCTACACTGAGGGGTCAGACAGTCTTAGAACCTCCGCCTGTGGTGGATCGGGATGCAGGGTCACCCTCCACACCAGTCACTGATGTGCCTGGGCCATCACGTCAACGGGGGCATGTAGTCGTGCAGCCACGGGTGGTGTCAACACAACAAGGACACCCAGTCCTTGGGTCTCGCAGGGGTTAAGCCCAGCAACACGGTCACCGTACGCAACCGCTGTATTCTGAGTGGGAGCAAGACATGACTGCCAATTCTGAACGCCAGGGGGCAGCAATGGAGAGCATCGCTGTGAGCATGGAGAGTGTGGCCCAATCCGTGCTCCCCCCTGCTAGGCAGGTGCATCTCCAGCAGCAGGCGGCACGGTCCACAGCCCGCTCACTCAGGCTGGGCATGGCGGCCTCAGACAGGGCACGCCAGGCTGAGATGGTGTCTTTGCGTCGAGCAATTGCTGCTCACACTTAGGCACACATGGAGGCCCTGAGTGAGGAGTATGCTTCCCTCAGATCCACTCCGGGTGTCCCTATGATGTCCCAGAGGGAGCGGGCAGAGGAGAGGTTTGCGCAGCTTGAGCGTACCATCTCGGCCGAGCTACATGCTTGCTGGGAGGTGCAACAGTTGTCCAGCCAGGCCTTGCAGGAGGAACTTAGTGTTACACGTGTTACCTTGCAAGAGGAAGCACGCGTTTCACGTGAGGTCCTGCATGCAGACCTACGTGTGATCGCCGCAAAGAACCAGGCTCACCCGTCCGGCAGACTTGCTACCGATGAGGGGCAAGCTGTGGCTAGGCGTGGTCAGGCTCCTGTGCCACATCCTCCTTTCCAGGAAGAGCCAGACTCGGACGACAATCTATCTCCCATATAGGTCGGGCTGTGCAGGCGTTGAGCCCATGGAGGTTTTTTTTTTCCTCAACATCATCGCATGTGGGGGTTGAGCAGCACCCTGTACCTCCCCCATGCTGGGTGCCTCCCCCCCGGGTCGTATGTGGCCATTTTTGATTTTTCTTTTAGTTTAATTAGTTACGTTTCTATTTGATAGTTAGTTTAATTAGGTAATGTAAGTTTTTCATAGTTAGTGTTATTAGTTAATATAGTTTAAAATTGCTTGTCTATTGTGCTTTCATGTGACAGTGTGGTGCTTTGTGGTTTTTGAAAGCATCCACTGTCTGTTCCAGCTAGGCCCTTCAAGCTTGTCTTGTGTATGTGTTTGCAGCTTGGGGTCCTTGACTCACATATGCCACTTCTGCTTCCCTTATCCATGGACTCGCAAGGATGGTTCCGTGTAACAGCCTATTTCACAAGGGCTTTGGACTGTCATATCTGTGGCATGTCTGCTGCTGTCCGACTTGTGTTAACACCCCTAGTGGGGATGATAGGGGTGTTATTGACCACTGTTCTTCTTTCACTAGATGGCGGGTTTCATGTTTCATGCCCTTTCTGCAGGGCGATGATCCTCCAGACCACCTTTGCCAGCAGACATGGGCCATTGGACGTCTGGAAACTGGACACGTTTGGTGGTGCCGACATGCGCATGTGTGAGCAAGCAGACACACTGGGATTGCGCTCATACATCCAAAAACAGCTGACGTGTTTCAAGAGACTCCAGGCAAGGTGAGCAGCACAGGGGGGCCACAACACTTCAAACCTTCCATCAGGCCAGTTGCACATGCATGCTTAGTAGCAGCACTGACGGTGAGCTTGGACAAATATTGGTGTTGAAGTGCACATTACAGCTGAGATGTGTTGGTGGACTAATGGCTAGTTGATGAGAAAGTTGTCTGGGGCACCTGCAGGGGCAGTGGCACATACCCTCCGGTCCACCATGGTCCATTGAGGCACTTGTATTAGCCATGTAGCGTTGTGAGACATGGAAATAAGCAGCTCACAGGGACAGACAGCAAGGGACAGACTTGTGTGCAGTGCATTTAATTTCCATGTAGAATTTGACACATGTACTACCTACTTTATTTCGGTCATGCTGGAACACGACTTGTTCTGAAGTCATACCTTGCTTTATGCGTCTGGCTGCTTACCCAAGGAACATTGCATGTTGTGTAAATCGTGACACATTGGTCTTCCATTTGCCACACACCCACCGGCGCCTGACTTACTGCATTGACTGTGTATGAACCATCCCAGGGGTAATGTTACGCATGGGTACGAAGCATCCACACCAGATTGTTTGTTTGTAGAGTAGTTTGTTGGTTTGGGGCATATATGGTGGTGTGTTTGTGTGTTATGGGCACGCACAGATTAGTAACTGTGGCTCTCTTTGCAGCATTGAACTGCTTCTGTTACCGGACCTGAGAGTGCACAGGCAGGTGGCCAGCACTCACCCCAGAGATAAGTTTCTCTTTGTCTTCCATTTGAGTGATTTGTTACTATGTGCATGATGATCAAGTTTGGTGTACTTGTGTATGTGTTAATGTGAGTAGTACAGTTTTGTGCATTTCCTACTTTCCCGTGTCAATCCTATTTCCCTCTCCTGCCCCACATTCCGGTTATCCAGTATAGCAATGCCTGTCCCGACTGCATATCCCTGACCCTCCTTCCCCACCAGGGTCTCAGAGGCCTCTGTGAGTTTGACCTTGCAGGCACCCAGGCCACGGTGGGGGTGGTTGGTTTGTGCCACTCCTGCACCTGTACACGGGAGCTGTGACAGTACACATCAGTTTGTGGTGCATCATTCTGTGTTATGTACCAC
This sequence comes from Ambystoma mexicanum, assembly GCF_040938575.1. Taxonomy (NCBI): domain Eukaryota; kingdom Metazoa; phylum Chordata; class Amphibia; order Caudata; family Ambystomatidae; genus Ambystoma; species Ambystoma mexicanum. The sequence goes on along the minus strand of NC_090932.1, from coordinate 482,718,629 downwards.
ACATGGTACACATCCTGTTGTTTTACTGTGCTACCTTGGTTGTTACATCATTGTAGTAGTACTTGGGCTTTGTGACGTACTGCTACTTCACGTCATCTACTGGAGGTTCTTCTGGTTTGGTTTGCTGCCTGCAGGCTTTTTGCTTGGCTTCTGTGTTGGCCTGCTTTGAGTTCTCTTTGATGTGGTGTTTTTGCAAGTCAAGGTGGCCTCTGAGGGTGCTGGATGCTTTTTGCACGCAAGGTGGGAGATGATGACAAAGGGGAAGGGTGATCTTGTGGCCAGGTGAAAATGAAGGATGAAGGCTACATGACCCAGGTGCACTTGTTCAGTGGGTCATGGTGATTTGTGAGGGAGGGGGGTGTTTTGTTGTTGACAGTTGCCTTGCCCTACAGTGTGATGTGCACCCTGACATTGTAATTGCGGTATCCTATGTACATGATGTATTCTGATGATCAATGCCTGTTCATGTGTTGTGTTTACCTTTCAAGTGTGAGGGAATAGTTGTGGCTTGACATGCTGGGGTGTACACATGGTGAATGTTCACATGTGATGTGTAGAGAAAACAGATGGTCACTTGATTGCACATGCATATATTGAGTGCATGTCCCTACTGACACATGTGCTTGCACTATGATCCACTACATGTACAACCACCCTTCCATGTCCACATGTACACTCTGTTTGCCTTCTGGTGCCCACTGTGTCCCTGGAGCACATGATCTATGACCAATTGTGGATCACGTACATGCGTAATTTGCTTTTTGATGTAGTTTGTCACTTAGATGTGATGCTCAGGGTGTGGGTCACACACAATGGCTGTTCACTATGATGTGCGCTGAGCAGTGTGTTGCAGGAGGTGGGCACAGCACACAGAAGCTGCAGTGTTGATTTTGCAATGCACAATGTGCATGTAGACAGGCATTCATTGTTATGTTACAACTACAATTATTGGAATGCATTTGGGTATGACTTCTTTTGGGTGGGAGGTTGTTGGTCAGTCATTTCATCTGATTCCATGTCAGGCATCATTGTCTGATGCCACTTTACATTTTTCACATGTCAATGTGTACCTTATTGGTACTGTGTTGGTGTATAGCTATTGCTTGCCATGTCATGTTGTGGTTTGGGAGGGTTTGGGTGACATACCAGTGATAGTCATGGCCTGTTTTGCAGGTCTGTGTGATTCGCACCTTGCATGTGTGCCTTTTGGTCACACAGGATTGCTTATGTTTAAGTAGCTAGGGATGCACACAATGTGGCACTTCCATGGCAACATTCTCAGGGTGGTAAGGTTGTGACAGTTGACTGTCTCTCTGTCATCATCGATTGTCACCTGGTATGTGCCAGGCCTGTGTGCACTCCACAGGGGAGGGAGTTTAGGCGAAAAATGTGGCCACAAGCTGGGTCTGGGCTTCCTCGCCACGTGCCCTGTCCCCTCCCATGGGCAGCGCCTGTGCCTGTGGTTCGGGATGTGGGGGCACCACCATGTCCACCGGTATGCCCTGCTGTGTTGCAACATTGTGCAGGACACATGCTGCCACAATGATCCTACACACTACTGGGGGTGCATAGAGTAGCTGCCCGCCAGAGCGGTTAAGGGAGCGAAAGCGTGACTTCAGCACTCCGAATGTGCGCTCCACTATGGCCCTGGTTGCAATATGGGCTGCGTTGTAACTTACCTGGGGTGGTGTGGTGGGGTTCCGGATTGCCGTCATCATGTGGTTGCTCAGAGGGTAGGCACTATCCCCTGGATACGTGATGATGGTTGTGATTATTGGGGTTTGTGTATTTGTGTGTGTGTGTGACATGCATGCATGTGCACAGGCATTTGTACTCACCTAGGAGCCATGTGTCACCATGCTGCCCAGCTTCCAGGGCCCGGCTCAGGGTGGACATTCTGTATATGAAACTGTCATGGGTGGAGCCAGGGTAGTTTGCATAGACAGAGGTGATGATTCCCTTTGCATCGCATGCCACCTGCACGTTGATGGAATGCCAGTGCTTGTCGTTTCGGTAGATGTGCTCAGTGGACCTAAGTGAACGTAGGGCCACATGGGTGCAATCTATGGCACAGAGCACTTTGGGGAAGTGTGCCACCCCGTAAAAGTCCTGGACAACGGCCTGCCTTTCTGCGGGTGTTCTGAGCATATATATGTGCCTGCGAACTGAGGAGCGCGCTGTCATAATTGAAAAGACCTGGTGTAGGCAGCGTGACTGCGTGGCCAGTGAGACCCCCCCACTATGGCAGTAGTCAGCTGAAATGACACAGTGGCCAAAAAATGCAGGACATTGAGCACCTTCTCCAAGGGGCTCAATGCTTGGGAGCAGAGGGTGGGGGATGTAAGGTCATCTTCCCACTCCCTGACCAGGTCTACGATGATACGAGGTGGAAACCTATACCTGCCGTAGACCTGGTCGTCAGGCATCCCAAAAAGGCTTGTCTGGGTGAAGAAATGCGTGCCCTGGCTATTCTCCTCCTCCTGCGGTGTCCCACGATCAGTGCTGCGACAAATGGGGCATTCATCGTAGCTGTATATACGTGTTTGTTATTTGCGTGCACTTTTATACTGTACGTGGGGACGCTTCTGCCTGCCTTGGTGTGGCGGACGCATTGACGCCTATGCGCACCTTTTGCCGTGCGCAGGTTTCCTGTATTCGAATCCTTGAATACGGGTTGTTCGTGTGGGCGTTCCGTGTAGTTCCCTGCAGTACTTCCCCAGTTACGCCTTCTTTTTCACGCGTTGTTCCCCATTCCGCGTGTTATCCCCACTGTTCCGCCCACTTTTGTTGTGTGCGCCGCGCTATGTGTGCTTTCGCTGTGCGCGTAGCACACGCCGTTTGATGACGTGTGCGCCACGCACAGATTTGGCGCACAACCAGTGGACAACACGCGCAGCGCCTTCCTTGAATCGCATGCGTGTGCGTGCACTTGCTTTCTCACGGTTGTGCCACCTTGCGCCTGCTTGAGCTGGGATTTTCGGTGCACGTTTGTTCCATGAATCGTCCCCTGAATGTGGTACCCTGCCGACTATCCTGGGACCTGGAAATGCGTATTTGCTGTTCGTGATCCTTGTACTTTTTAAGGAGCCTATCTGCCTCCTTATGCAAATAGTTGTTTTCATCATTCATTTTATTAATTACCTCCTGCATATCGCATATTTGGATTTGGCATTCATTGAATTCTTTGTTTCTCTTGTCTCTTTCTTGAAACATTTTAACCATTTCCTGTTCAGCATTTTGGAGATCACTTTCTTTCTCACAATGTTCTTTTTGCAAAACCTACATTTCCAAAATAACCTCATCTTTGTCTTGTCTAATATGGTCTACCAACGCTTTCAAGTGTTTCAATTCTTGTTCACTATCCTCAAACTGCTTCTTGCTTTGAGACAATTGAGTGTCAAGATCTCTATATTTTGACTGCATGTCTTTTTGACATACCTCCAATTCTGCTCTTAACATTTCCTCTTTTTCACTTGCTCCATCCAGATCAGCTTTTAACCTGACTTTCTCACAATGTTCTTTTTGCAAAACCTACATTTCCAAATGCTTCTTGCTTTGCTTGCTTTGAGACAATTGAGTGTCAAGATCTCTATATTTTGACTGGATGTCTTTTTGACATACCTCCAATTCTGCTCTTAACATTTCCTCTTTTTCACTTGCTCCATCCAGATCAGCTTTTAACCTGCTAATCAGCTTGGTTTCATTTTCTTGCATTCGCAGGGATCTATTTAGGATAAAGCATGTCTTGGTACATAGCCCTATCAGACAATCTTTCTCTGCATGATTATCAGCTGCATTTAATAGTCTTAAAAGGCAGACCTGAATTATGCTGCCTTCTGCAAAAAATGCTGTCTAATGGTTCTTTCTGTACTTCACCATAGATGCGGTCATGCCATTCTGTGCAGTATTTGATGACCGTGTCCGATGTGCATACAGCTTTGCCTCCAGATATTGCACTAGCTCTGGGAATGTGGCCTCCATTTGAGACATTCTAAAATTCACTTTTAGTGTCACACTGCTATCATGAAATGGGTTCCCTCTAATGCACATATGGTAGTGTGAGACACACTTGCCATGCCCAGTAGGAGCTCTATAGCCACTTTCCCGGCCAACGCACATGTATGTAGGATATGTTGTGTAAATTTGGGGTTTGGCTGTATTTTCTTACTGCCAAATGATGAGCGGTACCTTGTTAATACCTATCCTTGTGTTTAGATTCGGTTTGGCCTCACAACATTCTAGTGGACATACTTTGTTACATTATATTGGAGAATCTAGTAAAATGTACTACTGGCGGTATTTTGTGTTAATAGATTACTTAATGGTGAGCATAATTTTCCTTCCCTACATTATGACCCCATCATACACAAAACCTTCCTTACTATTATACTACTCCTAGTGATCTATAGAGAGTCTTGGACCTACATCCAGGGACACCCAATACTTTTACATAGAGTGCCACCTACAGTCTGTGGCCGGTATCACGGGTTTATCAACACCAGTGATCTATGCCCATAGGCATTTCTGGCTCATAGACCTCCAGCAATCTATTTTATATTAGATGTTCTCCAACAACATGAAAGGAGCGCACACACGCACACGCCTGTTTATCGCTGCTTATTCTTCTTTATTATTCTATCTGCATGGGCAAAATGACAAATGTATTACCAAAGAGAATAAATCTCCCCTGTGTCAAAATTACATTCCCAAATGCAATAAAAAAGAAACTATACACCATTTGTTTTTATATATTATTTGTATTGCAGATAAATACAATTCACAATAAAATCTTACCATGTACATGCATCGTTATCTGTAACAAAAGAAGAGATAAAATACAGAGACAGAGCAAAATTCACTTTGTAACATTATAACATATGAATTAAATGCAGGGGATTTCTTTCAGATACTCTCCCTAAATGATATTTTTAGATCAGTCATTCGTCAAACAACGGCACACAGTAACCTCACTTCAACTGTGTTTGTGTGCTTACCAGAAGGATTTGTAGCTCTCTCCCCCACACAACCTTCAAAACTCGCCTCAGAAGAACAGGCCCAGTCAGCATGAATTGCCTCTGTAATCTTGGTGTCTGAGATGCACAGCGAAACTTCCAAGCCAGTGCCAGTGACACCAAGATCATCTATCTCCCGATCCCAGCAAACACAAACTAACTTCTCTCAGACAGTCTTCCCCTCAGCAGAGTTCTGCACCTACCCCTTTTGCCTACGTGATAAATCTCAGACACTTTGCTCCAATCAGGTTGAAAGGCAACATCAGCCTTCACTTTTACACAATAGACTCTTTACCCAGGGAGCAACTGTATCTAATATTATTTCCTTGTATGCAGGCTCTCTGCTTTCTGCAAACTGAACACAGAAGAGAGAGAAAAAAAATATGCAAGTGCACTTTAAAAAACAAATTTTCTTTTCACCTCATTTTGCACACAGAGATTACATTATAATGTTAAGGAGTTAGTTAGTTAGTTAACATTAGTGATTAGCAATTGTTTATTAAATAAGTCAGTTATATAAATAATGTAGTCTCCTATGTATGAGGTATTCCAGAGAAGAGAAAAAAAAATGGGTGCACTTTTACTCTTTGCAGCTTCACATTGAGATTTTTTTTACTGCATTATGAATCCTGTACCTTGCATGCCTCCAGCCACATACTCACATGTTATACTGGCAACATAAAACTGGCTATATGTGTGTGCCACATTATTGCTGGCAACAAAATGCCATCACATTCAATGAAGCGCTACAAATACTTTAAAGCGCTATATATATCACTACAACACTCAGATCCCCACACCCTTTTTGGGCAACTTTGTTGAAGACACGGCTCTAGTAAATAAGATATACCTCCTCATTCAGGCATGGATGGCCTCACACGGCCTCTGCCTAAATGACAACAAAACTGAGATCCTGATTCTGGGTTCTGACTCCAACCTCAAAAAACTCAGCCCCAGCTATGCTGCCTTTAACATAAATGGCAAAATTTTCAAAGTAGTATATGAGGTAAAAACACTAGGTTTTTATCTTGACTCCACACTATCCCTAAAAAAACAAGTTAATTCCATGGCTTCTTCTACAACTTACTCCTGTAAACTGATTAGGGCTTGCAGACCCTACCTATCCAAAACAAACTGCATTACGCTTGCTAATTCACTAAGCTTCATTATTGCAAAGCCCTATATGCTGGCGCTTAAAAAATATCATAAATAAAATGCAAATACTGCAAAACAATACCCTAAGAGCAGCTTTGAACATACCCAGTAGTGATAGAATAACCCTTAAAATGATATCCCTTACCTTTAAAGGACTCAACAACTATGTGCCAGCCTATATCTCTGCCATACTGACCAGAAGAACCTCCACCCACCACACTAGAGTCTCTAACCATCTTTGCCTAGAAACCCCAAGATTCAGACTGTCCAAAGCTGGAGGAGCTAGCTTCCCAGTCAAGGCTGCTCTTGCCTGGAATGCATTACCCATTGCTTTGAGAGAAATCCAGCCTGACTCTAGATTTAGACACAACCTCCTAAACTGGCTCCACACTAAGGATACCTCATAAACCTCCACTCACTACAGAATACCTTCCTTGCCTTCATGTTGATGGCCCCCTGTCAACATATTCACCTTATGTGTTCTAGACTATCCACCCTCTTATCCAAACTCTTTGTACCATGTATATATGTATATATTTAACGTATGCATTGTAATAACCATATGACAAGAACAAGGACTCAGTAACTAAGCTTTAAATATTCTTGCAACTGTTGCACCCTGCTACCTGAGGGTTTGGTGCGCATTACTAAATAAACAAACAAGCAAACAAACATATACAGCACACAACCATTTGCTGTAATGCAGTTGGTGCCTTTGCATTGGCTACAGTGGTATAAATGATACATTTACCATGGTGTCACATTTGATGAATGTTGTGCTGCTGCACCTGAGCAAGGATGAACCTTGGCTGCTCAAAGCCAACTCTGCAATGCACAAATAACCGTTCCGCTGCTGCACCTTCCTGGCCTATGTAACAAACCAAATAGACGAACTGGTGAAGGAATCCGTGAATGACCGAAACATTATTTTCCCCATTAACAAAATCACATGTCTCAGTTTCCTGTCAGCAAGTTTGCCTTCCTCCACATCAATGATACTGAACAGATGCCCCTTTATACGTAGAGATGCTGGCCATGGCACACTTCACCTGGAATAACCTACCATAATGCCAAACTCCAAATCAGCAACATCCTGTAAGGATATTTGGCGTGTTACAGTACACAGTACAGCAATACTGCACAAGTAGCACAATTTTTTTTGCAGCACCACCACCACAAGGGTGCGGTGCATTGCTATATGGGTTAGCAGATTAACAAGGAAAGACAGACTATTCAGTAAAAAACGATTTTAACATATAAGATGCAAATCTATTTTTACAGTTAAAAGCACACGTGTTCATTTAAAAATGCACACTATTTTTCATCTGAAATGCCTATATTGCTAGAGACACATTTGAAAATTAACAGCTAACCTATTAACCATTAACCTGACTAATAAAACCTTATTTTAATATAACCCACTAATAAAATGTGTTCTCTACTGCAGAATTAGGCATACTCTGAAAACCATTTAAATGAGTGTGCAGATTTTTCTCTTCTCTTCTCTGCCTGATTCTCCGTGTTGTTGTGCACAGTAACTGCAGGAAGGAGGAAGTCAGATTTGCAACAATTGCAAATGTATAAGCGAAGCTATTGTTGAAGAGTAGGAGGATGAGAGATGATGGATTTCATTGGGACACGTCATAAAGAGGGCTGAGAGGAAAGTTTTAGTGGGCAGTATCAGGGAAAAAGACAGGCAGACATCTTTCTGCACTACTGGGGAGAAGACCTGGCTGTGGGGTCCTGACTGAATGCAGATTCCTGTGTCCTGCTGCAGTCGACATTGGGGAGAGCTGAAAGAAAAACCTTTCCACTGGCTGAGGCAGTCCTATCTGAAAAAGCTGAGAATTCCAGGCAATGACCCCGGCTTGAGAAGGCAAGCGTTCCTTTTTGCTGGAGTTAATCCAAGAGAGCCACATTCACAAAGAGAAGCCTCTGAACAGATAAGGTAATTACATAACTGGGGGAGCTGTGTGTGTGCACGAAAATATGCAGTCAGTGTAGAAAAAATGAAAGTCCCGTGCGTGTCTTAATCAGGTGCTAATGTTGCAATTTGAGTTCTGTTCTCCGCCACTCTATTTGCAGTGGGTCATAGAAAATGCTTTGATTGTGCCATTTTATTGCTGTAAAGAATGAGATCGTGTTAAATACAACTTTTATAATACAGAAAAATATTTGAAAACAGACGGATGGTGTACTTACTGTTTATCATTACAGTGCTGTTGATGTGGGGAGATTTTTAAACAGTGCAATGGTCATTTTAAGACAGATGTGTGCATGTCAGAATCAGTATGAATAATTGTGAGTGACTGTAGTATAACTTGTTGGAGGTACATGAGCCAACGGGAAGAGAGACTCTCTGAACATAGCTCCCTACCGTATATAAGGTAGTGGAAATTACCACAAGACTACCACATATAGCTCTCTGTCGTAAATAAGTCAGTGAGTTTGCCCATGGTGGCGCACCAACACTATCACTGGAAAATGTGGTATCCCTAGAATGCAGGTCTGAGGTCTCTCTAGTGATCACACGAAAAATCTAAGCGAAGATAAGGGATTCTGGATATTGGGGCCACAAATAAAACAAGGGAATTATGCTCACCAAAATACCACCAACCACGTATACCAAATATGCAGGTCTGGGTGCTGAAATAATGCATGTCCATTGTATTATTGTTGCACATGGCCAAATCTGAATACAAAGAGTGATTATTGCTAAGTTATTTTTCGGCGGTAATAAAATACCGTCAGGTCCCAAATCTCCACAAAATACCCTACATATTTATGGTGCGTTGGCCGGGAAAGTGATCACAGAGTACCTACTGGGCGTGGCAAGCGTGTCTCACACTGCCATTTGCACATTAAAGGGAACCCATTTTATAATAGCAGTGTGCCACTAAAAACGAATTTCAGAATGTCACAAAGGGAAACCACATTCTCAGATCTAGTGCAATATTTAGAGGCAAAGTTATTTGCACATGGGAATTGGTCTTCGAATACCACGTTAGAATGGAGTAACCGCATTCAGGGTGAGGTGCAGAAAGAAAAACTAGACAATATTTTTGCAGAAGGCAGCATAATTCAGGTCTGCCTTACAAGATTATTGAATGCAGCCGATAAAAATGCAGAGAAAGACTGTTTAATACGGCTATGCGGCAAAATATGGTTTATTTTAAACAAGTCCCTGCGAATGCAAGAGAATGATACTCAGCTAATTAACAGGTTAAAGACTGAATTAGATGGGACAAGTAAAAATCAGGAAATGTTGAGAGCAGAATTGGATGTATGCCAAAAAGACATGCAATTAAAATGCAGAGACTTTGATACTCAGTTATCCAAAAGCAAGAAACAATTTGAAGATAGTGAGCAAGAATTGACACACTTAAAAGCCTTAGTGGATCACATTAGGCAGGATAAAGATGAGGTTGTTTCAGAAATGCAGATTTTACAAAAAGAACATTGCGAAAAAGAAGGTGATCTCCAGAGTGTAGAACAAGAAATGATTAAAATGATTCAAGAAAGAGACAAGAGAAATAAAGAGTTCAATGAATGCCAAATGCAAATGTGCGATATGCAGGAGGCGATTAATAAAATGAGTGATGAAAATAATTATTTGCATGATGAAGCCAACAGACTCCTTAAAAAGTGTAAGGACTTAGAACAGCAAATGTGCATTCCCAGGTCCCAAGAGAGGCGGCAGGGTACCACATTCAATGGAGTGGAGGTGAATTCTAGCTCTGCCCAAAGAGCTAGTGCCCCAGTGACAGGGCCGGTGACTGAACTTGGTTGCAGCGCCCTTGGGGGATTTGATACTCCCATTGGGGGCAGCCACCAATCTCATACACCTGAAAACAGGATTGAATCACAAAATAGTGCAATTCCATGCATTGCAACAAGTAGCCCCATAAAAATAATGAAATCCATTAAAACCCTGATCAAACCATTTAAAAAGGGAGGTGAATGCTGCATTGAGGATCACTTAGAAGCGGTACATGACATTTTTAAAGCGCTCCAGATACCTAAGGAACAGTACAGACAATATTTTCATTTAACTTTAGATGCCCCGACGGCCAGCATCATAAGGGGATTAAATGAACAGCAGAATATGACATGGCTGGAGTTTGAAAAAGAAATTAGGCGTCATTTTTCTCCTTTTCAGTCATTGCAGGAGGCAAAGAAAGTCGCGTACACTATTACTGCTGGACCTAATACATCCCCTCGCCAATTTTTACAAGACTTAAAAAGAGCATTCTCTCGCTTTGATGTATCTTTTGACTCAAATTCCAATGAGTTTAAAACCGCATACTTCTATGGGCTACAGAAAGACATCATATCCCAATTGGTCCGTGAATTTGACCGTGACAAGTCCCTTGAATGGATTGTACATCAAAGCACCAAGCTATATGAGGTACTCTATTGTCAGGGTAGAGAAAGTGATAAAATGAAAGATACTAGGCCTAAATCTAAAGAACCCTCAGCCACAGTAATGGAAATCAGGTCAGCCAAAATGTCCCTTGAGTCTGCTCAAAGCCAAGGTAAAAATAATGTGACACCTGAACAAAGGGGTAATCAACAAAGATCGCCATTTCCTATACCAATGTTCCAATCACATGATCCTAGTAATAGAGAGAGCTACATCAGCCCTAGATATTTAGGGGATAGACCCCGGGTAAGATACCGGTCTGATATGGCAGGTATGAACAATAACCAGAGACAAAATCAAGGTCAAAGAAATGATGGCCCCTACCAGTCATTGGGGACACAGAGCAGATTTGATCCCAGCACCATGATATATGGTAATCAGGATAGGCCCCGATATGTGGATCGATTTACTGATAATGGAAATCAACATAGGGGCCAGTACCCACAATCTGAGAGACAGGACATGAGGCAAAACGTGAACTACAGTCCACGCCAGTACAATGATTCCCCACCAGGGGACTATAATCAAAGGATGGGTGCAACCCGCTCCCCTCCACAAATGAATCAAGAGTTCAGAAACCATCCCAACCGGTATCAATCACCTGAGAGGTATCAGAATAGATCCAATCAGGGGGAAAACAACCAATATCGACCTAGGCCACAGAAAGAGGATCCTAGAGAGATGGAAAGGTTCCAGTGCCTTGAGGCCCAAGTGAAAATGTTAGCTGAGCAAATAGGAAAGCTCTATACAGCGCAAAAACAACCTTCCAAAGAGGGGGCTGATGGCCATAGCAATGACCGGGGGGCTTCCGAAAAGTGACTAAGTACTCATGATAATCGCAGTGCCAAAATGACGGATTGCTCTGATATAATTTTGCATGACAACTCTGAGGTGACTAATGGATTAAAAATGAAAGTACCAGTAAATGAAATTGTGATAGAAAGTGCGAATACTTCTAAAAAAGAGGTACGGTTTAACTTAGAGCTAAATAAAACAGTAAAGATTTGCACAAATGAAAAAGAAACATTAGGAATTCCAAAAGAACAAAGGGACAGATTTAAGAAAAATGACTCATGCATGGGGAATACCAGTGAACAGGGAGTAAGTGGGGATGCCATAGCTCCTTCCCTGGGCAAGCAAAACAATGACCAAACACAGACAGAAAAAGGAAATACTCACAAGGAGGGTACAAGTCAATCACCTGAAAAATTCTTTGAGCCACATATTTTTGAAGAGGCTGAAAGGGCTGGTATTACACTAAATGATCACAAATGCACAGAATTAAAAAATGACAAATTGCTGAATGATGTTGTTACACATGTTCAGTTGGAAGGTTGTAATGTGGTCTCTGATGTTACCCAGATGGATGGGCGAACGGTGGCCACACTCCAAAAAACCTCTGAACATGGAGAAATGAATAAAATATCTCGCACAGAAATGGGTAAAAAGGAGGGAAAAATGTCTTTTCATTTACCAATGTGCTTAGCCAAAAGTGAAAAAGACCTGAGAAAGGTGAGCCCTGAAATCAGTAAGAATTCACATTTCTTATGTGTATTAGAGGAAGTTGAGGACAGATATTATGCACCCATCACTGTAGAAGAAAAATGCCACACCTTTGCTATGATTGACACTGGCGCACAGGCCACAATTATGTCCAAGGAGCTGGTAAAGAGTATCAATGAAGGGAGGCCTCCACAGAGTCAGATCACAGTGAAGGCAAATCAAGGCCCAGTGCATAACTTTAATGGGGAGGAGGTGCCCATCATAGGTGTAACTGAGGTTGACATAAAAATAGGAAAGCACAGAATGAAACAAGAGGTATTGATCACATCTATTTGTGAAATTCCATTTCTGATGGGGACAGATTGCCTGAAAAGATTGTCTCCTCTCATAGATGGGGTGAATGGAGTGCTGTGGTCCTTAACCAAAAAACCATTGAGGCCTAAGAAACTAAAATCACAAAACAGCAATATAAAAGAATGTCACACCGTTGCCAAAACAAATGATGCTGTGAAGGTATATCTCCAGAATAGCTGCATACCTAGTGTCACTGTTATATTAATGTGTCAAGACAAAGATCAGAGCGACAATGAAAAACTACCTGTACAAATATACTTGGACCCAAGGAAAGATTGGCAGACTGCTATAGATGAGCACACATTACGTTTTTACTTAAAAGAGAATACATGCAAACAGAATATTGTTCCTAAAACAGATTCAGAGAAACACATTACCACTCTGGCAGAGATACACATAGAAGATGAGCAACCATGGGTTCACGTTGGTATAAATGATTATCTTAAAACAATAAAAGCCACTTTAGCGCTTGAACATGAAAGGAGTTTCATTAATGAGAAATTGTTGCAAAAAATTATGGAGAGGGAAGAAATCCCGAAATTTAGGATTAAAAACCAATATGTTTCTGGGTTGGACAGTCCAGACTTTGAAAACCGAATTACAGGCAGATGCATGCTTAAAATTAGCATTGGGCAGAAAACAATTTACCATAATGTATGGATAGTGAGTGGAGCACAAAATGAATTTTACATGGGCAATGACATCATGCACAGAATGTGTATGGTGTTAGATTTCCTTAATCAAAAAATATGGTCACGCCTAGGTGGGCCGGCGCCTGAATTTGAAGACAAAAGAAGGGTTTATCATTGTGCACAACTAGTTCCTTATGCAGTCGAATTACAGATGAGGAAAAATACTATTGTTCCTGCATTTACAAAACAGTTTGCAATAACACTGAAATGCAAAAATGGACAGCAGATGAAAGGCTCTGATGCATTTGTATGCCTGAATGAATCCATAAAACAGCAAGGCCTGGATTATGAATACATTCCATTGGTAGATATTGGTGAAGGATCTGTAAAAATCATGGTAAATAATAAAGGTTGTCAGGACATTCATTTAGAGGAAAACTCCCCATTAGGAATGGCCATACAAAAATCACATTATACGGCAGATTTAAATAACATGGTGATTGGGAAAATTCCTGAAAAATATGTAGATGCCAAGGGCGAGTTGCCAGAACACCTGGACTCTCAGCCCAAAGTAATATTTAAAATTCATTCTGTGTATCCTTATGATTCAAATGAGACAGTGTGCTGCCATCAAGAGGATTGCATAATATTTAATTTAAATGAAAATGAAACAGGAAATCAGCCCATTGAAGTGGAAGCTGATCTGCCAAAATATTTGAAAGTGGCAGCTCTACAAAAAGACACAGCCACACAGTTAGAGGAAAGCGCTGAGATTCCTTTACCAGAAGAGTTTCCAGAATTTTCCAGAATGGTAGAAGAGCAGATCTCCTTAGCGGATGCATGTGACAGCGATGAGGATCGACGCAATCTGAGGGAAATATTTATGGAGTTTAAGGATGTATTTGCAAAAGATGCTTATGATTGTGGTTTAACTGATTTACATGTGGCCACACTACCAGAAGGTTGTAGCAGAAATCCAGTGTTTGTACGCCAGTATAGACTACCGCTGGCATGTTTAGAATCATTGGCAGAGATTATTAAAAATTTGGAATCACGGGGAATAATTAGGCCCATTCATAGCACATCCAATACGCCTATTTTAGGTGTGTTAAAGCCAAATGGTCAATGGCGGCTGTGTGCAGACTTAAGAGAGTTAAATAAAAGAGTACCAGTATCTAGATGGCCACTACCATTCATTGATCAGGGCCTAGCTCAGATACATGGTTCAAATGTATTTACCACGTTAGATCTCACATCTGGATATTGGTGTGTGCCATTGGCAGAGGAGATACAACACCTATTTTCCTTTACATTTGACAGGACTCAATATGCCTGGCTTAGAGCTCCGTTCGGGTACATCAATAGTGGGAGTGAATTTGGCATATTTTTGAGAAAGGCCATGCCAGATGCAGCGGAAAGAGGAACAATAGTTTATGTGGATGATGTCTTGATAAAAAATGAAAACCTTAAAAGCCATTTTGATGAAATAAGACATGTGCTTGGCCAATTGCAGAAAGCAGGCGCCAAAGTATCTTTGCAAAAAGCACAATGGTGCAAGAAAAAAGTGAACTTTCTAGGGCATGAAGTGACTGAACATGGGCTAAATCCACAAAGGAAGAAAATAGAGGCCATACAAAGATTAAAAGATCCTAAAAATGTGAAAGGAGTAAAAAGTTTATTAGGGATGACAGGCTATAACAGAAAGTTCATTGAGAATTATGCAGAAATCACTCAACCATTGACTAAACTGCTTAAACTAAATACTCCCTGGAGATGGGAAAGAGAGCAGTCTGATGCAATGGCTAGATTGAAGGAATGTCTTGTAAAGGCACCATGTTTAGCATACCCCATAAAGGACAGGGATTTCTTTATAGAAATAGGCTTTTCTGAACATTGTATGTCAGCAGTGTTATCACAAAAACACGATTTGAATCACAAAACCATTGCATATGCAAGTAAGGCATTTTCCCAAGTTGAAATGAAATTTAATGAATGCGAAAAGGCCCTATTAACCACTGTGTGGGCGCTACAACATTTCCGCCCCATTGTTCAGGGAGAAAAGGTGATTATTGAAACAAATCATCAACCTTTGCAATTTTTAGAGAGTAAAAGAATTAGATCAGGCAATCTAGCGCAATCCAGAATCACTTCATGGACGCTGGCATTACAAGGTTTTCCCGTAGAAGTAAGATATGGACAAAATAAAAAGAGCCCAATTGCTCAAGGGTTAGCTGACTTACATGACTGTGCAGCTGAACAAATAACAAATGAAATGGATGTGGAAGCTAGTTTACAGGGATTTGAACAATCACCACACAAAGCTTTTGATGAAAAAACATGCAAGGATTTGCCAACTGTATATGTGGATGGTTGTGCTTTTCACATTGAAAATGACAGTAATAAACAATTAGTGGCAGGAATAGGAAATGTCTGGTTGAAATGTGAAGGCGTTCCTAGTATAGGGATGAGGATTGGAGATAGGAGCAGTCAGGTGGCGGAATTGGCAGCCATCTATAAAGCAATTGCTACTGCAGTTGATAAAAAGTTCAGTGAAATTGTCCTGGTGACTGATTCTGACTATGCACGGAATAGCTTTGTGGAGTATTTGCCTGGTTGGAAAGCAAGAGGCATGGTTACATACAACAAAAAGCCACTTAAACATGGAAAAATGATACAAGCCATAGACAAATTGGTGTCAGAAAATAATTTAACAATATACTGGAGAAAAATTCGTGGGCATTTAAAAACACCAGGAGAGGATAAGGAGGGAAATGATAAGGCAGACCATCTGGCTAAGATTGGGGCTGTGATGGGAGAATTGATACCTATTGATTATTTAATGGGTGAAATACAAATTGATGCAGTCACACGTTCTAAAGCACCAAAGGAGGTAGATCAACCGGTGGTGCAGTGGAGTCATGACACGCCAGACCAAGATTTGATTGAGGCACAAAAGAATGATCAAATTTTGGGAATCTATTATAATCATTTGATAGATCCTGAACAAAATCCTTTAACAGAAAATGATTGTATGGGAAAAGAAGAGTTGAGGGTGTTATTAAAGAACAAAACACGAATTAGATTACAGGATGAACTCATGATTAGAGAGTCCATAACAGGGCAAATACAGTGGGTAGTACCCCTTTCATTCAGAGGACTAATGCTACACCATGCACACGATGCCATAACTGCAGGCCATAGAGGTTCACAAAAAACATTAGAAATACTAAAAGATTATGCTTACTGGCCTCATATGTCCCAAGATGTGGAATTATATACTAGAGGATGTCTAGTATGCGCCCAATTTAAACCTGCTTCACCAATGCACAGAGCACCATTGATGAAAAGAGGCCTGACTCTCCCATGGTCAGATTTGCAAATAGACTATGTAGGTCCTTTAAAAAGGTCGAGCAGGGGACACCGCTATATTTTGAGTGTGGTATGTTTGATGTCAAAGTGGATTGAGTGCATTCCCGCACCAGATTGTAGTGCGCAAACAGCAGCCACATTGCTGGTGAACCATGTGTTCTCAAGGTTTGGGTTGCCACAAAGAATTGAGTCAGACAGAGGAAGTCATTTCACAAGTACTCTAATGAGTAAGGTATGGCAAATACTAGGTGTGAAAAGGAAACTACATATCGCATATCGGGCGGCGTCTTCAGGTACAGTTGAAAGAAGCAATAGGTCTGTTGTGGATATTTTAAAGAAATTTGTGGCGGAAGCAGGTTCCAGCTGGGATTTGCGTTTACCATTGGTTTTGATGGCAATCAGGTCGACTCCTGCCAAAGCAACAGGTGTTAGCCCCCATGAGGTCTTAACAGGTAGGAAAATGGTGTTACCACAACACCTACTATACAGAACACATGAGCAAACTCTAGTGAGTGCATCCACAGTTCATGAATATATTGATGAACTGAGGAGGCATTTGCAACATGCATTTGCTTTTGTGCAGAGAAATCTGGAAAGAGCTGCTGACAGTGCTAAGTCATATTATGACAAAAAGACATCAGTAAAGGAATACAGTGTAGGGGATCAGGTGTACAAGTTTCATTTTGGAAAAAGTAAACAGAAAAATTCTAAATTTCTGGCAGCCTGGCAGGGGCCATTTCGAATTATAGATAAAGTCTCTCCTGTAGTGTATAAAATTTTGAAAAATGAAGGTGAAACAGCAATAGAGCAGTTTGTCCATGTAAATCAAATCAAACCATGCCATCCCAGACATGAGATCAGGCAGCTTGAGCATGTGGAAACGGATAGAGTCCCTTGAGAAAATAAATGGGTGTAATCAGGAGGCAGTGACAAAGAAGTTAAAAAAAAAGTTGATTGTTATGATGGCACTGTAATATATGTAAAAATATATAATATAAATAAATAAATAAATAAATGCACATATAACGGAAGCTCGTGGTTGGTGTGCAGAGAGAAAGTGTATTAAATATTGAATGCTGTTTTATATGTGTTTGTTTTCTTTTAACTTGTGTTTAATTTCAGAAAAAAGAAAAAAAAAACGAAGTATTTTTACCAAGCATGTTTTATTTTTGGCAAAAGGATGAAGTTAGTATTGTGCTATGTACTTAATCTGTTTATTTTCTATTTTGATTTAGACAATTAACATTATTTGGTCGGAGGTTCCGGGATCAGAGGCCACGCGAGGACGGATTCCGGGAAAGCCCCAAAGAGGGGTGAAGACCAAGGCTACAAAGCGATCAGCATTGAAGATGATATCGATGACATGTTTAATGATGATGATATTTGGAGGGATCTTCAAGAATTCAGAAGCACAGGTTGTCATTGAACCTGGACCAGCATCTGGTATCGCGGTGGAAGAGGCACCAGGATTCATCATGAGTGATAGAAGGATGATTTTCCAAAATATATACATTCCATTAAATCCTGAGATTTTGATTGAAAAACACTTGAACAATACCGGAATTAAGATTGAACAGACTAAAGAGTGGCTGGAAATAAGAAAAGAGGACACTAAGCAGTCAATAAGAGAAATATTAATGCAATTGGAAAAAACATTCGTGAATTCAGCAGACATTAAGAAGAAGAGAGGAAAGAGAGGTGCGGTGATGCTCGCGATATCAATGGTAATGTCTATAATTGGAGCAATAATAGGTACTACAATATCAACAGCCAATTCTATTTCGGTAGGAACACTGAGTACTAAAGCACAACAACTGAGTATTGACCTAGAAATAATACAAAAGACATTAGATGGAATTAGAGGGGGACTGGATGAACAAGTAAGATTCATAAATGAAACTGCAATCATTCTAAATGAACAAGCGGATGTGATGCAACGGGCGACTAAAATAATACTTAAGCATGACAGAACTTTAAATGAAATATTGAACATAATGAGTCCTGTTGATAGACTATTAACGAATTATATGAGAGAAGTTCAAACTGCAGTTTCACAATTGATTCAAGGACATATTCCCTTGTATTTTGTTTCGCAGGATATCATTCGTCAAATGATAGAAAGATTGACCAGGAGGGAAATTGACCTTATACAGATAAAAATTGCATTCGAAATGGGGAATGCAATGCCGTTATATGTGGACTTGGAAAGACTAGAGATCGGATTTTTGCTATGCATCCCATTTGTAGCCCCTGAACTTATTTATCAAACGAAGTGGGTACACAACGTGGGATTTTGGCAAGAGGACAAATTCATTAAGATTAAGACTCCAGAAGTGGTGGCATTTCAGTCATGGGAACCTGAAGTTTATTTAATACCAAACCTGGAAACATGTGTAACATTTAAAGAACAAAATTATATGTGTCCAGGTAAACCGTTTGTTCCTGATGCCACAGATGCTATTTGTGGATTGAAATCTGACCCAAGTATATCAGAGGGATGTGAAGTGATTATTAGTAATATGGGGAGTGAAGAAATGGCACAGGCTAAGATGGTCAGAGGTAAATGGTTGGTCAGCACCTGTTTAAAGAACATGACGGTAGTACATTTAAACCATGGAACATACGTGGTTAAACAGGTAAAATATAATGTTTTTTATTTACAGGTTCCAAAGGATGCAATTGTGTCAATTGGGGGATTAACATTGTTCCATGTAACAAATGATGTTTGGGAAAGCCAAGTGGAAAATATCGATTTTTTTCAAAGGGATACTTTTCCAATAGATCCGGATGTGGAATATTTATTGAATCATAAAGAAAGACATGTTATGAAAATGAATTTGCGAAAAAACAATATTACAATTAGTAATCTGGGCATAATCGAAGTGGAAAGATTTAATTGGGGAACCTGGGGGGAACGCTCAATAGTGGGTTTGGCTATCCTGGTGCTAATCATGGGTGGATGGTTGATTGTGCTATCAGTAAAAATGAAAATGTTACTGATTTTACTGACTACGTCAGGAAGAGAAAGATATCCCAATACACATGCATTTTAAGAGAAAAAGAAAGAACAAGTTGTTTTTAGGAATTGGCTTGGATTATAGCCAAGTTCTAAAAAAAAAAGGAGGGTATATGTAAGGATATTTGGCGTGTTACAGTACACAGTACAGCAATACTGCACAAGTAGCACAATTTTTTTTGCAGCACCACCACCACAAGGGTGCGGTGCATTGCTATATGGGTTAGCAGATTAACAAGGAAAGACAGACTATTCAGTAAAAAACGATTTTAACATATAAGATGCAAATCTATTTTTACAGTTAAAAGCACACGTGTTCATTTAAAAATGCACACTATTTTTCATCTGAAATGCCTATATTGCTAGAGACACATTTGAAAATTAACAGCTAACCTATTAACCATTAACCTGACTAATAAAACCTTATTTTAATATAACCCACTAATAAAATGTGTTCTCTACTGCAGAATTAGGCATACTCTGAAAACCATTTAAATGAGTGTGCAGATTTTTCTCTTCTCTTCTCTGCCTGATTCTCCGTGTTGTTGTGCACAGTAACTGCAGGAAGGAGGAAGTCAGATTTGCAACAATTGCAAATGTATAAGCGAAGCTATTGTTGAAGAGTAGGAGGATGAGAGATGATGGATTTCATTGGGACACGTCATAAAGAGGGCTGAGAGGAAAGTTTTAGTGGGCAGTATCAGGGAAAAAGACAGGCAGACATCTTTCTGCACTACTGGGGAGAAGACCTGGCTGTGGGGTCCTGACTGAATGCAGATTCCTGTGTCCTGCTGCAGTCGACATTGGGGAGAGCTGAAAGAAAAACCTTTCCACTGGCTGAGGCAGTCCTATCTGAAAAAGCTGAGAATTCCAGGCAATGACCCCGGCTTGAGAAGGCAAGCGTTCCTTTTTGCTGGAGTTAATCCAAGAGAGCCACATTCACAAAGAGAAGCCTCTGAACAGATAAGGTAATTACATAACTGGGGGAGCTGTGTGTGTGCACGAAAATATGCAGTCAGTGTAGAAAAAATGAAAGTCCCGTGCGTGTCTTAATCAGGTGCTAATGTTGCAATTTGAGTTCTGTTCTCCACCACTCTATTTGCAGTGGGTCATAGAAAATGCTTTGATTGTGCCATTTTATTGCTGTAAAGAATGAGATCGTGTTAAATACAACTTTTATAATACAGAAAAATATTTGAAAACAGACGGATGGTGTACTTACTGTTTATCATTACAGTGCTGTTGATGTGGGGAGATTTTTAAACAGTGCAATGGTCATTTTAAGACAGATGTGTGCATGTCAGAATCAGTATGAATAATTGTGAGTGACTGTAGTATAACTTGTTGGAGGTACATGAGCCAACGGGAAGAGAGACTCTCTGAACATAGCTCCCTACCGTATATAAGGTAGTGGAAATTACCACAAGACTACCACATATAGCTCTCTGTCGTAAATAAGTCAGTGAGTTTGCCCATGGTGGCGCACCAACACTATCACTGGAAAATGTGGTATCCCTAGAATGCAGGTCTGAGGTCTCTCTAGTGATCACACGAAAAATCTAAGCGAAGATAAGGGATTCTGGATATTGGGGCCACAAATAAAACAAGGGAATTATGCTCACCAAAATACCACCAACCACGTATACCAAATATGCAGGTCTGGGTGCTGAAATAATGCATGTCCATTGTATTATTGTTGCACATGGCCAAATCTGAATACAAAGAGTGATTATTGCTAAGTTATATTTCGGCGGTAATAAAATACCGTCAGGTCCCAAATCTCCACAAAATACCCTACAATCCTCTCAAATCCTGACTAGGCCTGCTGCTCTATGTTATGAAGTCTCTACATCTATCTCTTCTATCACAAGGATTGAGGAGACCTACAATTAGTATATAGAGCAAACACAAATTCTAACCAAAGAATTATGACAGTCCCTCACCACTTTAAAGAGTCAATCAAAATGTGTGTTGAAACTTGCCAACAAATGGGAGGAAATGTGGCTATGTTTTATATCCCATCTTCGTCACCTGTGTAATATTCTGACGAGAGTTGAAGGATGACAAAAGGTTGGTTGTACAGGTAGGTCTCCTTCTGCCATATTTACAGCTTAAAAGGCATATCAAGAGGCATTTATTTGTAGGTCTAATTTACCATGAATGCAGTGGAAGCACCTATCAGGCATTAGAGTGAGTGCAGTGTTCTAGCCACTATTGCAGTGTCATCTGCATAGAGAAGGACTGGAATGGTGTGACCTCCATTTCTAGCTACATATGCCCCAATGCTCACTAACTCTTCTTACAGATCATTGATGTAAATAACGAGAGGAGTAATGGGTCAAAACAAAACCCTGCTTAACACCAGCATTCACTGGGAAAAAAGAAGTACATCTCCCATTCGAATCAGATCTCACAGAGGCTATCATAGTACATTGATGACATTTAATTAAAATAATCACAAGATCATCATGACAATTCAAATGCTTCAGACCCCTCCAAAGCTTGGTTCTAATAACTTTATCAAACACAGTGCTTAACCCAATTAAGGCTCAACAGACTGTTTGTTTCTTAATAAATAGGGAATTAGCAATTAACAAATATAGGGTTAATACTTGTTTGTTAGTCACAAGACCTTAATGGAATCCCAGTTGTATATTTGATGGTATATCATTATCCTCAGCAGAACTGTCTGCCCATTAATTGCTTTGGGGGGGGGGAGTAAATCTTTGCCCCATAATTCTGGTTTTCATCCAATGTGCTGTTTCAATGATTAGAGATAATGTAGATGCTTTGGCTTTCTCAATCAGGTAGTTCACATTTACAAAAACAGTAAACAGAGGGGCCTCTATGGGGGCGAACATTGAACACATGTTAAGTCATTGCTTTTGTATTGGTTAGCTATCGGTCAACTTGCACATCATTCAGATGGGGCATATTCGAGTATGCCAGGTTCAGAGACACTGGAGAGCTAACTTTTGTTTTACCCTTTATGGTAGCAGAAAGAGAAGACTCGCTAGCTGTTTGAAAACTCGCAGGGCTTATCCTAGATGGGTCTGGCAGCTGAATTAGGGTCCCCTTAGATAGCTTACTTTGAAAGCATATGCATTAGTTGATGAGTTGTTGAACTCTAATGATAACATCTCCTATTTTATGCTTCTAAGCATGTTGTCGATAATGAGTAACAAGTTCTAAATAGTTTGTTTAAAGTGTTTAACAAAATCTATGAATGATTGCACTTTCTCAGACACAACTAGAGAATCTTGTTGCACCATTGTTTTCAAATCACTGTACAACTAGTTCAATAAATTGTCAATCAAAGCCTGATCATGCCGATTGCTTTTTTCCCCCCGATAGCTTATTTCTTCAGAAAGCTTGTTCCTCTAGAAATTGTCTATTGCATTTGTTTATCTTCTTCATTAAATCATTGTTTCTGTTGAACATTCTTCACCGGTGCGATACAGTAAAGAGACTTCAGATTCAAAGATGGAATGGAATCACTAACAAGCACACCTGTCTCCCAAGTGCTCCAAAGGAATGATACTATATTCTACAATCTAATTGTCCAACCACACATCCTTACCACTCACAACATCTGTAGCTACATCTTTCGTCAGGGCTCTCTATGATTTCAAAATATTTCATTTGATCATGCATGATACTTCTTTCAAGTAATTATCCCGGAAAAACATTGGTGAATTGGATGTAATAGAATGGTAAGGTTTCCTTAATTTCTTCCTAGACATTTTGTTTGGCAGAGAGTGTGTCTTCCTTTTCCCATTATTATCATTATGGAAGAGGAAATATCATAAGAATGTGCAACTTACATGCTTTGGACATAAAACAACTAACTTAGGGGAACAATTATGAACACCATTATAAACTCTTGATCACAAAAGAGTAATTTGTACAGCTGCATCCATCAGACTTTATAATCAGTTTAACCAGTAATTTGTTTCTTAGCGAGAATATTTGTAATACTTAACTCATAAAACATCTTTATGTATTAAACCTCATAAAAGTGTGAAATTCATAAAAATCATATAAAGTGATGCATTCATAAGGGTAAGTGATTAAATATTTGAAGTCCAACTTTCCCTTCTGCTGTTAGACACATCTTAGACTGTCTCAATGAACTAAACCAATGGATGAGCACCAACAGCCTTAAAATCAAACCCGGACAAAAACTAAAATCATGATTATGCACAATGACAAGGCAAACTACAAGCACTTTCCCTGGCTGTCTGAACTGGCAAACTCGCCAGAGCCATCCATGGTGGTCAAAAGTCTTTGAATCCTAATGGACAATGAGCTAACACTTGAACCACCCAGCAACATGATAATTAAATTATGTTTCTTCCACGTGTACACAATCAAAAATGTACTACCGTTCTTCTCCTTCACAGACAGTACACTAGCCAACATCTCTCTCGTCATGTCAAGAATACACTAAGCCAACAGCATCTACCTGGCAATTCCAAATTACCAGTTGAGAAAGCTACAAATAATACAGAACGCAGCAGCAAGACTACTCCTTAAACTCACCAGAAGACAACACATCACACCAGCACTTAGAAAGCTGATTTGGTTGCCAGTCAAAAAAATGAATCTTCTTTAAAACACTCTGCATAACACACAGAGTGATCAACGGCAAAGGAGCGGAATTCATACACGTAAAAATTCACCATCTACAAACCAACATGAACACTAAGACCCAGCAATGACATCCACCTTGAACTGAAACAATATTCAAAATAAAAGTGTGGGGGATCAACATTCTCCTGCAATAGTAGTGAAGCCTGGAACTTACTCCCAAAGGAAATATGAACAACAGAGGATCACTTCAACTTCAAGAAGCTGTTAAAACATGGGTCTTTAACAATTCAAATTGAACAAAACATCTGCACAACAAATTTCATCCACTGCAAAACAAGAGAAACCCACAAAATTGAAACTGCCATTGGGTTGTGCTTTGCTGCAGGCAAGGTTTCTGTGGGTCAGCAATGAATTGGCCTTGGGTGTTTTTGATGGTGGCCAGTGTATTGGATCTGGATGTGTTAGAGCGTGTCCAATGTGTTGAAATTGGATATGTTTGAGGATGATCAATGTGTTGGGCTTGGACATAATTCAAAGATAACCAGTGTGCTGAGTCTGGATGTAATTCAGGGGCTGGCGAAGATACCGAATTTGGGGGTATCTGGAGGGTAGCAAATGTCTAGATGTGAATGAGCATGGGGTGGCTAATGTACTGAACTTATAAGAATGTGATACAAATGTATTTTAACCCACTAACACCTCTCAAATATTCTGCTTACTCAATCTAAACACAAAACTATATAAAACATACCTCTACTGCAAAGAAATATAAGACCATCACAAACCACCATGAGCTAAACACACCCTACAACACCAAACAAGAAAACCACACAAATTAGACACACTCCCACACATTTAACTCAAAACAGCAACCACCAAATTTCACAAACCAGAACATACTGATTGTTTTTCTGAACTGAAGCTACCAAAAGCAAATCAAAGCTCTTGTGCTTTTGCCTTTCTAGCCCACTAACAACCCCAGCCCTCCTTCTGTTTCATATCCGCCAGGGCACCAAGTGACCTCGTAAATGGCTGTGTGGTACAAGACAACATAACATAACATTAACAACGTCCCCCAACCAGCCACTTTCACAACAAAAATTGAATAGTTAGTGTCACAGAAGGCACAATAATCACTTCAAGTCACAGCGGTTGTTTATTTTTGTGGGTCCTAGAGCCATTCCCCTTTGTGTTGGTTTGTTATGACCTTCCTGCCTAACCCAGGTGTTAACCCCAGGTTAATGCTACCAAATGTTGACCCCTACTGTTTAATGTATTCCTTGTTCCAGTTGTCCTAGCTGTCCCTACTCCATACAACCATTAGTGTTCTAATGGGAGTTGCAATTACATTGGTTTGATTCAGACTTTCTCTACCATGTCCACTCACACCTAATCCTGTCTACTGTTACTGCTAAGACCATCCACCTAACTACGGAAACAGGGGTGTAGAGGAGCACACCTTTTCTTAATTTAGTCCTTATAGTTTTCAAATGAATTTTTTGTAACTTTTTTGGATACTTTCTGAATCGTTTAGGTGCTGACAGAGTCAGATTCTGGGCTACAGAATCCAATATAGACTGAACGATTTTCGGGATCACTTTACAACAAAAATGACCTTGGTCTGTGCACACTTTTGAGTATAAACCTATGCAAAATCATTTTCAGTCACAATTCTGTTACAACATTTATGTGTTTTAATTATTTAAACAAAAATATATATATATATATAGATAATTATAATAGATGTCTCTACTTCACTTTTCAATTTTCTACATACTCAGTACATGAATAATTTCACAATTTAGCATTTCCTCATGCTTTATAGTGCTTAATTTGGATACAGTTATAAAAAGAAAAGTAACACTTAAAACATTTCCATACAACTCATAATATCTCCTTTGAAAAGTATCACACGTTGCTCATCTGTGAGTTAATTTCCTATTATCTCAAAGTGATATTAGTCTGTGTGTATCATAGTACATTCTGTCACTTCAGGAAGATAGCCCATTCGTTGGTATAATTCTCTAATGCACGACGTGTTTCGGGCAATTTATGCCCTTCATCAGGTGCAGACAAATGCCTTGTTTCAATGAATTAATTTCTGAAAATTAAGTAAATCTTCTAGTCAATACCGTTTTTCACTATGTTTTCAATGATATTTTACAAGTTCTGTTTGAATCCCAAAACAGTAAGTATTCGTTTTTTTCAGACCTTAGTGCCTGTGACTCTGAAGATCTTGTCTTCTTTATAACACATTCCCCATGTCAAGTTTGCTTGTTAATTCAACGCCTACTTCATTTCTTAAAGTGCAACGGGCGGTCTTTTGCTCAATCTGTCAATAAAACGAGTGACATTCGTTTTATGGAGCTCTACCTTTTCTACATGTGTGGGTTTTGCACTGGGAACAGTCGCTAAAACATAGCGCTGTGTCCCAGTCACAAAACCCATGTTAACTAGCATTTCAATCAGATTATGTGTTTTGCATGCTTGTAGCTTTTGTGCTCACCTCTGTCTGACTGCTTTACTGGGGACCGTCTTTCGATCTGCAAAGCGTCTCTGCCACGGGATGTTTGGATTTTTGAGTGTTCACGCGGTGGGTTTTTTCACTGCCCGGAGCACCTTATCTCCTCTCTTGTTTTGCTCGTCCTCGCCTCATCAATCGATGTTCCTGGCGTTGTATCCTCTCCCAGGTGTGGAGTCCAATATGCGCGTGCCGCCTTGCTCTGGTTTCGCGTTCACAATACTTTTGGTTGTTATGGTAACCATGTTAAAATCAATCTGTCGTCTCTTTCAGTGTTTAGAAGAGGTGACTGGCCGCTTTCATTCGGTGGACGCCATCTTGTAGTGTCCTGGGTTGTTGTGGTGACTCTATTATGATCCTCGTGTTGTTTTTCTCCATGTCGACAGACGGCCACTTGCTGCATACATTCATTGGGCACAATCTTGTAATCCCCTGGGTGGTTGTTGTAACTATATTGTAGTCCATCTTTGATTTTTCTCTGTGTTATGAGGAGGTGACTTGGCACTTCCTTTTGGTGGGTGCCATCTTGTGATGTCCTAGGTGATCATTCAGTGGTTTGTCTCCGTGTTGCTTGTTACTTGCAATCGACGGGCGACATCTTGTAGTGTTTAGAATTTTCCATTTATTTTAATAAAGGAACACTCGAATGATCAGTTTGCATCTTGTTTATTTACAATTTCTTCATTGTTTCTATCACTTTTTTCTGTTGAATTCCTTTTAGTTGACTTAATGATCTTGTCTCACCGTATTGGGGCGGGGGACTGGCTGTTTCTTCATAATGGGCCACCACGTATGGTGTTCTTTTTCTAGCAGGTCGCCATACATTTAAAGGATGTCCCAAATGCACTAATGATTACAGATCTCAGGTTTTCTTCCACTCCTCTGTTGTGACTTCCTTCCATTATATTGACTCCTCATTTATATTGACTCCTCGTTTATAAGAAACTACTTAGATCCTACTTCCTGCCATGACTAAAATACCCTTCTCTTCCTTACTACTCTCCCTCCACATCAGTATCTCTTCCTCCAAACTACTACTTTCCTCCTCCCTCCAGACTATTTAAACACCCTCCTGTCACTCTCTAACATTCATTTCACACCCACTCTTTACCCTTACTATACACAATACAATTGCCTCCTATGGACACACACACTCACACTGCAGCAATCTTGCACTCTATAAATCAATACCTCACCTAGGCCTCCATACACTGCCACTCATTCCTCCCTAATGCCGGTCTCTTGTTCCATCTCCTCCGCTGCCTATTACCTCATCCCAACAACCCACCTCTTCTTGTTTCCTTTACCCTTCTTTCCACCCCTTTGTCTATTGTCATTGGTCAACCCGTAGGGTCCAATACTGCTGTTCTTTCCACACCTGGTATATGTTACAGATCATAGAAAATACAAAGAGTGGGTTAAGTCCTGTCCCCTTTCTATGTGTGAAACAGCTGCAGGATCATAATGGCTGCTTGCAATATTTAATGTTTTAGTTCCAGTTATAGGTTTTGCTCCCTGAATGTAAGTGTAGACTCTGTAGGGGTCAGTGTCCCTCCTATTAGTCCATTGTGGTCTAGTGTGGTCTGAGCTGCCCGAAGCAGCTGTCGGCTGCAGCTTGAGAGCCATGCACGTCAGCTTCCATGCCGCGTATGCCTTGCTGTAGCCTTGTGGTTTTCAGTCTGTATCATGAGGAACTTCCTGTGGCATATGGCTATCTACTGTCCATGTAGCATGCTTTAGGGTTGCTCTTCACTAGATGGATCTCTGTCTTTGTACTTCTTATGTGACTCTTGTGGGGTTCGGGCTGGTCTCTCTTGCTCTGCAGGTCTTCCCACTCAGTGGCTCTATGAAAGACAGTTCAAATCTATGGGTATCATTGTGTGGAGGTATGGAAAGAGTTGCATGCATATTGCACAAAAATCAATATTGATATGACGCTTCGGTAATGGGGACAGACTGCTCCTCTAAGACTCTGCTAAGAAGCAGAGTTTTAGTAGTGTAGTTTGGTGCAATGTGACTCCTCTGTAATGGGGAGGGTGGTCTGGGCTGCTCAGATTGCTCCTCTAATGCTCCACTTAATCGAACACTTCCTTCCCAATTTCATCAATCACCTCCTGATACACTTCATCATCCCCCTCCTTTCTGACTACAGCAAACTCCTCATTAAACTTGCAAACCTGCTCCTGAGGTTTACCCTTATCTGTCTTTAGCAATCTCAATACCCTCTTCCTGAAAACTCCATTGATGTTCATTTGTATCCTCCTTCTTCTCCCTTCATTTCCTGATGTTCATTACCTTTGGCTACATCTCCTCTGCTCCTCCAATTCTGCTGCACCTCTTCCTTCCAATTCCTGAGCTCCTGCTTCTGTGTACACCCATATTACTTCTTCCTCCAGCGCTTCCAAAGTTGCTTCTGTCTCCTATATACAGGATGCAACTTCTCACCAAATGCCCACATTGCCAGTCTGATGCTGTGTGCGTTTATCTTGCTATATAACCACCTAACAGATTCTGTCTAGTTAAAACGCATTCAGGAGTGTGAGCTTTGGCTGATGGGCTTCACATCACGTGAATGCTTACAGCTGAGATATAGGTCTTGGGATTGGCATACCCTCCCGTACCCTTGGGCGGTCACCTCTCTACCTGGTAGACCCTGGCTCTTCCAGTTTCTCTCTGTGTTGAGAGAACTCAGATGTGTCTCTGCAGGCTGCTGGAGTAAGAATGGACTAGATGACCCTGCCCCTGAGGATGGGTTACATTTCTGATGTGAGACGTGGGGCTAGCTTGTTAATCCACTAAAGCCACGTTTGAGGTCATTGTACCTTTCATATAAGAGCAATATCCATTTGCATATCAACATATACTCCTGAGAGGGAACCATACGAAAGAACATATTATTTTGGCATGTTTATTATTAGTGAAGATTTCCCCACAATTTTTCAAATGTGCCATGCTTGGCATTTCACCCTAAGTTAGAAGGGTAATACAGACATGATGGGCCTCATTAGGAGTTTGGAGGTAACCCACCGGTGCTACCGGAATGTTGTCACCAAACTTGTCATACTGTTATGCTACCTGATATCCCGGTGCCATAGGGACATTACAGATTCCGGCGGCCCGGGATGTCAGGCGGCAGAAAGTGTTATTCCCCATTACAGTGGACTCCCATAGGACTCCATTGGAATGGGGACACGAAAGCACAGGCACCATTGCTAATGATGCCGGTGCTTCTGTGAAAACCATACCTGCAGGGGCCAGTGCCCCCAGCAGGTCAGACCAGCTGGGAGCAACCATAGTTGTAGTCTGGCGGTCCAGAAAGGGTGCCAGTACACTGCTACCAACATCCTTATTTTCAGTCCGCCAGGCTTGTAATGAGGCCATGGATGGATCCCTTTGTCTTTCTTCATAGAGAGACACAGTTTCACCTCACTGATAATGTCCAAAAAGGCAGAAATATGTGTGCTGCGTTGGTGTTGGTACTCTAGTTCAGAGAAAATTGCCTTGCATTTTGGTGCACACCTGTACTTGTATGCTGGATCAGGCTGTATGCAAATTATTATCTCTCGTCTGTAAAAGGTACACAGAGCTAAAATATGGTTGTAGACTCTTCTTTGTGAAAACCATCACAGAGAACAGATCATTTGGCACATTTTGTTTTCAATAGTGGGGCTCCCACAATTTCGCAAATCTGTCATTTTCGGCTCTATTTCATGATGTTATTCACCATCATATTACATATTGCCACTGGATGTCGTACCCTGCCCTACCACATCACATCCAACTTCATCTTGCCACATCAAAAGATGTAAAGCCCCATCTCCTCACGTCTTGCTCATCATGACATCATACCATGACCAATCATGTCATTCTGTTTGACAGGGATAGGAACCTGACCTAGTCGAGGGGGAGTGCGGTGGGGACCGCTCTCAGTCTGGGGGTAGAGGGGCTGCCATGGAGTGTGGTAAAGCCAGTCCTACCCAGAGGGGAGATGAGGGAGTTGAGATGATAGAGCTTGGTGGGTGCAGTATCATTTCCCATCTCTTTAACCCGGCCGATGGGGAAAAGCAAGGAGGATTTTGGCATTATTAGTGTCTTGTGATGATAGCTCAGTGGCAATGTGCTCACCTTGGAAGCAAGACGACACGGAGCACTGCAGGTTCAATCCCCGGGTCCCTGCTTAGAAACCTCTTGGTATTAAGCACATTATAAATAACCTATCATATCATATCACAGAGAACCTCGGGGGAAATGGGTGGGTGCAGACGAGAAGTGGGTATAGGAAGAATGGGTCAGTGTGGGTTGTTCTGGTGAGGTCAAGAGGTGAGAAGGTGGACTGAGAGATCAGGTGAAGGAAGGATGGCATGGCGCTGCAGTGTGAGGAGGAGAACTGCAGAGAGAGTGTGTAAAGTGAACTATTATTTGGTGGAAGAAGGTGGTACTTGGTTGTGGAAGTGCATGTAAGTTGAACAACAAGAGTAACTGCGGTTAAATACAATTACAAGGGGGAGAAAGTGTCAGTGTGGAAGGTAAATGAGAGACGGGAAGGAGGGTGACATTGAGAGAAGAAGAGGTAGAGTGTAGTGCAGTGGAGAGTAATGGAAGGAGGGTGTTGTTTAGAGTAGTGAGAGGAGGGTGTAAAGGAGAATATTGAATATAGAATGTAGTAGAGATTAGTATGAGGGGGTGGAGTCTCCGCTCAAATAGTGTGATGATTGTGGAGAGTAGTGGAGCACAGCAGAGTGCAGAGTGGTTGAGAGCAGAGAGAAGGGATAACAGTAGGGGGAGTGGAGAGTAGAAGAGGGAGAGAGAGTAGCAGTAGGTTACACACTTTGGCGGGACTGAGAAGGGAAGAGAGAGGCCAAGAAAGGTGAGAGTGTGTGGAAGAGAAGGGAGGAACATAGAAGGAAGGGAAAGGAAGGAAACAACACCAAGGTGAGGAGTACAAGAGTGTGATAGACCAAAATGAATGAAACCTTTGTGTGTGGTAGGGGCCACTTATTGAGACCATTCTTCTTGTGGGATCTCAGCTTAGGATTCACCTAAAAGATCCCAATCGGAGTAAGAGAGACAGCTCTGGAGGGGGATGAAAACCAGGGGCAAGTGTAAAGAGAGGAAAGGCCCTTTATTGCACAATATTAAAACACTTAATACAAACCTTTGAACCGTCTTCAAGAATTTTTTTGTTCTTCAGCACAACTTCGAGACCCGCTATACCCCAGTAAATCAAGCCATCACCCTGAAACCTTGCTGTGACAGTATACATTATTCTTTGTGCTGTCCTGTCATGTCACCTCACGCTATGGCTGACATTGCACTACATTCTCTGTCAATAATGCCAATTCACTTCATTCTCCATCAGAGCAAGTCATATCATTTCACACCCATCACATCAGGTGCCTTCACGTCATGCCCAACTCTGCCATATCCTGTTAAGTCATAACATAGCCTTCGCCTTCAACCATTCGCCTTCACGTTAAACCTTGTCACCTCTCGTCACACAGCACCCTGTTACTTCTGATCACATTAAATGGTGTGACTGCACATTCTTTCCTGCCTGACACATTACAACTCACACCATGTCATATCCCACATGCATTGCATCACACCACATTCTGTCACATCACCTCATGCATCACTGTCACCTTATCTCACGCTACATTAACACATTCCACCATGCAATGTCACCTCACATCACAACGTACTGCTTGACTTCACCTAACATCATGCACTATCATGCCTCTCCTAATTCAAGATATGAAATTGAATCTGTTATTCCTCACAGAAACGTGGCTGGCAGATCACTCAGTGTCAGCCTTAAAGGACATGTTTGAAAGGTTGCTCTGCGTTTACACAAAACCTCCACCATGCAATGTCACCTCACATCACAACGTACTGCTTGACTTCACCTAACATCATGCACTATCATGCCTCTCCTAATTCAAGATATGAAATTGAATCTGTTATTCCTCACAGAAACGTGGCTGGCAGATCACTCAGTGTCAGCCTTAAAGGACATGTTTGAAAGGTTGCTCTGCGTTTACACAAAACCTCATTGGGAAAGCAAGAGTGGGGTTGCAATTGTCTACACAAATACTTTGAATGTCATTAAAAGCTATTGAAATGCATCAGTTGACATTGTCATTATTTATCGATCCCAAAATTTTCCAGCCCAATTCCTTACGCACTCCAGTAATATGATTACCCAGCTTGTCCTCTATTATTCATAATTGATAATTCGTGGAGATCCTAATTTATGAATGGAAAAACACAGCCGACCATATTTTGTATTGTGCGTTTGATAATTTTATTCAGGCCAATCTCTTATTTTACCTTGGTCGGATCACACACTCATCCTCTTCATCATTATGATAGACACCTTGGGTAGGGCTAACAAATCAATGAAAATACTGAACATGGCAATGGAATAATGTAACCTTTGGTAATTTCTCTGCACTGCTTTCTAATTATAAAACAGCAATGCCAGAAGTCATGGGGCCTCATTACGAGAGCGGCGGAATGAGTTAACGGGTGCCGCAAAAGGATGCGGACCCATTAACACCATTCCACCACATTACGAGGTCCCCTCGCGGGTCCCGCGAGGAGAAGAGGGATCTAACAACAGGCCGGTCGTAATCGGCCCGTTGTTAGCTCCCTCCCCCATTTCCATTCAGCCCTATGGGGGCTGAATGGGAATGGGGAAGGTCCGGGCCCGGGTTCCTGGAGGGAGGAATTACCAGGCCCTCCGAACTCGGAATGGCCCGGTAATTCCCCATTCTGGGAACCCGGACCGGTTTTGGCTGCAGCAACGCCGCCAATAGCGGCATGGCTACTGCCAAAATCGTAATGACGCCCATGGAGTTTTATGATTTTTTTTTTATTATAGATTATTTATAATGTGCTTAATACCGCACGGACCAGGGGATCAAACTTGCGTTTCTCTGTGTCCTTTTGCTTCCAAGGCAAGCACGTTGATCCTGCGTTATCCTACAGATGCCAGGAAGTATAACACTGCTTCTTATGAGGGTTCTCAATACAATCCTAGATCTGATGTACCAATTGGTGCCTGCTAAAAAGAAAGCTTTGTAGAAAGTGCAGTATAATAACAACCCCTGATATTATACAAACTTACCGACAATCAAAAGGACAAGTAGACAATTGGAATGACTATGGAGGTAAAACAAACTCTATTTATGGGGCAGTTACACATTTATAAACGCCTGATAAAGCAGGAAAAGTATCCTATTACACTGAGCCTACATTCAACAGTTCAAATGAAGGTAAATAACGACTTAAGATGCTCTGCTCTCCTCAACCTTTGAATTATGATAGTGTCCACTGTCGGTCCACCCTAGATAAAATACCAGAGTCATTCACAAGAGTGACTGAGTCTTTTTTATTAAAACATATAGGTGATAGACACCCTACTTTCTCTCTTCTTGACATGCGCCAAGAAGATTCCCCAAGGAATTCAGAAGTGTAATAACTGAACTTAATTATTTTCTAAACTGTTATGTGTAATCCTAGAAGGTCCTGGACCTCCTCAAAGCAGCAGCTGTGACACCTTTTCTGAAATGATCTACTCTAGATCCAGCCGCGCGAGCTAACTATCATCCTATTTTGCAATTGCCACATCTGGTCAAATTGTTGGAGAGAGTGGGGATGTCCCAGTCGCAGACGTTCGCTGAGCTGCAGGTTGGTTAGATGAAGCACAGGTGGGTTTCCAGGCTGGACAAAATAAAGGAACGGTGGCACAGTCAGCACAACATGTTTTAGAAATGTGTGTATACTCTGGTGGAGCAGGTGTCCTTATTCCCCTCGAGCTGTTACAGTATTTGATAGAGTAGACCACGATATTCTCCTTGGGCATCTTTTCATAGTTGGATTTCCATGCATGGTTTGGGAATGGTAAATCTTTCCTAGCTAACCTCATTAAGGTAGTTGCCTTGCCACACTTTCATTGATTGCAGAGGGCCATTACACGTGTTGTGCCACAGGCCTCCTCACTCAGCCCACTACTGCTCAATTTGTATGTGAGGCACTTGGAGGATTAGATTCAGGGTTTTGGGATGCCCTTCTACGTCTATGCTGATGATACACATTTCATATTTAGAACAGGTGAGAGATTGCGTGAATGTCAATCTACTTCAACACAATGCTCAGAAAAACAGAAATCCTTATCTGCAAGCAGATCTTTGCCCAACAAATGGATAGTTCAAGCATTTGGGGCACTGCTCATTCTTGGGGCAGCAACTATTGGCCCTCTGTGTAAGATCCCTTCCCTGAGCGATCAACACCATTCTACAATTTAGCATTGTAATTTGATTCAGGCGTGCCTATGAATTGTCAAAACAGTAGGCTAATCAGCAATGGCTTCTTACAGCTGAGAACACTCAGAAGGTTGTTGGGTTAATTTTCCTTCTCAACTAAGTACCAGTTGACAAACGCCTTCATAGCAAGTTGTCTTGACTATTGTAATGCTATTGACCTTGGTCTGCCTAAAGCTCCAGTATATTAGTGATACAGCTGTGAGGCTATTGTTTAATTTAGGACACTGCAGCCATATCTCAACAGTGAAACTCGTGGAATCTTTTGGAGCAAAGTCACGTGATTCCTCACGTGGCTCTGGGGTACATTTAGTGGACCACAAGCCGGCCGAGAGCCGCTTACCACAATGAAACTCGTGGAATCTTTTGGAAACTGTTGTTTGGACAACTCGCTGCTGCTGGAAAACCAGTCCACAGCGCCTTCGCCAGCGCCCGACGCTCGCTTCCTGGAGGAGGTGGAGCAAGGTCACGTGATCCCTCATGTGACTCTGTGGCGCATTTAGTGGACCACAAGCCGGCCGAGCAGCGCTTACCACAGTGAAACTCGTGGAATCTTTTGGAAACTGTTGTTTGGACAACTTGCTGCTGCTGGAAAACCAGCCCGCAGCGCCTTTGCCCGCGCCAGATGCTCGCTTCCTGGAGGAGGCGGAGCAAGGTCACGTGATTCCTCACGTGACTCTGGGGCGCATTTAGAGGACCACAAGCCACCCTTGCGGCGTTAAGCCCGAGCGTGTCAAGGGCAAGCGTTTTTCTGGCTGTTTGGCTGTTTGCTGCTTTGCGGATTTGGGGTCCTGCAGCCTTAAAAGTTAAAAAAATTCTATGTGGAAGAACTTTACTGTTGTATGATCCAGCTACGCTCACAAACATAGAGGAGCTGCACGACCCGAGCAAAATGGGACGCCTGAACAGTGATCCCACAGAATCGAGGATGGAGCCGGCGGCAAAAACACGGCTGCAGGTAAGACAGAGACTTGCCTCCCATCCCGCTCTCCAAATGTCGGACTCACCCCCGCCGATCCACGAAAAACAAACACTTGCCCATTCTTAAGCAGCTGAGACTCTCCTTTTTGAAAGAGTGCCCCCTTATGGAGTTAGAGTCAGAGCCGCTCACTCTCTCCCCCCAGGATAAACTGAACTCATTGATGCCATCCTGTCCATTAGAGGGGGTAACAGTCACAAAAGAGGCTCTCGCTTTGGGGGACCTGGCGAGACAAAGAGAATCTTGCAGTGGTACCCTGGGGGGAGGGATGAGGCTGTGGAAGCCCCTTCCATTCTGGTGCCGATTTCGGGGGCTCTGCAGGGTGCGCTTGAGAAAAGCGCTGTGTCTACAATGACAGGAGGTGACCCCGCCCATTCAACTGGGACCCCAGTAGTTACGGATTTTCCCCCCGCTCAACACCAGCCGTGGTCTCCAAACCCGAATCAGGAGAGCATACCGAACACTGAGAAAAGGGAAACCCCACATGTAGCTATACCAGACCAACTCTAGCTAGCTCAAGTGGCATCACTCTCTGTAAACCAAACGGGTGTGGAACCTCAAGGAATAGAGATTAATTCATCAAAAACCAGTGAAAGTTTGATCAAACCTCCTACTACTCCCTCTCTAGGGAAAGGGGGACCGATTCCAGAAATTCTGGAAACAGAAAACCACAAGGATGACATGATTGAAGATTGGGAGGCAATCTCGACAGAAAAAGATTTGAAACTGACAAAGCTAACAGATCCTCCAAAAGCATTGGTAAATGAGGAAAACATTATAAATTCGATAGAAAAAGCTGGAGAAAGGGGAATCGTGAATACCGACAGCTCTATGCAGGAACCCCTGATCTGGTCCCGGGACTGGACCGGCCTGCACAAGCCTGAAAGCCCATTGCGGCCAGCTCGGAAATACATTGAGCGGCAGAAGAATCAGAGCCAAACAGGTGCCTTCTATGAAACCGGCATAGGAGAGATTAGTGAAAACGATCTAGCAATCTGGCAGGACGAATCTCTGTGGGCAGATACGGAAAGGTTTGCTGAGACTCAAATCCCAATGAATCTAAAAATATCCAGGAGTAACTTAACAATGGAGCTAGACCACCCCTTGAGGGCAGGTAATAGCTTGACGACATCACCGGGCGCCTTAAATTCGAACGATAGAGATGAAGGAAAGACCACGGAAAAATTACAGCAAAGCAATTCCAGCCTGGCAGAGAAACTCATATTGGATATTTCAAATCAAACCGGAAAAATCAACTCAGAAAAAAGGAAGAGTTTATCTTTCATCAAAGAAAAAATTGACGCACTTGATGTAGACGATCCTTTTGAGGAGCCAAGGCAAAGACTTGGAAGAAAAAAAGGAAAAGATACTTACACTCCGGCAAATAAACATTCAAATGGGACAAGTGAGGACAAAACGCAGGGGCCAGTAGAGAAATCGGAAATGACAATTGATGAAAACTCCCTGGACAAAATAAGAGAGCTATGTGATGAAGGGAGAATGGATGACCATGTGCATACCCAAAATGTGGTGATGGCGGCCCTGAACATCGCTATCTCTCCATTTCTTAAGCTCTATGAATCCATTAACGATTCCCTGCAGGTGGTTCTGGCAGTAAACTCCAAAACAAGGGACCAAATAAATGAAATTGACGGTTCCCTGAAAAGATTAGAGCAGAGAATGGAAATGGAAGCGGAAAAGTCAAACAAATGGCAAGAAAGGCTAAGTGATATGGCACGTCGTGACTCCAACGACAAGCAAATACTTATGGAGGCAATACTAGAGGAGCACAAGTGGCAACGAACGAACACACAACAATTTTCTGCGAAAGGACTCAAGACAGGCGAACGTAGAGCCGAAATGGAGGGTATGGGAGATTCAGAGGTCCCAAAACTAGCACTGCCCAGGGCTCCAAAACAGAGATCTACGAAAGGAGGCCCTCTGGTCCTCGGCAAGGGCCTTAGCAAACCTAAATTAATTCAAGATGACAACTCAACTCATGCCTCTAACTACCCTCAAGAATCAGTAGAAAAGGAGGCAAATGGAGAAAACCTCAAATCAAGTTACGAAATATTTCATGAAGCCCCAAAAAAGAAAGAAAGACAGCATCAGTAGTAGGTCTTAAAATAGCCACAAAAGAATTACAAAATAAATCACAAAAAAATAAAAGAATCAAGAAACTAAGAGGAAGGAATGTAGCTCAAGAGCCTTTCTAAGAAATATCAAAATACCAGGAGGAGAGCAATGACATCCAGCAAAAAAGCCAAGACGGGAGATGAAAATAGCTACCCCTCTAAACGAAAATGAAATTAAAATAAACCAGGCACCTATTGAAATAGAGAGTGAGTCTGAGTCAGATGGGCACCTAAGTGACTTAATTGAAATGATAGAAGAAAATCAGGAGCACAAACATTGATTAAACATAAGTCCATCAGACTGGCCGAATATCGACAATCAGTCTCGCCATTACGAACAAGAAAAAAAGACAAAAGGCGAGGAAACTTACAAATGATCGGAGAACATCATTAAAAAAAACAGAGGAAATGAAGTCTGATAAATGGAGGAAACATTCCCGGAGTGAGGAAAACAAAGAAAAACCCAGACACTCAAGACCGGACTTCTGGAAAAGACTAGAAGACCGCAGAGCTTCACGGCGATATCCATCAAGATCGACCAGAGGCAGTGAACCTAGAGATAAACTGAAGCGACAAACAAATACAAAAAAACACGATCGGAGTGAGGAACGAAAACCCGAATTTGATTTGAGGAAAAAGGTTACTCAACAAACGTATAATCTGAAACTGGAAAGGCTATCAAAACAATCCTTTTGAACAGGAAAAATGTGATGACCATCTTCAGCCAAATGACAATGCTCAGAAAGATCTCTTCAGATGATATCCTGATAGTCGAATTCCCGGAGGAAAAAAGGCCAGATGTGATTATACTCCATTTAAGATCTCAAAGGATAAAAGAAACAATGTTGAAAGCTAAAGAAAGGCTATATGATGCTGGCTTCAGACTATCGGAAATCGAACAAGTGGAAAGACGGAAAAGTAAGGCGCTTATTGATCAATCAACATCCAGGCTGAGAGAATATGATGATGAATTTAAGAGATACCATTACAAAATCTCAGACAGAAAACACCTGGAAAGCAGTTTTGGAGAAAGGAATAGAGAAAAAGATTCGGACCATAGGACAACTGAAAAAAGGCCAATACCGCCTAGACATGTCATCGGCCATGACAATTAAACAAACAAAATACCCTTTCTAAAGTGATCGAAAACACCTGGAGCGAAGTCAGAAGGACGTTCAGTGTAAGGGAAAAAAAAGTGGAGACGAGTTCAGACCACGGGCCAATAGTCCAATGGCAAATCTGAGATTTACGGTGGATAACTCTCATTCCTGGAGTGAGGAAAACAAAGAAAAACCCAGACACTCAAGACCGGACTTCTGGAAAAGACTAGAAGACCGCAGAGCTTCACGGCGATATCCATCAAGATCGACCAGAGGCAGTGAACCTAGAGATAAACTGAAGCGACAAACAAATACAAAAAAACACGATCGGAGTGAGGAACGAAAACCCGAATTTGATTTGAGGAAAAAGGTTACTCAACAAACGTATAATCTGAAACTGGAAAGGCTATCAAAACAATCCTTTTGAACAGGAAAAATGTGATGACCATCTTCAGCCAAATGACAATGCTCAGAAAGATCTCTTCAGATGATATCCTGATAGTCGAATTCCCGGAGGAAAAAAGGCCAGATGTGATTATACTCCATTTAAGATCTCAAAGGATAAAAGAAACAATGTTGAAAGCTAAAGAAAGGCTATATGATGCTGGCTTCAGACTATCGGAAATCGAACAAGTGGAAAGACGGAAAAGTAAGGCGCTTATTGATCAATCAACATCCAGGCTGAGAGAATATGATGATGAATTTAAGAGATACCATTACAAAATCTCAGACAGAAAACACCTGGAAAGCAGTTTTGGAGAAAGGAATAGAGAAAAAGATTCGGACCATAGGACAACTGAAAAAAGGCCAATACCGCCTAGACATGTCATCGGCCATGACAATTAAACAAACAAAATACCCTTTCTAAAGTGATCGAAAACACCTGGAGCGAAGTCAGAAGGACGTTCAGTGTAAGGGAAAAAAAAGTGGAGACGAGTTCAGACCACGGGCCAATAGTCCAATGGCAAATCTGAGATTTACGGTGGATAACTCTCATTCCTGGAGTGAGGAAAACAAAGAAAAACCCAGACACTCAAGACCGGACTTCTGGAAAAGACTAGAAGACCGCAGAGCTTCACGGCGATATCCATCAAGATCGACCAGAGGCAGTGAACCTAGAGATAAACTGAAGCGACAAACAAATACAAAAAAACACGATCGGAGTGAGGAACGAAAACCCGAATTTGATTTGAGGAAAAAGGTTACTCAACAAACGTATAATCTGAAACTGGAAAGGCTATCAAAACAATCCTTTTGAACAGGAAAAATGTGATGACCATCTTCAGCCAAATGACAATACTCAGAAAGATCTCTTCAGATGATATCCTGATAGTCGAATTACCGGAGGAAAAAAGGCCAGATGTGATTATACTCCATTTAAGATCTCAAAGGATAAAAGAAACAATGTTGAAAGCTAAAGAAAGGCTATATGATGCTGGCTTCAGACTATCGGAAATCGAACAAGTGGAAAGACGGAAAAGTAAGGCGCTTATTGATCAATCAACATCCAGGCTGAGAGAATATGATGATGAATTTAAGAGATACCATTACAAAATCTCAGACAGAAAACACCTGGAAAGCAGTTTTGGAGAAAGGAATAGAGAAAAAGATTCGGACCATAGAACAACTGAAAAAAGGCCAATACCGCCTAGATATGTCATCGGCCATGACAACTAAACAAACAAAATACCCTTTCTAAAGTGATCGAAAACACCTGGAGCGAAGTCAGAAGGACGTTCAGTGTAAGGGAAAAAAAAGTGGAGACGAGTTCAGACCACGGGCCAATAGTCCAATGGCAAATCTGAGATTTACGGTGGATAACTCTCATTCAAAAGAAATAACACAAAGAAGCAACAACATATGGCAAAAAAGGAGGAGCACGTGATGTAAAACCAGAGAAAAAGAAACAATAGGCTATGAATGAGGCAGAAAGGGGGAATTCCCTACTGGCCACACAGAATACCAGTGGCTTCAGCCACATTTTCTCAGGGGAAAGTGCTTTTCTAGGAAAATACAAAATAATATGTCTGCAGGAATCTTGGAAAGCTTCCAATATGCGAAGGATATAAGGTTTTCATGAACCCAGAGAAGAAAGGTCTACTGGGTAGATCACGTGCTGGTCTCTTGACATTAATAAAAGACGAGAGTGAACTTCACGTCCTGAGCCATCATACCCCTAATCTTTACGTCCAGATCCTAAAGATTAAGAAAATGACAAAAACTCAGGAAATTGGTATCCTTATAATAAACACCCATTGGAGCCAAACAGACTGTGATTCGGAAACATATTTGTCCGACATTATGGATGAAATAGACGAATCCATGATAAAAGATAAAAATCAATTAATTCTTCTCTGTGGAGACCTGAACTTAAAACTACTGGACCAGGAAGGGAAACCAATACTTGACTCTTGGCTAGAGGGAAACGCCAAACGATGGATGGAAGAGATGGAAATAAGAGAAATGAAAATCTTAAATGGCCAGACAAAAGGAGATCTCGATGGAACCTCTACTTGGTCTAATAATACTAGTAGAGCGGTGCTAGACTACTGTTTTATAGCTGAGAACACCCAACGATGGATCAACTACTTGGGAGTCAAGAAGCAAACAGCTAGTGACCACGCACTCCTAGAGATCGAATTCAACTGGGTGTCTGGGGATACAACAAGCTCTCTTGCACCCCTGTTAGAAGTGACATGGGGCAGAAATCGCCTCAGAATACCAGAGTCCAGTACCAGAAACAAAATGAGCTCCAAGGAAAAAAAAAACTGAGAATAACCTGCCCTGGAAAATTGACTGTGACCTCGACGATATCGTAGGCATCATCAAAAAAATCAGCTCCTCGAGGGCTGCAGGGCCGGATGGGATATCAAACTATATGCTCAAAGAAAACGGGGATGCTTGGGCGAG
The DNA here is from genome assembly GCF_040938575.1 of Ambystoma mexicanum. Taxonomy (NCBI): domain Eukaryota; kingdom Metazoa; phylum Chordata; class Amphibia; order Caudata; family Ambystomatidae; genus Ambystoma; species Ambystoma mexicanum. The sequence continues at coordinate 482,676,603 of NC_090932.1, read as the reverse complement.
CTTCATTCTGCAGCTCTTTAATCAAATAAAGAAAACCCGAACTATCCCGTTATCATGGAAGGGGGCGCTAGTAGTCCCAATATTCAAAAAGGGAGACCGACAAGATCCGAAGAATTATAGGCCTATTGCCCTTTTGGATTCAATAGGGAAAATCTTTGCCTCAATTCTTCTAAGGGATCCCAAGAAATGGGCGCAAAAGGAAGGTCTCTTGGACAAACGCCAAACAGCCGTTGTAAGCGGTGTTGGCACCACTCTTAATTTATTAATCCTGAACATACTAAAGCTCCGGGCCCTTGAAACAAAAACAAATGTATTCCTGGGCTTTATGGATCTGGAACAGGTGTTTGACGGAGTCAGCAGAGATCTTCTTTGGGCAAAATTGAAAAACTGGAATTGCCCGAAAGATCTGTTGGAAGCAATTCAGGAACTGTATGTAGGAACATCAATTCAAATTATAACGACAAACTGAGGTACCACTACGGAAAAGATCCCGACATACAAAGGAATTAAGCAAGGTTGTACCTTGGCACCCTTTCGATTCATCTTGTACCTGGCAGACATGGCTGAGTCTCAGAATATGATCAGAGCTTTTCCACCAAAAATCAATGACGAGGAGCTGTCTTGGATACTATATGCAGATGATGTGGTCTTCATAGATCAGACTGCTACAGGTCTCCAGCGACGTATAACAGAATTTAAACATTACCTGGATAGAAATCAAATGAAGGTAAACATAAAGAAATCTGTGATCCTAATAATGAAATCAGCTAGGGGAGCAAAATTGAAAAGAAAGAAGTTTAGATGGTCACTTGACAACCAAAAACTGGAAACGGTTGACACCATGATCTACCTGGGATTAAGAATAAATAAAAATGTGAACGAGCATGGTCACTACAGCTTAATCAGAGAAAAACTGCTAAAGTTAACAAATCAAGGCAGAACACTCCATAAAAGGTACGGAAAATACTCAATGATGCCAATACTGGCTTTCTATAAACAAAAAGTCATGGTGGTTGTGACCTATGGGGCGGAATCCCTGCTTAATCTTAAGTGGGAAACCTGGGATGCAGTTGAAGCTTTCTTCTGGCGGAAGATACTAAGACTTCCCAACAGCTTGGGGATTTCAACCATAAGGCAGGAACTAAGATTGCAATCCTTAAGATCAACGGTGCTGTGGAAAACTATCTCCTTCTATAGGAAATGTATCCTGGAATCACTGCCACCCCCTTTTGAAATCCAGGTAAAAAGAGTGGCAAATAAAAAGGACAGAACTCTTCAATTGTGGAAAGAGAATTGCCAGTCGATCCTAAAATACTATAACATAAAAGAGGAGATTTTGAGATCAAATCCCAAAAAAGCAAATAAAACCTTGCATGAAAATGACTCAGATGAAACAAGCACCCTAAAGCAAACCAACAAACTGTGCCACAATATCATTTGGGAACGTAAAGCACTAAATGATCCACCGCCCCATTTGAGGAAATTTCCATCATCCTACTATAGGGACATGCTGATGCGTTGTAGATTAAACATCTTACAGACCAAAGAGGTTCAACTCCAAAGAAAACAGATCCCACTCACAGATGCAAGATGTTGTTATTGTGGTGATACGAACACTATTGAAACAACTAGGCACCTTGCACTATCCTGCCCGAAATTAGCGGTTCTAAGAAAACAGCGCTTGGGCAAATACACCTTATTAATTAACCCAAGAACGGAAGAGGAATATTGGGAAAGGATGATAACAATGGAGAAGCTCAGTAAAACTCTTGACCTACTCAAGTTCATAGAACAAATTCTGATAATCAAGACTGCAGATCCAGACTTAAGAACTGTGTTGGGTAAAGAAGATCAAATTGAAAGGATCAGTCAGGACTACCCTGTAGAGCCCGAGCCCTAGGCTGCCTCTGTTCAATATTTCTGAATACCAACATGGCATAAGGGGAGGACTCACTCACTTACTAAAGAAACACATTGATGAATTGATTGAACTTGGACTGACTGAACTTGGATCCATGACTGGGGTCATGTTTAAGAGGACCTATATCATTTTGTTAAAGAGGATGTACATCATGTCATCTTATGTTAAAGGTTAAATATTTTAACCAATAAAACATTAATTAAAAAAAATATATATATATCTCAACAGCCCTGTGGGAACTTCGCTGGTTGCCTGTATTGAAGAGGGTGGAGTTTAAAGCCCTGTGCCTAGTGCACAAGACTTAGTATAAGAAAGCGTCATCCTTAATTAACTGCTGTTTTCTCCTCTATGATTCAGTCAGGAATTTAAGATCAGGTTGCACTGGACTTTTGACTTTCCCCAGATTTAAATATAAAAAATTGGGCAGTCGCCCCTTCGTGGTCCACGCAGGCAAATTGTGGAATCCTTCACCAGCATGTATGCCTTCTTTTAAAGAACACATGGTGTTCAGACGCATTCCGAAAACTCTTCTGATTCCCAGATAACTCAGTTCTTTGCCGGCTGTGTGCATCATTTTAGTTATGTATTTTAGCTTAGCGACATGACAGCATGGCTAATGCTAGACGTTGCACTATATAAATACCATGCCTACCGACCTACTTACCTAGCTCTCATGCTTTGTCACTTCTGACCCATCGTGTGACTGAAAGTCCCATCAAGCCACATCACTCTACACTGCATCAAACATGCCCTGTTGTGTTACAAACTGTCCCCTTTTTGTCAGACAATGCTCATCATGTAGCAACCTGCCTTGTTACATTGCTTCAGTACATGACACATCTCTCCTCACCTGGCATTCCAAATTCAACATCACTGCATGGGAATGACTCTTCCAACCGTGGCTCTGTGCATGTTTTGGACTATGGCTCCTATGATCTGCTACTTTTGACTATACTGACAACACCTGACTGGAGATGAAGAACATACAAATCGGGGCAACCAAGGAGTGAAGACCTCTGTGGAAATCCAGAGTAGGCAAAAACATGCTCCCTCTGTCAAAGAAAGCTGTCCCTGGCAAGAGATCAAGCAGATAGTAGACGTTGTGCTCTATTAATACTACACAACTTTGCAACTTTTAAAAGTAAAACGCCCTTAACAGTGTATCTGAATTTGCATAGTAGATAATTGGCCTTTTTTGTTGCATGGGTGTGTACAAAGACCATCTTACTGCATACATTTTCACAGACGCGGGTATTGGATTTGCTAATGATTGTTGTACCATGCCAGTATATTAGTGCTGTGTGAGCAAAGGTTTGCGGGATGGTGTGAAGGTTGTGTTTGTTGGTTGCTTCATATGGATGCATGTTTGATCAATTAGGGGTGTTACCATGTGGGAAGCTATTTGGAACGTTGGCTAACATGAGTATATGTGTTGTTGTGATGAAGCCCACAACCAGTTGAAAACATTATGAACTAAGCATGTGCAAGAAGCCGATTATATACTGCATGCATACCAATGGTACATAAGGCGCTATGTTAAATGACTCCAATCAGGCAGTCCCACTAAGGCAGTGCCTTGTCTGGGATTGCTCAAGGGAAGCCCCTATTTATATATTTTTATGTCCAGTTCGTGTACTCTGGATGACAACCCTTATATAACACCCCTCTCTTAGAATCCCCCTGACCCCACTGAGCCAAGAAGTACGTTTATTTGCAAATTTAAAAGGTTTATTTGAGAATTAAACAATATATATATATATATATATATATATATATATATATATATATATATATATATATATATATATATCGTACTTTTATAATAAATGAATTATTGATATCACACTTGTGAATATGAGCAGTAATCAGCAATGGATGAGGTGATACTAGCACTCTGGTTTAATTACTTAGGAGTAGTATATAGGATAAGGTAGCTGAGAATGCTTTATATGGTACAAGGAAATGCAAGGTGGAAAAGAAGCAACACAGGAATAAACTTGATATGATTTCAGCAAAACATAATATAATCACTTTTCCCCTTTTGGCAATTCACCCCCCCCCCTCTATGCAATGTAACGAGGTAGAAGTGACACACACAGTCTTCAGGAATACAATCACAGTACAATCCCAATTCAGTTCCCCCCTAGCAAGCTTAGATCAACAGGGATGATTTTAAACACAGGCAAAGTACTTCAAAGGTGGTATGCAAAGAAGTGAAAAATATGCTAAAATGATTTTAATTCCCTCTAGAGGTTCAGGGTGGGCGACAGCTACTTTGTATTAGTTCAGGATCACTTTAGGAATGCTCTATGAATGATTGTCAGGTGGCAAACGAATTTCAGCAAAGGAAAGCAAGGAGCTGCTATTTTGCAAGTGAAGAAATTGAGCCAAATCGCAATTCGCTGCAATTCTTCCGAGTGATTCGAGCGCGAATACGGAAAAAGTATAATGAATAGAAAGTCGGTTCTGGGTTCGTTCATAGGACAAACGGTTCTGGAGACACGGACGATTTCGTGAAGGTAGATTCTCAAAAGAAAAGTCAAGCTCAGAATGACAGATGACAGTTTTCAGGTTTGAGATCACAGAAGGAACACAAGATTTCTAGGATGCAGTTCGCAATAGGTTAAAATAGTTTGAATTGAGATTATTTTAAACTAAGAGATTGGGTTTTTCACAGTTCTGGCGGTACTCAAACTATATTTTAGACAGGAATGCGACTTCGCCATGGATCGGGTCAGGATTGGACTGTGGTTCACTCGCCATGGACGGTCTCTGCCTGGTTCTGCTCACAGCGATCTGGGTCAGCTCTGCTAGTGGCACTGCACGGCGGTCTGGATCTCTGGTTCTGGCAAAAGTTCTTGGCACTGCACGGCGGTCTGGTCTCTGGTTCCGGGTACAGCTCTGCTTTCTGGGTGTTTCTGGCACAGGGTTTTAGGCCAGAATCAAACAGCTCAGCCTGGCTGTTTTACTCTGATGTGCCCCTTGGAAGTCTGGGGTAAATCAGTTTGCAAAAGATTTTGAGGCCTGCTGACAAATTCTGAAGTCTGAATTCAAAGTTCTGGTCTCTGTCTGGATTTGAAGTCTAAGTGCTGGATCTGGTGTCTTCTTGGCAAAATGCTGCGCAAGAAATCAGCTTGAAGTGGGAAGTGAATGTCCCTACCTGTCCTGCACAGTCTCCTTTTATGTGTTTAGAAAGTGGGAGGGTCGGCTCATCTTCTGTGCCCAACCCTCTCAACTTATCATTGGCCAGTTCCTCCTCTCTCCCTTGATTGGGGGAACTGGGTTGTGAGTCAGAGTGATGAGGTAGGTTTATGGTCAGAGGATCCTCCCCTTGTCAAATTGCACACACATCTATTTCTGATCCAAATACATATTTATCTATGTACCATTTTTCTAATATTGTATGTCCAGTTAACATATTTTCTGTAGCACCAAACCATCCGATCCCTGTCTTTGTAAGATGTTGTGTCCACTTTTGACAGAATTCTGCCCTTTTCATCCAGATAACGACCTATAAACCTTTCCAGATTTTACAAAAATGTGCACCAGGGATATGGGTTTCAGATGATAAAGTGTCAGATTTTTAACATGCATACATTTGGAGTAACAACCTTTTTTCCACTACTATCCCCAATAACATACCACAGGGTCCTAACACCTCTTAAAATGTGCACAGAAAAATCACAAGAATGATGATGTTATTTATATAATTTTTACAAGTCCGCACTATGAATAATCCATCTTTTTAAAATGATGCTCTGGCCCCAAAGGGGTGTGGTTTTCCAAAGCACATGGTGGAATTTCTGGTTTATCCACTTCCCCCACACTCAGCTGGCTCACAAATGCAGTGCCCTTCCCCGATTCCTTCCAAGAGGAAGCCATTTACCTGGGCCAAGGACAGTGATTTGTTTAGTTTCCTGCAGTCCCCAGGTGCTCCTCCCCTGATTCAATCAGGGAGGTGTCATTTTCTTTTGGTGGGGGCAGCAGAATGCAGCCAGGCCTGGGAAGAGTGGCTGAGCAAGTTTCACTCCTGTCGGGGGTAGTTGCCGGGCAGAATTCACTCTCTTCAAGCCAGGCTTCAGCTAAATGTCACTTTAGTTCCCAGCTTTCTACATTCAAATCAAACTGACAATTTTTTACACATGCAGCTAGAACGCTGATTCTAAGTTCAAAACTATGACATTTCAACAGTTGCAAACTATGTAACACTCAACAGTAGGTCACTCATTTATTTTAAACATGTAGATTTTAGTGTCTTTCAGTCCAATTTCACTTCAGCTGCTGACATCCACAGCTCAGCCAGCTTTGTTATAAACATTGTTTTGGGCTCTTTCTCTTTCCAGATTTAGTATGCACACAAGAATACATTCTGCCAAATGTCTGCTGGTGTTCATTGAGATTTTTGAATATCTTGCGATGTTTAAAATAGGCATTTTTAGCTTGCATTTCAGAGAAACAAAGGTGATTTCAAAGTGCTTTTTTTTTTTTAGCCACCGGCACTGCTGTTTTTCCTTTGGCACACATTTCACTCATGGCACTCCTGGCCCCTCACGCTCGCACTGGTGGGTGGCAGGTCAGGGGACCATTTTTCTGTGCGCAAAACTGCACGGTTCTCCAGGATTCTGCCGCAAATGTGGGCCTTTCTGCCCTCTTGGATTTCCTAAAACCACAGCACGAAGCAGCATAATAACTTGAACGTGGGCCAAGACACTCAACAAGCCCCCCCGCCCGAATGCGCTTTGATTTCGAGTCGAGGGGGAGTCGGGTGCAAAGGATGTTTTGATCCACGCGTTGGTATGTCCGCATCCTCTTCTTCCAATTCCGAAGATGGCACAGTTCAGCATCTTTTCCTCCATCCGGTTGGATCGATCGATTCTCCTCGCCGGTCCTGATGGGAATATTGGCCGGTACCCTGGGCCCCTCGGATCTTTGCTCCCGGTCACTGGGTCGTTCTCCTTGGTCAGTCTCCATGGTTTCATCTCTCCTAGGATGATAAAGCAAAAGCGGCAATACCTATTCGTAGTCATTTCTCCCCCACTATTTATATAGTTGGGCGGCATATACATTTTATAGTCAAAAACATGAACATATACTTTTGTTTTAACTCAGGAGGCAAGAACATATTCAAGAATCATAGAATTCTATAGGCTAGATGTGGAATATTTTAGGGTAGAACTGAATTAATCTGGAGCGGTCCGCTCTGGTATTGCAGAGGACTCCTCCAGTTGCTGCAGAGTGTGCCTGGGATGGCAACACTTTAGCTGATTTATATGTACCCACTTGTCTTCCCCTTCTGCCAGACTACCTTTGGGGATGCGGATCTTACACGCTACCGGGGAGACCTTGTCTATAATTTCGAACGGTCCCTTCCATGTAGGCAAAAATGTTCGCTGTTTGTCCTGGTTTCTTTGGAAATTGTATAGATAAACCCGGTCTCACACATTATATTCCTTCCTGGTGGTCTTCAGGTCGTAGTGGGTCTTCATGCTATCAGCTGATCTTTCTATATTCCGCTGAGCATAGGCAAAATCATGTTGGAGGTGTTTCCTTAAATTCTACACATACTCATGAGTTGTGGAGGCATTGATCAACGTCTGCTCTTGGGTCCTGTAGAGCAAATGCTGGGGAAGCACCATCTTGCATCCAGTCATCAGCTCAAACTGTGACATTTTAGTTGCAGATGAAGGGGTAGATCTGATGGCCATTAGGACCAAAGGTAATCGGATATCCCAACTTGGCCCAGAATCTGCCACAAACTTTTTTAATATGCTCACAATGGTCCGGGTGTAGCGTTCTACTGCCTCAGAAGAAGCTGGCCGGTAAGCAATATGTAACTTCCTTTTGACCCCCAGTATCTCCCACATCTTTGTCATTACCTCACTGGTGAAATGGCTACCTCTGTCTGACTCAATCCTTTGAGGTAGACCAAAACGGGAAAAGATGTGGTTAATCATCAGTGCAGCTGCAGTTTCTGCCTTGCAGTTTGGGGCCGGGAGACATTCCACCCACTTGTTAAACAAGCATGTGACGGTCAACATGTACTTGTTTCCTCTAGACGAGCGAATTACAGGGCCTACGAAGTCAATTTGCAAATCTGACCATGGCAGTGTCATCCCCCTCTTTTGGAGAGGCGCACAGTGTGTGAGGGATGATGGCTGAAATTGTGCACACACCAGACACCCCTTCAAGTATTGGTCGAGGTCCTGCCCCATGTGTGGCAAGTATGCAACCTCTCTTAAGATCTCAAGTGTTGTGTGAAACCCCCTATGACCGGCTGTGGCCGCATCATGGGCGTGACTTAACATCAGGCTTCGGAATGAGGTAGGGACCACCCACTGATCATGGCCAGCTTGGAATTTCCTTACCAACAAACCGTCTTGGATTCGGAACATCTTTGGACATTTCATCAACACTCTAAGGTCCTCCTTCCCAATGTAATCGGTATCCGTCAGGGGAAAGTTCTCAGGGTCCTCAATGTGTTGGTAAAACTTACCAATTATTGGATCCCCCTTTTGAGCCGTAATTAAATCAGCATCAGGGGTCTCCTTACTCCATTGTGCAGTTGAAAGATCATTGTGAGCATTTGTCTGGGACCTAGTGATAGCAGTGACCTGGATTTCCCGCAACAGGGACTCTATTTCTATTAGATCCCTTGGATGGCCCCGGTTTTGGCTAGCTGATCAGCTAAGTCATTTCCAGTTTTGTCTGGTCCCTCTACTTTTGAATGACCCTTGATCTTTTTCCAGTAGATGGTCATCCCATTCGAGTTGACCAGATCATCAATATTTTTGATCAACTTCCCAAGTTTCAAGGGTTTCTTGTTAGCACACAGCATGCCTCTGGTTTTCCAATTAACCAGGTGCTCAACTAACCCGTTCCGTACATAATCCGAATCCGTGATTGTGACCAGTTCGTGGAGTTGATGTTGGATAGCAGTGAGGATGGTTTGATGCACAGCCATCAACTCTGCTACCTGACTACTTCGGGGACCAATTTTGTACCCAGCGGAGGGTTCTGGGGACTCATTCACCCATGCATTCCCTACGCCGGCCACCAGTTCATTTCCCCGTTGTTGTCAACATGGTAAGAGCATCCATCCACATAGACAGTGGGCATTCCCTCACACTTGTCTTCTTCAAAGACTTTCTGTGGGGAATTAAGGTATGCCTCCATGTTGTCCTTGATTTTTAGACTTTCGTCCTCGAGACAGTTTTCTCTGGCACAATCATGCAAGTCAGCCAGACCTTGCGCGAGGGGACTCTTCTTGTTTTGGCCATATCGGACCTCCACAGGAAAGCCTTGCATTGACAGAATCCAGGAAGTAATTCGGGAATTATTCACATTTCCGGCCCGGATTCTGTCACTTTGGAGGTATTGCAGAGGCTGGTGTGGAGTCTCCACTATGATGTGTTCCCCCTGGATGAACGGGCGGTAATTCTTCAATGCCCACACAGTTGCCAGGAGTGCCTTCTCACAATCGTTGAATTTTTCCTCCACAGAGGATAAAGTTTTGCTCGCATAGGCGATTACTTTATTGACCTTGTCATGCTTTTGGTATAATACTGCCGTCAAGCACGTTTTAGAGAACCCTGTCTCCAGAAAGAACTCCTTGTTTCTGACAGGGTGAACTCGGCAAGGCGCTTGTGAGAGGCTTCTTTTGAGTTGTCTTACTGCCTCGGATTGTTCTGGACCCCATTCCCACTTGACCCCCCCTTCAAAAGATGAATCAGGGGTCTGGTGATCTCTGCATAGCCCTCAATGAACTTTCTGCTGTAATTAGTCAGTCCAAGGAGGCTCCTTAGTTCCCGCAGAGTTGTGGGATCCTTCAGTTTCTGTAGTGCTTCCACTTTCTTTTCTTGGGGACAGAGACCCTGAGGAGTAATCTCATGCCCCAAAAAATTAACACGGGTTCTACACCACTGTGTTTTCTGAAAGGAAAGTTTTGCTCCTGCGCCCCTCAACTGTGTCAGAATATAACAGATCTCCGCTATGTGTTCTTCCACCGATGAACCTTTGATGAGGACATCATCTACTTAAGCTAGGTTACCCCTCGCACCCAGGTCGGGCATGGCCTTATGTAGGAAAATGTTGAATTCATTGCCGGAGTTGAGGTATCCGAAGGGAGTTCAGGTCCATGTGTACTGCTGGCCCACAAAGGTAAAAGCCAGTTTGTTTTGGTCGTCCCTACTGACAGGCACGGTCCAGTATCCATTGGTCAGGTCTATTGCAGTGAATACCTGTGACCCCTGAATCTGGGCCAGCCCTTGGTCAATGTAGGGTGGAGGCCATCGGGAAGTATGGACCCGTTTGTTGAGCTCCCTAAGGTCGGCACAGAGTCTCCACTGGCCGTTTGGCTTCAATATTCCCAGCACCGGATTATTGAAGGTGCTGTGTACTGGACGGATTATTCCCCGGGACTCAAGGTTCTTAATTATTTCAGTAAGGTTTCCATGGATGCGAGAGGCAAGCGATATTGCTTCACAAACACTGGAGTCATGCCAGGGTCCGTGGGAATTGTTGTTGTGTGGATGTCGGTGCGACCACAGTCATATGAGTCTACCACAAAGAGATCTTGGAAATCCAAGAAAACTTGTTTCAACTTTTGCTTAAGTTCCAGAGTCACACAGGCATCAGCTAGGTTGACTCTCTCTTCCACCATCTGCCTGAAGCCTGGAAAGACTTCTGGTTTTGTTATCTCAGCGGCCTCCTCCAGCTGGGTGGAGAAGTCCCTGGTCAGAGTGCTGATTTGGACTGGAGGCTTCAGGTCGGAAAGGCAGCCCTCATGGACCTGGAAAATCACCTCATCCCTTCTAAAGTCACAAGTCTCGTCTTCCTTACCATAAGGGCAAGACGTGTACACCAGGAAGTTCCCCTCATGCCAGGTAAAGATCCTGTCTGGTGTTGTATTGTCATCACTAAAACACCAAGGGTTAATTTTACTTCTACCTTAATCAAGGTTAAATTTCAATTCTTACCGAGAATTACAAGATTATTGTCACACTCAATCACGGTCTATAGAGGAAGTGGTTTTACAAAACATAGTTTAATATGCACAAACATTTCATCTGGCTATTGAAGCAGTAAAGACAATTCTTCAGTGTATAAATGATTCTTTTCAACATCAAAAAAAGTGTCCATTAAATCATTTCTAAAAGTTAAAATACAGTACCAAGTGTATAAATCACAAACGAGTGAATACATAAGGCATTTTACATTAGATAATGCCTTTTCAATGGATTCTTCTAGTGCTGTATCTGTGCACCAGTGTATAAGTATTTTAATGGCCACTATAGTGCCAGCATATAGAAAAAAAAAAAAAAAAAAAAACCCAAACACTTGTACTATTATCACACAATATTAAAGTACCACAGGCGCCTCACAAGAGGGGTCCTGTTTAACACCTAAAACCTATTATATAGACAACATACACAATATGATGTCAACTATGTATAACACAGTCTATGTCAGCAATTTATTGCATAGATCTAAAAAAACATGAGACCTGCTCATGCTAAATCAGGGTCGACCGGTTTCATAACCGTAACTTATTTTGGTCATCTTCATCAGGACTTTTAATTAAGAAGGTCTTGACTGCCTGTCTAGGGTCGCTGTCTTGCACCCCTCCGTGTGTGTTTCTATTCCTATAGATTATAGTTCAAAGGAAACAAAAAAAGGGGAATGGTCTTAATATGTGCCATTCAAACTTCTACGAGTCTATACTGCTATGCATATATTACTTTTAAATTGTATTCAAGAATATCATTAGGCTTTCTTACTATTGGACAAATGATTGTGTCCAAGACATGTGCCTATTATTACATTTAACATCAAAGCGAAGAGTGGGGGTGGGGGGGGTGGGGGGGTGGGGGGAAGGGGAGGGGAAGGGGTAGGTGGGGGTTGGTTGTGTACAAACATGCACGGGAACATCTCCACATTCTAATCATTTGGTTGTGAATGGAGGTGAGAAAAGGGGGGGGGGGGGCTCCCCGTGGTGAAATGACCTTATAGCCCATATCAATCTGTGCGTTAACTTACCGCACTTAGCTGAAGAGCGTCACTGCTCTTGGGTGTCTAGGGACTAAACGCTTCCTGACGTGGAAGTACTCGATGTCATGCTCTAAGGTTATAGAGTAGACTCATGTACACCCTATAAAAATACATGATGCTTTTATTTACGAAATTTCCACTCGAAAAACGGCCGTTTTTTGAAAAAAACGGCCGTTTTTTTAAAAAGACAATGCAAGACTTATAAATTGCTGTCTCTTACCTTGCTAGCTCTGTTGAGTGTCTGTATCAGTGCTTTAATGCAACTGCACCAAAAATCGTGGGCTGGAAATTGCTTTTACACTCTGCACCTGCCAAGCTAGTACCTACATAGGAAAACGACGCTCTTCGGGCCATGGAAAACTCTATGCCCGGTCGGCCATTTTAGTGCAGGAAAAACAAAGAGGCCATATTAAGTCGGGCTTCAGAGATGTATGTGTCCGAGGGCCTCCCAGTATAAGAGGTTCCTTCTAATGGCAATCGCTATGATTTTTACAAGTGAAACAAATGGATACAAGTCCATTGTTGTAAAACAATGAATTAATGTATTAATATATTACTATATAAGTAAAAATTTTAGTAAAAATCTAACTTTTTGAATTTAAGCGCTCTCACCGCTGGTGGCATATCGTGCTGAAAAACTACTACATCAGCATGATGTTATGTGCGCCGTTATTACTAAAGCAGGGGGGGGGGAGGGAGGGGAAGGGGGGGGAAGGAAGGGGGGGAGGAAAAAGAAGAAAGGAAAAAAGAAGGAGAAGCATCTGAATATGGCCCGTGATCTCTCTGCTCATATTTTCAATGTCTTAAAATGGTGTCTAATGTACTATTTATTCATATTGGTACTGTATCTTTCAAAAGAAGTTCAGCATTGTGCAATCATATTATTTTCCTTCCCATAAATAAGACTGTTCAAAAATGAAGACAAAAAGGAAAAAAAGCACTTTTTCAATGTCAATCTCAAGTATAAACACAAAAATCCAATAATCTACAGGCTGCTGATACCTATTGATGGACACTGGCAATACATGTGATACATTGTTTTTTCATGACTAGCAGACACATTTATACTTTCTAAAACAGGATACCCAGGCTCAATGACATAGTCAGACTCAACAGTGTGGCATGTTCCTAAATACAAATGTGTGTTCAAAATATTATTTTCTACATCATACATTAATTGAGATCATGTCTCACAGGTTTCCTATATTTTTGACTTCCAGATAGTTATGGGTGCTGTCTACAAGATGGATAGAACTAAATGCATTCAATCCTTAGTTTTGCCGTAATAAGGGCTCTGTGATGTATAATGCTTTTAGGTGGAAAGGACAGCTAGCTCATTCCACTGGATGAATTCATTGAGTCCTTTCTTATGGGTATTGAGCCTAAATATCCAGTTTTGCTCTCTCCTAAAGAGTATATTCTGGAAATTACCACCCCGTCTGGGAATATTGATTTTTTCAATTATTGTCCATTTAAATGATTCCGGGCTATGTCCTTTTGTGATAAAATGATTTACCATGGGCGCTGTCAACTTTTTAGTCCTTAGGCACGAGCGATGTTCAATCATGCGCTTCTTAATGGGTCTCATAGTCATCCCTACATATTTAAGATTGCAGGGGCATTTGATGAGGTAGATCACTCCCGCGGTGTTACAATTGGTAAGTTGTCGTTGTATCCAAGGAGTGCGGAGCCCCACATCTATTTCTTTTGTGCGCTCAGTTTGTGAGCACATTGAACAAGAGCCACATGGGGAGTGTCCTGTAGGAGCTGTACTTTGCCATATTGTTACAGGGTTGTTATCTCTTTTGTCTCTGAAGGTCTTAACTAACTTATCCCGGATATTACTCCTCCTTTTAATGGCAAATTTAGGCTCTTCCAGATGGTGTTGGCCTGTGTTCAGAATTGGCCATAGGTTCTTGATTTCCTTTTTTAGTCTGTTCAGCATAGGGGAGTAACTCATGACTGCCATGATGTTATTTTTAGCCAGTGGTTTTGGATGTTGTTGAAGAGTGACACTCCTTGGAATGTTTCGGGCTCTCTTGTATGTAGAGTCGATAATCCTCTTGGGATACCCTCTATGGGCCAGTTGTTTTTTGAGGCCTTTTCCTTGTTCTTCATAGTCTGAAATCTGAGTACAGATTCTTCTATGTCGGAGAAATTGTCCAAATGGAAGGTTATCTTTTAATGCCTGTGGGTGATAGCTTGAGTAGGTCAAGAGTGAATTCCTGTCTGTGGCCTTCTTATATACTCTTGAGCATAGTTTGTCTTGTACCACCATAATATCAAGATCCAAAAAATGTATAGTGTTTTTATCAAATTCTATAGTGAACTTGAGAAACGGATTAAGTGAATTAAGCCACGTGTGAAATCTGTGTAATTCCGCTTCTGTGCCTCTGAAGATCATAAACACGTCATCTATGTACCTCTTCCATAGGATTATTTGATCCAAGTAAGGATTAGTGGGAGGATAGATGACATCACATTCAAAGGCATTAACAAAGAGATTAGCCAGGCTTGGTGCAAAAGTGGCCCCCATAGCAGTTCCAGAGATCTGCTGATAAAAAGTTTCATTGCAGATGAAATAATTTCTGGTAAGAGCTATTTCAGCAAGTTGTATTATCAACCCTGAAGGAGTATTATGTAGGTCGATGCCAGATTCCAGTAGGCGTTGTACCATGGAAAGTGTAGCTTGTTGTGGTATTTTCGTATACAACGACTCTATGTCCATGGTAACTAGCCATTCTATCTCTTGATTGTAAGTAATGGAATCCAGGAGATGTAGCATTGCTGTAGAGTCCTTCACATATGCACGCATTTTTTGAACTTCGTCTTTGATGAAAAAGTCAACGAATTGAGAAAGAGGTTCTAGAACTGACTGGATGCCCGATACTATAGGTCTACCGGGAGGTGGAATTATTCCTTTGTGAATTTTTGGAGTAGCGTAAAAGGCTGGTATACGAGGGTGAGGCGGCGTAAGAAAAGCTGCTTCTTTTGCGCTTATATATCCCTCTGCTTCTGCTTCTTCAATTATGATGTTAATTTGACTTTGCAGTTGCTTGGTCGGATTGCTCGGAAGTATGCGATAACTAGTGCGATCTTGTAAGAGCGTCTGGACCATATTATCATAGTCAGCCTTATCCATCACAACAGTTGCTCCCCCTTTGTCCGCTGGCTTAATCACAATTGATTCATTATCTGCCAAGGTTTTTATTGCAGCTGTTTGTTGTTTTGTGCAGTTGGAGTGTATGAAAGGGATGTTCTCTTCTAATTCGCTAATTCTCTTGAGCAAAGCTTGCTCAAAGGTCGTAGATTCAACTGTGTTGGAAGAATAAGGGGGGTAAAATTGAGACGGTGGTTTCAAGCCGGTAGCGTCTAGTATGCCCGGCGTATTATCATCAAAAAATTGTTTTAACCTGATTTTTCTCATCAACTGACTGACTTCTATTCTTGTTTGAAAAGGATCATAGTATGCTGTTGGCACAAAAGACAAACCTTTTTGTAACACCTCATCCTCTGCTTTTGTGAGTATGTATGTAGATAAATTCACCACTAGCGAGTCATCGGTTGTTGGAGGCCTCTCCCTCTGCTGCGAGTGACTATCGTGGGGTGTCCTTGCCACCGCTGGTTGCCTCTGTTGCCTCCTCGTTGTCCTAAAAAAGGGGCATTAGTGGGAGCTCCCAAGGCCGGATTGGAGTTAAATCTTACTCTTGAGATGCCAGAACCATTGGATGATCCAGATGAAGAGCCTGATCTATTCCTGTTGTTTCCTCTCTGCATATTCTGAAATCTAAGTTGTGCTGCATCACGTCTAGCCTGTATTGCGTCATCTGAGAAGTAATCAACTCCCACATATGGATATATTTTTTCATGGGAAAAAGCTGCCAGGTCTTTTTTCAATTTGGTCAATTTTTTATTCAGATTCAGGTCTTTGAATTCTTTCAAAGATGTTTCTAACGTCAGTAATTTGGCATTATAAATGTCCAGTGAGATCTTGAGTTTCAAAGCGTCACTTTTATCGTTAAGTTCTTTCATCAGTTCTTCTGTGACTTTTTTGGCCGTATTGATTATAAGAATTAGCCAGTCTCTGGTACATTTGTTCGCTATATATGACCAATCTTTTCTGAATGCTATATTGTCCAAGAAAATCCTGGGTTCTATGTGTATTATAAGACCATTCGGGGCTGCGTGTGCTCTGAGATATTCAATCATCATAGCCCCATGTAGTTCTGTGCGGATGATTTTCTTTCTGATGATTTCCATTTCGTTCCATTCATCTGAGTTAGGAATGACATGACTGGCTAGATCGGCACTCAATAGGGAAGGGTTAGATAAAATACCTTCAACTAGTTCTTCCGCATAGGCAAGGTAGTTGTTTTCAGCCATTCTTATATGTATGGTTAGGGCTCAACCTAATAACTTGTCTGTCCAGTGACAGCAGAAAAAGACTACCAGTTTTGGTAGATAAATGGAGTGTTCCCCACATGTAGTACGGACAAACAAAGGACAATGAAGCAATTTCTTTTTATGCTTCCTACAATTATGGACTCCCAGGTGTGTATCACCTGGGTCCTAGGAATGAATCAATCAAACCCAACAACCCTGAGGTTGTGCAAAAAATACTAAAACACCAAGGGTTAATTTTACTTCTACCTTAATCAAGGTTAAATTTCAATTCTTACCGAGAATTACAAGATTATTGTCACACTCAATCACGGTCTACAGAGGAAGTGGTTTTACAAAACATAGTTTAATATGCACAAACATTTCATCTGGCTATTGAAGCAGTAAAGCGTCGTTTTCCTATGTAGGTACTAGCTTGGCAGGTGCAGAGTGTAAAAGCAATTTCCAGCCCACGATTTTTGGTGCAGTTGCATTAAAGCACTGATACAGACACTCAACAGAGCTAGCAAGGTAAGAGACAGCAATTTATAAGTCTTGCATTGTCTTTTTAAAAAAACGGCCGTTTTTTTCAAAAAACGGCCGTTTTTCGAGTGGAAATTTCGTAAATAAAAGCATCATGTATTTTTATAGGGTGTACATGAGTCTACTCTATAACCTTAGAGCATGACATCGAGTACTTCCACGTCAGGAAGCGTTTAGTCCCTAGACACCCAAGAGCAGTGACGCTCTTCAGCTAAGTGCGGTAAGTTAACGCACAGATTGATATGGGCTATAAGGTCATTTCACCACGGGGAGCCCCCCCCCCCCTTTTCTCACCTCCATTCACAACCAAATGATTAGAATGTGGAGATGTTCCCGTGCATGTTTGTACACAACCAACCCCCACCTACCCCTTCCCCTCCCCTTCCCCCCACCCCCACTCTTCGCTTTGATGTTAAATGTAATAATAGGCACATGTCTTGGACACAATCATTTGTCCAATAGTAAGAAAGCCTAATGATATTCTTGAATACAATTTAAAAGTAATATATGCATAGCAGTATAGACTCGTAGAAGTTTGAATGGCACATATTAAGACCATTCCCCTTTTTTTGTTTCCTTTGAACTATAATCTATAGGAATAGAAACACACACGGAGGGGTGCAAGACAGCGACCCTAGACAGGCAGTCAAGACCTTCTTAATTAAAAGTCCTGATGAAGATGACCACAATAAGTTACGGTTATGAAACCGGTCGACCCTGATTTAGCATGAGCAGGTCTCATGTTTTTTTAGATCTATGCAATAAATTGCTGACATAGACTGTGTTATACATAGTTGACATCATATTGTGTATGTTGTCTATATAATAGGTTTTAGGTGTTAAACAGGACCCCTCTTGTGAGGCGCCTGTGGTACTTTAATATTGTGTGATAATAGTACAAGTGTTTGGGGTTTTTTTCTATATGCTGGCACTATAGTGGCCATTAAAATACTTATACACTGGTGCACAGATACAGCACTAGAAGAATCCGTTGAAAAGGCATTATCTAAAGTAAAATGCCTTATGTATTCACTCGTTTGTGATTTATACACTTGGTACTGTATTTTAACTTTTAGAAATGATTTAATGGACACTTTTTTTGATGTTGAAAAGAATCATTTATACACTGAAGAATTGTCTTTACTGCTTCAATAGCCAGATGAAATGTTTGTGCATATTAAACTATGTTTTGTAAAACCACTTCCTCTATAGACCGTGATTGAGTATTGTCATCACTGTCACTGTCAAAACAGTCCTTGGGGATTGGTCCTAACAGTTCATTTCCTAAATCAATGGAGAAATGTCGGTCATCAACCGCCATTCCAATAATGGTGCCTGCGACCAGAGTAATACTCTGTAAGTCGCTGTTATCCACCTCTTTTGGAATGGTGTCATGTTCTATGTTGACTAATGGTGTTGGGTTTACCCCTAACCCTTGCTGTTGAAGGAAAGCATTTAGATGAATATAAGCATCAGGGTTTTTCAATTTTGGTACTCTTTTAACTTTCACTTCCAGGGAGAATTGTCGGGTCCTTTCTGGGATGGTGACTTCCTCTTTAATCTGAATTTCAACTGCATAAAATAGCAATTGAGCTGACCTAAATGCTTTTTCTGGATCATCAAAGCCCATAGGATTATCCGCTAATCGGGACCAAGCTTTGCAGTTTATTAGGTCCAAACTAATGGTGAAGCGATTGAGAATGTCACTGCCTAAGTAAAAGGTGGCAGTGACGTCTCGCACGACCCAACAATTATGGACTATGCTCTTGTTGCCAATGGAGATTTTGGGCATACACCTGCTTGGCAGGAGATGTTTGGAATTGGGTGTTTCCAGATCCATTTCCCATTTGTCTATCAGTTTGAATGTGGGAATGGCTGGATCTTTTGGGAGTTGGCGGAACATGACTTCGCTGATGAAGCTCTTACCGTTGTTCACACAAACTCGAGCGAGAACAGAGTCCTTCCCATCATTTAACTAAACAGGGATGATTAACTGCTCTTCAATTTGCTGAATATCAGCCAGGTTCTGAGATGATTTCACATCTTTCTGGACTAGAGGAGTGGGAGTGTCTGATTGTGGATTGGTAAAGAATTTCAGAGTGTTTCCTTCCAGTGTGGAATACCACCTTAAACTGGAAGGAAGGTTGATTTTCAGAAATAGAGAGGACCCCCCCATCACCAGTCTATTGCCCTACTGCAATTACTGTCACGTCTGGAATTTGGTTGTTCTGGAAGTGAAATTCTACTTGGTCAGGTTTTTGTTCAACCATGTGGCAGGTGCCGTTTAAGCTAACATGGTTGACACTCTGTTTTAATTTTATTGGTCGGCTAGTCTGGGTCCAGAGGACCTTGTTTACGCAATCTATTAGGGGTGACAGCCTTCTCAGGGGGTAATTCCCTAGTAAACAAGGGGTGTCCTCTGGAGTCACTACTATGACCGGGTGTTTCACCTTGTGTCGCCCAATTTTGATGTCCAAATCTGCAGTCCCCTCGACGGGAATTTCCTTTCTGTCAAAGTTCTGCAGTTGGCCATGAAGAGAGGTGAGGGGAATTTGGTATTTCTCCTCCCTACCTGAATTCAATTCATCAAAGGCCCTTCTGGACAGAAGGGTAGCTTGAGATCCAGTGTCCACCAGCGCCAAAATTGTACCCTGCCCCTGTATTTGTACCGGGGCATAGTATCTTCCCTCCTTCTCCTCAAGGGGGCACAGATAATGCACATTTTTGGACAACTGGTGGGCTAACTTTCTGGTTTTGGGCATTGAGAGAGAAGACATTTGGGCAGAATTCTGTGAAGAGCCTGGGGAATCTGAAAGAAAAAGTTGGCAACTGGAAATGGTTTCGGTTCTGGGCCGCCCCCCCTCCTTTTTGGAGGCAGTCATAAGGATGGGTTTGACCCATGGGATTTTGGTATTGTTGGTTCTGGGATAGAATGATGGGCGGCGACAGCTCAATCCCCACATCTACCCAGTCTATTGATTCGGTTTTAGGTTCCCCTGGTTCCGGTTCTGGGCTGCCCCCCACTCTTTGGAGGCAGTCACCCGCATGGGTTTGAACCCGGGAAGTTTGGTTTTGTTGGTTCTGGGATAGGATGATGGGCGGCAACAGCTCAATCCCCACATCTACTCAGTCTGGATTGGAATCTCTTGGGACCCACTTTTCCATGGGAGAAGTTCCCCCATCTCTGAAGGAGAAGATCCTTTTCCCAGCATCCTCTGAGGATCCCTCTCCCTCAAATTGGAAGACCTGCACCTCCTCCACCAAGTGGGTCGGTTTGGGTCCTTTGTTTCTCCTACCTCCTCTCTGCTCCTTGGGTGGCAGACTTTCAGGGGTAGGAGATTTTGTTTCTGGTTCCTGGTTTTCCAGGGGCTGTTTACAAGTTGGGAAGGAAGCTTCCTCCAAGGCTTTACACCCCCCTTCCCCTTGTGCCTCCTCCCTGGGAACCGGTGGGTTATCGGGGTGCTTCCCTCGTCATTGTTCTGGAGCACCAGGCCCAGAGTTTGGGGCATTCTGCGGTGGCATGCTCATCTGAGGGTTCTGTTGAGCCCTCAGTATGTGAACCAGATCCCGTACCATGTTCTGAACCTGGCGCTCAAGTTGTGAGACCTGCTCAGGCTGATACGGGGTTCTGTTTTCTGCCCTGGGCTGATCCCGGGAACAGTAGCTATCCCTTCTCTGGTAATACCCTGGGTTGGGAAGATTTGGGTACCACTCCACCCTTGGCTTCCCCTCTCCCGGATTAGGTTGTCTGGGCTCAGGGAATTGGGGAAAGAGGGATGGATGGTTTTGGGGTTGGAAATTGGGTGGATACCTGGGAAAAAAGTTCTGCCCAGTGTTTGGGGAATTTCTGCCCTCCTTTGGGAAGTTAGGAGGGAAGTTCCCTGGGTCAGGTGCTTGGCTGGATCCCCCCCCTTGGGCTGGAGGAGTCCAGACATAACCCAGGATTGGTCTGTTTCCCTTGTAGCAGGGATTTACACAGTCAGGGGAGCGGGGACCCCATTTGTGGGACTACCTTCTCGACTCCCTGTCTGTGACTGGCCCGAAGGCCTTCTGGTCTGTGAATTATTTTGTGCAGGCAGATTTTTAGGTCCCCCCATCTTCAAATCTAAAACAGGGGCAACCTTTACCTCTGCCACATTGGCAGCAGCAGGGGTGCTGTTGGTTTTGGGGTTTTTGGGCTGATTCTTATTTTCCACCGGTTTCTGTACCTCGTAGATGCGGGTGGCTTGCTCAATGACCCAGTCTAAAGATCTTTTCTCGTGAAAATCTCTCACAAGCTGGGTCATTATGTATTTGGGGAGTGCATGGAAAAATGTGTTGATGAATTCTCTGCTGTCCGTGCGCACCCTTCTGGTGGTCTGCGCAAAGGCATGCTTCAATTCTTGCACAAATTCTTGTGGGACCTGATCCTCCCCACATTGCAAATTGTAGGCCGCCTTGCGAAACTCTTGGGGATTTCTATGCACAGAAAAGTGTTTCAAGATGGCCACCCTATAGGTGGACCATCTTGAATGATTTTGGTCCTCCAGCCCCACAAAGAAACTGGAGTATTCTGGGGAGAATGTCCATTTGACGTACTGGATGCATCTACTGCTGTCCTTCAAATGGAAGGTCTCCATCATTTGCTCAAAGAGCTCCAAGTGTTCCCACACAGAATACTTGGAGTTCTTGTGATAAGGCATGATGACACTCCTGATTGCCTTAATCTGTTTTAAGGGGCCCTTAAGCAAGGCCCTTTTTGCCTTATTGGCCTTTTTGGTTCGGGTAACCCTGGTCCATTCATCCTCCGAATCAGAATCACTGCTCCCAGAGGTGCCCGTCTGATCTTCCAGGTTTTCCCGGATTCTGCAAGCCTGGGAATGGCTGGCAGAATGTGGGGACCTGGTCTCCTGTGTTTTGTGATGCTCAGAGGAGTCTTCAGATCCCTCCTTGCTACTAGGATTTGCTGGGTACCCCCCCCCCCACTGACCTAACTGGGCAGAGGTTTTCAGGATGCCCTTAGTGGGCCTACTCTCCTGGGGTTCCCCACTAAATTGCACTGTGCTTAGGTGCCCATACCCGGATGCCCGCCCATCCATTCCTGGGAGGTACTGGCCTATGAACCCCATACTTTTGGCCGGATAGTAATCTGCCCTCCCTGTGGCCCTGTGCTCATGTGCGCCAGCGGACATGGGGGTGGCAGAGTCCAAGGACTGAGAGAGATGAAAGCCTCTGGTACTAGGGCTCCTGAGGTTATGCTCAGGTGTTTCCCTTTCCCAGCGAACTTCATCTCTGTCAGCCCCTGCTCCCTGTTGCAATGCAAGAGCCTGCGCTTTCAGTTCCTCAGTTAAGGCCTTACTAGACTCTATCAGTCTCTCCTGCATGGCTACCTGTTGCTGGAGCCTATCATTGTGCTGACAGAGAGCCTCATTCTCTCTCTGTGCTTCCTGGTTGTTCCTGGAATACTGGGCCATTCTATGCTGCAGGAGGGTTACCTCCTGACTCCCATCCCTACTGGCCTGCTCCTTTCTTGCCAGAGCATCTTCCACCCTCCTGGTGTGCTCGAACAAGTTCTGATGCTCTTTTTGGAGGTCACCCAGCCCCTGGAGGGCCAGTTGATTTCCTTCAATTTTTTCTTTTAATTGGCAGACTTCCTGGCCTAAGGTGTCCTTTTCCTGACTAAGAGCCTGCATCAGTGCCGCCAGGTCGTCCCTCTGCCTTTGAAAGGCACCAGCTTTCTGGCGTTCTTTATCAAACTCTGCCTGGGTATCCAGGTCTTTCATAATCAATTTATTGCTTTCCTCTTTCTCTCTGTCTAGTCGAAGTGCAGGGTGGCTACCTGCTCTGTGCATGACCTGTTAAAGTCTAGTTGTTGCTCCAGCTTTTTTTGGCTCTGCAGTAGGGAGTCCAACCCTTCTTGGTACTCCTTCTGCAAGGCCAGAAATCTGGTATCCTGGTCAGCCTTTTCCTGTTGCAGGATATCCATATCCTCCTTCATTTTAATGATGCATTGTCTACTCTCGTTTTCTGACTACTGGCTTCGGTGCAGCCTCTGCTCAGAAGAGACCAGGTCAGATTGGGCCTTTTCTAACGCCATTTGTTGCCTATTTGCCAGATATTGGCCTTCTGCACATTTGTCCTGCATGGCTCCCATATATAGATACAAATATGCCGCTATCCTGGCAATGTTTTGTGCTCATCCTTGGCCTTAGGGGCCATATATAGTTCACTCAGGGCCACATGTAAGGGACCCTGATCTCTCCACATATCTGACCCAGTTGTAGTGGTGACCTGTTGTGTGATCGCCTGCAACCATACATTTTGGTCCTGTTCAGACCATTGACCTCTCACAAACAGTTTATGTAAGAGGTGCTCCCTAGCTATCTTCATATCTACCAAGGTCGTCATTCTGGAGATTGATTTCCTTCCTGACTTACAGAAGTTTGTATTTTATTTTGCAAAACAGACCGTTTCCTCAGAGCGTTCCTTTGAGGAGTGCTTTACAGCGTAACACAGCGTGGTGATCTAACTGGATATGTTTCCTGTCAGCTGGCACACTGTATTAATCTGCACAAGTGATAGATCTAATCCAGAATCCCCGGCTACGAGCCCCCACTTTGTTAAATGACTCCAATTAAGCAGTCCCACTTAGTCAGCGCCTTGTCTGGGATTGCTCAAGGGAAGCCCTTATTTATATATTTCTATGTCCAGTTTGTGTACTTTGGATGACAACCCTTATATAACACCCCTCTCTTAGAATCCCCTGACCCCACTGAGCCAAGAAGTAAGTTTGTTTTGCAAATTTAAAAGGTTTATTCGAGAATTAAACAATATATATATATATATATACATATATATATATATATATATCGCAATTTTATAATAAATTAATAATTGATATCACACTTGTGAATATGAGCAGTAATCAGCAATGGATGAGGTGATACTAGCACTCTGGTTTAATTACTTAGGAGTAGTATATAGGATAAGGTAGCTGAGAATGCTTTATATGGTACAAGGAAATGCAAGGTGGAAAAGAAGCAACACAGGAATAAACTTGATATGATTTCAGCAAAACACAATATAATCACTTTTCCCCTTTTGGCAATTCACCCCCCCCCCCCCCCCATATGCAATGTAAGGAGGTGGAAGTGACACACACAGTCTTCAGGAATACAATCACAGTACAATCCCAATTCAGTTCCCCCCTAGCAAGCTTAGATCAACAGGGATGATTTTAAACACAGGCAAAGTACTTTAAAGGTGGTATGCAAAGAAGTGAAAAATATGCTAAAATGATTTTAATTCCCTCTAGAGGTTCAGGGTGGGTGACAGCTACTTTGTATTAGTTCAGTACCACTTTAGGAATGCTATATGAATGATTGTCAGGTGGCAAACGAATTTCAGCAAAGGAAAGCAAGGAGCTGCTATTTTGCAAAGTGAAGAAATTGAGCCAAATCGCAATTCGCGATAATTTTTCTGAGTGCGTCGAGCGCGATTACGGAAAAAGTATAGTGAATAGAAAGTCGGTTCTGGGTTTGTCGGAAAGCCCAGAATCTTAGCTTTAAGATGAAATTTCGTTCATAGGACAAACGGTTCCGGAGACACAGACAATTTTGTGATGGTAGATTCTCAAAAGAAAAGTCAAGCTCAGAATGACAGATGACAGTTTTCAGGTTTGAGATCACAGAAGGAACACAAGATTTCTAGGATGCAGTTCTCAATACTTTAAAATAGTTTGAATTGGGATTATTTTAAACTAAGAGGTTGGGTTTTGCACAGTTCTGGCGGTACTCAAACTATATTTTGGACAGGAATGTGACTTCGCCATGGATCGGTCAGGATTGGACTGTGGTTCACTCGCCATGGACGGTCTCTGCCTGGTTCTGCTCACAGCGATCTGGGTCAGCTCTGCTAGTGGCACTGCACGGCGGTCTGGATCTCTGGTTCTGGCAAAGGTTCTTGGCACTGCACGGCGGTCTGGTCTCTGGTTCCGGGTACAGCTCTGCTTTCTGGGTGTTTCTGGCACAGGGTTTTAGGCCAGAATCAAACAGCTCAGCCTGGCTGTTTTACTCTGATGTGCCCCTTGGAAGTCTGTGGTAAATCAGTTTGCAAAAGATTTTGAGGCCTGCTGACAAATTCTGAAGTCTGAATTCAAAGTTCTGGTCTCTGTCTGGATTTGAAGTCTAAGTGCTGGATCTGGTGTCTTCTTGGCAAAACGCTGCGCAAGAAATCAGCTTGAAGTGGGAAGTGAATGTCCCTACCTGTCCTGCACAGTCTCCTTTTATGTGTTTAGAAAGTGGGAGGGTCGGCTCATCTTCTGTGCCCAACCCTCTCAACTTATCATTGGCCAGTTCCTCCTCTCTCCCTTGATTGGGGGAACTGGGTTGTGAGTCAGAGTGATGAGGTAGGTTTATGGTCAGAGGATCCTCCCCTTGTCAAATTGCACACACATCTATTTCTGATCCAAATACATATTTATCTATGTACTATTTTTCTAATATTGTATGTCCAGTTAACATATTTTCTGTAGCACCAAACCATCCGATCCCTGTCTTTGTAAGATGTTGTGTCCACTTTTGACAGAATTCTGCCCTTTTCATCCAGATAACGACCTATAAACCTTTCCAGATTTTACACAAATGTGCACCAGGGATATGGGTTTCAGATGATAAAGTGTCAGATTTTTAACATGCATACATTTGGAGTAACAACCTTTTTTCCACTACTATCCCTAATAACATACCACAGGGTCCTAACACCTCTTAAAATGTGCACAGAAAAATCACAAGAATGATGATGTTATTTATATAATTTTTACAAGTCCGCACTATGAATAATCCATCTTTTTAAAATTATGCTCTGGCCCCAAAGGGGTGTGGTTTTCCAAAGCACATGGTGGAATTTCTGGTTTATCCACTTCCCCCACACTCAGCTGGCTCACAAATGCAGTGCCCTTCCCCGATTCCTTCCAAGAGGAAGCCATTTACCTGGGCCAAGGACAGTGCTTTGTTTAGTTTCCTGCAGTCCCCAGGTGCTCCTCCCCTGATTCAATCAGGGAGGTGTCATCTTCTTTTGGTGGGGGCAGCAGAATGCAGCCAGGCCTGGGAAGAGCGCTGAGCAAGTTTCACTCCTGTCGGGGGTAGTTGCCGGGCAGAATTCACTCTCTTCAAGCCAGGCTTCAGCTAAATGTCACTTTAGTTCCCAGCTTTCTACATTCAAATCAAACTGACAATTTTTTACACATGCAGCTAGAACGCTGATTCTAAGTTCAAAACTATGACATTTCAACAGTTGCAAACTATGTAACACTCAACAGTAGGTCACTCATTTATTTTAAACATTTAGATTTTAGTGTCTTTCAGTCCAATTTCACTTCAGCTGCTGACATCCACAGCTCAGCCAGTTTTGTTATAAACATTGTTTTGGGCTCTTTCTCTTTCCAGATTTAGTATGCACACAAGAATACATTCTGCCAAATGTCTGCTGGTGTTCATTGAGATTTTTGAATATCTTGCGATGTTTAAAATAGGCATTTTTAGCTTGCATTTCAGAGAAACAAAGGTGATTTCAAAGCGCTTTTTTTTTTTAGCCACCGGCACTGCTGTTTTTCCTTTGGCACACATTTCACTCATTTCACTCCTGGCCCCTCACGCTCGCACTGGTGGGTGGCAGGTCAGGGGACCATTTTGCTGTCCGCAAAACTGCACGGTTCACCAGGATTCTGCCGCAAATGTGGGCTTTTCTGCCCTCTTGGATTTCCTAAACCCACAGCACGAAGCAGCATAATAACTTGAACGTGGGCCAAGACACTCAACAAGCCCCCCCGCCCGAATGCGCTTTGATTTCGAGTCGAGGGGGAGTCGGGTGCAAAGGATGTTTTGATCCACGCGTTGGTATGTCCGCATCCTCTTCTTCCAATTCCGAAGATGGCACAGTTCAGCATCTTTTCCTCCATCCGGTTGGATCGATCGGTTCTCCTCGCCGGTCCTGATGGGAATATTGGCCGGTACCCTGGGCCCCTCGGATCTTTGCTCCCGGTCACTGGGTCGTTCTCCTTGGTCAGTCTCCATGGTTTCATCTCTCCTAGGATGATAAAGCAAAAGCGGCAATACCTATTCGTAGACATTTCTCCCCCACTATTTATATAGTTGGGCGGCATATACATTTTATAGTCAAAAACATGAACATATACATTTGTTTTAACTCAGGAGGCAAGAACATATTCAAGAATCATAGAATTCTATAGGCTAGATGTGGAATATTTTAGGGTAGAACTGAATTAATCTGGAGCGGTCCCCTCTGGTATTGCAGAGGACTCCTCCAGTTGCTGCAGAGTGTGCCTGGGATGGCAACACTTTAGCTGATTTATATGTACCCACTTGTCTTCCCCTTCTGCCAGACTACCTTTGGGGATGCGGATCTTATACGCTACCGGGGAGACCTTGTCTATAATTTCGAACGGTCCCTTCCATGTAGGCAAAAATGTTCGCTGTTTGTCTTGGTTTCTTTGGAAATTGTATAGATAAACCCGGTCTCACACATTATATTCCTTCCTGGTGGTCTTCAGGTCGTAGTGGGTCTTCATGCTATCAGCTGATCTTTCTAGATTCCACTGAGCATAGGCAAAATCATGTTGGAGGTGTTTCCTTAAATTCTCCACATACTCATGAGTTGTGGAGGCATTGATCAACGTCTGCTCTTGGGTCCTGTAGAGCAAATGCTGGGGAAGCACCATCTTGCATCCAGTCATCAGCTCAAACTGTGACATTTTAGTTGCAGATGAAGGGGTAGATCTGATGGCCATTAGGACCAGAGGTAATCAGATATCCCAACTTGGCGCAGAATCTGCCACAAACTTTTTTATATGCTCACAGTGGTCCGGGTGTAGCGTTCTACTGCCTCAGAAGAAGCTGGCCGGTAAGCAATATGTAACTTCCTTTTGACCCCCAGTATCTCCCACATCTTTGTCATTACCTCACTGGTGAAATGGCTACCTCTGTCTGACTCAATCCTTTGAGGTAGACCAAAACGGGAAAAGATGTGGTTAATCATCAGGGCAGCTGCAGTTTCTGCCTTGCAGTTTGGGGCCGGGAGACATTCCACCCACTTGTTAAACAAGCATGTGACGGTCAACATGTACTTGTTTCCTCTAGACGAGCGAATTACAGGGCCTACGAAGTCAATTTGCAAATCTGACCATGGCAGTGTCATCCCCCTCTTTTGGAGAGGCGCACAGTGTGTGAGGGATGATGGCTGAAATTGTGCACACACCAGACACCCCTTCAAGTATTGGTCGAGGTCCTGCCCCATATGTGGCAAGTATGCAACCTCTCTTAAGATCTCAAGTGTTGTGTGAAACCCCCTATGACCGGCTGTGGCCGCATCATGGGTGTGACTTAACATCAGGCTTCGGAATGAGGTAGGGACCACCCACTGATCATGGCCAGCTTGGAATTTCCTTACCAACAAACCGTCTTAGATTCGGAACATCTTTGGACATTTCATCAACACTCAAAGGTCCTCCTTCCCAATGTAATCGGTATCCGTCAGGGGAAAGTTCTCAGGGTCCTCAATGTGTTGGTAAAACTTACCAATTATTGGATCCCCCTTTTGAGCCGTAATTAAATCAGCATCAGGGGTCTCCTTACTCCATTGTGCAGTTGAAAGATCATTGTGAGCATTTGTCTGGGACCTAGTGATAGCAGTGACCTGGATTTCCCGCAACAGGGACTCTATTTCTATTAGATCCCTTGGATGGCCCCGGTTTTGGCTAGCTGATCAGCTAAGTCATTTCCAGTTTTGTCTGGTCCCTCTACTTTTGAATGACCCTTGATCTTTTCCAGTAGATGGTCATCCCATTCGAGTTGACCAGATCATCAATATTTTTGATCAACTTCCCAGGTTTCAAGGGTTTCTTGTTAGCACACAGCATGCCTCTGGTTTTCCAATTAACCAGGTGCTCAACTAACCCGTTCCGTACATAATCCGAATCCGTGATTATGACCAGTTCGTGGAGTTGATGTTGGACAGCAGTGAGGATGGTTTGATGCACAGCCATCAACTCTGCTACCTGACTACTTCGGGGACCAATTTTGTACCCAGCGGAGGGTTCTGGGGACTCATTCACCCATGCATTCCCTACACCGGCCACCAGTTCATTTCCCCGTTGTTGTCAACATGGTAAGAGCATCCATCCACATAGACAGTGGGCATTCCCTCACACTTGTCTTCTTCAAAGACTTTCTGTGGGGAATTAAGGTATGCCTCCATGTTGTCCTTGATTTTTAGACTTTCGTCCTCGAGACAGTTTTCTCTGGCACAATCATGCAAGTCAGCCAGACCTTGCGCGAGGGGACTCTTCTTGTTTTGGCCATATCGGACCTCCACAGGAAAGCCTTGCATTGACAGAATCCAGGAAGTAATTCGGGAATTACTCACATTTCCGGCCCGGATTCTGTCACTTTGGAGGTATTGCAGAGGCTGGTGTGGAGTCTCCACTATGATGTGTTCCCCATTGGATGAACGGGCGGTAATTCTTCAATGCCCACACAGTTGCCAGGAGTGCCTTCTCACAATCGTTGAATTTTTCCTCCACAGAGGATAAAGTTTTGCTCGCATAGGCGATTACTTTATTGACCTTGTCATGCTTTTGGTATAATACTGCCGTCAAGCACGTTTTAGAGAACCCTGTCTCCAGAAAGAACTCCTTGTTTCTGACAGGGTGAACTCGGCAAGGCGCTTGTGAGAGGCTTCTTTTGAGTTGTCTTACTGCCTCGGATTGTTCTGGACCCCATTCCCACTTGACCCCCCCTTCAAAAGATGAATCAGGGGTCTGGTGATCTCTGCATAGCCCTCAATGAACTTTCTGCTGTAATTAGTCAGTCCAAGGAGGCTCCTTAGTTCCCGCAGAGTTGTGGGATCCTTCAGTTTCTGTAGTGCTTCCACTTTCTTTTCTTGGGGACAGAGACCCTGAGGAGTAATCTCATGCCCCAAAAAATTAACACGGGTTCTACACCACTGTGTTTTCTGAAAGGAAAGTTTTGCTCCTGCGCCCCTCAACTGTGTCAGAATATAACAGATCTCCGCTATGTGTTCTTCCACCGATGAACTTTTGATGAGGACATCATCTACTTAAGCTAGGTTACCCCTCGCACCCAGGTCGGGCATGGCCTTATGTAGGAAAATGTTGAATTCATTGCCGGAGTTGAGGTATCCGAAGGGAGTTCAGGTCCATGTGTACTGCTGGCCCACAAAGGTAAAAGCCAGTTTGTTTTGGTCGTCCCTACTGACAGGCACGGTCCAGTATCCATTGGTCAGGTATATTGCAGTGAATACCTGTGACCCCTGAATCTGGGCCAACCCTTGGTCAATGTAGGGTGGAGGCCATCGGGAAGTATGGACCCGTTTGTTGAGCTCCCTAAGGTCGGCACAGAGTCTCCACTGGCCGTTTGGCTTCAATATTCCCAGCACCGGATTATTGAAGGTGCTGTGTACTGGACGGATTATTCCCCGGGACTCAAGGTTCTTAATTATTTCAGTAAGGGACTCCATGGATGCGAGAGGCAAGCGATATTGCTTCACAAACACTGGAGTCATGCCAGGGTCCGTGGGAATTGTTGTTGTGTGGATGTCGGTGCGACCACAGTCATATGAGTCTACCACAAAGAGATCTTGGAAATCCAAGAAAACTTGTTTCAACTTTTGCTTCTGTTCCAGAGTCACACAGGCATCAGCTAGGTTGACTCTCTCTTCCACCATCTGCCTGAAGCCTGGAAAGACTTCTGGTTTTGCTATCTCAGCGGCCTCCTCCAGTTGGGTGGAGAAGTCCCTGGTCAGAGTGCTGATTTGGACTGGAGGCTTCAGGTCGGAAAGGCAGCCCTCATGGACCTGGAAAATCACCTCATCCCTTCTAAAGTCACAAGTCTCGTCTTCCTTACCATAAGGGCAAGACGTGTACACCAGGAAGTTCCCCTCATGCCAGGTAAAGATCCTGTCTGGTGTTGTATTGTCATCACTGTCACTGTCAAAACAGTCCTTGGGGATTGGTCCTAACAGTTCATTTCCTAAATCAATGGAGAAATGTCGGTCATCAACCGCCATTCCAATAATGGTTCCTGCGACCAGAGTAATACTCTGTAAGTCGCTGTTATCCACCTCTTTTGGAATGGTGTCATGTTCTATGTTGACTAATGGTGTTGGGTTTACCCCTAACCCTTGCTGTTGAAGGAAAGCATTTAGATGAATATAAGCATCAGGGTTTTTCAATTTTGGTACTCTTTTAACTTTCACTTCCAGGGAGAATTGTCGGGTCCTTTCTGGGATGGTGACTTCCTCTTTAATCTGAATTTCAACTGCATAAGGTAGCAATTGAGCTGACCTAAATGCTTTTTCTGGATCATCAAAGCCCATAGGATTATCCGCTAATCGGGACCAAGCTTTGCAGTTTATTAGGTCC
Source organism: Ambystoma mexicanum (assembly GCF_040938575.1). Classification (NCBI taxonomy): domain Eukaryota; kingdom Metazoa; phylum Chordata; class Amphibia; order Caudata; family Ambystomatidae; genus Ambystoma; species Ambystoma mexicanum. The sequence continues at coordinate 482,645,275 of NC_090932.1, read as the reverse complement.
GAACTAATGGCGAAGCGATTGAGAATGTCACTGCCTAAGTAAAAGGTGGCAGTGACGTCTCGCACTACCCAACAATTATGGACTATGCTCTTGTTGCCAATGGAGATTTTGGGCATACACCTGCTTGGCAGGAGATGTTTGGAATTGGGTGTTTCCAGATCCATTTCCCATTTGTCTATCAGTTTGAATGTGGGAATGGCTGGATCTTTTGGGAGTTGGCGGAACATGACTTCGCTGATGAAGCTCTTACCGTTGTTCACACAAACTCGAGCGAGAACAGAGTCCTTCCCATCATTTAACTAAACAGGGATGATTAACTGCTCTTCAATTTGCTGAATATCAGCCAGGTTCTGAGATGATTTCACATCTTTCTGGACTAGAGGAGTGGGAGTGTCTGATTGTGGATTGGTAAAGAATTTCAGAGTGTTTCCTTCCAGTGTGGAATACCACCTTAAACTGGAAGGAAGGTTGATTTTCAGAAATAGAGAGGACCCCCCCCATCACCAGTCTATTGCCCTACTGCAATTACTGTCACGTCTGGAATTTGGTTATTCTGGAAGTGAAATTCTACTTGGTCAGGTTTTTGTTCAACCATGTGGCAGGTGCCGTTTAAACTAACATGGTTGACACTCTGTTTTAATTTTATTGGTCGGCTAGTCTGGGTCCAGAGGACTTTGTTTACGCAATCTATTAGGGGTGACAGCCTTCACAGGGGGTAATTCCCTAGTAAACAAGGGGTGCCCTCTGGAGTCACTACTATGACCGGGTGTTTCACCTTGTGTCGCCCAATTTTGATGTCCAAATCTGCAGTCCCCTCGACGGGAATTTCCTTCCTGTCAAAGTTCTGCAGTTGGCCATGAAGAGAGGTGAGGGGAATTTGGTATTTCTCCTCCCTACCTGAATTCAATTCATCAAAGGCCCTTCTGGACAGAAGGGTAGCTTGAGATCCAGTGTCCACCAGCGCCAAAATTGTACCCTACCCCTGTACTTGTACCGGGGCATAGTATCTTCCCTCCTTCTCCTCAAGGGGGCACAGATAATGCACATTTTTGGACAACTGGTGGGCTAACCTTCTGGTTTTGGGCATTGAGAGAGAAGAAATTTGGGCAGAATTCTGTGAAGAGCCTGGGGAATCTGAAAGAAAAAGTTGGCAACTGGAAATGGTTTCGGGTTCTGGGCCGCCCCCCCCCCCTTTTTGGAGGCAGTCATAAGGATGGGTTTGACCCATGGGATTTTGGTATTGTTGGTTCTGGGATAGAATGATGGGCGGCGACAGCTCAATCCCCACATCTACCCAGTCTATTGATTCGGTTTTAGGTTCCCCTGGTTCCGGTTCTGGGCTGCCCCCCACTCTTTGGAGGCAGTCACCCGCATGGGTTTGAACCAGGGAAGTTTGGTTTTGTTGGTTCTGGGATAGGATGATGGCCGGCAACAGCTCAATCCCCACATCTACCCAGTCTGGATTGGAATCTCTTGGGACCCACTTTTCCATGGGAGAAGTTCCCCCATCTCTGAAGGAGAAGATCCTTTTCCCAGCATCCTCTGAGGATCCCTCTCCCTCAAATTGGAAGACCTGCACCTCCTCCACCAAGTGGGTCGGTTTGGGTCCTTTGTTTCTCCTACCTCCTCTCTGCTCCTTGGGTGGCAGACTTTCACGGGTAGGAGATTTTGTTTCTGGTTCCTGGTTTTCCAGGGGCTGTTTACAAGTTGGGAAGGAAGCTTCCTCCAAGGCTTTACACCCCCTTCCCCTTGTGCCTCCTCCCTGGGAACCGGTGGGTTATCGGGGTGCTTCCCTCGTCATTGTTCTGGAGCACCAGGCCCAGAGTTTGGGGCATTCTGCGGTGGCATGCTGATCTGAGGGTTCTGTTGAGCCCTCAGTATGTGAACCAGATCCCGTGCCATGTTCTGAACCTGGCGCTCAAGTTGTGAGACCTGCTCAGGCTGATACGGGGTTCTGTTTTCTGCCCTGGGCTGATCCCGGGAACAGTAGCTATCCCTTCTCTGGTAATACCCTGGGTTGGGAAGATTTGGGTACCACTCCACCCTTGGCTTCCCCTCTCCTGGATTAGGTTGTCTGGGCTCAGGGAATTGGGGAAAGAGGGATGGATGGTTTTGGGGTTGGAAATTGGGTGGATACCTGGGAAAAAAGTTCTGCCCAGTGTTTGGGGAATTTCTGCCCTCCTTTGGGAAGTTAGGAGGGAAGTTCCCTGGGTCAGGTGCTTGGCTGGATCCCCCCCCTTGGGCTGGAGGAGTCCAGACATAACCCAGGATTGGTCTGTTTCCCTTATAGCGGGGACTTACACAGTCAGGGGAGCGGGGACCCCATTTGTGGGACTACCTTCTCGACTCCCTGTCTGTGACTGGCCCGAGGGCCTTCTGGGCTGTGAATTATTTTGTGCAGGCAGATTTTTAGGTCCCCCCCATCTCCAAATCTAAAACAGGGGCAACCTTTACCTCTGCCACATTGGCAGCAGCAGGGGTGCTGTTGGTTTTGGGGTTTTTGGGCTGATTCTTATTTTCCACTGGTTTCTGTACCTCGTAGATGCGGGTGGCTTGCTCAATGACCCAGTCTAAAGATCTTTTCTCGTGAAAATCTCTCACAAGCTGGGTCATTATGTATTTGGGGAGTGCATGGAAAAATGTGTTGATGAATTCTCTGCTGTCCGTGCGCACCCTTCTGGTGGTCTGCGCAAAGGCATGCTTCAATTCTTGCACAAATTCTTGTGGGACCTGATCCTCCCCACATTGCAAATTGTATACCGCCTTGCGAAACTCTTGGGGATTTCTATGCACAGAAAAGTGTTTCAAGATGGCCACCCTATAGGTGGACCATCTTGAATGATTTTGGTGCTCCAGCCCCACAAAGAAACTGGAGTATTCTGGGGAGAATGTCCATTTGACGTACTGGATGCAGCTACTGCTGTCCTTCAAATGGAAGGTCTCCATCATTTGCTCAAAGAGCTCCAAGTGCTCCCACACAGAATACTTGGAGTTCTTGTGATAAGGCGTGATGACACTCCTGATTGCCTTAATCTGTTTTAAGGGGCCCTTAAGCAAGGCCCTTTTTGCCTTATTGGCCTTTTTGGTTCGGGTAACCCTGGTCCATTCATCCTCCGAATCAGAATCACTGCTCCCAGAGGTGCCCGTCTGATCTTCCAGGTTTTCCCAGATTCTGCGAGCCTGGGAATGGCTGGCAGAATGTGGGGACCTGGTCTCCTGTGTCTTGTGATGCTCAGAGGAGTCTTCAGATCCCTCCTTGCTACTAGGATTTGCTGGGTACCCCCCCCCCACTGACCTAACTGGGCAGAGGTTTTCAGGATGCCCTTAGTGGGCCTACTCTCCTGGGGTTCCCCACTAAATTGCACTGTGCTTAGGTGCCCATACCCGGATGCCCGCCCATCCATTCCTGGGAGGTACTGGCCTATGAACCCCATACTTTTGGCCGGATAGTAATCTGCCCTCCCTGTGGCCCTGTGCTCATGTGCGCCAGCGGACATGGGGGTGGCAGAGTCCAAGGACTGAGAGAGATGAAAGCCTCTGGTACTAGGGCTCCTGAGGTTATGCTCAGGTGTTTCCCTTTCCCAGCGAACTTCATCTCTGTCAGCCCCTGTTCACTGTTGCAATGCAAGAGCCTGCGCTTTCAGTTCCTCAGTTAAGGCCTTACTAGACTATATCAGTCTCTCCTGCATGGCTACCTGTTGCTGGAGCCTATCATTGTGCTGACAGAGAGCCTCATTCTCTCTCTGTGCTTCCTGGTTGTTCCTGGAATACTGGGCCATTCTATGCTGCAGGAGGGTTACCTCCTGACTCCCATCCCTACTGGCCTGCTCCTTTCTTGCCAGAGCATCTTCCACCCTCCTGGTGTGCTCGAACAAGTTCTGATGCTCTTTTTGGAGGTCACCCAGCCCCTGGAGGGCCAGTTGATTTCCTTCAATTTTTTCTTTTAATTGGCAGACTTCCTGGCCTAAGGTGTCCTTTTCCTGACTAAGAGCCTGCATCTGTGCCGCCAGGTCGTCCCTCTGCCTTTGAAAGGCACCAGCTTTCTGGCGTTCTTTATCAAACTCTGCCTGGGTATCCAGGTCTTTCATAATCAATTTATTGCTTTCCTCTTTCTCTCTGTCTAGTCGAAGTACAGGATGGCTACCTGCTCTGTGCATGACCTGTTAAAGTCTAGTTGTTGTTCCAGCTTTTTTTGGCTCTGCAGTAGGGAGTCCAACCCTTCTTGGTACTCCTTCCGCAAGGCCAGAAATCTGGTATCCTGGTCAGCCTTTTCCTGTTGCAGGATATCCATATCCTCCTTCATTTTAATGATGCATTGTCTACTCTCGTTTTCTGACTACTGGCTTCTGTGCAGCCTCTGCTCAGAAGAGACCAGGTCAGATTGGGCCTTTTCTAACGCCATCTGTTGCCTATTTGCCAGATCTTGGCCTTCTGCACATTTGTCCTGCATGGCTCCCATATATAGATACAAATATGCCGCTATCCTGGCAATGTTTTGTGCTCATCCTTGGCCTTAGGGGCCATATATAGTTCACTCAGGGCCACATGTAAGGGACCCTGATCTCTCCACATATCTGACCCAGTTGTAGTGGTGACCTCTTGTGTGATCGCCTGCAACCATACATTTTGGTCCTGTTCAGACCATTGACCTCTCACAAACAGTTTATGTAAGAGGTGCTCCCTAGCTATCTTCATATCTACCAAGGTCGTCATTCTGGAGATTGATTTCCTTCCTGACTTACAGAAGTTTGTATTTTATTTTGCAAAACAGACCGTTTCCTCAGAGCGTTCCTTTGAGGAGTGCTTTACAGCGTAACACAGTGTGGTGATCTAACTGGATATGTATCCTGTCAGCTGGCACACTGTATTAATCTGCACAAGTGATAGATCTAATCCAGAATCCCCGGCTACGAGCCCCCACTTTGTTAAATGACTCCAATCAAGCAGTCCCACTTAGTCAGTGCCTTGTCTGGGATTGCTCAAGGGAAGCCCTTATTTATATATTTCTATGTCCAGTTTGTGTACTTTGGATGACAACCCTTATATAACACCCCTCTCTTAGAATCCCCTGACCCCACTGAGCCAAGAAGTAAGTTTGTTTTGCAAATTTAGAAGGTTTATTTGAGAATTAAACAATATATATATATATATATATATATATATATATATATATATATATATATATCGCAATTTTATAATGAATTAATAATTGATATCACACTTGTGAATATGAGCAGTAATCAGCAATGGATGAGGTGATACTAGCACTCTGGTTTATTTACTTAGGAGTAGTATATAGGATAAGGTAGCTGAGAATGCTTTATATGGTACAAGGAAATGCAAGGTGGAAAAGAAGCAACACAGGAATAAACTTGATATGATTTCAGCAAAACATAATATAATCACTTTTCCCCTTTTGGCAATTCACCCCCCCCCCCCATATGCAATGTAAGGAGGTGGAAGTGACACACACAGTCTTCAGGAATACAATCACAGTACAATCCCAATTCAGTTCCCCCCTAGCAAGCTTAGATCAATAGGGATGATTTTAAACACAGGCAAAGTACTTTAAAGGTGGTATGCAAAGAAGTGAAAAATATGCTAAAATGATTTTAATTCCCTCTAGAGGTTCAGGGTGGGTGACAGCTACTTTGTATTAGTTCAGTACCACTTTAGGAATGCTCTATGAATGATTGTCAGGTGGCAAACGAATTTCAGCAAAGGAAAGCAAGGAGCTGCTATTTTGCAAAGTGAAGAAATTGAGCCAAATAGCAATTCGCGGTAATTTTTCTGAGTGCGTCGAGCGCGATTACGGAAAAAGTATAATGAATAGAAAGTCGGTTCTGGGTTTGTCGGAAAGCACAGAATCTTAGCTTTAAGATGAAATTTCGTTCATAGGACAAACGGTTCCGGAGACACGGACAATTTTGTGATGGTAGATTCTCAAAAGAAAAGTCAAGCTCAGAATGACAGATGACAGTTTTCAGGTTTGAGATCACAGAAGGAACACAAGATTTCTAGGATGCAGTTCTCAATAGGTTAAAATAGTTTGAATTGAGATTATTTTAAAATAAGAGATTGGGTTTTGCACAGTTCTGGCGGTACTCAAACTATATTTTGGACAGGAATGCGACTTCGCCATGGATCGGGTCAGGATTGGACTGTGGTTCACTCGCCATGGACGGTCTCTGCCTGGTTCTGCTCACAGCGATCTGGGTCAGCTCTGCTAGTGGCACTGCACGGCGGTCTGGATCTCTGGTTCTGGCAAAAGTTCTTGGCACTGCACGGCGGTCTGGTCTCTGGTTCCGGGTACAGCTCTGCTTTCTGGGTGTTTCTGGCACAGGGTTTTAGGCCAGAATCAAACAGCTCAGCCTGGCTGTTTTACTCTGATGTGCCCCTTGGAAGTCTGGGGTAAATCAGTTTGCAAAAGATTTTGAGGCCTGCTGACAAATTCTGAAGTCTGAATTCAAAGTTCTGGTCTCTGTCTGGATTTGAAGTCTAAGTGCTGGATCTGGTGTCTTCTTGGCAAAACGCTGCGCAAGAAATCAGCTTGAAGTGGGAAGTAAATGTCCCTACCTGTCCTGCACAGTCTCCTTTTATGTGTTTAGAAAGTGGGAGGGTCGGCTCATCTTCTGTGCCCAACCCTCTCAACTTATCATTGGCCAGTTCCTCCTCTCTCCCTTGATTGGGGGAACTGGGTTGTGAGTCAGAGTGATGAGGTAGGTTTATGGTCAGAGGATCCTCCCCTTGTCAAATTGCACACACATCTATTTCTGATCCAAATACATATTTATCTATGTACCATTTTTCTAATATTGTATGTCCAGTTAACATATTTTCTGTAGCACCAAACCATCCGATCCCTGTCTTTGTAAGATGTTGTGTCCACTTTTGACAGAATTCTGCCCTTTTCATCCAGATAACGACCTATAAACCTTTCCAGATTTTACACAAATGTGCACCAGGGATATGGGTTTCAGATGATAAAGTGTCAGATTTTTAACATGCATACATTTGGAGTAACAACCTTTTTTCCACTACTATCCCCAATAACATACCACAGGGTCCTAACACCTCTTAAAATGTGCACAGAAAAATCACAAGAATGATGATGTTATTTATATAATTTTTACAAGTCCGCACTATGAATAATCCATCTTTTTAAAATTATGCTCTGGCCCCAAAGGGGTGTGGTTTTCCAAAGCACATGGTGGAATTTCTGGTTTATCCACTTCCCCCACACTCAGCTGGCTCACAAATCCAGTGCCCTTCCCCGATTCCTTCCAAGAGGAAACCATTTACCTGGGCCAAGGACAGTGCTTTGTTTAGTTTCCTGCAGTCCCCAGGTGCTCCTCCCCTGATTCAATCAGGGAGGTGTCATCTTCTTTTGGTGGGGGCAGCAGAATGCAGCCAGGCCTGGGAAGAGTGGCTGAGCAAGTTTCACTCCTGTCGGGGGTAGTTGCCGGGCAGAATTCACTCTCTTCAAGCCAGGCTTCAGCTAAATGTCACTTTAGTTCCCAGCTTTCTACATTCAAATCAAACTGACAATTTTTTACACATGCAGCTAGAACGCTGATTCTAAGTTCAAAACTATGACATTTCAACAGTTGCAAACTATGTAACACTCAACAGTAGGTCACTCATTTATTTTAAACATTTAGATTTTAGTGTCTTTCAGTCCAATTTCACTTCAGCTGCTGACATCCACAGCTCAGCCAGCTTTGTTATAAACATTGTTTTGGGCTCTTTCTCTTTCCAGATTTAGTATGCACACAAGAATACATTCTGCCAAATGTCTGCTGGTGTTCATTGAGATTTTTGAATATCTTGCGATGTTTAAAATAGGCATTTTTAGCTTGAATTTCAGAGAAACAAAGGTGATTTCAAAGCGCTTTTTTTTTTAGCCACCGGCACTGCTGTTTTTCCTTTGGCACACATTTCACTCATGGCACTCCTGGCCCCTCACGCTCGCACTGGTGGGTGGCAGGTCAGGGGACCATTTTGCTATGCGCAAAACTGCACGGTTCTCCAGGATTCTGCCGCAAATGTGGGCTTTTCTGCCCTCTTGGATTTCCTAAACCCACAGCACGAAGCAGCATAATAACTTGAACGTGGGCCAAGACACTCAACAAGCCCCCCCGCCCGAATGCGCTTTGATTTCGAGTCGAGGGGGAGTCGGGTGCAAAGGATGTTTTGATCCACGCGTTGGTATGTCCGCATCCTCTTCTTCCAATTCCGAAGATGGCACAGTTCAGCATCTTTTCCTCCATCCGGTTGGATCGATCTGTTCTCCTCGCCGGTCCTGATGGGAATATTGGCCGGTACCCTGGGCCCCTCGGATCTTTGCTCCCGGTCACTGGGTCGTTCTCCTTGGTCAGTCTCCAAGGTTTCATCTCTCCTAGGATGATAAAGCAAAAGCGGCAATACCTATTCGTAGACATTTCTCCCCCACTATTTATATAGTTGGGCGGCATATACATTTTATAGTCAAAAACATGAACATATACATTTGTTTTAACTCAGGAGGCAAGAACATATTCAAGAATCATAGAATTCTATAGGCTAGATGTGGAATATTTTAGGGTAGAACTGAATTAAACTGGAGCGGTCCCCTCTGGTATTGCAGAGGACTCCTCCAGTTGCTGCAGAGTGTGCCTGGGATGGCAACACTTTAGCTGATTTATATGTACCCACTTGTCTTCCCCTTCTGCCAGACTACCTTTGGGGATGCGGATCTTATACGCTACCGGGGAGACCTTGTCTATAATTTGGAACGGTCCCTTCCATGTAGGCAAAAATGTTCGCTGTTTGTCCTGGTTTCTTTGGAAATTGTATAGATAAACCCGGTCTCACACATTATATTCCTTCCTGGTGGTCTTCAGGTCGTAGTGGGTCTTCATGCTATCAGCTGATCTTTCTAGATTCCGCTGAGCATAGGCAAAATCATGTTGGAGGTGTTTCCTTAAATTCTCCACATACTCATGAGTTGTGGAGGCATTGATCAACGTCTGCTCTTGGGTCCTGTAGAGCAAATGCTGGGGAAGCACCATCTTGCATCCAGTCATCAGCTCAAACTGTGGCATTTTAGTTGCAGATGAAGGGGTAGATCTGATGGCCATTAGGACCAGAGGTAATCGGATATCCCAACTTGGCCCAGAATCTGCCACAAACTTTTTTAATATGCTCACAATGGTCCGGGTGTAGCGTTCTACTGCCTCAGAAGAAGCTGGCCGGTAAGCAATATGTAACTTCCTTTTGACCCCCAGTATCTCCCACATCTTTGTCATTACCTCACTGGTGAAATGGCTACCTCTGTCTGACTCAATCCTTTGAGGTAGACCAAAACGGGAAAAGATGTGGTTAATCATCAGGGCAGCTGCAGTTTCTGCCTTGCAGTTTGGGGCCGGGAGACATTCCACCCACTTGTTAAACAAGCATGTGACGGTCAACATGTACTTGTTTCCTCTAGACGAGCGAATTACAGGGCCTACGAAGTCAATTTGCAAATCTGACCGTGGCAGTGTCATCCCCCTCTTTTGGAGAGGCGCAAAGTGTGTGAGGGATGATGGCTGAAATTGTGCACACACCAGACACACCTTCAAGTATTGGTCGAGGTCCTGCCCCATGTGTGGCAAGTATGCAACCTCTCTTAAGATCTCAAGTGTTGTGTGAAACCCCCTATGACCGGCTGTGGCCGCATCATGGGCGTGACTTAACATCAGGCTTCGGAATGAGGTAGGGACCACCCACTGATCATGGCCAGCTTGGAATTTCCTTACCAACAAACCGTCTTGGATTCGGAACATCTTTGGACATTTCATCAACACTCTAAGGTCCTCCTTCCCAATGTAATCGGTATCCGTCAGGGGAAAGTTCTCAGGGTCCTCAATGTGTTGGTAAAACTTACCAATTATTGGATCCCCCTTTTGAGCCGTAATTAAATCAGCATCAGGGGTCTCCTTACTCCATTGTGCAGTTGAAAGATCATTGTGAGCATTTGTCTGGGACCTAGTGATAGCAGTGACCTGGATTCCCCGCAACAGGGACTCTATTTCTATTAGATCCCTTGGATGGCCCCGGTTTTGGCCAGCTGATCAGCTAAGTCATTTCCAGTTTTGTCTGGTCCCTCTACTTTTGAATGACCCTTGATCTTTTTCCAGTAGATGGTCATCCCATTCGAGTTGACCAGATCATCAATATTTTTGATCAACTTCCCAAGTTTCAAGGGTTTCTTGTTAGCACACAGCATGCCTCTGGTTTTCCAATTAACCAGGTGTTCCACTAACCCGTTCCGTACATAATCCGAATCCGTGATTATGACCAGTTCGTGGAGTTGATGTTGGACAGCAGTGAGGATGGCTTGATGCACAGCCATCAACTCTGCTACCTGACTACTTCGGGGACCAATTTTGTACCCAGCGGAGGGTTCTGGGGACTCATTCACCCATGCATTCCCTACGCCGGCCACCAGTTCATTTCCCCGTTGTTGTCAACATGGTAAGAGCATCCATCCACATAGACAGTGGGCATTCCCTCACACTTGTCTTCTTCAAAGACTTTCTGTGGGGAATTAAGGTATGCCTCCATGTTGTCCTTGATTTTTAGACTTTCGTCCTCGAGACAGTTTTCTCTGGCACAATCATGCAAGTCAGCCAGACCTTGCGCGAGGGGACTCTTCTTGTTTTGGCCATATCGGACCTCCACAGGAAAGCCTTGCATTGACAGAATCCAGGAAGTAATTCGGGTATTACTCACATTTCCTGCCCGGATTCTGTCACTTTGGAGGTATTGCAGAGGCTGGTGTGGAGTCTCCACTATGATGTGTTCCCCCTGGATGAACGGGCGGTAATTCTTCAATGCCCACACAGTTGCCAGGAGTGCCTTCTCACAATCGTTGAATTTTTCCTCCACAGAGGATAAAGTTTTGCTCGCATAGGCGATTACTTTATTGACCTTGTCATGCTTTTGGTATAATACTGCCGTCAAGCACGTATTAGAGAACCCTGTCTCCAGGAAGAACTCCTTGTTTCTGACAGGGTGAGCTCGGCAAGGCGCTTGTGAGAGGCTTCTTTTGAGTTGTCTTACTGCCTCGGATTGTTCTGGACCCCATTCCCACTTGACCCCCCCTTCAAAAGATGAATCAGGGGTCTGGTGATCTCTGCATAGCCCTCAATGAACTTTCTGCTGTAATTAGTCAGTCCAAGGAGGCTCCTTAGTTCCCGCAGAGTTGTGGGATCCTTCAGTTTCTGTAGTGCTTCCACTTTCTTTTCTTGGGGACAGAGACACTGAGGAATAATCTCATGCCCCAAGAAATTAACACGGGTTCTACACCACTGTGTTTTCTGAAAGGAAAGTTTTGCTCCGGTGGCCCTCAACTGTGTCAGAATATAACAGATCTCCGCTATGTGCTCTTCCACCGATGAACTTTTGATGAGGACATCATCTACTTAAGCTAGGTTACCCCTCGCACCCAGGTCGGGCATGGCCTTATGTAGGAAAATGTTGAATTCATTGCCGGAGTTGAGGTATCCGAAGGGAGTTCGGGTCCATGTGTACTGCTGGCCCACAAAGGTAAAAGCCAGTTTGTTTTGGTCGTCCATACTGACAGGCACGGTCCAGTATCCATTGGTCAGGTCTATTGCAGTGAATACCTGTGACCCCTGAATCTGGGCCAGCCCTTGGTCAATGTAGGGTGGAGGCCATCGGGAAGTATGGACCCGTTTGTTGAGCTCCCTAAGGTCGGCACAGAGTCTCCACTGGCCGTTTGGCTTCAATATTCCCAGCACCGGATTATTGAAGGTGCTGTGTACTGGACGGATTATTCCCCGGGACTCAAGGTTCTTAATTATTTCAGTAAGGGACTCCATGGATGCGAGAGGCAAGCGATATTGCTTCACAAACACTGGAGTCATGCCAGGGTCCGTGGGAATTGTTGTTGTGTGGATGTCGGTGCGACCACAGTCATATGAGTCTACCACAAATAGATCTTGGAAATCCAAGAAAACTTGTTTCAACTTTTGCTTCTGTTCCAGAGTCACACAGGCATCAGCTAGGTTGACTCTCTCTTCCACCATCTGCCTGAAGCCTGGAAAGACTTCTGGTTTTGCTATCTCAGCGGCCTCCTCCAGCTGGGTGGAGAAGTCCCTGGTCAGAGTGCGGATTTGGACTGGAGGCTTCAGGTCGGAAAGGCAGCCCTCATGGACCTTTAAAATCAAATCATCCCTTCTAAAGTCACAAGTCTCGTCTTCCTTACCATAAGGGCAAGAAGTGTACACCAGGAAGTTCCCCTCATGCCAGGTAAAGATCCTGTCTGGTGTTGTATTGTCATCACTGTCACTGTCAAAACAGTCCTTGGGGATTGGTCCTAACAGTTCATTTCCTAAATCAATGGAGAAATGTCGGTCATCAACCGCCATTCCAATAATGGTGCCTGCGACCAGAGTAATACTCTGTAAGTCGCTGTTATCCACCTCTTTTGGAATGGTGTCATGTTCTATGTTGACTAATGGTGTTGGGTTTACCCCTAACCCTTGCTGTTGAAGGAAAGCATTTAGATGAATATAAGCATCAGGGTTTTTCAATTTTGGTACTCTTTTAACTTTCACTTCCAGGGAGAATTGTCGGGTCCTTTCTGGGATGGTGACTTCCTCTTAATCTGAATTTCAACTGCATAAGGTAGCAATTGAGCTGACCTAAATGCTTTTTCTGGATCATCAAAGCCCATAGGATTATCCGCTAATCGGGACCAAGCTTTGCAGTTTATTAGGTCCAAACTAATGGCGAAGCGATTGAGAATGTCACTGCCTAAGTAAAAGGTGGCAGTGACGTCTCGCACGACCCAACAATTATGGACTATGCTCTTGTTGCCAATGGAGATTTTGGGCATACACCTGCTTGGCAGGAGATGTTTGGAATTGGGTGTTTCCAGATCCATTTCCCATTTGTCTATCAGTTTGAATGTGGGAATGGCTGGATCTTTTGGGAGTTGGCGTAACATGACTTCGCTGATGAAGCTCTTACCGTTGTTCACACAAACTCGAGCGAGAACAGAGTCCTTCCCATCATTTAACTAAACAGGGATGATTAACTGCTCTTCAATTTGCTGAATATCAGCCAGGTTCTGAGATGATTTCACATCTTTCTGGACTAGAGGAGTGGGAGTGTCTGATTGTGGATTGGTAAAGAATTTCAGAGTGTTTCCATCCAGTGTGGAATACCACCTTAAACTGGAAGGAAGGTTGATTTTCAGAAATAGAGAGGACCCCCCCATCACCAGTCTATTGCCCTACTGCAATTACTGTCACGTCTGGAATTTGGTTGTTCTGGAAGTGAAATTCTACTTGGTCAGGTTTTTGTTCAACCATGTGGCAGGTGCCGTTTAAACTAACATGGTTGACACTCTGTTTTAATTTTATTGGTCGGCTAGTCTGGGTCCAGAGGACCTTGTTTACGCAATCTATTAGGTGTGACAGCCTTCTCAGGGGGTAATTCCCTAGTAAACAAGGGGTGCCCTCTGGAGTCACTACTATGACCGGGTGTTTCACCTTGTGTCGCCCAATTTTGATGTCCAAATCTGCAGTCCCCTCGACGGGAATTTCCTTCCTGTCAAAGTTCTGCAGTTGGCCATGAAGAGAGGTGAGGGGAATTTGGTATTTCTCCTCCCTACCTGAATTCAATTCATCAAAGGCCCTTCTGGACAGAAGGGTTGCTTGAGATCCAGTGTCCACCAGCGCCAAAATTGTACCCTGCCCCTGTACTTGTACCGGGGCATCGTATCTTCCCTCCTTCTCCTCAAGGGGGCACAGATAATGCACATTTTTGGACAACTGGTGGGCTAACTTTCTGGTTTTGGACATTGAGAGAGAAGAAATTTGGGCAGAATTCTGTGAAGAGCCTGGGGAATCTGAAAGAAAAAGTTGGCAACTGGAAATGGTTTCGGGTTCTGGGCCGCCCCCCCCCCCCTTTTTGGAGGCAGTCATAAGGATGGGTTTGACCCATGGGATTTTGGTATTGTTGGTTCTGGGATAGAATGATGGGCGGCGACAGCTCAATCCCCACATCTACCCAGTCTATTGATTCGGTTTTAGGTTCCCCTGGTTCCGGTTCTGGGCTGCCCCCCACTCTTTGGAGGCAGTCACCCGCATGGGTTTGAACCAGGGAAGTTTGGTTTTGTTGGTTCTGGGATAGGATGATGGGCGGCAACAGCTCAATCCCCACATCTACCCAGTCTGGATTGGAATCTCTTGGGACCCACTTTTCCTTCGGAGAAGTTCCCCCATCTCTGAAGGAGAAGATCCTTTTCCCAGCATCCTCTGAGGATCCCTCTCCCTAAAATTGGAAGACCTGCACCTCCTCCACCAAGTGGGTCGGTTTGGGTCCTTTGTTTCTCCTACCTCCTCTCTGCTCCTTGGGTGGCAGACTTTCAGGGGTAGGAGATTTTGTTTCTGGTTCCTGGTTTTCCAGGGGCTGTTTACAAGTTGGGAAGGAAGCTTCCTCCAAGGCTTTACACCCCCCTTCCCCTTGTGCCTCCTCCCTGGGAACCGGTGGGTTATCGGGGTGCTGCCCTCGTCATTGTTCTGGAGCACCAGGCCCAGAGTTTGGGGCATTCTGCGGTGGCATGCTCATCTGAGGGTTCTGTTGAGCCCTCAGTATGTGAACCAGATCCCGTGCCATGTTCTGAACCTGGCGCTCAAGTTGTGAGACCCGCTCAGGCTGATACGGGGTTCTGTTTTCTGCCCTGGGCTGATCCCGGGAACAGTAGCTATCCCTTCTCTGGTAATACCCTGGGTTGGGAAGATTTGGGTACCGCTCCACCCTTGGCTTCCCCTCTCCCGGATTAGGTTGTCTGGGCTCAGGGAATTGGGGAAAGAGAGATGGATGGTTTTGGGGTTGGAAATTGGGTGGATACCTGGGAAAAAAGTTCTGCCCAGTGTTTGGGGAATTTCTGCCCTCCTTTGGGAAGGTAGGAGGGAAGTTCCCTGGGTCAGGTGCTTGGCTGGATCCCCCCTTGGGCTGGAGGAGTCCACACATAACCCAGGATTGGTCTGTTTCCTTTGTAGCGGGGACTTACACAGTCAGGGGAGCGGGGGACCCCATTTGTGGGACTACCTTCTCGACTCCCTGTCTGTGACTGGCCCGAGGGCCTTCTGGGCTGTGAATTATTTTGTGCAGGCAGATTTTTAGGTCCCCCCCATCTCCAAATCTAAAACAGGGGCAACCTTTACCTCTGCCACATTGGCAGCAGCAGGGGTGCTGTTGGTTTTGGGGTTTTTGGGCTGATTCTCATTTTCCACCGGTTTCTGTACCTCGTAGATGCGGGTGGCTTGCTCAATGACCCAGTCTAAAGATCTTTTCTCGTGAAAATCTCTCACAAGCTGGGTCATTATGTATTTGGTGAGTGCATGGAAAAATGTGTTAATGAATTCTCTGCTGTCCGTGCGCACCCTTCTGGTGGTCTGCGCAAAGGCATGCTTCAATTCTTGCACAAATTCTTGTGGGACCTGATCCTCCCCACATTGCAAATTGTATACCGCCTTGCGAAACTCTTGGGGATTTCTATGCACAGAAAAGTGTTTCAAGATGGCCGCCCTATAGGTGGACCGTCTTGAATGATTTTGGTCCTCCAGCCCCACAAAGAAACTGGAGTATTCTGGGGAGAATGTCCATTTGACGTACTGGATGCAGCTACTGCTGTCCTTCAAATGGAAGGTCTCCATCATTTGCTCAAAGAGCTCCAAGTGTTCCCACACAGAATACTTGGAGTTCTTGTGATAAGGCGTGATGACACTCCTGATTGCCTTAATCTGTTTTAAGGGGCCCTTAAGCAAGGCCCTTTTTGCCTTATTGGCCTTTTTGGTTCGGGTAACCCTGGTCCATTCATCCTCCGAATCAGAATCACTGCTCCCAGAGGTGCCCGTCTGATCTTCCAGGTTTTCCCGGATTCTGCGAGCCTGGGAATGGCTGGCAGAATGTGGGGACCTGGTCTCCTGTGTCTTGTGATGCTAAGAGGAGTCTTCAGATCCCTCCTTGCTACTAGGATTTGCTGGGTACCCCCCCACTGACCTAACTGGGCAGAGGTTTTCAGGATGCCCTTAGTGGGCCTACTCTCCTGGGGTTCCCCACTAAATTGCACTGTGCTTAGGTGCCCATACCCGGATGCCCGCCCATCCATTCCTGGGAGGTACTGGCCTATGAACCCCATACTTTTGGCCGGATAGTAATCTGCCCTCCCTGTGGCCCTGTGCTCATGTGCGCCAGCGGACATGGGGGTGGCAGAGTCCAAGGACTGAGAGAGATGAAAGCCTCTGGTACTGGGGCTCCTGAGGTTATGCTCAGGTGTTTCCCTTTCCCAGCGAACTTCATCTCTGTCAGCCCCTGCTCCCTGTTGCAATGCAAGAGCCTGCGCTTTCAGTTCCTCAGTTAAGGCCTTACTAGACTCTATCAGTCTCTCCTGCATGGCTCCCTGTTGCTGGAGCCTATCATTGTGCTGACAGAGAGCCTCATTCTCTCTATGTGCTTCCTGGTTGTTCCTGGAATACTGGGCCATTCTATGCTGCAGGAGGGTTACCTCCTGAGTCCCATCCCTACTGGCCTGCTCCTTTCTTGCCAGAGCATCTTCCACCCTCCTGGTGTGCTCGAACAGGTTCTGATGCTCTTTTTGGAGGTCACCCAGCCCCTGAAGGGCCAGTTGATTTCCTTCAATTTTTTCTTTTAATTGGCAGACTTCCTGGCCTAAGGTGTCCTTTTCCTGACTAAGAGCCTGCATCTGTGCCGCCAGGTCGTCCCTCTGCCTTTGAAAGGCACCAGCTTTCTGGCGTTCTTTATCAAACTCTGCCTGGGTATCCAGGTCTTTCATAATCAATTTATTGCTTTCCTCTTTCTCTCTGTCTAGTCGAAGTGCAGGGTGGCTACCTGCTCTGTGCATGACCTGTTAAAGTCTAGTTGTTGCTCCAGCTTTTTTTGGCTCTGCAGTAGGGAGTCCAACCCTTCTTGGTACTCCTTCTGCAAGGCCAGAAATCTGGTATCCTGGTCAGCCTTTTCCTGTTGCAGGATATCCATATCCTCCTTCATTTTAATGATGCATTGTCTACTCTTGTTTTCTGACTACTGGCTTCTGTGCAGCCTCTGCTCAGAAGAGACCAGGTCAGATTGGGCCTTTTCTAACGCCATCTGTTGCCTATTTGCCAGATCTTGGCCTTCTGCACATTTGCCCTGCATGGCTCCCATATATAGATACAAATATGCCGCTATCCTGGCAATGTTTTGTGCTCATCCTTGGCCTTAGGGGCCATATATAGTTCACTCAGGGCCACATGTAAGGGACCCTGATCTCTCCACATATCTGACCCAGTTGTAGTGGTGACCTGTTGTGTGATCGCCTGCAACCATACATTTTGGTCCTGTTCAGACCATTGACCTCTCACAAACAGTTTATGTAAGAGGTGCTCCCTAGTTATCTTCATATCTACCAAGGTCGTCATTCTGGAGATTGATTTCCTTCCTGACTTACAGAAGTTTGCATTTTATTTTGCAAAACAGACCGTTTCCTCAGAGCGTTCCTTTGAGGAGTGCTTTACAGCGTAACACAGCGTGGTGATCTAACTGGATATGTATCCTGTCAGCTGGCACACTGTATTAATCTGCACAAGTGATAGATCTAATCCAGAATCCCCGGCTACGAGCCCCCACTTTGTTAAATGACTCCAATCAAGCAGTCCCACTTAGTCAGTGCCTTGTCTGGGATTGCTCAAGGGAAGCCCTTATTTATATATTTCTATGTCCAGTTTGTGTACTTTGGATGACAACCCTTATATAACACCCCTCTCTTAGAATCCCCTGACCCCACTGAGCCAAGAAGTAAGTTTGTTTTGCAAATTTAAAAGGTTTATTTGAGAATTAAACAATATATATATATATATATATATATATATATATATATATATATATATATATATATATATCGCAATTTTATAATAAATTAATAATTGATATCACACTTGTGAATATGAGCAGTAATCAGCAATGGATGAGGTGATACTAGCACTCTGGTTTATTTACTTAGGAGTAGTATATAGGATAAGGTAGCTGAGAATGCTTTATATGGTACAAGGAAATGCAAGGTGGAAAAGAAGCAACACAGGAATAAACTTGATATGATTTCAGCAAAACATAATATAATCACTTTTCCCCTTTTGGCAATTCACCCCCCCATATGCAATGTAAGGAGGTGGAAGTGACACACACAGTCTTCAGGAATACAATCACAGTACAATCCCAATTCAGTTCCCCCCTAGCAGGCAAAGTACTTTAAAGGTGGTATGCAAAGAAGTGAAAAATATGCTAAAATGATTTTAATTCCCTCTAGAGGTACAGGGTGGGTGACAGCTACTTTGTATTAGTTCAGTACCACTTTAGGAATGCTCTATGAATGATTGTCAGGTGGCAAACGAATTTCAGCAAAGGAAAGCAAGGAGCTGCTATTTTGCAAAGTGAAGAAATTGAGCCAAAATCGCAATTCGCGGTAATTTTTCTGAGTGCGTCGCGCGCGATTACGGAAAAAGTATAATTAATAGAAAGTCGGTTCTGGGTTTGTCGGAAAGCCCAGAATCTTAGCTTTAAGATGAAATTTCGTTCATAGGACAAACGGTTCCGGAGACACGGACGATTTTGTCAAGGTTGATTCTCAAAAGAAAAGTCAAGCTCAGAATGACAGATGACAGTTTTCAGGTTTGAGATCACAGAAGGAACACAAGATTTCTAGGATGCAGTTCTCAATAGGTTAAAATAGTTTGAATTAGATTATTTTATACTAAGAGATTGGGCTTTGCATAGTTCTGGCGGTACTCACACTATATTTTGGACAGGAATGCGACTTTGCCACGGATCAGGTCAGGATTGGACTGCGGTTCACTTGCCACGGACGGTCTCTGCCTGGTTCTGCTCACAGCGATCTGGGTCAGCTCTGCTAGCGGCACTGCACGGCGGTCTGGGTCTCTGGTTCTGGCAAAAGTTCTTGGCACTGCACGGCGGTCTGGTCTCTGGTTCCGGGTACAGCTCTGCTTTCTGGGCGTTTCTGGCACAGGGTTTTAGGCCAGAATCAAACAGCTCAGCCCAGCTGTTTTACCCTGATGTGCCCCTTGGAAGTCTGGGGTAAATCAGTTTGCAAAAGATTTTGAGGCCTGCTGACAAATTCTGAAGTCTGAATTCAAAGTTCTGGTCTCTGTCTGGATTTGAAGTCTAAGTGCTGGATCTGGTGTCTTCTGGCAAAACGCTCCGCAAGAAATCAGCTTGAAGTGGGAAGTGAATGTCCCTACCTGTCCTGCACAGTCTCCTTTTATGTGTTTAGAAAGTGGGAGGGTCGGCTCATCTTCTATGCCCAACCCTCTCAACTTATCATTGGCAAGTTCCTCCTCTCTCCCTTGATTGGGGGAACTTTGTTGTGAGTCAGAGTGATGAGGTAGGTTTATGGTCAGAGGATCCTCCCCTTGTCAAATTGCACACAAATCTATTTCTGATCCAAATACATATTTATCTATGTACCATTTTTCTAATATTATACGTCCAGTTAACATATTTTCTGTAGCACCAAACCAACCGATCCCTGTCTTTGTAAGATGTCGTGTCCACTTATGACAGAATTCTGCCCTTTTCATCCAGATAACGACCTCTAAACCTTTCCAGATTTTACACAAATGTGCACCAGGCATATGGGTTTCAGATTATAAAGTGTCAGATTTTTAACATGCATACATTTGGAGTAACAACCTTTTTTCCGCTACTATCCCCAAGAACATACCACAGGGTCCTAACACCTCTTAAAATGTGCACAGAAAAATCACAAGAATGATGATGTTATTTATATGATTTTTACAAGTACGCACTATGAATTATCCATCTTTTTAAAATTATGCTCTGGCCCCAAAGGGGTGTGGTTTTCCAAAGCACATGGTGGAATTTCTGGTTTATCCACTTCCCCCAAGCTCAGCTGGCTCACAGATGCATTGCCCTCCCCGATTCCTTCCAAGAGGAAGCCATTTACGACCCCCCTAATTTAACATTTGCCTGGGCCAAGGACAGTGCTTTGTTTAGTTTCCTGCAGTCCCCAGGTTCTCCTCCCCTGATTCAATCAGGGAGGTGTCATCTCCTTTTGGGGGGGCAGCAGAATGCAGCCAGGCCTGGGAAGAGTGGCTGAGCAAGTTTCACTCCTGTCGGGGGTAGTTGCCGGGCAGAATTCACTCTCTTCAAGCCAGGCTTCAGCTAAATGTCACTTTAGTTCCCAGTTTTCTACATTCAAATCAAACTGACAATTTTTTACACATGCAGCTAGAACACTGATTCTAAGTTCAAAACTATGACATTTCAACAGTTGCAAACTATGTGACACTCAACAGTAGGTCACTCATTTATTTTAAACATTTAGATTTTAGTGTCTTTCAGTACAATTTCACTTCAGCTGCTGACATCCACAGCTCAGCCAGTTTTGTTATAAACATTGTTTTGGGCTCTTCCTCTTTCCAGATTTAGTATGCACACAAGAATACATTCTGCCAAATGTCTGCTGGTGTTCATTGAGATTTTTGAATATCTTGCGATGTTTAAAATAGGCATTTTTAGCTTGCATTTCAGAGAAACAAAGGTGATTTCAAAGCGCTTTTTTTTTAGTCACCGGCACTGCTGTTTTTCCTTTGGCACACATTTCACTCATGGCACTCCTGGCCCCTCACGCTGGCACTGGTGGGTGGCAGGTCAGGGGACCATTTTGCTGTGCGCAAAACTGCACGGTTCTCCAGGATTCTGTCGCAAATGTGGGCTTTTCTGCCCTCTTGGATTTTCTAAGCCCACAGCACCAAGTGTTGCAGTATAATAACTTGAACGTGGGCCAAGATACCCAACAGCTATATAAATGCAAAGTAACATAACATTACATGTGTCATTGTTAATATAATGATGCTTACAGGGTAATTCATAGAATTTCGCAGAAAAGTGTCGCAAGCGGCTGGCGCAGAGTGTCCGCGTGCGATTGACACGTGCGCTAAAACCGATTTCCGCGCACAGCGTATTCATGGATTTTAGGCTCCCAAACCAGCCGTGGCGCAGAGAATCGCAGCGACCCTGCAGCAGCGCCAGTAACGCCCCCAAGAACGCCCTCGCGCAAGGAAAAGCCATCAAAATCGCTAAATCATCGCAAAGTGCTGCGCTAACCCTGGACCAGTTCACCGGGCTGGCAAACAGCAAACGCAAAGCTGGGAACGTGTATTTCAGGGGTGCGCGGGAAGTTCCACACGCGATTGGCCCCGTGCAAGCAGGGTACGTGTATTTCAGGGGTGCGCGGGAAGTTCCACAGGCGATTTCAGCAGGGTACGTGTATTTCAGGGGTGCGCAGGAAGTTCCACACGCGAATGGGCCAGTGCGAGCAGGGTACGTGTATTCCATGGGTGCGCGGGAAGTTCCACACGCAATTTCATCAGGGTACGTGTATTTCAGGGGTGCGCGGGAAGTTCCACAAGCGAATGGGCCAGGGCGAGCAGGGTACGTGTATTTCAGGGTTGCGCGGGAAGTTCCACACGCGAATTCAGCAGGGTACGTGTATTTCAGGGGTTCTGGGGAGTACTACACGTGAATTGGCCGTGTGGGTCCTCTCAGGTGTACGCTCCACAACCTCCACGGCCCCTGCAGGCAGCCCACACCACGGGGGACTACCCTGCACCCCTGCTCATTTCCCGCAGGCAGCCCATCCACCATGGGCATGCCCCCCAGCCAACCCACATGTCACCTTGCACTACTGATCAACTATGCATGTCTCCCACTACCCCCACCCCCCAGCCACCATGGGCAGCCTCCACCAGGCCCCCACTCATGTCTCCCACCACCCCCACCCCCCAGCAGTGCAGGGGCACCCTCCACCAGGCCCCCACTCATGTCTCCCACCACCCCCACCCCCCAGCAGTGCAGGGGCACCCTCCACCAGGCCCCCACTCATGTCTCCCACCCACCCCCACCCCCCAGCCACCATGGGCACCCTCCACCAGGCCCCCAATCATGTCTCCCACCACCCCCACCCCCCAGCACTGTGGGGCACCTGCCAGCAGGCCCCCACCCATGTCCAACTCATGTTCCCCACCACCCCCACCCCCCAGCACTGTGGGGCACCTGCCAGCAGGCCCCCACTCATGTCAAACTCATGTACCCCTGTACCCCCACCCCCCAGCACTGTGGGGCACTTGCCAGCAGGCACCCACCCATGTCCAACTCATGTTCCCCACCACCCCCACCCCCCAGCACTGTGGGGCACCCTCCACCAGGCCCCCACTCATGTCTCCCACCACCCCCACCCCCCAGCAGTGCAGGGGCACCCTCCACCAGGCCCCCACTCATGTCTCCCACCACCCCCACCCCCCAGCAGTGCAGGGGCACCCTCCACCAGGCCCCCACTCATGTCTCCCATCCACCCCCACCCCCAGCCACCATGGGCACCCTCCACCAGGCCCCCACTCATGTCTCCCACCACCCCCACCCCCCAGCACTGTGGGGCACCTGCCAGCAGGCCCCCACCCATGTCCAACTCATGTTCCCCACCACCCCCAACCCCAGCACTGTGGGGCACCTGCCAGCAGGCCCCCACCCATGTCCAACTCATGTTCCCCACCACCCCCACCCCCCAGCACTGTGGAGCACCTGCCAGCAGGCCCCCACTCATGTCCAACTCATGTACCCCTGCACCCCCACCCCCCAGCACTGTGGGGCACCTGCCAGCAGGCACCCACCCATGTCCAACTCATGTTCCCCACCACCCCCACCCCCCTGCACTGTGGGGCACCTGCCAGCAGGCCCCCACCCATGTCCAACTGATGTACCCCTGCACCCCCACCCCCCAGCACTGTGGGGCACCTGCCAGCAGGCCCCCACCCATGTCCAACTCATGTCTCCCACCACCACCACCCCCCAGCAGTGCATGGGCACCCTCCACCAGGCCCCCACTCATGTCTCCCACCACCCCCACCCCCCAGCAGTGCAGGGGCACCCTCCACCAGGCCCCCACTCATGTCCCCCTGCACCCCCACCCCCCAGCATCCAGGGGCACCCTCCACCAGGCCCCCACTCATGTCCCCCTGCACCCCCACCCCCCAGCATCCAGGGGCACCCTCCACCAGGCCCCCACTCATGTCCCCCTGCACCCCCACCCCCCAGCATCCAGGGGCACCCTCCACCAGGCCCCCACTCATGTCTCCCACCACCCCCACCCCCCAGCAGAGCAGGGGCACCCTCCACCAGGCCCCCACTCATGTCTCCCACCACCCCCACCCATCAGCCACCATGGGCACCCTCCACCAGGCCCCCACTCATGTCTCCCACCACCCCCACCCCCAGCCACCATGGCCAGCCCCCACCAGGCCCCCACTCATGTCTCCCACCACCCCCACCCCCCAGCAGTGCAGGGGCACCCTCCACCAGGCCCCCACTCATGTCTCCCACCAACCCAACCCCCCAACCACCATGGGCACCCTCCACCAGGCCCCCACTCATGTCTCCCACCACCCCCACCTCCCAGCAGTGCAGGGGCAGCCTCCACCAGGCCCCCACTCATGTCTACCACCACCCCTACCCCCCAGCCACCATGGCCAGCCCCCACCAGGCCCCCCTCATGTCTCCCACCACCCCCACCCCCCAGCAGTGCAGGGGCACCCTCCACCAGGCCCCCACTCATGTCCCCCTGCACCCCCACCCCCCAGTTCCAGGGGCACCCTCCACCAGGCCCCCACTCATGTCCCCCTGCACCCCCACCCCCCAGCATCCAGGGGCACCCTCCACCAGACCCCCACTCATGTCCCCCTGCACCCCCACCCCCCAGCATCCAGGGGCACACTCCACCAGGCCCCCACTCATGTCTCCCACCACCCCCACCCCCAGCAGTGCAGGGGCACCCTCCACCAGGCCCCCACTCATGTCTCCCACCACCCCCACCCCCCAGCCACCATGGGCACCCTCCACCAGGCCCCCACTCATGTCTCCCACCACCCCCACCCCCCAGCAGGCCAGGGGCAGCCTCCACCAGGCCCCCACTCATGTCTACCACCACCCCCACCCCCCAGCTACCATGGCCAGCCCCCACCAGGCCCCCACTCATGTCTCCCACTACCCCCACCCCCCAGCAGTGCAGAGGCAGCCTCCACCAGGCCCCCACTCATGTCTACCACCACCCCCACCCCCCAGCTACCATGGCCAGCCCCCACCAGGCCCCCACTCATGTCTCCCACCACCCCCACCCCCCAGCAGTGCAGGGGCACCCTCCACCAGGCCCCCACTCATGTCTCCCACCACCCCCACCCCCCAGCACTGTGGGGCACCTACCAGCAGGCACCCACCCATGTCCAACTCATGTTCCCCACCACCCCCACCCCCCAGCACTGTGGGGCACCTGCCAGCAGGCCCCCACTCATGTCCAATTCATGTACCCCTGCACCCCCACCCCCCAGCACTGTGAGGCACTTGCCAGCAGGCACCCACCCATGTCCAACTCATGTTCCCCACCACCCCCACCCCCCAGCACTGTGGGGCACCCTCCACCAGGCCCCCACTCATGTCTCCCACCACCCCCACCCCCCAGCAGTGCAGGGGCACCCTCCACCAGGCCCCCACTCATGTCTCCCACCACCCCCACCCCCCAGCAGTGCAGGGGCACCCTCCACCAGGCCCCCACCCATGTCTCCCACCACCCCCACCCCCCAGCAGTGCAGGGGCACCCTCCACCAGGCCCCCACTCATGTCGACCACCCACCCCCACCCCCCAGCCACCACGGGCACCCTCCACCAGGCCCCCACTCATGTCTCCCACCACCCCCACCCCCCAGCACTGTGGGGCACCTTCCAGCAGGCCCCCACCCATGTCCAACTCATGTTCCCCACCACCCCCACACCCCAGCACTGTGGGGCACCTGCCAGCAGGCCCCCACCCATGTCCAACTCATGTCCCCCACCACCCCCACCCCCCAGCACTGTGGGGCACCTGCCAGCAGGCGCCCACTCATGTCCAACTCATGTACCCCTGCACCCCCACCCCCCAGCACTGTGGGGCACCTGCCAGCAGGCACCCACCCATGTCCAACTCATGTTCCCCACCACCCCCACCCCCCTGCACTGTGGGGCACCTGCCAGCAGGCCCCCACCCATGTCCAACTCATGTACCCCTGCACCCCCAGCACTGTGGGGCACCTGCCAGCAGGCACCCACCCATGTCCAACTCATGTTCCCCACCACCCCCACCCCCCTGCACTGTGGGGCACCTGCCAGCAGGCCCCCACCCATGTCCAACTCATGTACCCCTGCACCCTCACCCCCCAGCACTGTGGGGCACCTGCCAGCAGGCCCCCACCCATGTCCAACTCATGTACCCCTGCACCCCCACCCCCCAGCACTGTGGGGCACCTGCCAGCAGGCCCCCACCCATGTCCAACTCATGTACCCCTGCACCCCCACCCCCCAGCACTGTGGGGCACCTGCCAGCAGGCACCCACCCATGTCCAACTCATGTTCCCCACCACCCCCACCCCCCTGCACTGTGGGGCACCTGCCAGCAGGCCCCCACCCATGTCCAACTCATGTACCCCTGCACCCCCACCCCCCAGCACTGTGGGGCAACTGCCAGCAGGCCCCCACCCATGTCCAACTCATGTACCCCTGCACCCCCCCCCAGCACTGTGGGGCACCTGCCAGCAGGCCCCCACCCATGTCCAACTCATGTACCCCTGCACCCCCACCCCCAGCATTGTGGGGCACCCTCCACCAGGCCCCCACTCATGTCTCCCACCACCCCCACCCCCCAGCAGTGCAGGGGCACCCTCCACCAGGCCCCCATTCATGTCTCCCACCACCCCCACCCCCCAGCAGTGCAGGGGCACCCTCCACCAGGCCCCCACTCATGTCTCCCACCACCCCCACCCGCCAGCAGTGCAGGGGCACCCTCCACCAGGCCCCCACTCATGTCTCCCACCACCCCCACCCCCCATCAGTGCAGGGGCACCGTCCACCAGGCCCCCACTCATGTCCCCTATCACCACCCCCCCCCAGCCACTAGGGGCAGCCTCCAACAGGCCCCCACTCATCTCTCCCACCACCCCCACCCCTCTGCCACCAGGTGCAGCCTCCACCAGGCCCCCACTCATGTCTCCCACCCACCCCCACCCCCCAGCCACCATGGGCACCCTCCACCAGGCCCCCACTCATGTCTCCCACCACCCCCACCCCCCAGCAGTGCAGGGGCAGCCTCCACCAGGCCCCCACTCATGTCTCCCACCCACCCCCTCCCCCCAGCCACCATGGGCACCCTCCACCAGGCCCCCACTCATGTCTCCCACCACCCCCACCACCCAGCACTGTGGGGCACCTGCCAGCAGGCCCCCACTCATGTCCAACTCATGTACCCCTGCACCCCCACCCCCCAGCACTGTGGGGCACCTGCCAGCAGGCCCCCACCCATGTCCAACTCATGTACCCCTGCACCCCCACCCCCCAGCATTGTGGGTCACCCTCCACCAGGCCCCCACTCATGTCCCCTATCACCCCCACCCCCAGCAGTGCAGGGGCAGCCTCCACCAGGTCCTCACAATCCCCAATCATGTGCGTTATGGTCAGCCTCCACAGCCAAAAAGCCCTACCAAGTAACCCATTCACCCACATGGAAATAGAAATTGCATGTTACACCCCCAATGTTCATAAAGCAAATGAACCCATGTCCGTCACACACAATGGTTGCAATTGAATGGGAAAACACCCAACATGAAATGCATGAAACCAATGAGATGATACCACACAGTGAAGTATGAAAACAAAATTGTATTAAAAAAAAAGAATGGAAATGAAATGAAACAAACTACAATGGCAAAGAAAAAAAGAGAAGCTACATGTCCGTCTAAAAAAATAAAAACTACAAATCCAAATCCAAAAAAATGTTGTCCAAAGTCACATCAAAATGAAATCAATCCAATGGAGAACTATGTACAAAACATCCAAGGGTCCATGAGCCCAACTGAACAAAGGAAACCTACAAAAAACCCTAACTAAAATGCAACTATATACAAAAAGTGGAGCAGTGTCCGTCGACTCCAAATCATAATAAGAAACAAAGGAAACCTAAAACTAAAGAACTATATACAAAGGCGGCGGGCAAGTCCAGCGGCTCACTCCGTGGTGTTCCGGGCCAGTGCATCATCGAACTCCTGTTCGATGTCCCGGAGGCGGTCCTGTTCCATGGCCCCGAGGGTCCGCAGGAACGACGCCGTGTCCTCCTCCAACCCCCTGCGGATTGCCTCGAGGCACTCGGCCCGCCTCAGGGCCCTCCGCATGGAGTTCTCCGCCCTGACCATTGTGAGCCGCGCCTCTTCCGCCCGCCGCCGCTCCGCACCTATGGCGTGGCCCAACCGCTGCCACACGGAAGACACTCTCTGTCCTGGGTCCTCCTGCCCTCCGGCCGATGCCTGCCCCTCCGATGTCGAAGGGCCCGAGCCTTCATGGCTCCCACCATGTTGCTGCTGCTCTGCCTCTGCCCGTGCACTGCCTCCTGCTGCCTGCACATCCTCCGCCGGCTGGGGTGCAGTTGTTGATGTGGCCACCCCTGCTGGACCTCCGACTCCCGACTGTGGCAGGGATGCCTCCTCCACCAGCCTGGCCGCACCGTCAGAGGCAGCTCCACAGGGCACCCAGGTGACTGATGGGTGGGAAGATGGCACAGAGGACGACTGGCGCGTAGGGGGTCCAGTTGAGGAGGGGGTCGGAGCAAGCCCAATCAGACGGAGGAATCCAGCCTGGGTGACCTGTCCCAGCAGGCTGACGTGGTCAACGAGCCATTCGAGATGACGTGCAGTCTCTCCATGAAAAGACTGCAGGTCACCTCGCATGGCCCGTTGACGCAACGCCACACCAGCCAGGACAGGCTCAACCCGGACCTGGATGGCCACGTCCGCAGGTAGAGGAAGGCCAGTTGACGTCAGCTCATCCCCTGCCTGAAAACGGGTCTGGACGTAGGCATCCCTGCTGGTGCAAGATGATGCAGGGACAGGATTGGGGACAGGATTGCACACAGGCACCTCCGCGGCGGCCTGTGCTGCCTCCTGTCCCTGGTCCTGCACTGCACCACTAGCACCAGTGGGATCCCCACCTCCAGACCCCGTCTCTGGTGCTTGCACGGCCTCCTCCTCCACCAAGCCCCCCACCAACCTGGATGACTCCGTGCCATCTTCCCCTGTTGGGCCCTGTGGGGTCCCAGCTGCCCCTTCTGCTGCCGAGGAGTCCAACTCCAACTTCCGCTTCTTGGACCTCCCCCCGGCAGCTGCGGCCTTGGACGCGGCACCGGACTCCTCACTCCCCGACGATATGACAACACGGGAGGGGAGCCGGGCCTTGCGTCTCCGGCTGGCGGTGGGATCCCCGCCGCTGTGCTCCACAGCACCTTCTCCGCCCTCTTCATCAGTTGACGCTGCAGACAGGGAGAAACAAAACACAGGCATCAGGGCACTGTAAAATGGACACATACACACATGACAGTTGCACATGAGTGGCATTGGCAAACCTCAGACATGTCATCACAATCCCCAACACACATGTCATTGCAACTCGCACACATGAGCCATACCACAGCCATATCGCAACTGCCACCACCATCCCTACACATACAACTGCATGAGCAGCCAAAGGGGAGCCAGACATCACATGCAAGACAGGAAGTGCACCACACATGTACACACACCACCACACTTGCATGCATGTGTACACCTCTGCCAAGTGTCGTACTGTTCAGACGGGCATCCATGTCACATCTGCCAATCAGGCTTCCACATACCGCTGTCACATGCATCCATGTTGCATCACTGTTGCACCCTTGTCAAATACACACACATGCACATGTACACAGTGCTCATACATGCAGCCGAAAACAACATACATGCGTGACATCACGGACATGTCTACTTACATACACATTCATCCAAACATGTGTGCACGCACAACTGCATTTGGCATGCAAGCCTACACACACAAGCACCATCCATGTCTCACACATTACAGCCCTCCCATGTGTCAGCCCCACGGCCCTGTACACCCCCACCCATACTCGTCCCCATACAAACAGATGTGCAACCTGCACAATACCGAATAATCACCACACGCACTGCTCACAATCAGGATGCATGTACACTCACCGCTCGACTCCAGACGGGTCTGCTTCTCTAGGACCTGGACGTGGAGCGCTGGGGATATGCGTTCCAGGACCCTCATCTGTTCTTCCGACAAGTGGCCCCGGCGCCCCTTGGCATCCGCTGCCTTCAAGAGGTGCCGGGCCTTGTTCAGGGT
Organism: Ambystoma mexicanum; assembly: GCF_040938575.1. Lineage (NCBI taxonomy): Eukaryota > Metazoa > Chordata > Amphibia > Caudata > Ambystomatidae > Ambystoma > Ambystoma mexicanum. The sequence continues at coordinate 482,615,935 of NC_090932.1, read as the reverse complement.
CCTGGACCTGAAGTCCTCCCAGCGCTTCCTGACATGTTGTAAGTCCCGGACTGCCACCCCCTCCGCGTTGATGGCAGTCACGATGTCAGGCCAGATCCGAGTCCGTCCTTCCTTGTCGGCGCGGGAACTTCCAAAGAGGGCATCATACTGCCCCAGGACTTGCTCCACCAGGACACCAACTTCGGTGGCACTGAAGCTGGTGCCCCTCTGCCTCTCTGGCCGGGGGTTGTCAGTGGTCACAGATGGTGTTTGCCCCGACATGACAACCCCAGAGGCAGGAGTGGGTGGGCAACTGGGTCCTGGGGCTGGGCTGTGGAGCGATGGAATCCCAGTCGGGAGTCTTCAGTTCCAGCAGGGGTGGTCACAGCAACAGCACCCCTGGCTGATGTGCAGGCAGCAAATGGCAGTGCACGTGGGCAGCAGGCAGTCAGGCAGCAGCAGATGGCAGGTGGGAGCGTGTTCGGGGCTCTGGGGGCAGTAGTTCGGCCTTCTGGGCAGGAGCGTGGTCTTCCGTGTGCTTACGCGTGGCCAGCTTGGTACGGAGTGATTTGGCACGTGAAAATCCTGCACGTCAGCGTGAAAATCGAGGAAAGGCCCTTAGCGCGTAAGCACGTCAGCACGCATACGCGATTCTATTGGACCAAAGGCCCTCAGCGCGTAAACGCGTCAGCACGCATACGCGATTCTATTGGACCAAAGGCCCTCAGAGCGTAAGCGCGTCTGTGACGTGACCCGCACGGGTGTTTCCCACACAGCACGTGATGACAGAGCACACGTGGAAAGACTGCACGTCAGAGTGTCATCGCGTGTAATTGGACAGCACATCAGAGTGTCATCGCGTGTAATTGGACAAAAGTGCGCGTACACGCGATTGGCCTATGTACGTGTATATCAGGGGTGCGCGGGCACTTACACACGCAAGTACGTCAGCGCACCTGTATCCCGGGGTGCACGGGAATTTCCACACGCTATTGGACTGGGTACTGGATTTCAGGGGTGCGCGGGTCACACGCTTGCCTACAACAAGCGCAATGCATAAATTTGCGCGCTAACAAAATAACAAGCTCAGACCCAGGATGAACATACCATTCCTAGCAGCAGTGGGAGTGGGCTACCAAAGGAGGAGGAGGAGGATAGTCAGGGCCAAAATATTCACACCCAGAACCAGCCTTTTCGGGATGCCTGATGGCCAGGTGCATGGGAGGTACAGGTTTCCACCACACATTATACTGGATCTGGTGAGTGAGTGGGAGGATGACCTCACATCACCCACCCTGTGCTCCCAAGCACTCAGCCCCCTGGAGAAGGTCCTCAATGTACTGCACTTCTTAGCCACTGGATCATTTCAGCGGACAAGTGCCATTGTGGGTGGTGTATCACAGGCCACCCAGTCACGCTGCCTACACCAGGTCTTGAACATCATCACTGCACGCCCATCAGTCCACAGGCACATATACCTGCCCAGAACACCTGCAGAAAGGCATGCTGCCGCCCTGGATTTTTACGGTGTGGCACGATTCCCCAAAGTGCTAGGTGCCATCGACTGCACCCATGTGGCTCTACGTCCCCCCAGGGCATCAGAGCACATCTATAGGAACCGCAAGCACTGGCATTCCATCAACGTGCAGGTAGTATGTAATGCCAAGGGAATCATCACCTCAGTATATGCCAACTATCCCGGGTCAACCCACGACAGCTTCATTTACCGAATGTCCACCCTAAGCCGGGACCTAGAAGCTGGGCGGCATGGCGATACATGGCTGCTTGGTGAGTATGAATGCCACTGCACATGCATGCATGTCAGATACTGAGCAAGGTCACAACCCCACCAATGATACCAATCACCACCTCCACAGGGGACAGTGCCTACCCTCTCAGCCCCCACATGATGACGCCAATTCGGAACCCCACCACGCCACCCGAGGTAAGATATAACACAGTCCACATTACAACCCGGGGCATAGTGGAGCGCACATTCGGAGTGCTAAAGTCACGCTTTCGCTCCCTTGACCGTTCTGGCGGGCAGCTGTTGTACGCTCCCCCAGTAGTGTGCAGGATCATAGTGGCAGCATGTGTCCTGCACAACGTTGCAACACGCCGGGGCCTGGTCGTGGACATGGTGGTGGCCCCACATCCCCAACCACATGCACAGCCACTGCGCATGGGAGGGGAAAGGGCACGGGGGGAGGCAGCCCGTACACAGCTAGTGGCTAATTACTTCACATAGAAATCACACCCCTGTGGAGTGCGCACTGCCCTGGCACATTCCATCTGACAATCAATGATGACTCAACCTGACACTGATCCTGAATGTCTGGAGAATGAACCGTGAAAACCATATCAGCCTGAGATTGTTCACCTGGAAGTGTAACAATGTGTGCATCCCTACCCACACAGACACCGCCAATGCAGTTTTGTGAAGTAACACATTCAAGCAGCTAAATGAATACCCACTTGCAAAATGCAACAAGAGGACAGTGCCATGTCAGCCAACCCATCCGCAGCACCGCCACACGACACACCATGCCATGTCATGCTATTTGCAGGTAAACAAAGTAATCCCCACAACATGACACTAGTGTCACAATGTAGAGTGTCCCTAATTGAAACTTGCAACACCTGAAATGCTCACAGTAATGCAGGACCAACAACAAACTTGAGCAGGTACTACCATTAACATGACATCACAAATGTTATATATTAGTAGTCTCACCACCTGGAAATGCCTGCACTCCCACCACTACCAACTGTGCAGTGTTGGCGCCATGTAGAGTTGTAGGTGCACTGCTGCCAACATGGACCCCATCTCCAGACTAGAGGGCCTTGTGTAGACATGAGGAAGGGACCTGCAAATTGGGAGGTAGACACAGATGATGAGTTACACATCAATGCAACATGCAGTGTACAACACAACAGCAATATGCACTAGGAATGTATACACAGTATTGACTAGACTACCCACACATGTAGTGGGAGTCCAATGTCACCATGTACGTCAATGTCACTTGTGCACACCCTTTGCAAGCCCATGGAAACGGGAAGCAGGAGGGGTGTGTGTGACTCAAACCCAAGCATCTGAACCAAATACATGACAAGCCTGCACAGGAACCACGGAAGCCAACAAATTATCCCAAAAAAATAGGGAAAAAATAATTAAAAATAAAAATAAAAATAAAAATAAAAAAAAATCAAAAATGCCCATTGATGGGCCCGGAGGGGTTGGGGAGGCCACCCAGGAGGTCCGAGGACAGGGTGCACACCAGAACCCACCTGTGTGGATCCTGGGAAAAAAAAACACCTCCATGGGCTCATGGCCCACACGGCTACCCTATTGTGGGAGTATCACTGCTGTCGCTATTATCACCCTGTGCAGCTGCATCCGGAGGTGTTTGCACTATGGGAGGCAGCCCACGCAAGGCCTTAGTCTGCTCCTCCATGGCTGCAAGCATGCGGGTGTGGTAGGTCTGGTTCTGGAGGATGAGTGTGAGGAGGTCCCCATGCAACAACTCACGGGATGCCCGGACCTCCGCCCTCGTTGCCTGCATCTCAGCTGAGAGCGTACGGGTGAGACGCTCCAGCTGCTGTTCTGTTCTTTGGTGTGTTGAAGCCTCAAGCTCAACAAGAGTCGTCCTGAGGTGAAGGAGCTCCTGCCTCAGGGCTTCCCTGTGGCCCTGGGACTCAATGGAGATGGCCTCCTGCAGAGTCGCCAGTGCCGCCCGCCTGTCCCTGTTGGACCCCAACATGTCCTCCCTGTGTGACTGGCAGATGGAGTCGGTTGTCTGCTGTAGTCGCTCCATCAGCCTTTCAGGGGGGACAATGGAAGTGGCCACCCTATCCATGGCCTGAGCCATCATCTCGGATGATGCTGCCTGTTGGGTTGCCATACCGTAAATGGATTGCTCCCATGCGGTTTTGCCAGGTGGCGTACGGCCACCACGTCGGCGGGCACCACACCTGTCTGGGGCAAGGCGGACTGCGCCTTGCTGTGCCGGCACTGCCTGAGGCTGCAGGACTGCATTCCCCCGCTGATCTGCTGGCCCAGGAACAGGATCAGATGTCGACGAGTGTGACCCTGCATCCGTAACCACCAAAGGCGTAGCTGCCAACACTGACATCCCCATTGAGGGTTCTGACCCTGGTGCAGGTGGGTGGGACAGAACAGAATCCCTCCCTGGAACACTCACCTGCGACGGCACATAGGTCTCATCCGAATCAACACCTGAGTACAGCTCGGGGGAGGTGCAGCCAGAGACACCCCTTGAGAGCACGACCTGCAGCACTTGTGGGTTCTCACCCACCACCACCCCACGTCCCTCACTGGTGGTTGGTCGGCCCTCGGACCCCTCCTGGGTCTGCACCATCTCCACAACCCCAGCAGTATCAGGTGCGTCTTCCCCTGCAAAGACATAAAAACAAAGAAATGGAAACAGGCATTAGCACCATGGCACACAATGAGGGCTGAGAAGCAAGAGAACCAGTACTTGATTGACACATGTCCCACATGACTAAAACCCTCCCATGCATGCACCCTCACTGCATATGAAGGGCAGGCAAATGGCACACACTGATGACACCAAGATGGAAGATGAACACATTTTCTGCATGCTGCCTGGCAGTGGCATCACACATTGGCCTGTGATTGCCAGGTGAAAAACACATGCCATCACACAGATGGCATGTACCATTGCTATTGAGTGAAGATGGAGAGGAGGGCAGCACCTATTCATTCAGTCCAGTTCCCGCATGTAATAGCTTTTCTAATTCAAACAGGTCAGATTTTTCACCTGGAGCTGCCAGTCCGAAATGGTCCAATTGCACAGGGACATGTGTGAACAAATGATATCCAGGTAACAAAGTCACTCCACTTTACCATAGCCATGTCAGACATGTGACTAGAGGACTGCGACATGCCTAGTAAAAGTGGTGGAATGCAAACAATCTGACTGAATGAACAGTGAAAAATAAGCAACAATGTTGTGGCAAGGTGACACTTCAAGGGCAACTGGCGTGCAGTTGGGCTAGATGTCTACTGTTGGCAGAAGGGATACTGCTATGGCCAAATGCAGCTGCGCAGGATGTATTGCATGAAGCACATGGCTGACCAATACGACTCAGACGCACACACTCTCACCTGGCACACAAACCGAAGCCCTCACACACACCATGCACATGGATGACACACACATGCATGTGCACTCACCGGACAATGCCTCGTAATCAGGCAGATCTCCCACACCTTGGATCTGTTCCTCCGTGACGTAGGTCCCAGCGACTGACTCATGTGGAGTGAGTTCCATGTCTACTACTGGAGACCCACCTCCAGTCCCTAGAGTTGCGGCATGACTTGAGGCCAGCTTACTCTTTGCCCTGCGCTTTAGGTCATTCCAGCGCTTATAGCAATCATTGGCTGTGCGCCTCACGATTCCAAGGGCACTTACGATGTCCGCAACGGTCTGCCAGTGTGCCTGGCGTTGTGCAGGTGTGGTCTTGGATCCTGCAACAATGACCATCTCGTTGTCATGTGCGGACACATACTCGACAAGTGCATTCAATTCGTCATCCGTGAAGCTGGGCTTCCTCGACGGGCCGGACTGTGTAGCCATGTCTGGGGCATCAGCCTGTGCCGGACGAGCACTCTTCCTCTTCCGCTTGGAAGGTGGTGGTGATCCTGAGTGTCCTGCGTCGCTCTGGACACTAGGGGCAGGAGCCCTGGTGGACTCTGTATCAGGAGTGTGGGATTGCACACTCAGCATGGGAGTTGGTGCAGGCATAGGCTCAAGTGTGATGGTGACAGGGGGAATGTCAGCAGGATGGACTAGGACCGACACTGTCCTGGCTGGGTGTGTGAGGGCTGGGGTGGATGGAGCCGCAGCTGCCCCTGCAGCCTCTCCGTCCTGCCTACTTGGGGCAGCAGATGACCTTGCTGCCCCAGATGCACGTGGCATGGTGACATCAACGTGCACCAGCGCACGTGTCATAGGCCTGCTGACCTGGAAGTCAGCCATGGAGTCAGCCAGGTCTGGTGCCACAATGGGCTGGTCCAACAAGGGCTGAGCATGGATGGTGTCAGCCACATCAGCCTCAACGGGGGGGGGGGGATTATGGGTGCCCTTGACTGGTCCTCCACACATGGGGGGACAGGCTCACCCTGCAAGTAACGACCACGTCCCCTACCGCATCCACCACGGCCACCACTTGTGGCTTTTCCACCTTTGCCACCCTTACGGAATCCTCGCCTCCCAGCCATGGCACTGATGTAAATGTGCGTATGGGAGTGGCTGTAAACTATTGTCCTGGGCAATTTGGGGGCCAAAGGGGTTGGGTACCAGATGGTAATTGTACCCTAGTGCTCTTGCAAGGCTGAATGTAACCCCTGGGGAAAGATGACGGGTCACGCTACGCACAGGAGCCCCAAAAAAGGGAGATGACGTGCACGCAACCCCTCCTAGACCACGTGTGCGGAAAAATAAACCTGCACTACGCTGTGGCACCCAGTAACACAAGAATGAACGTATGCGTGTCACACGCAGCCTAGAATGACCTCTGAAGGGGTAGGCTACACACGGGGCAAGCACAGATGTTAGATACGTGCGTGACTCACCGTCTGCCAGGTAAAAGAGCGTGAAAAAGGAGCACGTTTGGTTGGCAACACCCCCGCCAAAAGAAGATTTGTACGCTGTCTGAGGAGACAGGACAACAGTAGAAGGGAACACTGTTTGAGGGAACAGGCCCAGGTAAACCAGTAAAAGAGAAAAAAGAGAAAAAGCTGTCAGAGGTAACAGGGAATACGAACTTGAAACGCCGTGAAGTAAATCGCGTGTGAAACGACAAGAAGTACAGAATTCACCCACTCGCTCTCCACGAAAAGCACGTACAAGGAAATGGTGTTCTACACGTACCTTTTATACAGGCCCACACGTCCAGCGTCACTTACGCGGCGTGTACGCGCTAGGGCCATTTCCACCAATTACACGCTTTGTCACTTCTGCGTGTAGGGCCATTTCCACCAATTACACGCTTTGTCACTTCTGCGTGTAGGGCCATTTCCACCAATTACACGCTTTGTCACTGCCGCGTGTACGCGCTAGGCCCATTCCCACCAATTACACGCAATGACACTCTGATGTGCTGTCCAATTACACGCGATGACACTCTGACGTGCAGTCTTTCCACGTGTGCTCTGTCATCACGTGCTGTGTGGGAAACACCCGTGCGGGTCACGTCACAGACGTGCTTACGCGCTGAGGGCCTTTGGTCCAATAGAATCGCGTATTTGTGCTGACGCGCTTACGCGCTAAGGGCCTTTCCTCGAATTTCACGCTGACGTGCAGACTTTTCACGTGCCAAATCACTCCGTATCAAGCTGGCCACGCGTATGCACACGGAAGACCACGCTCCTGCCCAGAAGACCGAACTACTGCCCCCCAGAGCCCCGAGCACGCTCCCACCTGCCATCTGCTGCTGCCTGACTGCCTGCTGCCCACGTGCACTGCCATTTGCTGCCTGCACGTCAGCCAGGGGTGCTGTTGCTGTGACCCGAATGGGATTCCATCGCTCCACAGCCCAGCCCCAGGACCCAGTTGCCCACCCACTCCTGCCTCTGGGGTTGTCATGTCGGGGAAAACACCATCTGTGACCACTGACAACCCCCGGCCAGAGAGGCAGAGGGGCACCAGCTTCAGTGCCACCGAAGTTGGTGTCCTGGTGGAGCAAGTCCTGGGGCAGTATGATGCCCTCTTTGGAAGTTCCCGCGCCGACAAGGAAGGACGGACTCGGATCTGGACTGACATCGTGACTGCCATCAACGCGGAGGGGGTGGCAGTCCGGGACTTACAACATGTCAGGAAGCGCTGGGAGAACTTCAGGTCCAGGACCCTGAACAAGGCCCGGCGCCTCTTGAAGGCAGCGGATGCCAAGAGGCGCCGGGGCCACTTGTCGGAAGAACAGATGAGGGTCCTGGAATGCATATCCCCAGCGCTCCACGTCCAGGTCCTGGAGTAGCAGACCCGTCTGGAGTCGAGCGGTGAGTGTACATGCATCCTGATTGTGAGCAGTGCGTGTGGTGATTATTCGGTAGTGTGCAGGTTGCACATCTGTTTGTATGGGGTCGAGTATGGGTGGGGGTGTACAGGGCCGAGGGGCTGACACATGTGAAGGCTGTAATGTGTGAGACATGGATGGTGCTTGTGTGTGTAGGCTTGCATGCCAAATGCAGTTGTGCGTGCACACATGTTTGGATGAATGTGTATGTAAGTAGACATGTCCGTGATGTCACGCATGTATGTTGTTTTCGGCTGCATGTATGAGCACTGTGTACATGTGCATGTGTGTGTATTTGACAAGGGTGCAACAGTGATGCAACATGGATGCATGTGACAGCGGTATGTGGAAGCCTGATTGGCAGATGTGACATGGATGCCCGTCTGAGCAGTGCGACACTTGGCAGAGGTGTACACATGCATGCAAGTGTGGTGGTGTGTGTACATGTGTGGTGCACTTCCTGTGTTGCATGTGATGTCTCGCTCACCTTTGGCTGCTCATGCTGTTGTATGTGTATGGATGGTGGTGGCAGTTGCGATATGGCTGTGGTATGGCTCATGTGTGCGAGTTGCAATGACATGTGTGTTGGGGATTGTGATGACATGTCTGAGGTTTGCCAATGCCACTCATGTGCAACTGTCATGTGTGTATGTGTCCATTGTACAGTGCCCTGATGCATGTGTTTTGTTTCTCCCTGTCTGCAGCGTCAACTGATGAAGAGGGCGGAGAAGGTGCTGTGGAGCGCAGCGGCGGGGATCCGACCGCCAGCCGGAGACGCAAGGCCCGGCTCCCCTCCCGTGTTGTCATCTCGTCGGGGAGTGAGGAGTCCTGTGCCGCGTCCCAGGCCACAGCTGCCGGGGGGAGGTCCAAGAGGCGGAGGTTGGAGTTGGACTCCTCGGCAGCAGAAGGGGCAGCTGGGACCCCACAGGGCCCAACAGGGGAAGATGGCACGGAGTCATCCAGGTTGGTGGAGGGTTTGGTGGAGGAGGAGGCCGTGCAAGCACCAGAGACGGGGTCTGGAGGTGGGGATCCCACTGGTGCTAGTGGTGCAGTACAGGACCAGGGACAGGAGGCAGCACAGGCCGCCGCGGAGGTGCCTGTGTGCAATTCTGTCCCCGATCCTGTCCCTGCATCATCTTGCACCAGCAGGGATGCCTACGTCCAGACCCGTTTTCAGGCAGGGGATGAGCTGACTTCAACTGACCTTCCTCTGCCTGCGGACGTGGCTATCCAGGTCCGGGTTGAGCCTGTCCTGGCTGGTGTGGCATTGCGTCAACGGGCCATGCGAGGTGACCTGCAGTCTTTTCATGGAGAGACTGCACGTCATCTTGAATGGCTCGTTGACCACGTCAGCCTGCTGGGACAGGTCACCCAAACCGGATTCCTCCGTCTGATGGGGCTTGCTCCGACCCCCTCCTCAACTGGACCCCCTCCGCGCCAGTCGTCCTCTGTGCCATCTTCCCACCCATCAGTCACCTGGGTGCCCTGTGGAGCTGCCTCTGACGGTGCGGCCAGGCTGGTGGAGGAGGCATCCCTGCCACAGTCGGGAGTCGGAGGTCCAGCAGGGGTGGCCACATCAACAACTGCACCCCAGCCGGCGGAGGATGTGCAGGCAGCAGGAGGCAGTGCACGGGCAGAGGCAGAGCAGCAGCAGCAGCATGGTGGGAGCCATGAAGGCTCGGGGCCTTCGACATCGGAGGGGCAGGCATCGGCCGGAGGGCAGGAGGACCCAGGACAGAGAGTGTCTTCCGTGTGGCAGCGGTTGGGCCACGCCATAGGTGCGGAGCGGCGGCGGGCGGAAGAAGCGCGGCTCACAATGGTCAGGGCGGAGAACTCCATGCGGAGGGCCCTGAGGCGGGCCGAGTGCCTCGAGGCAATCCGCAGGGGGTTGGAGGAGGACACGGCATCGTCCCTGCGGACCCTCGGGGCCATGGAACTGGACCGCCTCCGGGACATCGAACAGGAGTTAGATGATGCCCTGGCCCGAAACACCACGGAGTGAGCCGCTGGACTTGCCCGCCGCCTTTGTATATAGTTCTTCAGTTTTAGGTTTCCTTTGTTTGTTCTTATGATTTGGAGTCGACGGACACTGCTCCACTTTTTGTATATAGTTGCATTTTAGTTAGGTTTTTTTGTAGGTTTCCTTTGTTCAGTTGGGCTCATGGACCCTTGGAAGTTTTTTACATAGGTCTTAATTGGATAGATATTTTTTTACATTTGACTTTGGACGACATTTTTTTGGATTCGGATTTGCTGTTTTTTTTTTTTTATACAGACATGAGCTTATTTTTTCTCATTCCTATTGTAGTTTGTTTCATTTCTTTAGCATTCTTTCTTTTTTTCAATACAATTTTGTTTTCCTACTTCACTGTGTGGTATCATCTCATTGGTTTCATGCATGTCATGTTGGGTGTTTTCCCATTCAATTGCAACCATTGTGTGTGACAGACATGGGTTCATTAGCTTCATGAACATTGGGGGTGTAACATGTAATTTCCATTTCCATGTGGGTGAATGGGTTACTTGGTAGGGATTTTTGGCTGTGGAGGCTGACCATAACGCACATGATTGGGGATTGTGAGGACCTGGTGGAGGGTGCCCCTGGTGGCTGGGGGGTGGGGGTGGTGGGAGACATGGGTGGGGGCCTGGTGGAGGGTGTCCCTGCACTGCTGGGGGGTGGGGGTGGTGGGAGACATGAGTGGGGGCCTGGTGGAGGGTGCCCCTGCACTGCTGTGGGGTGGGGGTGGTGGGAGACATGAGTTGGACATGGGTGGGTGCCTGCTGGCAGGTGCCCCACAGTGCTGGGGGGTGGGGGTGGTGGGGAACATGAGTTGGACATGGGTGGGTGCCTGCTGGCAGGTGCCCCACAGTGCTGGGGGGTGGGGGTGGTGGGAGACATGAGTGGGGGCCTGGTGGAGGGTGCCCCTGCACTGCTGGGGGGTGGGGGGGTGGGAGACATGAGTGGGGGCCTGGTGGAGGGTGCCCATGGAGGCTGGGGGGTGGGGGTGGTGGGAGACATGAGTGGGGGCCTGGTGGAGGGTGCCCCTGCACTGCTGGGGGTGGGGGTGGTGGGAGACATGAGTGGGGGCCTGGTGGAGGGTGCCCCTGGATGCTGGGGGGTGGGGGTGCAGGGGGACATGAGTGGGGGCCTGGTGGACGGTGCCCCTGGATGCTGGGGGGTGGGGGTGCAGGGGGACATGAGTGGGGGCCTGGTGGAGGGTGCCCCTGGATGCTGGGGGGTGGGGGTGCAGGGGGACATGAGTGGGGGCCTGGTGGAGGGTGCCCCTGGTGGCTGGGGGGTGGGGGTGGTGGGAGTCATGGGTGGGGGCCTGGTGGAGGGTGCCCCTGCACTGCTTGGGGGTGGGGGTGGTGGTAGACATGAGTGGGGGCCTGGTGGGGGCTGCCCCTGCACTGATAGGGGGTGGGGTGGTGGGAGACATGAGTGGGGGCCTGGTGGAGGCTGCCCCTGGTGGCTGGGGGTGGTGGCAGACATGAGTGGGGGCCGGGTGGAGGCTTCCCCTGCACTGCTGGGGGTGGGGGTGGTGGGAGACATGAGTGGGGGCCTGGTGGAGGGTGCCCATGGTGGCTGGGTGGTGGGGGTGGTGGGAGACATGAGTGGGGGCCTGGTGGAGGGTGCCCCTGCACTGCTGGGGGGTGGGGGTGGTGGGAGACATGAGTGGGGGCCTGGTGGAGGGTGCCCCTGTATGCTGGGGGGGTGCAGGGGGACATGAGTGGGGGCCTGGTGGAGGGTGCCCCTGGATGCTGGGGGGTGGGGGTGCAGGGGGACATGAGTGGGGGCCTGGTGGAGGGTGCCCCTGGATGCTGGGGGGTGGGGGTGCAGGGGGACATGAGTGGGGGCCTGGTGGAGGGTGCCCCTGGTTGCTGGGGGGTGGGGGTGGTGGGAGACATGGGTGGGGGCCTGGTGGAGGGTGCCCCTGCACTGCTGGGGGGTGGGGGTGGTGGGAGACATGAGTGGGGGCCTGGTGGAGGCTGCCCCTGCACTACTGGGGGGTGGGGGTGGTGGGAGACATGAGTGGGGGCCTGGTGGGGGCTGGCCATGGTGGCTGGGGGGTGGGAGTGGTGGTAGACATGAGTGGGGGCCTGGTGGAGGCTGCCCCTGCACTGCTGGGGGGTGGGGGTGGTGGGGGACATGAGTGGGGGCCTGGTGGAGGCTGCCCCTGGTGGCTGGGGGGTGGGGGTGGTGGGATACATGAGTGGGGGCCTGGTGGAGGGTGCCCCTGCACTGCTGGGGGGTGGGGGTGGTGGGAGACATGAGTGGGGGCCTGGTGGGGGCTGGCCATGGTGGCTGGGGGGTGGGGGTGGTCGTAGACATGAGTGGGGGCCTGGTGGAGGCTGCCCCTGCACTGCTGGGGGGTGGGGGTGGTGGGAGACATGAGTGGGGGCCTGGTGGAAGGTGCCCATGGTGGCTGGGGGGTGGGGGTGGTGGGAGACATGAGTGGGGGCCTGGTGGAGGGTGCCCCTGCACTGCTGGGGGGTGGGTATGGTGGGAGACATGAGTAGGGGCCTGGTGGGGGCTGGCCATGGTGGCTGGGGGGTGGGGGTGGTGGGAGACATGAGTGGGGGCCTGGTGGAGGCTGCCCCTGCACTGCTGGGGGGTGGGGGTGGTGGGAGACATGAGAGGGGGCCTGGTGGAGGGTGCCCATGGTGGCTGGGGGGTGGGGGTGGTGGGAGACATGAGTGGGGGCCTGGTGGAGGGTGCCCCTGCACTGCTGGGGGGTGGGGGTGGTGGGAGACATGAGTGGGGGCCTGGTGGAGGGTGCCCCTGGATGCTGGTGGGTGGGGGTGCAGGGGGACATGAGTGGGGGCCTTGAGGGGGGTACTGTCATGATCTCTGCTTCCAAAAGGTCAGGGTTTTCCCAACTCCCTTGGAAGCAGATCCATAACCCAGGTTCCGAGTGCCAACCAGTCCCAATTGGGACCTTTTGGACCCAGTCCTGGCGCCAGTGGCACCAGGCTCATAAATATGCCCAGTCCCAGCGCTGGAAGCGCCGGGCTCATAATGCTTGGGTGGACTCACTTGCAGCAGACCATGCTGCTTACTTGCCTGCCAGTTGAGCCTCTGATCCTCTTCTGTTTGGAACTACTTTTCCTGTTGGGTGGGGCAGGAGCCACTCCCTAGATTCAGAACACTGGAACTCTTCTGGAAAGCAGGAACTCTTTTCTTACCTAGGCGTGGCCGTGGAAGGAGACACCTAAGCACTACAGGAGGCTATTTAAACCACACCCGATGGATGAATCTTGCTTTGCGTTATTCTGCATCCTCAGCAGCAGAACGCTCATCGTGTCTTCTGCATCTGATCCTGGGCCTAAGGAAAAAGGCTTACCATCCTGAATCCAGTCTTCAGCAACACCTATAAAGACAAGAAAGAACAGGTTAGCATTACGGTCTTCAGTGACAGCTCTTCACTTGCCTGGTCCATCGGCTGTCACCAACGCCTCGCGCTGCATTCCGACATCTGAAAGACAAAGGCTTACCTACTCTTCGTGCGCTCCGGAGGTCTTCACACTGCATTCCGGCATCTGAAAGACAAAAGCTTACCAACTCTTTGCACGCTCCGGAGGCCTTCGGCGCTGCATCCCGCATCTGAAAGACAAAACAAGGTGCGTTTAAAGACATTGGGGAACTTTAATACTCACGTGCCATTACTCCTTTCCACATCTAACCCAGTGGGTATTCCGGCACCCTGCAGCCGCTCCGAACTTGTACCTGCAAAATAAAAAGACAGTTAGAGCGCATCGTGAAGCAGGCAACAAGCGCTTACTTACGTGCTTCCAGGCGCTTCTATTCATCACACGGGCTCCATCTTCAACTCACTTCAGCCCATCATCCGCCATCGCCGGAACCCTGCAAAACAAGAGACATCATTACTAAAGACTTTAAAGACATTAGAATTACTCGAAACTTGCCGTTCGTGCAGTAAACGACGGACAGCAGTCCTCTGAAGTCAAGAGGCCTGCTCCCCTTAGCCAGTGAAGAAACTGGTTACAGCAGCCTGCCTCGAGGCAGATGGAGAGCACGGCGTTCACTTACCTAAGACATCTTACCCTTCGAGTCAGACATACAGTGCACAGAGGTCCAGCCCAAAGAGCCAGCTGTGTGTAACACATCACCTTTGAAGATACGGTATACGCCCAGTCAAGACCGGCGCCTCTACGGGAATCAGGTGAGCGTTACAGGGTGCCCCTGGATGCTGGGGGGTGGGGGTTCAGGGGGACATGAGTGGGGGCCTGGTGGAGGGTGCCCCTGGATGCTGGGGGTGCAGGGGGACATGAGTGGGGGCCTGGTGGAGGGTGCCCCTGGATGCTGGGGGGTGGGGGTGCAGGGGGACATGAGTGGGGGCCTGGTGGAGGGTGCCCCTGGTGGCTGGGGGGTGGGGGTGGTGGGAGTCATGGGTGGGGGCCTGGTGGAGGGTGCCCCTGCACTGCTTGGGGGTGGGGGTGGTGGGAGACATGAGTGGGGGCCTGGTGGAGGGTGCCCCTGCACTGCTGGGGGTGGTGGGAGACATGAGTTGGATATGGGTGGGTGCCTGCTGGCAGGTGCCCCACAGTGCTGGGGGGTGGGGTGGTGGGGAACATGAGTTGGACATGGGTGGGTGTTGCTGGCAGGTGCCCCACAGTGCTGGGGGGTGGGGGTGCAGGGGTACATGAGTTGGACATGAGTGGGGGCCTGCTGGCAGGTGCCCCACAGTGCTGGGGGGTGGGGGTGGTGGGGAACATGAATTGGACATGGGTGGGGGCCTGCTGGCAGGTGCCCCACAGTGCTGGGGGGTGGGGGTGGTGGGGAACATGAGTTGGAGATGGGTGGGGGCCTGCTGGCAGGTGCCCCACAGTGCTGGGGGGTGGGGGTGGTGGGAGACATGAGTGGGGGCCTGTTGGAAGGTGCCCATGGTGGCTGGGGGGTGGGGGTGGTGGGAGACATGAGTGGGGGCCTGGTGGAGGGTGCCCCTGCACTGCTGGGGGGTGGGTGTGGTGGGAGACATGAGTAGGGGCCTGGTGGGGGCTGGCCATGGTGGCCGGGGGTGGGGGTGGTGGGAGACATGGGTGGGGGCCTGGTGGAGGCTGCCCCTGCACTGCTGGGGGGTGGGGGTGGTGGGAGACATGAGAGGGGGCCTGGTGGAGGGTGCCCATGGTGGCTGGGGGGTGGGGGTGGTGGGAGACATGAGTGGGGGCCTGGTGGAGGGTGCCCCTGCACTGCTGGGGGGTGGGGGTGGTGGGAGACATGAGTGGGGGCCTGGTGGAGGGTGCCCCTGGATGCTGGTGGGTGGGGGTGCAGGGGGACATGAGTGGGGGCCTGGTGGAGGGTGTGTCATGATCTCTGCTTCCAAAAGGTCAAGGTTTTCCCAACTCCCTTGGAAGCAGATCCATAACCCAGGTTCCGAGTGCCAACCAGTCCCAATTGGGACCTTTTGGACCCAGTCCTGGCGCCAGTGGCACCAGGCTCATAAATATGCCCAGTCCCAGCGCTGGAAGCGCCGGGCTCATAATGCTTGGGTGGACTCACCTGCAGCAGACCATGCTGCTTACTTGCCTGCCAGTTGAGCCTCTGATCCTCTTTTGTTTGGAACTACTTTTCCTGTTGGGTGGGGCAGGAGCCACTCCCTAGATTCAGAACACTGGAACTCTTCTGGAAAGCAGGAACTCTTTTCTTACCTAGGCGTGGCCGTGGAAGGAGACACCTAAGCACTACAGGAGGCTATTTAAACCACACCCGATGGATGAATCTTGCTTTGCGTTATTCTGCATCCTCGGCAGCAGAACGCTCATCGTGTCTTCTGCATCTGATCCTGGGCCTCAGGAAAAAGGCTTACCATCCTGAATCCAGTCTTCAGCAACACCTATAAAGACAAGAAAGAACAGGTTAGCATTACGGTCTTCAGTGACAGCTCTTCACTTGCCTGGTCCATCGGCTGTCACCAACGCCTCGCGCTGCATTCCGGCATCTGAAAGACAAAGGCTTACCTACTCTTGGTGCGCTCCGGAGGTCTTCACACTGCATTCCGGCATCTGAAAGACAAAAGCTTACCAACTCTTTGCACACTCCGGAGGCCTTCGGCGCTGCATCCCGCATCTGAAAGACAAAACAAGGTGCGTTTAAAGACATTGGGAAACTTTAATACTCACGTGCCATTACTCCTTTCCACATCTAACCCAGTGGGTATTCCGGCACCCTGCAGCCGCTCCGAACTTGTACCTGCAAAATAAAAAGACAGTTAGAACGCATCGTGAAGCAGGCAACAAGCGCTTACTTATGTGCTTCCAGGCGCTTCTATTCATCACACGGGCTCCATCTTCAACTCACTTCAGCCCATCATCCGCCATCGCCGGAACCCTGCAAAACAAGAGACATCATTACTAAAGACTTTAAAGACATTAGAATTACTCGAAACTTGCCGTTCGTGCAGTAAACGACGGACAGCAGTCCTCTGAAGTCAAGAGGCCTGCTCCCCTTAGCCAGTGAAGAAACTGGTTACAGCAGCCTGCCTCGAGGCAGATGGAGAGCACGGCGTTCACTTACCTAAGACATCTTACCCTTCGAGTCAGACATACAGTGCACAGAGGTCCAGCCCAAAGAGCCAGCCGTGTGTAACACATCACCTTTGAAGATACGGTATACGCCCAGTCAAGACCGGCGCCTCTACGGGAATCAGGTGAGCGTTACAGGGTGCCCCTGGATGCTGGGGGGTGGGGGTTCAGGGGGACATGAGTGGGGGCCTGGTGGAGGGCGCCCCTGGATGCTGGGGGTGCAGGGGGACATGAGTGGGGGCCTGGTGGAGGGTGCCCCTGGATGCTGGGGGGTGGGGGTGCAGGGGGACATGAGTGGGGGCCTGGTGGAGGGTGCCCCTGGTGGCTGGGGGGTGGGGGTGGTGGGAGTCATGGGTGGGGGCCTGGTGGAGGGTGCCCCTGCACTGCTGGGGGGTGGGGGTGGTGGGAGACATGAGTGGGGGCCTGGTGGAGGGTGCCCCTGCACTGCTGGGGGTGGGGGTGGTGGGAGACATGAGTTGGATATGGGTGGGTGCCTGCTGGCAGGTGCCCCACAGTGCTGGGGGGTGGGGTGGTGGGGAACATGAGTTGGACATGGGTGGGTGTTGCTGGCAGGTGCCCCACAGTGCTGGGGGGTGGGGGTGCAGGGGTACATGAGTTGGACATGAGTGGGGGCCTGCTGGAAGGTGCCCCACAGTGCTGGGGGGTGGGGGTGGTGGGGAACATGAATTGGACATGGGTGGGGGCCTGCTGGCAGGTGCCCCACAGTGCTGGGGGGTGGGGGTGGTGGGGAACATGAGTTGGAGATGGGTGGGGGCCTGCTGGCAGGTGCCCCACAGTGCTGGGGGGTGGGGGTGGTGGGAGACATGAGTGGGGGCCTGGTGGAGGGTGCCCATGGTGGCTGGGGGGTGGGGGTGGTGGGAGACATGAGTGGGGGCCTGGTGGAGGGTGCCCCTGCACTGCTGGGGGGTGGAGGTGGTGGGAGACATGAGTGGGGGCCTGGTGGGGGCTGGCCATGGTGGCTGGGGGGTGGGGGTGGTGGTAGACATGAGTGGGGGCCTGGTGGAGGCTGCCCCTGCACTGCTGGGGGGTGGGGGTGGTGGGAGACATGAATGGGGGCCTGGTGGAGGCTGCCCCTGGTGGCTGGGGATGGGGGTGGTGGGAGACATGAGTGGGGGCCTGGTGGAGGGTGCCCCTGCACTGCTGGGGGGTAGGGGTGGTAGGAGACATGAGTGGGGGCCTGGCGGAGGGTGTCCCTGGATGCTGGGGGTGGGGGTGCAGGGGGACATGAGTGGGGGCCTGGTGGAGGGTGCCCCTGGATGCTGGGGGGTGGGGGTGCAGGGGGACATGAGTGGGGGCCTGGTGGAGGGTGCCCCTGGATGCTGGGGGGTGGGGGTGGTGGGAGACATGAGTGGGGGCCTGGTGGAGGCTGCCCCTGCACTGCTGGGTGGTAGGGGTGATAGGGGACATGTGTGGGGGCCTGGTGGGGGCTGGCCATGGTGGCTGGGGGGTGGGGGTGGTGGGAGACATGCATTGTTGATGAGTAGTGCAAGGTGACATGTGGGTTGGCTGGGGGGCATGCCCATGGTGGATGGGCTGCCTGCGGGACATGAGCAGGGGTGCAGGGTAGTCCCCCGTGGTGTGGGCTGCCTGCAGGGGCCGTGGAGGTTGTGGAGCGTACACCTGGGAGGACCCACACGGCCAATTCACGTGTAGTACTCCCCAGAACCCCTGAAATACACATACCCTGCTGAAATTGCGTGTGGAACTTCCCGCGCACCCCTGAAATACACGTACCCTGCTCGCACTGGGCCAATCGCGTGTGGAACTTCCCGCGCACCCCTGAAATACACTCACCCTGCTGAAATCGCGTGTGGAACTTCCCGCGCACCCCTGGAATACACATACGCTGCTGAAATCGCGTGTGGAACTTCCCGCGCACCCATGGAATACACGTACCCTGCTCGCACAGGGCCAATCGCGTGTGGAACTTCCCGCGCACCCCTGAAATACACGTACCCTGCCGAAATTGCGTGTGGAACTTCCCGCGCACCCATGGAATACACGTACCCTGCTCGCACTGGGCCAATCGCGTGTGGAACTTCCCGCGCACCCCTGAAATACACGTACCCTGCCGAAATCGCGTGTGAGACTTCCCGCGCACCCCGGTATACAAGCACACGTATTTTTTGTCAGCGGGTGTCCGTATTTGTGGGTACCCCTTTGCACGTCATTTGTCCTGGAGGGCCACAGTATAGGACATTCATCATGGCTGTATATAGGTGCTATTTGTTGGCGCACCTTTTGGCGCACATTTCTTCCAGGCGCAGAGACGCTACCGCCTGCTTTCTTGTGGCGGTCGTGTTTGTGCCTGTGCGCTGGTTTGAGCGTGCGCTTTTTTGCACTATTATATTCCATGAATACGTGTTGTAGGCGAGCGTGTGGGCGTTCCGCGCACTTGTACCCTGTACTTCCCCCGTGACGCCCACGTTTTGGCAAGTTGTTCCCCATTCCGAGTGTTACGCCCCGTGTTCCGCCTACTTTTGTTGTGTGCGCCACGCTATGTGCGATTTTCGCTGTGGCTGTGCGATTTTCGCTGTGACCTGGCGCACATCCGATGGTTTTCTCGCGCACGGCCTTCCATGAATCGATGTGCGCTGCTTTTCGTGCGATTTTCGTACTTGCACTGCGATTTTCGCTATTCCACTGCGATTCACACATTTTTGGCCACTTGCGCCGCGCTAATTATTCCATGAATCGGCCTGCTAATGTATCTCCCTCAGAAAGATTAATCCTGAGTCAGTCTTAACACAGAATGACAAGTGCAGGGTGACTGTATGCCTTATGTCAGTGTTTAACTAGTGAGATATCTACTCATAGATAGAAGGCATTATGAGGCATCAATGGGCATAGGGGCATTGGACGTATTAAGAAGGATTAAAGGAAATAGAAATTGAAAAGAATGTGACGTGGGTGGAATGAGAAACAAGAAAGAGCCTGTCGATTACAGCAGATGTAATGGAGAGTTTATGGAGTGTGTGGAGGGAGGATGAAGTGAGGCTGAGGTTGAAGGGAACGTAAGTGAGTGGGGAGGTTGACGCGTGGTGGTCTAGGGGAATGAGAAAGGGGAAAGGCAAACACAGATCAAGTAAAGGAGAGGTCATTGGAAAGTGGTAGGAGGTGATAGAAAGAGGAAGTAAAAGCATGAAGGCAAGGTAGCAACTGGGGTGGTAAGTGTGGGTGGAGAGAGCATGAGGAATTGTAATTTGTTTTTCTTTATTAAAGTGTTTTGGTTACAATATAAACCTTTAACACTACAAATTACGAAAGAAAAGGTAGTCACAATTAAATAATGTCATTTATAGCATAAAACATTCAAATTAATCATATATAACACATTAAAAGCTTAAAAGGTGCCCACAGAGAAAAAGAAAAAAAACAATACCGAACAAGAGATAACATGCGATCTATATTATCACATTGTTTCTACTGCAGATAATTCAGTAGTAGTTCTATTTCAGCCCCATGTTTGTTCAGTATCTACTGTCTCCAAAGGGAACTTAATTCTGTTATAGCCTCTATGTAATAAATGCTTAATAGCAGCACATTCAGTAAGTGAATGTCTGGGAGTTTCCACCTCTCGTTCACACAATCTACACCTGTGTTCCACATAAGGGGGCTTCTTTCAGGCTCCCAGGCTCGGCCAGATAAGCAACAGTTCAAGGACATTAGGAGGGCAAGAAACAAATCAAGAGGGAAATGTAGGTAAAGGGGGTGTTGGGAGGAACACATGTCCATTGACACCAAACAGCAACAACAGTAATACAGTATAAATATGGACAAACGTCCCTGTAACTAAGAGGAGGTAGAAAAGAGACTTTGTTAAAGAATCAATTTACGTTGAAAAGCAGCTTTTTTCACATCTTTTGTAGCTCCACTTACTCTCGCAAAATAGCTGCAGCTATAACAGAACTTGCATCACAGAGTAGCTGACTGGCTCCACGACCCTACCTCGGGTACATCTTCATGAGTTCTGAATTAAAAAAAGCTATTTTAGCCCAATCTAAAAAAAAGTAAAAACGATATGAAGAAGCTGACGATTTCGACTTTAAAAAGAACAATGTAACTGGTGTATTTTTAAAGCATTGTTAGAACCTATGCCGAGGGTAGTTCAATGTCAATTTGTTGGTGTTATGAGAGGGAGTTGCAAAATGAGCCAATTTATTTAAATCGGATAACATGGCATGCATGGGTGTGGATATTGCAGAAAAGCCAAAGTTGTTCATGCTTGTTCAATGGCATTTTTCAATGGTCAAATATATTTCGATTAGCTATGAAAACAGCTGCAATTTGTAACACGAATTACTTTAACATTAGTGCTTGCGAATTTTACATTTTAAATCCATACCAGGAGTTTTACATATAATATTAAAACTCGGTGAATTAAAAAAAGAAATTACAAAAAAAACCCGTGGGCCTCTGAAAAGAAAAGAAGCATTGTTACTTGTGCGATTCATGGCTAGGTCAAACAATGCCATCTTTAAACGGCACATCCTGATCAATGTCAATATTGGAAGCAAATATGTGTCTGCATAATAACAGAGAGCCACTAAGGAGATTTTGCTTCCTTGCATTGCTTGCCTCCAGATTATTTTCTTGTCCTTATTATTCAATATGCCAACATGTATAAATGTCAAATTTAGAACCCAGACTGCAGAGATTGAATAAAGAAGAGATCCTTGTTTTTTTTTTTTTTTCAATGTAATAAATCAAGCAAGAAAAAAGCAGACCTGCCTGCTGTCAAGAAATGTTATATTGGTCCTCACGTCAGACCTTTCATTGGGCGACGCGTCTTGGCCTGCCCCAATTGAGGCAGAATATATGAGGACACGGCAACTAAACTGAGAGACATGGAAAGTGTTATTTGGGGTTTCGCACGTGACCGTTGCAGCAGGATTGTTCAGTTATGGATGGATTTATCAATGGCAGCACAAACAGTTTAGGTTTTGCGAAAAGAAAGTCATTTGGTTGCACAGGCAGTCTTCCATGCCCAAGTTAGTGGGTCCAGGAAATCAGCCTGTAGGACAGAGGGCTCGCCGCCATTAGAGAGAATAACCCTGTATTCAATAAACCCTACTCCTTGGTGTGGTCCTTCTGTCTTTCAAAGCAAGCTGTGAAGACATGAGGGCTCACAGGCATGTTTTGGCTTCCTTGAGCTTCAAATCCCCTGCCCTTGTCAGCAAGCTATGTGGTGGTGACAGTGAGATAAATTAAGTAGGTGGACCAGGGGTTCCTATGGGCAGCTGGATCAATGTACATTGTCCCAGCAGTACCTCTGTCCCACTCACCTCCCTTGTCCTGACAGCAGGGGAAGGCAGTTTGTTGGAGCAGAGGGGCACTGTGGATCTCTTCCATCTCTGGGGCTTCCCATAGTTAGCTTCTTACCGCTCCTGAAGGCACCTTTCTGGAAGGCCCCTGGATAGGGGTGCTGTTAGGGCTGAAAAAAATCTGGCAATACGCTAATGTAGAGACTCGGGGCTAGCTAGTGTGGGGACATCACGTGATCGCGGGAGCGTGTTCTCGCAAGATCTTGGCATAACGTGATCTCGCGAGCCCACACTCCGCGGGAAAACATTCCCACCAGTGTTGATGCAGCGGCAGACCAAGCAGGTCATGCCACAGCGCTGCTCCTGATAAGGAGGCAATAACAGGAGGTTTTGAGCAGCCTCCAGTCACAGCTTCTAGGGCATAGGTCCACAGCCACAGGAGGCTACCTGGGGGCCCTAGAAGCTTGCAGCGTGCCATCATTGTGCACACCCTTCCCACAGTGAGTTAACTGGGAAGCCATGAAGTTGAACTGAACCGAACTGTGAGTAAATGTTTGTCCCGAGTTAAGGCAGTTTAAGGTCCACCGGTTTGTCTTACAATAAAGACAGTTGGAACCCCTTACAGCATCCTGTCGTCCTTTAAGGCCACAACAGCTAGCCTTTTGGTTGTTGCTCCTGAGTTTCTAGACGGGGGTATAACCAAAAAAAGGGGCTACAGTCCCCTCAGCCCCACCCCCCTCCCCCCCATCAATGCCTCTTCCCCTGGCTCTTCTGTTGACTATCTCCTTTTGCGCTTTTGGGGAATAAGCAGCAGACGAAAGGACTCCATGGCTGTCATGGCATGCATTAGATAGACACAGAAAATAATAAAGTTCTATATGTCTATTTAATGAAATATTCCATATATGTACAACAATATCCTTGAATCCTTATGGATAGCGCTAGAGCACAATCCAGGACCTAAAACAAAAAACTGTGGAATTGAATGGCACTCTGCATAATTGCCATTGAATATTAAACACTTTGTCGAGTATTTCTATACATCCATTTTTTGTTTTCATAGGAGTTCATTATATTATATGGCGTAATGTAGGTGTAAACGCTTTGCGTAAGGCTTTCAAGACACATTTTTGTCCATCTGTTTGATGGAGAGGTGGAGCGGAAGACAACTTGCATTTCCATCACCTCCCTTCCTCTCCTTCATTCAAATGCCCCAGCGTTTGCACCCGCATACATTTTCATGGTTGCGCAAATGCTGAGGATCCCTGGCACGTAAAGCTGGCGGACTCCATAAGGATCCTTTGTACATGCTGTTGCTAGGCAGACAGCATGTGCAATTATACTCTGCCTAACATGCACGCATTTCAGTCAGTGTTTACTCATTTTTATGGTGGAGTACAAATGTGCATGGAAATAGGCAGCGTGATAGCTTGCCCTGCACATTTGCACTTTGTCGTGCAAATGATGAACATTTGGTGGCAAGGACCTGGCTATGCCTGATTGCAAACGTAGCAGATGCCTGCCGTCAAATTACGATATTGTATATAATGAGCTCCATATTGATCTCATGTTGTGTCCCAACGTTAGCATGTTGGCCATGAGGTATTGGTGTAAATTAACCTGCTCATTGGTCTCACCTTTGATTCAGAGTCTTAGGAGCGCATTTATCAAAGTATATACACTGCAGAGTGCAAAATTGAAGTGTAAAGTGATAGTGGAAGCCTCCTTACTCTTCTCTTTTGCACTCTGAATTGCACAATAGTAAACACTGCCTGTGGTTTACAAATGGCTGGCAGTGTTAACAATGTGTTCCTATGCAATACACCTGTTTTTTGCTGTTATAAAAAAACAAGCAGATTACATGGGAATCCACTGGTTCTACACCAGCATCAAAATGACTGCTCGTGTGAAACCAAAATAACAAAAATGCCCGGAAGCACCAATTAAAGCATAAAGGTAGTCGTAGCACCTATACACCTGTCTGTTGCACCTTCATTTATACTCTGGTGACTTTTGAAATTAGCCCTTTAGTGTGCAATGTTATTCAGGGTCCCTAGGATTCAAAGTCAAGTTGTAAACCCTGTCAATCCGGTAGAGCTCCTTTCTGGACTTGTGTTTATTTGTTTTGTGTATCATATATCTCAATAACTTATTTGCTTTTAGGCAATAGGTTAGCAGAATATACAGCAGTAATAAAACATTGATATAGCAGACATATGAGCCTGAGACAGCACTGAGCCATGATTTCCTCTCCTCTGCTCATCACTCCGAACTCTACTACACTGGGGTTCTCATAAACCTATTTGCTACCTTCGACACAGTTGACCACCCATATCTCTTGCATACTCTCCTCCCTCTAACCTTGAATTCCAGGACACTGCTCTAATCTGGATTATCGCTTGGGTCTCTGACCTTTCCATCTCTATTTCCTGGAATGTGGGTACCATTACATCTACTCCCCCCTCCCCCCAGTAGGTATCCCTCAATTCTCAGTCATAGAACCTCTGATGTTAATGTGCTACACCTCTTCCCTTGGCAAACTCTTCAACTCCTGAGGGACCTCCTTCCATGTCTTTGTGTTGATCCCCAAATCTAGTCTCTCCTTTTTCCTTCTCCCCTCCCATCGGAATATCTACTGCCTCTCCGGATGGCTCTTTTCAGTATTATGCTCAACTCCTCTAAAACTGAAATGCATGTATCTCCCACTCACTAACTATCCACCCTTCTTGTCTCCAATGTTTCTTTCCCCACTGGCCTCCTCTTACCCTCCCCAAGGAACGCAACATTGGAGTCCTCTTTTACAATGATCTTTGGATTTAACCTTTTATTATTTTCACTTACATACACTCTGCCATCATCAATCTTCTCAACATCTCCCATGTACATCCTCTCATCGTCCATCATTCCACAAAAACCGTCACATCCACGTTGCTTCTCATTCATCCTGGCTACTGCTTTAGTCTCCTTCTGGGCCTCGCTTTTTACTCTTTGCATCCTTCGATTCCCTAAATATGCAACATGTTCTCTCTGCTGTCCACAATCCTCCCCTCTTCTACTCAACATCTAAATGCAGGCTCCCTACTCATGCATTGTAATATGTCACCTGTTTGCCACTAGATTGCTTGGCTCTGCAAGAGAAAAGAGGCGTCTGTGGTAGGATTGATGAGTGAAACAGTGGGAAACGCAGGAGTGTAACCTTTTGGTTTGGGTGGGTGCAAGTAAGAAAGGAGCTATGTTATTATCTCTAAAATAAATTCCAAAGCCAAGCATACCAATTTTATTTTCTTTTTGCACAGTTCTCTGCCATTATATGCAGGAGGAGTTTCCCCCATAGCCTCCTCCCCCTTACTCGCCATTCATTATTTATTACCCTAACCCACCCCTCCACATATAATTGCATAGAAATAAGCGGTTACAAATTTGCCATGTTCGGCCTGTGCATTTTTTGCTGAAAAATTATGCAATGATACCGGTAAGAAGTACCTGGTTCCTGAGTGCCAATCTGCTTTCAATGGGTTTGGCGGAAGAAAATGGGGTTATGTTTCCCATAGGGAAGAGCCCAAGGTCTGATAGACTACAGCATTTTCTACGAACAACCAGTCTCTCTATAAAGGTATCTTTTTATCAAATCTATTAATTTCCTTGCCCCATCCTCTGCCTTTCATCTTCTTTCTCCCTCTACTATCCTTCACAAACACTAACATTCTGGCATCCTCTTCAAACTGTTTGTCCCTCACTGTGTCCTTTTCACGCTTTTGCCACAGCTCATCTTCCTCCTTACCACGTCCATTGCTACTTCCCACCTCCTCACATTAACAGTGTCATCAGCTTTCATTCAATCAAATCCGACAGACTTCCTCACGATATGCACCCCTGCTACCTCGCTTCCTACCACCCATCCCTTTACATCTGAGCAAATGGCCTGCTCTAACCTGTCCCCTGTCTATGTAATAACGTTTTCCCCACCAGGCCAAGTACCAACTATTCAATGAACTTGTTTAGAAAGGCGCTTCACCGCAGGGCTTCCGATCGGGCCTGGTGACGAATTCCGCAGCATTTCCACAAAATGATAATACCGTTACTGCATGCGGTAATGCATGCATTAATATTTTTGAGATTCCAAGTCATGCGGTCCTGAGAGTTAATCCCCATTTTGCAGTTTCATAGGTCTCCATGCAGGTTTCTTTATTACCTCGTGTTGTAATTCTCACATGCTTTACTTACCGTGTGTTCGGAATGTTTTACGTGATAGTAATTACCTCCACGCAAAACATGAATTTCAAGTTTGAACTCCCCAGGTCTAAAAGGATGACTTAAGAG
Source organism: Ambystoma mexicanum (assembly GCF_040938575.1). Lineage (NCBI taxonomy): Eukaryota > Metazoa > Chordata > Amphibia > Caudata > Ambystomatidae > Ambystoma > Ambystoma mexicanum. The sequence goes on along the minus strand of NC_090932.1, from coordinate 482,589,746 downwards.
ACCATCCTGGAGTCATCCGATGATCAGCGAACTACATTAAAAGTCATTCCCACATCATCAGAAGTCATCAGGCTGTTAAAGTCATCAGCAAATCTCTCAGAATGGTGGGTGATGATTTGGGGATGAGCTTAGGATGACTTGCTGATGATGCCAACATCATCCCTATTTTAGAAAACTCTTTGTTCCTGATGATTTTAGGATGACTTGCCGATTACATCAAGAACATAACCATGATGATTTGGGGATGATTCTGGGATGACCTGCCGATTACTTCAAGAACAGGTTTGCCCCAGATTATTCTGGGATGACCTGCTGATTAGTTGAAGAGCAAAAACATGTTTGTACCTGATGATTTGGGGATGATTCTGGGATGACCTACTGATTACTTCAAGAGCATCGCCATGAAACATGTTTGTTCTTGATGATTTGGGGATGGCTTACTGATTATTCAGAGCATCAGAGTTTTTTAGGATGATTTGCGGACTAATACTGATTGTCATTCAGCTTTTGCTTAGTTGCACTTGTGCTGAATGATTTTTTAATGCTTTGCTGAGCATACCTTTTTGGCATTCTTTTTAATTGCATGTAAAAAGCTTAATATGGATATGATCATTTAAATTGCAACACCCAATGTAAAAGTGTTAAACCATTGAACAGCAATCACACTTAAAAAGCATACATGCCACAGAAATAAGTGACTAACACATATGTAGGGTGAATGCGCCGCTAAGTACATTCTGTAGTCAAAAATAATCATTTTAATTAGCTCATACACCCTTGCCAAACCACGTGACTCAAGACACATAATAGTAGAGCCTGCCATGGAGCCAATCATGAACTAAGTCACAATTATCCAACCTTAACATTTGTTATACAGTAATCAGTCCACTTATTTTACATTGGTGCCTATGACGTAATAACGACTGGCCTACAGGAGTACAGCAAAGAGTACTGTCTAAAATGATTACTGAGCCCGCACACTACTACAAAACTAGCAGTGATCCCAATCATATAGATGAATATGGCCAGCAGTGATCCAAATCATATAGGTGAATACGGCTCGCAGTGATCCCATTAATATAGGTGAATAATGCTAGCAGTGATCCCAATCATATAGGTGAATAATGATAGCACTGATCCCAATCATATAGGTGAATAAGGCTGCTCCTGCCAGTCTGTACTCTCCCAGAAAGCAATAATATGATATGATATGATAGGTTATTTATAACGCGCTTAATACCCATTTAACGGAGTACTAAAAATCTGCACAGTGGCTTTACTGATGTAAGCATCCGCACGAACAATGGCACAAGCAGAATACACAATTGGGATGATTGCTCCCTGAAAATGAGTCTACCTTCAGTGTCATCGCAGCTGAACAAAGGTGACATGTGAGAGAAGCAACTGCAATGTTGCTCCCCCACCCCCCCTCCCCACCACCCCCCTTCTCCCCCCTGCAAGCTGAGGTGCACCAAGCATAACTTCTTACTGGAAGACAAATGGCCTGTCTCCGTTCCCAAAGCCCCGCATCGGCACGTGGGCTACCTCTCCACGGACGCTGCGCATTGTCACGTCACCCGCGTGTTTGACTCAAAGTGCTCTTGTCTCGCATGGAGCTCGACGTGAGCGATAATAAGGCCCAGCTGCCATGCAAAAATGTCATGCGTGCAAAATCTATGCAAATGCCGCTCGCTCGACTGTCGCTTGCGCACGCAGGGAGACGGGACGACGTGAAGCAAGGGGAAAGCTAGATTAAGTGCCAACGCAACGCAGCGACTTTCTGTACCTCTTGTAGAAATTGAGCTCGACGATCACAGGATATCAATGAAGGGAGACTGGGACCAAACGGAACATGATGCAGTGATGCTGTTTAAGGGTTATAACCCACGAAGCAATGTGATTCTTCTGAGCCCATCGTTAATAGTGTGCTGTTGCACCGCGTTTAGCTTTCTATAAAGCCTGGTGCTTGTTTTTAAACCAGTGCAACTACATTCGGAGAGGTTTATAGTTTTCTATCTGTGTATTGCAAGCAGTTTGCTACCATGGGTGGGCGAATTAAAAATGGTGTATACATGGTTTGTCTGTGGGCTTTGCTAAATTGGTGTTCGATCGCAGATGACGTGCACATAAGAGTATTCCACACAGTGGCAGTAAATTGTTCATGTCGACTTGTTCGATTTACCACCTGATTTGGCTGTTTTAAATGTGTAGTGGGGGAGCACACCGACTGTACGTCTTAAAACTAGCATTGAAATAAAAAACAGTTTTCAGTGTGCAAGGGCACCCATAAGACAAAGAAACTAGGGGCTACTAAAATCAGCCCGTGGCCACACGAGGATGAAACTCTGAAGCACCGTCCTTAACTGGTTCACCTTCTCCTTCATCCTTCACTGACTTTTTCACTTTGTCTCTATGCCCCATTATTGTTCCAACCACAGCTCAGTCAAATACGAGGACCCACAAGATTCCTCCTGTCTCCACTCCTATTCAACATATATGCAGAATCCCTTTAAAAGACAATTAGCAAACACAACATCCGTTTCCAGAAATATTCAGACGACACACAAATATACTTGAAAAACTCATCCCCATGTATTAGCGGTTCTGTAACAGCATGCAATCAAAAAAAGTCATCAAGGGTAGTTCAAGAGGGAAGGGATACCAGTCAAGAAGTAATGTGATTTATTACAGCTGTGTAAGCACAAATCAAACAGCACATTGGAACATAACTGGTTGATGAGAGATGACAAATTGACTCACCGCGAGCAATACTTTTTATACTGCTGATACAATATGTGTACAGTGAGAAACAGTTGCACTACTAACTTCACATCTTCCCTGTTCCCACGAAGCTGACTGGTTAGACTACGTAATTTCCCAATAGATAGACATATGATAGTTCAACGTGATAATAGAAAAATGATCCTACCCTCTCCCAGTTTCTTCTCTGTAAAGACTGGAGGGGGGTGTCTATACTGCTCTGTACTGCTCTCTATAAGGCAGAGCAGAGGCACAGAGCACCCCAGCCAAAATTCTCTATTGTGGTAGTGAAGATCGAGCAATCAAGGCTTATGCTCTCAGGAGGTGATGCAGGCTCATTCTTAAGTGCAGTGTAGTCCCCAAGCACACGCAAAGGAATGTCCACACACAAGGTTAGTGAAAACACAGTCTCTAAATAAATAAGCTTCATATTATATACACAATCACAGTAACACACTTTGTACTCTGGCAATACAATGATGACAACTATATACAGATCTACGTGGTTCCACTCTTAACTAACGATTCCTTTGAAATGCATCAACTGCTAACAATTCATATGGCATACGAATCAGATTATAAGGTGAATCAATGATACATTACAGAAAGAAAGCAAGTTAATTCAAGCAATGGCAGAATACTGTGTCGCTACCAGCTAGACACAGTTCGGTGTGGGGATCCCCCACCTGGGCAACCTGTAAATAAAGCATATTTGACAAGCCCAGTCCAATTATGCTCAATATAGTCTCAGTTCCTTGTAAAGGTTCTACGGCCCCAAAGTACCTGGTTTTCCTAGAGTTCAACGAGGATTCATTGACAGGCCCTTATTGAGTGCAGTCCCTTTAAGGCAGGAGCCACGGGTCATTGGGAGTTGGTGAAGAAAAAGGGTGAACACCAGGGTCAGACTGGCCCCATCGGCCAATTGGCCCGTGGCCGAAAGGAAATCATGTGTGGAGTCCTGGGGGCCAGTTTCTGGCCACGCCTGGGGCTGGTTTTCTTTTGATTTTTTTTAAATTAAATTGTTTTATTAATATAATTTAGAGAGTGCGTGTCACACAACTGCCTGCAGTGCAGCCGCCTACAGCCTCTACGGGCCGTAGTGCACAGTCAGAGTCACACTGTCAGTGTGTGCCTGGCTGCGGCCTGGATCGTGCCCACCGCAGCATTAAATTGATCCCATCCCATTCCCCTTGCCCGGGGCGGGCCAAGCCAGCAGGACAGCATCAGCGGATCAGCTGCCGCACTCTGGCTGGGGAAGGGGGCGGCTGGGCTGGGGCACAGGGTCAGCATATGAATCATCAAAGCAAGGTAACTGTTACCTTGCTTTGATGATTGAAATTTTGCATGCATGCTGTGATGTGTGCATCATAAATTATGATGCATGCATCAGGCAGCATGCATCAAAATTAGAGGGGTGGGGGACGACGGTGCCGCCACTCCAGAGAGACAATTTACAAAATGAACTAACAGCTGGGCCAGCCATGGGCAGGCTGCTGGAGCCTGGAGGCTGACTGCAGGGCAGGGCTGGGCTGTGCAGGGCCTGGCTGGGCACAGCAGCACACACATTAACTTGCTTTCAACTTTGCAGTAAGCAACACATTTGTTGCACTTTGCAAAGTTGAAAAGCAACTTGTGCCTGCCTGGGGGCCACCGGAACAACAGGCGGGCCATTGGGCCAATGAAAATGCGGCTGCAGGCAGCAGCCAATGAGACTCTGTGCCGCCACCAGCCTCAGTCACGTCACGTGACTGACTATATTTTCCCTGGGCCTCTGACCCGGTCTACTCACTACTCAGACAGACAGGTCGGACTGGACTGGGGCTGCAAAGAGAGCAGCACAAACTAACAGTGACACCAGGAAGACAAGGGCCATGGGGGTGTCAGAGGCCGTACTGTAGTGTCCAGGAGTCAGGAGGAGAAGGACCACAGTAGCAGCCACTCCAGCAGTAGCAGCAAGCTGAGTCCAGGGGCCCAGGGCACACAGGCAGCCAGCCAGCCAGCCTAGCCGGCCAGCCCTGGCAACCCGCCACAGCCCAGGCCACAGCCACCTAGTAGTACCCTCCCACACAGCAACAGGCGCGCGCTACAGCTACCTAGCAGCGGAGACGGAGAGAGATGGCCCTGAGCTGAGGTAAGAATCTAAGCTACCATGCAATATGTACACATGGACGATGTAAGATAACTCAGTAGATTGAGTTTGTGCCATGCTTATCTCTTATACATGCCAAAATGCCCCATTCTAGTTAGATGCCAGTCCCGGTTTTAATTTTGCATTCTGGGACTACAAATCCCAGAATGCAAAGTTAAACCTGGGACTGGACAAGCTTCTACCGACTGGCATCAGTGCATGGGGCGTTTTGGCATGTATCTTTCATTCAATTTGTAGGCTTCTTGATCGAACTCAGTCTTTCACCCGCCGAGGTGGAGAAAAGTGCACAGTGGAGTGAGAAGAATTATTTACTCTTCAAGAAACAATTCATTTTTAAGCGTGTACTGTGCAAATTATTTTTATTGCACACGCACACGCGTGAGATTCCGCCCAGCACTTTTCATAAGCCCACAATTCACTGTTAAAAAGCAAGTTCACCCAGGAAGGCAACAGGTGAGAGCGGCCGGGCACCGCCATAAAATACCTTAAAGCCGCTAGTCAGAGGATGTCGCTCGGTGGAATTAGATAGAGAAGGGAAAGTTGGCCCGAAAAGAGGCTTGTCAGAACTATGTTCAAGTTTTCACACAGTGCACAAAAATCTCCACTGTTCCTGGCTGCCCCGGGCTGAAAGATGGGAAGTGGGGGTGCGTAGGTAGGGGGCAGGAGCCTTGAAGGAGGTTGGCCTTCATTTATTAATCTAGTGAAAAAAGCATGCATTTCTTTCCCTCACCCTCTATTTATCTGTCTGTCTTTGGGTGTCTTTTTCTATCTATCTAACCATACATCTGTCTTTGAGCCTCTATCTCGAGCCTCTATCTGTCTATCTATCTATCTTATATACATTTGCCTATGGGTGAATCCAACTTGTATGTGATGTTAGGTATGTTATTCAAATGTATACCCTTCATGTTTCAATTTGCATTGTCTCAAGGGGTTCTGGCGGATCTGAAGGAGAGGGGTAGGGGTGGGGAGGGGGAGTGGGACATGCCAAACTCCTTTGGTGTTGGACATGGATCTTCTGGAACATTCAAGATTCTTCAAAACATATAAATGTGTTGTTCACATCACTGTCAACCCACAGGGCATCCTAATGACACAATGGTAGAGAAGATGTTGCAATTTTCCAGAGCAACGAAACTCATTTTAAACACTACCGCACTCCAGTGAGAGCTTTAACCAGCAGAACCATCTTAGCAGTACTTCAGTGGCTGGGTATTACCAGCTTCCTATAGATAAGTACTTTGAAAAGTGACGCAGCACAAGCTCTTGGTGGAACACCTGTAAATGCTGCTCAACCTGAAGGGGAAATCTGCACACGCTGCACCCAACACATTGCTGACTCCACCCCACCCCTGCCGGCCTTTCAGAGCTACCAGCCCACCATGTTATCCCAGTGGCTAGCTCTTCCTTACCTCAGGGTGGCAACATGCCCTGTGTGTCACCCGACTAACATTTTAGATGCGACTAAGTTGCGACTAATCCAATGTACATTTGTATGGAACTTGCAGTTCTGTACTTACTATGGGAACAATTAAACTACAAGTCCCAGCATTCACCGGCTGTTGGTTTAAAATGCAACTATGGTGGCCATTTGACGATTTAGCCCAGTTGCCTTCTTAAAGTTTCTTCCCGCGTTGAGATGTCAGTGAATGACTCTGCCCCAGCCCTACCAGACTTACAAGAGCAGCACCCTACTGTGGAACTAAGAACTTGTGACAGGGCTCCGCTAAGAGCTTAGCTGGGTATTTGGCCTCAAAGCAGCAGCTCCTAGGGGCTTCTCTGCGGCACTACTAATCTGCTGCTAAAAGAATATGAATATGTAACCTAAATGGGCAGACATCCCCTGGCACCTTTTCACAAACAGGGCACAGAAGAAGGGAGAAATTTCAGGCAGGGTACACACCTGCCATACTTTAATAAGGTTCAAGTTTAATCGGGCTCAAGCACCCCATGGCTTCTTTTTCTCAGGTACCTGTTTACAGCCTGGGCCCTGCCAGGGAAGGGCCAGAAAGATCGTCAAACCTGGACTTCAAAAGACTTTCATTGCATGTATGAGGTAACTAGTGCTGAGAGTATGGGATGTCTTGTGAGTGTGCTGCCTGCTTTCACTATTTTGCCAAACTCTGAAGCTTTAAAAGTAGATGCACTTAGGCTTGACATGCGGCCAAATTTGCACCAGGCCTGCAGATTAACTTAACTGGCCTGCTGTTAAATCTCAGTTACCAGTTTAATGGTATACACTACAGAATAATTGCTCATTTTACTATAGTCGATATGATAGCTCAGTGGGTTGAGCGCTTGCTGCTGTGATCTGCAGGTTGCAGGTTTGAATCCCAGCAAGGCCATCTCAGCCTTTCATTCTTCTGAGGTCGATAAATGAGTACAAACACAGGTTAGGTGATATTGTATGCGTATTTGTTCTATAAAAAAGAGCTAAAGCATAAGTGCTATACAATAACATATTATTATTTGGCCTTGGACGTCTGCTTGCATTCAATATGGCTCTAAACACACAGATATTAATGATACATATAGTGATCCATTCTTGTATGGAATGCATATCACATTAGTGGAATCATAACCATATTAATCTACTTTTGATGCCACTTCCTGTTTTGTGAAGGGGTGAAAGGTCTTGTTTCATTAATGGCACTGATACTGTAGAAACATCCGTGTTTGCGCAGTGTGAAGCATGGTAGGCGATTCACGGATGATGATTTAAGGGCCATTTCTTTTGAGGTGCAGGGCGGGCTACTTTTTTGAAGCGAGGGGTGGTCCACTTTTATTTGGGTGTCCGGGCCTATTTCTTGTCCCAGTCCGACCCTGGTGAACACTGTCGTTGCGGCAGCAGCTTCGGTTCTTGCGGTGCTCGTTGATGGTCGGTCGAAAACATCCTGCAAGCTGAGGTGTGTGGTGCACCTCGACGACGAGTGTTCGTTACTGCAAAGAATCAATTGATATTGATATGAATGTTGATATTTTATTTCTATCATGCTCATACACAAGTATTTAAGAGTGCGACAAGGCAAGGGAGGGGAACAGCGGAGAACAAAACAACTATCTTACTAGGCCCAGTGACATTGAGAATGTGTAAGTGTATGGGAAAGGGGGAGGGGAAAAGTGAATGGAAGGGGGTAGAAGTGGAAAGTGTGAAGCAAAGGAGAAACAGATAAATAAGAATACATAAATAAATAATAAAGGCAACAAACAGTGGTAGTGCAGCCAGCAATTGGCAAGTGCTAGGTTTAAGGCAGCAGACAGGGTAGGTCTAATAAGTGCAGGAAGAAAAAGGGGAGGTGGCTGTATGGGTACAGATAACCCCAGTACAAGGGGTGGCGTGGAGGCAGTGTGAGAGGGTGGCAGGGTGAGCAGGTACCTGGGCATGGAGGACAGAGGGTTGCCAGGTGCACAGTGCCAAGATAGAACAGATCAGAAGGGTAGAGGGGAGCGAAGGCAGAAGAAAAGAGGAAGGTCTTGAGGTTCTTCCGGAACCAGAGGTTGTTCTCCTCACGTTTTAGAGTGGCAGGGAGGCTGTTCCAGTCGGATGCCACAGCCGAAGACAGAGGCCTACCCAACCTTGTTTCTTTGAAAAATGACTGACCCTGTAGGAGTTAGAGGTAGAGGAGTGAAGAGCTCGGAGGGGAAGTATTTGCGGAGGTATGGCTGAGGTATTTTGGAGCCAGTCCCCAGAAAGCTTTGTGGACAATGCAGAGGGTTTTTAATTTAATCATTGCATCCACTGGGAGCCAATGGAGGGATTTCAGAGCTGGAGAGATACGATTCCAAGGCTTGAGGCCAAGGACAAGTCTCCCAGTCCTGTCCTGGATTAGTTGCAGAGGGCGGAGAGTAGAGGCAGGTAGATTTAGAAAGAGGCTGTTACAATAGTTCAACCTAGAAAAAACCTGAGCTTGGTAGACCATGAGCTTTTGGGGGAAGGAGAGGAAAGGTAGAGTATCTCTGAGGAGGTGCAGTAGGAAGTTTGACTTTTTAGAGACATCAGAGATGTGGGAGGAGAAGGAAAGTGTGGAGTCAAAGATGACCCTGAGGTTCTTAGCCTTGCGGTTGGGCGTAGGAGGAGGGTCAAAAGAGGCTGGCCAGAGAGTGAAGGGAAAGGATGATGAAGGTGTGCCGATGAGGAGGATCTCTGTCTTGCTTGCGTTCAGAAAAAGATCATTGGCGGCACACCAATCTTGAATGGCAGTTAGGCAATCAGAGATGAGAGAGGGAGAGGAGGTGGCCGAGGTCAGCCTGAAAATGAGTTGAGTGTCAGTGTTGCACTGGAAATTTGAGAAGAAAATGACAATGCAGTGGGCGAGAGTTGCCAGGTATTGTTTGAAAAGCCAGGGCAAGAGGTTAGACCCACAGGGAACACCACAAGTAGAGAGGAAGATAGATGATATGAAGGACCCAAGTTCGACCTGGGAGGGTCGATCAGAGAGGAAAGAGGTCAACCAGGCCCAAGCCTGATTAGTGATACCCAGGTTATCACAGAGACGGTTGAGAAGGATGGTATTCTTGACCGTGTCGAAGGCAGAAGAGAGATCAAGGAGGATTAGGACAGAGGGAATGTTAGAGTCAAGGTTGAAGAGCAAATCTTCATGGATGTTCAGGAGAGCAGTTTCTGTGCTTCTGGCAGCTCTGAAGCCAGACTGGTGGTCACGGAGACAGCCAGGAGAATTAGAATGAAGGTTACACTGAGAGATGGCCAACTTTTCCAGGAGTTTGCCCAGAAGGGAAGTAATGGAAATTGGGCGATAGTTAGCTCGACAAGAAGGATCAGCTGTGGGTTTCTTGAAGAATGAAGAACTTTGGCCCATCAAGGGTGTTGGGTCATTGGCGTCTGGTGTCGACAAAGGGATAAAACCACAGCTGGCTTTAGTACCTTTGTCGGTATCTCAGAGTTCTTTGAGTGGCAGGAAACCCACCAGCGGATTCTCATTGGTCGTTGGCGGCCTTAACTTTCTGTGGCAGGACGAAAGTGGTCGACAATGATGAGCAAGGGAGTACTTGGATCAAATGTCTTAGGCAAAGGAGCACTGCGGCTCGATCAGCAACAGCAGTCATCGACGGTGATAGACTTCAATGTCTGGGTGCTTCGCTTCGTGATTCCTCTGTGGTCCCCATCTCCAGTCAGCAGCCTTTCGAGCGCCTGACATCCAGGGATATTTGGCAAAGATCAGCTGGTGCACGATGGTCCCTCGTAGCTCAGAAAGAGTTCTCCTAGATATTTCCTCTCTTGGATCAGTTCCTTGAAAGTCATGCAGCTTTCAGATAAGCGAAGGACAGCAGCAGCAATTCTTCTTCTTCCTCTGGGCTTCAAGGTTAAGTATAAAGTATCAACTTCAGCTTCTGAACAATTTCTACCACTAAGAGGCCCCCAAATATAGGGCCTGATCATGACTTTGGCGGTAACGCTGGCGGATTTCCCGCCGGCGGTAATAGCGCAAATTTTCGGAGGATTTCCACCCGGCCAAGAGCTGGGCGAAATCTGCCAAAGTCCTGATTTGGCCGACCCTTAAATCCGGCGGTAATAGCGCGACTGCCGGATTTAAGGGTTACCGCCAAAGTGGTGATGAGGCCCAAAGTGTTGATCTCCCATTCACTCTGCTGGGTCACGCTCAGGCAACCAATTATTCAGGGTGGCATTCAGGCAGTCAGGCAGCCAATCAGACTCACAGTGCATTCAGGCCATTCTTCTCCACCCAGACACTCAGAACACGGAATGTAGATTCGGACAAGCACTCTGCCATTCAGCATCCAACACTGCGTTCATCCCAGTTTCGGGCAGGGCTGTCTCCGTCATTGTGCCAAACACCAGATACTAGACACCCATAACATGAAATGCGTATTCGTCACACACTCCATTCACCCAGGTCCCACCCCACGGGCGTACCCACAACATACAGTCATTGTGAAGGCTCCAGCCAGTCTGGCTTGGACATCCACACACAACCATATATGGAACTTCCACCCAACAACCAGTCAAGGGGAAGGGCCAGAGTCAGGGCTTCCCGGGACTAAGTGAATACAAGGTAACAGGCAATAGAAAGTAAGAGGCCGCATGGGCCATCTTCTCTTCTATCAGGAATCAACTGATTCCAATGGCAGGCCCTGGGTATTCCAAAATGGAGGATACTCCATGCATTTCCAGCATCACAGTCGCCCCCCAGACTGAAGTTAGGGTGTCTAATCTCCCAAAAGATTGACACCCTCATCCAGACGGTCAACATACCTTCTGGAAAGGCCATCTGCATTATCATGACTCCTCCCTGGTCTATACTCAATGGTGAAGTCTAGCCCTTGCAGGCTAATGGACACCTGAGCAGTTTCAGGTTTTCACCCTTCATCTGGATAAGCCACTTTATGGGCTTATGGTCTGTTTGGACCATGAAGGTAGACCCTGTAAGGCAGGGCCTAAAATGCCTAGGCTCCAAACTATACGGAAACATTCCTTTCCAACAGTAGCCCACCTAAGTTCTCTACCTTTGAGTTGTCTACTGATGAATATGATCGGGTGTTCTCTCCCTTTGTCAACTGGGACAAGACAGCTCCAATTCCGGTGTCACAGGCATCTGTCTGAACGATAAAAGGTTTGCTGTAATCAGGCACACACAACACAGGTGCCCTACACAGACATTCCTTCAAGCCCATAAAGGCCTTCTGACAGTCTTCGGTCCAATTAACATTCCTCGGTTGTTTGGGCAAAGTCAGAGCCATCAGAGGGGCAGCTATGGTTCAATAGTCTGCCATGAAGTTGCGATAATACTCACTGAGGCCCAAAAAGGCTCTAAACTGGGTTTGAGTAGAGCGAGTTTCCCAGTCATGTACATCCTGTACCTTACTGGGAGAGGCTGTATTTGACCCCCTCTTACCTCATGACCAAGATATGTGACTTTCCCCTGAGCTATCTGGCACTTGGTGGCCTTGATAGTGAGGTTACTCCATTTCAAGGCCTGCAACACCTTATCAAAATGTGTCAAATACTGTTCCCAGGTGGAACTGTAGACAGCGATGTCATCTAGGTAGGCCACACAAAAAGCCTCCAGCCCACTGAACGCATGATTGAATAATCTCTGAAAGGTGACAGGTGTATTTTCCAACCCAAAAGGCATGACTCTAAACTGGTAGAGCCCATCAGGCATTGAAAATGCAGTCTTTTCCTCTGCATGGTCCATCAGAGCTATTTGCCAATAGCCTAAGGTAAGGTCAAAGTTGCTCACAAATTTGGCAGCATGTATGGTGTCCATGAGCTCATCAGCCCTGGGCAATGGGTGCGCGTCAGTTTTGGTGACGCCATTCACTCCTCTGTAGTACACACAGAACTGCCAGTCCTTGGTACCTGCCTGGGAACTTCCTTGCGGTCAAGGACCACTGGAATGGACATGGGACTGGTTGAGGGTTCAATAACACCCAGATCCCAACATCTTGGCAACCTCAGCCTGGATGTGGTTCTTAACAGTGTCTGATATCCTGTAGCATCTGCTTTTGACAGGTACGCTGTCACCAGTGTAAATGTTGTGCCTGCATCACGGGGTGAGGCCTGGTGTCAGCGAGAACAGAGGCGCATACTGCCGGAACAAAGCCCTGCTGGCCCTCTGCTGATCTGGTGTCAGATTTGGAGAGAGATGCACTCCCGCCACTGAGCCATCCTGAAGGTTGCTATGCAGCAAATCAGGAAGGTACTCAATTTCATCCTCTTCTTGCTGTGAAGCCAGCAAGAGACATGAGACTTCTGCTCGTCTATGGAAAGGCTTGAGCTTGTTGACGTGGAATACCTCAGGGGCTACCTCAGGGACTCCCATGTCAACCAGATAATTGACTTTGCCCATTGTGGAGATTATCCTGAAGGGTCCAGTCCACTTATCTGCCAAAGATCTAGGCTTGGCAGGCTCCATCACAAGGATCTCCTCTCCTGGTGTCCAATCTACTTGTGATGCTTTAAGATCATGCCAATATGTGTTCAATTCCTGGCTGGCCTTAAGATTTGCTGTCGCTTGGCCAATCATCTGGGTCATCCTCTGTCTGAGGCCTAACACAGAGTCCCCCACTTACTTGGCAGGACCTGGAGGGGTGGCTTCCAACCTTTCTCTGATCAAGGGAAGGGGCCCCCTCACTGGATGTCCAAAGAGTAACTCAAAGGGGCTCAAACCAACAGCCTCTTGAGGTACCTCTCTGTAGGCAAACAGCAGGCATGGCAGAGGAGATCCCATTTTCTCTTTAGGAGCTCTTCCAAAGCAGCTCAGATGACATTGAGAGTTTTATTCAAACTCTCAACCATACCATTGGTCTGGGGATGGTAAGAGGTGGAGAACTTGTAAGTTACCCTGCACTCTTTCCATATTGTTTTCATGTAACTCACCATGAGTTGGATCCTCTGTCAGAGACAACCTACTTAAGGAATCCAACTGTGGTAAAAATACCCAGGAGAGCCATGACAACTTCCTTGGCAGTTATAGTCCAAAGGGGTATAGCCTCAGGGTATCTGGTGGCATGATCAACCAAGACCAGTATTAACCGATGTCCACCTGAAGTGGGAATATTAAGGAAGCCAACAATGTCAATGCCCACCCTCTCAAATTGTGTGCCAACCACTAGGAACAGCTGCAGTGGGGCAATGACACTGCCTCCAGTCTTGCCAGACAACTGACAAGTTGGGCATGTCCTGCAGTGGGACTCCACTTCTACTCCCATCTGGGGCCAGTATAAATGGGCAGAGAGCCTCTACTTAGTTTTCTTGGTACCAAGATGACCAGTTAAGGGCACCAAGTGCAGTAGGAATGACCTGTAAACCCGGGTTACCACCAGCCTCTTGAGGGCACAAGGTTCAGGCTTAGTGGGCTCACTAACAAGGAACTCACCCTGCCAATATATCTGGAATGTCCTAGGTACTTCTCTCTGTGCCTGGGACGAGCCAGTTTCCTCAGACCAGCAAGAGAGTGGCACTCTCCCTGACCCTTACAAAAGTCCTCCCGAGAGGGTCCCCCTTCAGCCAACAGGCATTGAAGGTAAGGGTGGTCCTCTGGTTTGAGCACCTCTCCATAGGAGGGTCTTCTGCCTCATCTCCCTCAGGAGTTGAGTTTGGGTTTACCACTGGACCTAGCCCGTCCGGAGCATGAATCCCAGTGTGTGCTACGGAAGCAGCAGGAACAGAACGGGGCCCTTTGCAAAGGTGGCCGTCTTTCCCTTCTGTCTTCTTGCCTTGGGTTTCCCTGTCGGTGGGGGTACGGGACTCACAGCCAGACCCGGTGTGACCTGTGATCGGGTGAACGCTGCAGCAGCCATGGGTAGACCATCCATGATCATCCACATCTCCACCAAATCTTTGCCTTACAAAATGTTAGCAGGTACATTGTCCTGAACCAGGACAGGAAGCTTTGCTGTCTTGTCTCCAATTATAATGTTGACTAAGGCTACAGGCGATAATTTGGGAGGCCCACCAGCTAACCTGGTAGTTCTCAGAGGAGCACCTACATAGTCCTCTGGCTTGAGCAGGGTCCTGTCCACCATTGTCATGCTTGCTCCAGTGTCTCTCAGGCCAGTAGAAGGCTGGCCTTTCAAGAGGACACTTCTCAGAAATCTACAGGTGTTCTCAGGGATTGTCACCAGTGCTTCTGCATACTGGGCCCTTTCTCCAAGGGACACTAGGGAAACCTCTACAGGAGCACAGAATGTGATCCCTGTAGATGAGGGGAGGGCAGTGGCATCCACCTCAAGCATGGGGTAAGGGTAGGTCAGGCTGACAGCCTCGCCTCCAAGTGCCTTACCTTTACACTTATGGTCACCTTTGTTGTGGTCCAGAGCCCCACAGTCCCAACAAGTGCCAGGAATGTGGGGGTACAGTGCTGGAGCCACTGGGAGCCTGCTTTGCAGCAGGTGGACCACTACCTTTACTCCCTCCCACATAGGACATATTCCCACTAGATTTATGGGTTTTATGAGAGGAAGTTTTTGGTTTACTTGACTGTGATTGCTTCTGGGACTCCCCAGACTTCTGAGAGGTCCCTTTTCTTTGTCCTTGTCCTTTCCACTGGAGTCCTTAGGAGACACACAGTGGGAGACCCACTTTTCAGCCAGCCTGGCCAGCTTAAACGGATCTAAAATGTTCTGGTTAGCAACATACTGATTCAGCTCTAGTGTAGAGGCTTCAGAAAAACTGCAAAAGGTGGGACAATTCAACAAAGGTTTGCACCTTGTATCCATCAATCCACCCCATCCTGTTCATATGTGCAGCACTCACCCAGTCAACCCAAGACACATTCTCTCTTTACTTAAATTCCCTGAACCTTTTAAGGTATTGGGAAGGTGTCTTGCCAAACTTGGAAATTAAATCAGACTTCATGCACTCATACTGACCCCTTTCTTCCACACTCAGTTTCAGAATACAGTCATATCCAGTCTGAGGCACTCTGCTTAACAAACACTTAGCCCAATCTCGTTTATCAACATCATGGATGCCACAAGCCATTTCAAATGCTTCAATCCATTGGAGCATATCAGAACCCTCTGCATACATGCCAACCAAATCTTTCATAAACTTGTTGGCAGGGGACGTGACACTCTCAACTGGCTTTGCTGAAGTGGCCACTCTAGCTTTCTCTAGCTGGATTTTCTGACATTCAGTGTCCTTGTTTTTAAATTCAAGCTCCTTATCTTTGAGTATCACTTATTGAGCCACCTCCTCTTTCTTAAGTTCAGTTTCACTTTCCAACTTTCTATGTTCAAAGACCAATTTCATCCTTAATAGCTCATGTTCCAAGGAATTCCTTGAAGAAACATTGCTGGAGGTCAGGTCAGAGGCAGCAGGAGAGGTGGCATTCCCAGAATCAGATTCAGTAACAACCCCAGGGGCAGGGGCCTCAATGGGTGCACCACCCCATTCATTAAGAGCTTCACAATCAGTCTGGCAGTCCACCAGGGCAGCTATCAGCTCAGCCCTAGATGTATCCTCAAGTCTAACTCCCTGGTTTCACAAGCATTCTGGAGAGCCTCTAAGCTCATCCTAGTCAATTTACCATTTGCAATAGATTTCATTACTTGTAATGTAGTTATCTAGTACACACTCAGTTTAACAAAGTGTAGATATTTTGTAAATGGCAAGGTTACACACTAATTCTTAAAACCATTAGCATCCCACTGCTGCCACCAGTGTAAAGAATGGAGGGGGTATTTGTACAGTTAAAGAAAGTGCAGAGTGAGCCTAACTACCTCTCTCTAAGTCCGCCGTAGCAGCCAGTCGTATTTTACACTTTGTGTTATATGCTCAATCAGTTAGAACAAGTGTCAAGCCAAGCAGGTTTTTAAGATATAATAAAACAAAATGTATTCATACATTAGTAAATCATTATATAACTAAAAAAACATATTTGCCTTATTCTTGTGCACTATCCACAAGGCACATTACACCAGGTAACAGACATTTGTCTACAATTTAGCAAACCCAATCTAGGGCTGAATAGTGGGGTTAGTACGTGACAAATTTTGCTTATGTACACAAATCGACTTTGGAATCAATCAACCTCGTTAGGATTTTGGCAATGCTTTCCATAGAATGATTTTACCGAAAAGAGGCAATTAATAAAGTCTCTTTTTTGGAAAGATTCCTTTTGTGTCCACCAGATGGGCCTACATATGTTTCAGCTAGGTAGTGTTTTAAACACCATCCCTGGTGTCTATCCCTCTTGTTTTAGCCATCTTCAGGACAGGATATTTCTTCAATGTGAATGGTACATTCATCTATTCCCCAAAATGTCTTGCCTTGTGTTTACTATAGACAAAACATAAAAACAGGCGTAAAAAGAGTTTTAAAAAAGAATGGTAAAAAAACGGCACGGCAGACAATTTATGGGTGGTTAGTCCCCCTGTGGAAGAATACTGACCTGGTCAGTGTTCTTGGTCGGACATGAGTATCATCATTTTTGTTGAAGGGTTTTGGTCCTTTCTTGGCAGGAGCCATTTTATTATGCTGCCTCTATTTTTTCTTCTTTGATTGGAAACAAAATTATGTTTCACCTGTGTGTAAAAAAATGTATATAAATATGAAGTTTCTGTTGTACTACTGCTGTTGTGTTGTTATTTCTACAATCGACATTCAAACATTTTATCACTTATTTTTGTTGTAATAACTTATTTACTAACCTCTGTCTGTGTTTTTCTGTATTGGTGTATTTCTGGTCAGTATTGGGCAGTCAGAGATGGCTACTGTCCAATTGCCTAGTTTCACCACACTTATAGGTTCTTCTTGTAGGTATCAGGCTTATTCATCTGTCTGTGTCACTGCTGGCATAAATGAAGGAAAGCACTTCAGCAGTGTATTTGCTTTGAAAGAGTGTTAAACACACCCCCTGATTTTTAGCTTTCATTCATTCTATCTTCATATCTGTATGCGTTAGCAACAGATTTGATACAAAGTGTATTTGTATGTCAGTTCATATGATCTGGTTTATGTTGGCCGCACACAGTTAGCTTATTAAGTGCAGTGTCAACAATGGCTTTGCCCGCTCGTTTTTCATTCTTTTTACTACATAGTTTTGCATGTTATTAGAATTTTACTTCTTTTCCTTGGACTTACGTGATAGTATTTCAGATTTGGTTTGTTTAGTTATGATACTCAATGTCATATATATGGACTGGCGTCTAAAGCTTCACTGTATGCTGCCGGCTGGTATCTGTATTGTTAAAAAGTTACTTTTGAACGCGTCCTGACATACGTACTACGCATGCAGCGCTGTGTATGCCTAGACCGTTCCTATTATACCTTCCTTGGTCAGACGTGGCCCGCCATCTTATGTGGGCTGGTTTAATTAGAACCACCACTGTTATTTTCATTTGTTGGTGTGTATGATCTCTCAATAATACACTGTAGCAAGAGATTGCATATTTTTCCCCCGTGAAAACCGTAGCATGAATTCTTGGGGTCAAAACATTTTTTATGTGAAGTTTTACATTTGTAACACTTGAAAAATGGCACAGTTTCTCAATTGTGGGAAAAGAATCATGATCTCATTAACCACTGTTTTTTAATTCGTACTGTGAGTGTCCCCTAATTTATATGGTGTGTGGGGATACGTATTATATCCACACCGAGCGTGACACACATCTGTGGTGTTACAGAATTTGTGATGTAATATTTTGCATTTGTAACATTTCGGGACTAGAGCAGTTTCTAGTTTGCGGGGCGGATCCTGTGTGACATTTCTTATTTTATAGAGTCTTGGTGTGTTTAGATTTTTCAAGTATCTGACAAAGTTTTTTTTTTACAAAAGGGACAGACTTGTTGGCTATTCTCCTATGTTCCTAATACTTTTACTTTGCATTGTTGTCCAGAAAGTTAAAGGTATCAGAGATCTAAGTTCAGATGGATGTTGGGAGCGTAAAGCTCTTCAAGTTTAAAGGAAATGCCCCATTCCCCTGACAAATTTAATCCATTCTTAACAGTACCTAGGTTGTATATCCATTTTTGCTCACACTTTCTTAGTGCGAGATCTCTGTCACCGCTCGTTTAGAGGTCTGTACTGTTTGAATTATAAACCAAAAAATGTCTGTTGGTTTATGTTTAAAGAGGGCGTAATGAGCTACCAATGGTTTATTTCTGATACTTGATCTATGTTCACCAATTCGTTGTCTAACTGGATGTTTGGTTTTGCCGATGTACAGTAGGTTGCAAGGGCATTGAATCCCATATACAACCCACTGTGATAGGCAATTTGTAAATGTTTTCAGGTCCCACATCTGTCCGTTCAGATTTATACCTTTAAGGTTTCTAGTCAATGAGCATACGGAGCAGTTTCCGCATTTGAAGTGTCTCGTTACAGGTGGGAGATCCCATAAAGTTCTCTGTTGGTCCACTCTTTTTTGACTTCGGGATCGTTGTGCACTAGGTTGTCTTTAAGATTTCTTTGTATTTTAAATGCAAACCTGGTTGGGGCCGGATTGAAATCTATAGTTTTGATCATATGCCAATTTTTCAGGATGATCTTTCGCAAGTTGTCACAGATCGGACTAAACGTACTGACGCATGTTATTTTTTCCACGTTAGTTTGTTTTATCGGATTTAAACAGGTATCTCTGTTGGTGATTTTTGCTCTTTTATATGCCACATGAATTTGTTTTTTTGGTTAGCCTCTGTCTTTCAGACATTGTTTAAGGGCTTTCCCATGTACTTCATAGTCGGACAGAAGGGTACAGTTTCTACAGACTCTTAAAAATTGGCCTATTGGAAGATTTTTCTTTTAGGCTTGCTGGATGGTAGCTGTGGTATTCAAATAAGGTATTTTTGTCCGTTGGTTTTCTAAATAGCTTAGTTTTTAAGTTACCTTGGCCCGAATTTACAATCTCTAAGTCAAGTTCATGGTGAAGCTAATGTTTGTGTTTTGTTGATTGAGCCATGTTAGGAATTACATCAGTCTAGTGGTTGAACCTCTCCAGATGAGAAAACAGTTGTCAACATAATGATACCATGCACCGATGTTTGCCTTGTATGGGTTGTTTGTGTGGGAAATTGAGTTTCTTTCTAGATGGTCCATATAGATATTGGTTATATTTGGTGTGAAGGTAGCGCCCAGGCTTGTCCCTTGTTTTTGATTGGAATACATCCCTTCATATAGGAAAAAGTTTTCCATTAGTGCTAGCCTAGCGCGTTCCATGATGAATGCTGTAGGGACTGTCTTTGAAGACATGCTTCGTTTGTTCAAATACTATTCGAGGACAAGGAGACAGTGTTTTTGGGGAATGCTCGTATAAAGTGACACAGCATTTAGTGTCACTAAGATATCATCCAGAAGAATATGGATTGTGTCTAAGATCTTTATCATACTTGTCATACTTGTGTCCTTCACATATGACGTCATTCGAGATCCGAATGGCCTTAGAAACCAGTCAACATAAATGGACAAAGGTTCTAAAATTGAGTCGATGGCCGACACAATGTGTCTGCCTGGAGGTTTAGTGCTGTTTTTATGAATTTTTGGTAGAATGTAAAAGGCCGGTATGGTGGAGTTGGATTTTGTAAGAAAGCTTTTTTCGTCAAGGTCAATCCAGCCTTCTTGAAGCTCATAGATCATGAGGCTGGAGATCTCTTCTTTCAGTCTGGTGGTGGGGTCTACTTCCAGTTTCTGATAGAATCTTTGATAATTTAATTGTTTGTTAGCTTCACTGTTGTAAGCATTTTTATCCCAGAGTACTACCCCTGTCCCTTTGTCTGCAGGTTTGATCATGAACAGATAATTTTTCTGTAGGATCTTCAGGGAATGTCTCTCTTCTCTTGACAAATCATCTTTGGAAGAATGTTTTTGTTTCAGTCGGTATCTGTACTCCTGCTCTCTATATGACAGGGCAGAGGAACAGAGCACCACAGCCAAGATTTTCTATTGTTGTAGGGAAGGTCGAGCAATCAAGGCTTAAGCTCTCAGGAGGTGATATGGGCTGGTTCGTAAGTATAGTGTAGTCCCCAAGCACCCACAAAGGAATGTCCACAGACTATGTTAGTGAAAACAGAGTCTTTCTATAAATAAGGTTCATGTTATATACACAAACACAATAACACATTTTGTACTGTGGCAAAACTTTAAAGGCAAATATATACATATCTATGTGGTACCACTATTAACTAACAATTCCTTTGAAATGCCTAAACTGCTAACAGTTCATATGGCATACTAACCAGATTATAAGGTGAATCAATGATAGATCCCAGAAAGAAAGCAAGTTAAATCAAGCAATGTCAGAATACTGTGTCCCTACCAACTAGACACAGTTCTTTGTGCAGATCCCCCCACCTGGGCCACCTGTAAAAAAAAGAGTATTTGACAAGCCCAGTCCAATTATGCTCAATATAGTCTTGATTCCTTCTAAAGGTCCTACGAACCCAAAGACCTGGTTTTGTAGAGTTCTTCAAGGATTTGTCAACAGGCCCTTCTTGAGTGCACACCCTTTAAGGCAGGAGCCATGGGTCAATGGGCGTCGGTGAAGAAAAAGGGTGAACACTGTTGTTGATGGTCGGTCAAAAATGTCCTGCAAGCTGAGTCATGTGGTGCACCTCGACGACAAGTGTTTGTTGCCGCAGAGAGTCAATGAAGAACTTTGGCCCAGCAAGGGCGTCTGGTCGTCGGTGTCTGGTGTCGGTCGGATGGGACATAACCACGGCTTGCTTTAGTACCTTTGCCGGCGTCTCTGAGGTCTTTGGGTGGCGAGAAACCCACCAGTGGATTCTCCTCAGTCGTTGGCAGCCTTGACTTTCTCCGGCAGGATGAAAGCAGTCGACGATGATGAGCAAGGGAGTCCTTGGATCAAATGTCTTAGGCAAAGGAGCACTGGGGCTCTGGTCGTTGACAGCGTTCGCCAACAGTGATGGACTTCAATGTCCGGGTGCTTCACTTTGTGATTCCACGGTGGTCCCTGTCTCCAGTCGGCAGCTATTCGAGGGTCTGATGTCCAGGGAGCTTTGGCAAAGATCAGCTCATGCCCGATGGTCCCTCGTAGCTCGGGAAGAGTTCTCCTAGCCATTTCCTTTCTTGGATCATTTCCTTGACAGTCACACATCTTTCAGATTAGCAAAGGACAGCAGCACCAATTCTTCTTCTTCCAGTGGGCTTCAAGGTTAAGCATCAAGTATCAACTTCATCTTCTGAATGATTTCCATTAGTTAGAGGCCCCCAGATATACTGTTGATCTCCCCTTCGTTCTGCTGGGTCACACTCAGGCAACCAATCATTCAGGAGGACATTTAGGCAGTCATGCAGCCAATCAGGCTCACAGTGCATTCAGGCCATTCTTCTCCACCCAGACACTCACAACATGGAATGTGGATTCGGACAAGCACTCTGCCATTCAGCACCCCACACTGCTTTCATCCTAGTTTCGGGAAGGACTGTCTCAGTCATTGGGCCTCATTATGAGTGTTGCGGTAAGGCAACAACGGTGCCGGTAGCACTACCGGCACCGTTTTGACCTCACCACAACATTCCGAGTTCTGCTCGCGGGGCCGCTCTGTACGCCTGGTCAGACCAGACATGCAGAGCGGCACCCCCTAGCAGAACAGGATGGTAACAACGGTCCTGTTATTAACGGGACCGTTGTTACCATCCTCCCCATTCCCATTGAGCCCTATATGGGCTACATAACTCCTGTATGGAAAACAAGACAGAACACACATGATTAAGCAATAAAGGACAAGGATATGGAGGCCCTGTCCCTCCAATGCATTCCCAGCATCACATTCTCCCCTCTGCGTGGCACCACAATGCCTCCCGTTCTACTCCAAAAACTATCTATGATTAGTTACAACATAATTACACTGACCTCTGGATTTTTATTCATCTGCCATTGGTCAGTGCCTGGAGAAGAAGTAACATGTGACACCTCAATCTAGTGGGAAGGGGAACATTTCCATGGCCCCCGCTCAATGAAACCCTCACAAACAACGTTGCAGTCATACTTGTGTATTTGTTGCTTTTCAGAGACACCAAAACGTACCATCTGATTGGCTCTTCCCAGAGCGCCCTTTCACTCCACATCCTTGTTCCCATCCCTACCAACCAAAGCACGTTTTGAAATTCTCTTTGGATTTATTTCACTCTGCATCCTTGTTCCCATCCCTACCAACCAAAGGGCAGTTTGAAATTGCCTTTGGTTTTATGCAAGTGCTTCGCCGGATGAGGTCAATCTCCCCTGCTGCCACTAGTTACTGTGGGGTAGGCTTGCCAACCTTGATTGTATCATCTGGTGCTGTTCCCAGCGATGGTGGTCTCCTGGAGATGAGCTACCAAAGTACAGTTCACCCACTCATTAGCCGCAGAATATTTGCTGTGGCCTGCTGTGAAAGGTCTACCTATGGTTTTCCTCTGTAGTGTTTACCTGTACTCCAGCCTACTTTGCACATACACCTCAAGATTCAGTGTGTTCATAGTGTGATGTATACAAAGTGTCCCCCCTTATTACCCTACAGATTTGGTCACTGAGGCTTTGTGCAACCCCTGGTGATCCTGTGTCCCTCCCTTGGGGGTGCTGCTGACTGTGCCTGTTAATCCTGCAGTTGGTAGGTGTGCCCCGCTTATTGGTGCTGAATCTGCACCTTCATTACACCCTTAGCAACTGAATGGCCTCAAAGTCTCTCATCATCACCAACTGGATAGCCACCTGCTTCTTCAAGCTCAACACTTCCAAAATAGAACACCTCCTCATCTACACTCCCAAGTGTAAACCCAAACTCTCCCAAAGAATCAAAGAACTTACCAGGAACAACCCCCACATATCCCTCTTGACATCGGTCAAATACCTTGGCTTCACCATCAAACACTGCATTTCCTTCACATGCCACATAGCTGCTGTCAGAAAAATATGCCATCTGCTACAACAACTCCTATGCAAGTGTATCCTTCCCCCTTATGACTTCTGCATCACAGTCCAAGCATTGGGGCTTTCCAAGCTGAACTAGGGTAATTCCCTTCTCACCGGACCCACCAACAGTACCCTTACTCTGCAAGCCATACAAAATGCAGCAGCCAGACTCATCCTTCCCCTAACCAAACATTCACACATCAACCCAGTTCTTTCCCGCTTCCACTGTCTACCCGTAACCAAAGAGTATTTCCCTCAAAGGAGTCTGCTTTGAATTGAAAGCCATGAACCTCAAACCCCATCTTATCTTCACAAACGTAAACCTATCACCCTCACAAACACCACACAAGGGAACCAGCATCATATACACATTCTACTCTGCAAACTAACATGAACACAAAAACACGCATTTACCCAGTGGGCACCCAGAGTATGGAACACCATTCCCCTTCATATTCTGATTGAACACTGCATCACCAGTTTCCAAAAGAGACTCAAAACATACCTGTTTCCCCGCATGTAATCCAGCCCCTACACTTCCCCTACTACCACTTGACTCTTCACATCCTATCCTGAAAACATGTTGTAACTTCTGTTTCACATCTCACCTTTTGAAACTTTGAACCTTGTAAGGCACTTTGAGACCTTCTGGTCAGGGCCATCACTGAACTCAAATTCAAAGAAAATAAAAATAAAATGAAGCAAACTCTTTTCAAAATAGACCCACAAAGGGAAACAATATGTCTGCGAGGTGTATTGATCGGATCTTTATGCGTTTTTGTAAGTGCAGATCATTTTGGGTATTTCACATTCCTAGGTGTTAAGAAGCAGGGCTCGTGATCACTCAGAAACGCTTGATCAATTCCAGCCTGGCATAACTCTAGTTGGTGTATCATAAAATTCCAAGTGGGATCTTTTTCCAGTGGTACATAGTGATTGGTGTTAAGTAAAAGTCCACAAGAATTATTCCCCCAATTTCATTAGTTGTTTTGAGTACTAAACTCAGAATATTTTGAAGTGATCGAAAGAGCCTACATCTCGCATAATAAGAGACAGCTATGCACAAAAATGTAATGTTTTAACAACTCTGGTAGTTCTTCTAAAACGCGTTTCTCAAAATCCTGGCTTTCAAGTGGCATTTATGAATCGTTAAGAGTGAAATTTGATCTGATCCTAATGCCTGTAAATGATGTTGTTCAGTCATTGTCAGAGTTCAAGAAGGAGGTTTTGAGTCTGATTTTGTAGAGAATGTTTTTTTTAAATTCCCAATCAGTTTGAGATAACATTTATTATTGGTTCTGCACGATGGTTAACCATGTGGATAGAACCAATGTTTGTTCCATTGCAAGTGAGACTAAGGAAACATTAAATAATGCCAGTTCGAACTCTGGTTGTCTCTTCTTCTGGTTTGAAATATGCCTTGTGCACCTTGCTTTGGGGTCTGACCTTGTTCAAACTTTCGGTGGCTTCTTGGCTCTCTAGCTCCAATACCTGAGTTAGGTTAATCTGATGTGTTACTAGTGGAACTGATGTCTAAAAAGGTAACCCAGCATTTCTTGCCTTGACCCAGTGTAAAATCACTGCCTGAAAATATTCAGAGGGCCACCACATATTCTGGACATAAACAGAGATATACTTTTTCATTAGAGAAGAGTATCTCGCTTGATTTTTTACTGGAGTGGAAGTTCTTGAAGTCTTCCATTTCTTTATTGATTTATTGATGGAAATTAAATTGGAATTGTCTCAGTAACAAGAAGACTTTCCAAAAATTATGGTTGAGCATATTCAAGTTCCTCAGAGATATTAACAGCAATTCTTATAGCATTATTGATAGTTGAAGCATAAGATCTCTGCTTCACTCTGTCAATATCTGGCTAAATCCAAGTGTGCAATCATTGTCATCTAAGAAAATAACTGGTGCAATTTGGACTTGAAGAGCTATTGAAATGATATTGGATTTGAGGTAATCTTTTAAAAAGCAGCCATGCAACTCAGAGCAATTTCTTTTTATTTAAGTAGGAAATCATTGCTAACTTTCGGCTGACTCATAATGGTCTCAGTGCCATTGGCAAAATAGGAGGGACCACTAATAATCTGGTGGTGTTGTTCCTCTGAAAATCTAAGACTGCCCAAATCAGTCATTCTAAGAGTGGGTGGTGGCTAAGGAAATTAAGTTACCGAAGAGTGCCAGAGCCAAGATCAAAAAGTGAAAAGCGAAGGACGGCCAAAGCTCTCCTATAGGCAATTATTAGTGTTGTAAGGAACCAAGCGCTAATGAAATGTAAGCAAGGAAAAATCCTTACTACAGCACACACAACATCAAAATGGATGTACAAAAATTATTAATTTGTGGTTAAAATAAAAGTATTATTGAGTGTATTTACATACAGATCAATTGAGTGTATTTACAAAGAACAGTATATAAAACATTGATGGTATATCCTTGCTCAGACAACATTGTAAATAAATTACCACACAACAGCCCGGAAATGCAATATAAAATAATGTTCACAGCCAAAGGTACATGAAGTTAGACATTTTTATTTTTTATTTTTTTATTGTATATGTTTACATAAGACACCTTTACAATTGCATTCAGTAAAAGAAGAACAGTAGGTGTGTATATACATACATTACAATAAATTGAAAATACAGTGCAACCCTAAGATCCTTTTTTTAAAGTAGGAGATATAAAACAAGCCAATAGAATCAGTACATAGTTAAGACCAAATACAAATTCTGAGTCATTCTTCCCCCGTATGCAAGAAATCAGAAATGTCAAATTTATATATGTATACAGTACATTCATTAAACAGATAGTTAATATAGATAAATAAAAAAAATTCATCATACGAGTAATTCATCAGAAAGATGCATATAGGTCTAATGATTTAATGAATCCTGCAACCGCAAGTCCGTCTGTAGTTTTAGAGATAGAGAGACAGTTAGACCAAATAGAATGTTCTGCCCTCAGAATTGAATCTGCCTAAATAGAGTGCCCTAAGACCTTTCAGTGCTGCACAGTCTAAAAAAAGGTGACAGCAGATTCAATTACCCCTGGATTGTGACAGAAACAGCAGGAGAGATCCAAGTCACTAATCGTCTTCCTTCTATATAGAACCTCCTTGGTATGGAGAATGTTCCATCTGAGTTTCAGGAGGAGAGAACTGTAATATTGGTTAGGGAACTGTGTCAAAATAAAAGACAAACAGCCTCTCTTCTTGTGATCAAATTGTAGGTCGCAAAGAGATGGGTAGGAGTGAAATTTCTCCAAGGTATCATTCCAGTCACAACAGAAGAGAAGCTATTTCACTTTGTTCGGATTGGTCAACAAAGTATCCCTATCGGTAGACAGATCTGATAAGGTCTTCTCACAGAGATCTCTACATTTTAGAAGGAATAAGTTTCGATCTAGGGATCCCTGTGAGAAGAGAGTCTTACCCACATCATCATAAAGCATGTCATATTTAAGACAGAGCAGGTCAGAGAAGAGTGCAAGAACCCTCCAAAGGATTCTTACTCACAGAGAAGCTAGACCCAATTTGAACCTATTGGGACACAGTTGGGAAGTTTCATGACCTTTCTCCAAAAGATACCCTCAAGGATATCCCAAAAGGTCAAGAGATCCAAATAATGAAGTTCCATTCCATATATTAGTTTCGGGATGACCTTTCCCTTGAAGAAATCTACCACTGGCTTAAAGGAGAACCTGCCATACTTGTTATCTATCTTGATAGACTGTGAGATAAACAGGAGTGCTTTATATCTGAGTGAGCTTCTTAATTCAGCGGCTGATGGTTGTAACAAAATAAAGAATCCCAGATAGACAATTTTATGTGCTCTCATAATGTTTTCACTGCCAATTTTCTGCACTTGTTTATTCCCTTTTTCCCCTTGGAAAAGACCATTGTGTGAGTTGTACACAGGTTGATTTTTAGCCCATTAAGTTTAGAATATTCTTCAAACTTGCATATAAGTCTTTGCAAGCCCACTTTGGTCTGATTGAAGAGAAGGAAAACATCAGCATATGCCAACCACAAGAGGCCTGAGAACCCCCAATTTGGCATTCACAAAGCCTGCATCTCCGAGAAACTCCCCTACATCTGCTAAATAGAGAATAACGAGAATAAAGAGGCATGGAGCTAAGAGCAGCCCTGTTTGACCCCAATGCGTGTGACATTTGATTTAGAACATGGAATACAAACATTCTCAACAAAAAATAAATGTAAACATACACTGCCATTATAAAATACCCAGGATGTTTATAGTTGTGAAGCAACAATGTGCAGGCATATTGTCAACTAAATGAGAAGCATGATAATTGTTCTTGCACAATCCAAATGTTTCTAAAATACATTTAGATGTGTCTACCTAAGCACACTTAATGCTGGCTACAAGGCACATTTTAGATCAACCCAAGCATTTCTTAGTATGACAAAGCCTTTTTTACATGTAGATGATTAATTTTGAACACATGACAAAAACAATCAATTACATTCTATATGTTACCTAAAATACAAAAATTTGAAGACGTGCATGTTGAATGGTAAGAATAATCACTTGTTTTCCCACTGGGGAGTGCTCCATGTCAGAGTCATTGCAGCTGCAGGCCTGGATGTGTGTAGATAGATCTGGTAAATCTTACCCATAAGCAAAGGATGGGCTACCCTCACAGTCTCATGTGAGATCAATATGATCAAGAATGGATGAAAAGATGTCAGATTCCTCCAGTGTTGCATGCCAGTTTGTGTCTATAAGAAAAGGAAATAGTAGATGTTCACTTCTATGTTTGTGAATGTAATCCGATTGTGTTCTATTACTATATGTAATGTTGCAGTGTTGCATTCTTATTTGTCGTATCTTACTGATGATGCACAATACCTAACATTCTACAACTGTTGTGTAATTTTCATACGTTTGTGAGCAATTGTCCAATTCTTATATCCTTGCTTTCATTTACAAGTGGTCCATTTATATTCTTCCCATGAAGTGTTTTCCCAAACTCTGAGTTCCTAATTTCCCTGTAAAGCAACCTTTTTTGTACGTGAGTTAAATTGCTGGATCTAACTGGGCACAGGTCTTCTACACCTGTTTGTGTGGATCTGAGGTCTACATGCATGTGACGATTCAGACACTCATGGTTTCCAGAAAATCCAAGGGAATTAACCAGCCACAATTACACAGCCTCCTCAAAAATCACTTTTCCCATATTGCTCTAACAATAAGGACATACATTCAATATTGTTATTTGACCAATAAAGCCTATCCTTGCCATTTAATTTGTTCAGAGCTCCACCTTCGGAAGTATGGGAGCTCCTCTACTTAACTGATAAGGAAAGGGAGCTCCTAAAACCACATTGTTGCTTTCCATTGTTTTTAAAATGTTTAATTCCCAGGTTGGATAAAATCTTGCAGTGGATACATAAATATAACCTGGGAAATACTTCAACAAACCATTCAACCAAGTTTAAGTACCCAGTATATGGCCACAAGCTCTGAGATAATAATTTCCAATGCATCTGATAGCTCAGCCCAAGCTGAGCCTTGTGTGTTATTCTTAGACTGTTGCAACTTTATCAGTGGAGTATCTGTTATGGATCCTGAACCATGATATTGGAATATATCCACGGTTGTGGGGCAAACACAATGCAAACTTATTTTTTTTTTTAAAACAAAGCTACTTGCTTTGCCCAGTTTCTCAGGAGGGCTGAGTAACCTCACTAATGTATATGTAAGAAATCTTTGTTTAGTGGGCAATAAACAGATATTATGATCTATGTTTCTGAACAATTAGGCACAAACACCAGAAGAGTAATTGGGAGTAATTGGGAATTGAGAGTAATGCTGAGGAATAATAAAAAAAACACACCTCTTGGGACACACACATCTAAAATACTAATTTGGTACAGTGAACCACATTGTCAATTTGAGACCGCACAGGAAATCTTTCCACCATCACCACACATAGGGAGAATCTGTAGAAAAAGGGGACACAATGGTCCTAATGCACATAACCGAATCTGCCCACGTTACTGTTGCACGTCTAATCAATTAGTACCACAATGCCAGTTAAGAAACTGACCTCTTGTAATCACATCAATGGTAACCCTTAAGGACATGGATGTAAAACAATATGTCAAGCTCCTGCCCATAACAACTAGAAGGCTGAGTCAGTACACAAACTATAGCCTAAAACCATATGTGTTAAACTGTGACTCAACCAGTGCTTGATCTACATTGTACCGGGCTGTGGAGAAAGCAGCACTCTGATTCCCCTGCCAGAGAGCAACAGTGGTCCAATGTAATTATGACCATGGCGAACAATGTCCTGTGTAATTAGGCAACAGCAATATAACCAGAATACAAGCATCACATCACAAACTGATTCTATTGACTAATATTAATAGGGAGATAATTCCTAATTACGATAGGGAGGCCTCCCATTGGATGACCCTTAGCTCCTTTGGATACCTTTTTAAAATCACAATAATGGCAATAAAAAAAAATGTAAATATCTTAGCCACACCTCCTGTAAAGGTTAAATCATGTCCTTGGTGAAACTTTCACACCTGATTATCAGATAAAAGGCTATTGTGACCTATGCAACACCATGAGTTTAAACTTAAAATTGAAGGGTTCGAATCAGGAATTCAATGCAGTTGTAGGTTGTAAGATCAAGGGTAACCAAGGAGTGTACCAACGAGTGCTGTTCAGCGTGTTCAGCTGGCAACTCTGCTTGTTTTATGCTTGTGCTGTTTTCACCAGCAGATCATTCCTACAAAGAACTGATATATGCCTAAAGCCACGCCCACTACTTACCCAATAGCTCTTAAAACTGTGAACGCGAGTGCAACTGTGTGCACGCAACCAAGGAGTGCACTGACGAGTGCTGTTCAGCATGTTCAGCTGGCTGCCCTGCTTATTTTATGTTTGTGCTGTTTCACCAATGGATAATTTCTACAAAGGACTCGTATATACCTGAGGGTATTTGGACACTGTTATAACCTATTTGAAAATGATTTGTTAGTTCATAGAGCTAAAAACATCCTAAAACAACGTAATTTTTGTTTTTCTTTTAGCCGCGCCCTCTACTTACCCAGCAGCCCATAAAAATGTGAATGCTCACGCAACCACATGTGCGCAACCAAGGAGTGCCCCCAACGAGTGCTGTTCAGCTGTACCGCTCGTGTCGGTGCCTCTCTTGGATATTAAGTTAAACTATACTTCACATTGCTGCTGGCTGCTGCTGGCTGACGTGGATCACTATACCTCCTCTTTTTTTTATAACCATGTCCACTTACAGACTTACCACTGCAATGCCTCCTGCTCCTTCGTCTCTGTCTAGTAACTCTGAGAAGCATAAAATACTAAGCTCTACGCCTCCTATACTCAGTTTGCCTCCCCGCCAACAATCAAAGCGTGTCCAGATTGCAGGCACGGATATTAGACAGTTCTGTTTCCCTTCAAAGGAACCTGGGAGCATGGAGTCAATTACCCATTCATCTCCGACTGCCACGCATGCAGCATCTGATAATCAGTTAAGTGGCTCTTTGAGTCGATGTAAGTCTGGTTATTCACAATGGTAACATTTCTGATGATACTTTGCATGCATGCTTACCTCCGTCACTAGGTGATGTTCCGTTAAAACAATATTATACCCCATATGCCCTCTTGGATAACAAGTTACAAATTGCTGCACAAGTCTTGGTTCATACAATCGATTCTTTGCTTAGTCCCGAATTGTATTCTCAAGTTGTCCAAGATATCCCCACTCCTCATAAGCCCACTTCTCGTGGTGCCTGTGCGCTGTATCTACCATGAATATTGCGAGTCCACAATAGGAAACTTCTCGGCATATACCAGCACTTTTACAATCTCCCATAAACTTTAAAGGAAACCTTAGAATGATGGTAATCCACTTAGTAGACTTTCAATGTCGTCCGCACTGTATACAGACAAAACTGCTCCTGAAAAATCCAACTGCACCTTTACTGGTAACTCCTCTGTGGCATCATTTAACAAACCAACCCCAAGGCAATCCTTCGGATTTGCTGAACCGTCTGCTAATTTGGTTGATACAGCACTAGTTGCTCTAAATACAAATGTTATCATGATTTCAAAGTTTCAGGACTCCATGGACCAGCGGATCTCAGAGCAGAACATGAACCTCCTTGCAATATTGTCTAAAATACATTGCTTGCTGCATATATAATGCATCAAGATAACAATCGAGAACACAAAGTCAATTTCACTCCTAGCCCTATAAAAATGAATAAGGACAAAGTATTACATGTTGATGCAAGCCTGCCGGTGATCATGATTGAGTCTGTCCCTGCAATCTCAATAATAGTGGAGGAGACACCAAGTATACTGACCCTAATGGAGTTGGCTCAACATCAGCCTCCAAGTGAAAACCCTGAATTGATTGAAAGAGATACATCTCAAAAATCTGTATATGATGTATTCAAATAAACAAAAAATAATATTAAGCACAGACACAATAATGAGGCTTTGGCACATTAACCATAAAAAAAACAATGTAAATCAAAAATCAAATAAATGTGCTAAAAATTGACTCTTGAAATGAAGGATGTAAATCATTCTGAATCTGCAAATGATTGCCCAAGTCCAGAGGTGGCACCGTCTACACCTGTCCTACAATAACCGGCTGTTGAACAAGGTAATGATTCTAACATAATGTTGTCTCCTAATGCAGAAAGCTTTGAACCACAAAATGGTTTTCTTAATAATGTTAACAATGTTATTATTCAAGATGAATTGATGGACTTTTCTGTATACTCTGTTATGTCACTTCTACAGGTAGAAATTGTACATCAGAGTTTACGTAATCCAGATGCAGGTTTGAATCAGGGAAGACAAATGATTTTTTGTTAATCTTGACATTGACTATAAAGCTTTTAAAAACATGGAAGAAAAAATAAAATTAACACTTGCCCCAGGTGGTTCTGTGGAGCCACTGTATTTAATCAAAGATCTTTCTAAATCAGATGATCTAGTAACGCTGCAGGCTGTGAATCAAGACAGAGGGCCTCATTACAGGTCAGGTGATCCGGAAATAACAGTAGCGGTAAACCCACCACCACTGTTAATTCCAGACCGCCCGATCCCGAGTCCTGCAGGCAGGAGGTGGCGTTCCCGCCAGGTCTGACCTGGCGGGTTTACCACCACCCACCTGCAGGCGGACGAGGAAACACCGGCACCATCACGAGATGGTGCCGGTGTGTCCATGATCCCCATTCCCATTGAGTCCCATAGGACTCCATGTCCATGGGTCCATAGGACTCAATGGGAATGGGGATTTACACCATTCCGCCTCTGGAATTCCCGGGACACCGGGGTTGGAATGCCCTGGTAATTCCGGGAATCACAGAGGCGGAATGGTAATACGAGTCTGGCGGTAACCAGGCGGTTTTACCACCTCAGTTACCGCCGGACTCGTAATGATGCCCAGAGTGCCTACTAATGATGTAACCCATCCTGCTGCTGTGATTCCTACACAAGCTTCTATCTCAGAACTGGAATTCCTTTGAATAACAATGTTAAAAAGGATCCATGCTGACCCTTATCCGACTAAGACAGCTCTATTGACAGTATTCAGTTCTATTAGTGATCTTGAACACATCTCCTCCAGGATATTAAATAGTTGGTTCTGTAGAAGCAACCAACTATAACACTGTACAATTAAATGTCCCTTCCCAAATTGTTAAAAAAACTCATTTGGCGGAACACAGAAGCTCTTAAAGCCTGTGGCTTTTTTGTAGAAATACACAAACAATTACCACCACCTGACTTGAAGTCTGAAAATGATAAAGAGCACAAGCTGGAGGCAAATGCAACGGCTCATCTAATCCTATGAGCAATCCAGTGCAAGCAAAAGTAAAACCTTCTGCTCCTTCTCAGTCTCAATGGACATGGCTTTCTAAAGCAATAACAGAAAATGTAACATGTCAAAATCAATAGATTTTGATAGCCCAACAAAATCGGATATGTTCAATGGCTGTATGGGATACGAGGGGCTTTGCCCATCTTTGCACCTCTAAAGCAAAGTCTCTCGCATCATACAATATTATTCTCTTACAAGACACCTGGATAACCACTGCTCCAATCTGACCTGACTACCAAATTGCATATGTTGCAGCTATTAAAGCCGCCAAAGGTTGTGAATCGGCAGGCCTGTTGATAGCAATAAGTCCGCAGTCAAACCTACAATTAAAGCAATGGGCTTCACCATGCCCTCGTATCCAATTAGCAAAGGCGTCTACATCTAAAAGACCACATCCACTTTACCGTCTGCTTCTCTTCTTAATATTTATTGGAACGCTATAGCTATTACGGATGAACTGTTCCTAACTCATATAGAATCTATGTTGGACCTTATTTTTTTAGACCCACACATCAGATCTACAATGATTAGTGGAGACTTTATTATTAATTGTCTAACCATGAAATTCCAAAAAGGTTTATCAAGAGCGAGTAAATGAATGATGCTAATGAACATTCATAATTTTGTCATGCTAAATGGAACCACTGCAGAAGATAGTCCTCCGGCCACGACATGGTCTAGTGGACCTGCACAGTCGACTATTGATTATGTCTTTACATCAACCATTACAATCATAGCTTATTTTAAAGTTATTGAAAATATTCCTAGTGATCACAATATATTGGAAGTTATATGGATCCAATATATACCATTACCAGCTGAGTTGTATAAACAAGCTCTAACTATCAAATATGGCAGAAATTGATTAATCTGGCCTTTGTTCAAAGTGGATCTGTTAAAAACGAATCTCAGCTGTCATGAAAATGTGCATTAAGAAACTTTCAATATACTGATTGAATCCAATTGATTACTCAGTCAATATCATTGTAAAAGAAACCACTGTTTAAACATAGACAGCCTCAGAATGAAGAAATAAGAACGCTTAAAAACAATATCGCCAAAAACTGAGAAACTTTTGAGTAATACAAATTGCCAGGCAAAGTGGACGTTGAGGACTCAACACAGAATCCATATTAAACAAATAAAATATAACCAGATCCAGGCAGATGCAGAAAAAATGCTGGCAACGCTACTAACTAAATCTACTTCCCAAATATGGAACCTGATGAATAACAGGGAAAATGTGCTGAGACCTCTCTTTTCCTTAACTCTGTTCCAGAGCAAGAGTGGATTACTCATTTTACAAACTTATTTACAGATCCTTTATCCCAGACATATGTATTCACCGATATGATTCCTGACTTATCAAGATCAACATTTGATAGACTGGACATAATACTTCTAATAAAAAAAACATAGTTCCTCACGATGGCTTAGCCAATGTGACATTAAATCCTCACCCCTCTGAATGGGCAAAAATACTGGAACTGATTTTAACAACCTAATCAAATCATCACAAGTCCCAGCATCATGGAAAACATCTGTAATAATACCAATATTCAAGAAAGTTAACCGATTGGACCACCTAAACTGTCGTCCAATCACGTTATTGGACATACCTGGATTTTCTTTTTGCCAGATTGGTGCTAAGGGATTGTATTTTATTGTTAAATTCAAATAGCTTGCTAGATGAATATCAATCAGGTTTGCTAAAAGGAGTGGGGACCTCTTTTAACTTTAAAATGGAATAGCAACAAAACCACCTGTATTTTTAGCTTATGTGAATTTTAAACAAGCATTTGACTCGGTCTGACGTTATATGTTATGGCAAAAACTTTTTAAAGAAAAATATCATCTATACATTTTTTATCTAATTTATACATTTTATACAAATACCTCAATAAGAATAAAACTAACCACTGATGGATTTCTAATGAAAGATATTTTAACTACAACAGGTCTTAAACATCAATTTTATTTAACTTTTATATAAAATATATCCATCTAACATTTCAAGCAGTTTGCTCTTTTCCACCAAAAATAAGTGGAAAGGAAATATCTTGGCTATTATATGCCGATGACTTGATCATATTAGTCCAGGCCCCGATAGGTCTGCAACTTAAATTAGCTGCACTTGATAATTATGCAATAGAAAATCCTTTTAATATAAATGCAAAGAAATCAAATACACTGATATTCCAACAAAAAATTGCTAAACACAATTATAAATTCAAATGGATCCTGGCTAACTCTCTGCTTGATCAAGTATCAACATCTAAATATCTAGATCAAAATGTAAATACCCATCCCTCTGACTTGCCTTATAAAATAGAATTGAGATCAAAAATGACATACCTCATGGCACAAGCAAAAGCAACTCAAACTAAATATAGCAAGTTCTCTCTGAAACCAGCACGTATTTTCTATAGAAAAAAGTAGTCCCCATCATAATCTATAGAGCTCAAGCTAAATTACCAACTAATTTCCCAAGTTGGGATTTACTCAAGGGCATGTATTGGAAAAAAAAATGTGTCTTTACCCTCCAGTATCCCAATAATGGTTATTAGATTTGAGATTGGTTTGTTAACATTGGCAGCAAGAGTTGCTTGGCAAACAATTGCATGCTATCGAAAAACAATATATGATGTCAAACCGAAAATGCTCTTATCGCTTTTAATCAATTTTGCCATAATTGATGGATAGAGCTTGTTTATACAACTCAGCTGGTAATGGTATATATGGGGTCATATAACTTCCAATATATTGTGATCACTAGCAATAGTGTCAGTAACTTTAAAAGAAGCTATATTTGATACATGTTTAATTTCTAAGACAGCAAACCCATTAAACACATGGTATAGACACTGTAACACAATTTTAAATGAGGCAGAGATATCGAATCACATGTTGCTACAGAATCCTGACAAAGCAAAAATAAAACTATGGCAACATGATTGGCTAAACACACTGGATAAGTGCAACACATATCAGATTTTTCAAGTAGGAGCTTTTCATCATGAACTCCTCCATTAACTTCCAGTATATCTTACTAAATTTCTAGAGTTTAACTATGCATCATCAATTATGAGATTGCTGTTAATCTTTGGCCCATGAGGACTCAATTGGCATGCTATAGTAAAACCATACACTTTCAGGTACAGTGCCACTTCTGTAAGTTGTTAGAACATAAGGAGACCGTTTGCCATTTGCTTGCAGAATGCACTGCTCGAATGCAACTAAGAAAATAATTCTATGTTAGGCATCTAGAACCGTTTAAACTGTTGTCAAAAGAGGAGATGTGGACATATATATATATATAATTCTACAAAAATATCCCTGAACATTGTGACTATCAGATTCCTACATTCACTTAATTTAGTGAATTCAACATCATTCAAGAGCGAGACTTAGTAAATACCAATCTATACTGATAAACAGTTTTTAACAATTGTGATACTGTTTTAACTAAAGTATTGTTCGATGAAAGTCTTTTTAGTCGAGCATACATATTTTTATATCTTTTACCTATTTATCAGTTGTATTATGTTGAGAAATTGATAACTTCTGCTAAGAAATTGAAGGATCAAATGTACCATGACCTGTTAGACTGCTTATAAGATAATGTTGTGTTGGATAGTATTTACTGAAAAATTGTGTAAGTGATAAGTAACTAATTTGCTTAAACTCGGATACATGCAGATTTGCAAACAAAACAAATGCTTATTGATATGATATGATATGATATGGCATTTGTAACGCGCCTATACACAAGTGTTTCAAGGCGCGATGAGGCAGGGAGGGGGGAACAAGGGGAGACAGACAAACGATCCTACTAGGCCAGGTGTCATTCAGATTGCGCAAGTGCATGGTTAGAGGGGACGGGAAAAGTGCAAGGGGGAAAGGGAGAGGGGAAAGTGCAGTACAAAGTAATTAGTAAAATACAAGATAAATAGTAAGGGCCAGCTTGTGGCAAGTGCAGTATAAGTGCAGACAAGTGCTGGGAAGGGGGCTATAGGGATACAGAGACAGTCCCGCAGTGCAGGGGTTGCCAGGGAGGCAGTGCAGGGGAGAGTGGCTGGGCCAAGGACCGAGATTGGTGAGTGGCCCAGTTGCTGATTCAGTACAGTTTCAGTGATTTAGCAGGGGAGAGGGGGAGAGAAAGCAGAAGCAAAGAGGAAGTATTGTAGTACTACTGTGATACTGGGCAAATAATAAGCCCTACACTATTATTGAATAACCATTGATCCTTTACATTCATCCTAAAATGACTTTGTGACATAGACGAGATATTGGATACTAATGTACATATAAAGCACTCTGTTGTAGAGTTCATATGACTAGTGAACCAAATGTGTAGAATGTATATTATTCTCAACAATGGAAAATCAGTGTTTTTAGTTCCAAAGTGTAAAGAGGAATAATTTATTATTATTATTATTTTTTTATTTGGTTGGCTGATTGATTCAACCTTTCAAAATTACATTTATCTTTAAAATAGAATTAGAAAAAATATAAACACATTAATGACTACAAGAATACAGTTTAAGAGAATCATAATCCATTATTATAAGCATTTTAAAAATGTTTTTGTGAAAATTATGCAAGTTCCAGTTCACTATTATCTCTTTCCTATGTCGCAATTTTTTTTAAAAAAAATACGGTTTATGATTGGAAATGAAGAAGATTTTTTTCCCCATTGTAGTGCCAGTGCACCCTTGGCACTACACCACTTTACATAGTTACACAGGCATCCCTATATTATACACTATTTCTCACATGACTAATTCATCCTTATTCAACTATAATTCTGTCAAAAAATGTATAGTTGCAAATCCCAACGATTTCGAGAGTATCCAAAAAATATGAAGCCAATAATAATAATGATGTATATATCAGTGACCTTGACTATGAAATTCCAATTGTGGAATTGCAAATGCTGGTAAATATGATTAACTATGTATGTATCAATTATATGCAAATTATTGAAAAGTTGGATCTCCAACTAAAACAATAATATTCACAAAAAAAGAAATAAAAAAAGATCATGGGTAACCACAACCATACTTTGAGCATCTCTGTGTAGGAATGATATGAGTTGTGAAATCTCTCTAATATTTTCCGATATTCCACATCCCTACATATAATGAAACCTTCCTTGATCAGATAAAATCAAATTCCTAGTAGGAGCATGAAATGCGCAAATATGTTATCGGTCTTGTAAACTGCCCGGGGAGAACATTTCCCTTACATCTGCTGAGTGATGAAGCTGATATCAAAACCAAGAATTCCAATCGGATTTAACTGAGTTTAAATAAAGTTTAAAACTGCTGGGAATTTAAAAATAGCATCATATAATGTATTTATTGTATTGGCTTATTTATATATACAGGG
Source organism: Ambystoma mexicanum (assembly GCF_040938575.1). Lineage (NCBI taxonomy): Eukaryota > Metazoa > Chordata > Amphibia > Caudata > Ambystomatidae > Ambystoma > Ambystoma mexicanum. The sequence goes on along the minus strand of NC_090932.1, from coordinate 482,551,209 downwards.
GGGGCATTGCTCTATTGATCAAAAAAAGAATGTACAATAGATACAAAATCAGATGTCAAAGGTAGAAGTGAGCTTCTTACAAAGGGGTGAGTTTGAGTGACATTCTGACCAGGTTGTCGAGAGGAGTAAACAGAACAACAACCAGGCACGATAAATAATTAGGCGTACATAGATTAAGAACATCCAACATTAGGCATGTTTAAGTGCAGGTAGGTGGTATGGCCAGCTCTGTTAGGGATCTTACCATAATGTAACAAGTGCTAGGATATAGGCAGAGAATGTGGGGGACATAGGCATGTTAGAAGTGAGGAAACATGTTAGCTGGAAGGCAGAGGAGAGGCAAGTTACGAGGGTAACTCAGAGGTGTGGAGGTAGGCTTTTAGTTTGGTTATGAACAAATTGGTTTGGGTAGATTTGACTTGTGCAAATTGACCTCTGCAAATTTGACCTAAAACATTTGACCTTTTGACCAAATTGACCTCCATTGTTAAGGATGCAGGGGACACCCCCGCAATCCCCTTTTGACCTACTTACATGCACATGAGGAGTGAGGGACACCCCCGGAACCCCTGCACCTCATGTTTAGGTCGGTAGGTATTAACCTATTTGACCTAAAACAAAAAGGTCAATTTGGACCACTCAGAAAAGGTCAATTTGGTCAAAAGGTCAAATGTTTTAGGTCAGATAGGCTAATACCAACAAATCCATGTGGATTGTTTCTCAGATGTCCAGAAGAAAGGAATTCCATGCAAGAAGAGAGAAAGAGCAGAAGCGAGGGAAGCATAGGGAGGGTAAGGTGCCACAAGGGTAGTGGAGGAGGCAAAACAGAGATTACGAGAAGGCTTGTTGAGTTGGATAGAGGAGGATAGAAACAGTGGTGCCTTACCATGGACAGATTTGTTAACCAGGAGAAGACATTTCAATCAGCCCCTTTTTTGCATTGTCAGCCATCCAGCCTGCTGACGATACTGTGAACCTGTTGTGAAGAAAGAGATTTCAAAGAGAGTCCTGGTAGCGAAGTTAATAATCTTGTCAAGAGGACGGAAAGCATAGTTGGAGAGAGCAAAGAGGATGACAGCCCTTTATTCCAGTTTAGAGGAGAAAAGAGTAGTTAATTGATGCTTGGTGGTATTGAAAGGATGGAGGTTCCTGATTTTCCTAGTTTTAATAGGTTGATGTGAGGCTCTGCTGCTGTTTTGGAGATGAAAGCATAGAAGATGTGAGAAGGGTCATAAATGATGCCGAGGTTTCTGGCTGAAGAAAGGTAGGGAGAGTGTTCTCTGGGAACTGGATAGGCAGAGGAAGAGATGTGAGAGAGTATTTTGCTGAGACCAAGAGCACCACTGTTTAGGTAGAGATTGCCATCAGAGAGTGCACAATATTTAATGGCATAGAGACCGCTGGAAATGTACATAGAGCAATCAGAGGAGAGTTTAGGGAAAGAGAACAAGATCTGGGTGTCATCTGTGAAAAAATTTGGATGAGAGCCCCAAGGAGGAGATTAGAGCCACAAGAGCAGGGGTGTAAAATGTAAAGAGCAGAGGACCCAAGACAGAGCCTTGTGGAATACCAACCATTAGAGGAGTGAGTTGGGAGGTGTTGCTACTCCGCTCCAGTGGACAGAGAATTGTCTAGGTGCCAGGTAGGATTCAATTCAGGTAAGGGCTTGTTCGTGAAATCCAAGAAGAAGGAGAGCATTAAGAGTGATTGGCTGTTTCCAAGGCAACGGACAGGTCTAGGAGATTTAGGATAGGTTGGTGGGCATAGCATAGGTGATTAAGTTGGAGAAATTCATGAGAGCAGTTTCTGTCCAGTGACAGGAGCGGAACCTGCTTGTAGGGGGTCTCACAGGTTGTGGATGTCTAAGACATTGATAAGGGGGTTGAACACAACCCTTTCAAGCTTTTTAGAGAGGTGCAGAAGGAGAAACTCAGGGCAAAAGTTAGCCAGAAGCATTGGCTCCTTGCATTTCTAGGATGATCATGGCTGTTTTAAAAATAGAGGGAAATCAAGAGGTGTCTGAAGACAGGTTGAAGAGTTCAGCACGGTAAAAGACCACTAGAGAGGCAATAGGCTTGACTAGCTGAGGAGCAATAGGGTTTGATGGGTTACATGAGGGGTTAGCCTTCATCAGTAGAGATAGGAGTTCTTCAGTATTAGCGTTATTAAAATGGGAGATAGAGACAGAGGATGATGGTAGAGTAGACAGTGTAGAATGTAGGAGGAGGGAGTGCAAGGAATGTTCAGAGAGAGTGTCTAATCTTGGAAATCCTGTAGCAAAGTATTCCGCTAGGTCATTAGCTGTGAGCATGGAGGTGATAGCCATAGATTTAGGAGGATTAAGGAGTGAGTTTAGGGTGCCCTGTAGCCAGCGGGGGATAGTTGGAGTGAAAGTCAATGAGGGTTAGGTTGAATTCCCTTTTTGCTCTATCAAGAGGGGACTTGAGAGGGATCAGGGAAGAGGGGTATAGTTGCAGGTCCTCATGCGAGTGGGAATGCTCCCATTTGCACAGCAGCTGACAGAATGTTGTGCAGAGACAGAATTGGAATGGGGTGAACCATGGTTGAGGATTCTGAGACTTAAGGGCGAACGTTAGCCATGGGATTTGAGAGTAGAATGAGTCATTTAGTAGGGATTGGAAGCTGGAGAAGACATTGCTAGTATAAGAGGCATCGGTGTGAAGGAGCAGAGTGAGAAATGTATGTCAGAGAGAAATGGAGGAATCGCAGAATGTTTAAATGTCCTTCTAATAATAAGTGAAGCAAATAGTGAGGAGAGGTCAGAAGGTGGAAAGGAGATGGTGGTGGAAACAATGGGGTGATTAAATAGGGATGGCATGACAGTAGTATTAGTGTGTGAGATAGAGGTGGGGATGAATAAGTGATCAAAAGAGTTACCCTGGTGTCAGTAGGTAGGTTATGGATAGAGTGGAGAGCATGGTCACTGAGAAAAGACTGAAGTTCAGAATTCTGAGATTCCTGAGAAGTAGATGAAGAGAGAAGGTTAAAGAGAATTAAAGAGAATACGGTGATGTTTAGTGGAAAGAGAATCGATGAGATGCCCAAGTTCATCAAAACATTATCCATTCGGACCAGGAAGGCAATAGATGAAGATGACATGAATAGCGTGAGGCAGATCAAAGGTAGAGATGTTAAATTTAGAAGAGGTAGCAAAGGACGTGGCATTGGAGATATGTGAGCCATTGAGGCAGGAAGAGAGCAGGTGTCTGACACCTCCATCTCTGCCATTCAGATGACAAGAGTGAATGAAGGATAGTTTGGAGTCATGTTTGGCCACCAGACTGGCAGTGTCATATGGAGAAATCGACGATCAGTGATAGAAAGAATTACTAGGGGAGGAGCGCTGGCGTGAAAGTTGTCTGTGATAAAGAAAGTGTTGTTGCATAAAGACTGAACATTTCAGAGTGCAAAGTTCAGTTGATGTGGTAAGGAAGCATAGAGAAGTTAGGTCTTAGAGGAAGAGAATGAGGTGGATAGGTATTAGGAGAGGTATGGTTAGGTTGTCGCCTTTGTTAGTTGTAAGTAGGTGAAGAGAGATGGGGTAGTGGGAGTTTTGAGATGCTAGTTTTATATTAGGGATGGGAAAGGATAGGAGCGATTAGTAGAAGGAGCAGAAGGAGCAGTAGGAGGAGCATGAGTAAATTCATCATAGATGAGAATCACAGTTTTGAGAGATGGCACAATACTTAGGAAGCTAGGAGTACTCAGTGGTGTATTAGGGAGGAATACAGAATCAAAGGTGCATAGGCTGAGATGAAATGAGGCTGGTCAATGCCTGGTCTTCATGCTTCACTGTATCATCCTAAACTTGGACGCCTCTTGCTGGACACCCCACAGGAGTTCAGAATTGATTACACACACTGGTTTCACCTCATTGTTTAGTCCATCAGTGGGGAAAAAAGAGGGGGAAAAAAGCTGCAAGCGGCACAAGAAAAAACCCTGTGAGATTGTCTGAAGAGCTGACTTAGATCCGGGGGAGTATGATGACAGAAGGCTGTTCCGTAAGCAAATAAGAATCGTAGATGAAAACTCCAAGAGGTGAGCATAGCGGACAAATCCAGCAGAAGCTTGGCAGAGGGTGTCTTTGGCAGGTAAGTGGAGAGCTGAATCCGCCTCATAAGGCAAAGGGAAACAAGGGAATCTCCAATGAAAGCGAGCAGAGTTAAGATCCGGCAGGAGAACCTGCACGGAGCCGCACAGCGAACACGAATGGAAACAGGTAGGAGAGAGGCAAGGAGAAACAGCGAGAAAGGGAGATGTGGTACAGCGGTACCGCAGTGAGGGGAGAGCAGAGTCAGAGAGTAGGTGCGCTAGAGCACCAGAAAGAAGAAAAGAATGAGCGGACTCCAGAGAGAAATACAGCCGGAGAGGCTGACCATAGGGAAAGATGACTACACAAAGCCAAAAGGGAAAAACGTAGCCTGCAGCAACCAAAAGGAGAGAAAACACACAGTTGCAATGCGGCAGGCGCCTGGAGTAGGAGGGCTAAATGCTCCCAGTGGCGGCTATGTTAAGAAAGACTAGACTTCAGGTGCGGATAAGGAAACAGAACGTGATGGCACGTCTAATGGCGATGCTTCCTCCATCTGTCCCATATGCGGCAAGGAAGCAGGCACATTGCAATATGACACCCCTTGACCTGTGGGGAGGACGGCCTTGACCGGTTGGGCTCGGTGAAATTTGCGAACCAGTAAGGGTCTCTGATGTGAGAGTCTCTGATGTGTAACACCTCATATTCTTCCGTACTGTGGTTGATAGGTGGCACTGTTCTTTCGATGGTATGGAATTGACTTTCCCCTTTGCTGGTCGTAGAAGGGAAGAATGGAAGACAGGATGGATGCATCCTAGACTCTTGGGGAGTCTTAAGTGAAAAGCAACTGGGTTAATCTGTGCAAGGATTTCACAGGGTCTCAAGAAGCGAGGAGACAATTTGGATGGGTGTACCCACTGTGGCACGTATTTAGTGCATAGCCAGACTTTAGAACCAACCACCAAAGAGGCTTCAGCTGAACGTTTGCTGTTGGCTAGCTTCTTGTACCTTTGTTGTGCTTCTGCGAGACTGGCTTTGGCAGTCTTGTGGGCTTCTGAGATCTCCTTAAGTTTGTCCTCAATGGACGAAATATTAGTACAGGGAGAAACCACAGGAATGATATATGATATATGATATGTTATTTATAACACACTTAATTCCCATAGGTTTCTAAGTGTGGACCCGGGGATCGAACCTGTGTTGTTCCATGTCGTCTTGCTTCCAAGGCTATCTCTGGAGTGCGCACCATAAGTACAAAAGAATGGGCTGAGACCTAGAGCAGAGTGGATGGTATTATCATATGAAAACTCAGCAGTGGGAAGTAGAGAGACCCAATTGTCTTGCTGGTTGTTGGTGTAACATTGCAAGTAACATTGCAAGTATTGCTCCAAGGTTCCATTTAATCTCTCGGTCTGGACATTGGTTTGTGGTTGAAATCTGAAGGAAAGGTCCCTTTCGATACCAAGCTTGTTACATAAAGCTGTCCAGAATCTGGGGGTATACTGACTGCCTCGGTCCGAAATGATTTTGTTGGGCTGACCGTGGAGTTGAAAAACATCTCGGATGAACACCTCTGCCATGCTCAAGGCAGAAGGAATGCCCGGAATCGGTGAAAAGTGGGCTAATTTGGTAAATTAATCTATAGTTACCATAATGCATGAGCAGCCCTGGGATAGGGGGAGATCCACGATAAAATCTGTGGAAATCTGACTCCAAGGGAAGGCCGGTACCTTTGTTTGCTTGAGCAACCCAATGGGTTTCTGGGTGAGGTGTTTGCTTCTGGCACACTTGGCACACCCCTTTATATAATCCTCAATATCAGTAGTCATTCCGGGTGAAAAATAGGAGCGTTTGATGAGGTCTTTGGTACCCTTCCTTCTTCTGTTTCCGGCAGTCCTATGATCGTGACACCTTGCTAGAACCTTCAGATGAAGATCTTCTTGGGGAATTAACAGCTTTTTGTCTATGAACAGAAAACCATCCTTCTCTTCAATGATGGCCTTGGTCTTGAAAACCCTCAATGGCCGTTCTACCTCAGTGGCAGCTTTGACCTGCTGTAGAAAGGGTGAAACCAGAGTGATGATCCTCTTACTTCCGGGAAATAGTCTCTCAGGGAGGCCTTCTGTAGTATGTTCCGAGGAACATCTGCATGAGAGGGTGTCTGCAACTATGTTTTGGCTTCCCAGGATGTACGTGATCTCAAAATCGTATTGCGTAAAATAAGCACCCAAATGGATTGCCGAGAATCGTCACATTCCATATTGCGTAGAACCTTGAGGTTTTTATGGTCTTTCCTGATGATAAAAGTTTGTGATCCTCCTTGAAGTAGATGCCTCCATTCCTCACAGGCTGTTTTCATGGCCAATAGTTCTGGTTCTATGACCGAGTGATTGCTCTAGCTAGCCGTAAGTGTCCTAGAAAGATAGGCCACAGGATGATCGGTTCCTCCATGGTCTTGTAACAAGACAGCTCCAATCGCATTGGTGGAAGCGTCTGCCTCTACTATGAATCCTTTAGATTGATCAGGCTGTCGGAGTACGGGAGCCAAACTGAACTTTTCCTTAAGTATCTTGAAGGTCATCTGCACCTCTTCTGACCAAGGAAAGTGTTTGGTGTTTTTCTTAAGAAGGCTGTTTATTGGGAGTCTGTGTGGGAGAAGTTGGCAATGAACTTGTGATAGGAATTAGATAGGCCTAGGAACCACTGTATGTCCTTAATAGAAGTAGGAGAGAGCCATCTGGGAATGGGAGACACCTTCTTCTTCGGGTCCATCTTGAACCCTTCCCTGGATAGAATAAAGACCAAATATGGTACTATCGAAGTCAGAAACAGACAATTGCCTTGTTTGACCAAGAGATGGTTAGCTTGTAAGCGCTGAAGGACCTCGCAGAGATGTATTGTGTGTTCTTGCACAGAAGATGAAAAAGAAACAGGATATCATCCGGGTAGATGATTACTGAATGGAATAGGAGGTCGGAGAAGGTGCAGTCCATAAAGCGTTGGAATATAACTGCTGTGTTCACCAACCCAAAGGGCATGACCCTGTATTCAAAATGCCCACATGGTGTTCTGAACGTGGTTTTCTACTTGTCTCCTTTGCGTATGCAAGGCAGATGAGAGGCATTCCGAAGTTCAAGCTTGGAGAATACAGAGGTTCCTTGTACGGCTTCCAAAATATCTGAGATCAATGGCATTGGGCATCTATACCTGATTGAGACCTGATTGAGACCTCTGTAGTCAATACAGGGCCTTAGTTCAGAGGTATCTTGTTTGGTTATAAAGAATAAAGAGGCACCAGCATGAGACCGGGAATACTGAATGAGACCATTGTTATGACCGGCTCTTGGTCATAGGGTTCAATCCAAAGGATACTCAGGATTCTCAGGCCAGGTACTCTTAGTGGTTACTTTATTAACTTCTTAGTTACAGGATCAGATGTCATCAGATAATTGAGAGATCAAGAGGATAAGGGATAATAGCCCACTGGCTCCCACCACCCAGGCTCACATCTTGAAACTGCCTGGGTTAGAACCAATACATCTCTGAACATTCTAACCTCACACTCACAGCTTACATTCTAATGATGACATCAATCCTGGCACAGCATACATGCAAGCACAGGAGCCAACCCTAACCATTCTTTAGATTGGAGTCTAAATATTCTTGCAAAGCCTCCTTCTCCTGAAGAGACAGAGAGAACATTTGGCCAGAAGGTATTAATGCATCTGGCATCAGGTTGATCGCACAGTCTTCTGGGCGATGGGGAGGGAGATCATGGAACTTTTTCTCCACAAAAACATTGTCATATTCCTTAATCTCAGCTGGTATACAATGGACCATGCATGTCTGGGTGTCGTCAGGAGAAAGAACAGCAGGGTCAAAATGAAGCATGTGTAAGCAGTTCTGCTTAGAGTATGTTGACTGGAAATTCGACACATTTCTTGACCAGTCTATCAACGGGTTGTGTTTCCTCTACCAAGCAATGCCCAGTATGACTGGTAAATGTGCTGCTCTTACAATGTCGAATGACATTTCTTTGGTGTGTTGCTGTACCTTGACTTTTAACTTTTCGATTGAATGGGTGATAGGTCCCAAGCTAAGAGGGGTGTCGTCCACTCCTTCCACCTTCTGATCTTCATTGTTGGGCACTCTATGTATGCCTACCTTAGTAGCCCACAGAGTGTCCACAAAATTGCCCGCTGCCCCACAATAAATGAGTACCAGCGAGTCCACAGTCTTATCCCTACATGCCAAGGTGAGGGAAACCACCACAAGATGGGAATCATCTGAAACGCGATAAGGAGCGATAGCCAGTGTGACATAGGGACTTTCAACATTACCTCGGAACTTCATCCCTTCTAAGTCTGAGGTAGTCCATTTCCCGACCATCTGGGAGGCACCTATGGGCAGTTCCGCAATAGGTGCGCAGAAGACCATCAATGCATGCATAAGCCCGAGCCTCTTCGGCAAGTCTTTCTTCCGTGGTGAGTGGGGCTCTGGTAGTGCCAATTTGCATAGGTTCTTCTTTACTCATAGGCGCATTCGATGATTGTGTACCAACCGGTGGTGATGTAGACCAGTTAGTTCCTCTGCTTTTCTTTTTCTCCTGCTTGCGTTCTCCCAAACTGAATTTGATTTGCAGGATAGTTGACAAAAGATGCGGGAAGGAGGATGGACAAGGGATCCTGGCTAGCTCATCCTTGAGTTCTTCCTTAAGTCCTCTCCAAAAAATTGCAAATTGAGCTTGCTCCGGCCAGCCTGATTTGGTGGCAAGTCATTTGAAGAGGGTAATGTAAGATAAGAGATCCATCTGTCCCTGCTGAATGTCCAACAAGTCTTTGCAGGAGACGAAGGTGACCTTGGGGCATTCAAAAGTCTGTTTTAGTAGAGCCAGGAATTATCCAAAATCCTGTAAAACCGGATTGTTGTTTGTCACCAATGGATTGGCCCATGCAAGGGCATTGCTGGCCATGTTGGAGACCATGAATCACACACTACTGAGATCTGAAGCATAAGTGGAGGAACGAAGGGCAGAATGTACCATTCAAGCATCAATGAATTCTTTAAGGCGTTTGAGAGACCCATCAAACTTTCCAGAGGAAATAGCCATGGGTCGTAGGTCTGCTGCATGAGGATCCCGTGCAGACACTAGTTTGCATAAAACAGTGTTTTCAGCCTTTAAATTCTGAACTTCATGAGTCAACGAATGCACGTCTGCTACTAGTTCTTGTACTTGTTCAGCTGTCGCCATCGTCAGGGTAGTCGGGCATTGCAAACTGTCAAGTTCACTGTCAGACCCAGTACTCAAGTTCAGTTCCTCACAAGAACTGCTGGAGATTTCCACCGGCTGTTTCCTTCTTACTTTGCTTTTTGATTCTTTTTTCTTTTTGTGCAGATATGGTCTGCCGCGGGACGACCCCACAGTGGTCGGCAGGAGAACCAGAAGACCAGTGGCCCCAGTCCTGCAGCAGCCAAGGGGGAAAAACCCCCTTGTGAGGTTGTCTGAACAGATGACTTAGCTCCGGAGGAGCATGATGACACAACGTCGTTCCGTAAGCAAATTAGAATCCTGTGGGTGAGTGTAGATGAAAACTCCAAGAGGTGAGTGAAGCGGACAAATCCAGCAGAAGTATGGCAGAGGGTTTCTTCGGCAAGTAAGTGGAGAGCTGAAACCACCTCAGAAGGTGAAGGGAAACAAGGGAAGCTTCAACGAAAGCGAGCGGAATAAAAATCCAGCAGGAGAAACTGCACAGAGCCGCACAGCGAACAGGAACGGAAACAGGTAGGAGAGAGGAAAGGTGAAACAGCGAGAAAGGGAGATGCTGTAAAACGATACCGCAGACAGGAGAGCAGAGAGTCCGAGAGTGGGTACGTGAGAGCACCAGAAAGAAGAAGAGAATGAGAGGACTCCAGAGAGGAATACACCCAGAGAGGCTGACCAAATGGACAAAGCCAAAAGGGAAAAACGCAGTGTGCAGCAACCAAAGGGAGAGAAAATACACAGTTGCAATGTGGCGACTGCCGAGAGCTGGAGGGCTAAATGCTCCCGCCGGCAGCCATGTTAAGAAAGACTCGACCGCAGGTGTGGATAAGGAAATGGAACGTGATAGCACACCTAATGGTGATGATTCCTCCTTCTGTCCCATATGCGCCAATGAAGCAGGCTCGTGACAGCTGGAGAGTGAGGCAACTCAAAACAGGTAAAAGATAGGTCAGCTTGATCTATTAATTCCTCTTGTAAAGTATCATGCATGGATGCAACACTTGTTGCCCATGTCATTCTCACTAATAAACAACAAGATCCCACTGGCCAAAGTCTTTTAGTCTAATTGTTGACCTGTGGTCAGTGATCACAGCCAGAACCTATTAGCAGTGGTACCTGCCCATGGCCAGGCGCCCACAGTTTTTGTAATCCTAATTGTTTCAATGAATAAACAGGCCATGGCCAAACTCCATGGCCAGTGGGTTTATGTAATTTAATAGTGATGTTGATATGGGCAACGCCTATAGGTCGTGCATGGTCAGTGGGATAAAGACTTTTAACCTAATTGTGGCCGAGAGGCAATTGCAACACACACAGGCCATGGCTAGAGGATCCTGGATGTAACAAAATCCTTGAAAAATGTACTAAAACTAATGTTAAGAAAAAGTTAAGAGTTAAGATAGACTCATCACAACCAAATGCATGAAATTCTGCTGGTGGTGGATTATCAAATGTGGTTCTTTTAAGAGATCCAGAGATCTGGGCTGATTTTTTGAAATTTTATTTAACAGCATTTTCAAGGAAGATGACATCCCTATCTCATGGAATAAAGCTCTCCGTGTCCCAGTGTACAAAAAGCATTTGCACCTAGACCCTATGAACTATAGGCTATTGTCTATGCTGGATTTGTCCACTAAGGTGTTTGCAGCTCTATTGCTGAAAGATTGCAGTGCTGGGCAGACAATGAGTAATTATCAAACTGGATTGAGGACAGAGTGCTGGATGATTCATAACATCTTTACACTTAATATATTGATCAATGTAGCTCGTAACCCTGGCAAACTGCCGCCATGTGCACTATTTACAGACTACAAAGCTGCATTTGATTAAGTTTTAAGGCATGTGGAGGAAACTGGAGCTGTGGAAACATCCCACAGAGTTTGCTAACTTTGCTGATGATTTTGTTTGCGGACACTAGAGTGCAGGTAAGGGTGAGCAGCATGGGGCATTCTACCAAGTAAATTAGCACATATAAGGGACTCAAGCAATGATGTGTCCTTTCTCCCATGCTGTTCAACCTTTATTTGGTGGATCTCCCGGGTAGATTGGATGCAGTATAGAATGTACCCCAAAAATAGTCTATGACAAAATAGTGTGGCTCGCATATTCAAGTGATATCATAATCTTGGTCACACTTTAGTTGGGCTCCGGAGAAGTTCTACTTGGTTTATATGTATTTTTAGGGCAGGAAATCACAGTAACCAAAGTGAATTAGGAACTTATAGAAGTAAAGCAACAAAAGGGTCTCTCCTTGGCATCTGTGATTAAAAAATATGAGACAGAACAGTCGGATACAGTATGAAGTGGATTATACTAAATTATAAGCAGTAGTTCGCATACACTATCCTGTATGGTCTGAAGGCATGTTATAAAAATGGATGTTGACTAGATCAACATATTTGAGGGCATTTTCTGGAGGAAATTGTTTGGTCTACCCCAATCCATCCCTGTGGAAGACGGATGCCTTGACTTTGGATACCCTCATTGTCTGGTCATGTGTTACTTAAACGCAGGCTACTATACATTAAAGCAAGTTAGGATCCCACTTGCCCGCTTTTGGGATTGGTGGAGAAAGCATTGAAAAATAAGAACACTAATATCCTGGACGACTTTAAACTTTGGAATGAGAAGTTTAATAGTATGATTGGTTGGGGCCCGATATGGCATAAAGAATATTGGCAGTTGAAAGCAGAATTTATATAAAAAAAGGTCAAGTCATGGGATTGGAAAATTAATTATGACCATATTGCACACCTGCAAATATTAAATGATTTCCCTTGATTGCCCTTTAAGTTTATGATGCCCCTCGAAATATATAATACTGTGTCCTGCCCCTCATTCCAGTAGATTTCTATTGTTATTAAGGCTGTGCCAGCCTCCCACTCTATTAGTTATAGGCCCTCGAATGGAAATTCTGAGAGAAAGAAGATTATTTTGACTATGTAAGCTAAATTATTTACAGGAATTTACAGGAAACTAATAGACATTTTTTGACAAGCTGCTTATCCTAGGGTATTGAATATATGTTGTACCTTGGACCATTTCTACATAACCCGGATTTGATTAAATTGGAACATTTTGGTACCAATGTTTATCCAGTACACAAATATCCCTAATCATTGCACTTGTCACACTGTGGAAAATATTTGATTGTAGGACTATACATGCATTATATGAAGGTTAATTAGTGATCTGTTTGAGTATGGATGCTATGGATTTTAGTAATAATAAAACACAAAATAATTGTTAGATTTCAGTATCTCTGATTTTATGTGATCTGATATTTCTATTTTCTAGATTTTCACGTTTTCTGTAAGCGCATGGAATGATGCATTCTTTTAGGATGTATATGAAATTGAATGTATCACTCTATTTTTATCTAATTATACGGTGTGAAAAGTTCTTATTTTGTAAGTATGCCACAGTAAATGAATATATATATAAGATCTTATCACAATACACCCATACAGGGACCTTTAAATGTGCTTTGTTTGGTCGCTGACCCTTCTGTACTCACCATATCTCAGAACCAATGAGGTTGTGCCTTTTGTTATAGAGAGAGGCATAAAAAGGCTAAGATCATTACCTGGAGAGGAAGAGGAGTCACTGAGGTGCAAACCAGCCATGGGTTGGAAGCCAGTCACAGAAATACTACACTCAGTGAGAATCTAGACTGCAACGTGGAGGCAGTTTATCATAGAGGCAGGACAGTGTTGCATGTGTGGTGGGCAGAGAGGGCTCACAGCCCAAGTAGCGCTGCCAAAACCAGAAGGGCCGAAATTCCCAGGGACTAAGGTCTCTGATGCATACTGCCACCAACACAGCATAAAAGCATGCCCGAACAATAGGTCCGAAGGTGAAGTAGAAAATCCAGGGAGCCGACGATCCCATGTACATGAACTGTCACCCCCTGCAGAAGAACACTGCAGACAATCTGGTATGAGGTTCAGACCGGAGAAAGGAAGGAGGGCAGCCAAAAGAAAGAACTTGAGCAGATGGCACTGAACCGAATAACTCTCAAGGAGCTTTACCAAATACCAGAGAACAAGAGAAACACACAGAGAGGTGACATTGAACCCGATAACACATGAAGGGCTACCAAATGCGAGAGAGCAAGAGAAACACAATTTCCCAACAGGGGTTACCAGATCTCAGAGAGCAAGAAAAACACCCCAAGGGCATGAATATGATGAACCCAATAACATGCAAAGCATTTACCAGACACCAGAGAGCAAACAAAATACCACAAGGTGGTGAGAAAGGGTAACCCCCAAGACCAGAGAGCAAGAGAATCATCCAGGGGAGCGGTCCTGAATGCAATAACCCACAAAGTGTCACCAGAAATCAGAAAGTACATGAAAATCCCAGAGTCGGTGAACGTTTGTTGAAGGATTTTCTGAGGAGTCCGCTTTTGTGTAGAAAATTAGGAAACCTTTGTCGTTAACTTTACGACCAGACATAGGGGGTCATTAAAAGGTGGGCGGTAAGGGATACAGGGCACCGGTAAGGAGAACAGTGCCAGTAATACCTTACCACCCTATTCCAAGGTCCCTTGGCGGGGACCGTAAGGAACGTGTGGTCTGACCACACATCCCTTACGGGTCCCGCTAAGGGACCAGGGCGCTAATAACAGGCTTGCAAGTAGCGAGCCCATTATTAGCACCCTCCCCATTCCCATTGAGCCCTATGGGGGCTCAAGTGGGAATGGGGAATGGCATGTTCAATGGGGACTTACCTGTCCCGCCTGGGTCGGACTACACCGGTAAGTCCCCATTGAACTACACCAGCGCCGGACCCATTATTGGTGGCAGTCATGGTGCAAATAGCGCCATATCTACCACCAATCTTGGAATGAGGCCTACAGACCTGAAAACAAGGAAAGAAATCAAGAGACATTTGAATTTATTTTCTTTGTGAACTGTATGAACAGACAATGGCCTAAAAATAAGGACATAAACCGAGTGACATTTAAACTTTCTTTTGAACTGATCCAATGTCTTGCAGATGGCCTCAATAACAGACCAACTCTATAAGGCGTTTTAAGGGGTTTTTATTGCAATCGTTGAGAAGAGGGTTACTAAGGCCCCCTCATGTTCTGTCTCCTGTGTGCTTTTCCCTCCATAGGCCTGGCATCACAAAATCCTAAAATGGTCACTCGAGATTGGTAACCCTTACTATCTAATAGCTAATTGTCTAGTTTGATAGCTTAAAGCCAACGCCTTATCTAACTGACTTCCTCTGTGGTCTTATTGGTGGATTTTATAGGTGGATCATATCAAGAGGTCACTTAGAATATCAATAACTGGAATAAGTACCTTTCAATTTCTCAGGTTTCACTAGGACCTTTCTTTCACAGCATTATGCTCCTCACCCTGACCTTCTCTCTGTCCCTATTCCCTTTTTCCTCTTCCCTCTTTTCTTCTCACCATCTTTCCTCTCTCTCCCTCTTCGGTCCCTCTAATGTTTCTCTCTCAATTTCAAATACTTTCAGTAAAAGTAGGCAATGCTACCAAATATGATTTCTCAATCCTCAAGGCAAATTGATTGAGGATTAAGGCAAGATACAAGATCGGTCCGACTAAACTACCAGCAGGAATCAAACAGTAGGCTTTTCAGCCTTTTCTTGAAATGCAAGAGGTTGGAAATGTCCTTGATATCCAGAAGTATGCTATTCCAGTAGTTGATACCGATGACAACATATGATTTACCAAAGGCCCTGGATCTGACAAACCTAGATACCAACATGGCGACACATAGGGAGGATCTGAGAGGTCTGATTGAACCATACCACCCAAACCACACAGTTATATAGGGAGAGGGACCATAACAAGTCTTATGGATCATAAGAAGAATACATTAAATTCTAGTCTGAGTGGGAAGCCAATGGAGCCTTTTTTTAGGCTGGAAGTCATGTGGTCTTGCATAATAATATTCATGAAACAATGTGAGCATACATGTTTTGGAAAATCTGTAAACATTGGATGATATATTTGGTGGAACCTGAAAATAGTATTGACAAAAACCGACAAAGGGGTACTCACACTCGAGACAGTCCTAAATTCTGTCAAACATTCAAGTTAAATCTCCATAGTAGTTTAAAGGCTAGTGTTTGCGAGGCAAATCACTAAGGATACAACAAGGAAGAAGTCTGAGAAATGCTAACCATAAATTTATTGTTAAAAGCACAGTTTTTTGAGATTTTACACAATTTCTGAAACAAAAGATAAGTAGAATAGAGCAGTTGAACAGATAAAGAGAAACAGAACATTCATCACAAATACATCAAGTGCAAAAGAAGGGATAACATATTAATCACATCAAAATAAAACAATTCTTACAGGCTACCAATAGTTCCTGCAACATAAGGCCTTCCAGGGTGTATAAAAATTTACCCTGGTCGGTATACAAAAATAATATTATTTTAGCTGAGTTTGTATATTTAATCTGCCAACGTGTCGGAAAGAATCAAAGGTTCGTTCCTAAAGGGAACAACATATATATAAATCACGTTTCGGTATGCCAAACTGGCATGAGTAGTCAGAGCCTTCCTCAGGGCAGGATGGAGGTGAGTTGATAGTGTCACCCTAAAAGGGGGCAGAAAAAGGGAATACTTAAATCATATAGACAGGCTACTATACAGACAACTTCAAAGGGATATCCTAATTCAAGGGTATGCTGTCATAAATATACGGACCACTCACCCAGTATAGATTAAAGAACGGAGTGCAGTCCGTAGAGGCTACTTTTCCAGACCTATTGAACTTCATACGCTGTGTAACAATGCAGCCAAGTACAAAGAAAAAGGCAGAGCGCACCTGGGTCACGCTTCTGAAAATGCTGTGGAGAAATTACAGCCATAGTGAGGGTATAATTCATAGAAAGAGCGAAAAGTCAGTGAAAGAGTTTATTGGAAGCCGTGGGAACATGCTGTGGTTATGCTCCTAATGATTTTATCTGGAAAGTAGCGCTCCGTATCATGAATATAACTGAAGAACAAGCACTACAATAAGTAAAAGGAGTGCGAGGTGCCCAGAAGGGGTCATAGAGTGAATGGTGAGGGATCCTATAGAGGAGCATATCAAGGAGACGGCATGCAGGTTGGTAAAAGCATGGTATAAGTACACGGGTGCATGCAAGCGTATATGTGGATAGGAGCGTAGCATAATGCTAACATCAAGAGTTGAAAACATTTTTTTGGTGTTCAACAGTAACAGGCCCGGTAGGGCAGGAACACACGGAAAAGGTACCTTGGTAGTGAAATACTCCGGGTGAAACTTGTTCGAAGGGCTGGGTGGAGAGGAAAACACATCCGTCTTAGGTAAATAAGGATGGAGTCAGTAGTCACCATGGGTGCTATAATGAGCAAGCACACCCATCCTAGAAAGGCAAAAAAAACTGTGTGAGCGCTGGTGCTGGGCCGAGGCGGAAACACAGTAACAACTATGTAGAAAAACCATGTAAAGAACCCTCCAGGGGCAGTTGCTAAAACCCAGGTAGACAGTGGGAGGCATAAATGTACTGGAAAACTTACCAGTATGTGAAAGTAGAAAACAGCAGAGGTTGGATTCGTCTGTTCAAAATCCCCGTGGAAAGGGAGCCAGGTACTGCTAACTTGGTTCACTGAGTTGAAGCCAGAGGAGAGAATGCCTTGTCATGCTGAGGCGAAATGGCTGACCATAGGACCTGTTCGAGACCGGCAGCTGTGATAGATTAACGCCGGCTTGTTGGACACGAGGGGGTTGTCACGGTAACCCCGGTCCTTGTCAAGGGGGTGGGGCAAGCGTCCGGCATCTGATGCTCGGAGCGCGGGCTAAGGAGCCAATGAAAGGGGAGGCGGGGTTTCGAGCCCCGAAGGTAAACAAACCAGCCCTGGTGTGCGGCGTGGCCGAGTGTGCTGCAGGAGCCCGCTGAGTGAGAGCTGGTTGATGAGGGGGGAAAGAAGGAGGGGGGAAGGGGGAGAAGGGGGGGAGAGAAAGAGGAGGGGGAGGGGGGAGGGGAGAGGGGGAAGGGTGGGGAGGGAAGCAGAAATTGCTGCTATCCAAATATGTCCTGCACAAAAATGTCAGGGGTGCCAACATTCTTGCATAATGGCCGCGCACCAACCAGTCAGAGGAAACGTGCCTTCGACTGTCATGGCACTTCAGCATGGTGCAGTAATCATACAAAGTCACCATCAAGGGCACCTATGATGGAAAGTGGCATTAGTCCGCAGGAAGCATAGAAATGCTTTATCAATGTAAACTGTATCATTAGTAGGTTGAAGGTACAGTGTGCATACATGTGCAAAGGTCATCACCAAAACACATATACTGGCTTCACATCATATACTCAGACGAATCATACCAGACGCTGTCATGCCACTGCAACAGTGTGCAGTGGGCATAAATGGAGAACATCAATTCAACAGCTGGCATAGAAAATGACAACAGTCCACTATAACACACATGTGCATCTTCATTAGTGAACTGTGTCATCTACATGTATGTTGTTGGTAAGGTCCAAGAAAGCTGTACACCCCAGATGTCCAGTCATTGAGGCCATTCTGAAAGGTATCAAGATGATGGATCCACCTGGCCTCTTTTTGCAGAAGGTTCGTAAGGGCATTCGAAGAATGTACAATGATGTCAGCGATCCACCAGGTGATGTCATCAACCGAGTGATGGAATTCCATGTAGTGACTCACCAGTGGGGCGCTTATGGTTTTGCAGCGAATCCTAGACCGGTGTTCGCAGATTCTGATGTGGGCAGCACACATGGTCTGACCCACGTACCTGAGGCCGCATGGACATTCGATGATGTACACTACTTGCTTGCTTTTGCAACCAGGGTTTTCTATTCACCATAAAATCTTTAGTTTTTCTAGTGTATTTGCATGCAGTGCAATTGCCACAGGCAAAATGGCCCACAGCACTTCTCAAATTCCATAATCCCGCTCTAGGTGCAGGTTTTAAAAACCTAGAGTGTACAAGGTGGTCCCTTAGATTCTTGCCATGTTTAAAGGCAAATCTAGGGAATGGTTCATCCTGTAGACACAGACCGGTGAGTGGCCAATATTTAGAAATCAGTTTCTTAATTTTCATAGAGTGGGTGCCGTGTGTAATGACACAGGTGATCCTGGGGTGGGTATCCGGTGATTTTATTTCGGGGGCCAATAATGACTCCCTGTTATAAAATCTGGCACGTTTCTTGGATTTGGATATGATGTGGCGTGGATATCCTCTCTGGGTCAGTCTATTGTCCAAATCATGAGCATGATGGTAGAAATCTTGAATGTCAGAGCAGTTGCGTCTGATTCTCAGGAATTGACCGAAAGGGAGGTTCTCTCGGAGATGTCTAGGGTGGTCGCTAGAAAAATGAAGTAGAGTATTCCTGTCACTAGATTTTCAGAAAAGATTACATTTAATCTTTCCTTCACTGTGTTTAATTTCTAAGTCTAAAAAATTAACCATTGTTGCACTGGATTCTATTGTGAATTGGATGTCTCTGTTAACATTATTCAGCCAAGCTAAAAAAATCGTCAAGAGTGTCTTTGGTACCTTCCCAAATGAAGAAAACATCATCAATGTATCTTTTCCATTGTTGAATGTTTTCTCTGAAGAGATTGGTGTCAGCCAAAATATTTATTTGGTCAAATTCTGCCATGAACAGAACCGCTAGGCTTGGAGCGAAAGTCGCACCCATTGCTGTGCCTTTCGTCTGTATGTAGAACTGGCTATCAAAGTCAAAATAGTTTTTTGTGAGGGCTAGGGTAAGTAATTCAATGATGAAAGGGATGGGGACTCTGTCCGGGAGGTCATATTTCATCAATTGTCTTCTCATGCACTCAATTGCTTGGCCCTGTGGTATGCTAGTGTACAAAGATTTTATATCCATACTAACTAGCAGATGTTGTGTAGGGTCAAAAGGAAGGTCTTCAAAAGTCTGGATTGTGTGGGTTGTGTCTCTTAGGTATGTAGGGGTCAGGACACTCATCGGTTTCAGAAAGAAATCTATAAACTTACAGACAGGTTCAAGTATCGACCCACACCTGGACACAATGGGTCTGCCTGGTGGATCGATATTTGTTTTTATGAATCTTAGGAAGGGAATAGATGGTAGGTACCCTTCCTTGATTGCTAGTCAAAAAATCAAACTCTTTCTTAGTGATCCATTCTCTATCCCTTGCATAGTTGGCAGTCTCAATAATCTTATTGAGAATGGACTTGGTCGGGTCCTGTCTAATTTTAGTGTAGCTAATGTCATCTGCTAGAAGGTCATGAACCATTTTGAGGTATTGGGTTGAGGTCATCAATACGATCCCACCCCCCTTATCAGCTGGTTTTATGACCAATGACCGATTTTTGGATAATTCCATGATGGCTTGGTGTTCCTCTCTAGAGATATTGTGGTGATAATTGGATTTTTCTTTCTTGAGATTGTCTAAATCTCTAAGCACACATTTCTCAAAGGTAATGATTTCAGGCGGTACCTGATGGTCCTGCGGACAGAAAGTGGATGGCGCATGTAACCCTGAATCTGGTTCGACATACTCTTGTTCTTGGTCCTCAAAAAATGCTTTGAGGCGCACGGTGCGGGAAAACTTACATACCTCCATTTCGGTCTTAAAGAATCAGTTTGGTGGGTAGGTACATAATACAAGCCTTTGGAGATAGCTGATGTTTGTGTTTTTGAAAGAGTGATGTTGGCCAGATTGAAAATTGGTATGGGTTGTTTGTCTACCTGGTTCGTCTCCTGCGGCCTCGGTTGTTGCGCATCATAGGTTGAAAGGGTTGATACCATGGGGGTACCCACAGGGGTGGTCCCATCATCCCACCTCCTCCTAAAAAAGGATATGGTGGTTGGTAATTGCCAGGATTGCAGGGTTGGTTTTTTCGACTTTGGTCGTCTGACCCACTGCTGCTCGAGTTGGAAAAAGAAACCCATTTCCTCCTGTATCTCCCCTGATTTTGTGACAGTTGCTGGGTTTTGGCAGCTTCTCTAGCCTGATCAGTGGTGTAGGGAAAAATGAGGTCTACACTAAATTCCTTGCAGTGTTTTGTCAGTTTTTTAGTTTTCTTAGAGATAGTAGCAGTTTTAAAGTCTTCAAACAGTTTATTGGTGGCAAGTAGTTGTTCTCGGGCATCAGTAAGTGCAGAATTGTTTAAAAAATTCTCTTCCTCTTTATCTAGATCTTTTTGGATTTCCTTACTAATGCTCTGTGCCGTGGAAATAGTAAGAACCATGAGGTCACGGCTACATTTGATAGCAATGTGGCTAAAGGTGGTAGTGTATTCCTTGTCACTCAGAAAAAGGCAAGGCTCATTGCGCACAATTAAGCCAGTTGGGATAGTATTGGATCTTAAATACTCTCGAAGAAAATGTCCATGGAGTTCCGTCCGGAACTGTTTCTTTTTAAGTTTTAATAAGTCCTCGCTCCCTGAGGTTGGTACAGGGCGTGGATTGGGTCCCAGTGGGTCAAAGATGGAAGGACCCTGAATAATATCTGCCGTCTCCTCTAAGGTGTAACCGAACGTTTGGCCTTCGGCCATAATCAGAATGTGCAGAGCAGTGAAAGCACTTTACATAGGAAAAAGGAATAGGTGAGGAATCCTATAGAGGAGCATATCAAGGAGACGGCATTCAGGTTGGTAAAAGCATGGTATAAGTATACGGGTGCATGCAAGCCCATATGTGGATAGCAGCGTAGCATAATGCTAACATCAAGAGCTGAAAATAGACAGTTACTATAATCTAATTTAGACCCAAATATGGCCCTTGCTAAGTGAGCGTAGGCACAGTCAGAAAGCAGATTTTGAAATTATCTGAGAATCAAGAGGTATACATGAGTAAAACCAAACTGGCTACTAATATGTGGTGCCATGGACAGTGACAACGCCACATTTACTCAAGTCAGCTGTAACACATGGCTCTCCAGATGTGTTGTAGTACAACTCCCATGATGCCTCAACATTGATTATGCTCACTAGAGAAAATGGGAATACTAGTCAAAAGAATCTGGAGTGCCAAACGTTGGAGACCACTGCACCAAGTGATTTTGCCGGGTCTGATTCTTGTATAGAACAATTTGAAGGAGAGAGATCCACAAGCATTGGTAACTCTTTCTAGTGTGTATGTGAACAGTGAATCAGTACTATTTTGTTTTTGGTCTGATTGACGTCCAGCCAGTTTGGCATTGTCTAGTATGAGGTAATCTGGAAAATAGATTGAATAAAATAAACATTATCATCAACGTGATCCTTCAGTTGGGAGATGATCTGTGTGTGATCTGCATAGTTCTGAAACATTACCCTGAGCTTTACTAAAATATCATGAAGGGGCTTTACATAAATATTAAAAAGTAGAATAAAAATACATGATCCTTGAGGCACACCCCATGCCAAAACCTCCTGTACTGACATACATTAATTCAAGACCTTCACTCATGTAGATATGTTGACAAGAAAATAATCAAACAAATCAGCATCGGAGACAGCATCAGTACCACTCAACCAACTTAATAGTATATGATGGACACGTGTATAAATGTACCAATCCGTGCAAAATGCCAACTATGCACAAGCATTGAACACATGAATTTCACAGTTGCAGCACACACGCAGGTGTATAGCCATTGTGTGTCTGTTTAACAGGAAAACATTATTTATCATATACATACAACTATTCTCATTTGTGTAAATCGGTTTGTAATGCTTCCATAATGTATTCAATAACTATACTGTTTCCAAAATCATTTTAAATGTTCTCAATCTATACACACTATGGGCCTCATTCCGAGGTGGGCGGTAAGGGATACCAGCACCGGTAAGGAGACCGGTGCTGGTAATCCCTTACCGGCCAATTCCGAGGTCCCTTAGCAGGAACCGCAAGGGACGTGTGGTGAGAACACACGTCCCTTACGGGTCCCGTTAGGGGACCAGGGCTCTAATTAGGAGCCTGCCATTAGCAGGCCCCTAATTAGCGCCTTCCCCATTCCCATTGAGCCCTATGAGGGCTCAAATGGGAATAGGGAATGGCATTTGGAATGGGGACTTACCTGGTCCGCATAGGGCGGAATATCCCAGTAAGTCCCCACTCCACCAGATCGGACCCGGACACGATTTTGGAGGCAGCCATGTTACTTTTGATATTGTAGTGCTACAGAAAAGAGATGTCATGTTCCAAAATAAAATTAAACATGTATCTATTTACTGTAAATTGTGCATGATTCATTTTACAAGGGATGGGATTCCATGCATCCAGGTTTTATGGGCTGCTAAGGATGTAAAGACAATATGGCATCTTGCAAACATGTGAGATATGTTTAACAAGCCTGTCTTAATTTTCCTATTAATTTCCCTGCATTTGGTATATTCTAAATCATGTACAGCAACATGCAACACAATTATGTCTGGCATGTATCCACGTCCATAACACCAGTGTAAATATTGTATAATGTTGTCCTACTATCCTCCACTGAGTCCTTCCCAATAAACTGTTCCCTTATGTAATGGTAACATCTGCATCACTTGTCGGGCATAGCTTTGCTTCCAAAAATCCAAGAGCCACAGATAAGAAAAATCTGTTGTTGACACATCTACATAAAAAAGCAATAACAAAAAAATCACATGTATTACTTAAAATGTAATTCATGTACAGTAATCGCTGCATATACATTTATACTTAACAAGCAAACACATCCACACAGAAAATACCAACATGTGCAACTTCCATTCATGTAAACAGATCTATATTGTATATACACTTTTTAGCAAAAATGCATTCCAAAATCAAATCATGAGTATGTATGCCATACATTTTACCCTGGTACGTTTTGAAGGTAGGTTAAATACATACGTTAACACTTATAATTTTCCAACTGTATGTACGATTGTAACAAAGCACCTTACGGTCTTAACGTATGTTACAAACAATGCACAATGATTCATAAATGAATGTAGGGTTTTTTAGAAAAGCCTGCGCAGCACATCACCCGCCCCTGCTTTCTAACACAACCAATCAACATACACAGACTGTGGCATTTTATTTTGCAAAATGCTGGTGCAAACATGGTGGCAATAGTCTCACAGAATCACACTCTTTGGACAGATGTACATTGTGGTTGAGAGACTACAAAGTAAATAGAACTTTCTTTTAATTGTTAGGTACTCTCACATAACAATATACTTTGTAATTAACATTCACATACATTTTACAAACTAACCCTCTCTTTGATGTTGTGCTTTATGGAAGTTTGAAATTAAAAATGGAGGACACAAAAAGTTTGCCTGCACCTAATGCATGCAAGTATATTTTTAAATGTTCCTCTTACATTTATGGCGACATGTACGTAACATGTGCAAGGCATAGCTTTATAAGGCTATTCACTTTGCGGTGTATACTTTATAGTAAATTGCGCAAATGCACAGTGCATGGTTACAACGCATATGTCAAATGGATGTGGCCGCAACACAAAACATAACAGAAGTTTAATTTTAAATAGAGTACACTTTTAACCATGAATGCTATTTAAATTTTACATTTTACCTGTATTATGTCAATGAAACCCACATAAACACGAAAGATACTGCAAGTCTGTTGTAGCATGTTGAATAGTACAAAACATATACAAATCACATTATTATCTAATGTACTCATACGTAAACGCTGTCCCTCTTTTTTAATGTAAAGCATGTGCTTTAATCATGTATGCACTGTACAAATTGCACAGGTTTCCTGTGGCCTGTACTTTGCATGCAACTACAATGTTGAACACCTACTTTAAATAATAGAATATGCTTTACATATGTACACCGTGTAATCGTATGTTTCAACTGCAGTTTGTGATTCACATGCAAAGGCACATAACACCAAACATTCCCCAAGTGCATGTCCCATTCATAACAAATATATGCAACTCCAGTTATCATAAAAGTACATTCTATACACCTTGTTAAAAGTAAAGCATAGGATTTAATCATGTAAGCCCTTTTTTTTAAAAATCAAACATTTTACCTGTGGGCTGTAATATGCATTTGAACGCCCCCAAACAAAAATAATACTGCAAGAATATTAGTTATAGCATGTCCCATTATGCTAAAATGTATATTCACACCTCATTATTATACAATGTATGCACCAAATTTTACAAACTTAACTCCTGTTGCAATATTTATTTCAGTGAAATGTGTACATACTCAAATGTATCCCACAAAAAATGTCAGCAGCACTTAGTGCATTTTTTTTACAATTTGACCTGTTTCCCATTATGTTCACACATATATACTTCTATACACATGACATAGGGCATGCTTACAAATCATACACCATCCGTGTGTACCTTCAATGAAAAACATACCAGAAGTATGCTTGCGTACATGCTTTACATCTACTTCACATTAAAGCCTATGTGTTAACTATGTGTGACATGTTTAAATTCTACATTTCCCTCCTCTTCTTTGTTCAAATGGAAAAACACACAAACAGCAAACATACTGCACATATACATTTGTTGAAAAACATCCCATTAGTACAAAACGTACGTACCTCCCTTCATTATACAATGTACACAGACAGAAATTCTGTAATTTCTTAAAATTGAAGAGTATGCTTTACATATGTTTGCCCTTTTTAAAACATACATTTTGTCTATATGCTACATACCACAAGAATACATTAATTGTAGCATGTCTGAGTATTTGAAAACCTACATATATTTCAATATTTAATGCGTGTACATTTTCTTAATTTATATGTATGTTTCATTGCCCATGTCTGGTAGCATTTGTATAATCACATGTGCATATATTTATATAATCACATGTGCTTGCCATTAGTGCAACATGTTTCATTAATAAAAGAGTTCTGCATGTTTTAATCATTCAAAACATATGCACTTGTTTCTGTTGCAGATATACGCATTATTTCTTTAAATGTGGTTAATATCTATAATCAAATATGCATGCCATAATCCAGAGGTTTTGGTAAGCTAACAGACATATATTTCGGCAATATGCGTGAGACTGTGGGCCATTACACATAAGGTAATGCCTCTGGTAGCCATAGTCATAGGCCTGAGCATAGCAAGGACTTTAACGAAGACCCTGGGGAATTACCTTATGTGGTAATGGACCTCAGTCTCGGGGTATATTGCCATTAGTACCCAGCCCGTTAGACCAGGGTACTAATGTTTTTCCCCGGCTGCGAGACGCTTTGTGTTTCACAGCTAAAAATAAAATATTAAAAAATGCCTGCAATGGACAGAAAACATAGTGAGCACCACACCGTGGGTAATAATAAGCAGCTTTCAGATACCTGAGGGTCCATAGCACTATATAAATGCCAAATTATTATTATTATTATTATTATTATTATTATTATTATTATTATTATTATTATTATTATTATTATTATTATTATTATTATTATTATTATTATAGTCTGTTTTGTCTTTCCGTGGTGGACAAATTGTAGTCCCTTCTCCTTTTCCATGGCAGCCGGTTGCGCGAAGAACTCCGGGCAGCGCAGAGCTCTGAGCCTTCTAGTACAGGTAAGGCCCAGGCGAGGGCCAATGAGCTTGCCTTTTACAAGCTCATTGACCCTCGCTGGGTACTAATATGTTTGACTTGTGCCCTGTACTTTACATCCACAGGCTCATAAATAAAAAATATAGCCAACTTGAATTTAGTTAACACATGCCAATTATTGAAAAAAGTGCACACCTTTTCACCTTTAATATGAACAAATTGTAGTTGCATGCATATATTTTGGAGGGGTAGTGGTTAAGATGTATAATGTATGCATATCTTAAAGAATTAGACCTACATTTTAGTATACAGTAGAAATGCAAGCACTGTTTGCATTTACATATTGAGCCTAGTGTTAAGGTAAATAGGGGTTACCTTAAAAAACGCACTCATAAGGTGCATGGATACTTTCACATGATATACTTGCACCTATTTTTATGCTGAGTTGTGCATCTAGTACAACTATGGGCATCATTATAAATCTGCCGGTCCAGAAACAATGGTGCCGGTTAGCCTACTGGCACTGCTATTTCTGGACCAGCAAACTACAAGTCTTCCTGCCAGAGCTGCTGTGCCTGACAGGTCGGACCCGGCTGGGCACAGCGGCCACCGTAGGCAGACTTGTCACTGGACAACACCCACCAGCCCCCCTCACCTGTGACCCCCCAGGCTGCCTCCTCCAGACTGGACACCACCCACCAGCCCTCACCTGTGACACTCCCCAGGCATTTCCATACAGACTGAACACCAGCCCCCCTCACCTGTGATACCCACCCAGGCATCCCCCTCCAGACTTGACACCACCCACCAACTGCCCTCAAATGTGACACTGCCCCCCAGGTAGCCCCCTCCAGACTGGGCAATACCCACTAATCTCCCCACCCCTCACCTGTGACATTCCCCCCAGGCAGCCACCTCCAAACTGGACAACACCAACCAAACCTCCTCCAGTCTGGACATCAACCCCCGACCCCCCTCACCTGTGACACCCCACCAGGGAGACTCTTCCAAACTGGACACCACCCCCAGGCCCCCTCACCTGTGACACCCTCCCAGGCATCCCCCTACAGACACGAAACCACCCCCCAGCCCCTCACATGTGACACCCCCCAGGCATACCCCTCCAGACTCAACACCACTCCCCATCCCCGCTCACCTGTGACAACCCCCAGGCATCCCCCTCCAGAAAGGACAACACCCCTATCCTTGCTGACCTGTGACAACCCCCAGGCAGCCCCCTCCAGACAGGACAACACCCACCAGCCCCGTTCACTTGTGACATCCCCCCAGGCAGCCCCCTCTAGGCTGGACACCATACCCCGGCTCCCCTCACTTGTGACACCCCCCCAGGCCGCCCCCTCCAAACTGGACACCACTCACCAGCCCCCCTCAGCAGTAACACCCCCACCAGGCCACCCCACCCAGTTTGGACACCACCCTCATCCCCCTCACCTGTAACGTCTTCCCAGGCAGCCCCCTCCAGACTAAACAACACCCACCAGCCCCCCATGAGACTAGACACTACCTCCCAGTCCACCTCACCTGTGACCGGCCCAGGGACCCCCTCCAGACTGGATATTACCCCACAGCCCCCCTCACCCATGACAACCCCACATGCATCCCCCTCCAGACTGGACACCACCCCCCAGTCCTCCTTACATGTGGCACCCCCCCCTTGGTATCTCTCTCCTGACTGGACACCACCCCCCAGACCGCCTCACCTATGACATCCCTCCAGGCAGCCCCTTCCAGACTAACACCACCCCCTAGCTCCCCTCATGTGTGACAAACCCCAGGCATCCCGTTCCAGACTGGACACCGCCCCCCATTCCCCTTACCTGTGATACCTTCCAGACGGCCCATTCCAGACTGCACAACGCCCACCAGTCCCCCTCCAGTGTGGACACCATACCTCAACCCCCCTCAACTTTGACACCCCACAGGCAGCTCCCTGACAGTCCCCCACAATACCAGTGCAATGTATGTCTGTAGCTCACCTGAACTTCTGTGGTCTGACAGTACTATGAAGTGCAACACCAATATGAACACCACAAATAGCAGTGAGTTCCCTCCATAAGTGGAACATCTGCTCACATACCCTTCCAGGCCTTAATCAACCCCCCATACACATGTAACAAGTGAATTTAAATCCATGTGCATGTTGTCCATGACACATTGCCAAGGCATCGAAGCCCAGTAACTGAATGTGTGCCCATGACAGAAGCAAATCTACAAAAAATATGTTGCAAGATACACAAACAATGGCCAGGCATGTCACAGCCTGAGCATCAGTGACCTGGGTGGAATGGGTGGCAAAAAACTTGTCAAGGAACAATCACATGACATGGCCATGCATGGGTGATGGTAGGGCAGTCAGAGAGAGCATGAGTCACAGAGACTGGAGAATTGTGCTGCCCCTCCGAAAGAACAAACATGGCCCACTACCGCATTCCAGTGGTAGAGGTTCAGCAACACATAAGAGAAAGCAGTGTGTGACTGCACATGCTGGTGGGCGTGTCTGTATGACATGGGATTTACAGAGCAATGACTTACAAACATGCTATTAACTGACCGTGGAATTCCTCCACAGTGAGCCCACCTCCCTCCAGCCCAACCACACTAGTGCCAATCACACAGTGATGCTGCACAGGTAAATGCAAACATATAGTGCAGACCCAGTTATCTGATGGACTCAGCCTCTCATGTCAGGTCCGTGTGCATCCTACCATCCCCAACCATCCCAGTAACAACAACACACAGGCATGCACGCCCCATGACACATGACTTGCAATAGAGAGATGTGCTGGCTGAAAATAGATCAAAGAGGCTGGCAAACAAATTGTTACATGGGAAATCATATTGTGCCTCCTTCTGATATATATTGGCCTAAGCCTAGTAGCTCTGTGAAGAAAACCACGTTGCAAAGTTCCGATTTTGGATCGACTTCGCCGCCATTTTAGAATTGTCCGCCATTTTCAATTCTATTCGTATATGATTCTCTGTTCAAAAATGGTGGACTGTGTTTAACTTGCAAACCGAGCCTTCCAGAACTTTGAATCTCGTTAACAGTTAGACTGTCCGAGGGCCGAATGTTTAGACTAGGTAATGAAACCTTGCCCCGAGCATGACTTGTGGTGATAGGATTGTCTGCACTAACAAGCCTCATCCACAAACACACACCAAGGACAATGCAATGTAAATGTCAAGCGTGGACAATGGCAGAACTACATTGTGAAGGGATATGTACTAAGGCTCACTGTTAAATCCAGGAATACACTTTGCCATTGTAACTTGTTGGAAACACAAACCTATGTAATCCATGCGCATATTATTGGATGAGCTATGTGTGAACTCGGCACAAACTCTAGACCGCAGATTATTAACCTGTAGAGGGGCTGGACAATATTGTAAGAAATGTATAAAAATGTAAATGTTTAGATGTCCAGTACCTCTCGCTCCTCACTCTGACGGCTGGTACTCATTGCGGGGTGTCGAGAGCAAGATAGCTATCTGTATCAGATCTGTGTTTCTTTGTAACTGCGCAGTATTAAAGATCTGTGAATCTTCATAGCCCGTGTTTGGTGTATTTCCTTTTGTGTTACTCAGCCTCGATATTTCCTTGCTTTTACTGATGGCGCCCGAATAGGGACCCTCAAGATTGATGCCATCTCGTTGAAGTGTTGATGCACCTATTGGACCGGGATCGGACGGTGAAAACGGGTGCCCCTTCTTGGATGAGACGCGATACCTCAACAGTACTGCACAACCCGATCCCTGGACGGTGAGCCCGCAGTCCGCGACAGCATCTTGACGAGGGTTCATATATCGAGGCAGGCAGTTTTGCCGAAATCACCAACCATGAGGGTCCTTTGTTGTCCTTAGTAATCCGATCGGACCTCCTTTAGTTCTTTGATCAGGTGAGTCGTGACCCGATTCTTAAGTATCCTGATAATTGGATTTGGCGTATTGTACTCGCGAGCACAATTATTGACCAGGTAACACCAGGAATCTGATATGCCTGAGAAATTGTCTGCCTGCTTCAGGGTATTATTCCGCAGAGACACACAATCTTTGGAATTTGGCCATCCGGCGCCACAGGAGGGGTCGCCAGCGTGTACTATGTACTGTAAGCAAAGCATTGGTAGAATAGTGTTTAATGATATTTGGCACAGACATACTAGACATGCTTCCGAACTTCAGTGGCTAGTCAATGGTAGCTTTGAGATTCCTCTTATAGAATATTTAGAGTCTATATTGTTGAAGAAAAAAGCGAGACCTGCAGCATTTGATGAATTACAAAATTGGAAGAAAGAAGCTATGCAGAAAATTAAAAGTAGAGAGAAACATGCGCGCCGACATATGTCCAACGCGGAGAAAGCGGTATTGTATGATCAAAACAAACAATCAGAGTCAGTTAGAAATATGGATAGGGCTTTTCAACTTGGCATTCAGAAAATATATCCGTCTAAAGATTTTCATGAGTCTGATGAATTAATTGACAAGCTTCTAAATGAACGAAGGCCTGGTGACACTGCGCCACCTCTGTATGTACCTATTCCTGTTGCTTTACCTCTTCCTTCTGTTGTTCCTCCTCCCGTAGTAATTCCTGCTCCTCTTATAATTTCTCCTATTGCTCCTCTTCCTCCGGTTATTGTTCTTCCTCCTATCGTTGCTCATCCACCTGTACTTCCTCCCTTGCCTACTATTTTGGGTCTGGTAGATTTGTCTTCTGCACCAGTGATAGTACCTTTGTTACCAATTGTACAAGATTCTGCTACTCTTTCTCTTCCAAGTGTTTCTGTTCCACTTGTAGTTGATAAGAGAGCAGAATCAAAGATTGTAACTCGCAGTACTGTGTCTAAAGAGAGAAAGCTTGATTTGACTGCATGGGCTAGACATTGCATGGAGAAGGGTGAACAATCTGATGATTTTGCCACACTCTCTAATCTAGAAAGATTTCCAGAGAAAAATGTTTTTATCGAAGGACTGGGAATTCATTTATCTGTAATGTGGAACAGAGT
This sequence comes from Ambystoma mexicanum, assembly GCF_040938575.1. NCBI lineage: Eukaryota > Metazoa > Chordata > Amphibia > Caudata > Ambystomatidae > Ambystoma > Ambystoma mexicanum. The sequence goes on along the minus strand of NC_090932.1, from coordinate 482,520,372 downwards.
GAATGATGTAGATCTCCCACAAGGGTTGAGGGATTTGAATGTTTTAGCATATTCAAGAGATACTGCGGAGAAAGTATATGAGCACGTCAAGGGGGTTTTTGAGTATAGAAGGGCGTTAGAAAGGTTACGGAATGAAGAAATTGATAGTGGTAGTTTGAGTGCTATTTTTGTATAGACATGGTTCCTTCCTCTTTGTAAGTCGATGAGTGAGGAAACACGAATTTGTACAAATGATGCAATTAGATGGATTTCAGACATGTCGATATCTCCCGTAGAAGTATATGACACGTATAGTCAGTATGCGCCAGAAATGCAGAGGAAAGTGATACAGGTTATGGTAGAATACCTACAGGGTGAATGTATAAAAAGAAAGATTTGTTGTCCCGCAGAATTATTGAATAGCTATAAGAGAGCTTTTTCGCCTTATACTCCTTCAGCTGCTTTAGCGCTCGATTTAGCTCTGTTGCTCAGTAAGCGTTTGGAGTTTCCTATCTCTCAGTTGCCTATGAGAGAGGTTCCTCTAACATTTGTCCCAAAAGTTGAGGTTCCAGCTAATGCTGCAGCAGGTACTGCTGCTTACGACATTCCTGCACATTATGTATCACAGTTTGTTCACATCCCGTTCTCGAGACAGGAAGTGAACACTATTAGAAAATCCATCCCAGACATTAGAAATAATCCAACAAGGTTCTATAAAGAGATAGAATCTGTCTTGCAGTCATCAGTGTTTACTCTGAGCGATATAGATTTGTTATTTCCTGTGCTCCTACCCACTGATTTGTGGAAACAGATTAGGACAGTAGATGATGCAGCAGGGTTAGGGGACACATGGGTAATATGGTTAGACAAGATAGAGATAGACCAGCTGGCGAGAGACCGCCACAGGTAATACTGACTTGCCTGATAGAATAGTGACAAAACTGAAAGCCTTAATTCCTGGGAGAAGGATTGTCTGGGACAAACTTACAGCTTGTGTCCAAGGAAAGTCTGAGGGTGCTACCGAATTCTTTAATCGGTTTGAACAAGTGTTTTTTTGGATTTCAGTGGACAAGATTTGAGCACAGAATCTGGAAAGCGATTATTCCTAGCCATATTTGTGTGTGGATTGCTACCTGATATCCAGCCACATATTATGACTTCTGAGAGTGCTTGGCAAGCTAAGACTCGGTCTGAAGTGTTGCACATGGCTCAGTACTATGAAAACCGAGTCAATAATGAAAAAGAGAGGATTGAAAAGAGAAAGGGAGACCTGTAAACTAAGGTTTTGTTGCAACAGATTGTCAGAGGTTCTAGAGGGGGTAGTGCACAGTTTAGGGGACAGTATGTTCCACAAGGTACTGCGCCGTTGGGTCCTGTACACGCGAACCAATGTGCTTATTGCAGACAAGAGGGTCATTGGTGAGCACAATGCCCGATCCTTCAGCAGAGATCAGATAACACATTTGCTACTGTTGGTAGATGATCCAGAGGCCGCCCTGGGGTAGGAGGTCCTTGTAGAAGTCAGTTTTCTCAGAATCCACAGCCTTTTTCACAAGACGGTCAGTCACCGAGTGTGGATAATAGAAACATTTTTGATCATCCTTCTACTGCATATCTCTCTGGAGACCTTCCCATTGACGATATATTGTTCTGTTAGGATTGCCCAAAGCAGAGTTTGGAACCAACGCCTATTCCCGTTAATCAGAAAGGTCCCTGTGTTGAAATGATAGTGAGAAATAGGAAACATCTAATCTTGATAGATACAGGAGCGCAGAAGTGTTCCATTGACCATTCACAGTTTCCAAACATTCCACTGTCTTGGCAAACCAATGTTTCTGTAGGGTTTTCTGGTACACTGGTGGTTAGTCCAGTTTCTTCGCCGGTACCAATTACACTAGGTCCATTCATGGATCACTGTCTGTTTCTTTTGACAACGAACTGTGGAGAGAATTTGTTGGGGTTGAATCTGTTGAAGGAATTAAATGCAGTAATTCATTGTTCTTCGGATGGAATGCATTTGACGATTTCACCACAGCAACTTTCTGCCTCACAGTTCCTGACTAGACCTTTGACACCGGAATTAGTGATGTTCCGGAGTGTTTATGGGCAATTGATGACAATGATGTCGGTATTTTACAAATTGATCCTGTTAAAATAATTTTGAAAACTGGAGTAAAGTTGCCACGTATTCCTCAGTATAAGATCTCGGTTGATGGTGAGCAAGCTTTGAAATGTATAGTTTCCGATTTTTTACACTGTGGGGTAATTGAAGAAATTGCAGGTAGTTTGCACAATAGTCCGATTTTGCCTGTGTATAAGAAAGGAGATAATGCATTTCCTTTTCATTTTATCATTGATTTACGCGCTATCAATAAGATTGTTGCTCCACAATTTCCTACTGTGCCTGATGTAATGACGATATTAACTATGATCCCAGCTTCTGCTACTCATTTTAGTGTCGTAGATCTTAAGGATGTTTTCTTTAGCATTCCTATACACAAGGATAGCAGATACCTGTTCGCATTCACCTTAGGGGGACGCTCGTTTACATTCACCCGTGCGCTACAAGGATACACGGAAAGTCCAAGCATTTATAGTAGGGCTTTGAAAGAGCAGCTTGACACACTTGAGTTGCCTACCACTTGTACATTCCTTCAATACATATATGATCTTCTTTTAGCAGCTGACTCAGAAATGCCTGTAAGGAGGGCAATGTGTTGTTGCCTATTCACATAGCAAAACATGGACACAAAGCGTCACTCAAAAAGTTTCAATATTGTCGACAGAAGGTCGCCTATTTAGGCTACCTCCTATCAAAGGAGGGAAGAAGGTTGATGCCTGAACGGATTAAAATCATTTCTAGCATATCTGTCCCGAATACACAGAAGGAAGTCAGAGCCTTGATAGGAATGGCCTCTTACTGTAGGCAGTGGATCCCGAACTTCTCACTAGTGATTAAACCAATATTGGCTTTGACAAAGAAGGGTATTTCTTTGCCATTGCTGTGGAACTTGGAACACTAGAAAGTGTTTGATCTGCTCAAGACTGCACTGTGTTCCGCACCAGTTTTGGGCACACCAAATTATGAAAAGGCCATCGAGTTGTATTTGCATGAACGTGATGGATGTGCTTTGGCTGTATTAACGCAGGAACATGCAGGGAGGAATAGGCTGTGCGGTTACTTTTCTTCCGCCCTTGTTCCTGTTGCATGCACTTTGCCAAGATGTTTGAGAGCTGTCGCTGCTGCTGCTGCGTCTGTAAAATAGAGCGAGGGTATGGTCCTAGGCATTCTTTAACATTATTGGTACCTCAATCTGTAGATGTTCTACTAAATAGAACAAAAACACAACACCTCACCTCCGCACGATTAACGAGATATGAATTGATCTTGTTCGCACCGCATAAAAAAATAAAGAGGTGTTGTGTATTGAATCCGACTGAACTATTACCTTTCCCGTAAGATACTGCTTGCAGTGACAAAGGGCCTCATTACACGGATGGCGGTATTAGCACATGGACCAAGGTGCTATTAGCACCTTGGTCCATGGCGGTAAAATACCGGCACCGCCTTGGTGGAAGGGGGAATTACCGCCTCATTCCAAGGTTGGCGGGGCGGTAATTCCCCCTTCCACCACTGCCCTTCCCCATTCCCATTTTTGCCCCATAGGGCATAATGGGAATGGGGAAGGTGCTAATTACGGCACCGCAATTTTGCGGTGCCGTAATTAGCACCAAGGTCCCTTAGCGGTTTGGTTTTTAACGCCTGCAAAAAGCAGGCGTTAAAGCACCAACCCGCTAAGGGACCTCGTAGTAAGGCGGTAATGGTTAACGGTCACCGTTACCATTAACGGTGCCCGTTAACCATTACCGCCATCCGTGTAATGAGGCCCAAAGTGTCACATGACTGCCTTTACACCACAGAACAAGAGACTAAAGGCAGGATTGACCTGAAAGATACACCTTTGAACGACCCACAAGGGGAGCTGTTTTGCGATGGCTCTTGCTTTAAACTTCCGGATGGTACATCCACGGCTGCTTATGCCATCACCACACTGAGCATGATTGTGGAAACCAAAAGAATTTTGCATAACTCCGCACAGGCCACAGAGATTATTGCATTGACTCGAGCTTGTGAACTTTCCGAAGGGCTTAGAGTAAACATATATACTGATAGTCAGTATGCTTTTGGGGTAGTTCACAACTTCGGTAGACTTTGGGCAGAACAAGGTTTCTTGACCTCACATGGGACAAATGTTAAATATGGCTCCTTGATAGTGAGGTTACTTTCAGCGCTTGTACTTCCCACTCAGTTAGCAATCATAAAATGTGCAGCACATCCGAAAATCATAAATGATGTAGGAAAAGGGAATGCTTTTGCTGACCAGATAGCCAAACAAACTGCTAGTGATCTCTATACAGATATGTGCACTACAAGGGAAGCCCCAAATGGTATGGACCATCTATGGTTTGAACCATAGATGAAGGTATTGAATCTGTAAAGAATATCCAAGTCGATGCCACCTTAGAAGAAACTAAGCATTTGGCTGAGGGTTTGGCGAGGATGAATGATGATGGGTGTTGGGTGGATAAGTTAGAGGGAAAATGGATGCTGCCAGATGCGTATATTACTATCATGGTCGTAATGGCTCAGGGCCCACCCACATCTGTGCCAGGAAGGTTTGCAAAATGTTTAAAAATGTCTGGGTGAATGATAAACAACTGAGTGTTTTGTCCAAAGTTGCATGATCTGTCTACAGCACAATATGGGGAAGGGCACACCGACTCCGAGGGGTAGTTTTGGTCCACCTTCTGTCCCCTTTGAAGTTATCCACTTTGACTTTATTGAATTGGAGCGTTGTAATAATTTTAAATTTGTCTTGGTTGTTATTTGCGCCTTTAGTAAATGGGTTGAAGCCTTTCCTGTAAAAGATGCCACAGCAATAACAAAGTCAAAAACCATGCTTAAGGAATATTTTCCTAGGTTTGGTTTGCCAAGGGTCATCTGGTCGGACAATGGTCCACATTTTATCGCTGCTGTAATTCTGAAGATATGCGCGGGATTGTAGATCGATAAACGGTTCCATTCAGCTTGACATGCTCAGAGTGCTGGATTGGTAGAGAGACACAATAGAATTTTGAAGAACAAGCTCGCTAAGACGTGTGCCGGCACTAAATTGAAATGGCCGGACGCCTTACCGATAGTGTTACTGTCAATGCGCACCACCCCACAGACTGGGCTCTCCCCATATGAAGTGTTCATGGGTAGGCCAGCTAACATTTGGAACCTCCCAAAACCCCGGACCCTAAGGGATATTGAACATGTACTTCTTTCTGGATACTGTGATCGGTTAACTAAAAATCTGTATTTGAATTACCAACAGGTGCAAGAAGCCCTTCCAGCAAAATACGAGGGGCTAAGTCATAGTATCCGACCTGGGGAGTGGGTGCTCGTCAAACCATTTGAATGAGCATCCTGTCTCGCACAGCGGTGGAGAGGACAGCAGCAGGTTCTCCTGGCCACACAAATGGCGATTCGAGTGGAAGGCAAGAGGCATTGGATACATTCCTCGCATGTCAAGAGGATTCCCTTCCCTTTGCCACATGATACAGAAGATACAGAGAAACCTAGCTGCTCTGCTCCCAATGATCACTCAGCATTGAGCAGTACTGAGAGTGCTTCAGGGATACTCCCTGAGCTCGCGGGGCATGGGGAAACAGCTGCTTTATCTCCACACTCTCCCACAGACCCTTTTGCATCTCCGTCTGGTTCTGCTGCAAATTCATCACTTCCATCAGGAAGCAACGACACGTTGTTCGCAGATCACACTGTACCAGGAGTGACAAGGTACAATCTGCGTCCACGGAGTTAGACTTACTGCACGGTTCGGCTGTGCCACCAGGAAAATCATTATAGGGCTTGTCTTTTGCCCTGCTTTTGCATACAAAGGAAAGTCGCTGGCTAGGGATAGGGAAGGACTAAGAAAACGCGTGATCAGGAGATCGCCAGCAAATGACCTCTGGCGTTTTTCATTTTGAAGAAACAATGCCTGCTACCGCCTCCACCCATAGGGAACAAATAAGTAATTGTGTGGCCAGTATAGACAATTGACAATCGAATACATGGTCTTTTAAAACGTATTGCTTTCTTGTAATCTTGTTAACCGGTTTCACAATAGTAATTGCTTTAGGATTTTGGTACTTGGAAGAAATACATCCGCTCTAAACGTTTTTTCCTACGGAAACTGTACCTACTGCGTCTACACCTTTCGTGCGTCTGCACACTCTATCTACTAGAGACTCTCAGCATAGACAGAGTTACCACAATAACACACTACTGCTTATGATGAATGCAACACATGCCATTTTGAACAGGTCTAATTGCGTGGAGGAGTATGAAAATTAGTGGGGTCCGCTTGTTGAGTTTTCGCACCGGATTCCTCCCCAACCATCTTTGAGGCTATACAAAATCTGCACGTCCTTAGTTCAGAAGTGCATGTTCCCGAATGAAATTGGGATCTTAGCGCTTGGTTCAGGGACTTCTTACGATCCTGGGGATGGAAGCTACTTTCAGTCTTACTAATTATTCTTGGTGTTCTGTTGTTTTGCTGTTGCTGTATACAATGTCTTCCTGCCAAATTTTCAATGTTAGGGGGATGTTGTGCACAGACTATAGGAACGTTAGGACAGAAGGTACGCGCACCGGAAGGAATGACCAATGAATTTGTGTTGTTGAAAGAAATTTCTGTTACAGACCTTATGGCGATTGATATCGCTGATGATTGTGATTCAGCTGGTATGGACATCGAGACATGAAGTTACTCGTAAAGTGACTAGTTGTAGTTTAGCGCTTGGCTTAGGACAAAAGGAGGGTTTGTTAAATGGGAAATCATATCGTGCCTCCTTCTGATATATATTAGCCTAAGCCTAGTCGCTCTGCGAAGAAAACCGCGTTACAAAGTTCCGATTTTGGATCGACTTCACCGCCATTTTAGAATTGTCCGCCAGTTTGATTTCTATTCGTATGTGATTCTCTGTTCTAAAATGGTGGACTGTGTTTAACTTGCAAACCGAGCCTTCCAGAACTTTGAATCTCGTTAATAGTTAGACTGTCCGAGGGCCGAATGTTTATACTAGTCAATGAGACCTTGCCCCGAGCATGACTTGTGGTCATAGGATTGTCTGCACTAACAAGCCTCATCCATGAACACACACGGAGGACAATGCAATGTAAATGTCAAGCGCGGACACTGGCAGAACTACATTGTGAAGGGATATCCACTAAGGCTCACTGTTAAATCCAGGAATACACTTTTCCATTGTAACTTGTTGGAAATGCAAACCTATGTAATCCATGTGCATATTATTGTATGAGCTATGTGTGAACTCGGCACACATTCTAGACCGCAGATAATTAACCTGTAGAGGGGCTGGACAATATTGTAGGAAATGTATAAAATTGTAAATGTTTAGATGTCCAGTACCTCTCGCTCCTCACTCTGATGGGCTGGTACTCATGGCGGGATGTCGCGAGCCAGATAGCTAACTGTATCAGATCTGTGTATCTTTGTAACTGCACAGTATTAAAGATCTGTGAATCTTTATAGCCTGTGTTTGGTGTATTTTCTTTTGTGGTACTCAGCCTCGATATTTCCTTGCTTTTACAAATTGAACTGCATGAAACGTAGAATGTAACAAACAGAACAATGTATTGGACATAAATATGTACAAAAATAAATGGGGAATCAAGTTCAAAGTAGTAGACTAATATCCTATGCCTAAACAACTATATACAATAAAATCTGTGAAGGAATGTCTTCAAAGTCTGGGGAAAATAATAACTAAAAAAAGGAAACCTACATCTAAATGACTATGTACAAAGACAGCAAGCTAGTCCTCCTCTCCACTCTCACTGAGCCTTTCCTACAGGGCTGAGTCCAGGCCAGGGCCACGTCCTCACCCCTCAGGCTGGTCTCCATTGTTGCATGAAGGGCTTGCAGGTTTCCAGCATTTGTGTCTCTATTACTCGGGCGTGTTAGCAAGTGGCTTCCAGGATGGCAGCCCGCCTCCTTTCTTGACAGAGCGCAATCTCAGCCCTAGCCATCACTACCTTCACTTCTCGAGCCTGCTGCCTCTCTGCCCCAATCTGCTCTTCATACCCTCAGAACACGGAAGACATCCTGTGCCTCGGGTCACGTGTGCCTCCTGCCTCACACTTTGCACCTACCTCCTTTCAGGGGTCTTCCCTGCAACAAATAGTCTCTTCCTCATTGCCACCTGCTGGCACAGCGCCCGGTGCCTGCTATGTGGGTACGCCCTCTGAGCTGATGACAATACCCAGGGATGTACGGCACCTGCACTGCTCATGGGTTCCTTCCGTCCCTCCATTACTGGTGCCCCTGTCGTTGCCTGGGTAGGCACAATGACCACCTCAGCTGATCTGCGTTGGACTCCCAACTCAGGCATGGATGTAGTCTCCACCATACATGGCATTGTGGTTGGGACTGGTGCACAGTGGGCCCTGGTGGTATCTTGGCCGAAAGGCAGCCCAGAGGACGACTGGCACACAGAGGAGGAAGATGAGGAGGCGGTTGCAGCAGTGAACATTCCATGAGGACACCACAGAACAGGCATGTTGCAAGCCAGCCAACAAAGCTGTATAGCTGTATAGCTCACTGTGATGATGTGCAAGAAGACTACGAGCAGCCCGCACATCATCAAAAATTACACCTGTCCACCTCATCAACCCGGCCAGCGGTGGTAGCACATAATCCCGGATGGCAACACCAGATGGTAAGGGTTTGTTGGTCTGGGTGGACACATTAGCCGACACCGGGTGGTGGGTCTGGTTGGAGGTATCCAGGCAGGCGCGTACTGCTGCATCTGATGACCCAGGGACTAGAATTTGTACAGGAACCTCCACAGTGGCCTCCACAGCCTCATGCCCCTGAGACAGGACTGCAGTAGTCACGCGCACCTCAACACCCCCACCTGACCCGATGGGCTGGGCTGCAATAGCCACCTCCTCCCCTGTCAACCTGGATGACTCTGGGGTGTCTTCTGCCATGGATGGCCCCTGTGTGGTATCACCTGTCCCCACCACTTCTGAGGAGTCCCCTCCCACCTTCAACTTCTTGGTCTCACCCCTAGCAGCCATGACTGATGTCACTGGCAGTGCCACAGCTGTATCGCTCACGGAAGATGAGCTGTCATGGGGGTTTGGCTGGGGCCTCTGCCTCTGCCTGGTGGAGGCATCCCTGCAGCAATGCTCCACAACATTGCTTCTGCCCTCTTCATCAGATGCAACTGTGGAAAAAGAGACACAGAACAGAAATATCAGTGTACTGCACTAAATTGGGTGTGGTGTTGGGAAGGAGCTAGAGCCTTCGTTCATTCCCAAGCACTTTAGAAGAATAGGCAAGACTCCTGTTGACTGCTTCTAGGCACTACAATATACCAGGGCGGAGGGGGTGCACTCAGAAAGCTTTTTCATGCAAATATAATCATACATACACAGACATGGGCAGGCACTGGAAGAAGGCAGTTATTTACATATAAGGTGCACATAACCATTAGCTGAATACATTTGTAAATGAAATATGCTATTTAGTTTTAAAATCTCAAAGCAGGCTCTCTGCCAAATGGAATGTGGTCTGTGCTAAAAATGGGTCACAGAGCTAATGCCGTGTTGGTCACTGAGGCTAAGCTCTGGCAGAGCACACAAAGTGGCTGACCAGTTGTCTGCTGTCTGTCAAAAGCCCATGCATGGTAAAATGAGATTTTACATGCTCAATACACGACATGCAGAAATATGAAAACAGGTTTAAAAGAAATTACAGGACCACATACAAATATAAGAACAATGAGTGGAGTATGAATGAAAATTAGTCATAGAAATGTTTAGTTTTTCCTGTGTCTAGGCCTCAAGGCTTGTAAAGGTCTGAAGGACTGCAGTGTGTGTCTATGTAAGGTGATAATATGTTAAGTAGTATCTCCTGACAGAAATCTCCGACCATGAAGTAAGGAAGACTTTGCAGCATCTCTTGTATGGAAGCAGGACGGTGTGGGATGGAGCCATGCCCATATCCAGAGATACCACTACAGCAATTTAAGATTATATAAGCTTCTGTCTGACTCCAGTTTGCAGGAGAATGGGACGGTTGAGGGACAGAAAAGACCATTCAGGCAGCAGAGTTCTTTGTACCTATCTTCATTTCTGTAAAGAATACATTTGTTATCTATTTATTTATTTATTTTTATTTATTATATATCGCCCAAACACTCAGGTACCAAGACACTTTACTTGAAAGTTACAGTGATAGTAAACAAAAGTGCTTACAGTTACAAAATGAATACACAAAGTGGGTAAATGCACAGTGCCAGCCACATGTTACATGGTAGTAGCAGAATATACAAATACCGGGTCATAATTAGTGGGCAGATACATGGTGGCAGCCACATATTACATGGCGGCAACTACATACATATGCATGGTCATAGTCAAAAAGGCACGTATATACTGCCAGCCACAAGTTGCATGGCGGCAGCAAAACATATATATGCAGAGTTTTGGTCATTGAGCAAATACATGGTGCCAGCCAACATGTTACATAGCGGCAACACACACACATGAGCTGATCACAATAGATAGGTACATGGAGCCGGTCAATATAACACATTATCATTGTTCATGTTAACATTGTGCAAAACTGTCCATATACATACAGTGTGCATATCCCATCTTATAGGTAGCAAGTACATACAGATATGTAGTTTTGTGCAGCTGGTAATAACACAGATGCGATGGCAATGAATTACACATGCATTATGTCGGGTCCATGGGAACAATCAAACTGACTCAACCTCGGTGCTTTAGGGGGGGAGTGGTTCAGGTGCAAGCCAAACGACCAAGGGAAGGGGGTGGGAGGCATACACTCACACTGGTAACCGGGGGGTGGGGGTTTGGAGGCATTCACTCAGACTGGCAACCACAACCAAAGGAGGGGTGGGTGGTATTCACTCACACTGGCAACCAAGCGGGGGTGGGAGGCATTGACTTACACTGGCAAACAAGGGGGGCTGGGAGGCATTCACTCACATTGGCAACCAATGGGGGGGAGAGGTATTCGCTCACACTGGTGACCAAGGGGGGGAGGGGTGGGAGGCATTCACTCACACGGGTATGCAGCATATCAGGTTGGACAGGGGTAGACAGGGCATTAGGGGTGGGCCTTGTGAGGAGGGCTGGCCAAGCCTGCCAGCATCCTCATTGGCCCAGATGCACAGGGCAATGGCCAATCCCAAACCACTAAGAGCACTATGCCCAGGACTGCAGTGCAGGAAGAGAGCACGGCCATCTTGGAATGGTGGATGTTAACCCAAATTAATATGGCATTGGTAATATTGCATACAATCAGAGTCTTATTATGGCTCACATTGTGAAGAAACTTCAAGATTGATCAAATGCGAGATAGACTCTTGGCCTTACTTCCCTAGAGGGGTGTTCTTTACTCTATTGTGAGCGTGATTAGGGGTACCAGTATAATTAAGGGCTACCTCTGTAAGTTGGGCTCCCCTTACAGTGGTGATGACCTAACATGATGTTCGTCTTTTACCCCCGTTCTTTGCGAAGCCCTAGGCCAGTCAATGGGAAAAAGCCATGCCCATCTATAGTGATTGGTCCCCTAAATCAAAAAACGCATGTATCCTGAGCTATTTTAGTAGGAGACTTTTTAAAAGAAATCCTCTCTTATCACTAAAGCAGGGCGTGGCTCCAGAGACCGGCCAGCTTCATAACGGAGGAAAACTCAAGTGAAACACGCACATGTGAGTATACTCTTGCAAGTGATAACAACATGGGAACATGTATGTATGAATGTATGATAGTATGGTGATGTGGGTGATGTACGATGTCCATGGAATAGGACTTTTGGCAATGTTTTATGGTTTAGAACTTTTGGTGATGTATTATGGAATATGATTTTAGATGATGTGTTGAGGAATAGATTGGATAGGATTTCAGGTGATGTGTTAAGGTGAAGATTGGATAGTGGGTGGGTTGTGTATTGAAACTGTTACGTATTTCTGTTTTTCTACTTTTTATAATGGAAAAAGGGAGCCTAGGCATATAAAAGACTGAGAGGAAAGGGAGCCTCAGCGTGTAAAGACTGGGAAGTAAGGGATTCTCAGCAATAACAGGTTTTGAAGGTAGTACCACACATTATTATTTTATGATGATTAAAGCAATGCGATCCTCAGCATATTAAAAAAGCTGTGAAGGTGGTATTACAAGGAAATAAGGAACAAAAGTAGTGCCTCAGTATAAGGAATGGGCCTGGATTTTAGTAAATTATTTTTGTACATTTTCTCTTGCTGGTTTTTGTGATAAAAAAGAAAGCAACGTGGATGAGTTGCGATGTGTGTGTGGATGAAATCAAAGTGGGAAAGTATAAGGGGTGTGGGGGGAAAAGTGGGTTGATCTGTATTTACCAGTATGGTCTAAGTGAAGCATTAGGGACACACGCACGATTATAGAGGAAGAAACCCCAATAAAACACATGTATAGGGTTCTGCCACTGTATTGTGACAGAATAAATAAGTACTGCAAACAATGGAGAATACAAACAAAGGAAGTGGGGATATTATTCTCCCGGCCAGAGCAGGTCTCCCATAGCAGAAATATGCTATACAAAATGAACATCTTTTTAGCAGCAAAATATAAGGGGAACACATTCCAAAAAAGAAAAAGAGATTATAGATCTCTGGTAATTTTTTGAGGATATGGACTCAGGAAAATGAAAAAGAGATCAAATGCAAGGGGATATACCCCATAATGCCTAAACCTGCAGTAGGGTATACAAACCCAGAGGCCGATTCATGGAATAATTAGCGCGGCGCAAGTGGGCAAAAACGTGCGAATCGCAGTGGAATAGCGAAAATCGCAGTGCAATTGCGAAAATCGCACGAAAAGCAGCGCACGTCGATTCATGGAAGGCCGTGCGCGAGAAAACCAGCGGATGTGCGATAAAAAGTGCGCGCCGCACGTTGGCGCACAGGCCATCTAACAGCGTGCGCCAGGTCACTGCGAAAATCGCACAGGCCACAGCGAAAATCGCACATAGCGCGGCGCACGCAACAAAAGTAGGCGGAACACGGGCGTAACACTCGGAATGGGGAACAACTTGCCAAAACGTGGGCGTCACAGGGGAAGTACAGGGCACAAGTGCGCGGAACGCCCACACGCTCGCCTACAACACGTATTCATGGAATAGAATAGGGGAAAAAAGCGCACGCTCAAACCAGCGCACAGGCACAAACACGACCGCCACAAGAAAGCAGGCGGTAGCGTCTCTGCGGCTGTAAGAAATGTGCGCCAAAAGGTGCGCCAACAAATCGCACCTATATACTGCCATGATGAATGTCCCATACTGTGGCCCTCCAGGAAAAAAGACGTGCAAAGGGGTACCCACAAACACGGACACCCGCTGACAAAAAATACGTGTGCGTGTATACCGGGGTGCGCGGGAAGTTCCACACGCGAACAGCCTGGGCGCGTGTATTTCAGGGGTGCGCGGGAAGTTCCACACGCGAACAGCCTGGGCGCGTGTATTTCAGGGGTGCGCGGGAAGTTCCACACGCGAACAGCCTGGGCGCGTGTATTTCAGGGGTGCGGGGGAAGTTCCACACGCGAACAGCCTGGGCGCGTGTATTTCAGGGGTGCGCGGGAAGTTCCACACGCGAACAGCCTGGGCGCGTGTATTTCAGGGGTGCGGGGGAAGTTCCACACGCGAACAGCCTGGGCGCGTGTATTTCAGGGGTGCGCGGGAAGTTCCACACGCGAACAGCCTGGGCGCGTGTATTCCAGGGGTGCGCGGGAAGTTCCACACGCGAACAGCCTGGGCGCGTGTATTCCAGGGGTGCGCGGGAAGTTCCACACGCGAACAGCCTGGGCGCGTGTATTCCAGGGGTGCGGGGGAAGTTCCACACGCGAACAGCCTGGGCGCGTGTATTTCAGGGGTGCGGGGGAAGTTCCACACGCGAACAGCCTGGGCGCGTGTATTTCAGGGGTGCGGGGGAAGTTCCACACGCGAACAGCCTGGGCGCGTGTATTTCAGGGGTGCGGGGGAAGTTCCACACGCGAACAGCCTGGGCGCGTGTATTTCAGGGGTGCGGGGGAAGTTCCACACGCGAACAGCCTGGGCGCGTGTATTCCAGGGGTGCGCGGGAAGTTCCACACGCGAACAGCCTGGGCGCGTGTATTTCAGGGGTGCGCGGGAAGTTCCACACGCGAACAGCCTGGGCGCGTGTATTTCAGGGGTGCGCGGGAAGTTCCACACGCGAACAGCCTGGGCGCGTGTATTTCAGGGGTGCGCGGGAAGTTCCACACGCGAACAGCCTGGGCGCGTGTATTCCAGGGGTGCGGGGGAAGTTCCACACGCGAACAGCCTGGCCGCGTGTATTCCAGGGGTGCGGGGGAAGTTCCACACGCGAACAGCCTGGCCGCGTGTATTCCAGGGGTGCGGGGGAAGTTCCACACGCGAACAGCCTGGCCGCGTGTATTCCAGGGGTGCGGGGGAAGTTCCACACGCGAACAGCCTGGCCGCGTGTATTCCAGGGGTGCGCGGGAAGTGCCACACGCGAACAGCCTGGGCGCGTGTATTTCAGGGGTGCGCGGGAAGTTCCACATGTGATTTCACAGTGTGGGTCCTCCCAGGTGTACCCTGTACACCCTCCACGGCCCCTGCAGGCAGCCCACACCACAGGGGACTACCCTGCATCCCTGGTCATGTCCCGCAGGCAGCCCACCCACCATGGGCATGCCCCCCAGCAAAGGCACATGTCTCCTTGAACTAATGAACCCCCCATGTCCAACTCATGTCTCCCACCACCCCCACCCCCCAGCCACCAGGGTCACCCTCCACCAGGCCCCCACTCATGTCTCCCACCACCCCCACCCCCCAGCCACCAGGGTCACCCTCCACCAGGCCCCCACTCATGTCACCCACCACCCCCACCCCCCAGCAGTGCAGGGTCACCCTCCACCAGGCCCCCACTCATGTCTACCACCACCCCCACCCCCCAGCAGTGCAGGGTCACCCTCCACCAGGCCCCCACTCATGTCTCCTACCACCCCCACCCCCCAGCACTGTGGGGCACCTGCCAGCAGGCCCCCACCCATGTCCAACTCATGTCCCCCACCCCCCCACCCCCCAGCACTGTGGGGCACCTGGCAGCAGGCCCCCACCCATGTCCAACTCATGTCTCCCACCACCCCCACCCCCCAGCCACCAGGGTCACCCTCCACCAGGCCCCCACTCATGTCTCCCACCACCCCCACCCCCCAGCACTGTGGGGCACCTGCCAGCAGGCCCCCATCCATGTCCAACTCATGTCCCCCACCCCCCCACCCCCCAGCACTGTGGGGCACCTGGCAGCAGGCCCCCTCCCATGTCCAACTCATGTCCCCCACCCCCCCACCCCCCAGCACTGTGGGGCACCTGCCAGCAGGCCCCCACCCATGTCCAACTCATGTCTCCCACCACCCCCACCCCCCAGCCACCAGGGTCACCCTCCACCAGGCCCCCACTCATGTCACCCACCACCCCCACACCCCAGCAGTGCAGGGTCACCCTCCACCAGGCCCCCACTCATGTCACCCACCACCCCCACCCCCCAGCCACCAGGGTCACCCTCCACCAGGCCCCCACTCATGTCTCCCACCACCCCCACCCCCCAGCCACCAGGGTCACCCTCCACCAGGCCCCCACTCATGTCACCCACCACCTCCACCCCCCAGCAGTGCAGGGTCACCCTCCACCAGGCCCCCACTCATGTCTACCACCACCCCCACCCCCCAGCCACCAGGGGCACCCTCCACCAGGCCCCCACTCATGTCTCCCACCACCCCCACCCCCCAGCAGTGCAGGGTCACCCTCCACCAGGCCCCCACTCATGTCACCCACCACCCCCACCCCCCAGCAGTGCAGGGTCACCCTCCACCAGGCCCCCACTCATGTCTACCACCACCCCCACCCCCCAGCCACCAGGGGCACCCTCCACCAGGCCCCCACTCATGTCACCCACCACCCCCACCCCCCAGCAGTGCAGGGTCACCCTCCACCAGGCCCCCACTCATGTCACCCACCACCCCCACACCCCAGCAGTGCAGGGTCACCCTCCACCAGGCCCCCACTCATGTCACCCACCACCCCCACCCCCCAGCAGTGCAGGGTCACCCTCCACCAGGCCCCCACTCATGTCCAACTCATGTCTCCCACCACCCCCACCCCCCAGCCACCAGGGTCACCCTCCACCAGGCCCCCACTCATGTCTCCCACCACCCCCACCCCCCAGCCACCAGGGTCACCCTCCACCAGGCCCCCACTCATGTCACCCACCACCCCCACCCCCCAGCAGTGCAGGGTCACCCTCCACCAGGCCCCCACTCATGTCTACCACCACCCCCACTCCCCAGCCACCAGGGTCACCCTCCACCAGGCCCCCACTCATGTCTCCCACCACCCCCACCCCCCAGCCACCAGGGTCACCCTCCACCAGGCCCCCACTCATGTCACCCACCACCCCCACACCCCAGCAGTGCAGGGTCACCCTCCACCAGGCCCCCACTCATGTCTCCCACCACCCCCACCCCCCAGCACTGTGGGGCACCTGCCAGCAGGCCCCCATCCATGTCCAACTCATGTCCCCCACCCCCCCCCCACCCCCCAGCACTGTGGGGCACCTGGCAGCAGGCCCCCTCCCATGTCCAACTCATGTCCCCACCCCCCCACCCCCCAGCACTGTGGGGCACCTGCCAGCAGGCCCCCACCCATGTCCAACTCATGTCTCCCACCACCCCCACCCCCCAGCCACCAGGGTCACCCTCCACCAGGCCCCCACTCATGTCACCCACCACCCCCACACCCCAGCAGTGCAGGGTCACCCTCCACCAGGCCCCCACTCATGTCACCCACCACCCCCACCCCCCAGCCACCAGGGTCACCCTCCACCAGGCCCCCACTCATGTCTCCCACCACCCCCACCCCCCAGCCACCAGGGTCACCCTCCACCAGGCCCCCACTCATGTCACCCACCACCCCCACCCCCCAGCAGTGCAGGGTCACCCTCCACCAGGCCCCCACTCATGTCTACCACCACCCCCACCCCCCAGCCACCAGGGGCACCCTCCACCAGGCCCCCACTCATGTCTCCCACCACCCCCACCCCCCAGCCACCAGGGTCACCCTCCACCAGGCCCCCACTCATGTCACCCACCACCCCCACACCCCAGCAGTGCAGGGTCACCCTCCACCAGGCCCCCACTCATGTCACCCACCACCCCCACCCCCCAGCAGTGCAGGGTCACCCTCCACCAGGCCCCCACTCATGTCTACCACCACCCCCACCCCCCAGCCACCAGGGGCACCCTCCACCAGGCCCCCACTCATGTCACCCACCACCCCCACCCCCCAGCAGTGCAGGGTCACCCTCCACCAGGCCCCCACTCATGTCACCCACCACCCCCACACCCCAGCAGTGCAGGGTCACCCTCCACCAGGCCCCCACTCATGTCACCCACCACCCCCACCCCCCAGCAGTGCAGGGTCACCCTCCACCAGGCCCCCACTCATGTCCAACTCATGTCTCCCACCACCCCCACCCCCCAGCCACCAGGGTCACCCTCCACCAGGCCCCCACTCATGTCTCCCACCACCCCCACCCCCCAGCCACCAGGGTCACCCTCCACCAGGCCCCCACTCATGTCACCCACCACCCCCACCCCCCAGCAGTGCAGGGTCACCCTCCACCAGGCCCCCACTCATGTCTACCACCACCCCCACTCCCCAGCCACCAGGGTCACCCTCCACCAGGCCCCCACTCATGTCTCCCACCACCCCCACCCCCCAGCCACCAGGGTCACCCTCCACCAGGCCCCCACTCATGTCACCCACCACCCCCACACCCCAGCAGTGCAGGGTCACCCTCCACCAGGCCCCCACTCATGTCACCCACCACCCCCACCCCCCAGCAGTGCAGGGTCACCCTCCACCAGGCCCCCACTCATGTCTACCACCACCCCCACCCCCCAGCCACCAGGGGCACCCTCCACCAGGCCCCCACTCATGTCACCCACCACCCCCACCCCCCAGCAGTGCAGGGTCACCCTCCACCAGGCCCCCACTCATGTCACTCACCACCCCCACACCCCAGCAGTGCAGGGTCACCCTCCACCAGGCCCCCACTCATGTCACCCACCACCCCCACCCCCCAGCAGTGCAGGGTCACCCTCCACCAGGCCCCCACTCATGTCTACCACCACCCCCACCCCCCAGCCACCAGGGGCACCCTCCACCAGGCCCCCACTCATGTCACCCACCACCCCCACCCCCCAGCAGTGCAGGGTCACCCTCCACCAGGCCCCCACTCATGTCTCCCACCACCCCCACCCCCCAGCACTGTGGGGCACCTGCCAGCAGGCCCCCACCCATGTCCAACTCATGTCCCCCACCCCCCCACCCCCCAGCACTGTGGGGCACCTGCCAGCAGGCCCCCACCCATGTCCAACTCATGTCTCCCACCACCCCCACCCCCCAGCACTGTGGTGCACCTGCCAGCAGGCCCCCACCCATGTCCAACTCATGTCTCCCACCACCCCCACACCCCAGCACTGTGGGGCACCTGCCAGCAGGCCCCCACCCATGTCCAACTCATGTCTCCCACCACCCCACCCCCCAGCCACCAGGGTCACCCTCCACCAGGCCCCCACTCATGTCTACCACCACCCCCACCCCACAGCCACCAGGGTCACCCTCCACCAGGCCCCCACTCATGTCTCCCACCTCCCCCACCCCCCAGCACTGTGGGGCACCTGCCAGCAGGCCCCCACCCATGTCCAACTCATGTCTCCCACCACCCCCACCCCCCAGCACTGTGGGGCACCTGCCAGCAGGCCCCACCCATGTCCAACTCATGTCCCCCACCCCCCACCCCCCAGCACTGTGGGGCACCTGCCAGCAGGCCCCCACCCATGTCCAACTCATGTCTCCCACCACCCCCACCCCCCAGCCACCAGGGTCACCCTCCACCAGGCCCCCACTCATGTCTCCCACCACCCCCACCCCCCAGCACTGTGTGGGACCTGACAGCAGGCCCCCACCCATGTCCAATCCATGCCCCCCTGCACCTGGGTCCCAACATTCCCCAATCATGTCCGTAATGCCCATCCTCCCCTGCCAAAAGGCCCAACCAACTATCACACCCACCCACATATCAAAGGCAATTACATGTTACACCCCCAATGTAAATAATGCAATTTAACACATGTCTGTCACACACAATGGCTGCAAGTGAATGACAAAACACCCAACATGACATGCCTGAAAGCAATGAGATGATACGACACATTGAAGATTAAAAAAATAATATGTATTGAACAGCAAATAAGAAAAAACACAAAGCAAATCAAACAAAACAAGATGAATGTCCAAGAAAAAATTCTGAAAAATTAAAATAAGCCAATTAAGAAGATCATCCTGGGTCCATGAGCCCTACCAAATTAAACCTAACTGACTACTAACTAAAAAGTGAACTATATACAAAAAAGTGGTGCATTGTCCAATCGCAACCAAAAAAAAATCAAAAAAACAAAGGAAACCTAACCCTAACTATACAACTGTATACAAAGGCAGCGGGCTATTCGGACGGCTCACTGGTTGTTGTCATGGGCCAGGGCATCATCGAACTCCTGGTCAATGGCTTGGAGGCGGGCATGTTCCCTGGCCCCGAGGTCCCGCAGGGATAACGCAGTGTCCAGCTCAAACTCCCTGCGAAGACCCTCGAGGCACTCAGCCCGCCTCAGCGCCCTCCGCATGGAGTCCTCCGCCCTGACCATCGTGAGCCGTTCCTCCTCTGCCCGCTGCCGCTCCGCACCTATCCGCTGGCACAACCTCTCCCACATGGAAGCCACTCCCATTCCAGGGTTCTCCTGCCCTCCGGCCGATGCCTGCACCCCTGATGTTGATGGCCCCGAGCCATGATGCCTCCCACGTTGAGCCTGCTGCTGCCTCCGACGCAACTGCCTGTGCCAGCACGACGGCATCCAGGCTGATGGAAACCACCGACGCCGTCGTGCACGTGCCCTGCCCGATGATGCCGTCACATCCTCCATCTGCTGGGGTCCAGTTGCTCTGGTGTCCACCCCTGCTGGATCTCTGACTCCCGACTGTGGCAGGGATGGGATCCCCACCGAGCTGGCTGCATTGGTCGGGGCAGGTCCACAGGGGGCCCTGGTGGCATCTGGGCTGGAAGACGGCAAGGAGAACGACTGGTGGATAGCCTGCACAGAGGAGGAGAGGGCCGCCACATTGGCCAACACATGCAGGAAACCCCCGAACATGGCCGATCCCAATTGGGCCACGTCGGCACGGTGCACTTCGTGATGACGTGCGTGCTCCTCCCGGGAAGCACGCACGGCATCACAAATCACAGCCGTGCGCATCGCGACCCCAATCAGGACCTTCTCCGCACGGCCAGGGGTTCCCACGTCCGCAGGTGGAGGGGAGTCAGGTGACATGGACATCCCCTCTACCTGCGGACAGGCCTGGGACGGGGCATCCCTGCTGGTGCATGGTGGTGCACTCACAGGGTCAGGGACAGCGACATGCACAGGCCCCTCCACGGTGACCTGTGCTGCCTCCTGCCCCTGGCCCTGGACTGCACCACTTGCACCAGCAGGGATGCCCCCACCAGGCCCCATGTGTGCCCCAGTGGCGGCCTCCTCCTCCTCTGTGCAAACCACCAACCTGGATGGCTCCTCACCGTCTCCCACCGTAGCAGGCCCCTGTGGGGGCTCACCCACCCCTTCCGCTGCAGCCGTGGGGGCATCCCCGCCGCCTTGCTCCACAGCGCCGTCTCCGCCCTCTTCTTCACTAGCCGCTGCGTAGAGGGAGACAAAGAACACAAGCATCAGGGCACTGTACAATGGTCCCCTAGACAGGAAGCAATAGCAGATGAGCACCACTGTCAAAGTACACTTCCATCATGTCCCTCCACAACACATGGGTCAGTCCAGGCAAAACACACACAGTAACAGGCATGGTGCATGCCATGGACATTTCCATGCATGTCCAATGGACTCTTGAAACATTCAATGATATGTAACTCACATGCATCATGCCTCATGCCCATCACATGCACACACTTCACCTCAGTCACATCCATCTGGCCCCAAACACACCAAACACAGCGGTTACAAGGGTAATTTGGCTGCTTTACTGAATCTCTGCATTGTCACACACATGTGTCATGCATCCATGGCATGCACAAGTCACAGACACGCAGGTCAGGCACACAGACATGGCTACCATATATGTACCTGGCATCAGCACCCATCCCTCACCCCCACCCATGTCCACGTACAGAGACTGGCATGCTCTCATGTTCAAAATCTGAATAGGGCTCCCCATGCGGCATTTCAACACATGCAACAACCATGTGCATCACACATCACTGGTCGCACATGCATTACCATGATGTCCCTGCACACATACATGCATACATGGCCTATGGCACACATACAGGCAAGTATCATAGAACCAGCACACCGCAACATGCCCTGTCTCACACAGTAATGCATGGACACTTACCGCTCAACTCCAGATGGGCCTCCCTCTCAAGGATCTGGGCGTGGAGCGCTGGGCGTACGCGTTCCAGGACCCTCATCTGGATGGAACTCATGCGGCCCCGGCCCCCCTCCACGAGGCGCCGGGCCTTCACAAGGGTCCTGGACCTCAAGTCCTCCCAGCGCTTCTTGATCTTCAGGACGTCGCGGGTTGCCACCCCCTCCGCGTTGATGGCAACCACACAGTCGGCCCAGATCCTCTGCCGTCCTTCCTTGCTGGCGCGGGACGATCCAAAGAGGGCATCATACTGCCCCAGGACATGCTCCACCAGGACACCAACTTCGGTGACAGTGAAGCTGGTGCCCCTCTGCCCCTCTGGCCTGGGGTTGCCACTGGTGCCAGATGTGGAAGTGCCCGACATGGCAACCCCAGAGGCAGGTGTGGGTGGGCAACTGGGTCCTGGGGCTGGGCTGTGGAGCGATGTAATACCAGTCGGGAGTCTTCAGTTCCAGCAGGGGTGGACACAGCAACTGGACCCCTGCAGATGGCTGATGTGCAGGCACCAAATGGCAGGGCACGGTGGCAGCAGGCAGGCAGGCAGGCAGCAGCAGATGGCACGTGGGAGGCTGCTCGGGGCACTGGGGGGCAGTAACTCGGCCTTCTGGGCAGGAACGTGGGCTTCCGTGTGTTTTCGCGTGGCAAGCTTGATACGGAGTGATTTGGCACGTGAAAATCCTGCACGTCAGCGTGAAATCCGAGGAAAGGCCCTTAGCGCGTAAGCGCGTCAGCACGCATACGCGATTCTATTGGACCAGAGTCCCTCAGCGCGTAAGCGCGTCTGTGACGTGACCCGCACGGGTGTTCCCCACTCAGCACGTGATGACGGGGCACACGTGGAGATACTGCACGTCAGAGTGTCATTGCGTGTAATTGGACAAAAGTGCGCGTACACGCGATTGGCCTATGTACGTGTATTTAATGGGTGCGCGGCCACTTACACACGCAAGTACGTCAGCGAACCTGTATCACGTGGTGCGTGTGAATTTCCGCACGCTATTGGACTGGGAACTGGATTCCAGGGGTGCGCGGGTCACACGCTGTATCCCGTGGTGCGTGTGAATTTCCACACGCTATTGGACTGGGAACTGGATTCCAGGGGTGCGCGGGTCACACGCTGTATCCCGTGGTGCGTGTGAATTTCCACACGCTATTGGACTGGGAACTGAATTCCAGGCCTGCGCGGGTCACACGCTGTATCCCGTGGTGCGTGTGAATTTCCACACGCTATTGGACTGGGAACTGGATTCCAGGGGTGTGCGGGTCACACGCTCGCCTAGAACACGCGCTAAGCATAAATTGCGGACTTTAACAATAACAAGCTCAGACGCCAGGATGAACATACCGTTCCTAGCAGCAGTGGCAGTGGGCAACCAAAGGAGGAGGAGGAGGATAGTCAGGGCCAGAATATTCACACCCAGAACCAGCCTTTTTGGGATGCCTGATGACCAGGTGTATGGGAGGTACAGGTTTCCACCACACATCATACTGGACCTGGTGAGTGAGTGGGAGGATGACCTCACATCACCCACCCTGTGCTCCCAAGCACTCAGCCCCCTGGAGAAGGTCCTCAATGTACTGCACTTCTTAGCCACTGGATCATTTCAGCGGACAAGTGCCATAGTGGGTGGGGTGTCACAGGCCACCCAGTCACGCTGCCTACACCAGGTCTTGAACATCATGACTGCACGCCCATCAGTCCGCAGGCACATATACCTGCCCAGAACACCTGCAGAAAGGCATGCTGCCGCCCTGGATTTTTACGCAGTGGCACGATTCCCCAAAGTGCTAGGTGTCATCGACTGCACCCATGTGGCTCTACGTCCCCCCAGGGCATCTGAGCACATCTATAGGAACCGCAAGCACTGGCATTCCATCAACGTGCAGGTAGCATGTAATGCCAAGGGAATCATCACCTCAGTATATGCCAACTATCCCGGCTCCACCCACGACAGCTTCATTTACCGAATGTCCACCCTAAGCCGGGACCTAGAAGCTGGGCGGCATGGCGATACATGGCTGCTTGGTGAGTATGTATGCCACTGCACATGCATGCATGTTGGATACTGAGCAAGGTCACAACCTCACCAATGATACCAATCCCCACCTCCACAGGGGACAGTGCCTACCCTCTCAGCCCCCACATGATGACGCCAATTCGGAACCCCACCACGCCACCCCAGGTAAGATTTAACACAGCCCACATTACAACCAGGGGCATAGTGGAGCGCACATTCGGAGTGCTGAAGTCACGCTTTCGCTCCCTTGACCGTTCTGGCGGGCAGCTGTTATACGCTCCCCCAGTAGTGTGCAGGATCATAGTGGCAGCATGTGTCCTGCACAACGTTGCAACACGCCGGGGCCTGGCCGTGGACATGGTGGTGGCCCCACATCCCCAACCACATGCACAGCCGCTGCGCATGGGAGGGGAAAGGGCACGGGGGGAGGCAGCCCGTACACAGCTAGTGGCTAATTACTTCACATAGAAATCACACCCCTGTGGAGTGCACACTGCCCTGGCACATTCCATCTGACAATCAATGATGACTCAACCTGACACTGATCCTGAATGTGTGGAGAATGAACCGGGAATTCCATGTCAGCCTGAGATTGTTCACCTGGAAGTGTCACAATGTGTGCATCCCTACCCACACAGACACCACCAATTCAGTTTTGTGAAGTTACACATTGAAGCAGCTAAAATGAATACGCACTTGCAAAATGCAACAAGAGGACAGTGCCATGTCAGCCAACCCAACCCCAGCACTGCCACACGACACACCGTGCCATGTCATGCTAATTGCAGGTAAACAAAGTAATCCCCACAACATGACATCACTCTCACTATGTACAGTGGCACTATTAGAAACCTGCAACACCTGAAATGCTCACAGCAATGCCGGACCAACAACATACTTGAGCACGTAGTACCATTAACATGACATCAAAAATGTTACATATTAGTAGTCTCACCACCTGGAAATGCCTGCACTCCCACCACTACCAACTGTGCAGTGTTGGCGCCATGTAGAGTTGTAGGTGCACTGCTGCCAACATGGTCCCCATCGCCAGACTAGAGGTCCTTGTGTGGACTTGAGGAAGGGACCTGCAAATTGGGAGGTAGACACAGAAGAAGAGTTACACATCAATGCAACATGCAGTGTACAACACAACAGCAATATGCACTATGAATGTATACACAGTATTGACTACAGACTGGCCACACAGCTCATGGGAGTCCAACGTCACTGTGTAATTCACTGTCACTTGGGCACACCCTTTGCAAGCCCATGGAAACGGGAAGCAGGAGGGGTGTGTGTGACTCAAACCCAAGCATCTGAACCAAATACATTACAAGCCTGCATGTGCCCAGCCACAATGCAGCGTATGCCCACAGGAACCACGGAAGCCAACACATCGAAGCCAACACATCGGAGCCAACAGATCGGAGCCAACAGATCGGAGCCAACAGATCGGAGCCAACAGATCGTCCCAAAAAAATTGGGAATAAAAGAAATCAAAATAAAAATAAAAATAAGAAACAATCAAAAATGGCCATTGATGGGCCCGGGGGGGTTGGGGAGGCCACCCAGGAGGTCCGAGGACAGGATGCACACCAGAACCCACCTGCATGGATCCTGGGAAGATAAAACACCTCCATGGGCTCATGGCCCACACGGCTACCCTATTGTGGGAGTATCACTGCTGTCGCTATTATCACCCTGTGCAGCTGCATCCGGAGGTGGTTGCACTATGGGAGGCAGCCCACGCAAGGCCCTAGTCTGCTCCTCCATGGCTGCAAGCATGCGGGTGTGGTAGGTCTGGTTCTGGAGGATGAGTGTGCGGAGGTCCCCATGCAACAACTCACGGGATGCCCGGACCTCCGCCCTCGTTGCCTGCATCTCAGCTGAGAGCGTACGGGTGAGACGCTCCAGCTGCTGTTCTGTCCTTTGGTGTGTTGAAGCCTCAAGCTCAAAAAGAGTCGTCCTGAGGTGTAGGAGCTCCTGCCTCAGGGCTTCCCTGTGGCCCTGGGACTCAATGGAGATGGCCTCCTGCAGAGTCGCCAGTGCCGCCCGCCTGTCCCTGTTGGACCCCAACATGTCCTCCCTGTGTGACTGGCAGATGGAGTCGGTTGCCTGCTCTAGTCGCTCCATCAGCCTTTCTGGGGGGACAATGGAAGTGGCCACCCTATCCATGGCCTGAGCCATCATCTCGGATGATGCAGCCTGTTGGGTAGCCATACCGTAAATGGATTGCTCCCATGCGGTATTGCCGGGTGGCGTACGGCCACCACGTCGGCGGGCACCACACCTGTCTGGGGCAAGGCGAACTGCGCCTTGCTGTGCCGGCACTGCCTGAGGCTGCAGGACTGCATTCCCCCTCTGATCTGCTGGCCCAGGAACAGGATCAGATGTCGCGGAGTGTGACCCTGCATCCGTAACCACCGAAGGCGTAGCTGCCAACACTGACATCCCCATGGAGGGTACTGACCCTGGTGCAGGTGGGTGAGACAGAACAGAATCCCTCCCTGGAACACTCACCAGCGACGGCACGTAGGTCTCATCCGAATCAACACCTGAGTACAGCTCGGGGGAGGTGCAGCCAGAGACACCCCTTGAGAGCACGACCTGCAGCACTTGTGGGTTCTCCCCCACCACCACACCACGTCCCTCACTGGTGGTTGGTCGGCCCTGGGACACCTCCTGGGTCTGCACCATCTCCACAACCCCAGCAGTATCAGGTGCGTCTTCCCCTGCAAAGACATGAAAACAAAGTAATGGAAACAGGCATTAGCACCATGGCACACATTGAGGGCTGAGAAGCAAGAGAACCAGTACTTGATTGACACATGTCCCACATGACTAAAACCCTCCCATGCATGCACCCTCACTGCGTATGAAGTGCAGGCAAATGGCACACACTGATGACACCAAGATGGAAGATGAACAAATTTTCTGCATGCTGCCTGGCAGTGGCATCACACATTGGCCTGTGATTGGCGGGTGAAACACACATGCCATCACACAGATGGCATGTACCATTGCTATTGAGTGAAGATGGAGAGGAGGGCAGCACCTATTCATTCAGTCGAGTTCCCGCATGTAATAGCTTTTCTGATTCTAACAGGTCAAATTTTTCACCTGGAGCTGCAAGTCTGAAATGGTCAAATTGCACAGGGACATGTGTGTACAAATGATATCCAGGTAACAAAGTCACTCCACTTTACCATACCCATGTCAGACATGTGACTAGTGGACAGCGACATGCCTAGTGAAAGTGGTGGAATGCAAACAAACTGACTGAATGAACAGTGAAAAATAAGCAAATATGTTGTGTCAAGGTGACACTTCAAGGGCAACTGGCGTGCAGTTGTGCTAGATGTCTACTGTTGGCAGAAGGGATACTGCTATGGCCAAATGCAGCTGCCCAGGAAGTATTGCATGAAGCACATGGCTGACCCATACGACTGAGGCGCACACACTCTCACCTGGCACCCAAACAGAAGCCCTCACACACACACCATGCACATGGATGACACACACATGCATGTGCACTCACCGGACAATGCCTCGTAATCAGCCAGATCTCCCACGCCTTGGATCTGTTCCTCCGTGACGTAGGTCCCAGCGACTGACTCATGTGGAGTGAGTTCCATGTCTACTACTGGAGACCCACCTCCAGTCACTAGAGTTGCGGCATGACTTGAGGCCAGCTTACTCTTTGCCCTGCGCTTTAGGTCATTCCAGCGCTTATAGCATCATTGGCTGTGCGCCTCACGATTCCAAGGGCACTTACGATGTCCGCAACGGTCTGCCAGTGTGCCTGGCGTTGTGCAGGTGTGGTCTTGGATCCTGCAACAATGACCATCTCGTTGTCATGTCCGGACACATACTCGACAAGTGCATTCAGTTCGTCATCCGTGAAGCTGGGCTTCCTGGACGGGCCGGACTGTGTAGCCGTGTCTGGGGCATCAGCCTGTGCCGGACGAGCACTCTTCCTCTTCCGCTTGGAAGGTGGTGGTGATCCTGAGTGTCCTGCGCCGCTCTGGACACTAGGGGCAGGAGCCCTGGTGGACTCTGTATCAGGAGTGTGGGATTGCACACTCAGCATGGGAGTTGGTGCAGGCATTGGCTCTAGTGTGATGGTGTCAGGGGGAATGTCAGCAGCATGGACTAGGACCGACACTGTCCTGGCTGGGTGTGTGAGGGCTGGGGTGGATGGAGCCGCAGCTGCCCCTGCAGCCACTCCGCCCTGCCTCCTTGGTGCAGCAGATGACCTTGCTGCCCCAGATCCACGTGGCATGATGGCATCAACGTGCACCAGCGCACGTGTCGTAGCCCTGCTGACCTGGAAGTCAGCCATGGAGTCAGCCAGGTCTGGTGCCACAATGGGCTGGTCCAACAAGGGCTGAGCATGGATGGTGTCAGCCACTTCAGCCTCAACGGGAGGGGGGGAGGGAGGGGAGGGGGGGGGATGATGGGTGCCCTTGACTGGTCCTCCACACATGGGGGGACAGGCTCACCCTGCAAGTTACGACCACGTCCCCTACCGGATCCACCACGGCCACCACTTGTGGCTCTTCCACCTTTGCCACCCTTACGGAATCCTCGCCTCCCAGCCATGGCACTGATATTAATGTGCGTATGGGAGTGGCTGTAGACAATTGTCCTGGGCAATTGGGGGTCAAAGGGGTTGGGTACCAGATGGTAATTGTACCCTAGTGCTCTAGCACGGCTGATTGTAACCCCTGGGGAAAGATGACGGGTCACGCAACGCACAGGAGGCCCAAAAAAGGGAGATGACGTGCACGCAACCCCTCCTAGACCACGTGTGCAGAAAGAAAAACCTGCACTACGCTGTGGCACCCAGTAACACAAGAATGAACGTATGCGTGTCACACGCAGCCTAGAATGACCTCTGAAGGGGTAGGCTACACACGGGGCAAGCACAGAAGTTGGATACGTGCCTGACTCACCGTCTGCCAGGTAAAAGAGCGTGAAGAATGAGCGCGTTTGGCTGGCTAAACCCCCGCCAAAAGAAGATGTGTACGCTGTCTGAGAAGACAGGACAACAGTAGAAGGGGACACTGTTTGAGGGAACAGGCCCAGGTAAACCAGTAAAAGAGAAAAAAGAGAAAAAGCTGTCAGAGGTAACAGGGAATACGAACTGGAAACGCCGTGAAGTAAATCGCGTGTGAAACGACAAGAAGTACAGAATTCACCCACTCGCTCTCCACGAAAAGCACGTACAAGGAAATGGTGTTCTACATGTACCTTATATACAGGCCCACACGTACAGCGTCACTTACGCGGCGTGTACGTTCACCAATCACACGCTTTGTCACTCCTGCGTGTAGATCCATTTTCACCAATCACACGCTTTGTCACTTCTGCGTGTAGATCCATTTTCACCATTCACACGCTTTGTCACTTCTGCGTGTAGATCCATTTTCACCAATCACACGCTTTGTCACTTCTACGTGTACATCGATTTTCACCAATCACACGCTTTGACACTGGGACGTGTCACGCAACAATTTCCTGCACGTGCAGGTGACTATAGGCGCGCATATGCTGTTGACGGGTTTACACGCTAAGGGCCTTTGCTGACGTGTGGGATTTCACTCCCTATCAGGCTGTCCACGCGTTCACACACGAGAGACCACGCTCCTGGCCAGGAGGCCAAATTGCTGCCCCCCAGAGCCCAGAGCACGCTCCCACCTGCCATCTGCTGCTGCCTGACTGCCTGCTGGCCACGTGCCCCACAGTGCTGGTGGGTGGGGGTGTTGGGAGACATGGGTGGGGGCCTGGTGGAGGGTGCCCCTGCACTGGTGGGGTGGTGGGAGACATGGGTGGGGGCTTGGTGGAGAGTGCCCCTGGTGGCGGGGGGGTGGGGGTGGTGGGAGACATGGGTGGGGGCCTGGTGGAGGCTGCCCCTGGTGGCGGGAGGGTGGGGGTGGTGGGAGACATGAGTGGGGGCCTGGTGGAGGCTGCCCCTGCACTGCTGGGGGGTGGGGGTGCAGGGGGACATGAGCAGGTGTGCAGGGTAGTCCCCTGTTTTGTAGGCTGCCTGCAGGGGCCGTGGAGGGTGTACAGGGAACACCTGTGAGGACCCACCCAGCCTAATCGCGTGTGATGATTCCCACGCACCCCTGTAATACACGTACCCTGGCCAATCGCGTGTTAAACTTCCCGCATACCCCTGTAATACACGTACCCTGGCTAATCGCGTGTTAAACTTCCCGCGTACCCCTGTAATACACTTACCCTGGCTAATCGCGTGTTAAACTTCCCGCGTACCCCTGTAATACACGTACCCTGGCCAATCGCATGTTAAACTTCCCGAATACCCCTGTAATACACGTACCCTGGCCAATCGCGTGTTAAACTTCCCGCGTACCCCTGTAATACACGTACCCTGGCTAATCGCGTGTTAAACTTCCCACATACCCCTGTTATACACGTACCCTGGCCAATCGCGTGTTAAACTTCCCGCGTACCCCTGTAATACACGTACCCTGCCTAATCGCGTGTTAAACTTCCCGCGTACCCCTGTAATACACGTACCCTGGGCAATCGCGTGTTAAACTTCCCGCGTACCCCTGTAATACACGTACCCTGGCTAATCGCGTGTATAACTTCACGCGTACCCCTGTAATACACGTACCCTGGCCAATCGCGTGTTAAACTTCCCGCGTACCCATGTAATACACGTACCCTGGCTAATCACGTGTTAAACTTCCCGCGTACCCCTGTAATACACTTACCCTGGCTAATCGCGTGTTAAACTTCCCGCGTACCCCTGTAATACACGTACCCTGGCCAATCGCATGTTAAACTTCCCGCGTACCCCTGTAATACACGTACCCTGGCTAATCGCGTGTATGACTTCACGCGTACCCCTGATATGCACGTTACCCGCTTTGCGTTCCTTGTTTGGCAGCCCTGTAAACTGGTCCAGGGTTAGCGCAGCCCTTTGCGATGATTTAGCGATTTTGATGGCTTTTCCTTGCGCGAGGGAGTTCTTGGGGGCGTTACTGGCGCTGCTGCAGGGTCGCTGCGATACTCTGCGCCACGGCTGGTTTGGGAGCATGAAATCCATGAATACGCTGTGCGCGGAAATCGGTTTTAGCGCACGTGCCTGGCGCAGTCAATCGCACGCGGACACTCTGCGCCAGCCGCTTGCGACACTTTTCAGCGAAATTCTATGAATTACCCTGCCAGTCTATAAGCCTCCAGTGGTAGAGAGAGTGTCAACAACAGGATTATCAGGATTAGCAACTTTGCGGGGGCAAGAACTTTTGCACCTCCACAAGTGCTGACATGCCCATAGTATCAGTGTACCCAGAGGTTCCACAAGCTGATATAAATAATGATTTAAGAACATTGCGGGAAATGTTAGTCAGGTTACAAGAACCTGAAGAAGGATCACCAGAAATGAGGGTACCGGTGCAGAAAGTAGGGGATTGGAAGTTAGGAGATCTTTTGTTTAGATTCAACCCTGGGGCAATAATACATGTTTGTGTTGAAAAGAATGATGGGCAGAGAGTATGGACGGTCCTGGGACACCAAGTAGAACAAGCAAGGGAAAAAGAAGGGTAAGATCAAGGTGGTAGAAATAATGAAGAGACAGGGTAAGAAGGAGAGGAAGGAGAAGAGGCAGTGAGAAACCTGTCCCCACCACAGGAGCCAGTGAGGAAGGATAGAACAAGAAATAGACAAGATGTAATGGTGGTAGTACAAGTTCAGAAGAATAACACGATATATATGCAGATGCCTCTTACATATAAAGGGGCAGGGATAACATAGTATGTGTTATGGCCTCAAATGGACAAAAATAATTTGATTAAAGCTCTCCCCAGCTTATAGCCAGACCTAGTAAATTGGTCTATACATTTGAAAAACAAACAGCAGGGCTAGCCTTGGCACCAGGAGACCTTAAGAGTTTACTGGTCCTCATAGTTGAGGACCAGGCTGGGTACTCTGGGGTAAGTCTTGCAGATAATGAAAATGATAGAGCCGTCCTCAATAAGGTAAGGGCAGGGGTATGGGATGTGCTATGAAGGATGTACCCAGATACCCCTGACATACATTCTTTAAAATAATTTACAATGGGTGATGATGAGGCTTCAGTTAGGTTTATTCTTAAGCTACAGCAAATGTGGAGAGTTGAGGCGGTGGCAATGGGACCGTTTGGTACAATTTTTCTATTTTATCATAAAGAGGGGAGTACCAAAAGAGGCAAAAGATAAAATTGGAGGAATTGAAGCCAAAGGGTGGGCAGAGATACAAACTATAATAGTCCTCCATTGTAAGAGAATCAAGGTGTGGGACAGGGAGACAGCACAGAAGTGGCAAACTGAGAGGCAAAGCTAGTGGAAAAGAAACTATATAAGGTTGTCATCAAAGCATCAGTGATGGCACCTGTTGAGGGGGAAAGGACAGGAGACACTCAACAAATTATGAATGCAACAATTGCTGCACTATCGGGCGAAGGAGGCAGTGACAATGGGGGGCAGTACCCCAACCCACAGTGGCAGTATGACGGAGCACTGAGGGGAAGAGGAGGAGGATTTCGAGGAGCACGAGCAGGAAGCTTTGAGGGGATAGGGCCCTGGGGAGGAGGATTCGGAACATCACAGTGCTGGTATTGTGGGAGATGGGGGCAGGTCTGGGATGGGACCTTATGGGCCATCACCTCCAGGGCAGGGATTCCAAGGGCCTCAAGGAATGGGACAACAGCAATTTGGGTGAGGGGGTCAACATCAGTTCCCTGATGGGGCTGAGAGGCATGGGCAACATTGGCAACAACTACAGCAGGGTGAGGGAACACAGTTCAACATGATGGCAGGGGAACTCCATTCCAAGGAGTTACAAAGGCAGGGGCAACCGTTTTTCATTCCCCGGACCAAATACATATTCTGATTAGGATAGCCCACAGAGAACACTCACATGTCCAGTCCTATTGACAACCGCACACCATGAAGAGGAGCCCTTGGTAGAGGTGGAAATAGGAAACAAGCAATTTATATTTATGGTAGATTCAAGTGCAACAAAATCATGCATTATGGAGGGGAACTCTCGATTATCAGGTACAACTCTTGACACACAGGGATTCTCAGGGGCTATTTCTATGTTTCCATGCACTGAGGAGCTGGATATAAAAGTCGGAGGGAAGGTAGTACGGGCGCCCTTGTTATATTAAGTGAGTTCCCCTGTGAACTTGTTTGGTAGGGATCTGCTCAGTAAAATAAATATCACTATATCATTCACAGATCAAGGGGTAGTGTGTTCCGCTCCAGGGATTTATGTAGCTTCAGCAATGTTAATAATTAATGCAATGGCAAGGGAGTCAGAAGTCCATGGGGTTCCTGTGGTCCCGGACAATTTTTTTATGGTATCAAGTTATTAGTAAAAGCAGTGCCTTAAATTGTGACAAAACGTTGGCGAGTGCCCACAGTTTTTAATTTCCGAACCATGGTGTCACTCAAGATGTTGGCAGGGACAATATTGTTATTAGATTTGCAAGGACTAGTAATTTCAGACAAAAGAGTAGTCCTGATTGAAACAGACTAGGATGGGTGCGAGTGGCGCACAGTACTATGTGTAGATCCGACAGTACAATTAAAGGAAATGACTGATGAGGAGTTATTTGAAGACAGTGAGCAAAATGGGGAGGTCATTTTGGAAATCTGCACCCCCTCTGATATCATGGTGCAGTATAGGAATATAAAGTGCTCCCTGATGGCAGTGGTGACCACGTCTTTATTTTTTGAGAAGGACATGCAATATGTGCCAGCACACTTATGGATTGTTAATCCACATGATGTTGGGTTACTGAGAGATGTGACCGCAATACAGATTACATTGAAGTCAGGTGCCTAGCACAAACATCCAGGAGAGGGATGATCTGCTGCTATGTAGTGAAAATGAACAACAGTACAGGAGGGATTCTGTTGCATTATTGCATTTGCTGGCTCACAAAGGCTACAAGGTAGATAAAAAGAAGCTACAATACTGCCAACAGGAGGTACTATACTTGG
Organism: Ambystoma mexicanum; assembly: GCF_040938575.1. Classification (NCBI taxonomy): domain Eukaryota; kingdom Metazoa; phylum Chordata; class Amphibia; order Caudata; family Ambystomatidae; genus Ambystoma; species Ambystoma mexicanum. Next base: position 482,486,676 of record NC_090932.1, on the reverse strand, counting down.
GACAATTAATTTCTGAAAATGGGAAAAAATTATAGCCAGATAGGGTGGCGGCAGTACCGCCATCCCTAGGCCCAGTAATGTCAATTAAATGCAACAATTTTTGGGCGTATGTAATTATTGTAGTGCAGGGATCCTATATTGTGCAGTCTACACAAGGCTGCTGTTTCAAAGTCTCTGGGAAGGTCAGAGGACTTAAACATAAATTGGAATGGACTGACGAAATGAATAGATAATTTGAGGACTTAAAAGAAGCTATTTGCATGGCTCCGGTTTTAGCAACTCTGGATTATATACAAGAGTTCTATTTATCTTCCCACTCTGATGAACGGCTCATGTATTGATGGAAGGAGACATACTGTATGTTGATAGATTATCAATAACTGACCATGAGACAGGATGGAGGCACAAAGGGGCGGTACTGGTGAGTGGTAAAGGGAGGCAGAAATGGTGATCAACCCTGTAGAAAGCGAGACCACAGTTACATACACAGCATTGCCTCTATTACAACTGGACCATAATTACCTGGGGAACTGATCAGCCCCAGATTTCAAGGTCCTTATGGGGTGGTGTTCTGTACTCCTCTCACCGTCCGTGTGAAGGATTTAAGAAATTGGTTGCATCTCTCAGATGTCCGAAGAGCACCTGAGACAAGACAAAGCTCAATAAGGACCTAGCAAAAGAAGAAGATATTTCGAAAGGATCCATGCCAGGATGGTGTTCTGTGGCACACACCTGATTTATTTCCTCTTTTTTCTTTCTTTTCTTTTTATAATTTTTAGATTTTTTCAAATGTTTGTAGGTCCAGAACCTGGTCAGCCCTTGTGGGAAAAAGGTTCTCTCCCTCTGCCTCTCCCTTTTCCTCTACCTATCCCTTAACCTTTCCCTTTCCCTGTCCTTTTCCCGTTCTCTCGTCCTGTCTCTCTTCCCCCTCTCTCTCTCTCTTTCTCTGTCTCCCTTTCTCTCTCTGTCTCCCTCTCTTTCTTTCTCTTTCTTTCTCTCTTTCTTGATAACCTTTTTTTCCACTCCATGAATAAGCATTTACACCTGACTGATATGCTCATACCTCTCTGTTATGCAGGAATAATATTTAGATAAATGTCATTTGTTTTAGGAATTATGCAGAATATCTTTTTAGTATTATATTGTTTTGTATGACACTGGTTGTGGTTGTTGGAGTGGATGAAGGCATGTCTGTTATATTGGGTGGCCATATAAAGGGGAGGGATGCACAGTTGGAAAATAATGCTAATATGAATATGTCTATATACAAGAATTACAAAATATCTTGATTTTTGCCAGCCACCCCTAGAAGTTTTCTTAGACAAATAAAACAGGAGGTGTGAATGACGTATGATTTATATAAGGGGTTGGGCTTTGATGCCATTTCTGATATCGAGTACCCAGAATCCTCCAATAGCTGGTACTCCAATATGCATACTGCAAGAAGAAATGTGATCAATGAAAGCTGTTACGTGTGTACACAGATATCCTGCATGTGTCAGGGGCTCCTAAGGTTTTAGTTCCACATCTGGTCCCAATTACAGAGGCAGAATACCTGGTACATGTTGCACTATGAAGATTAAAGGACACATTCCAGGCACACAGTGTGCAGTTGAGGAGCATTTATCTAGACACAGCGTTATGCAATGGCAACACAAAACACTGCCATTGTCTACAAGTAGCATATTTTTCCTTGGGAGTTTACACCAGACTCGTAATGAGGCCCCATGTGTGCACAAATATGGTCCCAATACATCACAAGGTTGACATGGATTGCAACAGTGGAGAAGCCAGTGCGAACACATAGAGACATAGACTATGAACTTTGTTTTAGCAATGAAGGAACAGTTCCTGTTGGCGCAAATACACAGTGCAACCACACTCTTGTGATCCCTGATATGACGAAAGGTACGGCAGCAGTGATGGATTACTACTGGGTTTGTGGCCGACAAGCCTAATTGCACTTTCCACCCTCATGGAGAGGCAAGTGTTCACTGTCCACCCTGCACACAGTGCTACTAGTAATCCCGGAAGAACACCAGAAGGGAGAAGAAAAGCCTGTCCAGGTGCTAACAGCCACTTTAGCACCTAAAGAAGCAGAATGAAACTTGCAGATCACACAAGAAGTTGGTATGCTGCTAGAAAAAGGATGATTTCTACAGTGGGGAAGAAAGAAGAGATCAAACTATGGGCCTCATTACGACCCAGGCGGTAAGTTACCGCCTGGGCCGTGACTTTACCACCATGGCGTAAACTACGTTTACGCCATGGTGGTTGGCGGATTTACCGCCCCATTCCAACCTTGGCGGGGCAGTAAATCCCCATTTTCCCATTTTCCCTTCCCCATTCCCATTTTGCCCCATAGGGCATAATGGGAGTGGGGAAGGCGTTAATTACGCCACCGTAATTTACGGTGGCGTAATCAACTCCATGGTCCCTTAGCGCCATGGATTTTAACACCTGAGCAGGTGTTAAAACCTCCATGGCGCTAAGGGACCTCGTACTCAGGCGGTAAGGGTCGGCGCTGTTTACACCGCCGTAAACCCCTTACCGCCTGAGTTGTAATGAGGCCCTATGTCTTAAAGGACTCTTTCGCACTGCTCAGAGGAATACCTGACAAGTATCGACTTTTTAGCTCAGCAGAGACTTTTTTGTCTCCTGGGTTAAAAGCAGCTACTGCACTTTATACCCCCGGAGGATGCTGAGAATGGGTCACCATCCCACGTCATCGAGGCGGTACACAATCTAGGTGTTCAAAAGAAGAAAGAAGGTGGAGTTCAGAACACTAATTGGCTATCACATTCCTTTGATTGGGTCCCGTCATGGCTGGAGGCAGCAGTAAAAATACTGGTTCCTGTTATCGTATTCTTATTGGTCCTCTTCTGCACATGCCAGTTGGGTCTCCAATGTTCTGTTAATATAATCCCTAATAGTGCAATGATGATGATATCCATTGGGGGAACTAAAACACTTTGCCATATAATAAACAGCGAAACTTAAACTATTATTTCTGGGGTTGTAGATATGTCGGGTCGAGATGAGTTTGTTACTGTAGAAGTAATGAAAGGGGGAATATTGGGAAGGAGCTAGCACCTTCCTTCATTCCCAAGCACTTTAGAGTTAGGCAAGACTTCTGTTGGCTGCTTCTAGTCACTACAAGAGACCAGGGGGCAGGAGATGCACGGAGAAAGAGTTTTCATGCAAATATAATCATATTTACCCAGACTAGGGCATGCACTAGTTATTTAAATATAAGGTGCAACTAACTATTAGCTGAATACATTTGTAAATGTAAAATCCTATTTAGTTTTAAAATCTCAAAGCAGGCTCTCTGCCAAAAGGAATGTGGCCTGTGCTAAAAATTGTGCTAAAAATGGATCTCAGAGCTCATGTGGTGTTGCGTCAGTGAGGCTAAGCACAGGCAGAGCACCCAACATATTTCACCAGCTGTCTGCTGTCTGTCAAAAACCCATGCATGCTAAAATGAGATTTTATATACTCAATGCACGACATGAAAACAGGTTTAAAAGAAATTACAGGACAATATAAACATATGAGTACAATGAGTAGATTATCAATGCAAATTAGTCATATAAATGTTTCGTTTTTTCTGGGGGAAGGAAGACTTTGCAGCATCCCTTGTATGGAGGAAGGATGTTGTGTGATGGAGCCATGTCCATATCCAGAGACGCCACTACAGCAAGGTAAGAGTATATACACTCCTGTCTGGCTCCAGTTTTCAGGAGAATGTGATGATTGAGGGACAGAAAAGACAGTTCAGGCAGCAGAGTTCTTTGCATCTATCCCCATTTCTGTAAAGAATGAATGTGTTATCCTTGCAAGATAGTCTCTTGACATTACTTCCATAGAGGGGCGTTCTTTTCTCTGGTGTGAATGTGATTAGGGGTACCTGTATAATTAAGGGGTACCCCTGTAAATTGGACTACCCTCACAGTGGCATCACCAACAATCACATTAACATGACTTGTCTAGTAAGCAACCATCAACCTACACACTCACACACATAGAAATGCAATCCAAATCCATGCAGACATCAGCCTGGCCATCGCTCCACACAATCATATCAAGTTACTTGCCACTGTCACAACCAATCAGTTGTGCATGCTATGCACACATGCATCATTTGCACATGCACATGTGAGCATGCCACAGCAACAAGCACATACACATGTCATTCACACACATCAACTGAGAGGCCCCAAGCAGTGCCATGGCAATCACATCACAGTCCTGTGAACTGCAATGCCTCTTCATGACTAAGCAAGACATCTAAAGGCACTTGTTGCATCAATACATGAGAGATGTCCAGTCATACATTACCATTTTTGGCACATACACATTAGCATTATGCATGCACATGACACAGGCAACACTACCTCGGCTTTCACATTTGTCACCCTGGTACGTCTAAGGCACAAGTAACATTGTGTGTGCACGGTCTGCAAGCCAGCTCTACAACACACAATGCAAGTGATAGCACATTTAACATACATGTAGGTCTGAATGCACACATGGAGAGAAATGTCTGGAGCATGCATGCAGACAGCCATCTCAGAATAATACTTGCTGAAAGCCTAAGGGGGTCACTGCCAACATGCTGGTACATGCACAGAGCACATGCACCGTAGAGCATTGCACGACATGGCTACTCACCAGTTGACTCCTGATGTTGATGTAATTCGCAGACCAACGTGTGCCGTGCTGGGTAGAACTTCTCCAGGACCTGCAGGTTGTTAGCTGACATCCGGCACCTGCATGCTCGGTGAACCTCCGCAGTGGCACTGGCCTGGACTTAGCGCAGGGCCTTTTCGTGGATACTGGATTTCAGGTCCTCCCAGCACTTGCACATGGTCTTGAAGGTGCGGTTGTCATTCCCTCCACATTGATGGCATCCGTTATGCCACTCCAGATCTGCTGTTGTCCATCCTTGTCGCATTGCATCACAGGGTGGAACAGGGCATCATAATGCTTTCAGACCTTCTCCACCAGGATGTCAACTTCCCTGGCAGTGAAGTTGACAGCCCCCTGCATCACTGCCACAGTGTTGCAACTCTGTTCAGAGGATGATGGTGCTAACGTAGCAACCACCGAGGCAGGTGTGGCTGGGCAAGGTGGTCCTGGAGCTGGGCTGTGGAGTGGTGGTGGTGAAATGTCACAGTGCGAGTCCAATGAAGCAGCTGAGGAGGTAACAGGGCCAAAGACAGGAGCATAGGCAATGGCTGGACAGCCGACACTTCAAACGCAATGCAGATGGGCATCCAGAACACACACTGTACAGGTAGCAGCAGAAGGCTAAGCTGGAGGCAGCACATGGCAGTAGGAGGCAGGTAAAATGACACAGAGGCAGGAGCATGGTTCCTCCATGTCTCGCAATGTAGGCAGCCTGAAACAGAGTCAATCGCCATTTTCTAAACTTTATGAATCTATAAATGACTTTGTCCAAGAACAAGGAACCCTGATAGCAATGCTATTCACTAAAATGGGTACCCTTGAAGGAATTACCCTAAAAGTCGAAGATCGCCTAAACAGGGAGGCTGAAACATCTGCCCAATGGCAGAATCGTTTGTGCGATTTGGCGAGAAGAGAATCTACCGACAAAACAATATTGATGGTGGCATTAATGGAAGACTGTAGGTGGATGTGAGCAGCATGGACAGAAGAATCTAAAAAACACAGAGGAAGCTTCTGAAAACACTCATAATACAACTAAAGCAACAGAAAGTGAACTTACTTCAAATTCTGCAGATTTAACTCAAAACAAAGACTCAAATATGTTCTCTATCGTTAAAGATAAAACTTCAGAAGGCTTGAGAGGGACAAAAAACAATTCACGACCGAAGAGAAAAAAAAACTAAAAAGCCGATGCCCCTGAAAAGGAATAAGTCCAATGGATCAAGGGCTTTCCTGCGCAATCCAAGAACCCTGCCTCCTCTCCCAATAAGTCAGTCTCCTAAAAGAGCTAGAAAAGAATTTGCTCTCTCTCCCAATAAGCCAGTCTCCTAAAAGAGCTAGAAAATAATTCCCTGGTTTGCTTGGAGATGCTGGAAAAACTCAGGAATTTACAACTTCAATAGAAACATCTAAAAAGACTCTGCAGGGGAGAATTGGCGAAATAGACACCGCGTGCCTCAGTATTTTAGTAGAAATAATTGAACAGGAGCAAAACGATGAAAACTGACACAATCTATCAGACTCAGAATGGGGTCAAATTGAGAGAATAGCCATTCGAGCAGCTTCCAAACAAACAGAAAACAAGAGAGTTGAAGTTCTCAAGATATCATCTCATGATTCAAGGGTCAACTTATTGCTAACGATGGAACAAAAATGACCCCAAATAAATCAATTGGCTCCATCTACACAAAGTGCATCTAGGGAATTAAACACAGACAAGTGCTTAAATACGGTTAAACGTCTTCCATCTGCAGTCCCCAAAATCCATCTAGAACTAATTGTGTCTTGTGCAAGAGCTCCCATCTTGAACAGAAGTAATGTGTTGAAATTGTTCCAGTACATTCCAGGATCAAGATTTGTCTCTACTGACGATATCAAAGTAGTCGAATATGCAACTGGAAAAAATATTGGACTGGGTAACTCTCCATCTCCGATCTGAAGACCTCAAGAATGTGATCCTCCTACAAGGCGATAAACTATTGTCCTTGGGGTATGATATGAGAAACCACCAAGGCATGGATTGTCCAAGAAACTCTACTTTTTTAAGTCAATTTGTTTATGAACAATCTTGTGAAAATTTAAATGGTGGCATACACAAAATGGAAACTGACCGGGTGATGCAAAACTCTGTGGCATTTGCCAGTAATGTAGCATGGCTTGGACCGTCTACCATGAGCCGAAATATACAAAAATCATTGTAAAACAAGAAAGACTTGCATAAACTAAAATTCACAGTAAAACATTATCCGCAGAGTCTAAAAGGGAATTCAGAAAACAGCGGGTACACTAGCCAGCTGTGCCAATAAATAGATAATATTGCTGAGGAACATTCCCTCACCAGGCTCTGTTCTTGGAACACACGTGGATTTAATTCACTTTTTACAACTACCCTGGAAATACTTGGAAAATTTGACATCATATGTGTCCAAGAAACCTGGCTTATGGCCACCCCAGTGTGTGATGGATATGAACACTTCCTAAATTCCTCTGAGAAAGGGAATCTTGGGAGACCCTACTCGAGTCTGTTAACGCTAGTAAAAATTGATGTAGGCTTCGAAGTAGTATCTCACCACACACCAAGTCCCTATGTCTAAGTGTTACACCTTTTGAAACCTGATAAAAGCAAGCAGGAACATATCCTCCTGATAAATGTATAATGGCAACCAAACTCCTCCAAGGAAGGACGTTTCTTGAAATTGTTAATGAACATACTGGATGAGGGCCTGGCTCAATGGGATGATGTCATTGTGATTTTATGTGGGGACTTGAACATCCACCTTCTTAACGATCTGGGTCTTCCAAAAAAAATGAAGCTAATCTGGAAGGCAGAGCTTTACAGTGGCATCGTGAGTCACATGCTAGAGATCTCCACATGTTAAATACACAGACTCCAGGATGCCAGGAGTGTGCACATGGGGTAGAGGAGTGAAAAGATTCTGTATAGATGACTGTTTCATCTCAGGCAATTTAAGAGATATAGTTAAGACACTTAACATTACACAGCAGTTGGCGAGTAATCACGACATGGTCGTCATGACATCTGAGAATCAAAACATTTCCAGACCAAGAAAAGTCATAAAACTGGTGCAATTAACATCAGCCCGAAGCCAGTTAAGAGTAGGGAAGCAAGAGATTGATACCACAGGGCACTAGTATATCTGCAAACAATTCAAAATGAGAGTGCATGGCAATAATCATACTAATCATACTAACACATAATTAAACTATTGATTATAAATGGACCCTAAAAGAATTCGCCTACCCAATAAAGAATGATAAAAAAGGTAAGCAATATAGTGCTCACGCTTATGACCCTTTGGTTTTTCAGGCCAAAAAAGGAATTATGTGCAGATCTATGGAAGATCAAAGCTAGCCAAACCTCACAAGAAACTGAATTACTTCAGTTACGAAAACAAAAAATTTAGGAATTGGCTAAGAGCAATCAAAAGTCACTGGTGGTCATTACAAGTTAGGTGGTAAACATGCCGCTATTAGCGGCATGGCTAGCCTCTTACCGGGTACGAGGTCCGGGTTCCTTGAATGAGGAATTACCGGCCATTACGGCCTTGGAGGGCCCAGTAATGCCTCATTCATGGAACCCAATCCCATTCCCATAGGGCTCAATGGGAATGGGGTGGGTTCTAACGGGCCCGTTGTTAGCACCCTGGTCTGCTCGCGGGACCCGCTAAGGGTGCCGGGTAAAACGAGGCGTCCTTAGCGGGTACTCGCGAGCAGACTCGTAATGAGCACCTTTACTGGGGCCGTTATCCCCTTACCGCCTAGGTCATATTGACCTCCTCTGTCTCCAGGCTGATGCAGAACTGATGCTCCAAGTAGTCTTCAAAAAGAACACAAAGGATCTCTGGATGCCTTTAAATAATGAAGGGTCCTACAGCACTGATCCAATGAATAATGAAGTCAGTGAGTCATCATGGCATGCCCACTACTCAAGTCTATTTGTAAACCTGAACAGCCCAATGAAAGAATGGAAGGAAACAGGCATTCACAAGTGGGAAATTGAAATTGATAGAGCCAACATGAAAGTGAGGATAAAAGGTCTTAGTTCCTTTTGTGCCGCAGGACCCGATGGCATATCGAATCAACTCCTGAAAGATAATCCTGAAGAATGGAGTTGGATGATAATATTGGTTTTTGAGCAAATTCTTTGAACTAACCAAGTGCCGTCAACACAGCAGTAGGGATAGTTGTCCCCATTCACAAAAAAACAGACCAAGCAAATCCTCACAACTATTGCCCAATCACACTTTTAGACTCTATGGGGAAACTTTTCACCTCACTCTTATTATGAGATTTAATCAGTTGGCCAATGCAAATGGGAAGAATGGAGCCCCACCAGATGGGTTTGGGCACATCTTTAAATCTCTTTATACTCGGAATAATGAAACAGAGAGCTCTGAAGTCAGGAGCTTGCATTCATATGGCATTTATGGATCTACAACAGGCTTTTGAATGTGTTAACAGGTCAAAATTGTGGGCGAAAATAAGTAATTGGAATTGTCCCGCAGGCTTATTGGACGTGATCCGCTCCTTGTACTCTGAGACATCAGTTCAAATAAGGTTTGATGCCACTGGCACTCTCTCCGAAAAGATCAGGACCCACTGAGGCCTAAAGCAGGGTTGTGCCCTGGGATCAATGCTATTTAATTTATACCTCTCTGGCCTATGTGAATGGCAGCAGAACGTGAGGTCCTTTCCACCTAGCATCAACGGAACTGCCATTCCCTGGTCTTATATGGGAATGATTTAGTCTTTATGGACTGCACAAAAGTTGGTCTTGAAAGAAGAATCACTAAATTTAATGATTTCTTAAGCACCAATGACATGAAAGCCAACGTCCAAAAGTAAAACATTTTGACCATGACATCAGCTAAAAAGAGATTGAAAAAAGAACCCTCCTGGTGGGTGCGGCAAGAGCAAATTGAAGTTGTATCATCTGTGGTGAACGTAGGAGTGGTCATCAATCGAAATCTTGATCACAGAGCACATTATCTCTCCCTTTGTGTTAAAACTAAACGGCTCACGTCACAAGGAATGAAAATTGTCAGCAAATACGGCAAATTCTCTATAGCTCCCTTCTTGTCATTCTATCGACAAAAAGTCACTGGGATTATCACGTATGCCTCTGAAGGCATATTGAATATGTCATGGATAGTCTGGGCATTACTAGAGGGCCCATTTTGGAGAAAAATTCTGAAGCTTCCCAACTAATTGTCAATTGCTGCCATCAGGCATGAATGGAGACTGCAGTCTCCTAGCATCAATCGCCTTATGGAAGTCAGTGGCCTTCTACAGAAAATGCAGAATAGCCGAAAAAGGATAGATGTTTGAAATATTTAATTCAATTGGCACATCAAAAGATGAACCTCTACTAAACTGGTGAGCGAAAATGGAGGCAATTCTTATTGACTGTGATCTGGATAAAGATTAATTGATCTCAAATCCAATGAAGATCAAAAAAAGACTTCAAGAACAAGATTGGGTGGAAACTGTTCGCCTAAGAAATTAGGATATTTTAAGACCATGCCTGAAAATCGAAAGAGAAGGCTTAAATCCCCCTCCACGCTATCTCATAACATTTTCTTCGCCTCACTACAGGAACTCGTTACTTAGAGTGCGATTGAACATTTTAATTACTAGAGGGGTGGAATTATGTAGAAAATTGATACCCAAAGACTTTTCACACTTTAGATTTTGCAAATTTCCAGGGGTGATTGAAACTCTTTTCCACTTAGTGACCTCATGTCCTGTTATTTCCGCTCTGCAAGATAACTACTTGCAGGCGCATATGAAACATTCAACCATAACCTTAGATTCAATGGCGTTGGCATGGATGCTTATGGGGAGTCCTTTAGCTTGAATTTGCCGGTACTGTAATTCATTGAAGCAATAATTCAAATGTTCAAAAAAGATGACTGACCAACAGATTGGAAAGCTTCGGACATGACTAAAGCAAATAAGTAGCAAAACGGATACATCTTTGAGAAATAGGAAGGCAAATTTTGATTTGTGGGGGTTGTCATTGGTACATTTATCTCAAGAATGTTTTATAGACTCTTAATGAATTGCAAAGCATGATGAAGAATGCATAATATCCTAAAGGTCATAAGTTGTTACTCTGTCCAATGGAATGCCCTTCAGAGATGTATGTTAAGATTTGTGATGTGAAGATAAATGATGTGTTTTAATGTAAATGGTTAACATGTTTTAATTCATAAGTCTAACCAATAAACGTTTAAAAAAAAAAAGAAACAAAGTGAAGGGACTTTGCGTGTAAAAAATGGGAAAAGCGTGGACACGTGAAATCCAGGGAAAGGCCCTCAGCGTGTATCTTACATGACACGTGCTGCAAGCAGACGTTCATCACGGCATATTGGGGGATACCATTACATGTGGAAGAAACTCTGAACGTGTGTGTGAAGGGGAGGAGACGGGCGAGTGGAGTACTGCCTATTTTGAGGTGATATGATATGATATTTTATTTGTACCACGCTCGTGCACAAGTGTTTCACGCAATCCGTTCACTTCAAACAGAGGTGTCACACAATCCGTTCACTTCAGTGACTGTACAATCTTCATATATTAGTGTGGATTCGCCTATGCGCGTACGCCCATACACTTTTGATTTTTGCAAGGCTAGCAGTGAGTCAACTCTGGGTGCCCATATATATCGCATACCACTATTCTTACCTTTCTGGTAGCTTTCCGTGGTTCGAGTACACATTTCTTGTGTTGCTCAGTGCCACTGCGTACTGCATACCACTTTTTTATTTTTTTGGAAGCTATCCTGGTCTCGTGTACACATTTATTTTTATTTTGGGGTTCCTATGCGTTATGCATACTGTATTTTTCACACATGGGGTACATTTGATCCTTGCTCAACCACAGAACTACATCTTCCATCACATGGACTGCCCCCTTACTCACATTGCCCAGGATAATAGCTTGGGGTGCCTTCCATTTTTCCATTACACCTGGATCATGAGTGGAAAGACCCCCAAGAGGGAAAGGGGACAGATGTGGCCAGGGTCAGAATGTGCTGCATAAGCAGCTGTCCCAGCACCAATGGTTCTGGGAGGATGTGCTGCAGAAGCAGTTGCCCAAGCCCCAAGGGTTCCCGGAGGTGCTGTAGAAGCAGCTGCCCATGCCACACGGGTTCCAGGACATGCTGCAGAAGTTGCTGCACCAGCCCAAAAGAGTAAGGGATGGACTGAGGAAGCAGCTGCCCCAGCCTGAAAGGGTAATTGACATGCTATGGAGGTAGCTGCACAGTCCCAGGGGGTAAAACCTTGCCACTGGCCACTTGTGGTCCGGTATCTTGACCCCAGAGTGGTCCCAGCCACACATGGGTGGCAACAAAACCTCATGGCAAGAAGGCAAAGCCTGCACAACAGGAACAGGCTCAACCCCATGACATGGCACCAGAAACTGGCACATTGAGGAAGAAGAACTTCCATGAGGAAGAACTCATGGACAACGTGACCATTCACAACTGTGACATGTGCCAGTAACCGGGAAGCACAGAGACACCTGCTCAGAGTATGGTGCGTTGCCAGCATGTCACGGATGAGATTGACACCTTAGGGTTTGAGAAGCAACTGCTGCACAGGTAGTTAAGCTCAGGAATTATCTCACTCGTCGCACCAAGACCAAGCTAGTTGCCAACCTAGCCTCTGCTCTGGCAACTGGAGCGGGGTCACCAGTGGAGAAGGAGCTGACCGAGCATGGAGAGGATATGAGCCAATGTATTCAACTGGAGCAGATGGAAAGCATGGTACTCCTGGAAAATTATGAGGACGTATCCGATGTTTGACCAACATTGTGCATCCTGAGTACGTGAAGTGAGGCATCACCAAGATGTATAATTGTGGTGCAGATCTGTCTGCATTTGAATGGCTGCCCCAGGTGAATCATGTCACATGGTGTACTGACTCCTGTCCAGTGTATACAAGAGTGGATACAAACCATGTGTTGTACATCAGTTGAACATGTCCATATGAGAGTACGCATCCCCCACTAGCATACCCCCACAAGATCTGCAACATGATACCACAATGTGCACTCTTGTTAGCTATGTCCTTGATGTCTGTGACTCTGCTCTGCTATACATGTACTTGTGTCTAAAATATGAGTCACACATCATGCCCTGCAGGGCATAGAATCTCTCTTCACACATGTAAGTAGGTCCTTCCATGCTACAGAGAAAATCGAAGATGACAACCAACACACCTTATAAGTGAGTGTGCATATGTCTAGACTGTGTGCATCCCTGCTCCCCCAATTGCAATGACTCCTGAGGCAAATTGCTGTGAGGCCTGCTCCCAGTTACCCACCCACACTCCATAGGTCCATGCCCCTCTCCCTCGTGTGTGTCACTGTACCTTTTATTATCTACAACTCCATTGACTTACTCTCTCCACTTCACAGACCTTGCCTAAGTTGTACTCCTACAGCCATACATCAACTGGGACTGTTTCCTTTTTCCCAGACTTACTTAATGTTCCCATTGTTTACAGTCCCTGTACTAGGACAACACTGGAGGGGCATGTGATAGATGCAGACTTGGATGTGGATATGTGTGTCTGCCTGTTGCATGTGATGTAATTGCATGTCACAGAGCCACATGCCCATGCCCATTTAACTTGTATTAGTCAACAGCTTTCAGTGCCATGGCCCATAATATGATTCTTAATGAACATGTTGGTTGGCAATGTGTCCACTGGCAGCATGGCCCTAAGCAGGGTATTGTGTTCCCAATCTGAATATGCCATGCTCAGATAGCTTGTTGTCCATATTGTGTGGATGCTGTATTTCTTATGGTGACATGTCCTGCATTTTGTTGCATGAGAGCAATGTGATGCACATGTTTACTCTAAACACGTTTGCACATGACTTCACATGTCTTTTTCTGTCCATGTGCAGATGAGGAGGCACCAGATGCAGCTGAGGGGGAAGAGGATGAAGAAGAGTCTGTGGTGTTTCAGACCACCAATGGAGCACGTGGCGTGGCAGGCCGTGAGAACCCATTGGTGCTACAGACCGTCCTGAGCCGTGCTGCAGACATATCTGACTCTTTCGACTCAGGTAGCTCTGATGCTGAACCAGATGTGCAGGCCTCAATTCTGGCCGATATGAGTGCAACAATGTGAGAACATGTGGGGCTGTGAGTCTGCATGGGGTCAGGCGCCTTCACAAGGCCAGTCAGTGGTGTCACGGCCATCTGTGGTGGTTACTGCTACAAGCCAACATTCCTATGTATTGGTTTCTGGTCCTAGGACAGATGTCCAAGGGAGTGTTGAAGCCCTGCAGCCAGGGACAGGGGCATCACAGCAAGGGCCATGCTATCTTGAATCAAGCAGACATGGGCCCTGCACATGTGGGGGACTTGTGCAGACTGGGCATACAGAGTGGGAGCAACAGATGTTGCTTTCCACACACCCACAGGGTGCTGCCTTTGAGAGTTTGGCTGAAGGCATGGATTGTCTGGCCACTTCCATGATCCCCCCAGCTGCAAGGTTGGAGCAACAGTTGCAGGTCATGCGATCCACATTCCGCTCCCACAGGCTGTGCATGGAGGCCAATATCAGGGACCGACAGGCAGATTGCAGTGTCTGCAGGCATCCCTGCTTTCAGATGTTCATTCACACAAGAAAGCCCTGGGATGTGAGGTATTGGGCCACAGAGCTGCAATCCATGAGGAAGAGCCAGCCAGCAGAACACTGTTCCACCAGGATATGTTATGCAACCCCTGAGGTTGTGCATACTGACCTCCAAGCCCTCAGTCTGCTGGTGTATTCATCAGTGTCACGCATGGTGGCTGTCACTGAGGACCAGGCCAGGGCACTGCATGGTGAGCCTCCATCCCCACTTCCACCTTCAAATTCAATGCAGGTTGGGGGTGCCAGCACAGACATGCCTCCCGGTCCACCATAGCTATGCCGGTCTGTGAGCCCATTGAGGGGTATTTATTTATATTTTTACGTCCACCCATGTGGACGTTGACATGACCCTGCCCCTCCCCCTCCTGGGTGGACTCCCCCCACACACACCCCGGTCCATTTTGTTGCTACTTTTTTGATACTTTTGTTAACCCCAAGGCTCTGATGTTGGCATGTCATTTTTGAGTTGCCCTTTCCATTTTTATTTTATTTTTTGTTTACCCTAAGTTGTGCAGTTGACCTCTCAATGCCATCCATGGCATTTGTGGTGGTGTACATGCAGGGATACATAGTGTGGTCAACTTGCATGCTTGTTTGGGTGAGCAGGATGGCATGGGCAGGTAACTATGGGTTCATTGTATTCTCACCCATGTGTGCTTTATGGAAGGTACTTCACTATGCCTGTTGTAATGTCTTCTCCCATGTTGTTACAGTAATCTCTGATCTGGCAATGAATGCTATACCCTGCACCCTTTGACGTTCATACTCCCCATGCTCTCCAGCAGCCACTGGCCTTCCTGTCACTAATTCAGAGACACAGTTCCTGGTGAAGGTGATGTGGGATTCACACCATGCCGGAGCAGTCAGCGGGTAAGCATGAGCACTGTCTTGCATGTTGAGCATGCATCATTGTTCCCCATGTTTGCTGTATGTGTAACTTTACTTATATGTGCTTTGCATGCTACCATGCCAGGGTGTTTTTTACATGATACTCGTGTCACTGTGTTACCTCCCTCAGTAAACTCAACTATGCCCGTACCTACTGTGGTGTAGTGCATGTCATTGGCCATCTCCATCCAAGCAGCAGTGTAGTCCTTGATGTGTGTTTCACTTGGCCTTCCCTCTCACTATCACTCTCTCTCTTGTGGTATCCTGCACTCATGGGCAGATCATAATCTATGTCCTATCACCCTCTTGCACCCTATGGTGGTTCTTCAGTGGTGTGCGCTGCATATTTTCAGGATCCATTCATGTGTTGTCATGGATGTGCATGTTCTTTCTGTTGTTACTATGCATGCCATTGCATTTAGGGGACGCGTCTCCCGATGGGTTGCATTTTATAAAAGGCAGATAGGTACCCTATGCAAGTATGTGTCAGGCATTTGCAGACACTTGTGAGGTGTTTGGCTTGGAGTCTCGTACTGTATGTGATCGCTTTGATTGACTTTTCTTGTGCAGCACCAGTACTACTTAATGGGTGCATGTTTCACAAGGTGTGGTTCTGGTGATAGGTCTGGGCATGGTGTTGTTTCATGCTGCACCAAGGTGTTTGCAACTTCAAGTTGATTGCAGCTGGGTGCATGGTACTGCTGCATTCAATTGAATGCCCAATTGTACCAATTATATGCTGTGAAAATGAAGTCTGCATTGACCTTGCATTTTTACTCTGCATTCTACGTGTAGCATGCATTTACCCTTGCTCGCAGTATCACATTGCTTTGTCTTGTCTGCTTATGTCTTCCTTGCCAGTTGCATCAGTGGCCATTCTTCCAGTATGGCATTGGCCTCTGTGAATTGCTGTATCTATCATGATTCTGCTTGGAGTGCAAGAGGTGAGTATTTGTGTACTTGTATTCTTGAGCTTTGAATCATGGGATACCATGACTGTGTGCAGTGCACTGTCCAATACTATGCAGGTGATGACATGCCTTGTCATGTCATTGGTAGTCTTCCAGGGGTGTCCCTGTTTTTTGGGGCTTAATTATCTGCATATGTGATGTCTTCTCACTTTCATGCAGCATGTTGACTGATGCATGCATTGTGTATGTGCCATTGTCTTGTAAATGGGGATATGTGACATGCACATTTGCTGCATGTCATTCAGGGGGACAGGCAGTGTGGTGGTTGTTGTTTGTCAGTGTATGTGTTTTAGTGTGTTTGATTTGCATGCAGTATGCAGGTGTTGCTGCATGTGTGCTGTCACTGAGGGGGGACAGTGGGTCTTGAGTTTTTGGGTGCATGGATGAGTTAGCTGTACTCTATTTCATTTTGCTCATTGTCTGCAGATCCTTCTGCCAGGGAATGATGGCTATTTCATGTGATGAAATTTGACTGTTGACTGCATGCGAAGGAGACAGGTAAGATGTGCATTTTTTCTTGAATGTTATGGAATGGCTACTTTAGTTGCTGCATGTCTGAATGTGGTAAATCTGGTGGTTCACCCTCTTTGTCACTTTTGTCTATTACCCCTTGTTAATTGTGTTTTTTTGGGATAGGGTTTACTGCGGTCATGTTGCCAGATTGGGTAACATGTGGACCGATACTGCACTGCTATTCTACACCCCACAATAGAAACTTGTGTGAGTGCATCATGCACATTCTAGGACATGTGTGCAGCTACATGTCATTGTGCTTGTTTTGTTTTTTGGCCATGTTAATTTTTGAGGCAATGTATGACTCAGCTCAGACATGATGTTTCAGGATTTATAGCTGCTTGCACATTTGACAGGTATGTTAGTCATATGGGATGTTTTTGGTGCCAAAGAGGTGATTTCATTAAATGGTTGGCATAGTGGTAGTGGTGTCTCCCCTCTTCAATGGGTTTCTTTTGGAACCACAACATGGAATGTCTGTTACTTCCCAGGGATGTGCACACATGTGCACTTCCAAGGGCACTTTCTCATGGTGGTTTTGTGGGCACAGTGGATTGGTCCATTGTCATCATTGAATGGCATCTAGGATTTGGCTGGATCGTGTGCACTCCACAGGGGAAGGATTTTAGGTGAAAAAAGATTGCAAAAGCTGGATATGTGCAGCCTCTCCATGTGCCCTTGGCTGAGCCATATGCATGCGTGTGCTTGTGGGTGTGGATGGTTTGTCACCACCACGTCCACCGGGACACCACGCTGTGTTGCAACTTTGTGCAGGACACATGCTGCCACAATGATCCTGCAGACTACTGGTGGTGCATATATCAACACACCACCAGAGTGATCAAGGGGGCGGAAACGTGACTTGAGCACTCTGAATGTGCGCTCCACTATGCCACAAGTTGCAATATGGGCAGTGTTGTACCTTACCTCAGCAGGAATTTTGGGGTTGCGTATGGACATCATCATGTATGTGCTCAGAGGGTAGGCGCTGTCCCCTGTAGAAGTGAGAATGGTTGTCATTGTCATTTGTTGACAGTCTCTATTGGTCTGTGTGCAACATGCATGCATGTGCATGCCCAGTCATACTCACCAATAAGCCAAGTGTTGCCATGCTTCCCAGCTTCCTGGGCCTGGTGTAGTGGGGAAATCCTGAAGATGTAACTATCACGTGTGCTACCAAGATAGTTGGCATACCCTTCAGTAATTATGCCCTTGGCATGACACATAACCTGAACATTGATGGAGTGCCAATGTTTCCAGTTGTGTGTTCTGTTGCTCTAGATGGACAAAGAGCAACATGGGTGCAATCAATGGCACTTAGCACTTTTAGGAAGTGTGCCACCCCATAAAAATCCTGGACCACTGCTTGCCATTCTGCCGGTGTTCTGGGCATATAGATATGCCGGCAGACAGAAGGACGTGCAGTTATGATTGCCAACACCTGGTGTAAGCAGCGAGACTTTGTGGCCTGGGAGATGCCACCTACTATGTCGGAGGTCCGCTGGAATGGGCCAGTTTACCAAGAAATGCAGTGCAGTGAGCACCTTTTGCAAGGGGCTCAGTTCTTGGGAGCACATGGTGGGTGATGTTAGGTCATCATCCCACTCCTTGACCAGGTTGAGGATGATATGGGGAGGAGCCTATACCTGCCATCGACCTGGTCATCAGGCATCCCAAAAAGGCTGGTCCTTGGGTGGAGGATCCAAGCCCTGGCCATCCTCCTCCTCTTGCGGTATCCCTGGATGATTGCTGCAACATATGGTGCATTCTTCGAGTCTGTATGCATGTGTTTGTTGAGCACACATGCTTTTTACGCATTTGTAGTGTGCACGTTGATGTTTACACCTGCTATCACGCGGCATAGGTGTTTCTGGATTTGCTCATGCTTATTCGTGCTCTGGCATTCCCTGTTTAATTCCATGAATACATTTGTTTTGCGTGCATATGGGCAGTGCGATTGTTCGACGGTGGTATGTCCCTCGCAACGCCCACATTTTTTCTTGTTCTGCCTCATTCCACGTGTTCCACCCCCTTTATGGGTGGCTGCACAGGCCCGGCCGGCCCTTCTCTTGGAGTCTCACACAAGGCGTTCGTCGGGTCACAGTGTAGTGGTGGACCGGTGTGGATTCCTCAAAAGTTCCACGTAAACCCTGCCATTGTGTTGCATGAATCAATGAAAGAAAATCATGTGCAAGTACCTTATTTTCAGCACAGATTATTCCATGAATCCGGCTCATAGTGCATCAAAGCCATAGCAATGGCAGTATATGCTATACAAATATCAAATCGCATAACATGGCATATTTACAACCTATATAAAAACGCATTTGAAAATATGGTAAATTGTCTTCACTCTGCTGACATTAGAAGCTTTGGTATCAATCATGCAGAAATTGCAGCACAGGTCTTTACCGCACTACTGATGTACGTGTAGTGAAGACACGTGCTTTGAGCAGGGAAAAGGCATACAGGGGCAGGGACGATGCATGGGAGGTGGGATAGATCATTTGTGGTACCCGAAACCTGGGAGCCCAAAGACTGCTACAGTAAATTGCCACAAAACAGGTGGGATTGCAGTGGTGATCACAACAAGGGGGATTAAGGGAGACACCCCGTACAATCCCAGCAGGTTGGAAAGGGGTGGGGATGAAGAACCCCTCTTGAATCTTAATGGACGGTGCAGGCAGAATGCCAAACCAGGAATGACCACAGTGAGGCCTAAAAAGTGAGACCTGTGTAGTAAAATCAAAACAGCAAATGCTATGCTGCAAACACATGAAACTAACATAGACATATTTATAAATAAATACAGTTTTATTAAATGACTAAAGTTGTATGTATAAATACATTTTACTGTAAGCTTACTAATGACCTTTTCTTTAAATACATACAAGTGTTCAAATGTTATGGTCATGTTTTCTAATTTTACAGACACTTTTTAAATCTCCATGTGATTGAGGAAAGCATAGCACAAATGGTAAATTGTTAAGTGACAAAGTGAGGCCAAGCATCATAAAGAGCATTGCCATCGCAAAGTGAGTTGTATGTTACGTTAGTGAATTAATAACATAGGGCCTCATTCCCTATGTTATTAACGAGGTTCGCGTTAAATTACTGACTTTACCGGCATGGCGGAAATACCGTATGCGCGTTGGTAGCAGGGCGTAATTAGCACCATATTCCGACCTCGCGGGCACGAGCTTTCCGCCATGCCGGTAAACCCCCTAGCGCCATACCGGTAAAGGGCGCTTCAAACCCCTTACCGACAACAACCGAGACGTAACTAACACCATCGCCCTCCATGTAGTGCGTAAATAGCGGTGCCCGTAATTAACGATGACCGTAAATTACGGGCACCGGTAAAAACCGTAGACGGAAATTACGTCATCGAACAGGAACGGGAAGCATCATGGCGGCCATCTTTAAAATCACAATCCATTGCAATCCTCTCCATACAGGACTCGTGGGAATATTGTGATAGGCAAAATAGACTCCAGAGACCAGCATCATGCCAAAAGCATTAAAAAAGGGTGCTGCGCGCATCAGGAAGGAGAAATTCTCCCAGGATGAGCTCCAGGTACTCGTTGATACTCTGCATGAACATGCTGAGATTGTTTTCAGCAGCGACATGCGCAGGCCCACCATCCTCAGGAAGAAGGAGGTATGGGAGCTGGTCTCGCAGAGGGTGAGCGCTGTCGGAAACACCCCCCGCAGCACGACACATTGCTGCAAACGCTGGGATGACCTCCGTCTGAGGGTGCGGACCATCCTCTCAGCAAACCGCAATCTGGCCCTAGAGACAGGAGGAGGCCCAGCCTCACCCATAAAAATGATGCCCTGGGAGGAAACATGTGCAGAGATGATGGGCACAGAAGCCATCGAAGGTGTTGGCGATATGGATTGCGGTGATCCTTCATCAGCTGACGCAGGTGAGTGCCATGAGTGTAAACAGTACATGCATCCCTAATGCAAGTCATCGCCAAGGGCTGGTCAAGCAGTCACATCATGTTTGGGTAAAGCCCCCCCCCTCCAATGATGCCGTAACAACTGGGACCCAGGATGATGTCAGGTGCAAGGCTGACACCCATATTGGGCATGCCACACAAAAAGCTGGTCAATGTCAGTCACCACAGTACTCCGCCAACATGAGTGACCCTGCCACCAGTACGCTTTTCCCATCCAAGCAAAGATCACAGTCCCACTCAACACCCAAATGTCACCAAAACGCTGCTATCCCATCGTAATACCATTATCTGGAAGTAATTCTGACCCCCAGATCATTGCTCATGCCGTCTCTCTCTTGCCCCCCACAGGCACCCGTCATGAAAGTGAGGACCAGGAAGGCCCCCGGACAAGTATCTCCCGGGGCACAGGCAGGGGACAGCACACACCTGCAAGCAGGAAGAAGGCACATGCCACACCACCTGTCCCAGCAACCCCATGGAGGGTACACAACCCCCATCCGCGGCCCTGAACATGCCTGCAGTTCTGCGGGACACATGCCCCACGCTGCACCATGAGGAATCGAGTGCGTCAGGGGAGAATGCTGCCATGTGCATCCTCGATGTGCCCGGCAGCACATCACCAAACACCATCGACAACGTCGAGGAGCCCAATGACTATGTACAGAGCCCAGACACTCCCTCGTACAGCCAGGATGCCCATAGCGACCCTGGGTCGAGTGACGGCCCAGGGCTCACAGGCGAAGGGGATACACCTGTCTGTCATGAGCCCACTCCCCCTGCAGGAAGTTCTGAAAGTCCTGCAGGCACAACAACACGAAGCCTGCCGACCACATCGCCCACATCGGCTGCAGAAACAGTGCGCTGCCAGCACCTCACAGGCATTATAGAGGAGTTTCTCTGGGACAACCAGGAATCAGGGTCGGTGCTTCATAATGACCTTCAGGCTCTGGGCGAGATCATCAGTACCAGCACAAACCGCATCTGTGAAATGCTTGGCAGGATTGCTGATGCCCTGGAGGCAGCACCCCCCAAACCACAGCCCCAGCAGGAGGTGCCACCCTCCCAGAGCTCCTCCACGCAGACCAGCCCGGTCCGTAGGTCACTGCGCACGATGCGCCGGAATGGAAGGGATGCCCCAGGCTCTGGCAGTGCCCATTGACCGTGCAGCCACACACATGTGGCCAATGCTGCACTGATGGGAACATTGTGTGGTTGTTGTGGGGGGAGGGTGAGGGGGTTGAGGGTGTGTGTGGGAGTTGGGGGGAGGGTGAGGGGGGTGAGGGTGTGTGTGGGAGTTGGGGGGGAGGGTGAGGGGGTTGAGGGTGTGTGTGGGAGTTGGGGGGGAGGGGGAGGGGGTTGAAGGTGTGTGTGGGAGTTGGGGGGGGAGGGGGTGAGGGTGAAGGATCTGTTGTACACGTTTGGACATCATCATTCAATACACAGTTTGGTCTATCCTACAATACAGAGTGGACATTCATTATTGTGCATGTGTCTTTTAATGTCTCACAGTGCATGTAGTACATGTATCCCCACACCCAGTGCCCAATGCCCTGTCATCCTGACCCCCTCAGCTGACTTGTGATTCAGAAATATTGCTCGATCAATGCTTGTCGCACGGAACGTCCCTCCCGTGCATCGGCACTGTGTTGCTGTTCTGCCATTCCTTCCTCCACCTCCTCCTCCTCCTCATCTGGTGGTAGCAGTCCCACGTCAGGGGGCAGTGGCACGTTCCGACGGATGCACATGTTGTGCAGCATTACACATGCCATGGTGATCTTGGGCACCTTCTCGTGGCTGTAGATGAGGGCCCCACCTGACTGGCTGAGGCAACGGAATCGTGCCTTCGGAAGGCCAAAGGCCTGCTCTATGACCACCCGTGTACGGGTATGAGATCTATTATAGTCCTCCTCATGCCTGTTTTGGGGGTTGCGGACCGGGGTCATGAGCCATGGTTTCAAAGGGTAGCCAGCATCACCTGCACGAGAGTGGAATGAAGGTAAGTGTTAGTACATTCATGGTGGAGAACTGTGCTAGTCTTACATTGCAGCGGGTGATGACTGGCCATGCACACATGTCCCTGGATACAGTCAACCCATTAATGGTCCGGCCATGTGTGCTGGCCAATGGAATGATGGAGGGGGTAGCTTCTCCCTGATGGGTCATGGCGCGCACTCATGTCTTGTTGCATGTGCATCGTTTATGCATGCAGCAGTGTTGGACTGCATTAATTGATGACTTGCATGAGACCTGCTGTAAGGGTGTGTTGGTAGTAGTTGGTAGCATACCCTTCATTCAGCACTGATCCCTATCATGGTGATTGGCAGCTATCCTATGGAGGTGCCGAACCAGTCACACGCAGTAGGATCCCTTTTAGACTAACCTCTATGCACTCCCATGGATGACTGTCCTTTGTGTTGAGATGCAGGAGTCAGCGACATGGTTCTATTGCACTGCATGGTGCACGATGACCTTACGGTGTGTAAGGTCCACCGATGTGTGGTGCATGTGTCGCGGTCTTTGGCCAGGGTAACTGTTTGTCAGGTACCATTAGGTGTTGGCTCGTATTCACAACTGTGTGGTTAGGTGGTAATGTGGCGTGCCACTTGTCATGGGGCACAGTGTTCTGTGAGGTGC
The DNA here is from genome assembly GCF_040938575.1 of Ambystoma mexicanum. Lineage (NCBI taxonomy): Eukaryota > Metazoa > Chordata > Amphibia > Caudata > Ambystomatidae > Ambystoma > Ambystoma mexicanum. The sequence continues at coordinate 482,463,336 of NC_090932.1, read as the reverse complement.
ACAACGTACAATAGCGTTGACATTCCCTCCCGCGTGGAGTATGCATCCCCCCCACTTTCCCTCCCGGGTGGAGTATGCACCCCCCCCCCCACTTTCCCTCCCGGGTGGAGTATGCATCTCCCCCCCCCTTTCACAGTGGGGTATGCTGACAACCTACTCAGAGCCCCAATGCACTGCCATGGTCCGTTACGGTTACTCACCAAGCAGCCAGGTACGTTGCCCGGCATGTAGGCCCATGTAGCCTGGTAGTGTTGAGTTCCGCAGGACCAAGGAGTCATGAGTTGATCGGGGGTACCGAGCATTGCATTGTGTGATGGCTTTACTGGCATTTCACACCATCTGGACGTTGATGGAGTGGTATTGCTTGCGGTTGCGATACGGCACCTCCATGGCATGAGGAACCACCAATTCTTACGTGGGTGCAGACAAGGGCACCTATGCAATTTGGCATGCCTGCAAGTGCATGGAAGGCAGCTTTGGTATCATATATCTCCTGTGGAGTCCGGGGGAGGCATATGTAGTCCCTTCTGTGCTTGAGGAGGGCATCCAGCACTTGGTTGAGTATCCAGGAAAATATTGGCTGTGAAATGCCATGCATGTGCCCCACTGTATGCTGGTAGGTGCCTGTGGCAAGGAAGTGGAGCACGGACACTACCTTTAGTACAGGGGGGATGGCAGTGCTGATTTCTATGAGGCTCACTATGTCGGTATGTATCAGGGCCACTATGGTGGTTATGGTGTCCCAGTCAAGCCGGTACAGGGTGTGGATCTGCTCTGGGGTGAGGTTGAAGGGGGTGGCTCTGATGCGGGGAATTGGGGGCTGCCAGCATGGTAATGGTGGCTGCACCGGTAGGGCATGCTGGCCCTGTCTCACCCTCCTTCTCCTCCTGTGTATCCTCTGTGGTGGGGGCTGTGTTTGCTGTGGTTGCTGTTGTTGCTGTTGTCGTAGTTGCTGCCTTGCAAGCAGGGCCTCCAGCTCCAGGAATGCTGCTACAATTGGTATCATCTTGGTGTGGGAGGGGGTGTGGTGTGTGGGTGTGCTCCTTTTGTGCTGTGCCAGACTCTATTGCCTCCACCTGTGCTGATTGGGTGCACCTGTTCCTCTTCCAAACACTGATCAGGGTTGTTAACACCTTCCCCGCGATGCCGGTATTAACGCCATGGCGGTAAGGTACTTTGCGCCCTTGTGGAGGTCGTTATTTCCGTGTTCGCTTTGCTTGGAATCTGAGATGGTTTACGCCTTCCCGTTATTTCTGCGATGGTGTGTCGGGCGCGCGACACTGGTCCGCTATTTACGCCATTGTAGTTTACGGTGGCATAAATAACGGTGTGGCGGGTCAGAATGGCCCATAATGGTAAAGGAAGTCGTTATTCCTTTACCGGCCTCGTTTTTCCCTTAATGCCGGACTCGGAATGACCCCCATAATGTTTTAAAAAGTTCCACAAACAAATCAAAAAAACTATAAAAACATTTTTTCTTTTTCTTTTCATTTTTCTTTTCAGTCGAACATCATAAGCATTAAAAGAAAAGCACAGTGACAAAAGCAGAAAAAGACACAAGAAAACAAGAAAAAAGGAAAAATAGAAAGCAAGTGTGCCACTATAAAATATAGCATGGGCCTCATTACAAGTTGTACTGTATCCCCATCGCAAATCTGCCAGAATACTGACCAACTGAATTACTGTTATTGCCACTTGGTCCAGTGGAATTACTGCCAGATTACAATTGGAAGTGGCAGTAAGTTCCCATTTTTTGTAATCCTTTGGACTCAAAGGGGCTTTTCTGGCACAATTACCATGGCAGAATTTCTGCTGCAGTAATTCTGACGATTCTGGCGATTTCTCAGCGGTGAGTGGGAGGATTTACCTCCTCCATGTTTCTGGAGATAAATCTCCCACTCCAGACTAGACCTCATAATTTGGTATAGTGGTAAAGTTGGCGATAATGGATTTTCCGCCAATATGACCACTTAACACCATACTTGTAATGGCTCCCTAGTGTTTAAATTACAACAATCAAGGGAATCCATACGCTGGATCTCACATACTGTTTTTTAGTGAACATCTACCCGAAACAACATATCAGAACAATCCCAAACTCCATAAAGGCACAAAAACATTGAAACAGCAACTTCCACAAACAGAACTAAAAGTAATGTGCCACCGTTTCCGTCTTTGGCCCCTCCACAGTCACCATTACTAGAGCTTCAGCGTGCACTAATATTTAAGATCGACACCTTCATAATTAAATCATCTGAAATGCTTGTCCAATCAAAACAAAGGATAATGAAAGCACAAATCAACTTGCGCCTCAATGGCACACTTCATTTTCATTAACAACAAATTAATCAATTTCTCTCTAATAGCAAACCCCAAAAGTACAAAATTCCCCTAATTTCACCATCACAAAAAGGCTATGTGAATTTAGGAATCAATCCCTGCATTTGTATGATTCAAAACACAGGGATTACCTTCTAAAATCACTTAAAAAATGTATAATCTCTGAATCAGCATATACTGTGTCCAATACATCATACATCATGAATCATCCATCACTGCTCTTCTGAACATCAGTAAAGACCTGCTTTCCAACCTTGATTCTACAATCCCTTGTGTCCTTTTCCTACTCAATCTCTCGTCTGCCTTTGACACAATCTTGCCATCCTGCTCAACCGTCTCCTTGATAACCTGGGTATCACTGGTCATACCCTGGCTTGGCTGACCTCTTTCCTCTCTGATCGACCCTCCCAAGTCCAACTTGGGTCCTTCCTTTCTTCACATTCTCCCTGTGGTGTTCCTCAAGAGTCTAACCTCTCTCCCTGACTGTTCAACCAATACCTGGCACTCTTTCCCCACCGCACTGCTACTCTCTGCTCCAACTTTCAGTGCTATGCGGATGACACTCATCTCATTTTCAGGTTTCCCTCTGCCACCTCTTCTCCCTCTCTCATCTCTGACTGTCGTTCTGCTAACCATGAGTGGTGTGCCTCCAATGATCTCTGCCTTAATGCCATTAAGACAGAGATTCTCCTCATAGGCACACCTGCACCCTCCTTCCCTGTCACTCTCTGGCCGGCCTTCCTTGGCCCCCTTCCCGCGCCCACCTGTGAAGCTAAGCACCTCTGGATCATCTTCAACTCCACACTCTCCTTTTCTCCTCACATCTCTGGCGTCTCTAAGAAGTCAAACTACCAACTGCACCTCCTCAGAGGTATTCTTCCTTTCCTCTCCTTCCCCCAGAAGCTTACTGTTTCTAAAGCTCTGTTTCTCTCCAGGCTGGACTATTGCAACATCCTCTTTCTAAATATGCCCGCTCCTACTCTCCGCTCTCTGAAACTCACACAGAACAGGACTGTGAGACTTGTCATTGGCCTCAAGCCCTGGGATTGTATCTCTCCAGCCCTGAAATATATTCATTGGCTCCCAGTGGCTGCAAAGATTACATTCAAGACGCTTTGCATTATCCACAGGGCTTTCTGGGGCCTGGGTCCAAAAAATACCTTCAACCTTCCCTCCGTAAATACTTTCCTACTTGAGCTCTTCGCTCCTCCACCTCCAACTCCCTCAGAGTCAGTCGCTTCTCCAAGCAACGATTTGGTGGTAGATCTCATTCCTCTGCAGGGACCTCATTCTAGAACAGCCTCCATGCCACTCTGAAACTTGAGGACAACCATCTCCGGTTCCGAAAGCACCTCAAGACCATCCTCTTTGCTTCTGCCTTCACTCTCCCTCTCCTCTGCTGATCTGTTCTGCTTCGGCACAGTGCATCTGGTTACCCTCTGATTTCAGGCCCAGGTCCATACCCACCCAGCCACTCATCCGCACTGCCCCAGGCAAACCTTGCAATTGGGCCTCTATCTACTACCCCACAGTCCCCTTACCTGCACTTACGAGATACCCCATTCTGTGCTCAAAACCTGCACTTGCCACTTTGCTGGCTGCACCACCTTTTGTTTTGTTTTATCCCGTGATTAGCACTTTCCATTTCTCCCCTCTTTCATGCACCTTCCCCCTTCCCTCTCCCCTGCACTTGCGCATTCTCAATGTCACTCGACCTAGTAAGATTGTTGTTTTGTCCTCCCTTGTTCCCCTCTCTTGCCTCATCGCTTGTCTGAAAAACTTGTGGATACGCGTGATACAAATAAAATATCATATTATAGTATTACATATTTTCAAAGTAGTTACCTTCCCTTTCTGCTCAATCAGGATCAAGATATTGGATCTTGGGGAAATGCTTAAAACAGAAAATCTACACTTTTCCCAGACCACACACCTTCACATATCCCTTTCATTCACGCTGGCAAGATGCACTGCATTATCAAACCTACCTTACTCTCTTGGCATTTTAGGCCATTTAAAATAAATATATATATAATAATCTCAAGAATGTGCTCCCGCTTATTGAGATTTTCAATTTGATGGATTTTCATAATTAAAAATTCTCTGCTCCAGTAAAACATCTTTAGAGATATATATGTACATTTCAGGGCAAGAAAGGCACACCAGTGTCAACCGAATTAATTTTTAAAACACTACTGGCCAGATTAAACCAAACCAAGAAAGCTGCATTTAAAATGGATTTTGCAGAATTCCGTGCAGCTGTTTTGCTATTTGCACAAGCAACACATTGCACATTTTCACTATGAGGGAACCAATGCAAACATTGAAACTGTAGGGTGACTAGTGGTGCCCAATAATACATATACGTGGATTACACAACCAAATGGGAAGTAGTAAGAGATCTTAGAGCATTGGGGAGCAGTGGGTATGAATGATCAACTGTGACACTGCAGCGTGGGGCAGTCAACCTTTCTATAAGAAAAATAGAAAGATCTATTTTAAAGCAAGTTGTCCTCATGCCAGTTGTTGGTTAAAAGACAAAAAATCTTCATACAGGCGTGTCCACATATATTTTATGTTTGATGTTTTTTATTTTCTCTCAAACGATAATGCCACTTGCATTCTTAACCTCTGTCATGTTTTTGTTGCGGTCGTTAACGCATTTTTCTAATTTGTATCGGAAACCAATTTTTCTTATATACATATTCACTTACACTTTTCCCGAATTTAGGAGCTGCTGTACCATTGCCAATCTGGAGCCAAACCCTCTCATTGCTATTGAATCCCAGGAGCTCCTAAGCAAGTGGTGTATCCATCTCCTGGAGTGTTCTAGTACCAGTTAACATCTTTTTCATTCACAGCTTCAGCGGACAGTTAGCATTTCCGGTTATGTGACCCTTGAACAGGTTGCAGCTGTAATAAATAGTCCAAGTGACATACACACATGATATCATATGATATGATAGTTTATTTATATAGCGCCTATACACATCATCCATCACAGAACAGCTTTAAGCTGTGGTTACAATCGTATTCAACTTCCATATGGATCATTTATATGTCTGTTAATGTCTGACTTGGAACTGGTAACTTGTCTTTCAAATACCTGCTTGCAGCTTTTCTCCTGATAATAACGTTCTCATTGGCCCTAAGGACATTTTCTCCAACTTCCAGCATGAAGCTTATTTTCGAGTGTTCACTTTCGCAATTGCTCTGAGAAGACAGCCTTCACGTTCGAGCATGTATCGCCTCTTCTAGTAATCGCTTTCTCAGTGCCTCTGGGAATCTTGCCAACAATTGTCAGCACGCAATGCTTATACTGTAAGTAGCCTTGTTACTTTGCTCGATTAACCTGTTCTTCAGGTTCCTGATGCAAACATTTCTCGGGCCAGGCATGTGCTCAATTGTCTCCAGAAAGTACACCTCTTACCTCCAGCTGGAAACCTTTCTCCTTTGAGTCATGTTCTCAATACACTTTTGGAACATTCTCACCAGATTCTAACTTGTTTTTTCCAACACTTTGCTTATGAGCTGTTTCTGTTTTTTTTTTTTTAATTTTTTTACCATAAACACTTCCTCTAATACTTTGGCCTGCTGCTTAGCTTTCCACTTCACATTGCTGTGTGGCTGGGGACCTCTTAGCAGCCTGTGTGCTGCTCACGAATTTCGCTCTGTCTCTTCGTCTGGTATCTTCGGCACCTTCCTTCTCAGGACATCTACAGTGTCTCCACATGATCAAGTTGTTTGGCATCCTCACACTCAAACTCTGTCAGAGGTGCCAACATGTCCTGCCATTAAACTCGGTGCTCCTCTCGTCGTTGCTGATGCTTCCAGGTTGTGGGCCTCATTATGATCTTGGCAGCTGCCTTCAAAATCGGGGCCGGGTCTGGGTTCCCAGAATGGGGAATTACCGGACCAGTCTGAGTTTGGAGGGCCCGGTAATTCCTCCCTCCAGGAACCCGGGCCTGGACCTTCCCCATTCCCCTTTCAGCCCCCATAGGGCTGAATGGGAATGGGGGAGGGAGCAAACAACGGGCCGATTACGAGCGTCCCATTGTTTGCTACCTCGTCCCCTCGCGGGACCCGGTAAGCACGCCTGGTTTGACCATACGTTACTTACAGGGTCCCGCGAGGGGAGCTTGTAATGAGGCGAAACGGGTTTAACGGGTCCGCCTCGTTTAGCGGGTCCCGTTAACCTCACTTGCCTCACTTGTAATGGTGCCCTGTGTGTTCATCATGTTATTACACTTTTCTAATTGGTCTGTCTTTGTGGACGACTCTGCTGGGTTTCCATGAATGCATTGGCACGGCAGCTGCATCAGAACCTATTGTTGCACTGAATTCTCCATTCGTATTCTCTTAGGCGGTTCCAACGATCATGTCACATGGCCTAAAAAACGAAAACGATTATTGATTCTGGTTTTTCTTCCATCATTTGGATGCCACTTCACCAATATAGCACATTCAGTTTGATGTACATGTTTTTGCAAGATAAGTAGCATTTTATCATGAATGAAGAACAAAATTATACAGTAACCTATGTGCTATCTGGCATCATTGGAAACCCACAAATGATGGATAACCAAACATGCTGGATAAAAGAATGCCAGTTATCTCGGTGCCGCCAGAGAGAAAGTTAACAGAATAAAAACAGCATGTAACAAATCTACTTTCACTTTTTTTTTATCAAGTTACCAAAATTTCACCTGAATATTTCATTATCTGGCATGAACACATTGTGATCCTGTATTTAATACAATGCTGTGGTTAACTAAGAACTAGGTGACCCATTGTTTACTGTATTCTCTAAATACAATGCACAATTCGTGTTTTCTGATCAATTAGGTTTCAACAATACAGAAGAAGAGGCTTGCGGGAGCGCCCTGATATCGTGTAGCCCCCTCAGTAATATATGAAAGAAAGTGAGCAAGGTCATGGGGTACCTGACTGATAAACGAGAAAAGGACCCACTCCTATCGGGGTATCACTAACTATTGACACAGAAGAATCTGGAAAGAATAAATGAAGTACTACAGTTGGAATTTAATGAAACTCTAGTATAGGTTGATAGATACACTAGACTGGGTTTTACACAAGATACAAAGGAATTTCCACAAATATGGTACAATAACCACTATGATAAAAATCAAATGCTGCTTAATTGCTGCGTATTAACAATGCATACACATCCACTGAAAGATCCTTGGGAAGGATGCCAGTGGATTTAGTGAAGTGATAACATTTGGTAATCAACGAGAGCACATCTGAACAAAGTAGAGTTGAACAAGAACAACAAAGAACAATATAACGGTCTACACGACTGTGTTTCGGCCAGAAGGTGAGCAAGATTAATCTGTGATGGTATGGCCTTCATCAGGACAGGATATTCCAAACACGGGAAGTATCTTGTGGGGTCTGTAGAAATAAACAGACAGGGTGTATTAGGAGTGGGCACTACACTTAAGTGTCTAGCACAGGTATGGGTATCAGTACAAAGGGCCAGTGCTTACCGGGACTTCGGTGCGCTGAGAATCAGCTAGAAGCAGTGTCTTGAGTACACTGTAAGATTTGTAAGATCCTGTAAATGGCCATTCCTGTAAAAAAAGGAATGACAGTGGGGCTGTAAGAGTCCGCCCAATGAAGAAGTGCAATCAGATGTAGCGATGGTGGGAGCAGGGCTTACCTTACTCACGCCTGCAAGTTCCCGAAAAACTGGGTAAGGCGGGCTGGCGTGTTGATTATGCGACAAAAACCAAGGCTCAGGGGCTGCGGGAAAAGGAGAAAAGACACCAGGGGCTCATTAGGCACGCCTTAGGTGAAATTCGATGCGCAGGTGGCATTGTGCGCCGTGGACGGTGTGAGGGGTCCACCCGGGGGTCTGATTAAGTTTGTGGGCTGGCGGGCTGTGGAATACATGGCCCGCGCTATTCACGATAAGTGGGGTGCGTGAGGTGGAGCCCGCTTCTAAAGGTGAAAGGCAAGTGGTAAATAGGAGAGGTATCACAATGGTGACTAAAGGATACAACAAAGGGTAGTGCTGCCCGAGTGAGGACGACATGCGATCACATCGAGGGTGAGGCGTCTGGCAGAGTTACAGGTACTCACCGGCGGTGTCTGACAGGAAGGCTGCTACACGAAGCGTCGGCGTCCGCGGTCACTGGCTGTGTGCGGCGAATCAAAGCTAGCCGCTGGAGTGAAATAGTGCCGGGCGGCCATGTTGGGGTGTACGAAAAAGAGGTGTCTAAATGCTTGCCTGCATGGAGGTGCGCCGCGGTGTCCTGTGCTTGCTAAGGGGTGACCAGCCCCTATGGTGGAAAGAAATATGCAACCCACACTGGGGCTGAAGGAAATGAATGGCCCTGCCGGAAAAAATATGCACGGCAGGCGCCACCTCACAGGCCAATGTCTGAGCCACTTGCCGCTGTGTGGTACGACCGTGTGCATGTAACGGTGCGTCGACTGCAATTGGCAAAATGTACCACAGAGACTGATTCAAGGTACACAGCAACACTGCCCCAAAGACGTAGTAGGGCATATTAAATTGGCAAATTTAGGATTACAGAGGCATACATTTAGAGCAAATCCAGCACCTTATTAGCGGGTGTCCTGACATATGATTCTAGGTTTCACACGTAAGGACAATCTTTGTTTACACATAACAACACTTGTGCATTTAGTGAAGCTCACAATAATAAGTCCATTACATCACGTGGTCGACTAATGCTAGTGCCGCACTGCATTAAGTGATGAACACAATAATAAGTCCATTATATTACGTGGTCGACTAATGCTTGTGCCGCATTGCCATTGGCCCAGAAGAGGTCAGACCTGAGTGTGGCAGAGTGACTTAACACGGCCTAGAGGCCACACAGTGATAAAGTGAAACAATGAAATTAGAGAAAATAAAGAAAATGTTTCCACTCGACACAGATGTTGAGACCTTTATGGACAGAGTTAAGTTTGTGTACCCATTTCTGTTCCAGGCGGGTTACAACTCTGTCGATGTCTCCTCCTCTGGTTGTGGCCGTTACTTTCTGAATCACCAGGAACTGAACAAAACATTTTTCACTACAGCTCCCATAATACCAAGAGACTGCATTAGCAATTTAATTGGATTCGCCTGAAAAGCAGGGCAACACAGCCTCCCTGAAGAGTGTTGGGACACAAAAGCGCTAGGAGGAGGAGAAGAGCAGCACAAATGCAGCAGAAGGGATCCAACCCTGTGAACATTTTGGCAACAATTGGATCTAACCCAGTGAATTGGACACTTTTGGGATTTAACCCAGTTATATATTTTTTCTTTCTTCAGGTAGTATATTGACCAGGAATTGGAGTGTGCGCCTCACCCCTCTTTTACACTTTCAGTGCACACCACTCTCCTGAAAAGCAGCAGCGCCTGTAGTACGAACAAGGACTTAGAATAAACCTGCTTTTTGCATACAAAAAAGTAAGTACAAAACTAACATAATATTCTAACTGTTACTCAAACACGCTAGCATTTTAGTGTTGTAGAAGAAACAAATATATTCACCCTTTACCATTAGATGTAGTATTAGTGCTTCCCATTTCCAACTACATACTTTATATTGTCATCTGAAGCCCATTCTAGTAACACACAAATACAAGAATACCATTCCCAACTTGATGTACCTGCCCATTGCAAAATCACACACCTCCACAATCATACTAACTATCATACTCAGACACTCATGCACAATGCACGCATACACTGCACAACAGCCCAACCCACTTTCTTTTTTTTTCTCCAAAAGACCCCAAAGAATGCCTACCAAAATGCAACTCCGTAGAAAAGCAACACAGAAGTAAAGCAAATCAAAATAAGTGTCCAAAATAAGCATCCATCTCTAGCAGATTTTGTAGAAAAAGTTCAAACAAAACAGCTAATACAGTCATTAAGTGAAACAAAACAAGCTTCCAGTACAGAAACTGTCCCTCCTCTATCAAAATGTAAAACCAAACAGAAAGTGATTAACCAGACTTCAACTACCAATACTGCTAACACTGGACCTAGAAATCTTGATGTAGTTGCAAGTAAGCATACCAAAAAAAAAATGTTTTACAAGAATTTTCCGCCACAGAGTCCTTCAGAACCTTTTAAAAACCGGAGAGAAATAATGCACAACCATTAAAACCTACTGTACAAAATTAATCCTAGAAACTCTCGTAGACAGCGTAATCCTTCTCAAAAGGAATTTATTTATTTGAGTTTTAAACTGGATGAAACCACTAACAAAACTAACTACTGAACTACAAAAAAGACTTCTCAATAAACAGAATATCACCAAAAATACCTTCTTAAACATCAGTGGAGGTGAATGGAGTCACTCCACGACCACAGAACCATATTTTAATGAAGAAGCATGTCAACAAAAGCAAACAAACCCAATTGCCATACATAGCAGTGGACGACGGTATGAAAACTTAATAACACCATTATGGAACAAGAAACTCTGCTCACAAAAATATCCCCAGAAAACTCAGTATCACCTCCCAAACTACTACAAATGGCCGTGCACATCAATGTGTAACATTGCCAAAAAATCTTTCAAATCTTTATGCCAGTTCCTCAATCAGTATGTAAAAAGCAAAGCCAAATTCAAAATGAAACTACTACAATATATGGATGCCTGTCTAGTGCGCAAATACACAGGACTAAAAGGACATTCATTGGCCTGCATTTTAGGACCTATTTGCAAAAGCACTTTCCATCATATCAAAATGATATCAACACATCATTCAACTATAAGAAATCTAGTCCAAAAACTCTACTATGCTAAAAGTCCTTCTTTAGCACTAGCCAATTTAAATAACAGTCTTCTACATGGTACAGCCAAACAATTACTCAGAGTTTCAGGCCACATCCAAAGAAAATATTTTGCAATTGAAAGCCACTTACAAAATGAAATAGATGTACAACAAACTAGCAACTACTGTACAAATTGCAACCTTCTGTTAAACACATACAAAAAAGAAATACTAAAGTTTAAAAGTACCACAGTTGAAGTACCAAACCATGTGTGCATGTGTTGCTGCAGGACTTCTTTAAAAGTACCACAAAAACTATAGACATAACGTACAAAATAGAAGACAATGAAGATTCAAAATGGTTCCAATTGGCTCTCTACCTTTTAGCAGAAAACAAATATGACATTACTGACCCCTTAATACTTTGCAATTACTGCACAACCAAATGCCTTCACGTGCTATCACAAATAACTTGGAATTATCCCCACTACCAAAATCCCCTGCAAGAACTAAATTTATATGAGAGCATCATATTTCAAACAGTGCACCTATTTCAAGCAATAATGCGCCTCCAACCAAAAACAGCAAAATTACCTCCCTCTGAATTAATCAAAGGCATTTGTGGCAAAGTTGTTTATTTACCATTAGTTCTCACAGAAAATGTACACACTCTAAGAGTGCAACGGCCAATAGATCAATCTTTAATTGCCTTAGTAAATGGCGAACCTACAAAAGACAAAACAATTTGGCAACAACTCATGGACTTACATAAAGTTAGACGAGCCCTGCAATATCTAAAAAACAACAATGAATACTACAAAGAAATTAATATTGAAGAAGACCTGAGAGAACTTTCGGCCATGAACCCAAGACTCTAGGCCCTGACCACAACCACCGCAGCATAACACACCTATAATACAAAACATTTTGATTGTGGTATGTGGGCTGCTTATAGATCATATTAATTATAATCAATGATGTACTAACAACCCAAAAACCAACATCATACTAAAGTAAAATAGCTAGTAGTGCATTCATTATGTCCGCAGACAGCCGCAAACTCATCAAGGGCACCTGCCACCTAAACAAATACAGTATTTGACCCATCTCTTACTCCTCAACCCTCCCCAAGCACTCCTGCACACCAACACACTCTCCAAAATTGCATTTTGCCTCTGTTTGCCGCTGTGCTGTCGACAGATCCAAGATGGCGGGCGCATCAAAACAATGTGACGCGCCTCACACCTCACCCCAGCCAATTGGTGAACACATTGCATGTCCACAGACATGACGCAAGGCAACTAACCAATCGACATCCTGTCCGCGAAGCGAACACGGAAGTGTGTCCGCGGAGCGGACATAGATATCACAAATTATTTTGCCTTATGTTTTGGCCATTTAAAAAAAAAAACTACTAGATGGATTTACACCAAATTAACAAAAGCATGCTGTCGGTACTAAGCCGCCGCTCCTGCCATAAAGTTGGTGGAAATCTGTCCAACGGTTTGAGCTGTAGGCGTGCGCAAAGTATTTTCCCATTATGTCTATGGAAAAAAAATAAATGTTGGGACCCCCCCCTATAACTTTGCCCACCCCCCCAGAACCAAACCTCACAAACATTTTCAAAAGAATTCAGAGTCGGCCATATCCTTTTTTTTGCAAAGTTTGGTGAGGATTCATGCAGGGGGGAAAAGTTATAAGCCACCCAAAAAGTGCTCTTCCTATGGGATTAGCAACTTAACCATAACTATACAGCCACTAATATATATATATATATAATTACACAGCCACAGTAGTTATGGATAAGTTGCTGTTTCCATAGGAAGAGCCCTTTTTGGGTGGCTTATAACTCCGCTCTCCCTGGACGAATCCTCACTAAACTTTGCAAAAAAAGTATATGGGTCAATTTTTTTGCAAAGTTTGGTGAGGTTTGGTGCAGGGGGTGCAAAGTTATAGGGGGGTCCCAAAACGTCTTTTTTTCCCATAGACTGAATGGGGAAAAAACTTTGCTCACGCCTACAGCCCAAACCACTGGACGGATTTTCACCAAATTTGGACCAAGAGCAGCAGCTTGGTTCCAAAAGCGTGCTTTTTTAAATTTGGTGAAAATCTGTCCAGTAGTTTTCTATAAAATGACCAAAAAGTAGGTCACAAAAAATTAGTTATATCTATGCTCGGTCCGCGGACACACTTCCCTGTTCGCTCCGCGGACAGTGTCCTGATTTGCTAATCGGCTTGCGTCATGTCCACGGACATGCAACGTGTTTGGTGATTCGATGGTGAAGAGCGTGAAGTGTGTCAGATTTTTGGAAACGCCCGCCATCTTGGATTCGCGGACATCCGCGGAGAGGGCAGTGAAACTTGGTGGAAAAATACTATTTAATAAGTGTTTTGGCGTGTAAGACTGTTTGGGGAGGGTGGGGGAGTAAGATATGGGTTAAATGTTGTATTTATTTAGGTGGCAGGCACCCCTGTTGTGTTCGTTCTGACCGCGGACAACACGGGTGTCCTGAAATGTTCGTAAATAACTGAAAGTACGTATGGTTCGTAGGCAAGTTGAAACTGTTCAGAGAACACATCAAGTGTCCTGGGATGTTCGTAAATAAACAAAATGGGGGTATCCTGAGGACGCTATGACTGTCCCTATTGTTCGCAGGCAAGTTGAAACTGTTCTAAGAATACAGCCGGTGTCCTGAAATATTCGTAAATAAATTAAATGTGGGTGTCCTGAGGACGCTGTCTGTATTGTTTGTAGGCAAGTTGAAATTGTTCTAAGAACATGTGTCCAGGGATGCTCGTAAATAAACAAAATGGGGGTGTTCTGAGGACGCTATACCTGTCCGTACTGTTCTTAGCATGTTGAAATTGTTCTAAGAACACACCAAGTGTCCAGGGATGTTCTTAAATAAACAAAATGGGGGTGTTCCGAGGACGCTAGACCTGTCCCTATTGTTCGCAAGCAAGCTGAAACTGTCCTAAGAACACACGTGGTGTCTTGAAATGTTCGTAAATAAACAAAATGGGTTTGTCCTGAGGACGCTATGCCTGTCCGTATTGTTCGCAGGTAAGTTGAAACTGTTCTAAGAACACAAGCGGTGTCCTGAAATGTTCGTAAATAAACGAAATGGGGTGTCCTGAGGACGCTGTCCGTATTGTCCGTAGGCAAGTTGAAATTGTTCTAAGAACACATCATGTATCCTGGGATGTTCGTCAATAAACAAAATGGGGGTGTCCTGAGGACGCTATGCCTGTCTGCATTGTTCGCAGGCAAGTTGAAACTGTTCTAAGAACACACGCGGTGTTCTGAAATGTTCGTAAATAAATTAAATGGGGGTGTCCTGAGGATGCTATACCTGTCCGTACTGTTCTTAGGCAAGTTGAAACTGTTCTAAGAACACTCATAATGTTCACGGACATTAAAAGTGCACATATGGCATAGTTAAAATGTTTGACTCTATGGGTGTGATATGCTGCCGTGGTTGTGGCCAAGGCATAGAGTCTTGGGTGCATGGCCGTATGGCCCTGGCCACAACCACGGCAGCATATCACACCCATAGTGGCTTATAACTTTGGGACCCAAGAACAAATTTATAAGCAACAAATTTATAAGCCAGTATGAGCGTGATATACTGTGGTGGTTGTGGGTATGGCCTAGAGTCTTGGGTGCATGGACAAGACCAAATTTATAAGCACCAAAGTTATAAGCTACTATGGGTGTGATAAGCTGCAGTGGTTGTGGCCAGGGCCTAGAGTCTTGGGTGCATGGCCAAGACCACATTTATAAGCACTGAAGTTATAAGTTACTATGGGTGGGATTTGCTGCGATGGCTGTAATTATTATAATATACTTACTGTTTGGTTTAGTAACTGGAGTACATATATTCCTTGTTAATTTCTGTGATAAAAGAAAAGATCATGTTAGTATTGGTATTTTGTAACGACTTATACATTGAATAATCAACATTTCTTTTACCCTCATATATAGTAGATTACAAACCAGTGTACTGTGCAATTTGCTAGGTTTCTGTGTTTGTTGCTAAAATCATTGGGTCTTTGGGGGAAAAAAATCCATGTTGGATGAAAAAAAAAACTTTTTTGTTATGCTGCAGTCTACTTGTCTATTTGTTTTCAGTGTTCACTTGTTGTTTCTGGCTAATGTTCTATATGTTGGCTTGTTGCAGATTTTTGGAGCAGTTGGCATATTCTAACTGTCTATTTTTTGTTATAATGAAGTGGTACTGATTTATCTGTTTTGGATATTGTAAAATCTTGGGGCAGTTAGATACCAGTTGGCGTATTCTAACTGTCTATTTTTTGTTATAATGTAGTGGTATTGATTTATCTGTTTAGTTGTTGTAGAATCTTGGGGCACTTAGATAGCTGATGCGTATTCTAACAGTTTATAGTTTTTTAATAGAAGTTTTGTTAATTTTTAAGTACAGATTAGTTAATACATTTTGGTTTTAAGAAGATTAAATAAGTGTTTGTAAGATTTGCTGGTTATCTCTACTTTAGAGTAATGGTACTATCATTACATTCGAACCATCCATTTTTTTTGTATATGCAGTATATTTACCTGCATTGGTTGTGGCTCCTGCGTGGTAGATTATACCTATTGTTGTGAAGGTTTTCTTACCAAGTGATACTTGACCATGTGTGAATCCAGTCAGCTTGCAGTTGTTTTTGGTACCATCTGCATTGTAACGTAGAAGCATTAGTATTAGGTATTTACTATGTGTTTGTATTAGTAAGGTGGAGCGATTATCCGAATTGCAGGTAGTACATACTCTACCATGGTTTGCATTTTGTACAAGTTGCTGAAATGGAACAGATTCACAATTAGGTTTGGATACATATACAAAGCGCTCATTAGGGATTTGTCCTTGTGTCACATTGTTGCAGAGAGTGTATGTATGTTTCCACATGTATAGAATCTGGAAGATTTCATTTATAGGTATGTTTTTGTTTTCCAGTACTTGTAGTAGGTACATTAAAAATTATTGTGGATCTTCATGTGAGTGTATAGTGAATTTCACAATTCCAGCACAGTAGTCCAATTGTTGTCTTATTCCATGAACACTATACGTGTTGTCAAGATTGTTTGTTGCGTTTCTATGAAGTACTAACATTTGCAAAAACAATTGGTCTGTACTGTGTAAGTAAATGTTGTCAACAATTGGTGGTAATTGAAATACAATATTCATTGCTACATTTGCGTAGCAACTTACACCAGTTATATTTGAAGTTCAATTGGACAAGGTAGTTCTGTATCTGAGTGCTTTTTTTGGAGTTTGTCTTCCTTCTTTGAAGAAGTACATGGTTTACTTTCGCTAATAAGTTCTTTTTTGCTTGTGGTACTTGATGAAGTATTAGTTTCTTTTACTCTCTTTGGAGGATTTGCAGTGACATCCTGTTGCTTTTCTGTTTGATTTAGTTTTCTTTTACAACATTTTACTTTTTGTGGAACAGGATATGTTTTATGATGGGGGTGGTATAGTGAACAAAGTGTTGTATTCTAAAATGCAAGGAATATCAGCGTTTACTTTACTTGCATCAACGTTGATTAGAAATAGACTGTCAAGTTTACGCAAGCGTGATAGTGCTATGTAGCTCATGCCTTCTTTAAAGACTGTGTTACCAATATCTATCAATGCTTTGTCTAGGGTAAGACCTTGTGATTTATTAATGGTGACTGTGTATGCAAGAGTTAGAGAAAATTGTTCACTGCGTACATACATGTCTTTGAAGAGAAGGAATCGAGCTGTTGAGCGTCCTATCCTTTCACTTCTGAAAGTTTGTCAAAGAGAATATTGACAAACTGAATGTTGTTGTCACGTGGGTATGTTTTGTTTGAAAGCCAACAACTGTACCCAGTGCTCCATTAACTAGTCCTTGATCCATGTCAAGGTTACGTTTAAGCATTACTCTACAATTTAAGGATAATTTTAATATTGTGTTGGAGATTGAATTTTCTAAACTATTTAGTCTTGATGTGGCGTGCTCACACATGGGTAGTGTCATACCATGTACGTCTAGTTTGTCTGTGGCGCTAATTTCAATTATTGGTTGGATTTCTTTTTTTAACATTGTTTCATTGAATTTGAAACAGCTTGCAAGAGTTGGCATTAAGGCCACACAATTTACATTTTTGTGCGCTAATAGTTCCATAACATCCGTAGCACATGCATTATCGCCATGAAGTGCATGAATGCGCCTGGTTTTCAATATTGCTTGTGCTTCTTGATATAGTATACTAACTCTAATACTTTTTAAGATGTTGGCATAAGTGAGATCTGCAGATTGCCGCATGTTTTCTATTAATTCTCTGTATTGGAAATGGTGCCAAAGGTTGACATTTCCTATGCTGCCAACAGTTTTACGGCAGAGTTTGTGTCCTAAGGTTTTAAAAATAGGCTCACCTTTCACTGGTGTCAATTGAAGAAGATCTCCGAAAACAATAATGTGTTTTCCTCCAAAGAGCTCTTCATAGTTTGTTTTGAGTACTTCTTGTAATCTGAGGTGAATCAAAGCCAACATTAGATTGGTGACCATGCTCACTTCATCTATTAGTAGAATTTTCATTTGTTTTAATACTCTGCGTAGTTCCATTGAAGCTTCTGTAGAAAGTTTGTAATGGTCTAATTTGTTTTGGTGTTCTACTGGCAGGAGAAGTAAACAGTGGAAAACGACACCGCCTATTTTGTAGGCAGCTAAACCTGTGGGGGAAGTGACAACAGCTAACAGTTTGTTGTTTGTCAATCGTTCAAGGAATTTGCTGATGATTTTGATTAAGTGTGTTTTGCCAGAACCAGCTTCACCACTGACGTACAGTAGTATAGGTGTGTAATTTTGGCAGGTACATTCTTTATTTTCATGTTGTACACCATGTGCAATTTCTTTTGTTACTTCTTGAAAAATGCCACGCTGCTCATTGTTTAGTTTTGATTGTAGTATAGTTAAGTCTTCTTTATCTTCATACTGACACATGGTGTTTTCTACTTCCGTCATAGCTAATTCTGCCTCATTTGCTATTAGTGGCTGTCCCAGTGGTTCTTGGCTTCCTGTTACAGAAGGTTGACTACTGTCAGGAGTGTCCTTATCTAGTTGGGCCTGGAGTTCTTCTTCGTGTTGCTGTTCATTGTGCAACATTGTTTTGTAGTGTGTAAAGTTTATATCAGTTAGTGTGTTTTCATTTGCTTTGAAAGCATCTTCGTAGGAGTCATAGTTATCTTGTATTTCTTGTTTTTTTCTCCATGGTTTAAATAGTTGTAGCAGGGACATGTAATATAGTTCTTTATGTTGAGGAGTCTTTAATGACAATTTGATATGATTAATTAAATTTGTTTTGGTGAGTTTTACTAATCTGCCTTCACAATTTGTCACTCTGTATCTACCTTTTTTCATTGGGTTTTATATCATTTTTGTATGTGAGGTTTTGGGCTATGTGGTATATACACATGGTTTCCTAAGTGGTACTTCTGTTTGGGTAGTATGTGTCCAGCAAATTGTTTTTCAAAATATCTTGGCTGTGGGGATAATTTTTGGCTATTGTTTCTATGTTGTTGTGTGATTTCTGAACTCCTTTTCTAGATTTAGCAGGACCAAGACTTAGCCATACTATATTTTCAGATTGTCCATACAAAGCAGTACCGGTTAAACGATCTGCTGCTTCATAGGAGCCACATTCTCTACGGGAGAGCATTTTTATGCCCAAGCTGTATAATTTCTGAGACAGTGTTTTGTCTGATGACAGGTCATTCCAGAGGTCTTGAAGCTTTTGTTTTTCTGCTTTGGTTAAGTATGCTGTAACATATCGTGCAACTGCAGTAGAATTGTCTGCAATGTACTGCACATCTATGTTTGCATTCCATAAGAGGGCAATGATTGCATTGTAATTATTGATATATTTTCTTCTTCTGTTCTTTTTATGTAATATGTATTTTTAGGTGATTTACCTTTAACACTATGTCTAACTGAAGACATGAAGTTGTTCACTTGACATGTTTTTGTAACTGGTCTAGGGAAACCAAACTGGCATTTGGTGTAGTATTTCCCTTTGTTTTTTTATTTGCGACGACAATATTTACCACATTTTTGTCTTTGAAACTGTAAAATATGTGCATGAAGGTCACTATTTGTTGCTTCCAATGGAATTTCACAAGTGACATATTTTTTGACAAACTGTAACACAGTGGCATCATTGTCTTGACCAAATTTAGGAGCATCTTTAATCCATAAAAGCATGTGGATATGTGGTGCTCCTCTGGCTTGGTATTCTTTTCCCCAAAAGGAGTGTTGCACTTCTCTGAGGGGAGGAACAGTTTTATTACAAATAAAGTGCAGCATAGCAATGAAGCGATGATGAAAATATCTTGAAACATTAACAGGATCTAGAGAACAAAGTTCTCCAGGTGTTAGTATATCTATGTTGGGCCAAGGTTTCTTATCATACAACGTACATCTCCATGACGTCGGAACCAGTACTCTTTAGTACCACGCATGTTTGCTAATAGATTTGTAATACTTGATTGTAAAACCTCATCTTTTTCTTGCACTTTTCGTAATAACTGTGTAGCTGACATATTTTGAAAGTGGGTTCCTGATTTTAATGTGTGTGCAACTCCGTAACATAGTTCACTTTCAAAGAGTAGGTGGAATATGTATTCCACATTTTGTTTAAATATGGGATCTTCAGAATACATCCGTAACAAGCAGTATTCTGGTGCTGTTATTTGAATAGGTCTATTAACGTACCTTCCTCCTTTGCCAGTAGGAAAGAGTAGAGGAAAAGCACGTGCTTCTATACTTTTTCCCCATATGCTGATTGGTGATCCTTTTGTTTGTCGCATTTGGTACGTTTCTAGTGCATCTTCTACGGTGTCATTAGAGTGCAATGGATGAATTGTATAATAGTCTAAAGTATTGGATACTGTAGCAGGATCTACAAGCTCAAATTGACCAGATTCTGGTGACTCTTCAATTATTTCATTGGTTTCCTTCAAGTTTTCTTCAATATTAATTTCTTTGTAGTATTCATTACTGTCTTTTGGATATTGCAAGGCTTGCTAACTTTATGAAAGTCCAGTTATTGCCAAAACTTTTTGTCTTTGTAGGTACACCATTTGCTAAGATAATTAAAGATTGCTCCATTGGACGTTGCACTCCCAGAGTGTGCACATTTTGTTTTAGATCTAATGATAAATACACTACTTTGCCACGAATGCCTTTCACCAATTCAGAGGGAGGTAATTTTGCTGTTTTTGGTTGAAGGCATATTATTGCTTGAAGGGGGTGCACTGTTTGAATTATAATGTTCTCATATAAATTGAGTTGTTGTAGGGGTTTTGGTAGTCAGAATAATTCCAAATTATTTGTGATAGCACGTGAAGGAGTTTGGTTGTTGTCAAGCTTTATAGTGCAGTAACTGCAAAGTATCAAAGGGTCAGTTATTTCGTATTTGTTTTCTGCTATAAGGTAGAGAGCTAATTCAAACCATTTATAATCTTCATTGTCTTCTATTTTGTATGTTAGGTTTACAGTTTTTGTGTTACGTTCAAAAAAATGTTCTGCGGCAACATACCCACACATGGTTTGGTACTTCAGCAGATGTACTTTTAAATTTCAGTATTTCTTTTTTGTATGTGTGTAGTAGAAGGTTGCCATGCATAGAATTGCTGCTAATTTGTTGTAAAGCTATTGCATTTTGTAAGTGGCTTTCACTTCCAAAATATTTTTTCTGGATATAGTCGATTTCTTCAAGTAGGTCTTTTGATGTACCATGTAGAAGAATGTTATTTAAAGTGGCTAGTGCTAAAGCAGGACTTTTAGCATAGTACTGTTTATAGACTAGATTTCTTATAGTTGAATGATGTGTTGATATAATTTTGATATGATGGAAGGTGGTTTTGCAAATAGGTCCTGAAATGCAGGCCAATGAATGTCCTGGTAGTCCTGTGTACTTGCACACTGGACAGGTATCCATATTTTGCAGTAGTTTAATTTTGATTTTGTATTTGCCTTTCACATACTGATTGTGGAATTGGCGTAAAGACTTGAAAGATTTTTTGGGAATTTTACACATTGACGTGCGTGGCCATTTGTATACTAGACGTTATGGTTCAGTTGAATTGAGAGGTAATTCTAAGTTTTCTGGGGATATTTTTGTAAGCAGTATTTCTTGTTTCATTATGGTATTATTAACTTTTTAATAACCTTGTCCACTGCTATGTATTGCAATTGTATTTGCTTGCTTTTGTTTGTATGCTTCTTCATTAGAATATGGTTCTGTGCTTGTGGTGTGACTCCACTCACCTCCACAGATATTTAAGAAGTCATTTTTGTTGACATTTCATTTATTGAGAAGTCTTTTTTTTGTTATTTAGTCATTAGTTTTGTTAGTGGTTTCATTTTGTTTAACACTAAAATAAATAACTTTCTTTTGAGAAGGATTGCACTGTCTATCAAAGCTTCTAAGATTAATTTCCTACGGTAGGTTTTAAGGGTTGTGCATGATTTCTCTCCTGTTTTTATAAGATTTTGAAGGACTCTGTAGCGGAACATTTTTGCTTTTTTGGGTATGCTTACTTGGCACTATATCAAGATTGCACAGTTTTAAAAGTAGTGTTAGCTGAATTCTTGTTAATCATTTTCTGTTTCGTTTTACATTTTGATAGAGGAGGCAAAGTTTCTGTACTTGAAGCTTGTTTTGTTTCGCTAAATGACTGTATTACCTGTTTTGTTTGAACTTTTTGTACAAATTTTGCTTATTTTGGACACTTATATTTTCATTTGCTCTACTTCTGCGTTGCTTTCTACGGACTTGATTTTTGCTAGGCATTATTTAGGGTCTGTTGAAAAAAATAAAGAAGTTATGGGTTGGGGTGTTCTGCAATGTATGTGTGCTGTGTGCATGAGTGTCTGAGTATGATGAAAAAGATGTATGTGATGGTGTGTGATTGTGCATTGGGCAACTACAAATAGTTGGGATTGGTATTCTTGAATTTATGTGCTACTAAACTGGGGTTCAGATGACAGTAGAAAGTAAGCTAGTGGTGAGCAGAAGCACAAATAGTAAATCTAATGGTATAGAATTAAAACAGTTGTTTGTTCTAGAATATTAAAAGTCTAGGGGCTGAGTTATGTCATTTGTGCGCTGAAAATGGGGATTAGTACGCCATTCTGCCTGTAAATCCCTGTTTAACAAATGGGGATTTGTGGAGAGAATGGTGCACAATCTCTGTTTTTAAGTGCAGAAATAGCATGGATGAACCCCACAGTGTGTTGGAGTAATAGTACAAAATTATGTGGCATTTAACTTACTTTTTTTGTGGAATGAGCATGTTTCTTCTGAGTTGTTGTTTGTACTTCAAATTCTGCTGCTGCTTTTCAGGAAAGTGTTCTTCACTGCATTTGTAAAGGAAACAAATTAGAAATTGTGTGTGTTTATAGCACTGATGTTAATTTAGACATTGAATTTTATGTTTTTGTACAAGTATTCTTGTTTGATATCTCAACATAGTGTGTGCATGCAATTTTGTTTGACTATGTGCAGTCTTTTTATTTTACTTTAAATATGTTAGTTCAACATGCTTTGAAAATGTGTGTGTAAAAAGAAAATAAATAGCAGATAGGTTTGGAAGTGACAGTTGATTATAGCAGATGGGAAAAATGGCAGTAAGTTCATTTTATAGGTTATTCAAGTTAAAAGTCAGTTAATCTATTTATATGAATTGTACATGTACTATACAGAAAAATGCATACCTGTAGTTTGTGTTCATGCATATGGTTGTGCATGCAGCTGCAAGTAGAAATCTTGGAGACTTGTACAGTATTTCTTGTAGTAGGTGCTTTCCAATGATATGACACTTGTACTCAGAGTGATTAACAGTACATTTGAAGTGCTGATCTATGATGATGGAGTTAGATGTAGAGGTCTTGGATGTAATTGGTGGATGGTCGTGTGACTGCTTAGCTATATCCAATGAGGGAATGGCACAGAGAGTGAAGTGGAAATGGTAGAAGGGCTGTCCATGTTACGATATGTCCGCGGGATGGCGGTAGTCCGCGGACATCGCGTGTTACATACAGGGATTTTGGGGTGGGGAGGCATGCAAATGAGAATGAGCAGAGCAAGGGATTGGTCAGTAAAGTTTAGTGGGTGTGTTGTGCCATGAGAGAGTTTGTCAGATAGTCTTTTTCCTGAGAGAAGAATAGATGCTGAAGCAGATGTAGCACCAGGAGGCAGTGGAGGAGCCATGGATGCCATCAGGTTTCAGATGAAAATCTGGAAAGTTGGCAGCAAAATGCACTGTGTTCTGTAAGGTAGCCAGAAACTCAATGAGAAAGAATGAGTTCTGGGGTGTGGCCCTTTATAGGGGTGCTGGTGCCGGTCCGCGGACTCCCGCTCCGTCCGCAGACGGATCAAACACCAAAAAAAGGCTCAAAAAGTCCCAAAAATATGTACAAAATCTGGATTATTGTCTGGGACTTGTGCTATGTTAATTTATTATTATGAAAAAATGTGAATTGCCTGAAAAAGTAGTTTTAAATTGTTCACGGCCAAGAACAGTGTACGTAGTCAGAACTCATGCTCAGCGTGGGCGCGGTCACATGATGACGTCACAAACATGTCCGCGAAGGGAACGAGTGTCCGCAGGACACCAAATGCACTGAAACTGTTTTGCGCATGGCCGTTGGTGTTCTATGGACAGTGTTCAGGTCCTGAAACTAATTAATAGTGCAGCACACGTGAAACGAACAGTTACGGACAGGCGTTTGTTCTTAGAACAGTTTCAACCTGCCTACGAACAATACGGACAGGCCTAGAGTCCTCAGAACACCCCAATTTTGTTTATTTTCGGACATCCCAGGACATTTGATGTGTTCTTAGAACAATTATAACTTGCCTACGAACAATACGGACAGGCATAGCGTCCTCAGGACACCCCCATTTTGTTCATTTACGAACATTTCAGGATAGCGCCTGTGTTCTTAGAACAGTTTCAACTTGCCTACGAACAGTACGGACAGGCATAGCGTCCTCAGGACACCCCCATTTTGTTTATTTATGAACATCCCAGGACACTTGATGTGTTCTTAGAACAGTTTCAACCTGCCTACGAACAGTACAGACAGGTATGGTGTCCTCAGGAAACCCCCATTTTGTTTATTTATGAACATTTCAGGACACCACCTGTGTTCTTAGAACAGTTTCAACTTGCCTACGAACAGTACGGACAGGTATAGTGTCCTCAGGACACCCCTATTTTGTTTACAAACATTTCAGGACACCACCTGTGTTCTTAGAACAGTTTCAACCTGCCTATGAACAGTACGGACAGGTATAGTGTCCTCAGGACACCCCCATTCCCTTTATTTACGAACATTTCAGAAGACCCGTTTTGTTCGCGGACACCAAAACTGACTTTAAAAAAAATAAAAACACAAAGGACTGAATTAACACAGACATAAAATGTATTTTTTATATATTATATATATGTACAATTTATGATAGGGAAAGGGTAGCAGAAACTGACACAAACACAGGGGAATTGGGGTTTACAATGGGATGGACAGGAGAAGATGAAGGGATGGAAGTCTCATCAAAACGTTTTTGTTCGTGGAGAGGGTTTGGGGATAATTGACTGGGATATGGAGAGGGAGGACAGGTACATGTTGCACAATAGTATCTAATTTTTTCTTTTATATGCTTCTCCACAAAATCTTTCAAAAGGTGGAAATTTGTCATTAGCTTGTTCATTTTTTCTTCCATGTGCTGGAGAGTTTGTTCTAAAGTATCTTGTTGAGTATTGTTTTCATTGTTTGTATTGTCTGTTAAAAAACATAAAGTAATGCTTATTAATTTGGTTATAAAGAGAAGTGTCTACCGTTTCACTATCTTCAGACATTTTACCATGTGGGAAATTCTCCTCTAGCCATTCTAAGTATTTGACATTTCTGTGAGGTAAAATAAAAGATACATTACTTTTATTGGATCTAGTATAGACATTTTAGAAATATATAACAAACAAAAAAGTGTACTTACTAGATTGTGGTAAGTTGTCTTCTCACTGTTCTGTAGATGTGCTGCTGCTCCTAGTTGTGCAGTTTCTGTGAGGTAATTATGTTAGAAGTATACCTTTCTTGTTTTGGTATATTCCATTTGACTATATATTGTATTTAAATGGATGTTTCATGTGTTAGATATATAAGTTCTACTTCTTATTTATTACTATATATAATGTTTTTGTGTATTGGTTTTTCAACTTGTATAGTGTTCATGTGGCATTATATAACAATTGAAGATACCCCTGAGTTTTTGGGTAGTATTGGTGTTGTCCGCTTCCGTCCGCGAACATGCGCACAGTCCGCGGACATCAAAATCACTAGGTGGGAGTTCAGTATGTTCTATGTTACACGTATATAGAGTTAGGGATATTATGGTTAACTTGTCCTATTAAAAACCTATCAAATTCAGTGAAAAAAAACTTTGTTAAAGGGACGTTATGGTTCAAAGTAAAACCGAAAGCCCCCTGAAATTCACCAGTTATGGTAAGCTAAGCAACCATAACTCGCGCCGCCGTGTACTGCTAACATTAACACCCAGGACATCAAAGATGACATCAAAAATGTCATTGATGACATCACTGATGACATCACATGCACATTTAGTTTTCATGAAAACTCTGTACAAGGGATTCTTATAATGTTGACCAAAAAGTGTCAAGGAGCATTGGAATAAATATCATGAGCTAATTAATGCACTAAGCAATGCATTGATATAAATAGCATTCTATTCTGAAGTTCAATCCAGTATACTAAACTGCTCATGTTTAACTGCTGAACCCATATGCATGCATTAATAATGGCCGAACCCCGAACCCTCACCTGTAATGATAGGCTCACAACTTGTTACAAGTGTTGGCAATAAAAGACCATAGGATTTGATTGTACAGATATGGGTTATGACAATAACAATATCACATTTCATGATGGTATCACACTTTTACCCCCTCGGACCTGTGCCGCCTTCTTGTGTCCCACGACTTGTTGTGGGCACTGTACAGTGCCTTGTATTTTTTTTGTTCGTCTCCCCATTTGTAGGGTGGGTGGGTTCTGTGGTAAAGAATCAAGAAGATTTGGAAGGCACTGAGTAAACAGAGAACCTCCTGTTTGTCCACAAACAGATTGTGTTTACTCTGAGCATGCTGCTCTCATTTATAGGACCCAGGGAGGCCCTGGGTCTTTGTTGTGTATGTGGTGGGGGCTGCTGTTATTGCAGCCCCCGGCCGGATAGCCAACTGTCTGACCCCCCGGTGGGGGCAGATCTTTGAACCTGGGCCCTGCCTGATGGTTGTTTCCTTATGGCGCTTAGCACCTTGCTGTTTGGAGGAAGGGTGCGATGACTGTTCGCACCTTACCCTTCCGTGGCTTTTGTGCCGCCGAGAGTGCGTGTCTCCGTAGCTGGGGGGGAAGGAGAGGAGCAGGCGCGGGGGGTTGAGGCTACCCCTCTCCCAGCTGCCGATGGTAACAGCAGTTACCCTGCCTCGCTTGTGGGATGCCCATGCAGCATTGCCCATAACTCCTGAACCCATATGCATGCATTAGTAATGGCCGAACCCCGAACCCTCACCCGTAATGATAGGCTCACAACTTGTTACAAGTGTTGGCAATAAAAGGCTGTAGGATTTTATTGTACAGATATGGGTTATGACAATAACAATATCACATATCAGGATGGTATCATACTTTTGGGCACCGGGTCCTGAGGCTACCCCCTCGGACCCGTGCCACCACACACGGGCAGGTTCCCGGCTGGCCGTGTTCCCCCAAGAGTATGCCCTAGTGACCGCCCCTGTGAGCAAAAGTTGTATTGATTTCCCGAAAAAAAATGCTCCATGTCCTGGCTAGACAGATGGGTGCCATTGTCGAGAAAAAGGTCTGGGTTGCCTAGTGTAATGGCTGGGTGTTTTATGAAACCCAGTCCTCTAGTCATACAGAATCTCTCTATTGTCCTGTTCAGTTTTCTTCTGGATATGTGTATAGTTTTGTAGCAGTTGGCCCCTAGCCATTTCTTCCTTGGTAAGACGGCTGAGAAATGTATTACGGTACCCCTCCAGTTGTGCGAAATGCCTGCTAGGGAGCAGCACATTTCTTCGCATAGGGTGCGTCTAGGTGTGTTGACTAGGTTGTTGCCCCCTAGATGTATGATCAGGAATTCTGGTGGGTCCCTGTATGCCACCAGTTCCGCTAATGTTTCGTGGACGTCCGCCCAACGCAGGCCTCTGTATCCCCACCATGACGTAATGGTGTTTCTGAAAGGTGGCCCATCTTTCGTCTCTTCTGCCCATCTGCCTGTCCTGAAAACGAATGAGTGGCCAACTATCCATGCTGATCGGAGTGTGGTCCTCACTTCGCCTGTTGTTTCTGTGGTGGTGGGAGGGAGGGAAAAGCAAGACAATATTATTAGGGCGGATGGCTATATCATTTGGGGTCTGATATATCTTTTATAACAGTCTGACTTCCATCCACCTATGTTTTTTAGTAGTTGCGGTGCTAAACCTCCTTGCCATGCAGCGGTGGCGGCACCTATCATGAAGGAATGAGTGCCGAAATGTATGGGATCCCACCCTGCTCTGCTGATTGCTTTCATCAGCACTCCTTTAAATTGGTAGCGGCTTAGGGCCGATTCATTCTTGTGGTTAAAAAACTCCCCCCAACTTTAGGTCGTTGTGCGTAATAGAGGTTGGTGATGCACACCGGGCAGTTTGTTGCCTCATCGATGCAACAAAAATTGATGGTTCTTTTTGTACCCGTTTTGAAATGCTGCATTTCTATATTAACACTCTCCTGTCTCACCCTGATTTCCATGACACCCAGGCCGTTTGTGGCCTTGGTGCTGGAAGCGATGAGTTCCCCTACCCGGAAAGCCCTGAAGTAGGCTAGGAAAAAGGCTGTTTTAAATAACATTATCTCGTAAGGGTGCCAACATATGGCTACCAAATGGCTTGCTATCTGTACCAGTTTGGTGAAATCAAGGGGTCGGCGGGTTTCCACTTGCGGCCCCTCCAGTCTGCCCCATCCCTTCATTGCATAAGAAATGAGTGTGTTCTGAGTGGGGTCTGAATCGTCCCGAATTTTCGTAAAGTATGAGATTGCCACCAGGTGTCTTTTGAAACCTTGTTCCCGGGTGCATTTTAAAAATACTTCTATATCTTTAATCGTTATTAGTTCTACGTGGTTTACACCTGTGGCTTTGAATACTATTTGCAAACACTTACTGTACTGTGTTGCTGTGGTGCTTGCCACCGCCCTCTCTGCCAACTCTGTTAGGAAGGCTGTGAGGTTGTTGGCACCCATTGTTGTTGTGCCTGATTCTTGTTGGGCATCCCGGCCTGGGCTCTCTGGCGCTGGCGTTGATTCCAATGTGTTGCTGGCACCCCTTTTAGAGGTGCCTGCTTTGTATTGGTCATCCCGGCCTGCACTCTCTGGTGCTGGCATTGATGCCAATGTGTTTTCGGCACCCGTTTTAGAGGTGCCTGGTTTTCGTTGGGCATCCCGGCCTGGGCTCTCTGGTGCTGGTGTTGATGCCAATGTGTTGCTGGCACCCCTTTTAGAGGTGCCTGCTTTGTATTGGTCGTCCCGGCCTGCACTCTCTGGTGCTGGCGTTGATGCCAATGTGTTGTTGGCACCCATTTTAGAGGTGCCTGGTTTTCGTTGGGCATCCCGGCCTGTGCTCTCTGGCGTTGATGCCGTTATTCTTGTCCTCCCATTATTGCCCAGCATTCTGCTGGTATTGGCGTCATCTGTTCCTGGGTGTGCGGCGCTAGCTCTCAGAATCTTGTCCACTGGAAGCGAGATAAAGCATCAGCAATGTTATTATCTGCCCCTGAAATGTGCTTCGCTTTGAGTACAACGTTTACTTGTAGTGTGACTGTTGTAATGGCTCGTAATACTTTTATTACTAAAGGGCATTTCGTAGACCTTCTGTTTATGGAGCCCAATACAGCCATGTTGTCGCACCAAATCAAAAGTTCCGTATTCGTTAGTCGCCTGCCCCAGATGTGTACTGTTAGCCAGGTGGGGAATATTTATAGTAAGGTGATGTTTCTTGTCTACCCTGCTGTTTGCCATGAATTGGGCCAGTTTCCTGCCACCCATTTGGATTCTATTATGGCTCCAAACCCCTTGCTCCCAGCTGCGTCGGTGTATAGGACCCTGTTAGACCGGGTGTTTGAAGGCGTTCGCCAAAGTAAAGACCCGTTGAAATCTCTGAGGAATTTTCCCCATGTTTCCAGGTCCTTTTTCACCTCTCTGCCAAATGTGGTTTGGTGAGTGATTTGATTTTGAACTCCAGGCTTCTGGAAAATATCCTCCCTTGGGGTATTATTTTGGATGCAAAATTGAGGCTGCCTGCTAAGGATTATATTTCCTTTACAGTCCCCTTATCTCTCATTATCAGGTTTTGTATTTTAGCCCGGAGTTCTGTTATTTTTGTTTTTGGGATTCTGCAGAGCCCCATTGCTGAGTCTATTTTGATGCCCAGAAAGATTATGTTTGTGTCTGGTTTGGTGGTTTTTTCCCTCGCTAGTGGAATTCCCCACTGTGCGGCCATGTGGTCCAGCTTTGCTAAAGCCTGGCTGCATTCCAGAGAGTTTGGTGGCCCTTTGACCATGAAATCATCTAGGTAATGCACTATTTTTGTCCCTGGTCTCTGCTTTAGGAAAGCCCATTGAAAAAAGGAACTGAATTTCTCAAATAATGCACAGGATACTGCGCACCCCATGGGAAGGCATTTATCTACGTAGAATTTGTTGTTAAAAGTGAAACCTAGCCACTGCTGTGACTCTGGGTGGACTGGCAAAGGTCTGAAAGCAGATTCGATGTCCAGCTTCGCCATCAAGGCGTTTCTGCCGCACTCTTGTATGAGCCTTACCGCTTCTTGGAAATGTGTGTAAGTTACAGCAGATTCTGTGTGTGGGATGCCATTGTTTAAAGACTGGCCTTTGGGGTAGGATAGGTGATGGATTAGTCTCATTTTTCCGGGTTCTTTTTTGTGACCAAGGCCTAGTGGAGATATTAAATAGTCCTTTAGAGGCATGGCATCCCAAGGACCTGCTACCCTGCCCAGTTGAAGTTCTTTCTTGATTTTGGTTTCTACTATCTGGGGGTTGTCCCTGGCTGACTTTAGATTCATCGGGATGTATTGTGACCCCTGGCCCTTAAATGGGATGAAAAACCCTTTGGTGAAACCCTGCAATATTATCCTGCTGGTATCAATGTCTGGGTAACTGTTTAGGGCGTCCCTAAAATTGCCCGGTTTGATCGGCGTTGCTTGTTGCATTGTCGCCGTTGCAGTTTGTGCAGGCGTGTTTGTACCAGCATTCTTTGCCCCATGTACACTGGTTTTTCCCAAAATTTCTGCATGGGATGTTGGATTTGCCAGCCTGTTGTTTGTTCTGTCTGTGGGTATTATTTTTCGCCGCCCAAGGCTGGTTCCTCCGAAAGGGCTGCTCCCCTTTTTTGGATTTATCATTGTCATGGGATTTGCTTACTTGCAAATTTTTGCTATTTTTGGAAGAAGAATGCATGGTATCTTCTTCCTGGGGAGGTTAGGCGTTGAGGGTGTATAAATCGTTCTGGACTTCATCCCACTCAATGGCCGGTCTTTCTGACATGCACCTCCTAAATCTGATGTCGTATGCAAGCCATGTCTTCCCCTTCTGTGTTACTTTTACTTCCCTAATTTTATCAACATATGCCCAGATCTTCCTACCATCCATGGGAAATATTTCTTCATGTATTGTTGGTAGTATGGCAAAGGCCTGTAGCCAGTTGTCCCAGTTTTGCTCGACCTGGGCGTTCCTGGCAATGGCTTTCTCTTCTATTTTTTTGGGAATCTCTAAAAGTGTCTTTCCCTTTGCGCTGTGCTTCTATTAAGGAAAAGATTTCTATAAACTCTTTGGCCCATATGGCTTCTTTGATTGTGGTATCAATGTTCCATGCCAGGCATCTTTTGTATCTATTTGATATCTCTGTTTGGAAATATTTCATTTTTTGTTCTACTTGCGCATTACAGATTGATATAATGTCAGTTGCACTGCTGCCGGGTGTCCCTGTCGCGCCTGGGCTGTCTGCGCCTGGCGTTGTCCATGCTTTTAGGGCACCTGTTGGATCAGTTGCTGGAGTTGTGGAGGCTGTTGCATTTATAGCTGTGGCCGCTATTGGCAACTGCTGTACTTGTTGTGGCGGAGTTGCTATAGGTGGTGTTGCGGGTGGATTGACAACCATTATAGTAGGTTCTATTGTGATGGGGGGGTTTGATGCCCCAGGTTCCCTTGCGGGCGGCGCCTGTTTCCCCCTTATTTCTACCATTAGTTTCTGAAATTCCGCTATATTCTCGCCTAATTTTGACAATTCTTTGGTACCTTTTCTGGCATCTTCGGATATTTTTCTCTTTTTCGGTGGTGCAGGAACCTCCTCCTGGCTGGGTGGGCTGGTAATTCCTTCCCTGGGTAGGCCGTACATGTTTTCTCTAACCCATGCCCATCCGTAGTGCTCTGTCGCTTCAATGGCTGCTAGCAATTGTGGTGATTTGGGCTTCAGCGCCGGTGTTGGGGGTGCCCGTGTTTTCCGTTTGGGGCCCATGTTTTTCTATGCCTGCTATAGGAAAAAGAAAAAGGGTTTTATCACGGAGCTAAAACATTGTTATCGGTGAGTTCTTTGTGCTTGTTCTATTTGTTGCCGATGCTGGGTAACTGTTGACTGGTGCCTTCCTGCTCGGGTTTTCGAAAATTGGGCAGCCCCCAGGCTTGATTTACTGGATTTAAATAATTGATTTCGCTGTGAGCTCGCCGTGCAATATTACAGAAATTATTTTTAAATCTGCAGTCTTTGGGCCCGCCGAGCTTGGCAATGTGTTCGCCAGCTCTGCGTGCCTGTCAAGCAAAGACGAGCTCCCAAGCTGGTTTGTGACTCTGCCAAGTTTAAAATTGGGTTATGTTATCCTGCCCCGTCTGCCTTATAACGCGGGGGTTCCGGTCCACTGTAAATACAATGTATCTCTCCTGGACATAAATGTCTATTTTTCTTCCCTTGTAGCCCCAGCGCGGTGGCTCACCTGTAAAATGTTGAATCGGAAAACCGTCCACGCCGTGCTGTTCGAGTACCGCTTCTCCTTTGTTCGCACTGGTTTTGTGGATAATTCCGCAGCACGCGTCTTTGTTTGCTGTGGATTGGTCACGCTCGCCACTCGCTTTTCGATCTATGCCAAAAATGTTGAAGCTGACAGCGTCCACGCTGGCCG
Source organism: Ambystoma mexicanum (assembly GCF_040938575.1). Classification (NCBI taxonomy): domain Eukaryota; kingdom Metazoa; phylum Chordata; class Amphibia; order Caudata; family Ambystomatidae; genus Ambystoma; species Ambystoma mexicanum. The sequence goes on along the minus strand of NC_090932.1, from coordinate 482,430,926 downwards.
TTCGGTTGTCATTTCCTCCTTCGTTAAAACTGCATTGCAATTGGTTTGAACAGTACAATGTTCAGGAAGGAAAAAGACACTGCGATGTACAGCGAACTTCAAGAATTGCTAAAGAAGCAAGAAGATTTGGAAGACACTGAGTAAACAGTGAACCTCCTGTTTGCTTGGGTCCCCGTTCAGGGTCCACAAACAGATTGTGTTTACTCTGAGCATGCTGCTCTCATTTATAGGACCCAGGGAGGCCCTGGGTCTTTGTTGTGTATATGGTGGGGGCCGCTGTTGTCGCAGCCCAGGGCCGGATAGCCGACTGTTTGACCCTCCAGTGGGGGCAGATCTTTGAACCTGGGCCCTGTTTTGGCGCTTAGCACCTTGCTGTTTGGAGGAAGGGTGCGATGACTGTTCGCACCTTACCCTTCTGTGGCTTTTGTGCCGCTAAGACTGCGTGTCTCTGTAGCTGGGGGGGATGTAGAGGAGCAGGCGCGGGGGGTTGTGGCTGCCCCTCTCCCAGCTGCCGATGGTAACAGCAGTTACCCTGCCTCGCTTGTGGGATGCCCATGCAGCATTGCCCAGAAACATAAGCAGTGTGTGCAGCATACATGATGAAGGTGCACTATTCATAATCTTGCCATGTTGAATAGTGAAATGAATATCTGCCTTTATAAAGAGTTTTGTGCAGTGTGAAACATGGTAGCTAATAAAACTCACTTAATACATAATATTATTACAGACAAAACACAGAGACAACGACACATACAAATATGAATGTATGCACAGAAATGATTGCTTTGTTTCAAAGCTGCTACTTACTGTATGTATGTGTATCACATGATGTGACTAGACTCTAAGGAAAGAAGTGTGAGTACAATGTATACAAATATCGTTATATATAGGAAAGTACAGTATGAGAAAGTGCTGATAATCCTAATGAGTAACTTCATGCACAGAAAGGATTACTTTCTTTCAAGCCTGTGTCTTCCGCTATGTATATGTTTCATATGATGTGACTTGAACCTAAGGGAATTATTGTAAGAACTTAATTGAAGGATAAGTCTACAAATATAGTATATTTTAAATTTTTAGTTTTACACTGTTACTGAACAGAACCATGTGGCCTATAGATGTCAGTAAAGGAAAAAAGGGGCGGCCAGACATGTGATGTCATCAATGACATTTGTGATTTCATCTTTGATGTCCTGGGTGTTAATGTTAGCAGTACACGGTGGTGCGAGTTATGAATTTGATAGGTTTTTAGTAGCGCAACTGAACTATAATGTCCCTTTAACAAAGTTTTTTTTTTACTGAATATATATATATATAAAAACTTTGCACTACAGGTCCCTGTTCAATCCGCAGACAGAAATGTCATTGGATCATGGTACAGCGTGGTATCGGTGAAGTTTGGATGCAGCCAGTGGTTGGCTGGAGGGAACCGTGTTGTGTGTCAACTTTTTTGGGGATAGCCGCCATGGTGTATCGGAGGACACTGTGGTGGCGGAAGGGTCTTGAAAATGTACCGTATGCATTCAGTTGGTGGCCATAAAGGGAGAAAATGCCTGGGGGAGTGAAAAGTGGTTTATATGTGACATATGTATGCTTGTATTTTCTGTTGTGATTGGAGGCAGCTGTCATCATGGTCCTTTACCTTTTGCTGTGACCTGTTTGTGGCAAACGGTTTCCATGGTAAGTGGAGGCAGGTCATTTGCAGATGGGGAGTGAATTGCACATGACAGAGTTTGGATAGAAGCACAGGTGGTGGTGCGCTGCAGATGGAATGCGGTAGTTGGGCACATGGAGGCATGCATGTGTGAATGAAGATGTGGTGGGTCTGTGGAAGGATTGCACTATCGGGTACATGGCCAAAGGCCGCTGCCATAGGCTGTAGGGCATGCACTGAGGAGCGCAGGGCTGCAACATACACACCACAGGAAGACATGTTTGAGTCTGCATCCGGTACAGGGTAGTGCTTGCATAGTGCAGTGCGTGCAGATTGGTTGCAGTAGTAGTGCTACAAACTGAATGTGGTTAGGTTGGCAGTGACACAGTACTATTTGCGTGGGAATTGGTAGGCCTATAGTGTGAAAATGAAAGTGTATAGGGGTGCAGGATAGATAGTTTTCTTTCCACATTGTGTTACCTGTTGCAATTTGTTGCTGCATATCTACATGGTGGTGCGCAGGTTGGGTAAGACTGCTGGTGGCAGTGGAGTGTATGTCGATGGTTGTAGTTGGTGAAATGGTAAAATGCATTGTGACATTACGTTGCTGTAGGTGTGTTCAAGGCCTATGCTGGGAGCAGATTTGTTGAAGTAGGGCGAATGCTGTGCAAATGTTGTGGTTAGTGACACAAAAGTTTGTGAATGGCTGTGGGTAGAACTGGTGGAGGATGTGGTATGTTTCTGTATTCAGGTAAGTGCAACCTGTGTTCATGATTGGGTGTTTTATGGTGTGGGGTTGTTGGGATGAAGTGCTGCTACGTACGATTGGCATGTTTGTGCAAAATGGTAGCTGGCCACATGGCCATTATGTTAAATGTTGCCATTTGTTACTGCTTACCGCAATGGTGGTGTACAGGTTGGGTAGGAGTGTTTATGGCAGTGGTGTCTATGTGGATTGTCGCAGATGCTGATATGGAGACATCTATGGTGGCATTATGTTGCCCTGAGTGTGTTCAAGGCCTAGACTATTGGATGCATGGACGAAGGCCGTAGGCCATACATTCAAGAGTCTATGCCTTGAGGACAGGCACGCCAGTAATACATTTTTCAATGTGCATGAGTTAGTGGGTGTTGACATGTTAGGAATGGGTGTGGAGCACATTTAAGCCGTTATAGGCCAGTGTTGCAAATAGATTGTGGGTAGGTTGGCAGTGGCACAATACTTTGTGAATGGTAGTGGGTACGCCCATAGTATGTGATTAAAAGTGCCCAGGGATGCGGGAGAGAATGTCTTGCTTGTACATTATGTTAACTGTTGCAATTTGTTACTGCATACCTCCATGGCGGGGCCCTGTGGTTGGAGATGCTGCAGTGAAAAGTAACGCTGTGTGGGCACTGGGTGCAATGATTGTATACTGTCAGCATGTTACAGGGTATGGTTGAAAGACAGCTTATGTGCTTGGATAGTGTGCTTTGTGCACAATGCTTGCAGTATGGGCAATGTTCTAAGAATGTTGTGTGGTTAGGTTGCCAGTGAAACAATTGTTTCTTAGTGGAAGTGAGTAAGACAATAGTATGTGAATTAAAGGGCATAGGGGTACCACAGACAGTGTAATGTTTATACAGTATGGTAACAGTTGTATGTAAAGATGTGAATTTCCATTGCAGTTTCGAGGTTGGTTAGGAGTGCTGGTGCCAGTGGTGTATATGTACATAGTGGTAGTTGATGATATGCTGACATGTATTGGTCAATTACGGTGGGGGGAATGTGTGCAAGGAGCAGATCCACTGGAGCAATGCAGGTTTGGCAGTGTATGAGCACAGGGTGGTGATCTTTCCAGAATGCGTGTGGACCACATTGTCGACGTGCTACAGCAGGACAAGTGAGATGCAAAGCATGTATTGTGCATTCTATGGTTTTGGAGATAGTTGGAACATGCCACCATATTCGGTGTGCAGCAGGAACTGTGCAATGAGAAGTTGGGTAGTGTGGCCACAGGGTGCAGTGTGTACGTAATGTGACTATGGAAGTGGGTATGGTTGAAGGGCAGGTTATATGTGGTTGGCTACTCTGCTATGTGCAGATCCATTACTGTAGGCCCAATGTTGTGAAGGTGGTGTGCCTAGGTTGGCAGTGACACAATAGCGTGTGAATGATAGTGCGCACGGTTGGTCAGGCTGTGCTATGTTTGTGGCTAAAGTGTGACACATTTTAGTGAAAGGGTGTTTTATGGTTTGGGGGACATGGGTAGAACTGACGCTATGTATGTAACATTTGTGCATATTGTTAGGTCACCACATGGTTGCTTGCTTGGATGTGTAGTGTTGTGGTGGCTGTGGAAAGGGTTGCAATGTTGTGTGAATAGCTATAGGTGTGCTGGGGGCATGTTAGTATGTTTGTGGATGCTGCAATAGTGCCTTCTTTAGCAGACATTTCTGGTGGAGGGGCTTTGCAATTAAACGGAACGTGTACTGACAGTGTTTAACGGCAAATAAGGAGTGCTGTATAGAAATGACAATGTGCAATGCAGAGGTTGTGTATGTGATTGGTGCATGCGTGCAAAGGGAAGAAGTATTGTCAGAGCTTTACTGGGCCATGGCCCTCACTGTAGATGGGGAAAGCGCACATGCACATCCTCCCATTATGAGCAGGGTGGAAATGGAATTGTGGGAAAAAGACAATTAGGAGTTTAGGGCATGGTTCATAGGAAGGGAGATACTATTTTGTCACAATACTGTGTCGTGAGGGTAGTCGATATGCAGAGACGCACAGTGCTTATCGTCTGTGATACCTTTGTGCACCATCTGCACATGTGTTGCGTGCAAAGAGGCCTTGCTGGTAATTTCGGGTTGGAAGGAGTGGATGCTTTCTGGGCCTGTCAGGGTGACTGCAGTTTCACGGGATGGTTCGCCTTTGCAGATATGTGGCATCCGTTACGAACGTGGACTGTGCCGTGGTGCACTATGGATGTGCACATTTGGGTTACATGTGTCAACGATTAATCCGTCTACTGATGAGGTTTCTGGCTGCAGTGATGCATATTTTTCCTACTGCCAAGGTGGTTTTCTCATGCATAACACCCAGAGCAGTGTGGGTCCATGACGGTGTAATTTGTCCCCACCCAACGTTTGGAAGGTGTCTAATAACAGAAGCATGCATCAGTTTATGCAGACTGCTGGCATGTTCTCCAACCACTATGAGATCATGAGGTTGCAAAATATGCAGTGGTTCCGTAGAAATTGCATTTATTTGAACGCTATTGGAAATGCCATTTTCTTTCACACTGTGCGAGAAGCATTGAGGAGAATGTTGTAAAAATGTAATGACAGGCAAACATAAACCCGTATAAAGAGAAAATACAAAAAAATTGCTTGCAGGTAAAAAAAAACCTTTATAAATATACGCCGGCCGACTGAATCCCCTGCCCAGTTCATATTGGTTACCATCACCACCCTCCCACCTTCACGAAAAGGTAGTGGATTTTACGGTACTTTAAGGATGGCACAGGCCACATGTGGCTGGCTATGTGGATGTGTGTGGATGGAGAAATCTTTCACAATTTCTTTGACCTTTGTAGTGGACATGCTCTGGAATGGCATGACATTTGCACTGTAAATGTGTAACGGTACACCTCAAGTGCTGTACAGCAGTGACAGTGTTCGATGATGGTGGCTTTCATATGATTGGTGGATGTGTGTGGGCCTATTTACCAGTAACCCAATGAAGTGGAGCTGCAGAGAAGATAGTGCAAAGGGAAAAAGGACTGTTCCACTTTTACAGGGGTGTGGCCCTCGCGCTACGTTGGGAGGTGCATGTGCCAAAATCTGCCCTTTACACCACCATGCCCAATTGCCATGGAAGTGTGGGCATTGGCCAATCAGGTAGTGTGGGTGTGGTTAACAGGAAAAGGAGGTGAAATGGTTGCACATTATACTCTGCGTACTAAGGGTGGCTGACATGGTGAAACGTATTGTGTTGACTGTTGGTGATCTCTTCGTAATAGATCTGCACAAGTGTGCCTGCAAAGAGACGTTGAAGGCAATTTTGGTTTGGAAGGAGTGGACGCATTGTGCAATGCTGTGTATGAGTGTAATTTCACCGATATGCATGCACTTTCTAAAGACTTTGCCACATTTCCAGTAGTAGATGTTAACATAATTCCTTACGGCGACATGCGTATGGGTTACCTGCCTTGCTTACATTTGTTCTGTAGACTAAGGAGGTTGCTGGAAGTCATGAGGACACTTTTTCCCACCTCCAAGGGGCTTTTCTGATCTATAGTACCACATAGAGTATGGCTTCCTGCTTATAGATGTTGTTCCGAGCCAGACAAAGGAATGTGTCTCATCAACAGAAGCATGTACACTTTTTTGTTTGCTTGTGGAATGTTCTTCTGCAACACTGACCATATTACATGTGGAAATGCAGAGTTTTCCTAGACAATGGAATTTTGTTGTCCTCCATTGGCAATGCAGTTTTGTTTGCTTGTCTACAGGATGCGGTGAAGAGTTTACTGAACTAATGTGCTTAGAAGAAAACACAAAAGCTACTAAAAACAGAACAATGTTTTTTTTTTTTTTTTATAGAAGGAACTACACAAAAAAAGGCCTCTTTTAAGAGTCGCACCTTACTACCAACTCCCCCTGCCCTGGTTGGAGGTTATTACCCCACGACCGCATGCAGCACGAAAGTCATATGCAGGGATTTTGCGGGTGGCGGCCACTAAAATGGAACTGAGGGGAGTGTACAATGAGTTGCTTAGGATGTGTAGCAATAGGTAGAGGGACTCCTGCTGCACTGGGGACCGGCACTCAACGTACTTGGGGACCCGCACGTGCCACATTTGAGACTCCTCACCATGCTGGCCAAGGGAAATGGGACTTGCAATTGCCCTATCATGTGCTACTCAGGGTGTGCGTCAGAGGAATGCACGCCAAAAGGAAGAAGGACTCCTCCGGCTTTACTGGGGCATGGTCATGGTGGTACTTGGAGAAAGGCACATGCCACATTCTGCGTTTGTGAGCATGCTGGCCAATAGAAATGGGACTATGCCCTTTGGCCAATCATGTGGGCAGGTGTATGTTACAGAAAAGATCACCAACAGGTAGAATGAGTCCTCCTGCTTCACTGGGGCACCTCCCTCATGGTGATTGGGGAAAGGAATGTGCCATATTTTGACCTTCTCATCATTTTGGCCAATGGAAATGGGACTATGGCCTTTGGCTAATCAGGTGCTCTGGGTGTGCGTCACAGGAAAGGGAAGCATTCACTTTTCCAGAACTTTGTGTACTCTGGCTGGCAAACATGGCAAGATGCACAGTTTTCATTGTGGGTGATTACTTTGTGGAAGATCTGTGCGTGTATGCCCAACAAGAAGACATGTCTAGTAATTTAGGTTTGGAGGTAGTGGATGTTTTGTGGGGTGGTATGAATCGTGCTATTTCGGTGTACTGCCTCTAGAATGACGACGAGTGGCCTCTTCGGCAACTGTACATGTTGTGATCGTGTACTTTGGAGGCTTCTTTTTGGGTTCCATGCCTTGTTCCTGTGTGTTATGTCAAATGAAGATTTTTGGATAAAAGCAGTACAAGGCATTTTTCCGACTGCCAACGTGCTTTTCTCATCTATACTGCAGAGAATCGGATGGCATTATTCCAATGCTTCCAGTCACCAGCCAGAGGTCAGAAGTTCTCATCAACGGAAGCATGTGTGACGTCTTGAATGCTGCTGGGATGTTTTTCTGTGAGAATGAGAACATTGGTTCCCGATACATACACCTTTTCAAGGGAAATGGCATGTCTTTGTCGGCGAGTGGCAATGAAATGTTCGTGCACAAACTACCGACTGCACTGAAGACCCTACTGTAAGAATGTGAGCTGAAGTTGAAAACACACATTCAAGGTTCTTTTAAGAGCCACCACAACCAATGACATGTGTTCCCCTGGTAGAAAGTTATTCCCCCACTCCCGCGCACGTTCAGAATGAAATGTTTGTGAATATCGCGATAGTTGCAGGGTGGCACATGGCACATACGCCCCTTTAAAGTTTGTGGGTGTGATTTGTATGGACCGACGGTGCTACACTGTGTATTTCTTCACAGAAATGCAGAGGGCGCCATTATGGCTGTGTGTTTTACGAGGCACAGTGTGTGGATATTATGGTATGCCGACATACATTCAGTGAAAGTAAATGCAAAACACAGTGCACTTGATACTCATTTATTAATCTATGATGTGCATGTTTAGTGCTATGGACTATGTATAATGAAGTGCTTGCTTTTGGTTTGTGTGTGTGATACCCAATCATGACAATATTATTGTTGTTCATTGTGCAGGGAACATTGCACAGCATGTTACACAAGTTTCAGTGTCGTTTGTGATGAAGGAGGCACTTGCCCCAGTTCATACATCACTTTCCCATCTCTTGCATAACTTTCTATCGCAGTATGCAGCTACAATGTGGCAGTGTCATTTTCTATGTGGTCAATCAATGGAGACAGTGCAGTACATTGCAAAGAAATGTATTTGTGTATTTCTTTGTCATGTGCCAATGGCATATTTCCCCCATTGGCATTTGGGGTTCACAGCACAAATTCTTTCCCTAGCTACAACGTTCATCTTAATGTGCCAGCTATCTCGATTTCTGCACACCCCATCTAAATTGGCTTGGTGACTTTCTTGTAAATAGTGACATTTTCTTCTAGTAAGTGTTGCGCTGTGACTTTCTTGAAAACGCTCTGCAACACGTGAATAAACCTCTGTGTACAGTGCAATCCTTTCTAACTGACTGAACTTCAGTGTTCTCCACAATGCCACGCCTCCAGCCCTGCATGCGTGCATTGGCAATTCCGTTCTTCATCTGTGAAAGGTGCGCTCTTTTTTACTTTTTTTGATTCCCCAGTACATCTTTATTTATTATCCGGTTCTAACACACACCACAGAAGGAAAGCCAGGAAAGGTCTGGTACAGAAGGGGCAGCACCTTCCTAGATACTATAGGGGATGTGCCAGGAGATGGAATTATTGGGTGGCCCTCACCTATATAGGCGGCACTCATTGTAATGCTCCTGTGATGACCGTCGCAATGCACTTCCAAGTACCTTCCCTGTGTAAAGTAGTGCATTGCACTACATGTACAATACTATGCTGTTTGCAGGGTAAGGGTCTATAGCGCAGCATATCTTTAGAAAGTTTGATTTACAGCTCCGCTGTCCTATTGGAGTGCCCCTCTTGTTGTCCGCAGCTGATGTAGCAAATGCTGTACATGAAAGTACCCAAAGTCATTCTTCGAAATGCGGTAGCTGGCCCACTGCTCCTTTGTCCTTTAATTTGAGTTATCGTCACATGCATTACAAAAACTTTATGTTTCGCCATTACTGTTAATGGTACCATTCACAGATATATATACATTGTGGAATACAAGAATGTTTACAACAACGCCAACCACAGCTTCTTTATGTATGCCAAGAAGCCTTTTATTTTGTGCAACCCATGCACATACAGCGCTTTTCTAACCACTAGTACGATTGTTTGCGCTCTGCATATTCTGCTGTTTCATTACTTGCCTTTACATGCACTAGTATGTGCATGCAGAAGGTGCACCAGCTTTGCAATTTTGCAGCATTACTACAAACTGTCCCACTTGCAGTTACCTGTTTTCCTCAATTGTATAACCGGCACACGACCTGTTCATACTTTCCAACACCCTGCTGAGTGCACACACAATTTATCAGTTTCACAAGTCATGGAAAGGGAAGCAGCAGAAAAATCTAATTAATGCCACATTTAACACGCCCACGTCACAGTGCAGGTTGCTGTTCCTTGTTTACCAGCGGCCATTATACAGTTAGGAGTACTTTAGCCACACATTGCTAAGTTTGCAGAGCCTTTCACGAAGTGTACAGCAATACTTTAAATGCGGTAGGCTACTGCATTAATATGTAGGGCTGGCAACACGGGCGATGTTCTCACCATACAGTGCATGACCTATACATGGGTCTAGGTGTGGAACATAAACACGTGCGCTTCCTCAACTACTTAAAAGTGCATTTGAAGATTCAGACATGCAGTCCCTAATGGAGTCCTACAGATACTTGCTGTGTAATTGCACATACGCCAACCAGGTGAAGTCTATATATGTTACTGAAAACCTTTTCCCTTTACTGAAAAACTACCCTAAATCAACGTTATGCTTAAAGTGCCCTACTAAAAACCTATAAAATTCACTAACAAAAACATTGTTAAAGGGACGTTATGGTTAAGTTGCACTACTAAAAAACATGTGAAATTCATTGGAAAAACATTATGGTTACTTTTAAAATAAAAAACCCGCAAAATTCGACATCATTGATGTCATTAATGAGATCTTTGATGTCATGGGTGTTAGTCCTTGCAGTGTACACGGTTGGCACGAGTTATGGTTGCTTAGCTTACCATAACTGTCGAATTTCATTTTTTTTTCGGTTTTACCTGTAACTAAAACGCTCCTGTAACAACATTTTTCCATTGAATTTCACTGTTTTTTTTAGTAGTGCAACTTAACCATAATATCCCTTTAACAACGTTTTTTGTTTATTTATATATATATATATATATATATATATATATATATATATATATATATATATATATATATATATATATATATATATTTAAATGGGAACCTCTTTTCTCCTGCTTTTTATGTGCAAATGCATATAAATAATTAAGTAAGGAGAGACCGAAACATGTATTGCGATTTCAGTTGTTGGAGCAGAATATTCTCCTCGGCCTATGGCTGGTTGCTCAGCCGGATGGGAACCCGAACCATTTGTCCCTTACTGAAATCAACATTAAGTAGTAGGGGCACTATATAAATTCACCATCAGCTGTTGAACTGAATACCATAGCCAAGACCATAAACACTGAATAGAGTTGTGATAATTAACCTGAATCGATGTGGACATTTTTCTGGAAGCATTTTGTATTGCCACCCAACAGCCAATCAGGGTGCAGGCATTCCAGTTAATAATCACTAGGATGACCATGGCTCTTGACAGCTGCCAGGATGTTATCTTCCACACTTTGTGCTTTCCACCTCTCCCCGTTCCCCCATTTCCATCACTTACTCCTTCATCATTTCCTCTCCTCGGCCTGTCTTATCATCTCCAAGTGCCATCAACATATTCCTGTTCCTCCTCTAAACTGACCTGAACTTTTTAAATTACTGATCAGGCAAGGCCGTCAAGTGTTAGTTGCTTTGTGGATAAAATTGACTTTTTTTTGTTTTCTTCAGCTCTCTTTCTGCTCTAATTAGGGTTGCAGCTAGCACCATCCTCCAGGGCCAGAGTCTAATGGAATTACATGCCAGCCTGACTTCAATAGAAACAGTTATGTTCCCTTACCGATCTGTGCGCTTTCTTGCAAGTAGATCAGACCTATATGTTAGGATTTCAACACATATTATAGCCTTAAAAAACTGAGGGAGGGGCCATTATCACAGGATAATAACCCACTGACAAATTATGCCCCGAGGCAAAGCCGAGAGCTATAAGTTGGGGAAGGGTCTTTATCCCAAGCGATATTGACCCCTCTTGAGGTCTATACGTCTATTACCACATGGTGGTAGTAGCAGTACATATTTTGGAGTTTTGGTGGTGAAGTAAAAGTATATTACTTTATGAATGAGTAAAGGAAACAGACAAACTGAGTTAGTAAAGTAAATTATTTTATTTTGTAGTATTTAAATAACATGGTTGTCTTCATAAGTTAAGCATTTTAATTGGAACATGGTTGAACTGGAAAACAGTTAACAGACAGATTCATTAGGTGCCATGTAAAAGTAAACCATTTCTATATAAGCAAGTGTCAATGTTTTCCAATGCTCTAACTTTCCCTTCTGTGTGTTAAATAACATGTTACATCAACAACAAAAAGTCCCCCAGAGAGGTAGTGTTTTGTTGAGAAAATGTTTGCCTGCAAATTGCATTGATGTTTCCCTAACTACATATGTGGACAGAAATGTAAGAATACAGTCAATGCCAGGTGTAATTGACTGCACTCCAAACATCCTGATTGGCTGAGAGGAGGGCAATAACGAATTCCATGTGCTAATAGCCCATATGGCCCATGATATGATGGGTTATTTATAATGCACTTAATACCCGGAGGTGTCTAAGCGCAGACCCGGGGATCGAACCTGTGTTGCTCTGTGTTGTCTTGCTTCCAAGGTGAGCATGTTGCCCCTGAGCTATCCTCCCGAGAGGAGCAGCGTACTGTTACTATTACATGCCATTTTTAGAGTGTTCATCTGTTATTGGCATTGCCTTGTAGCCCCTTTGGTTGTGACAGCTTGCCTGTTCTGGTTTCCCAGAGGGCCATTATTTGGCATTGCCCGATAAAGGCATTGAGAAAAACATGCAATGAAAAGCCTACATCAAATTCACAAAGAGAACATTTTTTTATACAGTGAATGGGGGCTATAGAAAAGGATAACATGTGCATTAAAGGCCAGGAACGGAATACGACCACATAAAAGGTGCATTAGAAACAATGGAAGCTGTGAAGGTGCCCTTAAGGCAAGGGACGAATAAAAGGCGAACTAAGGTGTGGAAGGCGTAAAAGTACATTATTTTTTAATACACATCCGCACACAAATATTTGGAAGGCCAGCGTTTTTATTCCAAGGCCAGTCAAGGTCTATTTTCACGTGGTTGACCCGCAGTTTTTACATCTACGGCGCCTGCAAGTGAGACACGTCGGGAAGTGCGACGCCTTCATGGCTGAGAATGAGCGATACTAGACACACCTACACCCCCGTGCAGAGTAAGAGACTGATGTGTCTCCCCATTGGTGCTCAGGTTAAATTGCTCAAAGCAGAATAAAAAGCACAAGGCAGAACAAATGGCGCTCTAGTACCAGCGTTAGATAAGGCTCGAGAGACTTTAGAAGCAAAAGCAATTAACCCTGCTGTGTTAGAAAGAACCTCAGTTCAGAACTTTAGATAAGAATCTATGACTTCCCAAGGCAAGCAATTTGAGCAAACAATGGTGTAAAAGTTGTCAAATGAGCCTAAGTAGAATCATTAAAAAAACAATGTGATTTATTATAAAAATGTCATTATGTGGCGATTTGCATAACTTTGCATACCGTCTGATTGCATCAACATTATTAACGGCAGAAACTTAATTGGCCTAAATGATTTTGTAGACTAGGCAGAGCCCGAACATTTGGCTCACGCCAGAGAATTAAAAACACATTTAGTGCTCCACAAATTATGCAAATGTATGAGCAATAATTCTTCAATGTTTTTTCTACTTAAATTAGAGACGTCGGCAGTTTAATTCGTGCTGACTTTAACAGCGACGTGGTGGCACAGAGGGATTAACCAGCGAACAGTCTCCTGTGTTCTACTGCAGCTTTCGTTCTACTCTGATTGCAGTCTACTACTGCAGGCAGCCTCCTCTGATTGTCATTTTATTATAGAGAACGACAATGTAGTTTTGTAGAATATGTGGTAAGAAGCGCTGTCTCGAGTGATCCCTGGTGCAATAGGCTATGATCAAAAATGTGAAATCTGTGGAGTAATCCTGGAAGGGAGTCACATAGCTTCTACAAACGTCCGGAGGGTAGTAAGCAAACTAGACGATGGTTAGACGTGAATAGTCATTTCCCATCCCCTACCTACCTGGAGTTTGCTGATGTGATGAATGAGTGCCTGTGGAGATTCTGATCCATGCAACATAGCCTAAACACTTGTTGTCCTGGATGTATAGGCTCCGGTATGAGCAGTGCCGGCGCTAGGAGTTGTGCGGCCCTCTACTGCAAAAGATGTGTGCCCCGCCACCCCCCGAATTTGCATAAATAGTGGCATCAGTGATATCACAGAATGAGTCTTTAGTACGAAAAAGGTATCATGGGAAGTTACATTAAAAACATGTTACCATGCGTAAGGAAGAAGACAAATACTCTGTGACGTCCAGTACATGAATTGTCAATATTAAGATTTACCTGGGTGGCAATATCTGGAGTGAGGCATTTTTTTGAAGTAGCAGACAGCTAATACCTTGTACAGACTTCTAATTTTGGCAGATAAGGAATAGCGCGATCAAAGTTGTGGGAGTAGGTTTTGTGGCGATTGCTGGATTTGAGAGCAGTGGATTCAGCAACTTAAACACCTCTCTTCCCAGATGTAATTGATAGAAATACTGTTTGCATAAATTCTTTTGAAACTTTGGTTTAAAAACACTCCAGACTCATTACGAGTATGACGGTTGGGGAAAAACGGCGGTAAGACAACCAGTAATACAGGATCTGGCATTGCTCCCGGCCCGGCATACTCTGAGTTTGCCGGTAGGGGCAGTGAACTATTGTCAAGTCTGACCCGCTGGATGTTCAGGCCACTACTGGCAAAGAATTGCAACTATCACTGGAACTGTTACTACCAGTGTCAGTGATATGGGCAAACCTATGGCATAGAGTTCTGTGGGACTCCATGGAATGGGAATTACTGCCTGTAAAACCAGGATATCAGGCGCCGGTAACTGTAAGACAAGTCTGCCGGAAGCTCTCCGGTAGCATCAGCGGGTTACCAGCAGACTCGTAATGAGGATATCTGAATATGGTGATTGTGTTTTGCTAACTGAAATTAACAGCTGTTTTTGCAGAAGTTTCACAAATGTTTTTATTTTTATTGTGTGTACATTTGGGCATATTTTTTCAAATGAGCAATAAGCTTTTATTTCAGAAGCTACAGATATGTATTTTTTTGACTTTTAAACAAATACTAGTAACTAATAACTTAGATTTAACAAATGCTGCTCACTTACAAATGAGAAGGTAGCCTCATTAATGTACCCCGTGAGCCTTGGAGAAGGTGAGCAGGCCAAAACTGTTCACCTGGTGTAAAGTGGCATGGGATCCCACAGCAGAAATTTGGAAAGGCAACTGAGCAGGCTGGGAGACTGTTGCTGAGATTTTATACATTTAGACCTTCCTGTGTATTTTTTCCTATTTTTCGGCAACATGTGCTGTAAAATGTGGTGTTTTGAAATGGGGATGAGTACTGCTCCCATGCTGCACTCAGTGTGGGAACGTTTGCCACAATAGCAAAAATCTAAAGCTGGCACTCAAGAATATACACACAGGAAGTGAACATATCTTAAAGTGAAAAATACAAATCTAATTCGCTCAACCTTTTTCAAAGAAAGTACACCAGACAAAAGAGCATTGGCCTTAAGAAAAAAATTAATCAACAAATGTGGTGCTGTAAAATGTGGTGTTTTGAAATGGGGATGAGTACTGCTCCCATGCTGCACTCAGTGTGGGAACGTTTGCCACAATAGCAAAAATCTAAAGCTGGCACTCAAGAATATACACACAGGAAGTGAACATATCTTAAAGTGAAAAATACAAATCTAATTCGCTCAACCTTTTTCAAAGAAAGTACACCAGACAAAAGAGCATTGGCCTTAAGAAAAAAATTAATCAACAACAGAAAAATAACCTTAGAGAGGGTATTTTTCATTAAATACAACGGCAAAATGTAGAATGTGCTCACCTTTTTAACCCAACAATATGTAGTGAAATATTCCAAAGAAAACAAAATCCCAGTACAAGCATGTGCGTGCTTTGATGATCATTTTATGTGTCTTGTGCATTTAGGGGCCGATTCATAGAACAAATGTGCACCAAAAATCCTGGCGCAATCGTGAAAAAGCATGTGCGATTCATGGAGGTGCCTGTGCGTGTTTACTGCGGGATGTGCGCCAAATCCTTGCTTGGCGCACACGTCATTCCAACATCCCGAACGCCGTGCACGACGCACACAGCGATAGCGCACAACATCGGCGCACACACAAAAAAAGGGGGCGGGACACAGGGCGTAACACGCGGAATGGGGAACAACGCGTGAAAAAGAAGGCGTAACTGGGGAAGTACTGCAGGGAAGTACACAGAACGCCCATACGCACACTAACAACACATATTCATGGAAATGAATACGGAAACCTGCACACGCTAAAAGACGCACACAGGCGTCAACACGTCTGCCACACAAAGGCAGGCGGAAGCGTCCCCGCGCACAGTATAAAAGTGCGCGCAAAAACAAACACGTATATACAGCTATGATGAATGCCTCATTTGTCCCAGCACTGATCGTGGGACACGGCAAGAGGAGGAGAGTAGCCAGGCCCTGCATTTTGTTGCCCCGGACCAGCCTTTTTGGGATGCCTGATGACCAGGTCTATGGCAGCTATAGGTTTCCACCTCATATCATCCTAGACCTGGTCAGGGAGTGGGAAGATGACCTTACATCCCCCACCCTGTGCTCCCAAGCATTGAGCCCCTTGGAGAAGGTGCTCAAGGTCCTGCATTTTTGGCCACTGGGTAATTTCAATGGACAACTGAGATAGTGGGGGGTCTCACAGGCCATGTAGTCACGCTGCCTACACCAGGTGTTGGCAATCATGAATGCGCACCCCTCAGTCCGCAGGCACATATACATGCCCAGAACACCGGCAGAAAGGCAGGCCGTGGTCCAGTGCTTCTACAGGGTGGCACACATCTATCGAAACCGCAAGCACTGGCATTCCATCAATGTGCAGGTTGTATGCGATGCAAAGGGAATCATCATCTCTGTCTATGCAAACTACCCTGGATCAACCCATGACAGTTTCATATACAGAATGTCCGTCCTGAGCTGGGCCCTGGAAGCTGGGAAGCATGGTGACACATGCCTCCTAGGTGAGTACAAATGCCTGTGCACATGCATGCATGTCACAAACAGACAAATACACAAATCCAACTAATCACAACCAATATGACCTCCCCGGGGGGCAGTGCCTACCCTCTCAGCAACCAAATGATAATGCCAATCCCGAACCCCACCAAACCACCACAGGTAAGATACAACGCTACCCATATTGCAACCAGGGCCATAGTGGAGCGCACATTCGGAGTGCTCAAGTCACGCTTCCGCGACCTTGACCGCTCTGGCGGCCAGCTACTATATGCACCCCAGTAGTGTGCAGGATCATTGTGGCAGCATGTGTCCTGCACAATGTTGCAACACAGCAGGGCGTACTGGTGGACATGGTGGTGCCCCCACATCCCCAACCACAGGCACAGGCACTGCCCATGGAAGGTAAAGGGCATGTGGTGAGGCAGCCCGGACCCTGCTTGTGGCCACATTTTTCACCTACACTCCCACTCCTGCAGAGTGCACACAGGCCTGGCACCTACCAGGTGACAATCAATGATGACAAACAGTCAACTGTCATAACCTTATCACCATGAGGATGTTGCCATGGGAGTGATACATTGTGTGCATCTCTAGCTACTTAAACATAGCCAATCCTGTGTGACGAAAAGGAACACATGCAAGGTGTGTATCACATTCCCCCGCAAAACAGGCCATGACAATCCCTGGTATGTCACTCAAACCCTCCCAAACCACATCACCCTTGTCTGCCACACCATGACATGGCATGCAACAACAAAAGGCCAACACGTGACTAATAACATAAGAAAGTGACATGTGATGAATGGAAAGTGGCCTGAGACAATGATGCCTGACATGGAATCAGATGAAATGACTGACAACAACCTATCACACATACCAGGTCATACACAAATGCTGTACACCAGTGGTAGCTTCAACAAAGCACTGAATGTCTGTTCACATGCACTTTGGGCAAGGCAAAATCGCCACTCCCAAACCCGTGTGCTGTGTGTGTCTCCTGCTACACACTGCTCAGCACAGAGCACAGTGAGCAGCCATTGTGTTGGGGATACACCTTGAGCATCACATCATAAGGACAAATTAACAAATGTTCCCATTGACGCAGGTTCAGGACCCCCAAATGGTAATTGATCATGCGCTGCAGGGACACAGCGTGCCCGAGAAGGCAATATGTGTGCACCTGTGGGCATGGAAGGGTGGTTGTACGTGTGGTGAAGCATTGCGCAACTATGTGTGTCAGTAGGGACATGCACTCAATATATGCACGTCAAATCAAGTGACCCTCAGTGTCCTATACATGTGAACATTGCCCATGTGTACACCCCAGCATGTCAAACCACAAAAATCCCCTGACACCTGAAAAGTAAATACAACACAGGAACAGCCATTGACCAGCGAAAGACATCATGTGCATAGTACCCCACAATGACATTGTCAGAAAGTGCCCAAACACTGTAGCCCATGCTTACTGACCAACAACTAAAGGCCCTCCCTCATTAACACATCACCACGACTTTCTGAACAACTGTGTCTGGGGTATGTAGCCTTCTCCCTTTTAGTCTACCTGGCTACAGGATCCCCCTACCTCTTGGTCTTCATGTTCCACCTTGCATGTAATAAGGTCCAGCGCCCTCAGAGGCCTCCTTGACTGGTAAAAATAACAAATCACAGGGAGCCAAGACCAGGTAAAAAAAACTCTTGGCACAAAAAAACCCTGGAAGAGTCTCCTGTAGATAAAACGAAGTGGAAAAAAAAAGTCCTGGCACATGTACAAGCAGAATGATTGAACTACCAAGGCAGCACAGTTCAACAATGGTTCAACAGGAAGGGTACCTTTTTCTGGAAACAACATACAATGAGGATGCAACAACTGATGTGCAGTGTCACAGCTCCAGTCTCCAGGCACAGGAGTGGCACAAACCAACCACCCCCTTTGTGGTCTGGGCGCCTGCAAGCTAAAACATACACAGGCCTCCGAGACCACACCGGGGAAAGAGGGTCAGGGATCCGTTGGTGGACAGGCATTGGTATTCAGGATAACCAGAAAGAGGTGCAGGAGAGGGGAGTTGTATTTGCAAAGGAAAGTAGGCAAAATACAAAATACAAAATACAACTATTGACAATAACACATACTCAATCAGAGAAACAATGTTCTACATGCACATATTATGAAATGAGTGAAATGCAAGAAAAAGAGAGACTTTTTTCTGGGTGAGTGCTGGATCCTGCCTGCACACTCTCAGGTCCGGTAACAGGATCAGTTCAATGCTGCAAAGGGAGCGCAAGTTACTAATCTGTGTGTGTTTACAACACATACACAACAACATTCCTGCCCCGAAGTAAGTGACTTCTCCACAAGCAAACACCCTTGTTTGCTGCTATGTATGTATACGTTAGCTTGCCCCTGTGATGGTTCATACACTGTCAATGCAGTAA
Organism: Ambystoma mexicanum; assembly: GCF_040938575.1. Lineage (NCBI taxonomy): Eukaryota > Metazoa > Chordata > Amphibia > Caudata > Ambystomatidae > Ambystoma > Ambystoma mexicanum. Next base: position 482,412,118 of record NC_090932.1, on the reverse strand, counting down.
GGCAGGTGCACGTGGGAGCTCGGTAAATGGAAGACCAATGCATCAAGAATCACACATGATAGAATGGTCCCTGGGTGACCTGCTAGACGTGTATAGCGAGGTGCAACTTCAGTACAAGTCGTGTTCTGGCAGCCATGGATTACAATAGGTAGTGCAAGTGGCAATTTGCACATGCAAATGATATGCACTGCACACAAGTCTGTGCCTCGCTGGGTGTCCCTGTGCACTGTATAAGTTTCTGGCTCAGAACGCTACTGCACTAATAACTCAGCTTCTATGGAGCAGGGGGGACTGGAGGATATGTGCGATGGCCCCTGCGTGTGCCCCTGACAACTTGTAAAGCTACTTGGCATTTGTCCCTCAACACATCTTAGCTGTACTGTGCACTTTTACAACAATATCTGGCCAAGCTCCCCATCAGTGGTGCTACTTAGCATGCATGTGCAAGTGGCCTGGTGGAAGGTTGGCTGCGGTGTGGCCCCCTTGTGATGCTCACCTTGCTTGGAGTTCCTGGAAATACATCTGCTTCTGTTGGACGTCTGAGCACAAGCCCTGTGCTACTGCTTGTGCACACATGCACATGTCTGCACCACCGAACTTAGCCAGATTTCTGTAGTACTTCACCATGTGTCTGCTGGCAAAGGTAGTCTGGAGGCTCATTGTCCTGCAGAAAGGGCATAAAACATATAAATAACGCTTGAAAGTTCCCTGTGTCTTTGTCTTCATGCTGGTTGTCACTGGGCCATGTAAGAGACCTACATCAGAACTCCTCCCACCATCAGTATGACTTTGACAGGCAAAGGGTGTAGGCTACTGTCTACAGCATGAAGTGCATCAAGCACATATACCGGAAAGAAAATAACATACATCACAATCTAGATCAATTAATGGACACATCAATCATGAACCCACCCAAAGTGATCACAGGCATGCCGTGGATAAAACCCCCTCAATCCCCACTAAGGGTGTTAACACAAGTAGTACAGCAGCAGACAGGCCACAGATATGACAGTCCAAAGCCCTTGTGTAAATGTTTGTTACACCGAAACATCCTTGCGAGCCCATGGATAACGGAAGCAGGAGTGGCCTATGTGAGTCAGGACCCCAAGCTGCAAACACATACACAAGACAATCTTGAAGGGCCCAGCTGGAACAGACAGTGGATGCTTTCAAAAGCCACAAAGCCCCACACCGTCACATGAATTCACAATAGACAAGCAATTTTAAACTATATTAACTAATTAAACTAACTATAAAAAACCTACATTACCTAATTAAACTAACTATCAAAAACCATATTAACTAACTAAACTAAGAAGAAAAATCAAAAATGGCCACATACGACTGGCGGGAAGGTGCCCAGGAGGGGGGAGGTACAGGGTGCACCTCAACACCCACATGTGATGATGTTGAGACAGTTCGGCCTGTGTGGGAGATATCTCGTCATCTGAATCACCCTCTGGCTGAAAATGTTGACGTGGCTCAGTACCCTGACCATGCCCAGGCGCAGCTTCCCCCTCGTCGGCACCAAGTCTGCGGGACGGGTGAGCATGGTTCTGTGCAGCGATGACACGTAGGTCAGCATGTAGAACCTTGCGTGATACGCATGCTTCCTCTTGCAAGGTAGCACGTTTAACACAGAGTTCTTCCTGCATGGCCTGGCTGGACAACTGGTATACCTCCCGCAAGCACGAAGCTCAGCCGAGATGGTACTCTCTAGCTGTTCCAACCTCTCCTCTTACCGGTTCCTCTGGGACATCAAGAGCACACCCAGAGTAGATCTGAGTGAATCATTCTCAACCCTCATGGCATCCATGTGTGCCTGTGCGTGAGCAGCAATTGCTTGACTCAAAGACACAATTTCAGCCCAGCGTGCCCTGTCTGAGGCCACCCTGCCCAGCTTGAGCGAGTGGGCCGTGGACTCTTCCGCCCGCTGCTGGAGTTCCACCTGCCTAACAGGGGGTGGCACGGATTGGGCCTCACGCTGCATGCTCTCAGCGATATTATCAATTGCTGCCCCCTGGTGTTCTGAATTGGCAACCATGGCTTGCTCCCACTCAGCATACCCCAGTGGCGCAGAGCCAATGTGTTGCTGGGCTTGACACCTGCGGGGCCCAAGGAGCTGACGTCCTTGTTGGGTTGGTCTCCGCCCGCAGCTGCAGGACTACATTCCTCCGTCGACTTGATGCCCCAGGCACATCAGCAACTTGAGTGGAGGGTGACCCTGCATCCTGATTGACCACAGGCGGAGGTCCCACCACCGACTGGCCCCTCAGTGCAGGTGTCACAGACAGAGGAGCATCCACATCAGAATCACTCACCCCTGACGAATGGACCCAATGCACATCCAACTCGACATTGTCATCAGAGTTATCATCCGAGCTAGACTCATTGCCAGCCCTAGACAAGATGGAATGGAACACAAGTGGGTTCTCATGGCCTACCACCCCACGACCCCCACTTGTGCTGGATTGCTGGTGTGATAGCAACCCTGTGTCTGGCATGACAACACCATCCTCTGGCTCCATTGCGTCATCATCTGGAAAGGGGAGAAAAGATTAACATTAGTACACATGTCAGAAGCACATGAAACACACACACATAGACATCACATACACTGCTAACACATGAAGCAGATATGTCACATGCAAATGAGAACCTGGCATGCATCCAGTGGCCTTGATATGCAAACACATCCCAAAAGCATAAATGGATGAATGTAAATAGCAAAGCCTACACTATTACAAAATGTAGTATATGAACTACATCAGACAGCAACTCGGTCCGGCACATGTCACAGGCAGAAAAGACAGATGGCAACTAAGAGAAGCAACACACCGTAAGCATGCTTGAACTGTAAATTGACCACTGCTGCAAGTGAATCCAAACACACATTGACACAGGTAACATGCATGTAGCCATGCATCACAGAAGCATCATCATCAATATAGCTACATCCATCTGCATCTCACATCGTACCGGGTGGCATGGGCCATGTAGAAATAGTGACTGTCACAAGCAAAGCAAGGGCCTGCAAGCAGGCATGAGGGACCATAACGCCCTGTGCTGTCCGAGCTGCAGGACATGAGGCCTCCACAACACCCTTCAGGTCCTGATTGTCCACATTGGGCTATGAATGTGCCCTCTTACATCATTCCCTGTGGAAATCTACACACCCAGGAACCACCATAGTGGCTAAGTGTGCCTGGGTATACACATACTGCACAACAGTGAACCTTTGGGATCATGCCAGTTCCACAATGCAGAAATCCCACCAACAGAAACGTCTATCAACTACATAATACTCTGTCAATAATAAAGATGTGGAAGACACAAGTGTAAATGGACACTTTCACAAACACATTAGTGAGTAATCGCAATGTTGCACCACACAACATTGAAGCTGCTTGCATATATGCATGTGAAAGCGTTCAAATACACCCATTTCCCCATACAACTGTATTGTGAACATGGCCAGCATCCAATACACCGAAGCAAGCAGCTATAACCTGCTTGCTTTGATGTATGTGGAAGTGCACACATACACACGTGAAGGATGCTCCACAGTAATCACAACCCAATTGAAAGGCTACATCCAATCAGTGCCCTATGCCAGTTGGAATAGGCCACACATTGACCAATAAACTCATCTAAACAACCACTAGGTAGTCCTAACACTGAATACATGTGTCACAGGATGCACCTGTGCCCGTCGCATACATGGCAGAGAAGGGATGAAAAACAGTCCATACATGCCAGGTGACTTTGACATAGCATCAGTGAGTAGTCATGTAGAAGGGTTTAACTTGGCTCAGAAGTGGGTTGATGCAATACAGAACGTGTGTACGTGACCCACTATCTACATGAACAAGTACATTATGAAGTCTACCAATACACGTGTAGGCAGTGCAAGGGCAAGTTCAGGGCTAGGGCATGGCTACAGGCAAACCCCCCACGCCCCTTAAGTGAAAATGCAGGGAGGCATTGCATGGCAGCGAACGGGTGACCAGAGACCTGTGTTTTGCCAGACAGTGTTGACTAGCGTCAATTGCATCATCTGAGTCAACTGACAACACAGCAGATGATGATGGGACAGTAAGAAGGACACATGTTGAACCCTCAGTAGTACACCCATGTGTGCAGAAACCACTACGCCAGTTAAACAGAGTCAGTGGGCCAGAAACAGGGTGAGGCCTGTGCCCCACACAGACTGTGACACCCTAAACCTGTAGGTGATGCTGGCCTGAGCCAGAGTGGGCATGGAATTGATGATCAAATGCCATGAAATGTAGGTCAGCCTGGACACGTACTAATATGATCATCCTGTCAAGGACACATTGGGGTATGCATGGAATGCACATGGAGCATGAATGGGAACTCCTGTCCCTGTGGAGCATTTGCCATCTGTACAGTCCAAGTGAGACACCCTGCATCAAGAACAGAGGACGTACCCCACTGCATGTGTCGGGCAGGTTGGCTGTTTGAGGTTTGCATGTACACAGGAGTCTTGAACAGTAAGTAAGCCAACATGATGCACACCAGTGCCATGGTCAAATTGTGGTGCAGGGGGGGTGGAGGGGCAAGGGAGCATGCCTATGTGGAGTACCCGCATGCAGGCAGAGGACACATGAACGTCAGTCATGCAATGACATAGTCCCAGTGCTGAGAGGAAAGACACCCCAGGCTACATACCTAAGGGCCAGTGAGCTGGAACATGGACCGGAGGGGCAGCCGGGTGACTAGCATGTGAGTAGGGTGCAAGTGTGGTGATGAGGACTGTCCCCGTCTGCTCTACATGTCCACTATCCTGCACAGCAGGCACGCTTCAGTGAAGCATTGCATGACTTGCACATGAGAACCATGTACACATGACATGTAGTGGCAGTCAAGCACAAAACATCACACAAGCAAAACACACATGGCCTAGTCAAACACACGACAACACTCACTGGACGGAGCATCAAAGTCCAACATCTCTCCCACTCCTTCGACCATTCCTGTTGGTATGAACTCTGCAACGACTGACTCGTGCGGAGTGAGGTCTTCCTCCTCAGGTGGTGGCCCACTGTCAGTCACCAGAGTCATGTTGTAATTAGAGGCACGCTTCGCCTTAGTGCTGCGTTTGAGGTCATCCCAACTCTTTTTGCACTCTTCAGCTGTGTGCACCTCATGCCTGAATGCACTCACATGATCCGCAACTCGCTTCCAGTGGGTTTTACGATGGGCAGCTGTAGTTTGACAATTCGGCCCCACTAGCATGTCACGGTTGTGTTCCCGCACGTAGTACACAAGGAAGTCCAGTTCCTGCACGCAGAAAGGCTTCTTCCTCAACGTGCGGGAGGCCATAGCTGTGTCTGGGGTCCCAGCCTCCACTGCAGTTGCAACCTTCCTCCTCTTGGATGCTGGTCCGGACCCTGGCTGGCAAATGCCACCCTGATCAGTATGGGCAGTGGCACTGGTGGAATGAGCCAAGGGAGTGGCAGATGGAACATGAACGGAAGCCCTGACTTGTGTCAGTGGCTGCTGGGTGCCCTGGAATGGACCCTGCGCAGCAACATCCGCTGTGCTAGGGTCATTGACCGGGACTGTCCTGGTTGGTAGACTCACAACCGGGGTGGTGTTGGCTGCACTTGCCCATGCGCTTGCCAACACCCGGCTGGTCAGGGCAGCAGATGACATTACTGCCCAAGGGACACGTGCCTTGGTCTGGGCAGCCCGGCGTGCACCTACGGTGTGCCTCCTGACCTCCTGGAAATCTTCAATGGACTCTTCAAGTGCCAATGCAGCTTGCGCTGGCAGACCCTAAGCCTGGGTGGTGGTGTCCACAGCTGCACCTGCAGCTACCACTACCCCGGGGGCCCGTGGCAGTCGATAAAACGGACTGCCGGGTCACATGGGCGCCAGTGACAGATGCAAGAACTGCATCTCCCATCGTGCCGAGCTGGCGCACCCCTGCCTCTTCCCCTCTGCAGCCACCATGGACACCCTGGAGTCTCCCTACTCCCTGGTCACCCCGGCCATGTCCCTGACCACGCCTCCCATGTGGAGTATGCCCAGCTGAGACGCCCCTCTCCTTTCGTGGCCTCCCGGCCATGGCACAGATGGAGTAGTGCCAGCACAGATGTAGTAGTGCGAATGGGAGGTGTACACGACAATTATCCTTGGCAATTGGGGTGAAGGGGGTGGGATACAAGATGTTAACAGCACCCCTGCACCTACAAGGCTTTATGTGACCCCAGTGATAAAGTGACAGGTCACGCAATGCTCAGGCACCCCAAAACTGCAGTAAAACCATGCACAAAACTACCGGTAGCCCACGTGTGTGGAATTAACCTCCTGCAGTACATGGTGGCACCCAGGGACATGAAAAACAGGTACACATGGGATATGCAGGCTACTATGACCTCGAAAACAGGTATGAGATACACAGGGGCACCCGCAGTGGGAAAAATAGTGTGCGCGACTCACCATCAGACTAGTGTGATAATGAAAAACATGCGTAGCCAATACCCTCACCAAAAGAAGAGATACGTCCTTGATCCGCTGTGAAGTTGTGATGGGGTGCGAAACAACACAAAGTAGCAACAAACACGTCGGTCACCATGAAAGGCACATAATGCAAACTGCTGGCCCTGCTCACTTTTAACCCGTGCTGAGGGAAACACCCGCGTGCATCACGTCACTTACGCGCTCAGGCCCTTTCCTCGGATTACACGCATTAACACGCAGACATGCTGTTTTTTCATGTGCTGAATCACTATGCACCCGTCACGAGGGAAGTGCCTGTGCACATAATGTCAAAGATGCGCTTACGCGCTAAGGGCCTTTTCTCAAATTACATGCAGTTTTTTCACATGCGAAATCACTCCGTATCAAGCCGGCCACACAACAACACACAGAAGACCACGCTCCTGCCCTGAAGGCCATTTTCCTGCCCCCCAGTGCCCTGAGCATGCTCCCACCTTTCATCTGCTGCTGCCTGCCTGCCTGCTGGCCACGTGCCTTGCTAGTTGGTGCCTGCACATCAGCCATCTGCAGGGGTCCAGTTGCTGTGACCACCCCTGCTGGAACAGAAGACTCCCGACTGGTATTCCATGGCTCCACAGCCCCAGGACGCAGTTTCCCACCCACACCTGCCTCGGGGGTTGCCATGTCCGGGGAAACATCATTGGAGACCACTGGCAACCCCCAGCCAGAGAGAAAGAGGGCTACCAGCTTCAGTGCCGCAGAAGTTGGTATCCTGGTGGAGCAAGTCCTGAGGAATTATGATGCCCTCTTTGGAAGTTCATGCGCCGTCAATGAAGGACAGAAGAGTATCTGGACAGACATTGTGGCTGCCATCAACAAGGAGGGGGTGGCAGCACGCAACGTGCAACTCGTCTGGAAGCACTGGGAGGACATCAGGTCCAGGACCCTCAGCAAGGCCCGGCGCCTCTTTAAGGGAAAGCATGCAGAGGGGTGCGGGTCCACCTTAGCAACATCCAGATGAGGGTCCTGGAATAAATAAACCCAGTGCTCCATCACCAGATCCTTCAGAGGCAGACCTGTCCGGAGTTGAGTGGTAAGTGACCATGTCTACTGATTGGACGCTGTGCATGTCAAGGTGTGGCATGAGTGTGCAGGTTGGACATATGTCTTGGAAGGCCCATGTATGGATGTGTATGTACAGGGACATGAGCCTTCCTCATGTGAGTTCAGTCATGTGTGAGGAAAATCAATGATGTATGTGTTTGAATGCATGGTGCCCAAATGCATGTGTCGGTACACACATGTTTTGAATTATGTGGATGTACTGTGGCATGGTTGTGGTGTGACACATGGATGCTGATTCCACCTTCATGTATGTGCACAATGTACATGTGCATGTGTGTGTATTTGACATGTGTGCCACTGTTATACACCATGGATGCATGTGACACCGACATGTAGGAGGCTGATTGGCAGATGTGACATGGATGCCGATGATTTAACTGCGACAGGTAGTGGAGATATGCAGATTCATGTATGTCTGGTGGCATGTGTGCATGTGTTTGGCACTCCACATGTTGCATGTGACGTCCGGCTAACCTTCGGATGCTCATGCTGTTGTATGTGTATGGATGGTGCTGCCTGCTGCAACATTCCTGTTAATTTGAGCATGTGTGTGGGTTGAAATGATATGTGTGTTGGGGAGTGTGATGCCATGTGTGAAGTTTGAGACTGCCACTCATCTGCAACTGTCATGTGTGTAGCAGACCATTGTACAGTGCCCTGATGGCTGTGTTCTGTCTCTCCCTGTCTGCAGCGTCAACTGATGAAGTGGAGCACAGCGGCAGGGAGCACACCACCAGCCGGAGACGCAAGGCCCAGCTCCCCTCCCATGTTTTCATCTCATAGGGGAGTGAGGAGTCTGGTGCCGTGTCCATGGCCGCAGGTGCCAAGGGTAGGTCCAAGAGGCGGAGGTCAGAAGTGGATTCCTCGGCAGCAGAAGGGGCAGCTTAGACCCCTCATCCAGGTTGGTGGAGGGTTTGGTTGAGGAGGAGGCCGTGGAAGTGCCACACACGGGGTCTGGAGGGGGGATTCCACAGGTGCTAGTGGTGCAGTCCAGGGGCAGGACAGGAGGCAGCACAGGTGGCCGCGGAGGTGCCTGTGTGTAATCCTGTCCCCGATACTGTGACTGCATCATCCCGCACCAGCTGGGATGCCTCCGTCCAGACCCATTTTCAGGGAGGGGATCCGCTAACAACAACTGGCCTTCCTCTCCCTGCAGATGTGGCAATCCGGGACCGTTTTGAGCCTGTCCTGGTTGGGGTGGTGTTGCATCAACTTGTCATTTGGGATAATGTGCAGGGTTCTTGTGAGGACGCTGCACGTTACTTCAGATGTCTCGTTGACCGCGTCGACTGGCTAGAGGGGATCACCGGTGCTGAGTTCCTCCGTGTGCTGGGCCTTATGCCGCCCCCTCCTCAACTGAAGCACCTATGCGCCAGTCGTCCTCTGTGCCATCTTCCAGCTCAAGTAGCACCTGGGCACCCTGTGAAGCTGCCTCTGACCCAGCGGCCAGGCTGGTGGAGGACACATCCCTGCCACAGTCGGGAGTCGGAGGTCCAGCAGGGGTTGCCACCCCAACAACTGGACCGCAGCAGGAAGAGGACGTGCAGGCATCAACAGACAGGGCACATGCACGGCAGCAGCAGGATGAAGGTGGGAGCAATGATGGCTCAAGGCCATCACCATCAGAGGGGCAGGCATTGACCGGAGGGCAGGAGGACCCTGGATTGGGAGTGTCTTCCGTGTGGCAGCAGGTGGGCCAGCAAATAGATGCAGAGTGGCGGCAGGCGGAAGAGGCACGGCTTACTATGTTCAGGGCGGAGAACTCCATGCGCAGGGTGCTGAGGCGGGCTGAGTGACTTGAGGAAATTTGCAGGGAGTTGGAGGTGGACATGGTGTTGTCCCTGCGAGACCTCTGGGCCAGGGAACAGGCCTGCCTCCAGAACGTTGAACAGGAGTTCGATGATGCCCTGGCCCAGGAAATCAACAAGTGAGCCGTCGGACCTGCCCGCTGCCATTGTATATAGTTCATTAGTGTTTGGTTTCCTTTGTATTTTTCGTTCATTTGGGGCGCATGGACTATGCCCCACCTTTTTGTATATAGTTATTTATTAGGTAGGGTTTTTTGTAGGTTTCCTTTGGATTGTTGGGCTCATGGACCCTGGATTTTTACATTGTGTATAGTTCAGGACTGGATTTTACTTCATTGATTTTTTTTTTTTCCCATGGAACAATGGTTTTCTATTCATTTTGACCTTTGGATTTGGTTTGATGGGCAAACACTTTGGAGCCGTTTTCTTTTGGATTTATCATTCATATATTTTTCATTTATTTTGGACATCAGGCCTTTTGTTTATCATTTTTTTATTGTGTGATTTTCTTTCATTCCATTGATTTTGTATTCAATACATTTTGATTTCATACTTCATTTGTGTGGTATTCTCTCTTTGGTTTTGTGTATGTCACAATGTGAGTTTTCTCATTCACTTGCCCCCATTGTGTGTGTCTGACGAACATGTGTTGACGTGTATACTTGTCATTTGGGATCTATCATGACATGGTGATTTCAATGTGGAGTGGATGGAATACTTGGTTGGGTGTTTGGACTGGGGTGGCTTGGGGTGGTATTTGGGTGGCCATGAGGGCCATGAGTGTGGATCGTGATGACATGTTGGGGGGGGACATGAGTCGGGGCCTGCTGGCAGGTGCCCGTCACTGTTGGGTGGGTGAGTGGGTGGGGGGACATGAGTCGGGGCCTGCTGGCATGTGCACGTCACTGCTGGGTGGGTGGAGGTTCAGGGGGACATGAGTCGCAGCCTGCTGGCAGGTGCCCGTCACTGCTGGGTGGGTGAGTGGGTGAGGGGACATGAGTCGGGGCTTTCTGGCAGGTTCTTGTCACTGCTGGGTGGGTGCATGGGTGGGGGACATGAGTCGGGGCTCACAAGTGTGCTCACAAGTGCATGATGCCATGTGGGCTGCCTGCAGGGCATGGTGAGGGTTGTAGGGTAGTCCCCTGTGGTGTGGGCTGCCTGCAGGGCATGGTGAGGGTTATAGGGTGGTCCCCTGTGGTGTGGGCTGCCTGCAGGGAATGGGGAGGGTTGTAGGGTAGTCCCCTGTGGAGTGGGCTGCCTGCAGGGCATGGGGAGGGTTGTAGGGTAGTCCCCTGTGGTGTGATCTGCCTGCAGGGCATGGGGAGGGAGGAAACCGCACACCCGAGAGGGCCCACGATGCCAAATCATGTGTGAAACTTCCTGCGCACCCCCAAATACACATACCCTGCTCGCACAGGGCCTATCGCATGTGAAACTTTCCGTGCACCCCCCAAATACACGTACCCCGCTCCCACAAGGCCTATCACGTGTGAAAATTCCCGCACACCCCCCAAATACATGGAGCCCATTCGCACAGGGCCTATCACGTGTGAAACTCCCAGCGTACCCCACAAATACATGTACCCCACTCGCACAGGGCCTATAGCATGTGAAACTTCTCGCGCTCCCCCTATATACATGTACCCCACTCTCACAGGTCCTATCGCATGTGAAACTCCCTGCGTACCCCTCAAATACACATACCACGCTCGCACAGGGCCTATCGCGTGTGAAACTTCCTGTGCACCCCCCAAATACATGTACCCCGCTCCCACAAGGCCTATCACATGTGAAACTTCCCGCACACCCCAAATACATGTACCCCACTCCCACAAGGCCTATCACACGTGAAACTTCCCGCACACCCCCCAAATACACATACCCAGTTCGCACAGGGCCTATCGCGTGTGAAACTCCCAGCGTAGCCCCGAAATACATGTACCCCGCTCGCACAGTGCCTATTGCGTGTGAAACTTCCCGTGCTCCCCCAAATACACGTACCCCACTCGCACAGGGCCTATCGCGTGTGAAACTCCCTGCGTACCCCTCAAATACACATACCCTGCTCGCACAGGGCCTATCGCGTGTGAAACTTCCCGCACACCCCCCCAAATACACGTACCCCGTTCGCACAGGGCCTATCGTGTGTGAAACTCCCAGCATACCCCCCAAATACATGTACCCCACTCGCAGAGGGCCTATAGCGTCTGAAACTTCCCGCGCTCCCCCCATATACATGTACCCCGCTCGCACAGGGCCTACCGCGTGTGAAACTCCCTGCGTACCCCTCAAATACACATACCCCACTCGCACAGGGCCTATCGCGTGTGAAACTTCCCGTGCACCCCCCAAATACACGTACCCCGCTCCCACAAGGCCTATCACATGTGAAACTTCCTGCACACCCTCCAAATACATGTACCCCGTTCGCACAGGGCCTATCGCATGTGAAACTCCCAGCATACCCCCCAAATACATTTACCCCGCTCGCACAGGGCCTATCGCGTGTGAAACTTCCCGTGCACCCCCAAATACACGTACCCCACTCCCACAAGGCCTATTGCGTGTGAGACTTCCCCCGCACACCCCAAATACACATACCCTGCTCGCACAGGGCCTATCGCGTGTGAAACTTCCTGTGCACCCCCCAAATACATGTACCCCGCTCCCACAAGGCCTATCACATGTGAAACTTCCCGCACACCCCAAATACATGTACCCCACTCCCACAAGGCCTATCACACGTGAAACTTCCCGCACACCCCCCAAATACACATACCCAGTTCGCACAGGGCCTATCGCGTGTGAAACTCCCAGCGTAGCCCCGAAATACATGTACCCCGCTCGCACAGGGCCTATCGCGTGTGAAACTTCCCGTGCTCCCCCAAATACACGTACCCCACTCGCACAGGGCCTATCGCGTGTGAAACTCCCTGCGTACCCCTCAAATACACATACCCTGCTCGCACAGGGCCTATCGCGTGTGAAACTTCCCGCACACCCCCCCAAATACACGTACCCCGTTCGCACAGGGCCTATCGTGTGTGAAACTCCCAGCATACCCCCCAAATACATGTACCCCACTCGCACAGGGCCTATAGCGTCTGAAACTTCCCGCGCTCCCCCATATACATGTACCCCGCTCGCACAGGGCCTATCGCGTGTGAAACTCCCTGCGTACCCCTCAAATACACATACCCCACTCGCACAGGGCCTATCGCGTGTGAAACTTCCCGTGCACCCCCCAAATACACGTACCCCGCTCCCACAAGGCCTATCACATGTGAAACTTCCTGCACACCCCCCAAATACATGTACCCCGTTCGCACAGGGCCTATCGCATGTGAAACTCCCAGCATACCCCCCAAATACATTTACCCCGCTTGCACAGGGCCTATCGCGTGTGAAACTTCCCGTGCACCCCCAAATACACGTACCCCACTCCCACAAGGCCTATTGCGTGTGAGACTTCCCCCGCACACCCCAAATACACATACCCTGCTTGCAAAGAGCCTATCTAATGTGAAACTTTCCGCCCACCCCCCAAATACACGCATCCCGCTCGCACAGGGCCTATTGCGTGTGAAACTTCCTGTGCACCCCCCAAAGACACATACCCTGCTCCAACAAGGCCTATCACATGTGAAACTTCCCAAACACCCCCCAAATACACACAGGCACCCCATCCACCCTGGGCATGCCCCACAGGCAGCCCACGCCACAGGGGGGTGCTTTTTCTACGCAATTTACTGGCACGAGCAGGGTACGTGTATTCTGGGGCGTGCGTGGGGAGTTTTACATGCTTTTTCGCTGGCGCGAGCGGGGTACGTGTATTACGAGGGGCACGTGGGGAGTTTTGCATGTGATGAGCCTGGTGCGAGCGGGGTACGTGTATTCTGGGGCGTGCGCAGGGACTTTTACACGCATTTTTGTGGTTGGGGGGCTGTACTCTCGTCCACTGGCCTTTGCGCCAGGTACTGGATTTGTGCGATTTCTTTGCCGCACGGGGTGAGGGGCGTAACTGGCGTTGCTGCAGGGTTGCTGCGCCACTCTGCTCCACAGCTGCTTATAGATGTTTTAATCCATGAATACGCTGCTCACCTAAATGGGTTTTGGCGCACGTGGCTGGCGCAGACTGCCGCACGCGCACTCTATGCGCCAGCCGCGGGCTCCACTTGTGTGCCGAATTCTATGAATTACCCTCTTGGTGTCTGCACTGGAAACATGACAACATGGGTGAAATCCTGGTAGCCAAATGCTTGAGCAAGATTGCAGACCTCAAAAACACCTAAGGAGGTTGCGTCCACCCTCTAAAAAAGTTACGCTGTCCACCCACCTGTATCCTTTACTTGTGCCGTGAAAAGCAGCACATGACCACAATCAGGGAACAAGTAACAGCTCCAGCCTCCGGGATTTCAACCTCTCTTGCCACATCCTGTACAAATATTCAGGACTCTCTTACCCTCTCATCATTCCCCCTCCTCAACCCCAATCTGCCCTTCAACAATACTCTGTTTATAAAGATGACTTGAAAAGTACACATACCATAGTAAGGTACACGCTCAACTATGTAAATCATTACAGAAATATGAAAGCAACAAGTTAGAATTGTGCACTGTCTCCCATCTTGACCGGGAGACTACAAATACCAGAATACAAGTCAGCAAAATGCAAAACATGGCCTTTGTGTTTTGAAAACGAATTTTCAAGACGTATAACATTTCATGTGTAAAAAGGTTACCTGTTTGTTTTTCAGTGTTTGACAAATGCAGGGTTCATATATGATGTGATGAAAATATATCACATTCTACCAAAAATATATTATTTTAGGTACATTCAATATGAACATCTGGAAACAATGCAGCTAATTTAAAGCCGTTTGTTTGCTATATTGTAATTGACCTAGAGGAGATTGTAGATTTAGACAGCTAAGTGGTGCTTTGTGCGTGCTTTCGGAAGGAAAATGCCTATTTGCATTTCCTAACAAAGAAACGTTACTAACCCCTCCTCCAAAACAATAGTCTCCTAAATGGGTCATCATTTGTAAATCACCCCCACTTTAATCCCCTGCTTGAAGAAAGAAAGTGATAAGCAGTCATTAAGGGGCCTGCAGCATCTGATGGGCTGCTGGGAATGGGTGTCTCTCTCTACAGAGCCAGAGGAGGTTTGTAAGCGACACTGTGGCCTCATGCAATCTTCGTCTTCGTACATGGAAGCTGCACAGCAGTTTAGACAGACACTGGTAATTGCGAGGCCCCTCTGACAGCTTCTGATAGTGGAGCCCTGCGCCACTGCTCAGACTGCCCAGGCCTCAGACCGGCTCTATGGATGAGTTATGGACAACTATGTCCTATTTTGACAGAACAGTGATAGCACATTTTGAAACGGCTCTCTAGTGCCTTATCTTCCCGTGGTGATGAAGTCTGAATTGGGTCATGCTATGTCTCAGAGAAACAATGGTTCCCTTGACATGTTTGAGTCAATGGGGTCATCCAAGGTAAACCTATTAAATAGCCTAACAAGCAAGCATCAAATAACAGCCCAGCCGAGAAGCCTTTTCAGGTAGGAAGAGAAAAGCAAAACCACCATAACACACTGGTATTTGTGGGTACTTTCAGCACAAAATCACAGAGAGTTAAGGAGTAGTCAAAACCCACTGCCACATTATTAAGAGTGGGAATACCACCCTGCTACCACAAGTCTTTTCATTTAAAAGTAACATGTCCATTAGAGATCAAATGGTGAGAAATTATATTACAAAAAGGTCCCTCTAGTGCCAAAAACCCAAAACATGTGACAAGAACTAAAGTTATCACCACTATCTGGACATTCACTCTGTGGTGCATGCTCAGTCGGTCAATATAGAAACAGGACAATGAAAAACAGTTGTTAACACACTTTTCTACCTCTGCAACCGGTTTAATGTTGGTAAAACTTTAAAATGAAAACACGTATTTGTGAACATTGCAGCTGTATACACAATGGTATTGAGTCTTCCTCATTAGTATTCCATTTCCAAGAGAACAACCAAACAGAAAATGACATTAAATGGGCAGTGATAAAGAAATGTGTACATAAGTATATGACCGCATCTGAGAGAATCCTTCATGAATCTGAAAAGTGAATCATATTTCTAACCAAGAGCCATGTAAGAGGGTCATAGACTGGCCTGCTGTCTGCTCCAAAGGCAATACAGACTCAAAGAAGAAGGCCCATATCCAAGCACCCAGCTCTGGGGCCACCAACAACATGGCTGAACTGTTCAAAATCTGCAAAGAACTTCCCAATCCCACTGCAGTCTCTACTTCTCCCCTGCCATCGCTGGCCATCTTCATAGCACTGACCTCCCACTTCACAACCAAAACTCAGGACATCCTGTCCACACTCTCCTATATTCCCCTCCTTCCTCCCTCTTCCGTTCTCAGGCCTTCCTTGGCCACCCTCTCCCCTTCCCTCCTACTTCCCTCCTACTCTCCTCCTTCTTGCCCGTAGCACTGGATGAGTTCACTAAACAGGTCCTCTTTATGAAAGGTTTCTCCAAACTGGTGCTCCCATTGCCTCTGATGCTCCAGCCTCGTTCGATTTCTGCAAACATGCCTTTGCCACTGGCTACTTCCCACTACCACTCAAGTATTCCCTTGTGCACCCTCTCCTCAAAAAGCCTTTTGCTGACCCTTACTGGCTGGCTAACTACCACCCTATCTCCATTACCCCCTTTTTGGGCAAACTCTTGGGGAAGCTGATCATCTCCCAGGTGATCCACCACAGATAATATGTTGCTTGTCTCCACGACAACCAGTCTGGATTTTGAGCAGCCAGAGGCACAGAAAATGCTCTCCTCAATACCTGAGCAGACTTGCTCTCAAATCCTGATTCTAACTCACCTACCATCCTCATGCTTCTTGATCTTTCCTCTGCCTTTGATACAGTCAATCATGCCACCCTTATATATCAACTCTGGGATACCCTTGGCATCACTGACATGGCACTGTACTGGTTGGCTTCCTTCCTCTCTAACCGACTGTCCCAGGTTCAACTGGGCCCTTTCATCTCTCAGGGCTCCATCCTCTCGCTATGGCTCTTCAACATCTACCTTGCCCATCTGGCTCATTTGATCTCCACCTTCTCTCTTCACTTCCAATGTTATGAAGACAACACAAACCTCTCCTTTAAGCTTCCCTCCACTGCCTAGTCTTCTTCTACTCTTATTCCCGACTGTCTGACTGCTATTCAGGCATAGTGCGCTGCTAAAAATCTCTGCCTAAATGCCAGTAAGACCAAGATCCTTCTCATTAGCACCCCTGCTCCATCCTTCCTGCCTACTCTCTGGCTGACATAGATGGGTCCTCTCTCCCTCTTGTGAGGCTAAAAACCTTGGTTTCATCTTTGACTCCTCTCTCTCCTTCTCTCCTCACATCGTGGACATTGCCAAGAAGGCTCACTTTCAGTTGCACCTCCTCAGAAGCATTCTCCCTTTCCTCACCTTCCACCAGAAATTCAGTGTCACCAGACCTCCTGTCCTCTCTAGGCTGGACAACAGTCTCTTCCTCAATCTGCCTGTATCTTTTCTTTGCCCCATTGACCTAATCTAGAATAGGACTGCAAGACTTATCCTTGGTCTCAAGCCCATGAACTGCATCTCTCCAGCTCTAACATCTATCCACTGGCTCACTGTGGCTGCAAGGATCACGTTCAAGACTCTCTGTTTCATCTACAAGGCTTTATGGGTCCAGCTGCATCAAGCTCTCTCTCTAAATACCTCCCTGCTGGAGCCCTTCAGTCTGCTATCTCCAACTCAAAGCAGATCAGATTATTCTCCAAGCAGAGAGTGGGAGGTAGATATCTCTCTCCCACAGAAAGATCCCTCTGGAATGTCCTCCATGCTCCTCTCAGGCTGGAGCAGGATCTCCTTAAGTTCCGGAAGCTTCTCAAGACCCTCCTTTTCTCTTCTTCCTTCCCTCTCCCCTTCTGAGTCCTACAGGGTACCAGGCCCTCTTCGGCCAGTCTTCCCCAGCACCCCGTTCTCCCTGACACCCACCTCACTCCCCTAAACTTGAACTTACCCTTCTTGGCCCCTTCCCCTGACTAGCCTGGTACGGTGTGCATCCCTACCGAGCCGAGTCCAAACCCAGTACTCGCACTAAGCTTGTGGACCCCATTCCCTACACTGCCTGCACCCCCTGGCACTTGCCCACCTGGCCTCACCTTAACACTTGCCTAGCCCTAGGGGGCCTCTCTTCCCCTACTCCCTCTTGCCTCCTCTCTGCCCGCACTTCCCTTCCCACCCTAGCATTATCCTTTGCGCCCCGACCGGCACGCCACCCTTCCCACTCCCCTCCCCCCTGCACTTCTTGTTACTGCAGTTGCACAATCCGATTGACACAAGGCCTAGTAGGACCGTTATTGTTATTTTTCAAACCCTGCCCACACCCCTCCCCCTTTTTGTCTTGTGGCATCTTGAAGCACCATTTGCTGTACAGGCGTTTTATAAATACTTAATATAAAAATAAAATAAACAAATTAGACACTGACTTGAATCAAGATTTTTTCAAATCCCAAATCTGGCTTACAATATACTGTGGTCTAACAACAGCACATTGACATTGCAAAGTATACCCTGTATGGTGTATATACAACAGATAACCGTCCCACTAATATGTTTGATTATTCTGGGCCCGATTCATGGAAATAAGCACAGAAATCCTGTAAGGGCTGTATGCCGAGAAGAACACTGCATGAGCCTGCGCGTAGAATAAAAAATGCACGGCCCGTGTATTCATCGAATTTACAGCGCAGAGTAACCATAATCGCAAGTCGCTGCTGGAAACATCCTGACACACCCAAAGCAAACCATAAACAGCCAAAACACCTACATTGGCGCACTCCCCCAGGTACGAATACATGCGCTCTTCAAACAGTGCATCAGGTCCCCCGCATGCAGGCCTGTATCTCAGGCACCCTGCGCAGGGTCCCCCATAACTGTATCCAGCACCCCGACAACAAGAGCATGAACAATCTTTACACAGTTGAAATCTCAAACAATCTATGTGTGACCCCTGTAAACCATTCCTTAACCCTGCAACACTGTGTATGGCACCCCTAAGTTGGATTGGAACCCCAGTTATTTACACGCACCCTGAAATCTGACATGTAAACATATCTCTGTGCTATGATTCCAATGCGCAAGTGCGGGTACGCCTACCTTCGGGTGGCGGATAGCATGATGGAGTCGCGTGCCCGTTTCCCGGCTGAGTGGTTGCGAAATCAAATCCATGAATACATCTTGGGCCAACCAGTTGTGGGCGTGCGAAGGACTGCCTGCAGGCTTTCCCTCGGAACACCCGCCTTTCCACAAGTTCTTCCCCATTTTTGGTGTTCTGCTCCTTCCGAGCCCTCTGTGCAAGCCACGTCCACACTCTGAGTGGTCTCTTGTGCAAGGCGCTCAACGGCTCGCTGAGACATGCCAAGCCTGCACAAACTCCACGCAAGACCAGGAGAAGTCCTGTGCATTGGATTCTATGAATCACCAGACTTGCGTGTGGTTTGGCGCACAAGCCCCAGATTTTTCATGCAAATAATTCCATGAATTGGTCCCTCTATATATTGGCTTGAAACATCACATACCACATACATTGCTTGGGCCACATTGTAATGGAAAGGAGTCATTGTTGTGACTGTTTTATTTAACAAGAAATATCATAGTGTTCCCTATTCTATTCCTGGCCATAAGAACATCGTAGCCCTGCTGGGTGATCTCGCCCTATGTGGCAGTGGTGCAACACCTATCTAAAAGAGATAGAGGAGAAGCCACTGTCCCCAGCTCTACAATGGATAGTGATTTATCATAAGCTGCTCTAACCAGGAACCAGTCCGGGAAGGGCTTAAAAACAGGGTTATGCTGAGATGGAACAGTTCACAGGGGAGGCCTCATCATACGTATAGAACCAAGAATCTTCCTTGAACATTTACAATTCCGCAAAGACTGGTCATGCATAGCAAAGAAATGTACCTGCGACTGGCTTGTTCTGATCATTAATACCACAAAAACAATATCAGAAAGCCTTATGCGAGAACTGGAAACAAAACTTACTGCAATAAAAGACCAAATAGATCTGGACCTGTATAAAACAAAATTAGCGGCTCTTGATGCAACAATCAAAGATTTCAAAGACATGAATATATAGGAAAAAATCAACAAATTGAAGAAAGATCTGATGGCCTTTGAACACAGTGAAGTCTATTTGTACACTATGGATGACTATTTCACTCCAGAAGCAAGACAGGCCAGACGCAATGCATACCAACTAAGCATCCAAGGCAGAAACTGAATGTTCAGAAATGCATGATCCGGTTCTTCTTACAAATTCAAGCACAGGATCAGATGATGGCGCTAGAGTATTTGCAGCAGCAACAGGCCAACCGTACCGCCCAAGGCAACAGGTGCGTTTCAATGTCCAAACACAACACACAGGCAATTTTTGGTGGCGGAAATAACCAACACAACATTTTTTAGGCCAGCGCGGAACAAACCAAGGCAGGCAGAGATGGCAAACATTCTCCCCCAGGATCACACACAGCAGGGAACAAAGCATACCGCAACCGATGTTTCATTAATAATGAATTTATCAAAACATCCTATGACCACCTTTGAAACACAGATCCTACAGAAAGGGCTATAATTTGATCCAACGGCCAGATATGACCCTTCTCAGACTTGCATCAAACTCACACAATTGAAGAGGAAAATAAGACTTAAACTGGTTTTCGCAGAAAAACCAAGAGAATCACCAACCGTGGGGATGGGCCTTCGACCACCCTCATATTTCCTGCCACCGGCACAAAGCAACACCTTGGAAATTACAACTTTTGAACAAGCACTCCTAAAAAAAACTGGAAGACCTTGAAAGGAGACTACCATTTATCCAAGATAATTGCATGAAGAAGCAACTAGGAGCCCTTGACTCCTTGGCAAAAAATTACAATATTGTCATAAAACTGTCTGACAAGGGCGGGGCAATGGTAATCATGGACCTTGCAGTCTACAATCAGATGGTGAATCGTCTGTTAACAGATAAAACATCTTACAGACGACTACCAGCAGATCCAATGCCATCAATTTGGACCTTGATTGCCTGAGTGGTCGAAGAAGCCCTGACCAAAGGGTACATCTCAACACAAGAAGCCTCCTTCCTTATTCCAGTTCACCCGAGGTTACCAGCGTTTATGCCCTTCCAAAGGTCCATAAGGGCACCACAACTATAGCAGGAAGACCTATAGTATCAGGGATCCAGTCGATTTTGTAACCACTGTCACAATATGCCGACAGGTTCCTCAGGGATGACATCCCCAAGATGAAGTCATATGCGAAGGACGCCACGGCTATGCTTACTCTAGTAGGATCTCTTGCCTTCAACAAAGAGATGCAATGGTTAGTCACTCTTGACGTAGAGGCCCTCTACACGAGCATAGCCCAACAAAAAGCAATAGAGATGTTGCAAAGACATCTAGAGGCTGATACCAACTTACCTAGAGGCCAAGCAGCCTTTATCAAGGAGCTCACAGAAATAGCTTTGACCAAGAATTTCTTTATATGTGATAACACCTATTATCAACAAATCTCCCGGACGGCCATGGGTGCCACGTTTGCCCGGGCATCGCAAAGCTCTATGTAAAGTATTTTGAAATCGAGAACAAATACCCAGACTCAAATCCATATCACGAACAGATAAAGGTGTGGAAGAGGTATATAGATGATATCTTCATGATCTTTGAGGGTAATGTTACAGAATTGGATTCCTTTTTTCAGTGGATTAATGGATGGAATATATACTTGAAATTCACTATAGAGTCGAATAAAAAGGAAACACACTTCCTGGACCAAGTCCAAAGCATCAAGCTAATCTCAAAAGTGTACAAGAAGAGCACCGACCATAACGCCCTGCTAGCCTATACTAGCTACCACCCACGTGCTCTGTAGGACAACTTGCCCTTCGAGCAGTTTTTACACTATCAACGTACATGTACCAGTACCATAGACTACAACATACAGTTGTCTGGTTTAAAAAAATCAACTCCTATCTAGGGGCTATCCAAGAAAGATTGTACACAACACATGTAAACGAGCAAGAAACATTCCTTGAGAAACCACCCTTGAGCAACATGAAAAAGAAACTTCACTCGACAACATTAGCGCTGTCTGGAGCTATTCGCCCATTTTCAACATCTTAAAGAGAGAAATCCAAAAGTTTTGGCCAATACTCAACACCGGAAGACAAACATTTTCTAAGCTGTTGTTTGCTATAAAACAGAGATCAAACATCTGTGTTAGACTGGTGCACACCTTAAAAGAACCGGGAGATGAAGACAACCACAATACTCTCTGGTGAGCCTTTGCAGCCGGTGGCCATGTCCCATGTGACAGCTGTGTGATGTGCGCCCAAACAAGCAGAAGCTTAAGCATGGAAATAGGATGTAGGACCCCGTGGGAGCAAATAAAAGTTACCAATTGCCAAAGCAAAGGGGTCATCTATCTTGTCACATGCCTGTGCAACCTACAATACGTGGGCATGACATGCTGAACAGTAAAGAAGCGACTTATTGAACACAAGTCCTGTATCAGGACAAAGTCACAGCACCCATGGTAGCCCATTTCCAATCAAGAAACCACACAGCAGAGAAATTCAAATGGACAGTCCTAGAGAGAGTACATTCTCCCTTTAGAGGTGGTAACTTCAATAACATCCTACTAAAGCGAGAACAATACTGGATTTTATGTTTAAAAACCATAAGAAATGGGTTGAACAAGAAAATACAGTAGAACTATTTGGCCCTTTTTAGGTTATCAGTCACAAAACCAGTCATGTTGCACTCCAAGAAACAGCACTGGGTTAAGGAACAACACCTCCCCACCCATCACTATCACAACAAGTGTTTTGATACACGTACATTTGGTATCTCACAGGCAACATTGATCCTTAAACCAACTTGAGAATTTCAGGACAGACTCATAATTGTCTTCAACATGTCCAGAACACCATTAGAGATCACTAACTGATGCGGCCTTTATGTGTCAGCCCCACGTTCGCTTGCCAGACAACACAAGGTGGAACATCCTGCCTGAAAACATTCCCTAAAACAGGCAAACATCTCCACCCATGGGCGGGTGGTTGCTGCACAACTGATCCTCCCATATGATACCTGAAATAGAGAAAAAATACCCACTTTTGAGAATATATCCATGGCCTAACAGACATGTGTCGGACACGCCACTCAGACTTACGTGGTCACCAATGACACATTAGGTGCAAGCTATAGATGACTGCTATTGGAAAATGTTTAAATTAGAAACAGAGTAGACATCCCTTTCAATCAAGTAGACACTTCCTATACAAAAAGACTCACTGTAATGTTATTTACCTTTACAATACTAGTTAAAGATGGCCGGCACATACAACGAGCCAGGCTCTCTTTTGTGTCTATTCCAAGCCAAGACGCATAAATACAGGAAGTCAATTGCCAAATTGCCATGGCAACCCCTGAACTCAGAGTTACGCTCGAGATTCTGCACAGAGCTTCACAGCTGGTAACTCACAAACAGATGAGGCAGCAAATCTACCACCCCTTTTTCGCGTGACTTTTTGACTCATGCCATTTCGAACGCACACGCGTTTTTGTATGATAGCACGGTTCCTTAAGTAAATGAGTGCTGCATTGGAGTCCTGACTCTAACACAGCCAGTTCCACTGCTATAAATCTCCATTACTCACAAGACACGAGTAATAAAACAATATCCATATGCTGCTCAGACGGTTTCATAGCATTTTATCACGTTATTAGCAGCTTGCCTTAAAAAATATAATCAGCTATTGGTAACCCAGTGAGCCATTGTCTCTCCGCAACTGTCTCATGCTTTACCCGATGACCTTTGCACCCTGTGGCCAATCCCCAAAACAAGGATGATTGTATCTTGTTGACAGCTCCCAAAGTGGGCTAGTAGCATTATAGAACCGAACCTCGCCACACCGATAATCCTGCAGTTTGAACATGGGAGTGGGCACAAAGTGACGAGCACGTATAGATATCAACAGTAACTCTCAAACTAATTAAGCACGGGTGTTAGTGACACACGAGTATCACCTACAAATAAAAATGTGGGCACACACGGGTGCAGCATGTGAGAGACTTCTCTATCCCTTGCCTTTCAGCCAACCATCTGTGAAATAGTTTTGGCCCTGTGATACAGCCAAGAGACACTGCCATACCACCGCTGATTGCAGACACCAAATTTGACTTATGACTTGAACACCAAGTATGTATAGACTGTGCCTGAGGTATTTAAGTCTTTATGTTAAGAATAAAAGAACTTCCTTCCTCCAAAATAGAGCTGGGCCAAAAAGCTGTCTAGATAGACAGCAAAATGTTACGATGTGGTGTGCACCTAGCCCTTGGGATGAGATGACACACATATACTAGAAATTTAATTGCACAACCTACTGGTATTACATTCAGTACCCAATGTCACAAATGAATTCCCTAAACAAAATCCAGATTAAAAGAGGTTTTTACTTTGACATCCTAGGTTGGATACGGAGCACTACCAATTCTGATGGATGGATGACTGATGCTGTTTTGAAACATAATTTTTCCTGATAAAGATGATCCAAACAAAATAATCATTGAAACCGGTCAACACAAGCTTTTCATAGATGTCTCGAATTTACATAATGAGAAAAGCAAAACACAGACTACCCCCGTTTCCTGTATGTCTATTAGTATACTGGCCACATCCTTTATAACATATAAGTAGTCATATCTAGCTTCAAATGCTTATAGAAACACACTTTTTCAGAAGAACTCGTACTATTATCACATACACATGATAGATAATTTATTTTATCAATATAACTTTTCATTCTTTTTCATTTTATACAAAAAACATCACATGACAGAACATAACTAAAAATGTAGCTAAACATGTTCCAAGGGTTAGCTATGGATTTAACTTTCTTTCATTCATTCACATTTTTTCTTTGATTTAAAAAAGATATCTCATCACAAAATTGTTGACTGTGGGTGATTGGTTTCTCAAATTGATATATCTTCTGGATGTTGTGTCAACATGTTTCGGCCTATTTCGATTGAATATACCCCATCCTACGGAAGGTTTTTCCGGAAGCCTTCTTCAGGACAGATGATGTCTTTACTTCTGATCTTTGATAAATCTTCTAACCCTTTATTTCTTCCTATTTTGTAGTAGACTTCAAACAGGGACAACTTGTGGTGGGTTCCTTTTACTGGAGCCTTACTTTTGGTTTTAAAAAGGCGAGTTTTGTTCTCAATGCTCAAGGTTCTAAATGCGGGAAAAGTTTACCTTTGATGATCTTGATTGTATACAATGGTCAGGCTGTGTCTGCAGCCTCATAGGGTAGAGAACTATGGGGCATGGAGGGTACTAAAAGCCTTACCATAGTCAGAAACAAATGTATTAAACAAATGGTGGGCTTACCCGTCAGAACCCCACCATTTCCTTGCTATTAGAAACGGGGGTCAAAAGCATCAGTTTTCAAACTCGTATTATCTCTGCGGTGAACTCATTGTGTATACACAAAAACAAAAACATTTCCTGTGGAATACTATAGAGGGACAAGATAGTATGGACCTGAGAGGATTTCATCACATTACTGACATGATGGCATCTATTGGCTGTGAGCACCTTGTCAAGAAAGACACACAGATAGGAAAGGCTCTTTTCAACACTATCAAAACTAAACTCTAGTGGCCCAATTCATGGAAAATTGTGCATTTCTGCTGCAATTGGCGCACATCGACAAGAGGACATGGTGTGACCTTCCTCATGTCCATGGTCGACCTGTGGAGAGGATTGAACATAAGGGTCACATTCTGTCTCTTTGTTCATTTTCATTTTCAAATAACACGTTAGACTTGCCTGATTGCCATATATCACTGAGGCAGGGTCAAACCTACTCTGGACCCCCAATGCCTGGTATGGCCCATAATATATCTCATTCTTGGCGTTATTGGCCCTGGCGTATCATAGCGGAATCCCACCTTTGGCAAAATACCAAGATACTGAGGACTAATGTATGAGCTTCAGTCACTGGGGTCTGTGGATTGAAACATCTGAGCATGGGTGGTATGGCCTTTCCTTTCATGGTCATGCCCATCTGGTTATATGTTATATCACTTTATATCTGCGCTTTCTCCAATGGCATTTTCCAAAACTTTATTTCTAGAACTGCACAGGCAGATTCACAAGCTTTTTGTGCTGCAGATTCTTTGCACCTACCCTCATTTTAATTCTGATAGATTACCTTATAGTTCTTGGTGGCATGCTCGAGGATCCATCTGAGACTCCGGTCTCTGGTGAATTCACATGGTCTTGAATTCTATTGAGTCTGTGTCACAGCTAGTGTCAAAACGTGAAAAAGCCCTTCTTAGGTTTTGCAAGAAATGGCGTAGCTATTCCTCTGCCTGAGCTGTCATGCTATAGCCTGCCTTTATGGCATCCTGTATAGAGTGATATGGTGAAAATGGATTCAAAATCTCTCTTTCAAAATCATCCCAATGTCATCCCCATCCCATCATTCCCTAAACTGCATATGAATTTAGTAGAACTAGGCTCCGTGGTAAGGTGGAAAAATCTGGGAATGATCAACATTACAAATAAATCAATAATGGATTTAATGTTTTTCTCAATGGTTACACCTAAATCTTTTGTGAATGGTCAGATCAAGCTTTTAATATTTTTCATTATCTTTAGCCCATTGCACGATACATTGCACGGTACCTCACTTTGATCCCCTTTGTCTGACCTGTGTAAGTACACTCAGCTTCAAGTACGGGAGAGCAACCATCTCTTGCTGAGTGAATAGCAGCTGGCAAATCTTCCACACTGTGGCTGCATTCAGCATCAGTGAGGGAAACACACTGCTGCTCACTGGGGAAAAACATTATGAACTCCTGGCACCCAAATTCTGTGCCTTATTTCCCTACACTGTGCATCCAGCTCTTGAGTTTCATTATATAGTGTACAGTTTTATTTTATTAGTTTAGCCATTACCTCACTAATTTCTGTAATTTGCATTTTAACATGATCAATAGCTTCCAACTTTTTATCATTTTCAGCCATCAGTCTAAAAATGTCATCCTCAAGTACCTATAATTCCTTAGATGTCTGACTAGCACTTTTGCGGAGTACCTGAATTTCTTCTGATTCAGCAAGGTCTCTATCGTTTTGAACACCTTCCAAAACCATTTCTAAATGTATCACCTCTCCTTCACTCTCAGCGAGGTGTTTTTCTTTCTCTGACAAATGTGCATTTACTCGTCATACCTGGCCTGTAGCTGCGCCCAATGCTCACCCTGTTTCGAGTTCTCTTTTAACTGCAACATTTCTTCGTGCATAGCTGACAAGTCACATTGTAATTCTGCTATGATCTCAGAATATTTTCTCCTGAATTTAATTAGCTTATGTAAGGTAAACCAGATTTTTGCAGCCAAACAAACCAGATACTCTGTCTGATCTTTGCAACTATCTGATTGAAAAAGCATGACAGGGCACATCTGTAGCACATTTCCCTCAGCAAACAACTTTTCGGGAACTTCCTTATCAATCTCAGAAATGATGTGTTCCCACCAACTCGACAGTGTCGTAAGACCAGGATGGCAATGCATACAATTTGGCTTCCGCATAGTTGCAGAGATTATTAAATGTAACTCCTCTCATGTTTGCACACTAACGTTAACACAATGCCACTAAAGTAATTGAAATAATATTCAAAGGGCTCATAGCACAATCACTATAACTTTCCCTGAGGCAATCGAGACAGATTTTTTTTTTTTTTTATAGTGCACCCAGCACAAGCACAGTACGACTAAACTACACAGGCCACATAAATCAATTGTTTGAAAACAAGCTTTATACCTGCATTCTCTACCAGAACAAGTAGGGTATTTTATTTCTCTAGGTCACTTGTGCCATCTGTATCAACGTGCAATAAGATGCAACTATGTATTTTCCTGACTTTTGTTTGCTAACGTATGGGGAATTAGCTTGCTGTTATGTTCTTTTATATGGGACCCCTCGGCCTCATTTGCCAGACCTGGTGCAGTGCTAGGCAGACTAGCCTTTTTATTATGAAAAGACAGCTCACGTAATGACAGGACACGCACACATTTTACAACAGCGCTCTTTGGTTTTTATCTTTTGCAAAAAAAAATGCATTTGGAAAGTCATATTACAGCATGAAACACTCATGTACAAAAAGAACACACATTAGTCAAAAACAAACATGGATGTCTCTTTTGTACTAAGGAGAAAATGAAGCATTTCACATTCTACATATTAATAGACAGCTCAGTAATGCAAATACTCTCTGAAGCCCCCTTTGTTTTAACACCAAACCTCCCACAAGAGAAACTTGGCAGACATTGCAAAGTCATCTGTGCAACTTTGAAATGTATTTGCTACTTTTGCAAGTCTGCAAGTGACTATCCACACAAATAATTCATAACTCTATATTATATTGCATGAAGAGGGCATGAGGTGTTTATTTCTTTTTTTTACACCTGTTCCTTATCTGACACTTCACTAATTAAAATATAATCTCCACTTTGGTAATATTTTTCAAATGTTCTCACTTATGCTTACCAAGAGCTTAAGGGTATTCTGTCTGCCTTGCTGACAACGATATCTCTTCCACAAAGCAGCCTGGCCTCTACCACTGTCAGCTGATGCAGTTCAGCAAAAGTCATCCTATACCCTAATTCATGAGCTGCCCGGCTTAGCTATCACACTGCAGTGCACAACACACACACCCAGCTAGCCTACAGTACCTGAATCTCGTGAATGTTTTCCTTCCTCTCTCTCGAACATTTTTCTTCCCACTCTTTCTCTCGGCAGCCACCCTCTGTTTACTCCTCTTCTTCCTTTTAAGGCATGTCTACTTCTGTCTCCCTTTGCTAATACCTCCATAAAGAGCCCATATGTTCTCTCCACCCATCTCCATCAATCAAACACCTACACTAGTTTGGCCAGTCCCAGGGAAGTTTTCAGAAACCCTTTAGCTTCTTGACAATCACCTTTGTACAGCGTTGATTCTCCACCCAGAGGCATGTAACATTTTCATTCTATTTTCCAAAGCAGCTTCCTCTGTAGTTTCCTGTACAAACAAAAAGGCTGTTCTTGAAACTGCATTTTTCTGCCTCATTGCTGTGAACCTCACATTCAGCACACAGCAAAAGGCTTTAAATGTGTGGAATTATTTCTCTAGTCCAACAGCTGTGCTATGGTCTAAGCAACACCATTCTAATTACTAATATTCTCTTACATTAGTTTTGTTAAAGTTAGTTAGGTAAGTATGTTTGTATTTGGTAAAGTTAATTATTAGTCCCTGCACTCCACTACACTATGGTTTGTATGTTTGTCATCAGTGCCCCACATCAGCCCCAAATCACACCTAAGCTGCACATTCGTGCTTACCTTCCCTATTGATTTTAGTGACTCTGTTGAAATTAGTGCACAGATGAAATGCATGCACTACAAAGAATTCAAAGATGGTTAGCTGCACTTTTAGATCCTCAGCACAACAACACACAGGAAATACAGCCGAAAGCATCCACACAACTAAAACACAAATATGAGTGGCCCAATCACAAACCTACATTGATTTCCCACAGAGCTGCAGGGAATATGAGCCCCACTTGAATTGGTATTGGTCTTTGTTTGTTTGTTTGTTTATTTGTATAGCGCTCCAAACCCAGGGGTAGAAGGGCGCTTAAGAATACAGTTACAAAGTTTGAAAGTATCTTTGTGTTACATACTTTGAACAACTTATAATACATACATATAAAAGCAGTTATCGATAACAGATATCACTATACAGTGCAGATACAGTACGCACAATATACAATTTACAATATAGATACAAAGCCTAGACCAGTTACCGCACGGGGTGAAAGGTTTGGTGTTAGAGGGGCTACTCATTGTTTAGGAGCCAGATGATGACCTTCTTCCTGAAGGTCTGGAAGGATTTGATAGTTTTAATGTTGAGAGGTAGGGTGTTCCAGAGTTGGGGGCCAAGTACTGTGAAGCTTGCGCCTCCAGCTCTTTTTAGGCGGAATCTGGGCACTGTCAGGCATAGAGTGTTGGAGGATCTAGTGGATCTGGTAGCAGGTTTCATGGTGAATCTTTTAGCTAGATATGGTGGTGCTAGATGATTGAGGGATTTGTATGTGAGGCAGATGGCTTTTAAGTAAATTTTTTGGCGTATGGATAGCCATTTGCAGGCTTTCCAGGTGTCAGAGATATGCTCTTGTCTAGGAATGTTGAGGGCCGCGCGCAGAGCGTTATTTTGTATTACCTGCAGCTTGTTGAGTACAGATTGGTGTGGGTGTTTGGTGAGTCAAGCCTGAGTAAGGGTGCTGAGCTAATCAGGTGGCAGGAAAAAATTAGCAAGAATACACATTTTCCACCATCTGTTTCAATTCATATTCTGTGGGCCCCATCTTTTTTGATGTGGGGAGGCAACAGGGACCCTCTCCCTCTAGACGCCCCACCTCCCCTTGCACCAAAAAACAAACCAAACCCCTTCCCCCTCCCACTGTCACCACTTACCTGCTGGACGAGAGATTTGTGCTCCGGTCCAAGCACTCCTCCCTTGTCAATTGTATAGCCAATCTACCGAGAAAATAAAAGAAACCATTTGCACCACAGATAAACCTCAGTGTCCAAATGGCTTTTACCCATGCTGTGGGAGGTGAACGCCATAAGACAGGAGTTAGTAGCAAGCTGCTGATATAGGAAAGAATTTAGAGAAAAAGGGTGGTGGGACAAACAAAATAATGGAATAGAATGGAGACAAGAATAGGAGAAATAATATCAGGAGGTGGCAGGATGTGAGCATCAGAGCGTTGATTCTGGGTACAGAGATGTTCTACTGGTCTTTCCCACTTAGACCTCAACACTGGGTAGGGGTCATACACTAACACAACCAACCGCTACTATTACTTTGAATAAAAACACTGATATGATGTTAAATAGGACCCAGTGGGTTATAAGATTTGATTGCAACAATGTGGCCAATTGTTTAAAAAAGCTTACACACCTTAAAAATGTGAGGACAGCATGCCCAGATGGACTATCCAATGCTATCCTAAAAAGTAATGTTGGTAGGTGGGCATAGATACTGGGAACTCTTTTTACGCAGATTCCTACTTCTTTAATCATACCAGTATTGTAGGTTGTATTGATAGTTTAAACAAGGGTGTGGAAGCCCCTCAACTGAGAATGAAAATGGGTCAAATACCCTGTTGCATGGAATTTCTCCCGCTCAGGAGGATCTACAAACATGTTTTTTCACTCACTGCACCCTTCACAGAGGATAAATATCCATTTGCATATCAGTCTGATCCCACCCACAATTGCAGCCCAACACAAAAAAGCTAGGCAATTCTCCTCTGAACAAGAGTATCTTCAGTAACCCCAGCCATGTATTTCAGCCTTGTTGGGCCTCCTCAGTGAGTTGAAGCTGAGCCTCTCTAAGACACATTGAGCAAGGGGTCCACGTCTGGAAGGTTACTTAGGGTGAAGCCCCATGTTTTGTATATTAAACAATGGTGTTGGAGCTCCTATACTGAGAACAATCATAGGTCAAATACACTGTTCTATAAAATGTCCCTCCCACCCCCTCGGGGGGTCTACAACTGTGTTTTAGCTCACTCTACCCTTCACAGAGGAGAAATCTTCATTTGCATATAATTCTGGTCGAGTCTAGTACCGAAATACTAGGTATTTCTCCTCTGAACAAGAGCACCATCAGCAACCCCAGACACGTGATTTGATCTTGCTGGGCCTCCTCAGTGAGGAGAAACTAAGCCTCTCAACGGCACAGTGAGCCAGGGGCCAACAGCTGGATTATCCTGGGTTAACTACGATCAAACATGAGAATTTACAAGCTGCTAATCAACTTTCTTTATCAATTGTCTTGACGTCCTTTTTATCTGAAATGTGTTTGCAGTTAGCTGCTCTGTCTAAACTCTTAGTAAGCCTCTCTTATTGATCAATGAATATGATTTGCTCAGGTTTTTATCTTCTGGTATTTTGTGATATCTAGTGGTTGTTTTACTTGGTAATTCTTAACTGTAAATTATTATGATGTTGTGATGAACTGTCTATGATATGTTTTAAGATCTCTTGCAAATGTATTATATGGATATTGAAAGTGTCATGTTTGTAAAAAAAAAAGAAAACAATGGATAGTGTTATGTTTGTTTATTTGTGTACAGTTTTATGTAAACCATATCACGATAACTAAATAAATAAAGAAGCATACTTAAGTTGAGAAACTGTGTATGACTGGCATTGCAAGTCTTAAAACAGTGGGTGGGTGCCAGAGACATTCAAGTTTAGAACACACAGGTATCAGACCCAAAGCTCCCGCAAACTTGAAATATGTTCACCTTATGAGTGTCCCAAGCATGTATCAGTATTCATTCCCTTAAAAGGTTCAGTGCTTTGTCCAAAGTCAAGGCTATAGGAGGAACACCACAGATAGACACGGGGACTAGTAGTGTGGGAGTTTGAAATAGTTTGAGGTTGGTTTTTGGAGCAAAATAGTGATGCAGAAGGGAAGTTAGAGAAGGAAGCTAGAGGCAGAGAGAAAAGAGCAGAAGGGCTTAGGTGCTAGTGGTGTCGAAGAAACAAGAAGAGGTGATAGGTGGAGAACATCAGGAGGTGGCAGGAAGTGCATGCTAGGAGATGGTGGGAGGTGAATATGAAGAAGTGGGGAAGAGTGCATCACAAGGTTGTGGTAGCTAAGCCTCCAGAGGTGGCAAGATGTAATATCAGGAGGTATCAGATGGAGAGTATCAGAAGGTGGCAGGAGGAACATATCAGAATGTGGCAGGAGGTAAACATCAGAAGGTAACATAATATAAACATCATGAGGTTGCAGCGGTGCAGTATTAGGAGCTGGCAGGAGGAGAAGTCAAGAAGTGGATTTAGGTTGATATCTCACCTAGAATTTGAATTATTTCATTTTTTCTTTATAATGACTCATAAAGAGCGAGAACAAGTTGGTCTGGTCTGTCAATCAATTTCCATTAATTTTGACATTACCTATACATTTTGCATGCTGGCAATTTGTAAAATTGATTGATTTTTCTACACTGGAAGTTGCCACTATGGTCTCATTGACCATCATATATATGTAATAGTCTTGGTCACATGCATGTGAATGGTTACTCACGGTTTTGTCTCTCTCCCAACCTTAACACAATTACTCATCTTTCAAATGGGCTAGCATAAACAGACATATTCTGCACAATCGCCCCTGTTGGCCCATGTCCGATGACTTGTGATGACTTCCACATTGCTTGGTTTTGCTCACCCACAAATAAAAGTTATACACATTTATCATAACGCAGCACAACATGGGGATACCCTGTCTCAGGTAGCGTGAATTGGATACTTGTCAACAAAAGAAAAAGGTAGATCCATTAGGCACCCTATGCATATTACATTCAAAATGAAATCTTACCCAGATACGTTTAGGAAAGAGTGTTTATTATTGCATAGTTCTTTATTCCATTGGTCTTCATTGAAGACATATAATTGCCACTTATTATTATTATTATTATTATTTTTCATTAAATATAATTTGATGACACCTTACCCCTACTGCTTCTGCAATGACATTTTATCATTTAACCTTCCTGTTGATATTTTAAAAAAGTTACATCCTTTACACATTTACACACAAATTCATTCAAAATAAGATTAGGTTAATTTTGATCACTTATAAGGACAGTCTTTAATATTTAAAAAAGTATCATCAAACTTAATGAAGATTTTGAAATAATTTGGTTACTCAAAATCATAAAATTCCCTGGAGACATGTGAAATAAGTCGAAATGACTCTTCTCAATGATTTATGTCATGCTCTGATTGTTTGGAATGGCATCCTTGTTAAGGTGGTCTAAACATGGACTACAGTTTATTTGAGCTTTAATGAGAATTAGTTTTTTTATGGCGCTCACAGCTACGTACACTGAACCCTTATGGTCCTTTTAATTAAGGTAACACATCATACAATGGATGGGATGGAAAATAACTCTCGCACCAAATAAGAAGACTGATTTAGGAAGTTGGCAAAGTGTCTTTTTTATTCTCAATTGTCTAAAACAGGGAGTGCAATGGACATCAACGGAACGTCGCACAGCATAGTCTCAATGCATTTCTTAAAAACATTACTTTTATAGCAAAAAAAAGTCATACACGATGTCAGACTATGTGGCAAACTACAAAAACCTACATGGCATTGTGATTGCACTAAGGGGAGTATCCAAGTATACTTTCTATAAGGGATTGGATTGTGATTGGATCTCTATAGTCAGGTGGGCAACTCATGCCCTTCCTTAGTGCAAGTCATCTTTGACAGTGATTAGAAACACAAAATATCATTGTTTCTCAAACTATACAGCCCTTCATTATATGGCCTCTATAATTGGTTGACATATTTGTACCCTTCTGGAACCTTCAATTCTCTAGCAGCACATATGCTGGTACCACAAGTGCTGGTGGGTGGACTTGTCTGTACCTTCTCACACAATTAGCCCATCATCACTCATCACTCATCCCTTCTGCCATTCAGATTGTCTTTGAACTTGTCCTTGTAGTAGCTTTTTTTCTCTGGGAATATAAGGGAGTGTGAGCCCGTTCTTTTCAATGTTTAGGCTTGTATACCCACATTTATTTCCATCTTGGACTCACGTGACAGGAGACCGTGAATCGGCCCATTTTATAGCATTTAATTGGCCTGAATTAAGAAACTTGGCACTCATTGTATTCTCTCTTTGCAACATAACAAGGGATGCCTCTGTGTCTCACATTCACTGTTCTACAAGGACTGATAACCAGTTTTGGGTGCTTTAGCCTTTTACAACATACCAAGCAGTCTTCCTTTGTTCTATCTATCTTGTTCTATCTTCCAGACTCTGCTTATTTCTTTGCTGAAACACACACAGAGCTATCAATCCTCCTTTCTCCACAGCTTTAGCTTACTAAAATGTGACACTGAACTTCCAGATTCTATATATATATATAGTGGCAGCACCAGCTTCAGTCTATTCACTATGTAAAAACCAGCCTTTGCAATTACGTAGTCACTTGCGTTACTGCATATGTACAGTTTATAAAATGGTTTGACTTTTCTGCAGTGCTTCTTCACACATGCAATATTCATTCTGCACATGAAAGTCTTCTTGATTCTTTACTCCACCATCAGATTCTATGAGGCCTATGCTTTCTCATCTTTGTCATCCTCCTGAGTGTGTCACGCTTATTTCTTGTGATGTCACCATCCTCTCCTTTTCACATCTTCATACTTCTTCGGGGGTCTCCCTCAGGAGACTGTCATCTCTTTGGGGATGCATCATATAGAGCCTTCTCATTGGATGCCTTGTCTCAAAGGCTCGTTGTGGTATAGGAACCATTACTGGCATTGCACATTTTGCAATTTCCGGTTTACAACATATAGCAGAATAGAGTTGGGATTTCCTGCAGGGGCATTCAGCTTCTCATCTACATTCCCCCCTCTGGTTGATTTATTGACCACTCCTTTACCATTCTTCACATCTTGGTATTCTTTCTTGAAAAAGTGGCTCTTTGGAGTCCAGACCTTAATCACTCCCTTCATAGATCTTTCTTATTTTACATGTTCGTCAACACTCGAGGTTATATGGCTGCATTGTCCTTTTGGATTACAGTAGATACATCGTCCCACATACTTTTTGTGAGTTCATGGATGCAGGAACTTGGTTCCCTCTGGTGCTAAGATGCTGGCCTCTATATATGTTCTGATTTTTTCATTTGTCAATTCTTTGGGTTCAAACCCTGACTCAACATCGATCATGATCTTCATTCCTCCTGCATTCTTTGCTGTCTTCGTACAGGGTATGATTATTATCCTGATCACACAGAATCCAAACATCACCATCACCAATATTGCTCCCAGGAATTTGAAGAAATGCGCTATCCATTGTCGAACCCATGAGAAGATAGATGTGAATCAGCTGTGATCTGCAATATTTTCTGTTTAATTTTACATCTTGTTGTGTAGCTTTGTTAGCAATGTTATTGTCTCTGCCAAGGTCCCATTGCCATCATCACGAGAAGGTATGAATGTGAAACATGATTCTTTGATTTTGGAGCAAAAACCTCCATCCATTGCTGTGATCATATCAAGGACATATCTGTTCTGGAGGGTCATCCCCCGTATGGCCCTCAATTCTTGTATGATCGCATTGAATCCCTTTATGGTAGTGTTGATTGTCTGCAGGTGTTCCCATCTGGTAATCTGTAACCATTTTGCATTGGCCATCGTCTGATTCCCTGCCATGAATATAGCTATGAAGATCAAAGTAGTCTTGCTGAATAGCCTATGCTCATATTGAATAGCATCAAAGGCGTATATCGATTTAGCAGATACATAGTTCTGCCTCTTTGTTCATTTGAGGAATTCAAGTGATCTTCTCCTCTTCAAATGAATGGATATCTGCTTTTGGAAACTCTTTAATGTTCAGGTCGCTTTGAGGAGTCACAAACGCTGGAACATGAATAAGCACTATGGGACACATCCCTCCCCAATCCTTTGGCAGCTTCATTTAAGCTCTGGACCCACAGGCCCAGTAGTGATCCATTATAACTACTGCCCCATCCTTCATGCTTGGTACATCAATTCAGCCACACTGATGATTTACTCCAACTTTTCTTGTGACATTATTTCTGAAACACAGAGCTGTGTTGGCCAAAGGGACTATCTGCAACGGTCCACATTTATCGTCGACCCATGTCAACAACTTCATCATGTTCGGTCAGTGGAGCTTGCATTCAATCTCTGCAGAATCTATAACTACTCATAATGTCCTGATAGTGCTGCTGCCTTGCACAAAATCAGGCCTTCTACCCATCCCTCCAGAGTCAACATGGTTCCTTTGATTTGTAATTGACCCCTTTCCTTACATCTCTGTATCTCTTCTTGATTCTTGCATTGTCAATCTAGCACTTTGTTTTCTTCTCTTCTGATTCCTGCTCCATTCATTCCAGGCTGTTCATATCTTATCACTATATTCTGTGTTTCTTGTCCCTCTCTTGTTTTCGAATCTTGCACATAGTTATGTTCTCTTTGGGATGTCTTTTCAGTTGTCCATATCAAAGATCCTGTTTGACCCTGTAACTGTCCTTGTGTCTGCCAAAGTGCAAGATGCATTAGGCAATGAGCAGTTTGCACTGGTACCTTTGTAGCTATGAATATCTTGGATGTCCCCATAGCATACGGCATCAGAGCACACACATATCAACTCTCCTTGGAAGTGCTCTCTCCCACCTTTTTCATGTGCTTATACCACATGTTATTACCCAAATGTGCTGTACTGTCTAAATATGTGTTAATCCCATTATCATCTTCCTCTGCACTTCTCCAGTGCCTTGTAACGCTCACCTGGTTCCCCCGGAGGCGCAGGTCTTCATCTGGCGAGGATACTGTCTTCAGTGTTAGGCGCAGGGTTCGTTTTGCTCCCGGACTGGGCCCCCTTCCCACCGACAGTTTAAGCTGAAGAGTGAGATGTCTGCAAGGGTAAACCAAGGTATTAGTGTTTGGAAGGTTCGGAAAGTTCCTAGCCCCTCTCGCCCTTTCTTTCCCCGTGGAACTGGGTTGATATTGCGCTTACCTTATATAGGTAAATGCCGGGCTCTCCATCCTGCGTCTTGTGCAGGGGCGCTGGATCCAGTTGCTTCACTGGGTGCGAGCTCTGCCTCTTGATAGCAGAGGATTTGCTGAGAGCGAAGACGCCGTTAATGCACGAGCGTGCCTTGTAAGTATTAAAGTTCCTTTTGCATTGTTCTCTTCTCTTTCAAAAGTCTTAAGTCTGTAAAGTCTATGTCTTTCCCTTTTCAGATGCTGTGACGATGAAGATTATCCTTCTAATGGCACGTAAGTAGAAAGACTGCACTAGCGCTGGAGAATGCTCCGTAATGTCTCTTTTGTCTTTGCAGGTGCTGAGGTGCAGCGCGAACAGATTGAAAGCGACGGGTAAGTGGTCTTGTAACTAAGCGTTACTAACCGATGTATCTTGCCTTGCAGGTGCCGGAATGCAGCGCGAGCTGAGTTGGAACGGGCGTAACACAGGTAAGCAGAACTTGTAGTTGAATATTACTGACCGATGTTCTCTCTCTTTGCAGATGTCGGATGCCGGAAGAGAAAGGCAGAAAAAGGCGCCTTGGATGCTGCCGTTGGATTAGGTAAGTAGATTCACTGCCTTTACTTTAGCCTAACCTGTGCCTTTGTTTTGCAGGAGCTGCAGAAGACTGAAGAAGACTGAAGATTGGATTCCAGCAGGTTATTTCGTGTTCACAGGATCTGGAGCTGGAGGTTTCCTGGAGCTGACACGGTGAGCGTCCTGCTGCAGATGCAGAATAACGCGAAGCACGTGAAACCAATCGGGTGTGGTTTAAATAGCCTTCTGTAGTGCTTAGGTGTCTCCTTCCACGGCCCCACCCAGGTAAGAAAAGAGTTCCAGATTTCTAGAAGAGTTCCTGTGTTCTGCTTCCAGGGAGTGGCTCCTGCTCCACCCAGACAGAAAAAGTAGTTCCAGGCAGAGAAGGATCAGGAGACCAGTTAGCTGGTAAGTAAGCAGCATGGTCTGCTACAGGTAGGTCCACCAAGCACTCTTATCTAATATGAGCCCGGCGCTTCCTGTGCCGGGACCAGTCACCATCATGAGCCTGGCGCCACTGGCGCCAGGACAAGGTCCAGAGGGTCCCTATAGGGACTGGCTGGTTCCTGGGATCAGAGTCATGGGCCTGCTTCCAAGGTCGTGGGGCAAGTCCTGAACCCTTGGAAGCAGGGATCATGACAGCCTTCCCCTTAAAATATTAGCAGCCCATGAAAACAACTGTAAAGCAGCTCTGCTCTGGGCAGAAAACACTAGAGACCTTGACCCATCAGTAATGGGTAAATCAACATTAGTTCCTGTAGTGGGGAGAATCAAAGGAACTAATGCCTCTTTTGGATCATATTAATAAAAACGATTGATCATAACAAACTAAAGGACACAAAGCATAACTGTTCATATGTATATTGCAAACCAGCATATCAACCCCACCACT
This sequence comes from Ambystoma mexicanum, assembly GCF_040938575.1. Lineage (NCBI taxonomy): Eukaryota > Metazoa > Chordata > Amphibia > Caudata > Ambystomatidae > Ambystoma > Ambystoma mexicanum. The sequence goes on along the minus strand of NC_090932.1, from coordinate 482,373,532 downwards.
TGTGCCATTCTGGTATCTCTTGAGCTTGCTCATTATGTGAAATCGTACCATTTTCAAGATTCCTAATTTTTGCTATACTCAATTTTACGGAAGAGAAAACACTTTTTAATTCGGTATTTTATGAAAAGGTTTTGCAGCTGCAAGATTTCTTCCACTATCGCTGTAAGCAGCCTTCTAATCACAGGCCCATTCTTAGGATCCTGTAAAAAAGTGTGACGGTCCACATTTCTTCTTACAAGGGCTGGATAAGCTTGAAGAATAAAAACAAAGACCGCAAGTAGAAGTTCATGGGCATCTCTGTCTGACATGACCATAGACTCAATTGAACAAGTATTCAGTAAGAAATGAATCAGGTTCCTGCTTCCTTTTCCAATTATCGAAACCACATTCAAAATCCAGTTCAGGCATATTTATGATGTATCAACCACTTTCTAAATTTCATTTTCAAAGAATTATGTTCATCAAGAAACACATTTTCATGCCTTCTATAATATCTATAAGGAGTGTCCAGTAAGAACCATAGTACAAATGCAAATCTGCATTTATTAGTCAATCCGTTATTTTATCGTCTTTCTTCTTCGTCATCAATCGAGTCTGCACATGCTGAAATTCTTCTTCTTGTCTTCATTCTGGATTGACTGTTGGGGGTGCAATGGTCTCATCGGTACATGGGGGTGTAGAGATTGACTTCGTTGAGATGAATCCAAGCTTGTTTGCCTTGAACTTTTCCTGCTGAGGGAGTAATGTCCTCCACAAAGAACGGTCTGAAAAATCTTAGCTCATGACCGTTTCTAGTAAAGTTACAGATCAGAACTGTATCTCTGGCAAACAGTTTAGGTGCTGATAATAATTCAGAAAATCCGGTTGCTGAATGGTTTTCATTTTGTAATGAGATCTACCACCCGACACTTGAGTTAATCTGAAATGACAGAAATTCTAGTGGTCATACATATAAAATATTCATTTTATTAATTTCCTAACATTTTGGCAGTGGTCTGGGCATCATTTCTACTCCTAGATGGAGGAGATAAAGGCATTCTCATTTGTCTTCCTGTCACTAGCTTGTGAGGTGTGCGATGGTGGTCAGACCCGGGCTGATTCCTTAGGGCACATAAAGCTTGGGGTAGGCAATATAGCCATCCCCTTTTCAGTGTCAATTTAAGCTTGTTGACTCTTTCCTTTAGAAGGCCTTTGAGTCTCTCACATATCCTGTTTGCTTGCAGTTGATAAGCAGAAGAAAACTTGTGCTTAATAGTCAACAATAATCCTATTTGTTCAAACACTTCATTAACAAATTTTGGCCCATTATCAGATCTCAGCACCTCACACACTGCCCATCTTGGAAAGACTTCTCGTACTAAAAACCTTGCTGTGCAAGTGGCATCAGGGTGTGTACAAGGACCTGCCTCAATCCACCTGGAAAAGGAACACACCACCACTATAAGACACCTGTATCCATCACATAAAAACATAATCGATATGTAAATGCTGAAAAGGACCATTCAGTTGAGGAATTACTCCTCGAATCATTTGCAGTGTCTGTCCAGCAGTAGACTTTTGACATATGATGCAGTTTACTACATAAAATGCAACATGTTCTAACAGGTTTGGTCCAAACCACACTTCTGCAATTGTTGCAGCGAGACATTCCCAATTTTTATGCACAAGGTAGTGCAGCTGTTCAAGCGCTACTCTTAACAATGCTACTGTCATCACTGAATTTCCTGTACTGTCCTGCCGTCATAATGCTTCTGTGGGGAACAATGAACACCCCCTTTAATTACATAATTCCTGCTCTTCTTGTGGTGCACTGCCTTGAACCTCCATTAACTGGGCTCTTGATAAATTATTAAATCCTTCATTAACTATCATAATCGTAACTACCTTCTCCATAACATCTGGAGTATCAAAACTTCAAATGTCTGGTAAATATGCAACCCTTTGGCTTCTGCCTCTGCGGCTTCGATCCTGCAAGAGATAAAGTCAATGTGCTTAGTATGCGCTGCACATTTAACTATTGCTATGCCTACTGAGAGTTGTAGTCCCTAAATAAGGCTATCCAATAATGTTGCGTGCTGCACTGGAATGTCGTCTGCTCAGAGGTAGTCCCTCCTTTTCCAACATGCTAGCCCTGCATGTACGGTTGATGTCACATAGGTGGTGTCACTGTACACCGTCACTTTCTGCCCTTCATGTTTTTCAAGCGCAACAATAAGACAGTAGTCTTGCACTTGCTACAACCTCGAATTCACTGTTTACTCTATGCCTCACTACAGCTGTGCCAGAATGCCTTTCTCCACTTGGTTGATCGATTTTCGAAGAACCATCAATAAAGAGAATTTCCCCTCCTGACAATGTGTTCTCTTCTACGTGTGGTATGTCGTCATAAAACTCTTTATATTTCTCACAGTCATGTACATGCTTGCTCTCTGCCACTGGCTCAGCTTCAAATGTGCCAGGGTTCACTATTTTACATCTGAAAATTTTATTTGCTGGGTTTGATATGATTACTTCATATACAGAAACTCTCTGAGATGTCAATGTACCTTTAGGCTTTTCCAAAATGGCAAACAAAGCATGCGCCACAAAGGTGTCATAGAACAACCCATTACAATGCTTGTAGATTTCTCAATTGTGAACGCGGCGGCTGCCAATGCCTGCTTGAAAGGAAAATGCCCTTTCATAACCGGGTCTAAAATCCCACTGTAATATGCCAAAGGGTTTTACCCTAATATCTCTGTGTAAGCAATGCTGCCATAACGGTCCCTTTTGTATGTGAAAACAAGATAAACTACACAGCATAATTGGAAATTACTAAAACCGTAGCTCTACAAATTGCTTTCTTCAATTCTTCAAACCCTGCCTCTATTTCCTCAGTCCATTCTATTTTCTCCTTATTCGCTTGTGATTTCTTTTAAGCCTGCAAAAGGGGTCTTGCTTATGAACTATAGTCAAACACCTATGCTCTCACATAATTGCGTAATCCCAAAAATTGTTGCATCTGCTTCACCATGTGCAGTTTTGCCATTTTCATGATCGCTTTAGCTCTTTCAGGTGTTACCTTTGTTCCCTCATATGAGATCAACTGGCCTATGTGCAACACTTCTTCTTGAAAATACTGTAGCTTTTCTTTGTCTTCTTTGTATCCCTTATCTGTTAGAATAGCCATTCATTGAATCAAGGCTTGTCTACACTCATATTCTGTTGTTCTACAAATCAAAAATGTCATCTACTTTCTGTATCATGGTTCTTTTCAAAGCAAATATTCCTAGGTCCATCTGAAGTACTCTGTTAAAGATCGATGGGGACTCACAGTACCCTTGAGGCAGCCTCGTGTTTTTCAGGTGGATTTGACGGCATGAAAACAAAGTCAAGTCTTGTGAGTCTTTGTGCTACAGGATTGAGAAAAATGTTTATTTCAAATTAATCACTGTGAAAATGTGCGCTTTCACTGGAATACTGCATAGTATTGTCGCTGGATTAGGAACTAGAGGAAACTCTGCCTTTACAATCTGGTGAATCGGTCTCATGTCTTGTATAAATCTCCATGACAATCCCTTTGATTCTTCATAGGCTACACCACAGTATTGCACAATGATTCTGAGGGTTCCAGAATACCTTGCTCCATCAGTGCTGAGAAAAAAAGCCCTCATCTGTCTTTCGAGACATTGGGTATTGTCTTGCTCGAGGTAAAATCGCTCCTGGTTTCAGCTTAATTTTAACCTCCCCTACTCCTTTTAAATGTCCTACATCCTAAGGGCCTGTAGTCCATAAACACTTGGCACTTTCCCCAAGTCTGCATCAAAAAATGGTGGATGCATTATCGCCATGCGCTGTGGGAGCTCCCTTTTCTCTATTCTGATCAAATATGTAATGCTCACCAAGAACACCACTTCATCATCTGATGGATCATCTCTAAACAAATCATTGTCAGTGAAGTCAGTCAATCTGTACCCTTCCCCAATGGTAATCAATGTTCTCCATGGCCTACCCTCGTCAACTGTTCCTTCGAGCATTGCCATTTACCCTTGTACTATGAAAAAGTAACATTGTAATATTACATGATTGTTTTGACTCAGGGGAAGCTAGGCACCCTTCTCCAGCACTCTATAGGAAGATAGTGTATGCTGGGTCAGTAAATTTAAAGAGACTAGTAAAGTCAATTTAACTTCACATGCCCTGGGAGATAGTAGTCAGTCCCAGGGAAGGTATTTAAACCTTGGGAGTCTGAGAGACACCCCTGTGCCACTGCACTGAAGGTGCTGTGTAACACATAGAAAACGATGATGCCACCGGAGTTGTTTTAGTTTTAAAACTCCATAAGCAAAGAACACAAAAGTAAAACACACATCAAAATACATGAAAGAGTGGGAAAAAAAGGCTCACACTCTTTCCAGGTAAAACATTAAATTCCAGAAATGCAGAAAAGTTGCATGGGGTCTCAAAAGGTAAGGGAAATTAGCACATTTGAAGAATTCTCCCTAACAGCCATGTTAAAAGAATGCTCACTCCATAAAGGAAATTGCGGCTTCTATCGGCACACCTCGCAGAGCCATTTGGCCTGTGAATGCCAATATAAATTTCCCTTCATATAGTGTATCTCAGCAGTGGAGCACACTATACCTTTATCAATAAAATAAATCATCATGTTAAGTTTTGTCATTAAGTCTCTTTCCAAAATATTAACTGGTGTCTGCCGTGAATTCAACAATGGAACAGACATGTTACATTCTCCTATAGAGATTGGTAATTTATCAGTGAAAGTAACTCGACTTGTAGCTCCAGAGTATCCTTAAGTATTCAAGGCATTTCCCGTCATTGGATATTTTGCCTCTCATATACATGAATGAGTCACACCAATGTCTACTAAAAGCAAAAATGATTTGCCTCATATTGTCACATCAACCCTTGGTTCCTCTTGGGGGTCACCCTGCGAGCTGTCCTATTGTGGATACATCCATGCCCCTGTACCTGTGAAAGGATTCCCTCCCACCACAGTGATACACCATATCATAGCTGTCAATAATTGTCCTGTGTTTGCATTCTGCTGTATCTGCATGGGGGTGTGCTGCAACTGCCCTTGCAGTGGATTCAATGGTGCTTGCTGTGGTTGCTGTTCCTGTTGCATTTGCGACACTTGGTCCTGATACACCTTTTGATCTTGGCTGAATCCTTCCGTAGCTTGTGAGCTATATGTTGGAGGATACGCTGCCCCCCTCTGAGAACTGGCCATTTTGTACATACCCTTGACTTCCGCAGCACCCACAATGTGCCATGTCATCCCACATATCTAACATATAGGAGGACCCCATCTGACTAGTCGCCCTTGGTAGAATCCTCCATGCGCACACTGATTCTCATTCTGCACATCTGAAACCAATTTCTAGTGTTTTGAAATCCACCCCTTCCTCTATAGCCCATGCCCCTACCTCTTGGGACAAATCCATTCCCTCCTTGGTCCTTCGGGTGCTGTTATTCACCTGCGATGTACTCACTGCTTGCTGTACTCCTAATCCTTCTCTGCTTGTCAATACCACTCGTTCTGTGGCATATATTGATAATTTCTTCTGAAGTTACTTCGCTTCCTCAAGTTTTCTACCATCGTCTTTCTTCCTGTTTTTCTCCTGTAACAGCCGACAGTGATGCACTGTAGTCAACTGTATTTCAGCCCATGGCTTTTCTTCCATTCCCACTTGCTTCTTGAGTTGCCTCTGTACCTGTTCAAGCAATCCCTGACATATATGTGTTTTAATACTGCCGCTGTTTATCCCCACAGGATTGTGCATTTCAAGAGTCCAGCGTTCCTGAATGTCCTGAATGTAAGCAAGCGGATCCTCATCCTTTTTCATTTTACATGTCATAATCACACCCATGTCTGATACATCGGGTACTGTAATCTGAGAGCTCTCCAGACATCTGCCCTACAATTATTAAATGGCGCTCCATTGTGCACTGTATTTTGTGCTGTGACACTTGACTAGCTTGCTCTCGGCCAAATTTCATCAGCTCTTTCCCCAAGAATAGCTGCTAGGAGACCCTTAATATCTCCTATTGCTAAGGTATGTGCTCCTGTCATTTTTTCAAACTAATAAATCCATGTTCCCACACCCGCCATTAAAATGGGGAGTTTGCACCTTAAATTATCCTTATCCAACTGTGGCCATGGACTATACTGTGGTCTCGCCCACACCCCCTTTTTCCAGTAAGGGAAACTGCATAAATCTTGATTCGCAATCAGCGCCAATCTTCTGCCTATCCATAGTGTGGACAATGGTTCCCGATCACCTTCTTCCTGGCAATGACATTAACTTGCTTACATATGGCGGTGGTACACTCTTCTCGCTATACAATCATCCTTTAGGGCACTCTGGATATGCTAAAGGAACTGGCATTCTTTCTAGAGGTTGCTCTAGATCAGACCATCTTACTGCTTTGTTTGCCTGCAGGCCTCCCTTAGGGGCACATGCACCTCCTCCCTCTTCCCCACGGAAGGATTCTCTCTCCTCGTCTGACATATCTAGTCACCAACTAGTGTGATTCTCATCCCCTTCTCCCTTGTCTAAGGTCAGTCTACTTAAAGACAAGGCCCTATGCTCAAGACTGAATGGATTATTCTCTCCACTTCATGATTGGAAGACTAGGGTGTGATCTCACTTCCCTCGGCTTCCCGATTTGCCATCTTCTTTTAAGTCCTGATAGGCTTTATCAATCCTGTCTCTGATGCTCCATATATCGAAGTTCTCTTCTAAGGTCACTCTAGATGGCCCTGAGGCTGGTAATTGTAATGGGAGGAACTCTTCTATACTGCTCCATTGTATTACTGGAATTGGCTCCAATAATTATTTTTTAATGCAATCAATATTGTGTTCCCTCTGTCTCTTTTTTCATTCTAATTCTTCATCTTCTACTCTTCGCTTACTTGCTTCCCATCTAACTCTTCATTTCTTATCTTGTCTTTCCTTACCCCTGCTCTTCTTTCCTCCTCTTCTCATGATCTTTGTATCATTCTGTCTCTTAATTTCTGTGCTTCCTCCTCTTCTCTCTTCCATTCTTGCATAACCCGTTCTTCTATTGCTCTCTCTGTTGTCATATTTCCTTTGCCCTTTCTTCTTTCTTTGTTACTCCTCCTGATGCATCTGTTCTCGCCGCTGTCTGCTCTTCCTTTTATGCTCGTCTTCTTTCAATCTCTTTTCTCGTTCCCTGTCTTTCCTATCTTGTTTTTTTTATCTTCCCTTTGCCTAACTTCCCCATTGCTTTTCTCATCTAGCTTGAGTAATATCTGACCTCCCAACCATTTGTTCTGTATGAGCGTTACTTCGTCAGATTTATCCTTCTCTCCTTTCCATCTCTTGATCTTTCATTCTATTTCTGTCGATACATTTGATAGCTCGCTTTTCTCTTTCCTATTCTGTAAGACTTTAAAGATCTCCTCCTTTCTCTTAGTTTCCTCTAGACTATCATCACTACTTTAAGCAGGCAGTGTGTATATCGGATTACTATAGCAAGTCACTGCTTTCAGTTGCTTTAATAGACAGAATCCTACGTCTTCCGTGGTATCGATTTTTACCTAAAGTGACACAAGGGGAGCAGAAGGCTTGACACCTTTCTTCTTATACTGGTTAAGCATCCAAACCTCAGGTGGCGGATGCTCTCTCTCTTCCTGGAACATCTTCCAAAACTCTAAAATAGCTAACCTTTTCTCTAATTTCTTTCCAGTGTACGTAGCGAGAAAGTATGTGGTCATGTCAGAACTCTGAGAGCTAATGACAGTCAACTCCTTGTGTTACCCCGCTACAACAACACCAGAGCAGGGGGCAGCAGCTTCCAGGTCCTAGCCCCCAAACACTGTAACTCCCTCCCCATCAACCTCAAATTAGAGATTTCCTCCCCGGATTCAAAAAGCAACTAAAGACATGGTTGTTTAATCAATACTAGCACATTGCTGAATGGACACAAGAGCAACCCTTTCTATCTGTATATATTGTTTATCTATACCTTGTATGAATAATCTTCTGTGTGTAAATACTGTCTAATATGCTCTTCCCTCAAATGTATGACCAATTACCAAGTTGTCTGTAACCAGGCTGTGATACCCCAGGGGCTGGGCGTGTAACAAATGAAAAAAAAAGAAAAACAAGAAAGAAATAAAAATAAATATGTTGCAATACTGCTTTTGACAACTATGCCCCTTGTGGCCATGGCATGAACATCTTATCTGCTGTGCCTTTCACTACTCTGCACTGTACTCTTTGAGCTTGGGCATGTGTTTTGGCAATGTCTTACATAAATAAATCAGAGGAGTAATGTCTCCCATTGTGACAAGTCTTAAATGACTGTCGATACTTACCTTGTTTACAAAAATACTTTTTATGAAAAAAACAAATATGAGCGCGCTCCAATAATCGCCACTTAAAACCTCTATTTTTCAATAATCTCAGTCTACTTCTGAGTCGGTACCGACATTTTCTCCAGATGGACGCTATATCTCCTTGGCCTTTTCTCAATTCTCCTTACACAATTGTCAGGAACCCGCAAGCAGAACTCGTATGCGGCGGCACGGTATGAATGTTGCCGGAGCCTTATTGGCACCGTTCATACCGTGGCCACCACCCTTATAATGAGGCCCATTGTTAAGTATACACCGTCAGTGCTGCAATTAATCTTTCTGTACACTTTTTTCAACATATTTAATCTCAATAGGTTCTCTCCACAATTGGATGTTAGCAAGAAGTGGCATTTGTCTGTAAAGGGGCCAAAAGTAATGGGTACAGGCTGAGATATTGGGCATATTACTGGTGTGCGTGCCAACCCTAAAGAAACATTCTGTTGCCATGACAGGGCAATATCTGGAACCAATGAGTGATCAATGGACCATTTCTGCAACCTTGTATCTATCAAAAATGAGTGTGCCCTTTGTACCTGATGTTAAATGAGTGACCCTGATCTTCTTATTCTTTTGAACTGACTGGTGTATTGACTTTGCAACCACATTCCAATTGTCCAAAATAATCCTCAATCTCCCCTTAATTGTTCTTAGTTCAGTAAGGTAGGGGGGATGTATTATTTCATTCTCTAACCTAGTGTTTTTTCTCTTATCATAACAAACTTTTGCAAAACATGTGGGAATTTTTCTAGCTTCAGGCATCTAAAAAAAACTATAAAAGCCTAGCTAAATATATGCATATATTTCTTCAAACAAATAAACAAACAACTTGGAGCAAACACACCTAATATCAAAAAGGGGCAAAACTATCTCCCATCAAACGAAAACACGATTTCCGTGCTTGGTGATCTTCAAAAGATGCAAAATAGCATCACAGCTGCAACAGTTCAAAACCCTTGCCGGAGATGATCGCTTGGTGATATGCGTTAGTCCCCTCTGGACACCCATTCTATGCTGTGTTGTACTGTGATAACACTCACTCGACTATCCACATGCTCCTTCACTACAAACCCTTCTGCACATTGAGTCACCTACTATGTGTTAGTCACCTCTGGACACTCTTTCTTTGTGGTGTGATACTGTAATAACTCTGTATCTAGATGCTCATGCAATGCACATTGTATTTATACCATTGTATCTTGTGTACCTATCTATGTCTTGTATTTCTTGTACCTATGTAACCAAGCTGAACGTATCCTTATTGTCTGCGCCCTGATGCCCCTGGGTCTGGAACACCTTATATATAAATAAAACAAACAAACAAACATGTGGATCAGGAGTAGCAACTGCAAGGAACTTTGTTCTGCTTGGCACGGATCCCTGGTACTCTGGTCCAAACACTGTCCTTGATCATCCTTGGAAGGGTGTCTGTTCAGGCGCCATTTGTAAGTCCCAAAATTATAAACATATGAATATAAAATAAGATCACCAGAGACACAGAGATAGTTCAAGAAAAACACAGTTTTATTTTGCATTTGTTGGCTCATGTTCACCACATCCCAATGGAAGTAGTGAAATGAGCTTGGGAGTGTTCAAGTTAAATGAGCTAACTGAGCTGCTCTGTAACAAGCCATGTCCCACCTTTTCTACTGTAAAGAAATCCACTTTTTATACATAGTGGCAGTGGCGTACATTACATACAGATAAGCTTTTCAGAGAAACATCATGCTTTTGCTTCCATACATGTTTCGTCATAGCATGTACTGTGCTGGCAAAAATAAATCACATGTATATTCTGAGAAAGCAAGACATATTGTGTGAGCATTTTGTCTTTGGTACAAGACATTCCAATTCTGAATGTTCCATCTCCCAAACGAAAACATTTGTAGTCCTGTTATCTCTCTTGCTGCGCAGCCAAGGCTGTTTTCTGTGCTGAGAATAGCTGACAGTCTGACAACGGAGTCTGAAAATGACACTCTCTTCTAATAACATCTTTATACTGTTCAGCTGTGTTATAGCATTTCACATTGGCACAAGAACACATTTAGCACTTAGAAACTAGAATTAGCACTATCCAAAATAACAAGTACAATGCTTTTTTTTAATCTTTCTGCATGGCTCTCAGTAAATCCTGATCCATCTTAGCTCAGAACAAACCATACTGCTAAACAGAGTTTACATTAATGAATCACTCTTTGATCACTCTTTTTATCTCTGCCCCTATTAATACCCTGATCACAGGATTTGAATTGTCATCTTATATGGACCTGTACAATACATAGCCTAGTTTACTTCGACTGAAGTGTATGACAATTCCGTCTAAGCCCCTTTGGTTTAGGACTCCCGGGCTTTCTCTCTCTTATTTACACATGGAAAAAATCACTCATTACTTTTCCTGTTACTTTTAAACATCCGGTTACTTTCAAACTACCACAATACCATTCTCTCAGTTTACCATTCCCCTTAGTTTACTCACCATTCCCTTGTTCAGCTCGAGGTCTTCGGTATCGACTCCCCCTCCAATTGACCACTTTTGCCTTCCGTCCACAAAGCACCTGTGGAAACCAGGAGGGATTTTGTCAAAGAGGGCCCCGTCCCACCATCTCAATTTTGTTGCAAGAATTCTACATCGGCCGCTCTCCACAGGACACCTCACGATCTTCCGTCTAGATGGCATAGGGTGCCGATCATCCAAAATACTGCAGTCTTACTGGTTGATGGGTCTTGCTACCAAACCATCCGACATGCTACCAAGTGAACCCTTATGGTCCTTTTAATTAAGGTAACACACTGTTTGATGGATGGGATGGAGAATAACTCTCACACCAAATAAGAAGACTGACTCAGAAAGTTGGAAAAGTGTCTGTTTTATTCTCAATTGTCTAAAACAGGGAGCACAACGGACATCAGTGGACATCGCGCAGTATAGTCTCAATGCATTTCATAAAAAACATTACTTTCATAGCAACAACTCATCATACCTGATGTCATTATACGTGGTAAACTACAAAAACCTACATGGGATTGTGATTGGACTAAGGAGAGTATGCAATTATACTTTCTATAAGGGATTTGATTGTGATTGGCTTTGTTGGGTATTTTGTGGAGATTTGGGGCCTGGCGGTATTTTCTTACCACCAAAATATATTTAGCAATAATCACTCCCTGTATACATATTGGGTCATGCATAACAATAATGCAGTGCATTATTTCAGAACTCAGACATATTTAGATGGTATGCGTGGTTGGTTTGCGTGGTTGGTATGCATAATTATAGTGGTGAGCATAATTCCTTTGTTCTATTTGTGGCCCCAAAATCCAGAACCCCTTATTTTATTTAGATGGTCCGTGTGATCACTAAAGAAACCTCAGGCCTGCATTTCAGAAATACCACATCTTCACTTTTAGTGTGCCACCATGGGCAATTTCTCGCTGTCTTATCTACGGCAGCGAGCTATGATGTGGTATATTTCACTAACTTATATACGGTAGTGAACTATGTCCCGGGTCTCTATTTTTGCTGACTCATGTACCTTCAGCAAAAAAAAGGCTATAACACACACAGTTATTTATAATTGTTCATACTGAATGACATTTGCTCATACTGAATGGCTGCAGCCAAATCTTATTTTTAGCTACCTTGAAAATGACAATTGCACTGTCTAAACATCTCCCCACATCATCAGCACTGTATTGGTAAATATAAAACACACCATCTGTCTGCTTTCAGATATTTTTGTATATTATAAAAGTTGCATTTAAACACAATCTCACTCTTTACAGAAATAAATGAAATAGCACAGTAAGAGCATTATTTGTGATACACTGAAAAGAGAGTGGCGGAGACAAGAATTCAATTTGTAACATTAAACACGTGGGTAAAGCACAGGAATCTCCTTTCCTACAGTGACTGAATATTTTCATACACACTCAGCTCCCACACCTCAGGGAGATTATTACCAGGCTTATTCAGTATGTAACTTCTTGGGCTGGTCGCCTTCTGGAGGGATTCACCCAGCAAGGACAAGCATCTGCTGTCAATCAAACTGGGACTTGTTGACTGGAAAAGCCAGTCTCTGCAACCAAGTTGAATCTGCTTTAGGAATCAGGCATCCCCAGCTGTCAACCCCGTCCTTCTTCGAGCTGTGTCCAGAATCGTCTCCCTCCTTTCTTCCCCCAGATTCTGCAGCAAAGCACTAGTCACAGCCTCTAACATGATGCTTGATGTGACGTGCTCCAATCAGAATCAATCATGTTCTATCCTCCTACTTTTAACAATGGTTTTTCTTGTACAGTTGCAACTGTAACAAGCTGATTTCTTGCTTATTCGAAGTCTTTGCTTCCTGCAGTTACTGTGGACAGAGCACAGAAAGCCAAAGAAAAAAAAACTTGAATGTGTGTTTAAAACTGATTATCAGAGTCTGCCTCTTTTTGCAGTGAAGACACTTTTTTTTATTAATGAGTTATAATTATGTTAGTTTTGTTAATAAGGTTTGTTTATTAATTATCAAATGTGCCTCTTGCAACATAGGCATTTCAGGTGAAAATATTGTGCATTTTGAATGTAAAAATATGCTTCTAACTGTCAAAAAATATGTATTTGCATTTTATATGTAAAAATCGTTTTTGATTGAATAACCTGCCCTCACTTAAATGTCCATGTTACACTGGCAACACATTAGCTTGACACAATTGCATCATATCAATGCACCAAACCCATGCAATGGTGCTGCATAAAAAAAAACATGCTACACATTGATCCTGTGCAGTAGTGCTGTACTCTGTGCTGTAACACGCCAAATATCCTTACATATACCCTCCTTTTTTTTTAATTTGGCTAATCCGTGCCACAGTTGGAAAAAATCCAACTTGTTCCTTTTCTTCTTTCAAAAATGTAACAATCCAATACAATTAACATTCTTGTTGTTAAGATGAAAATTGAAAGTCGCTGTTCAATCAATATCATATTAAAATTCATCTCAATTGATCAATTCTTATAAAATGTTCTACATTTGCCTTCCCAATGGAAGTGTCCAGTCCAGTATTTCAATTTTATACTTGAAGTCAATTGAAAATAATAAAAAGAAAACAACTAACTAAAACAAATAATTAACATAACAGATTAAAACAATTAATTAAAATAATAAATACGTGGAACTCCATATGTCAGGACTCTTGTCTGCCTCATTTGGTTCATTCGGGTACTCTTTCATCTTGGTACTCTTGGATCCTTCTCTATAGAAGTCATCTTTTCTTTGGCCTTCCGGCTATTTTGTCTTCACCTCCACCCGGAGGCAGGCATCTTTTGGTCTTCATCCAGGGGACTCCATATTCCATCGTCTCCCGTGTCCTCCGGTATAAATAGTTAATGTTCTAAACCAAAATAGAAAAGAAACAGATTAAATATATAGCACAATACCAACTTCACCCTTTTGCCAAAAATAAAACATGCTTGGTAAAAACATTTCGCTTTTTTTTTTCTTCTGAAATTAAACACAAGTTAAAAAGAAAATAAGCATACATGAAACAACATTTTAAACTCAATGCATTTTCATTCTGCACACCGACCATGAGCTTCCATTACATATATTTTTTTTAATTATTTTTTTATATTATTTATTTATTTACATATATTACAGTGTTTATGTGCCATTATAACAATCAACATTTTAACTTCTCTGTCACTGCCTCCTGACTTTACCCATTTATTTTATCTTTTTGTGTTCAAGGGACTTTCTGTTGTATTGTGTGCATCAGTGGGCAGTACCCCAGGGCTTTCTGTTTCTACATGCTTAAGCTGCCTGATCTCGTGTCTAGGATGGCATGGCTTGATCTGATTTACATGGACAAACTGCTCTATCGCTGTTTCACCTTCATTCTTCAAAATTTTATACACTACAGGAGAGATCTTATCTATAATTTTAAATGGCCCCTGCCAGGCTGCTAGAAATTTAGAATTTTTGTGTTTACTTTTTCCAAAATGAAACTTGTACACCTGATCCCCAACACTGTATTATCTCACTGATGTTCTTTTATCATAGTATGTCTTAGCACTGTCAGCAGCCCTTTCCAGATTTCTCTGCACAAAAGCAAATGTATGTTGCAAATGCTTCCTCAGTTCATCAATGTACTCATGAACTGTGGATGCACTCACAAGTGTCTGCTTATGTGTTCTGTATAGCAGGTGTTGTGGTAACACCATTTTCCTACCTTTCAAGACCTCATGGGGGCTAACACCTGTTGCTTTGGCAGGGGTTGATCTGATTGACATTAAAACTAAAGGTAGACGTAAATCCCAGCTGGAACCTGCTTCTGCCACGAATTTCTTTAAAATATCCACAACAGACCTATTGTTCCTTTCAACTGTACCTGAAGACGCTGCTCGATATGCGACATGTAGTTTCCTTTTCACACCTAGTATTTGCCATACCTTACTCATTAGAGTACTTGTGAAATTACTTCCTCTGTCTGACTCAATTCTTTGTGGCAACCCAAACCTTGAGAACACATGGTTCACCAGCAACGTGGCTGCTGTTTGCGCACTACAATCTGGTGCAGGAATGCATTCAATCCACTTCGACATCAAACATACCACATTTAAAATATAACGGTTTCCCCTGCTCGACCTTTTTAAAGGGCCTACATAGTCTATTTGCAAATCTGACCATGGAAGAGTTAGGCCTCTTTTCATCAATGGTGCTCTATGCATTGGTGAAGCAGGATTAAATTGGGCGCATACTAGACATCCTCTAATATATAATTCCACATCTTGGGACATATGTGGCCAGTAAGCATAATCTTTTAGTATCTCCAATGTTTTTTGTGAACCTCTGTGGCCTGCAGTTATGGCATCATGTGCATGGTGTAGCATCAGCCCTCTGAATGAAAGGGGTACCACCCACTGTATTTGTCCTGTTATGGACTCTCTAATCATGAGGCCATCCTGTAATCTAATTCGTTTTTTATTCTTTACTAGCACCCTCAACTCTTCTTTTCTCATACAATCATTTTCTGTTAAAGGGTTTTGTTCAGGATCTGTCAAATGATTATAATAGATTCCCAAAGTTCGATCATTCTTTTGTGCCTCAATCAAATCTTGGTCTGGAGTGTCATGGCCCCATTGCACCACTGGTTGATCTACCTCCTTTGGTGCTTTAGAACGTGTTACTGCATCAATTTGTATTTCACCCAGTAAATCATCAATAGGTAGCAATTCTCCCATCACAGCCCCAATTTTAGCCAGGTGGTCTGCCTTATCATTTCCCTCCTTATCCTCTCCTGGTGTTTTTAAATGACAACAAATTATTCTCCAGTATATTGTCAAATCATTTTCTGACACCAATTTGTCTATTGCTTGTATCATTTTTCCATGTTAAAGTGGCTTTTTGTTGTATGTAACCATGTCTCTCGCTTTCCAGCCAGGTAAATACTCCACAAAGCTATTTCGTGCATAGTCAGAATCAGTCACCAGGACAATTTCACTGAACTTTCTATCAACTGCAGTAGTACTTGTTTTATAAATGCCTGCCAATTCCGCCACTTGACTGCTCCTAGCTCCAATCCTCATCCCTATACTGGGGACTCCTCCACATTTCAACCAGACATTTCCTATTCCTGACACTAATTGTTTATTACTGTCATTTTCAATTTGAAAAGCACAACCATCCACATATACAGTTGGCAGATCCTTGCATGTTTTTTCATCAAAAGCCTTGTGTGGTGATTGTTCAAATTCCTGAAAACTAGGTTCCACTTCCATTTCATTTGATATTTGTTCAGCTGCGCAGTCATGTAAATCAGCTAACCCTTGAGCAATTGGGCTCTTTTTATTTTGTCCATATCTCACTTTTACAGGAAAACCTTGTCATGCCAGCGTCCATGAAGTGATTCTGGACTGCGCTAGATTACCTGACCTAATTCTTTTAATCTCTAAAAACTGCAAGGGTTGATGATTTGTTTCAATAATCACGTTTTCTCCATAAACAACGGGGCGGAAATGTTGTAACACCCACACAGTGGTTAATAGGGCCTTTTCACATTCATTAAATTTCATTTCAACTTGGGAAAATGCCTTACTTGCATAGGCAATTGTTCTGTGATTCAAATCATGTTTTTGTGATAACACTGCTGACATACAATGTTCAGAAAAACCTATTTCTATAAAGAAATCCCTACCTTTTATGGGATATGCTAAACATGGTGCCTTTACCAGACATTCCTTCAGTTTAGTCACTGCCTCAGACTGCTATTTTTCCCATTTCCAGGGAGTATTCAGTTTAAGCAGTTTAGTCAATGGTTGAGTGATTTCAGCATAATTTTCAATGCATTTTCTGTTATACCCTGTCATTCCTAACACACTTTTTACTCCTTTCATGTTCTTAGGATCTTTTAATCTTTGTATGGCCTCTTTCTTCTTCTTTTGTGGATTTAGCCCATGTTCAGTGACTTCATGGCCTAGAAAATTCACTTTTCTCTTGCACCATTGTGCTTTTTGCAAAGATACTTTGGCTTCTGCTTTCTGCAGTTGGCCAAGCACATGTCTTATTTCATCAAAATGGCTTTTCAGGCCTTCATTTTTTATCAGGAAATCATCTACGTAAACTATGGTTCCTCTTTCCGCTGCATCAGGCATGGCCTTTCTCAAAAATATGCAAAATTCACTCCCACTATTGATGTACCCGAACGGCGTTCTAAGCCAGGCGTATTGAGTCCTGTCAAATGTAAAGGAAAATAAATTCTGTATCTCCTCTGCCAATGGCATGCACCAATATCCAGATGTGAGATCTAATGTGGTAAACACTTTTGAACCATGTACCTGAGCTAGGTCCTGATCAATGAATGGCAATGGCCATCTGGACACTGCTACTCTTTTATTTAACTCCCTCAAGTCTGCACATAGCCGCCATTGACCATTTGGCTTTAACACACCTAAAATAGGTGTATTGGATGTGCTATGAATAGGCCTGATGATTCCCCGTGATTCCAAATTTTGAATAATCTCTGCCAATGATTCTAAACAAGCCAGCGGTAGACTATACTGGCGTACAAACACTGGACTTCTGCTACACCCTTCTGCTAGTGTGGCCACATGTAAATCAGTTAAACCACAATCATAAGCATCTTTTGCAAATACATCCTTAATCTCCATAAATATCTCCCTCAGATTGTTCCTATCCTCATCGCTGTCACACGCATCCGCTAAGGAGATCTGCTCTTCTACCATTTTGGAAAATTCTGGAAAATCTTCTGGTAAGGGAATCTCAGCGCTTTCCTCTAACTGTGTGGCTGTGTCTTTTTGTAAAGCTGCCACTTTTAAATATTTTGGCATATCAGCTTCCACTTCAATGGGCTGATTTTCTTTTCATTTTGATTTAAATTAAATATTATGCAATTGATGGCAGCACACTGTCTCATTTGAATCATAAGGATACACAGAATGAATTTTAAATATTCCTTTGGGCTGAGAGTTCAGGTGTTCTGGCAACTCACCCTTGGCAACTACATACTTTTCAGTGATATTTCCAATCACCATGTTATTTAAATCTGCCGTATAATGTGATTTTTGTATGGCCATTCCCAATGGAGAGTTTTCCTCTAAATGAATATCCTGACAACCTTTATTTTTTACCATCATTTTTACAGATCCTTCACCAGTATCTACCAATGGAATGTATTCATAATCCAGACCTTGCTGTTTTATAGATTCATTCAGGTATACAAATGCATCAGAGTCTTTCATCTGCTGTCCATTTTTGCATTTCAGTGTTATTGCAAACTGTTTTGTAAATGCAGGAATAATAGTATCTTTCCTCATGTGTAATTCGATTGCACAAGGAACCAGTTGTGCACAACAATAAGCCCTTCTTTTGTCTTCAAATTCAGGTGCCGGGCCACCTAGGCGTGACCATATTTTTTGATTAAGGAAATCTAACACCATACACATTCTGTGCATGATGTCGTTGCCCATGTACAAGTCATTTTGTTCTCCACTCACTATCCATACATTATGGTAAATTGTTTTCTTCCCAATGCTAATTTTAAGCATGCATCTGCCTGCAATTCAGTTTTCAAAGTCTGGACTGTCCAACCCAGAAACATATTGGTTTTTAATCCTAAATTTAGGGATTTCCTCCCTCTCCATTATTTTTTGCAACAATTTCTCATTAATGAAGCTTCTCTCCTGTTCAAGCGCTAAAGTGGCTTTTATTGTTTTAAAACAGTCATTTATACCAACATGAACCCGTGGTTGCTCATCTTCCATGTGTATTTCAGCAAGAGTGGTAATGTTTTTCTGAATCTGTTTTAGGAGCAATATTCTGTTTGATTGTTTTCTATTTTAAATAAAAACGTAATGTGTGCTCATCTATGGCAGTCTGCCAATTTTTCCTTGGGTCCAAGTAGATTTGTACAGGTAGTCCTTCATTGTCACTCTGCATTTTGTCTTGACACATTAATATAACAATGACACTAGGTATGCAACTATTCTGTAGATATACCTCCACAGCATCATTAGTTTTGGCAACGGTGTGTCATTCATTTATGTTGCTGTTTTGTGATTTTAGTTTCTTAGGCCTCAATGGTTTTTTGGTTAATGACTACAGCCCTCCATTCACCCCATCTATGAGAGGAGACAATCTTTTCAGGCAATCTGTCCGCATCAGAAATGGAATTTAACAAATAGATGTGATCAATACCTCTTGTTTCATTCTGTGCTTTCCTATTTTTATGTCAACCTCAGTTACACCTATGATGGGCCCTCCATTAGTGCAAGTCATCTTTGACAGTGATTAGAAACATGATATATCATTGGCTCTCACATTATAAGGTCCTTAGTTATATGGCCCTCTATAATTGGTTGCCATGGGTGTACCCTACTGGAAAATTATATTCTCTGTCAGCACATAAGCTGGTACCCCAGGTACTGGTGGGTGGACTGGACCGTACCTTCCCACCCAATTAGCCCATCATCTCTCATCACTCATGCCTTCTACCATTCAGATTGTCTGTGAACTTGGCCTTGTAGTAGCTTTTCTTCTATGGGAATATAAGGAAGTGTGAGCACATTCTTATCAAGGTTCAGGCTTTCATGTCCACATCTATTTCCATCTTGGACTCACGTGACAGGAGATCATGAATCTGCCCATTTTTTAGCATTTAATTGTCCTGAATAAAGAAACTTGGCACTCATGGTGTTCTCTCTATGCAACTTGACAAGGGATGTCTTGGCGTCTAACATTCACTGTTGTTCAAGGACTGATAACCAGTTTTGGCTGCTTTAGCATTTGACACCAGGCCAAACAGTCTTCCTTTTGTCCGTATTCGAGCCTCAACTTATTTCTTTGCTGCGACACACACACACAGCTATCAATCCTCCTTTCTCCACTGGTTGAGCTTACTAAAATTGTAACATTGAATGACCAGATTCTACACATATATATATATAGCGGCGGAACCGCCTGCAATCATTCACTACGTATAGCCAGCCTTTATGATTACTTAGTCTACTTGCGTTACATCATCTGTACAGTTCATTAAACAGTTTGCATTTTCTGCAGTGCTTCTACACACGCGCAATCTTCATTCTGCACATGAAAGTCTTCTTGATTCTTTACTTTGCCATCAGATTCTATAACGTCTATGCATTCTCTTATTTGGATATCCTCCTCAGTGCGCCATGCTCATTTCTTGTGAGGTCACCAGCCTCTCCTTTTCACGTATTCACACTTCTTCAGGGGTCTCCCTCAGGAGACCATCATCCCTTCGGGGAAACATCATTTAGGGCCTTCTCAGTGAATAACTTGTCTGAAAGGCTCTTTGTGTTGTATGTACCATTACTGGCGTTGCACATGTCATAATTTCCGGTTTCCAACATATGGGCAGAATAGGGGCGGGACTTCCTGCAGAGGCATTCAGCTGCTCCTGTACAACACCACTAATACAAAGAAAGCCTACAGTACGTTTATGGACATACATTGATATCTTACTTCTGCCCAGTGGTCAAAGTAGGGGGACCAATTTGAAACATTGGTAGTCTACTTTTATATTTTAAGCTCTGCCATTCCAATTATTTTATTTTAAAAAGACACTGTTCAGGAACCATTTATTTTTAAAATTAAAGCAAAGGAAGCAATGAAAACATACTATTGTAGTTATTATAAGATGCTTCTGGCACCCAAAATGCATGTGCCCTCATGATGTGCAAGCCTAGTAAGAGCACCTAACACAAGCTTTGAACCAGTTAGTAGTTGGGAACTGCAAGCCCGAGCATGTAATGCTGAAGGAAGTCACAGATCCAGGCAGGGCTGATGTCAAGGGACCATGCGGCTGGATGGCACGCGGCTACTTTTTTGAAAGAGTAGACGCCACCCCCTAGAGTGTTTAAGACATTTCTAAATAAATAAATAACACACAGCTACAGTTCCACAGGACTCAAACTCTGGCCTCACACCTTTCAAAGCACACACTTAACCACACGACCACGGAAATCATTTCTTATATTGGCTAAAAGGTCTTATTCTGACATCTTCCTGTACAGGAAATGTTTTGTTACAGGTCCTTAGCTTTAAAAGAGGTGTGCATATTATACTTAAGCAACAAGGGAATTTGAAAATATGTTCTCTTGGTAAATGCTTTTTCTATGTGTGTATTTATTTTTTTACCATGAAAGACAAGCTAAGTGAAATTTGCATATTTCACTTTGACGTCCTGTGACATCACTTCCCAATGCGAATCAGAGTCCCCCCACAGTCAGTTCCCTTATTTGCATTTGTTGACTCGTTATCAATGTTTTTTGAGTTATGGAAGATTCCTCCCATAAACAAACTTTGAGGATACGAACCTGAAACTTGAACTCTCATTTATGTATTTACTTATTTCATTTGTATAGTGCACAAACAAACCAGGGGCTCTTGCCTTTGCTCTAGCCTTCGTTAGAAATGCCCATCAGCTGTGCACGCTGAATCCCTGGTTTGTGTTGAGAGTAGCTATAGATTACCGTAGCACATCGCTGAAGGCTAAGCAGACCCAGGAGTGGTGGACATTAGTGCAAAATAAAATAGTATTAATGCTTACCTCAAACAAATGAAGTGGGCAATGCAATCTGTAAAAAGAACACAGAATATGCTGCACCGGTTTTAACGTCTATCAATTGGGTAATAAAGATGAGTGTTCTTCCCAGTCCACTTTGTCATTAATATTCAAGGACAGGACTCCAAACCTCATGATTTCTCAATCGCCCCATCAAGTAGTTGCTCTGTCTGAGATTGTCTGGTTTACAAGAAGCTAACACAGTCTGCGTAGAAGAGGATGCCTCCCAGTTGTGCTGCGAATTTGCAGTTGAAGAGTCGGTGCACCAACGCCTAACAGTGCCCCCGTGCCCGTGGTCACCAACACAGATATGTGAAATACCCAACACCGCTGCAGATAGAGTGGGCCATCTCAATGCTGGGAGTGCACACACTTATTTGGTGCTGCCGTATATTCGTAGTGCTTCGAAATGTCTGTGCCATAATGTGAGCAATAACGGGGGTGGTCTTTACAGTTCTAACACTGCTCATTTCGAACCCTTTACAGAACGCCTTGTGAGAAAATAGTGTATTGAAATCTACCTCCATGTGTTCTCTCGTTTAAGTTGTCTTCTGACATCCACCGTCTCTAAGTTTGCGAATTTCGGTGTTGGCGATCAAAACAGCAATCTGATCCTGCTCTCTATCCAGTAACAGCCAGCCAGCCCGCTATCCAACCGGAGGAGACTGTCACGATTGCGGAGTCACACAGGGGCACACAGCTATACCCAAGTTTAGCAAGGTACTCTTCCGCGAAATGTGTTTATTTTGCAGAGAAACAGGAATTTTACGAAAATGCTGTGCACAGTCCCAGGCAGGTCCTAAAATTCCCAAAGGCCATGTGCAGCAGAAGATGCGCGGGCCCCTCTAATTTATGTACATGTGTATTGACATTATCGTGACTTCACAGAACATGTTTGCACATGGAATCAATCACATGAGGATTTGATATTGGGGGGGGGGGTTATGGGAAGTTAATTTACAGGAAGTAAGACCTAAAGACAAATACACTTTGTATTGTGCCGTACATGAACGGTCATGTCTCAAATTATATATTGGACAATACCATGTGTACGTTTTTCTTTTGTTCTTGCAGTGTGACATAAATCGCGTCTAGGAATTTCCAATTCTGGCAGAAAAGGCACAGTGAGATACAATTATTTTCCCATAATCATACAATTTAGTTCAGGGTTAATTGGTGAATCTGGATTTGAGGCCAGACAGCAATTTAAGTACTTGACCTTTACAGCTCATTTTTTTTTTTCTAGAAATGTGTAGTTTGTACCATTTCAAGGATAGTAGAGATGACTTGAACTTGTAGTTCTATGTAGAGATATTGAACATTAGCCTGCATGTACCAGAATGCGAAGTAGCACTATAAAGGCCTCTGCGTTTTGTAAATGAACTTTCGAGACTTAGAAACGCAACAAAATATACCATCTAATAAGGTTTCCTAGTAATAGTCATTGTTTGACAGGGCATGACGTATATAGTACGTGAAGAAAATGCTAAATTCCACAAAAAGCAAACACTCTGAGGGGGACTTTTGGGTTTTTTGGGTGACACATTTATATGTCTGGAAAGAAGGTGTAGATTTGGGTAGCCTTTAGTGGTCCCTTTTATTAAAAAAAAAATACCTCTTTCATAATTTTTGTCACATAAACGTTAAAACGTAATAGGGTTTTGTCGCAAACAATGGTTACTCCAATGTACCACCACTAAAAAAATGCTTTCTGTTGAAAATGCTCTCCCATAAAAAAAACAGTGTTGGAGTTTTGAGGCTCCCTTGGGCAGTGAAAAGGGGTTGTCTCGACAGTGTGGTGGCGAGTTGTACGGTTCTCCTGGGGCCAGTCGGAGAAGAAAGGTCTCCTGGCAGGAAGCAACTCCTTCTGAGTGCATTCCCTAGGCCAGGAGATGCCACCACATTCCCAGAGCATAACAATTCCTCAGATGGCTAATGCGACCGGACCCGCTACTGTCAAACTTTAGCCATCTGGGAGCTAACACGTAAAACCACCATCACAGGCTCTCCACCAGCCAACTACGTCTGCCCATTTTCCCTGTTAACCCATGTCAAGCCCTACCCAACTGCCTAAAACAATAGAACACAGCTATACCCCTCGATCAATTTCGGCCTAGTTGCACACATACATACACTACTACTTGAACACCTTTAACAGTGTGTTATAATGCAGTTATACCCATGAAAAATTCAGCCTAGCTGCACACATAATCCCTTCCAAGGGCCCCATAGCAGCCATAATGCCGACTCGGAGACCACCTACTGTGCTGAACACATTACACTGATCTCTCACAACCACTGCACCACACCAAGCATTCCAATGCAACCAACCCTGCATAAAATGCTCTGGCTGCACACATAATAAGTGCACCCATGTACTATTTGCTTCCCTACTCTATCCACTGACCTGGACTATGGTCCCCAAGTGCGTTCAACCCTACAGCGATCTGCGATCATACCAATGGAATATAAATTGCCACACAAATGCACCATAACATAACATAACAGAATTCAGTCAGCAGTTGCTGCTTGCCATCCCTATCTACAATGGTGGCTGGGTGAGAGAACAGTCTACCCAAGTTTACCCCAGGCCCTGATCCTTTTATTTAAATAATGTAGGTAGCAGGAGCAAGCAACTTTTATTCAGAGTTTGTAAAGTCACAAGACTATGGTAGCAATCATTTTAGGTAAATGTATGTTACCATAATGTACCTATATACGTTGGATGTAAAACACTGATGCAAGCCATGCTCAATACAGTGGGGGTCATTACGACCCAGGCGTTAACCATGGCGCTATTAGCACCATGGTTGACGCCGGCATTTTAACAATTGTGCCATGGTGGATGGCGGAATTACCACCCCATTCCAAGGTTGGCGGGGCGGTAATTCCCCATTCACCATTGGCCCTTCCCTATTCCCATTTTTGCCCCCATAGGGCTCAATGGGAATGGGGAAGGCAGTAATTACGGTACCGCAAATTGCGGTATAGTAATTACCTCCAAGGTCCCTTTGCGGGTCCAATCCTTACTGCTGGTCAAGACCAGCCGTTAAGGTAGGGACCCGCAAAGGGACCTCTTAATTGGGCGGTAAGGGGTTAACGGTGCCGCAACCTTTTACGGCGCCGTTAACCCCTTACCGCCTGGGTTCGACCCCTGCTGCTGCCTCATTTTGATGTTGACATTTCCATCGCCATACAAAACAAGTATTGTCAGTGCAAATATTTTGGCTTTTATGTAAGCATTAACTCACCATTTCCAAAGCAGTGTCATAATGGTGCTACCATGCTATAAGTTGGCAACAGTTGGCACATTCTGTGAGTGCTTAGGTATGTGCTAGTATGTGTCTGGCAAATATATCTAATGAACACACTTTGACTTCTCCAGTGTTTCCTTTTAACATGAATTCAATGCAAAAAATGTGAAGGCACAGACACATATCATAGTATACAACAGGTAGCCCAATGTAATCCATAATTTAGCTACCCCCCCCCACTTTGGGCCTCATTACAACTGTGCTGGTCCGGTGACAACGTTGCTGGTAAGCCTACCAGCACCTTTTGTTTCCGAACCGGCACAGTACGACCCTGTGGGTGGGAGCCGACCCACCCGCCGGGTTCAGACCTGGCGGGCAGAACGACACCCGCCCACAGAGTTTCACGGAAGCACCGGCACCATCATTAACGGTGGTGGTGCTTCTGTGGTCCCCATTCCCAATGAGTCCTATGGGACTCAATTGCCAATTTACTGCCTCCTAACTTCCCGGAAAGCCCGGGTTGTAATCCCCCGTGTTACCAGCATGGCAGGCGCCAGTAAATCTTGTAAGTCTGGCGGCAACCCACCGGTAGCGCCATCAGAGTTACCGCCGGACTTGTAATGAGGCCCATTGTTTTTCCCACAGATTGTGATTTTATGGAGCCACTTTGAGCATGTGTCACTATTATTCAAGCCAATTGAAGACACTGGGCCTCATTACAGCTCCGGCGGTAGCCGCGCGAGGAAAACTGGCTGGCTGCCACCGCAGTTGTGATTTTTTTCAGCACCTGGATTCAAAGAAAAACCGGCGGATTACGGCCCCGGTGTTCCTGGAAGTCAGGTGCCGGAAAAATGTAAATCCCCATTCCCATTTGAGTCCCGTAGGACTCAATTGGAATGGGGATGATGGAAGCAACAGCACTGTTAATAACAGTGCCGGTGCTTCCGGAAAGTCTGCTGGCAGGTGCCGTCTCTCCCACAATGTCAGAACTGGTGGGCCGGACAGCAGCCACCCGCAGAGTCGTAGTGTACCGCACTGGTAACAACAGTGCCAGTAGGCTTACCGGCACTGTTGTTACTTGTCTGGCACGCTTGTAATGAGGCCCACTCCATCCACCGCGGTTGTGTTTACTACCACCCACTATGGAATGGGGAATGTTGCCATGTACGCATTGTTCTGAACAAATGCCACTGTTCTGTACTGGAAGATATCATCAATATGGTTTCAACAGAGGCCCAATTATGATTAGTACAGTATCATTAAGCAGCAGCAAAAGGTGTGTGCATTAAATGAGCATTGGACATGTTTGAAATGTAAACGAGTTGTAGGAAGTCATGGCTTTTTAATCCTGTGGCTGAAGGTGCACATAATTAAGACATTTTTATTACATCATGTTCTAATTTACAGCTGCAATTAAGCCATTACATTTCAAAAGACTGTTTAAAAATAACAATGGCAGCACCATAATAGCAAATAGTTTTCTCTGAAAGGAGACTTTTAAGAGGACGGCCTGTTAGGCAAGATTGAATGCAATAACTCTCTTAGAGACTACAATAGTCTTGTCATCTTGGTATTAGGTAACCCATCTATTGGTATAGGTCTGTACTACACAAGAGTGACTGAGCAGCCAGACTTATATCAAGAGGGGTAAATGTGGGCTGTAGAGCTGTAGCATTGGAATCTACACATACGAGTATCTTAATAACACTTATACTCAAGGTTTTCTAGTAAAACAATTATTTATTTATGTAACGGTCAGTTTTAAATATGCCTTCTTTAAAAAGGGCAATGCTCAACAATAACAATACACTTCATAACTCCTTCTCAGAATCAAGATAAGCAAGTAGATATTTGTTAGAGATGCTGCGTACACACTTCCAACATCCTGAGGTGACTTCAATTACTAGGGCAGTATTGGTGTTTATACATCACTTTTGCACTTGGTAAAATTCTGAGGTTGTGGAAGGAAAGGTTAAGGGAAGGAAATCAAGGTTAACAGGTTCCCAGAGCATGTGAGCACTTTTAAATATCCCAATGAAGTCTAGATAACAACTTTCCCAGCAATATTAGTTAAAGAAACAATGCATCACCTATGAGGGACAGTTAGAATCAAAGTCAATGGGTTAGGAGAGTCTGCAGGGAGCCAGGATAACCAAAGTCAATAAGAACAATGTCTATAAAGCTGACACACTTCTTAGATAACACACAAGTCTTGCACAAAGTTAGAGAGTTTTTTGTAGGAAATCACTGTTGGGCCACAAGCTGTTGAACTTGTGAAAGGTTAAAGATAGAATGACTCTGGAAAGGCAGCTACTGCAAATCTCAACTGAGAGAAGCAAGCTACAGACAGAGGTAAGTACCTCTTTAGTCAGAACAGTAATTTAGGTTAGAATAAGAGGATCCAGCAGGCTTCTGTCCTGGTGGCAGAGTCCTGTCCTGGGTTCCTGGGCCTCAGTCATGGGGACCAGAGGGAGGACATCTGGAGGACTTCTGCACAGCAGGTTGGAGGTCTCCAGCAGCTATGGGCTCTTTTCAATTGAGTGGCACTTTGCGGTTTCAGCTACCAGTAAATGGCACCGCAGCGTATCTTGGACAGTGGATGGGCTTCCTTCACTCCTGAGTCCAGCACTTTGGTGAGGTGACTTGAGCTTGGGTCGTCCTACTTCTGGAGCTTCCTTGAGCTTCGGTCCAGCTTAAAGACGTTGCACTCGACTACAGATTTGTCAACCCCTGAAACTCAGTCCCAGCACCAGCAAAGACGTACAACCAGTTGGGGAAGGTCTTCCAGCAATGTTTGTCTTGTGTTAGGTGGTCCCACCAACCCAAGGTAAGAAGTCATCCTCTCCAGAGCTTCTCTAGTCGATTCGGAAAGCAGTTTCAGCACAGCAGCAGGGCTTCACCGGGCAGTCCAACTCTCCAGGAGGATGCAGCAAGCTTCCCTTCACGATTCCTTCATCAGATGTTTCTCCCAGTAGTCGACTCTGTTCTCTGTTCAAGAAGCCTTACCTTTTATGCAGGTTACTCACATTCATCCACAGCCTAGCTATCACTCACACAGCAGGGTGGCTCTGCTGCAAGGACAGCCAACCAGCCAATCAGCACTGGGTGCATTTAGGTAACCCAAGAGACTAAGGACAGGGAGTTTGGGGCACCTCCCTCCCTTCCTGCTTTGCCAGACACAATGGATCCATAGACAGTTTTCAGTACTGAATCCAGCCAAAGGCAAAATTAACAAAAGGGTTAAACCTGGTTTTGCGCAGAGTAAAACCCAAGAAAGATCTCACTAACAAGAAATGGCAAACAAAGGAGGCCCGGCCGTTTTGACAGAATGGTCATCCATGGATGCTATGCTTCAGCTCAGGATTCATCCTGTGGTAGAAAAGCACAATGGTAGGAAAATTAAACTACTGCCACCAGCCATTAAAAGTAGTGAGCGTAACATAAAACATGTTACATGAGTAAGTAGAAAAAGGGGCTACTAGGTAACCCCCGAGCACGCCACATAAGATGTGGTGTGCAGGATCTTGAGAGAGAAAAGGAAAGTAAAGTCAAATTCACTTTACTACCCTTAGGAACAGTACTTCACCCAAAAGAAGGTATTTAAACCTTTAGAGAAATCTAAGGGATTTCTCTGTGGTACTGCACTGAAGGTGCTGTGAGTCACCATACAAAATGTAGATGCCTATGGAGTTTTTCAGAATCCAAATCAGATCAAAATACTTGAGAAATTGAAAAAAATGTCCCACTCACTCCAGGATGAAAATTCAAAAGTCCTAAAGTCCAGCAAAAGAGCTGGGCTTCTCTAAGGTTGAAGGGAATTAGCACAGAAATGAGAATTCTCCCTAACACGGCCTGGATGGAGATGGGTTGCAAATGAGTATTAAAGGCATTTCCTCAAGCATGCATATGAACATATCGTAATACCTGGAGACTGCACATCCATCCTCATGCACCATCACCATCTTTCCAAAAACCGTCAAAACATCAAACCATTAGTTTAGCTAAAACTAAAAAGGATAAACATTGCAATAGTTTGACTTGTATGCCTCCTACATGCAATGGTGGCCGCTCTCATAAGGCGGCAGTGTGCCCCCCATTTATGACCCCCCCACCAGTTGTGAGTTTTGTAACAGATTCAGAAGAAGTTCAGAAGTTCTTCTGAATCTGTTTGTATTTGCCAGCAGCTCAGGGGCGCTGTGGTGACAATTACCTTCCTATTGTTGCAGCCGGCCCATGAACAGGATTTCTATTCATGGACTGGCTGGAACAGCAGAGCCCATCCCATTTTGCATTGCTTTTGCCCATAGTAAAGTGTGTGGAGCTCGTAGCACCATGCACTTTACATAACCCTTTTAAGTAGGAGGCTGGCAGGGTGCTTGAGGGGTGGCCACGCCAGTATCACTATGTGCGCAAACAGCGCACTGAAGATCTAATCTCCCTCCCAAAATGCATAGCTACAGTAATGTCATTGGCTGTTTGCCAAAGTCAGGGGCAGCGGAGCTGGACATGCATCACAACATTCCCCCCTTTAGTTAATCATACATTAACTAACTCCGCTGCTTCTTGTGCTCTACAGGTGCCTTCCCTAGGCACCCATACTTTACACATGTGTTGAAAACTTCCACTTGCTTTGGCATATTGTTCTGCGGCAAATGAAAGGTAAATACACGCCCGTTCACCTGCTAGATCGACCCAGTGTTCTGTGTAATTCTCTGGGTCCGGTGAGGGTGTAGTTAACGTCCCTGGACGGTCTATGTCTCTCCCAATTCTCACCATACAAGGTTTCTTAGGGTTGTCTGTTTGAGCATGCCCATCATTTGGACTACGAGGTGCACCATTTGCCCAAATCAAACCATCATCATTGCCCTACTGAAGGATCATATGGCACCTACAGAACATCACCAACAGGAACACTATGCTAGGGACCAATATCTTCACCACTGCTCCAAGCCATGTTGGTGCCCACAAGAACATTGTACCAAACCATTCTTCAGGTTCAACTCCTGCTTCGGTTTGCCTGCATGCCTTTACTTGTGCAGGGCACCTATAATGTGTGACAGGGACCCATTCTCAGCATTGTTTGGGGAGATGTATGTGCAGTGCAGCATGACAGTCCAATTTGTTTGCACAGGCCCCACTCCATAGCCTTCAGTAAGTATAGCATGTATCTATTTTGGAGTGTCATCAACCGGATCGCACACTTTTCACTCCTGTTCACGTTCAATCCTTGCTCGGGGTTCTTCACCAACTGATCATGTCCCACCAGATTATTTGAACCCATTTTGCATTGGCTGTGGGATGGAACCTGGTAGCATGAGGGACACAAATAAGACTGCTGTCTTGGTGTACAGTTATTATTTGTATGGATAGCGCTATATGAACAAAGTACTGAGCTTATATACATAGCACTTCCTGGGGCACTAACAGTTTGGGTGCTCCTGAAGCATGGGGGATAAAAGATCAAACAGAGCAGCTCACATTTGCATTCTGTTTTCCCACTGAGCACATGTGGCTGTACCGCGCATTGCTAAATTCTGGATGGTGCAAATCAGCCATTGTATCTAATACAACCCCTTTACATTGGTACTAGCCCCTTTCTTCATCCACCCCCTTTTCTTTCTATGGTCCTCATTACAACACCGGCGCTAAACCATGGCGATATTAGCACCATGGTTGGTGCCGGTGTTGTAACGGGTCCGCCATGGTTCAATGGGGAATTACCACCCCATTCAAAGGTTGGCGGGGCGGTAATTCCCCATTGAACCATGGCCCTTCCCCATTTTCGCCCCATAGGGCTCTATGGGAATGGGGAAGGCGCTAAGTATGGTACCGCAAATTGCGGTACCGTACTTAGCACTAAGGTCCCTTTCCGGGTCCCTACTTTAACGGCTGGTGTAGACCAGCCGTTAAGGTCGGGTCCCGCAAAGGGACCTCGTAGTAAGGCGCTAAGTGTTTAACGGTGCTGCAGCCTTTTACGGCGCCGTTAAACACTTAGCGCCAGGGTCGTAATGAGGCCCTATGTGTCAAATTCCATGTGACTGTGATGATTACCCATGGTTGCTGTAAATTAATAAGTTTATATAGAAGGACATCAGTTTGAACTGTACCATACCCAAAAAGATGAACTCCCATATTTACACAAACTGCATGACACATCCCCTTTATATGTCCCAACCATATGACTTGACCAAGTGCATAAATGCTAAACCCTAAAATAAAACCAAAACAACTCTATATATATATATATATAAACATATTAATTACTCGGGCACAGGGATGAGACGTCTGTGAAAGCGCAGAAATGTCAAATATTGTCATATAGTGAAAGTGCTTGCTAACTTGAGAAGTGCAGTAGTAATTGTATGCAACCATTCAGTAAACATTGTAGCAGATGCCCTCCAGGGGGACCGAGGATACTGTTGTGATCGTTGGGTGAGCTGAGGTAGTTGTGGTGTGATGAGGTAGGATTGTTGACAAAGAAGCACAAATTATAAAAAAAGAACACAATGTGCACAATTTAGTTCAAAATACTATGTCGTAAAATCAAGAAAGTGCTGTGCTGTTCTGTAAATGCATAGAAATAACATGGTCATGGTATTAGGGGACCTTAGTTGCTGGTTCATGTACAGAAGGTGCTGTAGGGGGAGACCGCGGACATCTGAGAGGTGTAACCAGTACCACAATTCCCTTACCTTTACCACAAATGGCGTAACATACACAACAGTAAATGAGCTGTTGTACCTCAGCTCTCTCCACCTGTGGACACAATTCCTAACATAGACCTTGTCCCCTGGAGTTAGCTGGGTAGGCTGCAAGCTCTTTGATTCTGGTGCAGCACTGATCTCCTTTTCTCGCTGACATGGTGCTATCTGTCGGGAAATAAGCTTTGTTGAATTAATCAATGCAGAGAGATACATTTTAAATTCAGCCCCTATAATGGACGCAGCCCTCTGAGCATCAGAGGTACTTTGCACTGGCAACAATTGTATATGCATGCGCTGTCCAGTCACTATTTCATGAGGGGGGAGATGATGGTCTTTACAGGGTTGTGTCCGCATGATAAAAAGGGCCAATGGCAAATAGTGGGCCCAGTTCTTTTTGAGGGTTACACATAGTTTTTAAAATGTAGCCTTTAGAATGCTGTTGATTCGCTCGAGAATGCTGTTGGCTTGAGGGTGATAAATGGAACACAGTTTGTGCTTATTGCCAAAAAGGGCTGTAAACAGCTTGTTCAAGAATTGAGCATAATTATCTGATTTTTATACTTTACACACTCCCCACTTGGGTTGTTCTGGGTTACTGATATCCAAAAACTTGAAATTAGGTGCTGGACACTTAGTATCCAATGAGTATCAATTTCCACACGTTAGGTGTCTGCAACATGTTGATTTATTTTTCCTTCAGTAATTCACACATTGGTTGTCACTCTTGTGACCAACATATTAATTGCTAAAACACTTCATATGTGATACAGAGTATGTGATATACTTTTATTCCATTAGTGCCTACACATGTTTCACCTTTTTCACCTTCCTCTATAACATCTGTTTGCTTTTTGCCACTGTCATACGCCCATATCTGGGCATCCACAAGCTCTCCACCCATGGCGATATCACAGATGGGGCCTCCTCCTCTTTTACCTCATCCACCGCATTCCATTCCTCATCCACTGGTCCACCTCCTATCTCATCTTCCGACCTCACCATCCCGTAATCCAAGCTTCCAGTCTGCGGTCTTCTTCTCCCCTTGTCCGCTTTCTCAAAATGTACGTCACTAATAGGAGTACTATTCATCTTGAACAATATGTATCTGCCCTCCATTCGTAAAAC
Source organism: Ambystoma mexicanum (assembly GCF_040938575.1). Lineage (NCBI taxonomy): Eukaryota > Metazoa > Chordata > Amphibia > Caudata > Ambystomatidae > Ambystoma > Ambystoma mexicanum. The sequence goes on along the minus strand of NC_090932.1, from coordinate 482,340,980 downwards.
CCACTATTGGTTTTCTGCCCATCCCTCCGATCCATTCTGAACCATGTCAACTCCTCCTGTGTCCTCATCAACGCACCCTCTAAGTCTTTTTGTGGTTTCCAATCTTGCCCCCCCTGCTCTTCTTCAAATACAGCTGCCAATGATATTGGCTTCATGAGGTTCTGATACTGAGCCTATCATGACTGAGGGGGCAGCACTGTGGTGGGTTTGTGAATCTTGAGGCTGTGCATGTAGGGTAACACCCTTACGGGGACTGTGGTGTGCATGGTGGCAATAGTACTGTTGACTCTGCTGCTGGTGGACAGGGGATTCTTGAAGAGAAAGGGAGGGGGCATAGTCTGGACACATCATGCTGGTGATCTTGCTTATGTCTTCATATGGCCCATGGGAACATCCTCTACATCCTCTACCATCTTCCATATTTCCATCACTTTCTTTCTATTTTTAAACTTCTTCCCCTTATATTTTGTTGCCAAGAATGTTTACATGTGGCCTAGAACCTCCTTGTTATTTGTCCCCTGTTCTGGACAAGTTTTGAACATTCTGCCCCTTTTCTCAGCCACCTACTCATGGTGGTACTTCAAAATCTTCTCCTTGCACAGCGGTAATACTGCACACATGTATTCTAGTGGGGTCACTCTCTACATTTTAGCCACCCCTGTCAAAGTGTATTGGAATAAAAACATTTTGCTAATTTAGGTTCTGATCTAGCCTTAACTGTGTCATCCCATTGCCCCACCTTTTCCTGTTCCAATACCCTAACTCACTCCGCTCACCACACCAGGTCACTGATTCACTTCTCACTCCAGTCCTGCATTAATACACCCCTGCCTTCTCATACAACTGTCTTCACACCATCACTCCACTCCACTACAAAAACTATACACAACAAACCTAGACCCTCCTCGGTCCGTGCCAATGCAATAACAATGTCAATATAAAACAGCAAAAAGTTTCAAAGAACAGACAAGAATTCTGGCAACACGGCTCCTCTATATCATTACAGGTAGTGTACAAGGACTGGTCACTCCAGGTGGTCATGGCCCCTCCGGCTTTGCAGCAAGGAATAATCTGTCCCTGTGGATGTTCTGGGATCACACCAAAGTCACCAAATTTGTATGGAAAACCACCAACAGCCATACAGTAAAAAAACAATCCTCTAAGGAATGAATCTTAGTGCACCTCTTGCAAAGATAACAAGACTATTTCTTATACACAAAGGAAAAAGCCTGTCAGTAGGGGCATTTAATCCTGACTGCCATAGGAGTGCATTGGTTAGCTCAAAGAAAACAACACATTATAAGGTGCAATGTCCTCACCCATGACGCATACAGTGTATGGTGTATATTTCCCACCCTCATTGGCTATCACCTATGTACATACCACTGGTTCCCGATAAGGTCTTGGCCAATTTACTCTATGCCAATCACCTTCTGCATTGTCTTTGGTCTTGCCACCTTGGGTTCTCTGAACATGATTGGCGGACCATTTGAGAATGTTTCCCTCCCCATGGACAACTCACGTGATGTGCACCTGGTAGTTGGGCATGAGCTCAGTGGATACTTTCCAAGTCAAATTTTCCAACTGAAATGAAAGGCGCTTCTTCGGATCCCAGACACACAGATGCCCCTGCCATGCCTCCCTGGTGTAAAACTACACTTGTTGGCATCACCCCATGTACCTCATAGTAAAATCACTGGACAACATTCTCTGTGCTCCCTCCTTAGCAGTAACCCCTTTTTGGGTCTTCACCTAGGCCTCTCCAGAATTACGCTAATCAATTGGTTTGTGAGGGATTTAGGGGTGCTGTTTATGGGCACCTGACAGTTCAAATAGGATGACCACCCTCCTATGCGTACTAATATCCTAAATCTGGGTTGGGATGTTTTGGAAGCATAAGAATTCTGTCCTGTATCCCAGCAGCTTTGGTCCTTTCTCTGCTGGACTATTGCAACAGCCTCTTTCTTAATCTTCCTGCCTCTACACTTCGACCTTTACAACTTATCCGGAACAGGACTGCAAGACTTGTCCTTTGCCTCAAGCCCATGGATTGTATCTCTAAAGCTCTGAAATCTCTTCTCTGGCTCACCCGTGCATGCAGGGATCAACTTAAGACCCTCTGCATCATCCACATGGCTTTCTGGGGCCTGGGACTGCTCTACCTCCAACATTCTCTTCCAAGAAAATCTTCCTTCTCAAGCTCTCTGCTCATCCACCTCCAAATCTCTCAGGGTCAGATGCTTCACCAAGCAGAGAGTTGGCGGCAGAACTATCTCCTCGGTTGGTTTCTCCCAGAGGAATAGACTCCCTGCCTCTCTCAAACTTGAGCAGCAACACCTGCGGTTCCGGAAGCAACTCAAGACCTTCATTTTTGCTTCCGCTTTCTCTCTTCCTCTCCCCTGCTGATGCACCTGACAGCTCCGCACACTGGTCACCTTGTCAACCTGTAAACCCGGGCCCAGGCTGTTGCATGTCCAGTTGCCCTCGCACTGCTCCAGGCTCCCAGGCACTTCTGGGACTGTAGCTGCAAACCTACAGTCCCTTCTCTCTGCACTTATGAGCCACCCACAGGTTGCACTTGTGAGTTAACTGCACTCCACTTCCCCTCCCCCCTGCCCCCTGGCACTTCTCCCCTTCCCTCTTCCCTGCACGTTTGTGATCTGAATGACGCAATGCCTAGTAAGATAGTTATTTGTTTTCCTTTTGTTTCCCCCTCCTTGTTTTGTGGCGCATAGAAACACTTGTGTACAGGCACATTACAAAGGCCATATCATATCATTTGGGGATGGGCACAGCCCTACCCATGCTCAGCTATTTGCATTCCTTTCTGATTTCACAGGCTTGTAAAATGAGACAATGGATGGTTTATCTATCAAGCCTGAAGGCCTTGTTTTCTAATGCCTGGGCTGGGAATGGGGATGGGAAATGTTTTGGATATGGGTGCCAGTATATGCTGCTGCCTTAACCGCAGCTTGTGCATGGCTGCAAGTCCAGTACTTAATTCATTAATCCCTTGATAAGGCAACATCACATCTCTCAAGGTTGAAAAATACAACATAAATGGCCATCCTGGACAGGGTTAAACAAATAAATTATGTCCATCCTGGACAGGGGTATTAAACATGACGACAATGTATCCATCCCGAACATGGGTTCAACAAATAGAGAAAAAGACATTCCTGGTCAGGTTAAAAACAAAAAATAAATGTCCTGTTTGGACTGGGGTGGACGTCCACCTCGCAGGGGGAAAGGAGTTGAGTGTGTGTCTAACTTCATTTGAGTGGACCAGAAAAATGCAACACAAATGAAAACAATATTTAAAATCCCTCCATGGGCTCATGGACATCACGGCACAGGTGGATGAGGTGGCATGGTTGACTGTGACTCCCATCCTGTGGAGCATTACCTGCTGGTGCCTGGTCTTCATTGGCTAGGGCCAGGAATGACACAGATGCATGAACCAGCACCCCAAAGGTGGTGAGGTCACAGTGTGCTTCTTCACAAATCGCCACAGAGTCTGCATGTGTGCTCATCGTGAGGCATCAACTTGCTGGGACAGCGTCTGCCTCAAAGCATCCATCTCTTTGTGGATCTTGGGCCTCATGGCAGAAAGTTTCTTGTGCAGTGAAACCCTCAAGCTCTTCATCTCACGGTGATGGGAGTCTTCAGGGCTTCTATATGTGCCTATTCTCATATATATGCAGGGAGTCCTGCAGACACTTAAAATCAGCCTGTCGGGCCTTGGTGCTGGTCTCCATGCCCTGTTGGTGAAAGAGCTTTGAGGACCGCATCTCAGCATGCAGCTTCTCCTCCAGGCCAGTCACCAATTTCTGCTGATATCCCTCAGATGCCAGATTCTGTGCATTGCGGTCAGCAGGTGTGGAGATGTTCCTGGCCATGCAATGTATGTGCCCGGCCATACAATGCATTTCCCTGGAAATGTCCTGAAACTTGTCACCATGCCAGATAACTGCACTCAACATGTTCTGCTTCCACACCATTTATCCAGCATGCACAAGTCGACCACATCAATGGGACCCCTGTCATTGGCTGCAGGTATGCAACATGCCATTGGGCAGCAGTCTCAAAATCTGACCCCTACTCAGGGGAATGCGATTTTGCAGCCATAACCACTGCACACATGAGGCACACCACTGTCTGTTCCCGTGAAGCCCGGGCACCTGTGCAGACGCAGCAGCCCAATCCAACCTGCCCATTGGGGCAGCCTCCTGTTCCCACAATGAGTCATCCACAGCTGTTTCTGCAATATCACTTGCAGAGTCACAAGCGTATGAAGAGTCAGCTTCACGACTGATGATTGTCCGTAGCACCTGTGGATGTTCATAGCGTAGGACACCATATCCTCCACTGGTGGACTGATGTACAAGCTACTCCTCTTCTTCCACCCCCTCTGCATCATCACCCGCAGAAGGACAGACAACAACATAAAGAGTCATGAGTACCTTGACAAACATGTAAAGGTGAATCATAATGCATAAAGACAAAAAATGGCTGGACACACATGCATCACACATTGTGACTTTGCACACAGAGCCGTGCATCATGGATGAATGCTACTAACTGACACGCACAGCCATGTATTCACTGATCTTCATATACATGCCTTTCATGTCAGACTGATGATTTGAATGTAGAGCACAATGATCAAAGGGTCAATTGCAACATGCACATTCAGAACATACAAAGTAGACCGATACACATATTGTTGTGATTCGTCCCAAAACCCTTTCTCATGGGTTGTCTTCAGACAGTTCAATAGTGCATGACTGGCCACCTTTGAATGGTGATACACCATCAGATCATTCAAACCAATGCAATATATAAGTTAAGTGCAATCAACATAAAACCTGCAACAGAGCTGGGTTGGGGGCACTACGACCCCGGCGAGTTGGTCACAGCACAGTGTTTCAGGACAGGCAGCTTGGAAATTCATCCTGACAGGCTGTTCGTAGGGGCAGGTGACAGAACAAACATGCACCTCAGCAGCAACTGCTGGGTCTCAATATCATATTTGCCATTTGCCTGATGTACAATGACATTATACTCGGCCCATTAGTTTGGCAATGGCACATTGATGTTGAGGAGGTATGTTTTTTGTGTTACAAAGATGTGTGGCTTGGGGGTGATATGTGAATATCAGGGGGCTACTCATGGTGTCTTGAACTGTGCACATATGTGGTCAGTAAAAACCCTGCATAAAAGTACTGGTTTGCTGAGAAGCCCAGTAGACAGTGATGTTTACTGTCACAAAAACACGTGCCACACATGGGAACCACAGAACCACCTCCCCTAATGCAGGCCATGTGACATAAGTGTACAGCGAAGCAAACATGCATTGGCCATGGATGACTGGCAACTGCATCCAGCTGTACTACTACACATATATTGGTTGAGCAACCATTATTGTCCACATGTGATGTTTACTGTCACAAAAACACATGCCATGCATGGGAACCACAGAACCACATCTCCTAATGCAGGCCATGTGACATAAGTGTATAGCGAAGCAAATATGCATTGGCCATGGATGACTGACAACTACTACACATATATGGGTTGAACAACCATTATTGTCCACACATAAAATGAACACAAATGCCACTCACCAGATGTGTCCTCATAGGTCTCGACACCTCCCACACCTTGCACCTGCTCACTGCTGATGAGTTGACTCATAACCTCTTCAATTGGAGTCAGCTGCTCCTCTTCTCCGGACCCCTCCAATGACCAATGCAGAGGAATATATGAAGAATCCTACAGATCCCTTACTGAAACCCTGCCCAAAGTTTCCTCCCAGGTAGCCAGGGGAAGGCAGACACTTTCTGATCCACTGGGGGTGGTGTTCTGCAGGAGTGTCACCTGGGAGGAGACAGGGTCCAGGGTGGTGAGGAGATTCCTCCCAATGTGCTGAAAGAGGTTCTGTCATATTGTGATTTTAATGTCTCTCAACTTGTTATTAAAACTAAGATTGTAAACCCTAAGGTTATAAAGCCAAAGCAAATTATACCAAAAGAAAGATCCTTTTTGGTAGCATAAAACAAGCCCTTTCGTAAATCGCAAGGGTACAATGTAAAGGATTATGGATAAGTTGTCTTCTCTAAAACATCTTCCTCCGTAATAGCTACATCTCATAGCCCCTCTGTTCAAAGTCTTAAGGGAATTAAATCTACCCTTACAAATAATTTAGAGGTAGGACAATCTAACTTTGTTGGAACAAACTACAAGTGCCAGAATCCTAGAGGGACTGAGATGAGGGAGAGGGATGAAGAGGCTTGCAGATATAGCAGTCAGGTAATTAAGCCCTGTGGCTATTGCAGTAGTCAGGCATTTGAGGCTAATAACCCACACCTAGAGCCTATTGGTAAACCTGAGAGGCATAAATGGCCCCTCAGGAAAGGAGGAGTAGAAGGAGCTGGAACAGGATCAGGAAGACTTGCTGCGAGAAGAAGCACACAACTGGCAAGTCACAAGGAATTAGAAGCACAGAAGGGACACTATAATGTGGAGACATCAGATTTAAAAAGAAATTTCTGAGAGGGTCCTGTTCTCCCAAAACCTGAAGTTCAGAAGCTGTGCAGTAGAAGACGTGCTGGAGGCTGAGTTTTCCCCATGAGAGCAATATTGCCATGATTGCAGAGTTGTGAACGTGTAGAAGACTAAGGCCAGAAGCAGAAGGCAAGCAGAGGGTCTCAGGAGAAAGAAGAACTCACAATTTGAGAAGTAACACCACAGGCACCCGTGCAGGAGAAGGGTGTGGGTCCCAAGCAAGCCAGAAGTGGTAGCAATGGTCAAGGAATTTGGGAAAGTAGTGCAACCCACAAAAGCACAGCCCCTTAAACCGGTGAGTGAAGCAGAGTGTTCAAATACACTCGGCAATACCTGCCGTTAACTGTAGCCAGCTCCAGTGTGACTCGGGCAGTGTTTAATGTGAAGGAAAGCTGTTTGTTATAACAGAAGTCTTATTCAAAATGTTATTGTAGCACTCTCATATTTTGTAAAAGACCTGACACTTGTGTGAGAGTTAAAGTCATGAAACTACATTGTTGAACTCTTTAAAACTGTTACTGACTGACAGAGTGGTTGCGTGTACTCAATTAAGAAGGAACGCTTTGTAAACTATTCCCGAATACCTAACACTAACAATATATGATTTACAAGTAACAAAGAGTGAAAACTACATCAAGGGAAGGTCGTGTGTGTCCAAATGTGTTTCTCAAAGGGAGTCAGAGTTCATCCTTTACCGTTACATGGAAATACAATCTTTTCTTCAACTTTAAATTGAAATATCTACTTTAAAGAAAGGTTGTGTGTGCCCAATTGTGTTTTCGCTTGGAAGACTGAATCCTATAATACATCCAAAAGTGACATTTTTACCATTTCTAAGAAGTGAAGAGTTTAAAATAGTCAAGAGAAGAACAAGCATTGCCCAAGCCTAGAGGCACCCCTTTTGTATAGTGAATTGCGCCTTGTCAAGAGTTGAAGAGCCATCTAACTCCACTGTAAAGTTGTCAGAAGTCAAATGGCCTAAAATACAAGTGTGGCTTTATTACCTGAAGCTGAAACAGTAGCACTACATATTCTGGGTAATTACTTGGGGTATTGACCGGAAAAAAGAAACTCATTGCTTGTGAAGAATACCCTGAAGTAAAGTGCAGAAGACAGGAGAAGCAAAGAGGCTGCCACTTTTGAGGAAGTCATCACAGGGAACAGTGCCTTGACTACCTGGAGAGTTTGAAGTGTATCCTATAGAAGTCTGTCCAACAATTCAAAGTACTGAACTGTTATAGTTACACTTAAACTTTGGTGGTATAATAAGTTGTCAGCAGATGTCACATTGAAGTGGTGTGATGTAGCAACGTATTGTGGGACAAAGGTGACTGTTCTCATAGTACCAATAGTAGAAGTGTGGTTGTTGAAATGGAAGCAGCAGTACAGAGAGAACATCCTGATATCTATACCAATGTACAGTTGTTACTAAAGTTGGACTGACGAAGTCTTAAAGAATTGTGCACTATTGTCATTGGGGAAATATTGCACCTTCCTTTGAACTGTTGTAAGTGGTCTGGAAAGAGAGACAATGTATCAAAACGCAGATTACCATTGGTACTATTTATTTTCTGGAAGCTGGAAGAGGATGTTAAATCCAGGATCACAGATTGGCTACCAGAGGATTTTTGTTTGATGGACTTTTTTCTTTGATTTAGAACTATCAAGAGCTGGTTCAAGAATGTTCTTTTCCTTTGAAGAACATTTTTGAGTTAACTTTGAATCCTGGGGAAGGGATCTTACCCGGGATAGGAAAAGGTCATTCAGATATTGGGTAAAGGTTGTATATGTTATGGTGTTACTATATCATTTCTTTTGCTGTTTGTAGTTTAGTGTAAGGGCCAGTTTACTCATGCTAGAGATTGTTCCCTTAGCTTCTACACTAGGCAGGGATTTCCTCTCAATTATTAACTTTAATAGAATGGCATGTTTGGAAAAATCTACAAGCAGTTGGCCATCTCGCATTACTGACCCCCCAAACCAGGTACATCCTCTTCTGCTTGGTCTGTCACATGAGATCGCTCATCTGCTTCTGGACCGGTTTAGCAGTGGGCTTCTCAACAACACATGCATTGACAAGTTCCATCAGATGCTGCCAATGCATCATTTGTTATGCAGGAGTATGGGTGGTGCCCACAAAGGCATACATCTCATGATGGTGATCCATTACATAGTCCATGAGGATCTGAAACTCTTCATCAGTGAAGCATCTTTTCCTCTGTGGACCCTTATCCTGTACCTTGTCTTGGGGTTAAGCCTCTTCCTGCTTTGCACGCCGACCACTCTTGGACCTAGTGTCCCTTGCTGGTGCTAGTTCACTTGCCGGCCCACGACAATGTCCATGTACAGGTGCCGGGTCACTTGTAGGCTGAGGGATACCACAACCTGGGGCTGTGGCAGATGTGTCCACACCACATCCCCGTCCTATCTCTTTCACTTGTACAGCCTTACAACTCATGGTGCTAGCTAAAACAATGGTCCTCATTAGGACCCTGGCACTAAGTGTTTAACGGCGCCGTAAAAGGCTGTGGTGCCGTTAAGCACTTAGTGCCTTACTACGAGGTTCCTTTGCGGGACTCAACCTGAACGGCTGGTCTAGACCAGCCGTTAAAGTAGGGACCCGCAAAGGGATCTTGGTGCTAAGTAAGGTACCGCAATTTGTGGTACCGTACTTAGCGCCTTCCCCAGTCCCACTGAGCCCTATGGGGCAAAAATGGGAATGGGGAAGGGCCAATGTTCAATGGGGAATTACTGGCCCACCAACCTTGGAATGGGGTGGTAATTCCCCATTGAACATTGGCAGACTCGTTACGATACAGGCACCAACCATGGTGCTAATAGCGCCATGGTTCAGCGCCAGTATCGTAATGAGGGCCAATGAATGATAAGCACTCCAATGCAATTGTCAAAATAACATGTGAAAGAGAAGGGTCTATGTGACCTATTACATAGATGCTTGATCCAGCAAGGCACCCCAACATGTAAAAAAGTGGTAAGCAACACACAGATGCCCCCCAAAAACTTTGTATGTGAATCCCACAAAGCTTCCAAAAGGTGAAAAAAGCAGTATGCAATGTGTAGAGGCACCCCAAAAGAACTATTGCATAAGCGATACACCGTAGGTCTCAAAATGGACAAGTTATTGCGCATTGGTGCAGAGGCACCCACCCAAAAAGAAAAATGAGGTGCACGCCTCTTGAAGGAAATGGCTTGCATAGCACCCCCAAATACGTGTCTGTGAAACTCATCCATCTTCATACCTTCACACGCACAACCAGTAATACGCGTCACACCCATTAAATATCACTGTCATTGCTGTTTGCCATGTAGGCACACTGTGTGCCGTGCGCAACATGTACGCTACATGCTAAGGGCCTTTACTCTGTATTCAGCTGCCTCTAATGCAAGACAAAAATGACATCCATTCTCCTGCCTCCAGTGCCAATTCTACTTCCTCGTCCTGCCCTTGGCTGCTTCCCACCTTACCATCTGCTGCTGCCTGCCAAGGGTGACTACCTGCTGCCCACCTGCACTGTGTTGGTAGTGCCTGTTGACTCACCATTGCCTGTGCTCCTGTGTCTGTCCATGTGACCATCTCATCTGCTGTGTCACACTCCCACCTCTCCATTCCACCACCAATGCTCCACAGCCCATTTCCAGGACCAGTTTGCCCACCCACACAGGTCTCAGTGTGGCCATGTCTCAGCCATCACCATCTTCACCAAGCAACACCTCCACTGAAGTGAGACAGAGGCTCCAAAGAAGTTGGCATCCTGGTGGATCTGGTCCTGGAGAACAATGATTCCCTGTTCAACACAGCAATGCAGCGGGGAACTGATTGAAGCAAACAGATCCGGGTGACCATCACAGGTGCCATCAATTCAGAGGGGTGGCAAACCATTGCCTGAAGAGTGTGCACAAGCAATGGCAGGACCTCAAGTCCAGTAACCACTCCAAGGCATTAGCAGCCCTCAAGGCTTCAAGTGTCCACCAGCAATATGTGGGTCCTGCAGAGGTTCTACCAGTAGCTATATCCCCAGAACTCTGAGTGGCACAGCACCCTGATGCTTCTGGCGAGTTGCCATGTGGTTCACTGCTCTACAGTGCATGAGTGTTGTGCATGGACCTGTATGATTGCAATTACTCCCTTCTTTATGCAGCATAGGTGTTTCAATGATCCACAGTGGCATGCAGCTGCCAGACAATGCGGTGCAGTGTTCGTAGTTGGAAACTTGCACCAATCATGCACCTGCAAAGTCAGTTGATGGATAGATGTGCTTCGACAATAAGGATGCTAGATTACGATGTTGTGCCCATGTGAGGGTCGTGCATGATGGACATATTGTTGTGTTGGGTGGTCAATTACAAAGTGTAGTCATCCACCCTCACCGTCTGGAGGTGACACGTGTGTATGGATGTTGGTGATTTTCATGTTGGAGCATTGACCTTTCAGCGACATTAATGTTATCTGTCATCCTGCTGCATGTGACGTCTAGTTCACTTGTGATCATGCCATGGGTATGTGCTTGGGGCTACAGCATACTCGTGTGTGCGTCTGCAATGTGTGCATGTTTGTGTTGCATGCTTACAGGTCAGGCTGCCAGGGAGGAATGTTGGTTGATGTAATTGTGTGGACAGATGCCCAAGCAGGTGATTGCATGGCCATGCTGTGAATTGTACCATCATGAATGTCTACTGAGTTGCCACCAGTGTGTTCCTGGCAGTACCCCAGTCCATTTGGGCTACCATGCATTCCTTGGTTGGCCAATTTAGCAGCTGACTCCCTGCACACCCCTGTGCCCCTTTGTCCATGACTCCCATGTCAACGCAGCAGGTTACTGTTGCATCACTTTTGCATTGCATTGCGCCATGTCATGTTTCTTGGTATGTGTCTGTGGACCGCCGTCTATGTTCTATGTTGACATGTGAATGTGTCGTGATTGGGCTCATCATTGTCCTTGAACTGGTGTGTCATTTTCATGGGAATTGCATGGGCATCTGTGTGTGTGGCTGTTGCTGGTTGACCCCAAGTGACTTTATTTTACAGTGAATTTTGTGCATGCCACACATCCTTTGACACTGTTGACTGATATCAATGCTCTGTCTGCTTTCCCACAGTTGCTGCAGTTGGCAAAGAGGGCGAAAGCAGTGCCCACTTTCCAGGGGGCCTGCATCCAAACCAGCATTCCCATGTCAGCCGATGTGTTGTCCAGGATCTTGTGCTGCCCCTGCTGGCTGGTCTCACGTGACTCTCACAAGATGTGCCACAGTCATATGTGATGATGTACAGGCTAATCATAGCATGCTTGCACATCATCACAATGTGCTATGCCAAATCTCAGCCCTGCTGGCAACAGCAATGCTCTTGGATGGGCTTTTTGGGCTGTTCTCTGTTGTGACCCTCTGCCCTAATACCTCCTCTGTGAACCAGTCATCCTCCAGGGTGTTTTCCTTCCAGGTCACATTCCAGCACAGCCCCCTGTTCACCACTCCCACCACCGCTGCTGCCCTGTCTTGTTGAGATAACGTCCCTGCTTGTTGTGGGTGTTGCTTCAACATCGGTTGAGGTGGTCTCTGTTCCTACCAATGCACCAACACAGGCAAACGAGGCTCAGCAAGCACCTCAGAGCAGTGCAGGTGACATTCGCCCCTGACGCCAGGCATCAGGTTGGTGGGAGATCCTACACAGCTTGCACTTTGCACGGGGGCAGCAGGTGGCAACCATGAGGAGGCAGAGCAATAGATGCCATACCATCCTGAGGAGGCATGTAGCATCTTTGAAGTAGGAGGACCATAGGAGGGCCAAGCAGGATATGTCATCTGTGTTCAGATGCTATCAGAGACAGCTGGTGGCAGAGAGACTGTGGGCAAAGGAGGCTGTGGTGATGGTGGCCAGGGCTAAGGTGGAACTGTGGAGAGCGTGGAGGTGGGCTGCCATCCTGGAGGCAACCTGCAGGTAGGCAGAGGGGGTGGAGCAACAGATCATGGCACCCTGCAAATCCTCCAGGTAACAACGTTTGTCTGACTGAGAGAGGATGATATTGCCTGCGACTCAGCCCTGGTTGAAAGGTTGTCTGAGAATGGAGAAGTCCAGCCCGCTGCCTTTGTAAATAGTTATTTAGGATTAGGTTTCTTTTGCAACTTTTTTTTTCTTTTCTACCCCGGACATTCCTTTCATTTTTTCAGGCATATAGTTCAATTTCAATACAGGCTTTACATCACTTCATTCCAGGTTTCATGCAGTCTATTTGTCTGTCTACGCATTTGATTTTTGAATGTTCTCCCAGTACATCTGTTCACTGTCAGTGATGTGTACTGTGGTCTGACTGTGTGTCAGGTTGATGCTGTGATGTTTGCTGGTGAAGGAATGCACATGCACCTTACATGTGGGGTTGTGGCCATCAGACAGCTTGAAGGTACACTGGATGATTTTCATATTCCATTTGTGTGTGTCGTCAGTGTATTACTGTGGTTGCTGTGAAGGATTCAGTTGTGTTTGTGATGTGTACCTATGGGTATGGTTGTGGTGACGTGTGGATATCTTATGATGGTTTTTGTTTTATCTCATTGGGGATTGATTTCTACCTGTTCATGTGTATTTTCATGAGTTCCACATGTGTTTATTATGTGTAGTATCAGCGTCATCTGTTTTGCATCTACACATTTGCTACTGGAGGTGGTGTTTCTTTTGCATTATTTTGATTTCAGGTCCAATGTTGTTCAGGTGTCCCCTTGGTGCATGCTTGGGATTTTGTATGTGCCCATACTCTATTCACTGTAGGGTGTATTTGGCATTGTGGGTGCTGCGGTGGGAAGTAGGCTCACTCTGGATGGATGGCCTGGACACATCACTTGTGCATTTCAAATTTCATTGCTTTGTCACTCCCATGTCATAGTCACCGACCCTCCCACATCTGCAGTCACTCACTACCCGCAATCATATCATGCACCACCTCTGCCACTCGAATCCAGATGAGTCCCATGATTGCTGTTGCACACATTAGCTGTTTCACTGAGTCACAAACTCTCTGACTGGCTTCCCATCACCCATGTACAGGCATGTAATGTTTTCATCCCGGGCAGGGACCTTGCCACCACTACCACCCAGGCTACTTTTGCTCAGGCTGTAATGCACCCATTCAATTTTCATTGATATGGCCAATCTATGATTCTGTCCACCAATGTAATTCACTTGCTGTGCTTTTAGGCCACTGCAATGACACATGGGCAATGTGCACATGCCACTTTGCATTGTAAAGTGTCTTGGGAGCCAGTAGCAATGCAGGCAGGACACAGGTAATGCTCAGGACACCAGCAGGTACAATAGGGTGGCTTCTTTATTAGATGCAGATCAAAGTGAGAAGATACAAGCAGGAGAGATAGACAGGCACATCCTCTAAGGACAGGCTCCCGTGCTGCTGTCCCACAACCGCCACTGATGGAACCCCTAGCTCATTGCCAGATGCAGATTCCATTCACTCACTCACCATTACATAAGCTATTACAGACAAACAGATAAGATTCAGATCACTACACACCTTCCTTACTAAAAGGAAACCAAAAAGCTCAACGATTCCACTCTAAGAAAATCTCTCACTAAGAAAACTCAAACCAGGTAAGGCAGGAAGGCAAACATGTTGAGAAACTAAACACCCTTTTGCTATGACTTGCCATGTCACAGCCTCAGGCCTGCCTCACCCGAGTACATAACGTCCACAAGAGGACAAATATGTTGCTAAGGACACTATCTATGTCTAACGGCTGAAAACTTCCAAATACAAAAACCTTGCTTCTTCTGCCTGGGTCCAATACCTCAGGCGTAGGTCTGCCAACCCTAGTACACCTTCACTGCGAAGCAAAGACTCCATCTTTACTATCAAGAGCAACCACAATTGCATTCAAACTACTGTCAAAGTAGCCACAAAACACAAAAGTCGATCAACACGCAAGCTAGCTTTCACCACTGTGACAACCTTCGGCCACTACAACATCTTACGCCTAACACACCTGAAACACCTATGATATCTTAAGTCTAACACACCTGAAACACCTAAAACATCCAGCACCACCTCCACTCCTTAACGGAAAACAATAAAAAAGCAGGAAATTTGATAGGAAAGCAACAAACTAGACCAAGAACAGACAGAAGACACTCAACCACAAGAGTGGTGCATCATAGTACACACAAACAGAGGTAGGCCACACCATCTGCCTGTGATGTAAGAAACCTAACGCAACTACAACATATAGAGCACTAAGCCATCACACACATATGGGATAGCTACGCACATAAATGTGCTTACAGATAGTAAGAATTGAACATAGTTTGTAAATAGACATACTCAAAACGTCTCTCATAGGTTCTCTTTATCATCTCAAATCTTAATGTAAAAACTTGTAAACTCCACTATGCTCTGATATGGCTCCTAACTTCCAAGGCTAGCAGTGCCAGAATGTCCTGCTAAAGATATCAAACAATTCTCTCAAATTTCCTGAGGACTCAGTGGCTTTCAAGTCACATTGTGTACCTCTAATAAATGCATCAATGGTGCATTGAGGCCAACTTACTCCACTAACTACTAGTTAGACAACTGCACACTATGAGCTTGGCTTTCAATTGCATCTCCAGAGTAAACATCTGGCTGGATGGAGGATTTCTTCTCATACTCACAGGACAACCAAGTGCTTAAACCTCCAAATCCTAAAACTCAAACTCTAACACACAATGTCTCAGCTCCAATTGTGCTATGCACGCTATGTGAATCTATTTCCAAATAACGTATACAGCTCTTATACCTCTATATACTCTTATATATGCTTAACAGCTAATGCTCACTCACACTATTCACTGCCCTACACAGTGCTCACTCCTACTAATCACTGCACACATATGTTGACCATTAGAAAGGTAAAATACCCCCTAAGCAGCGGTGATCAGTCACCGCTAAAATGGAGAACAGTAGTGTCAGGGTGATTTCCCGGGGGACGGCAGGGCTGTCGTGGACCTCCGGGGTTGGGGAGGCCCCATCTCCTCCGGCATCCCAAAGGAATATGAGGTACACACAAGAGCAAAGAGTTACTGCTGTTTATTGCACAACACAGGCAGGGACAGGTTCTCAGAGCATAGGTACCCAAGGAACAACTCAGCAATGATGGGCTCGCAGGCCCTTTTTCTAACCGGATGATGCAACTATGTGCGTCACCTGGGAAAACTAGCCCCTAAACCTAATGCTATTTTGGGTTGTCTCCCCGAGTGGTAGGGTCAGTATAGACCCATATACAAGGAAATGGTATTGGTAGAGAAGGGGTCAGGTGGCATGCTTGGGTAGTCCCTAAGAGCTGCTACATGAAAACAGTTACATGGGGAAAGTTAGTGATTGGGTCAACTATAGTGTCGTCAGTGGTTAGCCCCTCATATTCTGAATGGTTAATCTGCGAGCCCCCAAGCCTGAGACCATCGCTGTTCCCAGCTCGCAATGTACCTGGTGCTGACAGCAATGTATGACTATGTGTCAGTGGCGGACATGGACAGGTCTTACTACTGGCTGTTGAGTGTCCCTTTCCCATCGCTGTCGGTGTCCAACTTGTAGCTTTGTTGTTGCAGTCTGGGTCCCAGAAGTGAGACCCCAGTGCTTCTGTTCCTTGGAACTTGGCATCATACCAGGTTGGTCTGGTCACGTGTTGGGAGACCGTCGCTGAAACAGAATTACGAGTATTTGATTTGTATTTCGGCTCTGAGGAGTGGTTAGCAGTGGCAGGTGTAACCTTGGCGCGGGGAGTGCGGCATGTAAATTGCAACTTTATGGCCTTGGCTGTGAGGCTCTTGTCAGGGTTTGTTCTGCATGATCAGCACCTTGCAGCTCATCTGAGCTGCTCTGGTACTGGGGACTCTGGTTTGCAGCCTACCTTTGCCTAGTCTATGGTTGGCGGCATACAGTCCATAACACAGGGCCACAAGGGGCGACATGGGTCCTTATACATTAGTCCATCTACAGGGTGACATCTTCATGGTTTTAGTAGCAAGGTAGCGTCTGCAAGCATATACATAAGCTCTTCTGGCATCTTGCCTTTCGGCGGTGCAGTAGTTAGCCAATGTGAAAAATAACAACGATGCATCTGTGAGTGTGAGTGGTCCTCTACATCATAGCACTGAGTATGTTCTTCATGTGGGTTGGTGTGTCTAAGATCCAGGTGCTTGGTGGCACGTGTGTTCCTGTCCGTTGGCTATGTGGACATGTCATCTCTAACAATGGCGATATTTGTGGTTGATGTCTAATCGAGTTGGTCCCTATGGTTAGTCTCATCTCCACCCGAGGTCCCACCACAGGTGACGCGCAGCAGGCCTGGGTGAGCGGTGCATGGCCACGGTGGATTTCGACATCCGGGGCAGCGGTCAAGGGGCTGAACTCATCTCACGATGGGTGCTTAGGTCGTGATGTCATAGGCCATGTTCTGGACGGAAATCGGGGAAGGGATTGTCCCATTTTCCCTCTTCAGTCCCCCCTCTGTATCCACTCTTTTATCTCCTCTAGCTCGCCATACCTTTGTTATTCCTGCCAGGTGTCCGTATCAGTCCACATGTTCTTCGAAGGACCAGTACATGTATACGCATCCACCACTGGGCTTGCAATAAACCCATTTTCCAACATAACTTTTTGGGTTTCGTGGATTCTCAACTTTTATCGATGGCTGGTACAAGTCTGCTTCCACTGTCTGTTGCTGAAGTCTCTCGCGTTCCTTGATGATTATTTCTGTGTTTTTGTCATCTTCAGCGGGCATTAGCACGTGCATCCCTATCATTTCCTCGGTAGTACGCTTTGATCTTACCCTCCATAACTTTACTCCCATCAGAGAAGCCATTCCCAGGATCATGCATATTGCCACAACCTTGAGGCCATCTGACAGCCATGATGGCATCCAAGACCAGATATATGAAAACCAGCTACCATCCCTCTTTACTCCCTTTGCTTCTTCTTCTATCATGGCATGCATCTTGGCCAACTGAGATACTGCTGCAGATAGGGTGTTGTTGTCCTTGTTGTTTGCAGGAATGAACGTGCAGCATGAACTTCCAGTTTTTGCGCAAACACCTCCTTCCATTGCTGTTAGAATGTCTAGCACATACCTATTTTGTAGGGCCACCATCCTTACTGCCCTCAATTCTTCTTTGATTGCGTTGAAACCGTTAACTATGGAGTTAATCGTCATCATTAGCTCCCATCTTGTTATCTGTATCCATTTTGGATTTACATACGCCTGCACCACTGGATGTATCACTGAGGAAAAGAACATTGCTGCTCTGCTAAATAGTCTGTGTGCTGTTCGAATCTCAGTGCTGTTTCTAACCTTTCCCACAGGTAATTTACAATCATTGGTTTTCCTTGTCTTTATACTCTGGATACTTTCTTCTCTGTAGTAATGTCACTCATTGAGGCACTTTGTTCGTTTTCCAAGGACCTTCTCTTCATTTTGTTTCCTTCGTCTATCTTAGGGAACTCCTCCAGGTTGTTGTGTTTTTGCGTTGCTACCAGGGATGGTACGTTTATGTGTACCATGGTACATACCCCATTACATGACAGTGGTAAGATGCTGTAGGCTTTTATTCCACAGGCCCAATAGTGGTCCATCAGTACTGCTGTTCCTGCTCCCCCTCAGGAATCTTTACTGTTCTTTCACATCCTTCATTTACTCCAACATCAACCTCACCGTTGTGTTGGTAACATAGTGTAGTTGCTTCAACAGGTATTATCGTTATTGGTTCCTCTTCTTTGTCCAACCAAGTTATCAGTGTGGCATTCCTTGTCCACTCCTTGTAGCATTTGTCATTTTACTCTTGTACTGTCATTACTGATGATTTTGCCAATGTCACTATCTTGCTTCCTACTACTCCGTCCACCCATCGTTCTTCGTATATGCTTTTCCATATACTAGTATTAGTGGTCTCTCCCAGCACCCTGGTTCAACCTCTCTTGCATTCCATTTGCATGGCAGGTAGCTCAATGTGACCTCTTTGTTTCTCCTTTGTCGGGTTCATCAATTATGTATTGGAGTCCTTCAGTCAGCTGCCAGGAATTGTCATACATCGTTAGTGTCTTAAAGAAGCTGCTTTCGTAGGGGTATGTTGATCTTGACTTCCACCTTAGCGTTGCCTTTTTTCCTTAAAATCGCCCTCATGTTTGAAATAGGGCTAAATATAGAAGGCCATCTGCTGTTGCTCCTGGTACTTCATTAGCCACAAATGTTCTTGAGGTGCTTATGGCATATGGGATCAAAGAGTACACATAGCAGTTGTCCTTTGTCGTGTCCTTACCAATTTTGAACATGTGCTTATACAACATGTTGTTGGAGATGTGTGCGGATTCTGTAAGACGTGTGTCCACCCCATGTACATCTATAGAAACACTACATTTACCTCTTTTAAGGTTGGGCCCCGTGTTACTTGTACCACCTGACACAGTTCTCCTTGCAGCCATTGTAGGGGAAATGTTAGTATTGGGAGTTGCAGTCAAATGAAAAGCATAGTAGGCCTGCCAGACAGTGGCAGTTATCAGACCAGTGGTGAAAAATATCCCCAACACCTTTATTACAGTTGCTATTAATACCTGCAGTTTTATCTTACCTGTGCTGCTGTCCTGCAGCTACTTTACTTTAGATGATATAGGTGGTCACCTGAAAAACTTAAAAAATGTGCGTTATTACTATTAGTGCGTGTTATTCAAGCCCTGCGTATCAAGTGGTTGTTTAAGGCGAAAAGCTCCTCCCATGCCTTCCCCACTGTCCTATCTCTCAAGGCAGGTAATGCTGTGTGGATATGTGGAAATGATCATACTATTACCATGAGAAACGTGTTATGATGAGTATTCTCCTTGGCCTTTAGTATTTTGGCCTTTTTATAATGTATACAAATTGGTGTGACAGTGCTTCCGGGATATCGTCTGTGGGTAACATTTGCCCCTGGGCAGTGGCGTATGTTCTGTGTCAGATACTTACATATACAATAACCATGCACAGTACCTGCATGTGTGAGACAAAAAGAGAAGAGAGCATGCACATGTTTACACAGTGTGGTGTATATTATAGATCTCTTTGATAATATTCTTCTTTTGCTGTTGGTGGTGTTATTTAGTTCAACTTATTATTCCATTTTTTTTTATTGGCAGGTTCTTAACAATAATAATTTTATTGTTCTGGTGTGGGGGCATACCTTGTCTGGGACCTCGTGGTCATGGGGTGGGCCATGGGGCGTTGGTCGTTTGTGTCTTTTGGGGTATCTGGCACAAGTGTTGTGTTGTTGTTGTTAGTTGTCGTTGCTGAAGCATTGGCCCTTTCCCTGTAGAGATGAGGGCAGGTCTGTGCTTTGTAGGGCTTGATGTCATGAATGTTGTCCAAACATCCTTATCGGTTAATTTGACGGCCCGAGGGGCCACTTTTTGGACTGTGTGGGCCCTGTAAATCTAGATGCGTTACACTTTCTCCGATAGTCTTTTAGGAGAACTTTGTCTTCTTCTTTCACTGTCCACTGTTCAGTTAAATCATGTTCCTTGTTGGTTGCTGTTTCCTGTTGGTTGTTCTTCGGCCTGCCCTGTGTCTGTTGAATCTGTTGAGAGATAAACGTGGCACTAGTAACCAGGGAAGAGACATACTCGTGCATTTCTTCACCAAAAAAAGAACTTGTTCCATGACAGTCACTCCTTGCCCTTGATGGTGGTGTGAGGGGAAGGTGCATCTGGTGTCCGGTCACTGCCTCATGTGGTGTGAGGTGGTGGTCTGAACTTGGTTTATTCCTCAATACAAACAAAGCCAGAGGAAGGCAGTAGAGCCAGCTCCTTTAGGTTATTTGTTGGGTATTTGCTATTGATTCTTTCAGTAGTCCGTTGAGCCATTCACAGACGCCATTAGCTTGTGGGTGATATGCACAGGAAAATGTATGCTTGATCCCTAGAAGGGCAGTTACATGCTGAAATAATTCATTGGCAAAGTGGGGACCGTTGTCTGACCTCAATACTTTGCAAACTCCCCACCTCTGGAAGACCTTCCTTACTAAAAATGTAGCTGCTCTAAATGCGTCTGCATGAGAGCACAGGCCAGCCTCGATCCACCTTGAAAATGGGCATACTACTACAGGTACATCTACTACAATCATGTATCTGTAACCTTGACTTACGTTGATCATGTCAATGCAGTCAATGTTTAAGTGCATAAAGGGTCCTTCAGGCCGGGGTATTGTGCCTTTGATCACTTGCAGTGTGTGACCGGCCATGAACTGTTGACATATGAGGCAATTGCTAATGAAATTTGCAACGTGTGAGTTTAGCTCGGGCAGAACCATGATTCTTTTATTCGTGCTGCAATTACTTGTTTCCCTGTATGAGTTGGGTGGTGTAGTCTTTTTTGTTAACATTGCTTTCATTACTGCACCATCCTAATGTGAAAATATGTAGAACTCATTATCATAGTTAGGGGTACCCAGAACTGGTGCCGTTGAAATGGCCTCTTTTAGTTCATTAAATGCATCAGTCATCTCTCTTGTCCATCCTAACTTTCTCTCCCCCCCTCTGTGCCTCTTTGAGAGCCTCTAATAGGAGTCCGATGTATGTGCTGTAGTAAAAGACCCATGCTCTGCAATAGCTGCATAGGACAAGAAATTGTTGCATTTCCATTATCGTTTGTGGCTGTAGTGTGTACTTTATTGCTTGTGCCCTTTGTGGTGGAATGTTCCTTCCCTTTTGTGAAATGATCTTCCTGATGTATAGTACTTGCTCCTGACAGTAGTGGAGTTTCTCCTTGTCAACCTTGTATCCTTTCATAGCCAGCCCTGTTAGCATTTTTACAGAGTCCCTCCTGCACTTTTCCTCAGTGGTGCTGCAGATGATGATATCATCCACATACTGTAGCACCGTGCTTTCCAGGTCTATGTTCCCTAGGTCAATTTGTATTACCCTGTTAAAGATGGATGGTGACACACAGTACCCTAGGGGTAGTCTAGTGTGTTTCTACTTTGTGTTGCGGTATGTGAAACTTGTTAGCTCTTGTGAGCCAGTGTGTAGTGGTATTGAGAAAAATACATTTTTGAGGTCGATCACGGTGAACCGTGACGCCTCTGCTGGTATTTCACACAGTATTGTGCCTGGGTTAGCTACTATCGGGTACTCTGCCTCCCATATGTGGTGAAGAGGTCTCAAATTTGTATGAAATGCCAAGACCCTCCCTCTGCCTTGCACACAGGATATACTGCAGTGTTGCACATGTATTCTAATGGTACCAATATTCCTCTTTCCACTAGGGCACTTATTGTTTCATAAATCCCTTCATCTGCTTATTTGGACAGTGGGTACTGCTTCACCCTGGGCAGCATTGCTCCCTTTTAAACTTTATTTTTACTCCTCCAATACTTTTTATGCATCCCACATCATAGGGACTAGTAGTCCATAGTGAGGCAGGTACAGCGGCTAAGTCTTCCTCGTACAAGTCTGCTTGTGTGGGGATGGGTGCTTCTAGTGCCATTGCCATTTTCTGTGCTACCTCCTTGTAGGTAACTCTCAACCAAACATAGACATTAATCTGGAACACCATCTCCCCATCTCCTACTTCGTCTGAGAACAGTTCCTCGTCTGACACCTGCGTCAGCCTGCATCTTTCAGCCAATGCTATTACTGTTCTCCATGCTTTCCCTTCCCCATCCTGAGCATGAACTGCAATGTAGTCTTTGGTTGCCACAATACTCTCGATGTCCACTAATATTATTGCCCCTTCTTCCTCACTAGTAGGTGTGTCCGGTCTGAAAAGGTATGCTGCCGGCCTCCTCCACACCTTGCCCTCAATTCCAGGTAGCCATGCTATTGCCATGTCTGTCCCATTTTGGATGATGTCCCTGTCCACTGGTTCTGCCCTCGCCACTGTCTTGCCACAGTAAGCCTGAAGTATGTGTCGTGCGGTGAGCATGTGTATGTCTTGTGTGAAGCACACTATTCCCTTGTCGGTGAATGATATAGTCATGTTCAATCTGCTCATGAAATCTCTCCCTAGTATATTTACTTGTGATTGTTTTGAGTGTAGCAGTGGCAGAGATAGGTCATGATCTCTGACAGATAATGAGATGATATCAGTAAAAGGAACCAGCCCTACAGCCCCAGAGAATCTTTGAGTGCGCATGACATCGCCTGACAAGTTGAACTTACCTTCCCAATACAGGATCTAGTGGCCCCTGTGTCAACTAGGAAAGAACATGTCTTGTCACCTATCACCACCTTTATGCATGGTTCTTCCACGGGGTTAGGTGTTACAGACAGGATGGGACACAACAAGGACATCTGTGGGCTGGCCTATTGGAGGTATAGTGATTGTCAATTCTCTGTGTATGGGTTGCGACCCAGTATCATCACCTTTACGATTTGCATCTGTGGTGTTGGCTCGTCCGTAGGTAGTTGTGCATTGTCCAGTATTTGTGTGAGCTGTTGTACCGTTTGAATGTGTTGTTGTCGTGCCGTCATATATTTGTTGTTGTGTTTGTTGCTGGGCTGGTTGGTGCTGTATTTGTTGTTCAGGGGCGTCAAATATGTTTGCTGCTGTGGTTTTTGTGGCACTTGTTCCAGTCTCCCTTGCTGTTGCATGTGTGTTTCAGCAATTTGTTGTAGCTGTGGTTGTTGGTAGTAATTTGTTACAGATTTTCACCCTGTTGCCCTTGCTCTCCCCATCCTGCTTGTGTCGACCTTGCCCTGCATGTGTGTAATATGTGTCCTACTAGTCCACATGTCCAGCATGTTAGCGGCTCTCATGCTTGCCACAGGCATCATCCAGTGTTGTCTAAATACCCCTGCTGTCTGTATCGGTAATACCCTCAGAACCCTTCCCCTGGCATGTTTCCATTTTGACCTAATCCCATCCCTCTTGCTAACCCACTCCTCCCTCTGTAGTTGGTGGTGTAGCCTTTGCCCATTTCCGTGTACCCACCCCCATCTGTTGTGTGAATATGTGGTGTGCTGTGCATAGGGGTGGTGGTGGCAATAACTGTGTTGTAATTGGTACTTTCTGTGACAGTGTTGCTGGTGGTTGAGACTGCTGAGCAAGGGCTGGTGTCGGTGGGGCGGGGCTTGTTATCAGTGTACCTTCCATGGCATATTTTGACAGTTTCTTCTGGACCAGTTTTGCCTTATCTGCCTTCCTTTCTTCCTCTTTCTGTTTCATCTTTTCTTGACATAACCTACAATGGTGTACTATTGTTAACTGTATTTCTGGCCACGCTTTTGCTTCCATGCCTACCAATTTTTTGAACTGCCTCTGTACTGGTTCTGGGAGTCCTTGTATCAGTATGTGGTAAATTATTGCCAATGTTTTATCCCACGGTTCTCGCGTTTCCAGGCGCCACTTCTCCTGAATTTCCTGGATGTAGTTAACAGGGTCCTCGTTCTCATGCATTTTGCGTGATGTTATTGCACCTATATCTGAGGTGTCCGGATATTGTACCCTCAGCGCTTGCCATAGTGCGTGTCTGCAAATTGCAAATGGTGTCCCGTCATGTGAGGTGTCACTGATTGTCACCCCTGGCAATCCCGCCCTCTTCCAAATGTCATCTGTTACTTCACCCAATATGGAAATTAATAATCCCTTGACATCTCCAACTGCTAACTTGTGTCCTGCAGTTAGTTTCTCCATTTCACATATCCATTTTCTGCCCCTCTGCTCAAAGATGGTAGTCTGCATTTAATATTCTCTTTGTCTGCATGCTCCCCTTGAACATATTGTGGCCTTGCCTCCCCCCTCTCTAATAATGGCATTTGTGTGAATTCTCTTATCTCCTCTGGCGTGCGTCGATGTGGAGCTGTGTGTGTACTCACTTTCGTCTTCCATGTCAGAGATTTCATCGATCAATTCAGTAAGGTGTTGTCCATCTGTGTATCCCCTATGCCCTTATGACCTCTCTGTTTGCCCAGCTGGTTCTTGTTCTTTGTGTTTGCTGATCCCTCCATTCTGTGACCTGGAAAGTCTCTAAGCCTGTTGACATATGGCGTGTGTTGTGCTAGTGGTGTCATTCTTTGTAGTGTCCTCTCCCCTTGTGAGTTTTTACCCTCCAGTCTTGTTGTTTCTCCTTCTTTAGTCCTACATTCCCATGACGATCCGCAGCCTGTGCAAGTGATATATAGTTTACTTAGTTAATGACTCCAATCAAGCAATCCCATTAAGTCAGTGCCTGGTCTGGGATGCCCAAGGGAAGCCCTTATTTATATATTTTTATGTCCAGTTCGTGTACTCTGCATGACAACCCTTATATAACACCCCTCTCCCCCTGACGCCACTGAGCCAAGAAGTAAGTTTGTTTTGCAAATTTAAAAGGTTTATTTGAGAATTAAACAATATATATATATATATATATATATATATATATATATATATATATATATATATATCGCACTTTTATAATCAATTAATATTTGATATCACACTTGTGGATATGAGCAGTAATCAGCAATAGGTAATCCTACAATAGCACCGTTCTGATGACTTATGAGTAGGAACAGGGAATAAGGTATCAGAGAATGCTTTATGGTTTCAAGGAGATGCAAAGATGAATAAAAGGCAGTACAGAATTAAACTTGATATGATTTCAGCAAAAGATAATGTGATCACTTTTTCTATGACAATTCAATCCCCCCCATGCAATGTAAGGAGATGGAAGTAACACGCACAATTCTCAGGAATACACACAAATGCAATACAAAGTTCCTTTTCCCGCCAGCGAGCTTAGAGGAAAACAGGTATGATTTTAAACACAGGCAAAATCCTTTTAAATGCGGTGGCAATGAAGGGAAAAATATACTCAAATTGCTTTTAAAACCCTATAGGAGGTTCAGGGTGAGTGAGAGATACTTTAAATCAGGCCAGCCTTATCAGTGATTCAGGGATGGTTATCAAGTTGAGAACAGAATTCCGTGATGGAAAGAAAAGTTAAATGTTTTCACACTTGGCTGGAATGAAGCAAAATGTCAAATCGAGGCAATTTTTCCGAGTGCGTCAAGCGCGATTACGGAAAAACTATAAGCAAGTCGGTTTTAGGTTCGTTGGAAAGCTTAGAATCTTAGCTTTAAAATGACAGTTAAAACTTGCTCCTAGTACCAATGGTCCAAGAGATACGGATGATTTAGTGGAGGTAGATTTTCAGAATTGAAATTACAGTTTCAGAATGACAGATGCACTTTGGAAGGTTTTGAATCAACAGGATGGACACGATTTCTGATGATGCAGTTCTATTAGCTTAAAATAGTTTGAATTAGATTATTTTAAACTAAGAGATTGGGTTTTTTTGCACAGTCCTAAGGATACTCACTCCTAATTTTGGAAGGACTGGGCCTCGTTACGGATCTGGTCAACAGTTTGGACTGGACTTCTGGCGGGTGGTTCTGAAGTCACAGCGATCTGGGTCAACTCTGCTCTCTGTGTCTGTCAGGCACCGGTTCTGCTCACAGCGGTCTAGTCTGGGTCTGGTCTCTCTGGATACACAGGATACTTAGCAAGCAGCAAACTGCACAGCCTGGCAGTTTTATTCTGATGTGCCTCTTGGCGATCTGGGGTAATCAGTTTGCAAACGTGTAAGGCCAGCTGAGAATACTTTAGCTTGCAGTAGGCCTTCTTGGTTCAAAGTTCTGTAGTCTATCTGCAGTCTGGAGTCTCTGGATGTGAAATCTGAAGTCTGGATGTGAAGTTGTCTGTCAAAATGCTCCACAGAAAGTGAAAAATGAATGTCCTGCCTGCCCTGCACTGTCTCCTTTTATGTGTTTAGAAAGTGGGTGGGTTGGCTAATTCTGCATGCCCAACCCTCTCAAGATTTGATAGGCCAAAGGATTCTTTGATCCCTGATTTCAGAAAGGATGGTGTGTCAGAGTGATGTCAGCCATTTATGATCTATTGAAGAAACACCCCTTTGCTTTTAACTTAGAAATCATTTTTCATAACTACACATATTTCCCAGATACACAGTTGTTTGACATTACATGTACATATTACAGATTACTTAAGGTACATTCTGGCCCAACTCTGATCTTCCTGGGGGCTTGCATTCAAAAATGACAACTTATTTTTGTTTTTAGTTGATTTACCAATATCGGGCGTTTACCAAAAATGGCACACATGTACACCGCCTTTCTACCCATATTCCAGTAAATTTTCATTTTTCTAGCGTGAACCCCGTGTCTGCAAGCTCCATAATTCATGGGGTTTTGCCTCAGAACATCGTACGGAATTGAGTTTGGACTCAAAATGTAGGCACAATTTCCATTTTTAAGGATCTCCAAATTGTACATTCCTGTCATCTGGTTACAATTAGTTATCAGTGTTTTTATAAAACATATATTTGCCTTCAATTCAATTCACTTCAGTGTTTGGGTCCGCCCCCAGAAACTTGGGAGTCAGGGATCACATGTCTCTTCTGCCAGGCAGAGCTCTGTTTACAGTCCACACCCAAATTAACATACCCCATTCAATTGCAAGAGTCTAATGTGTTGGCTGAGGTCAGCAGGCCAGGGGGCCACTCTGCATTTGGTTAGCATGTCCATGTGATCTCCTGGCTTCTTGTGTGTAGTTCTGAGGTGAGAAGGTGTCCCAGCCTCTTGCAATATTAATTGAATCAGCCGGTCTTCAGGGAACAGCAG
The DNA here is from genome assembly GCF_040938575.1 of Ambystoma mexicanum. Taxonomy (NCBI): domain Eukaryota; kingdom Metazoa; phylum Chordata; class Amphibia; order Caudata; family Ambystomatidae; genus Ambystoma; species Ambystoma mexicanum. The sequence continues at coordinate 482,313,771 of NC_090932.1, read as the reverse complement.
GTGTTTACATTTTTAATTAACCAAAAAGGCTTTGAAGTTTCCAGCTGTCTCAGGAGGCTGGCAACTCCTGAAGTACAGTTCTACTGTCAGAGTTTAGACCGCTAGTGCCGGCTTGTGTCCAAAGCTGGTACTGCACCCATTTTTTTAGGAGTTGTCTTGAATTTGACAGGATGATTTTGCTTGACAGCTCTGATCCTTGCTGCCATTGTTTTGATGGGCATCCTTACAGTAGAGTGGTGATGTGGAACCCCCCACAAGAAGGTTGAATCTTTAGAGTGGTCTTGTGCCCATGATTTTAGCAACTTGTTGTCATCAATTAAAAATGGATTTTGAACAAATTGAAATGGACATTTTGAGATTGCACTTCAGAGAAACAGCAGTGATTTCAAAGCGCTTTTGATCTAACAGGCAATGCTATTTTACCTTTGGCACCACCTTTCACCCCTGGCGCTTCCGGTCCATCACGCTTGTACTGGTGGGTGGCACGTTAGGCGACCATTTTGGTGTGCGCAAAACTGCGTGGTTCTCCTGGTTCTGGGATAGAATGATGGGCGGCGACAGCTCAATCCCCACATCTACCCAGTCTATTGATTCAGTTTTTGTTGTTGCCTAATAATTCAACATGGGTCAAAACCCTTGACAACTTATCCCTTCTCCACTCCCATCACTCTGACCTCTGCAGGACCCCTCCTCCTCCTCACAACAAAAGCCGTATGAAAATGTGAATTTTGTGCATGGGCGTGCTCTTCCCACTGTTACAGTTTCCAAATCATGGCGCTATTAGCCATGACGTGCACCAATACCGGTACCGCCACTGACGTGGTGGTAAGGGGATTTACCGGTCCATTCCGCCCTTTGCGGGACTGGTAAGTCCCCATTTGAAATGCCATTCCCCATTCCCATTTGAGCCACAAATTGCGGTACCATTATTGACCCCGGTATCGTTTGCAGATCCCGTACATAATGTCTGGTAAAACCAGGCATTAAGGGAGGGACCCGGAAAGGCACCTCGTAGTAGGGTGCAAAGGGATTACCGGCACCGGTGTCATTATCGGTGCCCGGTATCCCTTTGTGCCCAGCTTGTAATGAGGGCCTATATCTGTGTACTCACCTGTCTCCTCCGTGTCTCCCCGTACTTGTGGTATCACTACCATACTACTACATTCATTGATCTTACTCCTGGGTGCTTGGCTTGTTCCTCTTAGCCCTTGATTGCTTTGTTTGTCTCCTTCATACTCTAACACCGTTCTCGCCCTGTGAAGTTCTCATTATCGCATCACTTACCTGTCCTAGCACCCTTGTGTCTCTCCGTATGGCGTCACTTACCTGTCCTAGCTCCCTTGCGTTTCTGTCCTTGTCGTTCCACATCCCACCCTCTTTTGCCAGTATACTCTCTATTATTCTCCCTTCCTTGTATTTCCGTGCGCTCTCTGATATAATCTTCTTCTAACATAGTGTCATCTCCTTGTCGTACTCTTCCCGTTCCTCTTCTTTCCTCTTGATCTCCCGTTGCTCCATGCGTGCTACTCTTTCTGCAATCCCCCTTATGCGGTCCTCTTCCCTTTTCCTTCTTTCTTCCTCTTGCTGGTTTAATCCTGCTCGCCCCCTTACCTCTTGCCTCTTCAACTTCCTCTCCCGCTCTTCTTGCTCGAGCTGTCTTATCAACATGCTTTGCACCTCCCTCAGCTCTGCTAATTTCTCCTCCAACACCCCCTCCTCTTCCTTCGTCATGTCTCCCTCTTTCCTTGTACTTACCTCGCTCCCTTTCTGAGTGTGTCCTACCGCTTCCTTATCTACCTTTTTTATCACCTCTTCCTCTTCTCCTTTTACCGTCCCCTGAAGGTTCAATAACACCTGTGCTGCTACCCATTCATCTGGTCCTATACTGGCCAAATCTATTGGTGTCTTTTTTATGCTACCAGAGCTTACCTGTGTCTGTTTTGTGTCTACTCCTACTCCCTGCAACTAGCCCCTTTTTGTACTGGTCTTCTTGTGTGTATGGTGGTGGGCTGTATGCAGGGTTTGAGTATCCTTCAGCGGCTGTTATTTGTGGTCGTGTTGCTTCTGTTAATTCCCTCATTGCATACAAACCTTCTGTTTCTTTCTTCACCTCTTTCATTGGGGCTGTCTCTCCCTCACTCTCCTTTTTTACCTCTGCAATGAGGTATGATCCTTCTGCCTCTTCCTCGCTCTCCTTAGCGCTAGGATGAACTTGGGGTGCGCTACACCCATCCCCCTCGCTCACCTCCTCCTTCTTTACTTCCTGCATGCTCAACATCCCTAGTGCATACCTCTGAAACATTCTCCAGAGTTTGAAAACTTCTAGGTGGCCTGCTAACATCTTCCCCTTATAGGTGTTATGTAAGTATGCTAGTAGTGAATGTTGAGTGGTCATGTCAAAGCTGCCGTTGGGCGGCCAAGGTATCCTAATCCTGTCATCTGTCCCTTGAGTCCATTCAATACTGTACTTTACTATTTTATCTCTGTGCGGTATTAGTGTTGTGCAGATATGTGGGAGTCGTATTGTTAATGTGCTGGCCCTATATCCTGCCCCTATCCCCTAATACACAAACATTTTGAAATTTGCACATTTTGATTACCACCATTACCTGGCCATGTAATTTGGGGACTTCCGACTTTCTGCTGCAAGGAAAAGCAATGCTGTTATTACAGTACTTTCGTGTTGGCCACCACCGCTCTCCTGTTCTTCACAACGCTAACGCCCCCTTCACACCCCTCCTTTCAGAGCTAGGCCCCCCTTCGACCTGTGGCACGCGAGGCCTCTGCGTCCGACGTGGCATGCTTTTGAGCCACCCCACCTTCTCAGCACGGCTGCTACTCGGCACGCTTGCAGTATTCTTCTAACCCCTCCTCCTTTATCTCTGTCCCCACTGCCCGTGCAGTGTACGCCCGTCTCTTCCCCCTCCCACTGATGGCACAGCTGCTCAGCGTGACCCCTTTGGTCAAGGACATGCCAGCATCCTCTGTGCGCGGCCGCCTGTCCCCCTTAACCCTTCCTTAACCACGTGCCCTTGCTCCATTTAAGCTGAATCAGACTGCGGTGTCCTATCCAAGCCCTATGGGTGACATCAACATCTAGAACAATGTGTTAGCGGTAGGTACAGTTGCAACATAAAAATGCACGCCAATTTTGATAATGTTATTTCCCACAATCCCCACAGCTGGCTTCTCACTGCAACCGGAGTGGAGTATTCATTAATCACTTTTGTTATTATAATTGTGCTACACCCACTACGTCGCCTTGCGTGTGATACGCCCTCTCGATAGGGGGCTTAACCAGTTAAGCAGCCAACTATCTTCCACACTGAGAACCAATCTAGCTACCTCTTACAGGAATACGTCATCTATTCACCGAGCTAAAACACTCAATTAATAGGAATCCTCATCTATTCATCGACCTACAGTGCCAACTCATTGGAATGCCACAGCCCCTGTACAGGTGTCAGCGATGTAGACCAATCAGCGCGGTCGCGAGTCAACACGTGAGAGCTCAACGCCCCACCCATCACTGTCTGTAACACCAGAAGGGGTGGCTCGTTCCGTTCTCCCCTTACACCTTATACATCGATTGCCCCTCAATGACCAAATCATTTCTTAACACACTGTAAAACCACACGCCACCCTGTTCACAATTCATCCCGGCACGCGCACAATATTACACTGCTGGTTGCGTGTGCCATACCCACATCGGGTTCTCGCCTCCGGTGCCGCTCGGCTGCAGGCACCCCTCCCAATCAGCTCGCCGTCTCCCCTCGTCTGGACCATGTCTGGACACTCAACAACCGCGGGTGGGAAATTTCTGAAGTCAGCTCCCGATGGCCAATCTCTGGATTGCGCTGTCCAGTCATCTCGAAGTTCCGCAATGGTCCTGCAGTTCTCCAAAGGAGGCAATGGTAGAGGGTGCCGCGTTGCTGGGCCACCTTGATGCAAACAGTCTCGCTGTGGTCTATCACACTATCTTAGCAGTGCCTCCAACTTGTCGGGGTGATTTCCCGGTGGTCGGCAAGGCTGTCCTTGGACCACTGGGGTTGGGGAGGCCCCAACTCCTCCCACGTCCCAAAGGAGTATGAGGCACATGCAAGAGCAAAGAGTTACTGCTGTTTATTGCACAAAACAGACAGGGACAGGTTCTCGGAGCATAGATCCCCAAGGAACATCTCACCGGTGATGGGCTTGCAGGCCCTTTTTCTAACCGGATGTCACAGCTACGTTCATCACCTGGGAAAACTAGCCCTGTAACCTAACACTATCTCGGGTTGGCTCCCCGAGTGGTAGGGTCAGTATAGACCCGTATAGAAGGAAATGTTTTTGGTAGAGAAGGAGTCAGGTGGTACGCTTGGGTCGCCCCTAAGAGTTACTACATGAAAATAGTTACATGGGGAAAGTTAGTGATTGGTTGAACTATAGTGTTGTCAGTGGTTAGCCCCTCATATTCTGATTGGTTCATACATGAGCCTCCAAGCCTGAGACCATCGCTGTTCCCAGCTCACGATGTACCTGTTGCTGGCAACAATGTATGACTATTGCCCTCATTCCAAACTTGGTGATAGTCATGGCACTATTAGTGCCATGACTATCACCAATACCGGTACCGCCACCGACTTGGTGGTATGGGAACTTACCAGTCTATTCCGACCTTGCCGGGACCGGTAAGTCCTCATTTGAAAAACCATTCCCCATTCCCATTTGAGACCCCATAGGGCTCAATGGGAAGGGGGAAGGCATCAATAACGGTACCGCAAAGTGCAGTACCGTTATTGACCCCGGTATCCCTTTGTGGGTCCCGTCCATAATGCCTGGTAAAACCAGGTGTCAACGGAGGGACCCGCAAAGGGACCTTGCAAAAGGGTGCAAAGGGATTACCGGCACCAATGTCATTACCAGGTCGTAATGACCCCCTATTTGTCAGTTGCTGACAATGGACAGGTCTTACTACTGGCTGTTGAGTGTCCCTTTCCCATTGTTGCCGGTGTCCAACTTCTAGCTTTGTTGTTGTAGTCTGGGTCCCAAACGTGTGACCCCAGAGCTTCTCTGGTCCTTGGAGTTTGGCATCATACCAGGTCGGCCTGGTCACATGTTGGGAGACTGTGGCTGAAGCAGAATTATGGGTATTTGATTTGTATTTCGGCTCCGAGGAGTGTTTAGCAGTGGCAGGTGTAACTTTGGCGCGGGGAGTGTGGCGTGTAAATTGCAACTTTGTGGCCTTGGCTGTGAGGCTCTCGTCAGGGTTTGTTCTGCATGATCAGCACCTTACAGCTCCGTCTGAGCTGCTCCAGGCCTGGGGACTCTGGTTTGCGGCCTACCTTGGCCTAGTCCATAGGTTGCGGCATACCTTCATGGTTTTAGTAGCAAGGAAGCGTCTGCAAGCATATACACAAGCTATTCTGGCGTTTTGCATTTCTGCGGTGCATTAGTTAGCCTATGTGAAAAATAACGATGCATGTGTGAGTGTGAGTGGTCCTCTACGTCATAGCACTGAGTATGTTCTTCGTGTGGGTTGGTGTGTGTCTGATCCAGGTGCTTGGTGGCAGGTTTGTTCCTGTCCATTGGCTATGTCATCATGTCATCTCTAACGATGGCGATATTTGTGGGTGATGTCTAATCGAGTTGGTCCATATGGTCGGTCACAGCTCCACCCGAGGTCCCACCACGTGGTTTGAATGATGCATAGCTGGCCTGGGTGTGAGGGGTGTGGCCATGGTGGATCTTGACATCCTGGGGCAGCGGTCAAGGGGGTGAACTCATCCCGCGTGGGTGCTTAGTTCGTGATGTCATAGGCCATGGTCTGGACGGAAATTGGGGGAAGGGATCGTCCCATTTTCCCTCTTCAGTAGCATGACATATACATCCACAAACAGTTGGAATATTCATTAATATCAGAACAATTAAGAGTAGATAAAATCTGATGTCTTAACATCACATACTATGCATGTATATATATATAACACTTCCTGCACATCCTGCAGACATCTTCATTGGGAAAGAACACACAATCCACTCTCCCTTCCCATTGCACAACACCTCAGACTTTAACCAACATGACTTTCCACCAAACACTGCATTCATAACCTCTATCCTCATAAATATGCACATTGGGCCTCATTACGAGGTGGGTGGTAAGGGTTAACGGGCACCAGTAAGGAGGCCGGTGCCAGTAAAGCCTTAGCTCCCTATTCCGGGTTTACCTGGCACCCTTAGCGGGCCAGTTATTAGCTCCATCCCCATTCCCATTGAGCCCTAAGGGGGCTAGAATAGGATTGGGGAATGGTTCTCAGAATGGGGACTTACCGGGTCCTCCAAGTTTGGAATGACCCGGTAAGTCCCTATTTCGAGAACCCGGACCTGGAATGCAGTAAGGGGGTAGCCATGGTGCTGATAGCACCATGGCTACCTCCTACCTCGTAATGAGGCCCATTGTTTTAAATTGGAAAATCCAAGATAAATTGCAGTGTACTTCGTAAAACAGATCGAACAGATAATTCACGTATGGTAAACATGCATTTCTATCCATACTTATGGAAAATGCAAAAATTACATTGATATTTATCTCTACAAATCTTCAAAATTTCTAATTACTAATGGCCTAGCACACCATTAGAGCCCATTCTAGAAAAAACGCATCAGTGAGCAAACACTTATCTCATGCTAAAAATGCCAGAGCTTTGTTAGAACCCTATGCCACGGCATTTCCCCCTCCTTTAAAAGCATGACACACTGTCGCTGTTAAAGCAAATCATTTAACATCTCCATATCAAAAAGGCAGCCCAGCCTACCACAACAAAAGAGGAGCACATTAAACAACTGTCTGTTGGCATTACGATACAGGCTGTGGGGAAAGTATATATAATAAAGGTCACTATTCAACCACATTTCTCCTTTAGAACCAGGCTTCTGAACGTGACGGCTGAGAAGTCACAAATCGATCTAACTTCTGCACAGCCCCATAATATATACAGTGCCTCAGTTCTCCGACAACGTTAGATAAATAAACAGTACCTTGAGTCCAGCTTTAAACTTATGACGGGGAAGCTGCAATGAACGTACTTTGAAGAGATCTTCAAAGTAAAACCCATTCTGCTACCATGCCGTTAATCGCCACGACCTTCGACACTGGACAAAACTGCTGCCACACCAATAACTCATCATCCTACTGCAACATCATGAAGCAGGCATAACTTGCTATCCTTCTGCGTCCCACGGCAGTATTCCAGATGTACGAGACGTCACCATGCTCACAACGTGGCTGTGTCCTTTCTTTCAACACCCAAGTTTGGTGCCCTAGAACGCCATTCACCAAAGTGTTTTGGCCTTCGCCATTCCCCAAAACAGATGAGTGACGTAATCAAAAGCTCCAGCGGCTCTGTGGATGACAGAAATCCTGAACTGAAATCGCTGCAATGGTCTGGTGCATCAGGGACCGAAACTCCAGGCGTGCGCTGTTACTTTGCACTCAGCGCAAAATGTTGCCACACTTTCTCTGGTGTCGGATTTCATATTGACAGGGTCTGGCACCCTAGCACTGTAATACTCCATCTGTAACTGCATTTTGTCACAGCGGTGGGGCTCAGATGTTCCAGTCCTGGATTCAACAACAGTGCTTCCAGTTGATCGTGTTGGTGGTGGAAATGTGGCTGGTCTGCTTCATGGTGGAAGCATGGTGGAAGCAGACCAGAGTGGATGAGGTAAGGTGTGGTGGGGTGGCAGACTGGCTGGGTGCTGCCTGTGGTAGTGGCATAGGTAAAGGGGGCTGTGGGTGGGGTCAGGACTTGAGGGGGCTGCCTCAGTAGTGGCTGAGGTGAAGGGATCTGGTGGGGGTGTCAGGACATAACAGGGCTTTTTGGGGGTAGTGGCAGAGGTCAGGGAGATGTTGGACATGGGTTGTACTGTCAGGGTGCTGCCTGGGGTAGTGGTGGAGGTGAGGGGGGCTGGTGGGGGGTGTTAGGACTTATGGGGGTTGCCTGGGGTAGCGACAGAGGTGAGGGCGGCGGATGTATGGTGTCAAGAAAAGAAAAGATAGTGGAAAAAATCAGGTCTGAGGCTGACCATTTTGTTGTAGAAAATAGGACAGGAGGAATTGCTATTGGGACCGTCTGGGAGGCATTTAAATGTACGATGCGGGGATTGATCCTGGGTTTGTCCAGCAGCAAGAGGAAATGTATAGAGAAGGAAAGTCTGGTTTTGGAACAAAATATTAAGCAGCTTTCAATGGATCTGATAAGTGACTCAATGAATCTGGAGAAAAGGAGAAAACTTAGGGAATTGCAGAGGAAGCTGAATGAGACTTGGAAGGCTAGATCTGAAAAGGATTTGTTTAGATTGAAATGTTCTTATTTTGATTATGGTGAAAAGTGTGATCGTTGGCTTGCCTATAGATTAAGACAACAGCAATCAGAACGATCTATCACTTCTATCATTAGAGAGAATGGTCAGGTAACTTGTGACCCGAAATTGATTAATGAGACTTTCAAGGAATATTATATGAAACTCTACCAACGGGAGTTTGATTTCAATGGATTGAATGGTTACTTTCTTGATGGATTGGAGATACCGAGAGTGAATGATTTGGAGAAGGCAATGCTGAGTGAGGCTTTGACTGTGGATGACTTGAAAACCGCGATTGGGAAGCTGAACCCGGGCAGGTCTCCGGGTCCGGATGGTCTGCCTGCTGAATTTTATAAAATCTTACCTGATTCAGCGGTAGAACTTATGCGGGATATGTTTGTAGAATCCAGGGTGGGAGGTTTGCTTCCGGCTTCTACTAGTCAGGCCATTATATCAGTTTTTTTAAAAAAGGGTAAAGATGGTTGTTTGACTTCAAATTACCGCCCGATCAGTTTGATTAATACTGATAATAAGATCCTTGCAAAATTGTTGGCCCTTCGTTTGCAGAATCTTCTTGTGAAGTTAGTGCATACTGACCAGTCAGGCTTTGTTCATGGCCGGAGGACATCTAGCAATATTAGGAATTTATTGTTGTTGATGACACATGCACAGGATATGGATGATGATATTGCGGTGCTTTCCTTAGATGCGGAGAAAGCGTTTGATCGTGTTGATTGGGACTATCTTTTTTCAGTATTGCGTGCCATGAATTTGGGAGAGGAATTTATTTCTTGGGTCGCCTTGCTTTATGCCAGCCCGACTGCCGCTGTCAGGACTAATGGGCAATTGTCAGACAATTTTGTGCTACAGAGGGGTACGAGACAGGGATGTCCTTTATCCCCCCTGATATTTGTCTTGGCCATGGAACCATTGGCGATTGCCTTAAGAAGTGACGCGGGGATACAGGGTCTAAGTTTCCATGGTGCTGACCAGAAGTTGTGGTTTTATGCGGATGACCTTCTTTTGTTGTTACGGAATTTAACGGTGTCCCTTCCGGCCTTGCTGAATGTTTTGGATAGATTTCATGCAGTGTCTGGATTTAAGGTTAACTGGTCTAAATCTGAGGTGTTACCAATTTCAGGATATTGTGACAAGAACTTGATTACTGGGATAGGGTTTCAATGGTGTGAAAAGAAACTAAAGTACCTGGGTATATGGCTAACCCCACTGGTGGATGAGATGGTTGTGGTAAACATGAACGAGGTTTGTACTGATTTAAAAATGAGCATCTTGAGATGGTCTTTACTTCATTTATCCCTTTGGGGCAAGGTGAACGCTATCAAAATGAATGCAGCCCCAAAGATTAATTATGTTTTAGGTATGCTTCCGATGAAAATTGGTCAGCACTACTGGAAAAAAATTGATGGTTTCTTACAGTCATTCCTGTGGGATAATAAGCCACCTAGGCTTAAATTGTGGAAACTTCAGTTGCCAGTAGAAAAAGGTGGTCTAGGGGTACCGAACTTCAGGGCATATCATTTAGCCTTTTCAAGTCATTTTATTGTGCCTTTTTTGATAGATCTGCCTGATCAATGGGTAAATGCAGAGGCCAGTATGTTGGGTCCGCTCCCTCCAAGGGCAATTCTCACGGCGACCAACAAGTCATGTAATAATTCACCTTTGACGGTTTTTCTGAGAGAGACATGGAGACAGGTTCATGAATTGTTGGGCTCGGTTGCCTCAAGGACCATTCACTCATCAATCTGGTTGAATCCATTGATTGCTATTGGAGGCAGGTCTTTATTTTGGCCGGATTGGTTTCTAGGTGGAGTGCTCTGGATTGATGATATTCTGGTGGATGGAGGGTGGATCGGGGAACGTGAGTTACGAGCAAAGTTTCACATTGAAAATTTCAGGACTGAAGACTTCAGGAAATTGAAAAGGTGTATTGGTGACGTGGCAGACCTAGGAAGCTCAATGGTGAATCTCTATCTAATGGAGAGGGAGCCAGGTGGTTGTTCCATTGCTAGCAGGATATACAATTGTATTGTGTCTGCTTTTAAGGAAAATTCTGACTTGAGAGATGAATGGGGAAGGAGGTTGGGGTGTGAGATTTCGTCTGAGGTATGGCTGGATATGTGTGCGAATGTTAAACTCTGTGCAATTGATTTGGTGGAACGGTCGAGACAGATAAAGATCCTAAATAGAGTGTTTTGGAGTCCGGAGCGAATGTTTAAGAGGGGGCTATTGGATTCGGATGAATGCTGGTGTTGCGGGAATGGAAAGGGAAGTCTGGAACATCTGTTGTGGGAATGTGTGCGTGTACGGGGATTTTGGCAGGAGGTTTGTGGTGCCTGTCTGCGTGTTTTGGATTTGGATGTTGAATTGGATTTCATGACAATGATTTTGGGAGGTGGAGAATTGCTGGATGATCTCTCAATGTCACGGAAAAAGTTTTTACTCCGTGGAGCTTGTATGGGCAAAAAGCTGGTTCTCAGGGGCTGGAAGTCACGGAATGCGCCTTCTCTTGATGATTGGGTGGAGGGCATGTCTGCCCTTGCATCCATGGAAAGGGTGGTTTACAAGAGGCAAGGGAAGTTGAGGTTGTATGGAAAGGTGTGGGATGACTTTCTGAATATTTATTGATTTATTACAAGTTATGTATGTATAATATTCTGTTATTCAGTGTATTCTTGCTGAGTATTTTTGTTTTGATTGTTTGATTGATTATTTATGTGTAAACGTTATAAATAAACAAATAAAAAAAAAAAAAAAAAGAAATGTGAGGACTGCCTGGGGTAGTGGCGGAGGAGAGGGAGGCTGGTGGGTAGTGTCAAGACTTGAGGGGGCTCCCTGGGGTAGTGCTGGAGGTGAGGAGGGGCTGGTGGGTGCTGTCAGAACTTGCAGGGGACGCCTGGGGTATTGGCAGAGGTGAGGGGGGGTTTTGGGTCGTGTCATGACTTGAGGGTGCTGCCTTGGGTAGTGTCGGAAGTGAGGGGGGCTGGAGATTGGTATCAAGACTTGAGGGTGCTGCCTGGAGTATTGGCGGAGGTGAGGGGGCTGGTGATATGATATGATAGGTTATTTATATAACACGCTTAATACGCAGAGGTTTCTAAGTGTGGACGCGGGGATCAGACCTGTGGTGCTTTGTGTGGTCTTGCTTCCAAGGCAAGCATGTTGCCCCTGAGCTATCTTACCGGTGGCTGATGTCAGGACTTTAGACAGCTTCCTGGGGTAGTGACAGAGGTGAGGGGGGACTGGTCGGTGGTGTCATGATTTGAGGGGGCGGCCTAGGGTAGAGTTGGAGGTGAAGCGGGCTGATGGGTAGTGCTAGGACTTGAGGGGGCTGCCTGGGGTAGTGGTGGGGTTAAGGGGGGCTGGTGGGTGCGTTAGGTCTTTAGGGAGCTGCTATGTCTTAGGGGTACATTCCAGCCATTACATACAGGGGACCTCGCACACTTTTGCCATGGTGAAGCTATTACTTACGGTGGACCTCACACAGTTTTGCAGGGGTGCAGCCATGACTTACGGGCTACTCCATGCAGTTGCACAGGGGTGCAGTAATTGTTTAGGAGCACAGCACGCAGTTTTGCTGGAGTGCAGCCTTGACTTAAGGGGGACTGAGTGCAGTTTTTGCTGGGAAGATGGATGGTGGATCAACGGTGGAGGGTTTGTCTTTGGCAATGGTTTTGGTTTGCATGGGGGTGTTTTGGCCATTCCTAGCGCAGCTCAGTTTTCTTTCCACGTCAGCTTATTTTGCACTCTGGAATCCATGAATACGCTGAGCACAAAGTTATTTTAAATTCAGGGTCTTTGCACTTTTTCTATAAACCAGGCCCCAAATGTGTTGATTTATCTCTATTCAGGTGATTTAATTTGACCATATGTGGAGAGATGAAAATGTGGCTCATGAGGATTTAAACCATTGACCTGCAAGATACAAAGAGACCACTGCAGCAAACAGTCACTCAGCCAACTCAGATGCCTTCACTGACTCTCTCGTTTTCTCACACTATAGCCATAAAGTGTTAATATCCAGGAGAAGACAGACAGCTTACAAATCCACTCCTGTGGAAGCCATCCCCTTTGACAGATGTCTGCAACCTTTGGCTCTCCAGATGTTTTGGACTAGGCTGTGAAGAGCCCTTCCCTACGAGATAGCTTGATTCATTTTGACAGCTGTTGTGCATAATAAATACCTTCCAGGATGTCTTGCCAGGCAGGAGGTATTTATATGGATTCATATAGAATCAACATCAGATTCCATAGAAATCCATAGCATCACTGCCTGCATCCACATTGCATGTTGGCACAAATGCCCATTTATTTGTGAGGTGGAGTGAAGAGGTTGATGTAATGGGAAATAACTAGCCTTTCACCTGCTCTTCATCACACACCCTTCATAATTGGATGGTGCACAAAAGTCATTCATATTTACCACAATGCATTAAGCAAAATGGCCCTTTGGGAACATGCTGCGTGCAGCATATAAATAGAGGGCATCCGGTCTTTGCATCGACAACCAAAGCATCGACAGCCATACCATCTATACAAAAAAACTAAAAAAAAAGAAGCCAATGCATTTTTTAGATGGTAAATGGTTTAGTTTAATAAAAATGGGTTTTAAAGGTTAAAAAATGGAGGATTGGGGGAGGACCCCCAATAAAAATAAAAAAATGAAAAAATGCATTAGATGCTTTTTTTTAGATGTTTTTTTTTTTAGATGGTATGGCATTAGATGCTTTGGCTGTAGATGGAATGATTATAAGCCAAATAGAGGAATAATAACCTTGTTTCCATGATTGAGCCAAGAGATATATGATTGTATGGTTGGTTATAAGTGAATGGTCACCATTACGATTTTATAAGGTAAAATACTGCAGTCTTTTTATACACTGTAATCTGAATCACTTCTAAGGATTTAGAAATTGAGGCACAACTTGAATAAATGATTTGCCTATAATCAAACACTTTCTTTGCATGGTAAGGTTGGGATTTAAGCACATTCTGAAATGCAGGCACTTGACCACATATTCTCCTGGCTCTAGTTGTGCAACAAGATACACGTATTAGTGAATGTTTGGGCTTCAGATGCCTAAGCAATAATTGGTTATATCGAACTGTCTTGTAAACTAAAGATTACACTTGACACAGCAGAAAAACTATACATAAGACATCCTTTAGAGACAAATGAATCTAAAAGAAAATTAATGTATTTCTAATTTCTCCATCATAAATGACTGTAGGTAACAGTATGCAGGTCTAGAAAAACACTCTCTGTTTTTTTTCTGCTGCAATTTTAAAATGTTACTTAAATGATTACACGAATGTGTTAAGATCTGTCATGTTCATCTTTATTTTGAAGGTTCCCACTTTGACTCTAGGTGTTGGGGCCAAAGATAGCAAACCCTGTTCACACCATTTTCTAGTGAGGTGCTCTTCATCAGGTCCAAAGAGGAAGCAGAAATGTTCCTGCCATTTACTTTTGTTTTATGAATTCTAAGGCTTGACTCCATTTCATGTAACGTCATAGGACGAACATTTTTGTTTGTGTGGCGTTATAAGAGGAATTAGACTGATTCATCAGTCGTCTCTTATTTAAAATCACACAAATTGCCCCTTGTCGGAGGTACTCTATTTTCTCTCTTTTGGTTTTTCAGGTCTTGTTGACATTTGTTTTTAAAATCCAAACCTTGCTATTTATGTTAAGCTGGTTTATTTAGTGAATATTGGACCAGTTTTCTTATGTTTCTTGAAGCCACAATTCAGTTTGGTTCATAAGGACATCATCTTCAGCGTAGGTCCCCACCCAATGTGAGATTGCATTAAATTCAGTTAGACACAATTAGCTTGTGCTCACTACTGCAACTGTTATATTAGAAAGGAGGGAATACTATCAGAGCAAGGTGTGTCCTCTTTTTTGTTAGGGGCTCGTTGGGAGAGGACTGCAAAACAGTGGGAAAACAGGGGTCCACAACAGGCTACCTATTGATACCGCATTTAGGTTGGGAATTCAAACTCACACTGGGTGACTGCAGGTGTTCATCTTATGTGAAACAAATACCACAAGATGAAGGGAGGGTTTGGCTTACAAAAATATACTTCATTTTATTTTTCGTACATACTAAAAAGGACACCATTAGTCCGTCTTCTAAAAAGAACCACACATGTGACAACATGCGATAAATGCGATATCCATAGTTAGCCTGTTGTGAACCCCTGTTTTCCCACTTTTATATTAGAAATACATCAATCGAAAAGTTGTTAATCAAGGTTTGTTGTAATTTATAGAAAAAAACTATTGTGTCCAGAAGAAAATGGACCTTTGTATTCCCATGTAAGAGCATTGTTATTCCAGACGCCACCATTCCGTTTTTTTCAATAGATATTCACAGCACACCCAATTGAATGCTTCTGAATAGCCTATTTCGGCAACAAATCATGATGATTTAAACATTTTTAAAGTTGGTCCAGCCAGCGTATTTAATATATATGTAATATGCGAAAATACATCCTGAATCCGAAAGGGAGATCATATATCATTGGTCACCGTCCATCCATTTCAATATTGAAACAACACTGAAGCAAGCATTTTAATACAAATATACATTAAAGAGATAAACAGTAACGTATTGAATCTTCATGATTCACCTGCCTTAGACATGGATATTAATGAAGCCTCTTGTCAATAACTATTTGTTTTTTTATGAATAACTTAAACCTAAATACATATATATATATATATATATTATTGACCATATTCCTTGTTGAATAAGTATTGCCACATTTGCGAAACTGATACAGTCGGGAGTACTGCTTTCTTAAAACATATACTAACTTGTATGAGGTCTTCCACCAACATGTGTAACCCAGTGGCAGTTAGAAAAGACAGCACATTGTTTTACTCACTCCGAGAGGCTCATACACCTTTGTTATATTATGTAAACCACATCTCTTTTGAAATTGAAGTATTCATTATTTTCCAGTGTTTCATGCTATCATTCGTCGCTGTTATTTTCAACATAATGTCACTTATTTTTATTTTGTTATATATAATCATCCAGTTTTTATAGAATTGTAAAAGTCTTCTTATTTGTTTGCTATATTATTCTATACTAATATTATTTTGTTGTTTGTTGATCCATTTTAGTGTGGGCTAGTAAATGGGTCTCATTCCGAGGTCGGTGCTAGTCATGGCGCTATTAGCGCCATGACTAGCACCATTACCGGTACCATGTCCGCCCTTGTTCAATGGGGATTTACCGGTCTAGTCCAACCTTTGCGGGACCGGTAAGTCCCCATTGAAAATGTCAATCCCCATTCCCATGGGGCTCAATGAGAAGGGGGAAGGCGGCAATAACGGTACCGTAAATTACAGTACCGTTATTGACCCCGGTATCTCTTTGCGGGTCCCGTCCTTAACGCCTGCTAAAACCAGGCATTAAGGGCAGGACCAGCAAAGGGACTTCAGAATAGGGCGCAAAGGGATTACCAGCACCGGTGTCCTTACCGGTGCCTGGTATCCCTTTGCACCCGGGTCATAATGACCCCCAATGTCTCTTGTGACACCTAGAAGACAAAACAATTGCATTGGAGTACAGATAGGGAGGAACATGGGTGAACTGGTAAATAAAAGAGTTCCTCTCCGGGAATTACATATTTGGAGGGACGCAGAGTCTGTAGGTGTTGTTTGGTTATGTGCCCATCCATTGCCTGCCCACAGCCATGCTAATCCCTATTGACATTCCCACCCATTCCTGCCTCTGACTGCCCAAAACACCTCCTCATGGAAACTTGTTGAGGTCGCGTTAATAAAGTGCCTGCTAGCAGCCTTCTGAGAATTAATGACTTAATTGGAGTTGGAAACATGCTGTTTTAGCAGCCTGCCTTTAGCCACTCGAATTATAAGCACTCTGTGTGTCCTTCACTGAAATCCTGTTAAAAACAAGCACTGGCATAGCCACTTAAATTCTGCTCAAAGCAATCATTGGCAAAGCAAACAGTTTTGGCATGTGCATAAGTCTTAAACTTGGAAACGGGTAGATTGGGGTGACCCCCCCCCCCAAATAAAAACATTTTAAAACGTCAGTGTTTTTTTCAATGGAATGTTTTGGGTAAAAGATCC
Source organism: Ambystoma mexicanum (assembly GCF_040938575.1). Taxonomy (NCBI): domain Eukaryota; kingdom Metazoa; phylum Chordata; class Amphibia; order Caudata; family Ambystomatidae; genus Ambystoma; species Ambystoma mexicanum. The sequence goes on along the minus strand of NC_090932.1, from coordinate 482,297,300 downwards.
ATCAAGGAAAAAAAAAAAGTTTTGGGTAAAATCACAGGTAACCCTGCTATATAACATGGGGGAAACTAGCATCACGTCATAAATGTAGTGTAATGAGGCATAATGGTTTATGTTTAAGTAAAGCCATGTAGCACACTTTCCAAATCTGCTATTTGGCACTAGCATCTTCAGGAGACAATAGAGGGTGTCTATATAACTTATGTATGGGGCTTGCACTATTAGTTTTGGGTGCTCTGTAGCAACATGCAGATGAATGTTAAACTTTGAACAGTGGGGTATGCTATGTTACTGGAGCTTACTATAGCACAGCATTTGACATTTACATGATATATTTGGCCAAAAATTCAGGGCATGTTTTTATTTTTTATTTTAAAGAGTGTACAAGTCTTCCGAGGACCAAAGGCTGGAGTGAGAGCCTGTTGAGCTGACCACCCCAGCATAGATATGCGCTGGGTTGCACATGCTTGTTATTATCCAGTTCCTGTTTGTTTTGCACTGCATTTGTTATCTGAATATATGCATGATAAAGGCAAACCCCACATTGCCCAGTACTGGATTCTCAATATTTACCAGAATGAAAAAAAAAACTAAATAAAGTAAGCGAACGGTTCAAAGATGTATATTTCTTTAGTATGATGACTTTTTGTTTGACTGCGCTTAGAATGCAGATTTACAGGCTAATTCATAGAATCCAGCGCACAAGTAGCGCACGCGGCTGGCGCACAGCGTGCGCCTGCGATAGTCTGCGCCAGGCACGTGCGCTAAAACAGATTTCCGCGCACAGCGTATTCATGGATTTCAAGCTCCCAAACCAGCCGTGGCGCAGAGAATCGCAGCGAGCCTGCAGCAGCGCCAGTAACGCCCCCAAGAACGCCCTCGCGCAAGGAAAAGCCATCAAAATCGCTAAATCATCGCTAAGGGCTGCGCTAACCCTGGACCACTTCACAGGGCAGGCAAACAAGGAAAGAAAAGCGGGCAATCATCAAATCAGGAGTACGCGGGAAGTACTACACGCGACTAGGCAGGGAACGTGAATTACAGGGGTAGCGGGAAGTTCAACACGCGATTGGCCAGGGTACGTGTATTACAGGGGTACGCGTGAAGTAGAACACGCGATAGGCCAGGGAACGTGTATTACAGGGGTACGCGGGAATTATCACACGCGAACAGCCAGGGTGCGTGAATTACAGGGGTAGCGGGAAGTTCAACACGCGATTGGCCAGGGAACGTGTATTACAGGGGGACGCGTGAAGTAGAACACGCGATAGGCCAGGGAACGTGTATTACAGGGGTACGCGGGAATTATCACACGCGAACAGCCAGGGTGCGTGTATTACAGGGGTAGCGGGAAGTTCAACACGCGATTGGCCAGGGAACGTGTATTACAGGGGGACGCGTGAAGTAGAACACGCGATAGGCCAGGGAACGTGTATCACAGGGGTACGCGGCAATTATCACACGCGAACAGCCAGGGTGCGTGTATTACAGGGGTAGCGGGAAGTTCAACACGCGATTGGCCAGGGTACGTGTATCACAGGGGTGCGTGGGAATTATCACATGCGAATAGGCTGGGTGGGCCCTCACAGGTGTACCCTGTACACCCTCCACGGCCCCTGCAGGCAGCCCACAAAACAGTGGACTACCCTGCACACCTGATCATGTCCCCCTGCACCCCCATCCACCAGGGGCACCCTCCACCAGGCCCCCACCCATGTCTCCCACCACCCCCACCCCCCAGCAGTGCAGGGGCACCTGCCATCAGGCCCCCATCCATGTCTCCCACCACCCCCACCCCCCATCCACCAGGGGCACCCTCCACCAGGCCCCCACCCATGTCTCCCACCACCCCCACCCACCAGCACTGTAGGACACGTGGCCAGCAGGCAGTCAGGCATCAGCCGATGGCAGGTGGGAGCGTGCTCAGGGCTCTGGGGGACTTAAATTTGGCCTCCTGGCCAGGAGCGTGGTCTTTCGTGTTTGAACGCGTGGACAGCCTGATAGGGAGTGATTTTGCACGTGAAAACCCCACACTCAGCGAATCGCGCGAAAAGCCGTCACCAGCATATGTGCGTCAATAGTTACCTGCACGTGCAGTGTCAAAGCGTGTGATTGGTGAACATGGATCTACACGCAGGAGTGACAAAGCGTGTGATTGGTGAAAAGTGAGCTACACGCAGGAGTGTCAAAGCGTGTGATTGGTGAAAAAGGATCCACACGCAGGAGTGACAAAGCGTGTGATTGGTGAAAAGTGAGCTACACGCAGGAGTGTCAAAGCGTGTGATTGGTGAACATGGGCCAAGCACGTACACGCCGTAAGTGACGCTGTACGTGTGGGCCTGTATAAAAGGTAGTGTTGAACACCATTTCCTTGTACGTGCTTTTCGTGGAGAGCGAGTGGGTGAATTCTGTACTTCTTGTCGTTTCACACGCGATTTACTTCACGGCGTTTCCAGTTCGTACTCCCTGTTACCTCTGACAGCTTTTTCTCTTTTTCCTCTTGTACTGGTTTACCTGGGCCTGTTCCCTCAAACAGTGTCCCCTTCTACTGTTGTCCTGTCTCCTCAGACAGCGTACACATCTTCTTTTGGCGGGGGTGTTGCCAACCAAAAGCGCACATTTTTCACGCTCTTTTACCTGGCAGACGGTGAGTCACGCACGTATCTAACATCTGTGCTTGCCCCGTGTGTAGCCTACCCCTTCAGAGGTCAATCTAGGCTGCGTGTGACACGCATACGTTCATTGTGTTACTGGATGCCACAGCGTAGTGCAGGGTTTTCCATCAGCACACGTGGTCTAGGAGGGGTATTGTGCACGTTCCTTAACGTTTTTGGGGTGCCTGTGCGTTGCGTGACCCGTCATCTTTCCCCAGGGGTGTCATATAGCCTTGCCACTGCACTAGGGTACGAATACCATCTGGTACCCAACCCCTTTGACACCCAATTGCCCAGGACAATTGTGCACACCGACTCCCATACGCACAATACCATCAGTGCCATGGTTGGGAGGCGTGCAAGCCGTAAGGGTGGCAAAGGTGGCCGAGCCAAACGCGGTGGCCGTGGAGGATCCACTAGGGGACGTGGTTGTGACTTGCAGGGTGCCCCTGTCCCCCCCAGTCTGGAGGAACAGTCAGGGACACCCATGCCCCCCCCCCCCCAGTTGAGAGTCATGTGGCTGATACCAACCCTGATCAGCCCTTGTTGGACCAGGCCATTGTGGCACCAGACCTGTCTGAGGGTGATCCCATCGCTGACATCCAGGTCAGCAGGTCCACTGCACGTGCACCGGTGCACATTGGTGTCATCAGGGCACGCGCATCTATGCCAGATAGGTCATCTGCTGGCCCCAATAGCCAGGGTGTGGCTCCATCCACCCCACCTCTCATACACCCTGCCAAGACTGTGTCGGTCCTAGTTCATGCACCTCAGATCAGGCCTGACCCCATCCCACTACCCCCAATGCCTGCACCTACTCCCATGCTGAGTGGGCAATCCCACACACCCAGTACTGAGTCCACCACGACTCCTGCCCCTAGTGTCCACAGCGGCGTAGGACACTCTGGATCCCCACCCCCTTCCAAGCGCAAGAGGAAGAGTGCACGTCCGGCACAGGCTGATGCCCCAGGCACGGCTGCACAGTCCGGCCCATCAAGGAAGCCAAGCTTCACAGACGCCAAACTGAATGCACTTGTTCAGTATGTGTCAGATCATGATAGGGAAATGGTCATCGTTGCAGGGTCCAAGACCACACATGCCAGACGCCAGGCACACTGGCAGACCATTGCTGACAGAATAAGTGCCCTTGGAGTAGTGAGGCGCACAGCTAGTGATTGCCAGAAGCGCTGGAATGACCTTAAGCGCAGGGCAAAGGATAAGCTGGCCTCAAGTCATGCCGCAACCTTGGTGACTGGAGGTGGGTCCCCAGCACAGGAAATAGAACTCACACCACACGAGTCCGTAGCTGGATCCTACGTCACCGAGGGACAACTCCAAGGTGTGGGAGACCTCCCTGATTACGAGGCATCATCCGGTGAGTGCACATGCATGTGTGTATTATCCATGTGCATGGTGTGTGTGTGAAGCATTCATGTTGGGTGCCTGTCAAGGGGGTGTGTGGCAGAGTTGATAGTGGCACCCATGTGCCTCATCCAGTATGTTCAGTGCAACACCATCTGGCCACAGCACTATCCCTACTGGCAACAGTGCACATATGGGCCGACACCATGGAAGTTGCCCTTGAATTGTCATTTTGTCACTACATTGTTGCTCATACTCCCCTGTCTATTCATCTGATGTCTTACATACCATTCCTATCCTTTCCCCCAGCCATTCAAGTTTCATCTTCACATGCCTGACATGCAATGATACCACATGCTAATGCGTCCTCTGTATATAAATGCCAACCACCATGCTGTCATACTGTGGATGTTGCCTTGACATCCACCTCCTACCTGTGGGCTTTGGTACCGTCTGGTTACGAGCCCCATTCCCTCACACTCCATGCTGCTCTTCATGGTCTATCTTCCATGACTTCTACAGTTCAGACCATCGTGCCCTACTCACGACACCTGCTTGCCAAAAGTCAAATGAGGGCACCCTGCCCTCCAATGCGACCCACCCTATTGCTGACCAGTGCATCTGAGCCTACTCTAAGCTAACTCTCACTGACATCTGCTCATACATGCCTTTGCCTGTCCCATAGACCCTTCACATGGTCCCTGTCCTCTCTCCTTGCTCCTCTTCCACCATCATTGGTGGGACCCGTTGGGGTGTACTCCTGGCCTCCTTCCAATCCTCAGAGGCCACTATTGATGTGCATGGTAATGGGAGCGTCTCAGTCCAAGGCCCTTAGGCCAACCTCAATCTCCTTGAGAAATGCTACCCACATCTCATCAACTTCCTTACCTCTCCTGCTGTCCCCCCTCCTCTCTCCTCATCAATCCTGCACTGCCTCCCTGCACCCTCCCATGAACCTTCTCCGCCTCCCACTCCAACTCCTACACATGCTGCACCTCTGATCTCTAGCACTCCCCGTAAGTCCTACAAGGCTGTCAACCTCCTCCACAATTACACTCCTTTCACTGCGGCTGCATCAGGCATTCCTCCGATATCTGTCACTTACATGAGGTTATGCACCTTGACATCCTTGGTCTCATGGAAACATGTCTGACGGCCAGCTCTGTCTGCATCCTTGACCCTCTCCTTGGCCCGCCACTACTGTGCAGGGGGGGTGTGCCCTTGGCTTCCCTGAGGGTATTCCTGCCACTGTCACTCCTACTTAGACCTACTCCACTCTGGAATGGCTTGTGTGAGGTCTCTCTCCACCACACCTTGACATTCTCAAACAGTGCGTACTGTGTCTGGGAAAACTGGTCAAATGTACTACTTCCTTTCTGAGTGTCCTCACCTCTCCTCCTCACTCATGTCCCCAGACACAGAAATCCTCATCCTTGGTGCTGTACGCATCCACCTGCATGCTTGTTGACGCCCCCACGTGACCTTTCTGTGACCTCAGCAACTCCCTCTCACCCTCTAGACTCCCGTCTGTCCCTACTCATTCTGCAGGGCACACTCTTGATGCTCTGATCTCATCTGACTTTCCCCTCTCCGTCCATCTCTGCACTCCTCTCTCCTGGAGTGATCACATTCTCCTCTCCTCCCAGCTCACCCTCACCACCCCACAGGCAAAGCCACCCTCACCACTGTCACACACCTTCTTGGTATTCCGACCCATGAAGTGTGTGTCAGTCGAGGCTCATGCTGCCAAAATCTCCCCCCATCCAGCTCCCCCTTAGGCTCACTCCCATCCTGACAGGGCCCACTCCATGCTCCACTCCATGTCAGGTACACTGGATGTCTTTGCCACGGTCATGACCACCTGTCTGAAGCCCCATGCCAATGCAGAGTCCTGGCATGACTCGGATCTTGTGAACCCAAACCACAGGTGCCAGGTGGCAGAGAGGGAATGTCCTGCATCATGGCCATCCTCTGGCAAACTGGCCTGCCACATGCTCCAAAGGCAATAGCGCCTCACCCTTTTCACCAAGATGAGATCCCCAATCCAAGGGCACATATCTGCGGCATGTGACAACTCTGCAGGACACATAGAAATCTGAAAGGACCTTGCCGAGCCAGAAGCAGTGTGTACCTCCCCTGTCCCCTCCGAGCCCACAGCACTGCATGAATGTCTCTGTACCCCTATAGGCCACCCCCCCAGCACTTGTCACATTGTTTACTGCATTTTGTTGATGTAGACAAGGCACTGTGCATCGTTGCCAATTTGGACTAGCAGATCCATGTACAACATGTATACTTATTGATGTGACGATGCAATGTCAGGACCAGAGTGGTTGAAATCCAAAAAAGTAGCCCTCCTCTCCCTCTTCACTTGGTGGCTATGTCACATGCCATGTGTGTGATGGCATGTGCCTTTGACATGGCAATCAACGGCCAATGTGTGATGGCAGTGCTAGGCAGCAAGGTGAGCAGGCGTTGCTCTCCAATCTGTACATTGTATGCCCTGAGCCTCCTCTACAGACCCAGTGATGGTGAATGCATAGGAGGTCTCCCAGTCATGTTGGACATGTGTCGTAGAACTACTGCCTCTGTTGTTCATCAGCCCTTGTTGCATGCCATGGTGCTAATGCCTGTTTCCATTTTTCTCTTTCATGTCTTTGCAGGGGACGAAGCACTTGTTGATGCTGGGGATGTGGTGGTGGAGCCGTCCCAGGAGGGCAACCCGGGCCGACCTACCACAAGTGAGGGACGTGGTGTGTTTGTGGGTGAAAACCCACAAGTGCTGCAGGCCGTGCTGTCGAGGGGTGTCTCTGGGGGTTCCTCCCCCGAGCAGTATTCAGGTGTAGACTCGGAGGATGACACCTATGTGCAGTCGCAGGTGAGTGTTCTTGGGAGAGAATCTCCTCTGTCCGACCCACCTGCAGCCGGGCCATTGCCCTCAATGGGGATGTCAGTGTCGGCAGATCAGCCTCCGGTGGTTACGGATGCAGGGCCACACCACCCAATCTCTGTTCCTGTTCCTGGGGCTGCAGATCAGAGAGGGAATGCAGTCCTGCAGCCTGAGGCCTTGCCGGCACAGCAAGGCGCAGTCCGCCTTGCCCCAGGCAGGTGTGGTGCCCGTCAACGTGGTGGCCGTATGCCACCTGGCAATACCGTTTGGGAGCAATCCATCTACGGTATGGCCACCCAACAGGCAGCATCATCCGAGATGATTGCACAGGCCATGGATAGGGTGGCCACTTCCATTGTCCCCCCAGAAAGGCTGATGGAGCGACTGGAGCAGGCTACAGAGTCCATCTGCCAGGCACACAGGGAGGATATGTTGGCGTCCAACATGGACAGGCGGGCGGCACTGGCGACTCTGCGGGAATCACTTTCCATGGAGTCCCAGCGCCACAGGGAAGGCCTGAGGGAAGAACTCCGTCACCTCAGGTCGACCCTGTTAGAGCTTGAGGCTTCATCCCATAGAAGGACAGAGGAGCAGCTGGAGCGTCTGACACGGACGCTCTCGGCCGAGATGCAGGCAACTCGTGCGGAGGTCAGGTCATCCCGGGAGTTACTGCATGGGGACCTCCGCATGATTATAACCCAGAACCAGAACTACCAGACCCGCCTGCTTGCAGCCATGGAGGAGCAAACTCGTGCTTTGCGTGGGCTGCCTCCCATTGTCACACCATCTTCTGAGGCAGCTCCCCCACCTCCAGAGTCAGCTGCAGGGTCTGGCCAGAGCCATAGCGACTCATCTCCCACAACAGAGTAGCCGTGTGGGCCACGAGCCTATGGGGTGTTTTCCTTTCCCATGATCCACACAGGTGGATTGTGGCGTGCATCCTGTCCTCGGACCTCATAGGTGGCCCCCCCCCCCCCCGCCGGCCCTTTCATGGCCATTTTTTCTCATTTTTATTTTTATTTTGCAAGAGTGTTGCCTTGTGTGGGTACCTGGGCATACACTGTATTGTGGCTGGGCACATGCAGGCTTGTCCTGAGTTTGGTTTCGATGCTTGGGTAGCAGACATCCACACCCCTCCTGCTTCCGTTTCCATGGGCTTGCAAAGGGTGTGCCCAAGTGACAGCAAATTACACGGTGACATTGGACTCCCATGAGCTGTTGGCCAGTCCATAGTCAATACTGTGTAGACATTCATAGTGTTCATTGTTGTTGCACCTAACTATGCATGATGGTTTGATATGTGCCTCTACTTACATATGTTGCTCATGTTTTGCAGGTATGTCACACAGATCTTCACAAGGGCATACTCTCTGGAGTCAGACTACATGTTGGTAGATGTGCACTGACACATTTGCATGGCGCCATCACTGTACATCTGGACGGTGAGGACATACCAGCAGAATCAGGTAATGACACTACCATTGATTACATGCAATGTGTCTTGTTTGGGTGGGCTTCAGGGTGGGTTGGTGTGTAATTTGATTGAAAATACTCTTACACAGGTGTGTAGTAGTGGCTCCAGGGCGGTTAGCTGCTCAAGTGCGGCTATGTTCCATTTGGGGCACTGCTATTTGTGACACTGGTGTCATGTTGTGATGGCCAGTTTGTTTGCTGTCACATACCATGACATGGTGTCCTCAGTGGCGGGACTGTGAAGGGAATGGGTGACATGGCAATGTTGTCATGTAGTGAATCGCCTGTGGCAATGCATATTAGATTGATGGAGTTGTGTCTTTGCGTTGTGATGCATTGCTGGTGTATGTGTAGCTAGGGGTGCACACATATTGACACTTCCATGTTAACAATCTCAGGCTGATGTGTATCTGACTGTTTATTGTCAAGTAATTTTCAGACATTGTCAGGTAGTGTCATCATTGATTGTCAGATGGTATGTGCCAGAGCAGTGTGCACTAGCCAGCACTGTGATTCCTAGGTGAAGAAGTTGGCCACCAGTTGCGTACGGGCTGCCTCCCCCCGTGCCCTTTCCCCTCCCATGCGCAGCGGGCGTGCATGTGGTTGTGGATGTGGGGGCACCACCATGTCCACGGGCAGGCCCCGGCGTGTTGCAACGTTGTGCAGGACACATGCTGCCACTATGATCCTGCACACTATTCGGGGAGCATATAACAGCTGCCCGCCAGAACGGTCAAGGGAGCGAAAGCGTGACTTGAGCACTCCGAATGTGCGCTCCACTATGCCCCGTGTTGCAATGTGGGCTGTGTTGTACCTTACCTGGGGTGGCGTGGTGGGGTTCCGGATTGGGGTCATCATGTGGGGGCTGATAGGGTAGGCACTGTCCCCTGCGGAGGTGGTGATGGGTATCATTAGTGGTGTTGTGTCATGACCCAGTATCTGACATGCATGCATGTGCAGTGGCATTCATGCTCACCAAGCAGCCATGTATCTCCATGCTGGCCAGCCTCTAGGTCCCGGCATAGGGTAGACATTCTGTAGATGAAGCTGTCGTGGGTGGACCCTGGATAGTTGGCATATACTGATGTGATTATTCCCTTGGCATTGCATACAACTTGCACGTTGATGGAATGCCAGTGCTTGCGGTTTCTATAGATGTGCTCTGTTTCCCTGGGTGGACGTAGAGCCACATGTGTGCAGTCAATTGCACCAAGCACTTTGGGGAATTGAGCCACACCATAGAATTCCTGGATGCACGTCCGCCTTTCTGCATGAGTCCTGGGGAGATATATGTGCCTGCGGACTGATGGCCGTGCAGTGATGATGTTCAAGACCTGGTGTAGGCAGCGTGACTGCGTGGCCTGTGACACACCACCCACTATGGCACTTGTCCGCTGAAAGGATCCAGTGGCCAAGAAGTGCAGTACATTCAGGACCTTCTGCAGGGGGCTGAGTGCTTGGGAGCACAGGGTGGGTGATGTGAGGTCATCCTCCCACTCACTGACCAGGTCCAGTATGATGTGTGCTGGAAACCTGTACCTCCCATACACCTGGTCATCAGGCATCCCGTATAGGCTGGTTCTGGGTGTGAATATTCTGGCCCTGACTCCCCTCCTCCTCCTCCTTTGGTAGCCCACTGCCACTGCTGCTAGGAACGGTATGTTCATCCTGGCATCTGGCTTGTTTATTGAAAAGTGCGCAAATTAATGCCTTGCGCGTGTTGTAGGCGAGCGTGTGAGCCTCGCACCCCTGGAATCGAGTTCCCACTCCAATCGCGTGTGGAAATTCCCACGCAGCAGGCATACAGGTGCGCTGACGTACTTGCTTGTGTAAGTGGCCGCGCGCCCCTTAAATACACGTACTTAGGCCAATGGCGCGTACGCGCACTTTTGGCCAATTACACGCGATGAAATACACGTACATAGGCCAATGGCGTGTACGCGCACTTTTGGCCAATTACACGCGATGAAATACACGTACATAGGCCAATGGCGTGTACGCGCACTTTTGGCCAATTACACGCGATGAAATACACGTACATAGGCCAATGGCGTGTACGCGCACTTTTGGCCAATTACACACGATGACACTCTGACGTGCTGTATTTCCACGTGTGCTCCGTCTTCACGTGCTGAGTGGGGAACGCCCGTGCGGATCACGTCAGACGCGCTTACGCGATGAGGGACTCTGGTCCAATAGAATCGCGTATGCGTGCTGACGCACTTACGCGCTAAGGGCCTTTCCTCGGATTTCACGCTGACGTGCAGGAATTTCACGTGCCAAATCACTCCGTATCAAGCTGGCCACCCGAAAACACACGGAACACCACGCTCCTGCCCCGAAGGCCGAGTTACTGCCCCCCCAGTGCCCTGAGCAGCCTCCCACGTGCTATCTGCTGCTGCCTGCCTGCCTGCCTGCCTGCTGCCACCGTGCCCTGCCATTTGGTGCCTGCACATCAGCCATCTGCAGGGGTCCAGTTGCTGTGTCCACCCCTGCTGGAACTGAAGACTCCCAACTGGGATTACATCGCTCCACAGCCCAGCCCCAGGACCCAGTTGCCCACCCACACCTGCCTCTGGGATTGCCATGTCGGGCACTTCTACATCTGGCACCAGTGGCAACCCCAGGCCAGAGGGGCAGAGGGGCACCAGCTTCACTGCCACCGAAGTTGGTGTCCTGGTGGAGCATGTCCTGGGGCAGTATGATGCCCTCTTTGGATCGTCCCGCGCCAGCAAGGAAGGACGGGAGAGGATCTGGGCCGACTGTGTGGTTGCCATCAACGCGGAGGGGGTGGCAACCCGCAACGTCTTGAAGATCAAGAAGCGCTGGGAGGACTTGAGGTCCAGGACCCTTGTGAAGGCCCGGCGCCTCGTGGAGGGGGGCCGGGGCCACATGAGTTCCATCCAGAAGAGGGTCCTGGAACGCGTACGCCCAGCGCTCCACGGCCAGATCCTTGAGAGGGAGACCCGTCTGGAGTTGAGCAGTAAGTGTCCAAGCATCACTGTGTGAGACAGGGCATGTTGCGGTGTGCTGGTTCTATGATACTTGCCTGTATGTGTGCCATGGGCCATGTATGCATGTATGTGTGCAGGGACATCATGGTAATGCATGTGCGACCAGTGATGTGTGACCCACATGGTTGTTGCATGTGTTGAAATGCGGCATGGGGAGCACTATGCAGATTTGGGACATGAGAGCATGCCAGTCTCTGTACCTGGACATGGATGGGGGTGAAGGATGGGTGCTGATGCCAGGTACATATATGGTAGCCATGTCTGTGTGCCTGACCTGCATGTCTGTGACTTGTGCATGCCATGGATGCATGACTCATGTGTGTGACAATGCACAGATTCAGTGACGCACCCAACTTACCCTTGTTTTGCCTGTGTTCGGTGTGATTGTGGCCAGATGGATGTGACTGAGGTGAAGTGTGTGCATGTGATATGCATGAGCCATGATGCATGTGAGTTACTTATCATTGAATGTTTCAAGAGTCAATTGGACATGCATGGAAATGTCCATGGCATGCACCATGCCTGTTACTGTGTGTGTTTTGCCTGGACTGACCCATGTGTTGTGGAGGGACATGATGGAAGTGTACTTTGACAGGGGTGCTCATCTGCTATTGCTTCCTGTCTAGGGGACCATTGTACAGTAGCCTGATGCTTGTGTCCTTTGTCTCCCTCTACGCAGCGGCTAGTGAAGAAGAGGGCGGAGACGGCGCTGTGGAGCAAGGCGGCGGGGATGCCCCCACGGCTGCAGCGGAAGGGGTGGGTGAGCCCCCACAGGGGCCTGCTACGGCGGGAGACGGTGAGGAGCCATCCAGGTTGGTGGTTTGCACAGAGGAGGAGGAGGCCGACACTGGTGCACACATGGGGCCTGGTGGGAGCATCCCTGCTGGTGCAAGTGGTGCAGTCCAGGGCCAGGGGCAGGAGGCAGCACAGGTCACCGTGGAGGTGCCTGTGCATGTCGCTGTCCCTGACCCTGTGAGTGCACCACCATGCACCAGCAGGGATGCCCCGTCCCAGGCCCGTCCGCAGGTAGAGGGGATGTCCATGTCAACTGACTCCCCTCCACCTGCGGCCGTGGGAACCCCTGGCCGCGTGGAGCAGGTCCTGATTGGGGTCGCGATGCGCACGGCTGTGATTCGTGATGCCGTGCGTGCTTCCCGGGAGGAGCACGCACGTCATCACGAAGTGCACCGTGCCGACGTGGCCCAATTGGGATCGGCCATGTTTGGGGGGTTCCTGCATGTGTTGGCCAATCTGACGGCCCTCTCCTCCTCTGTGCAGGCTATCCACCGGTCGTTCTCCTTGCCGTCTTCCAGCCCAGATGCCACCATGGCCCCCTGTGGACCTGCCCCGACCAATGCAGCGAGCTCGGTGGGGATCCCATCCCTGCCGCAGTTGGGAGTCGGAGGTCCAGCAGGGGTGGACGACACAGCAAGTGGACCCCAGCAGATGGAAGATGTGCCGGCATCATCGGGCAGGGCACGTGCACGACGGCGTCGGTGGTTACCATCAGCCTGGATGCTGTCGTGCTGGCAGAGGCAGTGGCGTCGGAGGCAGCAGCGGGCTCGACGTGGGAGGCATCATGGCTCAGGGCCATCAAGATCGGAGGGGCAGGCATCGGCCGGAGGGCAGGGCAACCCTGGCATGGCAGTGTGTTCCGTGTGGGAGGAGTTTGGCCAGCGGATAGGTGCGGAGCGGCAGCGGGCGGAAGAGGAGCGGCTCGCCATGGCCAGGGCGGAGATCTCCATGCATCAGGCATTGAGGCGGGCTGAATGCCTCGAGGAGGCTCGCAGGGAATTTGGTGAGCACATGGGGTTGTCCCTGCGAGACCTCGGGGCCAGGACTGAGTCCCGCCTCCAGGACATTGACATGGAGTTCGAGGATGCCCTGGCCAGCATCACCAAGTGAGCCGCAGGACTAGCCCGCTGCCTTTGTATATAGTTTTTTAGTTAGTTAGTGCTAGGTTTCCTTTATTTCTTTTCATTATTTTGGACCGCTTGGACAATGGCCACTTCTTTGTACATATTTTTTTAATTAGTTAGTATTAGGTTTCATTAGTGGTGTTGGGCTCATGGACCCTTGAACATTCCTGTATATATAGTTATTTTTTGGGAGGTACATTTTTTTACTTTCATATTGTTTACACCATGTCGTAATGGTTTTTCTTTCATTTCATACTACATGTGTTTACTTTGGACAAAATCTGTTGATTTTTCTATCCTTTGTTTTTTGGTTTCTCATTTTTGTTCCCGGACATGGACCTTTTATTTGCTTTGCCAGATAGTTGTATTAGTTTACTTGATTTTTTTTTAAATAGATTTTTATATTATCTTACACTTGTGTCATTTTTTCTTTGGTTTCTTACATGTCATGATATGGGTTTTGACATTCACTTGCACCCATTGTGTATGTGTGTGTGGCGGACATGTGTTCTTTTGCATACTTGCCTTTGGGGTTGTGTCATGTGATTGCATTCACTATGTGGGTGCATGCAATCCTTGCCTGGGTGTTTGTGCTGGGTATGCTGACCATTACTGCCATTATTGTGTATCGTCAGGACCAGGGGCCAGGGGGACATGGGTGGGGGCCTGGTGGAGGGTGTCCCTGGTGGATGGGGGGTGGGGGGGGGTGGGAGACATGGGTGGGGGCCTGGTGGAGGGTGTCCCTGGTGGATGGGGGGTTGGGGGTGGTGGGAGACATGGGTTGGACATGGGTGGGGGCCTGGTGGAGGGTGTCCCTGGTGGATGGGGGGTGGGGGGGGTGGGAGACATGGTTGGAGGCCTGGTGGAGGGTGCCCCTGTTGGATGGGGGGTTGGGGGTGGTGGGAGACATGGGTTGGACATGGGTGGGGGCCTGCTGGCAGGTTCCCCACAGTGCTGGGGGTGGGGGTGGTGGGAGACATGGGTGGGGGCCTGGTGGAGGGTGTCCCTGGTGGATGGGGGTTGGGGGTGGTGGGAGACATGGGTTGGACATGGGTGGGGGCCTGGTGGAGGGTGTCCCTGGTGGATGGGGGGTGGGGGGTGGTGGGAGACATGGGTGGGGGCCTGGTGGAGGGTGTCCCTGGTGGATGGGGGGTTGGGGGTGGTGGGAGACATGGGTGGGGGCCTGGTGGAGGGTGTTCCTGGTGGATGGGGGGTTGGGGGTGGTGGGAGACATGGGTTGGAATGGGTGGGGGCCTGGTGGAGGGTGTCCCTGGTGGATGGGGGGTGGGGGGGGGGTGGGAGACATGGGTGGGGGCCTGGTGGAGGGTGCCCCTGGTGGATGGGGGGTTGGGGGTGGTGGGAGACATGGGTTGGACATGGGTGGGGGCCTGCTGGCAGGTTCCCCACAGTGCTGGGGGTGGGGGTGGTGGGAGACATGGGTGGGGGCCTGGTGGAGGGTGTCCCTGGTGGATGGGGGGTTGGGGGTGGTGGGAGACATGGGTGGGGGCCTGGTGGAGGGTGTCCCTGGTGGATGGGGGGTGGGGGTGGTGGGAGACATGGGTTGGACATGGGTGGGGGCCTGCTGGCAGGTTCCCCACAGTGCTGGGGGTGGGGGTGGTGGGAGACATGGGTGGGGGCCTGGTGGAGGGTGCCCCTGGTGGATGGGGGGTTGGGGGTGGTGGGAGACATGGGTTGGACATGGGTGGGGGCCTGCTGGCAGGTTCCCCACAGTGCTGGGGGTGGGGGTGGTGGGAGACATGGGTGGGGGCCTGGTGGAGGGTGTCCCTGGTGGATGGGGGTTGGGGGTGGTGGGAGACATGGGTTGGACATGGGTGGGGGCCTGGTGGAGGGTGTCCCTGGTGGATGGGGGGTGGGGGGTGGTGGGAGACATGGGTGGGGGCCTGGTGGAGGGTGTCCCTGGTGGATGGGGGTTGGGGGTGGTGGGAGACATGGGTTGGACATGGGTGGGGGCCTGCTGGCAGGTTCCCCACAGTGCTGGGGGTGGGGGTGGTGGGAGACATGGGTGGGGGCCTGGTGGAGGGTGCCCCTGGTGGATGGGGGGTTGGGGGTGGTGGGAGACATGGGTTGGACATGGGTGGGGGCCTGCTGGCAGGTTCCCCACAGTGCTGGGGGTGGGGGTGGTGGGAGACATGGGTGGGGGCCTGGTGGAGGGTGTCCCTGGTGGATGGGGGTTGGGGGTGGTGGGAGACATGGGTTGGACATGGGTGGGGGCCTGGTGGAGGGTGTCCCTGGTGGATGGGGGGTGGGGGGTGGTGGGAGACATGGGTGGGGGCCTGGTGGAGGGTGTCCCTGGTGGATGGGGGTTGGGGGTGGTGGGAGACATGGGTTGGACATGGGTGGGGGCCTGCTGGCAGGTTCCCCACAGTGCTGGGGGTGGGGGTGGTGGGAGACATGGGTGGGGGCCTGGTGGAGGGTGTCCCTGGTGGATGGGGGGTGGGGGTGGTGGGAGACATGAGCAGGTGTGCAGGGTAGTTCCCTGTGGTGTGTGCTGCCTGCAGGGGCCGTGGAGGGTGTACAGGTAATGCCTGGGAGCACACAGCCAATTCGCGTGGGGAACTTCCCGCGCACTCCTGCAATCCACGTAGCCGGCCATATCGCGTGTGGAACTTCCCGCGCACCCCTGGAATCCACGTACCCGGCCATATCGCGTGTGGAACTTCCCGCGCACCCCTGCAATCCACGTACCCGGCCATATCGCGTGTGGAACTTCCCGCGCACCCCTGCAATCCACGTACCCGGCCATATCGCGTGTGGAACTTCCCGCGCACCCCTGGAATCCACGTAGCCGGCCATATCGCGTGTGGAACTTCCCGCGCACCCCTGCAATCCACGTACCCGGCCATATCGCGTGTGGAACTTCCCGCGCACCCCTGGAATCCACGTACCCGGCCATATCGCGTGTGGAACTTCCCGCGCACCCCTGGAATCCACGTAGCCGGCCATATCGCGTGTGGAACTTCCCGCGCACCCCTGGAATCCACGTACCCGGCCATATCGCTTGTGGAACTTCCCGCGCACCCCTGGAATCCACGTACCCGGCCATATCGCGTGTGGAACTTCCCGCGCACCCCTGGAATCCACGTACCCTGCCATGTCGCGTGTGGAACTTCCCGCGCACCCCTGGAATCCACGTAGCCGGCCATGTCGCGTGTGGAACTTCCCGCGCACCCCTGGAATCCACGTACCCGGCCATATCGCGTGTGGAACTTCCCGCGCACCCCTGGAATCCACGTAGCCGGCCATATCGCGTGTGGAACTTCCCGCGCACCCCTGGAATCCACGTACCCGGCCATATCGCGTGTGGAACTTCCCGCGCACCCCTGGAATCCACGTACCCTGCCATATCGCGTGTGGAACTTCCCGCGCACCCCTGCAATCCACGTACCCGGCCATATCGCGTGTGGAACTTCCCGCGCACCCCTGGAATCCACGTAGCCGGCCATATCGCGTGTGGAACTTCCCGCGCACCCCTGCAATCCACGTACCCGGCCATATCGCGTGTGGAACTTCCCGCGCACCCCTGGAATCCACGTAGCCGGCCATATCGCGTGTGGAACTTCACGCGCACCCCTGGAATCCACGTAGCCGGCCATATCGCGTGTGGAACTTCCCGCGCACCCCTGGAATCCACGTAGCCGGCCATGTCGCGTGTGGAACTTCCCGCGCACCCCTGCAATCCACGTAGCCGGCCATATCGCGTGTGGAACTTCACGCGCACCCCTGGAATCCACGTAGCCGGCCATATCGCGTGTGGAACTTCCCGCGCACCCCTGCAATCCACGTACCCGGCCATATCGCGTGTGGAACTTCCCGCGCACCCCTGGAATCCACGTAGCCGGCCATATCGCGTGTGGAACTTCCCGCGCACCCCTGGAATCCACGTACCCGGCCATATCGCGTGTGGAACTTCCCGCGCACCCCTGCAATCCACGTACCCGGCCATATCGCGTGTGGAACTTCCCGCGCACCCCTGGAATCCACGTAGCCGGCCATATCGCGTGTGGAACTTCTCGCGCACCCCTGGAATCCACGTAGCCGGCCATATCGCGTGTGGAACTTCCCGCGCACCCCTGGAATCCACGTAGCCGGCCATGTCGCGTGTGGAACTTCCCGCGCACCCCTGGAATCCACGTAGCCGGCCATATCGCGTGTGCAACTTGCCGCGCACCCCGGTATGCACGCACACGTTTATTTTTTCTCTCTGCGCGTGTCTGTGTTTGTGGGTACCCCTTTGTACGTCTTTTGTCCTGGAGGGCCACAGTATTGGACATTGATCATGTCTGTATATAGGTGCTATTTGTTGGCGCACCTTTTAGCGCACATTTCTTGCAGGCGCAGAGACGCTACCGCCTGCTTTCTTGTGGCGGTCGTGTTTGTGCCTGTTTGTGCCTGTGGGCTGCTTTGAGCGTGCGCTTTTTTGCCCTATTCTATTCCATGAATACGTGTTGTATGCGAGCGTGTGGGCGTTCCGCGCACTTGCCTCCTGAACTTTCCCCGTGCCGCCCACATTCTTCCCCATTCCGAGTGTTGTGCCCCATTTTATTCCCCATTCCAAGTATCCCGCCCTGTGTCCCGCCTACTTTAGAGCTGTGCGCTGCGCTCGGAGTGATGGCGCAGTGGCCGTGGCGCACGACGTTGGTTCACCTGTGCGCCGGCCTGCGCCGCGCGTTTTTTCCGCGCACGTCCTCTGCTTTTCTTGCGCAGGGACTTCCATGAATCGACGTGCGCTGGTTTCCCTGCGCTTTGCGCTGATTTTCGGCGCAGCGCACGTATTGGCCCCTCTGCGCCGGGATTTTCGGCGCACATTTATTCCATGAATCGGCCTGTTAATCTCATCAGAAATAGCGGCTCAGGATTAAGAATTATTAAAAACAGGAGCATGCTTCTTTGGAGTGTCTTTACATCTTTTATGTAGCAGTGAGTTTGTAGAGATCTCAAGTTGCCCCTTTTCAGGCATACAGTGTTCACTTTGCTTTGTTTATAAAGTTTACAGCACTTTGTATTCTAGTACTTCTACTCCTATAAATGTAAAGTAACACTACACGTAGATTATTACTCTGTAGCAGACTAGAAACTTATCCTATGGCCAATCAAGGGAAATAATTGCTTCGGCTTAGTACACAACTATATCCTAAAAGAGACAGGTATTATGTTGTTGTGTGTTTGTGTCCTCCCATATCATTTCTGAAGGTATTGTACAATCCTTATACTAATTTGTCACACCACTGATTAGTTTTAGCTATTAGGTGGTGCTCACACACCAACTATAAGCCAACATTATTACATTGTAAAATGAGAGGGGTGAGATGGGAAGTGAGGAGGGACACAGCACTTGTGTGAGTTGTTTGCTTATTTACTCACCCATTGGTTAGTCATGGCCATGCTAATCCCTATAGCCATTCCCACTCCCAACCTACCTTCTCTCCCAAAAACTCTTCTTTCACGCCGTAACATTAAACTCTGTCCTGTATATAGCCTGACAGTGTTAATTCAAAGCAGTATTCTTAGAACAAATTGCTTAATTGCCATGTAAATATACTATTGCTGTAATACACATGTCTTAAACAAGAGAGCCTTCAGCCACTCGCTTTATAACTAACATAGTTTGTATCCTTGCATCCGTTCCTTGCACCAAAGTCCTATTAAAAACAAGCATTGCAAAAGGAAAACATGTTTTTGCTTGTCTATAGGTATTCGGTAGACACCTGCCAGGCACTAAAATCATGTTCCCAGGTACTCACATCATTTTACAGCTGGTACCTCCTTATGGCTATGTAGTACCATTACAGCAAGGCCTGGCAAATGCCTACCTCATGCCTACCCAAATCTAAAACTGTTGGCTTTGCCAAACCTTTCTTTTAATGGACGTGGGCAATAATATTGATTTTCACAGCAGCATGATCAGGAATGTTGCACTCTTGACAAACTTGGAAGGAGGCTAGCTAGGAGGTTTACAGTTCTCCTAATACAAGGTAAAGAGACCTGCGAGGAGATGAGTTCTTGCATCACATTTCAAGCTGCCACAAGGAGTAGAAACTAACATTTAATAGTGAATTGAAATAATACTCTTGCTTGTTCAGATTATTTTGATGTACATTTTCTCCCTCAAGTTCACAGTGGATTGACTAGTAAGAAAACACAAATATCCCACCTTGTGCATTTAGTGCACTGCTGCCGTTTTACACAAATAAGCACCTGAATATAGATGTACAGTTTAAAATAGGTGGTCAGCTGGCGAAGACACAGATTTATTTTGAACTGCTTAAAATATTATTTGGCCGCAAATTATGGGTTGCATATTTGTTGATATAGTTCCGATGTACGGGTTCACATATTTCTATGTTTGAGGCACGTCTATTGCCACTGAGGGTTGAATGACATCAAGTATTAAAGCAAGGGTGTGGGAATTGGAGACTGAGCTGCTTATTGTGGTAGAAATAAAGTGTTCATCGATGTAGGAAGATATGGAAAGTCACTACAGAGTTTCCTTGACCTTATAAGGAAAGCCCTCTGCGACTTGCTATTGCCTTATCACATACAATGTTGGGGGAGGTGTGGGGTGGCTTATTCAAATATAATACATATTCTAGTGTATGGACAGTTTAAGGTATCTGGGTGTCATCATAGGCTTGGTTGTAATGGTAAAAATTAAGTGTATTTTGCACACCCACTCTTTTTAAATACAACACATTTAAAGTTTGGAATTATGTGGGATATTTATAGCAAGGGGAATAAGGAAAATATTGCATGTGATAGACACTGTACATTTACCCCATGCAGCATATTCACACATATATGTACTCTACTTTAGATCCCCAATACATTTCAATATTGACTGGAAAAATAGGAAATATGGTCCTATTAGAGGCCCTGTATCAGAGCTCTTGGCCTCATAAAGCTCAAGCCGTATGCCTAGTGTTGCAATGTCTTCAAACCCATGGCCTAGCACGCATGTTGTGGACTTTTGAACCAAGTAACATGAGTTCTAATCCTGACTTCCCGAAACGTATGTGATCCTGGGCAATCATGTTATCTTAGAGAGTGCACTCAGTTCATTTATTTGGTCAAAATTAATTTTGGAAACAAGGTGATCCCTAATACTAAGCACCATATTAAATCACACAATTCACAAAGCCAAGCCAAGCCCTCATTAAGAGACCACGTTAAGCCTTAGCTGTGTTTAACCCAACGTTTTTATGTTTGCCCTATGATTTTGATGGCATTCTGCACTTCAATTAATTATTTATGTTATTTTGAGCTGATTCAGATTAATTTGAATGGCTCTGTGTCATTCTAAGGCTATTGTTTAGAGGTGCAAAAATGTCTGCATCCTTGAGAACTTTGGCCTGGTGATGGCACTCAGTGGTAGCTACTCCCCTTTTAAAGTGGGGAGGCTGAAATATTTTCCCTGAATACTGTTAGCGAGCGAGCAAAGCATGGATCTCTGAACCCAACAAGAGGGCTTGGGAGGGTTTTCAACCATGACATGGTTTTAAATAAATTGAATGAATTGGTCTATTTTGTATCTCATTTTCTTTAAGAAATTGAATTAAAAAGCCTTTTCAGTCGGTTATGAAGGGGAATACAAAATGTATTCAAATACTTGAGATGCTGGGTCACTTACCTGTGATACACATGTGAATGCAGCAAATTATGTATACATCTGTCATAAATTGTGTGCACAAAAGAAACCAAAGATGCACAATAGACAAATATATATTTGTGCTACATCACTGACTTAGTGCCTGATACAGTTTTCCACTCCGGAACTTTAAAACATGTCCATCAAAAACCATATTCAAGTAAACATTACACCATTTTTAGTTTGAACTGTTAGGTGTCACCATATAGGGAGACAATATATATAAGGAGGAACGCAAAGCGTGTAGGTATTGTCGGCTATTTGCCCATCTATTGACTGCCCATGACCCTACTGTTATGTTATGTTATTGAGTTTTATAAAGTGCACGCTCACCCGTAGGTATCATGGCGCTGGGAGCGAAGAGGAGCAGAAAAGCCGGCTACTAATCCCTATGGCCAATCCCACCAAGTCCCTGCCCCTCCCCACCCAAAACACCTCCTCATGGGAACTCTTTAAACTCTATTTAAAAAAGCCTTACCAACAAACCTTTCACCCAAAGTGCCTGCCAGTTTTTATTCAAAGCAGTCTTCTGAGAGTTAATTATTTAATTTGAGCTATGAACACGCCAATGGCGTAATAAACATCTCTTAGCACACCCGCCTTCAGCCACTCGATTATAAGCACTCTGAATGCTATTCACTGAAGTTCTGTTAAAAACAAGCATCGGCAACAACATTGATATCCTGTTTAAAAAGAGCATTGACAAAGCCAACATGGTTGGCTTGTGCATACATTTAAAGCTTTTTCCAGGCACAGCTATTAGATGCCTATGTACTTGCACCATGTTACACCATTTACACCTGCTACCAACAATGGGTAGTTAATACGACTATGGCTGTGACTAGCAAGTTCCTTTCCCATAGCTACACATACTCCCAAACTGTTGGCATTGCCAGTGCTTGTTTAATGTTTGTTTAATGTTGTGTCAGTGGCTTTTCTTTTAGAATAAATATTATCTTATCTTTTTTTTTTAATCAACTGCATGTTGGCTTGTTTTCATGTTCAAACAAACCCTACTTGTAAGACTAATGATAAAATCTGTGTAGCCCTCTACTTAATCATGGCATTGATATCTATCTGGGGATTTATCAATAACGGACTAAGTGCTAGTTACGTACTTTATAATGGCTTATAAGTTATTTTCGGAACAAAGAATCCTGTGGACAGCTGAAGAATTTTGCAGACACATACAGTCAGTCTTTCCGCTTGCCTATCTCCTGGCCCCTTCCCTTGCAATGGAAGAAATGCACATGCAGTTGCTTTGATGAAAATAGGTATGTTATGTTAGGTGGCATTTGTATAGCACCTGCAGTCATTGGTATGGCCTTGAAGCTCGGTGAGTATAAACACTCTTCAGAAGACCATAGTCTGTGTTAAAAGTAATGACAGGGGTGGTGAAATGCGCATGTGCATGTATAGCCAGATAGAAGGTAGGTAGAGCATGAGTTGGTCTCTAACAACAGCCTTTACCACACCCGCATGAGAAACGGGTGCTGTGCCATATTGTCAAAGAGTGAAGCTTGAAATCACTCATGAAAGAACAGTCTATGGTGGCCTGCAAGGAACCTTTGAAACGTATATACTATACCAGAATGTTGCATGTGATCTGACTATTTAGCATTACTGAGTCCCAATTTTGAAGGAGTTCAGACCAGTCTTTTACATATGTATTGTCCCGCTAATGTTTTAGTTAACTGTCAGGGATCACTGTGTTAATTTTGCCTTCATAAAAGTCCTCCCACATATGCTTTGCCAGACAGTGAACATTTAGATTCTATTCTAAAAGTACTAAATCGGCTGGGTTGAAGGAAAACCATTCTCTTAAACTAGATGTGAGTGCCTTATTTTCAATGGCTCGATGAGGTAGATATATACGTCTTATGTGCATACATTATTAATATCTTTGTACAAATGCACTGTCAATGTATTAGGAGAGTCTACACCCATCAAAAAAGGGTTAGCCTGTATTCCATGTTTCACCGCTTCCAATAAAACCTCACTTTCATTGCCTTTGAGGATATTTTATTGGTTGACTGAGAATAGATCTTGAAAACAACAATTGGGGTTACTTCTAAGCAGGTCCTCTGAATCGTTAGTATGTCATGCAAGCAAACTGATTACAATATATTTATCTAAAAAAGAGTTCCCTCTGCCCTTTCACATTCTGTGAACAAAAGTGCATCCTCTTTAAGGTGTAATTAGATTACTATTTCAGTTCTTTCTTTAGCAGACTGGGCAACCAAGTCTTTAGGATATTTCTTGGTCACATGGACCCCTTCTCACTCTTTAACTGTCCTATGTGCTTGTCCTATTTCACAACTAATCTGCAGTGGTTCAAGGCTCATAGATTGAATGCTCATTGGGCTACAGTAACATCTTCTTCCTGTCTAATGGTTCTTTCTTTTGGGGATATTTTACTGTATTTATTTATTGTGCATTAGTTTAAACAAAGAAACGTTCAGCATTTATAAAAGGCAAAGAGAATAGATAAAGAATCGAAAACAGAAAGACAAGAAATAAAGTACAAAAAAGAAAAAGAAGACGTGGATGATGAAAATAATTATAAAGGAAAGGAAACAAAACAATTGTATTGCATTTCATAAAAATGTAAATAAAAAAGAGAACTGTTAAGATTTTCGAAGTTTCAATAAATCTTAAAAATGTTTAGTTGCTTCAGCCCAGATGTTATGGGCGGCTGCAGTGATGACAATGGATTCTGTTCCAAATAAGGTAGACCAAAATTGATCTTGAGCCACAGGCTTGATGTTAGTGACGCATTTACCATATCTTTTTTGGTAATGATATTCAAGGAAGATACAGTTAGTTAGAAGATGACAACCTGTCTCCACTTGGATATGGCAGACGACATGCGTTTTTTTACTGGAATTCTCTACCAAGAGCCAATATGCTGCATAGTGGGAAGAAGGTTTAGGAGTAGCTGTATTATGAAGAGTTTAAGTTCAATTGGACAATATTTAATTAAGTACGAACACGCCTTAGGGGGACGAAAGCTCTGGTGAGAGTATTTGTTATGGCTTCTAATTCCTTGTAATTTGTTGATGTTTTTTGCTAGTTTTAATTATGTTTTCGTAGTTAGGATTTGAGTTGATAATGTCCTCAGTTAGATTAACATTCTCCAGATGTACCATAGCTGAGTCCTGCAGCTCATTGAAGAAACTATTGTCATGTGCCAATCCCAAGTTTTTCCCCCATCAGTTTCATCAAGGCATTGGAATGTTGACTTGTGGCCAGAAGTTTAAAATACAGTATGGTTCTTTGGATGGACCAGCTTGCCAGCAAAGAAGCATGCACATATTCAAGTGTAAGTGCCTCGACCGGCACTGATATAGGCAGATTTATAATAGATTTCAGGATTTTCCCTCCAAACCATCTAACCATGTTTGCAGTTGTGGAGGAAGTGCTGCACGTGCGTATAATATGCCAGGTATAATGCATGTTCGATAGAGCACAAGTAGGCCTTCAATATCATAACCATCCTGATGTATAGTGCCTTACCACCAGCCATTTTTTCCAGGTTTTGGCAAGGATTTTCTCACCATAGTAGGTAAATGTGGGTTTTGCAGTCATATGGAAGGCCAAATAATTGCATTCCGATACTTTTTCAAGGTTAGCGCTGTAAAGACTGGAGGGGGTGTCTGTACTTCTGCTCTCTATATGGTAGAGGAGAGGCACAGAAGACCCCAGCCAAGATTCTCTATTATTGGTAAGTGGTCGAGCAATCAAGGCCTAGCTTCTCAGGAGGTGATACAGGCTGGTTCTTAAGTACAGTGCAGTCCCCAGTCCCCCACAAAGGAATATCCGCACACTGTATTAGTTAAAACACTGTCTTTATATAATTAATATTCGAGGTTATTTACAATATTACGATAACTCACTTTGTAATCGGTTATCTATAATGGCAAATAAACAGTTCTATGTGGTACCACTATCCATATTGGATCTCATTAAAGTGCATCAACCGTACGGTTAAATGTCACACAAATCAGTTTGTAAAGGAAACCAATGTTAGATATAAGAGGAAAGCAGTTGGTTAGAACAAGGTGCAGATCACTGGCCCTGTTTACCTAGACACAGTTCTGTGTGGAGGTACTACAACCTGGGCAACCTGTAAAATAAAGATATATCACAAGCCCAGTCCATATATTGTTCACAAGAATCTTTCCAATAGTTCAGCAAACCCAAAGTACCTGGAGTTGTAGCATTCCTCGTCAGGAAATCAACAGCCCTTCTTGAGTGCACTCCCTTTAAGGCAGAAGCCACGGGTCGTCGAACGTCCGGCGATTAACACGGTGAACTACGACAGTGAAGTGACAGCTTTGTTCCTAGCGGTGCTCGTCAATGGGGAAGCATAAACGTCCTGCAAGGAAGAGGCGTGCGGGGCACCTCGATGTAGATAATTCTGGACCACAAAGAGTTTGAAGAACTGTGGCCCAGCAAGGGTGTTGAGTCGTCGGCGTCTCTGTGTTCTTTGGGTGGTGGGAAACCCACTAGCGGATGCTCCTCAGTGCATCGGGGGCCTGGCCTTCTCCGGCCGGATAAGGTGGGCCGCGGTGCAGACGAGCACATCCGTGAATCGAAAGTTCTTAGGCAACGGAAGCATGGTGGCTCCGGTCGGCTACGGTAGTCATCGACGGTGGCGGACAACAGTCCGTGCGCTTCTCTTTGGGATTCGGCAGCAGTCCCCGTCTCCGGTTGGCAGCCTGTCGTAGGTCTGTCTACCAGGGAGCTTTGGCAAAGACCAGCAGGTGCACGATGGTCCTTCGTAACTCGGGAAGAGGGCACCTTACCAGGTCCTCTCTGGGTCCTTCCTTGGAGACACAGCAGCTTTCAGATCGACAAAGTAGAGCAACAGCAAGACCTCTCTTCCAACAGGGCTTCAAGGTTAAGCTTCAGTTTTACTCCAGTTACTCTTCGTAGTGGACTTCAGCTTTTGAACACATATTCTAGCAGTGAGAGGCCCCCAGATATACTAGTTGATCTCTCATTCATTCTGCGGGGTCACACTCAGGCAATCAATCGGTCAGAAGGGCATTCATGCAGGCAGGCAGCCAATCAGGTACATAGTGCATTCAGGCCATTCACTTCTCTCCAGACACTCACAACAAGTTATGTGTATTGTGACAAGTACCCAGCCATTCAACACTCCACACTGCATTCATACCAGTTTCGGGCAGGGATGTCTCAGTCATTGTGTCAAACACCAGATACTAGACATCCACAACACAGAACACGTATTTGTCACACACTCCATTCACTCAGGTCCCACCCACAGGGTGCACCCACAACATACTGGGCCGCATTACGACCCTTGCGGAAATCGAAAAACGATGGCGGAAATGCAATACCGCCATCGAATAGCGCTCGGTGCGACTATGACCCGTCACCGCAAAGTACGATGCCATTAGCGACACCGTAGTGAACGCCAACGCTAACTGCACCAAGTACGCGCGCGCGCGCCATGCCAAACCGTAAATACCACCATGGCGCAACGGTACGCGAATTCCGACCCTAGCGGACATGTACCTAACGCCATCAAGCACGGCGGAAAGTACCATTCCGCCATGGTGAGAAGTACGGCATCGCGAATCAACCGTAAACGGCCCCACTGAGTGCCTGTACACCGCTCCCTGCCCACAAAGTACAACTCCCCGTAGGTGCAATGAAGTCACAATGCAACCAGTGAAATGTACAAGTCACCCATGCATGCCAACGAACAAAAGAATCACAAGAGGGGCCAATGGGAGCTGCAGGGCACAGATGGCACGAATACAGAAGCTATACAAATGGACATGACCACAGTCCCCCACCAAGAAACGCACGCAAACACAGGCACCTGTGACCAGCAATATTCCGAAAATCACATCATTCCACCAGTCCACCTGGCTGACCGGCATCTGTTACACAAAACCCAATCCCCCGCCCCTGAGCATGACAACATTCAAACAGTCATATTGGCAGCCCCCATCCCTGACCTCACTGGGCTTCGTAGGCAAACGCGCCCAGCACAGTACCACGCAACTAAACTCCGAAGCTGGAACCCAATGCAGATCTCCTCACAATACATCGCTCCCCAAATAGGAATATGCCACAACACTTGCAAAGAAGAACGCTACACGGCCCATATCAGAATAGAAATTTAATGCACAACAAAATCACCAAGCCCATACAGCCATTAGGCCATGAACTCCAAAACACATTTCACCATTGTGGGCTGCATCCGCAAGAAATGACCAGCTACTACTTGTGTGACGCCCTGTTCCATCATGGTACACAGAGCCACATTCACGTACGAAAAGGCAACATGGAAGCGCACAGAACCGCAGGGCCGTCCCAATGGGGAGGCACTAGTCCAGCTGAAAGGCCGAAATGTTGCTCCGAGCCACTAGTACTGCGTAAGGGCATGTGGCCCATTGGCGATCGTCCCATAAGATCGTAATGCTGCTCCACTGATTAACACGAAGCAGCAGGTGTCGGGAGTAAAAGCCATCTGCAGGAGTGGCATACAGATGGCAGTGGCAAAAGGGGAGGAGATACCTGTCAACCAAAAGAAAAGAAAAAGAACAGAATGGCCATCAGAACTACATTCGAACAACTCACTTCAATGATCACACTAAATCCACAGCCATATGCATGCTAGCCCACTCCAAAGGATCATCACCACCCCAAAACCACTTGCGACTCATAACCATCTATATCGAGGTGTAAACACCATCACAAACGAGTGTACCTGTGCATGCGTCTGTGAAAACAGAATCCATCTGATGGGAATGTTAACGTGCATGGACACAAGTGTCTGAAGGCGCGTCGAGACAGGGAGGGCTCAACAAGGCCAGATAGACGATGGTCCCACTATGGCAGCCCTGCATCACATAGCGCAGGGGAGGCGGACAGATTCCAAGAAGCCCTGTACATGGCAAACTCTGTATCAAATCATCTGCCCATGCATCCATTCATCATTCCCTCATCCCGGTATAAAAACGCCTGAATATTTACTCACATAACATTAGAAATATCCATTGAGTCTGTGCGTTATGCAGCCTGCAAAATCCACAGTGCCCCAGCCCGTAATTCCAGTGTTGTGAAGTAACATGTATTTGGGAACGTCCGGCCTCATCGCCCACGTCGCTATTGCGCATCCCAAACTATTCATATCAATCATTGCATCCTCGCCATGGCCCCTGTCTCAAGGACATTGAACAATAGAACGTTATATTTGCAGTCAGACCTGTGGGCATCTCCTCGCCGCTAGCTGAAAACCGAAAGCGCCGCCCTTCGAATTCCTCATTTGCAACATCACGTCGAAAAGGCATCTGTGGCCGTTTGAAATCACAAATTAATCCATCTAGTGCGGCTGTGTGTGAAAATGGCAACTGCCTTCACCCACAAATGGGACGCCCCGCCCGTCGGTGCAACTCGGTACAGTGATGCATGAGGGCCCACCGTTACTCGAGTACTACGTTCCACTGACCCTTCACAAGTCTGTTCGCGACTGCAAAGATTGCATGTGAAACAATGGGACCATAGCCGAATGTACATATCAACCAATGTTACACGGCCATCGGGTACAAATACATGATTGCAATAGCAAGATGCCATTACTCGAATTGCAGCGTTGTGTGCGGGACGTGCTCGGCCAAAGGGGAGAGCAGCTTGCACAGGTGGAATGAATCACCACAGGTGGAGGCCATACAGCCTGAAAACACATAAATTGCACACCCAGTCTCCTCCCACAACCACACCCACTCCGAAATGCTACCGGCCGAAGAAGACGAACACCAACTACAACCGGCCGCACGGAGGAGACGCAGGAGGAGGAGGAGGCCAAGGCAGGGCCAGCAAGGGCCGCCAGCACAGCCACTACCACCACGCAGGCAGCCCGCAATCCCACGCCTCCGAGCACATCCGTTCAACCTCACTGATGAGCAGATCCACACCCTCTACCGTTTGGACCGGGACACCATAGCCGCCATTGTGGACATGACACAGGCTGACCTTGTCAGCATGATAGATAGCCCAACCGCCATCCCACCCCTACTGAAGGTGGTGTCTGTACTCCACTTCCTGGCCACAGGCACCTACCAGCACACAGTCGGACAGTTGCATGGCATTTCTCAGCCACTGTTCTCACGGACACTATTGCAAGTGCTCGATGCCCTCCTGCAGCACGCAGACGACTACATCTCTCTACCACGCTCGGAGCAGGAAGTACCAACACAAAAGTGGGATTCCATGCACTTGCCGGCATACCGGGTTGCATTGGTGCCATCGACTGCACCCATGTGGAATTGGTCGTCCCACATGCCATGGAGGCCCAGTACCGCAACCGAAAACAATTTAATTCCCTGAATGTACAAATGGTGTGTGACTCCAACAGGATCATTACACATTGTTGTGCCCGATTCCCTGGATCAACCCATGATTCTATGGTCTTGAGGAACTCTACAATACCACGCTACATGGAGCGACACACAGGGAACAGATCCTGGCTACTCGGTGAGTCTCATTTCATGCATGATAATGTGGGGTATGTGATGCGGCAATGACCTGGCAGGAAGGGGGGGGGGGCGTGCGTACGTAGCAATGGCATTCCACATCATACGTTTATCGTCCACATACAGGTGATGCTGGATATCCACTGAAGAGATGGCTCCTCACACCAGTCCGGAACCCACGGGACCAGCATGAGGAGGACTACAACCATGCCCACTCACGTACCCGTGTAGTCATTGAACAGGCATTCGGCCTACTGAAGACTCGTTTCCGCTGCCTCAGCAGGTCTGGCGGGGCACTCCTGTACCGCCATGAGAAGGTTGCAAAGATGGTCATGGCATGTGTCATGCTCCACAACATGTGCGTACGTAGAAATGTGCCCATGCCCCCTGACGCAGAACTGCAAGCACCTGAGGATGGTCATGATGAGGGTGGGGATGTGGCAGCACCTCAAGGAGTCTGCGAGGCACCGGAGGGCCGTGACATTCGTCAGCATCTCATTGATGCATGCTTCTAGCAATCACGCCTGGTGGCTGATACATGGACACGGTACTCGTGGCACTGTGTGTGTCTGGTACATGCACAATATAGACTGTACGCCTATGATGGCCTAGTACACAAAGATCATTGTCCACACATCTCATTGGTTGATCGTGCATTGTTTATGGCATATGTGATATCATGTTGAACACCCTATCGACCCGCCACCCAAGTGAGCCCAACACACCCCCTCCACCCTCCTACCTCCCCCCCGAACACCAGTGTCCAAAGATGCTCATTGTCAGTGGGCAGTCGCTATTGCAAGCCCCCTCTGCGGGTATCAGGGGCACCCCTGCCTGTGGAGCGCAGGTTCCTCCCAGATCTACGTTGGGGGCTGCCCTGGACGGAACTTGCAACGGATGATGTCTCTGCCTGCTCACGTCCATGCATGTCCCTAAGGGTTTGTGAGAGCTCAGTGAGCACACGGCGCACTGCGGCAAGTTCGGCAAATACGTCTTTGGACGTCGCATGCAGTTCCCCCCTCAGGCTCTCGGTGCTTCTCTCCATTTGGACTCTCAGGCTCTCGGTGCTACTCTCCATTAGTACTCTCAGGCTCTCGGTGCTACTCTCCATTTGTACTCTCAGGCTCTCGGTGCTACTCTCCATTTGTGCCCTTAGTGTCTCTGTACTTCTCTCCATTTCTGCCCTCAGTGTCTCAGTTGATGTTTCTATGTCTGCCTTAGTGCCCCCACATTCATCGGCATGGTCCTTGAGGAGCGTGGCCAGTTGCTGCTGTTGCACGATTAGCTGGTCGAGGGACTGTTGCCTCTGCTGGGCCATGGCCATTTGCGGTGGTGTCACAGAGGGGCTGGTGACCTCATGTTGCCTTGCCACAGGGCTTGTGGGGGATGGCCAGTCGTCGTCTTGTGGGTGCCCCTGCGTGGTATCCTCATGTTGTACGGGATGGGACAGACAGGGGGATTGGGACAGGTCATGGATGGATCTGACTTCGACATCCCCGTCTTCTGTGTCGGAGCATGCTGCCATCAATGGGGTGTCACCTATGGTGCTGCTGCCACCAGAGGCAGTGCCTTCTGTGGCATCCATTGGGGGGACCTGTGGTGGTGGTGTTGTGGGCATGCTGGCTGCTGGGGTGCCTGTTGATGTTCCCTCCTCTGTGCTGCCACCTGATTTGTGCTGCTGCTGTGTCTTGATGCGTGCAGCTGAGGTGGAGGGTCTTTGGCCGTTGGTCTTGGCCCTCTTTGCAGGTGTGCTGGTAGGGGTGTCCTGATGCTCGTCGTTTGGATCGGACCCTGTGGTGTAGTAAAGGAGGGCGAGGGTTATTAATGGGTCTGTGGGAATTGGAATGGCATTGTATCACATGCATTGGGGTGGTACCTGAGGGTGATTTGGGTCGGGGCCTTGGAGGTGCTTTCATTTGTGTGTGGAGTGAGGGTGCAGTTGTTTGGCAGCCTGCAGTTAGGGTGTGCCTGCTGCACGTGTAGTGGGTGTTTTAGGGGTTTTTAATTATTTATGTATTTATTGTGAGTTTTAAAGTGCGCTATCAGGCCAATGTGTGTGGACGTTCTCCTGGACATGTGTTCCTGTTGCACTATGGGGACACATGGTACTTCACATGATTGGAAATTGTGGATTTAGCATTGTTTTATTTGTGCCACCTACCTGATTCTTCGGATGTCTGCACTCCTTTCTCCATCCCTCCGACTCCCTCTATTCTCTCCATTCCAATGGTGGAGGCACAGATTTCTTCCCAGGGGGTCAACTTGATGGGTGATTCAGGACCTCCCCCGGTGGCTGTGGCAATGTTGCGGTTGGCAGAAAGTATGCTACGGACGCGTATCCGCAGGTCGTCCCATCGCTTTCTGCATTGCTGTGGGTTGCGGGGTGCGGTCCCCACCGCACTTACCCGCTGTGCCACCAGAGCCCATATGGCCTTCTTGTTCGCAAGTGCCGTCCTGGTCATTTGCGTGGAGAAGACGACGGCAGCATTCTCCTGGAGGGTCTCTGTTAGCACGGTGAGTTCCTCACGGGAGAAGTGGACCTGCCGCTTGCGGTCGCACGCTTTCTTCGCTACTTTTCCCATTTTTCTTGGTTTCGCTAGGGTGGATGACGGGTTGGGGTGTGTTTCAGGGTAGTGTTTTTAGTGGTTGTGTGGATTTTGTGGTTTTATAGGTGTACGGCGGGATGTTTCCCGTTCCGGGCACATGTTTTTACTTCCGTTTCCGTATATTTCCGGTCACCGTACTTTCCGGTTGGCGCTCACTGCGGTGTCCGCTGAGATGGGTGGCGGTATTGCACCTAGGGCACCGTACGGCGGCGGTGTGGGCCGTTTTGGGGTCATTTCCGCCATCGCGGACTTTGCACTTCCGCCATGCCGTGGTGCTCGTGCCCGATGGGTCGGAATGGGCCGCACTTTGCTCCATCGTGCAATGGCGGAAACGCTATTTACGCTGTGGCGGTCCGGTCAGTCACTTTCCGCCAGGGTCGTAATGAGGGCCACTGTCATTGGGAAGGCTCCAGCCTGTCTGGCCTGGACTTCACAACAACACCATATATGGAACTTCCACCCAACAGCCAGTCAGGGGGAAGGGACAGAGTCAGGGCTTCCCAGGACTTTGGGAAAACAAGGTAACAGGCAATAGAAAGCAAGAGGCCACAGGGGGCATCTTGTTTCCTATCAGGAATCAACTGATTCCAATGACAGGGCCTGGGTATCACAAAATGAAGGATATTCAGAGCACCTGTCAAATTCATCATGGAGCTGTCACCAGCCCATACCCTGCTCTGTGGGCCACACACAGGTGCCCACAAACATACACTAGGGGCACCGGGTTGTACCCCCACCCATGAGTGCCATAAGGGTATCCCATGGGTCTGCACACCAAACCAAAAGAGAGAGCTGTACCACCAGGAGTCCCACATGAACTCCTGTGTGGAAAACATGACAGATCACACAATAAAAAGCAATAAAGGACAAGGGTATGGAGGCCCTGTCCCTCCGATGCATTTCCAGCATCACAGTCGCCTTTCAAGTTGCAGTTTTTTTCTGTGTTGTTTTTTTGAAGACTTCTGCAAAGTCATTATCTTCATTTTGGTACTATTTATGATAATTTGATTTTTTTCTTAGCATATACAGCTAGCACATCCAGTGACTGTTGTAATCCTATTTTTGTTTGGTCCACAAGTATGATGTCATCCGCATATGCTAACTATGCTATGGGTTTTCCATTAATTGGGGATTTGTAGTATCATCTATCTATAAATACATGCCTGCTGCAAGAAAGTCGTCCGTAAAGTCTAAATACGATTTGAAATGGTGTATGATTCTAGATGTATTCCCACTTTTGTCAAAGTTCTGTGATCTAAAAAGTCAATAGTAATGACACAGAGCATCAGAATAGCATGCATTAGAGTAAGAATCCTTGTCCTGTTCACAGGCAGATTGACCATTGGGAAGCTCTCTTTAACCTTTATGCTATTGATTGCACCTTTTGAGTGTGTTTTATTTTAACATGTTTCACTTCTCCATGCGTCCCTCTCAACGTTATTTGAGGGTAGCCCTGACGAAGTTTCCCATTAGTCAATGCTGGACTATATGTTAATCGTTTTTGCTCTAATGCTATTACCTTACTATCATCTGAATTGTCCAAACTAGTATTGCCTATTATGGTGTATATTACTAATAACACATTCTGTTTTCTTGAGGCATTTTGTTGGTAAATGTGCTTGTTTCTTATTTTCAAATCCCACATTCCTTTCAGATTGTAATCGTCTGTTTCCTATCACTGTCTCTTCCTAGTTTCTTCTTAGTGCAGAGAATTTTTTTTTTTTACTGTGTTACAGTTCAGAAGAACTTTTCACAAATATATATATAAGAAAAATAAAACATAAGCATATTAATTTAACAACACTTAAAATTGACTATTAGATACATAGGGAAAAAAAGACAAAGGTTAGACAAATTGCACAGCAGATACAAATACAGAAGATTAGCCATTAACATTCTCTAAGTTCATAAGCAATTTGACATCATCTTCAAATTTACATAGACGTTCTTTGGCCACTTTCCATATCTGAGTAATGGCAATGATCAGATAATTACTCCTGCCAGAAAGACAGCGCAACCAAAAGTTTTCACTCTCAATATCATTAATTTCCCTATCTAATTTGGCAAAATGTTTGTTATAGATAGAACTCATCGAATAGCAGCAGGTTAGGATATGTCTAATAGTTTCCACTCTATCATTCATAGCGCAGAGTCTACAAATCCTTTGATCCTTTGGTAGGCCTCTCCACGATCCGCGAACCCCTAGGACATCAAGGCGATTAAGTCTAATGTCCATGAAGATTCTACGATTTAGCTGTGATGGCATGAGGAGGAGGTATGTTTGAGGTTCTTTGAAGCTAAAGGGCATCAGTGCGAAGGTATGCAGAGATCTCATAGCAGAAACCTTCTCATGACTAGATACCCAGTCCCACTTCTCAATAACATCTTTTAGGGATTTTAACACCGCACCTTCACTGTGTTCCCATTTAGGTTTCCAACACATTTTTTCAAACATTTTCAGATTAAGACCTTTGAATTTATTAAGAGCCTCCGTCTTGCCCTCCTCCAAGCCTTCCTTTATGATATAGAGAAGAGTACCAGGCCATGCAAATTTAATTTTTATATACAATTTGGCCCTACTATGTTCAATTTGAGTGGCCAAAGAAATGAGCCCTACTTCCAAACGAACTGCCTGTATAGGTGTATAGTTATTCAGACCCAGTAGTATGCGCCGTATGATTCCTTCAGTAGTATTAGCCCAATCTGTCCAGTCCGAAAAAGAGGTCTCCAATGCATATAAAAACATAGCCACAAGTTTTTGTTTATATATATTGATGATACCCAGCAAGCTGTGTCCAGCTGTCTTTTTAGAAAAAGACATAACAGCAGTAAGAGTGGCCATAACTTTGGCTCTTTTATTCTGTTGAACCAGCTTATTAAGAGTCCCTCTATCCATACAGAGCTCCTAGCCCAGATATTTGTAAGAGTGAACTTTCCTGCAGCTATTCCGACCTACAGCCATGAACTGTGTTTTACCCAGATTAATAGTGAGCTCATTTGCATCAGCATAATCACAAACAGCACTTGCACTATTGCAAATGCCACTATAAGTGTTATCAAAGATGACGATATATCGGCATAGCATATCCAGACAATTTTATGGGAGCCCATTCTGGGGAAGGCATTGATCTTGGCTTTAAATATTCTGCCAAAATCCACCTTAAATAGATTATAGAGAGTGGGTGCTAAGGTGCAGCCCTGTCTGACCCCTTTTGTGATCACAACTGGTTCAGACATAGAGCCTTCATTATCAATACGGATCCTGGCCTTACTATCATCATATATCATTTTACAGACATATAACAAATGAGATGGCATACCAAGCAACTCAAGTTTAGACCACAGTCTTGCCCTCTCAACAGAATCAAAAGCTGAAGAAAAATCAACAAAAAGCATGTAGAGCGGTAGTCTATGTTTACCCTTAGCCTGTTCAATGAGTGTATTAACTATAAAAATATTGGCCCAAGTAGAACAACCTTTGCGGAAGCCAGTTTGGGCCTCATCAAGGACACCGTCTCGATCAATCCATTTCATTATTTCACATAGAACTATAGCACAGAAAATCCTACTAGACACATCAGTAAGAGGAAGAAGCCTATAATTCTCAGGAGAACTCCGAGAACCGGACTTGAACACAGGAATGATATGAGACAGCTTCCAAGAGATAGGCATAACACCAGTCTCATGGTTTTCTTCTGTGGAGGGATTCTAGGACATGTGTCTAAAAGGACATCTTTTCTTTCAAATATTATCATATTTGCTGATCTGTGGGTCAGTTGTAATCATTCCAGTTTATGTGTGCTGGATTATTTGAATGTCTTTGCATTTGCCCAAGTTGATTTGTTTCTGACTCCTTTGTGTATTCTATGTTCATTTCCTCTCTTCTTACACTCCCTCTTTCTTTAAACTAAGTGTTGCCTTGCTCTCCCATCAATGATTCTGACTGTGTTGCTCAGGGCACCACACATTCTAGCTGCAAGTTCATCTTAGATTCACCAAGATCAAGACTCAGACTTAGAATATAAAACATGACTCATAGGCTTACTGATCCCTTTTCAAAGTGTTAATCAAATTTCATATTAATACAATTTGTTGTTATCCCCTGTTTTTTTGGGTTCTATTGGGCCGATTTTCAATTTTTTGGCTAATGACAACTTTGTTGATTTTTTGTGTGACAATTTTACCTCTTAGTTTAACACTGAAAGCGAGGGGAACTCCCTGCAATCCCCTCTTCTACCCCTCACCCACCCCTTTATGTACCTTACCCATAATAACTATCCATGTTAAAAAAAAGAGCTAAGTAATTAGGTGAAAATCCCTTCGGTAAAGTTGCCCTTCATCAAAAGAGAAGAACACTGTTTTGTTGCATGTTCGTGGGCATTTGTACAAACAGTTTGATTATTGACTTGAAAACTAAATGGATGCTAGCCGCGTGGAAACTGCCTGTGTGTTAGGGCTAGATTAACCACTGTTTTGCATTGTGATGCATCTAGTAGGGGTCTATGAGATAGTTGCTTGCTCTTTTTGTTAATAAGCCTTTTTCAAATGTTAATCTGGATACCAGTGATTCTCCTCACAGAGAAACCCCTCACTGGGTCTATTGCAAGGTCACAGAAAAAATGTGGTAAAGTTGTGAGAAGACCCTTATGGCTCCTGTTCTGTTGTAAGTCATATTTGCTGGGTCATACTACTCAAGTATACATGTCATCCGCACACAACTTCATTTGTGGTGGATGATGGATGGAACAATATCGTCAATGTTGGCATCCAACAGAGTTTGACTTGATAAAGACAAAGAAATAAAGTAATGATTATATTTTGTACAGATTTCTTGTTTGACAAGCTTTCAATTATATTTGTTCAATCCTTCAATCCTTACACCGGATTGCTGTTACTTGTGCGTTTGCTATGTTCAAGAAGACAATTTCATTAAATGCTGCAGAGATTCTACAGAGGAATTGCTGTAACCTCGGCCACTGTGGTTATATTGCCTAACCTGAGTTGGATGCTCGATGTTTCCTTTATTCCGGTCACCATCGCACATTGCATGCCAACGTTCTTCATTTAAAGAGTTTGTGAAAGTTTGTTTTCAATCAGCAGAGCACACTTTGACCCAGATCCCCTGCATTCACTGCTATAGCTGTGGTATCTGCACTTAGCAACAACAGCTGTGCAGAAGCTTCGCCCCAGTCAAAGGGTTATGACGATTCAACAGGGCCACGGATGGGTCTTAAGCTCACTAAAGAGACACACCTTCTTGCAATCTGATATGTACTCTCCACAGCTCACTGGGGTAACTGCTTAGCAAGTGCCTCAGCATAATTGCTTTCTTGAAAAGGGGCATATTTGGTGCATTTGGTGGTTAGTAAAAGCTGAATGGGGATAGTTGCGAAGCTGTATGGGGATGTTTGCGAATCTGATGGACCTGTGGCAGTTCTAATTACTAATTATGTTGTTATTAGCAAGATACATCACAGGCATTTTGCGATTCATGGATTTTTTTGAACGGTTCAAAGTTACTTTGCACTACTGAAAAGTTACTTTGCACTCCAGACCAAACCCCTGATTCATGGAACTGTGTAAAGTTTATTTTTGCAGTGCAAATTCCGTGCAAAGTCATTTTGGACTGCAAAAATGACTACGCACTGACTTTGCACTGCAAAAGATACACTTTGCACAGTTCTGTGATTCAGGTTTTGTGTCGCCAGTGCAAAGTCACTTTTCAGTAGTGCAAAGTCAATTTTCAGCAGTGCAAAGAATTCCATGACTCAGTTCCAAAGTATGTAATTCCAACCGGTTTAAGATGTACTTAGCACTCAGTTCAAGGCCCTTTTAAAGGTGCTGGGGCGAGTGTGTCAAGGACATTGTTTACCACCAGCCCCAACCTCGTGGTAGACCTCGCATCAGCATGCAGGTGCATTCGAAGTCGAGGAAAGGGCTGCCAAGCAGGAAATGCCCAGCAGGTGATGATGATCCTCTGTGCACAAACATGCAGTCACACACACAAGGTCGTAGACAATGGGAGCAAATATTGAATAAACAAATACTCAAGCATATGCAAGTGTCAGCGAGGCAGAGTGAGTGGTGGACATTGTACAATAGTGTCTAAGGCAGCAGGCCTTTATTTACAGCCACACTATGCTAATCTGGTAGGGGATCTATGGACGATTGAACACCATAGGTCAAAGAAGAATGATAATATATGGGTGAGTCAGGACATTAAGACGGGTTACATGGGCCAGATGGGCAGAGGATGGAGTTGGAAACACACGGATGTATTTGGGGCTCATGAACAGGTATGACCCTGTAGGCGTGACCCATAGGCATCTATAGGTCACACAGAGGTAGGGAACTCCCTGACAACCAGACAAGAGTGATGGCTGTAGGGAAAGCCATATACAGTACACTTCATGACAAAACGAGCTAATCGATAGCCATGCTCTCAAAAAGTGTAATGTAGTCATGTGGCACAGGGTGTTTGAGAGGGACCTATGTAACCAGCACCCTTAAGGAATTGCAGTTAGAGGTTAAAAATGTGTTACCAATGCATTGCGAGTATATACTATTGTAGGATCTTTCTGCAGATGGTGGAAGGAGAAACAGAACAGAGTTTGGATAATAATGTGTTTCAGATCACGTTTTAAAGGCAGCATCAAGCTATGCAGTTGGCTACGCATGTGAGAGATGTCTGCTAAGTTCTTAAAATGATGTGGTCCCTCAAAATACTGTACCATAGATTTATTATATATTCCATAGCACAAACATGGCTGGGAAACAAATAGAACACTTACAAGGATGGGAGCATACATTGAGCTGGGAGGAGGTAAGAGCAGGACTTGAAGACTCCTACTGGATCCACTGATTAAATGCTACAAGCTGTTCTTTGATGAGTAGCATCCTCCTTTCCTTCCTGGAGTGCCGGGGGAGGGAGCCGTTCTGATATGCAGTGGGATGTTATTCAGTGGTACGGCTGATATGCAGGAGAATGTCGGTTTACAAGCAATTACCATCTTGCATGTCTTGATGTCTTGCTATCTAGCCTTGCAAGTTGAAAGCGTCTTGTGTTTCGCTGGTCTACGAAGAAAGTCAATTTTTAGCCCGGCAGCAGGGTTTCTTGCTGGATACATCCTTGTATCTGATGCAGGCTATCTTCAATGGTATGCGGGCTGATTGGGGCAACCCATAGAGCTTCTTTCACAATGGTGGGATGTGATCGGAATTTTTTTTACTTTTAATGATGGCTTGTTTGACTGAAATCCTCATGTGGGATTCTGTTTCTGGTGATTAATTGCAGGCATTGCAGCATCTACTGTCTTTTGTGGCTTCATCACCCCCTGCCATTGTCAGATTCACTGTATTGGTGTTATGTCTCGATACATTATCAATGTTTGCTTATAATCTTCGTATTTTCCACATGTATTCCACATATGTTCATCATGTATTCACAATAAAAGTCTTATTCACATTAAGAGTCTTTCATAGGCAATGTTTTACCAAAAATATTATCACAAGGGGGCATTATCATTGAGTTATCTGAAGGTCCTGAGATGTATGTGTTTGGTTAGAGAGCCCCCTTCGTGTATCCCAGCCTAACACTTTGGCTATGGCGTCTAATTCTAGCTTTCACTACTTTTCTTAAATCTGGTCTGTGAAGCTGAAAGCCCTTGAATGTACCTTTTTCGTCTATATCTGGTATCATATACATATATATATATATATATATATATATATATATATATATATATATATATATATATATATATATATATATATATTCACTGAAAAAAACTTTGTTAAAGGGACGTTATAGTTTCAAGTAAAATCGAAAAACCCCAGAAATTCGCCAGTTATTGTACGCTAAACAACCATAACTCGCGCCACCACTGTGCATTGCTAAGACTAACACCCAGGACATCAAAGATTACATCACAAATGTCATTGATGTCAGATTGTCCGGATCATGCCCTTATCCCATGACCTGGGCAATCTGGCCACTGCCCATGGCCCCTGGCTACCCCTCAGTCACTAAAGGTATACCGCTATTTTTTGTAGCTACATTATGACACTTGTCAAGTAATAAAACACTCGCACATTTGCAAAACCATGCTTGTAGATCCTTGCCAATGCACCTTACGCAAGTTTGCTGGAAATCCACCCATGTTTTATTTTTTCAAAAGTGTCAAATATATGCACATACAATCGTCATATAACCTAGCCCCAACTTGACAAAATCCATTCAGACTTTACGAAAACATCTATATCTAGATCTATAATCTTTTTTCAAACCTTTGTGTAGATTTGTCATATAGCACCACATTTATAAGCCTTTACAATATTTTGGGAACCCCCTCTAATTTTGCTACCTCTTGACAGAATCCCCCCAAACATCGCACACACGTGTATATCTAGATCTATTATCAGTTTGCCAAATGAAGTGTAAATTCATCAAATGGCACCTCATTTACAAGCCTTTACATTATTTTGGGACCCTCATCTCAAATTTTGCCCCGTCTTCACAAAATCCCACCAGACTTTGCACACATACTCAGAATCAGGTCAGAAATATACATGCATAATTCCATGAAGATCCATTAAGTGGTGACAAAGTTATAAGCCATCCAAGAACTGCATTTCACAAACCCTGTAATGCTGAGGTGTCCGTGAACTTTTCAGGACTTTTTGCGAACATCCGAACTGTTCACAGACTTTCGTGGCAAAAAACACCAATTTATTTGCTTTTTGCAGCCATATCCCATCCCATCCTCATCACCCCTCACCTCCCCAGAGATTATTTGATAAGTTTGACAAGTGCAATGTTGTGTTTTTTAATATGTTTTTACCGCAATGTCCACGGACAGCAGCCGAAGTCTGTGAAACCAAGATGGCGGGCATTTCCAAAAATCTGACGCACTTCATGCTCTTCACCATCCAATCAGCAAACCCGTTGCTTGTCCGCGGACATGGTGCAAGCTGATTAACCAATCAGTGTCCTGTCCGCAGAGCGAACAGTGAAGTGTGTCCGTGGACCGGACATAGCTATCACTAATATTTTATGACCTACTTTTTGGTCATTTTAAAATAAAACTACTTGACAGATTTTCATCAAATTTACAAAAGCATGCTTTTGGAACCAAGCCGCTGCTCCTGCCGCAAATTTGGTGAAAAACCATCCAGCGGTTTGGGCTGTAGGCGTGAGCAAAGTTTTTTCCCCATTCAGTCTATGGAAAAAAAAGAAATGTTGGGACCCCCCCTATAACTTTGCCCCCCCTGGACCAAACCTCACCAAACTTTGCAAAAATAATCAGAGTGGGCCATATTATTTTTTATTTTTAAAAAGTTTGTTGTGGATTCGTCCAGGGGGAGCGAAGTTATAAGCCGCCCAAAAAGTGCTCTTCCTGTGGGTTTAGCAACTTAACCATAACTACACGGCCACTAACGTGGCCGTGTAATTAATATATATTTATATTTATTTTGCCATGGTACACACATGCCACGGGTTCCAGCAGCATCTGCTGTAGAAGTACTTACACCGAGATTCCTCCCAATTGTGCTTTCTTCTCTTTGGTCACCACCACAATTTTGCATGTGTCACTTGTTAAGATTGTTTCAAAAGGAAATAACAGGGGGTGGATAACCTTTCCATTCAGTCAATTGTCTTTACAGGTGACCAGCTTCTCAAATAATATATTGTAGGACTCAATGATATTTTTGTATTTAATTGTATCCACTTTGCCCAAGTCAGATGTAGCACCTTTATGTTTGCCTTATGTTTGTTAATGTTAGTCAATAACACAAAGTAAAAAGAAGGTAGCCTAAGGAAGGATGGGCCTGAATTAAAGTAAATCCTTTGTTATCTCATAACAAGAAAACTAGACATGGCCATTTGTAAAGATAGGCAGACAGCACTTATGGACTTTCATCTTCCATCTGCCCTACCTGACGGTGATGCTACTAGTGTGTTTTGTGTGCCCGAGGGTGTCACATGTGTTTATATTTCTCTAAAGCATGAAGTATATTAACTGAGCTATGTTCTGCTTGCTGCTGCGTGCGTGCAGAATAGGGGGTCCCAAAGGTGTCTTAGCATCCATCCATAGTTGTCCATGACTCTATTTAAAGTTCAACGTGCACTGTTGGAGCCAACAAGTGTACCTAGGTTGTGCTGCTATCAATTATCAATGTTAAAATAACATCGGGCACTGATATCTTGGTTAATGCGTATATGATGGGATGTGCGACAGATAATTTCAACTGGGGGCAATCGTCATGTGCAAGATATGTTGTGGCAAGTTGTGCCACATATGCAATATTTGGAGCACATTTCTTGCACAGTAGGGCCAGCCGAAGGTGTGAGCTGATCTGCGGGCCACCACAATCATTTCATTGACATGCAGACAAATTGTTGATGGAATGTGCCACACAAGGTGGAGGTCATGAGCAAGCAGGGGGCATACTAACTCTTGCCACTCTGTAGGGCAGCAATGATATCATGCCCTTAATTCTCAGGAGCAAAACCAAGCTGTGGATGTTGCTGGTTTAGCAACTACATCACCACCCCTTCAATATCTCTCTGAAGACAACAACCCTGTGGCCTCTGCTTTCAAGTACCTGCAACAAAACAGGGGCCTGGCGCCAAACTTTAAGCGCTTGCTGCTCTCTAGAATAATGTAGGGGCAGTATCATTCAGCTGACTGTGCAAGGGAAGGTCACCCAGAGTGCGGTCACTGAAAATTAGCAAAATCCCTGTTTACCTGTCAACATGTCGAATGTAAAGTGGACTCTCTGCCACATTAGACTGATCTAGTTCCTGCCCCACAGTGAAAAGAGCATTGATGTACAAGTCAAGAACAGCCTTGGGTGAAAAATAAAATAATCCAGGAATTTCCCAGCATTAAACTACATTTTTTCTATGAATAAATATGACAAGAGATGCATAGACAGCAGTATGGCCAGGCTAGTGGTGAGCAAGTACATTCTGTCAGGCAACTTTTGTTTCCACTCTCAAATGGCTTCATCACACGCACTTGTAATCTGGGGGAAGTAAAATTGTTGGCAAAGGGGCTGGGACTTTGCATCTGTAGGAAAGTTGTCTCTGCAGCCCTGTTTCTTGGGTGACAGTATGGGCTGAAGTGGTATGGTGATTGGCTAATGGGAGGGAAGGCATGATTGAGGTCCTGCGGTAGATACCAGTACTGTGCAATGTAAGCCACCCTAGGGGATCACACAGATGTGATGCCCAGGTTCGTTGCTGGTTTCCCTACACACTGATTTCTTTCAGAGAGTGTAGGTAGTGACTTGCTCTTGATTTTCTTACTGGTTCAAAATAATCTGCACTCTGGATTTTCGTGGTTAGCAAAGATATACCCTAAAATGACGAACTGACTGCGATGGTCGTGTGTGGAGCTGTTGGGGGTAGTGGTGATTTTGCTGTTCAGGCTACCACACACTGACATTTTCCACTTCCAAATTGTAAAGGTTGTGTTTGGAAGACATTGTAAAAAGGTGGGGGGAGAGGATTGCATTTCTATTCCATCTTTGTAACTGTGGCATTACAGTCCGTTTCCCGGAATCATACACTGCTGCTGCCTGGACTAGGATGCACAGGAACCTTGATCTAGCTCTTCAACATCATACCTATTTCAATTAGTGGATGTGGGGTGTGCTGGAGGCCAGGAACCTTACATTGTTCTGCTCCTCACTCATTTTCCCCATGGAGTAGAGGAACATCAATGCAAAAATGCATGTGTAAACCTTTTTACACGTGTATTTTCTTCAACTCCACATGTTCCTTCATTTGTATGGCCTGGTGGGTTATATGGAAGTGAATATCTGTTTCGGCCTTCCGTATCCTCTGCCATACTCTTGTAACAGTATTTATGCAAGCACGATATGTTTATGCTGGTGTAAATGCTATAGACTCCCAAGGAATCCGCTGGCAATTGAGACCAGCAAAAAGGAGACATATTTCATGGGAATCCATTGCAAATGATGTCTGCCATGTCATGTAAATGGTAAGCAGTGTTTGCTATATTTGCACTGTGAAGGGCAAACAAGTCATACATGTGAATGTGCCTTCATTTGTTTTGCACTTAGCAGTGGAAAATACCTGTTTGGATATAAGTGCACACATAAGTGGCCCCCTTCATGCAATTTACAGGTATTCCAAAAACATGGCATGTGTGTTGCTCCTCCTTGTTCGTCATACGCCTATACTCTATGTGTTGTTTGTATGTGATCATTATTCTTCTCTCCACGTATCCCAGCTCATCAACATATGCAATATATACATGCAACACCTCTGCCCCAGATTATTTTCCTCCTCTGAACTCAATACTAGACCACAAACTTCTCTGTCTCTGTCTTGCAGAGCAGGTGCCACTGAAAGTGACGTTGGTGCCTTCAATTTTCCAAATAATTTCCCTGCTTCCTTGTGCCTGCAGCAGCAGCTGTGTCTGATATAAAATGTCCCCTAGGCTCTTCTCCTACTGGCACTTCTAGGAGTTCCTGACATGTTGGCATGCCAGAAGATCCTTTCTTGTGCAGCTAACGAGAAGTATCACATGAATTTATGTCATTTGAAACTAATGATTATAATCTCATATCACCAAATAATTCTGAGATATTTTCTTCTCAAGCAGCTATCATTTTATCTTGCCCTAAAACAGAAGGCACTGAAAATAATGTCTTGTCTATAAGAATTCTAAGGCTGCTTCTCTGAAACACATATATTTTCTCATTGCATAAATATAGGGCATACACTTGTACCCACTGAATATAATCTCATACTGCTTCCAGCAGATTATCAGACCTTTTCTTCACAAGCAACAGGATGTTCGCTTCCACAAGAAAATGCAACACTCATTTACAACCACTAATGTTA
The DNA here is from genome assembly GCF_040938575.1 of Ambystoma mexicanum. Classification (NCBI taxonomy): domain Eukaryota; kingdom Metazoa; phylum Chordata; class Amphibia; order Caudata; family Ambystomatidae; genus Ambystoma; species Ambystoma mexicanum. The sequence goes on along the minus strand of NC_090932.1, from coordinate 482,252,332 downwards.
ATTTCTCACCTGCTCCAAAGAATTCTGAGGATGTTCTACTCCAAAGTCTTTCAGGAAATGTCACATGTGGTCACTGCAATTATTTCCTCCACTAGTAATAATGAATTAGTCACAAATTATGGCGTATCCTATTTTATTAATCAACCTCTCACTGAGCCAAAACCTATTTTAATGTCCCACTCCTCCCTCATCCAAATCCTACATTAGTTTCCTTATTCTCCCTCAACAAAATCCTTTTAATGTTCTACCTCTCCCTCAATTGCAGTCTATTCCCTTGATCACTCTGAAAACTCCTGCCTCTCGATGCACAAGCATGATCCCGAAATGAAACCATTAACTTTTTCTACATACTATTTTGGATGAGCCACCCAAAATACCCTCACTGAACGCTGTACAAATGTCAGGAATACAAAGATACAAGGAAACACTCTAGGTTTGGGTGGTTCAGAATATGGAGGCATATTTTTCTACAGTCATTAAGTGACTAGAGTCAAAGGCCGCACTGAGGGTGTGAGCAGCTAACAAACTGATTGGCTGCTACAAACCACAGTGCAAGGAAATTGACAAAACACTCTTATAAACACACAAAAAGATTGACTGAGCTTCTAAAGAATGAACAGTGCAACCATGTTGTTTATTTTTATTTTTAAAACCCTCCTCTGATCCTCTGCACACACAGAGCCCTGAGATCCTGCTCCAAAAGACTTCCAGCTTGCCTGCAATAACTTTCACCATCATCAGCGCCTCACACAGGGTAAGCGCTCCATTTTTTATGTGTTTTGCACCTGATGTGGTGCGCTTAGCATTTCTGCTTCAATATTGATGTTTAAATTGCTGGTAGAGCACTGAGTGTGTGGAGAGCTCTTACCTTGCTCATCTCTACTCCATTTCCTGTTTCTCACTCATTGGCCTCATTGTGTTTTTCCGGCCTCCAAGATGGCCGCAACATTTTCATTTTGCTAACCTGCCTTGGGCTTTGCCACTGGTCTCCTCCTCCCATTGGTTGCAAAGGTTGACATGAACCAATAGCAGCAACTGGGAGGTGGGAGCCAGCCCAGTGCACCAAGGCCCACACAAGGCCCCTGTCTGCTTCCCTGTTCGCTGACAGGCCGCTAAATGAACCTTCTACTGCAGCCCAATTCTCCTTGCTATCCCTTGACTACTAGGCTACCATGACTCTCTTATCTCATTCTCCTTGGGTGAGCTTCCTCCTCCTGATTGCCCTGTTGCTGCCTTCTTGGCTCCTGTACTCACCTCTCTCTGCCCTACTTGCTATGTACTCAAATGTAGTTGTTTCTGTACTCACCTTTATGATCTGATTTCCACTTCTTCACCTTAACTACAGGGCCTTACATTTAACTTAAAGTGTGTTCTGCATTTAACTTGAAATTCAAACTTGGGTGTGTTCTGTATTTAACTTGAAAGTCAAACGTGGGTGTGTTCTGAATTTAACTTGATAGTCAAACTTGGGTGTGTTCTGCATTTAACTTGAAAGTCAAACTTGGGTGTGTTCTGCATTTAAATTGGTAGTCAAACTTGGTTGTGTTCTGCATTTAACTTGATTGTCAAACTTGGGTGTGTTCTGCATTTAACTTGAAAGTCAAACTTGGGTGTGTTAACTTGAAAGTCAAATTTAGGTATGTTCTGCATTTAATTTGAAAGTCAAACTTGGGTGTGTTCTGCATTTAACTTTTACCATTGAGTATTACCTGCTGTCCCAGTGACTGTTCCATACCGATGTACTTGCTTTCTCTTCCTGTACTTGCTTTCACCTCCATCCACCTCCTCTCTCTTCTCACCCATGGCGCTTTCTATTTCTCCCTTCTATTCCAACTGCTTCTCTATCAACTATCCTTCCCTTCTCACTAAGTCTGAATAGAAGAAGTTTAAAAAGGATATCCTGGCCTCTAACCCAGGTCTGCCTATCTCTGATACCTATTCTAGCAACTCTTCCAGACAGACTCTCGCTGACATCCTCTTTGTCATTCTATGGACCTTGCATATGATATCTGTGCTCTGTCTTGTCTCCTCCTCTCGCATTAATGGTGGCACTCACTGGGAAGTCCTCATGGCTTCCTGTGATTCCTCTAAAGTCATCCTTAATGTCTATCTTAATGGCACTGTCATGGTCCAAGGGCCTCAGGCCATTCTCCTCCTCTTCAATAGGCAGTTCTCCTGCCTTATCAACTTCCTTTCTTCTCTGGCTGTCCACTGCCCTCATCCCTTGGCTACCTTGCCCACTCTCTGCCCCACTTCAGGCTACCTCCACGCCTCCGACGGGTGTTCCTCTGATTTGCACCCCTCCAAGGAAGGTCTTAAAGGCTGGCAATCTTCTTCATCTTCCCACTCTCAACTCTTGCTCCCCTGTCAAACACTGGTCTGACATCTGCCACCTCCTTGAAGAACTGGGCTTTGATGTCCTTGGTCTTACAGAGACATGGTTCACGGCCAGCTCTGTTACAAGCTTTGACACTCTCCTCCATGATGGCTACAAGATCCTCCCCGCACCCAGATCCAGCCGGCCCCGTAGGGGGTATAACCCTGATCTTTCTGAGTGGATCTCTGCCGCTATCATTCCCACTCAGATTTATTTCTCTTTCAAATGCCTTGTCTACAGGCTCTCTCTTTCTCCTAGCCACTCTCTTACTGTTGCTACTCTCTGCCGCTCCCTGTTTAAATCACCTATATTCTCTCTGAGTGGGCTGATCTCTCCTCCTCACTACTTGTCTCTACCACTCAACTCCTCCTCCTTGGTGACCTCAACATCCACCTCAATTCTCCCTGTTCCTCCTCTGTTCTCTTTTTCAACCTCTGTGATTCCCTCTCCCTCTCCACCCTTCCCTCTGGCCCGACTCACTCTTCAGGACACACACTTGATGTCTTGACCTCCTCTGGCCTCCTCCTATCCACCCCTTTGACCACTCCTCTCTATTGGAGTGACCACTGCCGCCTCTTCTCTCATCTCTCCCTCTCTTCCCCCCAAGCCAAGCCTACCCCAACATTGCCACCTACCTTCTCGGACATCCGGCCCATGAAGCGTGTGTCAGTTGAGGCTTTCGCTGCTACCTTCTCTCCCCCTCCTCCTCTGACTGACTCGCACCCTGACACAGCCCTGTCCCTTCTCTACTCTTCTATTTCTGATATTCTTGATGTTCTTGCCCCTGTCATGAGGATCCGCTTGAACTCTAAAGCCAAGTGCACTTCCTGGTATCACTCCGACCTAGCTACACCTAAACGTAAGTGTAGGGCAGCTCAGAGGAAATGGAGGGCAACCTGAAAACCTTCTGACAAACTGAACTGTTGCCTGCTGCAAAGGCAATACCGACTCCCTGTCCGCACCAAGAAGAGAGTCCACATTCAAGCCTGTGTCTCTGCGGCATCTAACAACTCGGCCAAACTCTTTAAAATCTGCAAGGAGCTGGCCAACCCTGCTGCAGTCTCTATGCATCCTTTTGCCTCCCAGGCTCTCCGCAATGCCCTTGCCTACCACTTTATCTCAAAAACCCAGGACATCCTGTCCACCCTCTCCTCCACTCCCCCTCATCTCCACTCTCCGCCTGTACTTGCTTACCCTCCTTCAGCCAGCCTCCCACCCTCCTTCTCGTCCTTTCCTCTTTTCTCCCCTGATGAGGTCACTAGACAAGTCCGATCTATGAAAGTCTTGTCAAAACAGGTTCACCCTGTTCCTCCAAAACCATCAGGGAACACATTGATGTTGCACTCCTGACCTTGCTGATTTTTGCAACCACTCCTTTGCCTCAGGATCCTTCCTCTCCCCTCTGAAGCACTCCCTTGTGCATTCACTTCTCAAGAAACCCACAGTTGATCCTTCTTGCCTGGCCAACTATCACCCAATTTCCATTACTCCCTTTCTCGGAAAACTCCTGGAAAAGCTGGCCATCACTCAGTTTAACCTTCATTCCGATTCTGTTGGCTGTCTCCACGACCATCAGTCTGGCTTCAGAGCTGGCAGAAGCATGGAAACTGTTCTCCTTAACATCTGTGATGATCTGCCCTCCAACCTTGACTCTAACATTCCCTCTCTCCTCATCTTACTCGATCTATCTGCTGCCATCTAAACAGTCAACCATACCATCCTGCACAACCGCCTCAATGATAACCTGGGATTCACTGATCAGGTTCTGGCCTGGCTGACCTCTTTCCTCTCTGATTGACCCTCGTAGGTCCAACTTGGGTCCTTCCTATCATCTATCTTCCTCTCTACCTGTGGTGTTCCCGGGGGGTCTAAACTCTCGCCCTGGATATTCAACCAATACCTGGTAACTCTCGCCACCACTACATTGCCATTTTTTTCTAAAATTTCCAATGCTATGCTGAAGACACTCAATACATTTTCAGGCTGCCCTTGGCCACCTCCTCTGCAACTTTCATCTCTAATTGCCTAAATACCATTCAAGATTGGTGTGCCACCAATGATCTTTGTCTGAATGCCAGCAAAATGGAAATCCTCCTCATCGGCACACCACCACTATCCTTTCCCCTCAATCTCTGGCTGGCCTCCCTTGGCCCTCCTCCTATCCCCACCTGAGAGGCTAAGAACATCGCGGTCATCCTTGACTCCACACTTTCCTTCTCTGCCCACATCTCTGATGTCTCTAAAAAGTTAAACTTCCTACTGCACCTCCTTATGAGTACTCTGCCTTTCCTCTCCTTCCCCCAGAAGCTCACTGTCTCCCAGTCTCTGGTTCTCTTTAGGCTGGACTATTGTAACAGCCTCTTTCTAAATCTACCTGCCTCTACTCTCCGCCCTTTGCAACAAATCCAGAACAGGACTGTGAGACTTGTCCTTGGCCTCAAGCCCTGGGATCGTATCCCTCCACCTCTGAAATCTCTCCATTGGCTCCCAGTGGATGCAAGGGTTAAATTCAAAACCCTCTATATTGTCCACAAGGATTTATGGGGTCTGGGTCCAAAATACCTTTAGTTATCCCTCTGCAAATACCTCCCCACTCGAGCTCTTCGCTCCTCTACCTCTATCTCCCTCAGGGTCAGTCGTTTTTCAAGGAAACAAGCTGGGACAGATCTCTGTCTTCGGCTGGGGCCTCCAGAAGCAGCCTCCCTGCCACTCTAAAACTTGAGGAGAACCATTTCCAGTCCCGGAAACACCTCAAGACCTTCCTCTTTGCTTCTGCCTTTGCCCACCCTCTACCCTGCTGGTCTGCTCTCTCTCAGCACCAACACCCAGCCGCCCTCTGTCCTCCGGGTCCCGGTACCCGCTCACCCTGCCACCCTCCTGCACTGCCTCCGGTCCGCCCTTTGCACTGGGGTCTGTATATGTATCCGTAAAGTCTCCCCCTTCTATTCCTGAACTTATCAGACCTACCTGGTCTGCTGCCTTAAACCCTGCACTTGCCACTTGCCAGCTGCACTTACCATTGTTTGTTGCCTTTATTACTTCCTAATATATTACTCTTTATCTGTTTACTCCATTGCCCCGCACTTCTCCATCCCTGCCCCCTTCCATGCACTTTTCCCTTCCCCCTCTTCCTTGCACTTGCGCGTTCTCATTGTCACTAGGTCTAGTAAGATCGCTGTTTGTTTCTCCCCTGTCTCCTTTCCCTTGCCTTGTCGCGCTCTAAAACACTTGTGTATGAGCGTGATAGAAATAAAATATCAATATCAATGTCAATACAGTTATCCAAATAACTTTTAACATATTTAAACATGATCAAAACAAAAGAACATTTAAAAGTATTAATAAAATTTAAAAATACTCTAATGGTACATTTTAAAAATACTATCCATAATTTACAATACCTGATCTCTTTAAAGCATTAAGTATGAAGAAACTGGGTAGTACAAGAATTTCCTACATTTTTAAAAAATCGAATCATGTTTTGTACAGTTTTTAAAACCTTTACAGAAAAAAATAAGAAGGAAATAGTTCATATATAATGTCATCCACATTATAATTACACTCTAAGTTGATGATTACACATATAAGAAACTAAACACACAGATACAACATCTTGTATGTACCCACATCTGTCTAGGTTGGTAAAATAAAGCTTACAGGTTCAAGCTGTAATTAATTGAGCAAACCTTTCTCTGCTAACACTGTAAAGGTTTTCCAGCCTGCGAAGCAGTAATTCCAATCCACCTCTTGCTCACCCGAGTTTAGCAAATTCTCACGTTTATTAAAATAATTTGTTTCCTTGCACAGCATTGCACAATGTAACCACATGATTTAATGCCTTCATTGTGCTATTTTGCTTGCAGAATCTAAATTTGGTTGACTCTTTCTCTAGCAAACCCTATCTCACCAGAACCTTGCGGGTTGAGACCATATTCCACTTGAATCTTTGATTAACATCGAAACATATCTCTGTCTGGGTAAATTGCAAGATATGGGGAAAGCATTCCTGTTTCTTTGTATTCACAACCCAGAATATTTTTCCTTTGATTCTGCCTAACATTACAACTGTAGTTAATCATTCCTGCTCAACAGGAATTATCCTTTCTGTTCTGAAATGTGCCACAGTAATTCTGCTACTAAAGAAACCAGTTCTGGATCCTTTAGTCCTTGCTAATTTTTGCCCCATTTCTCTTTTGCCTTTCTGTATGAAGCTGCTTGAACCTTGGTGTCTCCACTCCTGGTGTGATTCTGGGGGTCTATGTCCCTGCTTGATGCCTTTCAGTCAGGTTTCAGACCTGGCCAGGGTATTGAGACTGTTCTGGTCTCAGTGCTTGAGGACCTCACTCTTATTGCGGATCAGGGTGGAGTTGCGGCATTGATCCGGTTGGATCTTTCGGCCACTTTGATACCGTTGATCACTCCATCCTGATCAGTCATCTGTCAGCTGCTGGTATGTCGGGTTCGGTTCTTTCTTGGTTCCATTCTTTTTTATACGATCGCTCTCAACAACTATTGCTTCAACCCTTTTTCTCTGCGGTTTCTGCTCTGTTCTGTGGGGTCTCTCAGGGTTCGGCCTTATCTCCTTCACTTTTTGGCATCTACATTCAGCCTCTGATTATTATGATTCCCTCCCACGGCTTTAGATGCTACTCGTATGCTGATGATACTCAGATCCTGGTCCAGCTGGATCTTCTTTATCAAGCCCATGCCACCCAGCAGCGAGATTGCAAATTGGCTGGGGTATGCTGGATGAGCGAAAATTGGCTTAAATTAAATGGAGACAAGACCAAGGTCATGGTTGTGGGTTCCCCTACTGCCTCCTCTCTCTGGACTCTGTCTTTCCGGCCCTCTTCTTTTGGCTCCTTTCAATTTGTAGACCCAGTGGCCAAAAACGTCGGTGTTAAGCTCTTTGCTTCTCTCTTCATGGCTCCTCAGATTAGCTCGGTTTGTCAGGCTGGTCATTTTCAATTGAAAATACTTAGAAAGGTCCTGCAATGTATTCCTCTTTTCCTGCATGTCCCAGTAGTCTCCGCTTTAGTCCTCAGCAGGATTGATTACTGTAACTATGTATACTTGGCTCAGCCAGACTATTTGCTACAGTATCTGCAGGTTCTTCAGAATTCTGCTGCCCGTCTTGCCACCTGCACTCCCTATCGGAAACATATTTTGCCAGTTGTCAAATTCCTTCACTGGCTTCCAGTGCCAAAGCATGTGCTCTTTAAATCTCTATGCTTGGTTCACAAGGTTTTCTGTGCTACTGGCCCGGAGAACCTGCAGCTGAAATTTTGATCCTTTGGTCCTCCCTGCGCATTACGCTCTGTGGATCGCTCTCTTTTGGCTGTCCCGAGGGTCCATCGTGCAAGAACTGGAGGCCATTTTTTTTCGGTCATAGCTACCTTTCTGTGGAATGCTCTCTCAGCCGCCCTCCGCACGGTGTCTGGTCACTACAATCCAGGAAGGCTCTTAAAACTCAACTTTTTTAGCTCTTCCTTCTTTCTAGTTATTCCTATGACCTCAGTCTTACTGCCAGGTTGCCTTTGTGTATCGGTTTTACTGTACTTCGGTACAAAAAACGATAACATAACATATAAAATAACATATGTTTTAAGGAGTCGTAGCCATGCATTACCTCCATGGTTACAGCCTAGTCTGTTTCGTACAAAATCCTCTTCACTCTCCCAGGATTTTCCCTCAGGTCCTTACATGACAAACCAATTTCTCTTAGCATGTCGGAGCAAAGATTGGTTAATTCAGTTACAAAGCTATCCCCTTCTTTCCCATAATCATCTTTAAATAAAAATAGTCATTTAGTGGATTTTAAATCTTAAAAAATGATAAAAACGTACACTTGCCTCTGCATTTTAAAGAGTAAACACTGAGCTTGTGGGGAAGCCAAGATAAACAATGCTCTCAACCATTTCAAGGAAATCCGAGCCAAATCCCCATTGAAATATTGGTATTTATTTCTTCTTATTTGTGCAATGCATAACTTTTGTTTTCAAGCAGTACATTTTAAGGCAATCAGTTGAGGCACATTATGGAAAGGCAGTTAACAAATGCCGCAGGCCAATCTGTGAACAATGAAATATTAAAAAGGCATTCGCGTATGCCATCCAGATTGGCTTCAATTAGTACATTTCCAGGAGACAAACGTGGTTGGCTCTATATCCTTTCCAATATCCGACATATACAGTTTAAAAAGGCAGGGTACCAGAACACAACCCTGCCCGACTCCTCTAAAAGTGGGAACATTGTGAGACAAACATCCCTCGGTCCAGCTGGATTTGAACATTGGATTCCTCATAAAGTCCAGTAATTACTAGAAATAGCCTATATTAAATTCCAAATTTTTCCAGTTTTGTTCAAAGCAGACCACTATCCACTGCATCAAATGCGGCGGAAAGGTCGATGGTAGCCAAAAAAAGTGATTCTTATTCTTTATCCAAGCTTGGCTCAAGATGCATTTTAAAATGAATCCATTTAAAGATGTGGCCGAGGTGCTTATGGAAACACGACTGCCATTTCTCAAACCCATATTCTTTTGCCACCTCTCAAGATGCTCCAACTGCAAGGCCACAAAGACCTTGCTGTTGGCATTGAGTATGGAGAACGATCGATAATTTAGTGGCTGCGAACGGGCACCTCTTTTAAATATTGGCATGATACATGCTGTCGACCAGCCATCTACTCAAATCCCATAGTCAATACCGAAACCCATGCTGGAGGATCCCCCTTAAACAAAAGAGTGGACAACTTATTGGGTCCACAAGCTATAGAATTAATGATACTTTTGATTATTTCCGCAATATGCTCCGAATCAACAAGCCTAAAATTGGTTCCACAAGATTTGCATGTTTTTATTATGCAATATTTGGAGCATGCATTCAGCATCTTGCTGACTCATTAGGACATGTCTTCCCCTTAACCAATTCCTGTAAACCTGCTTCACTGCTTTAAATTAACAGGATAATTCTTGAAATGGAATCTCACCTCATATTTCTAAGAGTTTTCCTTTTTTTCTCCAAGCCAAATCAGCATCATAAGCATCAGGGTTTCTTTATTTTGCCAAAGTTTCAACCCTTCATCGCAACTGCACGGAACTCTATCAGGTTTTCAAGAAACCCCCATAGTTATCCTCCGTCAGTGTGTCATATTGCCACTCACATGATGTAAATCTATGATAGACAGCCACAGTGTAAATTACTTGGGAAATGTGCCAAGACACTCTATTAACAGGCTGTCCAACTGACATGCATTTAGCCTCAACATGATACAATTTTTAAATGACAAATTCTGTAGATATTGTGCAGGACCACTGTGGCATTTTTTATGCCTGTTTGAGGAATAAAAATGCAAGTGAGACAGCAGTGGTTCATAGCTCTACGGTAACACTGAACATAAATTGCACGACAGGGCCAGGAAAACCTGATCATGCTTTACTTTTCTTCGCATTTAAAAACACACCCTTTTTGTGAATTAGGGAATGGCTTTTACATTACAGAAATGCCCCCTAATGGTGAAAAAGAGCATCTGAATTGGGGAATCCAGGATTGTGACAAATCAAATTCTGGGGTATCAGTGGTCCAGCGATGAATATCGGTTTCTAAACCATCAATCAGCCCCACACCTCTAATACACCAGCATGGGTCCAAAGCGATTGGAATACACAAGCATACAATTAAAATTATAAACGTCCTTGTCCAACTTTGGTAACCTGAATGGAACAGTAGGCTTATCTCCTCTATAGGTCATGGACCGTTGGTTAGTTGCAACACAGCGAAAATACAATTATTACCCAATCATAAAAGGAGTGCCCAGTCAAGGTTATATAAAAATATCTGCTTTATTATTTATCACAACAAAAAGTCTAGAAACACTATGAAATTCTACCCACAGGGTTGCAGAGGGCAGACAGTTTCAAAGAAGGAAAGGGGATGCAATCTGAATACTAACAGGAGGGTAGTTGGTATGGTTAATAATCACAGCAGTTCAACAAGGGATTCTTGGCTTTAGCACAAAGGTGGAAAATTGTCTTAACATGTCTCTAGGGGCCTACTGGGAAGGACCGGTGGACAAAATCAAAATGTACCTTTGGCTGTTGGTATGCTTGGTGCTTGACAAGATCGATCTGGCTTCAGAGCACTTTTCAGGCTTCTGTGACAGAGTTTGCGATGGGAGTCAGCTAAGGGTATCAGGTGGTAGATGCTCATTTAGGCACTTCTCCCAATTTCTTCAATGGGCTCATGTCGTTCTTTAAGGTGGATGGCTCAAAGGTTGGTAGTTTGTTGCAGACAGCTGCATGTACTTTGCTTCTGATTCAGAGACCTTGGGGCACTCCCAGTCCAGGGAGCTAGCAGGGCTCACTGTGTGTAGGTTTGGTACCAATTTTTGGAGTGTCTGGAAGGTCCTCTGAGTTATGTTTCACCCTCTGTTATCTAGTAGATGTTTGGGGGAGGGAACCTTACTTCCCTCTTTGGATATCCTGGACTCCCTTCACTGGCAGATGATGTAAGGCAAGCTGTGCCTTCAGCCAGGGTCCAAGGTTTAGTTCTTCTTTCTTACTTCTTATAAAGTCTTCAGATGATCTGCCAGGAGAGGGGCTCAGTCCTCTTTTATAGCCAACTAGGCCACAGTGATTGGTGTACATAAGCCTACCTTACTCAACCAATCCTGGGGTCCCTGCCAACAATCTTCTGTATGTGTGAAATCATAGCCACAGTGCTTTGCAACAGGACAGGTAAAGGCGTGAAGACAGGAACAGGGTTTTCCCCAGAACTAATATGGTGAAACCCTTCTCTCAACAGAAAGAGATCTGGGCACACTCCCTTGTGCACCCAAGTCCCTCCCATCATCCTGTCTGTTGTGTTCAAAGAGTCTCTGTGTTTAATGGTCCTCCCTCTGTGGTTCCTATGAAAGCTGCAGGGCTCCCTTGAAGCTGTGGAGAGACCAGACTCTCTGGCTCCTTCAAACCACATTCTCGAACCTTATGAATGGAGTCCCCTTTGGCGGGATGTCTACTGTAAACAACAGAACCAGACATGACATTGATACTGAGAGGTGGGACCTGGCTTCAGGTAGACACAGTTAAATATGAAAGGTTGTTGGAACAACTTTCTTCTTTGTAATACTCTGCAGCCAGGCCCTGTGTGGGCCTGTTTGAAATACACCCTATTGGTATGATAATTGCTGTCACCAGCTGCAGGTTCTAACAAAAGAGCAGGGCGTTTATGTGGAGCCGTTGTCAGTTAATCAAGTTGACCATGGCAGAGGGAAGGTCGGTCCTCCCCCTTCCTCAGATGACATTGTGCCCACCTTGGATGTCAACTAAATATGAAATGGGCAGACTGTACCTGGATGCAGTGTCCATCCCAGCGTACACAGGTCTACGTTGTTTTCATGGTTTGAGCATAGGGACATTTTTGTGGGGCTAGCCCCACACATGTTCTGAGGTAGGTGTACCATCATTCTATTTAATTAAACATTTCCAAAAAGACCAGGCGAGGACACACCCAGCATGCAGATGGTGGAATTCTTCACAAAGATGCACTCTTTTAGATGTCCTTTGTGGATTTGGCGTCTCTTTTTTTGCAGTGCAAGTGATGATATGTGCCTGCGCATCTCATCTTTTGCGGAAAAAAATGTTTTCACCATTTGTGCACCAGGCCCTTTGTGTCTATTTAAATAAAAATGTCAGTTGAGGTGTTATTGCAAAAATGGCTGTATTGCACAGCTTAATCATGAAATCACGGTAAACCAGGAGGTTGTGTCTAATACTACACTGAAAGCAGTTCTGTCACTATGAAATTTGAGACACATTATTGTATTGTATTTGTGTGAGCAACGCAACAGCCTCTGCGGCTAAAAAAAAGTTAAACCCACCATATACCTTGAAAGAATTTACCTGTCATCAGGGTTCCCGAGTTCTAGCTCCGAAGTGTTAGCCAACATCATTTGTAGTTCTGCTGTTTATGTTATGTGGATGGGTCTTCAAGGCATAGTATGATCAACAGAGATTGGTTGGCCAAAAAGGCTCTATGTGTCCCAATCATTGCATGGGAGTCGTTCACAAATATGACCTATTGCATGCTATTTGAGGTAACTCAAAAATGTAACCTCACAAAGTCATGTGTATATATTATTTACCCAATAAAATCCTTGAAGATAGGCCATTGCAGTGCCCCTGGCCTATATTTGTGGCTCATGTGAAGCAATGGTGCTTAACATCAGCTTGGAAGAATGGTTAATGGCGTAACAGCCTTGACCAACACCACCTTCTTGGTTCACCACCAGCTGTATGTGAAAAATGTGAATAATAATAATATACTTTTATTTAAAAAATAAATAAAGACAACTTAGCTTATGCATCCATGTTTCTCCCTTGAGGCAACCAGATATGTATTAGCACATTTCCTTCTCTCGTTATGTTTCCTCCAAAACACACTAAAAATGGACTAAATCTTCCCTGGTGTTAAGAGGGATATTTCAACATGGTATCAAGTGCATTTCCTGCATTATCCGGCACTGTGTTTACTCGTGGTTGAAAATGGGCATTTTTCATTGGTTGATGATATGGGAGTGGGGACAACGGGAAATTGGTGCGTGGAGCTGACATATGTCTCAGAACGTGGACGTTTACCTGTTAATATTACCTGTGTTCCTAGTTGCCTGATCGTCTGCCTCACACAGGGCAGATGCTAATAATACAATAATTATCTGGATGACAGGCCATACCGCGTCATAACATAACAGTCTATTAGCTGAAGTGCAAGAATGCCATAAGCAATGACATAGGCCCTGTTACCAGACTCAAGAGACAACAATGGGGGCTTGTAGTATAATTTATTGTGTTTTGAAGTACAGCGCCACTGCATGGGATAACATTTTTGCTATGATATTTGGCACCTGAACAAAGGGGTCAACAAAGGTCATCACACCCTGCACCAATGTTTCAATCACATGATCCTAGTAATAGGGAGAGCTACATTAGCCCTAGGTACTATGGAGACAGACCCCGGGCAGGATATTGACCTGATATGTCAGGTATGAACAATAACCAGAGTCAAGATCAGGATAAAAGAAATAATGGTCCCTACCAGACATTGGGGACACAGAGCAGATTTGATCCCAACACCATGATATATGGTAATCAGGATAGACCCCGATATGTGGATCGATTTACTGATAATGGGAATCAACATAGGGGCCAGTACCCACAACATGAGAGACAGGACATGAGACAGAATATGAACTACACTCCACGTCAGTACAATGATTCCCCACCAGGGTATTTCAACCAAAGGATGGGTGCACCCCGATCCCCTCCACATATGAATCAAGAGTTCAGGAACAACCCCAATAGAAATCATTCTCCTGGGAGGTACCAGAATACAGCCAATCAGGGTGAAAACAACTAATATTGATCTATGCCACAGAGAGAGGATACTAGGGAGATGGAAAGATTCCAGTGTCTCGAGGCCCAAGTGAAAATGTTAGCTGAGCAAATAGGAAAGCTCTGTACAGCACAAAAACAGTCATCAACGGAGGGGGCAGAAAGCCATAGCAATGACCGGGTGGTTTCTGAAAAGTGACTAAGTACTTATAATACCTGCAGTGCCAAAAAAGACAGATTGCTCTGATGTAATTATGCATAATGACTCTGAGATGCCTAATGATTTAAAAGTGAAAGTACCAGTAAATGAACATGTGACCAAAATTGCAAATACATCTAAAAGAGAGGTACGGTTTAACCTAGAGCTAAATCAAACATTGGAGATGTGTACAAATGAAAAGGAAAACATGAAATTCCAAAAGAACAAAGAGACAGATTTAAGAAAAATGACTCATGCATGGGGAATACCAGGGAACAGGGAGTAAGTGGGGATGCTATTATTCCTTTCCTTGTCAATCAGAACAATGACCAAACACATGCAGAAAAAAGAAATACTCAAAAGGAGGGTACAGGTCAATCACCTGAAGAATTCTTTGAGCCACATATTTTTGAAGAAGTTGAAAGGACTGGCACCATACCAAATAACCACAAATGCACAGAGTTAGACAATGACACATTGCCAAGTGATGTTGATACACATGTTCAGTTGGAGGGTTGTAATGTGACCTCTGATGATACCTGGATGGATGGGTGAACGGTGGCCACACTCCAAAAAACCTCTGAACGTGGGGAAATAAATAAAGTCTCTCACACAGAAATGGGCAAAAAGGAGGGAAAAATGTCTTTCCATTTACCAATGAGTTTAGCCAAAAGTGAAAAAGGCCTGAAAAAGGTGAGCCCTGAAATCAATAAGAATTTGCACTTCTTATGTGTGTTAGAGGAAGTTGAAGACAGGCATTATGCTCCCATCACTGTAGAAGAAAAATGCAATATATTTGCAATGATTGACACTGGCGCACAGGCCACAATTATGTCTAAAGAATTGGTAAAGAGTATCAATGAAGGGAGATCCCCACAGAATAAGATCACAGTGAAGGAAAATCAAGGTCCAGTGCATAATTTTAATGGGGAGGAGGTGCCCATCATAGGTATCACTGAGGTTGACCTAAAGATAGGAAAACACAGAATGAAACAAGAGGTATTGATCACATCTATTTGCGAAATTCAATTTCTGATAGGAACAGATTGCCTGAAAAGATTGTCCCCTCTCATAGATGGGGTGAATGGAGTACTGTGGTCCTTAACAAAAAAAACATTAAGGCCTAAGAAACTAAGATCACAAAACAGCAATATAAATGAATGTCACACCATTGCCAAAACAAATGATGCAATGGAGGTATATCTCCAGAATAGCTACATACCTAGCGTCACTGTTATCTTAATGTGTCAAGACAGAATGCAGAGTGAAGATGAGAAACAATCGGTACAAATATACTTGGACCCAAGGAAAAAATGGCAAACTGCCATAGATGAGCACACATTACATTTTTATTTAAAAGAGAACACTTGCAAACAGAATACTGCTCCTAAAACAAGTACAGAAAAAACACATCACCACTTTTGCTGAAATACACATGGAAGATGAGCAACCATGGGTTCACATTGGTATAAATGACTATTCTAAAACAACAAAAGCCATTTTAGCACTTGAACAGGAAATGAGTTTCATTAATAAGAAATTGTTGCAAAAAATAAGGGAGAGGGAGGAGATTCTGAAATTTAGAATTAAAAACCAATATGTCTCAGGTTTTGATAGTCCAGACTTTGAAAACCGAATTGCAGGCAGATGCATGCTGAAAATTAGTATTGGACAAAAAACAATTCACCATAATGTTTGGAAAGTGAGTGGGACACAAAATGACTTTTGCATGGGCAATGATATAATGCACAGAATGTGTATGGTGTTAGATTTCCTTAATCAAAGAATATGGTCACGCCTAGGCGGGCCGGCACCTGAATTTGAAGACAAAAGAAGGGCTTATTATTGCGCACAGCTGGTCCCATATGCAATTGAATTACAATTGAGGAAGGATACTATTATCCCTGTATTCACCAAACAGGTTACAATAACACTGAAATGCAAAAATGGACAGCAGATGGAAGACTCTGATGCATTTGTGTGCTTGAATGAATCCATAAAACAACAAGGCCTGGATTATGAATACATTCCATTGATAGATATTGGTGAAGGGTCAGTAAAAATTATGGTGAATAATAAAGGTTGTCAAGATATTCATTTAGAGGAAAACTCCTCATTAGGAATGGCTATACAAAAATCATATTATGCTGCAGATCTAAATAACATTATGATTGGAAATATACCTGAAAAGTATGTAGATACCAAGGGTGAGTTTCCAGAATACCTGAATTCTCAGCCCAAAGGAATATTTAAAATTAATTCTGTTTACCCTTATGATTCAAATGAGACAGTGTGCTGACATCAAGAGGATTGCATAACATTTAACTTAAATGAAAATGAAACAGAAAATCAGCCCATTGAAGTGGAAGCTGATATGCCAAAATATTTAAAAGTGGCAGCTTTACAGAGAGACACAGCCACACAATTAGAGGAAAGCACAAAGATTCCTCTACTGGAAGATTTCCAGAATTTTCAAAAATGGTGGAGGAGCAGATATTATCAGCGGATGCATGCGACAGCGATGAGGATAGAAATGAATTGAGGAAGATATTTATGGAGTTTAAAGTTGTATTTGCAAAAGATGCTTATGATTGTGGTCTAACTAATTTACATGTGGCCACGCTACCGGAAGGGTGTAGTAGAAACCCAGTATTTGTGCGCCAGTATAGATTACCACTGGCATGTTTAGAGTCATTGGCAGAGATAATTAAAAATTTGGCGTCTCGGGAAATTATCAGGCCTATTCATAGCACATCCAACACGCCTATTTTAGGTGTGTTAAAGCCAAATGCTCAATGGCGACTATGTGCAGATTTATGAAAATTAAATAAAAGAGTGCCAGTATCCAGATGGCCACTGCCATTCATTGATCAAGGCCTAGCTCAGGTACATGTGTTTACCATGTTAGATCTCACCTCTGGATATTGGTGCGTGCCATTAGCAGAAGAGATTCAGAATTTATTTTCATTTTCATTTGATAAGACTCAATACGCATGGGTTAAAGTTCCATTTCGGTATGTCAATAGTGGGAGTGAATTTGGAATATTTTTGAGAAAGGCCATGCCTGTTGCAGCGGAAAGAGGTACCATAGTTTATGTGGATGATGTACTGATAAAAAATGAGAGATTGAAAAACCATGTTGATGAAATAAGACATATTCTTGGACAATAGCAGAAAGCAGGTGCCAAAGTATCTTTACAGAAAGCACAATGGTGCAAGAAAAAAGTGAATTTTCTAGGCCATGAAGTGACTGAACATGGACTAAACCCACAAAAGAAGAAAATAGAGGCCATACAAAAACTAAAAGACCCTAACAATGTGAACGGGGTAAAAAGCTTATTAGGAATGACAGGCTATGACAGGAAATTCATTGAAAATGATGTTGAAATTACTCAACCATTGTCTAAACTGCTAAAGCTGCATACACCCTGGAAATGGGAAAAAGAGCAGTCTGAGGCAGTGGCTACATTAAAGGAATGTCTTGCAAAGGCACCATGTTTAGCATACCCCATTAAGAATAGGGATTTCTTTATAGAAATAGATTTCTCTGAACATTGTATGTCAGCAGTGTTACCCAAAAATATGATTTGAATCACAAAACCATTGCCTATGCAAGCAAGGCATTTTCCCAAGTAGAAATTAAATTCAGTGAATGTGAAAAGGTCTTTTTGACCACTGTGTGGGTGATACAACATTTCTGCCCCATTGTTCAGGGAGAAAAGGTGTGTGATGCTCACCTGACTCCCGCAGAGGCGCTGGCCTGGTTCGCGCTGCTGTGACCTCTTCTAAGGTGACGCGCAGGGTTCGGAAGACGGACTGGACTGAGCCCCCAAATCTGGCTTGTCTGGCTCGCAGAAGTATCCTTCTGTAGGCAAAAATAGGGGATTAACTGTCTGCGGGGTAATGCAATCGGCCTCCCACTTTTCCCCGCTCACCCTCCTTGAAACCCTTCTGTGATTCCCCGTAGCGTCTCACCTTAGGGTCTGGAAGGACGAGCTCTCCATTCTGCTTCTGATGCAGGGGCACGTTGGTATCCAGTTACTTCACTGGATTTTCGGATTGGCGAGAACCAAACTTGCTTGGCTTCCAGGTAAGTTTTTTGATAAGAGGTTCCCCTTGTGTCCATGCATTAATGTACTAATACTAGTGTCTTTTTCCACATAGGGGCCGGGGTACGGAATGCCGGGGAACAGGCACCAACCCGAGATGAGAGGTGAAATCCTTGTAGAAATCAGGTAAGTCTTTCATGAGCGTTTTTTGGTAATGTCTTTTCATTCGCTCATTAATGCTGATGTCTCTTTTTCCCCTTAGGGGCCGGGGTCCGGAAATGCCAGGATGCGGCGCGGACCCGAAATGAAGAGGGAATGAATCAACAGGCAAGCCTTAACATGGAGATTTAGCTTTCCTTATTCCCTTCTCTCTCTCTCACCTTTTGTTCTTGCCTTTTTCTCCCTAGGCGCTGGGGCGTGACTGTGAATCCGGATGATCGCTGCTGAACATGGAGGCGCCCTGTAAAGGTTAGTGGAATGCGGCGCTGCAGCGATCGACGCGATGAGCTTTTAAATAAAAGTCTTCCTTTTCAGGATTGTCGGCGAGATGTCTCCGGGATGCGGATTTAGCAGGTAAGGACTTTTCCTTCTTCTGTTCTCTTCTTCTCTTCCTTTGCAGGTGATCCAGGATGCTGGCAGGCGTGGCAGAAGTCAGGATGCAGGAGCAGACACAGTGAGCGTCCAGCTGCTAGATGCAGAACAATGCAAAGCACGTGTGGCTGTTCAGGTGGGGTTTAAATAGCCTTGGAAGAAGTTCCAGGTATGTATCTTTCCTCCAATCAGGTATGTATCCTCCCCCGACCACGCCCGGATGGTAAATTAGTCCCACAGGTAAAGTGGTTCTTTTCAGGCCTCAAGGAGGCCAGGATCCTGCAGCATGGTCTGCATCAGGTAAGTGCACCCAAGCACTCCCATAATGAGCCTGGCGCCTATGGCGCCAGGACTGATGTCTTTTATGAGCCTGGTGCCATAGGCGCCAGGACACTGTCCAAAGGGCCCCTATATGGGGTTGCTGGGTCTTTCCATGGGGATTGGATGTCCGCTTTCGGGGACGCAGGGCTTGAACCGGCTGCCCGGGAGCGGGCATCATGGCAAGGTGATTATCGAGACAAATCATCAACCTTTGCAGTTTTTAGAGAGTAAAAGGATTAGGTCAGGTAACCTAGCACAGTCCAGAATCACTTCATGGACGCTGGCATTGCGGGGTTTTCCTGTAGAAGTGAGATATGGCCAAAAAAAAAGAGCCCAGTTGCTCAAGGTTAAGCAGATCTACATGACTGTGCAGCTGAACATGTACCAAACGAAGTAGAAGTGGAATCTAGTTTACAGGAATTTGGGCAATCACCACACAACGCTTTTGATGAAAAGACATGCAAGTATTTGCCAACTGTATATGTTGATGGTTGTGCTTTTCACATTGAAAATGACAGTGATAAACAATTAGTGTCAGGGATAGGAAATGTCTGGTTGAAATGTGAAGGCATCCCCAGTATAGGGATTAGGATTGGAGCTAGGAGCAGTCGAGTAGCGGAATTGGCAGCCATTTATAAAGCAATTGCTACTGCAGTTGATAATAAATTTAATGAGATTGTCCTGGGGACTGATTCTGATTATGCATGAAATAGCTTTGTGGAATATTTACCTATATCTACTTAAACATGGAAAAATGATACAAGCCATAGACAAATTGGTGTCAGAGAATGATTTAACAACATACTGGAGAAAAATTCATGGACATTTAAAGACTCCAGGAGAGGATAAGGAGGGGAATGGTAAGGCAGATCACCTAGCTAAAATTGCGGCTGTGATGGCAGAATTGCTACCTATTGAACATTTACTTGGTGAAATACAAATTGATGCAGTAACACACTCTAAAATGCCAAAGCAGGTAGAGCAACCAGTGGTACAGTGGAGTTATGATACACCAGATCAAGATCTGATTAAGGCACAAAAGGATGATCCCATTTTGGGAATCTATTATAATCATTTGATAGACCCTGAACAAAACCCTTTAACAGAAAATGAATGTTTGGGGATAGAAGAGTTGAGGTTGCTATTAAAGAATAAAAAACGAATTAGACTACAGGATGGACTCATGATTAGAGAGTCCATAACAGGACAAATATAGTGGGTGGTGCCCCTTTCATTCAGAGGGCTGATGCTACAACATGCACATGATGCAATAACTACAGGCCACAGAGGTTCACAAAAAACATTGGAGATACTGAAAGATTATGCTTACTGGCCACATATGTCCCAAGATGTGGAATTATATACCATAGGATGTTTAGTATGTGCCCAATTTAAACCTGCTTCACCAATGCATAGAGCCCAATTAATGAAAAGAGGCTTAACTCTTCCAAGGTCAGATTTGCAAATAGACTATGTAAGGCCTGTAAAGAGGTTGAGCAGGGGGAACCGTTATATTTTGAGTGTGGTGTGTTAGATGTCAAAATGGATTGAGTATATTCCTGCACCAGATTGTAGTGCGCAAACAGCAGCTACATTACTGATGAATCATGTATTTTCAAGGTTTGGGTTACCACAAATAATCGAATCAGACAGAGGAAGTCATTTCACAAGCGCTTTAATGAGTAAGTTATGGCAAATACTGGGAGTGAAAAGGAAATTACACACTGCATATAGAGCTGCTTCTTCTGGGGAAGTTGAACGCTGCAATAGGTCCGTTGTGGACATATTAAGGAAGTTTGTAGCAGAAGCAGGTTCCAGTTGGGATTTACGTTTACCTTTGGTTTTGATGGCAATCAGATCAACTCCTGCCAAAGCAACAGGTATTAGCCCCCATGAGGTTTTGACAGGTAGGAAAATGGTGGTACTACCGCTATACAGAACACATGAACAGACACTTGTAAGTGCATCTACAGTTCATGAATACATGGATGAGCTGAGGAAGCATTTACAACATACAACATGCATTTGCTTTTGTGCAGCGAAATCTAGAAGAGCTGCTGACAGTGCAAAGTCATATTATGATAAAAAGACATCAGTGAAAGAGTATTGTGTGGGGCATCAGGTGTACAAATTTCATTTTGGAAAAAGTAAACAGAAAAATTCAAAATTTCTGGCAGCCTGGCAGGGGCCATTTCGAATTATAGATAAGATATCTCCCGTAGTGTACATAATTTTGAAAACTGAAGGTGAAACAGCAACAGAACAGTTTGTTCATGTAAATCAAATCAAGCCATGGCACCCTAAACATGAGGTAAGGAGACTTGAGCATGTAGAAATAGATAGAGTCCCGTAAATACATAAAAATAAATAAATTAGGTTAGTCATAGGGCAATGACAGAGAAATAAAAATAGATGTGATTGATTATTGTGATGGAACACAAATACTGTGACATTACATGGACGCAGTAGCATCCATGTAGTTATAGTTAAGTTGGTGTTTCCATAGGAAGAGGATTTTTTGGGTGGCTCATAAGTTCGCTCCCTCTGGACGAATCCTCAGCAAACTTTGCAAGAAAAGTATATGGCCCACTCTGAATTTTTTTCCAAAGTTTGGAGAGGTTTGGTCCAGGGGAGGCAAAGTTATAGGGGGGTCCCAAAACTTTTGTTTTTTCCCATAGACATAATGGGAACAACTTTGTGCACGCCTACAGCCCAAACCACTGGACGGATTTCCACCAAATTTGCGGCACGGGCGGGGGTTTGCTCCCGAAAGCGTGCTTTTGCAAATTTGGTATAAATCCGTCCAGTAGTTTTTTTTAAAATGACCAAAATGTAAGGCAAAAAAATTAGTGATATTCCCGGTTCTGTGCCCTGATTGGCCGGGCAGCTTGCGTGATGTCTGGCGACATGCGACGTGTTCGCTGATTGGACGATGTGGAGCGCGTCAGATTTTTTGTGGTGCCCGCCATCTTGCATTTGCCGACGACCGCAGACAGCACGGTGAAACTTGGATTAAAAATTGTATTTAGTGGAGTGTGTTGGTGTGTAAGAGTGTTTGGGGATGGTGGAGGAGTATAAGATAGGTTCAATGTTCTGTTTATTTTATGTGCTAGACGCTTTTGTTGTGTTCGATTTTTCTGCGGACAACACGGCTGTTCTGAAATGTTCGTAAATAAACAGAATGGATTCGGTGTCAAGTTGAAAGTGTTCTAAGAAGACTCGTGGGGTCCTGGAACGTTCGCAGGGGGTGTCCTGAAGACGTTGTCTGTATTGTTCGTTGTCAAGCTGAAAGTGTTCTAAGAACACTCGCGGTGTCCTGAAATGTTCGTAGATAAAGAAAATGGGGGTGTTCTGAGGACGTTGTCCATATTGTTCGCTGGCAAGTTGAATGTGTTCTAAGAACACTCGCAGTGTCTTGAAATGTTCGAAAATAAATAAAATGGGGGTGTTCTGAGGACGTTCTCCGTATTGTGTGCCTGCTTAGCTGTATCCAATGAGGGAATGGCACAGAGAGTGAAGTGGAAATGGTAGAAGGGCTGTCTAAGAGTTACGCAGTCCGCAGACAGAGCGTGCTACATCCGGGGTTTTCGGGCAAATTCAGCATGGAAAGAAGACTGTAGGGATCAGCCAATCAGATGTTGAGGTTGTGGATTTGTGTTCAAAGAGACTGTGTGTAGTGAATTTGGCAGAAGTGGAGAAAGTCAGGGTGTTTGTGCTTGGAGATATATTTGTGCATGGTTTACAACAGTATGCTCAATGCAGGCATGTTGCAAATAATTTTGATGTTAAAGGAGTGGAGGTGGTGTGGAGCACTGTGCCTGGCTGCAATGTACAGGGAATTGTACAAGTTTGTGAAGATATGGGCAGGATGAACACTCCCCATGTGGTAGTTTTGCACTCTGGTGCTTTCCATTTGGGCTATGTCACTGCCCTTACTTTGTTTGCAGATTTGGAACACTTGGTTCAAGCAGTAATGAACATCCTTCCAAATGACAAAGTAATTTTTTCTGGATTAGTACCTAGGGCAATATGGGACAATAGTTCATTTTTTTGTCCTCAGCAAAACAATGCTAGGTGTGTAATCAACCGAGGCATGTGTGCCTTCAGGCTTAGAGCTGGTATGTTCTTTTGTAATAATGAGATTATTGATTCCAGTAATGCTGTTTATTTTAAAGAAGATGGCATTTCCTTATCTTTTATGGGAAATGCCATTCTGTTTTGGAATGTGAGGGTTGCTTTGGAGAAGGTTATGTGAAGATTTTAGGAGTAAAGTAAGAACAATAAAAAAAAAATACTAAATAACAGGTGTCTCTCAAGCATCTGCAAACCCCCCCCCCCAAAAAACGGCTCTTTTCAGAGCCAATCTCAAAGGGGAAATGGGGCACACTATTTAAATTTACATTCACCACGCTCAGATTTTCGATATGTCCGCGGACATGGCGGTAGTCCACGGACATCGAAATCACTAGCTAGGGGTTCAGTATGTTCTATATTGCATGTATATAAAGTCAGGGATATTATGGTTAAGTTGTGCTACTAAAATCATATGAAATTCAGTAAAAAACTTTGTTAAAGGGACGTTATGGTTAAGTTGCGCTAATAAAAACCTATGAAATTCAATGAAAAAACTTTGTTAAAAGGGACGTTATGGTTAAGTTGCGCTACTAAAAACCTATCAAATGCAGTAAAAAAACTTTGTTAAAGGGACGCTATGGTTCAAAGTAAAACCGAAAAACCCCTGAAATTCGCCAGTTATGGTAAGCTAAGCAACCATAACTCACGCCACTGTGCACTGCTAACACTAACACCAAGGACATCAAAGATGACATCACAAATGTCATTGATGACAGCGCCACTGCCTGGGATCACATTTTTGCTATAATAGCCAGTGTAACATATGGGTATGCAAATGGAGACACGTTACAGATTTAAAAGCATAATAGATTTTTTTTTTCTCTTTCTTATTTGAAATGCCTCATTCACAGGAGACCACATTAGCTATCTAATAGACTAACTTAATTAACAAATACTAACACCAATGCTAACTAAATAACAGTATAATGTGCTCTCCATGTAGAAAAAGGAGGCAGGGAAGACATGTTCTGAGATTCAGTTTAAACATGCATTTTTCTCTGATTTTCTCTGGCTGTGCTGAAATGTGAAGGACGGAAAGGCAACAGGAAAACAAACAGAAACAGTTATTACAGTATGAAGATCCCATTGTTTGTGAAACAGGGGTGGCAACCTAATACACTTACTGTTAATATGATTGGAGGGAAGTATATCTGAAGACAGGCTACGTAAGCCTGGGGGATGTAACAGAGGATGAGCTCTGACAGAATTAAGTTCAGATCACATTTGCTGAGCTGCGGTGAAGAGATCGCCTTTACAAATGCTGTGAGGAATCGAGCTACTGACCTTCAGAGACTGGGTATTTCTGGTCCCACTTGGTGCAGGCTTGAAAACTGTTTGTTTTCGCCGTGCCCTTCAAATTGCAAGCTTACAAGGGCAACCCTGGGACATTCCTCGGAGGCGACCAGCCAAGGGAGTTTGCGTGTGTGAGAGCTACAAATAGCTGGTAATTATCAAAAGTAAATTGAGAGTGTGCCGCGTGGATGAAGTGTTTCTCAGGCAGGAAAGATAGCAATAGGGAATTCCTGTATTTAACTGCCATGTTATAATGTTGCAATGCAAATGTTGTCCTATTGATGTAACTTTTCTTTTTCTTGTTGCAAATGTAAAGTGACATTTGTTGTATTATTGCATTTGTTTCTCTTCTGTTTATTTCAGAAAGGACTGTTTCACCAGAATGGTAATGTATTATTTTGAAATTAAATTGTTATAACACTCAGTCTGTGCAAGGGTGTTTTTGCTACTGTTTTTCTTTGCTGCATCTAAAATAATATCCTGAAAGAAAGGGAAAGATGTTCAAATAATACATGTGCCATGTTTCCTATACAGATGAAGCAATGTAATTAGCTATTATAAATAGCTGTGTGCGTGATTCCACTCAGTGTATGTGTGTTTGTTTTCTGAGTGGAATATAATACAATAGTTCTTGCTGAGCGTACATGAATCAGCAAAAAGAGGCCTATGGAAACATAATCTCACTAATGTAAATAAATTAGTGATAATACCACAGGAGATTGAGAATGCTATATGTGAAAATTGTGGTACCTATGAATGCAGGTCCGAGGCAAAAAGAAGGTGTTTTGGTAACTAGGGCTACAAATAAAACAGAAAATGATGCTCACCCAAATACCATCAACAAAATGTATACCATAAATTAATTCTGTATACTGAAATAAGAAATGGACTCGGAAAGGAAATAAGGTCAAACCCAATCTAAATGCAAGGAGTAGTCATTGCCAAATTACCATTATTTTTGGCGGTAAGAAAATACCGCCAGGTCCCAAATCTACACAAAATACCCTGCAGGGTGGACTAGTAGGAAGAAAGAGGATGGCAGGATACGCAAAAGGTTTTTTAAACTTGGTTTATATTTCCAAGATTTTTATTTTATTCAAAAACAAGTCGCTCTCCACGAGCATCATCAATAGTGCTCTCTATATATGGCAACCTTCTTCAGGACAAACAACCAATTTTTTGTAATGCAGTTGCCGCGTACAGCAGATGGAAGGAGATCACAGACGGAAGGCTAAAGATTCATGAGAAAGAGAGAGGCTATTTCAGCCTGTACTAAGGAAGAGTGATTAAGGGGACGCTTATCACCAACATAGCACCCGAGCTGACTAAAACTGTACACTGAACAAGTCAGGCTGACAGTTTGAGACATGGTTACTCCTGCTCTGAGTAAGAGGACAAGTATCCTCATGATTTTGTTTTGAGATGTGTTGAAATTGAAAATACCACATCTTCCACCTCCTTTGCCCGTTGGACAGGAGATGGTGTGGCTCAAGCCAATATAAGCACGATAAAATTGGTTGTTTGTCCTGAAGAAGGTTGCCATACATAGAGAGCACTATTGATGATGCTCGTGGAGAGCAACTGAAACACATGTGGACGTGAAAATCTGTGCGAACTACACAACACAGACTTCTTTGTTACCCCAAATTGTTGGGGAGTTCTCTTTATGAATTACGAAAGTTCAAAGATGCAACAGATATATGACTGTTCTCTTATGTATAGACCATTTTACGAAAAAACAATTGTGATAGGGTGTTGAAGAGAGTGTGAATGTGAATGATTGAAAATGAATGAGCCACAATGTTTTATTAAAACTGTGTATAATAATTGTTTTTGACTTGTTTTTGAATAAAATAAAAATTGTGGAAATATAAACCAAGTTTAACAAACCTTTTACGTATCCTGCCATCCTCTTTATCTCTACTAGTCCACTCGCCTTGTTGACTCTTGATTCTATGACCTGTAGGACTAGGGATGTTATTACAGGTAAGCCTCTTTTTTGCCCTGTTACCAGACTGCCTGGCCGGCTACCTAGGTTCATAATAGTATAAGTACCACAATACAACCTTGGGGTGCTAATTGATTATATATCTTTTTATATAGCTGAGGATTTACGGCTTTCAAATATGAAAATCCATTTTACATACAAAAAAACCATTTAAAAATCTCACAAAGAAACAACCAATTATGTTTCCTTAAACATAGAAAAATTAGGAATTTGCACGATAAAACATGCACAAAAAAATATTAATACATTCTTAACAAATAGGAAATAAAATAGCACCATACAAGTCATAATTTGCTTCTTATTAAATAACAGACAGCGGCATACAAATCTCTACCCCACTATTTCAGGCGCCAAGTTCAAAGAATGCATGAACAAAAACCATTGCCACATTAACTCTGGAGATGTGGCTATCATATAATAAGTCCACAACACATTTTTATCCAAAATTTGGTAGGTTTCAAGTAATGTATGAAAGAATCTCGTTCTTTGAGCCAGAAGCGCAGGACATTCAGCGATCAAATGTTTGAGTGATTCTGGTTGTGAACAATTAAATAAATATCTACAACCGTTAACTTGGGTGATCTTGTGCCTAAATAAAATTTCATTTGTGTGCCATAGATTCAATCTTAGTCTTAAATACAGAGTTTGGCACTACGGGTCAGGACATTTTAGCAAATATGGTTCTTTTACATGCAATCCTTTTACACCAAAAGGTTGCTCCCTAAATGACTTCAAGAAACAAGAATTCTCTCTTGTGACGATCCAGTCATTTAGCTGAATCTTCTTTTTTACCTTCAGTGGATTATCTTACATCAAAGTCTTTGTTGATCCCACAGAATCTAGTAAGTTTTTAGGCCTGGCACTCCAAGCTTCAATTTTAGGATGTTCAGATGTCAAGAGAGCATTAGCCTTGGCGGGAATGATACCAAAGGGATTCTATACCATCAGATATTTCTGGTAAAGTGAAAGATATTTCCAAGAGTAGGCCGCGCAAAGTGATACCAGGCACAACTCATTGTGTATAAGACAGATTGGACCCGACCCGAAAAGAGTCTTCCAAAAACGTGCTCTACCTTTTGCCAGAAGGCCTGGGTTAGATCATGCCTTGTCTCTGCAAGATATACTAGTAAGGGAATTACTTTTTGTTTTAAAAAAGTAATGACCAGGGAAAGAGAGAATTTCCCATATCTAGCCTGTATCACTCGCACCTGAGAGATAGCTGTTTTCAATTTTATCTCCAGGTCACAAAGATGTGATTTTCCATTCAAGTGGTTGCTTGCTAGCAAGCCCAAATACATGTATTCCGACACCACATCTAAAGTATTACTCTGCAGCCTCCATAGTAAGGGTTTGGGGTTTTCTTCAGAGACAAACCCCAAACCATGATTTTAAAATTGGATTGATTAATTGCTAACAGATTTGTTTTGCCATAAATGGCTAGCTGGGCTAGGAGAATCCTCAGACCCCTGGGAGTTCTAGCCAACAGCACAAGGTCGAAGGCATAGAACAACCAGGGGACCACAATGCTTCCCAAGCGAGGCGAGTTAGAGATCACACTATTGAAATTATAACACACATTGGATACAAAGAAATTAAAAAGGGTACAAGTCAGTAAGCATCCCTGTTTGAGTCCTCTATATGTCTCAATAGGATCAGATAGTTTTCCATCAAGAGATAGTCTAACTTGTATTGAAGACTGCGAGTGCAGCTCTTGAATCCAAAAAAGAAGATGCTCGTGACAGGCTGCAGAATGTAGTTTCTCTACCAAAAGGCCCCTTTGTGATGCTGGAAATGCATCGGAGGGACAGGGCCTCCATATCCTTGTCCTTTACAGCCTTTTCTCATGTGTTCTGTCATGTTTGCCATGCAGGAGTTCATGTGGGACTCCTGGCTGTGCATCTCTCTCGTTAGGTTTGGTGTACAGACCCATGGGATACCCTTATGGCGCCCATGGGTGGGGGTACAACCCTGTGCCCCTAGTGTATGTTTTTGGGCACCTCTGTGTGTCCCACAGAGCAGGGTATGGGCTGGTGGCAGCTCCATGCTTAATTTGACAGGTGTTCAGAGTATCCTCCATTTTGGGATACCCAGGCCCTGCCATTGGAATCAGTTGATTCCTGATAGGAAACCAGATGGCCCCTGTGGCCTCTTGCTTTCGATTGCCTGTTACCTTGTTTTCCCAAAGTCCTGGGAAGCCCTGACTCTATCCCTTCACCCTGACTTGCTGTTGGGTGGAAGTTCCATATATGGTGTTGTTGTGAAGTCCAGGCCAGACTGGCAGGAGCCTTCCCAGTGACTGCATGTTGTGGGTACACCCAGTGGGTGGGACTTGGATGAATGGAGTGTGTGTCGAATATGCATTTTGTGTTGTGGATGTCTACTATCTGGTGTTTGACACAATGATTGAGACAGCCCTGCCTGAAACTGGTATGAATGCAGTGTGGAGTGTTGAATGGCTGGGTACTTGTCCCAATACCCATACATTGTTGTGAGTGTCTGGAGAGAAGTGATTGGCTTGAATGCACTGTGCACCTGATTGGATGCCTGTCTGCATGAATGCCCTTCTGTCCGATTGGTTGCCTGAGTGTGACCCAGCAGAATGAATGGGAGATCAACTAGTATATCTGGGGGCTTCTCACTGCTAGAATTTGTGTTCAGAAGCTGAAGAAAAACTAGAGTTGAAACTTAAGCTTAACCTTGAAACCCTGCTGGGAGAGAAGCCTTGCTACTGCTCTACTTCGTCGATCTGAAAGCTGCTGTGTCTCCAAGGACTGACCCAGAGAGGACCTAGTTAGGTGCCCTCTTCATGAGCTACGAGCGACCATCGTGCACCAGCTGATCTTTGCCAAAGCTCCCTGGTAGACCGACCTATGACAGGCTGCCGACCAGAGACGGGTACCGCTGCAGAATCACAAGGAGAAGCGCCCAGATACTGTTGCCCATCAGCGTCGATGAACACCGTTATTGACCGGAGCCGCCGTGCTCCCTCTGCCTAAGTAACATTTGATCCAAGGATTCTCTCGCCTGCACCGTCGACTGCTTTGTCCCACCGGAGAAAGTCAAGGCCGCCGACATGCCGAGGGGCATCTGCTGGTGGATTTCCCACCACCTGACGACTGAAGAGATGCCGGACGACTCGATGCCCTTGCTGGCCTACAGTTTTTCACAATCTCTTTGCGGTCCTGAACTATCATCACCGAGGTGCCCCACACACCTCTTCCTTGCAGGCCACCAATGCTCTGTCATCGACCAGCACCGCTAGGAACAAAGCTGCCACCTCACCTTCATTGTTCAACCCCTTTTCCTCGTGGGATCTTGACGCTCCGTGGCTCCTGGCTTAAAGGGAGCCACTCAAGAAGGATCCGTCGACGACCCGAGGACAAACTCTGCTATTCTAGTTTCATTGGGGTTGTAGACATTTTTTAGAAGGAAATAAGACTTGTAGAACAATATATGGACTGGGCTTGTGATATATCTTTACTTTACAGGTTGCCCAGGTGGGGGGATCTCCATACAGAACTGTGTCTAGTGGTAGGGGCCAGTATTCTGCCAATTGTTGTAACCAACTGCTTTCCTCCTATGTCTATTGTTGGTTACCTCTATTAATTGATTTATGTGACATTTAACCAGAGTACAGTTGATGCACTTTAAAGGAATCCAATAATAATTGTGGTACCACTTAGAACTGTATATATTTGCCATTGTAGATTCACTAAGCACAAAGTGAGTTATTGTGATTGTGTACATAACCTTGAACTTAATTGTATAAAGACTGTGTTTTAACTAATACAGTGTGTGGACATTCCTTTGTGGGGGTTTGGGGACTACACTGTACTTAGGAACCAGCCTGCATCACCTCCTGAGAAGATAGTGCTTGATTGCTCGACTACGTTACCAATAACAGAACATCTTGGCTGGGGTCCTCTGGGCCTCTCCTCTATCATATAGAGAGCAGAAGTACACACACCCCTTTCCAGTCTTTGCACCCTGCACACCGAATCAAAACCAGCCTGAAAGTATATAAAGGCCAGGTATACTGGCTGGTTTTTACTATGCTCTTGGATCTTTATCATTTGTAGGGCATGCAGGTATATTGCAGTTCCCAAAACTGGTCTGGTTTGGGTCTCTTCTCCTAGAGTTGTCCAACCAAAAATGATGGTCTGTAAGAAGGGGCCTAGCAAAACTCTTGCCCCGGATATCCAATAAGGTTATCGGTCTGTAATTCCCGGGACAGGATTGGTCGCCCTTTCTATAAATAGGGATTCCGATTGATTTCCTCCAAGAAGGAGAGAGAAATCTGCCCCTAATTATCTGGTGGAAGATTACTGAAAGGATGTTAGCCCACTCCAGAGGATGATGTTTGATGGTAAAATGTGATAGGCCATTGGGCACCAGAGCTCTAGAGGTTGTTAATTTAGAAATGTAATAAATAATGTCCCCTTTAACAAAATGAGGGTGATCATTTAGAGTCCCGAGAGATGCATTATACTTACCCACAACAGGGGTAGTTGTGCAAAGACTCTTATAATAGGATGCCCAAACTTTACCTGGAATAAGGTTTATCTGGGATGCTCGGGAAAGTCCCTCATGTGATTTATTCAGTAAGCTCTAAATTGCAGCAGAGCTCTTCGATGACATAGACGCCAGAATAGCGTCTCCATCCTGCTGATATATTAGAGCACGCCTAGGCTTAATCCAGTTTTTATACTGGCTTTTTAATGTCAAAAGGCCTAAAATTGCATTAGAATTACGAAGAGACAAAAGTTTCCTCTTTTCAGAACTATAGATAGTTTTCCATGCAGCCAAATCTGGATCATAAAAATGTAGTTTTATTTGGGTGGATTTACCATAGGAGGACGTATGCACCTTAAAAATGTGCATAATGTCCACATATGAGGTCTGCTCGTCCTGAAGCAATAGCTAAGTATGGATTTCTCAATAAGCGAGTATTGAAATGAGCCAGTACGGAAGGAGTCCAATAAAATCGGCTTTTTGCATTGTTAAGGATCATCCCTGCTGCCAAAGAGAGGCTCGGGCAAGTTGTAGGGATGGACCAAGACCAAAAGGTGGTAAGAATGTCATGATCACTTAATTGCTGAGCCACCACTAATAAACTAGTGATATTGGAAAACTTAATTCTAACCGCAAAGGTGTAATCAAGAGGAGCCCGTTGTGTATCGTAGTGCCATGTTTTTGTAAGAGGTATATCTCCCGAAACACAACCATTAAGCATATTCATATGGTGACCCTTAATGATAGAATTTAAACGTTTGGCAAAATAATTCAAAGGTTTGGAAGATAGTTCAATACATAGTGTATTAAAATCACCCACCAAAATAACGTGGGCACAACTACGGTCTAAAGATGTTAAAGTTAGCAACTCCTTCAGCTCACTTAGAAACATCTCATCAGAGATAGTGGCAGGATTTCGGGAGACATTAATTAAGGCAATAGTTATTTTACATGCTTAAGTTTAACCATTTGTAAAAAAAAAATACTACTAGGGGATGCCCACGGTTCCAAAAGTTAAACTGCCACTTCATATTTTTGGTTTTCTTAAGGGGGTGAATTATTTTAGATCCCTTTATTTTTGCATCAAAAATGTTATAATTTAAAGCAGAGCCAACCACTGAATCGACCTGGTTCGGGCCTTCGTCTTCCCCCGCCTGGTCCTCCTGACTCCTACTAAGGTCAGAATGCATGAGATTCTTGGTTTTGGATTTTTTCTTCCTGCCTAGTGGCAGGGATTCAGATTGAAAAAGTAGTGAAGCGATATCATTAGAAGACTGCAGTAACGCAGTAGAATCATACATCTTAGCCTGCTGAGTCACATTTCGATCTTTCTGAGAGCTATTGGAATCAGGATTTCTTATAGTTTCATAATGAATGAAAACAGATTGCTGTGATTGAGAGCAATCAATAAGTAAGATTTCATCTGGCATTTTTGACGAGGCTACAGGCAAATTCTGCACCAAGGAACATTTCCGCTAGAGATAGAGGAACCAGTACATTTATGATAATGGGATGTATTTTCTCTGCATATCTGCACCAGCTTTGTTAATAAGTCAGACTGTATATTCAGCCTATTATCCAGCGACTCATAAAGCCTACTCAGTGAAAAAAGCGCAGCATGCATAGACTGCAGAGCGGTGTCAAGTCCAACTGAAAGAGGCACAGAGCCTGCATCAGGGATGTTAGGCGGAAACCTGTGCAGTTCCCTCTGGGACCACTGCAAAAGATTTAGGACTACAGGTGTTTGGCAGTAAACCCGCTTGGTAGCAGTCTGTACCACACAGATTCACTTGGTAGCTGTGGCTGAGCAGTCAGACTTCCCTCAAGAAGAGTTAGGCAGTATGTGGAGTATACAACATAGGGCAATTCTACACCATAAGACAAGCAAACACGCAAGAAGGCTTCAGTGTAAAGATATAAAGTTATTTATTTATAACGACACATCTATAGAAAACACTCTAGCACTATTACGGCAAACACTTCAATTACAATTACTCTACGAAGAAAAAGATCAATCCCCCTAACAATATTTCGACAAGTCTAGGTTTTACCAGCATCACTTATTTGCAGACAGAGGTGTATGCTTCAATCTAGATGGCACTTTAGTATTTGTTAGGACGGGAGAGAAAAATAAGCAGGTTACGAAATCAACACGGTTCCAATATGTTACGGACAAATGCAAGGCAAGAAGGCAAGAACCACAGTAGATCATAAAGTTCAGAGGCCAGGCCCACTCGGAGAGAGGCAAGGCGATATGTTCCAAAAAGTATCTTAGTGCAAATGCGTTCGAGTCTTTGAAGCAAATTGTTATTGGCAGATTGGACCAGTTCAAAACAACACGCTAGAGAAAGCTTGGAGGCGACCCTATGGAGACGCGAGGATTAAGACACCTCACTCTATCCGGCAACAAGGGAAGACAGGCGGACACAGTACCTTCATTGTGGAGAGACAGCTCCAGCGGGGCAGTTGTTCCTGGTGGTGGATGCACGTCCAGTCTTGGCTACGAGAAGAGATGATCTCATCGTCGAAGGAAAGTTGAAGATCGGTGCACCACCAGGGAAGAGACCAGCCGCGGAGTGCTCCGTCACAAGGCACCACCTTTTGGTCGCGGTACAGGGGTAGTGGCTATCCGGTTGCCGAGGTGCTCTGCACGGGCAATTCGACCACTGCGTCCTGAGGCGAAGAAAAAGCAAAGGGGACTGGTTGTTCCCACCAGTCAGGGGAAGAGACTCTCCAGCAGGGAGATCTCCTCTGTCGGCGGGAAGTGGTGAGTCGGTTAAGCAGGGCTCCACCGGAGGTGTTGTTGTTGCAGGTCGGCTCAGCTTTACCCTCGTCGGATTCTTAGGTCCTGTGGCGACTTCAGAAGATCCAGTGCCAAAAGCCCTGCTTTTATGCAGAAAACCCCCATTCATTCAGCCTAGCTGTCACTCAAAACATGCTAAGTGGTGAGCGGGGAGGCTCTCCACTTGGGCCAATCACACCAGAGTGCAACCGGAGTTGGCAAGGCAACTCGGTCCAGGGTGCCTAAACCCCCTCCCACACCCCTGTTGTAACCCAGACAGAATGGCACCACTTTGGAGGGTCTCTGTACAGAAGCCCGCCAAAAGTGGAATAAAGGGCTCAACCTTTGGTTTAGGAGTCACAGAGATGAACACAGACGCCATTGTAAAAAGCTGAGTTCTGGCAGAAAATACCATCCGATAGATTTATTTAAGATAAGTAGACCGGAGGTATGTTAGAGATTAACGAGAAACAGTATCAATCTCTAACAATGGGACGAATCCCATAGGGTTATATTCGGGGTCGAACATAACAAGTAGTTTCCAGTGCCACCAGCCAAAACTCGACGAGGGGAGACGGGACAGTGCCCCCTCGAATAACAGACCTAGGAGTAATCGAATTACCCCTACTAGTACGTCCACAATAGGATGGTTTGTACTAGTTCTGTTAGTAAATTTAGGTCTAGTAAAGCCAATGGTGACTTTCCATGCCCGGGGAGACAGTAGTCAGTCCCCGGGTATGGAGTCTATGAGGGAGGTCCGCTAGGATG
The DNA here is from genome assembly GCF_040938575.1 of Ambystoma mexicanum. Lineage (NCBI taxonomy): Eukaryota > Metazoa > Chordata > Amphibia > Caudata > Ambystomatidae > Ambystoma > Ambystoma mexicanum. Next base: position 482,217,909 of record NC_090932.1, on the reverse strand, counting down.
CCCCAGTGCTACGGCACGGAGGTTGCAGTGTAACACACATAGAAAAACATATGAGACCCTATGGAGTAAAAGACTCCATAGCCCATAGACTACATTGACATTCAAAGGAATTACACACATTCATGTCCAAGAGTGGGAGAAAAAAGTCTCACTCTTGGCAGGATGGAAAAAAACAAACTCCAGAAATCCAGAAAAGCTTCTGGGGGACTCACTATCTTAGGAAATTCAGCCTAAACAGAGAATTCTTCCTAACACTCGCCCCCCCCCAGACTAAGGGACAGGAGGATTTAATCCACTCCTGGATGAATCTCATACCTCTAGTCGATGACATACATTCTAGAGAGACAATCAGCATTTTGGTGGTGACACCCTGACCTGTGCTCAATGGTGAAATCAAACCCTTGCAGGCAGATCAACCATCTCAATAGTTTCGGGTTTTCCCCTTTCATTTGCATTAACCATCTCAAGGGTTGGTGGTCAGTCTGAATGACAAAAGTAGAACCATACAAGTACGGCCTAAACTTCTTCAGAGCTCACACGATAGCAAAGCACTCTCTTTCGATTGTTGCCCACTTTGTTTCAGGATCCTTCAGCTTGCGGCTGATGAAGCAAACGGGGTGCTCCCTACCTTTCCCATCCAGTTGACTGAGTATGGCACCTATTCCTACATTCGAAGCATCTGTCTGCACAATGAAGTGTTGGCGGTAATCAGGAGCTTGGAGTACTGGGGCTTGGCAAAGAGCCTTTTTCAGGTTTTCAAAAGCCTGATTGCACTCCTCGTTCCATCTAACCTTTTTAGGAAATTTGGGCGAGGAAATGACATTCAGTGGAGAAGCTATGGTCCCATAGTTCTCTATGAAATTCCTGTAGTACCCAGTGAGGCCTAGGAAGGCTCTCACTTGGGTTTGAGTAGTAGGTGTTGTCCAATTTTGCACAGCTTCAATCTTACTGAGCAAAGGCCTTATTTCTCCACCTCCTACCTCATGTCCAAGATAGACTACCTTACTCTGTCCAATTTGGCATTTACTCGCCTTTATGGTCAGATTGGCTCGTCCAAGAGCCTGCAAAACATCTCTCAGGTTGGTTACATGTTCTTCCCAGGAATTGCTGAACACTGCCATGTCATCCAAGTATGCCATGCAGAAGTCCTCCATCCCATTCAGAACCTGGTTTACCATCCGTTGCAAGGTAGAAGGTGCATTCTTCAGTCCGAAAGGCATTACCTTAAACTGGTATAAGCCAACGGGGGTAGAAAATGCAGTTTTCTCCTTGGCATGGTCTGTCAGGGCTATTTGCCAATAGCCTGACGTCAAGTCAAATGTGCTGAGGAACTTGGCGGCGCCAAGTTTATCCACCAACTCATTTGTTCTTGGCAAAGGGTGGGCATCAGTCTTGGTGACTGCATTAAGAGCTCTATAATCCACGCAGAATCCAAGCTCTTTAGATCCGGCCTTTGGTACTAACACAACTGGGCTAGACCATGGACTAGTAGAGGGCTCTATTACCCCGAGATCGAGCTTCTTGCTGACCTCACCTTTGATATGGGTTTGTACGTTCTCTGACATTCGGTATCCTCTGCTTTTGACCGGCAGACAGTCACCAGTGAGTATGTCATGCTGGCCCCAAGGGGTCAAGCCTGGTGAAAGCGAGAACAGAGAGGCAAACTGATTCAACATGGATTTGCACTCTTCTTGTTGCTCGGGTGTCAGATTGGAGGAGAGATTTACTCCTTCAATTTTTAAGTCCAAAGGTAAACCTCTGAGGAGATCCGGAAGAGCTTCACGCTCTTCCTCTTCCTCGGATGATGCTAGAAGCAATGCTCCTACATCAGGTCTTGAGACATACGCTTTGAGTCGGTTGGTTTGAAAGACTGTCGGAGCCTCCTTGGGATTGCCCAAGTCCACCAGATAGTTGATCTCTCTGAGTTTACCCACAACTCTGAAGGGTCCCATCCATTTGTCTTGCAAGGCCCTCTGCCTTGTTGGGATCATAACGAGAACGAGCTGGTCTTGAGCGAACTCAACCATGTTAGCCTTTTGATCGTGCCAGTGCTTGACCAATGCTTGTCCAACTTTCAAGTTATCGCTTGCTTCCGTCATCATGTGCGACATTCTCCTCCGGAGTCCTATCACGTAGTCAGTCACTCTGACTGGCTTGGGGGAAGGAGCACTCTCCAACCCCTCCTTAATCAGGGCCAATGGACCTCTGACGGGATGACCATAGAGAAGCCGGAAGGGAGAGTAACCTACTCCCTCCTGAGGGACTTCTCTATAAGCAAAGAGAAGGCATGGCAGTAGAAGGTCCCCCTTACGCTTAAGGGGTTCTTCTAAAGCACCTATCATGCTCTTCATGGTTCGGTTGAACCGTTCTACCAACCCATTGGTTTGTGGGTGGTAAGCTGTTGAGAACTTGTAAGTAACTCCGCAGGTTTTCCACATGGCTTTCATGTAGTGGGACATGAAGTTTGACCCCCTGTCAGAGATTACTTCCTAGGAAACCCGACCCTAGTAAAAATACCAAGGAGGGCCTTAGCCACAGCCGGAGCTGTAACAGTCCTCATAGGAATTGCCTCAGGATACCTAGTAGCATGGTCTACTACAACAAGTATAAACCTGTTGCCTGAGGAGGTTGGAGGATCAAGGGGACCAACAATGTCAATCCCTACTCTCTCAAACGGGACTCCCACAACTGGGAGAGGAACTAAAGGTGCCACATTCTTGGAGCCCACCTTACCAGAAGTCTGGCAGGTGTGGCAGCTCCTGCAGTGTTTTTCCACTTCGGCCCCCATCTTTGGCCAATAGAAGTAGAGAGAGAGCCTTTCCTTAGTCTTCTTGAAACTCAAGTGACCAGCCAAAGGAATCTCATGGGCTAACTGCAAGAACTGTGGTCTGTTTTCTTGGGGTACTACAAGTCGTTTGTAGTCTCCAGGTGCAGACTCGGTCGGTTCACTGTAGAAGAGGCCATCTTCCCAGTGCAGCCTGTATTTCCCAGGCTCTTGCCCTTTAGCCTGAGCTTCGGTCTGGTGGCGAAGACCTTCCAGAGTTGGACATTCTCTCTGTCCCTTACTGAAGTCTGCCCTGCCCGGTCCACCTTCTGCCAGTAAAGACTGCAGCTCAGGATGGTCAACAGGATCCAGATCTCCAATGAGTTCCTGGTCTTCCATTAGCTCTTCCTCAGAGTCTAATTCTACCACACAGGGTTGTACCTCCCTCTCAGCCTCGGCTGGAGGTGGAGTTACGGGTGTAACTTTGGACAACCGCGGGGAAGTCTGTGTTGGCTGCACTGTAATGCTGGCTGCTGGTTTGGGGATAGAAGTCTTAGGTTTCCCTTTTGCTTCTGATTTCTTGGAGACAGCAGCCGACAATTCCAGTGGAGCAAGAGTGATTTCTTTCTTCATCATCTCCTGGAGAGTACCGCGCATGGTCCTCTCTCTTCTCTCTTGCGGGTCTGGTTAGCTCCTGTAACCATTTACTAGGAGCTCTGGGAGTATGCGATACAACTCTGAGAGTTTTCAAATCGTTACCCAACAGTACGCGTCCTGGTACCTCACTCTGTATTCTGACAGGTATCTTCACAGTCATGTCGTTACACTGGATGAGAACTGGTAATTGGGGAAGCATCTGCGCAGGCCCTCCAGCTAATTTGGTGAGGCGTTTGGGTGCCTTAGCAACATCCTCAGCCTGAAAAAACGATGTATCCACCACAGTTATGCTGGCACCAGTGTCCCTAATGGCAGGAGTCTCCTGACCATTCACCTGGACACTGTCCTTATAATACTCTTTAGTATTATCGGGGATAGAATTATAGACATCTAAATTCTGTTGTTCCCACAACCGCAAAGATACTAAAGAAACGCTGGCTGAGACTCCAATGGGTTCGTCAGCTAGCAGTAGAAAGTTTCCACTTGCCATTTGGACTTCCTCCTCTGGAGCGAAGGCTAAGGAGACAAGCTGGACCCCTGAAGGTTTACCCTTAAATCTGGGATCTCCTTTCACGTGGTCAGTCGAGCCACAAAGCATTTACCGAATACTTTCTGGAATGGTGGCTTGTTCTGGACTCCTTCTGGTTTGGCACCAGAAGACACACTATTCTGCTGTGGTTTTCCCGGTGGCGTACCCTTCTGGTTTTGTTTGGGGCCCTCTTTGGAATTTGAGTTATTCGAATTCTCTGTTGAGTCTTTTTTAGGCTGTTTTCCCTCATCCTTTTTCTGAGTTGCCCCAGAATCCTTATGAGTAGCCCTGTTGGCAACCCATAAGTCAGCAGCCTTAGCTAGCTTCCGGGAATCCAACTCCTTTGAATCAGCCAAGTGCTGTCTGAGCTCAGGAGAACAGTCATCATAAATAGACTCCAACATAAAAAGATTCCTCATACCCTCATAAGTGTTCACTTTGTAACCCTTAATCCATCCCTCTAAGTTTTTCAACCCTTCACTCACCCAGGTAGCCCAAGGGGTACCATCATGCTTTTTGAGGGTTCTAAACCTCTTAAGATACTGGGAAGGGGTCTTCCCGAACCTAGCTATCAAAGCTAGTTTCACACTTTCATAATCCGTCTTATCCGCCTCCCCCAACTCCATTACCACATCAGTCGCAACAGGAGGGAGTCTGGAGAACACCCAGGGAAGTATATTATTCCCGGTGATGTCCTGGAGCCCATGATTGTACTCAAACAGTTTTAACCAATCCAACACATCCAATCTCGGTTCATACATACCCACTAATTCCTTCGGCATCCGGGGTCTTTTGGGACTGGAGCTCCTAGAGGAACCAGAGGAAAGAGAAGCATTTTCCATAGACAACTTTTTCATCTCTAACGCTTGATTAAGTTCTATTTCCCTGAGTCTTAACTCAGCTTGCTTCTGCTCAGCCTGGGCATTCATCCGTCTGAACTTGAGCTCTTGGTTTTGTTCAGATTGAGCCAAGAACCGTTTGTATTCTAATTCGAGCTTCATTTTTTCAAGTTCAAAATAAGCAGGATTACATGTGGGACCTAGTATGGGCCCCGTAGGTACAGCTGGTAAGGCAGGTAGAGGAGCAGGGGAGACAGTTTCGTTAGCCTCTCCTTCCTCTTCAGCCTCTTCATCGCTATCATCAGAATTACGATTTAGATCAACACCATCACTGTTATCTACATTTTCTGGAGAAATTGGTTCCTCTGAACCAGTACCCAGACTTTGGTTCGCCAGCAAACCTCTCTATTAGTTCTAACTTCTTGCCCCTTACAGAAAGATTCTCTTGTCTACAGAGAGCTCGCAAACTCTCAGTATTTTCACCTGACAAGGATTCTTGACTGTAAGCTTCCATAGTAGACATGTTTTTGAAAGTTGCTTTTTAGTGCTAAGCTTTGTGGATAGTTATCCTAAAGTGTCGAAAAGCACTCTAAACTGTATACTCGATACAAATCCCACTGCTGCCACCAGTGTTAGGCGGAAACCTGTGCAGTTCCCTCTGGGACCACTGCAAAAGATTTAGGACTACAGGTGTTTGGCAGTAAACCCGCTTGGTAGCAGTCTGTACCACACAGATTCACTTGGTAGCTGTGGCTGAGCAGTCAGACTTCCCTCAAGAAGAGTTAGGCAGTATGTGGAGTATACAACATAGGGAAATTCTACACCGTAAGACAAGCAAACACGCAACAAGGCTTCAGTGTAAAGATATAAAGGTATTTATTTATAACGACATATCTATAGAAAACACTCTGGCACTATTACGGCAAACGCTTCAATTACAATTACTCTACGAAGAAAAAGATCAATCCCCCTAACAATATTTCGACAAGTTTAGGTTTTACCAGCATCACTTATTTGCAGACAGAGGTGTATGCTTCAATCTAGATGGCACTTTAGTATTTGTTAGGACGGGAGAGAAAAATAAGCAGGTTACGAAATCAACACGGTTCCAATATGTTACGGACAAATGCAAGGCAAGAAGGCAAGAACCACAGTAGATCAGAAAGTTCAGAGGCCAGGCCCACTCGGAGAGAGGCAAGGCGATATGTCCCAAAAATTATCTTAGTGGAAATGCATTTGAGTCTTTGAAGCAAATTCTTATCGTCAGATTGGACCAGTTCAGAACAACACGCTAGAGAAAGCTTGGAGGCGACCCTATGGAGAGGCGAGGATTAAGACACCTCACTCTATCCGGCAACAAGGGAAGACAGGCGGACACAGTACCTTGATTGTGGAGAGACAGCTCCGGCGGGGGCAGTTGTTCCTGGTGGTGGATGCACGTCCGGTCTTGGCTACGAGAAGAGATGATCTCGTCGTCGAAGGAAAGTTGAAGATCGGTGCACCACCAGGGAAGACACCAGCCACGGAGTGCTCCGTCACAAGGCACCACGTTTTGGTCACGGTACAGGGGTAGTGGCTATCCGGTTGCCGAGGTGCTCTGCACAGGCAATTCGACCACTGCGTCCTGAGGCAAAGAAAAAGCAAAGGGGACTAGTTGTTCCCACCAGTCAGGGGAAGAGACTCTCCGGCAGGGAGATCTCCTCTGTCGTCGGGAAGTGGTGACTCGGTTCAGCAGGGCTCCACCGGAGGTGTCGTCATTGCAGGTCGGCTCATCTTTACCCTCGTCGGATTCTTAGGTCCTATGGCGAGTTCTGAAGATCCAGTCCCAAAAGCCCTGCTTTTATGCAGAAAACCCCCATTCATTCAGCCTAGCTGTCACTCAAAACACGCTAAGTGGTGAGCGGGGAGGCTCACCACTTGGGCCAATCACACCAGAGTGTGACCGGAGTTGGCAAGGCAACTCGGTCCAGGGTGCCTAAACCCCCTCCAACACCCCTGTGGTAACCCAGACAGAATGGCACCACTTTGGAGGGTCTCTGTACAGAAGCCCGCCAAAAGTGGAACAAAGGGCTCAACCTTTGGTTTAGGAGTCACAGAGACGAACACAGACGCCATTTTAAAAAGGCGAGTTCTGGCAGAAAATACCATCCGATAGACTTATTTAAGATAAGTAGACTGGAGGTATGTTAGAGATTAACGAGAAACAGTATCAATCTCTAACAATGGGACGAATCCCATAGGGTTATATTCGGGGTCGAACATAACAAGTAGTTTCCAGTGCCTCCAGCCAAAACTCGACGAGGGGGGACGGGACAGTGCCCCCTCGAATAACAGACCTAGGAGTAATCGAATTACCCCTACTAGTACGTCCGCAATAGGATGGTTTGTACTAGTTCTGTTAGTAAATTTAAGTCTAGTAAAGCCAATGGTGACTTTACATGCCCGGGGAGACAGTAGTCAGTCCCCGGGTATGGAATCTATGAGGGAAGTCCGCTAGGACGCCCCAGTGCTACGGCACGGAGGGTGCAGTGTAACACACATAGAAAAACATATGAGACCCTATGGAGTAAAAGACCCCATAGCCCATAGAACACATTGACATTCAAAGGAATTACACACATTCATGTCCAAGAGTGGGAGAAATCTCACTCTTGGCAGGATGGAAAAACACAAACTCCAGAAATCCAGCAAAGCTGCTGGGGGACTCACTAGGTTAGGAAATTCAGCCTAAACAGAGAATTCTCCCTAACAAGGGATAATCAAAGGTGCTGCTCGCTTACGGCGAGGGGTGGGCTGAAGAAAAGGACTGGATAATGCCGACACATCTTGGGCAGATGTGGAAAACATCACCGGTGACTGTGAAAGTTCATGAGCAGAAAGTAACTCCCCACCGCAGTTCAACAAACAGGGGTTTGTGGGTAGAGGAGGCGGTGCTAAGGCACATAGTAAGTTTTCCACAAATGTTTTTCCGTGTCTCCAGCAGAATTACAGCACACTGGACAACGGCATGCGATCACAGCAAAGGTGGAGCAGCGGGTTGAGCAGCCTCTGACAGCCCTTGTCGAAAAGTCCTTTCCAAAAAATGTATTATTATTATTCATTTATTTTGTGTAAATAAAAAAAAACATTACACTGAGAGCACAGACATTAAAAAGAATGAGTGAAGGGAACTATAGAGAACGATGATTGTCAGTTTCTATGGCAGCCGGTTAGGTAAAAAGAAGTGGTGGTGCGAGAAGAAACAGACATAGGCACAAATAAGCGAAGTTATTTACATAACAGAAAATAAACTTCCTGAGCAGGACAGTAGTAGGGAAGGTGGGAAGGACGCAAAGTTTGGGTAGCAGTAGTGAGAACAATAGCACGACGCGGGCTTCAAATTTGAGAGAAAACAGAGGTACACAGTTGAATAGAGGAGCACGATACACCTTGCTAATTAGAAGACTGCCCTCATACTCTGCTTCAGCTGAAATCAGTGTATAACTTGGCAGAGGCTGCTGGAGAGATGGTAAAAACACCTCATAAGGTTAATGAAATATATTGTATTGCTAATGATTCTAAATTGGCTTCGTTTACAGAGTCATGCATTAATGACTCAGACAGGGCCTCACTATCCGCCATTGAGTCTGATTTTCTCGAACAAAAAGACCAGACAAAGGCTTACGTAACATATGAGTAACCTGGCCCCTAGCAAAGTAATGAAACATACAGCCAGACGAGATGCTCAGATTGTCGTACTTGGCAATTTTCCATTAAAATGCACAATATGTATGTTTACTAACAATTATAGCAGGATGCAAAAGAAAGACACAAGCAAGGAGGAATTTCAAAGTAGCAAGTTATTGATCTTTAAACACTGAACCAAGATTTCAAACAGGATTTTTACAATTTTTCCTTCAAGGTTGCATTTTCTGTAAGGCATTATAAACAGGCCTTCTCTTGAAAAACATATTACACATCTTTGAGAGATAGCTGTCTTTCGCAGCTATGACTTTAGAGTTGCTGCTGGAGAATAGAGACACATAAGTTAAACATTGATAAAGCCAGTAGTTTTGGTTTCCTTTGAGAGGGGCTGCAGGATATTATAGTCAAGGAGCAAGTGCAGGTTAGTAAGAGGCTTGGGAAAAATTGGGCTGGTTCTCCCTCTTAGAATTAGCACAATTCCACACGTGGTGATGACAGGAAAAGCCAGCGATTCATCAATAAACAAATAAACAAAACAAAACTTAAGTGCTGCTGCACACTGGCCATGAACTGAATAAAGTCGGTCCTGGCCCTACTACTTCACCACGCAATCCTACCACCCATTCCTCCCATAGGGTTTCTAATTTAAATTACTTTTCATTTACTTCCCGATCATATTTGGCTTTTCCACGGCTTGTTTGCATATAAGATAATTTGAGCGTGCTGTCTAATAACTGAAGTGAGAAGTGCTGACCAGTGTCCCAAGGACAAAGCCACCTGCATGGTGCAATACAACAGCTTGACCTTGTACTGGCAATCGGACTGCTTATTAACAACTGAATGTCATCATGGGGATGGAGATACAATGCACCTTAGCAGAGATTGGCAGACCGGAAGTCATCATATGATATCATGGTCAGAGGCAGAAACTAAAGATGGACTCCAATTTAATGAATTAGTTTATTGTTTTGATGGCAGGTGGGATTAGTGTTCCAAAAGCCCTAGTAATAAGTTCTAAAATGTGCTTAATTTTGATTTGGTCCGGGGATCAGTGACCTATAAATGTAAGGTTACTGGAGGGTATGTAAAGTTAGTTTGGTCAGATCCATTTAGGTACAGATTGCTGTTTTCCTTGGCTTGCAAGACAACAAATAAATATGCCTCCATTTGTCAGCACCCAGAATCAAAAGTGAGCCTGGTCTCTCCCAAATATTGGTGGTGTGACTCATACTCGTGACTCCACTCAACAACCTTGAGGCACAATCCACTAAGAGATCAGGAGTCTTGTAAAATCTCCAAAGCGTGGCCAGGATAAGGTTGACCATACGTGATGCACTTGCTTGTGCTGCTGAGGGGAACTAAGAGTTGTCATGATAACTAAAAAAAGATGCAGATCTGTTTCAGTGTTACACAAATAGTTGTACTGTGCATCTTCGCTAGCTTATTTTCAAGATTTTTGGATGTATATATTTGTTGTGTTCTGGTATATATCTGGCAAAGTACTGGCAGTTTGGACTGTGTTATTTCTGGTTTGGCAAGAGTCTATTTTCAATCAAGTAATTCTGTTCTGATTATGGCTAAAAGGCAGTTCGTAAAAAAAAAAGATGAAGATGATATTCAATTTCTACTAAGGCCAGTGATGATTCAGTATTTATATGATTTGGTGTTGCCTTCTCTTTCACTTGAATCATGTAATCACAACACTCAGGTACTGCTCGCTTTGGCTAGTAAATTCCATAAAGCATCCAAAGAGAAGTTACAACTGTTTGGGTAATTAGTACACTTCTTGGGACTTGAAATGATAATGCGGTATACGGCTAAAGCTTCTTCTAGTACAAGATTACGAAACCACCCAAGGGCACACAGATGAGAGCCTTTTTGTGATCTGGTAGGCTAGTGTAGGCAATGGATTTTAGAATATGCAGATATATTAAAACCACTACAATACTATATGAGGGCCAACAATGTAGATCCTCTCCAGTGATCAGCAGAGGCAGAAGAAGCATTTGATAATGTTAAAAGAAATTTGACTGAAGCACCAGCTTTAGGAATTCCTTATATGAAAAAAATGTTTCCCCTTGTTAGCCATACAACACAATGGTTTCTATTAGCTGTATTGACACAAGCGCGTGGCCATTATCAGAGACCAATTACTTATTATAGAGAGAATATGATCCAGTAGCTGATGACATGCCTACCTGGCTTCGTTCTGTAGCAGCTGCAGTCATTGCAGCGGAGCAATGTAAAAATATTATTTTGGGTTCTCCCTTGATGTGTGCAGTCCCACATTTAGTACTAGCTATTTTGCTCAAAACTGAAAACATTACATGTCTGCCTCCAATGCTATTAAATATACGATCCCATTACTGAACTCTTCACATATCACACTAAATCAATGTCCCACACTGAATGCAGCCTATTTACTCCCAATCAAGAATGATGGTGTACCTGATGTTGCTGGGCCACGTGATATTGTGGCACTGCGGATTTCTTTTCTGACTCCCAGAAGTGATCTGTCCAATACTCCTGTACATAAAGCTGATATGATATATTTTGTGGATGGTTCTTGTTATAGGCATCTGGAAGATTGATTGGTGGCCGGGTGTGCAATATGTATAGCGGGGCTTGTGGTAAAAAAGCAGCAGCTTGTTCAACGTCACATCAGCGCTAGAAAAACTATCAGTAACATGTTAGCTTGCTGAACAACAATCAGTGAACATATGTACATCATCTCTGTTTCATTTTGGGTTTCCCAACATTCTGGGCTGTTGAGGAAGCAAAGAGGCTTCCTGACATAATTTGGTTCCCCTATATATAGTCATCCATATGAGGTGTATTGGTAGATACAGTAATGTTGCCAACGCCAAATGTTACTATTAAGTGTGCAACACATCAACCTTTCGTTAGTGAGGCTATTTGTCGAACGTACTTTGCAGCTTCCAGTGCAAAACTGGTGGCCATGTAAGACTCTCTGGCTGAATTTGTACTGCTAATAAAAAGGTACAACAGCTGCTAATTTTCAATAGTCTTGATGATAAAGCATAGATATAGAAATCTGATCCACCTATAGAGAACATCTTTTTGGATTCGTATAGGATGCCAAACACACAAGGACTATCTGTGAAGTGATTAACTGGGATATTTGGTGGCTCCAAAATACTATTATCTCATTTGGTGAGAGTATATCATGGACTGTGCCATGTAGTCAAAGGGGGAATTATTTCAACTTTAAATGAACATTGGTTTGCCCCAGAGTTCATGATCATGGCACAAGCCTTGCAAATGATGCACCATGTGTCTACAGAATAATGCTGGACAAAGGGTACATTGTGGGCCATTAGTCAAAACCCAATGGATTGAATATAGTGCTGCATGGAATAATTAGCAATATGCCCTTGTGGTCCTGAATACATTTTCTGGCTAGGTCAATGGTTACCCATTTTAGAGAGCAGAGAGTGTTTCGGTGGTAAAAGCTTTACTTAAGGACTTTGTAGCAATATTCTGAATGCCACTCAGCACAAACAGTGATAGGGGCTCCCACTTTGTCGAACAGATCATGAAAGAGATATATGCTGCCCTCAATGTGTAACATAGCCCCCACTGACTGCACCGTCCCCAGTCATTGAGAGGCAGAATGGAGTCAGAAAGAATGTTCTACACAAACTGTGTACAGTGGCCTGAGGCACTTTCCTTGTTGTTGCTTAGTGTCAGAAGCACTCTGGATTGGAAGCCTGGGTTATTCACTCCCAACATCCTTTATGGACACCCTTCCCGATAACCCCCTTTCTCTGCCTTCAACACATGATTGGTGAACGTACATCTCAGAGAAGGTAGCCTTCTTGAATATATCAGAAAGTTCATATCTACTACCAGTTCCCTTCCTTCACAGGTGTGGAAAGCATGTAATAACAAAGCAACAGACACCTGCTGTACCTTGCAACCAGGAGATTTAGTCCTCGCCTGAAACTACTATTAGCTCTCTGAACACAAATGTGGTAAATGTGACAGGTCAACAAATCACGAATAGCTTGACTTACTTAGACATATCACACAGGCAGCACAGACAATGGCAGCGATGTAAGATGCAATGTAAATGAGCAGGCAATGGAAATTGGCGTGGTATTAAACCAGACTACAGAAATATTCTGCTTTCAGTTAAATCATATGAATCATATTAATGCAAAAGTAACTAGCAGACTGTGTGTAAATAGATTGCAGGTAATTTGCCAGCACAGCACTATGGTGGCAAGGAAAACAGGCCATGCTCTGCAATACAGCAATCAGTGTCACACCATTTTGAAAATTCTGAGTTGCAGAATGCAACCAACGTGATTCCCCAGTCTGTATGGTATAATGTGGATAATGAGATAGATACAAAGGGCTATACAAAAGTCATTGTTTATGCATCTTTAGAAGATTGTGTTTACATTCTCTTAGTACCAACCGGCTGAAAATCATATTCGTTATTACACTTTTTCACTAGAAATGTCCCCTGATCGATAGATAGGCATTGGCATACATTGGTAGGTCTGGTCCGTGCAACCTCCACAGCTGCAAACTCTTAGTATGTTAGTAAGGTGATATGAGTTCATAGTGGGAAAAAGGATATCTTCAGAAGGTTATACAGCAGGTATTGCAGTGTAAGTTATGTTACTCTCTCTAGAAAGTGACAGTTGCACTGAATTGACAACAGTGGCTTTGTAAATTGCATTTCATTTTAAGTAAACATGAAAAAGCATGTAATGTACTGGCCACCAGAACAGACACGGATGGAAATGTTGCACTTGAAATCGGAACAGGATTCGACAGATGATTTCCCGAAAGTTGGAAGGGTTACTAAAATTGTTGACAAAGGTTGAAAAGATTACAGAATACAGATGTTCAACCAGAATTGCATATTTGAGAGCTTTTTGTTTTTTTAATAGTGAGAAGCAGGCCTTTTAAATTGCTCATTAAACTGCCACTCTTGCTACTCCTTCTGATGTGATATGCCTTATAGTGAATATTTAAAGAAAGCCCTCTCCATACCACCACTTCGATGTCTAATACGGCTCTTTGCTCTTTTGTGCTGCTGTAGATGCTGCACTAGGGGAGATTTGTTGTCATAAATACTGCCCCCTCTAGACCCTCCAACCTGTTGAAGGATTCGTTTTAATATTCCACAGTGGTGTTTCAAGATCTTTACTATGTACTCAATGAATTACAGCTAGAGATAGACATCCTGATGAATACTCACATTTCGATTGTACTGTAAGGGCTGTCCACAAAAGCCTGGCTCCTATGAAACCCCAAATATTTTTGTAACAGTGCTAGGGATAAGGAAATGTTCAGGATAACGCTTGTTTGATTCTACATGTGTTGCAAAAGTGAGGATTAATGGAGACAAACAATACTAAATGAATAAATATGTGTGAATACAATATAGCAAAATGTATCCTAGGTGGACACCGACCACAACTTGAATAAAGTTGGTCCTGCACCATTTGTGTCATAACCCATCGCCCCCAGGGTTTCTCTTGTAGAAGACTTTTTATATATGTATCCATCCCGTTTGTCTTTGCCACTGTTTATTTGCCTAGGAACTAATTTGAGCATGATCTATATGAGCTGAATTGGAAAGTGATGACTAGCAGGGTTTGTGTGCCAAGGATGCAGGCACCCGCACGCTGTAACTGCCTGGACTGTTTGGGACAAAAGGACTGCATATTAGCTACCGGAAGTCACCATGTGGGTGGAGTACCAGTGCCCCTCACAGGAGATTGGCATATCAGAAGTTGTCATATGACATGGACACTGAAGAGGAACTTCACATTAATGCATGAGTTTATTGTTTTGTTGGGAAGAGGGATAAGTGTGCCGGAAGGCCTCGTAGTAGGTTCTCGACTGTTACTAGGTGTTGGTTCAGTCAGGTGATCAGTGACCTATGAAGGTAAGGGATCTGGAGGGCGGGTCAGGTTAGGACAGGCAGGTTCCATTAGCTGCAGGTTGCTGTTTCTTTCTGGCTTGCAAGACAATTAATAAGGAACCCTCTGTTTGGCATCTCTAGATTATGATGAGTGTGCCAGGTTTCTCTGACAGCGAGGCACTGCAGCAGCAACCGCACTATACCACTTGCGACTAAGAGAAGGGGGGGAGCAGTGGTGTTTCCAGAATTTCACCTTAATGTGGGCTTGCACTTGTAGTTGTGGATTTAGGGCTGGGGTCCCCATAAACTGAGGGAGATATATCTATTAATTGGCATTTTATTTATTGTGCCTCCCACTACTACCTACATGTTTAGAGTGTTTCAGCTATGGTCATTGCAATGTAAATAAAGGTTGTTTCGAAACGGAAATCGTTTTATTATTTGTGTATGGATGAAAGGCAGAAAGGACCTTGCCAGAATTCAAACTTATTTATCCAGGTTTCAGAAGAATTTGATGAATGAACGTGTCCCATAAATGGCCTCAAAAGTGGTCTCCGATCCTCTGGGTGTCCCTAGTTCCCTCCCTTTCTCTCTCTCTCTCTCTCTCTCTCTCTCTCTCTCTCTCTCTCTCTCTCTCCCTCTCTCTCTCTCTCTCTCTATCTCTCTTCCTCACCTTTTCTCTCTGTCTTCCTCCATTTCTGGCACTGTATTCCTTTGCCGGGTAGCTAGGTTTTTACTAAATATGTCTTGTTGGGTATTTTGGGGATATTTGGGGCTTTGCAGTATTTTCTTACCGCCAAAATACCTTTAGCAATAATCACTCTCTGTATTCATATTGGGTCACACATGACAATAATACATTGCATTATTTCAGAATTCGGACCTATTTAGATGATGTGCGCGGTAGTTTGCGTGGTTGGTTGGTATAGTGGTTGGTTTATTTCTGGCCCTTGTTTTTTATCTAGATTGTTCTTGATCACTAGAGAGACCTCAGGCCTACATTTTAGGGATACCACATTTTCAGTGTTAGTGTTGTGTGCCACCATGGGCTAATGTGGTATTTTTGTGGTAATTTCCACTACATTATATACGGTAGGGAACTATGTCCAGAGAGTCTCTCTTCCCGTTGGCTCATGTACCTCCAACAGGCTATGCTACAAACAGTCACTCACAACTGTCCATACTGAATAGAATCATGCACACATCTGTTTTAAAATGGCAATTGCACTGTTTAAAAATCTACCCACGTTTAAACATTTCCCCATGCAAAATGAAAGAGAGAAATAATACACACTAGCTATCTGTTTTCAAATATGTTTGTATTATAGAAATTTCTTTTAAACACAGTTTAACTTTTTTTACAGAAATAAATGAAATGGTACAACATTATTTGTAATAAAATGGACAGAGAGCTGCGAGAATATATTCAATTGGTAACATTAAATATGCTGATAAGAGACTGAGACTCCCTCGAATACACTGACTGCACAGTTTCGCACACTTTCGCACAGCTCCCACTCGCTTCTATAATTACCTTATCTGTTCAGCATGAGTTTTCTCCGGCTATTCTCTTTCTGAATTTGGCTCCCTTGAAAATCAACCCCAGTGAGAACAAGCGTCTGCCGTTCTCAAACCGGGGTTATTGCCTGGAACTCTCAGCTTCTGCAGCAGGAATCCCCAGCCAGGAAACAGATCCTTCTCCCAGCTCTGCAAGATCTCGATTGTTCTTCTTCTCCCCTCAAGCTTCTCCAGCAAAGTTAATCACAGCCTCTAGCATGATACTTGCTATGACGCTGCTCCAATCAGAATCAATCATGTCATCTCCTCCCTCACTACACAATGGCTCACTTTTACAGTGGCAATTGTAAAAAACTGATTTCCTGTTCCTTCGAGCTCTTTGCTTCCTATAGTTATGTGGACAGAGCAGCAGAGAAAAAAAAATGAATGTGCGTTTAAAAGTTCACTTTCAGGGTAGGCCTAATTCTGCAGTGGAGACACATTTTTATTAGTGGGTTATGTTAAATGAAGTTTTATTAGTCAGGTTAGTTATTAATAAGGTTAGTTATTAATTTTCAAATGTGTCTCTTGCAACATAGGCATTTCAGGTGAAAAATAGTGTGCATTTTGAATGTGCACATGTGTGCTTTTAACTGTAAAAATAGATTTGCATCTTATATGTAAAAATCCTTTTTGACTGAATAGCCTGTCTTTACTTATATGTCCATGTTACTCTGGCAACACATATAGCAATGCACCACACCCATGTGGTGGTGCTGCATCAAAAAAAAAATGCTACCTGTGCAGTAGTGCTGTACTCTGTGCTGTAACACGCCAAATATCCTTACAGTCTCTTGCAGGCATAACATGTTGTCTTGTGTGGCCAAGGTAAAGATAGTAATACAGACACACTCCTGCTCACTTTGCTGACCCAACTATTTTATTAAAATACTTGTTTTTAAATATATTGTGAAATACAGTGCTTAATTCATGTTCTATATGGTATGGCATTGTCAGCATATGTCATTCTGCATTCTTAAACAAGTGCAGGCCTACAAGTACCTGAAGGCAATATTATGTGAGCCTAAAAGCCAAGAATGGTTGAGTATTTCCCTGCTGGCATAGGCAACTTGAGTTCTCGCCCAATAAGCTGTACCACGTTTAAGACTTAGAGAAGGCTCTGATATCCTGTATAGTAGAGTCACATGCACTTTGGCTTCCTAATACAATACAGTAACTGTGAATATGTGCTTGTTGTGTGTTATTTCATTTGTATAGTCATCATGAAAAGTGAATTCGGGTGGCCAATTTGTGGTTGTGTTAGGCAACAAAACCGGTGTATTTCTGTGGGTCTATTGTTTTTAATTGCATCTACAATATCCCCTCCATTAATTAGTTTTTCATTGAATGTCACTGTGTTTATTAAAACATTGTAGTCATAACTCTACTTAACAACGTCTCATGCTTACATTTCTTGGGTACTATAATATTGTACTTCAACATGCTAAGCATGCCAAATCATTATGGATGCAGGCCGAGTGTGCCCTTTGCCGGGGCGATAGTCAAAGGCACCTACAGACTACCCATTGTATACAATGATCATGGCACGTGGCCTTGGCCAGTGGGCACTGTGCATGGTGGTTCGGCCATGACTTGGGCACCTACTAGACACCCATTTTATACGCTAGGCATGATTTGCAGCCATTCACAATGGACAATTTGCCTAGGGTTCGGATGAGTGAAACTTCAAGACTCCCATTTGACTTACTGGGCACGCCCTCCACCCATACCCAGTTGAAACTTTGCCCGATGCTGGCCCTTCAGCAAGGCTTGTGCATCCAGCTCAATTCCTGCAGGCCCTGGTCCAGTTCTTGGCCGAGTCTATGTGGACCAGCATCCCTGGTGCCCAGTCTGGACACTGATAATCGTTTTGGGCTTGCAAAATTAGAACAGGGTCTGTGGGCAATGTGCTCCATGTACCCAGTTTGTGGACCATGAGCCCCACACAAATCTGGAAACACGAACCAGGTATGCGGACATGGAGTATCCACAGCTCACCCCAGTGTTGCAGTTAGCTCAAAAGAACACCCACACAGCCCTAGTTCATACTCTGTGCAAGGTCTACAGGGTCTACTATGGATATTTAGCCCACGCAGATGTGGTTCATGGGCCACACGCCTCAAACCAGACCTACAATCCAAACACATGCCATCCTGTGGTCTGTGGCTCACTGTGCAATATGCTGACCTCACCGGCAGACATTTCAAAATATTTCTGACAACCTTAACCATTTCAGATGTTTCCTTCATGTAGCCAATCAGATTTCCCCTTTTTATTGAAGTCTGCAGACTTCCCTGCGCTCACAAAAGGCCTCTGCAGATTTATTGATCTGAGAGGTGAAAACATCTACATCAAAATGTTAGCAATTGTTTGCAACATTTTTGTGTATCCTAAAAAAACAGTAGAGTATTTTTCACTAGACCAATTTAACACTGCAAGTGTGACCATAGCCCATCTTCTCCAACTGGTTTGTTGCAAATCTATCCAGTGGATTTTGATTAGTTAAGAGCAAAGGTTCCTGAGGGTTCCTAAGGGAGTTTACATGGGAAACACCACGTGTGTGACACACCATATTGTTCTCCCTTTCACTTAACTACGCACAACATTCAAAATTATACAAGGGCAGATATTTTTGTTGGAAAAGCTTCATGCAGTTTTGTCAAACTTATACAATTATCATCCTCCCGAAAATAATTTTTCATCTGTGTAGTTCAACTTCACCTTAACCACAGAGGTGATTTCTTAGTGCTGAGATGGGCAGATTTCCGAAATATCAATCAGGCATTTAGGCACTTAGGCACTCTGTGAAGGGGTGGGGATCCGAAATGTTCTCGAGGGTGGTTCCACTTTATTGAGGAAATGGTTATCCTTTTCTGAGGGCTCTACAATTTGGCAGGTAAGTGTAGCAAGGAACTGATTGATAAGTTGATTGAACTAGGATCTCGCAGCTTGTTCAATCGGGGAAACCATTATCTCTTTGTCCCATGTTCAACCACTGGCCTTTTTCTCGGCCCTCCATGATAATATAAAAATGTACATCATGTGTCAACATGCTCATGTGTTCTACCATCTCTATATGTGCACAGAGAGGGTTCATAATATTTAGAGTTGTCTTTATCTGCGTGTTAATTCCTCTAGCTTTCACCCCCCCCCCCCCACTCCCACAATTGTGATTAATTATGGACGTGGGAAGATGGATTACCAGGCCATCAATCACTCCCGGGGACTCTGATGCTGTTGTGCCGTGCTTAAGCATCACGCCAGCAGTTTATGATCCCATCAGAAAGGTGCGATTGATTCATCGTCAGGTAATCCGTCTATCCCCACATTATCCTCAGTGCAAACACTACTCTCGGCGGTTAATATGGCTCAGAGTATGCACAGGAGCGCGCGAGCTCTGTGTAAAGCCTGGGCGATGGAGCAGTTTGAAGAACGAGGTGAAGAATGCGCGGAGCGAACAGGGTAAACATGTGTGTTGTTGATGTGTGGCGATAGGACATTCTGAGATGCCAGATACGTTTTAGCAAAATGCTCGAGATTTCGACAGAGAAGTTGACAGGGTGCGCAGGGACAAGAACGGCAGTGATTACAGTGTATTTTGAGAAAGGTGGGCAAACAAGGATTGGAGAAAGGAAGGGATGGAAGTACGTAGGAATAAAAGAAAGGGAAGTGGAAGTGCAGTAAGTAAAAAGGAAGAGGGAGGAAGGAAGGAAGGAAGGAAGGAAGGAAGGAAGGAAGGAAGGAAGGAAGGAAGGAAGGAAGGAAGGAAGGAAGGAAGGAAGGAAGGAAGGAAGGAAGGAAGGAAGGAAGGAAGGAAGGAAGGAAGGAAGGAAGGAAGGAAGGAAGGAAGGAAGGAAGGAAGGAAGGAAGGAAGGAAGGAAGGAAGGAAGGAAGGAAGGAAGGAAGGAAGGAAGGAAGGAAGGAAGGAAGGAAGGAAGGAAGGAAGGAAGGAAGGAAGGAAGGAAGGAAGGAAGGAAGGAAGGAAGGAAGGAAGGAAGGAAGGAAGGAAGGAAGGAAGGAAGGAAGGAAGGAAGGAAGGAAGTTAGTTGGTTTGTGCCCGTAACAACTGTATTAGACACATGAGCTTTCAATGCAACACTTTTATTTCTAAAGTTGCCGTACGATTAATGCTTCTGCAATTGATAGCTGCTTTTTGCGTCAAAATATCACTATACAATTATGCTTTATTTAGGGAGGAAGGAAGGAAGGAAGGAAGGAAGGAAGGAAGGAAGGAAGGAAGGAAGGAAGGAAGGAAGGAAGGAAGGAAGGAAGGAAGGAAGGAAGGAAGGAAGGAAGGAAGGAAGGAAGGAAGGAAGGAAGGAAGGAAGGAAGGAAGGAAGGAAGGAAGGAAGGAAGGAAGGAAGGAAGGAAGGAGCCCGTAACAACTGTATTAGACACATGAGCTTTCAATGCAACACTTTTATTTCTAAAGTTGACGTACGATTAATGCTTCTGCAATTGATAGCTGCTTTTTGCGTCAAAATATCACTATACAATTATGCTTTATTTAGGAAGGAAGGAAGGAAGGAAGGAAGGAAGGAAGGAAGGAAGGAAGGAAGGAAGGAAGGAAGGAAGGAAGGAAGGAAGGAAGGAAGGAAGGAAGGAAGGAAGGAAGGAAGGAAGGAAGGAAGGAAGGAAGGAAGGAAGGAAGGAAGTTGGTTTGTGCCTGTAACAAATTTATTAGACACATGAGCTGTCAATGCAACACTTTTATTTCTAAAGTTGACGTACGATTAATTCTTCTGCAATTGATAGCTGCTTTTTGCGTCAACATATCACTATACAATTATGCTTTATTTAGGGAGGGAGTGAGGGAAGAAGGAAGGAAGGGAGGGAGGGAGGGGGGAAGGAAGGAAGGAAGGAAGGAAGGAAGGAAGGAAGGAAGGAAGGAAGGAAGGAAGGAAGGAAGGAAGGAAGGAAGGAAGGAAGGAAGGAAGGAAGGAAGGAAGGAAGGAAGGAAGGAAGGAAGGAAGGAAGGAAGGAAGGAAGGAAGGAAGGTGCCCGTAACAACTGTATTAGACACATGAGCTTTCAATGCAACACTTTTATTTCTAAAGTTGACGTACGATTAATGCTTCTGCAATTGATAGCTGCTTTTTGCGTCAAAATATCACTATACAATTATGCTTTATTTAGGGAGGGAGTGAGGAAGGAAGGAAGGAAGGAAGGAAGGAAGGAAGGAAGGAAGGAAGGAAGGAAGGAAGGAAGGAAGGAAGGAAGGAAGGAAGGAAGGAAGGAAGGAAGGAAGGAAGGAAGGAAGGAAGGAAGGAAGGAAGGAAGGAGCCCGTAACAACTGTATTAGACACATGAGCTTTCAATGCAACACTTTTATTTCTAAAGTTGACATACGATTAATGCTTCTGCAATTGATAGCTGCTTTTTGCGTCAAAATATCACTATACAATTATGCTTTATTTAGGAAGGAAGGAAGGAAGGAAGGAAGGAAGGAAGGAAGGAAGGAAGGAAGGAAGGAAGGAAGGAAGGAAGGAAGGAAGGAAGGAAGGAAGGAAGGAAGGAAGGAAGTTGGTTTGTGCCTGTAACAAATTTATTAGATACAGGAGCTGTCAATGCAACACTTTTATTTCTAAAGTTGACGTACGATTAATTCTTCTGCAATTGATAGCTGCTTTTTGCGTCAACATATCACTATACAATTATGCTTTATTTAGGGAGGGAGTGAGGGAAGAAGGAAGGAAGGGAGGGAGGGAGGAAGGAAGGAAGGAAGGAAGGAAGGAAGGAAGGAAGGAAGGAAGGAAGGAAGGAAGGAAGGAAGGAAGGAAGGAAGGAAGGAAGGAAGGAAGGAAGGAAGGAAGGAAGGAAGGAAGGTGCCCGTAACAACTGTATTAGACACATGAGCTTTCAATGCAACACTTTTATTTCTAAAGTTGACGTACGATTAATGCTTCTGCAATTGATAGCTGCTTTTTGCGTCAAAATATCACTATACAATTATGCTTTATTTAGGAAGGAAGGAAGGAAGGAAGGAAGGAAGGAAGGAAGGAAGGAAGGAAGGAAGGAAGGAAGGAAGGAAGGAAGGAAGGAAGGAAGGAAGGAAGGAAGTTGGTTTGTGCCTGTAACAAATTTATTAGATACAGGAGCTGTCAATGCAACACTTCTATTTCTAAAGTTGACGTACGATTAATTCTTCTGCAATTGATAGCTGCTTTTTGCGTCAACATATCACTATACAATTATGCTTTATTTAGGGAGGGAGTGAGGGAAGAAGGAAGGAAGGGAGGGAGGAAGGAAGGAAGGAAGGAAGGAAGGAAGGAAGGAAGGAAGGAAGGAAGGAAGGAAGGAAGGAAGGAAGGAAGGAAGGAAGGAAGGAAGGAAGGAAGGAAGGAAGGAAGGAAGGAAGGAAGGAAGGTGCCCGTAACAACTGTATTAGACACATGAGCTTTCAATGCAACACTTTTATTTCTAAAGTTGACGTACGATTAATGATTCTGCAATTGATAGCTGCTTTTTGCGTCAAAATATCACTATACAATTATGCTTTATTTAGGGAGGAAGGAAGGAAGGAAGGAAGGAAGGAAGGAAGGAAGGAAGGAAGGAAGGAAGGAAGGAAGGAAGGAAGGAAGGAAGGAGCCCGTAACAACTGTATTAGACACATGAGCTTTCAATGCAACACTTTTATTTCTAAAGTTGACGTACGATTAATGCTTCTGCAATTGATAGCTGCTTTTTGCGTCAAAATATCACTATACAATTATGCTTTATTTAGGAAGGAAGGAAGGAAGGAAGGAAGGAAGGAAGGAAGGAAGGAAGGAAGGAAGGAAGATGGTTTGTGCCTGTAACAAATTTATTAGATACAGGAGCTGTCAATGCAACACTTTTATTTCTAAAGTTGACGTACGATTAATTCTTCTGCAATTGATAGCTGCTTTTTGCGTCAACATATCACTATACAATTATGCTTTATTTAGGGAGGGAGTGAGGGAAGAAGGAAGGAAGGGAGGAAGGAAGGAAGGAAGGAAGGAAGGAAGGAAGGAAGGAAGGAAGGAAGGAAGGAAGGAAGGAAGGAAGGAAGGAAGGAAGGAAGGAAGGAAGGAAGGAAGGAAGGAAGGAAGGAAGGAAGGAAGGAAGGAAGGAAGGTGCCCGTAACAACTGTATTAGACACATGAGCTTTCAATGCAACACTTTTATTTCTAAAGTTGACGTACGATTAATGCTTCTGCAATTGATAGCTGCTTTTTGCGTCAAAATATCACTATACAATTATGCTTTATTTATGGAGGGAGTGAGGAAGGAAGGAAGGAAGGAAGGAAGGAAGGAAGGAAGGAAGGAAGGAAGGAAGGAAGGAAGGAAGGAAGGAAGGAAGGAAGGAAGGAAGGAAGGAAGGAACCCGTAACAACTGTATTAGACACATGAGCTTTCAATGTAACACTTTTATTTCTAAAGTTGATGTACGATTAATGCTTCTGCAATTGATAGCTGCTTTTTGCGTCAAAATATCAGTATACAATTATGCTTTATTTAGGAAGGAAGGAAGGAAGGAAGGAAGGAAGGAAGGAAGGAAGGAAGGAAGGAAGGAAGGAAGGAAGGAAGGAAGTTGGTTTGTGCCCGTAACAACTGTATTAGACACATGAGCTTTCAATGCAACACTTTTATTTCTAAAATTGACGTACGATTAATGCTTCTGCAATTGATAGCTGCTTTTTGCGTCAAAATATCACTATACAATTATGCTTTATTTAGGGAGGGAGTGAGGAAGGAAGGAAGGAAGGAAGGAAGGAAGGAAGGAAGGAAGGAAGGAAGGAAGGAAGGAAGGAAGGAAGGAAGGAAGGAAGGAAGGAAGTTGGTTTGTGCCCGTAACAACTGTATTAGACACATGAGCTTTCAATGCAACACTTTTATTTCTAAAGTTGACGTACGATTAATGCTTCTGCAATTGATAGCTGCTTTTTGCGTCAAAATATCACTATACAATTATGCTTTATTTAGGGAGGGAGTGAGGAAGGAAGGAAGGAAGGAAGGAAGGAAGGAAGGAAGGAAGGAAGGAAGGAAGGAAGGAAAGAAGGAAGGAAGGAAGGAAGGAAGGAAGGAAGGAAGGAAGGAGCCCGTAACAACTGTATTAGACACATGAGCTTTCAATGCAACACTTTTATTTCTAAAGTTGACGTACGATTAATGCTTCTGCAATTGATAGCTGCTTTTTGCGTCAAAATATCAGTATACAATTATGCTTTATTTAGGAAGGAAGGAAGGAAGGAAGGAAGGAAGGAAGGAAGGAAGGAAGGAAGGAAGGAAGGAAGTTGGTTTGTGCCCGTAACAACTGTATTAGACACATGAGCTTTCAATGCAACACTTTTATTTCTAAAGTTGACGTACGATTAATGCTTCTGCAATTGATAGCTGCTTTTTGCGTCAAAATATCACTATACAATTATGCTTTATTTAGGGAGGGAGTGAGGAAGGAAGGAAGGAAGGAAGGAAGGAAGGAAGGAAGGAAGGAAGGAAGGAAGGAAGGAAGGAAGGAAGGAAGGAAGGAAGGAAGGAAGGAAGGAAGGAAGGAAGGAAGGAAGGAAGGAAGGAAGGAAGGAAGTTGGTTTGTGCCCGTAACAACTGTATTAGACACATGAGCTTTCAATGCAACACTTTTATTTCTAAAGTTGACGTACGATTAATGCTTCTGCAATTGATAGCTGCTTTTTGCGTCAAAATATCACTATACAATTATGCTTTATTTAGGGAGGGAGTGAGGAAGGAAGGAAGGAAGGAAGGAAGGAAGGAAGGAAGGAAGGAAGGAAGGAAGGAAGGAAGGAAGGAAGGAGCCCGTAACAACTGTATTAGACACATGAGCTTTCAATGCAACACTTTTATTTCTAAAGTTGACGTACGATTAATGCTTCTGCAATTGATAGCTGCTTTTTGCGTCAAAATATCACTATACAATTATGCTTTATTTAGGAAGGAGGGAAGGAAGGAAGGAAGGAAGGAAGGAAGGAAGGAAGGAAGGAAGGAAGGAAGGAAGGAAGGAAGGAAGGAAGGAAGGAAGGAAGGAAGGAAGGAAGGAAGGAAGGAAGGAAGGAAGGAAGTTGGTTTGTGCCTGTAACAAATTTATTAGATACAGGAGCTGTCAATGCAACACTTTTATTTCTAAAGTTGATGTACGATTAATTCTTCTGCAATTGATAGCTGCTTTTTGCGTCAACATATCACTATACAATTATGCTTTATTTAGGGAGGGAGTGAGGGAAGAAGGAAGGAAGGGAGGGAGGAAGGAAGGAAGGAAGGAAGGAAGGAAGGAAGGAAGGAAGGAAGGAAGGAAGGAAGGAAGGAAGGAAGGAAGGAAGGAAGGAAGGAAGGAAGGAAGGAAGGAAGGAAGGAAGGAAGGAAGGAAGGAAGGAAGGAAGGAAGGAAGGAAGGTGCCCGTAACAACTGTATTAGACACATGAGCTTTCAATGCAACACTTTTATTTCTAAAGTTGACGTACGATTAATGCTTCTGCAATTGATAGCTGCTTTTTGCGTCAAAATATCACTATACAATTATGCTTTATTTAGGGAGTGAGGAAGGAAGGAAGGAAGGAAGGAAGGAAGGAAGGAAGGAAGGAAGGAAGGAAGGAAGGAAGGAAGGAAGGAAGGAAGGAAGGAAGGAAGGAAGGAAGGAAGGAAGGAAGGAAGGAAGGAAGTTGGTTTGTGCCCGTAACAACTGTATTAGACACATGAGCTTTCAATGCAACACTTTTATTTCTAAAGTTGACGTACGATTAA
This sequence comes from Ambystoma mexicanum, assembly GCF_040938575.1. Classification (NCBI taxonomy): domain Eukaryota; kingdom Metazoa; phylum Chordata; class Amphibia; order Caudata; family Ambystomatidae; genus Ambystoma; species Ambystoma mexicanum. Next base: position 482,192,257 of record NC_090932.1, on the reverse strand, counting down.
TGCTTCTGCAATTGATAGCTGCTTTTTGCGTCAAAATATCACTATACAATTATGCTTTATTTAGGGAGGGAGTGAGGAAGGAAGGAAGGAAGGAAGGAAGGAAGGAAGGAAGGAAGGAAGGAAGGAAGGAAGGAAGGAAGGAAGGAAGGAAGGAAGTTGGTTTGTGCCCGTAACAACTGTATTAGACACATGAGCTTTCAATGCAACACTTTTATTTCTAAAGTTGACGTACGATTAATGCTTCTGCAATTGATAGCTGCTTTTTGCGTCAAAATATCACTATACAATTATGCTTTATTTAGGGAGGGAGTGAGGAAGGAAGGAAGGAAGGAAGGAAGGAAGGAAGGAAGGAAGGAAGGAAGGAAGGAAGGAAGGAAGGAAGGAAGGAAGGAAGGAAGGAAGGAAGGAAGGAAGGAAGGAAGGAAGGAAGGAGCCCGTAACAACTGTATTAGACACATGAGCTTTCAATGCAACACTTTTATTTCTAAAGTTGACGTACGATTAATGCTTCTGCAATTGATAGCTGCTTTTTGCGTCAAAATATCACTATACAATTATGCTTTATTTAGGAAGGAGGGAAGGAAGGAAGGAAGGAAGGAAGGAAGGAAGGAAGGAAGGAAGGAAGGAAGGAAGGAAGGAAGGAAGGAAGGAAGTTGGTTTGTGCCTGTAACAAATTTATTAGATACAGGAGCTGTCAATGCAACACTTTTATTTCTAAAGTTGACGTACGATTAATTCTTCTGCAATTGATAGCTGCTTTTTGCGTCAACATATCACTATACAATTATGCTTTATTTAGGGAGGGAGTGAGGGAAGAAGGAAGGAAGGGAGGGAGGAAGGAAGGAAGGAAGGAAGGAAGGAAGGAAGGAAGGAAGGAAGGAAGGAAGGAAGGAAGGAAGGAAGGAAGGAAGGAAGGAAGGAAGGAAGGAAGGAAGGAAGGAAGGAAGGAAGGAAGGAAGGAAGGTGCCCGTAACAACTGTATTAGACACATGAGCTTTCAATGCAACACTTTTATTTCTAAAGTTGACGTACGATTAATGCTTCTGCAATTGATAGCTGCTTTTTGCGTCAAAATATCACTATACAATTATGCTTTATTTAGGGAGTGAGGAAGGAAGGAAGGAAGGAAGGAAGGAAGGAAGGAAGGAAGGAAGGAAGGAAGGAAGGAAGGAAGGAAGGAAGGAAGGAAGGAAGGAAGGAAGGAAGGATCCTGTAACAACTGTATTAGACACATGAGCTTTCAATGCAACACTTTTATTTCTAAAGTTGACGTACGATTAATGCTTCTGCAATTGATAGCTGCTTTTTGCGTCAAAATATCACTATACAATTATGCTTTATTTTGGAAGGAAGGAAGGAAGGAAGGAAGGAAGGAAGGAAGGAAGGAAGGAAGGAAGGAAGGAAGGAAGGAAGGAAGGAAGGAAGTTGGTTTGTGCCCGTAACAACTGTATTAGACACATGAGCTTTCAATGCAACACTTTTATTTCTAAAGTTGACGTACGATTAATGCTTCTGCAATTGATAGCTGCTTTTTGCGTCAAAATATCACTATACAATTATGCTTTATTTAGGGAGGGAGTGAGGAAGGAAGGAAGGAAGGAAGGAAGGAAGGAAGGAAGGAAGGAAGGAAGGAAGGAAGGAAGGAAGGAAGGAAGGAAGGAAGGAAGGAAGGAAGGAAGGAAGGAGCCCGTAACAACTGTATTAGACACATGAGCTTTCAATGCAACACTTTTATTTCTAAAGTTGACGTACGATTAATGCTTCTGCAATTGATAGCTGCTTTTTGCGTCAAAATATCACTATACAATTATGCTTTATTTAGGGAGTGAGGAAGGAAGGAAGGAAGGAAGGAAGGAAGGAAGGAAGGAAGGAAGGAAGGAAGGAAGGAAGGAAGGAAGGAAGGAAGTTGGTTTGTGCCCGTAACAACTGTATTAGACACATGAGCTTTCAATGCAACACTTTTATTTCTAAAGTTGACGTACGATTAATGCTTCTGCAATTGATAGCTGCTTTTTGCGTCAAAATATCACTATACAATTATGCTTTATTTAGGGAGGGAGTGAGGAAGGAAGGAAGGAAGGAAGGAAGGAAGGAAGGAAGGAAGGAAGGAAGGAAGGAAGGAAGGAAGGAAGGAAGGAAGGAAGGAAGGAAGGAAGGAAGGAAGGAAGGAAGGAAGGAAGGAAGTTGGTTTGTGCCTGTAACAAATTTATTAGATACAGGAGCTGTCAATGCAACACTTTTATTTCTAAAGTTGACGTACGATTAATTCTTCTGCAATTGATAGCTGCTTTTTGCGTCAACATATCACTATACAATTATGCTTTATTTAGGGAGGGAGTGAGGGAAGAAGGAAGGAAGGGAGGGAGGAAGGAAGGAAGGAAGGAAGGAAGGAAGGAAGGAAGGAAGGAAGGAAGGAAGGAAGGAAGGAAGGAAGGAAGGAAGGAAGGAAGGAAGGAAGGAAGGAAGGAAGGAAGGAAGGAAGGAAGGTGCCCGTAACAACTGTATTAGACACATGAGCTTTCAATGCAACACTTTTATTTCTAAAGTTGACGTACGATTAATGCTTCTGCAATTGATAGCTGCTTTTTGCGTCAAAATATCACTATACAATTATGCTTTATTTAGGGAGTGAGGAAGGAAGGAAGGAAGGAAGGAAGGAAGGAAGGAAGGAAGGAAGGAAGGAAGGAAGGAAGGAAGGAAGGAAGGAAGGAAGGAAGGAAGGAAGGAAGGAAGGAAGGAAGGATCCTGTAACAACTGTATTAGACACATGAGCTTTCAATGCAACACTTTTATTTCTAAAGTTGACGTACGATTAATGCTTCTGCAATTGATAGCTGCTTTTTGCGTCAAAATATCACTATACAATTATGCTTTATTTTGGAAGGAAGGAAGGAAGGAAGGAAGGAAGGAAGGAAGGAAGGAAGGAAGGAAGGAAGGAAGGAAGTTGGTTTGTGCCTGTAACAAATTTATTAGATACAGGAGCTGTCAATGCAACACTTTTATTTCTAAAGTTGACGTACGATTAATTCTTCTGCAATTGATAGCTGCTTTTTGCGTCAACATATCACTATACAATTATGCTTTATTTAGGGAGGGAGTGAGGGAAGAAGGAAGGAAGGGAGGAAGGAAGGAAGGAAGGAAGGAAGGAAGGAAGGAAGGAAGGAAGGAAGGAAGGAAGGAAGGAAGGAAGGAAGGAAGGAAGGAAGGAAGGAAGGAAGGAAGGAAGGAAGGAAGGAAGGAAGGAAGGAAGGAAGGAGCCCGTAACAACTGTATTAGACACATGAGCTTTCAATGCAACACTTTTATTTCTAAAGTTGACGTACGATTAATGCTTCTGCAATTGATAGCTGCTTTTTGCGTCAAAATATCACTATACAATTATGCTTTATGAAGGAAGGAAGGAAGGAAGGAAGGAAGGAAGGAAGGAAGGAAGGAAGGAAGGAAGGAAGGAAGGAAGGAAGGAAGGAAGGAAGGAAGGAAGGAAGTTGGTTTGTGCCTGTAACAAATTTATTAGATACAGGAGCTGTCAATGCAACACTTTTATTTCTAAAGTTGACGTACGATTAATTCTTCTGCAATTGATAGCTGCTTTTTGCGTTAACATATCACTATACAATTATGCTTTATTTAGGGAGGGAGTGAGGGAAGAAGGAAGGAAGGGAGGAAGGAAGGAAGGAAGGAAGGAAGGAAGGAAGGAAGGAAGGAAGGAAGGAAGGAAGGAAGGAAGGAAGGAAGGAAGGAAGGAAGGAAGGAAGGAAGGAAGGAAGGAAGGAAGGAAGGAAGGAAGGAAGGAAGGTGCCCGTAACAACTGTATTAGACACATGAGCTTTTAATGCAACACTTTTATTTCTAAAGTTGACGTACGATTAATGCTTCTGCAATTGATAGCTGCTTTTTGCGTCAAAATATCACTGTACAATTATGCTTTATTTAGGGAGGGAGTGAGGGAAGAAGGAAGGAAGGAAGGAAGGAAGGAAGGAAGGAAGGAAGGAAGGAAGGAAGGAAGGAAGGAAGGAAGGAAGGAAGGAAGGAAGGAAGGTGCCCGTAACAACTGTATTAGACACATGAGATTTCAATGCAACACTTTTATTTCTAAAGTTGACGTACGATTAATGCTTCTGCAATTGATAGCTGCTTTTTGCGTCAAAATATCACTATACAATTATGCTTTATTTAGGGAGGGAGTGAGGAAGAAAGGAAGGAAGGAAGGAAGGAAGGAAGGAAGGAAGGAAGGAAGGAAGGAAGGAAGGAAGGAAGGAAGGAAGGAAGGAAGGAAGGAAGGAAGGAAGGAAGGAAGGAAGGAAGGAAGGAAGGAAGGAAGGAAGGAAGGAACCCGTAACAACTGTATTAGACACATGAGCTTTCAATGCAACACTTTTATTTCTAAAGTTGACGTACGATTAATGCTTCTGCAATTGATAGCTGCTTTTTGCGTCAAAATATCACTATAAAATTATGCTTTATTTAGGGAGGGAGTGAGGAAGGAAGGAAGGAAGGAAGGAAGGAAGGAAGGAAGGAAGGAAGGAAGGAAGGAAGGAAGGAAGGAAGGAAGGAAGGAAGGAAGGAAGGAAGGAAGGAAGGAAGGAAGGAAGGAAGGAACCCGTAACAACTGTATTAGACACATGAGCTTTCAATGCAACACTTTTATTTCTAAAGTTGATGTACGATTAATGCTTCTGCAATTGATAGCTGCTTTTTGCGTCAAAATATCAGTATACAATTATGCTTTATTTAGGAAGGAAGGAAGGAAGGAAGGAAGGAAGGAAGGAAGGAAGGAAGGAAGGAAGGAAGGAAGGAAGGAAGGAAGGAAGGAAGGAAGGAAGGAAGTTGGTTTGTGCCTGTAACAAATTTATTAGATACAGGAGCTGTCAATGCAACACTTTTATTTCTAAAGTTGACGTACGATTAATTCTTCTGCAATTGACAGCTGCTTTTTGCGTCAAAATATCACTATACAATTATGCTTTATTTAGGGAGGGAGTGAGGGAAGAAGGAAGGAAGGAAGGAAGGAAGGAAGGAAGGAAGGAAGGAAGGAAGGAAGGAAGGAAGGAAGGAAGGAAGGGAGGAAGGAAGGAAGGGAGGGAGGAAGGGAGGGAGGGAGGGAGGGTGGGAGGAAGGAAGGAAGGAAGGAAGGAAGGAAGGAAGGAAGGAAGGAAGGAAGGAAGGAAGGAAGGAAGGAAGGAAGGAAGGAAGGAAGGAAGGAAGGAAGGAAGGAAGGAAGGAAGGAAGGAAGGAAGGAAGGAAGGAAGGAAGGAAGGAAGGAAGGAAGGTGCCCGTAACAACTGTATTAGACACAGGAGCTTTTAATGCAACACTTTTATTTCTAAAGTTGACGTACGATTAATGCTTCTGCAATTGATAGCTGCTTTTTGCGTCAAAATATCACTATACAATTATGCTTTATTTAGGGAGGGAGTGAGGGAAGAAGGAAGGAAGGGAGGAAGGAAGGAAGGAAGGAAGGAAGGAAGGAAGGAAGGAAGGAAGGAAGGAAGGAAGGAAGGAAGGAAGGAAGGAAGGAAGGAAGGAAGGAAGGAAGGAAGGAAGGAAGGAAGGAAGGAAGGTGCCCGTAACAACTGTATTAGACACATGAGCTTTCAATGCAACACTTTTATTTCTAAAGTTGACGTACGATTAATGCTTCTGCAATTGATTGCTGCTTTTTGCGTCAAAATATCACTATACAATTATGCTTTATTTAGGGAGAGAGTGAGGGAAGAAGGAAGGAAGGAAGGAAGGAAGGAAGGAAGGAAGGAAGGAAGGAAGGAAGGAAGGAAGGAAGGAAGGAAGGAAGGAAGGAAGGAAGGAAGGAAGGAAGGAAGGAAGGAAGGAAGTTGGTTTGTGCCTGTAACAAATTTATTAGATACAGGAGCTTTTAATGCAACACTTTTATTTCTAAAGTTGACGTACGATTAATGCTTCTGCAATTGATAGGTGCTTTTTGCGTCAACATATCACTATACAATTCTGCTTTATTTAGGGAAGATTGAGGGAAGAAGGAAGGAAGGGAGGGAGGAAGGAAGGAAGGAAGGAAGGAAGGAAGGAAGGAAGGAAGGAAGGAAGGAAGGAAGGAAGGAAGGAAGGAAGGAAGGAAGGAAGGAAGGAAGGGAAGGAGGGAGGGAGGGAGGGAGGGAGGGAGGGAGGGAGGGAGGGAGGAAAGAGGGAGGGAGGGAGGGAGAAGATTTGTAACTTTAACAAAGCTATTAGACCCATGAGCTTTCAATGCAACGCGTTTTTTGTCTAAAGTTGACGTACGATTAATGCTTCTGCAATTGATAGTTGCTTTTTGCTTCAAAATATCACTATACAATTATGTTTTATTTATTTTTTAACAAGTAATGCAAGGCAGGGTTAGCAGTAACACCTCACTATTTGTGATACAAAGACTTAGAGCTACTAATTATTTCCATTTGTTTAGCTCTGGGGGTGATACGAATACACTCTTCAAAGAAAAGGCAGTTCACACTGGCTCCTGCAGAACCTCCTCTCCTGAGGGATCCTTTTCCCATCCCTTTCATTAAGTCACAACAAGTTCACCTGTGAGTGGAATGAGGACGCTGCAGAAGTACTTCTGTTAACTTTATTTGAAAAGAAGTTATGAAATACAATTTGTACACATGTGGACGCAATTCCCTTGTGTTTACATAATGCACCATGGGCCAGATTACAGAAACTTTGCACCAGTGCCAGTGCGAAGTTGCACAGCATTAGCACTGGGGCAAACCTTACCCTATTTTTAAAAACACTGGGACACATTAGAAAACTATTGCACCATGCCAAGTGCAGTTTGGCATGGTAAAAGCACCACGGGCAAAAAAGATACATTTTCTTTTTTTTTTAATTCTGTTTATTAGCTTTTTTGAACATTAGCCAGCACACATGTGCCAACTTAACACAAATCACTTAAACAGTGGTTCAGATATGGCACATTGAGTCAAAGTTCAGTACTATGGAGACAGTCTGTTGAGCATCACATTCAAGGGTCATTTGATAGACCAACGATGGGTGCATTAGATACAGTGTTTTAACATCATATTATTATCACATTCCCACATATCTGTAGGTGTTATGTCCCATTGGCCTGTGCATCGACAATATTACCACTGTCTACAGGGAATCGTGACTGACTTCATTCCAATTCTTGTGAATGTGCTACCAGATACTGTGTGTATAGACCCCATATTTCTCTGGGACAAGTTTGGTGATAGGACAGTTTACCACATTCCGCTTCCATGTCATTACAATACAAAATGTCGGCCTGCCATTTGTTCAGTCTGGGAGATTGCGTAACCACCCCACACCATTGCTACATATCTCTTGGCCAGGACGAGAAGCAGCCCAGCTAGTTTCTTCCGACCCCCATGAATGGACTTGGTATAACCCAGTAGAGCCATCAGTGGGTTTGGGATCAGTTCCTCACCCACCATCTTCTAGAGTATCTCAAATACCTGCATCCAGAAGGCGTAAATCAGCGTCCATGCCCTTGCTAGGTGTAAAACGTCTGCTGGTCCACCAATGCATCCCGCACATTGGTCTGAGGCACCAGGGAAGAACCAGTGTGCCAGGGCTGATGTGTAATAAAATTGGTGCAGGTATCTAAAATTAATTAATGTATACTTGACATTAATGGCCACCTTACTCGAGGGAGTGAGGGAAGAAGGGAGGGAGGAAGGAAGGAAGGAAGGAAGGAAGGAAGGAAGGAAGGAAGGAAGGAAGGAAGGAAGGAAGGAAGGAAGGAAGGAAGGAAGGAAGGAAGGAAGGAAGGAAGGAAGGAAGGAAGGAAGGAAGGAAGGAAGGAAGGAAGGTGCCCGTAACAACTGTATTAGACACATGAGCTTTCAATGCAACACTTTTATTTCTAAAGTTGACGTACGATTAATGCTTCTGCAATTGATAGCTGCTTTTTGCGTCAAAATATCACTATACAATTATGCTTTATTTAGGGAGGGAGTGAGGAAGGAAGGAAGGAAGGAAGGAAGGGAGGGAGGAAGGGAGGGAGGAAGGAAGGAAGGAAGGAAGGAAGGAAGGAAGGAAGGAAGGAAGGAAGGAAGGAAGGAAGGAAGGAAGGAAGGAAGGAAGGAAGGAAGGAAGGAAGGAAGGAAGGAAGGAAGGAAGGAAGGAAGGAAGGAACCCGTAACAACTGTATTAGACACATGAGCTTTCAATGCAACACTTTTATTTCTAAAGTTGACATACGATTAATGCTTCTGCAATTGATAGCTGCTTTTTGCGTCAAAATATCACTATAAAATTATGCTTTATTTAGGGAGGGAGTGAGGAAGGAAGGAAGGAAGGAAGGAAGGAAGGAAGGAAGGAAGGAAGGAAGGAAGGAAGGAAGGAAGGAAGGAAGGAAGGAAGGAAGGAAGGAAGGAAGGAAGGAAGGAAGGAAGGAAGGAAGGAAGGAACAACTGTATTAGACACATGAGCTTTCAATGCAACACTTTTATTTCTAAAGTTGATGTACGATTAATGCTTCTGCAATTGATAGCTGCTTTTTGCGTCAAAATATCAGTATACAATTATGCTTTATTTAGGAAGGAAGGAAGGAAGGAAGGAAGGAAGGAAGGAAGGAAGGAAGGAAGGAATGAAGGAAGGAAGGAAGGAAGGAAGGAAGGAAGGAAGGAAGGAAGGAAGGAAGGAAGGAAGGAAGGAAGTTGGTTTGTGCCTGTAACAAATTTATTAGATACAGGAGCTGTCAATGCAACACTTTTATTTCTAAAGTTGACGTACGATTAATTCTTCTGCAATTGATATCTGCTTTTTGCGTCAACATATCACTATACAATTATGCTTTATTTAGGGAGGGAGTGAGGGAAGAAGGAAGGAAGGGAGGGAGGGAGGAAGGAAGGAAGGAAGGAGGAAGGAAGGAAGGAAGGAAGGAAGGAAGGAAGGAAGGAAGGAAGGAAGGAAGGAAGGAAGGAAGGAAAGAAGGAAGGAAGGAAGGAAGGAAGGAAGGAAGGAAGGAAGGAAGGAAGGAAGGAAGGAAGGAAGGAAGGAAGGAAGGAAGGAAGGAAGGAAGGAAGGAAGGAAGGAAGGAAGGAAGGAAGGAAGGTGCCCGTAACAACTGTATTAGACACATGAGCTTTCAATGCAACACTTTTATTTCTAAAGTTGACGTACGATTAATGCTTCTGCAATTGATAGCTGCTTTTTGCGTCAAAATATCACTATACAATTATGCTTTATTTAGGGAGAGAGTGAGGGAAGAAGGAAGGAAGGAAGGAAGGAAGGAAGGAAGGAAGGAAGGAAGGAAGGAAGGAAGGAAGGAAGGAAGGAAGGAAGGAAGGAAGGAAGGAAGGAAGGAAGGAAGGAAGGAAGGAAGGAAGGAAGTTGGTTTGTGCCTGTAACAAATTTATTAGATACAGGAGCTTTCAATGCAACACTTTTATTTCTAAAGTTGACGTACGATTAATGCTTCTGCAATTGATAGGTGCTTTTTGCGTCAACATATCACTATACAATTATGCTTTATTTAGGGAGGGAATGAGGGAAGAAGGAAGGAAGGGAGGGAGGAAGGAAGGAAGGAAGGAAGGAAGGAAGGAAGGAAGGAAGGAAGGAAGGAAGGAAGGAAGGAAGGAAGGAAGGAAGGAAGGAAGGAAGGAAGGAAGGAAGGAAGGAAGGAAGGAAGGAAGGAAGGAAGGAAGGAAGGAAGGAAGGAAGTTGGTTTGTGCCTGTAACAAATTTATTAGATACAGGAGCTTTCAATGCAACACTTTTATTTCTAAAGTTGACATACGATTAATGCTTCTGCAATTGATAGGTGCTTTTTGCGTCAACATATCACTATACAATTATGCTTTATTTAGGGAGGGAGTGAGGGAAGAAGGAAGGAAGGGAGTGAGGAAGGAAGGAAGGAAGGAAGGAAGGAAGGAAGGAAGGAAGGAAGGAAGGAAGGAAGGAAGGAAGGAAGGAAGGAAGGAAGGAAGGAAGGAAGGAAGGAAGGAAGGAAGGAAGGAAGGAAGGAAGGGAGGGAGGGAGGGAGGGAGGGAGGGAGGGAGGGAGGGAGGGAGGGATATGGGAGGGAGAAGATTTGTAACTTTAACAAAGCTATTAGACCCATGAGCTTTCAATGCAACGCGTTTTTTGTCTAAAGTTGACGTACGATTAATGCTTCTGCAATTGATAGTTGCTTTTTGCTTCAAAATATCACTATACAATTATGTTTTATTTATTTTTTAACAAGTAATCCAAGGCAGGGTTAGCAGTAACACCTCACTATTTGTGATACAAAGACTTAGAGCTACTAATTATTTCCATTTGTTTAGCTCTGGGGCTGATACGAATACACTCTTCAAAGAAAAGGCAGTTCACACTGGCTCCTGCAGAACCTCCTCCCCTGAGGGATAATTTTCCCATCCCTTTCATTAAGTCACAACAAGTTCACCTGTGAGTGGAATGAGGACGCTGCAGAAGTACTTCTGTTAACTTTATTTGAAAAGAAGTTATGAAATGCAGTTTGTACACATGTGGACGCAATTCCCTTGTGTTTACATAATGCACCATGGGCCAGATTACAGAAACTTTGCACCAGTGCCAGTGCGAAGTTGCACAGCATTAGCACTGGGGCAAACCTTACCCTATTTTTAAAAACACTGGGACACATTAGAAAACTATTGCACCATGCCAAGTGCAGTTTGGCATGGTAAAAGCACCACGGGCAAAAAAGATACATTTTCTTTTTTTTTTAATTCTGTTTATTAGCTTTTTTGAACATTAGCCAGCACACATGTGCCAACTTAACACAAATCACTTAAACAGTGGTTCAGATATGGCACATTGAGTCAAAGTTCAGTGCTATGGAGACAGTCTGTTGAGCATCACATTCAAGGGTCATTTGATAGACCAACTCTGGGTACATTAGATACAGTGTTTTAACAACATATTATTATCACATTCCCACATATCTGTGGGTGTTATGTCCCATTGGCCTGTGCATCGACAATATTACCACTGTCTACAGGGAATCGTGACTGACTTCATTCCAATTCTTGTGAATGTGCTACCAGATACTGTGTGTATAGACCCCATATTTCTCTGGGACAAGTTTGGTGATAGGACAGTTTACCACATTCCGCTTCCATGTCATTACAATACAAAATGTCGGCCTGCCATTTGTTCAGTCTGGGAGATTGCGTAACCACCCCACACCATTGCTACATATCTCTTGGCCAGGACGAGAAGCAGCCCAGCTAGTTTCTTCCGACCCCCATGAATGGACTTGGTATAACCCAGTAGAGCCATCAGTGGGTTTGGGATCAGTTCCTCACCCACCATCTTCTAGAGTATCTCAAATACCTGCATCCAGAAGGCGTAAATCAGCGTCCATGCCCATGCTAGGTGTAAAACGTCTGCTGGTGCACCAATGCATCCCGCACATTGGTCTGAGGCACCAGGGAAGAACCAGTGTGTCAGGGCTGATGTGTAATAAAATTGGTGCAGGTATCTAAAATTAATTAATGTATACTTGACATTAATGGCCACCTTACTCGAGGGAGTGAGGGAAGAAGGAAGGGAGGGAGGAAGGAAGGAAGGAAGGAAGGAAGGAAGGAAGGAAGGAAGGAAGGAAGGAAGGAAGGAAGGAAGGAAGGAAGGAAGGAAGGAAGGAAGGAAGGAAGGAAGGAAGGAAGGAAGGAAGGAAGGAAGGAAGGAAGGAAGGAAGGAAGGAAGGTGCCCATAACAACTGTATTAGACACATGAGCTTTCAATGCAACACTTTTATTTCTAAAGTTGACGTACGATTAATGCTTCTGCAATTGATAGCTGCTTTTTGCGTCAAAATATCACTATACAATTATGCTTTATTGAGGGAGGGAGTGAGGAAGGAAGGAAGGAAGGAAGGAAGGAAGGAAGGAAGGAAGGAAGGAAGGAAGGAAGGAAGGAAGGAAGGAAGGAAGGAAGGAAGGAAGGAAGGAAGGAAGGAAGGAAGGAAGGAAGGAAGGAAGGAAGGAAGGAAGTTGGTTTGTGCCTGTAACAAATTTATTAGATACAGGAGCTTTCAATGCAACACTTTTATTTCTAAAGTTGACGTACGATTAATGCTTCTGCAATTGATAGGTGCTTTTTGCGTCAACATATCACTATACAATTATGCTTTATTTAGGGAGGGAATGAGGGAAGAAGGAAGGAAGGGAGG